>NW_027225568.1:0-2607500 GCF_038994185.2 Dermacentor albipictus
CTCTCGCCTGTATTTACATGGCCCTTACTTGGGACTTCGCCTGCCACCTGGGCTCTTCCGTCGCCAAACAATTTTATTGTGTTATTTACGAGATCTTATTCATTGCTTGTCGGAATCGCCAACAGTGCAGCAAGCAATTCTTGATGATGAAGTAATAGCACCTTTTGTGCCCCACAACCCATCTTTGAGCGCTCGAGCATGTGCTGTCCTAGCTATAGTTTCAGCCACATGACCAACCGAACTTGGAGCAGAAGTTTAAGGTACCGTGTTCTAAGCGCTCTTTCATACACGACGCTACAAAAGTGATTTCTGAAGGCGACTGATGAGTGTGACCACCTGTGTCTGTTAGTCAACAAGCCTCCTCTGAATACGTTCTTACTGATTGCCTCGTCCTTTAGAATCGCTTTTGCTACCCGTCATTCTCCTTTCTGAAGTGCATAGGGTAACCAGCCGAGCACGATTTTACTTCTCTGCGTTTAGCTATTGTGTGTTTCAACAATTGATTAAGTGGGTCACAACGCGCATGCTCACCGGTGTGCAGCCGCAGATGGTTCCTAAGCGTCGAGGACTGGCTGAACGAGCGGCCGCAGAACTTGCAGGCGAAGGGCTTCTCCAGCGTGTGTGTGCGCATGTGCGAACGCAGGTTGCTTCGCGAGTTGAAGCCCCGTCTGCACACCACACACTTCAGCCGGCCTGAGCCGCCACTGGGCGCGGTAGAGGAGCCGTAGATGCTGCTACCGCTTCCGTTGACACACGAGCGAGGGCCACTGCTGCCGTCTGTCAGAAATGAAAACATCACATGCTAAGCACATTTGGACAGGGACGTAGTGTCCTATTTTGTATGAGCTGCTTTGGTTCTATCATTTTCAGTTAGTCAGAGCCAATGTACAGACTGCGCGCATCCAGAATGAACCATGACACCGCACCACATCAAGGCGGAAATATCGCTTAAGACCATGCAGGTCAACAAGTGATACGAGTTTTCGAGGAAGGCACCTTTACTTTTTCTTTGTTATGTTGAAGAAGCCGTGTCTTACGGCATAGAAGACAACAATAAAACACACAGAAAGAAATGGCATAGAGCACACACACGCGGGCACATAAATTATACCGAGCATTTTTTAGCAGAGTTTCTTACTACTAGCGAATATAATGGACGCCTTGAACCCATCATGCATTCTGAGGCAGCATGCGCATACGTCTGTAGCGCAATTCGAATCCAATCTACCCTCAAGAATTTACTTGCTCATTACCGTGCAGCCACCGATGCGCAAAGGCTAGATTTCTGGTTCTTTTATTTTCTTTCACCTGCACCGCCAACACCACCTCTGCCGCAGATGCACAAGCCCCCTGAATAAAACTAACGGTAGCATCGTTCCTCCTTGCCCGGCCTCTAGTTCTCTTTGTTTCCTCGCCGCTCGCGCTTTGCCTCGTCGCTTGCCCTCGCAGATTGCTCGTTCGCTCCGAGGTGTGCGGTGTCGCCCATCGAATTATGCGAGGTGAGACATAAAAACTGTATCAGGCTTGTTTATTGTGTGCTGCGCTAGGAGCAATGACGAAATACTATGAAACTGGCAGAAGTGACTATTTTTGTGCTTTTTCTGCCCAGTAACCGCGCACGTGTTTCAACGCATCGGGTTGGCTACCTGCTTCCAGTTATAAGGCTTTTAAGGCTAGTTTCGCGGTCAAATTCCTTTTAGTGTTGAGTACAAGCACAAAAATCAGGGGCTTTTGTCTTACCAATAATGTATACGTAATGTACATGATGTTCTTATACCTACCACATCTTTATTTGAGTGTTATGTTGTCGGTCCACAACTAATGTACCTGCAGGCAAAAACAATGCTGCGGCTTGCACAGATCAAGCCACTTCGCACGTTATTTCTACTGTATTGGTCAAATTCTTGATTTAGTTATCTAAACACACTTGCCCGGTATGAAAGGGCTGCGATGAAGTAAGGTTTGACCGGTACACGTGAAAGGCGATGTGGTTGCATGTGTGCAGCACTGTGTAACGGCCGATTCAACAACTCGGATGTGTTTGCGCTGCTCGAAGAGCGTGCCTGTGTACTTACATGAACCCAATCGGCTGTCATGTGTTGAGCTTGCGCAGTTTCATAATTTATTCTCGTTAGCACCGCGATGACCTAACATAAAGTGCGCGATCAATGCGAGGCATCCCAACTATTCTCGTCGTTTCATTATGACGCTGTCATCTCTGCATGTACTGAAAGTTAAATTATGGAGTTTCACGTGCCAAAACCACTTTCTGGTTATGAGGCACGCCGTAGTGGGGGACTCCGGAAATTTAGACTACCTGGGGTTTTAAAACGTGCACCTCAATCTAAGTACACGGGTGTTTTCGCATTTCGCCCCCATCGAAATGCGGCCGCCGTGGCCGGGATTCGATCCCGCGACCTCGTGCTC
Organism: Dermacentor albipictus; assembly: GCF_038994185.2. Classification (NCBI taxonomy): domain Eukaryota; kingdom Metazoa; phylum Arthropoda; class Arachnida; order Ixodida; family Ixodidae; genus Dermacentor; species Dermacentor albipictus. The sequence continues at coordinate 2,428 of NW_027225568.1, forward strand.
AGCAGCCTAACACATGTACTGAAAGTTGTCCTATGCCTTAGTTACAAACTAGTTCCACTGGCTCTCAAACGCAAACATCATCATGGAACCTGCACTTCATTTATAAACAAAGCGTTTGCAAGGACGAAAGATACACGCAAAAATGACTTTCATCAATGAGCACCTTACATGTGCAGGTCTTTTGCGCTGTTATGCGAGTAAAACACGTTAATTGGTTCTCCCTATAGTGAAATATATTTGCAGCACCTAATGAAATCATGGATTAACAAAGCTATGCACTCTCATTTGTACAATAACAACATGTGTTACATATTTAGCACGATATATGACAGCGCACAGCCTCCGCACTCAGTTCAATCCGAAAAAAAAAACTGAACGAGAACCGAGAATACCCCTTAAAAATTGTTGAAAGGTCACTAGTCAACGTCAACAAATGGCATTGAAAGCACATTACACTATTGTTCAAACGTCATTCAGAAAGTTCACAAGTGCTGATAACTGGCCCTCGATATTTTGTCGAAACACCATTGAGACATCTCAATTTGAACGACCATTGCCGTATTGCTGAAACCATGTATTTAAATACTGAAAGCCCATTGGAGCGTTGCTTAAATGTGTTGTGTGTCGATACTGAAACCCATCGAAGCATTGTTGCAGATGTGTTGAGTTTGTGGGTTGATGCTGGCACGGCCGGGCTCACCACGTCCGGTGTCATCAATTTGTGTGAGGCAGCGCAAAGAGGTAGACGCCGTGGCCACGGTTTATTTAGGCCAGCCAGCCACGATGCAGCAGAATCTCGGGAGCGGCCAACGCCATGGCCGCTCGGGTCAAGCGTGCTGCCATCAAAGAAAAGATTACACCCTTTCAGTCGTACCTTGCCACACAGTCAACGTTGTCTAGTCCATATTTGCCTTCTTTAATGTCGCGAGCCCGGCATGCGCGTTATCAGCATGACATAGCATCGCCGACAGGAAAGTAACGAGCGCGGCGTTTTCAAGAAAGGAAACGCAAGCAAGGCAAATGACGATTATTGTTGTGTGGCAGATATACACCCAAAAGGGTGCAGACTTTTTTAGAGTGTAGCGTGTTCTCGCGCTACCTGCACACAAGCCCTCTTCTTCGCCTGTCTTGGAGGTGATAGTCGCGCCGCTACAAGTCTCAAAATTGAAAGTCATTGAAATATTGTTGCAGCTGTATGGAATGTAAACATTGAAAAGATTAAAATGATGGAGTTTTACGTGCCAAAGCCACAATCAGATTATGAGGCACGCTGTAGTGGTGGACTCTGGATAACAATACTGAAAGGATGTTGAAAGCCGATTATGCCCCCAATGTGCGTTTAGCCGTGTTGAAAACTGCACTTTTCTTAAAATACTTATGAGTTATGTTGTGTCACATAGCATTATCTGTGATGTCACGTTGATATAGTCTTGAGGACCGGAGCAAACTTAAATACATACGCTTCTGCATTGCAGGCCTGGGGTCAAAAGCATGCTCTTTGATAGCCTGCAGTAACCCATATTGTAAAGCTGCTAGCAGAAACGTTGTGCCAGTTTTTCAATTGGCTTAACACAGCAAAGTCAACGGTCTTCGACGAAATCAAGTGCAGAACTAACGCAGAGAAAAACAAGTTTTCTACGTGAACTCTATACTTGTGACCAAATATCTGTGTAAATGCACAACCATATGTAGCTTGAGAACATCAGAAACTTCTTAAAAATGTATTGGAAAATACAAATTGCCCGCAGCTTGACACCACAACAAAATTCAATATTGACAGATGTAGGCCTCTGTTGCCCTCAAGTAAAACACATTTCCCAAAAGAAATAAATATAAATAAATAAATGCACAAGCCTGACATGACAGTAAACACGAACACTCAAAAAAGGCACTTCCGTTCTTTATAAGGTAGCCAGTGGTACTATAACCATGGAACAGTTCCCATAAGCCCACGGCAGACACTGATATGTGGGGTAGTCACCTTTAAGTTTTATGGAATTTTTAAAGGCTGGCTGCTGCAGCTAACGTAATTCTAGATCGAACTGGATTATACAGAGTGCCAGACATTACTTGCATGAGAAATAAAAACACTTATTCAGTTAATCAACAGTTCAGTTAATTAAACCTCTAATTAAATACTTTGTGGCGCCTACTGCAATTTGAGAATTGTAGCCAGTGACTTTACAAGGTGCATGCACTTAGGACGAATTTCCAGAAGCTGGCTTCGTGAGCGACACAGATGACAGAAGCAGTGTTGTGGTCTGCGTTTTATTGCCAAGAGACGCGCGCTCTGATGCAACGCAACTCGTACTTGGTGTAGGCTGTATAAACCATGCAGTCATTGCACATAAAGTTCCAGAATGATACCAGCGACGATACACACCATCAAACTGCCAGTAAAAATGCACCGTTGTTCCACTTACTTTTTCAACAAAACGCCCTTTTATACATTGAAGCACAAAAGTGACTAGAAAATCCATGTATTTGTCCCATATTTCAGCAAAAATCTAAAAACTGGTGTCATCTTGCAAATTAAGTTCAAGTGGATACGTCTTGGAAACTCACCGGCTACAATTTGTAAATTGCAAGATGTGCCATATAGTAATGAAGTGAATTAGAAATTTTGTGACAATCAGTTGAATACGTGTTTCCATTTCTTGTGCTAGTAATGTCCACCTCTCGATAATCCAGCTCAAAAGAATTATGCTATCTGGCACAGGTAACTTGAAAAATTATGTAAAACTGAAAAAAATATCACTCTGTATAATCCTCATTTATTAGTTGTATGGTGCTTGCCAATTTCACTAAACGTGATCTACTTTTGAAACAAGGCACTTGCAATAAGTGATGCCATGGGAGCAGTTTATACTGCTTCATTACTTGTCGCATGACCCAGTTGTGTTTTCTGCCATCATAACTAGGTTCCTGAGCAAGTCATTCTATGTGAAGGGACTTATTCATTTTGACTACTACAAATTTTTGTATGAAAAACCATAGCTATTAATGACCTGCTGAAAGGCATCAAAAAATTATTCCTCAGGTAAGTTCGATTTCAATCTTTAGTGCCAAAAAAATTATTTTTTATTTATTTATTTACAAATGCTGCAATTCCGTTACGGGATTTTTGCAGGATGGGGATGCATCACTATGACATGATTAGCAGTGCAAACAAAAGAAAAATTACATGTACTAGTAAAAAGACAGTACAGACATCATGAAATAAAAGATGCGCTTCAAGTGCAACTGAATCAATGAATCTGCTACAAGTGCAAATGTAACAGAGGAAAAAATAAGGAACTTACACAGTATGGGACATAAACAAATTCCGGGCCAAGAATGAAAGAATTAACAAAATAGCTGGTTTTATGCATACATGAAAGGCATATCATTGCCATTACCAGAAAATTTTTGTTGCACTTTAAATTTAAGTCAACTTACATCTCTTAATCCCTACTCATGTATTTTTGATAGCAAAATGAACCACTTTTGTGAACTTATGTGAAATACAGTTGTTATTGAACAAAACCACTCTGTCAATGGGACAGATGCTCTTGCAGGTTGGTCATTTCATGCCAACTCTACCAGTGTTCCTTGAACACCACGCATATAGCTGAAAAAAATGCCGTGTTTATTGGAGTTCAGAACTCCTCCACTTTTATTTATTTTTGCCGAAAATTTCGTAGCGTTTTGGTCACAGTTTAGTTTTCCTTCCCAGCTGAGCTAGAAGACGTCAATCATTATTTTTTTTCAATTGCACATTGTACAGACTGAGACCTTCAAATTGTGTGCATGGAAGGACAGCGAAGTGATGTGACCGCCAAAATAGCCAATTTTTCAAATATGTGAATATTTCGAGTGCTTTTGGCACCATCAAAAAACGAGTAAAAGTTCAGTGTAATTTGTTCTCGTAACGCAGAAAAATTAACAAGACAGAAGTTAAACATAGAATGGTAGGCCAGTTGACGTAGTACAGCAGAAAAATATTTGAAGCTTTGAAAGTTCAGCTGATCGCCTGAAAAGAAATTGTAAAGAAACTGTAAAGTCATAGGCTTTTTCAAGAAGCTTCTTGTTCAACGTCAAAAAGGCAGCTTTGTTGGTTGGCGTAAAAAATATACGCGATACATGATTAGATAGCTCTACATGTCTGCTATGCATGGTGAAGTTAAAATAGGTATTACAGTTAAACGTCAATCTAATAAAACCCGATTTTACAAAGTTTCCTATCTAACGAAGAAATTTCCATTTCCCAGCAGGTACCTACAGGGTTAAATGTTGTCATGAACCAAATATAACAAAACTAACTTATCCAAACTCAATGTAACAAGGTTTTTCCTGAAATAAATGAGTAAAAAAAGCGGTCGCTTTTTTCTAATTCTGACACAAAAAGGTTTTTCTTCGAGCGTGCACTCTAAAGCTACCATGTTAAAATATGTAGGTGCCATGGTCACGGCCCTAGCTTTATTTTGATGATGATGCAAGGCGCACCTGTGTACAGAACAGCGGACTCAACACCGCCTCGCTAGGGGCGGCGTTGGTTGCTTTTGTTATTTTATGGTTTATGCGATAGATGGCTGGATTAGCGGTAAGTACAATGCCGCAGTAGGTCTCGCGCGTCACTATGTCACAATTTTAGATTTCGAAGGCTCGAAAAATTTTTCTCAATTTTACGAACTTCCCGATTTAACAAAATAATTCGAGTGTGGTCATCACTTCGATAAATCGAATTTCAACTGCATTTTTAAATTGAAAAGATTCTTTTTTGAATTTTTGTGTCAGAACCACCTTTTCTCAGACATGCGCACAAGCATGCCGGCCAGGAATTTAGACAACAAATCTGGCTTCGTCAGTGACACAGATGACAGAGAAACGGTTTTGTGGTCTGCGTTTTAATGCCAAGAGACGCATGCTCTGATGCAACGCGGGTTGTGTTTGGTTTAGGCCGGGTAAACTATACAGCCATTACACATAACATATCAATATGTGTTAAATTCGTGAATCCTGCAGTGTTAAAAGATACAGTTGATGCAATTTACAAAAATAATATTTGCTCTTACGTAGCCAGTAATTCCAAAAATAGTGTTGACATGAATCATGCAAAAGTATTTAAAAAAATATTTCGCACTGCAATTCAATGCTACACATCAACGTGCATTGCGGCATGCAATGCAGTGTGACATACAGGAAGCACGACACTCTGTGCCCTGCTCCCTGGAGGCGGAAGTTTGTCATATGACGATGCAAGTAAAAAGCACCTTCATAATTACAACTGAAAGCCTACACTAGCATCAAGAAATTCTTGTGGTGTTGCGTGTTACCGCTTTTGACTGCCTGAACATGTTCGGCTATAAAAGTCATATGCGTTGTGCTAAGCCTAATGAGGTTAGACGTTGTTGGCGTCCACTTTTCGTGTTCATGCTAAAAAAAATACGAGTCGAGGTTGCGTCACTTGACGTCGCTTGCCTTGGTATTGATAAAGAAAGGCAGTCACAGTTTGCTGGCTCGCTTTGCTGGCTAATTTGATTAACAATCTCTCCTTGCTAGACGACAAGGCTTCATATATTTATGCTGTAAAAACCTTATCAGTTCGACCCTCGCAGAAAATGGAATAATTTGCACTCGTCCTTTGGTCCTGGCAAGAGTATGCATTATCTAATGCAATGAAACTCGTTAATTCGGACTTATTTGGCTGCAGATCGGTTAGTTCGGACAACTCTGGGAGCTTGGCGAGTGCTGGAGCGCCACAATGTGCGAAGCACAAGAGCAGAGATGGCGTTAGCGCATCACTAGTCCGCACCGCCATAGTCAACAGAGGAAATCGCACATGAATGACAGCAACGCCAGAATGCTTCGTTCCTACAAAGCCTTTATTCTTGCGTTTATCCACGCACAGCACCGCATTGGCTGCTTGCCTTCATGACTGCGTAGTTGCCATACATGATCGCGTTGATAGCGACCGCGGGTTTGTCTGCAATTGAAGCAAACGGTAGTTTCGTTTTGACTCAGTGCGTGCGTCAGCCGCGTGCCTTCAGCACCGCAAGGTCGTGACAACAACGGCTATGGTTTCGTCTTCGACCGCAGCGGTTGTGGCAAGCAGTAGTTTAGTTTTAACAAACTTTCTAAGATGAAGACCACCGGCTACATCGTAATGGACAGCGACCAGCTCACTGGCGAAAAAAATAATTGGAATGTGCGCGCAATAGTAAAAAGCCTGTCTCAGATGAAGACGTGCGCCGTGGCCGTGCTATGAAGGCAGTCGCGAGGCCTTTGCCACTGCGAGCGCTAATCAGCGACGAGATGAAGAGAATTGCAGCTTCCGCACTGATTTTGCGCAAAATAGGAACATGATTGGCTCATTCATTCCTGTAACAAGCGTGTCGTATAAAGAGGCTGACATAGTAAGCATTTGTTTATTGTTTTCTTGATACCCTCGATAATATGACAATGGGTTAATTTGTAAATTTCTTTCGGTCCCGTGAAATCCGAATTAACCAAAATAGGTCGCAGTTTCCCCAGTTTCCCCGAAAGGTGAAGCATCGATTGCGATAACAAATTAAGGAAGATAGGCGTGGCAGCCGCAGCGAACGAATTGACCTTCCTGGTGTCTCTCGCTTCAACGCGAATGAAGCGGAAAGCACAGCGTGTACAAAGCTACTGGAAGAGGGTGCACTTTGTTCACATCGCAGAACACTATCAAGATTCGGCGGCGCGCCGTAAGCAGCAGCCACCGGAGTAGAACCCCCTCTCTTTCCCACTCCGCCCCCCGTGCCTCATCGTGTCTTCCTCCCTCACGCACGCGATATTTAGCCGGGATCGTCGGCTGACCCTCGCAAGTCAGTTGTCCGGCCGTGCCGACATGGCAAAAGTATGCGCCCGACTTTCAAAAAAAGATTGCCACTAATTTCGTCCGGATTAATTAAATAGGTAGAAAAAAGTAAGGTTGAAATATGGTCCGTTATATCCGAAAGTCTATTGTAACGAGCGTAGACTGTAGTTGAAGAATTGACTATTGTAGCAGTCACACCACTTCACTGTCTTGACATGAACACCATCAGAGCATCCGTATCATAGAGTTTCCCCTTGAAAAAAAAAACGTTGACAGTGCCTTCTAACTTAGCTGGGCAGGATCAATTTCTTTTTCCACAATAGTGGAACATTTTTGCCAAGTGAGTGAGTGAAACAACTTTACTTGGTCCACAATAGACGCAAGCAAACTCGACGTTACCTGGCTACACCCACACGGGGACCATCAGGTGAAACCTGATGACCCTTTCGCAAGCAAAGAAAAATAAATGGGGAGGAAGAGTTGGGACTCCAACAAACATATGGAAATATTTTCAACTATATCTGTGACGGTAAAAAAACGCTGTTTGTTGTGACAAGGAATGACCCAGATGTGTCTATGAAACCAAATTTTTCAAAAATTTTCTCATTGTACCTACTTTTGCATATCAAGCAAACTTGAAATGGTGTGCCATATTAGACGTTTTTGACAAAACTGGGTCGTTTGGCATGAAATGACCGACGATACTTAGAAAATTAAATAGTAAACAAACACTATCTTCGATGGAACTACATCAAAAATGATCATCAAGATGTAGTGAAAATTCGCAAAGCACAACACTTGTATGCTGGTTGGAGCCATCCAACGTGGGCTTTTGAGGAGACCACCATAATTAAAATAAATAAAATTAACATAATTATGTCAAGGCTTATAAAGGCACAACATTTGTATTCTTATTTGAGAAATTTGAATTGGGCTTTTCAGGAGACTAACATAGCATAAATGAACATAAATATGTCGAGAGTAACAAAAGCACAACACTTGTGTTTTGGTTTGAGCTGTCCAACTTGGGCTCTTCGGAGGCTTTACGTCCCATGCGAGAAGCGAGGCCAGGGTGTTCTTTACATAGGGAATGTTGGTACGAAAAACATTACGCCACATGAAGCCTGCAAAAACAACAAAACGCCAGAACGAGTTTTAAAAACCAAGCTCCGCATGCAAGTCTGTGGCATACAGTATGCTCTCGTTATAATGAAATTGACTGATGGATTTCTTATGCCTTATTCCAACTTTTCATGGCAACATCTTCAGGCCATGACCACATAATTTTGTCCAAAGGACTCCACTCAGTGTCAAATGCAGAAAAGGGCAAAGAGGAACAACACACTGTGGCAAAATAACTTTATGAATATCCTCGTTGTCAAGGATGTGAACTTTGCTTGTTTAGAAACAAAATGGTGAAAAACAGATTCAAGTTGCTCACAAAGAAACCTAAACGCGGAATGGGGATAACTTGCAAAATTATTTCTTGTAACTTTCATAATTAAAAACTGCAGCACTTCATTGCACTTTTCCATGTTCCAAATACAACACTGTCATGTCACTAGAATTGAGTGTCGCTTCATTCGAAGTTATGTTTTACAAGTTCACATGCAACAGAAGTGCACTTCTCGCCTTACAATGCCATTCTCAAGACTCTCTACTTTAAAGAAAATACTGCTTATAGCGAAGTGTGTTTTCTGCCTCAAGGACTGTTATAATGAGGATTCTCTGTAGTTGTGCACCAAACTGGTTACCGGTCACATGAAGAACGTGACAGATACGAAGAAATGCTCAATCTGCTAAGACCCGTACACCAGTGGACTGATTTCTTTAACCCTTTGAGGTTCCCTGCAGTACATCTGTGGCTGCGAGGAACATTTGAAAAATGCACCTTCTCAGAACAAAGCATTACCTAGGGTCACACTGGAGGTGCTGCAACCTTCTGGGATTTCTAGAAAAAATTCTTATAATATGCTATCGCCCCTTGGGTGTCTCCAAAACTAATCTTTCTCGTGGCTCGCTGGTGGCTGTCTTTGCAGTAGTTTGGGAGTATTACCACTTCACCTAGTTTATTACAAAACAAGTTTTTGTAAGTTTCAATACATTGAAAAAATTACGCTACTTTATCCTGCATAGAAGAATAAACCAGGTGTAAAACTGCAAACACCAAAAAGGCTTTCTCACTTTATTGTCATTTAAAAAATTAATTTACCCGTCTTTTTATCGAAAAGTAACTCCAAAGAATTTAAATCTGCAATAAAAATATTAGGGATGTGCGAATAGTGATTTTTGAGAATGAATTGAATAATGCCAGAAGCAACTTGAATATTGGATAGCTTCTGAATAACGAACAGCTGATATCACAATTAATATAAAATGATGTTCACGTCCTAGATTCATAGGTTAGCAAATTTGTGTCATTGCATACTACGTTATGAAGAGCTGTTTATTAAAAGCACAAATGGAGCAGCAAACAGGTAGTTTCTTTGCATGCACAAGACCTTTCAGTAAGCGTGAATGACTGCTGCACAGCCTCCAAAATATAGGTACTTAAGTGACATAGCCTGCTCTACTACACTAGGTCTCACGTTTTATGTCTGTACTATGCCCGTGCAGGTGCATATTTACCGTATATTTGCTCCAATTTTATGTTTCATTAGTGTTTTAGATTATTCGAAAAGAATTAGAAAAATATTTGCAGTTATGGATAGTGACCACTTAAGTCGAAGACCGAATACACTAGAATACTATTTAATTCGTTATTAGAAAGTTTCGAGTACACGGACAGCTCTAAAAAATATATAACCCCCAAATCGGGGAGGCATTGTTCCCCCCAAAATATGATGCTCAACGGTTAGAACAAGAGCAACTGGAAATGCAATTCATCTTTTTCACAAATTTAAGTCCATAGGCTACTTAGAAATGGTTTAAAATAAACCTGTAAACAGGCAGCTGCTCACTTTGAATAAGAAAGCAGGAAACGCTTCCAACAATTTCCGAGATGGAGTTGGGAGCATGCCCCATGGTCTGTAAAAAGCATTATACAGTAGTCGCCAAGGGCTTATTCGGTGCTCCTCAATTTATTTAACCAAGTGGGGGAAAAGCCATGTAAATGTTTTTCCCCATATCTTAGAATAGAAGGTGATAAAGTGCATGCTAATAAATAGGATAGGTGCTTAGAATGAATAAGCGCTCGCTAAACATAGTATTGACAGTGATGTTGGTTTGCTTGAAACAACCAAAGCAAAATGCCACACAACTAATGTTCCCTCTGCTGAAAGCCTCCTGCCTGGCATTACATGGACCTTTTTCAAGACAGGAGTAACTTTAATTCAACGTTGTCTGTTAATATTGGCAAAAACAGTTTGTTTTGCGTTACAGAACCTGGAGGGCCATTTTTATCGCTGAAATTTGGTATAAGTGCTGTTCCACGAGCTGAGCAGTAACTGCACTTGAGCATACCTTCTCCACAATTTCTGCATTATAATAACACTTTCCGGCTACTTAAACATGTCCTCCATGCCACTAGATTTGGAGTGTGCTTCACAGACAACTATTCATTGCAATGACAGCCAAGTAGCACAACTAACGCGCAAATGCACCTCAATTTGTCTGGCGGAGCTGCCAAAAACTTCTGGCAGTTAAGGCAGCTTTTACAGTTGAGAAGCTTAGAAGCATTTGAGCGTGGAGGCGTTAGGCACTTAAGATCATATGCACAGTCATTCCAAGTGGTAGGCTATTATAGCGCACAGTTGCAAGCACAGGCTACTTGAAACTAATTTGCTGTGCTGATGGCAAGTTGGTAATTTAGGATACAGTGAATTCAAAAATGCAACGGGAAAGGATCTATGGTACTTGTCTATAACAGCGTTGACCGTGGTTGGGTCAAGAGCCTCTTTTTGCCCTTCGGTGTTGTTATTCCCAAAAAGTAAATAGGCCATGAGCTCCTCCTCAGTGAATATACGGTGAAGCAAGGCCCCTCCAAATTTTCCTGGTCCACCATGGCAGGCAATGGTAAGCTCTACCAGGATAACCTTATTTTGTTGTAGCGCAAGCTGAACAAGGACCACAGAAAGGCGCATCTGACACACACAGCGCTATGCTGGTACTGTATATTTTATTTTGTTGTAGCGCAAGCTGAACAAAGACCACAGAAAGGCACATTTGGCACACACATCGCTATAACAACCAACAAGCCTCTATGGCAATCCTCACCAGGATTACCTCCTGAATGCGCACTCCTCTAACCTAAGTGAACCTGCACGTTTAGGTAAATGTTGGCAAGACAGTTTTAAGCTCTTTAAGCACATTTACACAATAGCCGTACTGCAAATAAATCGCAACAATAGTGCCTGTTGCAGATCTGGAATGCTAATCTTACTTGGCTGCATACTAGCTTATTATGCTGTTTGGATGCCACATTTCAGAAAAACAAGGATTTATCCAGTCCTAACAAGAAAAATAATAAGTAAACCAAAGAACCCAAAACATCTGGCATTATTTAATGCAATTAGCATTCTTAGCATACTTCATACTTTCGGGTGTCTGTCTCTAACCATTTTACCGGCATTTGCGTCAATGGGCAGAGTATCTGGCTGCTAGGTTGAGGGAAGTGGGTTCATAATCAACCGTTGGACCAGTTTGAGTCACTGTGTACATCACCCTGGGAATATGCGACTCTTCGATGAACCTCTTTAATGACATCTTGGGCAACTGCTGCTGCTTGTGTTGGCAAGCAGCAGTAGGAGCTCGAAGAGGATGATGAATGTCAATGGTAATAAGATTACCACTACAGATCAGATTCACCTGCTGTATTCCATAAGTAACATGTGAGGTTCTACTCTACGGTATGAAGTGTACATAAGCCACAAAGACAGCGTGTGCCAACCACAACCTCATGAATTATATTGACTCACAAAGCATAGGCAGCACAAGATCCCGAACTCAGAAGTTGGTGGACAAGCGCAACTTTAACAAGCACGTAACCCTTTCAGCCATGTCAATGTCTACGTCGATGTCTACGTCAGGGACCTCGAGGGAGACTCAGCCAGTTCACCGGGCATCATCATGCCCTCACACTATGTATCCCATTTCTGTCTGTCCCCTTAGTTCCACCATCATAAGAATGCTCATCACGTATCACCACTAATTACAATTGTAAATGGACACTTATATCTACTATGTTAACTAAATTTTTATGGAGAATAGCTTGAGCACCAGTTTTTACGAAGATAATGAATGGTACAGCTTAAAGGAGCACTAAGGAGAAATTATTTTAATTACATTCTGGGGCTTTATGTGCCAAAACCACAATGTGATACTGAGGCACGCCACAGTGGGGAACTCCGGACTAATTCTGATCACCTCGACTTGTACGCTACGCAGGTAGTTTTGCATTTCACCCCCATCAAAATACGGTGATTTGTTCCCACGACCTCCTGCTTAGCAGCGCGATGCCAAAGCCGCTTAGCAACCACGGCGGGTGAGCACTAAAGAGAAAAATAATTTGATGTATTTGTAAATTCCTACAATACAAAGGGATTCACTCGTACCGTGACAAGAGGCTGAGTAAACTGCAAAAAGAAAGATTGGTGGCACTGCTGCCTTGAAGTTACCGCACCAGCTTGCTGTGACATCGTGGATTCTTATGGTGTCTGCTCAGGTGTAGCTAATTCTTTTTACAAATAAAGGTGTTTTTTAGTGTACTCCAACAAAGCCGAAAACCAAAATTAAGAAGTGTCACGAACTTTTACTGAACCGAAACTACCCAAGTTTGTAAAAATACTTGAAATTCATGATGTCACAATGAGGCATAGCAGATCTTTGAGCTTAATTTTCTGTAATAATCAACCGACTACCTATATATCAACAGAAGTAGATGTTTAAACTGATGCTTTTTCAGTTTAAATTTAATTAGGATGTCATTAGTGTCGCCTTACTACAAAATAAGGAATGCACTTGGCTGAAGAATAGGATAACATGCACCACTTGTTCTCATTACGGTAGGATTGCCAATATAGCAGAGGGCATGCAGTGGCTGATCCAGAGGGGAGCCCTGCCACCTGCCTCCCCCCCCCCCCAATTTCCCAATTTCGAATTGTTTTATGAGCCGTGGTCCGCTTTCTACACCTTAAGAGACATATAGCCAAGGAGATTCATGCCGAGTTGACTACGTTATGCAGTGACCGGCATTACACAACGTCCAGCTCTGCATCAATCTTTTTCGAATTTGGCCCTTGAAATGCAGAAAGCCCGGATCACTGCGCATTCTTTGAGATTGCTTTATTTCACCATACTGGTACATCAGTACATAACAAAAATGTACCTAAATGATGAGAATAGCGAGAAAAAGCTGCATTTTAGCAGCTTGACTAGCCCTGCTACACCCTTATTTTTTCTCAATGGGTGCTGCTATTTTTGGTTTGACGCCCCTAGCGGTGCATTTCGGTACGGCATAGGACATAATATATTTATACTGCTAAAACTAGAAAGACGTGCACTCATGTTGACCCCTAATGTGTACGCCTATTCCGAATTTATGGTGCGTACCAATATTACTAAGTTTGTAAACGTCCATCATACATCAGGCATATACTCTGAAAAGGCACATCCTACGCTTAATTTCTTCGCAAGTGATACCAAAATTTACTCCCAGTACCGGTGCAGTAGCAAAGTCTTTCAGCTGAGTGATTAAAGTCATAACGTCTGCTACCGATGGAACTGTGCACCAATAGATCAAAGGAGGAAATGCTTGCCGTTGCATCAGCAATGTTTTTCTTCTGCTCCTCGCAATACATTCTCATGGCATAATTGCATTTGATGGTGATGCTATACAACGAATGGCCAAACGAATTCACCTTTTGCGTTCCGGTTGTGGTGTCTCCCGGCTCATCATGAATCTGAAATCAGATGTCAGTATTAAAGTGTGAAGCCACGATGCGCCAAAAGCAACAGCCAAAAGAGCTACAAAGGAGCTCCTAGTATAAAAATTATTTCTGCTCATCTACTTAACTGTTCTGGCCACACCCAAAAGGCAGCTCCTTCATATAAAAGCACAGTGTTGCATTTTCTTTTACTCCTCGTCTTGCTGCTGCTATTGAAGTTTTGCTTGCTCTTAAAGAAGTATTTTATAGAACTGCTCCACTAACAAAGCATTGTTCCAAGCTTGCGGCAAAAAGTCATTTAGTTCACAAGGATGCACTTCCCTTTCACTCTGTCCTCTTTATATTGTGCGAATTCAGAGCAAAAATAGCTTTTTAACATAACTAGCTACTTCTATGGTCACAAGAAACCTTGCAAACTTTTGACGTTTATTTTGCCGATGACGCATACATGGCGCCTGGAAGCACAACAGCACGCAACGGTAGATATGCCCAAGTATCTCAGTCCCTACTGGTTTTGGAACTTTGTTAAATCAATCAGTTACTCAAGTACAAAAATACTGAAGTTTCACGTGAGTACATCATTTTGAATGTTCTATCCCAGTTAAGCAGAACCTAGAATGCCATAGAATCTGCCTTTTCCGTGAATGCAATGAGCGCCTACGCAAAGCCGTTAGCGCGAAGTACTCGATGGTATCGAATGGAGAACATAAAAAAAAGAAAGTTGAACGCGCGCGAACTGGTGGAAAACAAACACACGTGGCTGGCAAGGCGCATAACCCGATGACTTCGCAGCATTCAGTGACACCACCCTTAATTTATCTCGCCTATCATGTAGAATCGCATGTTCACCAATGAAATTCTTGACTTATTATCACACTACAGCCTCCTATATGTTTCCCGGTCGCGCGACCGTCGACCGCACAGCGTGCCAGCGGCGTTGCAACAACGCGGGGGCACTCGATCCTGAGGCGAACAGCGCAGAAAGCATTTTCGCCGATCCCACCACCTCTAGCTGCTACAATCCCGCTGACGCGTCATGTACTGGACAACGTGGCACGAGCAAAATACATTTGATTACAGCACAGTTCGGATGATTTCACATCGCACTGTTTTCCACTTAAAGGGCAGAGCACGAGCGCTCATTCATAAGGCTAACTCAATCGGTGCTCGAACACCGCACCAGAAATCGTGACGTACAACATGCCCTGTTTTAGCTGGCGCTAGAAAGCTACCTTATGTTGCCACAAGCGCGCTGTCAAATTAAACCAGGACAAAACTCCATGTCCAATACCACAAATTTAGTGCTGTTGAACCGATTCTCGCAAGGAAGGACAGCACTAGGAACGAAAACGAACACGGAGGCATGTGGAAGACACGCACAGGAGCTCTACGCACTTTCACACTTTTGTTCCCCGTGTCGCAATAAACGAACAAGGGGAATTCCAGACACTCACTCACCTTTGATGTGGCTGAGTCGCAGGCAATCATGCTGATCTTCGAGGCAACAAGAGGGCCATAAAAAGCGAGTAACAAGCAGCAATATGCAAAAGAAGTCACACGAAGCATACAAAGTGCGCAGAAAATGCAGGACGCTCTCAAAATACAGCGCGCACGAACTCCAGGAATGCGCCAGTCAACAGTGCAAACACGCATTCATACAAATATATGCAGACAAATACACGCTTACATCGAAACGAATTGTAATAAATAACCCCTTTTGTAATATAATGTTATTGCTTAACAATTGCTGTGATTTTCAAGTGTATAAAGGTTTTCTGCTTGGATTCCTTGATGAACTTTAAAGTTTGTATTGTTTCTATAACTTCCACTAAGCCCCCCTTACTCAGTGCCCCGTCGGGCCCTGTCAGGCATACGTTCAAACAAATACAAAACTATTTTCTTTGTCGCAGTAATATGGTGTTCCGGTTAGAGCTAACGAACTGCACGGGGAATGATGCAACATTCTAACATCGCAAACGTCGCACCATGTGCGCACGCACCGTTTTCATCGTTTCAATTTAAAAAAAAATTATAATAACGAATACTTGCAGCAACCGAGGAGAACTGAACTACTGACCAGAAAAGTACAGGATTGTCTCTGCTTGTGCTTGTTAGCTTAACATCATGACAAACCACAGATAGTATGTCGTCCAAATGTTGAAACATTTGTGCATTTGCTTCAGTACTGGTACGATTTGGTACTGGAAAAGTATAGCGGCGCAGATTTTGGTGGCCAAGCGGATCATTCCCAGCACATTGGCCAGACTACGTCACAGAAAAGACCTTGGCCTCCATGTAAAATATGGGCACCATGGCGTACATATCGGCCAAACTGTTTGTTTCATTCTATTGTACGCTAAGCGGTAAGAACTAAGCGAAACGCACTCTTTAAAAACCACATGCTTCACTTTCTCCACCGCACGCACCATGATGGCGTAGTGGCTGAAGCTTTGTGCTATTAAGCCCGAGTGCGCGGGATCTAATCCCAGCTCGGTAGCTGCATTTCAATGGGAGCACGTGTACGGAGCACTGAGTACACGTTAAAGAAGCCCAGATGATCAAAATGAATACAGAGTCCCTTATACGGCGTGGCTCGTAATAAAATTGTGGTTTTGGCAAGTAAAACATCAGACTTTAATTTCAATTCAGTTCACTTCATTTCAACACCAAAATGATGAAGATGGCGAACAGAGAGCCTTTTTATGGCACGATGTAGTTCGCAGCCCTTTTCAACAGGCAGTGACAGAGCGTAAGGGGGAGTGTTACATATTCAATAAGGGTCAACCGAGTCTCTATAAGATGAGCGACAAACATAACGCACGTATATGGCATGAATACAAGTGAAACATAATGCATGTAGAGCACATATAAAATGAATCTACATAATGATACAATTCAAGAACGAAGAAAAAAGAAAACGCTACGCACGCACATTACACATTTATGAAATCCACAAATGTGTAACACCATAAGAAGCCAACAAACATTGACACCAAGGACAACATAGGGAAAATTACTTGTGGTTAATAAATGAAATAAACAATGAATTAATGGAAATGAAAGTGCATGAGAAAACAACTTGCCAAAGGTGGCGAACTATCCCACAACCTTCGCATTTCGCGTGCGATGCTCTACCAATTGAGCTACCGTGGCCCAGTTTCCCCTTCCACTTTCTTGGGTATTTATGTTTCCAAGTAGAACCCTGGGAGTGTTAGCCAGTGCCTCCACTTCAGGCACGTACCCAAGGGGGGGGGGGCCAGGGGGGCCCGGGGGGGCACGCCCCCCCCCTCAAAATTAAGACGCAGACCTCCCCCCTCTCCCGGCCCACGCCACCACTTCTCACACACATTCCTAAAGCGCCACCAAATAAATGTTGAGACTTGACAGCTATTCTGCGGTCAACATTTTGTTGCCTTTTTCACTCTTTTTGGATGGCGGTAGTTATCGGCGTCTCCTGAGATGTGAAGGCCAGTTTCCTCATCAATTCGGTGCCCGCGCGATTAACTCGAGATGCATTCAGTTGTCACCGTCTATTCAACGGTCACGCGCATCGTTGCTGCTTCGTTAGTTCAACCTTCTTCGTCTAGACTGATCCAGGGACGAGGAAAGGGATTCAGTTCGTGGTCAGCTGGTCTGTATGCACGTGGAACCAGTTGCGGCCAGAGAAAATGCCAATTGCGTTTAACTTTTCTTTTTTTTTCATTATTTCCTCGAGTGACGGCTTGCCGCGACGCTGACAGATCTTAGGAATCATATACCCGTGATATGGTTTAGATAAGGTGAAAAATATTATAATGTGAGACAGCGTCCATCATTAAACCCTGAAGTAACCCTTAAACTCATAGGCAATATGACTGTCACCCGCTGACTCGTCTGGTTTTTCCCTAATTGTACAGCACTTTTCGAGCGAAATTGGCAACTGAAAACAAGAGTCGCAAGGAGTTGAGAAATGAGGCGATCTACTAAGGGAGAGAACCAAGGCAACATCCAAACAGGAAGGAAAAGCGAAAATTAACAAATTTAACAATTGTTTATGAAAATATTTATGGATCAACATCTCTTTATTTAAAGAGGAAACAGAGAAAACGCCGCCGCAAGTGGAGGACGATTCCATGTGTTCTGAGTGACGCTTCTACAGTTATCATTAGAGCCGCCTATCGTAGCCACTTCTCTGCTGTGCTTGTGTAGGTGTTTTTCTAACCTTCCGGGATGCGCGCAGTGGCCACGCATCGTTACGTAACTCCCCCCAAAACAATACGAGTCGGTTGTGGCACTTGTTAGAGCAGTAAACAAGGGATCCAAAAGAGGTGTGATTGTTCCGCAGATATAAGTTTCTGTATAATTCTTCCAGAGCTAATTAAGAAAACGCTACTATAGTCACATACAACTTAAGTCTGCAACGAAGCTTCGCCCACGCCCTCATAACCGCCAGCCACTGTTCCTCCGCGAGGCTGCAACTAATTCATACTTCAAACTTTTTCTGTTACCCGAATAAGGCAGTAACTGCAAAAATAAAATTATTAGCGCGTAATTTTATACCTTTTCCCTCGCCTATTATAGTGGAATGGCGAATGCATAATCCTTTATTGAACTGAAATAACATGCTTGCTTCGTTGCAACTATTTGTTGTGTAGTTTCACTTCAGTTGGCAGTGAAGTTTCATGGGTAAAACGGGTGCAGCAGTGAAATGAACTGCACCGCAGACTTTTCAAGACTCCATACATTTCTTCCACGTCTATTGCACACCTCATTGCTTCTGCCGATGAAAAGACTCTTCAAGAACAGCAGACGCTCCGGAGATATGAAGTACGATGCCATTTTGAAAAGCACACATGACGACAATTTTGTTTGCTTATGTGATTGGCTGGCGGAGTAACCTAACTCCGCGTGGTCCGTATGCCTTTGTTACCAACTGCTGTTTTTTTTAAGTTCTATTCTACTATAAAATAATCTTTATTTTACACTTTTGCTTCTTTACTTGTTCTTGGCAGTGTTCCTGCGATTCTATTCTGCGCGAGTCAACTTGACGGGGTTCTTTGTTTGCCAAGCAAAGGAGAGGTGTTTCGCACAGGCCTACGTGTAAACTACACCTTATTTAATTTCTCTTTTGCGGGTTTACGCGTTTTTATGGCTCTTGGTGGGTGTTATTCACATTTTTACTAGCAAAGGTACCCCCCCTCATTTGTATAGAAAAGTTACCTTGGGTTGCCCCCCCCCCCCCCCCTCGAAATGAAGTCCTGGGTACGCGCCTGCTCCACTCACAGACTTTGGCGGCGGACGTGGAACATCCGTTCTGTCGCAGGCGTAACGAGAACGTGATCTTTTTGGGTGCAGGCAACCAGTCAATAAACCCACACGTTCAAAAGTTATTTCACAAAATTGTTAAATGATAATTGCCGAAACTTTTGGAAGAACATCAACCCTATTGAATCACACGGTATCACTCTAACTAACGAATTGGGAGAAATCATCGGGGACCTTGAATGTACTAACACCTTTAACATTGCGTTTAGCACAGCTTTCACCGAAGAACCCAGCACATCATTACTTACGACACCGGCTAGAGCTCTGTGTACTATGCCTGCTATCACAATATCTCATGATGGAATTTTGTCTTTGATAGATAACATTAAGCTTTTGTCATCGACAGGCTTCGATAAAATAAATTGCAAGCTTTTAAAGAACACCAGACATACCATTACTCCATATCTGTCTATTTTTTTCTGGTTCGCTCTCTGTAGGTGACATGCCAAATAATTGGAAAGTGGGGAGGGTCCTTTCTGTCTACAAATCTGGTAAAAAAGATTCCCCACTAAACTACCGCCCCATATCATTCACAAGTGTCCCGTACAAAATTATTGAGCATGTCATTTATTCTCATGGCATTTCTCGATAAAAATAGCTTTTTTCATCCGTCCCAGCATGGCTTTTGAAGGGGTTCCTCATGCGAGACACAACTGGCCATTATCATTCATGACTTACATATTAACCTCGGCTCCAACATACAAACTGATGCCATTTTCTTAGATTACGTGAAAGCCTTTGATAAAGCGCCCCATCAACAATTGCTATTACAACTGAACCAGTTAAACTTGTACCACAACATTCTGGTTTAGATCGAAGAATTCTCGTTTAACCAATATCAACACGTTCTTGTTAATAATCATACCTCTGACCCTGTTCCTGTAACATCTGGTTTACACCAAGGTTCTGTTCTCCGTCCTCTTCTACTTATAATATACATTAATGACTTTCCTCAACACTTATCTTTCCAAATCCGAATGTTCGCTAACAATTGTGTCATTTGCCGATCAGTTTCTAACCATTGCGACGCAGTAAAACTTCAGCATGATCCAGACAGTTTCCATGAATGTTGAGACTAGCGGCTAATGACCCTTAACCCAACAAAATGTAAACTTCTTTCCATTACCCGCCAAAAGCGCCCCGTTACATTCCCACACACAAGTGCTAACGAACCTATACAACCAGCAACATCAAATACTTTGGCGTTACTTAGGAGTCCAATGATCTGTCATGGCATGCACATGCTTCAAACGTCATATCATCGGCAAATAGAACTCTCAGTTTTCTGAAACGTCACCTTTGTAACGCGCTCCAACACGTTAAATTACTAGCCTACAAATAACTTATCAGTTTAAAACTAGTGTATGTGTCAGCCATATGGTCCTCGCATCAGCTATATATATGCCTCGTAGATGACCTTGAAGGGGTACAAAGTCGTGCCACAAGATTCATTCACTCATCTTATTCTCACGAAGTCAGTGTTAACGCCCTCAAAGCGGAATCTGGGCTGCAAACTTTATCCCTTGGCCGATGCATAGCGACACTTTGTCTATTCTATAAGCTTTGCTATTGATCACTTAATAATGCTCCTTACAACGCCCCGCCCACTTACATATCTCCTCGCACTGGTCACCAAATGCAAGTTTCCCGTACACGTGTGAGAACTTAATTTTTCAGCATCTTTTTTTTCTTTGTGCAGCCAAAGACTGGATTGGCCTTCCTCACGTTGTTGTCGCTTTGACCTGCCCATCATATTTTTCTGCCAATATGATTGAGTACCTGTTCTCGCAAATTTGAGTGTTTTATTTCTTCTTCGTATAAACCCAACCTTCATGTGATACCTCCTAGCGGGGACCTTAAAGCAAATAAATTAAATGAAATAAAACAATATATATGTACAAAAAACGCACACCTATACATGTGTGTGCATTTCTCACATGTATCTTGAATCTCAATGTTGCTCGATAAGGCTTAATACAACAATAATTCAACATAAGCCACCAGCATTTAGTCGATGTCTTTACTAATGAGAACTACCGAACTTTATTGAGTTATTGTTATGTACTTGCAATAAATGTTACCCGCCGTGGTTGCTCAGTGGCTATGGTGTTGGGCTGCTGAGCACGAGGTCATGGGATCGAATCCCGGCCACGGCGGCTGCATTTCGATGGGGGCGAAATGCGAAAACACCCGTGTACTTAGATTTAGGTGCACGTTAAAGAACCCCAGGTGGTCGAAATTTCCGGAGTCCTCCACTACGGCGTGCCTCATAATCAGAATGTGGTTTTGGCACGTTAAACCCCATAATTTAATTTTTTTCAATAAATGTTGAGGCATTACTGAAAGGATTTTGAATCAATAGTTCATCAGCAACATGCTATCAACATTTCAATAGTAATTTTTAAACGGTAGCCCCAGTGCATAAGCTTACCCATGCCGGAGCTCCGTACTCCGTGAACAGAGAAGCTTTGTTCGTACATTTTTGCAACTTCAGTACACTTAAAAGCAATCCCTAGCACACACACAAAAACAGAGTTCTTCAATGATGCGGGCAGTGCCTCGGAAGAAGAACGCCTACACCTGTGGTCTCTTCGACTTCCTGTGTCCCAGACGTCTTTCGACATCAGAGGTTGTGCAAAGGGCACAACGTTATCCTCCGGGAGGGGGGACAGGAATCCCAACCCTGGTTGTTCACCACTGGCTGCATCGAAGACAAGGGACCGCACTAGCCCTTCCAATATTGCACTTGAATCTTCCGACAGCTTAATGGTTGAAGAAATGAAATCGGATAACAATTTCACACTTGCCGCGGGTCGTAGCTTGAAGAGAAAACTCAGGGGGACATCAACAGACTGTGAATCGTTGCCCAGGCAGGACACTGGTAAGCAATCATTCACTGTTACTTACGTCCCTACCACAGCTACGTACGATCTCAATAACTTGAGCAGGCAAAGCTTAACAGAGTATTTTGAGCGAATTGCTCCAGGCCAAGTCAGCGAGAGCAGAATTAACGCACGGAAGAATATTCTCTCTGTTGACGTGAACAAGTCAATTCTCGATACGCTAAAGGCTACCACGCTGCTAGGAAACTTTCCAGTGCACTCCTTTTTTTGTGTATGGAAAAGGAACCTCGACTGGTGTTATGTCTGATGCGGACAAAGAAATCACAGACACTGACCTCGAGAGGCTTTTGAATTCTACCGCACATATAGTGCAGATTCACTGATTTACTCAATCCCGGTGTGTGAAGCTAGTGTTTGGCACTGAAATATTACCTGACTACGTAAAAGTTGGATACGTAAGACACCTTGTGAGCCCTTACGTGCCAAAACTGGTCCAGTGTCGGAAGTGTTTCAATATAGGACATGTAAGCGCAGCTTGCAAGGTCGGCCTAACACGCCAACAGTGTGGAGGGGCCCATCAAAATGATAGCTGCGATGCTACTGACCTAAAATGTCCAAATTGCCCCGGTCCACATGAAGCGACACGAAAAGACTGCCAGAAAATCAAGGATGAAATGTCAGTGCTTCGACAAATGATGCGCTACAACACTCACGGACAGGCTGCTACATCGATCCGCAGCCACAGGCGCCGATCGTGATACAGGCGACAGCAAGACAAGAGTATTTCTGGAACCGAAGGACCATCTGCCGCATGCCCAACTCCTCGCTTGCCAAGTCGGCTTCTGCGATAGAGGTACAGGCCCAATATACCTTCTTCGGAAGCAGTACGTGAAACACATGCGCAGCATATAACGACGCTTCCACCGACCAACTCCGACATTGAATGGCCGTACGTCGCTCCCATCCAAACATACAGGCTTGAATGCGTCGGGTGATGTGTCTGCAAAGGTGGTTGAGAATGACAAGATAGAAAATGAAAATGTACAAAGTATGCTGAAACACCTCATAACTACGATGCGTTCACTTCTCTGTGGACTACAGATGCCGGTTGCTAAGACCGCACTACATGTTCTAGATGCTTTGGAACCGCTCCTCACGGCTCTACAATAAGGCATCATGGCGCAATCTTTTTAAAACCAATTACGAAGATCTGCAATAATGCAGTGGAATGCCAGAGGCCTACAAGGCCACCTCGCAGACTTTCGGCGATGGATGTTCAAATACCAGTTTCCTGTGGCTGTAGTATGCGAACCAAACATGGCGTCTTTACTACACATATCTGGATATGTGCCACTGTGGTCAAGGAATTACAATTTAAGCAAAGTGCTCACTTTTGTTCGTCGGAAGTTAATGTACTTTCGTAAAGACATTCCTCCACATGCTTCGAATGAATACGTTTACGTAACGCTGAAGTACAAGCAGCGCATATTCTCAGTAATTGGACGATATATACCCCCAACATCGAGCATACACTGTCCATATTTGCTGTTCATACTGCAAACTTGTCCAGGTCCCCACGCAGTCATGGACGACTTTAATGCCCACCATCCCATGTGGGACTCTGCTTCGACGAACGCCCGTGGTAGAGGCTTGGCTGACTTAATGCTCAGTCAAGGCTTGATGGTGATCAATGATGGCTCGCCAACATACCTTCGAGGCTCTTAGTACAGCAGTTGTCTTGACATTGCGTTTGTTTCCAAAAGCCTCCTGTCTGCTACACGATGGTGTACTGATCTCGACACCCATGGAAGTGACCATCTACTAACATATATTCAGGTGAAATGATTAGACCCCCCATCTCCGCACACTGTGCGTTCCATCGATTGGCCAACATTTCGAGAATCTGTGGACACCGCATGTCAAGCTATGCAATCACCATCCAATATTGAAGATGTCATCGCGACAACATTACGTGAAAACAAAACATCTCAGCGTGCCTTCACCTAGATCCGCTATTGATGACCAATACGAGCGACTTCGCGCGATACGGCGTCGAGCAGAACGGAAATACAGAAGGACGAAATCACCATTAGACGCTCCTGCATCACGCCGCGCTTAGCGTCATGTCCTGCCCCACCTTGACAAACTCGACAAACAACGCTGGAGATCATTCTGTGGCTTTCTGGATCCGACAAAACCTCTCTCTAGAATTTCGAAAATTGTGCGAAGCCTTCGATCGCCTCCACAACAGCTTCGCCCGTACAGCACTGTGGCCATATGGCAAGGCCGGCGCGAAGTTGAAGTCGCCGATGAGTTCTGCAAATTATTTGTGAGTTCCTCTAATGGTATACCAACGCAATCCCGATTGACTTTTCCACGATCTAGTGATCACCTTCTGGATGCGCCTTTTACTATGCACGAGCTTGACGCTGCAATATTTACTTCCCGCCGGTCATTTTGTCCAGGACCAAATGGAATTACACACTCCGCGATTTCTCATCTGGAAGTAAAATCCGAAGAAATTCTCCTGGCGCTATACAACGCCACGTGGGACACAGCAACTATGGCCGGCCACTGGAAGTTCAGTCTTGTGGCTTTGCTGAAACCCTGGAAATGCCCACATGATTTTTCACATTATCGGCCAATGGCCTGGGCAAGCTGTGTCGGTAAAGTGATGGAGCGGATAGTACTGAGTAGACTGGAATGGCTACTCGAGAAAAGCGGTGGATTTCCTGATTTTATCAATGGATTCCAAAGAGGCTGATCGTCCATTGACGGTGATCGACCTAGCATATTCTGCTCAGCAGGGAAAGAGAAGCCGTCGTCTGGATGTGCAATATTTCTGGATATTAAAGGTGCCTACGACGTCTTCCACCATTCGTTTCTTCGGGCGCTTGAGGATATTGGAGTTTGTGGCCGCATGTATGCATTGCTGCACAATTACCTCAGTGACCGCACCATTTTCATGTCCACATCGGATGGTGAGACTGATAGACATGATGTTCGCAGCGGTGTTCCGCAAGGTGGCGTCCTTAGCCCAATATTGTTGAATGTCATACGGGTGGGCCTTGTAGACGAGCTGCCTGAAACAACGCATATTAGCACGTACGCGGATGATATCTGTATCTGGTCATCTGGGGTCACACGTCCACAAGTGCGTGCCAGGCTTCAACGTGTGGCTACCGTCACGGCGATGTACTTGCGCCGTAGAGGCCTGCAACTCTCAGCAACTAAGTGTGCAGGGTTGGCATTCACGCGCAAATCAATGTCACAATATCCAATCGTTGTCCACGGAAAGGCGCTTCCTTTAGTCACCCACCACAGATTTCTTGGTGTGACAATAGACCGCAATCCTTCTAGGACCAAACATTTTACTGTGCCTTGGGGCTAAACTGACCAACTTCACGCACATTCTTTGTGCAATACCTTGACTGAGATGGGGACCCTCTGAGCGAAGTTTTCTCCAAGTGTACCAGGCACTTTTCGTGGGCTACATACGCTACAGCATGCGTGTGCTATCTAACATGGGATCATCTTGTATGCGCACGCTGGAGAGCCTTCAGGCACAAGCACAGCGGATATGCCTTGGCTTGCCACGCTGCACGTCAACTAAGGGCACAATAGCGGAAGCACAGACTTGTGAACGTGTGCGAACCTATCTTCGCCTGCTGGTTGGACACTCACACCATCCTCTCTCAGCACTTCCAAGAACCCACCTTGACTGTGCTTTTTTCTAAAGCAAGTGCATGTCACGCAAGCATTATACCTGCAAGGCTCCAGGTCACCAACATCTCCAAGACACCTCCATGGACGCTGCCAAAACCACTAGTGAGGCTTCAGATACCTGGACTTATGAAGAAATCCCACGTTTCCTCGATTGGTTTGAAACAGCTCACCCTGTCCCATATATGTCCATTATATAGTGGGACTGTGCAAGTATATACCGATGCTTCGGTCACACCATCTGCCACAACGGCTGCATTTGTCATCACTCAACTTCGAATTACTCGGCGATTTCAATTAGACCAGAAATCGACATCTATGGCTGCCGAACTTGCGGGAATACGAGAGGCTGTCCGTTTTATGAGAACCCAGACACCTCATAAATGGACGGTATTCTTCGGTGCCAAATCAGCGCTACAGGTGCTAAAATGCTTTTTAAAGAAAGGAACATATTACCTGCTCAAGCCGGAAATCGCCGAACTTTATCACAGTGCCGAGTTAAGTGGCCACTTGATCACTTTTCAATGGGTGCTAGTCATTGTGGTGTGATTGGCAATGAACTTGCTGACAACGAGGCAAGATTGGCCTTCTCTTCCTCTGATGAAGTATGGATTGCCTACTCAGGACCTGACACCAACTCTGTGATCAAGGCACTGATGCAGAACCTTGCAAAGGCATGCAGAGTCGACGATGACAACGTCCACAGACACCTATATATGATCCACCCAGGCGGTAAATTCTGTTTGCCCCCGAAGGTTACACGGAGCAAAACGTCATTGCTACACAGGATTCGGCTGGGCGTTGCATCCGTCGCTATGCGCGCGTCATCGGCCAGTCGAACAGCCCTGATTATGGACACTGCCAGATGCCTGAAACACTGGAACACATACTGTTCGAGTGCGAAGGACGTTGGAAAGTTTCCTAACCAGCGTTGGCAGGAAACCACTGTCCGATGAAGCTATCCTCGGCCCATGGCCTGACACTGCAGCTTCAATGCGTGAAACTAATGTGTTGTTCAAGTTTCTGCAGGACACCAAGCTCGACGAGCGGCGCTAGCAAGGCAACTGTCTCACATACATTAGCCCTCACCACTTCTGTTATCATTATCACTCATCCCAGTACTTTCACTCCCATTCCCTCTTCCCCAGGGCAGAGTAGCAGGCTAGAGCGCACTAGCTCAAGTCGACCTCTCTGTCTTTCCTGTCAACAAAGTCTATTCTATTCTAAATAGTCAATGACGCGGGTAGCCACAGAACTTAGCCAAACCATGTCAAATCATTTGCAAATATGCCCTGCCACAGCAACTTGACGGCCAACTGTCATAGTGGCGACTGCGCCGAGACGAGGAAAAGAAGAAATCGAGAAAAGGGCGCGAAAAATATCACGTGACGGCGCCCAACCAATTTGGAGATGCAGACCTTCTCTCTTGCCTCATCTCAGGCTCCTCGCAGCAGCTGCGGTGGCAAGATAAAGGTATCTGCTAGTTTTAGTTTTATTGGGAGACTTACGGACGCGCAGGTGAACGTCATCTGGTGGTGCTGCAAGGAACTCAGCGGCGCGTGCAGCGCACATGCTCCACTGTGATTGGTTGGCCTATTCGGCAAGGGAACAGCCAGGCCACAGCGCCTACGGTCACGAAACCCAGCAAAGTTCACAAAGCTTCGCTTTAAATACTTAAAACCCTATAACTAATTACGAAGCCACCTTCCTTCAGGTCTGAGAGGGATGGTCTCATGGCACGGATTCGCGGTTCGCACCTTCATTCCCTACTCTCTTATATCATGGATCCAGGCTAAATTTTCTGATTTATGCGAGACAGACCAAGGCGCGAAGGACAGTATATGAATTTTTAAATAAAAGCTGTTGAACCACTACCACAATGCATAAACAGAAAGAACAGATCCTGTATCTGCATCACGGAACGCACGCTTTTATAGCACTGGGTGATCATACGAAATCTTTTCGAGTGGCAGCTTAAAAAAGGCGTTCTATAGGTTACTTTTTTGTTTCTTTGTTGAGGCAACAGCGCAACAT
This sequence comes from Dermacentor albipictus, assembly GCF_038994185.2. Taxonomy (NCBI): domain Eukaryota; kingdom Metazoa; phylum Arthropoda; class Arachnida; order Ixodida; family Ixodidae; genus Dermacentor; species Dermacentor albipictus. Next base: position 30,039 of record NW_027225568.1, read on the forward strand.
GCTCTGGCCGAATCCTCTGTCGATCACTAATACTATCCCTTTTGCGTGACGGGACATCTGGCACCACCCATCACTGTAGCTACGGGTGTTCTGCTTGGCGGCTTAGGCAGTATATCGTCATTTGAAAGTGATTTATGTGAAAGTGATCACTCGAAAACAGCGTTCCTCTATGAGTGCAGATAAAAACTACAAAGCAGTGACAGAAATGCGTGCGTGCCAAGTTCTTCTGTGAACCAGGTAAACTGCCTTTTCGATGTGTCCGCGGCAACGAGAATGGGCGATCGGAACTTACAAGGAAAACTTATGCCGAGTGCGTTCATTGAACGGAATAGCACTATTTTGACTGGGCTTTGTGTTTGCATCAACCCTGTTTTTGTCTGCTCGAAATCTTTGTCGTCGTCAGCGCACAACTGCTTTCTTCAACATTGATAGGGAACAAATAAGATAAACCGCTGAACAACCTTGCGGCTTCTCCTTTTCCAGCGTGTCCGAGGGCAGCAAGGCATCCGGAATGCCCATGTAGTGAGGCAGCTCGCTGTCGTACCACACCAGGAGCTCTTCATCCGGGTGAATGGCCTGCGAGGCGGTTGCACAAATCAGAGCTTCCAGCAAGTTACTTTTCGGACTGATATAAAAGCACGCATGATTAGAGTAAATGAATACTGGTAAGCGTAGTTTCAAGACGGGACAAGAAAAGACACCGACACACGGGACACAGTCTTTCTCTTGTCCCCTCTTGAAACTGCATGCGGTTACCAGAATTTATTTATTAGTATGAACCAACTAGCTGAGCAATGAACTTCGTTAACCTATGATTAGGAAGTTGCGAAGGGACAGATTTTAATGAAATTTGAATCATTTCAGAGAGAAAGTTGAATTCTAGTCACTGTTTGTTCAAAAGCTTGATTTACAGCCCTGCATGATTATAGAAAAATTTCCGTGCATTGCTAAATTAAAAAAAAGAAGAACGGAGTTTATGAATTTGTAACTCTGCACCTAAAATAGATATTGCAGTTTTGTCAACTACATCAATTAGAGCATCTAATGCAGACAAACTTGGTTTAATAAGTTACGCTTTAAGTGAATTTATGACACCGTTTACGCATTATACCAAAGTCCTATTCACAAAAAAGTAAGAAATTTACCAGGGGTGTATAATCTATCAAATATGTCTGCTTTAGGTGTATTATTAAATAGAGTTTACAGAACATTTTAACGTTTTCTTGATCGCTGAGCTACAGAGTTGTAAACTTCATAGTTTGTTTTTCTAAATTTTTCAGTATTCAACATCTTTTTTTTAAATATCGACGGCCTAAATCGAAAATGCACTTCATAGAGTGACTACACATTGACTTTTCTCTATTAAACGCAGAAATTTCATCCCGCTCAACACAGTGACTTACGAGAAAAACAAACTCTCCTTTCCTATGTTGTCGGACAAGAGCCCCTTACCTAAAGCTTCTTGAAGTGATGGCGCAAAGGAACAGTAAATGATGCTGAAGAAAGCGAATGCCTGCATGGTGCTTACTTCATAATTACTGCAAACTGCCGTGTCATCATTAAAAAGAAAGAACCAGTTCATGCACAACTTCCTCGTTGTCACTGCTGAGGTCCTTGTCACTGTTGGCGAAAACGGCCGTTGGGCAGGCAGCACGTTAGAAGCTTAAATTTTTTTAATAATGGGGTTTTACGTGCCAAAACCACGGTCTGATTATGAGGCACGACGTAGTGGAAGATTCTGGAAATTTGGACCGCCTGGGGTTCTTTAACATGCACCTAAATCTAAGTACACGTGTGTTTTCGCATTTCGCCCCCGTTGAAATGCGGCCACCGTGGCCGGGATTCGATCTCGCGACCTCATGCTTAGCAGCCAAACACCACACATAAGAAGTGCTCGTGGTGTACAATCGAAGATAGCAGTTTTCACGCATTGCGCTGTGATCCACCGCGCCGTTGGAAGACAGCTCATTTTACGTGCTTGCACAACAGGACCAATTGTCATACTCAAGGTTGCGAATAATACGCTGTAATGACACTGATGTGGCACTAACAGCGTCGTAAGTCAACCGACAAGAGACGGTGCGAAATGCACAAAGGCGGCACGCGCAGTAGGGTTTCGTACGCCGTATAGTGATCCCGGTCTTTCCTGGTGGCTTAGCTCGCCACATTCTGAAGTCCAAGAAAAAAAAGTTAAGCGAAAAAAGAATGTTATAATAATGTCACAAACCCGAGTGTAACACGAGGTGCGTTCTGAGGCTGGAAAGCTTGAAGCAAAACAGAAAGAGAAAGAAACTCGCATTATATTAGTGCAAATACAGTTCTGCGCCAAGCTTGGCTTTCGCTAAGTTTCTTTCAAATAAAAAGTATTTGAAATATCGAATCCCTGAGTCGGTTATGAGGAATGCCTTATTATGTATAGTATAAGGCTCAGAATTGAATGTGACCCTTCGGCTTTTTTTAACCTACGCTTAACGCAATGTTTCTGCATTCTGCCGCCATCAAAATCAGCTGCAGAGATTTGGACCGCCACCCCCATGTTCAGTAAGGCAAGAAATGCATAATTCGATTTGCACAGCTGCTTCAGGCCCTTTGGTGGTAAATTATGGTCGGAGAGTGTATACTAAACATTCTGGATTTGTGCACGTATAATGCGCACCCCCAATTACAATAGCCCAGAAAGAAAAAAAAATATCCCCACGTATAATCCGCAGGAGTAACTGCATACAGCACTGCTCAAACCTTTGCAAAAAAAGAAAGTCTCCATTCGTGCACGTATGATTCGTCTACGTTGTAGTATCTTCGGCCAACGGCTCTGTTCTCCCGCTCGTCGGCCATGTTGACAAAGCTGGATTCACACGCCGCGCGTTCATGGCGGACGAATCAGTCACATGATATCAGACATGACTCGGATCCCTTCCCAGCTAGCTCTCGCTTGACAGCGGATGACAGCGCGGACAGAGAAGCCCTCGCATCGGCAACGGCATTAGGGAAAACGCGACCGAGCCAAAAATCGCAACGGTGATTCGGCTCACTGCTGTATACATTACGTAGCGCTTTGCGCAGACTGAGGAAGCGCCGCTGGAACTAGTAACGTACGAGTTTGCGGGCATCGCGTGCACTGTTCACTAACTACTAGATGCAAAATGGCGACCCGTAAAGTACGTTACGGGTGACTTTACTAGTGACTCACCCGTGACTCACGGTCACCCATTCTCCTCCGCTTTACAGTAAAGCGGAGGAGAATGGGAAACTCTGAAACTGAATGGTGGAGAACCTTGCCTTATGGTGGTGGCTTCAGGGCAGCCTGGCCACTCTTCGTGGCAAAATTTGCGTATAATCCACAGCCCCACACTTTACTGTTAAACTTTTTGAAACATTGGTGCGGGTTATAAGCGCAAAATTACGGTAAATTCCAGAATTTCTTGCTTAAGCAGAACACTTTTTTTGAGAGCTTTCATCTAAATATACATGAAAACGGAGAAATAGACTTGCTTGGACTCCACTGCACTGATTTCTGCTTAGATTTCGTGCATCTGAAAGAAAGACTTGACATCTAGCTAAGCAATTTTTTTTTTTCATTTAGTACACCAGCGTTTTTTCAAGACGTGTTTCAAAATGTAAAGAAACAAAGAAACAGGAACGAAAACAGCTAATGTATAAGGTTTTGAACTCTGTAATTCAGTACAGTCAAATCTCGATATAAGGAATCATGCGGGACCGCCGAAAATCGTTCGTTATTTTCAAATATTGTTGTAATTAAAAACTTGCAGTTATAAGCCAGGGGACAAACCTAGGAATGAAAATGATGTACCTTGGCGATAGACGCTTGTGCAGACAAGCGTGCTCTCAAATAAAGATGTTTCACTCATTTCGAAGCTATTCTATTTGAAGAAATCGGTGATTTTATTCTGGCGCGTATTAGGAATGTGTCTACATTTTCCACTTTGGGCAATACCTCATCGGGTACGTCACTGCACCGAGCAATGAAAATGCGCACTTTGTTCATCTTCACTAAACATCGATGTTCGACACAATCTCATCTTCTGTGTTCGGCGACCCACAGTCGTCTTCCTTCTGGTCGTCCTCTTCACTGGAGACGTCCCGAACGCAGTTAACGATCTCTCCGGTTGTAAGGTCCGCCACAGTAGTGCTGCGCTGTCACTCTCCATGTAGTCGTCGAAGGAAGAGGCGGCGGGAAGCAATTCCACAACCTCGGTCCACAGGACTCCTGTGCTGTTGTCGGTCACCTTCAGGTTATCTTCAAGCTTCAAGCTTTGACAAGCCCTGCTTTTCGCCATCAGTTGAAAATGGTGGACACCTTCAAGTTCCACCAAGCTCCTGTGAGCGTATCCGCTGCCTGACGAATGTTGATTGCAGTCGGCTGCTTTAGGCGGAGGTTGATAATCAAGCGCTGCGCAAGTCGCTTACGAAATTCCGCTTGCACACTCTTTATAAAGCCCTGGTCGAGGGGTTGCAGAAACGATGTGTTGTTTGGCTACAGAAACTACAAGTGAACATGCATCAAGCAAGCATTCACAATGTGAGCAGAGCAGTTGTCGACAGCCAGTAGAATTCTTCGGTCATGCCTCCTCATTTGCTCGTCGAGTTTGATGAGCCTCTCGGAAAAGAGTTCACTGGTCATGCAGGCTCGTTTGTTGGCGCGGTAGTCGTATGGTAACGACAGGGCGTTTTTCATGCAGCGAGGCTTCGCGTACTTGCCGATGACGAGCGGTTTAATTTTCTTCGGGCCTGTTGTATTGCAGCAGAGCAGGACGGTCACGCGAAGATGCGACTTCTCTCCTTTGCACTGCTGCCCTTTGAAGGGCATCGTCCGGTCTGGCAGGAGCTGATAAAAACATGCGGTCTCATCCATTTAGAAAATATTGTGCTAAGAGTACAATTCAGCCACCTCTAGAAAACAATCATTGCGTCAGGAATGTGCACCTTGTCTGTCAGCAGCCTTTTTCCTCCCCCGAGGCTACCTGCCAAGTTCTTCCGTTCCTTTGGCTGAAACGAAAAGGCCAACCCACACTGGTGTCGAACCTAGTGATTTCAAGTGCATCGGCAAATTCGGTGGCTTTTTCTTGGAGCATTGGGCCAGACATGGGAACGTTTTGCAGTCTGGCATCTTGGAATCACGTGAGAACAGCTTGGTCTGTATTTTGAAAATTCCCCGGTCGCATCCGTTTCCTTGTAGAGCGAGTTGCGATTCCTGGTGAAGCTTGACAATTTTGTCTAGGTCTTTCAAGATGGTCGCAACGGTCGTTGGGGCGACGCCACGCTGTCTATATACGTCGATTTGCTTTTTCCCTGCGTCAATATCCTGCAATACGTTCAATTTATCCTGCACCGAAAACTGCTTTCGCTTCTTGGCGCCGTCGCTAGCTGCATTAATTGTTGGATGTCGCGCGAACATCGTCAAACCTTTGTCGAGAAGTTCTTGGTGAAGTTTGTGGTGAAGCAATTGGCACTCGACATGATGATGATGATGATGATGATCGATACTGTGCCATGGTGATGACGATAACTGCTACTCTCGCGGTTTCTGTTTCACACGAGAGTTGCGGCGCTGTCACTTTTAGCCGAATTCGTAATACTTATGTTACTCGATTACAAAGTGGAAATTAAACTATGTGCGTCATTATGAATATGCGCTGTATTGAAATTCGTAGTTCTGAAAAACTTTTACAATGAAAATATAGCCTATCTGGCGGGGATTTTCAATATAGTCATAAATGGGAGAAATTCGTTAATGTGGGGTACGTAGTAACGAGATTTCACTGTAATAACTTGGGATATCACAATGCTTGCCATTCTGAAAGCCAGCTCTCTAGCTTTTGCGGCGCAAAGCAGGTTTGCGCAATGTAATTTAAGCAGAACACCAATTATTTTCCCCAATTCCATAAGCATCACTTTCTGCATTTAAAATGCGTACGCTTAAACCATCGATATCTTGAATTGTACTCTAGTAGTTTAAGGCACGACCATTACAGCACTCCACTTGTGAGGATCAACTACCGAACCCAAATGCTTTCCTACTTAATTCCCAGTCTTCTCAACTGACATTCACAGGCCATAGAAATTATTCAGAAATGCGTGCCCCTGAATTCTTTAAAAAAGAATGTTAAAGCTGATCTCCTTTCCTGTCTTAATGATCAATAGGTTGTGTATACAGAATTTTATATGATCCTGAGGTTGCCTTATTTGTACGAATTTTCCTTTATGATTACAAAAGTTTGTACCTTGTTCCGTTGTTTACTTTGCATAAAACAGTGTTCTGTGCGTAACGATAGCGTATTATGTTCTTGTTTCCATCACTACATGTTCTGAGTGTGTGCATTCTGGGGCTGGGGTCCCGTCAGGCAGAGCACATCTGCATTGGGCGCTTGGATCTGAGACCTTCTCGTCTGAAATAAATAAATATTATTATTATAATATAGTGACTGCCATTGTTAGGTAGTGGCTATGGTGTTGGGCTGCTAAGCTTGAGGTCACGGGATCGAATCCCAGCCACGGCGGCCGCATTGCGACGGGGGCGAAATGCGAAAACGCCTGTGTACTTACGGCGTTTTTATCTGGTCGATCTGGAGCGGCAGCCATGATGATGATGATGATATGTAGTGTTTATTGGCGCAAGGGCCAGGTGTGGCCAAAGAGCGCCAGGGCAGTGGTGATGAGTTCGCAATGTAGTTATGAGTTCTATGGGGTTAATGTAAAGTGGCTGTATAGGGGCCTTAAAAATAGTCGCTCTAGAGTGCGTAAAATCTATCTGTAATAAGATTATGTCGAATGCAAATGACGTGTTCTATGTGCAATAAAATCCATCGTGAAAGGGTGATGCAATACAGAAAATATATTGGATGGTGAAATTACCTGGAGCACCACTGCCTCACCAGAGCCCTTGAAACACAAGGGCCTAGAGGCATGTGCTATATGAAACAGCTATCACAGCGGCATCCTCTAAAGAGAGGAGACGCTACGAGTGTGTGGGGCTAATAACGTGTAATACAACATGTTTCAGGAAGCCCAGGACTGCGTTGGTGTCAAACAGCGGTTCTGGGCCGAGTAACATTACTGCATGAAGGGGGATGTGCTGCCGGTATGCTAAGGGAAAATGTTTCTTTCTTTCAGATTCGGCTTTCCGACACTCCAGAAGGACGTGGAGGACGGTCAGCCTCTCCCCGCATCTACCACAGATTGGAGGCTCGTTTCCGGTGGGTAAACGTTATGTGTGCCAAATGTGTGTCCTATTCTTAGACAACAGAATAGGACATCTGTCTGGCGTGATTTTGTTACGGAGGGCCAAGAACCTAACTGTGGCTTTATCACGTGCAGTTTAATATTTACTTCTGCGTACCACATACGTTCCCGGTGGTTTCGCAGTTTTCTTCTTAAGAAAGGCTTCAGGTCTGTGACAGGGACCGAAGCAGTAGGGCTAACTGCATGCAATGAAATTGATGTGGCCATCTGGTCCGCTAGTACGTCTCCCGCAATGACCCTATGTCCATGCACCCAGCATATAATCACATGTTGGTTAGATATATATGCTTTACACAGTATGGAGTAGAGTTCATTAATTACCGGATTTTTGTGGCTACAGAAAGACATCAATGCCTTCACAACACTAAGGGAGTCCGTATATATAACTGATTTCTGGAGTTTTGATTTATTTATGTGCTTTACGACCGACAGCAGTGCGTAAGCCTTAGCCGTAAAGATACTAGTTTCCGGATGCCGTACATCGGTTTCCGAGAAGGATGGACCGACGGCTGCATAAGACACCCCATCATGTGACTTCGATGCGTCTGTGTAGAACTCCGTGCAGGAGTATTTGTGCTGGAGTTCCCGGAAATGCATTTGGATTTCAATTTCTGGAGCGTGTTTTGTAACTTGCGTGAAGGATATATCGCATTGTATCAGCTGCCACTCCCAAGGAGGTAGCAGCTTGGCTGGATGCATTGGGCGAAGCTCGAGGATTGGGACACGCATTTCATCACTAAGCTCCCTCACACGCTGCGAGAAAGGCTGTCTACGGAGGGACGATTATGAAAGAGTGTAGCATATGTCGTATCGTTAATGGTATTAAAACACGGATGTTGAGGATTAGAGTGGACTTTCAAAAAATATGTCTGGCTGATGTATGTTCTCTGCAGATGAAGTGACCACTCATTTGATTCTGCATATAAGCTTTCAATAGGATTTGTTCTGAAAGCTCCAGTGGCCAGTCGGATTCCTAGATGGTGGACCGGATCTAGCATCTTTAGCGCGCTCGGGGCTGCAGAATGATAGATCATGGCACCGTAGTCCAACCGTGATCGGATGAGGCTCTTGTAAAGATTCATTAAACATTTCTTGTCGCTGCCCCATGTTGTGTGGGATGGCACGTTAAGCAAGTTCATTGTTTTTAAGCATTTGACCTTGAGGTACTTTATGTATGGAATAAAAGTTAATTTCGAATCAAGTATGATGCCTAAGAACTTGTGTTCTTTGTTCACAGGAATTTGCTGACCATACATTTCGATACTGGGTTCTGCAATGAGCCCTCTCTTTCTTGTGAAAAGCACACAAGAACTTTTGTTGGGGTTAACTTTAAATCCGTTTTCTTCTACCCATTTGGACACTTTGTTCAAGCCCTGTTGAACTTGCCTCTCACATACTGTAAGGTTGCAGAATTTGAAACCTATCTGTATGTCGTCTACGTAAACGGAATAAAAAATGGCTGGTGGTAATGAAGCACGAAGGGTGTTCATTTTCACGATGAAGAGCGTGCAGCTAAGTACCCCTCCTTGAGGTACACCAGTTTCCTGTATAAAAGGTCGCGACAATTCATTGCCGACTTTCACGCGGAAGGTACGGTTGGACAAATAGCTTTCTATTAGGACGAGCATATTGCCACGGATGCCGATTCCCGACAAGTCTCTCACGATTCCATAACGCCACGTAATGTCGTACGCCTTCTCCATGTCGAGGAATACGGATAGGAAATATTGTTTATGTAGAAAGGCGTCGCGAATGTTTCCCTCAATGCGCACAAGCTGATCGCTTGTGGACCGCCCTTCCCTGAAGCCACACTAAAAGGGATCGACCGTATTGTTGAGTTCAAGGAAATGTACAAGTCTGCGGTTAACCATTTTTTCAAGAAGCTTCCAAAGACAATTTGTAAGAGCCATCGGACGGTAACTTGCCGCCAAGGAAGGGTCTTTACCCTGCTTAAGAACAGGGACCACAATCGCTTCTTTCCATGTGGATGGGAGGTTTCCCGTAGCCCAAATAGCGTTGAAAAGCGTGAGTAGTGTAAGTTTGGTGTCAGTGTGTAAGTTTCTGATCATTTCGTACATGACTCTATCAGGTCCCGGTGCAGAGCTTTTGCATGTGTTCAAGGGAGCTCTCAACTCAGCAATGCTGAAAGCCTGGTTATAAGGTTCATTCTGTCTAGATTTTCGTATTATTGGCTTACATTCTTCTATTTGTGTGTATTTCAAAAAGGATTGCGAATAATGGTTTGAACACGACACGCTCTCAAAGTGTTCCCCAAGTGAGTCTGCCTGATCCTGATCTTTCAGTGTTTCACCTTGTGTGTTCACCAAAGGAAGTGAATATGTTTGTCGCCCTTTTATCCTATTAACCATGTTCCAGACTTTGGCCTCATCTGTATAGGAGTTGATACCAGATAAAAACTTCTGCCAACTCTCTTTTCTGGCCTGTCGGCGGGTTCGCCTGCCTTGGGATTTTACTTTTTTAAAATTGATAAGATTCTCCGCAGTGGGGGAGGCGCGTAGCAACCCCCACGCTTTGTTTTGTTTCTTACGAGCGATCCTACAGTTGTTGTTCCACCACGGGACACGCCGTTTGCCTGCCAATCCATTTACTTGTGATATACATTTAGTTGCGGCATCTATTATGAAGGCTGTAAAGTACTCCACAGCAGCATCGATTTCTAGAGAAGACATATCAGCCAGCGAGATATTAGTAAGAGTTCGGAATTTCTCCCAGTCGGCTGTATGTATCTTCCACCTAGAAGCTTGTGGAGGAAATTCATTTTCTTTAGATGTTCTTAGCAGTACGGGGAAGGGATCGCTCCCGTAATGATTGCTCGTAACTTCCCATTCGAGTTTGGGCAGTATAGACGCGGAGACTATACTAAGATCTATTGACGAAAAGGTTGTGTTTGCAAGATAGTAATATGTGGGTTCTTTCTCATTGAGAAGGCACGCTTCAGAAGAAAAAAGGAACTGTTCAACGAGACGACATCGCGCATCAATACGAGAGTCTCCCCACAAGCTGTTGTGTGCATTGAAATCGCCAAGAACAAGATAAGGTTCTGGCAATTGATCTATCAAGGACTGAAATTCATGTTTGTTTAGTTGGTAATGCGGGGGTATGTAAATCGAACAAATAGTAATGAGTTTGTTTAGCAGGACAACTCGAACCGCTACTGCTTCGAGGGCCGTTCGTAGCTGTAAACATTGACACGCTATGCTTTTTTGAATTACAATGGCAACACCGCTCGATGATGCCATAGCATCATTGCGATCTTTGCGAAAAATATTGTGCTGACGAAGAGAATTTGTGTGTTTTGTTTTTAAGTGTGTTTCCTGTAGACACAGCAGTTTTGGATTGTGTTTTTGAATGAGCTCTTGCACGTCATCAAGGTTCCTAAGAACTCTGACGTTCCATAGAATAATTTGTGAATCCATATTGAAAGTAAATATGTGCTGTGTGTATGGAAACGGAGGTGATGCCTTAGGTTACAAAGCTCTTTCGAGGCCTTGTAACGGGAGTTCTGCCCTTTCTGGAGCGTTCGAGGGAGCCTCGCCGCTCCTTAGGCGCTTGGCGCGCCGTGGGGATAGGTGTAGCGTCCATTGCCTCTTGTGAGGCGCCGGACACGTGCTCTTGTGAGCGAGAAGTTACCAGGGAAGGTCCCGCCTTATAGGGCAAGACCCCTGCGCCAACCAGCCCGGAGGTCGATGGGGCTCCCTGAGGGATTTGGCTGCGCCGGCTGTTGCCAGCGCTGGAAGGGGCCGGGGAGGTTGGGGCAGCCTCGGCTGCGCCCACCTTCAGGGTTGATGGTCCCTTCTGCTCGGTTGGTGGGGCAGCGTTAGCTGCGACCACCGTGGGGGCAGATGGCCTAACTGCCGACTCACTGCTTGTGGGTCTGACAGCCGCCGGAGGCGGTTGTGACGCTGCCCGCTGATGCGCCACTTCGGCAAAGCTTTTCTTTGGCAGGTATGCTACCCGCCTTCGTGCCTCTTTGAATGATATCTTCTCTTTTACCTTTATCGTTACAATTTCTTTTTCCTTCTTCCAGGAGGGGCACGACCGTGAGTACGCGGCGTGATCCCCGTCACAGTTTACACAGTGGAGAGAGTTCTTACAAGCTTCAGTGGCGTGTTCAAGGGCACTGCATTTCGCGCATGTTTGACGGCCCCGGCAGCTCTGCGAACTGTGGCCGAAACGTTGGCACTTGAAGCATCTGAGGGGATTTGGCACATATGGTCTGACACGGAGCTTGATGTACCCGGCCTCTACAGACTCGGGCAGAATACTTGAACCAAATGTGAGTATTAGGTGCTTCGTTTGAATTTCTTTTCCATCCCTTCTCATCTTAATTGTTCTCACATTGACAACATTCTGCTCACTGAAGCCCTCCAGGAGCTCAGCCTCTGTCAGCTGGAGCAGATCATCATCCGAGACAATGCCGCGGGTGGTGTTCAGAGTACGGTGTGGAATTACTGTCATGGGAACATCCCCAAATGACCCTAGACTGGGCAATTTTTCATATTGTTTCTGATCATGTAGTTCTAAAAGGAGATCACCACTTGCCATCCTTGTCGCCTTGTAACCTGGACCAAGGGCCTCAGTTAAAGACCTTGATACTAGAAATGGAGAGATTGCACGCACTTATGTGTCTGACGTTTCCGAGTGAATCACATGAAATCGTGGGAAGTTGGGTCTTTCACGACCAAAGAACTTGAATACATCTTCGGTGTGCCCTCTTTTGAGAGGGCGATCAAGGAGGGGAGGAAAGGAACTAGCCATAGAATAATGTAATTTTCGGCGATAACGTCAACCACCCACCGTGGAGACCTACAAGGGGACGTTACAGGGACTGTAAAAACAGGTCCTGCAAACGCCAGCTGTACGTTATCACTATAACCAAATATGAGATAACCTAGGTTGGTTATTCACACAAGGTTAACTCTTGCTGCCTGGAAAAATTGGAAGTAAACGGAAGCTAGGAGAAGACAGGAAAGGTAGAAAGTGAGAGAAAGACGAAAGCTGGAGGGAGAGAGAGACAGGAAAAGGCAACTACCGATTTCCCCCGGGTGGGTCAGTCCAGGGGTGCCGTCTACGTGAAGCAGAGGCCAAAGAGGTGTGTTGCCTCCGCCGGGGGGCCTTAAAGGTCCAAACACCCGGCATCGGCTCAACCCCCCGGATCCCCCTTTCCCCGGACACGGCTAAGCCGCGCACGGCTACACGCGGGAGAGTCCAACCCTCGTGTGCTCGGGTACGTGGTGTCGCAACACACCAAACACCTGCTGACGCAGACGCCCCTGCGGGGGGAGCGGCAGCCAAAATCGTCGAGTGAGCCCTCGGGTTTCACAAATCCGAATTGGCCAGCGGAGCGCAAGAACGCTCTGTAAGGGCTCACACAGGATGTCTGCGAACAAGTCCCATGATCCTGTTCCGGAAACTATGCCCGACTTCCACTCTGTACGTTTCCACGGCAACCAAAGTCGCCGGCCCCCATACGTAATTTGACCGAGGCAGTCGCAGAGTCCGTCATTTTCATGTCGCGCCCGCAAGGATTGTGCATAGACAACGTACATAGAAGGCTTCGTACAGCAGCTGCGTCATCTCGCAATCGCTGTCGTCCGAGCTCTCCTCGCTAAACGTGAGCTCTACAACAGCACCGAACGCAGCCATTTCGCGAAGCAACACAATGTTATGGTCGCTAGAAGTTGTTAGGCGACACCAACATGGGGAGAACGCCGATCCTCTGATTCATGTCTTGAGTAGGTGGCGCTGCTCTCCGTAGCGCGATGCGCGGTGTGCCCACTGTGCTGGGCCACGCTGGCCGCGGGCAGCGCTTATGGGTTCGCCGCGCGTGAAAAAAGCTGCACTTACTTGACCTCACGACACGTGTTTCCACGCAGATAAGTTAAAAGCGCAATTGAGGACCTAAAGGTATGTAGTGAATAAAGTTCTACAAGCAGTTTCAGTTCTTGAGAATGATTCATTATCACACCGCACTCGATAGAGAGGAAACGCCTGATTCTCATACGATGTCGGAGCTCCCGTTGGCCAGCTCCAACTAATGAAGGAGCCCAACAGAAACAGTCACGAACCTCAGCAACCAAATCCAGGTTACCAAAACGACATTTATTGCACATTGAATTCAGGAAATAGGACTTCTCAACATGCATCACAGAGAAATCGCACGTAACTGAAACTAAAAGTCATTGATTAAAAAACAAAGTAAAGCAATGAAGGGGGCTAGTTCGTGAGCGTTCATGATTATGTAGCGCTTAGTGTTACACTGACGATCTTAAGTGAAGGGCAGGACGTGGATGTACGTAGCGCAATTTTAGGTGAAGGACAGTACGTGGACTTGCGCTACGTACGTCCACGTCCTGTCATTCACTTAAAATCGTCAGTGTAATACTAAGCCCAATATAACCATGAAAAAATAAGGTTTGTAGCAAGGTTCTCAAGGCACAATTCAAAGCAATCGACGCAGCTCTAGCGTCTTCATTCGCTCGCGCATTTTGTCCCGTTTTTCGTTCTAAGACTTAACGCAGTAATGGAGCCTTGTGAGAACACGGAACCTAACTATGCTATTTGTAAAGGCTGTTTCGTGTTCAGGGCAGCCAACAAGGTTCAGCTTGGTAAGATGGATAAAATATGCCAGATACATAAAGCTGTCGCTTCTTACTTGTTTCTCATTGATGCAGAGCGTGAAAGTATTTTCCAATAACGTCACCAGTGAATTCAGTTGATCTGACCGGTATATAACTCCTCCCATATCAACAGCAGCTGTGAGGGCTGCTGTCTTAGAGCTCTATCGCACCTCTTGGAGGGGTGCGATGGAGCATTTGGGTAAATTGTTGGCACTGCGACGCTTGGAAGCACGGGTCCATCATAGGAAATTTTGACTGTTTCGCCGTTGACCATGTGCGTGAAGTGACGCACAATGTATTGTTCGTGAAAGTGAAGCTCACAGAGCGCCGATTTCGCATAGAGAGATTTGTCAGCCCGGGAGACAGCCCGCCGCCCCGTTTCAATGCGTTCGGGGTCCTTTGGCACAGAAAACAAAGTGACACACTTCCCGTCTTCCTTGATGATACATAACCGGGCGTGCCGTGAGGCCCAAAGCAGTGCGTTTGCATTACTTTCTCTACTCGAGGATCCATTTAGCTGGAACAGGGCACGGAACCCAAGCCTACATGCTAACGAGCAACCTTTCACCACAAAGAAAACACCGTGAAAATCGCATGCGTGCAACGTCGAACCTAGCAAACGACAATCACACGTGATCATGCACAGATAGCAGGGGAAAGAGCGGGAGGGGCTAAGGGAGACATCGCAATGCTGACCGCAGCGCCACTGTGGTGGCGGCACGAATCGAAGGAGCGCGCTTTTGCCACGAACTACGGGCGTTGGCCCCACCTCTACTTCTAGCCACCATAACAACGTTGTGCGTACCCAGAGGTTACCAATTTTGCTTGAAGACGGAAGTGACACGCGCTGTTTTTTCCCGAGTCCGCGCCTCAGTGGCGGAGCACGCGAGAGCGATCCGGCGCGGAGCGAGTTGATCCGAAATGACCAGTGGAAAGCGCGATCTCCCTTCAGATCGACCAGTGAAATTCGGATTCATTGCCACGAGCAAGAATTCCTACTACAAATCGATCAGTGAAAAACGCCATTAGATTTAGGTGCACGTTAAAGAACCCCAAGGGTCTACATTATTCTGGAGTCCCCCACTAGGGCGTGCCTCATAATATCTTGGTTTTCGAACATGAAACCCCATATTTTTTTATATTTAAACTGCGTTGTATGCGTTAGCGCAACAAAACTTCCTTCACTGGCACAAAAAAGTGAAGCTTTTAATTTTCTTTGTTTTATTTTTACTACAGCTGATTGCACTTCCCCGTATCAACCCTACACTGGCAACAAGAACAGTAAGTGTTATTGCATGCACAACAATGGAACTTGGTTAAAGGGCTTCTGTATTTTAATAGTCGCTGGAAAGAAGTTGAGGAAAAAAGAGGAATCGCATGCAGCAGCCTTTCGTATATAGGCAGTGTATCCAGGGCATATTTGTCCACTAAGCTTGGAATCTGATTCCCCGCTTCGACAGCTGGGGGAAAATGTAAAAACCATCCTGTACTCAGCTTTAGGTAATTGTTAGAACTGTTTGGGTGGTCAAGGGAGAGACAAAGCAAAGGGGAAATGTGTAGAGGTTAACTAGAAGGGGAAAACCCGTTTGCTACCCTGCACTGAGAAACAGGGAAGGTAAAGAGATTCATCAAATGGGAGCACAGACACAGCGACAACAGACTACAGTAGCACAAGATCATATGTATAGGCAAGGAACACCAAAACTAATCCGGAACCCTCCACTACATACGGTGTCTCTCATATGACATCAATCAGTCAACCAACCAATGGAATATTTCCTTCTCAGCTGCCTCGCTAGCAAATTAGCGTGCTTTGCACCCATGCGGCGCAGCCTGGCCGCTCACCTTTGTGACCCTATAATAGAGGGTGCCTTCGGGAAGGAGCAGCAGCATGTCCAGGTTCTGCTCCTGCTCGTGGCGGGCGCACTGCACGTATGCCATCCACGAAGGCATCACTGCATCGGCACCGTCCACGAAGAAGCGCACACGGCCGCTTGCACCATCGATGGCCTGCGAACATGCAACCACATCACTCCTTGGCTCGGAGACAAGGGGAACAAAACACGTCTTTTGGAGCTTAATCGAGAATCATAAAGCAGGCCATTTTGTGGATAGCACATAAATACAACACCAAGCTAAGAACCAAACAAGAAGGAATAGAAAAGAAAATGATTCATTAAGAGAGTTTGCCTCACTTTCTTGCCCAGCTCCATGGGCTGTTCTTGATTTTAGGAAAATGAAAGGCGTCAATGTTGAAAGACAGTAAGGCTGCTGTATCGATTAGGAGAGGAAACACAAGTAGCGAGTTATTCCAGCAGCGAATAAGAGAAAGTGGTGGTGTTGGGAATTTCACATAGCGCATTGGCTTTATTTGAATGGCATTTCATCAGTAAAAGAATTAATATCTGCAGACAAGTGAACCTGTCACCCGCTACAGTATACACACCTTTCTCAGTTTTATGCCCTGCTCAGCAGTACACTATGTAAAGTCTTCAGTATTTTTCAAGTTAAACCTCATGGCGGTGGCAATACCGGCGTTGGCAGGAGAATGACGTACAGTAATTTTCCCATTATGGTTCGCCTGTTATTTATTAATTGCAGCAAGAACAAGCAGCAACTTGCGAGCAGGTAGGAAACATCCCGCGATATCAACTGCAGTCTGAAAACATCTCCGAGGTCAATTCCTCAATATTCTACATTGACGCGCTGGTAAGCTGATCCGGTGAGGCACGACATACAAAAGTGCTTTAGCAAATCATCGCTTCTTTGTAAGCACAAATAAACAACAGTGTCATTAGCTAGACTTCCAAAAAACATTATCTAGCTGATGCTTGCAGTCTTCACAGAGATCACATGATACTGTGATGACTTAACTTCAAGACCGTTAGGAACATTAATGAGATCTTGCTCTCATTGACAAAGCGTTCTGCCACTCTTCCAATGTAATTTTCAAATATGTCAAATACTCTCAGGCTATATAGTTTCACCAGGCAATATCTCATGAATTTCCTTTATCTGTACAACTCAAGCTTTTGATAACAACCTCTCTTCCAATCGGTGGGTGTGCGCGACCGCAGAAATGCAAATGAAGAAGTATGTTCATGGGCTTGTAACCTTTTAACTCAGAATAAACTCGAAAACAGCAGTCGAAACTTAGAACACCTTATGTATTTGCCCCCCCCCCCATCTCAATTAAATACCGCAATCGCTCTTGTTGTTGTCATCATCAGCAACAGCAGCAGCTGTGCTAGGGCCTCAAGGCAAATTTCACCGCGGGTCCCAAAATTTCTTTATCGGGCGTCCAAACTAAAAGCAACAAAACCCCCGCATTGTGAGGAGTCTCAAATAGGACACCAATGATTTCGCTGAGCAAGTCAAAAGTGGGAATGTAGATAACAGACTTGTACACGTTACAGAAAAAAATAACCGATCACAATTGCAAACACTTCATCCGGATATATAATAGATTACTGTGACCAACTACATCCACATAAAAGTAAACAATTACTGAAATGCCACTGATCATTTTATGTTACTTTGGCCTTAACCCTTGTTGCCATTACACAAACACAGTTAGTAGAACGACCTGGCTTGGCTGTTTAAGTGTATCATTTGTAGTCCCTTGTACGTTCTTTATATTCCTTCAAAAGCGCTTTTCGAAATTCTCATCCGTGATCTTCAACCTGCCTTAGCGTCTATGGCCTTGTGCTTCTAAGCACGAGGTTGCGGGTTTGGTTATGAAAAAAAAGTAGAAAGAACAGAGAAAGTGTAAAGCCTGAGTGTACTTGGATTTAAGCGCACGTTAAATAACTCCAGGGGGTAAAAGCAGCCAAGACAGCCAACCTACGGCGTGCCTCACAATCATATCCTGGTCTTGGCATGTGAGAACACAGAATTTCATTTCTTTTTTCATCTTCTCGCGTCTTCCTGCGGAGACACTAGCAGACAGACTGAAAACTCGCTCAATGTGTGCACGGAAGACAAGAACAGTGGCTTTCTAACGCACACCTCGTAATGTAAGTTCAATAGCCATGCCAACTCGCTAATAAAAGAGGTTTCATTTGGCATCTGCAGTAGCTATAAAACACGTGCATTCTTCCAGCCTCATGTTATTAGCTCGTTCTATCATGCTTATAATTACAGTCATTTATCATACTGTTTATCTCCATGGGGTAATACATATGCCATTCATCTAAAACCACTTGAACGTCTTCAAAATCAGGCAATAAAATTGATTACTTTTAGCTCATTCCTTTGCCATTCTTTACCTATCTATCAACATCTTAACGTTTTATCCATTCAGCAGCTGTTCTATCACAAGTTGTCACTCATTACATTTCGTCTCTTTCATCGTGAAATATCATTAGACAGCCTTCCTTTTCATAACCTCATGAACAAAAATAATACTAGGTTTTCAGAACGCAATAAACTTCTCTTACGTAAAATCAGATCCAACTACGGAAAATTAACAATTCGCTTCCAT
The DNA here is from genome assembly GCF_038994185.2 of Dermacentor albipictus. Taxonomy (NCBI): domain Eukaryota; kingdom Metazoa; phylum Arthropoda; class Arachnida; order Ixodida; family Ixodidae; genus Dermacentor; species Dermacentor albipictus. Next base: position 48,423 of record NW_027225568.1, read on the forward strand.
GGTATTTCACTTTGGAATCGCATCCATGGCAATATTAGGTCACCTCTTTCATTGCAGCTTTTTAAACACAATATGAAGAGAATACTGTTAGCAGAACCATCTTTTCATTTGTCATAAATACATTTTCATGATTAATACATATTCTTTACATTACCTTTATTATTGTATCGTTAGGCTTCTTATTTCTGTAACATACTTTGTATTTGCCTTTGTTAGTAATATGTAGAAGAGCCAAATTTTTGTTACACATTACTAGATATTCCTGCTTATGATTATTTATTGTGATATTATTGTATAGCGCTGTTTTTAATACATATCTAGTTGTTTTCTATTTATTATAACTTATTCTCTGCGAATTGTATTTCTTAGCACGTTTTTCTTCCTTTTTTTATCTCTCTCTCTTCTTTTTGTTTGTTTTTCGCTCTCTACTTGCTGCTCTAATACTCTTATGCACCGACTAATAATAGGAGGTCCTCTGGCAGTTTCTCACTCTGGGACCTCCTGATGCTGTATATAATATGTCAGCCCGTTTCATGTAGATGCAATAACAAACAATAAACTTGAACTTGAACTTGTGCACACGGTTCTGGTTATTCAATGTCATGATGCTCGCGTTTGAGGGCCCTGTGAAGCGAATGGCTTCATTATTGCCAGGGCTTGGAGAATGTGCCTCCACCTGCCTGGTAGGCTGATGGAAAGCAGAAAAAGTCACACACAGGTGATTTACTGGAATCAACGCCCTAAGTGGCCACTGATATATATATATATATATATATATATATATATATATATATATATATATATATATATATATATATATATATATATATATATCAGTAAAAGCTCGTTAATTCGAACCGCAAGGGGAAGCCGCTTCAGTTCGAATTAACGAAAGTTCGAACTAATGAAAGTGAAGGAGAGCAACAGTACACTGCGATTTGAAAGCAGTAGGGCATGTCAGAAATTTGGCGTGTCAGAAAGTGATGGCGTGTGCCGCGGGCACACGCCATCTTCAAGTCGAAGCTCTGGGTCCGACTGTGCCACACCACCGATGTCCACCGAAACGAATGTTAGCCGAGGCTTAACGCTATCACAATGATTCGCGACGGCCGATACCTCCTAAGCTGAAAACAGAGGTGCACAACCGATGAAGACTGCCCGGACAAAGACGCTGAACATGTGAAGGTGGCGAAGGCCCTGATTCGTTGGTTCTTGATTGCAAGCGCAGCTGCGACGTACTTGATTCGCTGTGTTTTGGCGCTTGCCGTGCCATCTCCGCACAACATTAGCAGCTGTACAAGATTTGCAAAGCCTCCGAGATTCGCAACGGACAAGAAGTCTTGGAGGTTACGTAGAACGGAGAAGCGGCAGCCGCCACTGCCTTCTGGCTGACCCCGCGTCGGTTATATTTTTTTCCGATTTTGCCTTCTCTCGCCGTTCTCTCCGTTTCGGTGGCAATACAGCCTAGTGTGTAGGCAGTAGGCGCTTTTCTCTGGCCGTGTGCCAGGTGAGCGTAGTTCGAATTATCCGTGAGGGAACCTTCTCGCGTTCGAATTAACGGACTTTTTTATACATAGACTTCTGTGGAGCTTGGCCGGACCAAATCGTACTGTTCGAATTATCCATAAATTCGAATTATTGAAGTTCGAATTAACGAGCTTTCACTATCTATATATATATATATATATAATTACTCCTAATCCGAGTCGTTGCTGTCGGCATCCACTTGAGTCCCCGCTCGTGTTGGCGAGTCGACTTGTTTGGATCTATTTATGCATTTGATGTGGAGCACCAGCAGTGCCCATAGTGTAGGGAGCATATCTTGGGAGTCAGTGCAATTGCGACTGCCCTCATTGGTCATCATCTGGTGGCGCTCCGCACCCGTTAACATAAGGGAACAACTACCTGTGTCGGATTTTCACCACTGTAACGTATTACGCTACTGCCTAACTAATGTATGATTGCATCATTTTGCACTAATATTTTAACCTCGTGTTTCTCATAACAAATTTCGCAAAAATAAACACTACTCTCGATAAATTTCAGAAAACAAAAGCCTCTCGGATTTGCACTATGCCTCCTTCAACATTACTCTGGAACTGTTGATCAGAAGAACATGTTTATATTTGCTGCCACTGCATGCATCAGTATCAAGTATCGTCGGCATGCTCAGTCATTATTCAGCCTTCTGATGTAACGCCACTATGAAAACGGATCCTGGGTGACAATCTCCACAAGTTCATGGCCGATAAAATTCAACAGCGCACGCTGATGCTACTCATATCAAATGACACAACTAACTTCCCAAATGGTGCATTTACCTCTCGCTAGGTAGCCCAGCTAATTCACTGCCCAGGCAACAAAATCTATAAATAAGGTACAATGTGTTTCAGAAAACTAACACCTAGCTATCTGGGTAAACGACACAAATAATTATTTGGAAAATCATAAAATGACACTCAAACCTAAAAGCAAGAGAAACGCTGCCAAAAGGAAACACAGGGGCCTTTGCGACAACTACATGATAAAATCTTAAGCAAAATTGCACCCTTTGGGTCGTATCTTACGACACAACAATAATCGTCATTTGCCTTGTCCGTATTTCCTTTCTTTAACGTTACGATCCCGCGTCACGCTCCAAGTCACGAACGGCATGTGCATTATCAGCTTGACAGAGCATTCCCGAGAGGAAAGTAGCAGGCGCAGCGTTTTCAGCAAAAAAAAAAAAACGCAAGCAAGACAGACGACGATTATTGTTGTGTTGCAAGATACAACCCAAAGGGTGTATATTTGTTTAAGAGTGTAGCGCAAGGCATCTGTGTTGTTGCCCGGACTTGCATGCGGTGTTGTGTTTCAACTCAGTAGACTAATTTGGACTGGCGCTTAATAAAACGATTGCACGATTGCATTAAGCTAGCCAATAATAATAATTCTACACACTGAAGCAGTACAGTGATCCCCTGGCTCTGCATCCTTCCGTGTTTTGCTTAAAGCAACTTATTCACGAAAATGCTTATCGAACTGAGTAAATATGGGAAGCCATCAGGAGTATTTGGTACCTCGAGAAAAATAAATTAGAAATTAATCAATAAGTATTGCTCAAATGATGGAAAGCTCATTTTTCCTCTTCCAACTTTTTTTGCTGTTGTTTACAAAAATTATACCGAGAAAGCACCAAAATACAGGCTTCATTTACAAAGCAAAATCAGCAATCAAACTCCGAGATACCATTGTTTGCACGTCAAACGGTACTTAGGATACTTATGCGTTCCGTAGAAGACCGGGATTCGTCGCTGTGGTAGAGCCTGGTAGCGACTTTACAATTGCTAGTAAGTACAGTGGAGCTTAGCACTTCTGGAGGCACCAGTCGTTTGTGTGCATGCGCGAGTATGTGAAGGTGTGAGAGAGAAAATGTGGGGGCTTTCGCTCCTTAAATATCTGACTCTGCCTAGGCACTACGGAGGATAAGTTTCGTAGTGCATTTTATATGCGTTTTTCCCTAGGCGTACCGGCATTGCGGAGTGGGGACAAATTTGTTTATGGTCAAACTATGGCAGCCGCCACAGGTAAACAGGTGAAGAAACGGGCACTGACACCCCATTTGGCAATTGCTGTGTCAGACAGACTGTCGCGCGCCTGTGGCACTCGTGCTAAATCAATCACGCCAGATTATACCTTTCTCACCCCTTATGGTGATGTACCTTGAAAGTAACAATGCTTGCGAATGACCCTAGAATGTTTTGGCGTGTTATTAACCCTTCCAAAGATGATTCGGTCACATTGATTGATTCCAGGGGTTCACCGGTACCCGAAGATGTATTTGCCCATATTCTTAATGCTGTGTTCTGTAACAACTTTGTCGTATGTAATGACCCTGTGCTTTCAACTCTCGAGTGTTGCAATTACCCACCTATGGACTTTATTATCATTGAACCTCTTGGGGTCGAAAATGTAATTAAACATTTCACTTTGTCATCAAGTCCTGGTGCTGATTTGTTTAACGCGAAATTTCTGAAAAATACTGTTGTTTATTCATCTGTGCTGCTTTCAAAATGTTTTCAGCAATCCTTAGATACCCATCAGCTAACTGCAGATTGGAAGGTCGGGAATGTAGTCCCACTTCACATGTCCCGTAGCAAACATTCACCGTTTAACTACCACCCCATTTCCCTCACCAGCATTCCTTGCAAGGTTCTTGAACATATTTTGTAATCAGATTTAGCAAAGCACTTAGACAATTATTGATTTTTCACAAAATCACAACATCGTTTCCAAAAAACTTCTCTTGAGAAACTCAATTTCTTTCTTTTACTCACAGCCTTCATCTTATTCTCGAGAAAGGTTCATTCGCAGACTGTGTTTTCTTTGATTTCGCCAAGGCCTTCGACAAAGTGTGCCATAAATTGTTTCTATTTAAACTTAGTAAACTTAATCTTGATCCTAACCTGTTTGCATGGCTTGAGCATTTTCTCCTTAATCGGTCACTGTATTTTGTGTCAAACACACAGTATGTTGGTAGGTCACAGTATGTTGTGCCCCCATCTAATCCCATAGACTCTGGTCTGCCCCAAGGATCAGTTATAAGCCCTCTTCTGTTCTTAATTTACATTAACGATTTACCCAATGACGTTTTTTTCAATATTTACCTTTTCGCAGACGACTACGTTATCCACCGTGAAGTCTCAAACAAATCTGATAACAAATTCGTACAAGAGGATATAAACGCTATCTCTAACTGATTTGACGTATGGTTAATGCAACTTAACGTAACTAAATGTAAATGTATGCGCGTAACTCACAGCAATATTCCTCCGCCAAACTATTACATTAATAATATTCCCCTAGAGGTCGTAACCTCCTATAAATACCTAGACGTCGACATAACCTCGTCACCACCCGCCGTGGTTGCTCAGTGGCTATGGTGTTAGGCTGCTTTGCACGAGGTCGCGGGATCGAATCCCGGCCACGGCGGCCGCATTTCGATGGGGGCGAAATGCGAAAACACCCGCGTAGTTAGATTTAGGTGCACGTTAAAAAACCCCAGGTGGTCAAAATTTCCGGAGTCCTCCGCTACGGCATGCCTCATAATCAGAAAGTGGTTTTGGCACGTAAAACCCCAAAATTTAATTTAATTCTTTAACCTCGTCATTTTCCTGGTCGTTGCACATTGATAAGGTAATTAACAGTACTAACAGGATGCTGGGTTATCTTCACTGAAATTTTTCTTCTGCTCCTAAATTATTAAGATTATTCCTATAAAAAATGCTTATTAGGAGTAAAATGGAGTACGGCTTATCCATCTCGGACCCACACCTCGAAACCCTTATTCATTCACTTTAACTAATCCAAAACAATGCCGCACGTTTCATTCATAGCAATTACAACAGCACATCAAGCATAACTGCCATGAAAAGCTCTTTGTTACTTGCTCCTCTCTCATCCCGACGTAAGTGCCTTCACCTTGCTTTATTTCATAAACTACATTTCCAGAATTCCTACCTGCGCGATAATCTTAAATCATCTCCTACCTACATTTCCTCTCGCATTGATCATAGCCATAAGGTTGGAATCATTCAATGCCACACCAGAACCCGGAACGAGTCATTTATTCCTAGGACCTCTCAGGAATGGAACCACCTTCCCGGCGCTATTGTCGCAATCAAGGACAACACAAAGTTTCATTCGGCCTTATCAGACATCATCACTCCTGGATACAATTAGCTAATCAATTTTGCTGTATTAAATAACAATTTTTTGTTGCTTTGTTATTTACTTTTGTACGATTTTTACCCACTACTCTCTGTAATACTTCGGTCTTGAGTGCACAATAAAATAAAATAAAAAATGCCTCTGGGGGAGAAGTAAGGGCTGTAGTAGAGCCCGGGCTACAAATATTGAATATCTAGAATGCAGCGCGCCTTAGCAAGCGTGATTGAACGTGAGTGGCTCAAAGGGCACCGGTGATGCACAACGCCCCTGCAACATCTATGAGAATATGTTGCGCTAACAACGTAACATTAACCTAACCAAAAGTGGCCGAGACGCAAAGACAATATTCGTCACGGCGCAACTGCTTTGAGAATACGCTGTGCCACCCTAACACCTTTTACGCTAACCTAACTGAACCTACCGTTGCCGAACGTTAACCTAACCTAGCGTGACTGAGACGCAAAGTCGTTAATCCGGACGGCGTAACCACTGTAAGAATACACCGCGCCATGCTAACGCCTTTTACGCTAACCTACAGTAACCTAAGTGAACTTAAACCTAACCTAACGTCGGCGAGACGCAAAGCCAATAATCCTCATGGCATGTCATATAGGCACAAAGTTTCCATCTTTCCAGGCTGGGGCCCGACGAAATTTCCGAACCTATATATATATTTGTGTGACTTTATTAACGTGTGACCTAGAAGAACTGTTCACTGAAGTGACGGCCTTATAAAAGTATTTATAAGACCTCATTGTAAGAGAGAGTTCAGTTTCCCAGCCTGAGTTTTCTCACACCACCCAGCATTTGGCGTCTTTCTGTGGTGCAACCTTGCTTTGCGGAATTTTTGTATACTTCGCTATCACTAGTACTGCTTCGCCTTTCCGGAGAAAGTGCGGCTTGTCTCTCTCTCTCTCTTTTGTTTTACTGCAAGTCCGAGCATAAGCTCTGCTGTGGATGACTGCTGTTGATTCTGATTTCGAGTGAATATGGCTTGGCCTCATTTCGATTATTGAGTGAATCGTACAGGGTGTCCCACCTATCATGCAACCAAGTCTTCATACACCAAGTCTATCATGCACCAAGTAAAAAGGAGCAATTGCATTACTCGAAGAAAACCTTTTGCATATTGTTTCCAGTACAACGGAGTAGCCGATAGTAATTTTTTCTTAAATATCAAAGTGTTAATGAGGCATTTGCAGGCACAGCCAAGGGACATTTAACTGCGGTATATTCAGCGACGTACTAATTTCGTGCTAAATTTTTCCGACTGGTATGAAAACTACCCCGTGGCTGTGCTCCCACCCGCATGATAAAGCAGCGCCCTCAAATAAGCTGATTGAAAGCAACTGCCCGAAGAAAGAGACAGCGCATAACCTTGATAATGAAAGGAGCACCGACAGCAGGTTTCGCGGCTTCGCAGTTATTCCTTCCTCTCATTTCCACGTCAACTTATGATCCGTCTTCAAGGCCGACTGATCACATTAACAACAAAAGGCGCGTGATAATGCGCCCGAAGTGCCACTCTGACCACGCACGCAACGCAAAAGCAATGAAATGTTTACAGAATATTTATAAATCCTGGCTCTGTTCGCACCGCACTGCATCGATAGAGTGCGCGTGCAGCTATATTTCGTGCCAGAAACTTGCTTCAGACGAAGATCAAATTAAAGTGACGGTTTTATTTTTCATGAGAGTGTATACCTGTTGCAAAACACAAGCTCGCGGCAAAAAATAAAAGCGAAATAAACAGACAGGGATGCGGCCCACATGTAGAGAAAAGACAAAAGCGATGCGTTCAAGAATCTAAACGTACCACACTGACTAGCTCAGATCTCCAGGACCAACTTTATGCAATCCAGCAAGCCCGGGAAGCTACCGAGAGACAGGGTCTCTCTGCTGCTCCCTGCGTAGCATAGACCAATGCCATCAATTGGCAGGATATTTGCAGGACAGAAGAAAAGTTTCTGCTGACGTCCCTGCATGTTTCACGTCTGGGGCGTCCACCTCTCGCGCCATGACACCTACAGTGCCATGGACTCCTTCGAAAGCCCAGGTTTTCGATGTTGTTCCTGCGGGGAATGGTCCCGAGATCGTTGTTAACGCGACGGCCCCAATAGTTGGCCCCTCTGAGGTATATTGCGTTCAGCACATGGGAAGCTTCAACTTCCAAGTCACCGTCAAGAGCATGGCTTCCATGGCTCTAATCATAGATGCTGGCGGCCTTGCCATCGGTGGCGAGCGTTGTCCTGTTGTTCCAATCGGCCCGCAGGTCACCAACGTAACCTGCCTCTTTTTGCCGTCCTTTGTTCCAAACGAAGTTCTTGTCCAGACACTATCTCCATACAGCAAGGTTCTGTCTGTCAACGATGGTGTTATGAGTGGACGACAGGGTGTGCTCACGGGCACCCGCTTCATTCGAATGGAAATGAGCATCACAACCTCTGTCCCCAATTATCCGAGAGTCTCTGGTCAGCATGTGACGCTTGACTACTGCGGCTTGCAGCGCGTGTGTTGTCGGCGCGTCTCTAGCAACCACTACCATGCACAGTGCACCGCAGCGTTCTGTGGCCGCTGTGGTATCCATGGCCATGAAAGCGACGGATGTGACCATCCTCGTCGGCGTTGCAGGGATGGTCACCCTACAGTTGCGTGCCCTATGCGGCGTTCATACTCAGACGCTACTACTGAAGCCTTTCCCCCTTACCGCCGGCGTCAGCTGCGGTCGTAACTGCGCGCAATGCCGTAACCAAAGAGGCTGCCAGCTTCGGCAAACGACAAAGAAGAAGCATGCAGCTCGAGCAATCGCAACACGCCATGTTTGCTGGCCTCCCAAGCAGCCGATAACGATAGCAGGCCAATCTCAACATGCCATGTTTGCTGGCCTCCCAAGTGGCCGATAGCGCCTCCACTTCGGCTGCAACCATCAGTCCTGATCACAACGAAGTTTTGAACACGGCTAAAACACCTGGCCCTGCGATTTCTACGCTCGACACAGCAACGAAATCTGCGGTGGCTTCATCCGGCTGAGTACCGTCGTTTACAACGCCACATCCAATTTGTGGTTCTTCTGCAAAAGCTACTGCGCTGATACATCTGAACAAGCCCCCGGCTGCCGAAGTTGTCGGCGGCAATGACATCGACCTCGCAGCCCTACCAACACCAACATCATCATCTGAAAATAGCCTCAGCCTTGGAGTTGACAGTATTGTTGGCCTCTCCCCAAGGCTGGATGTACTCGACGTAGAAATGGCAGTGCCACAAGACGTAAAGCTTCCCACGCATTAGCGTCTGGCTCGGACGGCGCCCCGAATCGCCATGCCATGTTACAGCGGCCAAAGAAACCTCGGCCTTCTTCGAGAGGACACCATCAGGCATGCTCATTCCCTAGCAGAGAGATACATCGTTGCTCATTCGTTACGTGTGACGTAATGACATACATGCTGACCAGGTCAGCACGTGGTCTCTTAGTTTCACTAGATCAAGAAAAGGTATTCGATCGCCATGAACATAGCTACATATTTATTGTACTGACCTCGTTCAGCTTTTCGTCAAATTTTGTTGAACGTTTTAGGACTGCCTATTTAAATATCTGAAGTACATTGTTTCTCGATGACCGTGAAAGTGCACCATTTCCCGTTACTCGTGGTGTTCTTCAAGGCTGCCCTCTATCCCCAGTACTGTCTGTGCTCAGCCTTGAGCCATTTCTGCGCTCAGTACTGAGAAGCACTTACGTGTGCGGTCTCCCATTGCCTGGTAGCGATGTTGTGAAGGTGACAGCCTTCTCCGATGGTATCACATTGTATCTCAGGAATGACGATAGCTTATCCCATAGCCTTCGAATTTTCGCTGAGTACAGAAATATTTCAAGTGCTGCACTAAATTTTTCAAAATGTCATTATTTGCTCATTGGTTCTCCACTAGCACGCCTAAGTCTCCTTTTCGGTCTTCAAACAAGAAATTCTCTTCGTATTTTAGGCTTCTATTACACCTATGATGGCATAAAAGACTCTGTGTGGCTCTCAACTCTTGAATATGTAAGGCGAAATATTCAATATGTTCAAGAGTATGACTTACCCCTATTAGAAAGAAGGTGCTTAGCACACTCTGTATTTTGCGCGCCGAGAGGGGTACGTTTGCCACATTGCACAGCCACCAATACGGATTACTAGGTCCTTTCAGTCCCTTCTTGGTTCCTTGTTCTGGTTGGGCAGTACAGAACTGGTCTGACGCACGGCGCTTGGGCAACCACACTCTCGCGGTGGGTTCGCGTTTCTATCAATGTCTGTTCGCTGCCACCTACTTGTTCTGCGATCACTTCGTCACTTACAGCGTCATCAGAGCCCTGCGCATGAACTCGCCTGCTACTTCCTTGGCACAAAAATTTTTGTCCCGATGTAGACGTTCTCGAAAACCGTGTTTTAGATACTATGTCAGCCTTACTGCTTCCTCTAGTTCCCCTAGCGGGCCACACACATTCCAGTAATGTGTCGTGAGATGCGATAACGGCGTCATTTCTGCCTGACCCCCTACGCAACTTCATGCTGGCATCTAGAGTGGCAAGTGCTTCCAACTCGTGCCAGGTTAGAGCGGTGGGAAGTAGTCTCATCTTCGCTGTGTCCCAATCGCCCCCTTCAGAAATCCAATAAACATGGGCTGCAGCAATGCGTCGTTGCCAGGATATTTTGGAGGGCCATGCATGCGGGTTTCCGTGGCCTTGGAATTAACCTCTTTAATACATCTAGTCGCGGCTCACGTGGCCACTTCGCGCGACTTAATTGCTGTGGGCGCCTTTTGTATATGGCGTAAGCGGTCGTACGCAGTTGCCGCGGGGCGTCGTCGCCACGCTCTGTTTCCACTTCTGGGGAGGCTCTACTCTCATCTACTAACGTTTCTGCCAGAGGAGTTGTTCTTCCTTGGGGAAGAGGAGTTCCTTCAGCAGTGATCATGCCGTTTCCAGTCGGTGGCTGATAGATGCATAAGGCCTCATTTTCAACCAGCCTGGTTCTTGTCATCAGAAGTATTCATTGAATGTGCATAGAATGTAGGTGCCTGTGATTTCTGTGTATATAATGATCTGTGACATAATGATTTCTAATATAATGATCATTTTTGTACATAAGCATCTCATAGCACCACTTCAAAATTATGTAAAGTGTCTGTCACATCATCATTGTACATAACCATTGTGTACACTGTATATATTGAACGTCATTTTATACATGTGTCAGTTTTGTTTAAATGTGCCTTTCCCTGGGTCTATGAGGTTATATGCTAGTGAGTGAGGACTGGGACACTATTTTTAAAACGTGACGTGTATACAATGCTTCGTTTTTTGTATATGTTATCGTCCTGGCGGAATTGAACCATGATTATGACTGAGTGTTCGTATTGTCTCTTGTTGAAATAATCTTTTTCAAAACATACTCAACAAAGTTGTCACACACATACACACTTCTAAACGAGCCGAATTGGCAATTGGGACTTCTGCACAAAAACAACCGAAAAAGAAAACCATCAGATTTCAGCGTGCCCTTATTATCTATGAATTCGCAAGAAATGTTGAGCACCAGCTGCTGCCTAGAGGATGTGTTCGGGTAGGTCTCCTGCAGCTACGCAGAACTAATTCCGCTTTATCACGCCTTCTGTAGCTTTCCGGATGGCTGACGCTGAAATTCTAGGGCAGATATCCATTATCCTTGCCTTGAGCTCATCTAACGTCGTCGTTTTGATCATGTAAACGCTATCTTTCAGATAACCCCAAAACTATGAGCAAAACGAGAACAAGGTGAAAGCAGGAGCCAACATTTCGACAAGCCCATTTGTCGAAACGTTGGCTCCTGCTTTCACCTTGTTCTCGTTTTGCTCATCGTCTTGAATTTCCATCTCCCGTCTTCCCCGTGATAACCCCAAAGAAAGATATTGAGTGAACACGTCAGGTAACCTAGCCGGCCAATTTACAGGTCCGTGCCTTCCAATCTATTTTGCATGAAAAGTCGCATCAAGCCAGTTTCGTGCTTGGCTGCTGCTAAAGTTAGCGTGTGCCCCATCTTGCGGATACCACAGAAGTGGAAGACGTAACAGCGGGACTTCGCTGAGAGACTCCTTCAAGGATTTCGTTCACATAGTGCTACCCAGTAAGTGTGTGATTGAAGAAGACAGGAGCGATTATAGCACCGTCATAAATTCCGCACCACACATTGAACGACCACTGGTACTGGCAACAAGTGCGCTTTACCCAGTGTATATTGAAGTCACTCCAATGGTGTGCATAATGCAAATTTACCTAGGTGTTTCTGCAAAGATTGGCTTCATATGGGAACATGATGTTGCTCAAAAAGTCCGGTCACTCATAGGCTTTTGTGAGGGCCTAGTTCAAGAAGTTATAGACGATTCTGCAGGTCCCTTTCTTCCAAGCATTGTTGCTGGATAAGGTGGTATAATGTGAAAGGCGATGCTATGTGAAAGGCCGAGTGATCTAGAATCATTCAAACTGATGAATTGGAAATCATTACCTGGGCGGCCACGTCCCACAAGCTATGAGCGTTTGAGGCCATACATGATAGAACATTCATGCGTAGGTTAGGATTCAAAGATGGAGTCCTCTGCCGTTGTTTCTGGAAGGTGGTGGTTTGGCTCAAGTTTTCATAATTTCTGATGAATGTCGTTGCGTTTGGTCTACTGCCACATTTCCATGGCTGACATATTTGCGGCCTTCCCCTTCTTGCCATTTGTATCTCCCAAGGCAAGAATCATTTTTACATTCTGCTCATTAGAAAAAGACATCGCGACTGGGACGAAACAAAACAAACCTTTAAAGCTTTGCACTCGCATTGTCGATTCGCATTGTCAATTCACTGTCGATTCGGCGGAAAACGCATACAACACGAGCGAAAGAACTTTTCCTCCATGGTGCCCAGGCAAATAGGTCAGATATTCAAGGAGAAAAAAAAACCCAGATTTTCCCTCTCGCACCGGCACTTACTCGCACCTGCGCAGAAACGTCGGGCGCCACCGGAAGTGCCTGGGAAAATGTCACGCCCCTCTGTACTTACTAGCAATTGTAAGAATGCAGCCCGCGAATAGCAAACTCAAACACAGCGTATTATGGCCTATGTGCAACAGTAAGGCGTCTACGTGCATGTTTAAAGGGTCATTAAAGAGAAACACAAGTTAAATTTTAGTGCTAAATTATCTTATACGATGCAAAAAGGCACCCCACACTGTCAGAAGAGGCATGGCAAGCCATAAGAGACAAAATCCAAAGACAGGTGGCGACGCCGCTTTGAGGTTTCCGCACTAACCTGTCATGACATCATAAATTTTAACAGTGCTCCATTGCTCGGGCCTAGTTCATTTATAAGCGGTAGAGGTAGGCTTCATTGTAATCTCAGAGACTGATTTTAGTAAATTTCCAGAACAATGACAGCTAAAATGCAAGAAAATATTTCGAATTACTTGACGCCACACTGACGCAGCGGCGCTGGAGTTACGGGGCAAAATTAAAAAGAAAATAGGTACGCCGTGCTTTTTGAAGCGCGAAGCATTGAAGTGCACAAAGAAAAGCAAAGGAACGGCAAGTTACTGAAAGTGGAAAAAGACGTTCCGTTCTTTTTTTACATAATTTTTGCATTGTTTTGCTTTCCACTCTTCAGTACTTTGCACTGAAAGAAGCACACCCATAACTTGGGCCAACTATCCCAGACTGTCATTCTTCTTCAAAATAATAAACATTGTCCTTTATTTTCTCTTTTAGTAACCAACATATTACTGCAAAATTAACGAATGCAGAATTTGATCGAATATGTTTTTTTTCTTCAGTCTAAATTGAATTGGTGTTTCTATTTAGTGCCCCGTGAAAGTGCACCAAATATGACATCTGCTTAGATAAGCTCTGAGCGCGTTCTGCCACGAGCACAACGCGCCATGCTTTCGTTCCTCTCAGCAGTTTTCGCACTGTCATGCGCCTCTTTTAGGCTGACCTAAAGCATATCTTACGGCCTCTCGCACTTTGCATGTTCCTCCTTTAAATGGAATTCACCTAAGGGGGCCCGTGCGCATAGAGTCTGAGTTTTATGTCTGAGTGCATTTAATTCATATTTCATGATGAGCAACACTCTTAAAATTTTGTTAAAAATTAGTCATATTTACTAACTAAATACTAACACATTACTTGTTCCAAGAAGCACTACCTTCTTAGTAAGTGCAGCTAGTATAATGATGGTTAGTACTTGTCACTACCTGCTTAAGCTAGAAAAAAGCCCTAATTTAGTACTGACTAAATACTACCTCGGCAGTGCAGTTACTAGCGCAAATTAAATATAATTGCCTGCAAAACAATGAGGCCCATTCAATTTAAGAGCGCCACTTGCCCCGTCATATGATGTCGATGCTATTTTAAAAGCATAAGAAAAGATATATATGAACAAAAGAAGAGAACCGCGTCCTTTCGCTATACTATAGTGAGGCATCAATTAACGGTACATATACATAATGTTTACCAGAGACATTAACCACACTGGCTCCGCGTAACAATGTAAAGCATAACTGCTACAAGCAACGATACACCTGAATACACATAGAGAATGACAAAGGTGCTATGTGACACATACTCAAACAGCATCTTCAAGACTATTTATAGCCCTAGTTTCAGGGAGCACATGTTGCATTGATGAGCACCCATTTAACTGGGTAAATAATCAAAGCTTTGTGCACAAACATCAAAAGCCTTCTGTCTGCATATATGTGTGTTACGACATCGCAGATTACGGTTAGTCCAACATAATGAACATTACTAGAGTTTATCTAAATTTTGCATAACGCTGTCACAATCACAGCATAATAGACCATAGCCAGACGAAGTAGAAGTGTCTTAGTAAGTAAAAGCTAGTATGAAGCCATCCTGGCTAGTAAAGGCAGCACTTACTAGCTTTACTTGCTGTCGACTAGTACAGAACTATAGTAAGAAGGTAGCAAAATAATAGTAATCTAGTGAACACGTGCATTTACTAGCTATTTACTATCTTTATGAGTGAGCAACCACTTTTTTGCAGGTTTAAAATGACACAGCAGGCATTCGTTATAGCGACGTCGCCGCATTTGATTCATCGTTTTCATCGAAATTTATCGTTGACCTGACCAAGCATCTCGCCTTTCTTTCACAGATTTATTCGACATGGAGCGGTATAGTGGGCCCCACGTAATGTGAAGAAAGAAATGGGAGTGGATGGATCACCGACATTTAATGCCCCAAAGCAATATATGTGCGCTATGAGTAAAGCCGTACGTTGGAGACACAAGGACTAATTTTGACCATGATTGTCGTAGAATCGCTCTGCTCAAGTGTGCCGAAGAAGACACGCAACGAAAAGCGACGCGGTATAGACGAGTGTGCGAAAGGAATCAGTGGTGGTCGCTGGTTATGTCCGCAGCAGTTAACTCAGATTATTCGGGGAGACGAACACCTGAAAGTAGCGCAAAATAGTACAGCGGGGCTTCAGTCGTATGCGTATATTATTTTACGTCATCTCTAACGTGCGCCACCTCGCAGCAAGGATTGCTCAACAGGCATGAAACCAGCAGACATGCATCTTCTCAAAGCTGAGGTCAGAGCAGGCACCCTTTGTGCGCATGAAATATGTTTATTTTCGCAGTAGTATAACCCATCTGTGCAACCTATGATCATATGAATGTGCGGGAGGTGAGCGCCAGGGCGGGGTCTTACGCAGGCGCATAACACCAAACATAAAACGCAGGGTCAGATGTGACGCTGCATCCCTAAAGTGCTTACATTGACTGTTTGTCCGCATCTGATGGTTTCGTTAGATTTTTTCACTAGAAGTATGTTTTTTAAAAGCGAGGCTTCCCGTCCTTTTTCCCCTCACTTTGCGGGTGTTTTCTCCTGGCTGTCGCTGTCTTGACGTGCAGTTGACAAATTTGGCCAATGGTTGTGCACGCACAATACGTTCCATTCCTTGCCCCAAGGCCCTCGATAGGGTACGTGCCACTGTGAGACATAGAAGTTTAAATATATTTAGACGCGTGTAGCACTTCTGCATGCATACATCTCTCATCAACATTCTTTCATCAATAAGCGTCACACATCACCTTCGTCTTCGCGACAGGTAGCGTTAACAGCCACAGGTGATGATGCCGGCACGTGTCATTCAATACTGATGCTGCTACCTCACTAGCTCAGACGAGCTTCGCGTCATTCAGAGTTCAACGAAGCGTTGTGTTTTTGCAATTTCTCTACCTCTTCTATTTTCTCTATCTATACGATCTTAGCACGCACGCATGCGATCCTTACCTCCCAGACGAGCGCCGGGTCTCTGCAGAGGTCTAGCGCCGGCTTTGGTGCGCCCGGGTACGGTCCCATCTGCGTGTCCTTCAGGATGTGGTCGGCGGCGAACACCCCCACTTGGCAGCCGGGTACCGAGGAGACGCCCAACCGAAGCTGCCTCGGTGTGCCTGCGACAACCCCTGCGCACATCAGTCCAAATGAGTGGCATGACACCGAAGAACACGACTGGCACCTTCGCACGTCATTAGCAAATAACAGCTCCATCAACTACTCGCGCAGCAACTGAGTACACATCATTACAAAAAAAAAAAACTGCAGTCGACCGCATGCGCACGCCCTTAAAGGTCTGCCTTTGTAGTGGTGATAACGCACTATGGCAACTGTGCCGATATTGTGGCACTCGCCCCAGCTCGACAAAGTCCAAAAAAAAGGGCTTTAACTGATAATAACGCGCGCTACTTCGAAAGTAGGCATGTACGTAAGCTAAACGTTGACGTGACTGCCGATGTTTGCATGCTTGCGAGAGAGAGGAGGAGAAAACATACATTTTTCACAGCTATCGATGAGTTCTTCTGCGCCCCAGGATATGCGAAACATTTGAAATACGTCTCCTGGTGATACCGATGTCTTTAGTCACTCGTGTCATTACCGACTGCTGACTGCTGCCAGTGTCAATTTTCATATTCCATTTTCGATATTCTTTTTGTTTTCCAACAGTGGGCTCGCCATGTAAAGGGAAATAGCACAAGAAGTAGGCTGTACCATTTTTACACTCTTAGCACGGTAACATTGAATAAAGGGGCCCATTCTCACGAAATTGTGCACCTATAAATAAAAATTACATAGTCACTTTTACTCAAGTAACCTTTAATAAAGGGGCATATTTGTGCACCTATACACTAGAAATGAAGCTGTAACCTTTACTCAAGTAACGTTCAATACAGGGGCATGTTCTCACGATTTCGTGCCGCTATAAATGAGAAGGTGTATAGTAATTTTTAGCATAGGTACATGCAGGTTTTTGTGCGGTAACCTTTCGTATAAGCATACAGTCTTGCAGGTCTTCACCCGCACGTCATTCTGCGCATACCCGTGAATTTAGGACAACCGACTCTTCGACCATCCGTCCAACTTCACCGCTAATGCAGTAGCCTAAATCACTGAGCAGCACTTTATAAAAATTCTATTTCAAAAGATCGGCTGAATTTCAACACCTTTCTGTTATCAACGTCAGAAGGATACTCTCCTGAAAATATAAGCATTTAAGCCACATATAGTCGCAAGTACGACTAAGTGTCGTAAAAGCGTATGTTATCAGAAAAATGTATCCTATCGACGTAGGTCACAGGAAGTTGTTGAACTTCGGTCGATCTTCTGAAATACCATTTTTTTTAAAGCGTTGGTCCCCGAGATAGGCTACTGCACTGCAGTGAAGTTCAATAGATGGCTGCAGCAACCATGTACAAAATTCCTGGGCATGTGCAGGAGGACACGCGGGTGAAGACGTACAAGACTATATGCTTATACGAATGATTACAAAAAAATTCATAAAATTGGCCGGAGTGGCTATGCCCCCGATTCTTGGACATGATTCTGTCTAAAATGTTTAATTAATATGCAGGTCGTAAGACAAAATGGCATTTTATTGCTGTGAAAGCTTCATAGCGGCCACAGAAATCAGAATTTGTGCAACAATGCAATTATTTAGGGACAAAATCTTACTAAGTAGTTTTTTTTATTTATTTATTTGGGGGACAATGTGATAGCATATTGAAGGCAGCCAGTACTGAAAGCATACCAATTCGCCACAAATTGTGCCTCGCACGAGTTTCCAGAAATTGAAAGTCAGAATCTGCAATGGAAGTGCGTTGCTGTGTCAGTTATTGTTTCTGCACGCCCTGCGGCAACATTCCGCACACAAATATCTCAACTGAAGCAGCAATACATTTTATGGAATGTTTGCAGTATGTGTTTTTGAGACTACTCTGCAGCTGAATTCTTCCAGCAACCGGATATTGAGTGTCGATTGAACAGCTGTGCCCTTAACAACAAGTGGTTATTTACATGATAATCAGTCAAATATTGGTAATGTTCGTACCAACGCTTATTGCGGAGATTCTGTTGCGATTGCTATAAAACTTGTTCAGTAGAAATCAACATTTCAACTAAAATTCTCTATTTTTGATATTCAACGACAGTGCGGATCACAGCGTATAAATCACCTTTGCCACCTTCTTATTTATTCAGCGCAAGTAATTTCCCTTTTGCACAGGTCATTTACGCAAGGCCACTAGCAGCAACTATTATAGAAGGCACGATGCATCATAAAAATTGTTCGTTTCGAAATAAGCTGGCACATATAATTGGTAATTTGAAGATTAAATGTGCAAAACAATAAATGGTCAAACATACAGTGCGCTGCTTTTGTAGAGGTGAGCACACTGTATGAAGGATGGACCCACAACACATTTCATTGGTGCGGTCCATGTTGAAAGAAAGATTTCTGCAAACAGTGTGATGCCGTCATCACATTATAGCAATATTTCTAATATACTTTGCACAAATGGAAAGCACATCTGGAAAGGTGGCACGTTTTAGGATCTCCACACTTTCTGCATGCAACATTGCCTGTATCAAAACGAAATTTATGGAGGTACGAGTTTTCCTTCCACAAGCAAAAATACATCTTTCCTTGCTCTGTTTTGTTTTTCTTCACGGCCATGAAGCAATAATGAAAGGACCTGTGAGTCCAGCGCTACGCGGCAGCACAAATTTCGACAGCAGCACCAGAAATGATGGAAATAGACATCAATGCTTGAGGTTCGTGTACAATATGTCTAAATACTGATACATATAAATTTTAGACTATTATAAGGAAGACAATCTCATCCCTGTTGTGAGCACATGTCTGCGGCCAGTATGTCAGTTTCCAATTCTCCGATCTCCTTGCTGGACAGTGAAGCCTACAACGTCAAAATAATAATCTTACAATCTTTTACTTACTTATTTAGGTTCCCGGCAAACAGCTATTAACATGTGATGAAGTAGGCATAAATAACCCCAAACAGATAAAAAATTACCACAAAACACATGATTAAACTCGCTAAATTCCAGTATGCTCTCCCGTCCCGAAAATTTCGGTAACAATAAAAATTTCACATTAGTTAGGAAAATATTAATTCAAATTATTTATGTAAATTCCCAAGTCAGTGCGTACTCCACTCCAGTACAAGAAACAGTGCAAGAATGTGACAGTTTAACAGTGAAAACGCGATATCAAGTGATGCCAACCCAATTACTACAATTATTATCCTTTAATTAAGGATAGTTTACAATTCATTTGCAAATGTATGACTGTATCAGCACAAAACAGCAGTTCCGTGCATGAGGTCTAAGCTGTGCGTACGCACAAAAGTGCAAGATATACTCGAGGTATAAGAATAACCAACACGGTGACTAATAGAGATTTAAAAAACTGTGTTTATGAAGCGAGCAAGTAGTTCGCTTCGATAAAGCTAACTAGCATAAGCATGAGCATGAATTGACGGTGAAGTATGGCACACACACACCAGCAAATATATATTTTGTAAAGGGGGTTTATTCGGCTCGCAGGGCAGCAGCGACAAACTCAGCACCAGCAGGTAGGGCGCAGCCAGCGAAGGAACTGGGTACGTGCCACGCGATGGCAACGGGGCTTTTCAGCCTGCCGATCTTCTTCATCACAATCACCCCCGGAATTGAAGAGGAGCCATCCTGGCGACCTAGGGAGAGGTGGGCGGATCGTAATACTGCTTCAGCCGGTCAATGTGCACAGTCTCTCGCCCCCGACGACGCAGATCGGAAGATGGCGATACGGGTTCGACGACGTAGTTCACTGGTGATGTTTGTGCAACCACGCGGTAGGGCCCGTGGTACTTCGGGAGGAGCTTGGACGAAAGGCCAGGAGCAGCAACAGGCGGGACCCAAAGCCACACGAGTGAGTCGACGGGGAAGGGGTGAGGGGGAGGAGTGAGGTCATGGCGTTCTTTTTGGCGGCACTGTTGAGCAGACGTCAACGAACGGGCCAGTTGGCGGCATTTCTCGGCGTGCTGAGCAACCGTAGAAACGGGTGAGCATTCAGCAGGGTCCGGCCGGTACGGGAGAACCGTATCAATGGTGCTGGAGGGATGGCGGCCGTAAAGCAGAAAAAATGGCGAGAATCCAGTAGTGGCTTGAGAGGCAGTGTTATATGCGTAAGTGACGAACGGAAGTACAAGGTCCCAGTTGGAGTGGTCAGATGCAACATACATTGATAGCATGTCACCAAGAGTTCTGTTGAATCGTTCTGTTAAGCCATTGGTCTGTGGATGATAAGCAGTAGTAGTGCGGTGAATAATTTGACATTCAGATAAGAGTGCCTGCAGGACATCTGAGAGGAATACGCGGCCCCGATCGCTCAACAGTTCACGTGGTGCGCCATGGCGGAGAACGAAGTTGTGTAGAATGAACGAGGCGATGTCTTTTGCTGATGCGGCAGGCAAGGCGGCGGTTTCAGCATACCGTGTCAAATGATCTACGGCGACAACAATCCAACGTTTACCAGCGCCAGTAGATGGAAGAGGCCCATATATATCAATGCCGACACGGTCAAATGGCTGAGCTGGGCAGGGAAGTGGTTGGAGAGGTGCGGTGGAGAGATGCGGGACACACTTGCGTCGCTGGCAGGCAATGCAGGAGCGTACATACTTGTGGACGAAGGTGTACATCCCTCGCCAATAATATTGTAGGCGAAGCCGTGTGTAAGTTTTTGACACTCCGCCGTGACCACACTGCGGGTCAGAATGAAAAGCGGAGCAGAACTCTTGTCGTAGGTGGCGAGGCACTACTAAAAGCCATTTGCGGCCGTCATTGTGGTAGTTGCGGCGGTATAAAAGTCCATCCCGGATTGTGAAATGCTGCGCCTGACGGCGTAGCGCTCGAGGTGCTGAAGTTGCCGGAGGATTTGACAAAAAGTCGAACATCGTGGCGATCCATAGGTCTTTTTGTTGCTCCGATGCCATGTCCAGGATGTCAAGTGGTGAGATGTCATGTCTGTCGGTAGAAGTGCTGCTGTCTGAAGTAACTGGGGAGCGCGAGAGGGCATCGGCGTCAGCGTGTTTGCGTCCAGAGCGATAGACGACACAGATATCATATTCCTGGATTCGGAGGGCCCACCGAGCGAGGCGGCCTGACGGGTCTTTTAGGTTGGACAACCAGCAAAGAGCGTGATGATCCGTCACCACATCAAAGCGTCGACCGTAGAGATATGGACGAAATTTTTGAAGAGCCCATACGATAGCCAGGCACTCTTTTTCTGTTACTGAGTAATTGGCCTCAGGTTTCGTGAGGGCGCGACTGGCATAGGCGATTACGTATTCGGTATTAGTGTTCTTGTGTTGTGCGAGCACGGCACCAAGGCCGACACCACTGGCGTCAGTGTGAAGTTCTGTAGGTGCGCTTGGATCAAAATGGCGCAAGATAGGCGGAGACGTGAGGAGGTGACGAAGAGTCGTAAAGGCATCATCAGAGGCTTCCGACCAAGCAGAAAGTTCATTGTCGCCTTGGAGAAGTTGGTTTAGTGGTGCGATCACAGTAGCGAAATTGCGAACGAAACGTCGAAAATAAGAGCATAGGCCAATGAAGCTGCGTAATGCTTTCAAGTTAGTGGGCTTTGGAAATTCGGATACGGCGCGAAGTTTAGCAGGATCAGGAAGAATGCCTTCTTTGGAGACAACGTGGCCTAATATGGTCAGTTTTCGAGCTGCAAATCGGCACTTTTTTAAGTTAAGCTGGAGACCAGCATTCCGGAGACAGGTCAAAACTTGATGTAAACGCCGAAGATGGGTCCGAAAATCAGGAGAAAAGACGACAATGTCGTCGAGGTAGCAGAGGCAAGTATGCCACTTCAGGCCACGTAGGATGCCGTCCATCATGGGTTCGAAGGTGGCGGGTGCATTGCACAGACCGAACGGCATTACAGTGAATTCATACAAGCCGTCTGGTGTTACAAACGCGGTTTTCGAACAGTCAGCGTCAGCCATGGGCACCTGCCAGTAGCCAGAGCGGAGATCTAAGGAGGAAAAAAACTCCGCTCCTTGCAAACAGTCAAGTGCGTCGTCAATACGTGGCAACGGGTAGACATCCTTTCGGGTAATCTTATTAAGCCTTCGATAATCGACGCAAAATCGTATGGTGCCGTCTTTCTTTTTAACTAAGACTACTGGTGATGCCCAAGGACTACTAGAAGGCTGGATCACACCGCGATTGAGCATATCGTTCACCTGGCCATTGATAACGTGCCTTTCAGTCGCCGATACTCGGTAGGGACGCTGTCGAATTGGTGCATGGCTCCCAGTGTCGATAGTGTGCGAAACAGTCGTTGTGCGGCCGAGTGATGTTGCTTGGCAGTCAAAAGACGAAGAGAAGTCTTGGAGCAAGCGAAGAAGTTCGTCGCGCTGCGTCGTCATAAGGTCACTGGCAATAGCTGGCGTAAAAGAACGCGGCAGGGACTGAGGAGGCGATGCCTCGAGAGCAGCAAGATAAGTGGAGTCGTGCATCGTGTCAAATATTGAAGATGAGGTCAGTCGCTCGGCCCTGCCAAGGCTTTCACGGCGGCGTAAAATAATTGGTTCAGCCGATGGGTTGGAGACGCACATGAGAGAGGCACCAGCTTTGAACTCGAGGACGGCGAACGGCAGTGGTAGTGAACGGCGGCGAGCTAAGAGTTCAGACGGAGCGAAGAGTACTGTGCCGTCATCTACAGATTCGCAAGAGATACTGACAAGAGTGGAAGACCAGGCAGGTAAAACGGTGTCGTCTGAAACAGCGATTTTGCGACAATGGTCCTTGTGGTCAGTGATAATATCGGTCGAAAACTGAAACAGCTCGATTTCAGCGCGGGCGCAGTCAATGATCGCATGATGTGTGGAGAGAAAGTCCCAACCTAATATGACGTCGTGTGGACATGATGGCAACACGATGAATTCTATGATATAGAGGACGTCCTGAATTACGACACGAGCAGTGCAGGCGCCGGATGGCTCGACGTGCTGCGCGTTGGCAGTTCGAAGAGACAGTCCAGAAAGCGGCGTCGTCACTTTTCCGATCTTGCGGCAAATACGGGCATCTATCGCTGAAAGGGCAGCGCCGGTGTCGACAAGTGCTAGCGTCAATGTTCCTTCGATTGCCACTTCAATAACATTCTTCGGAGAAGTGTGAGGCCTTATACATTTCGCTGGCACCGCAGTTCTCGCCTCCTGAACTGCGATCTTTAGTTTTCCTGGCGCAAAGGGCTCCGCCGCCGGTGCATGGGGGAAAGCGAGCGGCGGCGAGGAGATGGTGAACGGCGAGCGGCGGAGAATGCGGTGTCAACGGCAGAAGGAGATTCAAAGGCGTCCGAATAGTTGCGGCGTTGTTGGAAACGCGGTGCATACGGACGCACATTGTTCGGGACGTTCGGGGTCAGCAGGCGACAGTGACGTGCCACGTGTCCAGCACGGCCACAATAAAAACAAATTGGACGGTTGTCTTCCGTGCGCCAATGGTCTTGTGGTCGTGCGTAGTTCACCAGTGGACGGACTGGAGGGGAAACGGGTGGGCGGAAAGGTGGGCGAAGGGGGCCGTAAGTCGGTGGCGCAGGCCTCATCGCGGCTTCGGCGTACGTGAGGGGAGCGGCCGTCGGAGCCTGTTGAAGAGAAGGCGAAATGTGGTCAGCTACTTGTTCCTTCATGATAGATTGGAGAGCGGGCGCCAACGGAGTACTCGGCTGGCCGTGTGCAAGTGGAATCAAGGAAAGCTGACGAGCCACCTCTTCACGGACGAAGTCCTTGATCTGTAGCAGCAGCGAATCCGGGGCAGCACCCAAGCTCGACATTGAAGTGGCCTGAGGTGTAGATTGGCGGGTGGCTACGCGTTGTTTGCGCAGTTCGTCAAAGCTTTGACACAGACTGACGAGTTCAGAGACTGTCGAGGGATTTTTCGCCAACAGCATCTGGAAGGCGTCGTCTTCAATGCCTTTTAAGATATGGCGGATCTTCTCGGCATCAGGCATTGCGACGTCAACGCGATTGCAGAGGTCGACAACATCTTCTATATAGCTGGTAAATGTCTCCCCGCACTGCTGCGCACGGCCACGCAAACGTTGCTCGGCGCGAAGCTTGCGAACTGCGGGGCGCCCGAATACCTCAGTCACGTTAGTCTTGAAGGCCGTCCACGTCGTCAGATCACGTTCACGGTTGCGGTGCCACACGCTGGCGACACCGCTCAAGTAAAACGACACGTAATTAAGTTTTTTGGTGTCGTCCCAGTGGTTGTGGATGCTCACCCGGTCGTAGTCAGCGAGCCAGTTTTCGACATCATGGTTTTCTGTACCACTGAAGATGGGTGGGTCGCGTTGCCGCAACGGGCCGGGGCAGACCACGGTAGTCACCGGGGCAGCGGGTTGTGGTTGTGGTGGTCCTTCTTCCGGCATTATGAAGACGGGCTGCAGTGTCCGATTACGAAGTTCCAGAATTCTGGTTGTATCCAGCAGCTCCACCAATTGTAAAGGGGGTTTATTCGGCTCGCAGGGCAGCAGCGACAAACTCAGCACCAGCAGGTAGGGCGCAGCCAGCGAAGGAACTGGGTACGTGCCACGCGATGGCAACGGGGCTTTTCAGCCTGCCGATCTTCTTCATCACAATCTGAACAAGAAACATTGCTCACCTAGGTGACATTCATTGCTGTCTTTGGCATTCGTTACAGCAGTCACAACATAAGTGATGCTCACCACTCTCACGTAAGCGAATATCGTTTACCATTGTGCATCGGCAACGTGTCTCCTTGAGGCGGCCACGCAGCGCACCAAACACGTACAGCGCTGGATTAAGGGGGGGGGGGAGGGGTTGAAGGCTAAGAGGGCTGGGGCTCAGGGCCACACCTCGGAAGGTAGGAGAAGGGGGTCCATTTATTCTTACCTGCTTAGTGTATGGAACCATGGGCAACGGAACTCCGAGCGACATGTATGAAGCGAGAAAACCAAAACGAGCAGACGGGGCCCCCCGCCTGATCACTTGGGGACAGCTTGTCGAGCTGCAAAAACAGGAATCCCCCGCCACCCCGTCGGGGCCCTCTTTCCTACGAAGCGAGGTGCGTTTGCTTGGAAGAGTTTTCGTGGTTTCCTGTCAGTCCGTCTGTCCTGTGCTGTCTGCAGAGGAGGGGCAAGAGGAAAACAGTTAAAACATGTAATGTGGGATGAGGACCTAAATCTCCCTTGCCCCTCGTCACCACCACGCCACCCTCCGCCTCTCAAATAGTTCCGCCGTGGTCCTTCTCATAGAAAGGGTGTGCTGCTGTACCCAACAGTGCCTCCCATTCGACATTCCTTTACCGTGATGGTAATTTGGGCGGGGGAGGATGAGTCCGATAGCAGATGATGATGAGTCTGATGGCAGAGTCTAGGCAGAAATGAAAGAAGAAGTCACACGTGCTTTTGTCCGCGTGCCGTGCAGCATGAAATGTTCACTGTTCGGGCTAGGGTTGTGGAAGAGTGAAGGGGGAAGTTCGAGAGCTGGACGCAAAAGCCTGTCTCCAGGGCCCATTCCTGCCTAGTGGCTGCGCACCCTCGCACGCGCTCGACGGAAAAAGTAGGTCAGACTGGCCGCCGAACTTTCCAGAAAGAAGTACAAAAAGATGACTCAGTGGCGACAGAGGGCGCGTAACTTCGCCCACGCTAGGAGTCCCCCTCTTCCCTTCATTCTCGCGCTCGGTGTCGATGTGGCGAAAGAAAAATTGAGAACCTCCCAGAACATACGATTGCTCCTAGCCAATAGGAAGAACAGACCGCAACGGGAGAAGGAGTGACTTTGTACGGAAAAGGAGGGAATTTGTACAAGGAAGTCTATGCGTATGTGGACGCCTGCTTTGGCGCTAGTAACAGATTGACGCGGCACGCGTCTGTAAAAGGAAGTTAATCGCGGGCTGCGATTCAGCCCCGAGCCGCCGGTTAAGCTTGCATAAGACCGCCCGCTGAGGAGCTCCCGGGGACGCACCACTCTCGACCAGCCACGCACCATCCAGGCAGCGTGCGCCAGTCATCGGGGCGGCTACCGTTGGACACCTGCGGTCGCGTAGGACTGACGAAGTGCCCAGTGAACAATTAGCATCCATTCATGCAAAAATGCTCGGTCGGAAGCATCAAAGTGGTACGTCTAAACGAAAGGCAAAGTTAGAAAGAGAAGAGCGTGAAAAGAAGCTACCAAAGATGGCAAAGTACCTACTGAATGCAGCTTCCGCGGAGCAGTGTGATCGCTCTACCCAGAGTCCGTGTTAAACTCCCAATAGTACCGACTGTGCTTCTGTGGAGGACTTGCCAACTCCATCACCACAGTTTCCTGGCAATAAGCAAGGTTTGACTCATCTTGGTTGTCTGGATCCTGTGAAAGCGGTGCAAACTTCAGTCGTCCATATTTCTGAGCAACCGACGCTAACCGAGCCCTGTCCTGTTCCTGAGTCAGCAACGTCTATGCTACTGGGCCGGGCCCCTGCCACAGAGCTCCAGGTGGCCTGTCCGTCTCGCCCAATTTCTACTACTGCTGATAAACAGGTGCCAAACCTCCCCGATGAGCCTCCTTCTACTGACGAGCGCCAGAAACCAACAGTCCAAGAACCGACTCACTTGTTTCCTGTTAGTTTGGCTTCTAATAATCATGTTCCCGCCCACAAAGTTTGCCTCGAGAGGACAAATGAGATGGCTTCTCGTTGCGGCAACATAGAAGTACAGACACCCCCGCAGCAAGAGGTACGTTGCGACATTCTCCGAAGTGATCATGCTAAGTGGCCGGATATTATTACTGACAGCTTTCGGAGTATATGCCTTGTATTTTAAAAATCGGGTAGAAAATTTTCCGTCTTCCGAAAGGCAATACAAAACTCAGAAACGCTATATGTCACCTCATCTTTTCGTGCGAAAGGCTGTAAATGGGGAGGCGTACGAGCGACACTGGTTAATGTACTCAAAGTCCACAGGTTCCGTTTACTGTTTCATGTGCAAACTATTTTTCGATTTCAAGCAACCCCAGTGCTTTCACCACGCACGGCTTTTCTGATTGGAAAAGAGCAGAAGAAAAAGTTTGCGCACATGAAAATAGCGTCGAGCACCGGAACTACGTGGCAGCATGGCTCACCCGCTCTAACTCGAGCAGCACAAATGACAAAGAGCTGATTAAGCATCTTGTCACTGAGTCACTTACTGGACAGAGGTATTGAAGCGCGTAGTCGTTGTAGTTAAAGGGACACTAAATGTTACTATTAAGTCAACGTGGACTGTTGAAGTACCATCACAGAAACCTCGAAACGCTTGTTTCGTGCCCAGGAGAGACTTATTTTAAGAGAAAATGCGTTCTGAAGCGTCCGCGTACCTCTAGTGCAGTTCAAATCGCCCGCCCTCCGATCGAGGAGTACTGACATCATGGTCTCATAGTGACGTTGCGCCGTCGGTGAGTAGAACGGCGTCCGCAGACTGCGCTACGGCTTTTCTGCGCAAAACGCAGACGCGCGGCAAGAAACAGAGCCAACACAGAGCCGACCGCAGAGCGAAATCAAGAGTATGGTGGCTAGCGGAAGGAGAAACGCGCGACCATGGGGCTCTTGCATTGCCCAGGGGGCGCTGCGAGAAAGGTGCTAAAAAGCGCCCTCTGTCCTAAAATGAGTCGTACCAAGCTCGGTCGTCTGCTTCGGAAAGCACGTTTACAATATAGACCCGCCACTTTCGGTCGTGTTGTAGCACGGCCTGCTGCGTATATCGGGCGCCGAAGATTTTTTCAGAGCTCGCACGCTGCGTAAAGGCAAGAAATTATGCAGTGCCGAATACGTGTACGCCGTTCAAGAATTAGGCGGCGACGTTTTAGCACGGTGTCAATCGCAAGTGAAGCGAGTCGCGTACGAAGTGGAACTACAGGTAAGATTTGCGCGCTAGCTGCTAGATTCAGGCGCGCAAACGCGAGGAAATGCATGCTATAAATGAATCCATAGCAGCGATAAGCAGACATCATGTGTGCGGAACTGCTCGAGCATACCACGGTACGCGCCGCGATGTACGAACTGCTCGAGCGCACAATCGTACGCGCCGCGACGGCAGCGGTCTTTCGACATGCCGCCAAACGGCGGGCCTCCTGCATTCTTTGTTGACTGCATGCCGCTAAACTGATGCAATGCATGTGAGCTCGCACGTGCGTGCGAATCGCGTCGCTCGAGCTTTTATTGACAGCTAGCGCTCGAGCATCGATGTGCTGCAATCAATATTGCCGTGCTGCACTGCCTCAACGTGCTGGCTTGAGATCAAGGATGAACGCATTCAACTCTCTTAACCTGTGCTGCTCGTAGAGTAGTAGTGAAGTGTCATCGAATGAGCCCGACCATTTGTGCTCATTTGCACACACTTCACCACTTCGCATCGGTCGAATTGTTAATTGTCGCTGTGGCCGTGCCTCGAATCGTGAATTACCAGCCATGCCTGCTGCTATGTCGGTTTGCTGTCGGTACTGTAGGTGCAAAAGACCGAAATTTCGAACGCAGATAATCAAGCAAGCTTCAAGACAGGCGAAGCAGTCATCATGGCACGAAGTTTCGCTTACTCAGCGCGACGAACTGCAGCTATGCAGGGCGCCCGACGCTCCACTTCGTGAGGCCTTGAAGGAAAACGGTAGAATCTTATGTTGGGATTCAGGCCTTCTTGTTCATGGCAGCGCACGACGCAGAAGTAATGACGGTGACGCCTTTTCGAGGCTGGGCTAGGCCTCTCCGGATCGGCATCACCGATTCCTTCTGCTCCCAGCATTACGTCCCACGGCACACGGAGAGTCCGTTTTCGTTAAACTATATGCTGCGGCGAGCTCGCAGCATGGTCGGCGTGGTCTGTGAGAAGTGACGCGCCTTTTCGCATTCGCAACAGGGCATAAAAAAGTGCGAATCGTCGCAAAACTCGGCCTAGAAACGTGCTTTGCCACATTCAGGGCTCAATACGACCCAAGCTGGCACGACCCAGATGTCGTTTCCCGCACCGCCACGAAGCGCCGCTACTATACCTCAAACTCCAGCGCAAGACGCCCGTAAGCTGGTACTTCATTCTATGACGCAAGCTTCGACGCTCGTCGCAATGGACCCTGACACCGACAGATTGGCTCACGATGGTGGGCTCAACAGCGATTTGAGCACCGACGAGCGCGATCTGCTGCTGAGGGCTCGCGCTGCCGGCGTCGTTGCGTACTACGACGGCGGCCTCGACACCGGCTCTCCGGAGCGGGAAAGCAACGAGGGCTTCCCACGACATCACATGGACGTGGCATTCTCGCTGCTTGTTCCAAATGAAAGTTTCGCGAGCCAGCAGAACCCTCACAGCGCGACGCGATAACGAAACTACTGAAACTCCAAAGCGTTCCGGCGCAGAGTCGAGCGCGCAGAGTCGAGCGAAAACGAAACCTTTCGAACACCCATATTACTGAAGGGTAACGTCAAAATGTTATTTTTTCTTAGAATCGAATAGACGTAGACAAGTAGCATTTTTCCCGTCTTATAATCGAATGAAATTATATTTTTAATACGAGTAGTTGAGTATTAGTAACACAAATTATGAGGAGTGCTTTCGTCATCGGGCTAGTACCGGAATGTCGCTGGGGGGTCTCAAATCGTGTCATGCATTTACCTCAATTTCTCGGTTACTAAAGCTCTGTTCGCGATTATATTGACGCCTTAGACGTTCTAGAACATTGCTCTACCACTTTAACTTGAGTTTATGGTAACCTTTAGTGTCCCTTTAAGCTTCTGGCTGAGTGCAACCTAGTGTTTAGTGGCAGTGGGGAGATTTTTCGTTCACCGAGAAATGGCAATTATATGGGAGTGCTTGAGGCCATTGCCAAGTTTGATCCCTTTCTAGAAGAGCACATCAAACGCTACAGGAACAAAGGAAAAGGTCACCCATCGTATCTGTCAAAAACAATTTGTGATGAATTTATCGAGCATATGGCAAAGGCTGTCAAGGAACGAAGTGAAGTTAAGTTGGCGAAGTCAATCGCGCAAAATACTTCTCTTTAATTGTTGATTCGACTCCAGACCTTACTCATGTTCATCAGCTGTTAGTTTTTTTATGATACTATTTAAATGGGAAAGTGTAGGAACGCTTTCTTGGATTTGTTCCAATTGAATCGCATACCGGCTTGTGTCTTTACGATACCGTGATGTCCCTCTTGACGACCAATGGCATCTCGATTGATGATTGTAGGGGCCAAGCTTATGATAATGCAAGTACTATGTCAGGAAAATACAAAGGACTGCAAGCTCAAATCAAACACCTGAACGAATTGACAGTCTATGTCCCGTGTGCTGGTCGTTCACTGAACTTAGTTGGCGCGTGTAGTGTTGACAGTTGCCTTGAGGCTACAAAATTTTTCACTGGAATTCAGAGACTGTATGTGTCCTTTGCTGCCTCACCTAAGCGATGGAGGCATATTTTGGACAGCAGCTTGTTTTGAAAAGTCTCCCTGAGACCAGGTGGTCAAGACACGCTGAATTATGTAAGGCCATTCTGAAAAATTTCAATGCAGTCTTGTGTTGCTTTGAAGCTATATCCAAGAACGAGCAAGAAAACGGAGACACTAGGAACAAAGCGCACTCTCTCTTCAAGAAAATGACAAAGCTAGAGACTGCATTCATGGCGATTTTATGGAGTGAAATCTTGAAGCGCTTTGACAAAACGAGCGTAGCACTTCAGGAACCAGGTCTAGACATTTCAACTGCTGTAGATCTGCTGAGCTCTCTAGAAGGCTTTGTTAATTCTTTGCGACCTCTCTTTGATACCTTCGAAGAGAGAGCACGCACGCTAAGTACCATACAATGTTATCAGGATGAGGGCAAACGCATCGTTTTGAGAGAGAAAAAAACTTTATTGCTCAGTTAATCGGAGTTATGGCAGGTCTGGGTGGGGCCCTCAGTCCAGGGCTCCACTGGCTCTTGCGGCTCGCTGAGCTTGGTCCAGGAGGGCCAGCTGGCTTCCCTGATCCTCGCTTGCGAGTAGTGCCTCCCACTGCCGTACGAAGTCCGTGACGCTTAGAAAAGGTGAATTGACGTTGCATGGCCGAGCCGTACATTCCCACGTTATGTGGGCCAGCGTGGGTTTCGCGCCGCACCACGGGCAGGTGTCTGTGTAATATGTCGGGTGCTGCTTGTGTAAGAGGTTTAGGTGCGGGTATGAATTGGTTTGTATGCGACGCCAGTCTTGGGCTTGTCTTCTATTTAGTTTGCAGTGCGGAGGGCCGTAGGTCCGTCTCTCCCTCCTCTGATTCTCTAATATGTCGCGCACTGCGGACAGTGGTTCCTCTAGGGTTCTGGCCGCTGCTTGGTCGTTGCTTCCTCGAGCAATGCGGTCTGCCCTTTCGTTCCCGTCGAGTCCGTTGTGCGCGGGGCACCATGTAATGCCGTGGTCCTGGTCCAGTCGTGAGCCGAGTATTCTTTGGGCGCTGCGTGGTAGCATTCCCCGCATAAAGAGTCGACACGCTGACTGCGAGTCTGTAAGCACGTGAGCCGACTGACCCTTAAAGTCGGCGTCTCGTATCGCCAGCGCTATTGCCGCTGCCTCTGCTGTGCATACCGAGGTAGTCTTAACCGTAGCGGTTATCGGGGTGACTCTATTGGTTGCGGCGATCGCGTAGAAGTCCCTGCGAGTGGTTGCACTCGCGTCCGTGTAGTAGACGGCCGGATCCTTGCCGAATCGCTTCTGCAGAGTCCTCGTCCTGGCCTGTCTGCGGCCTGCGTGGTACCTGGCACTCATATTTCGTGGTATAGGTGAGACATGGACGTGCTCCCTCAAATCTCGTGACAACAAGTCTGTTTCGTCTCCGTAGAACAAGGGTCGAGCGTTGTATCCCAGTCTTTGGAGAATAGAGCGGCCCTGGGGCGTAGAGCTCAGCCTTTCTCTTTGCGATATCAGGACTGCAGAGGCATGTTCATATTTGTTGTAAATACCCAATCGCTCCAGGCGCTCCGTGCTGACTGTGTTCGAGAGTCCCAGAGCAGACTTGTATGCCGTTCTGATAAGGGTGTCCACCTTCTTCGTTTCAGTTTGGTTAAGTTTTTGGAACGGCAGGCCGTAAGTAATGCGGCTAATTGCAAATGCTTGCACCAGCTTAATAGTTTCTTCTTCCGCGAGCCCGTTGCGGCTGCGTCCAACTCGCCATATCATACGTGCCACACTCTTAACGGTTGGTGTTAAGCTCCGATTTGTGGCATCGACGTTGCCATTCTCTTGGATAAGCAGGCCAAGCACTCTCATTTGGGCGACTTCACGAATGGCCTTGCCGTCGAGATGTAAGTCGATCCTTGGTGTGGTAGTTTTCTTATGACGCTTGCTGCGTACGCACATGAACTCTGATTTTTCGGGTGCGCACGTCATACCCGCGTGCTTGGTGAAGTTCACTACCTTGTTAATGGCCTCCTGTAATAGGTCTTGTTTTTCTCCATAGGAACCCCGGTGTGCCCACAACGTTATGTCATCGGCATAAATCGTACATCCGAGGTCCCGTGCTTGCGCGAGTTCTAGGGCCAGTCGCCTCAGCCCGACATTGAAAAGAAGAGGCGACAAGATTGAGCCCTGTGGAGTTCCTCGGTTGGGCATCGCGAAGACGTCAGAGCGCGTACTGCCCAACCCAATCATTGCCTTCCTGTCGCGAAGGAAGGCAAGGACGTACCGAAACACCCTTCTTCCGCAACCTATGTCTTCCAGACCTTCGAGGATTGCTTCGTGAGAGATCGTGTCAAACGCTTTTTTGACATCGAGCGCCACAACTATCCTGGCTTCTTTGCTTCGTGGCGGGTCCAAAACTTCGTCGCGAAGCATAAGAAAGGCGTCCTGTGCCGAGACGTGTGGCCTAAAGCCAAGCATAGAGTGGGGAAAAAGTTCATTCCGCTCGATGTAGTTGCTCAGTCATGTTTGGATCACCTTCTCAAAAAGGTTCCCTGCACATGACGTGAGCGATATTGGTCTCAAGTTTTGCAGATCTCTGGGTTTAGCCGGTTTCGGTATGAGTATTACAGTAGCCTCTTTCCATTCGTCTGGCAGTTCCCCGTCGTCGGACCATACATTATCGTTGAAATAGGTCGCAAGCTGCCGCAGTGATTCCTGACTGAGGTTGCGCAGCATCGCATTTGTAATGTGGTCCGGACCCGGTGCGGTGTTCTTACGGAAAGATTGTGCAGCTGCATATAGCTCTGCCGTTGTTATGGGTTCGTCCAGCTCCGCGTTGTCTGGTCCCTCATAGTTGTATTGCACTGATGTTGTGTCCGGTACTCCTATGTAGACGCTCTTAAGGTCCTCAATGAGGGCATCGGCCGTGCCATCGTATTCATTTTCAATTAATTTCAGTGTTCTGTTTGCGGTGGTCCGTGTTCCTGTCGGATCTATCATACTGCGCAGAATAGCCCATGTTCGCTTTGTGCTAAGCGTTCCTTTGAGTGCATCACAAAACTGAAGGAAATTGGTGTCTTGCAGCTGCTGCGCGTACTCACTGGCTTCCTGCGCAAGTCTGGCTATCCTGATCCTGAGTTTTCTGTTGTGTCTCTGTCTCTTCCAACGTTTGGTCAGACTTCTCCGCGCTTCCCACAGGTGTAGTAGATGCCTGTCTACTGCCGGTGTTTCAACTGTTGTCGATATTTCCCGTGTAGTGCTTCTGTGTATTCTCCTGATGAATTCCGTCCATTCTGTAGCGCTATCGCACGGTGTGGCCTGCCTTTGCTTCTGTCTATAAGCTGTCCAATCGGTTATGGTGGCTTT
Source organism: Dermacentor albipictus (assembly GCF_038994185.2). NCBI lineage: Eukaryota > Metazoa > Arthropoda > Arachnida > Ixodida > Ixodidae > Dermacentor > Dermacentor albipictus. The sequence goes on from NW_027225568.1 coordinate 82,250, forward strand.
TCCTAATCTATGGCGAACCCGCGTCGTGTTAACTGAGACACTAATAATACAGTGATCACTGCCAAGGTCTTCGCCTAGGTTGGTCCAGGTAACACCTCTGTCATTGTTGCTGAAAGTTAGGTCCGGCGCGGTATCTTTGACTACACTGTTTCCTGTTCTGGTTGGTTCATCCGGGCGCGTCAGCAGAAACAGCTTATGCTCCTCCGCGAGGTCGGCTAGCCTTTGGCCATTAGGAGTGCCTCAATCATAGCCCCAATCAGAGTGCGGAGCGTTAAAGTCCCCTAGGATAATTGCCCGGTCGTTGCTTTTCACTTTGTGCAATGCGGCCGTCACTAGCACGTCGAACTTTGCCTTCCTATCCCTAGGTGGGCTGTAGACGTTGGCAATAACGGTTTTTGGCTTGCAGCGTCTACATGGCCAGACCGTGAGAACCTGATGTTGGACACCGCAGTTAGGGACGTAGTCCACGCTCACCGCTATGTCCGCCCGTGTCAGTGCTGCTATCTGAGGATGGTCAGGGTGCGTGTGCATCTTGTATCCTCTGAGGTTCGGTATGTTCTTGCCTGGTTCTTGTATGCATATTATATCCGGGGGAACAGGCGTCGCATCTATAAAACTCAAAAGTGCTGCGTGTTTAGTTCTAAGAGTCCTGCAGTTCCACTGCCAGACCTCGAGGTTTTCGGCTACTCTCGTGTGGCGATTAGCCATCTATAGTACTTTCGCTGTCGGTCAGCTCTCTCTCTTTAGGTCTGCGTGGAGGAGCTCCCGGGCTGGCACATTTACGTTTGTTCGGTCCCTCTTTCGTGGCATGAGAAGAGGAGTCCTTTATCTGTCGTTTGAGCTTGTACAGCTCTGCGAAAAGAAGTTGGATTTGTCGGGATATAGTATCCAGTTTATCGTCTTTTCCTGTCACCTGTGTGTTCGCGTTCTTGGTTTCTCCTGGCTTGGCTTGGTTCGTGTGAGGCTCATTCCTTTGTTTCAAATGAGCAAGCTCCCTTCGAATTTCTGCAAGGCTGTTCTTTGAAATTCTGTTCTCCTCTAATATTTTTTGATAGGCTGGACTCTGAGTTACTGGATCGGCAGTGGGAGACACTATTCGCGCCCAGCTTACCTGCTGTGACGCGATGGCCGCCGTCTGATGTTTAGCCTGTGGAGCCCTCTCCTGTTTGGGGGCTAGAGGCTTGACATTGCGTGCCAAGGATGTTGACCTAGATCTCTGACGACTCCGCCGTCTGGTACGCGATCTCGATCTGGATCTCGAGGTTCCTTCTTGTCTGAATTTGGAGGGGGTCCCCTCTTGCCGTTGAGGGAGCTCCGGAAAGTCACTGAGCTCCAATTCTTCGTCTTCTGTTGCAAACCACCGGGGTCGGTGTTGTTGAGCAGCTTTGTGCCCTCCGCTTCTCGGTCGGCCTTGCGGTCGTGTTCGCTTGCGGTCGTGTTTGCGGCGTTTTTTGCAGCGTCGGTCGCCCATGAGGTGCTGCCCCCCGCAAGCGGCACATCGCGGTGAGCACTCGTGTCCGTCTTCGGGCTCGAGCGCCCCACAGATTCTACACACTTTTGTGTCCGGTTGCGGGCAAACGTCCGTGCGGTGGCCGACGCTATGACAAATCTTGCAAACCTGCACCGAGTTGCGGTATGGACGGCACGCCAATTCCCCACCGCAATAGTAGACGAACCGCGGTAGGACCGTGCCGAGGAATGTGATGACTGCGCTCTTCGAGTCCCCTAGCATTCTTGCCTGGATTATCTCGATGCCCTGGGTACGGACTCGGAGGTTTGCCTTGATTGTCTCTCCGGCCGTGTGCGGCGGTAGTCCATGAATGACACCTCTGACGGCGCCTTCTCCTGTGGCAGCGTACGCATTGAACGCGTGCGTCTTGCCATTGACTGTGAGAGCTGTGATCTTGCGTAGGAGATTGGCTGTCTCTTCCTCAGACGTTGAGACTATTGCGATGTTTGAGCCCTGTTTTATGCGCAGTATAAACTGCTCACCCTTTACTTTGTTGTGGCAGGCCGCGATCACTGCTTCTGCGAGCATCGGACTGGTTAGAGTTTTCAACGGGAGTCCTTGGTGCGGGCGGAGAATGATCTTGAAGCCATCCCGCGGCAGTGGTGGTAACTTGTTCCGTCGCACCTTGCGTCGGCGGATGGGGGGCGAGTTCTGTTCCTTCTGCGAAGGCTCCTTCTGTTTTGCCTGCAGGCGTTCCTTCGCTTGTTGCCGTTTTTGGCGCAGCGTTAGCACCGTCTGCCATCCATCTTCGTCGGGTTCTCTCGTAAACCGCCGCAGGTCCTCAGCGTCCGTGAGAATCGTTGTATTAGTTTCATCTTTACGAGGAGTTAAGGCTTCGGAAAAATCCATGCCGTCTTCCTCCGTACCAGGTTTCGGTTGGGACGGCGCGCCATTTGAGGCGCCCGCCGCAACAGAAGCGAGCCCTTGAGACGCCATATGCGTCGGTGTCTTGTGTCAGACGCTGCACCGACGCGACGCGGCGGCCGCCGCCGCGCCTTAGCTCTGATGCATGCTAGCTCCGACGCCGCGTACCTGATAGCTTCTTGATATTGTGGAGCCGCCGGAAATGGGCCTAGGTCCAAGAGGATGGTGTCCTTGGGTTCCGTAGACGTTCAAGGTTCTGATGATACACAATTCCGGTTGGTTACTGGAACTGTAACCAACGAAAAACATGGATATTGCGGAGCTCGAAACGGGTGCTGCTGCACACCTCGACGCCGCCTATCGGTCCCATCGTTTTGAGTAAGCACCCGGACGGAAAAAGCGATAGTGCGCTACAAGGTAGAAAAAACTTTATCGTAGCGACCTACAATGTTTTACTTGACAGTCTAGGCCCTGCTTTGCGAGGGCGAAAGGCTGCCAACACTGAATTCTGCGAAAGGTTCGGATTCTTAAAATTGCTGACAGAAGGTGGCAGCGAGACCTCTCTGGCACAGCAAGCTGAGAAGATGGTGAAAACCTACAAACATGACTTGGAGCCAGCATTTTGCGCTGAAATCGTTGAGTTTGCGAACTTTCTCCACAACTCTGTGCGCCAGGACACGAGGCCCCTGGGAATAATGAAGTTGCTGCACGAAAGAAAGCTTAGTGGCGTGTTTCTGAACCTTTCTATTGCTCTGCGAATGTACTTAAAAGGAAGCTGAATAGCCTGTCGAATTCAGTAAGACGCTCATATACGGATGCGGGAACCTTATAAACCATGAAGGTAAAATTTTGGGGGGAATTTTTCACTTAGGAGCGACGCAATCGTCGGTTAAGATTGCGCTGTAGCTCCGCTCCCCGTCGAGCACCGCGCGCTGCTGCTGACGCTGACGATGCGAGCGGAGACCGGAAACCGCGGCTTAGTGACGTCAACACTGGTGTTCCGCTCCTTCGCAGTCTCCGCGACCGTGCCTGACCGGGCTTATTTCTGCGTGCGTGCCGTCATAATCTGCTTCGCTCGACCCTACATTCTTTTATTTGTGTGTATATAGGAGTGGTAGTTGACGTGCGCAGCATCAATTGATCTTGTAGGCCGATCATGCCGGCGTTCTCTGCAGCCTACGCTTGCACGAACACCAGCGGCCACGACGATGTTCCGATGTTCCATTATTTCCAGCAAGACAAGAAGCTTTCAGCTAAGTGGGAGGCTGCTGTGAAGCGAAACAACAGTGTTGTGCTCTAACCACTTCCGTGGCGATTACTACCGGATTTTATCAATAATGCGTGCTTTGGGTTCTCCTAAAAAATAGTTAGCACGCTGAACGGAAGGTGCATGTTTATCGCCCACCCTTGACGCAGGTTTCATCGCCAAGCACCGCGAATTTTCTATTCGCACGTGTGTTGTGAAACAGCCTGCATGCAGCTACCATAACGCAGTGCAAGCGTAAAGTTTGCATGTGTTGGAAAGCCTGCTCACGCCAAGACGCTGCACTCCCCCTTCTCTCGCACACATAGGAAACCGACCTTCTCACGTAGCCGACAGAATTCACCGGTTACAAGTAGCGTGCGGATGGCGCGCTGATGAAGGTTCTATACTACACGTGCTACAACAGCCGGTAAACTTTTCCCGCGTTTAAACCGTCTTTGTAGATTGCCGACAGCTTTGGGGCAGCGCACAAATGCTGAAGACCGCATCACCGCTTACGTTCTACGAGGAGGCATGCAGGAACATAACACTACAGTTGTTTGCCCGGAAACGTACTCACTGGAACGCTGAATGCAGCTTAGCAAAAAAAATACTCGCCAAAGAACATTTCCAACACAAGGAGATGCTAACACTTCGCCTTCGTTCGCGTGGAAAGCAGTGCTTGCACCAGCATTTTTTGCTTCTTGGAGAGGCTTCGTTTGTTACGTGCTTCGTTTGTTACGGCAGCAGTCGGTCCGGACGAACACCATTGTTGACGTCACGAGGCGCCCTGCGCGTGTCTGCTGCTGCACTTTTCGTCGAAATAAAATATGTTTGCGCTTTCTTTCGCTCAATTTCGATGCGATATTCGAATTCAGAGGGTTGAAAACCACGCGTACTGCTCTTAACTCATTTTTTCTGGAAAAGCTTTCAGCTTCCCTTTGAGCATACCTATGGCAAACTGTGAGGCCGAACGATCGTTTTCTATGTTGTCGCTGATAAAAAATCGCCTTCGTTCGAGCCTCCTTGACGACAAGGTGAATTCGCTTGCTATCATGTCCATTGAAAGTGACCTCCTCCGCGATCTATCCTTCGAGCAGATTATATCTGATTTCACCAAAGCGAAGGCGCAAAATATGCCATTTTAAAAGAGGACTGTTTGCGCTATACATGAATAATTCCAATAAGTTCGTTGTGTCGCCTTCCAGCCTCCACGTTGCCCATGAAACGCTGAGCAGAGTAATTCAAGATATGCAAATCTTCATTGTTTGTCTATTGTTTGTTCTTCTTGTGATATTTAGCGTGCTGATAAAGAGCTGTATTTGTGTTGTTTTTGATAGTGCCACGTTTATTTGGTGCCGTCCTTGCTTGTCTTACCTTACACGAAAATATTTTCAAATAATGTTTTGTAATTACAGTTCGTAATTTTCATCTGTATTCTAGTGCATTTTTATGGTGTTTGTATTGCCTTAAGCATTGTATATATATATTGCATATTTATACAGCAACGTGTATAACGGTTACTGCAGTCTGATGCTTGAATTGTTTTCAATAAAGAATGTTTTTGATACTACCATGCGTCTCCTCACGCGATTAAAATTAGACATGCAAACAAAGCATAGCTTCCGAAGGATCGACATCTGAGCTGTGTTGTCGTTTCTACATTCTTATTTGTCTTGAGTGTATTAAACTTTTCCTTAAAGCCTAGCTTTTGCTGGAAACAGAGTGCAGATTAATCACAAAGTGAACTTATGTGTTGGTGTTTACACCAGCACGCGTTTCAAGCAAGTGTTGTTGTTTTCCTTATAATAATAACAATAGTAATCCCGTAGATCGCACTTCGTTATTTTTAATTCGGTGCAATGAAAATGAAGCATGGCATATTTCCAGCAGCGTAGCAGGCTACAGGGGGGCGGGGGGGGATCAGTGTAGGGAAAGGGGGCCTGCATGCGCATTAGCCCAGGGCCCCCATTTTTCTTAATCCGGCCCTGCGTAGCTGCTCCACGGCGGCACAGGTTCTTTTCAGCGGCTCGAGCCCCTTTAGGGGTCTTTTTGGTAAATGTACCACGCACCACAAGCGACTCAGATACACAGCACACTTCTTAAGCGTGCGCCACCAAATCGGTGAGCGTTAAAACATGGTTAAATCGATGAAACAAAGCGCCACACGACCGTTTCAAAGAAGCTGCACCCGCACACTCTTCCCGGCATGCTTCGCGTGTGCTACACAACGCAGAGGAGATATGACTGCGCTCAAGTATGGCTGAAGCTGAAGCGCGTTTGAATATGGCATCCATCTATAAAGCACATCTACCCGCTGTGGTTGCTCAGTGGCTGTGGTGTTAGGCTGCTGAGCACGAGGTCGCGAGATCGAATCCCGGCCGCGGCGGCCGCATTTCGATGGGGGCGAAGTGCGAAAACACCCGTGTACTTAGATTTAGCTGCACGTTCAAGAACCCCAGGTGGTCAAAATTTCAGGGGTCCTTCACTACGGCGTGCCTCATAATCAGAAAGTGCTTTTGGCACGGAAAACCCCCAAATTTTCTTTTATAACGCACATCATCATCATCAGCCTGTTTTATTACGGTTTTCTGTCCACTGCAGGAGGAAGGCCTCTCCTTGTGATCTCCAATTACCCCTGTCCTGCGCCTACCGATTCCAACTAGCGCCTGCGAATTTCCTAATTTCATCGCTCCACCTAGTCTTCTGGCGTGCTCAATTGCGTTTTCCTTCTCTTGGTACCCATTCTGTAACCTTAATGGTCCAACGGTTACCTAACCGGTGCATTACATGACCTACCCAGCTCCACTTTTTCCTCTTTATGTCAATTAGAATATCGTCTATACCCATTTGATGTACAATCGAAACCGCTCTCTTTCTGTCTCTTAACGTTGTGCCTAGAAATCTTCGTTCCATCGCTCTTTGCGCGGTCCTTAACTTGTTCTCAAGCTTCTTTGTCAGTCTCCAAGTCTCTGCACCATATGGCAGCACCGGTAAAATGCACTGATTGTACACCTTCCTTTTCAATGATAATGGTAAGCTTCCAGTCAGGAGCTGGCAATGTCTGCCATATCCGATCCAACCCATTTTTATTTTTTTGTGAATTCCCTTCTCATGATCAGGATTCCCTGTAATTAATTGACCTAGGTAAACGTACTCTATCACAGACTCTAAAGGCCGACTGGCGATCCTGAATTTTTGTTTCATTGCCCGGCTATTTATCATTATCTTTGTCTTCTGCATATTAATCTTCAACTCCAGTCTTACACTCTGTCTGTTAAGGTCCTGAATCATTGGTTGTAACTCGTCTGCATTGTTGCTGAACAGAACAGCGTCATCGGCAAACCAAAGGTTGCTGAGATATTCGCCGTCGATCTTTACTCCTAAGGCTTCCCAGTTTACTAGCTTGAATACTTCTCCTAAGCACGCAGTAAATGGCATTGGAGACATTGTGTCTCCCTGTTTGACCCCTTTCTTTATAGGTATCTTCCTGCTTTTCTTGTGTAGAATTAAGGTAGCTGTAGATCTCTGTAGATATTTTCCAAGGTATTTACGTAAGTGTTCTGTACTTCTTGATTGCGTAATACCTCTATGACTGCTGGTATCTCTACTGAATCAAAAGCCCTTTTGTAATCTATGAAATCAATATAGAGAGACTTATTGTACTCTGCGTATTTCTCGATAGCCTGATTGATGACTTGCATGTGATCCATCGTAGAGTATCCCTTCCTGAAGCCAGCCTGTTCCCTTGGTTGACTAAAGTCCAGTGTTGCCCTTATTCTATTGGAGAATATATTGGTGAATATTTTGTCTAATACGGGGAGTAAGTTAATGGGCCTATAATTTTTCCATTCTTTAACGTCTCACTTTTTGTGGATTAGTATGTTTTCATTCTTCCAGTTTTGGGGTCCTTGCAGTCGATAGACAATTCGTATAAATAGCCGCCAATTTTTGAAGCAGTCTCCTCCATCTTTGATTAAATCGACTGTTATTCCATCTGCTCCGGCAGCTCTTCCTCATTTCATGTCTTGCAAGGCCCTTCTGATCTCATCGCTAGTTATAGGAGTTCCTGTGTCCTGTTCATTACTGTTTTTAATTGAGGTGTCCCGACTCCTCTAGGTAATGAACAGGTCAGTATAGACTTCTTTCGCTGCTTTTACTATATCTTCGAGATTGCGAATGAACCCAGCTCATCTTTCAGTGCATACGTCTGGGTTTGTCCTATGCCAAGTTTTTTTCTCACCGGTTTCAGGCTGCGTCCACTTTTATAGCTTCTTCAGTCTTGCTCACATTATAGTTTCGAATATCCCTTATTTTCACCTTGTTCATCAGATTGGAAGTTATTTCTTGAGCTGGACACTCTCATTTTTTGTCGTTTCTTATTTAGGTCCTTTGTTAGTTTGTTAACAGTCTCGGAAGAGAACAGCAATTTACAATAGGTAGCGAGGCACTGGAAGTGGTAAGGGAATACATCTACTGAGAATACATTCTCAGATCATGAACAGCAGGTTGCCATTATCCCTCAAGAGAAAAGTGTATAATAGCTGTGTCTTACCAGTACTCACCAACGGGGCAGAAATCTGGAGGCTTACGAAAAGGGTTCTAATTAAATTGAGGACGACGCAACGAGCTATGGAGAGAAGAATGATGGGTGTAACGTTAAGGGATAAGAAAAGAGCAGATTGGGTGAGGGAACAAACGCGAGTTAATGACATCTTAGTTGAAATCAAGAAAAAGAAATGGGCATGGGCAGGACATGTAATGAGGAGGGAAGATAAGCGATGGTCATTAAAGTTTGCGGACTGGATTCCAAGGGAAGGGAAGCGTAGCAGGAGGCGGCAGAAAGTTAGGTGGGCGGATGAGATGAAGAAGTTTGCAGGGACGACATGGCCACAATTAGTACATGACTGGGGTTGTTGAAGTATGGGAGAGGCCTTTGCCCTGCAGTGGGCGTAACCAGGCGGATGATGATGATGATGATGATGATGATGATGATATTTGTGACAGCTTGCCTGCTGGTTGCTTTGGTGCCTTGCCTCCCACTTCAATAGCTGCTTCTGAAGCCAACCTAGTTACGGTTTCATTCATTACCTCTATGTCATCATCATCTCTCTGTTAAGGCTGCATATTTGTTTGCAAGTACCAGCCTGAATTTTGCTGCTTTTACCCTTACTGCCTCTAGGTTGATCTGTTTCTTCTTGACCAATTTAGCTGTTTCTATCTTTACATTGAGCTGAATCCTAGCACTCCTATGATCACTGCACTTTATCCTACCTATCACTTCTACATCCTGCACTATGCTGGGATCGGCCGAAAATATGAAGTCAGTTTCGTTTCTTGTTTCACCATTAGAGCTTTTCCAGGTCCACTTTCTGTTGCTACGCTTCCTGAAAAGGGTGTTCATTATTCGAAGCTTATTCCTTTCTGCGAATTCTACTAGTATCTCTCTTCCAGCGTCCCTAGAATCGACACCGTAGTTGCCCTGCTTTTTCCCCACTTTTGCATTGAAGTCAACCATCACGACAGTATTTTGAGTTTGCACTTTTCTCATTGCTAATTCAACGTCTTCATAAAACTGATCTCCTTCCTCATTATCGTGACTGGATGTTGGAGCGTAGGCTTGCACTACCTTTAATCTATACCTCTTATTGAGTTTTATTACTACTACAGCTACCCTCTCATTAATGCTGTAGAATTCGTCAATGTTGCCCGCTATGTCCTTATGGATTAGGAATTCTACCCCGTATTTCTCCTTATCATGGAGACATCTATAGCAGAGGACATCTCCGTTATTCAGCAATGTATAAGCCTCACCAGTTCTTCTAAGCTCAATAAGGCCGATGATATCCAAACAATGCCTGATAATTCCTCAAAGAGTCCTGCTAAGCTAGCCTCACTCGAGAGTGTTCGGGTGTTAAACGTTCCAAGGGCCAGTTTCCATTGGGGGCCTGTCCGGATTCAGAGATTCTTAGCACCCTCTGCTGCGTTACAGGTCGGACCGCCACCTTTGTCAGATACTCCGCAGTTGTTGGGGACTGAGGGCTATTGGGTAATTGAGTGAGCCATTTTGGAGGGCGTGGCCGAGTACTGCACCAGGGAGGCCAATTCCTCATCTGGTGAGGGAGTGTGTTGTTGAAGCTTTGTGGGCCTTCCTAATTTGGTTGTACCTGGATTAGTATAGCCCCACTCGTTCTAGGCACCTGTTGCCGGTGACAGGCGTCACTCCAAGCCTGCAGAAGTTGTGCACTGGGAGTGAATTTCAAGCTCACCATCAGAAAAAAAAGCTTATAGCGGGATTCGAACTTCTGACTATGGCAACCGAGCATTTGCCATAGCTCAGTCAGATGATTCCACAGGCGGGGAGGCTACCTTATCGACGACAAGTACAGCCCCGAGGGCCCTACATGCCTAAAAACTTCTTTGATTTATCCGCGATAGAAGTGTTTTCCTGATCACGATGGGCGACTCAATATACAACGATTTCTAAGCAGTTCTGTCCTCGTAGTTCCGGAATCGCACGTGCGCAGGTGACACGGTGTAGTATTTCTAACTGGTTCCAACATCGTGGTTTCAGAGTCACCCTTACGCATGCGGCCATAAATGTGGCTAGATATACGATACATTTTCGGCGAACTTGAAGAATACCTAATTGTAGTGTGGAAAAAGAAAAGAAAATGAGAAGAAATAAAAACTTTCAGCGCTTACCGGTAATAAAGCACAACTCAAACTAAATAATCAAGCTACAGTTCCGTCAAAGTGTCACGCAACCATATCTCAAGATTGTAATATTCTATAGCTTAAAGATGTAGCAGTTCGTTTGTATTTATATTTTTTCTACCTGCTCATTTGGATGGCCGCCATTGTGGCCTCATACCGCGAACACCCGTTTATCTCTGTACGAGACCTTACTGGAGCGGCTGTCGCCCGTTGTCATGTTGGGCTCCCTGCAATGGTCAGGCGGCGCAGCGATTGGCTTGGCCGTCAGCGCCCCCCTGTCAGTTGCGCGAAACACCTGGACGGCCACTGCTACGGAGGCATGCTTTTGCGGCGCTCGTTTGAAACCTGTCGGACGTTCGAAGTTGTGGCCTTAAGGCAATCGAAAACATCGAGGCCCATTTTAGACCACCGACGCTCGAGATAGGATGTCAAATTTACGACTACAGCCATGTATATCGTGCCAAAGAAGTAAACAGCACGGACATCACAGCGAGGTGCTTAAATTCAATTATGGTGTTTTAGGTGCCAAAACCACGATCTGATCAGGAGGCACGCCGTGGTGGGGGACTCCGGAATAATTTGGACCAGCTGGGGTTCTTTAACGTAGTCCTAAATCTAATTACACGGGTGTTTTGGCATTTCGATTCCATCGAAATTCGGCCGCCACGACTGGAATTTGATCTCGCGACCTCGGGTTTAGCAGCCCGACACCATAGCCACTAAGTAACCACCGCAAGTCGCGAAGTATTTGCCAGAACAAAGCAAGCATGCTTACGACGTCAAACTCAAAGTGCGTTAACAAATCATTATTTTATGTCGCTTATGTGAGCAAATATGACTGTGGACGTCTTTCAAATGTCATTTGTCGCTTCATTACTTGGAGCGCGCCTTGCACCTCACAATTGTGGAGGTTTTGTCAAATTGGCAGGTAAGTGATTTTTTCACCGTTGACAAAGTGCCTCGAGCATATTCTGGTATTGTCGTTCTGGCTCGAATGTGAGAGGGCATTATCGCTGAAGCATCATAGAGAGCAATCAGCTGAGCGTAAACGACGTGAAGACTGAACAAATATGCGCTAGCGTGCACGAGAGAAATGCTAATTTTCGAATACTCGACGTGTGGTGCAGTGTACTCCAACCTTAGTTCTGTTCTAAGCGCGAGAAAACATCAGCACGCATGAGCTCGGTTCCAGCATTCGCGTCTTGATCTTGGCGCAGGAAGAAGCACAGCGCGTACAAAGCTCCTGCACGGAGCGCTTACGAAGCTAGATTTGACACGTAACAACCACTGCGCGTTTGTTGGGAGCAAAACGAGCTAAACAACTATATATACTGATTTACAACAGCGCGAATCAGTTCACGCGTTTTTATGCAGTTGACGCTTTATTGTGTGTTTTTACGGATACCGCTGATGGTTCCTTTTTATTTTTTTTTCTTTCTCGTTTTTGCATTTACGTCTTAGTTCGTTTAACAGAGATTCGCAAGACCGACACAAACTGCGACGATCCACTTCAGCCGCCGGGCGGTTTCGAAGGGAAGCGGTACAATTTGATGCCGCATCCCCTTCGCGGTTATGACAATCCTTAACGCAGCAGTATGCGCGCTTGTTCTTTTTGTTCACACTTCTCATGAAGGAGCTGCCAAGAGGCCGCGGTAAATCCATTAGAAAATTCGAAAAGTCGACTTTCAGGCTGGCCTGAGCCATTACCCCCTTAACAGCTTTATATGTTCAGGGGGTATATATTGAGGGGCCTGAGCGCACCACGGACAATGATGAAATGACGGTGGGGGCCTATATCCGCGGGTGCTCACCGCCGCTGCTAGGTGGTGCGACATATACAGGCAAACTTCATTGCAGGGTGTTTTCTTGCGTGTTAGTGAGCGGGCAAAAGCGGCGCGTGTCTGGTGTTCTCACAGGAACCCCACATTTCCTACAATTTAGGAACCACTCGTTATTAAGCGTTAAAAACGAAAAAAAAAGACACAGCGGTATATTACCTTCCGTTGCAGTGTACAGTAAGTCTTATTACAAAGCATTTTTTTCTTCCCTACAGAATAATTATTGGGCCTGCTTATTCTGTCGGTCATAAGCTTTTGCAGTACTCCAGCATGCAACTGCGTGCGCCCTTGAATGTGCGCCCGTTGTCAAAGGGTGTCGTGTTTCAGGAGATGTAACAAACGCGTCTACAGGAAGCATTGATACGCAAGGAAATAAGAAAATATATATTGGACACAAATGTATATTCACTTCTCATAATGCATCCGCGTTTTGTGCAGGTAGGTTTTTTACCACAGCCTAAAATACCTGCGGTGGTGGCGGGGGGGGAGGGGAGGGGGGGGAGGGTGGCGGGGGCGGGAGGGGGGTTCCACTACACTGAATTGTAGTTTTAATTTACGCCACAACATAGTTTACCACAATATTCTCCGTCGTATGTTTGTTGGTTAAGTGGCATGCTTTTAGAGTATAATGGCACGTATGCAGTATAGATAATTTACCAATGAATTGCTGCTGGTTGACTTGAGCATGCGCTCGTGCCAGATTTATACGTTTTTTTTTTCAGATTGCGAAAGAAAACCTTCAGACTGGCACCAATAAAATCTTGATTTACTACAGCCGTCCTCCGTCCCCTGGCCGCACACCATATTTTACATGTTAGCGCCGGCTGAAAACATGATATCAGGATCGCAATACGACATAATAATCAGCAAACTTCCATTACATACAATAGGTCTCCTGAGCCATGAATTACTACTTTTTATAGATTACAATCTAAAGGTTACAAAACATTTAACGTTGCAGTAACCTTTAAAATTGTCAATTCGACACACGTACACTCTTAGCATGGTAACGTTTATTAAAAGGGTATATTCTCACAGATTTGTGCACCTTTAATCTATAAGTTAAATATCAACCTTTACAAATTTAACTCCTATTAAAGGTAAGTAGGCGTGCACCTAAACTAGAGGTTACAACAGTTTAACCTCTGGTATAGGTGTACAGTATTGAACGCCTTTTCCTAAATACAGAGGTTACTTGCTACAGTATACCGGTTGAACCATTAGAATGTTTACACAAAAGGGCTTGCTGGAGGTCCCAGATGTATCACCGCGCTGCGCATGCTCCGTATAGCCAGTGTCGCCTAGCAACGGGGACGCGGCTCTTCTTTCTTTCGGGCTTCTTTCTGTTTGCGCCTCTTCTTTCTTACGCGCTTCTTTCTGCTGCCGTATTAGGCAGCCTTCAACTATGCGCGGAGAAATGTACGCCCTCGCGGAGGACGCCCCTTTTCAGACGCTGCCTTTACACGCGCTTGCGCTTCGATATAGTTCACGTGTGCACCTCGTGCGGTTTCCAGGGCAAAGTGTGTCCCTGTGTCCCTCTCAGCCTGAGAAAAAAAAAGAAACATTGCGTTTTTTAGCCGAATTAGACCTTACGCGTACCGCAACATCTCCTGTTCGACCTCCAGGATATGAAGACAAAATAATGCCACCTACTCCCCAAAAAGGCGCAACAAAGGTGAGCGCGGGAGCCACAGAAATTTCTTTACTTTCGAATAATATATTGTAAGTAACAGACTCATATTCTTTTGGGTTACAATTGTGCAACTGCTAACCAATAAATGAGGCAAATTTTCGCTTTGCTAACGTGAAATGTTCCGACCATTAGCTCGCGCTGTTGCTGTTCTTTTTCTCCTGCATATGCATTTGTGTTTACCCGGTGGATCGCTCCTAAGGTATCATTTAGCATGCGAAAATGAGAAAAAAATTTATTTCAGCTAGCTGCTTTTATTTTTTATTTTTTGCATGCTGAATTATTCATTTGGAACAATCCACACAGTAAACGTAAATGCATACGCAAGAGGAGAAAAACAGAAACAGCATGGGTCAAGGGTCTGAATACTTGACGTTGTTCACGGGCAAAGCAATAATTTCTTTTATTATTTGATTAACAGCTACACAATTGTACTCAAAAAGAGTATGCGTCTGTCACTTACTATGCCATTCGTGAGTAAAGATCTGTTCTCCCGCGCTCACCTTTGTTGTGCTTTTTGAGGGGTAGAGAGAATTTTTTCATTACATATCCTTGCGGTCGAAGAGGAGATGGTAGGTCTTGTGTAAATTCTAAGGCCCAAACAATGAAACGTTCCTTTCCTTCGAGCGCTTCCTAACCTTACGTGAGGCCTCCTTACAGCGAAGGACCGATGGAGGAAGCAAGCGTACTCTGAAAGCTGCCTTCACCCATCCTCACCTAAGGAGCGGTTGCCGCGTGCCTGGGTTTGAGATTATCTCTTAAAAGCTTTACGCGAACACCATTATTCAATAAAAAAATGTTGTATCGTCGCACAATCTTTAAACTGAAGAGCTAATATAGAGAAGCGTGGAGAAGTTTTGCTTACTAAACTTTAAAAAAGTAGCGCATTACAGTGCAAAATTTGATGCGCTCCATCAACGCTGGCACGCCGGCGTCGTGCAACGCCTAGCAACGCCTAGCAACGCTTGCTAGGCGTTGCTAGGCGAACATGCCTGGCAAGACGTACCGTGCTCGCGCTTCTCCGCAGGTGGGCGACAGCGCGCATACGCAAGCAAACGTCACGTGGTTAAGCAGTGAGGTGAAGCGCTCGTTCAGGGCCAGGAGTGGCGTAAGGGCGCATGAAGGTAGCTTTGGAGCTACCTTATGCTGAGGAAGCACCAAGGAATCCTTCACCGAGGGCCCCTCAGTAAGGAAGCTTTCAGAGTCACATAAGGTAGCCTCACCGCAATGAAGGCTTCCTTACTGAGGTGAGGAAGATTTCATTGTTTGGCCCTAAGTTGCCAGTAAAACGCTGTTGTTGTCTTTTTTTTTTTTTGCTTAGGCTGAGAGACATAGGGACACCCTTTGCTGTGGAAACCACACGAGGTGGACAGGTGAACTATTTTGAAGCGCAAGCGTGTGATGAGACAGTGTCCAAAGAGGACTGGCCGAGTGGCGTCCTCTGCGAGGGCTCACATTTCTCTGCGCATGGTTGTAGTCTGCTTAATCCTGTCGCGGAAAGAAGAGCGCAAGAAAGAAGAGGCACAAGCAAAGAGAAGCGAAATGAAGGAAATGACGCACCCATGTTTGGCGACAGCTGGCTGGGTGTACCATGCGCGGATTTGGCCTTTCTGGTACAAAACCCAAGAGGTGGCGCGTCCCCGTAGCTAAGCCGCACCAGGCTCGGCGGACCATATGAAGAGCGGGGCCCATATAAAATTATCTGCAAGAAAACCGTTCAGCTGAATGGGGCAACAAAAGGTTAGTTCCATTTAAATAACTTAAATCATTGTATATCAGCCAGCAAAGGGCTACTGCTAGTATCCTTTCAGATTTCTGACGAAATGAAACTCCCCGTGAGATACTCTATTGCTCAACATTTGAGCAAATATGTAACGGTAATGTTCCCAGCAATACAGTTCAAAACACAATATGAAGGCCTGAGCAGAAGGCACAATTAGCTTGTATAAGTATTTCGAGTATAAACTGACAGTTCCACAACTATAGTATAAGGTTGTTTAGAATGGAATATGTTTATTTGAAAAAACAACATAGGATACACCACAAATACAGCAGGCCTTGCTGGCACATGTCTAGATTTGAAACTTCAAAAGAATAGTATCGCTTGCGTAATATCACAGGAAATCACTTGTATCATATCACGATGTTTGAGCCATGCATGTCATCATTAAATCCGTGTTAACTGTCTATGTAAGAGTTTTTACTGTAGTCAGGAAGCAATAAAACAAGGCAAAGGATAAGTATGTGAGATTGCAGGCACTCAAGCATGAATTGGACACTTGTGTTCAGGTCCACTTGGACACCACTTAAAAAAAATGCTTTACACATCATGTGCAGCTTTAGAGCAGGACAATAAAGACGCTCCCAATGCAATGTAGCAAATGCAAGAAATATACAGAGTTTCGGCTATGGTGACACCTAAAAAAGAAGACGGGGGCATAAGGCCATGTACGCTTCCAAGCCACTGTAAATGTAAATTCGCATCAAGACCAAAAACAAGTGTTTTAGCCGAGGTCTCAACAAAAATAACATTAAAAACAAATATTGAAATTAAAGCTCTATACATGTCTATGTAAGCACTGGAGGAAGCTTTTTCTCTGTGCATGTGAACAACTTTTTGACGCTTTTTCTGACCCCACTGCATATACATTCATTCGGTACTCAAGCTTGTGGAAAACGCAATGAGTGATTGCTAAGAGTGATAACGAGCGAGTGTGTTGCTTGCACCGGCCGAACGCGCAAAACATAACGCCGAGGAGCATCGTCTGGCTGATACTCTGATTTCTGGCCACCTCTGTGTATGTAGCGTGCCATCGCTTCGGCTGATGCCAAGTTGTTTTCGAAACGCGCAGTCGCCCTGTATTTATACTGTTAAAGAGCAGGAAATAATGCCCCTGAATCGGGGAGAGGGGCTACTTGGATATCAGTTGTTTTATTCATATTTTATGGTATAGTTTGGAATGCGTCCGATATTTTAATAATAAGTATCTCTCAAAAGTAGTAACATTTGCATCATAATACAATATGAGCTATACATGAGATCATGACATCATGATGACTTCATCATGACATCAGTGAAATGCTGTTAACTGTCTGTAAAAGTTTGCACTGCGGTTAGCAAACAAGAAAACCAGGAAATTTTTGATCTGCACCATGATGTTACAGGCACAACAACAGGAATGGGACAATTGTTATTATATCACCTTTGAAGACCACGCAAGTATTGTTGCACACCGTGGTGTTTATTAACATTATAGTTCCAAAGACACTCCAAATGCAATATAGCAAATGCAAAAATGCAAGATTTGAAATGTTTGATTACGGGTAACATTTGAAAAAGAAACACTACCATACAGCAATGTACAGCGCTTCCAAGTCAATATTATAGGGAAAGCGGGAGGGAGACAAAAACGTAGCCTTTCATGCTGTAATTGAGCAAGAATAAAACGAAGAACGGATGTTGAAATTACACGTCTATAGATGTTCATGCAAGCAGTACAAGCAATGCTTGCATACGTGTGAGCTAATACTAAAATCTTCGCAAATATACCACACGAATAATTCAAACGTGCTGACTAATCTGTATCTATGTAAAATAGTAAGATCATCACACTTCAGTTGTGGCACTTGTATGATACAACACACACACCACCACAAATATCAAGTATCGTCTTAAATAAAGTATAGCTCACTAATTAACCTTCGTAGGTATTTAAAGTAAATGCTCATATTGCAAATAGAAAATCAAGGCTACTGAGTTTGATCACGTTGTTATATACATTTCTATTGCTGGTACCACAAGTATTCCCTCTCAAAGTGTACTTTAAAGCACGCTGATCTTGTTAAACAGGCTATCGTCTAAGCATCATAGAAGCTTTTCGCTGTGTTTTACTGCGATAATGTATCAAGATCACAGAAAGCCATGTGACACTAACAGGACACCTATGGAATCTATAGATGCTATGTTCGTTTGTATGTGGACAACTTGGGAGCTCAAGGTTGCTCGCTTCTTTTTCTTCACGGCCATGAAGCAATAATGAAGAAAACCGTCGAGCCCAGCGCTGCGTGCCAGAACACATTTATTGCTACAGCAGCACCAGGAATGATGCAAATAGACATTAATGTTGAAGGTTCGTGTAGAATATGCCTAAATAGAAATACATATAGGTTTTATACTATTATCAGGAAGACGATCTCAGCCCTGTTGAGAGCACAATCATGTTTGTTTGCGGCCAGTATGTCAGCTGTTAATTCTGCGATCTCCAGTGGAGCCTACAAGAACAGAATAGTAATCTTAATCACCTATATTTACTTGTATAAGTCGCACTTCAAACAGCTATCAACATGTAATGAAAAAGGCATAAATTAACCGCAAACAGATAAAATATTACCACACAACATATAAAGAAACATGCAAAATTTAAGTATCTTCTATCAAGGACATTTCGGTAACAATAAAAATTCAAGGTTAAATATTAAAAAAAATATTCATCGATTCAAACTGATCATGCAAATTAATTTCCAAGTCAGTTCGTACTCCTCCTCAGTACAAAAAACAACAGCGGAAGAATGTGACAGTTTAACAGTAAAAACGCGCTATCACGTGATTACGAAATGAACTAATGCAATTATTATTCTTTAATTAAGGATAGTTTACAATTCTTTTGTAAACGTATGATCATATCAGTCCAAAACACCACTTCCGTGCATGAGGTCTAATACTGTGCGTACGCACAAAAGTGCAACATGTAGTCGAGCTTTAAAAATAGCCAACACGGTGACTCATAGAGATAAAAAAAGAACGTGTTTATGAAGTGAGCGAGTAGTGCCCTTCAATAAAACTCAGTAGCGTAAGCATGAGCACCAATTGACGGTGAAATATACGACACACACACACACACACACACACACACACACACACACACACACACACACACACACACACACACACACACACACACACACGCACACGCACACGCATACGCACACACACACACACACACACACACACACACGCACACAAGCAAAGAAATAATTGAACAAGAACCATTGCTTACCTGGGCCACATTTATTGCTGTCTTCAGTATTCGTTACAGCAGTGACAACATAAGCGATGCTCACTACTCTCGCGTAAGCGAAGAACCTTTACCATATTCCATCGGCAATGCGGCTCCTTGCAGCGGCCAGTGTCACGCAGCGCGCCAATATGCCGCTGCTTCACGGCAACAGTGCTTCTTTTCAGCGGTTCGCGCACCTTTAGGAGTCTTTTTGGTAACTGTACCACGCGTCACGAGCGACTCAGTCGCACAAAACACGTTTGGTAAGCGCACATTACGGAATCGGAGAACGTTTAAACGGGGTTAAAGCAATGAAACAAAGCATGACACGACCGTTACAAAAAGATCGCATCGGCCATACTCTTCCCGGCATGCTTCTAGAGAGCTACACAACGCAGAGGAGATATGACTGCGCTCGCATTTGGCTGAAGCTGAAGCGCATTTGATTATGGCATCCATATACAGAGGGCAAATAAAAACAATAATCAAGCTACAGTTCCGCCAAAGTGTCACATAACAGTAAATAAAGATTCTAATATTGTATAGTTTAAAGATGTTGCTGTTCGTCTGTATTTGTATATTTTCTCTCTGTTCATTTGGCCGGCCTCCATTGTGGCCTCAACCGGGAGTGCCCGTTCATCTCTCTACGAGATCTTACTGCAGCGGCTGTCGCCCGCTGTCATGTGAATGTAGCGGCGTCATTATCACGTGTTAGCGAGCGAGCAAAAGCGCTGCGTGTCTGGCGTTCTCTATAAGGAACCCGACATTTGCTGCAGTTTAGCAACCACCTCCTATTATGCGTTAGAAAGGAAAAAATAAAAGAAACACAGCGGCATATTACATTCTGTTGCAGTATACAAAACATTTATCTCCCCTACAGAATATTTATTTGGCCTGCTCGGCGCTTTTATTCTGTCGGTCATCGAGCTTTTACAGTATTCCAGCGTGCGCCCGCATGCACTCTTCAATGTGCACGCGTCCTGCTGTCACATGGTGTCGTGTATCAGGAGAAGATTACAAACGCGACTATAGGAAGCGTTGATGCTCAAATAAAAAAAAATATTGGGTACCAATTCTTAATCAATCACCATAATGCATCTGCGTTTAGTTTTTCTACCGGAAGGTTTTATACCACAGCATAAAATGCCTGCAGTGGTAGCGGTAGGCTTTCCACCACACTGAACCGTAGTTACAATTTACGCCACAGCATCGTTCGCCACAATATTTTCCAATGTATGTTTATTGTTTCTGTGGCTTGCTTTGACATTTTAATGGCACGCATGTAGTATATAAAATTGGTCACTTAATTGTTGCTGGTTGACTTGAGCACGCGCTCGTGCAAGATTTAAGCTTTTTTTTATATTGCGGAAACAAGCATTCCGACTGACACCAATAACATCTTAATTTAGCCCAACCTGCCTCCGTCCCGCGGCCACAGACCATATTCTACACGTTAGTCCTGGCTGAAAATACCATATCATGATCGCGAATGCGACAACAATAATCAGCAAACTTCCAATCCATACAATAGGTCCCCTCAGCCACGAATTACAACTTCCTTTATATAAGTTACAGCCTAAAGGTTACGAGACGTTCGGCGTTGAAGTAACATTTAAAAAAGCTTACTTCGACACATGTAACTTCTAGCCGCGTCTGAAATTAAGAAAAACACAAATATCAAGTTGGTTTGGTAACCTCGTAACCTTTATCTCATAGGTTACTTGCAAATAAAGGTAAACTTAAACGTTATCGTGCTAAGAGTGTAACCTCTAGCCGCGACGTAAATTAACAAAAGCACAGATATATCAAGTTGTTTTAGTAACCTTTCTGTGATACGTTACTTGCAACTAAACGTAAACTTAAATGTTGCCGTGCTAAGATTGTAGGCATGACTTCTTAAACAGGCGTGATTTCAATAATCAACGGAGGATCTCCTTGTTTTCCTTCTTGTGGCACTAATATGCTATAATGGGGCTTCATAACACTCTGGGTCACAGTCGGAGTGTGGCTATTATTTTACTGTTATGGACTTTCTTGCTCGAACTCACTTGAAACGTGAAGAAAGTTATCGGCGCTCTAGACTAGCCATTGAGGGGTGCCTAATATAACTCCAGTGCGAAATGAGCGAACAGGAAACCAACACAGAGACTATTGCACGACGAGCACGCTTCTGTTAAACTCTTCTGTGCATGGGCCTGTTCTAGCATCACTTACCATGTTCAATGCTGGTTTTCAGCACTCCGTTTATTATACCTGTGTATAACAATGAAATAAATTCACGCGGAAACTCCTCTGGCATTCATCTAAAATTGGCGACCCTTTCCTACTAATCGCCTATTTTCGTCGCGTGCTGCTTTGTTTTGTGTAATGGCGAGAAGCACCGCGAAAGTCGTATTCGCGAACGTAGTTGCAACGCCGTGATGTTAATTAAACCGCATCATGCTGCATGTGGCGTCGCTGTCGGGCGGCCGTGGACGTCTTTCTTCTTCGGTTGTTGCTGTACCTCTTGGTCGCCATCACCGTTCATTAAATCTTGTTAGTGTTGTTCCTCGCTTGAAACTGATTGTCGCTAATTTACGTTTATAACAATCTGATATGTCTTTCTGTTTTCTTGAGTTATTCTTACTAATACAACATTTTCTTGATTCAGTGAAAGCGTCACGCGTCAGCACCGGTTTTTCTCACTGTATTGACAGAGAAATGCTTACGCTTTTTAAAAACCACGCTGAGAAAAATTGAGCTCAGGGTGACGCACCCCTTGTTTCAACAACGGGAACTCTCTTTTGATTTCGGAACATTAGACGTCGCTTGCTAATTTTCTTCATCTGTTTGTTCCTTACTGTGAACGCCTTGCAGCATTAAAAAAAGGAATACAGTTGCAAAATTGTATTATTGAGCAGCAGATTTGGTGAGTTGTGTTAATAACAGCTAATTGGTCCTTATTGAGGTCAGAATATTTGCTAAGGTTCAACAAAAGTGCTAATCATGGATGATGGCTGCGACGTCCAACGCTTGTACAAAAGCAGACCATATGGAATGTATAGACCCTTCTATCCATGCTGTCGAAGCAGTGTGTTCATGACCCAAAACATCTTCTGGTCATGCATTTTTGACAGTCACGCTAGCCAAGGAGAAAATGAGTACTTTGTCCCACAGTTCACTCTAAGTATGCATGTCCATTACGCCTAAAGGGACCCTGAAACGCTTTTGACGATTTTCTACAAACGTATTGAGTCGTTAGAGTAGGTCCTTCTGATCATTAATTGACACATCTAAGTGCTCCGCGTAAAGCGTGTAATTTATTATAAGGTTTTAAATATGCACATCGCTGCCGATCGCAGCACACTGCTCGGCGGAATTTTAAGCCGCCCCTAACCATATGACCGAAATCACCCATACGACGTCAGTGGGGCGAGCTATCCGATTGGCTGACAAGGGCGCGTGATCGATAATTTTTCCAACTTTATGGTAAACAAATGATCTTCGTAATAGTTGTAATGTTAGTTAATTTGTTTTTATGAAAAGAAAGTAACATAAAGAGAATGCACAAGAATAATTTTTCAGTACACTTAAGCACTTCCGGCACACAGCATGTGTCGTCTGCTTGTGTTACAACGTACTCCATTTTGACGAGAGCTCCGCGGTCAGAGTCGGTCTCAGTCTTTTCGCGAGCACTATGATTCGACTTTGTTGCCTTGTGGACTGCAAACGTAGCGACTGGCAATATGTCAAGCTGCGACATCGTGTCCCTCTGCAAGGCAGCGCACGAGCGAACTGGCTGCTGCGCATCGGACTGCCGCTATCCTATCGGCGCCACGATTTGCGCGTTTGTGGCCGTCACTTTACACCGGAAGATTAGTAACGCAATAGCGTTTCGCGAGTCCGGTATTAGGGCAAACGCAAGCGCAAGGGGACAGAGTCTGGCCGCTTGACTGTGCCGTAACGGGATGAGCCATGAGATGAGCAGAAGGGCAAATGCGAATGATCTGCATGGTGCAGCCACCTGGTGGCACAGAGCTCAACCATACACAGTAGCAGCAACGAAGTGTATTCTTCTTTGCTGCTGGTGAGTATTTTTTGCAGGAGTGTAATCCTGAACGCGTTGTTTTTAAAAATGTTTAAAATGTTTTACACTTGATTAGAACAATATTAGCGCTTTGTTTGGCTGGTTAAGCGCTGCGCCAACAAGTGTATGAACCGTGCAGACCGATCAGTCATTTGCCGAAATGACCAGCTTGCGTGTGGTTACCGGAATACAAGACACGTTCGGCGCTACGGCAGAATGCTCGCAACGCACGCTGCTTCGATAGCTCTCGCTTGGGGTCGACGGCCAAGCGGCTAGCGAAGAGGTCTCGCGTGGGCGGGGGCGGGCTCCAAAACAACCAGAAGTGGACGATGTGACGTCGCATCGTGACGCTGAACCAGTGAAGGCGGAGCTTAGCCCCGCTCGCTCGGCGAACGAGTTGAGGAGGAAAAGCATGGCTAGGGAGGAGGGTAACTTCCAATCGCTTGTAGCTCCATTAATACGTAACGCTTCACTTAAATTCTGGTACGAATGTTCTACTTAAGCTGTACCCTACGCGTCTACAAAATTTGTCCGAACCGTTTCAGGGGCCCTTTAAACATACAAGGAAAGTGTCCAGTGCATCTATGCAACTTTCTTTTTGTACTTAGGAGAACAATTTATTTGGAAAGAATTCTATCTATGCAGCGAAGCTCGTGCCAATCGGCGAGTTCTATGTATGTATAGGCTATTGTAGATTTGTTGCTCTAGAGGGCTTAATGTAATGTGTTTTGGAACTTGAGTGGTGTAAACACAAGAAAATATATATATGTGTATATATATTCATATCACCTGATTAGACTCCTTCTTTGTGGCGGTGATCGACGCGGATGACGAGGTAAACTGTGGGCGATCAGTAAAATTGTTAAGAAGCGCAGTATGACATAATGTTTATGAGAGCAGCATACAAGCATAAAATACCATAAGAAATGATACGGCTAGGTTGTATGATTGCGAGTTCTGGATTTTCTTATCCCTTTTTAACAGAAATATAAGATTTTTAACATAAATATAAGTAGTCACAATCTCTAACAGTAACGGAAACAATTGCATTGGCGACATTATGCACGTATCTTAGGGCGCTGCTGATTAGATCAGTGCTTCAAAATCTGTTATATGCGCCACGTGTCTTTTTTTTTCTCTTTTCTTTCATGTAGGAGACTCTTCGTTTTAAGATCGAACTAGACGTAATTGCGGTATGAGCAGTGAATCAGGTTACGTCAACAAATGAGATTACGTCGTGTACCGCACTTCCCAACACATTTGTGTCACTTAAAATGCGTCGGCACCACATTGCCATGTCTACACTGTCCATTCAGTGACATTCCCTCTGACAAGTCGTTCAGATTCATCTTTCTTCGCAAAAGAAATCTGCCTTTTTTAATGTCGCGCCCATAGCACTTTAATGCTTTCAATTCCAGGGGCTCTATTACGTATGAAGTCCTTTTCCGACCCATTCCTTTGATGTTTCCTCACTGGCTAGGATACGGCTTGGACGCATTCATCACTGACATCAGCCACTGGACGTGCGACTTCTGGGCAATGTCGGAGTCAATCAGAAAACGTGAAACGTCACACTACCTCACCGCGCCGCACGTATGTTGAGCTGCATAACAGCCTCCGACTCTTCCGTCCCTCCAACACAACTTCAGTGTTGAAGCGGTTGACAAACCTCGCTCGCAAAGGCAACGCACGTGAAAGATGATAGGATCGTTGCCATAACTTTTAGTCGGCGCCTAAGCAGTGATTTTCCAAGTGTGCTGTCTTTTGATTGCGCTTGACCGTTCATAGGCCCTCTTGCGTATCATCCTGCGTCCGCGCATTGCTAACTTTCTCCCTCTTTTCTTACCCAACGCGATAGAGTTAAAAGCCCCGGGTCGCAGAAAATCAGGCGTCGGCGTCAGTGTTCGGCGTCCGCAGTTTCCGGCAAAAAGATTTTTGAACCACCTATACCCACACCCTCCATGTGGCGCAAGCAAGTTCCTGAACTAACTGAATTTCTCGAGCTGAAATCCGCAAAAAAATTGTAACGTACGACTTACACACAACCTACAGACATGATAGCGTCCAATCGTTATTTGAATATAAGAGAAAACATAATTCTGTAACGCCAAAAACTCAAACAAACCCCTTTTACAGCATTTCTAGCATTCACAGACAGGCCACGGCGTCCGTAATTTGCACGCGCCGGCGTGCGAATATCTTGGACGCCACGGGGCGGCGCACCCGGCATTTTGCAACACCTCCGGATGGTGCTCTCCTCCAACAAGCGTTCTCCAAATCTTAATATTCCCTCTTTGCCTTACCACTAGTGTAAGGAAACGACAAACAACGGAGGCGTACAAAAACAAAGTTCACAATAGGGGTTCAGAAAGTTTGGTTATGGGAATTTATCGTATTTTTTTATTTTTAGCATAGGTAGGACATTACGCAATATAATGACAAGAGCTTGGTGGTACAACCCCCCACCCCGTTCCAATAGGGACGTTCATATCATCCATCCATCCATCCATAGGCGCTTACTACGGGGAAGGGAGGCTACGGGGCCGGAGTGACTTCCAAAGCTTTCCAGATGACCCCCCCCCCCTTCGGCGATGCCAAAGCCCCCTATCCTTACCCCCCCCCCCCCCGACACACACACACCTAAAGTGCCATTACCAGAGCTTTTGTCACCCACATCATTTGAGGTTTCTTTTGACTTGCCTTGACCCTTTCAATTGAAACTTTATTATGGCTAATAGCTTACTGCATCATTGTTGGCGCGGACGTGCACGGCTCTTAATTCATTCTTTCGCTTTATTTTTGCAAATTCTAACAATAAGAAGAAAAGCTCGTTAGAAGCAGCCAGCGGCGGCTGCTTCATCCGTGTTTTCTCACTTCAACATTATTTTAAATATACACTGTAAACACAATCCACGTACACAATATATTCAAATGTACACACAGGACAAAGTTTATTATATTTTTGAAAGAGATTGAGGAAGTCAATTAAAACTTATTTCTAAAGGTATGGGTAGCCTATGCCTAGAGAATCAATATGTTGCTGTATGTTCACCTCGCTTCAATTGCTTTCAATGTATTCTTGACACTGAAAAAAAGCTCCAGGCTTCAGTGACCCCTTCGGCAGATCCTTTATTCAACGGCGTGTGAAATGCATGTGAATTATGTGTGTCTATTCAGTATTGCCTTTCTTTCCAGTAAGCAATGCTAACTACCCACGAAAAAAAATCATTTCTTATAATTTACAACATTTATTAGGGATGGAAACATCGTCACTTGCATACAAAGGTCATAAATATGTACATATCATGAGAAGCCAACAGAGACACCAAGGATAACATAGGGGAAGTACAAGTAATTTACCGTATGTTTTCCTTGGTGTCTTTGTTGGCTTCTCATGATATCATTAATAAAAATCGGCCTCTCGGTTAACGCCTTCCTTCTCATAAATATATACAGGGTGTCCCAATTAACTATCGTGCACCAAGATGTAAAAAAAACCAGAGCAATGCGTTACTTGAAGAAAACATAGTGCATATTGTTTCCAGTACCTGCAGTGGAGTAGCTGCCAGTAACTTTTTCGTTACTGAGATTTAATTAGGTACCTAATTATTTACCTCTAGAAGTACTATCATAATTATTAAAATGGCAATGAGGCGTTTGTAGGCATAGTCAAGGGACACATAACTGCGGTATTTTCAGCGACATACTATTTGCGCACAATTTTTTTTCCCGACCGATAAATAAACCCCGCGAAATATGGATGGTGCCACGTGACTGCGCTCCAACCCGGATCATAAAGCAGCGTCCTCGATCGAACAGGCTCCCTCTGAGTTACCCAGAACGAAATAAAGGAAATAAAGAAAAACATTGTGATCGAGCTCGTGTCTTATCCGCCGCGCCCCGACCGAAATAACACGTCGTGTTTGGTCTTAATTGGAAACAAGCTGTGATAGTTGTTCTCTTAGCGTAGATAAAGTGCATGGATGATATTTTTTTGCCACAAAACTTATCACCACAAGAGCAAATTGACAACCTGAGTGCAAAGGTATAAAGCTGCGTTTTGTTTCGTCCCAGTCGCCGTGTTTTGCGCTAATGAGCGGGATCGAGGTAAACATGATCGTTGTCGTGGGAGCTGCAAATATTAGCAAGAGGAAGGCCGTAATATATATATATATATATATATATATATATATATATATATATATATATATATATATCAGTCATGGAGGTGTCGCGGTAGACAAAATGCATCGACTACCATCAGAAATTATGCAAACCTGAGACAAACCGGCAGCTTCAAGAAACAGCGGAGGATGACTCCACCTTTGAGTCCTGGCCTACGCACCGATGTCCTAGCATTTATGGCCTCAAACCATGCCAGTGTGCGGGAGGGGGCCGCCCAGGTACCAATTTTCAAGTCATC
This sequence comes from Dermacentor albipictus, assembly GCF_038994185.2. Classification (NCBI taxonomy): domain Eukaryota; kingdom Metazoa; phylum Arthropoda; class Arachnida; order Ixodida; family Ixodidae; genus Dermacentor; species Dermacentor albipictus. Next base: position 109,658 of record NW_027225568.1, read on the forward strand.
AGTTTGGAGGATTCTAAATGACCGCCTTTAACCCGTACCATCTTAACCAGTGCCAATGCTTGGAAGATAGGGACCTGTAGAATCGTCTAGATTTCTCGAATTAGCTCCTCACAAAAGCCGATGAGTCACCAGACTTTTTGAGCAACATCATTTGCACAGATGAAGCCCATTTTTGTAGAAATGCCTAGGTAAATTTGCATAATGTACACTACTGGAGGCACCAGTACCAGTGATCGCTCAATATGTGGTTCGTAATTTACGCCGGTGCTATAATCAGTCCCATCTTCTTCGATCACACATTGATTGGACAGTGTTACGTGGACGAAATCTTTGTAGGAGTGGTGGATTAGTTTCTCAGCGAAGTCCCACTGTCACGTCTTCCACTTCTGTGGTATCAGCAAGATGGGGCCCCCGCACACAGCAGCAGCCGAGCACGAAACTGGCTGGTTGCGACTTTCATGCGCAATAGATTGGAAGGCATGGTCCTGTTAGTTGGCCGGTCAGAGGCCACCTGACCTGTCTCCACACGATTTTTCTTTGAGGTTATGGGAATGATCGTGCTTACATGATCGAGACGGACGTCAGATTAGTTCAAGGCCAGGACAACGGATGTCTGCCGTAGAATTCCAGCGTCCGTCACCAAGAAAGCCGCTGGAGATGTGATAAAGCGGACTCAGTACTGCGTAGCTGCTAATGAAGACCTATTCGTACACGTCCTCCAGGTAACAGCTGGTGTTCAACGGTGCTTAGGAATTCATAGATAATAAGGGCACAGTGAAATCTGATCTTTTTTTTTTGCAGACATCCTGATTGCTAATTCGGCTTATTTAGAAGTGGTGTGTTTACTTTCTTGAAGGCATCGATTTTGCCTTTTCTCTACACGTGGGTCACATCCCGGTCTGTTTATTTCGCCTTTATTTTTTGACGCGACCCTGACGCGAAAGAGCAAAGTGTATCCCACAGCTATTGACAATTGAACAAAACGGGAAACATCCGAAGAAATTGGCGACTGTTTTTGAACAGTTTGCAAAAAATGACTCAGATTTCCTGAACAAACTGGTAACTGGTGATGACACATGGATCTACTGTTATGAACTCGAGACAATGTGACAGTCCCAATAACGAAGGCGCAGTAGTTCACCCAGGTCGGAAAAGTAGCGTATGCAAAGGTCGGTGCAAAAGCGAATGCATGGGAGTTTTGCTGGAAGCCTACTTCCAACAGATGGCAATCATACTTAGAGGATATTCTGTGCTTTACTAACGATGCTGAGGCAAATCTTAAGGGAAAAACACTGAGGAAAGCTCTACAAGTGTCATCCAGTTGCATGACAATACCTCGCAACGCAATGCAAGTAAAACAACGGCAGCACTGACCTCTGGTTTTCCAAGGATGCCCCATGCGCCCTATTCACCCGACCTGGCTCCTTCTGATAAATTCTTTCCACATTCTCGAAAAACCCTACGGAGACAACGGTTTGAAAGTGCTCTGGAGGCAACTAATTCTGCGAATGAATTATTACACCAGCAGGGGAAATAATTTTATTCGCAGGGACTTAAGGAACTGGCAGGACAGCTGTCGCAAGTGCATTGACTTTGCGGGGGAGCATGTAGAGTAGGCTGATAGTAGAGCTTCCCAACTACTTTTTCTTTCTTTTTTTTTCAGGGTAACGCTCAGTACTTAGCACCGCCTAGCATATCCAGATCTAGTGAAATAAATGGTAATTCAAATACCCACTTTGGCCAGCTGAGCGGCTTTAGGGTGTTTTCTTTCTTTATCCTTTTTTTTCTCCTTTCTGAGCTAGACTCTACAGTCCCGCGACATCTCATTCGCAGGCTTGGAGGCGCGCTGCTCTGCGCCTCTTCCAGTGCGGGACAAAGAGGAAAATGGAGGGCAAGGAAAGCCGCCATCTTGGCCTCCCCGGTGAGTCACCGTGCCGGGACGACAGCAACACAAAAATTTATCAACACCGCGAAGCCGGCGCCACCTACCGGAGGAGCCGGCAAGCGACCGCCGACGCAGCCGCCACCACACGGCGGCACTGGAAAGCTGTCAACCTCACCACCACGCGACGAGAAGGGGCCAGGGCCAACGCCGTGAAACATGGAACGCAGTTGAGCAGTACGAGCAGGGCTGCCTCCTCCTCCCCTAACTCCGCCCCCCCCCCCCCCTGCGGCACGCAGTGCCGAGCAAACGAAAATAGCAGCTCTCGAGGGCCAAATTGAGATGCTGCTCAGTAAAATTGCCCTCCTGGAATCGCAGTCAAAACAGCCTACCACACACCCCACCCGCAACCGAGGCTCTGGAGAGTGAGCCCGCGCCATCGAAGGCAGCACTAAGGCCCAAACAATGAAACGTTCCTTTCCTTCGACCGCTTCCTAACCTTACGTGAGGCCTCCTTACATCGAAGGATCGATGTATGAAGCAAGCGTAATCTGAAAGCTCTCTTCGCCCGTCCTCACGTAAGGAACGGTTGCCGCATGTCCTGGTTCGAGAGGATATCTTCAAAGCTTTACGCGAACACCACTATTCAATAAAAATATGTTGTGTCGTCGCATAACATATAAGTTGAAGTGCTATTTAGAGACGCGTGTACGCTTTCTGATAGTTTTATTTACTGAACGTAAGAAAGTGCAACAGTACAGCGCAAAACTTGATGGCTCTAGCGACGCTGGCACGCCGGCGTCATGAAACGCATAGCAACGCGTAGGAACACCACTCATGCCGAACGTACGGCTGAAACGAACATGTCTGGCAAGGCGTACCGTGCCCACACTTCTTCGCAGGCCGGTGACAGAGCGCATGCGCTAACAAACGTAACATGGCTAAACTGTGAGGTGAAGCGCTCGTTCAGGGCCAGAAGCAGCGTAAAGACGCATGAAGGTAGTTTCGGACCTACCTCACGCTGAGGAAGCTCCAAGGAAGCCTTCACTGAGGGCCCTTCAGTAACGAAGCTTTCACAGTGGCATAAGGTGGCCTCACCGGAATGAAGGCTTCCTTACTGAGGTAAGGAAGATTTCGTTGTTTGGCCCTAAGCGCAGAAGCTGGACTTGAGGCCCGTCAAGAGGCCCGCATGGACGCCCTTTCAATATCTTAGAAAGTCAAATTTCCGCGACAATCCCTTCCGCGATAAGGGGTGGGGTTTACAAGATGCAGGCGTTTTCAGAAGTCGGAAATGTGGATGGACAGGTTTGGCAGCGATATGGTGGGTGTGGCCATATCACGCTGTCATTCTGATAGCGCCCAGACTGTTAACACGTGACGTCTACGTCACCCATTTCCAAGTGTACTTATATCGCTCCCTCCGATGAATAAAGGGCTTTCGTTACCGGATCGCCGGCTTGCCTACAGTGGGGAAGGCCATTCCAGTCAGTTGCCGTTCGTCAATCAAAGACGTGTCTGGCAGCTGTCCAAAAACGTCGCCCCACACCATTGAAACTGAAGTAGAAGACAAAGACAGCTGCTCGTTCTCCGGAATGGAGGATGCTCCCCTCCCTAGGAGTTTTGGCTCCGGAGCAGCATCCCTACAATCGCTCCTTAGCTTCAATCACCATGGCGGACAGCCCTCAAATTATGCGCTCTCCCCGTACCAATTCGGCCACCCCCATCCAGATTACCCAATGAAACTGCTGGGGGACTCCGCTGCCGCGCCAAGCGGGCGGACCTCCAGATTTTTCCTGTCAACATTCGCTTCACTCCCCGTGGTGGTTGGCCTCCAGGAGCCAGGGAGCGGCGCCACCCTTACAAATTATACCACGTTCCAGCAGGGCCCCTCTTCCTGTATATGCGTGCACAAAAAATTATACAGCCAACCCGGTTGAATTGGAACTCTATACTAAATATTCCTCTGTGATCGTCCCTCTTCTTCCGCTTAAGAACAAAAAACGCACCATTACATATATTTAACATCTATTGTTCTCCCAAGCTAAAAAAAATATAACTTTCGCAGGCCTCTTCAGCCGCGCCCTGAAGGCTGCGGGCAGGGACCCCGTCATGATCGTGGGCGATTTTAACACTCACAGCACACTCTGGGGGTACGTGCGTGAAGAGAAGCGCGGGCGCAAGCTAGCGAAACTTGTGTTCACGCTGGGCCTGACGCTTCACACCGACCCTGCACATCCAACGCGGGTGGGTAACTCCGTGACTCGGGACATGTGTCCGAACCTTAACTTCACCAAAAACATTAGAGACGCAGAATGGTCCAGCACCGAGGAAGCCCTCGGCAGTACGTGACCACTGCATACTCAACACAATCGTCAGGAGCAAACCATTGGCAAGATTGCCCACTCCAAAGCCTGCCTACCCGACTGACTGGATGAAGTTCCGGCCAAACTGCACTAATTCGGGCCCTATCCTCAAGCGAACAGACCTTCTTTCGACAGAAACTCAAGTTCAAATATCAGAGGCCACGCCGGAGATGGACAACCATCTGCACCCATCGGAGGCGCGGCACAGCCTCGTCCGCTGGTGGCGCTGCCAAAAACACAATCAGAAGCTCAAAAATTGAGGATGCTTAAGCTTCGCCTTCAAGAGTGGAACGCGATAGCGTTATCGCACCCCTTCGCACCACCCACTCATTCGCTCGGCATGCTCTTGAGTCACACAAAGACATAGTTTTCATATACAGCACTTCTGAGTCCACAGCACAACTTTGGGGCATCCTCGCACCGGTCCTCGCACGGTCCCAATGCACTCAAACGAGACGAAGGGGAGAAGCGGCCGAGTGGCGCTCCACCTGTGGGGCCAGCGCCGTACATGGCGAGGAGGGGGTCTTCTGTGTTTGCCGCAAGATGGCTCTGCGTGTGCGCCAAGCGCGGAAGAATTGTAGCGGAAACTTACTTCGCTACTCGTTTAACTGCGACTTCTGTAATTTACATGCTCATAATTACCGATATACACCACAGTATAACTTTCTACGGAACGTTTCTAAGGCAACACCGCATTCACTAGAGGCGCTTTTGTTGGTTCGATTCGATTCCCTGGTTCGATTCACACCCACACCATCTTGCAAGTTGTTTATATTTATGAATTGCCTTCCGGGATTTCTCGCTCATGGCCAACGCCGCCGATGCCGGCGACATCGGCTTTTGTGCGACACGAGCTCCTCAACATTGTCGCGTTAAAATTCGCATCGCCTAGCTCATCCGACGAGCGCCAGAGTACGCGGCCCAGCTCGCCGACTCGAATTGGCTGGAACGATGCAACACGGCCGCTAGACAAATGTCAATAGCCGGAGCACCTGGCGTCTCTTTCGCGCCTTTAATGATCCGACTCAAACCGGAGCCGAGACACAAAACATCTCCAACGGGCTATCCATAGCTTCGACGGAGACATCTCCAAATTAGCATGCAAACTACGCGATCAATACCTCTGTATACAACAGGACCCCCAAGGGCCAGCGTACTCGTATGCAGGTTCCGAGAACACGGAGCTGGATCAGCCGTTCAGGCTCCATAACCTGAAGGCGGCCCTCACTAAAATGAAGCGAGGAACGGCGCCGGGAACAGACAAAATAACAGTGAAATTACTTGCCACCCTTCTCGACCCGGCCTAAGAGGCACTCCTCGCATACATAAACCCAATCTGGCTCGGTGAGGCCCCCCTCCCAATCGAATGGAAGACGGCCCTGGTCACTTTCATTCTGAAAGCAGGCAAAGCCATAACCACGGACAACCTCCGCCCCATCTCCCTCACGTCTTGTGCGGGAAAGCTGACGGAGACTATGGAGCGAGATAGGCTGTCCGAATTTTTGGAAGACCAAAATGTATTCGCAGGCACCATGTTTGGGTTCCGGTCGCACCGGTCCGCGCAGGATGTCTTGATTCAACTAGACCGCGAAATTCTAAACCCCGTCGAATACCCCCTCAATGACAAGGCAATACTCACCCTTCATTTGAAGGGAGCTTTCGACAATGTCACACATGATCTAATTCTGACGCACGTCTCACAAACCAACTGTGGACACAACACGCTTCAATACGTTAGGCAATTTCTCTTCCACTGAAAATCGTACATCCGGATACAAAATGATAACGGCCCCTACCAAATGCACGAGAGGTCCCCCGCAGGGCCCGGTCCTCTCACCCCGAGTATTCAATTTGGCAATGCTGAAACTCCCGGCTCAGCTGGAGAATATCGAAGGCATACAGCACGCGCTGTATGCCGATGACATCACCATCTGGGCTGGATCGGTAGGATACATTGGAAACAGATCGGCAGGAGACATGGAAGCCAACCTGCAGCAAGCGGCGGAGATCGTGGACGCCTACGCCCACCGCTGCGGCCTTCGAGGCTCCGCAGCCAAATCGCAATTCGTGCACATTCGCCCCTCGCCCAAGTGCACTACCAAAATCGAACTGTCCCAAGCAAATGGGCCCATCACAAAACACGATGAGATCACAGTACTGGGTCTCTTTATGATAAACACCGCCGAGTCGACACAACACTAGCCAAACTGCGCAAGGTGGGGGACTAGGTGGGCCGCATGGTCCGCGGGTTCCCAATAAACGCAGGGTGTTACTGTGCAAAGAGACCTTGCGGCTGGCGCACGCATTCGTGACCACTCGAGTGTTGTACTCGACTCCTTACCTCCTTCTTCGCAAGTTTGACGAGAACGCCCTCGAGTTGATTATCCGTAAAATTTATAAGCGTGCTCTCGACCTCCCGGTCAACACATCCAACCAGCGCCTCCTCGGCCTGGGAATGGTCAACACCTTCACGGAACTCCGAGAAGCACACTTGACGAGCCACTACACAAGACTCTCAAAGATGCCGTCGGGTCGCCGCGTTCTTGCCCGACTACACATCCACCATCCAACACTGACTGAAGAGCGCATGCGCATCCTCAAAATTTGGAGATGGGATGGATGGATGGATGGATGAATGGAAGTTATGAGCGTTCCCTTTGGAACGGGGTGGTAGGCTGCGCCACCAAGCCCTTGCTTTTATACTGCCTAATGTCCTACCTATGTTAAACAATAAAAAAGAAAAAAAAACACTGTGAACTGCCACAACCAAATTTTCTGATCCCCTATTGCAAACTATGCTTTTGTACGTCTTCGTTTTTTTGTCGCTTCCCTACTTTTATTCCACGAGTCCTCCAATCGCCTCTTACTAATCCCTATTGTGGACATGTTTGCTTTTCCACTGCTCTCGCTGAACCCAAGGGCTTCAAGGAGGCTAGTGGTGCCTATATCGACCGCTGGGTAGACGTCTTCACATTCTAATACAACATGCTCCATAGTGTCCCTAGCTTTACGTCAGCAAGCACGTGCTTCTTCTTCCTTTTTATATCTCGCTTTATAGGTGCGTGTTCTAAGGCATACCGATCTCGCTTCGAAAAGTAATGAGCTTCTCTTTTAGTTATCATAAATTGTTTCTTTCCTGATTTCGTTTTTTGCTCTTAAGTTGTTACTCATGGCAGGTTTTTTTTTCCATTGCCGCCACCCATGAGATTATTTCGGTCTCTCGGACTTTCCGCTTGACGTTCTTTGTTGCTGTGTTGCCCACTATACGGGCCGCATACTTGCTCGTAAGCTTCCTAGTCCTTTTCCTCCACTGTGAAACAATGCTTTTCCTGTACAGATACCTCAACACTCTCAGAGCCCATTTACTTTCTTCCATATTCCTCAGTCGTCCTTCATACTCAATTTTACTGCGAGCTGCCCTCACTTTAAAACTAGTCCAGCCCATATCACCCTGCACAGCTTCATTTGTAGTCTTCCCGTGAGCACCCAATGTGAGGCGACCCACTGACCTTTGGTTCCCGTCGAGTCCTCATTCTACCCCTGATTTATAGCAAACAACCGCATTTCCAAAAGTAAGTCCTAAAACCATCACACCTTTCACATACCTCGGAGGACTTCGTACCTATTGTGTCCCCATAGCGCTCTGTGCTTAATTATGGCTGCATTTCTCTTCCACTTTACTGTTATGGTTTTTTCCTGTGTTTTCATATATCCATTGCCTTCGTATATCCATATACCAAGGTATTTATATTCTGTTCCCTGAGGTATTTCATGGCCTTGTATCTCCACTGTCTGTTCACTGTTTTCATTGAATACCATAACACCTGATTTTCTAACACTAAATTTCAAACCTTAATTGTTGCCTTCCTGTTCAGAGATATTAGCCAGACGTTGCAAATCACTTTGTTTGTTACCTAGCAACACAATATGGTCCGCATAAAATAAGCCTGGGAGTTGCTGCTCTATTACTGTACCCACCTGTTTGTATGAGAGATTAAACCCGATATTACTTCCTTCTAGCGCCCTCTCCCTCCTCACCATGTACTTCATAAACATCAGCGGGGATAAAGGGCACCGCTGCCTCAGTCCCTTGTTGATATGAACTTTCTCCCTGCTCCTCATCCCTTCCCATTCAACGCAAACGGTATTTTCTAGGTAAATCTCTCTCAAAAGCTGTAGACAATCGTTACCTAAGCTTTCCCCTTCCAGAATATCCCACAAAATGTTGCAGTCTACGTTGTCGTAGGCTCCTGTAATGTCTAAAAAGGCCACATACAACGGTCTGCTTTCTGCTTTTGATATTTCAATACACTGAGTAAAAACAAACAAATTATCATCCAAACGCTTACCTATTCTGAAGCCATTCTGAAGCTCTCCCAAAATGCCATTATTCTCTGTCCATGCTTGAAGCTTTTGTTTGATTACCTGCATTGCTAGCCTGTATACTACCGATGTAATGGTCAACGGTCTATACGAGTGAATTCTGTCTTTTTCCCCCTTACCTTTATAAATTAAATTCATTTTTCTTTGTCGCCAACTGCCTCGTATTCGCCTATTTTTAAAGTTCCTTCCACTGCTTTCAACAGAGCTTCGTTACTTTTTGGTGCTAGTTCATTCATTAGCCTAACGGGAACCTCGTCTAGCCCTGTGGCTATGCGCTTAGGAATTTACTCTTCCGCTTTCTTCCAGTTTAACTTTGTCAGCACCAGCTCCTTTTCCAGTTGGGTCTCTTTCATTCTCTTTTTTTCTTCAAATACAACCTCGTCATTGCCTTGGAAAGATTCGGCTGTTACTTTTTGGATGTAATTTATTGCCGCTTCTCCTTCCAGTCTGTTTTCATCTTCGTCTAGGATATGTTGTTGTATTGTTGTTGACTTTGTACCTAATAATTTTATGATTCGAAAATATTCTAGATGCAGCCTTCTTTTTCTCACGTATTTCTGACAACTAACATTCACTTTCACCTTTTGATTTTGCTTGCACCAGTATTTGAACGATAGACTTTTTCTCTCGGTATATTTCCCATTTACTGGTTACTTCATCCTGTGGCAACTGCGCCTTCTTTGCCTGCCTGTGCTCTCGAGATGCTCTCTGTCGTTCGGCGATCGCTTCTCGTATCTCCTTGTTCCACCAGCTTTTCGGTTCCTTGTTTCCTTTCCAGCGAACATGTTTCTCTTTCCGTACTTCTGTCGACAGAAGTACGGAAAGAGAAACATGTTCGCTGGAAAGGAAACAAGGAACCGAAAAGCTGGTTACACTTAGAAGCTTACCATATTCCCACTCTTTACTTGGCCATTTGCCAAGTTCTTGCTTAACTCTAGTGACTATATTTGCTATTTGCTCAGCGTTCAAATTTAAACTGGCCATTTTGCTTTCCTTGCGCTCTTTCCCAGCTACATATCCCATATTCAAAATGATGCGTTTATGGTCGCTCCATATGCTGCTAAACCCTTCCTCATCGATGACCATTTCTCTCAACTTATCGTGAATTGCTTCTGTCATCAGACAGTAATCAATGGTCGATTGCCAGTTTCCCACTTCCCACGTGATCTGTCGTTCATACTTAGGCCCTGTATTCAAGATCACGAGGTTATGTTGCTCACAAAGGTCCAGCATTGACTTCCCGTTATTGTCGGTATAGCCATCTAAATCCTGTATGTGGGTATTCATGTCACCTAATGGGACAATTTCAGCACCATTCCCGAAACCCTTAATATCAGCGCTTAGGCATTCCACTAACTCATTATTTTTCTCTGTGCAATTTTTTTCCGGTCCACAAGTACGTAACGCCCAGCCAGGTTTCTTACCCACTCATTGTACCTGATAACCAAAGATGCTCTTGACATTGTGAATTTACTATTTTCCATTTGGCTCCCTGATGGATGAGCATTCCGACTCCACCTCCCTTTCTTTCCGACTTAGTTCTGTTGACCCCTTCCCAAAAATAATTATCAATAACTGGCGGCTCTTCTGAGTCTCTAAGGTGCGTTTCTGTAACCGCACACACGCCTATTCGTTCTCTATGTAACTGCTCCTCAATTTCTGCCCACTTTTCCTTTCTTCTGCCGCCCTGCATGTAGATACGCCCTGCACGTGCGCCCCATCCGGCCAACATGACACGAGACGACCATAGCAGCCGGCGCCTGGCGGCGGCGGAAGCATTGGCACGTCACTATGGGAGCAAACATGGAGTATTCTACGTGAACGCCTCCGGCTCACACCATAGGGGTTGGTATACGGCCGCAGTCGTCCACCAAAACACCGCGGTAAACTGACTCACGTTCAAAGCACAAGGCATAGCACATGTGGAAGAGGTGGCCATCGCGCTCGCCGCCTCAGATCAAGACTAGCGGGTCATTATTAGCGACTCGCGAGGGGCCTTCAGGAACATCGAAAGGGGCTTTATTCCCTATTTTACGAACGGCATACTTCAAGGTATCAATTATCTCGGGGTCCCCGCATCCCTCTCGATAATACGGACTCCCGCGCACGAGGGTGTCGAGGGCAACGAAGTGGCCGACGCCCCTGCCCGCGCGCTCACTCTCTGGGCATCGCCTACGCCTCCCCTCGATGCAGACTCCGACCCCAATCCAGCATCTACCTTTAAGGAAACCACCCAACATTACCGATTCGGCCATGCCATCTTTCCTAAGCCGTGTAAGGGCCTCACAAAGGCAGAGGAGCGTTTACTCATTCGCCCCTATACTAGAACAATGGTGTGCCCAGCAGTCCCAAAACATTCCGACCCTGCGTGCACAGGGAGGTGCCCACACTGTGAGGAAAAATCTTCGGACAATTTCCACATGGTGTGGGCATACCAGTCAACCCTGCACCTTCCCCCTATACCCAACCCTGCCCGGCTGCTCCCACCTGGCGAGCCAGAAGACCCTGGGCGGCCGTACCCGAGCCGCGGCTACATCCCATAGGCTCCTGTAATGAGGAGCCCACCTGTAGTGTTTATAAGGAACGGCCCCTCAAGGACTGCCCCACACCCTCCATGTAAATACTACGACCAATAAAGTTTTTCAGTCAGTCAGTGCCTCTTCCGACGACGAGACGTTCATTTGAGGGATCGCCAGTCGTTTGTGCGCAGGCGTGAGTAAGAGCGGGCGCGAGAGAGCAAATATTGGCCTCGAGCTCCACCATTGGAAAAGCTGGCGCCACCGTCGGCGTGACGTGCTATTAGGGATCACGTGGACAAAGCGTCCGCGTCGGCTGCTTCGGGAGCGCCGAAGCGAGCTGAAAAGGAGAGTTTAATGTTGAATTCCAATGGTAGATCGCGAGCGCTCGGCCGGATCACGAACGGAGCGCGTCGCTCCGACTGAGATCGCTCTCATCTGCTCACACCATATCTGCGAAGGGAATGCGCGCGCTCCCGCGGGGGCACTTAGTACAGGAAAATCAAGTGAGAGGGCGCTAGAATAGAGAGAGGAACAAGCGCTTGGAACCACAACGCACCACCCCATTTCACTGTGCGCGTCAGAAGAATCATCACTCGACTTGGAAAGTGTACTGTCTGAGTCGGAGCTGTCTAGGAGCGCGACCAAAATCGCACGGCGCGAAGCGTCGTCCACCTTACCCATGTCCGCGACCGGAAACAGGCGACCGTAACAGGAAGCAGAGGCGGGTGAAGGAAATACGTCACGAGGACTTCCGGTCAAATCTGCCGATTTCGGCGGAGCAAATATTTTTGCTCCACGGAGCAATCCGGGATCAGCGGCTGGTCCCAATCTGCCATTGGAACACACAGCTCACACTCCCATTCTGCCATTGGAATAGGATGGCTCCATACAGAGCAGAAAAACTTGATCTGGATCTGCCATTGGAATTCAACATTAGTTCCCTCGTACGCTGCGGACCTCATTTAGTGGCGAGATTTTTCCCGCTTCGAGTGTCTCCTTTACAACGCTTGAAAGCACCATAATAGGTAGTGGCTGCCTTTGAAGGCGCGCAGTATGGTAGACTACTCCTCGGTGCCGCAGTGCCGGACGTGTGCAACGGAACCCAGTGTCAGCCTTATTCATACGTAGCCGCAGGACAAGAAGCTGCGTGAAGCTTGGCTTGCGAAACATAAAACCGGCAAACAGCCATCGGCTACAACTCGGGTATTCAGGGCCGGTATTTTGTAGCGATGCCTTTTCCGATTCTATGCCTTTTCAGGGTTTTCGCGCTTGGCCAGTGGTCAGGGCGACGGCCTGCCCACATTATCAACGGGATCAGGTGGCCGTGTGTGGTGGATGAGAAGAATAGCATAGAATAAGGCATAAGGCATCGCTACAAAATAGCGGCCCAGCAAGCACAGACGTGAGGAAGATTTCTGCTACGGCGCCCGGTCTGCGATGTTCGGAAAACGCGCACTGAGACGCTCGCCCGAGTCCACTGCCCGACTAATGTCATGACGGTATGGTCTATGAACTTGTCGATGCTATTGTCACGTGGTGGTGACGTTGAAGAACACAGTAGCAAATACTGTGAAAGACAAAACTAACTTTTATTGGGCGAACCTGTGCCCACAAAGACAGGCTACACTAATAGCACAACGATAGCGGCAAACACGGTCGGCGATCGTCGAAAATCTGATCAGGGTGTCAGGCGCGTCGGCTTTTATACAGCAGTCGTCGAATGTTCCAGACTAATCGTTCGGGCCCGCGTGCCTTCCACAAAGTTCTACACCATTCGCGTCACGCGATGAAATCAGATAACACAAGGCTCGGCGACAACAGACAGCGGATAGAAGCATCGATAACTTTCCAGAAACTTCGGATACATGCAGGCGCGTCCCGCGCTGTGCGTTTACATTTGTTAAGGCCAGAATACATGGAGCGAACTTTCACGACGAAGTTCGGGCGGCAGAAAATCTGCCGCGGCGCGACGCCGGATGTTCGTCGGGCTACGCTACATGGAGCGAAGACACGGCGGCCGCCGCCGGTGAGTCGCTGCGTTGTTATCAGTGTGGCTAGACGAGACAAAAGCGCTGTAGTGAAACACATGACAAAAAAAACTTTAACGACAACTATTATTGCTTTTGAATTGCGGAACACTCTAAAAACGCGTAAAATTTTGTTTAGAAATGTCCCACAGGTTGGCACGCTTCTGAACAGCCGAAATTAATTTGTCGTTACATTCCAGCCGCGCCTCTTTGGATACCATGAATACGAAAAGCGGGAGACCAGCGTTAACGACAGAGCGCGATCGGGATCCACGGACAAGCGGGGAAGCCAGGTCGGAAGTCGGAGCGGATAGTGAGACCTGATTGGCTCGCTTTGGGGCGCCGCTCGTTTGCCGCTTCCGGTATCGTCGACGCCCGACGAACTTTTCTGCGCCAGCTAGATCGGCGGCGAACGACGTTTTCTCCGCCGCCGCACGTCGCGCGTACGCCGCCGGACGTCGAACGGCGACTATTCGTCGCATAATCGCTCCATGTATTCTGGCCTTTAAGCGGCGAAACGTGGTCGCCCGATAAAGATAAGTACACGTAAAATACCCCCCTCTTAAAAAGCATGGACCCGATGCTGCAAACAAACGAAAGTAATAAACAAAAGCACTTGTAGCACAGAAAACAAAAAAGAAATAAGGAAGTTCGTCAGCGTCCGTAAAAGGGATTAAGGCGCACCACGTGGACCACTTCAGATCGTGCGCGGCGCCGCTGTGAATGCGAAATGCCGTCTGGTACGACCACATAGTCCAGTGCGGCAATACGTCGGATGACCTTGTAGGGTCCGAAATAGCGTCGCAGTAGTTCCTCACTGAGTCCTCGTCGGCGTATCGGGGTCGATACCCAAACATGGTCGCCGGGCTGGTACTCGACGAAGCGTCGTCGGAGGTTGTAGTGTCGGCTGTCGGTCCTCTGCCGGTTCCTGATCCGCAGGTGGGCGAGCTGTCGGGCTTCTTCGGCGCGCTGGAGGTAGGTAGAGACGTCAAGGTTCTCCTCGTCAGTGACGTGCGGCAGCATGACGTCGAGCGTCGTCGTAGGGTTCCTGCCGTAGACCAGCTTAAATGACGTGATCTGTGTTGTTTCTTGCACCGCCGTGTTGTAAGCGAATGTTAGGTACGGCAGGACGGCATCCCAGGTCTTGTGTTCGACGTCGACGTACATCGCTAGCATGTCGGCGAGGGTCTTATTCAGCCGCTCCGTAAGACCATTCGTCTGCGGGTGGTAGGCCGTTGTTCTCCTGTGCCTTGTTTGACTGTATTTCAGAATGGCTTGGGTGAGCTCCGCTGTAACGGCGGTTCCTCTGTCGGTGATGAGGACTTCTAGGACGTCATGTCGCAGTCGGATGTTTTCAACAAAGAATTTCGCCACTTCGGCTGCGCTTCCTTTCGGTAGAGCTTTTGTTTCAGCAAAGCAGGTGAGGTAGTCCGTCGCCACGACGATCCACTTATTTCCGGTTATTGACGTCGGAAAGGGTCCCAGCAAGTCCATCCCGATCTGCTGGAATGGTCGGCAAGGAGGCTCGATTGGCTGTAGTAGTCCGGCTGGCCTTGTCAGCGGTGTGTTGCGTCGCTGACAGTCTCGGCATGTTCTGACATAACGGGCGACGTCGGCGGTCCGGCACGGCCAATAATACTTTTCTTGTATCCTCGATAGTGTCCGGGAAAATCCGAGGTGTCCAGTGGTCGGATCGTCATGTAGGGCATGCAATACTTATGGACGAAGTCCTGACGGGACAGCAAGAAGGTAATTGGCGCGGACTGGTGAGAAGTTCTTCTTCACGAGTAGATTGTTTTGAAGCGTGAAGGAAGATATGCCGCGCTTAAATGCCCTGGGGAAAACGTCGGTGTGCCCTTCCAAATATTCGACGAGGCCTTTTAGCTCCGGGTCGGCCCGTTGCTGTTCAGCGAAGTCCTCCGCGCTTATCATTCCAAGGAAGGCGTCGTCATTCTCGTCCTCTTGCGGCGGCGTGTGAATGGGTGCGCGTGATAGGCAATCGGCATCGGAGTGTTTTCGTCCGGACTTATAAGTTACAGTGATGTCGTATTCTTGTAGTCTGAGGCTCCACCGCGCCAGTCGTCCTGAAAGATCCTTTATCTTCGCTAGCCAACACAAAGCGTGATAGTCACTGACGACTTTGAATGGCCTGCCAAAAGATAAGGGCGAAAATTAGCTGTAGCCCAAACGATAGCGAGGCATTCCTTTTCGGTCGTAGAATAGTTAATTGCCTTCCGCTTTTGACAGCGACCGGCTATCATACGCTATCACCTGTTCGACTCCGTTTCTTCTCTGGAATAGAACGGCACCGAGGCCTAGGCTACTGGCGTCAGTATGGATTTCTGTAATGGCGTACTCGTCGAAGTGCGCAAGTACCGGCGGTGACTGCATGCGTCGTTTGAGTTCTTCGAATGCGTCAGCCTGCGGCGTTTCCCTCTTGAACTCAACATGACATTTAGTTACACGTGTCAACGGCTCGGCGATGCGCGAAAAGTCCTTGACAAAGCGCCTGTAATAGGCACACATGCCAAGGAATCTACGCACTGCCTTCTTGTTGATGGGTTGCGGGAACTGTGCGATGGCAGCTGTCTTTTGCGTGTCTGGACGGACACCAGATTTGCTGATTACGTGGCCTAGAAACAGAAGCTCATCGTAAGTGAAGCGGCATTTTTCCGGCTTCAGAGTAAGCCCCGACGACTTGATGGCCTCTAGTATTGTCGCAAGCCGCCTGAGGTGATCGCCGAAATTTCCGGCGAAGACGATGACGTCATCCTAATAACCGAGACAGGTCTGCCACTTCAATCCTGCTATCACCATGTCCATGACGCGCTGGAACGTTGCAGGCGCCGAGCACAGTCCGAATGGCATAACCTTGAACTCATAGAGGCCGTCTGGGGTAATGAAGGCCGTCTTTTCGCGATCTCTTTCGTCGACTTCTGTTTGCCAATAGCCAGACTTCAGGTCCATCGACGAGAAGTATTTAGCGTTGCAGAGCCGATCCAATGCGTCGTCTATTCGTGAGAGGGGGTATACGTCCTTCTTCGTGATCTTGTTCAGATGACGATAATCGACGCAGAAGCGTAGCGTTCCGTCCTTTTTCTTTCCCAGGACAACAGGGCATGACAACGGGCTTTTAGACGGCTGGATGATGTCGTTGCGCAGCATTTCGACAACTTGTTCTCTTATAGCTGCACGTTTTCGCGGCGAAACTCGGTAAGGGCTCTGGCGGAGTGGTCGAGCGCACACCTCGGTGATTATGCGATGCTTGGCGACTGGTGTTTGTCGAATACTCGATGACGTCGAAAAGCAGCCTTTGTATCGTCGGAGCAGACTTCTGAGCTGCTGTTGCTTAATCACGGGGAGACTTGGATTAATGTCGTAGTCTGGTTCGGGAACCATCGTCGTCGGGGTAGATGCGGCGGAATCCGAGAGGACAAACGCATTACTGGTTTCCAGAATTTCCTCGATGTATGCGATCGTCGTGCCCTTGTTGACGTGCTTGATCTCTTGGCTGAAGTTTGTCAGCAACACTTCAGTTTTCCCTCCATGCAGTCGAGCGATGCCTCTTGTGACGCGAATTTCACGGTCTAGCAGTAGACGTTGGTCGCCTTTGATGACGCCTTCTACGTCAGCGGGTGTTTCGGTGCCGACCAAAATAACAATGCTCGAGTGAGGCGGGATGCTCACTTGATCTTCGAGAACACTCAAGGTGTGGTGACTACGAAAGCTCTCCGGCGGTATCGCTTGATCTTCCGACAGCGTTATCGATTTTGGCTTCAGGTCTATGATTGCGCCGTGTTGGTTCAGGAAGTCCATGCCAAGAATGACGTCTCGTGAACACTGTTGGAGGATAACGAAGGTGGCAGGGTAAGTCCGGTCATGAACGGTTATTCTTGCCGTGCAGATTCCAGTC
The DNA here is from genome assembly GCF_038994185.2 of Dermacentor albipictus. Lineage (NCBI taxonomy): Eukaryota > Metazoa > Arthropoda > Arachnida > Ixodida > Ixodidae > Dermacentor > Dermacentor albipictus. Next base: position 126,745 of record NW_027225568.1, read on the forward strand.
GGCGTAATGAGGTGTCCTCCAGCGGTCCGAATTTGGGGACCCTCCCATGCAATCTTAACCTTCTTCAACTGGGGGCGATGTGTCCACTCATTACGGAGTAATCGGCCCCTCTGTCGACTAAGACAGTGACTGCGTGGCCGTCGAGAAGTACGTCGAGGTCGGTGGTTCTTTGTCTGGCGTTGCAGTTGGGTCTTGGCGTCGGATCACGGCTGCGTCGCGTTGAACTGAAGCTGGAACGTCGCGTCGTCAAGCCGTCTTTCGTCGGTGTAGTCTTGGCTTCCTGACTTCGTCGGGACGGCGGCGTGTCGTCATTAGGTCGTCGAGATGGTTTCTTAGTCGTCTTCGTCGGCGGCGGAGGATCGTCGTCAGTTCGACGGACAGCAACCGCACCTCCATCGGTTGCTGCTTTTAGTTTTCCGGATATGGGCTCGCTGACCGGCCCCGGGCTGGGCCAGTGTATGGTCGGCGCTGTGGCGAGAGGTAGCGGCCTGGTGATGGCGAGCGCGACGGTCGTCGAGAGCTCCACTGAGTAACGGCGAGGTAGTCGGCGATATCGCGAGGGCGTTCACCTTGCTGCGTGCGCGGAGCGTTGGAAGCGAAAACTCGCAGTCCCATCTCTCGGTATGGGCAACGGCGATACACATGGCCGGCTTCTCCGTAGTGATAGCAGAGCGGGTGGTGGTCGGGTGCTCGCCAAATGTCCGTCTTCCTCGCGTAGGTGCGCTGGGCGACGGGTGGGCGTGCTGGCGGCGGCGGCTGCGGACGACGGAATTGCGTCGTTGCAGGGCCCTGGCGTGGTCGCGGAGGGTGACCTTGACGGCGTGCGACGGTGGCGTATGTCAACGCTTCTGGCTGGGGCTGCGGTAATTGTAGTTGCAGCTCGGGAACTCTAAGCGATCGGTGCACCTCTTCTTTCACGATGTCGGCGGTCGAAGCCACTTGAGGCTGCAACGAAGGCAGGACCTTGCGCAGTTCTTCACGCACAATGGCCCTGATGGTCTCCTGAAGGTCGTCGGAATCCATTCATTGGATGGCGTACTGCGGCGCGAGCCCCTAGCGGTTATATTGCCGGGTGCGCATCTCCAGAGTTTTCTCGATCGCTGATGCCTCTGCAGAAAACTCAGCTACGGTCTTCGGCGGGTTACGAATAAGTCCTGCGAAAAGTTCTTGCTTGACGCCCCGCATCAGGAAGCGGACTATTTTCTCCTCTGACATTTCCGGGTCGGCGTGCCGGAAAAGAAGGATCATCTCCATGAAGGTCGCGATCATCTCGTTTGGCAGCTGCACTCTGGTTTCTAGTAGTGCTTGGGCTCGCTCTTTTCGCACGACGCTTGTGAACGTTTGCAGGAAGCCGCTTCGGAACAGGTCCCATGTCGTTAAGGTGGCTTCTCGATTCTCGAACAAGGTCCTAGCGGCATCTTGCAGTGCGAAATAGACATGCCGCAGCTTGTCGTCGCTGTCCCAACTGTTAAACGTACCAACCCTCTCATACATCTCGAGCCAGGTTTCCGGGTCCTCGAATGTTGATCCGCGGAACGTCGGAGGTTCCCTGGGCTGCTGCAGCACGATGGGGGACGCTGGGGCTGCCATTGGGCTTGCCTTGGCCACAATCTTCTTGGTCTTCTCAGGTAGAAGTCCGTGCTCCGGGGGCAGCTGTTGAAGACGGCGGCTTGCTCGATGCTCCGGGACTACGTTGGTGGTCTCTTTTGCGGTCCGGGCTTGGATCACGGCTTGTCGGGGGCGTCCGGTACATGAACGAAAAGCACCTCCACCAGGGCCGGTATTTTGTAGCGATGCCTTTTCCGATTCTATGCTTTTTCAGGCTTATCGCGCTTGGCCAGTGGTCAGAGCGACGGTCTGCCCACATTATCAACGGGATTAGGCGGCCGTGTGTGGTGGATGATAAGAACAGCATAGAATAAGGCATAAGGCATCGCTACAAAATAGTGGCCCAGATGTCACATGGTGGTGACGTTGAAGAACACAGTAGCAAATACTGTGAAACACAATACTAACTTTTATTGGGCAAACCTGTGCCCACAAAAACAGGCTACACTTATAGCACAACAATAACGGCTAACACGGTCGGCGATCGTCGAAAATCTGATCAGCGTGTCAAGCGCATCGGCTTTTATGCAGCAGTCGTCGAATGTTCCAGACTAATCGTTCGGACCCGCGTGCCTTCCGCAAAGTTCTACACCTTTCGCGTCACGCGATGAAATCAGATAACACAAGGTTCGGCGACAACAGATAGCCGGGTAGAAGCATCGATAACTTTCCAGAAACTTCGGATACATGCAGGCGCGTCCCGCGCTGTACGTTTACATTTGTTAAGCGGCGAAACGTGGTCGCCCGATAAAGATAAGTACACGTATCACTATATATACTGGCAAGTTCACTGGAGTGGCAAGGGAGCGGTAAGAAGCACATTAAAAAAAATCATGGCATATGGTTATGTTTGTGTTATGAATTAATGCACTGGATTACAAAAAAGAAGCAGCGGGAAATTGCACGCGGAGAACACCGATAAACATACAGTGCGACGCAACTCGAGAAATAATATTGAAACGTCCACGAATTTAGAAGAGGAAAAAAAAAGATCGAATCGTCGCGATGGCACATCACAGTCCCTGTAGAAGTCTCTACAATGAAATTATTTTGGACAACTGTGATAGCGCCCACGCAACAATGGTTGATTGTATTCTGTCGAATGCTCATATTCTGCTGCCTAAAGCTCATGGCACGGTGTGAAAACGCGCACGCGGTGAAAGCGAAACAGTGCGCGGACAAGCATGCAGACGCGCAGTCGGTCGCTGCGAATCTGTGCGATCGCTGCATTGAGGCTTCATTCTATTATGCTCCATTCAATTATACAAACACTATGGGAACATATTTCACATAGTTTGCTCTCAGCGTTTACCTACCTTTCACGCAAGAAGCCGGTTCGGGAGACTCCTTCACGGCGACCGCGCGCAGTGGCGTTCACTGTACGTATTCGGTAAACAGATAGCGTCTGTAAACGATTCTGTGCTTTCAGTTTGCCCATGATTATTATTTAGACAGTAAAAAACTTCTCTCGTTTCGAAAGTACTTACAGAAATGTCCGGGAGAGCTCGTGCGTGGTGTTTTCAGTGAGCGCTGACAGCAAAACCTCTGAGGACCGCGCCGCGTGATCCCTCATAATACGCCAGCCAGGCGCTTCTGATAGATGGCGACTCCGTAACTCCTCGCCGCCAATATGACTCTGCCTAGGCACAACGGAAGGGGTTTCTTCGCGTGTTGTATGCGTTTATCCCGTACGCATGCGGGCATTGCGGGTGCGGTCCAGTTAGTTTACGGTCCGCCGCTGGCTGCCCGCGCGGTGAGGCAGTGGGCATGGACGCCCCATTTGGTGATCGCTGTGTGTGAAGGGGCAAGGTCCTGACTTGTGTTGCATAAGTAGCGGGTCGCTTTTTTCGTCGCGACGATAGATTGGGTTTTTTACCAGCGCTCCTACAGGAGAGCTAATGCAACGTGCTTACGGAGGCCTCGGGAGAGCACCTGAGGTTATATTAAAGCAGGCGGCGCAGGATCTCCAGGGCACCCAAGTGGTAGTGGGGGGATGAAAGCTGAAAGCAGGGTGGCCCGTGGGTTGGGGCACGCGCAGGCCTCGGCGAGCACCAACCAACGGAGCAGTCCGGGTTCTAGCTTTGGTGTTCTGGAGGCGCCGACAATAATGCGAAATAATGACACGTTGTTACAATCAGTAAAAAACACGAATAATCACGTCCAGCCGCCAACTTGTGACGCTACGTTCCGCATTGCCGCGCCCGCGACTTCTGCAACACGAGTCCGAACTTTGCGTCTGAAGGTACGTCGAACAGGCTTTCTCGCGCCTGCGGTGCTGGTGCTGAGTCAGTCATGCCGGATTAAACTTTTCTTGCTTGTTACGGCGCTCTACCTTCAAAACAACATCACTGATTTTTCCAGGGGAGCAGTAGGGGCCGTAGTACAGGCCCAGCGGTCACCAAGTCGGGCGTCAGTGTCCGCTGCTTCACCTATTTTATCGCGCTATGGCAGCCAGTGTCCGAGCGTATGCAAGCTCGACGTCACCCCCAATGGTAGCACGCCTAGGGACAAACGCCTACAACATGCGCTATGAAACCTCCTCCGTACTACCTGCAGAACGAGTTATATTGGGGGCGAGGACTTATGGAGTCGCCATCTGTCGGAAGCGCCTCCCTTGCATATTATGAAGGACGACGCGGCGCGCTCCTCGTAGGTTTCGCTTACGGCGCTTGATAAAAACACCATGCGGCAACCCTCCTGTGCATTTCTGTAAGTACTCTCAAAACAAGGGAACTTTATTGCTGTCGAAATAATAATCTCAGACAAACTAAAAGCACAGAATTGTTTAGACGCTATCTGTTTACCGAATATGTACAGAGAAGGCCACTGCGCGCGGTCGCCGCGATAGAGTCTCCCGAACCGGCTTGCGTGAAAGGTCCGCATTCGCTGAGCGCGAACTAGGTGAAATATGTTTTTGTAGTGGACAGTCTGTATAACCAAATGGCGCATAACAGAAGGAAGCCTCAATGCATGCAGCCATCGCACGGGTTCGCGGCGACTGACTGCTCGTCTGCATGCATGTCAGCGCACAATGTTTCGCTTTTACTAAGAGCGTTTTCGCACCGTGCTGTGAGCTTTAGGTCGCAGAATATGAGCATTTGACAGTCCACAAGCAACCATTGTTGCGTGGACGTTATCAGAGCTGTTCAAACACAATTTCGTTTTAACAAGGGACTTCGACGCCTACGGCAACTGTGATGTGCCGTCGCGAAGATTCATTATTTTTTCTTTAAAATTATTTGACGTTTCAATATTATTTTTAAATTTGCGTCATTCTGTATGCACTTAGCGTGCGATTTCGCGTTGCTTCTTTTTCGTATTCCAGTGCGTTAATTCAAAGCAAAAACATTACCATATGCCATGCCTTTGTTTAATGTGCGTCTTACCATTCCCCTTTCCATTCCAGTAAACTTGTCAGTGTTTAGCATCAACAAGTTCGTAGACCAAACCGTCGTGACATTAGCCGACCCGTCCGACGCCATGTGACCTTAGCCGAAGCAGCCGCTGTGTCCACGTGGTCCCTCATGCCACGTTGCGCCGATGGTGGCGCCAGCTTTTACAGTGGTGGCACTCGCCCCCAATATTTAAATGGACACTAAAGAGAAAAATAACTTCTTCCGGATCAGTAAATTGCCTATGTACTACACCAAAAACACCACACTTACCACGATGAGACGCTTGGTAAGCCAGGAAAGGTGGAAGAATGAAAGACGGGTGGTGACGCCCCTTGAAGTTCCCGCGCCTGGTCGCTGTGACGTCATGGATTTTGATGGCATCCTCTAGGGCGTACTTACTTATATAGCCGTACAGATTCACTACATTGTGTTCTAAAGGAACCAAATATTCAACATGGTAAGTTTCGGTAGCCTGTACTCAGCCGACGCGGCCCAAATGAGAAAACATACTTTGGAAACCCTGACGTCACAGTGACGTACCGGCGTCGGGGTTTTGGGCGCGAAATTCAAACACTGATAATTCAACCTTCATTTTCTCGTCTAATAATCAAACTATTATTTTGAAATGACTGCCTGCAGTGTTCTCAGACAATGCTTTATTAGTCTAAACTGATTTGTTGTTTCGCTTTAGTGTCCCTTTAAGGAGCAAAAGCCCCCAGATTTTCTCTCTCGCGCGCGCTCTTACTCGCGCCTGCGCACAAAAAAAAGACTGGCGATCCTTGAACTGAACGTCTCGTCTCCCGACGGTGTCATCGTCGCTGCCTCTCTAATGATGATGGTGATCTAAAGAATGAAATGACGCTTAATTCTTTCCGTCTTTAGCTCATTACCATTCGGAGAGGCAGTGACGACGACAATGAATGGAACCGCAGCCGGCCAGCTCTTTGTTCTTGTCTTCCTACCATGGCCTCGCAGGTCGCCCACCGTTCAGCCGCTTTTTTTTTTTTACCCCGCCTTCCTTTTCCTTACGTAACGCAACGCGCCCTCGTGCGCCTCGAATGCGAGAACGCAGAACCTGAGTTACGGATCGCCGACGCGGGGGGTCGCCACCGAAACATCTGGCCGCGGCCGCCCGCCACACGCTCTTCGGGACCCACATCATGGCGAGTAGTCGGCTCCCAACGCTGGGGATTCTCCGTGAGATTTGACGTCTCTCTCTAAAGCTCTGTCAATGTCCGTTTTTACTTTATTATGATTATTTTTTGAGTGCAGAGTTCTCTGCTGGGCGCCGTAGGTGTAACGCACGGCAGGAACACGAGCTGTGCGGCTGCCACTGCTGGGGACAAAATAATGTCGACGCGAAGTCGGAGTCGCATGTAGACTTGAGGCGGCTGTTTGGACCGGACTCCGCGGGTACCGACACTGAAAAATGGAGGGGTGTTTGTCACAGCCACGTCGCAACTCGCACGGTGTAGGCAAGAGTAAAAAAAAAAACCGTTGTTGCGTGGTCTTTTATAGCGCCAATCAAAGCGCATGGAGAAAAAGAACATATCGAACTGAAACAGAACAGAAGGCGGCGTGTTTTTAAAGCTTCTTTTCTTTTTTTTTTTTACGTAAGATATAAGCACCCGCGCACCTGGTCCCCTCGGAGTTGCGTATCCATTTGTAGTCCAATAAAGCTGGTAGAACGTTTCAGCTGCTTGCTGAAAACGATTTAGCCGACCTATCAAGACAAATATATATGTTGACAATAAATAAATAAACAAATAAATAAATAAATAAATAAATAAATAAATAAATGCGCAACAGCCGGCATTTACGCTGCTGTTCGTCGTTGGTGCTGCGTACGCAGGACTGCCACTGGTCCACGTACGACAGGTCTGTAGTTAATGGGATTATTCGCGTAGTTGGCCAATGCGTGTATTCGAGCCGACAGATGCTGGAAAGGGCGCATATTTGCTAGGCGTGGTTGGCGGGAAGGTCATGCAGCACACCATCCCATCTTTGCAAGGAAAAAAATTATTAAGAACAATGTCCAAACATCCACTCAGCCGTCCGTGGAACAACTCAAAAGTTCTTGCAGGCTAATCACACGTGGGTGAAGGCTTCAATGAGGTGCCCTTTGGTTGAGAGGTTGTTTTATGAAGGATATGAAATGTAAGGTCAATAACGTGCGCACTTGGGCGTATCTTCATGCATATACACCCCTGTATAACAGCCAAACGGGTACGTAACGAATCACATATAATTACTTGTAACCAGTTGCATTGTTCTTGTCAATTTTGTAATTGAACAATGACTTTGTTTACTCGGTAACGCTCATTGTAGTTCAATTACTTTCTTTCGGTAACCAAATGCATGTCACCAATTACTTTATTGACGAGACAAGCTGTAACAAACGGCGCAGCTTTTAGAACCTGAATTTGGCGAAAACTACAGCGCAAACGCTCGCGATCGCACCACGCAGCAGCCTCGAAAATGCGCGTTGTTTTGACAGCCAATCCCCGCGGGCCTCAGTATTTCTTTGTTCATCTTAACGCTCCACCGGATATTGGCCGACCAGGTGCTGGTACGTCTCGATAGTGAAGGCAACTTAGGCCCCGTGACAGGCCATGGAATCACGTACGAACAATTTTTGTAGCTATTCATTCTTCCAACGGGTTACGCAGCGTCTTCTCCAAATCCCCGAGACAAGCGGCCTTCTAACGCCATGGCGTTAAGGGACCCGGTCGCAGAAAAGCCGGCAAATCTCCCGAAAAATAGTGCTCGGACGCGCAATGCTGTGAACATTCGTGCCGCCTACCGCGTTGAAACTCCACTGGTGGCTCGACATCGATGCGGTGCCGAAAACGTGCGTAATACTGCAACTCCACCTTGAAACAGAAAGCGCTCCGGGCCTCGTTCGAACTGCACCGTGAACCACGTAGTTGCCAGCTTGCATTGACAGCTGTCAAATTTAACGAAAAACCTGTGCGTTACATTTGAGGGACACTTAAAAACATCACAGTGCTGACGAAATCGTCTTGCAACGTCGGCCCTCTCTTGCAGGCGGTGGCAGCGCGTGCCTGACTTCTCGTACTCGTTTGAGGCGCGGTAACACTGCATCCATACGAAACCGACAGGACGCTGACGCCAATGATTGACCGACTATTGTGCGTCACTGAAACCATTTTATTAGACCAGGCCGACAAGGACGCAACGGACGAGTGCGAGTTGCCGCATTGCGACGGGCTTTCTTATTGTTGACGGCACCGACAAAATCAGCGTGCCGACCATCGTTCGACCGAACCCCCGCGCGATCGGCCATCGAACTGACAACGCGATAGCGAAAGCGTCTTGGCTTGTATGTATAATTAATCGCGCCCAAAATGAGTCAAACATGCCTACAAGTAGAAATGCACAAGCTCCAGCCATCTGAAGCCGTGCACATGAAGCTTGAGCCAATGTTCATCCTGCTCAGCGAAGGTTAAGTCTGGCGCCGTTGAGTTCGTGCACCCGCAAGGAGTATACCGGCGGACCTGAACTGACATGTAAGCAGTTAGGAAGATGGGAACTGCTTTTGTAGTTCAGTTCTGGCCTTATCCGTTTGAAATTAGCTACACTTCACTTCGCACGGCGCGTACACAATAGGCAGCAAGCGGCGACACGGCGCTGTACCAACGTCTGTATGTCACCGTACCCGAAGGCTGCCAGTCGCATTCGCTACGTAGATGGGTGAGGCTGTATACGTGTTGTTAACCTGACACATTTCTTAATCTCAGAGATGCACTGTTTACCTCTGCGTCAAACGGGAAACAACAGACACTACATTCTGTAAAGAGCAGCAAAACAACCGCTTCGCTCAGTTACCAACGGTGTCAGCTACCCGCTTTTTCGCGAGGGAACAACACGGCCTATAAATCAGCACCTATGCAAGCACAGTTCTTTATAATAATGCTTTATGGCACGCGCAAATTGTAAGTATGAAGGGGTTAAAGAATAGCGAGAATCAGTACTAAATTAACTGCCAATAATATCTCTATCTGCATCAATGTTGCCGTTGTTTAAGTGGTTCGGCTGCTCATATTGACTCGTCTAGGGTGGAACAACACGGCGCAGATGCGCAGATGTGTATGTTTGGCTACATTTCGACATTATTTCATATCAGCGAGGCACCTTTTCTCAATATTTAACGCTAACAACCACCTCTGCAGGCTGTAGATGTCAGTGCAAACAAATGCACGCTTTGCTAAACTTCGAAGACTTCTTCAATAAGGACTTCTTGAATATGCGAACTGTCTAAATAATATGCAAAACGAATAAAAAAAGCGAGCTCCAAGTGCAGAAATCAGCGACAACAAACTTCAAGGCATCCGTGTCGGCAAACGGAACTCAGCGTGCCTTTATCGGCCACACTATTTGCACAGCAGCGCACTCAGGCCTGCTCACCCAGTTGTCGGTGAGTGCTACATAGCCTCCAGGAACGACATGCTGCCCCGAAGAAGCCATTAACAATGATTCGTGATCCAGGAAACGCACAACCGACGCGCACTCAACGTGGGCACAGGTACAGAAGTCAGCCGGTGAAAGCCCCGGCACCCTTCCAAAACGTTTTCGGCGGCGTGCGGCAGAGGGCAGCACAGGAAAATGGAAAAGGCGGATTAAGCGCTGTGCGTCATGGAGGACCCAGATGCTGAGCAACCATAATCTTGTGTGCAAGATCCGTATACGTTATACAACACCGTCCTACCCCTCAGCACGAGCATCAAGCGAGCTGGCTAACCTACCTGTCTTTTCTTCTCTTTTTCCTCTTCGAGAAAGTTTTCACTGTCGCTGCTCATGTCTTCGCAACGAATAAGAGGGACGATGACCGACAAAACTTTTTCGAAGCAGTTGTTAGTGCAGATATGCGATGTACGAACTAAGGGCTGCAGAGGACGCACTGAAATTTGCAAGCCAGCACGTTCTGTTTACTGTATTTATGCAATGTGAAGAAAATTTCGGAAGAAGGTAAAGTAGAAGTTATCGATTGGCATTATGTAATTGCATAAATACTTTCACTGGGCACTAATTGGTAGGGGTAATTCATTACATATTTCAAACAAGTAATTCTTATTGGTTACTTTTTTTCTTTAACGTGTTCGAATGTACTTCAGTCACTCAGAATTCTGACATTTTCCCAAATGCAACCCGCCGCGGTTGCTCAATGGCTATGGTGTTGGTCTGCTGAGCACAAGGTCGCGGGATCGAATCCCGGCCACGGCGGCCGCATTTCGATGGGGGCGCAATGCGAAAACACCCGTGTACTTATATTTAGGTGCACGTTAAAGAACCCCAGGTGGTCGAAATTTCTGGAGTCCTCCACTACGGCGTGCCTCATAATCAGAAAGTGGTTTTGGCACGTAAAAACCCCACAATTAATTATTAATTTTCCCAAATGCAGAGCGAATTATGGAGCTCAAGGCTTAGATAGTACACTACTGCGTCTATTAAACAAGTTTAATTAAATACATGTCGATGCATCTAATACTTCTCGGAAAACACTGATTCATGTGGTTTTGGATGTGTCTAGCCCAGTGAAACGATTTTTTTAGATGTCCGTCTAATTTACTTTGCCATAAACAACGCGATGGACCAACACAGAATTAATTGGTGCCTAGATAATTCCGATCAGTGGTGCAAGCTGTGCGGCGCATAAATCAATTAAACTAAATCAACGTGCGCATATATCAATACAAAACGACTACATTGTATTGTTCCTATTCCATATGGTCATAGTAATTTACTGGTATCTGCTAATCAAATTAAATATTTGGGCCTTACGATTGATTTGATGCTTCAAACTTGGCATAACATGCACATATATATATAACGTGTGCACGAAGAAGTGAATCAAAAGCCGGAATTATGAAGGGAGAAACCAGATCAAGCAACGAGAGGTGTACAGCTGGCTGCCTACAACAGTTTATCAGACCGGTCTTAGTATATGCGTTGGTCGTGTGGTGCTCTCATCAAGAAAGTCTGAAAAATAAGGTCTTAGAAAAAAAAAATTCAACGCCACGTATAGACTTCATAAGTTCTAGGTACCGAAGGACACTTAGTCAGGTAAATAGATGGTCGCGTCCAACCAATTAGACATTTTGGAAACGTAGGCATAAGAATCCACTAACGGTCTTTCTTTTTCACGCGGTGCAAATACAACTCAAAATTGATTTAAAAAAAGTGAGTGTGAGGCATCTAGGGAAACGAAGTGCCCTTGTTAATCACAGTTGCGTTGTAAATGCTTGTACTTTGATCCCAGTGATTTACTTCGCCTTTTTTTTTCCGTCTGTGATTCAACCACGCAAAAGGTTGCCACGAGAAGGGGGGAGGGGGGGGGGGGGTCTCGGCTTTGTAGTGAATTTTGGGAATTTCAACTCTTTAAATCAGTTTTTTCAATATTATGCGGTATCTCGATGTCTCCGTGCGCTTAGAATGCATGTTTCTTCCTTTCCTTCTTTTTTTTGCTTTTTTTCACTTGTTTGCGATACCTGTAAGAAAGTTTGTTAGATGGTTGACAGTGAATAGATGGTACGTTCGGTGTAGCACTATGTTGGTTTGTCCCACTGTTTGTTTCTTGTATCTACCATCAGTATATCCAATGCAATCGTCACTATGTCTTGTATAAGGTCTTTTATACAACTGTTTATTATTTTTGTGTATGTGTGTTAGCATCTTACTTTTCCTGCATCCGTTGCTGATCTATTCAATATTGATGTGTCTTTTCCTATTTGACTACGTGCTTTACTATAATGCGTTAAATACCTTTAGTGCTGCTACTCAAATTCAAATTTCATTCTGTCGAATATCCAGATAATTGTTTGCTTGATTTTCATAATTAACTGTAGCCGACTGCGGACGCGCACTGTAGCTAGGGGTCTACGGGCTCGTGAAGCTGCGCACACAGCCTCGGCTCTCCCTAAATGACAATGACAAATAAAGTTAATTCCATTCAATTCCTCTAGAAAATTACCATATGCATACGCTAAGAAACATTGCAAATCGTAAACACTTTCTTAGAACAAAGCGCCAACAAAAAGTAGGAATTTATTTATGATAGTGACGAAGCTCACAAGCCAGCTAATCTGCCTTTCGCCTCCAAGAATTCGACGAGTTTCATAGTTCTCGTTCATTCATTAATTCGTTATATTGCCTACCCACTTGCATTTTTTTTTACTGAAGCTGGTCTTTCTTATGTTGTAACTAAGAAATGTATCGGTTTTTAATAAAGGCCCATCAAATTTTTTCACGAGACGGGGCCTGAACTTGGAGGTCCTTGCCAAAAATTTAATGCCGGCGTCGGGAATGCGAAATACGGCATTAAATGTTGAAGGTTGGCACTATAGCTTGTTTTTTATATATCACGAAGAAATTTCTCCATTTACCGTATACAATCCTCATTCGAGTTGGAATCCAGGTCAAAAAGTTCAAACAGTTACGCGTCGCTTTCACTACTAACACTTATTCAGGTGCACCTACTAAAGATGTTGGTTCGTTTGTAGTAAACAATCTGGGGCGCCATCGGAGATATTTGGTTCGATAGGCGTTCTATTCGGTTGATGCAACGTCACTAAGTGGCAGTATGCAAAATTTGTTACAGCGGGGCGGAGAGAGCAGCCAATCAGGAAGCGGTGACCTCCCCGGAAGTTTACTTCCGTCGTTTGTCGTCTGCTTGCAGACAGTATACTACAAAACGAAATGTTTCTCGTCTTCCAAATGAATGAAATCTTTATCTAAAAGAAAATGTTTTTTTTTTCTCGAGCCCAAACACGTTTTCAAATAGTAGTAGGTGTGACTACTGCAATTTGTAACTATTAGTTTCTTTGCATCGTCGCTAGGTGGTGTCGCGCACAGCGTGAAGAAAAAAGAAACGACGGGAAGAGTGGCGCAATTTTCAAGAGGCAGCGACAACATTCCAGTGGCTCGCTTGCACCGATGATGGGGTGGATTTCGCTGTACAACCAACGAATTATTTGTTTCGAGAAACAAAAACGACGCCGGAATTCCCCTTCTGCCATTTTTTCAAGCGCGTTTCGCACCGCCACCCGCTCTCATCCTTCCTCTAGAAACGCCAGCGCAACAACGTAAGTTCCCAACGGAAGCGGCATTTTCGCGAATTAAACTATGGATTGGATCCAAACGTGCCGTGCCGCAGCCGCCGGTTGGATCCAATCCAACCCACCAGACGCGCCATGCGAAACCGTATGATCGCCCCAAACTTTCCAGCTCCCGTCGGGTTCGGCGCCTAGCAGACAAAATTCTCGGTGGGATGATGATTGACAGGAGCGTGTCGTCATTTTGACGTCACCAAAAACGGGGCGGTGCCCCGCGGCTGGCGACGTCGGCGCGGAGTAGGCCAATCGCGCGCGCCGGTAACCGAACGAACGCGCCGAACAACCATCTCCGATCGCACCTCTGTGCTGTATAAGAAACGAATTGAACGGGGTGGCCCGGTAATCGCTGGCTGCAGTAGCTTACAATATCTATGATGCGCCTAAATTATAATGCGCATGTGGGGCTTTGGATGCTCACAGTAAGATGTGCGCATAAAGCTCTCCACAATTATCGCGGGAGCGTCGACCGGCGCGAAGAGTCCGCGCCATGTAGCGGGCCACATCGACGGTTCACGCGAGCAGAGCGTACCCTTGTCTGAGCACCGCGTGATATTGGCCTCGAGTTCCACCACTGGAAAAGCTGGCGCCACCGTCGGCGTGACGTGCTAGGAGGGATCACGTGGACATAGCGGCCGCGTCGGCTGCTTCGGGAGCGCCGAAGCGAGCTGAAAACGAGTTTAAATTCCCTCGTACGTTGCGGTCCTCATTTAGTGGCGAAATTTTCCCCCTTCGAGCGTCTCCTTTATAACGCTTGCAAGCACTACAATAGGTAGTGGCTGCCTTTGAAGGCGCGCAACATGGTAGGCTTCTGCTCGGTGCCGCTGGGCCGGACGCAAGTAACGGAGGCCGGTGTCAGTCTTGTTCACACGTAGCCGCAGGACAAGAAGCTGCGTGAAGCTTGGCTCGCGAAACATAAAACAGGCAAACAGTCATCGGTTACAACTCGGGTATGCGGCAAGCACAGACGCGAGGAAGATTTCTGCTACGGCGCCCGGTCTGCGATGTTCTGAAAACGCGCACTGAGACGCTCGCCCCAGTCCGCTGCCCGACTAATGTCATGATGGTTTGGTCAATGAACTTGTCGATGCTATAGATACTGGCAAGTTCAGTGGAGTGGAAAGGCAGCAGTAAGAAGCACATTTAAAAAAAGCATGACATATGGTCATGTTTATGTTATGAATTAATGCACTGGATTACAAAAAAGGAGCAGCGGGAAATTGCACGCTGAGAACACCGATAAACATAGAGTGCGACGCAACTCGAGAAATAATATTGAAAGTTCAAAGAATTTAGAAGAAAAAAATACTGAATCGTCGCGACGGCACATCACAGTCCCTGTAGGCGTCGAAGTCTCTACAATGAAATTATTTTCGAACAGCTATGATAGCACCCACGCAACAATGGTTGCGTGTATACTGTCAAATGCTCATATTCTGCGGCCTAAAGCTCATGGCACGGTGCGAAAACGCGCGCGCGGAGAAAGCGAAACAGTGCGCGTACAAGCATGCAGACGCGCAGTCGGTCGCTGCGAACCCGTGCGATCGCTGCATTGAGGCTTCATTCTATTACGCTCCATTTAGTTATACAAGCACTATAAGAACATATTTCACATAGTTTGCTCTCAGCGTTTACCTACCTTTCACGCAAGAAGCTGGTTCGGGATACTTCATCGCGGCGACCGCGCGCAGTGGCGTTCACTGTACGTATTCGGTAAAGAGAAAGCGTCTGTAAACGATTGTGTGCTTTCAGTTTGCCCAAGATTATTATTTAGACAGTAAAAAACTTCCCTCGTTTCTAAAGTACTTACAGAAATGTCCGGGAGAGCTCGCGCGTGGTGTTTTCAGTGAGCGCTGACAGCAAAACCTATGAAGAGCGCGCCACGTGATCCCTCATACTACGCCAGCGAGGCGCTTCCGATAGGTGGCGACTCCGTAACTCCTCGCCGCCAATATTCCGGTAGGCCTCGCCTAGCCCCTGCGGCTCATCCTGCTTCCAACGCAAACAAATGCGCACACTTATTTCTGCGCGCACGCTGGATGCAAGGAGCGGTGGTATGCAACTTATGTGCTCATAAACTGCCGGGGACATTTCGGATTCGTGAGGGCAACCAATAGCAGAGCATGTTCAGACACACTGATGCTCTGCACGCGTGCGCCTAGCCTCGATGTGGTTTCGCGGTTGCGCTCCGTGACAAGGCGCTGACCGGTCGATGCGCACGCGAGATTAATGAAAATATTTGAGCGCTGTGCATTCATCAATTTTGCAGAGGAATGCTACTGCATTCACGTTTGGAAAACAAAGCCCGAATCCATCAGGAAGCTTGTGGCTCACAATAACATTCCACGTGTCCAATGGCACACGGAATTTAGCCGCATAACGTTTTTTCGCACTTCGACAAGCAAACTGCACGTTGGTACACGTCACTGCTCTTGACTGATATAGAACGCGACATCCGCGCACTAGAGCAAGCAGACGCTTCTACCTTCACACACACAAAAAAAGAGCACTTGTAAATACAGCTTTCTCATGTGGTGTATTCTAGACTCGAATGTATTCCTGTGACTATTTCTTAAGCAGTTAATCATAACAAATTTCTTAAGGATCTGCTGTTGAAATGGTCGATTCCCGCGAAGATTTATTAAAGTGAAGCATTCTTTGCCTTACTGCAGGGGCCTTGCTGGACGATCTGCAGCGCCCTGCGGCGACAGCGCTACGCCTTGGTGTCGCTACGGGACGAGTGCCGGCAGCTCTGCTAACTGCCACAGAGACGGTTTGAGGGCGCTGCATCTTGGTGCAGGCGGACGGTTATGGAAGCGCATTTTTTTCATATTTCGCGCGACTTCTTTATCAGCCGGCGAAAAAAATAAATTGGCAAAGAGTACCTAGCGCTGAAAACTTGCCAGCCTTTAAGTTTCTTTCACTTTCCTACAAATTCTTCATTGACAGGACGACATTCAGAGAGTAATTAAAAATAGTAGCTACTTGCAATTATTATGAAATTGAATGGTATCGACAAAATGATTACTGGTGACTACTCTACCCTACTGCGAACAATATGCACTCGGTTATCACCGCGCAGAATGGCCCGTCTTAAAACACACACACACACACACACACACACACACACACACACACACACACACACACACACACACACACACACACACACACACACACACACACGCACGCACGCACGCACGCACGCACGCACACACACACACGCACGCACGCACGCACGCACGCACACACACGCGCACACACACGCACGCACGCGCGCGCACACACACACACGCACACACACAAAAAAAAAAAGCTTGCTGCATGATAGCTGGGACACCCTGTATATGCGAACGCATTTTACAGGCCTCATTGTGGCGGGCTCGGTCACCAGGAAATGGCCTAAACTGCCCGTTGCCTTTTTCGATGGACGGTCTAGGCTGTTCGTAGCGCAGCCTTAGCCCTCACAGCGGACTTTGTACTGACACACCCAACGCGGGTCTGCTGCTGAATGTAAGGTGCGATCTTATGTGGATTTAAGGGAAGATTTTTAGCATTATGTAGAGTTCCCAGGGGCTCTTCAGGTGGCACTGGAGTCCTCTAAGTTTTTCAAGAATATACTGGGGCATTTCGACAAGAACCGCCGTGTCCGTAACAGCTGTTCGAAGTAGCGCGTTAGTGGAATTGCAGGCATCCTAGCTAGGGAGAGGGGTTTTCATACTTTCTCTCTTTCTACAAGTCTCGCCGAAAGAATTACACTTTTTTAGAATACGTGAATCATTCGTCACATTGTAGGAAGGCCGTATTCATTTTCGCCGCCAATCTTCTCAGCCTGCAGTGGGAGAAAAAGCGTCTGACAGGGCGCACCTGGTTCTGGGTTTTCGCTTTCGCCTTATATAGTCTACAGAGCCCGCAAAGAGCGCCTGTGCGGGTTTCCTCAAACACGCGGCCAAGGACAAAGCTGTGGTTTTTTTTTTCGTTGCGTAACGATAGCCTGTAACTGTCGTCAACCGTTGCGAATTAAGTCCTCTTGAGTAACAGGAAAAAATAGTGACCTAAGCGCAAGCAGAAAACACAAAAACATGGGCGCGATGCGCAGGCCAACTTATCAGGCTGCACACACATAAAGACGTCTTGGATGTAAAATACCGGGAGGGGACACTTATACAAAGGCACGCAAAATGTCGGCTTTGCTGTAACGCATATAGACACAAGCCCCTGTCGCCGCCGCAGACCGTAGATAGCGGTATGGCAGGGAGCGAGGGAAAAGGTCGCGCCAAGTTGTCGGTCAGCCAGGTCGAGTCCCGGCGGTAATCCGTCTCAATCCTTAAATACGGCCCCCTTTCGGCGGTGATAATCTCTGAGCAAAAGTATCTTTTTCGGATGCGACGCCTCCATGCCACCCTCCCCGCAGCGTTTGCGTTTTCAGGTCGATCCATCATGCGCCAGCGGGCGTTCTCTCCCTCTCTCACACGCGTTTTTTTTTTAAAGAAAACCATGCACCTCCCGTTCTCCGTTATTCGGCTGGCTGGGTAGCCTTTGCGCGAGCTGTTAGCGGGAAAATGTCGACTCCCCCGCTCACGCTTCCGACAGGCCGTCTCCGGTTATACTTCTAGATATTTCTAACGGCGAGCTTTAAGCAAGCACGTCAGCTCTTCGTCAGTGATATATTAATTGAGCAAGTGAGCAGAATAGATGCCGGAGAATATATTGTTTCTTCAATTCATTTCGCAAAGCTCTAAAGATATGTTAAATGAAGGTAACCGGTCCTTCTAAGGACGTGTAGTTACGATAATTGTTACAGCAGCAGCCCGCTACACGGCCCGGAGTCAACTCCCGTCTCGCGAATATCGTTACTTCCGAAAGAGGGTGGACATGCGCGAGCTCCTCACTCACTGGCTTCTCAAAACCGCGCATGTGCTCCGCCTAAACCCTCTTTTGTTGTTGTGCTCCGCTGAGCTATACGCGTAGTGTACAACTATACGCCTCGTGCACCGCCTATAGAGGCGCCACTGAAAGCCACCTAGCGGACGCTTCCAACAGTACACGCGGGAGCAATAGCAGACGACAACACTTTGCAGCAAGAATGGCTGAAGTTCGCGGCTGCGACTTCTCCTTTGTTCGAGTGCCAGGCTGCTTCTTCTGCGGTGACAGCTGTAGGGGAGATGCTGACCTCTGTGCAAGCGGGTATGAACACGATGTTACCGGTGTTTGGGACAACATGGTCCACATACATGCAAGGTGTGTCCCACACACAAACGCCATGAACCCCATTTACATGACGTGGAGCTCATGTTCACTAGCCAATAAATTTTGTTGAGTGATGCGATCTCTCGATGGTTTTTTTTTATTCTACCCTTGCCGCAATGCTGCTTCTGTACCTGAATAATAAGCACCCGTCGTTAGTGCAGACGTATATCAAACAAATCCGCACGGTGCAGTCTCTGCATATGCCGTTGTGAATTTCCTGCCGATGAATACATGTGACATCGCCGAATAAGTGCAGTCGAAGTCACCTAAAGTGGAGTAATTGCCAATGTATTGATGGAAACGCGTACACTAGCCAACGAAGTCACCAAACACACTGGTTAATAAAAGCGCGTTTTAGGGCTGTACCGCCGATGCAATTCTGCTGCATACGCCGATGAACTACCCTTCCCGCTGCAGTCTGTGCAATTTTAATTTCCCCAAGGGAGCTGCTTGGAAACGTACAAATCTAAAGACTGACTAACTTTTCAGTACTTTTTTATATTACTAGAGAGAGGTGCCACATGATATATTTAAAGACAGAGCAGCGCCAGTCAAAGTCGATGAGTGCTGGCGGCAAGCCGCGGTTTAGTCGTCTGCAGCGTAAGTATAAGAAAGAATTCAGTTGAGTACAAAACTCACAAGCAAGAAGAGACTACGTTGTGAAACAAACAAATCACTCGGCATGTTAAGTTTGCTCAAGCAGCATCGAGGTGTGATGACTTCCCAAACGGGACGCGAACTTTTCAGCGGGAAATGGAACAAAAATACCATATGCAGCAGCTATTAGCAATTGTCACCCTGAACTACCTATCTTCTAAACACATTTCCAAAAACGCAAACAATATCTAAGATGCCCTCGGGCGAAAAGAATAAAGCTGTTAAAGAAGCACTTCCTTGGTATCATTCCGATAAGACACAGCGTGATTTATATACTTTACAAGCAAGGCATGGTGAAAACTTCGCAGCTCAAAAGAATCGACAAGATTTATGCATGGAGCAACTAGCAACCATTAAACATGTGCAAAGCCACGCATAAAATAGATGTAAAAACATGAAGTGCGCGACAGCTGGTGCGAGGATTTACCGGGCCACATAAAACTAACAATTTCAGTTCTTGCAAACTTCAGTAGCTTCAACATACAACGCAATGCGCTCGTGCAGTCGTGCTGCCTAGCTAGCGCAACCCAGGTAGCACACAAAGTCTTGAAAACGTCGTAATAAGGGATTCAACGTCTGAAACGGATTTTTGACCAAAATCGACCCATCAAAGACGTTCCAAACAATATAGCTTAAAAACGAGGGGTGAATACGTTTTGATAACGTTGGAAGCCAGGCAGCTTAAAAACGAGGGGTGAATACGTTTTGAAAACGACTCAAGGCGCCACCGCCACGCCACGGCGCGTCAGCCTCTTTAGCGGCTTTTACTATATTCAACAACCCATCAACGCGATCCAACCTTGCGCAAGGTGGCGATACCGTCGTCAAATCATGTGACCAAGGTGGCCACGTGATTCGTGATGCCGGGCAGCCGGGCGAGCCGGGCATAGTCGCGTCATCATGGCGTCGTCGCGTCACCGCACTCGCATTGCGCTGTGGTGTGTTTGCGGCTGTTCTGAATGTGCTGCCGCTGCCCTTTGCTACGTAAGTGTTGCAGTGTTTTGCTGTGAAGAAAACGATATTCTGTGATCAGTTTGGGTTGTGCGATATGTTTGCGTGGTTTTAATTTGGAAATCAGTAGTGTTTTCAATTGTTATGTGACCAAGGCGGCCATGTTATTCGTGAAGCCGGGCATAGTTGCGTTATCACACTCGAATGGCACTATGGTCTGTTTGCGACTGTTCTGAATTTGCTGCCGCTGCCCTTTGTCATGTAAGTGTTGCAGTGCTTTGCTGTCAAGAAAACGACATTCTGTGATTAGTTTGGGTTGTGCGATCCGTTTGAGCCGGACATAATAGCGTTATCGCACTTGCATTGCGCTGTGGTATGATAGCGGCTGTTCTGAATGTGCTGTCGCTGCCCTTTGTCATGTAAGTGTTGCAGGGTTTTGCCGTCAAGAAAACGACGTTCTGTGATTAGTTTGGGTTGTGCGATCTGTTTGCGTAGTTTAATTTGGAAATCAGTAGTGTTTTCAATTGGAGGGCGCGGAGTGCAGTGCACTAATCAGCTCTTCAAGTTCGTTGTCGTGTTATGTGAGGCGCCTTTTCACTGGCGCTGTAATTAAGGTGTTAAGGGCAGTATAAGGACGAAAGTTAGAGGGACGAAATCGTGCCTGTGTGTCCCTAGCGTCGGGATCGGCCGCTATGCGTAGTCCTAACAAGAAAGCATTTTGCAGAATGCGAAGAAAGGCGGCAAAATTTCTGTCTGTGCGCACCTTGCCGATCTCCACGATAGAGCCGTCATCGTGGTATTTTAGTCTCCCGTTTAGCTAGAGTGTTGCAGACAAGGGAACTCGTTCAAACAGGCTTTTTTTTAATGATTCAGTACTCGTGCGGTATCTCAAAAGGTGAGGTCAAGTGCTCGCCCTATTTTCTTCCCTCGCGCTACAGCGCACTGACAGAATTTTGCGTGCACCATACCGTGCTTTTATCGTTTGCGCTTCAGGTTCTCGATTGTGTTTTCGCCCCCTTTACCCACGTGATGGGTATTTCATGGTATTACCGGGTACCACATGTGTCCATATATTGTGTCCAATATATGAAACGGCCAAATTCGATTTTATTTAACGCCTCAAATGGTAGTAATGTATTGAGTCCCTTGTAGCTTTGTGCTTGTTATCAATTTTACTATTTGGCGAATGGATACAGCATGTACGCTGCATAACTCGCTTGTGGATACTGCATACGTGAGTCGAGTATGCCCTTGGTATAAAATAACTTGTATGCTTTAGGTAGTACGATTGTTTGCAGTTTGGGACATGTGTCGGAACGTACGCTGTGCGCCCTTCGCGCTTTACGGCTGCCTGCCGAGTTCGTGCGGGTGCCATGTGTGCGCATGCAGTTCGCGAAGCGCTCTCGCAGTTTTTTTTTATATATATATACATGTGTTCTGTTCGCGCGCTTCGCACAACAGGGCATGTCGCAGTTCTTTGTCCTCGTGCAACACATTTTCCTAGCGTACGTCTGTGCATTATTTGATACAGGTTTCACACGGGGCTCTTTTAGCCGCTATCCAGTCCGTTACAAATCTAATTTCTCGGTCGTGATTGGCTCCTCTGCGCAAGCTACGAGAGTGAGCCAGTCGCATCGATAATTTCGATCCGGATCGGGCGTGATCGCGATCGAGAGTGGTCGCGTGACACCAGTTTTACACATGGCTCCCACATAGGGAACACTTTAAGTTCAATGCTTCTGAGTGAAGAGCAAGTGCATATATATGCCAGTGGTGATATGTGGGCAAGTCTTTCTGGTGAAGCCAATACTTGAGCATTCAAAACGTTTCAATTACCAGCGTAGTGCATCAACCTGTCTACTTCGACAAAATGGAGCACCACTGCAGATATCTGAGCATACCTGTCCAGGGCAGCAACTGTGTCTACATTGAAACCACTACTAGCATGTGCGGCAGTTCTATTTCCAGCAGCGGTACTGCACAATAATCAGTAGGGTGCTCTCAAGCTGTTTATCTATGAAGCTCTGCCTGGACTGCGTGCATTGGTGAATTGGTAAACATCAGTGGAAGTGGGGGTGAATTGGTAAACATCAGTGGAACTGTGCCTGGACTTTGTGGCAAATGTTTTTGGATGTGAAAGTGTGAGTAAACTGGCAAAGAATTTGCTCTGGGCTACATGTATTAAACGTTTTTCTCATTCAGAGTGCTTTTTTTTACTTTAGGAGACTGGAGATGTGCGCAAAGTGTGACATGTCAGTGTGCTAATTAATGTATTTGCTGGTTTGCAAATTATTTGTTGCGACTTTGTTTTTGCCAGAGAGGTACAACTTTGCCTCTTGTAAAGGGCTTTTTAGATAAAACACTTACTATTTATTATGACCATTGCTTCCTTTGTTGCACAAATGCAGCTTCCAGTGCATTCCAGTTTATTTCCATGTTTATGTAAGTTTCTAATATGAGGCTTGCATATTCATTTCTCACGTTCTGGAGTGGCAAGATGCAGCATTACTGTCTCATCGTTCGCTGTACTACAGTAGTGTTCACTTGTTACACTGAATCCCCCGTTTAAGTATTCTGTACTAATTTCACTTTTTGCTTTTTTGTTGTATGGTTATTTTTTCTCGCCATTACCTTCTTTGATATATCCTAAAGACAATATTTCCAATTTTGCATTTTTCCCATTTTTTTATTTCTGTCACAGGATTGTTTTATGATGGTATGCGATGGTATTACTTTTTATGCTCTTTTCAAGCTTCTAGCCGATTGGTAACATTGCTTGGAGGCAGTTACCATCCGATTCATACTTTTGCATTTTTCAGTCTACTTCTTCCATTCGCTCCGATGTCACTTCTGCATAACATATCTAGTCCGTCTAATAGCACGTGTACTTTACTATGATAAATTAGACACTTTAGTACACTCCAGGTTTTTCTGTTCATTTTTGTATGTGTACATGGAATTTTGTTTATGTGCTAGTGAATGTTCACTGTCGAGTTCATTACGAATCCATTCTGCGACTTTTGTCATTGTTGATGTACCTTTACTTCTATTTGCATTTCTCACACAGTTTGTTCGAACCTTGCATAAGCATTACATTTTAATAAAGTGTTTTTGCTTCGTCACAATGTTCTCATTTCATGCACTCTTGGCATGAAGGGCTTGGTCTGGCCACCTGCCAAGACGTGGCCATTTGTTCTTTGCAGGATGTCATTCCCATTGTGGTTGTAAGCATCGTCTCTTACTAAAAGCGGTATTAAGGATTTATTATTCCTAACAGGCTCATTTTCGTGCGACTTGGTAGAGGATGCGCCGGCCATGCGGGGAACAGTGCTTGGCACTCCATGGCTCTTACAGTCAACACCGACGCTTCTACTCATCTGGGGCGCGATTGGAGATCGTTGTTCGAAACGCCCGATCAGTTTCACCTCACGCGATTGGCCTATAGGCCGTGCCAACGGGTGCGGCTGACGACGTCTGCGCGGCATAGGCCAGTCGCGTGAGGCGAAACTAAACGCGTGTTTTGAACAACGATGTCTGATCGCGCCCGTCACCCGCGAAAATTAGCTTCAGATGATCGTAAACCTTTCATGACCGCTTCTAGACCAGATTTTTGATAACGTCCTAAAAACACTTAGAAATTGGTTACGAATAGTTTCGCCAAAGGGATTACTTGTGTCTTTCCCAATCCTATTTCTAGACCAGCTTTTCGAATACGTCTTGCAGACCTGTTCTAGATCGTCTCAAGAAAGTAATCAAGCCGGACATTAGCAGAGATATACGACGTTTTCCCGCCGAAGTTCTGTCATTCGTGTCTTCTTTAACCCGTTTTTGTCGTCTTGGATAAACGCTACGAAAACGTTACGTATCTCTTTTGTGCTACCTGGGAACGCGGTAAGGAAACGGAAAACAATATAAGCGGCAAACAGCATTCCGAACTTTAGCGAAATGCCTTTAAACCTCATGCTGCACTGCAGACAAACTTCGTAGCTCACGCGTCTAACTATGACCTAGGGGAAAAAAACACCGACGAGACAAAGGAAAGGATGAGAACAAGAAATTTCCCCTCGAAGCGACGGTCCATTTTTGCTACCGTTGCTCCCGCTATGAGGCTTTGCCGGGAATGATTAGAACCGTATCCCCGGCACGTTTTCACCGGTATTTGAGCCCCCCACCCTGCAACAATTCTTCGACATTCCCTGAAGCTTTGGCCACCCCACACGTGCAAATGGTGTTGCCTATCTTGCTCTGATCAACGACACGATCAACGACACAACAAACTACGGCGCGCGCCAGGCTCCTCTCACGCGTGTTTTGCGCAAGGCCGCCACCAGTGGCGCGTCCGTCGGCGTGCATGGGGCCTATAGAGGCGCCACTAATGGCCACCTAGCGGATGCTTTCGGAAGTACGCTCGGGATGCAGTAGCAGCCAACAACGTTTTGAAGCAAGGGTGGCTGAAGGTCACGGTTGCAGTTTATTTTCGTTCAGGTGCCCAACCGTCAGTTGAGCGGTGATAGCTGCAGGAAAGGCGCGAGCCTTCATGTGAGCGGACATGTACACGATGCCACCGGAGTTTGGGACAACCCAGTCCGCATTCGTGTCGGGTACGTCACGCAGACAAGCGCAATGAAGGCCAGTTATTTGAAGTGAAACTCGTGTTAAGTAGCCGCTTTGTTTTTGATTAAAATGCGATTCTCTATAATTTTTAAATCTACAATTGCCGTAATATATTTACGTACCTCAAAGATATATACACACTTCCTTGTTACAGGCTTATTTCTCAAAAGACTCCGCAAAGCGCGATGCCGGCACACATTGTAGTGATCTTGCTACCGATTAGTACACATGACATCGGCGATCAAGTGCCGTCAAAGTAGCCTTAAGAAAAGTAATTACGAATTAGTTAACGGAAATTAGTTCCCTAGTCAACACAGTCGCCAAACGCACGGGTGAATAGAAGCGCGAGATAGCGCTGCACCACCTGATGCAATTTCTCAGCGACGAATTGCCCTTCCTGCTGCAGCTGTAGCAATCTGAATTTATTTTTTGAAAATCTAAAACGCTGGTCTCACCAATTTCTAAGTTTATTTCTCGAGTGTTACGGAAGAAACAAGCCACGCGATAAACAAAGGTGAACCAACACCGGCCAAGGTGGGTGGGCGCTGGGGGGAAGGCCGGGTTATCCCTTAGCCTAATAGCCATTGAACTCCCATACGCCACAAAAGATAACACGAAATGATTAAATTGGGTACTAAATGCGCAAACACACACAAATAAAAACCAACCTTGTAAGTTTGCTCAGACAGCATTAGGGTGCAATGACTTCACAAACATGACGTGAATTTTTCAGCGAAAATAGATCAGCAATACCATATGCCGCAGCTAACACGAACCCTCGCGCATGAGCTACTTCGTTTCTGACACGTTTCCCTAGCAACCACAATGTCGAACATTGCTTTGGGAGGTCTTGAAAAGTTGCCGACGATTTCTCCGACTGAACGCCACCTATCAACCGCGATACGGTTTGAGACACTTCGCAGTACAATTAACAGCAACAGGTAGCAAACACATGTTCACACAAAGCCCAATACGTTGCGCGTTTTCCAAACCACCACTACCCATATGGCTCACCTTTCACTTCCCAACCCTGTATCACGGAGGAACGAACGTTATAAGAGGAGCCGACGCACTTCCCTCCTAAATATTCAATGTCACCGCGGGAAAAAACGTCACTTGCATTCGAGTCTGGTGCCGCCTTGAGCTTGAGTTCATCGATTAATTTCTCAGGTTCTGCAATAAATTCAGCACACTTTAGCATACAGTGTTGAATGTTACGAAGAGCTTGACAATGCGCACATGACGATGATGGGCCAAATCTGGGCGAAACGAATAAAGTTGCTAAAGATGCACTTGCCTGTGATCATTCTCAGAAACTCAGCGTGATTTCAGCCCCTTAAAAAACTAGGGGAGGTAAAAACCTGGTACTTCAAAAAAAAAAAAAGAAGAATCGAGGAGCCATTTCCCTCCGTGAATGTGGATGACCACCGAAGCTGCAGCACATCACACAGGGTTGGACAGTGGTACATGCATTTATTTTCATCATTTGGTAATGGTAGCGACATTAGCTGTGTGATTAGTGCGATATGCACTGATTGGTTCGGTTACAACCTCAGAGAATCTTGGCCAAAGTTGAATCTATACACGAACGTTGTTGAGTAATTGAGTGACTTGGATTCGTGTGGCACTTCAAACTAAACTGTCCTAGCACAAGCTCAGTGAACCATTTCTTGTCTGGTTTTGAAATGTAAAGTGCGCGGTCCTGAACTTCTCGATATCACACTTAGGTGTGCCTGAATATATATATATATAGACAGTGTATATGACAATTCCGTCTTTCGTTTGTGAGATACAGGCATCTCCACAGTCGGTGGCGTTGTCCTCTTGCCAGACAAGGGTGTATAGTTGTACATACATTTTGTCCTTACCGTATATGGCAATGCCTCCTGCTCGTCAGTCCATGTGCTGTTCACAAACTATTCTAGCATACCCATCGAC
Source organism: Dermacentor albipictus (assembly GCF_038994185.2). Classification (NCBI taxonomy): domain Eukaryota; kingdom Metazoa; phylum Arthropoda; class Arachnida; order Ixodida; family Ixodidae; genus Dermacentor; species Dermacentor albipictus. Next base: position 153,287 of record NW_027225568.1, read on the forward strand.
TTGAAACAATGCATATTGATTTATTTATTTCATTTATTATTATTATTATTATTATTATTATTATTATTATTATTATTATTATTATTATTATTATTAACAACGGAGTGTTTGACGCCTGCTTCACCTCCGCCGCGGATCAGCCCTGTATTGCACTATTTCCGGGGTCGGCCCAAGCTCACCTTTTTCTACTGTTGACGGATGGACACGAACGAAACACGGAACGCTAGCCATCAGCTGGCGGGGCGATATGATGGGCCGCATAAAACCAACAAAAATCAGTCCTTGCAAGCCTCAGAACCTTTAACACACAACAGGATGCACTAGTACATTTGTGCACCCTAGCAAGAGCAACACGGTAAACAAGCGGCAAATGGGGTGGGAAGCGGCATCGAGATCCTAAACGAAATAATCTTTACCCGCATGCTGCATAGCGGACAAACCGAACGACAACTTAGCTATATAGGTCGTGACAAACTTTGTCGCTTGCCATAGTAAACATGAATGAGTGCGACAAACACCGACATGACAAACGAAAGCGTGATAACAAGGAATTTCGCGCCGAACGCGGCGATCGATCGCTACCGTCATTCCCGCTCATGAGGTCTCGCGGGAAATGATAAGAATCGTGTCGCCGGGAAGGTTTTTCAGGTATTTGAGCGCCCCACCACGCAACAATTGTTCTTCGACGTGCCTTGAAGTTTTAGCCCCCGCACAAAATCAACGGGTGTTGCTTAATTCACTCCGAAAACGCGACTCAAACAAAGCACAAGCAACGGCGCAGAAAACGACGGCGGGCGGCTGCCTCCGTTCCCGAGTTCACTTAGGGCGCTATTCTGGACATTCCCTCATTTTCTTCGGTGCGTGACATAGGCTCGACGCAAACAAAATGGCGCTGGTGGCCCAGTTTTGCTTACGTAACGTGACGCCAACTTGACGTTTCGCCTAAGAAACTGAAATGAAGGCACTGAATGTAGCGTTATCGGTAAAGCAAAACAGCTTTCCTCCGCAGTAAAAATAAAGTAGCTATCTCAAAGCGTATGATTATTCCGTCGAAAAAGCTTCTCGCTTCCGTCGTCTGCTGCGTACAAGCCGTCGTCTGCTGCAATAGCTAGAATGCGTGTCCCCGGAAAATGGAATGAGTCATCGCATGTTGGCGCCAACACGCTTGTTTTCTTGCTTCAGACAACATACGCAACCTACCAGTGGTGATGCGCGCACGTTCTAGGCCACGTTATTGCTATCTCGTGAAACGCAAGTGACTCAGCCCAGCTCGGCTGGCTGAGAAACGGCCGAATATCACCGATAGCGTTGTGGGCGCCAGAGATATCCACTAGCGCGACGCAAGCGCCGGCGCTGCCATATCTTGTTCATTTCGCTGGTTACTCGCACTGCGGGAGGAAACTTCAAGGCGCCGCCTTGCGTACATTTCTTATTATAAATTAGAAAGGTGCCGTTGTCATAGCTTTTTATTGTGCGAAAAGGCATTAATCTTGATTACAATACAAGTGCAGCAGTGAAAAGTGGACAACATTGCCGAAAGCTTGCTATGTTCAACCAATATTATTTCGTATAAACGCGTTCTTTTAAAAAATGATGGCCCCAAACACAAATGCCGACACCACCCGAGAGCGATGCAAATACTATGAGCACGCGTTACGAAAAAAAAGATTTTCGTGGCGCCAAACGACGGGGAAAATGAGGCGATACGCATTCCTCTCGGCTGCCATTGGATATGGCTGCTCATTAGCATAATTCGCGCGGTTCGTCGCAGCAAAAATTATGGCGGAAAATCTCAGCAATGGCGGCCCAGCGCAACGTCACGCATCGTCAAAATGATGTTTACGGAACAGCGCTTTCGGTGACGCTCCTCACGAGATATTCCTTCAGCCAATCAGCAAGCTGGCATGGCGCATATCTTGGATCGCCACCACATATTCGCGCAATTGCACATGCATTGCACTGGTTGTGCATGCTACCGCTCACATTCTTTTTGAAGCGCCAACATCGCAATATAGGTGCCAAGGACCAAAAAAATGTATTAGTCCATAAAATTTGCAGCTCCTCGTCACGTTTCGTCATCTTGATGAAAACGCGAAATTGCATTTTGCAATACTTCCGCTTCCCGGCACAAATTTTAAAACACGTGACCTCTCGACAGCCAATCAGAGAGTAAAGATGGCGGATAATGGCGGCCGTGCAGCCGCCATGCGTGTCCAGAATAGAACCCTTAGCAAGGTCGCCACCAATGGCGTCTCTGTCGGCATGCACTACACGTATACCATTGGACAGCAGGCGTATAGAACAGTGGAGAAAGGTCAATGCGCATCGAAACAAGGAATGATTGGAGCGTCTATACTTTCACTAGCGGGCAAATAGCAATCGTGACTCTATCGTTCCCGGTAAATGTACAGTGGGCATGATTGTTGTTTTGCCCTGTACGCATTGACACACATGGATGCGAAAGAGAAAAGACCAACTCGTACTTCATCACGTTCGTTCCACCGTCTTTTCTTCTTCATACTGTTCGTCACATAATCGTTGACTGATTCATAGGGTTCCACGTCCCATAGCCGCACAGGAACCAAAAGGAAGGAACGATATTGTGGAGGGCTCCGTATTTGGGTCATCCGTATCTGTGTATCCCTCTACGTAGTCCTTTCCTCCTAATCTATCTCTTTTCCGTCACCATGCCGAGTGGCGGATACCAGTGATAGTTGGGGCGCATCGTCGTGGCGTGCGAATTACGAATAACAAAACCATGTAAAACAACAAAAAATTCAAAAAATTTCACCCATGGTGCTCTTCAAAGCTTGGTACACAACTATTATTGTATTTCGTCCCACTCGGAATACGATCGTCGCGGGATAGAATCAAATTCTCGGCCGGAATCAACAGGAAGTCACTGAGCCACCATGGCGGATCGTAGGACCGTTAGTCGTTGCTGAGGCCAGTGCTCGGATTCACTCCCACTGGGAACCGCCGCGGATATCCGCTTGCTACCACACCGTCCGCTATCATGAGTGCTGGATAGAAAAACGCTCGCCAATGAGGAAAGGCACATATTTATTATTTCTTTTTTTTTCAGCGTGGACCATAAGAGTCGTGCGAGGAACGTCGGGGATGTCCCTAAACGGTCTCTCGGAAAAGCAGTTGCAGCAAAAGCAACACTCTACTGGGCATGTTGTGGCATGGCCGCAGCGCAAGTCATCATAGGTGCCATCGCACTAACAAGGCGGTCGCAGCGGCGATGCCCATAGCGGACAGCGCTAACGTATAAGATAGATTTTGCACATACGGCCATTGGTTCCTGCTTACTCTTCGCGTCAGATTTAGCCGTAAGTCGCATTATCACAATCGACACATGACGTGGATATCTGATCACGTGTATGCATTGTAGTCACCCCTAGAAACTGTTCCTACAGAAACCGATCAGTACATATCATTACCGAAGGCGATTGACCATCCGTACTAACGAGCAACTGTGCGGATTCAGCCCTGTGTGCGGGCGTAAGAGAATTTCCACACTGGCATGAATGACTTGCGCGCGCCTGATGTGTACTTCCCTGCGAGACAATGAGCGCGCTGTAATAACGCCTTCTATAAATGGCGGGCCAGTGCACTCTGCTTTATGACGCCGCACTCTGTGGACCAAAATTTTCATGGTCAAGCCCAGCGTGACGAAAGCGGTGCCGTCGAAATCACCGCAGCTTTAACTCGGGAGCATCCCCATTGGATTCGATGGCAGTCGGGCAAGGTAGCAGGACGTGATGATTCGAAATGCACAGGCATTATGCTGTCTAGGAGGCGTTCATTGTAGGCGCTGAACTCACCGAACGCGCCGAAAAGTTACGGCCACACTAGGGGTGGTACCTTATCTCCCACAGATATCGGCTGACCGTTTCCGCTGACAACATGAGCGGAGCGCCGCTCGCACCACTGACCAAGCGCAGAGGAATATAATCGTTACATTATCCCGGCCTAGCTCAGTGACCGCAAGAAGCATATGGAGCTGAATTCGCGAAGCTATTTGTTCGTAAACTCTGTTTCGTATTACCCAGACACTTTTGCTGATATATGTCCGTCAATACGGTTGATAGGCTCACATCGACTCTACAAATAGCTCTATCGTAGTCTTTGTTTATTTTATTGCATCTTATTTTGCGAATTCGGCCCCGCATACCCATGGTTTTGTTCTCCGTTGAAACCCTGATATGTCCGACTCTCCATCTGAATTGCAGGGCTGTCTGGGCTCAGTGCGTGGCCATTGCCGACGCAAGGTAGGGTACACGTTGTTACTGCGATTGCTGAACAGCCTTTTGAAAATTTAACGGAAAGAATCTTTCCTCGATAAACCTCCTCAGACTTGTTAGGGTACATATGTTGCGGCGCTGACGTCACCATTTTCCCGCATGTCAAATAATTTGCGTAAACAAAAAGTTGACTTTTTACGAAACATGGCTCCTGTATAAGCAAGGGTGACGTACAAGTTTATAACGTGTATATATATATATATATATATATATATATATATATATATATATATATATATATATATATATATATATATATATATATATATATATATATATATATATATATATATATATATATATATATATATATATATATATATATAGTTACGGTGAAGGGAAGGAAGAAGTTGGATTGGACGAGAGGAAGACGAAGTCTGGGAGTTGCCTGAACGCCATTATACCTCAGTTGTAAATATACATTATTTTACACTCGTGGGCCTGCTTTCTTCCTGCAACACTTTGGTGAAAGGTGCGGGGTACAATCACGGAACTTCGCAGCGGACGTCATCTACCTGCCGCCACAATGGCCAATCAACCGACACAAGCGACAACGCCTCAGCAGCCCGTGTCAACGGTCATCCTCACTCATCCGCGGGACCCAGGGACATTTTGTGGCACGGAAAACGCCGACGTCGAGGACTGGCTTACGATGTAAGAGCGAATGTGCGACAGCAAAAGGTGGGATCCAACAATGATGCTAGCAAACGTGATATTTTATCTAAGAGGAACTGCGAAGCAATGGTACGACACACACGAAGCTGACCTAACGAGCTGGGATGTCTGCAAAGAAAAAATGCGGGACCTATTTGGCAGACCTGTCGATCGTTTGCTGGCAGCAAAAAAAGAACTTGCGTGCCGCGCTCAGACGTCCACAGAATCCTATGTCATGTACATACAGGATGTGCTGGCCCTCTGTCGCAAGGCTGATGACAACATGACCGAGGCCAACAAGATTGGTCACATACTGAAAGGTATTGCAGACGATGCATTCAATGTCCTGATGTGTAAAGATTGTGCCACTGTGGATGCAATTCTAAAGGAGTGCCGGCGCTTCGAACAAGCGAAGGGCCGCCGCGTCGCTCAAACTTTCGACCGATTGCCCAATACCGCCGCGACATCTTGCGAAGACTCGCCGCGGTTCGTTCAGCCCGCAGGACCGAAAGATATCACGCGCATCGTTCGCCGTGAGCTTGAGGCCATGGCTCCGGCTCCAGTTCGTCCTGACTGTCGGGAAAGCGTGCCCGCTAACTTCCTTATACAAGCGGTCATTCGGGAGGAAATAGCAAGTTTGGGCATTCCATCTCTCTGCTCGGTCCGCCATACAAACATCTACCAGATTTCTCCGTCCGCTCGCTCCCAGACACGAAGCTTTCCGTCACCCCGTCGCAACCCAGCTGACTGGCGCACAGCGGAAGATAAACCGATCTGCTTTAATTGTTCCGGCATCGGACACATCGCCCGTCATTGCCGCAACCAATGGTCGTCGCCTCCTCGGTGGTCGTCTCCGAGTTACTACCGCCAAGTACCAGACAATCGCACTTTCTCGCCCTATACGCCGACTAGGAACATCAACGCCGACAGTTCTCCACCAAGATCTAGCCGCTCCCCGTCTCCGCAAGGTCATAGGTCCCGTTTGCCTCTCGTTCACCGCTCTTCGTCCCCTTCTGCAACCAGTCGCTTCGCTTCGGGAAACTAGGCGGTGCAGCTCCCGGAGGTGAAGCTGCAACTACAACCCGGCCCACAAATCCTCTGTTGACCCTGCCTACATGTGGAAACCTACTGGACATTGAAGTTGATGGCGTTCCTGTTAGATCTCTCGTTGATACAGGAGCGCAGCTTTCAGTTATGAGCGCTGCTCTCCGCCGAAGGCTCAAGAAGGTGCTGACACCCGCCGTACTGGGCACTGTGCGAGTCGCCGATGGGAGTACTTCACCTGTCCTTGGAATGTGCACAGCACCTGTGACCACTGGGGGCCATTATACCGTTGTTCTATTTATCGTCCTTGAACACTGTCCGCACGACCTAATTCTCGGCCCCGACTTCCTTTCGAAACACTCTGCCCAAATTGACTGCTCCGCAGGTGTTGTACAGTTGGATCTGCCGCTTCCTGCCGACACAACAACTTGTGCTTCACACCGCTTATGTTCTGCTGAGTTTGCAAGGCTGTCTCCACAAGCGGCTACAAATGTCCTCCTGACGCCCTGTCCTCCCGTACCTGATGGCGAGTACATCGTGTCGCCGCTTACTGACGTGGTTTTGTCGCGCAATATTGCCCTGCCGAGCACCTTAGTCCGGATCCGCGAAAACTGCACTCGCATACCCATCCTCAATTTTGGATTCTCGTCGCATGTGCTGCCACACGGTGCCGCCCTAGCGCATATCACTCCTTTGGAAGAATTTGAGGTTCCTTCTTTGACCTCTGAATCCTTCCTCAGTACCAACGGACCATTGTCACCCACTCCTCCGTACTCGACGCCTACGGACGATGTTTCTAAGATTATCGCCCCTGACCTTCCTTCCGAGCAAACAGCAGCTCTTCGTCACCTCCTGTCATCATATCGGGACATCTTTGATTTGGACGACCGTCCACTTGGCCAAACATCTGTTGTCACGCATCGCATCAACACCGGTGACGCCAGCCCCATTCATAGGCGGCCGTATCGTGTCTGCGCAACAGAAAGGCCCATCATACAAAAAGAGGTAGACAGGATGATGGACAAGGACATCATTGAACCTTCAACTAGACCATGGGCATCACCAGTTGTCTTAGTAAAGAAGAAATACAACTCGTGGCGCTCCTGCGTTGACTACAGTCCCCTCAACAGGATAACAAAGAAGGATGTTTATCCCCTGCCTCGCATTGATGACGCTCTTGATTGCCTTCACGGATCACAATGCTTTTCATCAATTGACCTCCGCTCCGGTTATTGGCAGATTAGCGTTGATGAGATGGACCGCGAGAAAACCGCCTTCGTCACACCGAACGGTCTGTACCAATTTAAGGTCATGCCCTTTGGATTATGCAATGTGCCAGTTACATTCGAGCGCATGATGGACTCTCTCTTGCGCGGCTTGAAGTGGTCTACATGCCTCTGTTACCTCGACGATGTGATTCTGCATTCGCCGAACTTTGAGAGCCATCTGCGGCGCCTCACAACCATACTCTCCGTGTTTCGCAGGGCTGGCCTTCAGCTAAACTCCTCCAAGTGCCATTTCGGTCACCGTGAAATTAACATGCTCGGCCATCTTGTAAACGCCGCCGGAATCCAACCTGATCCAAAGAAAGTTCACGCCGTGCGAAATTTTCCTGTACCTTGTTCCACGAACGATGTCCGTAGTTTTCTGGGCTTATGCTCTAATTTCCGGCGATTTATGAAAAATTTTGCCGACATAGCTCACCCTCTCATTGACCTTCTTAAGAAAGACGTCTCTTTCTCTTGGGGACCACTGCAGGAGAAAGTGTTCTCTACCTTGGTTGAGCGGCTTACAACTTCCCCAATTCTGTCCCACTTTGACCTTTCTGCGCCCACTGAAGTAGGAACTGACGCGAGTGGTTATGGCATCGGCGCTGTCCTCGCTCAGCGTCAACAGGCCCAAGACCATGTCATCGCTTACGCTAGCCGCCTTCTTTCAACGCCCGAGCGAAATTACTCCATTACTGCGAGAGAATGTCTCGCGCTCGTATGGGCGGTCGCAAAATTTCGGCCGTACCTTTTCGGTCGGAGCTTCTGCGTCGTAACCAATCATCACGCCCTCTGCTGGCTCTCCTCGTTGAAGGACCCAACTGGACGACTTGCACGTTGGGCCTTGCGTCTACAAGAATATATATTTTCTATTATGTATAAATCAGGGCGCCTGCATAAGGACGCTGACTGCCTGTCCCGCAATCCCGTGGATCAACCGGACGATACCGATGCAGACTCGGACATCAGTGTTCTATCCCTCCCCGGCTTCCTCCATATTGGCGACGAGCAGCACAAAGATTCTGTTCTTCGAACACTTATGGAACGCCTAAGCTCCTCGCCCAATGACCCGTCCCTCCGGATGTTCACCTTGCGCGATAGAATTTTATACCGTCGTAGCGTTCGTCCTGACGGCCCGGAGCTCCTCCTAGTCGTTCCCAAGCACCTTCGACTAGCCGTGCTCCACCAACTTCACGACGCTCCTACTGCTGGACATCTGGGCATCTCTCGTACATGCGACCGCCTGCGGTGACGCTTCTTCTAGCCCGGCATTTATCGCTCTGTGTGCCATTATGTTGCTTCTTGCGACCTCTGTCAGCGCCGGAAGACGCCTGCTATGCCTCCCGCTGGTTTGCTGCAACCAATTGACATCCCTAAAGGGCCCTTCTTCCGGGTTGGCCTAGACCTCCTTGGCCCCTTTCCAATTTCCATCAAAGGAAACAAATGGATTGCTGTAGCAACCGATTATGCCACGAGATATGTCATCGCACGAGCGCTACCAACCAGCTGCGCTACAGATGTCGCCGACTTCTTACTATACGACGTCATCCTGCACCGCGACGCCCCTCACCAGTTGCTGACGGATCGCGGCCGCTACTTTCTATCGAAGGTCATCGACGATCTGCTCCGCTCCTGTTCTACAGAACACCAGGTTGCTACCGCGTACCACCCTCAAGCGAACGGCCTCACCGACCGACTCAACCACACGCTAACTGAAATGCTGGCCACGTACGTTTCTGACGATCACCGCGACTGGGACGTCGCTTTACCATACATCACTTTCGCATACAACTCGTCCCGTCACGACACTGCCGGATTTTCACCATTTTAGCTGTTCTATGGCCGCGACCCCACCTTGCCCTTTGACACGTCGTTACCTTCCGCAGTACAGTCACCCAGCACTGGTTACGCTCGCGATGCTATGTACTTAGCCGTCCAGGCTCGAGAAGTCACCCGTCATCGCCTCACAGTCTCGGAAGCTTATCAAAAGCGACGCTACGACCTTCGGCACCGAGACTCCCATTTTTCACCTGGTTCCCTTGTCCTTCTATGGACGCCTTCACGTCGCGTCGGCTTGTCGGAAAAAATACTTTGCCGTTATTCTCGTCCGTACCAGATCTTACGCCAACTGTCCGACGCGACATACGAGATTGCCCCAGTCGGTCAGCCTTCAGTGCCTCCCAACGTCACCAGCGATGTTGTTCACGTCACCAGGCTGAAGCCCTATGTCCCTCCATTAATTGATGCTCTATAACTTGCACCGGGACGGAGCTACTCCGCCGGGAGTGTGATGTTACGGTGAAGGGAAGGAAGAAGTTGGATTGGACGAGAGGAAGACGAAGTCTGGGAGCTTCCTGAACGCCATTAACCTCAGTTGTAAATCTACATTATTTTACACTCGTGGGCCTGCTTTCTTCCGGCAACAATATATATTGTAATGAAACAGCCGCGTCTCGTGCTTTAAGTAGCAGCCCGAACACGACGACGACAACGACCGTTCAAATTTAGGACGAAGGTTTCGAAACCAATGTGCGAGCAGGGACAGGAAGCCTACCGAGATAAAATTTCCCGCTTGGCGTAAAAAAAAAAAGAAAACTCACACACGATTTTTTAAAACTTTTTTAAGACGAAGCGAACAGCCAAGTTATTATGTTCTGTGTGCGTTCTAAGTAAAAGAATCCGAGTTGGAGATACAGAAGTGACCCCCTCATTCGATAGAACGGTACATGTTCTTCTTCTTTTAAAAAAATTGTCTCCCTTCCCCATTCTCACTTTTAATTCTTCCGTGCGGTCTGTAGGCCATTGAAATCCAATTACACACTGCACCGACGCACCGCTCACGCAACGCGGCGCGAAGACTACGGCCGAGAGCTAGCTGGCACAGCTCCCTTTACACAGAATCCCACGGTTCTTTAGGCAGAAACGACACGCCTCCACATGTCCCCCAACCTGTTGTCACTCGGAGCAGAGCGTCTGCACTCGAGCCTCGTGCGAGAGTCAGCGCGGTACTCGGCAGCAATCAAACGAAACCGGACGCAAAAGTGAGGGCATCGGTGTCAATAGAAAGGCAGCGGCCATCACTACGCGCGGCGGGAGGGCAGGGCTTCCTAAATCCCTGCCCTCCTTTTTCCTCCCGAGCACGGCGGACCGAGCGCTCCTGCCACTCGCTCTCTCTTTGTACCCCAACAACTGGGTCTGTGTCGGAGACGGTTCACCGCTTTGCCCGCTTCCAGAGACTTGCCAACCGTCCCCTTTTGCGAGGCGAGCGGGTCACCGAGCTCAGCGCGGTGTAGGCTCGCGAACGACCGCGGCGACACTAGGTACAGCGTGTCTCCCCTGCGAGTCAGAAGAGACGGCACAGGGAGCGGGTTCCCAAAAAAGAGGAGGTAAGGAGGGGGCAGGGAGTGGGGGAGGGGGGGGTTTGTGAATGTAACCTAAAGAGGGAGTGTGAAGAGGAGGGCGAGTGCTTGGGGGGACAAGAGGGAAAGAAATGGCGAGCCGCAACATGACCCCAGAATCCGATTAAAACGGCACGCGCAACAGCACGTAGCCGTCGGCCGCCTCGCTGGTGCTGGCCGCGCGCTCTGACTCTCACACGCGCACGATACTGTGAGGGGGCGAAGCTGCGCTCCATACGCAATGGGGCGTGGTCCTTCCGAAACGAGAGTTGTGCGGGAGCCGTGTTCTGACGTATGCTGCTCAGAATGCGGCACAACCCGACACGAGTGTCTCCAAATTCGAGAGGCATTTCTTTTTTCCCTCCCGGCTGCTTGCGGCTTGCTCGACTTAAGCGCCCTTTAATGCGCTGTGGGCGGCATCGCTGCACAATGCGGCGAGCGCAAGCGTCGTGTTCCCGTTGCCACTCGAAAATGCGCCCGCTCGCCGCGTGGGAAAATATTGTTCCGCTCCAAGTGGGCGCCGTTCTCCACAAAGACACTGTTTTCCTTCGTTTGTATCTTTCAAGTATGTGTCAAAGCGCGCGGACTCGGCCCTCTGCATAAGGTTGTTTTGCAATAGAAAATGCAATTTTCCTGAGGCTGCGTGGACATTCGCGCGCCAGATTTTCCTTTGTGTATTGCAAGATATTTCCCGTATTCTGCCTGATTGCACTTCCATGCGTTCTTTTCCTCGATGAAGTGTTCGTAATCAACAGCGATTGCATTGCATTCTCTTTTATCGCTTTTTCAAAACCTCTCATCGCTTCCCACCGTTTGCAGTACCAGATATTGCACCGAAAATGAAAATGACGAATTAAATCATTATATGGCCAGAAAAGTGACATTTCCCCGAAGAGACTCGAGTCATATAATCCACGACTGCTTACTGTCCTCAAAGCTGGTCAAATTTACAACAGTCCACAACAGATTAGACTAGATTGCGGGATTTTACGCGCCAAAACCACCATCTGATCAAGAGGCACGCCGTAGTGGGGGACCCCGGATTAATTTTGACGACCTGGGGTTCCTTACCGTGACCACGGTGCACGGGACACAGGCGTTCTTGAAGTTCGTTCCAATCGAAATGCTGTCACCGCGGCTCGGATTCGATCCCGCGACCTCGTGCTTAGCAGTGCAACACTATAGGCGCTAAGCCGTCGCGGCGGGTTGAAGTCCACCTCAATCTATGCAGAATTCATAAGCTCAAATGAGGATGTGGCCCGATAAAATGACTCCTGCTATCAGTATTAGTGCCTGTCAGCGAGCGGACCATAAATTGATGTCTTGCTCACAATACCTCACGGCCAGTATATCTCCCTGGCAAATCATGTCTTCTTTGTTAAATAATAATGCACTACCTTATCATAATAGCGCGGCTATCTTTGAGAGGATCGCTGTTACAGCTTTTCATGGAATAGTATTGTAGACTTAAAACCTAGTGAAACTTGTGCAAAGGACTTTAAGCTTAACAGTTGCTCAGTGCCTGCTAACGTGGAGAAGTTAATGCTGATGGACTCTCGTAAAGGTTGCATGGTTGCGTATCTTGCATGGTTAGTACTGACGTGATATGGGTCTGCAAAAGGCGTGGGAAGCGGAGCCATGGGAAAGACTGAGAATTCGGAACCGATGTCGAAAGCGGCCTTGGAGCGAAGGCAGAAGCAATTAACTTGTAAGAATGTCCTTGCACGAAGTATTCCAGTGGACTATTACCCCACTGCATCGTATTTTTATTGCGATAGCAATTATATGGACACTGCAGGCGCATTTCTGACGTGTCCGTCATGTTCCGTATACAGTTTAAGCACGATAACATCGTCGGCGTGCCGTACGCTGTATGTGCGAGTGAAAGCTTGCGACGGTCAGTTGACGATCGCGGCTCCATCTCGTGTGTGAAAGGGAGGAAAGCGGGGAGGAAGCGCGCCGTCTTCCATCGAGCGCGAGGCACCAGGGGGAGGGGAGGGACGGGGGAGTTTCAACCCCGGCGGCCTCCTCAGGTCGTCCTCCTCCTTATAGAATTTGTTGAGGGATCAAATACATAAATAATAACTGCATTGCCGTTGCAAAGATGCTGCAAACTAATTATTGAACGCTGCGCACTGTCAAGTCAAGTAAAATATGTATTTCTTTTATAAAAGAACATACTCGCATATCCCAGAAATTGCGTCTGAAATAAATGATATCAACGATTCCATTTTTTTGTCTATTTAATAAGTAAAGAAAATATCACACGAACTTATGAAATATATCATTTCAAAGACAGCAAAGCAGTGCGCGCTGCTGATATGAAAAATGTAAAGGCTATCAAATGAACAAGTTGAGGACAAATATTTTAATGAAACTCTGTCACTCAAGAATTTCGTTTACATTTTTGTATATATGCAATGTCCAGGGAAAAATCTCAATGATGCTGTCCTTTGTTCCAATGTACTTCGCAGGAACAGCTGTCACTGGTCGTGTATTGTGTGCAATTGCACCGAAATTATAGTCTCAACAGAGAGAATATATAGAAAGCAGTAGTTCTGCAAAATATAAGAGCACGAGGCAAATGAAAGTGAGCCAGTGTGAATATATGACAAACGGGTAGTTTATGTAAAAGTAGCCTCCATGAGCATTTAGATATTTGTCCCACTGACTAACGAGTCGCGTGATTCCCGTCTCATGAGACTCCTTAGATTGCTGCTTCAAAAAGTCTGACTGAATCTTTCACGTCATCGTCCGACACGAATCAGGTTCCCTTGGGCTGTTTCTTCCGTTGCCCCAACATGTGGAAGTCTCAAGGCGACAGGTCAGGGCTGTATGGCGGATATTGCAGCGTTTCCCAATTGAACTTTGCCAGTTTTGTGTTAACGAAATCCTTTCTTAAATGTGCATCTTACCAGTCCCTTTCCATTCTAGTGAACTTGCCAGAATCTAGCATCAACAAGTTCGTAGACCAAATAAAGCGTCATGACATTAGCCGGGCAGCGGGCGCGGGCGAACGTGCGCGTTTTCTGCTACTCACCGAACATCGCAGTCCCGACGCCGTAGCAGAAATATTCCTCGCGTCTGTGCTTGCTCCATACCCGAGTTGTAGTCGATGGCTGCTTGCCGGTTCTAATTTTCGCGAGCCAAGCTTCACGCAGCTTCCTGTCCTGTGGCTACGTGAGAATAAGGCTGACACCAGGCTGCGTTGCCTGCATCCGAGCGGTAGCCTACCATGCTGGACGCCTCCAAAAGCAGCCACTACCTATTATAGCGATTTCAAATGTTGTCAAGCAGATACCCAAGGAGGGAAAACCTCACCACTTAATCGGAACCGCAGCGCAGGTGGGACTTTTGCTTTCAGTTCACTTTGGTGCTTCCGAAGCAGCCGACGTGGCTGCTGTATCCACGTGATCCCTCATGCCACGTCACGCCGACGGTCGCGCCAGCTTTTCCATGTGGTGGAGCTTGCCCCCAGTACAATATCATATCTCTGCTCCAACGACACAGAAGAAGTACAAGCACGTACAATAGCCCACACGACACTCGATCGTTGGTGTCATCATCATCATCATAATCATCAGCCTGGTTACGCCCACTGCAGGGCAAAGGCCTCTCCCATAGTTCTCCAACAACCCCGGTCATGTACTAATTGTGGCCATGCCGTGCCTGCAAACTTCTTAATCTCATCCGCCCACCTAACTTTCTGCCGCCCCCTGCTATGCTTCCCTTCCCTTGGAATCCAGTCCGTAACCCTTAATGACCATCGGTTATCTTCCCTCCTCATTACATGTCCTGCCCATGCCCATTTCTTTTTCTTGATTTCAACTAAGATGTCATTAACTCGCGTTTGTTCCCTCACCCAATCTGCTCTTTTCTTATCGCTTAACGTTACGCCTATCATTCTTCTTTCCATAGCTCGTTGCGTCGTCCTCAATTTGAGTAGAACCCTTTTCGTAAGCTTCCAGGTTTCTGCCCCATACGTGAGTAATGATAAGACACAGCTGTTATACACTTTTCTATTTAGGGATAGTGGCAACCTGCTGTTCATGATTTGAGAATGCCTGCCCAACGCACCCCAGCCCATTCTTATTCTTCTGATTATTTCCGTCTCATGATCCGGATCCGCCGTCACTACCTGCCCTAAGTAGATGTATTCCCTTACGACTTCCAGTGCCTCGCAGCCTATTGTAAATTGCTATTCTCTCCCGAGACTGTTAAGCATTACTTTAGTTTTCTGCAGATTAATTTTTAGACCCACTCTTCTGCTTTGCCTCTCCAGGTCATTGAGCATGCATTGCAATTGGTCCCCTGAGTTACTAAGCAAGGCAATATCATCAGCGAATCGCAAGTTACTAAGGTATCCTCCATTAACTCTTATCCCCAATTCTTCCCAATCCAGGTCTCTGAATACCTCCTGTAAACACGCTGTGAATAGCATTGGAGATATCGTATCTCTCTGCCTGACGGCTTTCTTTATTGGGATTTTGTTGCTTGCTTTATGGAGGACTACGGTGGCTGTGGAGCCGCTATAGATATCTTATCTATCTTATCTTATCTATAGATATATATATAGAGATCGTCGGTGTATGTTCATTAAATCAAGAGCTCAACCTTTGCGCGCAAAAAAGGGACAGATAGTACAAGGAGAGCAGGGGATTTTGTCCCTATGGCGCCTCAATGGTACTTCACGGTCGTGGAGTGGTTCTCGCGCGCGTAGCGGCGACGCCTCCTCTCCCGGCCTCTTCACGAGGGGCGCGTGCTTGCTCAAGAGCCGTGAGAATCGTATACGCGAGAGACCACGAACGCGATGCGGGCTTCTGTGCGGCCGTTTGTACGGCTTCTCGGGACACGCCGCCCTCCCTGCCGCGTGGTTTGAACGAATCCCTCGCGAGCTCGATACTCACGTGCGACGGGGAGACGCACACTGGGGGTCGGACGAGGCGTCAGCGCGTGCGCATCCCAGGATCTGCTGGAAATGGACTCCGTGTACTCGATTCACGACGGCTTCGGTAACCACGCGCGATGCCACGCGAGTCGTGCTGCCGTTACAGCTTAAAGAACAAACCCAGGCGTTACCGTCGGCCCGTCGAAGAATCCTAGGATCGGACCTAAAGAAAGCTTTTGGCAGTGTTACCCACGAAACAATATTAAACAGAATAAATGAGCTGGGCCTAGGCCAGTGAGTGTACAGTTATATACAAGGCTTCCCTACTAAGAGAAAAGCACACATTAAGATAGGAGACATTAACTGCGAAGAACTACAGATCGGAGGCGCGGATACGCCCCAAGGTTCAGCGATATCACCGATGCTATTTAACCTGGCTCTTATCGGATTGCCAGCAAAGTTACAGGAAATCGATGGCCTCAATCATACCACCCACGCTGGCAACATCTCCCCCGGGGTGGGCGATGGCAACGATGGACAGGTTGAAAACACATCACTACGTGCAATAGAAGCAGTTGAACAATACCTAGCAGGCACTGGGCTGGCGTATTCGGCGGAGAAATCTGAGCTCCTCATTTATGTACCGTCGTGACCTGGCTGAAAACCATCCAACTACGCGTAACGAAACAATCCGGATATGCACCAAACTACGGCAGATGGTACGCCCATACCCAATGTTGACAAGATCAGAATATTGGGCCTTAACATTGAATGTAACGGCTACAATGGAGAGACCATAAGCAAATTGGACAATACAACATCTCATCTGTGCTTCTTTTAGTGCATTATGTTCATTTCATGTTGCATTGTATACGCTTTTCTGTGTTTTCTTGTTTGTGATATGCCCCTCCTGCTTGGGCCAAAGTATTGGCCTGCAGTATTATTATATACTAAATAAATAAAACGAACATCGTGGAATGAAAGAAGGCAATCTGCTTAGACTAGTCCAAGCGTTCGTAATAAGCAGAATAGTATACATTGCATCGTACCTACGATGGTACTTGTCAGAAAAATACATATTAGGCTGTTTAACCTGAAAAATCTACCAGCAAGCAATCGGACCCTCTATCACCACCAGCAACGACAGACTACTACAGCTAGGAGGTCTCCATAACATACTGGATGAGCTAATCGAGGCACAACGAATAGCACAGTACGAACGCCTGTGCAAAGCTAAAAGAGTTAGGCAAATATTGGATGTCTTACGTATAAGGGATCATACCCAACATGGTGTCAAAGTAGAGATATCCAGACACATCATAGAAATGAAAACCATCCCTCCAATGCCGAAGAATAGGCATCACACCCACCATCAGCGTATAGACGGGAAAGCAGAGCAGGCAATGTGCAGAAGAAATTTGGTAAGAGCAATTAAGGACATCACATTTGTAGACGCAGCTCGATACAGGCACAAGCGCGCCTACACAGCAGTGGTGACAAATTACGAGGGGAAATGCTCGGCCAGCGCTGCAGTCAACACGCTACACGCAGAAACCACAGAGGAAATAGCTATCGTGTCAGCCATAGCACAAATACAAGTGGGCATAATCATCAGTTATTCTCAGACGGTGATACAAAACTTCGCCTACGGTCGAACCTCTCTAGAGGCACTACGACTCCTAAATTAGGTAATAACCACGACAAAAGTCTCGTTCTCATCTGGACACTTGTTCACACACTACAAGACGGTAGCAATGAGGTGGCGCACCGCATGGCTCGAGAGCTTACGGACCGAGCCTCGGTTAGCCCCGCCTCACCGACTATCGATGAGAGGGAGTGGGAAGATCGAATGGCCAGATTTTATGAAATTACACAAAACCATAGATTGCAGAGGCGCACATTCCCGCCGCCTCACCCAAAATTAAGCACAAATAAATCCAGATCCTATCCGAGTCCTGCTATCATGCACCTATAGCACACCCAGATTTATACACGGCTGTCAAGTGCAGACATTGCAGTCACCCTGGAGCATATCCTATGGGAATGTACGGCTATAACATAGCATAATGGTGATACTGCCTCAAACAGCGGCAGCCTCCGCGCGCGCTGGAAGCCTGCGTTGCTCAGCTCGGACCTGCAGCACCAACTCTGGGCCGTCGAGCGAGCCGAGGAAGCCGTCAAGGGCCAACAACCCTTGGCCGGAACCTAGGCAGGGTCAAGGCTCACGCCACCAAATCGCAGGGCACTCTATAAAGTTATTTGAATGAATGAAGATTTCCAATTATAATTTTGACGAACGATGTATTTAACGGTCCGCTATACCTCGGATGTGCCGTTACGTTAATTTTTATTTAGCAGGCAGACCGAACACGAGCGCTGGCTGTGTTGAGTCCTGCAACTAGAACTCGGCTCTTGGTATCGCAGTTAAAAATAAATAATTAAACTTTAGGAAATACAATATACAAGTGAGCGGAAGTTTGTTGCCGCGCGCATAAAGCCATGCCGCAAGAGATCGCCCTGTTATTTCCAATAAACTGCAGGCATCTTTGTGAGCGCTCCCCGAAACACCCGGTATGATACCGCCACCAATTTCCGGTAGGACCATTCCTTAGGAACAACCGCAAGTTTTTGCTCGTCACCCCTTGGCACCAGGCCGCTGGCGGGGGGTGCCTGTGTGGCGCCCCGCTAGAATCCGGGCTTAATTTTTCTGGCACCTCTACATCAAAGATCTGCTGCCGTGCTGTATCATTTCTCCATTTTTAGTGAATGATAAAATTAAATTATTCTTGATTGTTCTTGATTGACTTTATATAGGCAACTCATCGGCATTGTATAATTTCTCTCGCAGTTCGCCGAGAAAACCGCGAGGTGATAATGTAGGGGTGTGGAGTACGGCCATTCGCAAGTGCCCGCATGCAATAACTTCCTAAAGCGTCGAGTTCGTATACGAATATACCTGTCCGCGATTTGGCGAGTTGTCGTGGGCCGTCTCACTGAGTAGAAGCTTCTCTATCCGCATACTCTCAGTGTCACGTATGCGATCCCTTTCGCGAGATTTCGCGTGACACGATATGCGACGCATCGACGTGATTATACGGATGACACCGTTTCTGGCGCAGTGCCAAGCTCGCTTTCTTCGCACACTGCCAGGAATGGTTTCCGTCGCACTACTTCGACGCATCTAGCCGGTGCCTGGAGACACGCGAAATCTCGAGAAGGTGATAGTACCGCCGAAGGTGAGCGTTCGAGGATATTGGCCCCGAATAAAATTTACCATTGCTCTGCAAGGTATGTGGCTTATATGACCGTCCCCGTTGAGTTTCATATACAATAATTACTATAGAGAGAACTCTGGGGGTGCGATCGTTCAGCCGCCATGGGGATAATCCGAAGTACATGTATTTGTCTCATCTTCGTACTTGTAGATACAGATCTTCTTGTGGCTTTGTTCGCTGAGCTTTATCTGTCTTTATCGTCCTAAATTTCAAAGCGATCCGTACTTTTCTAAGCGCACAATACTCTGTGAACACGCACAGTCGCTACTACAGCGGCTCAACCTCTCTAGTTGGCCAAATTGAAACGCTCCAAGCGTTTCAACACACTGGCTTGCCCGCAAGAAACTTAGGAGGGCCTTCTATGGCGCTTGTCGATGCGCGCGTCCATGGCGTAATTGTCTCAAAATCGGGCCTCTGTGCTAGAGGTCCTGCGTTCGTATCGTGGCGTCGGACAATTTTGCTAATACTTCTATAATTATCTATTACACAGTACTTTGTTGGAAATGACGAACTTACAAAGTCGCCGAGCCGTTTTGAACTTTAGGCAACTTCACGTGCTTCCCGTGCTGAATGAACCGCCCCGATTGCAGCTCACGTAGACACTTAACGCCAGAGTTCCCTCCAGTAACAGTTCTATGAGCGTTACGGAAAGCGCTCATCGTGGTGGGCCATTTTGTCTTGTCAGCCCGTCAAGGCTTCGCTCACACACGTTGTCACACAGCGCGTGGGATCTGAATAATATCTGCCGCCTAAGTTTTCTCGGTCAACACTTAGGTCGAGAATGGTCTCGCTCCGCCGATCGACTTCGCTTGTCTTCTCATCAAACTGGACCGTCAGTGCACGGGTTTCAAGTACGTGATTGTGCCGAGCATGTGTCAGGAAAGTTAATCGCACTTTGCGCCCCACCCAACTATTACACGCGATTGGTTACTCAGGCGTCTCCTCACCTGGTGGCACAGTGGACAGGATGGTGGCTTCAACGGCGGGCGGCGGCCGCTTTCCGCCCCATGAGATCCAGCGACCGTAGAGCAACGCCTTGAGCAGCTCTCCCTGCTCCTCGGGCAGGCAAGACGATGCCGCCACCGGAGTCGGGCACACCGGCCGACGAGGTCGCTGCAGCCTGCAGGGTACATACAGCCGAGTGACGCGCCTGTGGTGAGACGGCTGTCAATCGGTAAGCCTAACTGCTCTGCGACACAATGAATCACTTAGAACCTTTGCTGGACGTCCAATGATCCCTGTAGGAATCAGAATGCTTTGCAGGAAATGTTCGACACGGTAAAGAACACACGCCAAAACTAGCCGGATAAGTCAGAGTGCTAGCAACATGGAGGAAAGAAAATGATGAGAGGGAGCATACCGCAACGCGATTGATGCCAACCTGGTGGCCCAACTAGTGATCGCACGTCGAAGTTTGCGGTTGGTTTTAGTGTTGCCGCTCTGCAGGCCGAATCATGGCAGGGCTGCTAAACGAGCGCGCACCGAATAAAACCCTACTGGCATAGCTATACTGGGAACAACACGTCTCAGCATATCTCGATTCCTGACGCAAGAGGTCACGTGTTAGGCCACCACTGTGGCTTCACGGAGAGTTCATTTGCCAAGGCAGGCTGCGTGACGAAATGCTCCCTCCTATATTTTTTTCTTCCTACATCGCTATCAACCAGGTTACATAATTAATGTATAAGTTATTGCTGCTGGTCGTTGAATATGACTTACATTTAGAACTTCATATGTGGTCGCAAGCGGGGTTTCAGCGTCCGTGCTGACTCTTTTGATCTTGACACCCAGGCAATGTAAGATTACAAAGCGAAGCCATGAAGACAATATTGGAAAACAATGCCACTCTTCATACACGTGATTTTTTGAAACTCTATAAGCTGCTTGCGGCTTGTCTAACTTGTGACAGATGGCCCTCGCATATAGTCAAAACTGATTTGAGAGTCTGATTTCTATTTTTCTCGTTTACGGCGAAAACCTGATATGTCGCACGAAGCGAAAAATCTGGCGTCCGGCATTGTCATCCGATGGTACTGAAACCCACGTGACCAAGTAATGAGGTCACGTTCCCGACGCTGGACCAGCTGCGATTCGCACTGGGAAATCCAACGATGAACTGCCACAGCGTTGGCCGACACCCAAAAAAAACAAACTAGCCCACTCCCAAAAGCGGAATAATGTGAATTAACGCGCGTTAAAATATTTTAAGGTGTATTAAAGTAGATTCTGGTTGGTACCAATTAGTTGGTACAAAATTAAGTTCGAAGGCAGTGCTTGTCGTCGTCGTTCTTTCGGTACTCTTGTCTGTGTACGCGCTGCAGTCAAGTTTACAAATTAGAGCTAGGTAGATTAAGATGGAGTTTGAATTTAAGGTGATAACTTAGACAAGTCCTGCAAATCACGTGAGGATGTTTATAAGTGACTATCAACTTTTCTCCTTCGGTTGCACAGCGGATGACTTTGTCGTATGAAAACAGAAGAAACGGGTTAAGAAGGTGCAGGTAGTGATTCATCGTAATGGTTACTACCGATGGAGACTTTGTTGCCGTTAGTAACGGTAGGGCTTTGTTATATCCGACGCCGCCAAGGCTCCGCAGGCGTAGTACGCAAATGTTAAACGTCTTCGCGCAGGAAAGTGCAGTGCCGATCAAAGCTGCCCTTTATGCGATGGCTGGGCTATCTACATTCGCTCGCGCGCATCTCGCTCCAGCAGAAGGGACCGGAACAGTCCTCTTCAACTTCCTGTTCTGTTTCGATGCTCTACGCGGTTGACCGCAGAGCTGCACTTGCAATGCAACTACTCGAGAGAAATCGACAGCGTTGAGATTCCTGGCGTTCTTTCCGGTGCTGCTTGGCGTCACGTGTAATGCGAGAATGCGTCGTGTGAAAAAGAGACTGAAAGAAAGCCCCCATTACCGATGATTCTACAGACCAGGAGCGTCTTGCACGAACATTTAATAACGGAAATAATGACGTATTTAGGAACGCGTTCTTAAATGTTCCATAGACAGCGACTAGTCTGCACAAGAACGCGTTCTCAAGTTGTTTATTGTTTTCATTATTAAATGTTCGTGCAAGCCGCCCCTAATACGTAATTGTATAAAAAAAAGTAACATTTTTATTTACAACTTGAAATTTTCAGTCTGGTGCCAGTTTGCATTACTTGGTACAGGTACTTGGAGCGATACCAGGTTATCGGTGTAGGTTGATGAAATTGCGAAATGAGACAGCTAAACTGGGAGAGAGAGAGAGAGAGTGTAAGAGAGACACAGAGAGAGACTCTTGATTAGAAAAACAGATTTTTTTGCCGACGCGTATCCAACCACTCGCATGCTACTCCTTGTGTGGATGGGGAATGGTATTAAAAGATTCCGGAGAGGTTTAAAAAAGCAAGAAAAAATAAATACGAAATGCGCAAGCGGTAATGAGATTTACAGGTGATATGGCGGGAAAACTTGCGCTTTTCCGCGTGAAACGGTGAATCTTTAAAGCTTTGAGATTAGACCAATTTCTGAGCGTCGGTTTTGGTAAAAACTATTATTCTGAAATTTCAGTATTGGAGTCCATTTCGGGCAGCTTCGTTCGCTTTTTCGTTTCTCGAAATACCAGCATGGCCAGGTATACAGTGGACGGTGATGCGATGCCCAACAATCTCCTCGTGGTGAAGGTAGGCAATGTCAAATGCTGCAGGTCAGTTATTACATCGCTTGTGCCTGTTCCTCATACTTTGTAGGGCTGTTTGCGAATCCGTCAATTTCACCCATATCTTTGGCGACCGCTGTCGAAGTAAATACACAAGTGTCTCCTTAATGTCAGATAGCTCAGCTGACGTAGATGAGCTTGCTCGCTCAAGATGAAACGAGAATCGTTGCCTTGTAGAGGGTGCACAAAAATTGAGCATGACGAGTGGCGTCGAGTTGTAGAGTAACCTTTGAAACTGTGCGTTGCGGCTCCGTATTCTTTGTGCATATATTCCAATGCTGTCTGATAAGTCACTGCTTGAAGCATTTTCTTTTTCGCACTGATTCCAGGGATATGTTGCGCAATTTCCAGTGGTGACAGTGTCCAGGATGACCTGTTTCTTGGTGTAATTTGTGACGTCTGAGCAGGAATCGAAACAGACATGCTTCCGACGGCCTGCCCCAACCTAGATGTAGCACGGGTTCTAGAAATCTCCTTTTAAAAGTGGGTCTTCGTATGAATGACGTGTCGGGGGTGCATCCGAAGTGTCTCCTAGGAGAAACACAACTAGATAGGTATACTTCTTGGGCGTAGTGAATCGTGGCCGCAAATTAATTGATCTACATTAACTAGACAGCAAAATACAAAATTGCGGAAAAGCACGCAACGCAATAGGCGCTTTAATTAAAACACTTAGACACAGAAACCGAGTGATAACTTCGAAGTTTCAGCCCTTTTAAATAACGCAAACTTGCATGCGTGCGTCGTCAAGCCTCGGTTGCAGGCTGTACAGAGTACATCATCCTTTGTAAGGGCAACTCTGGTCCCACTTGGCCTTTATCACTGCCAAAGCTCGATATATCAGACCCTGACTTGTCTCTCAACCTCAACAACCAATGTGCACGCAGGTGCAATTAATTTTAATTAAAGATGTATTCAGTGCACTACGGACATTTGAAAACAGACAACAGTACGCCTCCACGCAATTACACAAAGGTACACTGGGTCCACCTGTCCTTCCATTGCTGCAAGTACCCTCGGACGTAGTCTCCTGTAAAGCACTTCGGCAATGCTATCGTTTGCTTTTCATTTGTCACGACCCCACATTTGGAGAACAAGAAGTAGGCGGCACAGATGCGCCACGCACTGTGGGAGTTTATCAGTGGCGAAGAATGTTGCGGGTGGCTGGTTATCCAGCATTTATCGAGGTTCCGCAAAGCGTTATCAAATGAGCGAACGCGTTGTGCGTAAATAGTGTGTGTGTGCGTGCGCGTGCGTGCGTGCGTGCGTGCGTGTGTGTGTGTGTGTGCGTGTGTGTGCGTGTGTGTGTGTGTGTGTGTGTGCGTGCGTGTGCGTGTGCGTGTGTGTGTGTGTGTGTGTGTACTTAGATTTAGGTGCATGTACTTAGATTTAGGTGCACGTTAAAGAACCCCAGGTGGTCGAAATTTCCGGAGTCCTCCACTAGGCGTGCACGCCTCATAATCAGAAAGTCGCTTTGGCACGTAAAACCCCATAATTTAATTTGTTTTCAACCTAACATACATTTTGTCGCAACTATTCTTCAAAAGTTACCATTTTCGGCACCATCATCGCCGTAGCCCTTAAAATTTAATATTTTCGCAGTCAAAATCCGGTGAACAGAGGCCTTTCTCAATTGAAGTGCACCTTATATCATTGTAATAATCCTGCGGTGGTCACTGAAAACAAGAGAACGCACACGATCGATATCTCTGTCTTCGCTCGAGTTGTTGGAGAGATAGGTGTCCTAATCTTGAATCACTCGGGGGGGGGGGAGGCTTCATGGCCTCTTCCCAAAAGCGCTGGACGCACTTGAACACATTTTTTCCCTCTCCCTCTTCATGGCATTCCTTCAATGGGTCATTTGCAACATTCGATAAAATTCCGGCATCATTATTGCCCAGGTGGACTCCCGAACAGTTCACCTGCAGAGGATGGGGGGCAGTCAACTCGGATGATCAACACCAGTGCACGCCATAATGTGGGCTGTGCGGGGGCCCACACCCTAAGGCGGACAAAAGGTGCAAGGAGAGATTCCAGATCCCGTACATCGTCAGAAGGAGACAATGGGAGAGTGCGGTGGTGGAAGCTTCGACAAGTGCGGCTTCGTCAACACCACATAGCAGCTACATCAAGAATCAATTCGAGCAACCTCCACCGCAAGAGCCTAGGGGGCGCTCCCGATCCAGGGGACGCTCTCGCTCCAGAGGGAGCCCCCAGATTCGCTCTCGATCAAGAGGGCGCTCTTGTTCCAGAACCAGGACCAGATCACGCTCCAGGGGTCGCTCCGGATCCCGGCGCCGAGGCAGTCAAGTGCGGTTCAAGTCCTGCTCGAGGTCCTGCTGCAGGGATTGCCGACCCGAGTGCTACCCGACCTGGGCCGACCGAGTTCGAGGAATGCCGGAAGAGGTAACGCGGAGCTCACCGCCAGAGCATGATAGAGGTAACAACAGACTAGCACAGCTTGAGCCCGAAGACGGCATGACCAAGAACACACTAGCTCGACTGATGACAGAAATTGCCGAGATTAAGAAGGGCAGCCAATACGTCATGCCTGACAAGCAGCCAGCCACTCCCCAGTCAATGGAAGTCCCCATGGTTGAGAAGAGCGACACGGATAAGCAACCAGCCGCTCCCCAGCAAATGGAAGTCTCCATGGTTGAGAAGATCGATACAGAGAGGCCCGCTAAAAAGAGGGCAATCGCTAACGAGCAAGAAAGAGCACCAGGCAGGGCCAAATCGGAGATTCGCGAGTTGCTCTCCGTCCTCAGTGACAGCATTAAGCAGATAAATGAAAAGTTCTCGCTCTTCCACAGCAACATGGGTTCCATGGAGGAGCGCATTAATCAGCGGATCAGCAAAATTGAATCCATCTTAGAAAACGTTGTAGCACCTGTGCTGGTAACTAAAGCAACAGCATCGACTAGTAACAGCTCGGGGGCGATTGGCCCTGCGAAGGTTAGCACAGCAACTCAAGAGCAATACGATGGCCACTCAAACTAGCTCATTCAAAATGTGGCAATGGAATTGCAGGGGTTTCCTTTCCAAGAGGGCTCCCCTGCAACAATATATTCGCTCACACGCAGAGAAGCCAAATGTTATCATTTTACAAGAAACATTAACATCTAACGTCACGCTGTCTGGCTACAGGACCGTAGCAAAGCACGAAGAAGGGCGGGGGATCACCGTACTGGTTAGCAACAAGCTGGCCCACATCACTCACGACCTTAAGATGACCGCAAGTAAAGTCGAATACATGATCATAGAGATCATCCCTAGCCCAACTAACCGCGAAAGTATATTCATCCTGAATGTCTACAGTAGTCCCAAATCTCCAAGACAACGCTTCAAAGCCCTAATCACCAAGGCAACGCAACTAGCACGCGACTCCCCTTTGTTCATAGCTGGTGACTTCAAGTACCACATCTGGGGCTAACCATATAACACAAAGAAGGGGGAGGACCTCTGGCGTGAGGCGATAAACCTAAACTTGATGCTAGTCACGGACCCAGCATTCCCCACCAGATGCGGAACATCGTCGAGCTGTGACATGACACCGGATCTCACCTTTGTCGGAGAATTACAGCGGTCAAGTGGACGAACCTCGGGGTAGACTTTGGAAGCGACTATTATTTCTTGGCCACGCACCTCCAAGTCGAGCAGAAGAGACAGGCATGTTTCAGTACACAGACTAGGACAAATTTCGCAAAATTAGGGAAGAGCGAACGGAGAGTGAGGAGAAGCCTAGCCTCGAACAATGGGTTGTACAGGTTAGACAAGACATCAAAGCTACCACCAAAGAGGTTTGTACCGACCTCCCAGTGGAAAAGATGGACAGCCGTCTGGCTCACCTGTTGGAGGCCAAGCAGTCCCTCCTCGCCAGGTGGAAAGGACAACGGCTCAACCACAGGCTAAGAAAAAAGATATCGGAAATCAACAGAGCTATAGGGGAACACTGCAGAGCCCTTTCCAAACAACAATGGGATGAGGTGTGCAACTCAAACGACGGGCAGATGCGCAACGGGGGCTGCTGGAACCTCCTAAAGCATCTACTCGACGAGACGAACACTAAAGCCAACCGACGCAACACACTGGCGTGCACTCTACACACAGCCAAGGGAGAATATTCGAGAAAGGAAATTTTATCCAATCTAGTGAAGAAGTACCTATCAGTCGCATTGGGCCCTACACCACCTTCTCCTGACTACGAAAACTCCGAGAACCCTGAGCTAGACGCGGAATTCGGGATTGAGGAGATCAGACAGGCGCTCCATGCCCTCAAGGGCAGATCGGCTCCGGGTCCGGACAAGATCACAAACAAAGCTCTTCTGGACATGGACCAGAAGTCCATCGAATACCTAACGGACATCATTAACCAAGCATGGAGCAGCGGTGAAAGTCCCGGAAATGTGAAAATCGGCCAACACCATTCTCATCCCCAAGCCAGGCAAGCTGCCCAGCCTCGATAACCTCCGCCCAATTTCGCTCACATCGTGCGTGGGGAAGGTCGTTGAGCACACGTTCCTAAACAAGCTTTCACGCTACCTGGAGGACCACGACATTTACCCACAGAATATGATCGGCTTCAGGGTCGGACTCTCGATGCAAGACGCGATGAAGCTCATCAAGCATCACATTATTGACGGTAATACGCGGGATACGAGAGCCATACTAGGTCTAGATCTGGAAAAGGCCTTCGATAACGTTCTTCACTCATTCGTTTTAAACACAATCTCGAGCCTTAACCTCGGGAAGCACTTTCATTCCTACACGAGATCTTTCCTGTCAGACAGAGAAGCCACCCTTACGATCGGGGACCTGACTTCAGACATGGTCAAGCTGGTGTCTAAGGGGACGACGCCACAAGCCATATCCTCAACCCTCTTCGTGATTGGTCTATCCAGGACACTCTCTGCTATCGACGGTATCAGTCATACCATATACGCACACGACGTTACCATCTGGTGTACGGGAGGTAGTGACGGACAGGTAGAGACGGCCCTGCAAGAGGCGTTTGATGCTACCGAGAAATACCTTGAGTCCACGGACCTTCGGTGGTCACCGCGCAAGTCGGAACTGCTACTTTATCAACCCAAGCGTAGAGGCCCGAAACCAAAGGGATGGAAACCACTCGCCGAATGCGACATAAAACTGCGCACAAACGACGGAGGCTATATTCCGAGGGTGGGTGCTATCCGGATTTTCGGCATGATGGTAGAGCCGAGTGGTTCAATCAACCAGACAGTGCTGCGACTCTCTAAGAAGACGGACAATGCCATCAGACTAATCAGGAGAGTGCCCAACCGGCAGCAAGGCCTCGGAGAAGATAACCTCGTGAGATTGGTACATGCGTTCGTACTGTGTCATTTCACTAACGTCGCGGCTATGCACAACTGGCAAATATCGGAGCGGGATAAGCTCAACGCAATAATCAGGAAGGCAACAAGAGAGCTCACGGCCTCCCCATATAAACTCACACGGAAAGCTTACTTCAACTCGGCATGCATAACACGCTAGAGGAAATAGCGGAAGCACAGGAGAGGGCCCAGTTCGTCAGGCTATCTACTACACAAGCTGAAAGACACATCTTACAGGAGCTGGGCGTTCCCCCCCACAATAATCTAAACAAAGTTCTGTAGCACCCCCTCAAGAGCAGTGGGGCCGCATCACTGTCGCCCCGATTTTACGAAACGTCCATCCAGA
Organism: Dermacentor albipictus; assembly: GCF_038994185.2. Classification (NCBI taxonomy): domain Eukaryota; kingdom Metazoa; phylum Arthropoda; class Arachnida; order Ixodida; family Ixodidae; genus Dermacentor; species Dermacentor albipictus. The sequence goes on from NW_027225568.1 coordinate 181,526, forward strand.
ACACAACGTGGGAAGATGTCGGGCGCGCGCGAAGGCTCTCCTGGAAAAGGCTCGCGAACGGGCTTCGGAGAAGAGTTTCGTAGACGCAGCGCGCTACGCCCACGGACAGGCCTTCGCTGTAGTTAGCGTAGATCATGAAAGGCAAATAACGAACGCAATCTCGATTCGGACGACGTCCTCTGAGATCGCAGAGCAGGCTGCAATAGCGATGGCCTTATTGGACGACAAGAGGACATCAATCTACAGTGACTCGATATCAGCAGTTGGGGCATTTGCCAAAGGAACCATATCCGAGCTGGCTCTAAGGATACTAGGAAGCAAGGAGATCAAGCCACACACATTGATCCGGTTTCCAGCCCACGTACACGGGACAGATCGACGTTGCCCCGCCCAACCTCAATGAGTCGGCACACGGAGCTGCGCGAGTGATCATCAACCGCGGAGCTACCCGGCAGCGTGACGCTGGGGGTACTGACAATCGGGACTCTCCTTCCTCGTACACCGAAATTACTAAGCACTTTCACTTGGCTCGGAGGATCTACCCCCCTTCCACACTGCAAACTCAATAGACCTCAGGCTTTGACACTAAGGCTTTTACAGACGGGGGCATACCCAAACCCCCTACTTTTTTCACAAGATGCACACCGAAATTCAGACAACATATGCATGTGCGCTATGCAATGACTTAGCGAATTTACCTCAAATGCTCTGGCGATGTCCCGCGTTACGCGGCGATGAAAGCAACACTTCTTCACGTTGGGATGCGGTCCTACACAGTCCCAACCTCGAAAAACAGTTATGGGCTGTCCAACGGGCCCACCACGCGGCGGAGGGGCTCGGCCTCTCTGTCCCGACGTGGGAGCGGCCCGCTGTGCGCTAGTGCGCGCCCTAGAGGACCCTAATAAAGTTTTTTTATGCGAGGCATATTACCGTAGGTTTCGCGCCTTCGCGCGACGCCCGGCGGTGGCCACCATTGACCCTGAAGTGGGGTCACGTGACATTACGTCACGTGATGACGTCACACAGGCTGCAGATGGGGCCTCATATCGCGCCGTCGGTCGCCTCCCGGCGGTGGCCACCATTGACCTTCAAGTGACCTTCAAGTAGGTCACGTGACATGACGTCACGTGATGACGTCACACCGGCTGCACATGGGGCCTCATATATATCCCGGCGGTGGCCACCATTGACCCTGAAGTGAGATCGCATGATGTGACGTCACGTGATGACGTCACACCGGCTTCAGATGGGGCCTCATATCGCGCCGTCGGACGTCGTCCGGCGGAGGCCTCCACGCTTCGGTTCGCGCCGTCGCGCGCGACGTGGCGGCGGCGCCACCATCGCTGCATCACGTGATATGTGACGTCACACCAGGGATGAAGTGGCGCGCGCCCGCCGTCGCGTCAGTCTCTGTGCCCGCAACCGCGCCAGCGTCTTTGCGCCGGGCATGTATGCGGTAAAGATGCCTCCAAACGCTAAAAATACGCTAAGGTTAAGCCCTGTGGATCCTTCGCATCCACTGGGCTTAACCTTGATAAGCCTCCAATTTTTTATCTATCCATCCATCCATCCATCCATCCATCCATCCTTCCATCATTATTGCCCAGTTGCAAGAGACATTTTATATCGATCCTTTGTGCCGTCTGGTCGTCTATCTCCATTTCAACACATTAAAAAATTGAGGAGCCATTTCACCCTGTGAAGGTGGGTGACCAGCGAAGCTGCTACTGTAGCATAAATTATGTTGGTATAGGGTTTTGTTGGTACGTAGCTATGCATATAATTGTGCATGTGCCATCTATGCAACGTACAAAAAAATATCAGGTGCGCGTTACGTCACGCACTGCGTCACACATGCACAGAGCTACCGCCGACGGCCTTTCACGAAGCCGCTCTAAAGACGCAGCTGTTGTCGACGCAGCTGACCGGGGCGCAGTCCAAAGGATTGCACGAAGGAAGACACGTTTGTTTGTAATTTGCCATTGAGTGTACTTCCTAGTTAATTAGGCGAGTGAAACTTGGAAGGACTAGAGTTTTATTCTAGCGGACAAACATGGGGCTGTCTGTTCCCTTCCTGTAAAAGCCCATGTATTAACAGCAGACGGGAATTTCACAAAATTGACAACGTCACTGTGAACCACATAATTAGGAAAGAAAATGGAACTCGGCGTAATGTTAGAGTCCTCTTAGCAGCTAATTGTCATATAATTCGTTCCGAGATAGTTTCGATAAAAGAAGAGTTACGGCCGTTTTCTGTAACCATGCATACTCCTTCCGTAGAGGCCCAAGTACTAACAGCAGGCGGGAATTCTGGAATTTTTACGACTTCACTGTCAACTAATTGTGGCAAGTAAATGGAACTCGGCGTAATGATAGAGTCGTCTTAGCGGAAAATTTCAGTATTTTTTCCAGGATTGCTACATTAGCCTGACGGCTACACAGCATGCACGAGAAAGTTGGCTTTGCCTCAAGGCGTCTTCTGTTCACCGCCACGATTTTTTCCGGAGGGTAGCCACGAACAGCTCCGCTGTAAAATGGTTGCACGTATATTTCACGTATGTGCCACATCACGTAGCAGGCCGGCTCACTCTAAAGGTGGCGGGTTTTTCTTTCTAGCAAAGACAGCGACAGCACTTCACCTCTTCCCAATCCTTCTCTAACTCACTGCATGACATTTTCAGATGTCTCGTAGATATGCTAAGTGATGCAATGGCTTGAGAAGGAGTAACGGCAGAAAATAATGACGAATTTGGTGTCGGAAAAGCGATTCTAATGGCAGGTGAAACCAACACGTCGCGTTTTATGCATGCAAGTCTTTTCACGGAAAGGCCGACCCTATTCTATACGATATTTTTCAGTGTCGGTTTCGAATTGCTTCGCATCCTGGGTCAATAAAGAAAAGGCATGGAAGAATTTGGCAAAGAGAGTAAGTTTTTTATTGAAACAAATTTATTACTTATATTTTTTCGAAAATTGAATTTATAGTCAAAATAATGGCATTTCGCACTTATGACTGGGTGACTGCAAATTACATGCTTGCTTTCTTGTTTGGGTGGTTGGTTATCTGAATGATTGGCCTGTTGGTTGCTTGGTTAGTTTATAACCAAACGCGGCGTACCCATTTGGCCGCCGGGCCTGAACTGGCGGGAAACGGCGGGTGCTAAGCGAGCGAGAACGTGATCAAAGCCTTTCCCACCCCCGGAGGGAGGAGACGCCTGTGATTGGCTGACGCCTTGCGCTGCGTCTACTACTTCATGCAAATAAAACTGCTTTAAAAATCTCGTATGACGAAACCGCAGTGGCTTAACCGGTTAGCGTGGTGGTTTTGCAACCCAGAGTCGAAGGTGCGAATCCGCAGCCCCATGCGCAATTTCTGCTTATCGCGCGGCTTGCTTTTTTTCGTACACCAACACAGACGCCGACACGAGTGAGGCAATACAAGCTTCGATTGAATGTTGCATTTGGGGTGAACATTATCCCGCAGTGCGGCGAAACCGTATGGGCTGTAGGCGTCGAAGGAAAATATCGCCAGCACGGAGGGCGCATCATCGCGCCGTGCGGTCAAACCGAGTGTGCGCACACCTGTCAACGTCGATGATACGGCGGTGAGCACTGTACCTCCGTTACCCTTATAGGGAATAGAAGAAGAAGACGACGAACCTGCTGCTAGCCTGTATGAGTAGCTCTGCCTACATTTATCGTTATTTTCGTTATTTTCTGGTAATATTACTGGTCAGAACGGTTCAAGACGTCTGTCGACTCGAAAAGGTACCTTCCGTATCGGAGACCGATGGGTTGTGCGCCACCCGCCACCTCACAAGGTGCTAGAAGGAAACAAGCTGGCACCGACGAGCACCCCGCCATGACCTCCCAAGGGCTGACACCGGGTCAGAAACGCCAGCTGGTTTGTACAAGCCAGCCTGACTGCAAGCGACAAGACACTGGTGAATCTGAAGATGAGTCAACTATCATCGAGGACGACAACGTGGAGAATCCTTCAGACCTGGATATGGACGAGGGTGGTTTCCGAATTGTGCGCCATCGTAAAGACAGGGCGGAGGGCATTCCAGTGTTAATCACTGCAGCATGCGAAAGAGATAATTTAAGGCAAGTAAACCCTATTGTCCTGTATTCTGAGCTTGAAAGAATTCTCGGTGGAGCACCAGTGAAGAGCCACTTCACAGCACAGGGAGCATTGCTCTTAGATGTAGAGACAGAAGGACAAGCCAACGTCCTTCTGGAGACCAAGAATATCGGCGGCATAGTCATATCTGCCCGTGTTCCACACAGTTATATGAAAAATACGTACATTGTTAGAGGAGTCCCTAAATGGTACTTGGATGAAGAGCTACTCACCTACCTGAGACCTCAGGGAGTGTTCCATGCAAGAAGAATCATCCGTCGGGTCCAAACCTCGTCATCTGCGTGGGAGTCAAGGTGCACTAACTCGGTGGTTCTCACATTTGCTCAAAATTCTGAACGCCCGGAGAAGATCAACCTTGGTTTCACCAGACACGAGCTTGTCGACTACGTGGAGACACCACCACGCTGTTTTAAGTGTCAGCGCTTCGGACATATCGCTAAGTACTGTCGTGGGGAACAGAGGTGCAAGCGCTGTGGGGGACCTCATGACTTTAAGACGTGTACAAGTAAAGACAACTTTGTGTTTGCAAATTGCGGCGGTGACCATCCTGCTAGCCTATGGTCGATGCCCTGCGAGGACAGCTGCTCAGCGAAGAAATAAGTTGTTTGTTCTGGGTCCAAAGAGTGCAAGCGCACCATCGAACACGAAGAAGACATCCAGAGCGCCACAACTATCTGGTTTGGAAACAGAATACGCATCTCACTTCCCGCGTCTCACACCGATAAACGAAGTTACTGAGCCAACGCAAGCGGTCTCGGCGGCTGAGAAACCGGTTCGAAAAGAGCCCGAAAAACGCACCTATGCGGCCGCCATAAACCGACTTCAAGTACCACTTGGCAACAGTCAGCAGGAAAACTGCCAGCATGTGATACGCGCTTTGTTCACGGCACCACGTTCCCACGTCGCGAAGATGCCTGCTAGTTCAACGAAGGATATGCTGGAAGCAGTGCTGGCTCTTGAGTCAGTAATACTCTGCTCTACTTCTACATACACTCAGTAGCATAATGGCAATGTCTCGCCCACTTGGTCCATTCCGTCGTCCAAAAGTGCCCTTAATAATGCAATGGAACTGCGCCGGTATTCTACAGAGTCTTTCTGAACTCAGCCTTTTCCTTCGAGACATACCTATACCAATTCTAGCCATTTCGGAGGCCGGTCTCCCGAATGGAAGGACGATCCCAGGGTACATCAGACATGGAAATCCGAGTAGACCATAATTTGCAAATGGGAGTGCGATGATATACATCAGGCGAGAAATACCTCACGTCACCTTACCAGTGCAACACCTTTGTTCTACCTTCTTGGAATTCGTCACTGTGCAAGTGTGCCTAGGAAAACGAAAACTCAGTGTGGCGTCGGTGTATATAAGTGCGCGCAGGAAGGTCTCCATGGAGGCGTTCATAAAGGACCTTTGCATTCGTTGCCCCACTCCTATAATAATCTGTGGCGACTTTAACGCACATCATTCGCTTTGGGGAGATAAGACTGCCGATTCCCGAGGCAAGGAACTTGTGACAGCCGCGGATGCTCCTGACTTATGTATCGCGAACGATGGCAAACCGACTTTCTTCAGACCACCAGATTCATGCAGTGCCATAGACCTCGTGATCCATTCTACAGACCTTGTCGTATCGTCAACAACGGCCCCAGACAGGATGGGCAGTGACCACTTTCCGATCTTCACGAACATCACCGGATTTAACACTGCTGGGCGACAATTCTGTGCTGTGACCCGCTGGGACACATACAGAGAAGCGTTGGACGAATCCCCTGGTGAGCTGTTCGCAGATATGCTGCGGAGCAAAAGAGTGGCTACCTCAATATTGAAACTGCCAGATCATTTCCCTACTCCTGATTTGAAACTAAAGAACCTCTGCGCAGCGCGTAGGAGAGCGGAGCCAAAACTGATGAGAAAAACGGAAAATACATCTGCGAAAACTGAATACAACAGTATAGACGCTGTCATCCATCGTCACACAAAAAGGTTAAGACGAGTTCAATGGGCTGCTTTCTGTGAGAGTTTATCGGCGTTTACTCCCATGACAAGGATATGGGGAGTAATGAATAGCCTATCCGGAAAGATTCGCCTGCACAAGCCATTCGAAGCACTGCTTTAAAGCAAGGAAAAGATTTGCAAACCCTTGCAGAAGATTTTGCAGACGTATACACATCTGGCAGATCAGCAGGAGTATCGAACCCTCTGTTGTCTGAAGCATCCCATACCATGGATACGCCGTTCACCTTTCGTGAGTTGGATTTGGCGCTTAGCAAATTAAGAAGACGCTGTGCTGTGGGTCCCAAATCGATCAGCAATCAGATGCTGACAAATCTGCCATATGAACAAAAACGAACAGTTCTGGACATATTTAATCACGTCTGGAGCACAGGAGAGATCCCAGAAGCGTGGAAGACTGCCTGGGTGGTGCCAGTGCTCAAGTCGGGAAAGGATCCTGCAAACCTCACCTCATACCGGCCGGTATCGCTAACATCATGCGCATCAAAGTTGATGGAAAGACTAATATGTACGAGGTTAACATGGTATCTCGAGCAAGGAAATAGACTGCCATCATGTATGACCGGATTTTATCCATGGTTGAGTGCCCAGGACAGTGTCTTGGATCTACTAAGTCATATCGAGCACCATTGCGTAGACGGCCTTTCCACACTCGCCATCTTTATGGACGTTGCCAAGGCATACGACTGTGTCCTTCATACAGGCATCATCAACGGACTCCGAGCCATGAGGGTCTCGGGAAATGCTCTTCGATTCGTCCATGAATTTCTCAGTGATCGATGTGTCCAAGTTAAGCTCGGAAGTATAATCAGTGACAAGCGACGAATTTCCCTCGGCGGCCCACAAGGAAGTGTCCTATCCCGCTTGCTTTTTAACGTTGTCATGGCCAGCCTTCCAGATGCCCTGAAAGTAGGTCGGACGGCAGTTAAAATGTCCATCTACGCAGATGACATCTGCATTTGGATCTCGGGATACCAACACAAACGTTTGGCCCGAATAGCCCAGGCCGCAATCTCCACTATCAATCGCCACTTATCGACGCTTGGCCTATCTTTATAAGCAGAAAAATCGGCCTTCATGCTTCTCCCGGGAGTGAGACGCAAGTCAACACGTCTGACGCTGAATATCAGAGGGCACTAAATTCTTCGTGCAACTCATGTTCGATTCCTGGGCGTCACCATCGACAACAAGCTACTATGGCGTGGTGCGGTCGAAAGTGTTGTGGCTGCATCAGTGCAAAGAATCAACGCACTTCGTCGATTGGCAGGTATACGTTGGGGAAACAATCCTATATCCATGCTTAAACTAAACGCTGCACTGATAACAAGCCGCATTCTCGATCAGCTCCCTCTGATATCACCGTCATCGAGTCAATTCGAGCGCTTGGAGGCAGTGCAGAGAAGGGGACGTCGCTTGGCGATGGGAGTTCCAACGGTGGCTTCAAAAAAGAAAGTCACTAATGAGGCAGAGTCTCTTCCACTCCGCCTCTTGGCATCTCAGGCCTTCCTGACGCAGCTATTAAGGCTGGGTGAGTCACGCGCAGGCACGGCGCTTCTCCGGCGGCTAAGAGCAAGAACTCGCTCACATTTCTATGCGGCGCTGAACACCTTCCGATTTTTAGGATTGGAATGAACTAAACGACGTCGCCTTGACCCGCCATGGTCTTTTCCGGACGTTACCTGCAGCCTCAATGTACCCCACCTACCGACGAAACGCACCATTTCAACTGCCGAAGCCAAGTTCATTGTGCTGGACCACTTGAGCACTGTGTTTCAAAGCCAAGTGTACACAGACGGTTCGGTGTGCGCACAAACAGATAGCTGTGCAGCGGCATTCTGCATACCATCCCTTGATGTGTCATGGTCTGGCCGACTGGATCGCGTAGTTTCCTATACAACAGTAGAAAACGCCGCAATCACCGCGGTTTTGCGGAAACTACGGGCCTTTTCTGCACGAGATGTCGTGGTGCTGACGGATTCCAAGTCAGCATTACAGAGATTACATCGGGGCCTACCTCTAGAGACATTTACAAGGCAGTCTCTGGCACTGATCGACGACCTAACGAGCAAAGGATTTAACATAAGGTTTCAGTGGATTCCATCACACGTAGGAATTGATGGAAACGAGGAAGCTGACGCCCATGCACGCCTTGCGCTGACATGTGTCCCAAAAGTGAAAGCTCCAAAAGCCTTTCGAAACGCTAAGGGTGCAATCCGCCTTCACTTTAGAGAGATGTACAAGAATCCATACGAATCCTGTGTGACTAATGGATTTACACGCGAACAAGCGACGCTTTTATACCGCATCAGGACCGACTCCGCGTACACCCCAGCTTGGTTATTCAAGACTGGGCTTCGCGCTTCCCCACTCTGTGTTTTCTGTGGTGACATTGGCGACATCGAACATTTCATTTGGCTATGCCCGCAGTTTGACACAGAAAGAAAAGCGATGGTCGACAACCTACAAAAAAGCGGTCTCACGCACAGGACCTTTGAAGACGTTGTTTTCCCCGGAGGGCCCGCGGCATTCAGGAAGAGAGCGCAACGACTGCTGATAGCCTTCCTGCGAGACACGGGGCTCTTCTACACCTGGTGACACACCACTGATCTCAACTCGAAGGAGGATCAGGCGGAACAATTGCCGGCTATGTATGCCAGGCTAACCCCGCCTGCTTCAACATCACCACCACCACCACCACCACCACCCTTATAGGCCACGCGCTCGGCTGTGCGCGTTTTTCATTGCACGCCGATAGTATATATATATATATATATATATATATATATATATATATATATATATATATATATATATATATATATATATATATATATATATATATATGTACAACTCCACTGTCCCAAGCACACTACGCGTAGGCACCGCCTTGAAGAAGAACTACGTTTTATTGGCTGCACTGTGTCGTGTTGTTGCACTGTGTTGGAGCATCTGAAACCTGTGTACACCAGACATCCGCAGAATTTCCCTCAATGAGAATTCGAAAGAGAGCTTCACTCTTGGTGTGTTAGACCCGTGTCACACAGGCAAATTTAGTGTCACTTCGAGCAAGTTCACTTCAGCGCACTAAGTGTCACTTTGGCGGCGAGCTGCCCCACGAGGAGGAAAGTGTCCCGTGCCATTGCTGACACTGGCTATGGGCGAATCAGTAGGTACAACATATATTTGTTCTCTTAAGCATGGTTTCCAAATTAACAGTGCGTTATAGTTAACAAGAGCGTTTAGAATAATGTTTAGTACAAATAAAAGAGTTCATTGAAACCGCAATAATATTATCGATCATCGCAAGCGATAATAGAGCAATAGATCATCGAAGATGAGCAGAGGAAAAAAATGCCGGATTCCGTCACAGATGGCACAAGTACGGATAACGAGCGTTCGGAGAATTTTCGTTACAGCGCTGATTTGTCGCTTACGGACCACTCCGAGACTCCGCTCACCTTTCACGCACTCAGACAATGTAGGGAATGGCGTCAATTTTGCTCATTCAAGTCTGCTAAAGACATAAGCGACGCGCAATCACCGTGGCTGTAAACTACCAAGCAGTTATATGGACGCAACTGTCGTGCCCCATTTATTCGTCGGCTGAGCAAGGGTTCCACCTCTACCGGCGCTCGACGAAAGATTGCGCCATTTGAGCTTTTACACGACATTTGCACCACAGCGAAGGACGTGTCGCCATCCTAAACGGCGAGAAGCAGTGCCATCCAGGCACTCCACGTGTGGGAACACCTTGGTCTTGTCGGAGTTGAGGAGGACTTTAGGATGAAAACTTGGGAGGTTTATTGACATTATTTACAGTGAGAGTCAATTAACAGTCTTAAAGTCATTACGGGCCGGCAACAACTCGGACGCTGGGGCCTGTGGCAAGAAGCTCGAAAGAGATGAATCAGGGAATGCTCTAGGAATGCTCTCGGTCTGTGTCTTTTAAGCCTTTCGGTGTCTCGAAGACACGTCACGTTCGGCCAATAGGAGAGCCCGCTCAGGTGACGCCATTTTCGGCCAATGGTACGCGCCCGTGCGATGGTGTCACACCCGGCAGAGAGGGTCGCTGCTTGGTCCCCAATTGTCCGAGGGCTTACTTCTCCCTGCGGTCTTGCCTTGCTGACTTGCAATGCGCCGTCACAATAGGCGGATGGGGGCGACGCTGCCAGGTTTTCAAGGTGCATTACACCCGTCTTGCCTATTGGACACAAGTTACCTGGAACAGCGCCAGGCTCTCGCTTCACTTTCGGGAAGAGTCAAGCAGGGAATAGCTCCACCTGCGGCACACGAGGTGGGGGCCGCCAACTTGTTTTCACGTGCCGCGCCTCGCGAATGTGGTAACCGTGTTTCTGCGCTCCTTAATTAGCTGTGGTGCGATTCGATGTGGTCTGGTGAACTCGAAGGAGGCTCACGAAACGGTCCCGTATCTAACAGTCTCCGCATCCGACCATGTAATCATTGATGCATTACTTCCGCCCAATAAACTCGGAACAAACGACGACGGCCGCACAATGAGGGTGGCTCGCACAGGCATACAGAAACATAAACAATCGCGTGACCTCACGCATAAATATCCTGAGATAGGGAATAGTACCGTAGCGTTGTTTTCGAGGTATAGAACATTTTTACAATGTTATAACATTTACACTCACGAAAAAGGTGGTTGAAGTTGAACATTACTGCTGAATCCGTTTTCATTATCAGTTTATATATCTTTTTAAGCATTGCAGCACACTTGGGCGCAGCGAAGTGAGTTCGCCGAATACACTCGCTGCCGAGTCGTTGTGCAGTGACTGTCACCGAGCGTTTCCGTGTGACAGTCTCCGAATGACACTAGCGGTGAAGTGCACTCGCTGAAAATGCTACTAGATTTGCCCGTGTGAAAGGAGTAATAGGCGCTCTTTTGCTTAACGTTTAACTGATGCAAGTATTTATACTTTACTTATTTATCCTACATTATTATTCAAGCTAAAACAATAGCCTCTACCAGGTAACGGCGACAACTCATCCGTTTAATTATATTTAAATTGAAAAGAACAAATAAACATTCTTTTCGTCCTCTGGCGTATCGCGACACAAATAAATCCATGAGGGCATTGTCACTATGGAAAGTCCTACTGAGAAAAAGAAATTATTGAAAGATAAATTCAACCGCGCGTTAAGAGAAGGACGGTCAAGACGTGTCATTCTTTAAACGCACGTTTGGTTCAGATTGTCGCTCCAACGAACTCAGATTCTGGTTAAATTAACAAAACTTGGCAACACATACACACAAAAAGAAGAAGAAAAAATAAAAACATTCTTCACTCACATTTTCGCCGGCGATGGTTCCACGGTCCGAAACTCGCCGTGCGATCAAGCAGTAACAACGCGACGTTGTCAGTCAACAGCTGCACCGATGCGCGCGGGCAGATAAACGATGAAGTCGTCCCGCGATCGTGCTCACGGCTGAGCCATGCGTACACGGTGCGGCGAGGGTGGCAGACTCGTGTTTGGCGGCACCCCGGAACATTTATTGGAGCACATGGTTCACGCCACGGGATATGAAATGCGATCCACTCCCTCGGCCACCACGGGTGGACCCCGGGATTTTTCGACGGCGGAGCCGGTGGCCTCCCACTCTTCCCTCCGCCGCTCCCTTTCGCAGGGAGTCCCCCTTTCTGTATGCATTGCTTGCCTTTCCACCGGTTGATTCGCAACGTGCGACCCTCTCCCCCAACTTTCGTCGTCGTATATCCGCCTTGCGCTTGCGCTCTCCCCATCTCAACCCTCACCCAGTCTTTCACATACTTAGAGCAGCGGAGCCCCCACCTCCACCTCGCCTATTGGTTTGCCTCCCCGCAGCGCCATTGTCCCGCTTCCCCGCATTTCGGCGAGACAGCAGCCCACGCGGCTGGCCCGTGAGTTCGTCCTACAGAAATCTTAGCGAAGCGAATGATCGCCATCCTGGAAAGTTGACGCTATTGAGAGAAGCAAAAATCACGCAATCAATAAATGGAGTAGTCGAGCCATTATTGTCATGTCACAGAAGTTACAGATACCTGCTTAACCTATGTATTTTTCATGAAGTGTAGCGAAGGAAAGCTATAAAAGGACCGTGTGTGAGTAGTGTGGGGAGAGGGGGAGGGGTGGCATAGTTAAAGGCGCATTGCAGAGGGACGAAAGGGAAATAACACGAGGGATGTTTTTAAGTGAGAAAGTTTCTGATTTGCGTCTGGTTGTCGTCCGACATTGATGTTGCCGAGAAATTTATCCCAAGGCACAATTATGGGAAAGCCGATGTTTAGCAATGCAAACAAATAAAGAAAGAAAGAAAGAAAGAAAAGAAGAAAGAAAACGAGCTTCAAATAACGATGTTATTTTCGTATTTTTTTTATTACATGTCAATAGGCGCTTAATCCACATTCCAGTCGAGTTCTCTTATATTCACGTTAATGCCTTGATCGCTGTTTCAGCCGCATGCCATGATAAAGTGTCTTTTGACTCCGATACTGATGTCTTAGAGGCTGAGCCATAAATAAATTGGCGCCATGATATGCTCAGGTAGCTAGCGCGGCATCTCTACGCGCGGCCAAAGGCCATTGGTGCTACATTGGCACGGGCCTGTAGCCACTGCCTGAGGCGGGCTGCTTTGAAAGCCAAGAAACAAATTCTTAGCTTTCACTTACGTTTAGGATATGACGACTTCACAAACTAGAGGGAGAGAGAGATGAAGAGGAAAAAGCAGGGAGGTTAATCAAGGACGTGTCCGGTTGGTTATCTTACACTTGTGAAAGGAGAAATGGGGAACGGTAGATGACAAAAAAACACACATAAGAACAGTAATAAAGAAGCGCAGTCAGTGTGAACACACTGGCAGAGGAATGTTCGCTAACGGCCACAAGCGTTCGTGCAGTCCAGTCGTCTTCAAGAAGCGCAACAGGCCTCAGGCGGCCTTGTCCATGCAAGCGGCCAAGGTCGGGATCTTTCCCTCCGATAGCGGTCGGTCATCGAAGTTGTTGAAAGTATAGCTCGCAGAACACGTCGTTTATCGCCAAAGAATGGGCAGTGGCACAAATTATTTTGGCTGTCATGATGTGCCCATGAAAGTTCTGTCAGGTGAGAGTGTTCGTCAAACATCTCGTAGCATGTATATACTGGGACATTCAATCTCCAGCGCGCGCAGTAGCGGCTAAACGGTTACGGTGCCCTCCAGAAATCAGAGGGGATCAAATCCTGTCCGCATTCCGATGCTGTATGAAATGCGAAAACTTATGGTCATTCAGGAACGCCTAAATTAACTGCAGATTTTGAAGAGTAATTACTAGCCCTCCAGTAAAGCGTCCTTCAAAATCAGGAGTGGAACTTTGAGACACAAAACCGCTATATTTAATATCAGTCGTCAGTGATCTCTTTGTACGTCCTGTCATCAGCTTGTTTGTCTTCCTCGTCGCATCGGAGTTTAGTGATTCGTCAACAGTGGCCACGTCAGATATTGCACCGTCAGTGTACGTTGGTCTTTCAATTGCGAAGTATTTGAGCTTCAATCGTTTGCTCCGGAGTATTGTTAAGTTTGATGACATGTATTTCAATAATATGCTCTGTGGTCCCAGTTGTAGCAGCTGCAACCAGAGGTAGAGGGAACAACTACATACATTACCTTTGTTTCCATCGCAGATTTTGTGATGGCGGCCGTAGTACAAACATTCTTTCAGTAACTGAAAGGTCCTTCACTGGTCGGCAGCATCGCCCCGTAAGTCCACAAGCCGTGTTTATTTTTTCCGTGTACGCCGACCTCACCACCATCTGCAGTATCTACTCCGAGCCCTTAAATTTTACGTCGCTCTCAAGTGATTTTGGGTAGAAACTCTTGCCACCATCGAATCGGCGTGCTTTGTGGTAACCATAGGTGCCTAATGCTTCGTACTCAAGACCCAGAGGTGCGTATAGAAAGCGGGAAAGCGTGACTCTGAAAGCACAAGAAGATAAAGTGGCAACCATAACCAACGGCATGTGTTTCTGAGCGTTTGAACTGCCCCACGGGTGTACGACGAAAATGCGAACAGCATGTCAGAAGTGCGCAGACGCGCGTCTTCCGATTTTTTGTTGCGCCCATTGACATATCTGGGAATTTTGCTAAAATTTGTCAAAGCACTTCGCAGGATTTGTTGCAAACGGTTAGGCCCCAAAAACACGTACTCATGTGTCACCTACCTGAGGGGGCAGAAATACTGCGTAATTTTTTTAAACCCGTGGAGGTTGAACACGAGAAGCTATAATGTCGGTACAATAGAGAACTCTCTCTCTCTGTGTGTAGGTGTGTATGTGTGTGTGCGTGAGAGAGAGAGAGAGAAAGCTCTCATTTCAGCAACGTGTTACACTTGAACAGACGTATTCTAGAAAGCGATCACACGAGCTATTGATTGAGAAAACGATTACTGCGATGCATTGCTTTGTGTGCTTTTATTGGAGATGACCATAAATCTCTAGTAATTAACATGCGAAGCTCACGTGACCATCACGAGGAATCTGCCAATCCAGCTAGCCACAACACCCGACTTCGCTGTGGTCGGTAATATGAGCGTACGTATCACAACCGCATGTGGCTATACAGCAATACCACACCGAACACAGACCCGGAGAAACTTCATCTTTCCTTTTTTTTTTCCGGCGTCCGCATTGGCAACGCCTTTTGTCTAGGGGAGCGACCCCGCACACGAGTTAATCCGATCTGAAAACGGCCACCTTTTGAGGCAATACGCGCAGGCTTTTTTTTTTTTTTTCATCCGCGGCACTACAGAATAAGAGCGCCAAGCAGGCTCGCCTAACTCAATTTCGGAAAGGGAGACAACAAGCAACTTTTGGTCTCCGCGCCGCCAGTAGGTAAACGATGCGGGGAGGGACCACCAGGCAGGCAAAATCAAAATGATCCGCACTTGGACTAATTGCAGCCAACGCCAGGAGAAACGGCGAGACGCGTACGCTGTTACAGTCGTTCGTGTATATAGCGACGTCTCGCATGATGGCTCTCGCTTGTTGCGCTTTCCGAGTGACCGAAGTGCAAAGACTACCGACTACACCACGCGACGCTTTTGTGCAGAATCTGGGGTAATTGATTACGATCGTAGAGGCAATTAGGCACGGCAGTTTCGTTTAATCGAATTAGGGGAAGAAGCGCCCTTACAATTGCCACGTTGCTTCTTAGTTTTGACTAACTGCCGCTTCTGCGCTGAACTCCGACGAGAAGCAGAAGCGAAGTGGAAGTCTTCGCGAAGGACTTCTGTAACTTCGTGTAGCCAGTAGATCAGGTCGCTTTTATCGATATAGGAAGAGCAAATAACTAAACTTTCGGTAGGATTGCGTAACTGAGAACTACACCTCCCGTTTAATCATATGCTGCAGCGATTGGTCTATTGGGGCGGAATAATGTAAGGATTCCGCTGAAATGCTTTGCTTCTTTGCGCATTGTCAGGGGTCCGAGCGGTGCTTATCACCGGGATCAGCCGGCCGTAAGCGGTAGATGATGAGAAAGGAATAGAATCGAGCGAAAGGAGTCCATTGCATTAAACCAGCCCTTGGCTTCGTTTTAAGAGCCGTCGCATGTTACGATCGCTTGCTACGACTCTCATTTCCCGGACCATGCGTCACGTGCTCAGCATCACGCGTTTGGCTTGGCAACCACTGCGGCAGCGAACTGCGCCCCTGAGCACGAGCTCATGGGTTCCAGTCCCGGCCGCAGCGGCAGCATTGCCGTGGGGGCACGTACAAGACAAAAAACACTCATGTCACGTTAAGCAACCCCAGACTGTCAAAATTAATCCAGAGCCCACACCCCCCTCCCACCACCGCACAATACGGCGTGCTCCATAACCCATAATGCCGGCTTGGGTAGTTAAACCAGTTCAGCGCTGTCACCACCCAATTTTTGTTTGTTTGTTTGTTTCTTGTGCCCCCAAGTGAAGTAAGCCCTCTGGCCTCATTTGCTTTAGTACTACGTAGTTGGCGATCCAGTAGGCTAAAAAAAAGAACTCGCGCTCCGCTGAGCCCGAGGCACTGCCACCACGCAAGGCCACAAATGAATTAACCAACGAACGTTTTAGACGCATACACAGAGACAAGAAGTGCATAGGAGGATGCTGGACTCTCCACTGGCTATTATGTGCAGGTAGCCACAAGGTTCTCAGCAAGCGCATGTGCTAGCACAAGACGACGCCCTACAAGCACACTTTTTTTTGCACATGGCATTAACACATGCTACTGAAATCTGAGTTATAGGTATAAACGCATCTCTTCAACCACCGCCGTGGCTTGGCGGCTATGGTGTTGCACGGCTAGGCACGAAGTCGCGCGATCAAGCGCCGGCCGAGGCGGCCGCATTCCGATGGGGGCGAAATACAAGAAAACGCCCCTATCCTGCCGTGAATTGGGGTCGCGTTAAAAATTAATCCGGAGTCCCCCATTATGGCGAGCTTCATATTAAAATCGGGATTCTGGTGAGCGAAAATTCAATTGAACATTTCTTTTCAGACAGAGTGAGCGACGGCACGCTAACACAAAGGTGTTAAAAATGGCCTGCTCAGGTGCAAGTCTTGCCAGCCAGTTGCTACAGCGGCCGCAGCCTTTGCTTGGAACGCCACCGTTACGCTCTAGCCTCGTCGCCATTGTGACTAAACGCGGTCGGCGGACCAAACTTTGTTACTGAGCCCGCCACCGCCCACCTGGTCTGCCGCGAGCCGAGGAGTGTCCGCGGGAATGTCTACCAAGGCCTCTTCCCAGGCGCCGTTCGAGACGCAAGGCAATGGGCTATCGGCCTCGCTGCGGGGGTCAGCTCCGAGTTCTACGAAGTCCGTGTGACGTCGGCTCCGGATCGTGAACCTCGCGCAAGGAAGTGAGTGTCTGTGTAAACCGTCCCACAGAGAGGCGACTTGTTTACGATGACTGGACGGCCGTTTCCGTCACCTGGAGGCCCGTGTGTTTATAAACCACTGTTGTGCGGCTGCTCAGTACACTTTTCTAGCAGTCATGTTAGACTGATGCACTTTTCTCTCGCAGTCATGTTAGACTGATGTTCTTTCTCTCGCAGTCATGCTAGGCTGATCTAGATACTGTAAATAAACCCATATTCCTCGTTCTCGATGAGAAGAAGTCCTTACCTTCATCAACGTCATCAGCGTGGATAAGTTGGATGACGGCATGGGCCAGCTACCTTCTAATTCATGCCCGACTCCAATCTTGACAACGAGTTACGAACGGTGGGACTGAGCCCCCAATCCTGACAAAGGTCACTGTGCTTCCTAATCTGAAAAGTTTCAAGAATCTCCCTCGCGGTTCCAGTTTTTTCCCCGGCCAAGAATCGTTACTGAGCTAAACAGGGAGACACACCCACATCTATAGCAATGATGGGCTAGATGACCATGCTCACCTACACCTACTTTGCTTTTGTGTTCCCTCAGCCTCTGGTTGATGCACTACCCGGTTTGGCCTATATAAATCTTTCCACACGTCACGGGTATCTTCACTTGCTAGGCATACTTAACGAATTTTCGTTCATGTGATCAGCCGAGCACCCAAAGGTACTTTTCCTATCCGCCGAAATGCGCACGCACAAAGACGATAACCCTGGCGAGGCCGAAAAATCACCGTTCACGTCATGCCGCTCAGCCGGGCTCGGCCACTTCCTTTTTAATGTGACACTTTATGCAAGCAGGCAACTGCCCACACTTTTTACTTAGTTCCTGGTTCTTATTTTGACAATCTGTGCCTTTCGTTTGCTTAAGAGTCTCAGACACTGCTTTTCTGCAGTGCTGCGGATGATCACTTCGCGACAGACGTTGCAGTTGTGATTGAAAGCTTGTCATCACAGTGTGCGAGCAACCATTACGCTTGATTAGCTTTGAATGGTTGGACTGAAGAGGCAGCAACGGTTTTTTCGATCTTGGAGAATACGTCTAAGGCATGTCACCACCGCCACTAATGGTTAACACCGTCAAGAAATGGTATATGAATAGTTATGGTTACAGGGTTTCACCGTAAAACGGAGGTTAGTCGAGCATGGTTTAAATTTGTCAAGAGTGTTATTCACCGGGCAACATTCTTTACATAATCAGAAAATCATGAACGTACCTAAATATTGTAAGCACGTGTCGATCGTCTAATTTTCCTTTACGCTCGTTGTCAAAGTTTGCTAAAAAGATGTTACAAAGCAGTAGTGCTAAACACGACCAGATGCAAACTCCTTTTTTCTGTACGTGAAATTTATCATTAAATTCAATCTGGTGTCGAAGACAAATACATGCCTAGCAATTTAGAAACGCTCCTATACTTGTACCACATGCAGTCTGGAAGCATAGGGCACTTCACCCGATTCCTCAGTAGCGTCTCTAACTGCGACAAGTTCATTTTGCAGAAGCGAGTGCAATAAGTCATCCATGTCAACGGAAAAGGCTGTTGTTGCTTCTGACAATCCTTGGCGCAATTCGGCACCCGCCGCGGTAACTTAGCGGCTATGGTGTTGCGCTACAAAGCATGAGGTCGCGGGATAAATTGCCGGCCACGGCGGCCGCATTTCGGAGGCGGCGAAATGCAAATACGCCTGTGTACCGTGCGTTGTGCACACGTTAAAGATCCCTTGGTGGTGGAAATTAGTTCGGAATCTCCCACTATGGCGCGCCTCATAATCAAATCGTGGTTTTGGCACGTAAAATTCCAGAATTCAGTACTCGCAGTTTGTCGCCCGTGGTCACAGAACTGCGGATGGCGAAATGGTATTCCGGAACAAGAGTGTTCAGCCTACATTGTAGGCATCTTCCAAAAGTTATTTGCATTGTTCCTTCGTTGGTGACTATCACTCGAAGCGGACAGTCCGGTTGTGTGTCTTTCCAGAAAAAAAAACAAGAGCATCTGAAATTTTTCAACATCGTATTTTATTTCTTTATTGCCTTCCTCAGCTTGTCTAGGTTTAATCCTTCCAACAACGTGAACGCTGAAGCTTCTGCCTTAGCAGGCTTTTCGTTAGACACCTTAAGGTACTTCTGCGTGGCAGCGAAAACTTTTGTATTGAATTTCGCGGTCGGCATTACACCAACTCCGCCTTCGTCCACGGACTACAGTCGACTAAGGCTATGCTCACCGAAGTGCTTGACAAGCTGTTCCGCATGACAATGGCGCCGTACAAGTGGCAACGTTCCCTCAGCTCGGTGACAATCGACACCCTGCGGGCGGCATATCTGTGCTGTTCCTGTGCTGCTCCTACTCCTAAACGCCATGTTTCGAGAGTTTCCGCACCATGTTGAACTTGGGACTATTGCACAGGATGTTATCCACTGCTGCCGGAACAGATGTTCTGTCCAGGTATGTCACAGAACTGCTTGTACGGAGCTTTCTTTTTTTCTTTTTCGTGGAAATAGTTAGCAAATGCACTTCCTCATTCGTGCTGTGAGCCGAGTGGCTTCCTGACACTGCTGCTCGACCACCCAGTCCTCACTACCAGTAAATGCCAACACGGGCAAGCAGTCGCGTAGGTTTCTCGCCTTTCTCCGATTCCGACTTCAAGGTGCGCCACACTCTCCTCCAAAGGCCAGGCGAAGGTTCCAAAAAGGCCGAAAACCGCGGCAACTTCTTGCGGCGGCCAATCATTCTTGACGCAGTAGGACATATAGCGGGCATGTCAGGTGGTTTTTGCGGCAACGTATAGGTCGGCCTAACTTTTTGCGGGTTGCGGACATAAGAAGGAGCCCATAGCAGAATAAAAGTCATGCAGTAAGGTTAAGCATTGGACTAGTTGGTACATGGTCACCAAAGAATTGAACCAGCCAACTAGACGCATGCGCAGAGACAGAACTGCACAGGACGATGCTGGACCATGAAGTGACTTTATTATTGCGAAAGCATTATATGTCTCATGATGCAGAAATCCCCGCGTGATGAAGCAATGGTACCAAGAATGGCTGGCTGACAGTGCGAAGAGTAGAAACACGTCAAGCAATGCTCAGATTGACGTCACATTTCTCAGGGAGGTTCCTCTAAACAAAGTAAACTAATACTTTTGAAAAGAAAGGTGATTTCGATCTGGGTGGGAATCGAACCTGGACCTCCGGGGTATGAGCTCCGTCGCCACGGTGGCCCCACAGTCCTGAGAGACTAAAGGCGTGCCTAGTGCGTGCGTTTTGGGCACGTGACGCCGCAGCCAATGGGGACGAGGCGACCTCAGCAGCGTGTTATATGACCTCAGTAGTAATACAAAAAATGGTTCTTTATCTTTTCTAAAATTTCTGAACGCATTTTTCATAAAGGAATAGTTCGGCACTTGATGAAAAACAAAGCAATAGTACCAGCACAATTCCGGTTTCAGAAACAAAAGTCTACTGAGCAAGCGCTTTTGCTTGCGAAAGACCACTTTATTAAGAACCTAGAAAAACAGACACGCTATTGGAGTGTTTTTGGATTTCCAAAAGGCTTTTGACTCTATTAATCACGATATCTCACTACGAAAGTTACCCTGGTATGGCATAAGAGGTGTAGCATGTACTTTAATTAAGAACTATCTATGCTCCCGTAAGCAGTTTGTTTGCCTAAAAGATTCTAAGTCCCAACTTCTTGATTTAAACTGCGGTGTTCCTCAGGGCTAAACCTAGGCCCAACTTTGTTTCTTCTCTATATCAATGATATTGTTAACATCCCAAACACACCGTGCATAACTTTGTATGCAGATGACACCAGCGTTTTCTTCTCTGATCATAACATTCAAGAAGCATTTAACGCAGCCAATAGATGGATGTGGGACCTCAACTGTTGGCTAAATTCAAATAAAATACAACTTAACTGCGAAAAAACAAAGTACGTGATATTTAGACCTAAAGGAAAGCAGCTGATGGGTTACTACGAGCTAAATTTGAGGGGGCGCATTATAGAAAATATGAAGTGCGTAAAATCTTTAAGCGTATGGTTTAACGAAAACCTGTATTGGTCCATTCATGTGGAGACCATCAGAGCCGATATTCGTAGAGCGACGGGAATGATTAACATGTTAAAGCATCTTATTCCAATGAATTTAAAGAAACAGCTATATTACACACTAATACACTCTCGTCTACACTATTCCCTTCTGGTCTGGGGAACTACTACCAAAACTAACCTTATACCACTATATATATATAGTGGTATAAGGTTTATAGTATATAGTGGTATAAACTACATAAGGTTTTTGCAGCCTATAGGCTGCAAAAAAGAGCCGTAAGGGCAGTTTGTAACCTGCGTGTTCTTGCACACACTAAACCGCTTTTTGATAAGTTTGGCATATTCCGTATAGATCACCTATTTTGGCATAAGCTATCGCTCGAGGCGTTCCGTCCCCGTCAAGCTGATCACATACAGTTTAATCAGACCTTCGCCACTAAAGAAACTCCGTATAATCTCAGACATGACCCAATATCTAGACCGCTTACTCGCACGAACTACGGCAAACAGGCATTGCACTCTTAAATATCAACCTTACTAAACAGTAATCCCAAAATCCTGGAACAATTACAAACCTCGAAATCAAGCTTGAGGTTCAAGAAACCTGTTAAAACGTATTTTCTTCGCTGCTTTATTGTGTAACTTCCTTATGTACCACAATGTTACTGTTTTGTTTTCCTTTATAACATGTTCTGATTGAGATTTGAATTGTTAATCGTTTTTGATATGTTATCATATTTCGAAAATTGTAACACTTGTGTTGTTGTTGTTTGCTTCAGAGTGTCAACATGCTTTGGGTGCTGCAGCCTTTGTCAGGCAAGAATACTGCCTTTTGCTGCAGCACCTGAGACAGCTGTATGTCTCAAACAACAAATAAATGAAATGAAATGGAATAAATGGCATAACATCAATTAGTAGTAATTATGGGTAATTAATGCGAATAAAAGGGAATTCATGGGAATTTAATTTATTTTCTTGCAGAGCTGAGGTATTACTGAGAGGATTGAGTGGCAGCAAAACATATATATATATATATATATATATATATATATATATATATATATATATATGTATTTATATATCTTACCAGCATTGTGGGGTTACAACAAGTTGTTAACAAAGGCATTTTTGAATTCGTTGGCATTGACGATTGAAACACCGGAAGCGGGAAAGTGGTTCCAGTCGCCGCTTCTTGTGGCAATGAAGGAATTCAAATGAAGGTTGGTGCGGTATCTTGGCACGTCAACCTAGAAATGATCATCGTTTCTGGAAGATATGTACAATGGTGGTAACAAAATAGAGTCGCTTAAAACGGAATTGTAATGATAGGTTTTATGGAATGGAAACGTGAAATGTTGCTAAGAAGTGACAGGTTAGGCAAATCAAGATTGAATTTCATTGAACCGACACTTGCTGCGCGCTAGTAGTCAGATAAAATAAAACATGCAGCATGGTTCTGAATGGCTTCTATGCTAAGGTTAAGTGAATTAAGGTGAATTAGAGTGAACTAAAATGAATTAAGGTTAGAACAAGTTAGACTAAGAGAACTTAAGGGGAAGTAAAGTGAATAAGTGAAGTAAATTAAGTGGATTAAAGTGAATTAAAGTAGATTAAGCCGGAATAATGTGTATTAAGTTGAATTACGACGGAATAAATTTCGTACAAATTAGCGCAAAGGGGATTAAGGTGGATTAGGCTATAGTATTGGGAAGTTAGAGCAAGGTGACTTAAGACAAAGTGAATTAAGGTGAAGTAAAGTGAATGAAGGTCAATTAAACTGCATTAAGTTGAATTAAATTAGATTAAGGTAAATTACGGTGGATTTCAATGCTTTCTTGAATGCTTTCGCATACAAAGCACGTAAGGATACTTTAGTGACTGTCAATCTTTACAGATACCTGCAAGGTTCTTGACAAGCCCATGCGCTAGCACAAGACGACACCGTACAACCACTCTTTTGTCCACCTGTCATTGACACATGCTATCAAAATCAGATTTATAGGTGTGAACACTCCTTTTCAGTCAAGGCTGGGTGGCAAGGCGTGAGCGTTGTGTTTTCGGCCCCGTCAAAGTTATCTTTTTTAATGAATATTAGAACTGGTTAGCGACTTTATGGGAGCACCGGCTAGTCCTTGTCACTTATCGAAGGAAACAAATTTGCGTAAAAAGAGAGAATATTTACACAAAATATGACACTCAGTAGTACACCAGATGAATAAAAACTATAGTTTAACAGTATAGGAATCGCAAAGTGTTGTGCATGAGTTCAGTACGCAATGGCATATATGAAGAGAGATATATTAAATACGCAAACACACAACACATGTTATTACCCTGCAACCACAGAACAAATTCACACACTGCGTAAAAATCACGATCACCACATAAATCAATTTATAACACAGAACAACATTTATATCACTCATTTAGTTTATTAGGATAAACTGAAACTTAATAGTTCGCCAAAGTGTTGGTGTCATTGAAAAACTTCTTTAAAGCAAGAAGTGCTCTTTTCTGAAGGCGCGCAGTTGGCCATGGACCGAGTATTTTTTTTTAGAGTGAATGGTCTTCTGTTTAAAAGCAATAAATTTACTTGCAATAACTTTCGTTGAGGATCCTGTTAAGTGCACTCGAGGAGGAGATGATTCACATCTTCGTCGGGATGGCCACAGGAACGCTGTGGACTAGAGGCACGTTTTATCCTGTATCAGAAGTGTCTCGTAAATGGAGTACCAAGCCGCAGGTGGTGCACCAATGTTTCAAATTAGATTTCCGGAATTCATAGTCTATACATCGGTCTATAAAGTATAACTCCGAGTTGTTAGATTGATGATCAAACCAGGTAGTTTTGCTAAGACGACAGGGAATCTGTCTCCGGAGCAGACGACCTTCACTACGCAAAAAGGGAAGATTGATTGTCTCTCCGTTATTGCGCTTTGGATTCGTAGCAGCGTCCGCTGCAGTATTACCAGCAAGCAATATTGCAGTGCCCAGGTATCAACTGAAATGCAATTACACGATTCATTGCGCTTGCTTTGGTATGTTCTTTGAGTGTCTCATAGAATAGCGAAGTGTTCAAAGAATTTTGTTTATCGCATTGTAGTAATGTGAGAGCGGCTTGCGAATCGAAACGCGAATATTAAACGCAATGCACTCAGGAATTCGAACAGTTCTGCCACGGTGGAAGGTTTCTCTCGAGAAAATATGAATGTTTGCTGTAGAGCTAATCATGCTGAAGTCGAGGAATTTTTATGACTCGAACCGTCAGTGTACACGTGAATATACTGGGGATATAATGAGTAAACTTGGAAGAGTGCCAGTAGCTGTGCGGCTACCATGAACATGTCTCTCTTAGATATAATCCTGTCGACCGATAATTCTATTTTAGGACTTGTTAAAATCCAAGGAGGGTATGTAACATGCACTTTGCATGATTCAAATCTCAGTAATAATGCTTTATCTTCTTGAACAAAATCATGAATTTTGCTTTTGTTTCGTTCGCTCAGCGCGAAGTTCAATGGATGCTTCTCGTGTTGGGATAAGATGCGATAAATATGCTTGCATGTTTCAACTGTTCGTATGACTGAAAATGGAGGGTGACTATCTTCAGCAATTACTCGAGGACTCGAGGGCTGCGGAACTCCAAGACATACTCTTAGACCCCTTACCAGTAAACGGTCAAGACGTTCCTCAGTAGTTCGCGGTAAACCATGAAGAATAAATGCCGAATAAGCAATTTTTTGTTTTATAAGTGTGTTATGAACTTGTAATTGAGAAGACACTGATTCCCCCTGCGTTGTGCCAGCGAGGCGCCGAAGTTTACGTTTACTACAGCGTTGGTCTGCTTTTCAATTGCGCGGATGTGTGCTTCCCATGTCAGCTATAGGTGGATGTCCTGTCTTCGTTAACCCGTGGTTTCTTGGCTTCACTTTTGCTTGTCTCAGCCATATTCACTGAAGGTGTGCTGGAAGGTAGGGCAGCATTGAAAACTAGCGTCGCTGGCTTGATGACATTAGGCGCGTGTTGTGGCGCTTCCGAGTGCGGCGCCAATTCTGCGGCACTCATGTGCCTAGGAACCCGCAGTCGGACATATGGCTCGTGCCGGTGTTCTTTGCTGCCTACCGCCGTCGTAAGCGTATATGCGCTGCGGAGCGCAGCAAAATCACGTGGTATTGTGCGTGATCTTTAGCACATTGGTATCCCATGGGATGTCTGTTCTCTCTTGATAACAACACAAAGCCTCAACACAGCACTGATTTCTTGAAGAAAACAGAAAAAAATATCTCACCGAAGGAGCACCGGTTGATTGGATTGGATTGGATTTCCTTCTTAGATGGCGCGGCCACTAGGTGGGACTTCTTTTTCCTCATCTTCTTTGTTTGCGATTTTTTCGGCGGATAAGAAAAGTTTCTTTGGGTGATGAACTAATCACAGAAATAAATTTGTTAAGTATGTCTCGCAAGTGATATACATATATCGGCGAAGTGTGGAAAGGTATACACGGTGTTTCACGCAACTTGAGACAAACTTAAAAAAATGTGCAAACGCCACGTAGCTGGAACTACGCAAGTAATGTTGTTTGCAGTCGATTGGGGATACTCAGATTATATATTTGAATTCTGCCTAATTACATAATTAGCATTATTTATTTATCAAGATCTTATTTAATATAATTCGACGAAAAGAAGCTGTGGTATTTTTTATCTCAATCGACGCATCTATGTATTATTATTATTATTATTATTATTATTGATGGACACAAACAACGAATACATCTTTTCACTGTGGAGTGATTTATTCTTATTCTTTTATGAAGCAGTGACGTGTGCTAGTTCCGCTGCATTGCAGACGTGAATTCTAAAGTATTGTGAACTACGTTTTAGGAAACGTTGATGAAACTAGGCGCAACGTTAGAGTAATCTTAGCGGCTAATCGTCATACAACTTGTTTCGGGATAGTTTCGATAAAACAAGAGTTACAACCATTTTCTTTAACCACACTGCCTCCGTATATAGACGGCCCCGTATTGACAGCAGTTGCGGGAATTCTGTAGCGTTTACAGCTTCACTGTGAACTAATTACGAAAAGGTTATAAAACTCAGCATAATAATAGATTCGTCTGAGTAGTCAATTTTAGTATTGTTTTTTTCAATATATCTACATTGGATTAATAGCTACAGAGCGTTCGCGCGAAATTGTAGACGAAAATTTTATTTCGTGTTGGCGCGACGCGTAGACGGACGGACATCGACCACCGCCGGAGGGTATAGCTATATACAGCTTCGCTGTAAAACTCCCGATGCAACTTTCTGCTGCTTCATATGCGCTACATAAAAGTGTTTTTCCGAGCATGAAAAAAGCCCGCGACGCAAAATGCCTCGAGCGGCCATTCGTGCGGCAATTTTACGTGTATTCGCGGGCTTCTTTCACGCTCGGGAGAGGTTTTATATAGCATGTGTTGAGCAACAGAAAGCTGTACCGAGAATTTTTGCCATTACTCGCACGCCGCAAGGGTCCGTCGTGTCACCGATGCTCTTCAACCTCGTCATGAACGGACTATCGGAAAAACTGGACCGAATAGAAGGCAATAATCACACCGTTTATGCAGATGACATTACGATTTGTACCATGAAAGACGCAAGCGAGGGCGATATGGAGAACAGACTTCAAGGGGCGGTGGAGGCAATCGAAAATCATCTAGAGGGCACCGGACTTGAATGCTCGCCGGAAAAATCGGAACTGCTGCTCTACCGCCCCAGGAGGTTCGGCAAACCGTCCAGAGACGTAGCGGAACTACGCTAAAGAGGAATCAGATTAACCACGAGGAAAGGCGCGGAGATACCCATGGTCCAAAAGATTAGAGTCCTGGGTCTCTGGATCGAAGCCAGGGGAACAAACACGGAAACTATAACACGCCTGGAAAAGAAAGTCACGGCGGCCATTCGGCTAATACAGTCAGTCTCCAAGAACAGGAGGGGCATTAAAGAAAGAAACGTCGTACGGCTCGTTCAGGCCTTCGCGACCAGCCACGTCGCGTACGTGGCGGCATTCGTCCACTAGAACAAGGCCGAGAAAGACAGGATTGACGCAATCATTAGGAAAGCGTACACAACAGCACTGGGTCTCCCCCAATACACAAGAAACGAAAGGTTACTACAACTCGGGGTGCATAAGACGCTGGAGGAGATCGCAGAAGCACAAAGAATAGCGCAACTCGAAAGACTCTCCGGAACCAAGGCGGGCAGAGAAATCATGGAAAAGATCGGCATAAACTACCACGGAATGAACGGCCCCAAGATGCAGATTCACCCAGACGTCCGAGCCGCAATTAACACGGAAAATATCCCGAAGAGCATGCACCCCGTACACAATGTCGAGAGAAGAAAATGCCGCACGAAAACGATTCTCAAAAACCATTACGCGCGGGAGGGGGTGCTCTTCGTAGACGCCGCGCGGTACCCCCGAAACAGGGACGACAATGGTGGTGTCAGCACTGACAAAGGTAACTCCCTCTTCGCAATGGCGGTCGTATGCACGAAAGGAAAGACCGTGACTGCGGGCTCCGCAAGGACTAGATCGTCGGAGGCAGCGGAAGAAACGGCAATCGCATTGGCTATAATCAGTGGTCGGCAGCAATACAGAACAATAATCAGCGACTCCAAGACGGCTATTAGGAATTTCACAAAGGGCTGGGTCTCCACCGAGGCGGCCAAAATCCTGAACCACAGAGCAGAAGACTTTAAGAACGGCACAATTACACCCAAATACCTCAAATGGATCCCGGCACATATGGGAGAAGTTACCATGAATGCCCCTCCCAACCTCAACGAGAAGGCCCACCGAGTCGCGCGAAAACTAACCCATCGCGGCACGGACAGTGACGGCCCAACACCCCGGAACCCCCGGGAAGGGGGAAGGACTGCGGCGATGGAGAAGACGGAGGAGGCGACGACGACGAAGAAGCGATAAAAGACGACAGGGACACACTGGTCACGTACCACGACATACTGACACACTACTCGAAACAAAGAGAAGCATACCCACAACCCCACAAACAATTCGACAGGTCTCAAGAAACAGATTGGAGAAGATTGCAAACCAGAACGTTCCGAAACCCAGTACACACAAACAGAATGAATTCAACACAATATCCAGACGCAAGCTGCAAGCTCTGCAACACGAACACGCAGACATGGCACACATCTTGTGGAAGTGCACACAGATCAGTTCAGTATACGTAGAGGCCAAGATAGAACATGACCTTCTCGAGGAGCGATGGCTAAGCGCTCTGACTAGCTCAGAACTACACGACCAACTATGGGCTATCAAGCGGGCCCGGCAGCGGTGGAAAGGCTAGGCCTCACCGCACATAATGCCTGGGTGGCCTGAGCCCGGGCTGGCAACCTCGCAGGTCCTTTTTCCATTAAAGTTTTTTCCGTCCATCCGTTTTGAAAAGCTTATTAATTAAGAATAATTATGTAATTGGGCGGAATACAAAAAATAATCAGAGCCTCTCCAAGCGAGGGCAAACATTACCTTGGTTCGGTTCAGCGATGTGGCATTTGCATAGTTTTAAACTTTGCCTCAAGTTAAGTGAAACACCCTGTATATAGGCGAAACCGAGCAGTGTATCAACGAGAGGCTGAGAGAACACAAAAACAAAGTAGGCGCAATTTAGCATGGTTATTTATCACATCATTGCTATAGATGTGGTTGTGTTTCTCTATTTAGCTCAGTAACGATTCTTGGCCAGGAAAAAACACGAATCGCGGGGGAAATTTCTGAAGCTTTTCAAGTTAGGAAGCACAATGACCCTTGTGTTACTGTGCCCTAGTTCACCGTGATTGAAAAGGAGTTTTGAATTGAATTTTGAGCTTTTAGGCAGCCCTACGCTCTAGTCAACAGACCATGGACTACCTAGTCACTCAAGTTGGCGTGGAAGACGTTAGCCGAGGACAATCAAGCATATGCGCGTCAAACTAGATGAAGTTCCCAAAGAATGATAATCGTATTAATAATATCAGTTCTGTACGCTGCCCCAGTTAAGACACCTTTACCAAGAGACACAAAAGTGGCATTAACTCACAGAACAGTTGCCACATTATGACTGCACTGAAGAGGAGGAAGACGTGTTCCCGTTTGCTTAGGGTCGCCATCTTGACCACCGTTGGCCTACTTGTAAATATATTGTGTATAGCTACACGTAACGTCATCACGTCTTCTACACGTCATCAGCTACACGTAACATTTTTTGGTGGAGGTGGACGTTCCCCGTACTCGCCATGGAACTTCGCAGGGGTCGCAACGCCGACAGTGCAACTTCAACTCCTGCTTGCGGCACTTCATCTACACAAGTCTCTCTCTCTATATATATACGCCTGAAACAACGACCTACTTCACCATTTTCCCACCTCGTGATCCTGGCGTTTTCCGCGGAGTCGGCAGTCATGATGTTGACGACTGGCTCCGCTTGTACGAACATGTCAGCACCACTGATAGGTGGCACCCGACTATTATGCTGGCAAACGCTCTTTTCTACCTCGACGGCACTCCACGGGCATGATTCCAGACTCACGAAGAGGAGATCATGAGCCAGAATCTCTTCAAAGAAAAGCTCCGCGACTTTTGTTAGCAATCTATTTGGTCGCCAACTCAATGCAAACAAGGCCCTTGGCGCACGCGTACAGACGTCGACCGAGTCCTACCTGTCGTACGTTTTCGGCATGTTGGCCCTTTGTAGCAAGACCAACCCGAGTGTCGTCCTTCGACCCGAGTCGGAGGACGATAGCGTTAGTCACGCCCTCTGAGGCACTGCTGACGACGCCTTCAATGTGGTGGTGTTTCGCAACGTCACCAGCATCGATACGATCCTGAAGGAATACCGGCGTCTCAAGCGTGCTAAAAGCCGTCGAGTATCCCAATACATCACGCTCCTTCCCAGCACAGCTGATACGTCATCTTGAGACGACCTTGTCCACCAGCCCTCACGATGTGACAACTTCACCGGAATCATTCGTCGAGAAGTGGAAGCAGCACAACCGGCGGCCACTTCATTCCCGTCGTCTGATCCTTCCCCGGAGACGATCTTCTTGATACAGGACGTTGTCCGCCAAGAATTAACAACCGTCGGCCTTCACTCCGTTTGTCCCGTGCGCCCTGACCTCTTTATCCACCCACGTTCTGACCTTGCCCCTCTTACTATAGTTATGGAGAACGCAACCCGCCCGAATGGCTCACCAGTTACAAGCCGATCTATGTTAACTACCGGCGCATGGGACATATCGCTCGCACTGCCACACCCCTTAGACTTCTCCGACACGCTATTCTTCTGCCGACCACCCTCGTCCCTCTAGTTGGATGGATTCGATGGATGGATGGATGGATGGATGGATGGATGGATGGATGGATGGATGGATGGATGGATGGATGGATGGATGGATGGATGGATGGATGGACGGACGGACGGACGGACGGACGGACGGACGGACGGACGGACGGACGGACGGATGAGCGTCCCCTTTGGAACGCCACCAAGCTTTTTCTACTATACTGCCTAATGTCCTACCTAGGTTAAACAATAAGAAAGAGAAAAAAAAACACTATGAACTACCCCACCCAAATTTTCTGATCCCCTATTTCGAACTGTGCTTTTCAATGTCTCCATTTTTTGTCGTTTCCCTACTTTTATTCCAGCAGTCGTCCAATCGCCTCTTACTAATCCCTATTGCGGACATGTTTACTTTTCCACTGCTCTCGCTGAACCCAAGCGCTTCAAGGAGGCCACTTATTCCTTGATCGACCGCTGGGCAGATATCTTCACATTCTAATAAAACATGCTCCATAGTTTCCCTAGCTTCACCGCAACAAGCACATGCTTTTTCTTCCTTCTTATATCTCGCTTTATAGGTGCGTGTTCTAAGGCATGCCGATCTCGCTTCGAAAAGTAATGAGCCTCCCTTTGAATTATCATCAATTATTTGTTTCCTGATTTCGTTTTTTCCTTTTAAGTATTTACTCATGGCAAGTTTCTTTTTGGCAGTTCATCCTTTCCATTTGCTCCCGCTATGTCCAACCTATCATCTGACCATGCGCAACCTTTAACAAGACCCCACCTTGCCCGCTGACCCTCTCCCTCCCGCAGTCAGTCTTGTTTGCCTCCGGTGCCGGTCTTGCCGACCATCTTTGAGCTTGTCCCGTGACGCGCCTAGGCATCCTCTCTTGTCGCTGCTACTGCCACCCCACCTTCCTCTCCCTTCCCCCTTGAGCAGTGTGGTTGAGGAGTCCTCTATTGAGAGATAGTTACCGAGCTGCGCTTAGCGCCACCTTTCAACCCCCCATGGACCGGAAAACTAGACAGTGTAGCTTCTGGAGGTGGAGCTGCATTGACGACATTGGCACGAAATCCTCGCTCGTCCTTGGGGTCTTTGTTTGATGTCTTCTTATGATATGATCAATAAAAATCGGGCCCCTCGGTTTCATTTCCTTCTCGTTCATTATATTACGAGGGTCAGAATGCGGCAACATTGATTCCTTCAGGTAGCATGTGTGGGTTTATTGACCAGTTGCCGTCTCCCAAATAGATCATGTACTCGGGACAGGTGCGGCAGAAAGGATATTTCACATCCGCCGCCAAGGTTTGTGAGTAGTGGCGCTGGCTAACACTCCCAGGGTTAGTCCTAATAGTAAAACATAAATACCCCAAACAAGGTGGATGGGAAAACGGCACCGCGGGAACTCAGTCGGCAAGAGCACCCCAAGCGTAAAGCGAAGACGTGGGTTCGTTCCCACCTGCTGCGAGTTGTGTTTTCATCCACTTCCATTTCCATTAATTTATCATTTCTTTAACTTAATTAGTAAATACAAGTAATTTCCTCTGTGTTGTCCTTCACGTCATTGTTGGCTTCTTGTAATATTATTAATAAAAATCAGGCCCTTTGGTTCCCTTTGCTTTTCGTACAGGCTGAAAATGTATCACTCACACTTTTCCTACTTCGACGAAATATAAACACTGTATCTTGCATACTTCTCAGAGGATACCGTAAAAAGGGCAACTACATTTCTCGTATAAAATACAAAAATTGGCTGCAGGCTTGAATTAAGTAATTATTTTCAAGGCACCTAATTAATCGGCTCACTTCGAATTCTTAGTACACGTCAACTATAAAATCCCCGATTGCTCAAAATATGAAGACATTTTTTCTCTACCCTGGCAAGCGCATGAACTTTTATAGCGTTCATACAACGCCTATAAAGGGTGACGCAAACTAGGGCTTAGCAATTTTTATTTCACCCCTATTTGACACACAAACACTTCTAATATTCCTTGCCTCCGGCCCCTAATATTAATCGAGTTCGCATAAGATATAAACTTCTTGAGTGGTACAGTTTCTTCCAGAAAACTTAATACCAGAATATTACGTTTTTGAGCGCTTCAATGGTCGCGTTACCCGCTTCGCTTGACAACTACTTTATAGTCAATTCGATCATATTGGAAAAGCGCATGTTTCATTCAGTGATGCAGAATGCGTCAAAACGCGGTCTTGGCGTTCGACACATTCTTTTGAATAATCAATCGATCAGTGCACAAACAAATAAAAAAGGCTTATTTCTGGCAATTTCGTTTTGCGACACTCAGCTAGTAAAAAGCTGCTCGAGGTAGCTTGAAGGTGCCTGGAACCACGTAAATAAATTCGCAATAATTTTTTTAAAGCAGCAGGAGCACAACAGGAGTAATCATAATAGGGGTTTTGTTGACAACCAAGAAGTATGCAATATATACACTAATAAATAAACGTACGTTTTGCTAATCTTTTTCCCTCATGCGGCTTCTTTATCTGCTTACAGCGAAAGATTCAACGCTGCCACAAAATTTTTAACGAGCCTTACGCCGCCAAGGGTTCATGTATAGTGTATTGTTTTTCACAACAAAATTGCTTCTTGTTTCAACAAAAGCTTCTGCGCACCATATAAGTTTAAACTCGGCCGCGGACTACTGCAAATCTGTTGGCTAGCCACAGCTTGTGCAGTCCTCTTTTAGGTAGCTGAGAGAGGTCGAGCGGGCAAGCTTTCATCTTCAAAGCAAAGGCAATCGCACAGTAGGTGCGCTACGATATCGCCGAACCATAAACATTGAAATTAACCGCTATCAGTCAGCATGTACTGAATGAGTCAGCGTTCGTCAATGCGTATAGTGGGTCGGACATGCGTGGCATGAAAATGGTGAATCCACCACCGTTCCTTAGAAAGTAAATACGCCTACTATATACGGCACCCGAATATGCCACAATATAGCAGAAAGTTAGAGAGCTACGTTTCCTCTTTTTTTTCTTTTAATGTTGGTCGAAAACACTGATGCAATGTCACTCTTATCAAACATCGTCCACGTCGTATGGCCTAGCTATGAAATTGCGAAATTAGAGGGAAGGTGCATGAACAAGTCATCAGTGTCTCTATCTGTAAAGGAGGCATGGTTCCTCAGTTTATGGTTGTGACCATTGTAGCGTATATTTTGACTACGCCTTGAACGCGTGTACAGTTCATCGGCATGCACCACTGAATGTTCTTTTTTGCTGTCTCATTTGTTTCCGCTCGTACGGTATGTATTTATTGATGCGTGCGAAAATAAAATCTATAGCTGAACGTGTAGCGCTGTCTTTGTCTTTCTACGTCCTCGTTCAGTCGCGCTACACACTCTATCGTGGATTCAAACCAACTAGCCCACCAACGTGTTTTAACAAAGTTCAATTCTGTCTTTTTGGAACAGTGCAATCTGTTTAGCCGTGTACGTAACATTTCAATCACACACTAAGTTCTTTGTTGCATGCAAAAATACGTGCTCCCAATTCAAAAGACGCCCGTGTGTCGTGCATTGGGGGCACGCTAAATCTCCGCAAGTGATGAAAATAACCCGGGATCCCCCAATACGGCATGCCTCACAATTCTATCATGGGTTTTACACGTGAAACCCCAGATTGGTACGTAAGTGCGTGTAAGCACTTACGTACCAAACTCCTGAATTCTCCTGAGCATCACCCCTAACACGCCTCCTATTTAAACTAAATATAAATTCCAAGTAATTCTGTATTTTTTTGAATACCGAGAAAATACGTGATATTATTTTCTAGCGCATCTAGTCGCACTAACAGTTTCTATGTAGTAAGAATCGAGAATCCCCACACCTCAACCATTCCTTGTGCTTTGGCTTCGTTTTCTGCGACAGCAGCATGGTTTAACGTCGGGTACCCCCATCTTCTGAAAAACATATTTGTGACGCGCACAACGTATTCTTCGTTAGCTACAGTATTGGATGTTTGAGTCTCCCAATATACGTGCACAGGCGCCAACATTTTCAGTACGTAGAAGGTGCACAACCCCGTTAAAATTGTCGAGCGCCGTAGACACGTGTGCTATAGTGGCTAACGTGTCCAGTTTTGCCGCAGGTATACAGTGCTTTGATCCGCAGTACAGTGTTCCGCGAAGTATGCTTCTGTCTTATAATCGAGGGCCAAACTGAGGATAAAAGCTTGAATTGACGGACGGCAATCTTATGGAAAATATATATACACAGAGAATACAGTTACTGGCTTTTGAATTAGTTATTGTAGTTGCGTTTTGTTCATTGTTCTTTGGTAATGACGAATCATTGTGAATGACCCAGAGAAAAGCACTCGGGAAGACTTTTGTCATTATTTGCTGATATATCGATGATGACCATGCAAATAGCCGGCTCCCTGATGCTGCCAGATATTGTACTGAAATATCTCCTGTAGGTGTTAAATGGATACACCAGTTTTCTTTGAATTGCAGGGCATTTTCTGTCCGGCTGTGATATGTCCTGGATACCTGAGACTGCCAAAGCTTTCTTATGGACTGGGCGACAACAAAGGATACGTCAGCCAGTCCACCCCTCCACCCCCTCCCTCCATACTCCCATACTCCCACCCCTCCATACTCCAGCCCTCCTCTCCTTGGTCATGCCACCGCTCCTAAAGCGCCGCCAAATCAATCTTGAGACTTGACAGCTATTCGGCGGTCAACACTGGGCTGCTGTTACAGTATTATTATGTCCGAGGCATAGAAGCGATCGCTGATCGGGTCAAGGGAAAAGACACTGAACTGAAGGTGTGCAAGAAATTGATATTCTCCCAGCTGAAATATGGCGGAATGTTTTCGCCTTTCTCCTTATTTTGATGTTTGTTTCGAAATCTGGAGGTACTGCCGTAGGAAGGCCGCACTGATATCTTTTCAACAATCTGCGTTTCATTATCATCCCTAAAAATTTCAGTCAAACCCTGCAATAACCGTTGAACCTATAAGCAATATGAATGTCACTCGTTACCTCGTCTGGTTTTCCCCCTAATTGTAGATTACTTTTCGTGGAAATGTGGCAACGGGAAGCAAGAGTCGCAAGAAATTGAAAAATTATGCGATCTACTAAGGGAGAGAGCCGAGGCAACAGCCAAACAGGAAGGAAAAGCAAAAATTAACAAAGTTAGCGGTTGTTTGTGAAGATGTTTGTAGGTGAAAATCTTTTTATTTAAAAACGATGTAGAGAAAACGCCGCCGGAAGTAGAGAATGATTCCGTGTGTTCGAATGGTGCTTCTACAGCTATCAGTCGAGCCGCCCGACGTAGGCACTTATTTGCTGTGCTTAATGTGGGTGTTTTTCTAACCTTCCGCGGTGGGCGCCGTACGCCTCAACGACAAAGTCGTGCGCTCTACGTGGTTGTACGAGACTGGCGGCCACGCATCATTACGCAACTTCCCAAATAACAATACGAGTCGGTTTTGGCATAGAGTTTCCTACAGGGTACTAATGGGAACTCTGGCGCTTCAAGCCAGGAGCCACCATGGGAATGATGGAAATTACATGGATTTGTCTGATCTTCGTGCTTGTGGATTCGTTTATTACGCTTTGTATGCGTTCATTGTCGTAAATTTCAGAGCAATGTATACTTTCCTAAGCGCAGAAGACGCTCCGAACACAAACCATCACTACTAATTGCAACAGTTAAGCTTGAGGATGTGGCCAAATCGAAACGAGCCTAGCGTCTCAAGGCACTGGCGTGCCCACAATAAATTCATAAGGGCGTCGTCACGTGTCGATACAGGCGACCGTGGCGTAATGGTTTCAATATCGGGCCTCCGTGTCTAGAGATCCTGTGTTCAATTCCTGTGGTGTGACAATTTTATTAATGTTTACTTAATTAGTTACTGCGCAGTACATGGTTGAAAATGACAAATTTTCAAAGCCGTATGAAGCCGGAAGAACGAAGTTTAGGCAAATCCATGGACTTCCTATAATTCTCACCCTGGATTAACCGCTCTCATTGCAGCTCCCTTAGACATTACTGAAAGAGTTCCCTCTAGTAATTATTGTATGAAACTCTATGGACCTTGGTACTTCACTTGGTAGAGCAGTAAACGAGGGACCCAAAAGAACTGTGACTGTTCTTCAAATATATCTTTCAATATAGTTCATCCGGAGCTCATTAGAAAAACAACTAGAAATCTTCATTTCTCGCTTGTTTACTTGTTCTTGGTTGCGCCCTTCTTGCGCCTCTTTCTTGCGTGAGTCAACTTGATGTGGTTCCTGGTTTGCCAAGTATAAAGCAGAGGTGTATATCACGGGCGTACTTGTCAGATACACCCTGTTTCATTTCCATTTTCCGGGTTTACGCGCCTTTATAGCGAGCGGTGGGGATTATTAACGATTGTACAGGTAAAAGTACACCCGCCCCTGATTTGCATAGAAAAGTTACCTTGGGGGTTGGGTTGGAAACGTTACCTTAGGGTTTTTAGTTTCGCCGGGAAAGAGTAAAAGAAAATAAAACAATGCCTGTTAACTTCACCTCAAATTCGTCTTTCTTTTTTCGATGCTCGTGGCAGCAAACGGTCGACATTCATACGAGCGTGAAGTATTTCCTCTTCCCAGTTTTCGCCGGGTGTCCATTCTTGTTGAAATCCTTTCTCTATGGTCCTAGTCGCATCTTTGCGAAACAATGGAGGATTATCAGTTACATTCACATGGTCTTATCCTTACCATAAATGATGACGAGCACCACAAAACCGTACCGGGTCGTCAAGGTTTGTGGTGCTCACCAGCAGGCTTTCTTATTCTATATTTCTCAACGTAACTTACTACATCGCGCGAGATAAAAGAAAAGATAAAGGTTGCACGGAATTTGCTGGCGCCGACGCGAACACCGATTTCCATAAAAGCTGGATCTGGTATGTAGTCGTGGTCGCAATGCTATCGCGGTTTTGTCATCCTCATTCCAGCTTCGCCATATGACCATATGACTCTTGTCATGGCATCGTCGTCACGCGAGTGTCGTCTCACAGTTGTCGTGAATTAGCTGTCATAAGCTCGTCGTGATGCTGTCTTCGTCGTTACGTTGTTGTCCAACTTCGTCATTTCGCATTCGCCATGCTTTCGTCGTCATGGAATCATCGCCACAAAGTCTTCGTGATATAGTCGTCGTCACACCACCGTCATAATGCACTTGTCGTCATCCTGTGGTCGTTTTCAAGTCATCATAGTCATTTCCTCGTCGTTATACGGTCATCGTCATGCATTTGTTTTCATACCGTCGTCGTTATGCCGTCATGGTTTATCTATCGTCGTTATTCGAACTTCCTCATCGGACTCTTTCCAATCCGTCATTGCCATTTGACCGTTGTCTCACAGACGTCATCATACTGTTGTCGCAAAACCGTCGTCGTCATGCTGTCGTTTTATCAACGTCATCACTTAAGAAACGTCATCCCATTGTCGTCATGACGCCGTCTTCATACCAACTTCGTCATTCTATCGAGGTCACTCCTCCTTCATCATTCTATTGTAATCATGCTATCGCCATTCAATCATGATTACGTCAACATTGTCATACACACGTCGTCGAAGCGTCGTCGTCAAACAGTCGCTGTCATGCATCCATTCTCACACCGTCGTTTTAATGCCGTCATGGTCTTGCCATCACCATCAGTCAGGTCTTTGTCATCCAGTGGTCTTCGTGTAGTCATCATCCCGCCATTGCTCTCAGATACTTCTCGCCATCTCATTGCCCTCATGCCGTCATCGTCACGTTGTCATAGTTATACCATTGTCATAATTTCAGAATCGTCATCACATTATAGTTAGGGCGTTGTTGCACCACCTTTGTGGTTTCACCGATGCCATTCCTTCACCGTCATCTCTACGTCCTCGCTTGTTCGTTGCACATTCTTCCTCAGTCATGCCGTCATGCTAATGGGTGTCTTTGGCATGTTATTTCAATAGCAAAGTAGGCCAATACCGAAGTAAGTGCATGTCGGATGTAACCGAAGCGGTGCAAGTTTCAGACAATAAATGAACGTCTTCAGCAACACTGTGTTGCTGCATTGCTTAAATGCGAATCGCATCTCCGTCGACAGTCATCGTGAGATGGGTTCTTCTGTGTGCTTTTGTTTGTCCTTCGCTTTTGCGAAATCGCAACTGATTTTATTATGTGTGGTTTGCGTGTTTTATGTAGATATGTTTGGATTCCGGGTAGTGCATGTTGGATGTAACCGAAGCAACGCAAGTTTCAAATTTTATATCAACATCTTCAGCAACACTGTGTCGCTGCATTGCTTAAATGCGAATCGCATCTCCGTCGACAGTCATCGTGAGATGGGTTCTTCCGTTTCCTTTTTTTTACTATGGCGAAATTCTGAGTGATTGTTGTTATGTTTTGTTTGGTGTTTTAGGCAGATATGTTTAGATTCGGGGGCAGTGTATGTCGGATGTAACCGAAGCAACGCAAGTTTCAGATGCTAACTTCTTCAGCAATACTGTATTGTTTAAATGTGAATCGCAGTACCGTCGACAGTCATCGGCAGATGGGTTCTTCGGTATCCTCTTCTCTTTTTGTTTTTTCTATTGCGAAATTTCAAATCATTTTTGCTATGTGTTGTTTGGGTGGTTTAGGAAAATATGTCTAGATTCCGGGGCAGTGCATGCTGGGTGTTACCGAAGCAACGCAAGTTTCAGATTTTAAATTAACGTCTTCAGCAGTACTGTGTCGCAACATTGCTTAAATGCGAATCACATTACCGTCGACAGTCATCGGGAGATGGGATGTTCCGCATCTTCTTTTTTTGATATTGCGAAATTGCAACTGATTTTTGCTATGTGTTTATTGGGTGTTAGAGAAAGACACGCGGACATGCGTATGTTCCGCATTTACGCGGGAAGGACACATAACTGCCTCATCAACCAAGCAGCATGCGTGCGGGACAGGCGATGCCGGCCGATCGTGGCTAGCAGCACGCGTTGTTAAATTTTCATAGCACTTGCTGTGGGTGCGGCGCGCCTTTTTTCCTCGGCGTGGCAACGTCAATAGTAATCTATAAATTAAACTCGGAAACTGCAGACCTTCGTAAAGCATGGCAAGATATAAATATAATCATTATTATTTTTCGTATGGCCGTCCGATTTCGTGCGTATGCACAGCAAATTTCCCTG
The DNA here is from genome assembly GCF_038994185.2 of Dermacentor albipictus. Taxonomy (NCBI): domain Eukaryota; kingdom Metazoa; phylum Arthropoda; class Arachnida; order Ixodida; family Ixodidae; genus Dermacentor; species Dermacentor albipictus. The sequence goes on from NW_027225568.1 coordinate 221,108, forward strand.
GGCCACTGAGTCGTCAAGTAAGTGACAGCTGTATGGAAGGTATGGATGTGTAATATATATGCACGGCACGGCCCGTGAACATCAGTTAACCAACAGCCTGGTGAGTGAGAGTAAATGCTGACGTTGGTCCCGTGGAGAAGTGCCATCCGAAAAGCGGTGTAACGTTTAGTCCTCCGGGTTTGCACACGGCACGCATCTCTGCGTCGTTGCTCCTTAGCGGACTAACTGCTAATCGCGAAGATTTAACACCCTCCATGACTCCGAAATTGTGTAATTTTGCCTAAGAGTGTAGCTCAAGCTCTCGCCGCATCCTACTGGCATTGTTAGCGGGTAAGAATTCGCGAAGAAATGCCGCGCGGAACTCCTCGAGGGTTGCCCCACGGTGTCCGGTAAGCTGGTACCGCATAGCCGCCGTGTCAGTAAGTATCAATAAGGGCCACGGGAACGACGCGTTCGAGCACCTCCTGATCCTCCAAACCCTGAGCCTTCTGGTAGCGTTCCAGGGAGTCACAGTAATCCCTAGCACTGTGCAAGTCAACGTATCCGCTGTAGGTCGGGACTGCCAAACGTACAGCGGGGTGCGCGCATTTCGGAACAGCCGACAGTGCCGTCACTGCCCCCGAGAACGACTGAATCGGGTCGAATGTGGTGTTTTGCAACAACGTCTGGTGCGTTTTGCAACAGCGCACATGGTGCGTCTGGCACCATGTGCAGAAAAGAATTTCAACCGACCACCTCACCCTGCCTCGTCGAAATGAGGCGTGACTTCGCCTGCGCCTGCTATTCTTGGCGTCCTGCACCTTGTGCAGAAAGAAATTTCTCTCACCCGACCTTCTTCCACCAGGCCTCATCGAAATGAAGCGTGACTTCCTAATTCGCCATGACCATTTCGAGCGTCTGCCAGAAGCCCCGCAGTGTACAGGCCTCTTTTGTGTGTGTGTGTGTTTGTGTGCGTGCGTGCGTGCGTGAGCTTAGAGAGACCCTTTCCTCGAATTGGACCTAGAGGAGAACTTCCACGAACCCGCAACGCGCAGAAGAGACGGACAGGCGTCTACAATTCCAGGAGGCGGGACGACCTCTTCCTTGCAGCAGGCTTGGTATAACCAGAGAAGGAAGGGCCCTCTTTCTATGCCGGTCACGTGACGTCGACGGAAGCAAGATCCCGCCCACGATTGTAGAGAGCCTATTTAAGGGGCTCCGAAATGTACTTTTGATCACTTTATGCTCTTCTCATTTTCTCTCGAGATCGTAGCTTCTTCGTCTTGGTGACAACGTTCGGAAGGAAGGTGTCTGGATTCATGACTGCATATGGTGAGTGCATGGCTTTTCTTCACTGAGATATCACTTGGCTTTTACGTATATTTTGGAAGGTACAGGGCAGTGATTTTTCATTAACCGTTGACGGAAGTTTTGAGTACGTCAAGGTTGTTATAGAGTGAACAGTTAGCAGCACTAAGGGCAGCCATGAACTTGAAAGCACTAAAGAAGCCGGAATTGTTGAGCTTGGCCAAAGAGTTGGGCCTCCAAATCGTCAAATCAAAGACAAAGCCGGAGATCATTGAGGCGATTGAAGCGACCGGGGCAGACGACTATGAACTGACGGAATGCCTAGAGAGCATTGAAGAGAAAGAGGAAGAGCGTAAGCGCTTAGAGGGAAAAGAAGAGCGTAAACGCCTAGAGAAAAAAGAAGAGCGCGACCGTGTTGCACGCGACGCGCTCGAAATGAAGCGCCTAGAGATTGAGTTGCTGAAAGCTCAAAATGCTGAAAGACCTAGCACAAAGGCACGTGAAAGCGAGCGCAGATTGACAGACTTGATGGCGCCCTACGCATTTGGAGGGGACATAGGAAAGATTAGGCCAGTCTAAAACAGGGAGAAAAATCATGGAATGGGTAGGAATTCAATGTGACAGGGGTGCCCCGACTGACAAGAAAGACATTCCGTTGGACGTGCGTAAGCGCTTCCGAATCGCGCCCCTACCTAAAAATATGCATCCTATCTACAACAAAGAGAGGAGAGCTCACAGGGCTAAGGCTCTAGTAAATAAACTTAAAGACATACCGGCGCATAACGTAGCGTACGTGGACGCCGCTTGCGGCAGAGACGGGGCTGCGGTATCGACGGTGGTTGATGGCGACGGGTGCGTTAAGATAGCGTGCTCCACGTGCACGAGGGACGCCTGTACAGCCGAGGAGGTTGCAGTAGCGCTCGCTTGTGCGGGAACAAAAGCGGGAGTAATATTATGCGATAACAAATTAGCTATCCGAAATTTTAACAAAGGGAGAATCTCGGAAGAAGCCCTCCACATTCTACTCAAAAACCCTCCCAGGAGGGACATAACTTTTATTTGGGTACCAGCCCATGAAAAAGTCCCAGGCAGCGAAGCCGCTCATGAGCTCGCCCGAGCACTCTACCACCGGGCAACTCTAGAGCAGCCAGTTCCAGGGATAAAAGATAGCATGATCACGTACAGGGAAATTGTCGATCACTACAAAGCCGAAAGAAGAATGTTTCCGCCTCCGCATCGGTCTCTCTCTCTGGACGACGCTCGCATTTGGCGACGCCTCCAGGGAAACAATTACACATCACCACATTGGATCTACTTAACACAGACGAGGGACTATAACGACGCCCGCTGCAAAATTTGTAAGCAAAAAGGTACGCTAGACCATATTATATGGGAGTGTGCTGGCTCCCCAGGGGCCAAGGAAAACATTTTCAGTAGAGAAGCCTGGGAGGCCTTGCTCCAGAGCGAGGCTGAAGACGACCAGCGTCGAGCAATCCGCCTGGCCGTTGAGGCCGTGAAGACTCACCGTCCTCAACGCGTGGGGACTGCTTCGTCCTTCTCCCCTACCTACGTGTAGGTTAAGAGGCGGGCACCCCAGCTCGGTGGAACAATAAAGTTTTCATTCATTCATTCATTCATAGGCCTTTTTCTGGTACAGTTTGAGCGCACGTGTGAAAAGGCGAAATTCGCAAGAAGCACGTGGCCGCAACGCTTGCTTACGTTACTGCCATGTGAGGTAGCTGATATTATCGCCCGCATGGGGAAAGAAGAAGCAGAGCAATTAGATGAAGTCAAAGCGAATCTGCTTAAAAAGTATAGATTATGCGCAGGAGCATTCAGGTGAAAATTCAGGGAAGTCGAGAAAACCAAAAGCGAGTCATAGTAAGATTTTGCATACACCGTGGAGGTAAACCTGAAGGAATGGCTCAGAGAAGAGGGAGCACTCGGCGACGCCGAAATAACAATGCATTGCGTTGCTATAGAACAGTTCTACCACCGGCTGCCAGTAGACATCAAGTATTGGGTTCAGGATAGGCCAGGCGTAGACACTATCACGATAGCGGCCGATCTCACTGAGGAGTACGTAACTCGCCGCGCGGACGAATTCAACGAAGCTCCTAAGAAGGAGATGAATAAATACAGACCCGACAAGCCAAAGCGATGGTCAAAGTCGAGTCGGTATAAAACAATGGAAAGGTCAAATTCGGTGAAAACAAGAGACGAGGACAGCGAGGACTTGACTTGATTTCAACTAAGCGAGGGAGAGAATGAACCACCCGAGCGGAGTGCAGAAAGGCAGAAGGAAAAAACTTTCGAGGCATAGAAACCAGTAGTTTGCTACAACTGCCAGCAAACGGGGCATAACTCTGTGGGGTGCAGAAATCCCAAACTATATTGATGTCACTAAGTAGTAACGTAGAAAATCTGAACTTGCTAGAACCATACATTCGAGACCTCGTGATAAACGGCAAACCGCGTAGAGTGCTTCGCGAATCGGCAGCCACAATGGACGTAGTACATCCGTCGTACGTAGAGGAAGGCCAGTTCACGGGAGAACGTGCTTGGATAAGGCAAGCCGTAGTATCCGTATTTGTTTTCTAACAAATCATAGGATTTGCTACGACGCAAGGGAATCGGGTTTAGTGAGGGAACAGTGCAAGCCCTAACTCGTTCCAAGGCAAAGGAGCTCGCGGCCAAGGCAGTGTACGATTGTCCAGTGGTGAAAGAAACAGGTTTGACAGAGGATTCGTCAACCAGCACCAAACAGGACAGCCCTAATGGGATAATGCGGAAAGTGCGCTAGCTGAGGAAACGGTCAGGAACGCAGCGGAGCCTGAAATGTATCGCGAGGCAGAATGCAGAAAGTTATTGAACGCAAGCTCTGCCCCAATCATCATCATAATCATCATCATATTCATCATCACCACCATCATCATCATCAGCCTGGTTACGCCCACTGCAGGGCAAAGGCCTCTCCCATACTTCTCCAACTACCTCGGTCCTGTACTAATTGTGGCCATGTTGCTCCTGCAAACTTCTTAATCTCATCCACCCACCTAACTTTCTGCCGTCCTCTGCTACGCTTCCCTTCCCTTGGAATCCATTCCGTAACTCTTAATGACCATCGGTTGTCTTCCCTCCTCATTCCGCGTCCTGTCCATGCCCATTTCTTTTTCTTGATTTCAACTAAGGTATCATTAACTCGCGTTTGTTCCCTCACCCAATCAGCTCTTTTCTTATCCCTTAACGTTACACCTATCATTGTTCTTTCCATAGCTCGTTGCGTCGTCCTCAATTTAAGTAGAACCCTTTTCGTAAGTCTCCAGGTTTCTTCCCCGTACGTGAGTACTGGTAAGACACAGCTGTTATAAACTTTTCTCTTTAGAGATAATGGCAACCTGCTGTCCATGATCTGAGAATGCCTGCCAAACGCACCCCAGCCCATTCTAATTCTTCTGAATATTTTAGTCTCATCATCTGGATCCGCAGTCACTACCTGTCCTAAGTAGATGTATTCCCTTACCAGTTCCAGTGGCTCACTACCTATCGTAAACTGCTGTTCTCTTCCGAGACTGTTAAGCATTACTTTAGTTTTCTGCAAATTAATTTTTAGACCCACCCTTCGGCTTTGCCTCTGCAGGTCAGTGAGCATGCATTGCAGCTGGTCCCCTGAGTTACTCAGCAAGGCAATATCATCAGCAAATCGCAAGTTACTAAGGTATTTTCCATTAACTCTTATCCCCAATTCTTCTCAATCCAGGTCTCTGAATACCTCCTGTAAACACGCTGTGAATAGCATTATAGAGATCGTATCTCCCTGCCTGACGCCTTTCTTTATTGGGATTTTGTTGCTTTGTTTATGGAGGACTACGGTGGCTGTGGAGCCACTATAGATATCTTTCAGTATTTTTACATACTGCTCGTCTACACCCTGATTCCGCAATGCCTCCATGACTGCTGAGGTTTCGACTGAATCAAACGCTTTTTTGTAATCAATGAAAGCTATATATAAAGGTTGGTTATCTTCCGCACATTTTTCTATCACCTGATTGATAGTGCGAATATGGTCTATTGTTGAGTAACCTTTACGGAATCCTGCCTGGTCCCTTTGATGGACGGAAGTCTAAGGTGTTCCTGATTCTATTTGCAATTACCTTAGTAAATACTTTGCAGGCAACGGACAGAACGCTGATCGGTCTATAATTTTTCAAGTCTTTGGCGTCCCCTTTCTTATGGATTAGGATTATGTTAGCGTTTTTCCAAGATTCCGGTGTGCTCGAAGTCATGAGGCATTGCGTATACAGGGTGGCCAGTTTCTCTCGAACAATCTGCCCACCATCCTTCAACAAATCTGCTGTTATCTGATCCTCCCCAGCTGCCTTCCCCCTTTGCATAGCTCCCAAGGCTTTTTTTATTTCTTCCGGCATTACCTGTGGAATTTCGAATCCCTCTAGATTGTTGTCTCTTCCATTATCGTCGTGGGTGCCACTGGTACTGTATAAATCTCTATAGAACTCCTCAGCCACTTGAACTATCTCGTCCATATTAGCAATGATATTGCCGGCTTTGTCTCTAACGCATACATCTGATTCTTGCCAATTCCTAGTTTTTTCTTCACTGCTTTTAGGCTTCCTCCGTTGTTGAGAGCACGTTAAATTCTATCCATATTATACTTCCTTATGTCAGCTGTCTTACGCTTGTTGATTAACTTCGAAAGTTCTGCCAGTTCTATTCTAGCTGTAGGGTTACAGGCTTTCATACATTGGCGTTTCTTGATCAGATCTTTCGTCTCCTGCGATAGCTTACTGGTATCCTGTCTAACGGAGTTCCCACCGACTTCTATTGCACATTCCTTAATGATGCCCACAAGATTGTCGTTCATTGCTTCAACACTAAGGTCCTCTTCCTGAGTTAAAGCCGAATACCTGTTCTGTAGCTTGATCTGGAATTCCTCCATTTTCCCTCTTACCGCTAACTCATTGATCGGCTTCTTATGTACCAGTTTCTTCCGTTCCCTCCTCAGGTCTAGGCTAATTCGATTTCTTACCATCCTGTGGTCACTGCAGCGCACCTTGCTGAGCACGTCCACATCTTGTATGATGCCAGGGTTAGCGCATAGTATGAAGTCTATTTCATTTCTAGTCTCGCCGTTCGGGCTCCTCCACGTCCACTTTCGGCTATTCCGCTTGCGGAAGAAGGTATTCATTATCCGCATATTATTCTGTTCCGCAAACTCTACCAATAACTCTCCCCTGCTATTCCTAGTGCCTATGCCATATTCCCCCACTGCCTTGTCTCCAGCCTGCTTCTTGCTTACCTTGGCATTGAGGTCGCCCATCAGTATAGTGTATTTCGTTTTGACTTTACCCATTGCCAATTCCATGTCTTCATAGAAGCTTTCGACTTCCTGGTCATCATTACTGGATGTAGGGGCGTAGACCTGTACAACCTCCATTTTCTACCTCTTATTAAGTTTCACAACAAGACCTGCCACCCTCTCGTTAATGCTGTAGAATTCCTGTATGTTACCAGCTATATTCTTATTAATCAGGAATCCGACTCCTAGTTCCCGCCTCTCCGCTAAGCTCCGGTAGACAGCACGTGCCCGCTTTTTAGCACTGTATATGCTTCTTTTGGCCTCCCTACTTCGCTGAGCCCTATTATATCCCATTTACTGCCCTCTAATTCCTCCAATAGCACTGCTAGACTCGCCTCACTAGATAACGTTCTAGCGTTAAACGTTGCCAGGTTCATGTTCCAATCCCGGCCTGTCCGGAGCCAGGGATTCTTAGCACCCTCTGCTGCGTCGCAGGTCTGACCGCCGCCGTGGTCAGTTGCTTCGCAGCTGCTGGGGACTGAGGGCCGGGGTTTGATTGTGGTGTTCATATAGGAGGTTGTGGCCAAGTACTTCACCAGGGTGGCCAATCCTGCTCTGGTGAGGGAGTGCGTTACCGGTTCTGGTCACCGGGATCAGGACACATTCCAGGCCTGTTTATGCAATTTTATCAACACGCGAATTTTTCTTTTTGTTTTATTCCGGTGAAAAATTGCGTGGCACCGGGATTTGAACCACGGACCTCTTGCGCGCGAGGCGGGTGTTCTACCTCTACGCCCCCGCTGCACAATGATCCCTGAGCAGGAAATGCGTAAGGCACAAAGCAATGCTGAGCATTACTATGACAGGACGGCTCGCACGCGACGCTTTGAAGTTGGGGAAAAAGTAATGATCCTGAAACCCTTGTTGAATAACCAACATGAGGAGATGGCTGTCGACTTTCCAGAGTTAACAGCAGTGACGGAGGCAAAAGACATTCACGAGACCATTGACAAGTTAGTAGAACAGGCGGAGTTGAATCCCAATCAAAGGGCCGAACTCAGGGAACTCGTGTTTGAATTTAAAGACATATCTTCAGACACACTGGGGAGGACCACTGCGATCGTTCACGACATCGAGTTAACCTCATCGGCCCCAGTTCGTTCGAAAGCTTATCGCGTTTCGCCTCGTTAACGTGAAGTCATGACCACTGAAATAAACAAGATGTTAGAGCTAGGTATAATCGAGCCAGGAGAGAGCGATTATACCTCGCCTCTTATCTTGGTTGAGGTCCCAGGAACAGAGCCGCGACCATGTATCGACTACCGCGGGCTCAATTTATTCACAAAGGACCAGACTTATCCGATACCGCATATCGAGGAAAGGCTTGAGATGATGAGCAGTGCTACTTTCATCTCTACGCTCGATTTAGTCAGACGGTATTGGCAGGTTCCGTTGACCGAGAGGGCAAGCATGCCTGCGGCGTTTATTTCCCCAATGGGAACATTTCGTCCGAAAGTCCTGAGCTTTGGATTGAAGTATGCGCCATATTGCTTCTCCAGCCTTATGGACCAGGTGCTACGAAGAATGGAGGACTTTGCACTTCCGTATCTCGATGACATAGCAATTTTTTCTTCATCATGGGCCGACCATATGCAACACCTGCGAACCGTGCTGTGTCGTCTACGAGAGGCCTATTTAACTGTTAAGGCTTCCAAATGCCAATTAGGGCCCGAGGAGGTAGCTTATCTAGGTCATGTAATAGGGCAAGGCCATCGTCGGCCTTCCGAGGTTAAACTGACCGCAATAGACAACTTCCCGCAACCACGCACCAAGCGGGACATCAGATCGTTCCTTGGCTTCGCAGGTTATTACCAAAGATATATACCAAGGTATTGCGAGATTGCGAGTCCTTTAACGGATGCTCTCAGAAAAACAGAACCCCAAACGGTAAAGTGGGATGACGCAAAAGAAAAGGCTTCTAGTATGCTGAAGAACGCACTAACGATTCAGCCAGTGTTGACTGCGCCCGACTACTCTAAGCCATTCATTCTTCAGTGTGATGCCAGTGACATGGATATGGGGGTGGTGCTCTGTCAAAAGAGAGATGACGAGAACGAACACCCTGTACTGTACGCCAGTAGAAAGCTTTCAGTTCGTGAGGAAGCATGCAGTGCACCAGAAAAAGAATGCGCCTGCGTAGTATGGGCGGTGCAGAAGCTAGCTTGCTATATCGCTGGTTCAAGGCTCACCATAGAGACTGACCACTGTACCCTCACATGGCTGCAGTCCATGTCTACAAAAACGGTCGTTTTTTGCACTGGAGCTAGGCTCTTCAACAGTACACCTTCGATATTCGTTACAAGAAGGGTAAGCTTAACGGCAATGCCGACGGTTTGAGTCGTTGCCCCTAGAGTAACGAAAGCCTCATGCTCATCCGGGTTTCCGGGGAGTTTCGCGTTCGTTCATACGTTTTTCCGAAGTGTAGTCGATTGTTAGCAGATTTTATTAAGCACGTCTGAACGCTTTCAAGAAATGGCTGTTTTTAGTGTTCAGGGGGAGGGACGCGTGTAAGGAATGGGAAAGGTGTAGCGGGTTTTCTTTTTTCTTTTTAGAGCCTGGTGTGTCTTGGAGGAGGGTGGCCTTGTGGTCGCTGCTTGGTGGTTGCGGGTCCGGCACTGTTCTGGGGTGATGGCTTGCCCACGCAGGAGACGAAAAGTTGCGAGACCTGCTTGCAAGACCAATTTCCCCGGACGGGACCAGGGAGAAAAGTCACAAGAGCGCCATGAGGACTGATGACCACTCCCAGGACTCTACCAGCTACAAACTAAGGGCTCGTCACCTCCAAGGGGAATCCTGCTACTGAGACGCCGATCCCTCGCACAGCGGCTGCTGGTCCCTACACGTCGGGATCTTCCTCCCCCGCTGGAGATGCTGTTAGGGTTGGCGTCTGGCACCACGTGCGGAAATGAATTTCAACCGACCATCTCAGCCTGCCTCGTCGAAATGAGGCGGGGCTTCGCCTACGCCTGCTATTGTTGTCGTCCCGCTCCTCGTGCAGAAAGAACTTTCTCTCACCCGACCTTTTTCCACCAGGCCTCGTCTAAATGAAGTGTGACTTCCTAATTCGCCATGACCATTTCAAGTGTCTGCCAGAAGCCCCGCAGTGTACAGGCCTTTTTTGTGTGTGTGTGCGTGTGCGAGTTTAGAGAGACCCTTTCCTCGAATTGGACCTAGAGGAGAATTTCCACGAACCCGCTACGCGCAGAAGAGACGGACAGGCGTCTACACTTCCAGGAGGCGGGATGACCTCTTCCTTGCAGCAGGCTTGGTATAACCAGAGAAGGAGGGGCCCTCTTTCTACGCTGGTCACGTGACATCGACGGAAGCAAGACCCCACCCACGATTGTAGAGAGCCTATTTAAGGGGCTCCGAAATGTACTTTTCATTACTTCATGCTCTTCTCATTTTCTTTCATCTACCATTGAATAAACCGTGCAAGTTTCGCACTAGAAATCGTCTCTCCCTTGCTTGGTCGCCATGGTGTACCGGACGCCTGCAGCCCGCCGATCAGCTCGATCAGCGGCGCAGTTTCCACAGGGATACTGGCCGGTGCGTCGCCATCCCCAGAGCAAAACAGGCTCCTAGCGGGGTGCGCCTGCTGTCGTTCACAGCCGCTACTTGGGGCAGGTATACCTGAATTGCTTAGGCCGCTTGCAGCCAGCGTCGACAAAACAGGTGTCTGCTGGAAAGTTACGCCACTGGGCACTGCCAAATGTACTGCAAAGGGAGACGGGTGAGCGAAATTAGTGACTGTCGTGTCGTAATCCCCAAGGGGACCGTGGCAGGCCATTAGTTTTGGCTGCTCATTTGAGTAGCATCCACCGGGCAAAAGCCTGCTATCAAATGACAAAGGTCACTAGGCCAACAGACAACGCGGCAAGCACAATTCCTAAAGGGGTACTAACTCGGCTAAGCAAAGACAAAGGCTTACTGAGCCTTTGAATCCGCGTCGGGCGCCAGTGTGGAGTCTTCGTGTCTCACAGGAGGACCAACCACTGTGGGTTCGAGCTTAGTGAGCCACAAGGCCACGTCAGCCTCTAGCGCCGCTGCGCGCGAGCTCAGGCCACAAGGCGCTACCGAGCGACGCACGCAAGAACACAGTATTGCCCTGAGTTAGGTGATACCAGTTACAGCATCCGGCGGAACCCGACACTGCACTAACGCCCGACCTGGGGTGGTAGGGAACCAAAGGAGTCCTGCACCAAGGGTGCAAAATACAGTCAGGGGGCGCCTCTAGCACGTTGCTGCGAGAGCACAGGGTCAAGCTGGGACACCCCGCTAGGAAACATCCCGGCGGCTATGCTACTTTCTCTCGGGATAACCAATGGGCCAACTCGCGCGCGCCCGTACAATGTCCTTCGGCTTGGGCCTCCGATAAGTGGGGTTTGGCGTGGTATGACCTCGCGCGAGCATTAGGCACCAGTTCTTCGGCTTAGGGCCGATTTACGCTCGAGCCGCCCATCGCCGCAAGCCGCACCACACGCTTGCGGTCGCGCGAAATATTGCACGTATCCAGCACTTGTGCAGAAATTACCATTTACACTGTGTGTACAGTGTATACCTTACACATTGTAAACCGAAATTTAAGCACAAGTGTTTGATACGTGCAATCTTTCGCGCGACCGCACGCGTGCGGTGCGGCTTGCGGCGATGGGCGGCTCGAGCGTAAATCGGCCCTTAGCGTCCGGACAGGATCAACACGAGGTACGCGCTCCCCGCACGGGCAAAGGCACCGTCCGGGAGCCCCGCCCTCATCCGAAGCATCATGAGTGAAGCGCCACCGCTGACAACTGGTTCGGAGCGACGACGGAGTGAGACGTAGGGATGGCAGCATAGGTCATTGCACCCGCGCAATGGCGCGTCGTATTCCTCAAATCCCCACAAGGCTTCCCTCAGTATTTCCAGACTACTCAAAATCCCTGAGAATTCCCGATTTTGCCGGTTGGTAGACAACCTGTAAGTCGCACCTCACGATTGGCTCAGAATCCCAGTTGAGAGGTGTAACATAACCGTGCAAGCTTCCCGGAAGCCTCGCGAATCACTGGCGCAACCCTCTATAGTCCAAAAGGAAAGCTGCTTCATACGGGCACTCGTCCGGGGATATTATAGGCGATCGGTTGATTTGGCGAAAATGGAGGCTGCCAATTCTGTCGTCTTTATTTGGCTTTCATTTTTCCTTAATAATCTCGCTAACGACCTCCTAGCGTCACAAACGCATTCTTGAACACGTGCAACGTTGACGCTAAAGCTACCCTAAATACATCGTAGCGCTCACTATGAACCGTTTCACAACAACTGGCGGCAATAAGCACAGCGAAGTTGTATTCGACTGCATTCAAAAAAGTCCAGTTAAAAAAGGTAACTTAAAACTCATGTGTTCGGTTTGTAGCAGCAACGACAACGCATCGAGTTGACGTCAAGCCAAACTGGACATGTGTGGTTGTGTCTCTTAGCGGCGCTCTTGTAGAATGCGAACTGCTGCTTCTGCTGCTGATGATGAAGAAGATGATGACGATGATGCCTTATGCAACGGTGCAAATCCATTGCAGCGGAGAGGCCACGAACCGAGTGCCCCGCGAGCGAAGGTACTTGTTTACCACCTCGGGATTCGCGCCAGCACAGCGCGCCTCTCGTACACCGCGTGCGCGCGTGGAAGATTCGACCGTTGACAGCGTTTTTCTTTTGTTTATTTATTTATTTTGTTGAGCATGCGCTTACTCCTCGTCTTTATCATAGAGTGTTGAAGACACCATCAAATCTGGTCTCTGAGCGCTAGCTCAAAGGGAAAGTCCACGATTCCATGGTTCCATCACCGCAATGGGAATGCCGATGGCTTGCGCTGTGATGCAGTCCCATGCTAGAGTGCCTTTCCGAACAGCTGCTGGCTGTTTGGGATGGAATCACTTGCAGCTCCTTGCCATGCGGCCAGTAGAGCTCAGTGTGAAAAGACCACCTCTTTCACCTGAATGACTAGGGCCCATCCTTGTTTACGTGCGGCGGAGTGCTTGAAGCTCACTACTTCATCTCCACGGCAGGTCATCCCGGCATTGCACTTCCGCCGGGATAAAAGACCTTCGTAACGAATTCTAAAAAATAGACCACCACCGCCGCCTGCTTGCACGTGCCACGTGTGTAAGCTAAAAGCACCGTTAGGCCGGAGTTCCACTGAGTCAGCAGTTACTGCGGGTCTCACGCCCTCTCTCAAACAGAATCAAAATCTTTCTTGCCCTCTTCACTCCGCCTCGCATTATTGACTGCATAGAGTTGCCCGCAACAATTACCCGAGGGAACTTCGGGGCCCGCGTCTATAGACCACAAACCAAAGTCTATATACTCTGACGCGGGATCTATATCAACATATGATGCCTTACTATACATAACCTAACGCAGTTATTTTTCTGATCTTCTGATTTTTTTTCTTTTTTCCCTGTGGGGTCATGCATAGCTTTCATAACCTGTTGCCTGCAGTAAAGACAACGTTGACTCCGCAATGACTGCACACTGTCTAAGTCTGTGTAAGGGAGAAAATGCATACAATGTATACTTACGACTCTAATCATGCTTTCTGCATGCCACTTCTAATCTGCATGCCACTTCGACTCTAATCATGCATGCCACTTCAAGCGGCCACGCAATCGACTGGGGGAAGGCACGTGCCCTTGCCAGTGAAAAAGGGCTATCTCGACGCCTTTATCTTGAGTCTCTCATGATCCAGACTACGCCACACACTCTGAACAGGAGCGATGGCAATCTGCCGTCAGTGTATGCGCGCTGCCTGCGTCACGTGTTCTAGACTATTTAAGCGAGCTGCTCGAGCACCCATGGTAGAGTGTACAAGCGCGACTTGGACGAGGACGAAGAAAGAAACAGATACACAGACACAGCGCTTCACTTTCAACTATATATTTTATTTTCGCACGCATCGATAAATATATACCGTGCGAGCGGAAACAAACGTGACAGCAAAAAAGAACATTGAGTGGTACATTTCGTTGAACCGGACACGTGTGCAAAGCAAGGGAAAAAAAAAGGGGAAAAAAACGTCTACTACAATTGTCCCGAAGACAAGCCAAGGAATCGTATCTCCTTTTCCGAAAGTGATACCGAAGGTTTGCTTACGCACTTTTGCTGTAATTTTGCTATCTCGTGTGCCTCTACAATCTCCCTCGTCATCCTGCTATGAGCCTTATACAGAACGGAAGTGCTTTCAAACAGGGGCTTGCAGGAACAATCTCGGCAGTGAATGCGCAAGTGACCCGAGATTACCTTATTGACATTGTATTGATGCTCCCTTAATCTATCGTTGATGCATCTTCCGGTTTGACCAATATACGTATTTCCGCATGAAAGTGGGATGGCATAGACAACGTTATGAGTACAGGTTACAAATTGTTGGCGATGTTGGGTAGAACATGAGGGCCTTCTGTTATTTTCTTTGTTAACCTGTTTGCATAGCTTCTGTAGACGCTCAGGGGCAGAGAAAACTACGTCTACTCCCGATTTCGCCGCTATTCTTCTGAGATTATGAGAAATGCAACGAATGTATGGCACCACAGCAACTTTCTTTGCTCTAGCATTGGTACTACTTGCATTCGACGCGTTTTTGCATTTTTTGCTTAAGCCCTCCGCGACAGAAGTTAGCATGCGCATCGGGTAACCAGAATCTGCCAGGCGCTTGGCCTGCTCTTTGAGACTGGCTTCCATTTTGTGGTCACATGACTTTGTCAAAGAATTGTTGAAACACGATGTCACTACTGCGCGTTTTACAAGTTTTGAATGAGCAGAATGAAATGGTAGGACAGGCTTATTGCCTCTCGGCTGATAACTCCAGCATGTCATTTGTGGATAAAAGTATAAACCCAAGTCTAAAAACCTTATGAAATTGCCTATGGGGACTTCATGTGTCAAAGACAAAGGGGACAACACTTTAGTGAATGAGGTTACGGTTTTTGAAACAAGCGAGTCAAAATTGTGTGATTTGTTATTTAGAATGATTAGAAAATCGTCAACGAATCTGAACACTTTCGCGACATCGGTGTCATTTTTTAGACGTTCATCAAGAACCTGGTCACGGTTAGCGAGAAACAAGTCACTTAAGCAGGGAGCAATACATGACCCAATGCATATGCCATCTTTTTGTTTGACAACATTTCCTTCCCAAGTCGCGTAAGTCGAGTTAACATAAAAACGAAGAAGTTCTAAAAATCTGTCGCTAGTTAAACCACAAGCGTTCTGAAAACGAACCGCCCCAAACTTGTCAATGCTATCAGATACACATTGCATCACGTCATTCTGTGGGAGGGAATAGTACAGATCTTTTAAGTCAATAGAAAAAGCGACCATATCTCTGTTTTGACAGTCATTAAAGAAATCCACTACTTGTTCTGATTTAGTCACCAAAAATGGGTCGTCGATTGGCAGGAGCTTTAAGTGCTTTTGTAAGTAGGCCGCTACATGCTTCTGCCAAGTAGCATTCTCAGACATTCTCAGCATTCTCCGCTCGCACGGTATATATTTATCGATGCGTGCGAAAATAAAATATATAGTTGAAAGTGAAGCGCTGTGTCTGTGTATCTGTTTCTTTCTTCGTCCTCGTCCAAGTCGCGCTTGTACACTCTACCATGGATTCTAACCAACTAGCCCGCCAGCGTGTTTTAACCATGCTCGAGCACCTTTGTTTATTTTACCTGTGAACAAGGCTCCCGTGTGGGAGCCGAAACGTCTTCTTTTCTTTTAAATCTTTATTTGGTCGGCGAAGTGCCCCGGGTTTTTGTTTACCCTTTTAACCCTTTCTCTTACCTTGTACGGGCTTAATGTGACACATCTTTTCAAACGTTCGCACGGTCTTCGGCAACAAAAAGGAAGCTTGCCTCTAAGATGTAACCTACCCTACGAGATTGGGTACATTTGGCTTAGCCTATGTTTTACCATCTTGTCCAGCAACGAGTCACAGAGGACGTAAGGTACAAGACTAACCGGCGATTTTTTTTATTTTGTGAAAAATTGGCTGGTCTCGCATAGTATTGCCAATGCACAAGAATGTCGGCAAAAGTAAGTGTAAGAGAGGGCCCCGTAGAAGTATTAGTAACACGTCCGTTAAGTGGGTCTTCAGCAAACTTTACTGGGCCAATATTTGGCCCTTCTGGATATATTAAAGGCCCGTGCCTCTTTCTAACGTGTTCTGCAGCCTAGAACGCTTTGTGAAAATAAACACTGACTGATTGTCATAGCAAGCACACTAGCGAAGGTGACCTGCTAATTCCTGACATTTCGCGAAATCACAAATGCAATAAATTTGCGAATTGTCCCACATAAACTTCATTCGTGAGTCTTGTCCAGTTGTAGATCTCTGCTTCTGCCATCATCTTATCATTATTGCCATAGCATTTATATGGACGCTCCAGGCACATTTTTGCCATCGCCTTGAGATTCCGTATAAAGGCTAAACACCATGAGCGCGATTTTCTGCGCGACAACGACGAGCGACGACTTCGAGCGACAATCGGGCCGTCGCTTGAACAGATCGCACTGTCTTGTCACGCGATCGCTCAGTTCTGTAAATCTTGAATTGGCCGCTCGTCGCCCGGAAGTGCTATGAGCGACTAGCCAATAGCGCAAAGCCGGAACTGGATGGAGCCACAACTGGAACTCAAATACTACCGATTGTGGCACGGGACGACCAAATGGTTGACTTCTTATAGTGCAAGGATAAGAAACTGCTGGAAGACCTTCAGAAATATTTCATGCTGCTTTTTACATTAAAACACATCAACTTATGCTGCTAGCCTGTCTGAGTAGCTCTGCCTACATTTATCATTATTTTCGTTATTTTCTGGTAAGATTACTGGTCAGAACGGCTCAAGACGTCTGTCGACTCGAAGAGGTACCTTCCGTATCGGAGACGGACGGGTGCTGCGCCACCCGCCGCCTCACAAGGTGCTAGAAGGAACCAAGCTGGCACCGACGAGCACCCCGCCATGACCTCCCAAGGGCTGACACCGGGTCAGAAACGCCAGCTGGTTTGTACAGGCCAGCCTGACTGCAAGCGACAAGACACTGGTGAATCTGAAGACGAGTCAACTATCATCGAGGACGACAACGTGGCGAACCCTTCTAACCTGGACATGGACGAGGGTGGTTTCCGAATTGTGCGCCATCGTAAAGACAGGGCGGAGGGCATTCCAGTGTTAATCACTGCAGCATCCGAAAGAGATGATTTAAGGCAAGTAAACCCTATTGTCCTGTATTCTGAGCTTGAAAGGATTCTCGGTGGAGCACCAGTGAAGAGCCACTTCACAGCACAGGGAGCATTGCTCTTAGATGTAGAGACAGAAGGACAAGCCAACATCCTTCTAGAGACCACGAATATCGGCGCCATAGTCATATCTGCCCGTGTCCCACACAGTTATATGAAAAATACGTGCATTGTTAGAGGAGTCCCCAAATGGTACCCGGATGAAGAGCTACTCACCTACCTGAGGCCTCAGGGTGTGTTCCGTGCAAGAAGAATCATCCGTCGGGTCCAAACCTCGTCATCTGAGTGGGAGTCAAACGGCACTAACTCGGTGGTTCTCACATTTGCTCCAAATTCTGAACGCCCGGAGAAGATCAACCTTGGTTTCACCAGACACGAGCTTGTCGACTACGTGGAGACACCACCATGCTGTTTTAAGTGTCAGCGCTTCGGACATATTGCTAAGTACTGTCGTGGGGAACAGAGGTGCCAGCGCTGTGGGGGACTTCATGACTTTAAGACGTGTGCAAGTAAAGACAACTTTGTGTGTGCAAATTGCGGCGGTGACCATCCTGCTAGCTACGGTTGATGCCCTGCGCGAACAGCTGCTCAGCGAAGAAATAAGTTGTTTGTTCTGGGTCCAAAGAGTGCAAGCGCACCATCGAACACGAAGAAGACATCCAGAGCCCCACAACTAACTGGTTTGGAATCAGAATACGCATCTCACTTCGCGCCTCTCACACCGATAAACGAAGTTACCGAGCCAACGCAAACGGTCTCAGCGGCTGAGAAACCTGTTCGAAAAGAGCCCGAAAAACTCACCTATGCGGCCGCAGTAAAGTGACCTCACGTACCACTTGGCAACAGTCAGCAGGAAAACTGCCAGCATGTGATACTCGCTTTGTTCACGGCACTACGTTCGCACGTCGCGAAGATGCCTGCTAGTTCAACGAAGGATATGCTGGAAGCAGTGCTGGCTCTTGAGTCAGTAATACTCTGCTCTACTTCCACATACACTCAGTAGCATAATGGCAATTTCTCGCCCACTTGGTCAATTCCGTCGTCCAAAAGTGCCCTTAATAATGCAATGGAACTGGGCCGGTATTTTACAGCGTCTTTCTGAGCTCATCCTTTTCCTTCGAGACATATCAATACCAATTCTAGCCCTGTCGGAGGCCGGTCTCCCAAATGGAAGGACGATCCCAGGGTACATCAGACATGGAAATCCGAGTATACCATCATTTGCAAATGGAAGTGCGATGATATACATCAGGCGAGAAATACCTCACGTCACCTTACCAGTGCAAGACCTTTGTTCTACCTTCTTGGAAGTCGCCGCTGTGCAAGTGTGCCTAGGAAAACGAAAACTCAGTATGGTGTCGCTGTATATAGGTCCGCGCAGGAAGGTCTCCATGGAGGCGTTCATAAAGGACCTTTGCATTCGTTGCCCCTCTCCTATAATAATATGTGGCGACTTTAACGCACATCATTCGCTTTGGGAAAGATAAGACTGTAGATGCCCGAGGCAAGGAACTTGTCACAGCCGCGGATGCTGCTGACTTATGTATCGCGAACAATGGCAAACCGACTTTCTTCAGACCACCAGATTCATGGAGTGCCATAGACCTCGTGATCAATTCTACAGATCTTGTCGTATGGTCAGCAACGGCCCCAGACAGGATGGGCAGTGACCACTTTCTGATCTTCGCGAACATCACCGGATTTCACACTGCTGGGCGACCATTCTGTGCTGTGACCCGCTGGGACACATACAGAGAAGCGTTGAACGAATCCCCTGGTGAGCTGTTCGCAGATATGCCGCGGAGTAAAAGAGTGGCTACCTCAATGTTGAAACTGCCAGATCATTTCCGTACTCCTGATTTGAAACTCAAGAACCTCTACGCAGTGCGTAGGAGAGCGGAGCGAAAACTAATGAGAAAAACGGGAAATCCATCTGCGAAAACTGAATACAACAGGATAAACGCTGTCATCCGTCGTCACACAGAAGGTTAAGACGAGTTCAATGGGCTGCTTTCTGTGAGAGTTTATCGGCGTTTACTCCCATGACAAGGATATGGGGAGTAATGAATAGCCCATCCGGAAAGATTCGCCTGCACAGGCCATTCGAAGCACTTGCTTTAAAGCAGGGAAAAGATTTGCAAACCCTTGCAGAAGATTTTGCAGACGTATACACATCTGGCAGATCAGCAGGAGTATCGAACCCGCTGTTGTCTGAAGCATCCCATACCATGGATACGCCGTTCACCTTTCGTGAGTTGGATTTGGCGCTTAGCAAATTAAGAAGACGCTGTGCTGTGGGTCCCGATTCGATCAGCAATCAGATGCTGACAAATCTGCCATATGAACGAAAACGAGCACTTCTGGACATATTTAATCACGTCTGGAGCACAGGAGAGATCCCAGAAGCGTGGACGACAGCATGGGTGGTGCCAGTGCTGAAGTCGAGAAAGGATCCTGCAAACCTCACCTCATACCGGCCAGTATCGCTAACATCATGCGCATGAAAGTTGATGGAAAGACTAATATGAACGAGGTTACCATGGTATCTCGAGCAAGGAAATAGACTGCCATCAGGTATGACCGGATTTCGTCCACGGTTGAGTGCCCAGGACAGTGTCTTGGATCTACTAAGTCATATCGAGCACTATCGCGTAGACGGCCTTTCCACACTCGCCATCTTTATGGACGTTGCCAAGGCGTACGACTGTGTGCTTCATACAGGCATCATCAATGGACTCCGAGCCATGGGCGTCTCGGGAAATGCTCTTCGATTCGTCCATGAATTTCTCAGTGATCGATGTGTCAAAGTTAAGCTCGGAAGTTTATAGAGTGACAAGCGACGAATTTCCCTCGGCGTCCCACAAGGAAGTGTCCTATCCCCCTTGCTTTTTAACGTTGCCATGGCCAGCCTTCCAGATGCCCTGAAAGTAGGTCGGACGGCAGTTAAAATGTCCATCTACGCAGATGACATCTGCATTTGGATCTCGGGGTACGAACACAAACGCTTGGCCCGAATAGCCCAGGCCGCAATCTCCACTATCGATCGTCACTTATCGACGCTTGGCCTATCTTTATCAGCAGAAAAATCGCCCTTCATGCTTTCCCGGGAGTGAGACGCAAGTCAACACGTCCGACGCTGAATATCAGAGGGCATTCAATTCTTCGTGCAACTCATGTTCGATTCCTGGGCCTCACCATCGACAACAAGCTACTATGGCGTGGTGCGGCTGAAAGTGTTGTGGCTGTATCAGTGCAAAGAAGCAACGCACTTCGTCGATTGGCAGGTATACATTGGAGAAACAATCCTATATCCATGCTTAAACTGAACGCTGCACTGATAACAAGCCGCATTCTCTATCAGCTCCCTCTGATATCACCGTCATCGAGTCAATTCGAGCGCTTGGAGGCAGTGCACAGAAAGGGACTTCGCTTGGCGATGGGAGTTCCAACGGCGGCTGCAAACAAGAAAGTCACTAATGAGGCAGAGTCTCTTCCCCTCCACGTCTTGGCATCTCAGGCCTTGCTGACGCAGCTACTAAGGCTGGGCGAGTCACGCGCAGGCACGGCGCTTCTCCGGCGGCTAAGAGCAAGAACTCGCTCACATTTCCATGCGGCGCTGAACACCTTCCGTTATTTAGGATTGGAATGGCGTAAAACGAAGTCGCCTTGACCCGCCATGGTCTTTTCCGGACGTTACCTATAGCCTCAATGTACCCCACCTACCGACGAAACGCACCATTTCAACTGCCGAAGCCAAGTTCATTGTGCTTGACCACTTGATCACTGTGTTTCACAGCCATCTACAAGTGTACACAGACGGTTCGGTGTGCGCACAAACAGATAGCTGTGCAGCGGCATTCTGCATACCATCCGTTGATGTGTCATGGTCTGGCCGACTGGATCGCGTAGTTTCCTCTATAGCAGTAGAAAGCGCCGCAATCACCGCGGCTTTGCGGAAACTACGGGACTTTTCTGCACGAGATGTCGCGGTGCTGACGGATTCCAAGTCAGCATTACAAAGATTACATCGGGGCCTACCTCTAGAGAAATTTACAAGGCAGTCTCTGGCACTGATCGACGACCTAACGAGCAAAGGATTTAACATAAGGTTTCAGTGGAGTCCATCACACGTAGGAATTCATGGAAACGAGGAAGCTGACGCCCTTGCACGCCTAGCGCTGACATGTGTCCCAAAAGTGAAAGCTCCAAAAGCTTTTCGAAACCCTAAGGGTGCAATCCGCCTTCACTTTAGAGAGATGTAGAAGAATCCACACGAATCCTGTGTAACTAATGGATTTACACGCGAACAAGCGACGCTTTTATACCGCATCAGGACCGACTCCGCGTACACCCCAGCTTGGTTATTCAAGACTGGACTTCGCGCTTCCCCACTCTGTGTTTTCTGTGGTGACATTGGCGACATCGAACATTTCATTTGGCTATGCCCGCAGTTTGACACAGAAAGAAAAGCGATGGTCGACGACCTACAAAAAAGCGGTCTCACGCACAGGACCTTTGAAGACGTTGTTTTCCCCGGAGGGCCCGCGGCATTCAGGAAGAGAGCGCAACGACATGCTGATAGCCTTCCTGCGAGACACGGGGCTCATCGACATCTGGTGACACACCACTGATCTCAACTCGAAGGAGGATCAGGCGGAACAATTGCCGGTTATGTATGCCAGGTTAACCCCGCCTGCTTCAACATCACCACCACCACCACCACCACCACCACCACCGCTAGTTGCGGCGCCTATATTGCTGCCCTCATACCAGCAACACTGCGGAGACGTCGCTCGAAGTAATCGCTCGCATGGGGTGCGATTGCAGGCGACGAGCGAACGCGATAGCCATCTCGATCGCGTCGCTTGTCGCTGTTGCGCTCAAAATCGCTTGCATGGGGTTTATACTTAAAGTCCAAGAGCGATAGAATCGTCGCCGCGCGACGAATGCTGTATGTACCAGTGAAAGAGTGCGAGTGTGAGGCCGGCAAACGGGGCTCAATATCGCGTGCGCGCGCGAGGAAGGCAGGCGGGAAGCGCGCCCTCGCTGTAGCGCGAGAAGCATGATGTGGGGCGAGGGCGCTAGAACGTCCTTCTACGGCGGCCGTGCCGTATCTCCAAAGCGATCTGCGACGTGGGTATATTGCCCGCCCGCGCAGACGTCATCTTCAAAGCGATCTGTGATGTTTGCTCATGTGCGCGTAGTGCCGGTAGTTGCGCAGGAGCTTTAATTTCGATGCTTCGTTCGCGTTCAAGCGAGAGATACAACAAGATCGATTACATCGCTTCTGTTCACGCGATTCCTCGATCACTGGGATCCAGCATTTTGACAGCGAGTTTCCACGCTCATTGAGCGAGATGGGTGCATGTTCATTTGTGCGCGGGTGACACCGTGCTTGTTAATTTCGTTAAAACACACGTTGGCGGACTTGTTGGTTTGAATCCTTGATGGAATGTATAAGTGCGACTGAACGAGGACGTGCAAAGAAACAGACACATAGAGACAGCGCTTTGTCCGTATGTCTCTTTTTATTTCTACGTCCTCGTTATGCCGCGTTTACACATTATACTGTTGTTAATTTAGTTAGTAAGCGAGTGTTTACAACTTTATACGGGCGATAAAACTGGTATCTTTCCTTCATATACCTGTCGCCTAATTTGCTATCGCAAGGTGCTTCGCGTTTTGGGCGAAACTGCGACTTTATCACAAACTAACGGTGTACAGGGCATGTGCTTGTTAATATTTTTCGCAGAAAATTTCTTGACTGCACCTTGTAAGAGCAGAGTTATAAGCAATCGAACGACGCTGCAATCAACAGGACGTAAAGCCGTGCCACAGCGTCCACGGTGAACGGTGATAGGGACATGCTGTGCCCATCGTCCCTGAATGTTCTGGTATCAGCACGACTTCGACCTGGCTCACTGTGCCAGCAGTTTGTCGAGATTGGCTCAATATCGCAGTTTCCTCATGTAAACTACACGTCAAATCTTGACGGAAAGTTCTAGTAGCACAGGTGCAATCGTCTATAGTTTGAAAGGAAAGCTGTTTCATACGGGCACTCGTCCGGGGATATTATGGGCGATCGGTTGATTTCGCAAAAATGGAGGTTGCCACTTCCGTCGCCTTTATTTGATTTCAAGTTTTCCTTGATAATCTCGCTGACGGCCTCCTAGCGTCACAAACGTATTCTTGAACACGTGCAACGTTGACGCTAAAGCTACCCTACATACATCGTAGCACTCACTATGAGCCGTTTCACAACTGTCGGCAATAAGTAAAACGAAGTTGTATTCGACTGCATTCAAAAAAGTCCCGTGAAAAAAGGTAACTTAAAACTCATGTGTTCGGTTCGTAGCAGCAACGACAACGCATCGAGTTGACGTCAAGCCAAAGTGGACATGTGTGGTTGTGTACCCTAGCGGCGCTCTTGTAGAATGCTTCTGCTGCTTTTGCTGCTGCTGCTGCTGCTGATGATGCCTTATGCGACGGCGCAAATTCGTTGCGGCGGAGAGGCCACGAACCGAGTGCCCCGCGAGCACAGCGCGCCTCTCGTACGCCGCGTGCGCGCGAGGAAGATTCGACCGTTGGCTGCGTATTTATGCTATTTATTCATTTATTTATTTATTTAGTGGAGCGTGCGCTTACTCCTCGTCTTTCTCATAGAGCGTGTTGAAGACACCATCAAATCTTGTCTCTGAGCGCTAGCATAAAGGGAAGGTCCGCGATTCCATGGTTCCATCACCGCATTGGGGATGCCGATGGCTTGCGCTGTGATGCAGTCCCATGCTAGAGTGCCTTTCCGAACAGCTGCTGGCTGTTTCGGATGGAATCACTTGCACCTCCTTGCCATGCGGCAAAGACCACCTGAGCGACTAGGGCGCGTCCTGGTCGACATGCGGCGGAGTGCTTGAAGCTCACTACTTCACCTCCGCCGCGGGTCATCCCGGCATTGCACTTCCGCCGGGATAAAAGACCCTCTTTACGAATTCCAAAAAATAGACCACTGCCGCCGTATGCTTGCAGGTGCCACGTGTGTAAGCTAAAAGCACCATTAGGCTGTTCGGAGTTGCACTGCGTCAGCAGTTAGTACGGGTCTGGTGCCCTCTTTCAAACAGAATTAAAATCTTTGTTTGCCTCCTCACTCCGCCTCGCATTATTGACTGCATAAAGTTGCCCGCAAAAATTACACGAGGGAACTTTGGGGCTTGCGTCTAGACCACAAATCAAAGGCTATATACTCTGACGCGGAATCCTGTAAACTTATGATGCCTTATTATACAATAACTAACGCACCTATTTTCCCGCTCTACTGTTTTTTTTTTCACTGTGGGGTCGCGCATAGCTTTCATGACCTGTTGCCTGCAGTAAAGACAACGTTGACTCCGCGAAGACTGCGCACTGTCTAAGTCTGTGTAAGAGAGAAAACGCATACAAGGTATGCTTACGACTCTAATCATGCATTCTGTTACCTTGTACGGGCTCAATTGATGTGACACATCTTTTCAAACGTTCGCACCGTCTTCGGCAATGAAAAGGAAGCTTGACTCTAAGGTGTAACCTACCCTACGAGATTGGGTACATTTGGCTTAGCCTATGTCTTACCATCTTGTCCAGCAACGAGTGACAGGGGACTTTAGGTACAAGACTATCCGGCGATGTTTTTTTTTTACTTTATGAAGGTTTGGCTGGTCTCGGATAGTATTGCCAATGCACAAAAACGTCGGCAAAAGTAAGTGTAAGAGAGGGCCCCGTGGAAGTATTAGTAACACGTCCGTTAAGTGGGTCTTCAGCAAACTTTACTGGGCCAATTATTTGAACCATCTGGATATATTCAAGACCGCACGTCTTCCTAAGGTATTCTGCAGCCTAGAACGCTTCGTGAAAATAAACGCTGATCGATTTTCACAGCAAACACAGTAGCGTAGGCGACCTGCCAATTCCTGACATTTGTCGAAAGCACAAATGCAATCAATTTGCAAATTGTTCCCCAGAAACCTCATTCGTAGGGCTTGTTCTGTTGTGGGCCGCTGCTGCTGCTGTCACCTCATTGTTTATCACAATTTATCGTGGCGAATGTGCGTTCAAATACACGACAGTTTACGACGCAGACCAATGGTGAAGAGGTACGACCTCTAGCGTGCAGAGCCGCGCCTTTACTGAGCTGCAACGGTAGCTGCGCATGGTTATGAAGCAAGGCATCGTAACTGGTCCCTTCCGCGCACGCTACAGTTCCATGAAAACGCTGCAGTTGCATAAGTAAGGCTAACCAGAACCTGGTGCATTTCTGTATGCCATCCCCACCGACCGATGGCGGTTCGTCAGCACGTGCTACCTCGAGAAACCCCGTTATATTAATCTGCTCAGCTAATCTAACACGAGCATTGAGCAATCGCTTGCCACCGTGACGTATCCATCCCGAAGGCAACTGGCCGTGCCGGGTTAAAGAGGCTGCGACGCGAAACGAGGTAGTTGCGACGTACGAGAGTGCGCGATATTCAAACAGCTCCTGTGTGCGTTTTAAGCCGCGGCCGCAGATAGTAAGAGCCCGAACATCGCTTCCGGCTGAACGTGGAGTATTGTTACTGTGGTGCGACGCCAATAAAGGGCACAGTCACGAAGAGGCGGGCGACGTTATCTCCTCATTTCCATATAAAAAAGCCGGGTTCACTGACGGAGCCACGCACGCGGGCAATGGCGCGAGCCACCGAGGCTAGGAATAGCTAGTCTTGCAGGCAGCCCGACAACGACAGTCATGTCCGTAGCGCCTTTCGGAGCGTAGACGGGAAGTGAGCTTGCTGGGGCGCTATGGATCAGCCTATCCAGGCGAATGGGCAGTGAAAGCCAGTCCGGCCTGCAGTGCATTCATCTTTGTGTATGCATCTGAGTTTACGCTCTTGACAGTGGTCGGTCCATTTACTTGTAATGGATCACTCGCGATCTTCGAGGCAAAAATGTCTGTTCTTCATTGTATGTTTGATTTAGTTTTTGTCATCGTCTATACTGACTTCAAATGTCATGTCATGACCGTGCTTTTTAAGGGTTCCACTTTTAGATTCATCTTCGTCATGGCACATCAAGAACAACCCCTTTTCCGTAAAAATCATTAAGGAGCAATGGCTTCCTTGGCGACTTACCCACCCCTTTCCATATCGAGTATCTGGGTTACTAGCCTTTTTGAGGAGTGATTCCTAAAATAGTGCAGTCTTGAAATGTGGGCTGAAAAGAAACGATATATATATATATATATATATATATATATATATATATATATATATATATATATATATATATATATATATATATATATATATATATATATATATATATCAGCCTGTTTACGCCCACTGCAGGGCAAAGGCCTCTCCCAAACTTCTCCAACAACCCCGGTCATGTGCTAATTGTGGCCATGCCGTGTCTGCAAACTTCTTAACCTCATCCGCCCACCTAACTTCCTGCCGCCCCCTGCTACGCTTCCCTTCCCTTGGGATCCAGTCCGTAACCCTTAATGACCATCGGTTACCTTCCCTCCTCATTACATGTCCTGCCCATGCCCATTTCTTTTTCTTGATGTCAACTAAGATGTCATTAACTCGCGTTTGTTCCCTCACCCAATCTGCTCTTTTCTTATCCCTTAACGTTACACCTATCATTATTCTTTCCATAGCTCGTTGCGTCGTCCTCAATTTGAGTAGAACCCTTTTCGTAAGCCTCCAGGTTTCTGCCCCGTAGGTGAGTACTGCTAAGACACAGCTATTATATACTTTTCTCTTGAGTGATATAGGCAACCTGCTGTGCATGATCTGAGAATGCCTGCCAAATGCACCCCAGCCCATTCTTATTCTTCTGATTATTTCCGTCTCATGATCCGGATCCACCGTTACTACCTGCCCTAAGTAGATGTATTCCCTTACGACTTCCAGTGCCTCGCTGCCTATTGTAAATTGCTGTTCTCTTCCGAGACTGTTAAGCATTACTTTAGTTTTCTGCAGATTAATTTTTAGCCCCACTCTTATGCTTTGCCTCTACAGGTCAGTGAGCATGCATTGCAATTGGTCCCCTGAGTTACTAAGCAAGGCAATATCATCAGCGAATCGCAAGTTACTAAATTATTCTCCATTAACTTTTATCCCCAATTCTTCCCAATCCAGGTCTCTGAATACCTCCTGTAAACACGCTGTGAATAGCATTTGAGAGATCGTATCTCCCTGCCTGACGCCTTTCTTTATTGGGATTTTGTTGCTTGCTTTATGGAGGACTACGGTAGCTGTGGAGCCGCTATAGATATCTTTCAGTATTTTTACATACGGCTCGTCTACACCCTGATTTCATAATGCCTCCATGACTGCTGAGATTTCGACAGAATCAAACCCTTTTTCGTAATCAATGAAAGCTATATGTCAGGGTTGGTTATATTCCGCACATTTCTCTATCACCTGATTGATAGCGGGAATATGGTCTATTGTTGTGTAGCCTTTACAGAATCCTGCCTGGTCGTTTGCTTGACAGAAGTCTAAGGTGTTCCTGATTCTATTTGCGATTACCTTAGTAAATAGTTTGTAGGCAACGGACAGTAAGCTGATCGGTCTATAATTTTTCAAATCCTTGGCGTCCCCTTTCTTATGGATTAGGATTATGTTAACGTTCTGCCAAGATTCCGGTACGCTCGAGGTCATGAGGCATTGCGTATACAGGGTGGCCAGTTTTTTTAGAACAATCTGTCCACCGTCCTTCAACAAATCTGCTGTTACCTGATCCTCCTCAGCTGCCTTCCCCCTTTGCATATCTCCCAAGGCTTTTTTTACTTCTTCCAGCGTTACTTTTGGGATTTCGATTACCTCTAGACTAGTTTCCCTTCCATTATCGTCATATAAACATCTATATATATATATATATATATATATATATATATATATATATATATATATATATATATGTACACGCAAGCAGTCCGACGCTCCTTGTACTCCACGCGTGCACATGGCTGCAATGCATTAGACAGCATATCCGGAAAGGAAGGATTCTCAAGGAAGATTCTCGTCGGATTTGTTGAATCGTTATATGCATGCATCGTTATGCTTCCTACCTCAATATGCACACAGTTCACTCTGCTAACGATTCTTCTTCCATCACTCGCAACACTTGACGTGCGGTTGCCTGCAAGTCATCGTTGCATCCATCTCGTATATAGCATGATGCGTTTCAACTCTCGTTCTCGCTTAAGCAGAAGCTAAGTGGCAACAATTACATAAGTTGGAAATAAAATACAGTTGCACACCATGTGCCTCTTAGCATAGCATTTAAATGAAAAGATTGCAAAAAAGGTTCGCTTAGCGTTCGCTTTTATTTGTTTCTACAAGTGGCAAATTGGAGGCAATTTAAAGAGTTTTTTTTTTTATAGAGGATTTAGTTTGTTGCTTTGAACCTTGTCTCTGAGGCATGCAAAAAGAAACACCGCCATTTTCATTGCAGCAACACCTAGGAATAGCGGCTGGTCAACCACGCTGACTTGATTGTTCCTCGCTTGCTCAAGCTGATCAAAACCTAGCGGCTCCGCGATGGCTTATTAATGTCACGGCGCCGTTGCATCTGAACACGAGAAATGCCATGTCGGAAATCTACTTGTTCACACAAAAGCAACTCGCCCACTAAGCGATATGGTTTTCACGGGTGTTCGCCATGCACCGTCCAGCGGGGAGTCCTTGACCGCTTACTTTCCTTACAGTGTAACAGAGCGAGTGATAAGCGCGAGCCGAAGGCGTTGCGCACGCCAGGAGGCGATGACGCAACCTGCGTCGCGACCGGCTCAGGGAAGCAAAGCGGACGTAATGGCAGCGCTACCTGAGTGAGCCACCGCAGATGTCAAAGCGACAAGGCCTCGCCTTCTGCCTTCTGGTGCCGCCGTCTTTGTTTCCGGGAGGGCGATTGTCTCAATGCTTTGCACCAAGCGGAGCCAGCCTGCAAAAGGAATAGGAGATGGTTAGAATGAAGCCAGAGCTGCTACGTTGTCATCAAGCCTCAGGTATGGGCCCTTAACACAGTCGTTTCACCACCTACATGTAAAGGTTCATATTTAATGGGACAAACATCCAGTTTTATATTGCTTATGTGGCACAAGGACACAAATATACATTTAAACTTTCAGTAGGCATAGCTGTGCTCGCACTATATCTGGTGACCGCGTGTATGATAGGAAATAGTAGTATGTATGTATAAGGCACGTACCCACAGTTTCTTTCGGAGGGGGGGGGGGGGCAACCCAAGGCAACTTTTCAGTGCAAAAGGGGGGGGGGGGTGCCATTACTCATGTAAATGTGAATAATACCCACCGTACGCCATACAAACGCGTGAACCCGCAAAATAGAAATAAAACGAGGTGTACATCACAGGTCTGTGATATAGAACTCCTTTGCTTGAAAAACAAGGGACTACATCACATGGACTCGCGCAGGGAAGAAGCGCAGGAACAACACTGCGAAAAACAATAAACAAGCGAAAGTGTAAAATAAAAATATCTTGTAGCGTTTCCTTTAATTAGCCCTGGAGAAATATAGATAAATATATATTTGTCTAACAATCACACTTTTTTTGGATCCCTGGTTCATTTCTCTGCCAAGTGCCGAAACCTACTCGTATTGTTATTTGTGAAGTTCCGTAACGATGCGCGGCTGCCAGCCCCATATAACGGCGTAGAGCGCAGGACGCTGCGGTTTTAGACGTACTGCGCCCACCGCGGAAGGTTAGAAACAAACCTATACATAAGCATAGCAGAGAAGTGGCTACGTCAGTCGGTTGGACTGATAACGGTAGAAGCGTCATTCAAAACACATGAAATCCTTCTCTACTTCTGGCGGTGTTGTCTCTACTTCCTTTATAAATAAATATATGTAGATTCATAAATACTTTCACAAGCAAATGGTAAACTTGTTAATTTTCGTTTTTCCTTCTTGTTTGGCTGTTGCTTCGGCTCTCTCCCTTAGTAGATCGCTTAATTTCTCAACTCCTTGCGACTATTGTTTCCAGTTGCCAACTTTGCATGAAAAGTGATGTACAATTAGGGAAAAAACAGATGAGGTGACGGGTGACATTCCCATTCCTTATGGGTTTAACGGTTATTGCTGGGTTTGATGATGGACGCTGTTTCGCATGATTTTATTTTCCGCCTTATCTGACCTTTCTCACGGGTTACATGGTTCCGAGAATATGCCAGGGTCGCGGCGAGCCGTCACTGGTGGAAATAATGAATCAAAAGGAAAAGTTTGTTTATTTATTTATTTGTTTATTTGTATAATTACCTTCAGGGCCCGTGGGTATTACAGAAGGGAGTGGAATGCATGAAAAAGAAATGTATTAACATAGAAATGCGGCAATACAGAAAACAAAAAACAGAAACAACAGTTCACTATGTTGCAGTAAAATGCAGATTATTGAAAATAAAGAATAACTTGAATATCAGATTTAAACAAGTCACAGTGTCGGTAATCGCGAGAATTGAGGTGGGCAGGTGGTTTCAATCGTTGCTTGTCTTAGGAATGAATGAATTAAAATATGAGTTCGAGATAATGGGACGCCTAATTTATGAAGGTGATCTCTACGGGACGAAATGTATTCTGGCTCAGGTAGGACTTATTTAAGATGACGATGATGATAAATTTTCTGAAAGAGTGATGACCGAGACACTTTCATTCGTAAGGAAAGAAGGGAAAGGTTCGAAGTAGCGTTCATTGTGGAGACACTAAATAGACAGGAGTAGTTGTGAAGTATTTATCTTGCAATGCGATTTTGCACCGATTCCAAAGTTTGAATGAAGCACTCAAGACCAGGATCCCACACCAAGCATGCATCATCTAGTTTTGGGCGTACGAGCTATTTATAAAGTGGAAGTTTTAATGAGGATGGTGCCATAGAGAAATTGCGCCTTAAGCAACCAAGCATGCCACTGCCATTGTTGGCAACGCAACTGGCGTTGTCTCCGGTCGCAACTCGTACCCCAAGCATAACGACCAGCTGACTACGAACTGAATTCCTTTCCAGGTCCCTGGATCAGCCTAAACAAAGAAGGTTGAACTAACGAAGCAACAGCAATACGCGTGACTGTTGCAATAGATGGTGACAACTGAACGCATCTCGAGTTAATCGTGCTGGCATCGAATCGATCAGAAAACTGACTTTCACACCCCAAGAGATGCCGATAACTACGGCCATCCAAAAGGAGTGTAACAGGCAGCAAAATGTTGACCGCCGAATTTCGGGGGTCAACAATTTGGGAATATGCAAGAATATTCGAGTAAATATCGTAAACACTGTACTTATGTATCCCTTCTTTGTTTTTGCGTCCTTGTTGTTCCTCCTCTCTGTCTACTTCCTACTATTTCTGTCTTGTTTATTTTGACCCAATTGCCGCACCCCTCCGCTGGACAATGTTCAGGATTAAGCCATAAGTTATAGGATGCAGCCAGTTGCGACCAGAGCGGAAGAATTCTCCTCTTCTTTATTTCTTCTAGCGCCAACAAATAAAGACACATCGGCCAATATGAGTGCCTAATTTCAGGAAAGGTGCACCTACCGTAGGCAACATTGAGCCTGATCGGACGCAGGCATACATTGTTAGTTCGTGTTGGTTTCAGTGATGCGAAAGCATAAAACGGTCCATTGAGCGAGAAAGCCGCCGTATGTAGCAACAAGACGGCACCTAAATTCCCATTGGCCGCGACGCCACGCCACGAGCGCGCCTCGACGGCGTGGGCGATACGGTCCACCTGCGACCGCGCCAGGTATTGTGTAAGGGGAGAGGTTATCGCGGCGACGTGCCTCTCTCTCTCTCTCACCCCCACTGGGCTAAGGAACTGTTCGCGCTCGAGCCACCCATCACCGCAAGCCGCTCCGCACGCGTGCTGTTGTGTGAAAAATAGCCCATATCGAACACTTGTGTACAAATTTCGGTTTACACAGTGGGTTTACACTGTGTGTATGGTTTACACTGTGTACGTTTACGCTGTGTACACAGTGCAAACCGAAATTTGTGCACAAGTGTTCGATATGTGCAATTTTTCGCCAATAAGCTTCTGATCGAACGCGCAAATTGTGACAGGAATAACAAAACAAGAACAAGAAATGCTATACAGCAGACGTTACCAGTCACGCAAATACCCTTCGGGAAGCCTCACTACAAAGCTTTTTTTTTGCACACCCCTGCACGCTTAGCCGCCGAACAAAAGGAATCCTCCGGTTTCCTGACGCTCCTTGCCAAGAAAGGCGGCATCGAAGCACTTTGGTTTGCACGCTGTGTTCCGACTCGTTCATTCAACGGGCAACCCATCGCGTTCAGCGAAAGACCACCGGCGCCCTAGCGGATAGGATCTTGACAGATAAAAGGGCGGCTCGTTTTCATCTCGGCGCAGCCACTGCGGCGCTCACTATTATTAGATGCCCCACAACGGGGCAGGAGGGGTGAAATCAGTCGCGGGGCGAAGCCCAGGCACGCGTGGATGCAGGAGTGCAGCGGGGAGGGGGCGCCCGGCCCGACACGAGTGGTGTCAGTGTGCATGCACTTGGCTGAGCCCATCAATACCACAGTCGGCATACGCTTTGAATTTGCCGCGCCGTTCGGATCGTCGCTGGCAGTTCTGTTAGGAGCCCTTGCGCTCTTTAGGTGCGATAGTCCGAAGAGAAGGGCGTACTTGAAAGGATGCTTGCGGATACGTGAAATCGAATTTAGAACTCGAGAAAAAGATACGGGCGTTCTCATTCTCGATCCGTTGGCTAAGCGAGTGGGTGAGGAGCAGAGAGTTTAAGCTGAAAGAAAATTTATTGAATGAAAACTGAGTGGGGAGGAGGGGAAGGAGAGCGTGTTGAGGTAAAGGCGGGAATGGATAAACACTTTAACGCTTGTAAGTGGCTCAAGCGGAGGAGGACAGTAATTTTCGAAGTCGCTGATTACGCATAAACGCGTGGCGCGATAAAGCTGGACTAATGAGAATGCGAAAAAAAAAAGATCGTCAAAGGGGACCTTCTCCGTCGACGTCGCCGCCGCTGCGAGGCGCCTCTCAAATGTTCGTAGTTGGAAGACCAGCTCTGGGCCGTCCGGCAAGCCGAACATGCCGCCCGCGTCCAAGGACTTCGAGCCGCCACCTGAGACCGCCAAAAGAAAAACAGCCAGACCATTCTTTTTGATAAAGTTTACTTTCTTCTTCGTCAAGGAGATCCGCGACTTATTTATGTAGGTGCCTTTCGTTCCTCTCTTGCATAGTATACCGAATGTGGTGATGCTGTGGCCGTGCGACCCCTGACAACTGAGCACATCTTACTCTTAATATCCCTTTGCGAAAGACTTTGCACTACGTTGACAGTGGCGTTAGCGACTTCCTGCACCAGCTGCTACTGCTGTCAGGAGTAGTGAATTAGGAGTAGAATTAGGAGTAGCTGTCAGGAGTAGCAAATAATGTCAGTAGTAGCAAAACCAGCTATGGACTATCCAGCGGGCCCGTCCACCGGTGGAAAGGCTATGCCTCACCGCACCTAATGCCTGGGTGGCCTGAGCCCGGGCTGGCATCCTCGCAGGCCCCTTTCTCATTAAAGCTTTTTTCCGCTCTGTCCGTTCGCTATAGTTAACAAAAATTGGATAATAAACTTTTGAATTACTGGTCCTAACGCCACAAATGGTATAGTATTGGAGGAGATGGCCACAGAATGCGCAGTTTTAAAAACGCCGTCCATTGTTGCGACAGGTCGCCGACACGTGATCTGAGTGAGTGAGTGAGTGAGTGAGTGAGTGAGTGAGTGAGTGAGTGAGTGAGTGAGTGAGTGAGTGAGCGAGTGAGTGAGTGAGCGAGCGAGTGAGTGAAGAAACTTTATTGCAGATCCGGCGAGGACGCGAACTCGTCGCGCACCCGGCTAGTCCCACGTCGGGACCACCAGGTTTAGCCCACCGGTCCGATCGTGGGCACGCCGGACGGCCAGAATTTGCTTTTCTAGTGCGGGGCTACGCAGAAGCGAGTCCCACTCCTACTTGATGAACTTGGGGTATGTCAACCCGCACTCCCAGAGCATGTGAGCTCGAGTGGAGGTCTGGCCGCAGGACGGGCAGGCGTCGTCGCGATACACGTCGGGGTAAGCCTCGTGGAGAGTGGACACACACGGATATATGCTGGTCTGTAGAAACCTAAGCGAAACGGCATGCACCCTATTCAACTTGGGGTGGGGGGTGGAAAGACCCTTCTGGACATGTATAAATATTTAATAATCTTGTTGTGAGTAGCGGGAGCGTCCCTGTGACCGTAGAGAGGAGGGGAGTCGGTGCTTTTATCGAGGAAGCGCGGTCGGTGAGCTCACGCGCAGCCTCGTGAGCAGACTCATTGAGGTTCGGGAGAGCACAACTCGACCGACCCTACGTGAGCGGCAAACCGGTGAATTGAATGGTTTGTGAGAGCATATGGACTCGAGCCGCTAAGAAGACGAACAGCTTCCTTGGCGATGCAACCCTTCTGAAAAGCCCTAACTGCCGTTTTGGAATCACTATAGATTTCGGACCCACGACCGTCTAGCAGGGCTAGGGTGATGGCGACTTGCTCGGTGACGCCGGGGTCTGAAGTGCGAATGAAGGCGCTATTGGAAATCTTGCCGCTGGAGTCGACCACAACGATGGCAAAGGTCTTCCTGTCGCTGTACTCCGCGGCGTCGAAGAAGAGGCACACATAGGCAGTCAGCCCGTCGAGGTGGAAAAACCAAACGATGTGGGAAGCATCACGTGCCTAATTCTTCGGGCGCTCTTCGTGCGTCCTGTTTGCGAGGAAATACCGTTGATGATTTACAAACTTCATGTCCAGCATGGGTTGAGTTTGGGTACGTTCTTGTTTTCCATCTGACACTCCGCTCTATATTACCCTAATGTATCACATAGCCCCTTCGTCGAGTAGTGCGTCATTGAAGTACTTAAGAACTATTATAATGATTCCTTCAATTGGGAGGTGCAGGGAGAGGGGGCGGGGGGCGGGCTCATATTGACTAGATTAGTCGTAAAGGTCAAAGCCTGGGTTTACTGCGCATTGGAACACACAATCTGGTATGTGAAATACCCTACTGATTATTTACAAACGTTATTTTCGACCTGCAGTGCTTGAGTTTGGATGCGCGCTTTCTTTAGGGTGCGCTGCTTACAAACTCCGCCCTCTGCTATTTTTTTTAAATGCGAGCTCTTCGCATGTGCCTCGGTCGTCCGCAATATGTAGCCAAATCGACATGCAGAATTATCCCGTTAGAGTCTCGATTGAGTTGCCAAAGGTTAGGACTTGCCTTATACTATAAGACACCAGATTATCTTGGTCACAAACAGGGTTTTTTCTAAACCAGGTTCATTCGTCTAGGTTCATCGGCCCCCTTATGGGTTGGTTACCACTGGTTTTCTATGTGAAGTCGATGTTTGCTTCACTTAAAGTGAACATGCAAGATATAGTTCCTATCACTGCAGTTTCTTGAAACGTTGACATCATTTTTGGCAGCATATATCCTAAGAACACCAAGCCACCCTCGTTGCGCGTTTTTAGAATGGCCAGCTGCAAGATCACCTTAATGAATGTCCATCCTAATGTGTCATTGCCAGAGATGCAACACAAGCAAGGGAAATAATTGGACTTGTCATTTTTTTCTGCTCAGCTCGACTGCGCTTTCGCCACTCACTTCATTGACTATACGCCTGCTTTAATAATTATGTTTTTTTATTCTCTTGACCTCAAAAAAGTTGACTCCGCTGTGTGTTACCCCGATCATTGTGGCCGCCTCCATTTCAGGTTGTACGAGTTTATCTTTCCCTAATATTTCTGCTTCATTTCACCTGTTCTGTAAGCTGATACGGAATAACATGTGTCATGTTCACCTTGTGTGAGTACCTTGACATGCAGGAATCTACATATGAATGAGTGTGCCGATTCTCTGGCGTCGTCATCCCTACTAGGACCTATCCTTCATGTTCGGCCTCTTTTCACTACTCACGAACGCCCGTTTGAGGCACTTACTGTCGCCGAATTGCACTGGATCTTTCACCCTTCTATCGATGTTCGACGCGCAACATTGACATTACCCATAGAACGCGGATCAATGCCCCTCACGTTAGTGGGATGTTAAGTTGGCTAGCTTCCGATGCAGATACCCTCCACAAAATTTCTACCGTTATCGGTCTGGACTCCCGACCACTAAACTCTGCTTCAATTTTAATGAAGACGAAAACACTGGCCATTTCCTTCATCTTTGCCAGCATTTCACCTGCTTGCCCAAGTTTTGCCTGAGCTACCTCTACGTCATTTTGCGTTCTCAATTACTATTCCAAATTTATTATCTCTTGGAGATGTAGCAGTTTTGCTGGCGCCACGGGTCAACTTGCAATACACTCCTTAAGTTTATAGAAGCATGGAGCCGCTTATTTCATTGTTAGTTGTCAGGGGTTTCATTTTTCTGATTAGGTTTCATCACACGTTCTTTTAAATACTATTTTTTTAAGTGGGCTATATTTCATCATGAGAAGTCTTTTTCGTGGTATTTCACATTTTTTTTTATTTGTAGATACTCACCTGATTTCTCGTTTGTATGGCCACTTTTATTCGTGGCTATGTGCCACGCTGAAAAGGTGTCAACATCAACAGCTTGGGTACCGCAGCGACAAAAGGCGAATTTTTTTCCCGGTCAATATCTCAACAATGGTGGCGTTTTTAAAATCGCGTAAATTGTTTTCGTCTCCTGCGGCGTCCTCCTCCAATACCATCGTTGTAACGTTGGCATTTAAACGATTAAGTAAAAAGTTGATTAAGCAATCTTAGTTCTTAGCGAACGCACTGCGACGGCCACTCGACCAGCTAGTGTGCGCAGTGCTGAAAGAATTAATAGTGAAGAAAGCATAATCGCATCAGTCAGAATCGCATATTTCAAGATCACTTTTTTTTAATATCACCAGGTTTATATGAGAATAAAAGACAAGTGGCGCAGCGCTTTGAAAATAACCCAAGACACAGGAAATTTAGGCCTTATCTCGTAATCGGTTGCATCCTATTATGAAAATATTACGCACTCTAAATCTCTGTAAATGCTTCTAAAAGTGTCTCAATGTGCCGGAAGAAGCTGTGATGGAATTTAGTAAAAGTATTTTATGCGCCAGTGCTTCGCAGGGAACGTTCTCTGGTATCACGGGAGATTTTGCAAGTTTCCCTACCCATCGAGAGAAGCATATATCCGCGTGAGGATTATTCGATCCACAGGCAGAGTTGCGGTGCTTGTTCCAAGGTGCATCCTTATTGTTTGGTTTCGAACGGCAGAGTGGCAGGATTCTCTTTGGCGGGAATCGTATAACAGTTTGGTTAGTCTTTTTATCAACGATTGTGCAAACTCGTACAGCTACGCTTACTTTTTTTTCCGCTCAACCACGAAACTCGATTTTGACCCAAATACATGGTGTACGGAATGCATTCTATAGTGCACGGACGCGAATTTAGTTACAGTGCTTTGTCTGAAAACTCAAATAGCTTCATTTACAGCGAAGCTGTTCGTGGCTAGGGTTGCGTGAAATTTTTATGAGTGCGATCAAAAACTATCATCATCAGCAATTGTTCATAGCCTGTCTAAGGAACCAAAATGCATTAGCTCATTCCTCTCGTAATGCATAGATGCTCTGATATATATATATATATATATATATATATATTTCATTTCATTTATTGAAGCCTTCAAGGCCCGAGGCATTACATAAGACGGGGGCAAAAAAAGTATGAGGAACTCATCACGCTAAAGAGGGAAAAGAGGAAGGAAAGATAGACGAAGAATAGAAACGGAAACAACGCTCAGGAGGGAACCGAGCAAGCAGTAGTATCATCAAAATCACTGTAAAGAAACCATATTATACAACAAAATATATAGTACATAAATACTATTAAAAACATATTATGCGTGAGAACGAATTATTATCAATTAATTACATAAAAGGGGTCAATAAGCAAATGCATTTGAGACGAACCATTCTAGGTGTAGTACATTGTTAGTTTCTCACGGAAAGTCGTGTGGTCGGCGGAAGAAACAATACTGTCGGGCAGAGTGTTCCACAGCGCTATTGCATTTGGAAAAAAAGAATCCCTCATCGAAGACGTACGGCATTGAATGTGCGCGATTGGACAGCTGTGGTTGAGGCGGGGAGAGATTCTAGGCGGGGGTTGTAGTCGAGGGTGTCTGGCTATTGGGTGATAGTAGTAAGAGTGAAGCATGCAGAGACGCGAGATGATACGACGTGATTGGAGACTGGGAAGATCGAGTGTGCGTTTTAGTTCAGTTATGCTGGTTTTACTTGAGTAGTTTGACATGATAAAGCGTGCAGCACGATTCTGAATGGCTTCTAATTCGTAGGTGAGATATGCTTGCGAGGGGTGCCAGATAGATGATGCGTACTCCAGTTTCGGCCGAACGCATGTCTGATATGCAAGTTTTTTTATAGCGGGCGATGCAGATTTCAGATTGCGACGCAAGAAACCAAGTGTGCGCGAGGCGTTTGCGCATATTGTTTCAATGTGAGTAACCCATGATAATGATGATGTTAAGTGAACACCAAGATACTTATAGCAGTCTGTTCGTGGTATTGTAGTTGAGCTTATGTGGTACGCGTAGTTTGTGGCGCTGCGCTTACGTGAAAAGGACATACATTGGCACTTATTAAGGTTAAGAGGCATGAAGCATTTTTCACACCATGAAACGATAGTGTCTATGTCTTCTTGTAAGTCAATGGAATCACCAGGGTTATGGATGGCGTTGTAGATGACGCAGTCATCAGCAAAAAGACGCAGTCTAGTTTTTGTGTTACATGGCAGGTCATTGACATAGATTAAAAATAACAGCGGGGATAAGCCTGCTCCCTGGGGGACACCGGATGTAACATCAGAAATGTGTGAATCATGAGAGTTAGCGGATGTGTATTGTACGCGTCCTTTTAAGAAATGTTCGCTCCAAGTAATCAGTGATGGGGGGATTCCAAGAGTAGATAATTTGGCAAGTAGGTGATTGTGAGGGACGCGGTCGAAGGCCTTCAAAAAGTCCAAGAAGATGGCGTCAATTTGTAGGTGGTTGTCCATGTGTTGTAAGATTTCATCGGTGAATTCAGAGAGCTGAGTTTCGCAGGATAATAGTTTTCTAAAACCATGCTGATATGAATAGAAGAAGTTAATTGATTCAAGGCAGTGCATTAGATTGGTTGCTATGATATGTTCCAGCAGTTTAGAGGGGATACTGGTTAGAGAAATTGGACGATAGTTACATGCTTTTGTTTGATCACCAGATTTATGGACGGGAATGATTTGAGCCTTTTTCCAATCGTGGGGAACTTCACCAGTACTGATTGATTGTTGCAAAAGTAAGCTAAGTATTGCGCTTGACAGGGAACTGGTGTTCTTAAGTAATTTGCTGCTGATTTGATCGCAACCAGCCGAGGAGGATAATTTTAGAGCCTGTATTAGCCCAGCTATTCCATCAGCGTTGATCTTGATATCGGGCATTGTGGACAGCGAGTGGCATGGTAATTCGTCAGAACTGAAGTTTATAGCAGGAGAAATACTGATGTGAAGAAATTGTTAAGAGCTGTAGCACATTTTTCAGTGTCAATTAGTACATTGTCGTCGTCTGATAGTTGTAACTGAGTTTGGCGCTTAGGCGGGGAGATAATCTGGAAGAATTTACGAGGGTTGGACTGAAGGATTGATAAGAGGTCAGTTGAAAAAAATTTGTTTTTGGAAGCTTTCAATTCCTCGATGTATTTTTTGACGCTTAGTTCGTACCTTTCCCAAGCTCTGTGGTTATTAGTTAACTTTGCTTTCCGATAATGGCGTTTTTTCTTATTAAGTAGACGTTTTAGGTGCTGCGTAAACCACTGGTTATTTTTGTCGGTATTTATAAGGATAGTAGGGATATATATGTTTTTTTAAGTTTAGCATAGTGTTTTTACATAATTCCCAATTGGCGTTGACCGAGCGAGCAGAGTATGACTGTCGAAAATCTTCGTAGAAGAGTTCAAGTTCGCGGTTAAATGCGTCGAAGTTAGCTTTCTTGTAATCAGTGATTAATTTTTGCGTTGGGGCTTTCTTTTTTAATGGCAATGAAATGCCGATATGAAGTACGTTATGGTCACTTATGCCAGGGAGCGAAGTCAATTTTTTTATGTTTTCCGGGCTAGATGTTAATAAGAGATCCAGGGTGTTGTCGCCCCTAGTTGGGCATGTTATTGCTTGGTGGAGGTTAAAGTCTAGTGTTAATTCAAGAAACTGTTTGGGTTCACTACAGGGTGTTCTGTTGGGTACTGAAAGTAGTGGCCAATCGATGCTGGGATGATTAAAGTCTCCAAAAAGGAAGATAGGCGTAGCGGGCATATCTTTTTTTATTTGTTCTAAAGAGAGGCGTAAGAAATTGCAAAATGAGGGGTTACTATCTGGTGGACGGTAACAGATTCCAAACACTATTTTGCCAATTGTACTGTGCAGGCTTACCCATGTTAGTTCGATGTTGTCATCGCGATTTATAAGGGATGACGGTAAGCTGTTTTTAACGGCGATTAGTACACCTCCCCCTCGCCTATCATGCCGATCGCGTCGGTAAACTGTTAAGTTAGGGTAGGATGGAAAAACTTCGTGGTCGCCAACGTCCTTATTTAGCCACGTTTCCGTTAGTAAAATCATATCGGCTGTGGTGTCGTCTATGAAGCTTTCGAGTTCGTCACGTTTTGGAATTTTACTGCGGATGTTAGTGAAAACCACGCTCATGTTAATAAATGAATCAGGGTGGTTTTTGAACGAAGCAGGCACGGAATTTCTTGTTTGTCACTGCGGCTGGTCACATAAGGTATCAGTCGGAGCTGGCATTTGATTGCTGTTAGGTGTTGTGGTATGTTCCATGACTGTGTCGGATGTAGTATCATAAAAATAGCATCTGCTGCCTACATGCAGCTTGTCCAGGCTGAGCTTAAACGCGCATTTTTGGGGCTTGATAAATTTTAACAATTTTGAGCGTGCAAGGCGCGTACTTGGGGCAAAATCTTCTCTGACGGCAAAACATGTACCTTTTAGCTTACGCCCGCATGCCATTATGTTTTCTTTCGTCTTGAAGTGGGCCAGTTTTACAACTATAGGGCGTTTTTTTGTTTCAGAGAATCTTCCAAGTCGGTGTGCACGCTCAATATCGCTGGCGTTCAATGTTAAACCAAGATTATTTTTGCATAGGTCTAGAATTTTGTTCTCTGAATCACTCCAAGGTTCTTTATCGGAATCGTCAATGCCAAAGAAGAGCAGGTTGGCTCGCCGCATATGGTTGTTGGCGTCAATGTTCGCGGCTTTCAGGGTAGTGATGTCGTGCTGTAGTCGGCCGATAATGTTAACAGTGGTTGAGGTGGTTGGACCTTGTTGGTCTGAATCTGAGAGGTTTGAGCGGCTCATAATTTCAGCTATAAGTTTGTCTTGGGTCGTTTGGGTTGTTTTGATTTGCTCAAGCTCCACACGAATTGCGGCTTGAACACTTTCTAATCGTTTGATAGCGTCGAGGATAGGCAGAAGTTCAGCAGTACGGGATGGACCGGGGTTAACCTCAACGTCACCGGATAATCACAACATAATTTCACACAGAAAATCGAAGGCAAACGCATCGCGACAAAACAACACCACACCGCGACACTTCAAGTCGTAGGGGCACGACACCGCCACTATACATCTATCATCACTTCTGAATTCCTTAGAATGGGTTCGATAACAAACCTGGAAGGTTAGGAGCGTTGTGAACATCGTTGTTCTGGCGGTGTTGTGCCCCATGTAGTCGGCGATTCTTTGCTGTTTATATTGAGCGCGATGTGGTCCCGTGGTTGCTGACGTCGGAGAGTTCCAAGGTTGCCAGGTGGTGTGCCGGGCTCGTGCTGGAAACAGGCGGCTGATGCCATTAGGCTTGGTAGGAGGCAGTGGGGTTGGCGGAGAACTTGTTTCGTGCAGGTAGGCGGTTCCAGGCGGGCTTTCGGTGGTCAGGGAAGGGCATACGGGTCCAGGTATCAGGTACTTCAGTACCTGGAAGGTTAGGAGCGTTGTGAACATCGTTGTTCTGGCGGTGTTGTGCCCCATGTAGTCGGCGATTCCTTGCTGTTTATATTGAGCGCGATGTGGTCCCGTGGTTGCTGACGTCGGAGAGTTCCAAGGTTGCCAGGTGGTGTGCCGGGCTCGTGCTGGAAACAGGCGGCTGATGCCATTAGGCTTGGTAGGAGGCAGTGGGGTTGGCGGAGAACTTGTTTCGTGCAGGTAGGCGGTTCCAGGCGGGCTTTCGGTGGTCAGGGAAGGGCATACGGGTCCAGGTATCAGGTACTTCAGTACCTGGAAGGTTAGGAGCGTTGTGAACATCGTTGTTCTGGCGGTGTTGTGCCCCATGTAGTCGGCGATTCCTTGCTGTTTATATTGAGCGCGATGTGGTCCCGTGGTTGCTGACGTCGGAGAGTTCCAAGGTTGCCAGGTGGTGTGCCGGGCTCGTGCTGGAAACAGGCGGCTGATGCCATTAGGCTTGGTAGGAGGCAGTGGGGTTGGCGGAGAACTTGTTTCGTGCAGGTAGGCGGTTCCAGGCGGGCTTTCGGCGGTCAGGGAAGGGCATACGGGTCCAGGTAACAGGTACGTCAGTACCTGGAAGGTTAGGAGCGTTGTGAACATCGTTATTCTGGCGGTGTTGTGCCCCATGTAGTCGGCGATTCCTTGCTGTTTATATTGAGCGCGATGTGGTCCCGTGGTTGCTGACGTCGGAGAGTTCCAAGGTTGCCAGGTGGTGTGCCGGGCTCGTGCTGGAAACAGGCGGCTGATGCCATTAGGCTTGGTAGGAGGCAGTGGGGTTGGCGGAGAACTTGTTTCGTGCAGGTAGGCGGTTCCAGGCGGGCTTTCGGCGGTCAGGGAAGGGCATACGGGTCCAGGTAACAGGTACGTCAGTACCTGGAAGGTTAGGAGCGTTGTGAACATCGTTATTCTGGCGGTGTTGTGCCCCATGTAGTCGGCGATTCCTTGCTGTTTATATTGAGCGCGATGTGGTCCCGTGGTTGCTGACGTCGGAGAGTTCCAAGGTTGCCAGGTGGTGTGCCGGGCTCGTGCTGGAAACAGGCGGCTGATGCCATTAGGCTTGGTAGGAGGCAGTGGGGTTGGCGGAGAACTTGTTTCGTGCAGGTAGGCGGTTCCAGGCGGGCTTTCGGCGGTCAGGGAAGGGCATACGGGTCCAGGTAACAGGTACTTCAGTACCTGGAAGGTTAGGAGCGTTGTGAACATCGTTGTTCTGGCGGTGTTGTGCCCCATGTAGTCGGCGATTCCTTGCTGTTTATATTGAGCGCGATGTGGTCCCGTGGTTGCTGACGTCGGAGAGTTCCAAGGTTGCCAGGTGGTGTGCCGGGCTCGTGCTGGAAACAGGCGGCTGATGCCATTAGGCTTGGTAGGAGGCAGTGGGGTTGGCGGAGAACTTGTTTCGTGCAGGTAGGCGGTTCCAGGCGGGCTTTCGGTGGTCAGGGAAGGGCATAC
Source organism: Dermacentor albipictus (assembly GCF_038994185.2). Taxonomy (NCBI): domain Eukaryota; kingdom Metazoa; phylum Arthropoda; class Arachnida; order Ixodida; family Ixodidae; genus Dermacentor; species Dermacentor albipictus. The sequence goes on from NW_027225568.1 coordinate 264,555, forward strand.
GGGTCCAGGTATCAGGTACTTCAGTACCTGGAAGGTTAGGAGCGTTGTGAACATCGTTGTTCTGGCGGTGTTGTGCCCCATGTAGTCGGCGATTCCTTGCTGTTTATATTGAGCGCGATGTGGTCCCGTGGTTGCTGACGTCGGAGAGTTCCAAGGTTGCCAGGTGGTGTGCCGGGCTCGTGCTGGAAACAGGCGGCTGATGCCATTAGGCTTGGTAGGAGGCAGTGGGGTTGGCGGAGAACTTGTTTCGTGCAGGTAGGCGGTTCCAGGCGGGCTTTCGGCGGTCAGGGAAGGGCATACGGGTCCAGGTAACAGGTACGTCAGTACCTGGAAGGTTAGGAGCGTTGTGAACATCGTTATTCTGGCGGTGTTGTGCCCCCAATGCATATATATGCATATATATGCATATAATATATATATATATATATATATATATATATATATATATATATATATATATATATATATATATATATATATACATATGCATTCGTCCATGCGGATGTATCTAAATACATGTTACATACAATACAAACATTTGTTCAAAATTCTGTGTCACCTATTTGTCGTGTGCTAAACAGCTTCGCTGGTCACCCACCTTCACATAGCGGAATGGCTCATCAGCTTTTTTTTTAAATATTTTAGCGTATACGCGCTACTAGTTTTTTAAATTCGCTTTTTACAAGTTGCCCTTGTCACAGAAAAACCTTCCATAGGGGGTGCGTGCTTCAGGGATGCGGTAACTTTCACTGAAACACAATATTCGTTTGAACTATAGTTCGTTGTACTCTGATTTCCCGAATTCAACAGCGCAAAAAATACGCGGACAAAGGGTGCGTACGAACTTAGCACTCGTGTACGCTCTTTGTTCGCGTCTGTTTTGTGCCGTAGAATTACTGTCGCATATAGTACCCTAATTTGAACGAACGCCAAGTATATCGAGGCAAACGAACTAGAAGGAGCATGAGGCGAAAGCCGCAGTTCTGTATAGTGGTTATAGCAGTACTGTGTACACTCGGACCTGTACGTTATTGTTTGCACCAGGCAGACGCAAAGACATCTACGCCAGCACCACCCGATAGAAGGCAGTGTGAACGAATTTTGCAAATTTGGTTGACCACTCTTCATTTCCGGCGCTACACTGAAACTCACGCTTGCGGGCGACTATAATTACAGTCGCTACTATAGCAGTGCAGTTATCTACTTAGACGACCCGGCGCAGGCGGTCTTCGCCCATTAAAGTGGGACACTTCGCCGGTAAATGTTATTTCACTTTCCGGCGGTCAAGGAGAGCGAAGACGCAGCCCGCTTCCTTGTCCGCGCCGCAGCTGCGCTATACAGTGGCCGACTCTCCTTTTAAAGACCTTCGCGCAGCGCTGCAAGAGCCGCAGTTTCTTTGTTCCTTACAGGGCACGGCAGAGAAGCCGCGGTCCCTAATAGAAGGGGCCAGGAAGACCGTCATCGGACAGGGTTAACAAATTTGCGAATAAGCGTAATTAAAACACCCTTCCATAACGCAGTTACGCCTCGAGTGCGCTTCTGCTGGTCGGATGACGCGCTCATCGCACATCACCTTTCGTCTGTGTACGAGCCTTTGGACGCTGACGAGCAGTCCACAAGTTCACCCACTCATTTGGTTAATTCTTTATGTTGTCTTCAACAAGTCACTGCTATAGTAGTAGTGGCATAGCTGTAGCAGTAGTAGTAGTAGTAGTAGTTTGTTTGTTTGTTTGTTTGTTTATTGGTTTCTTTCCAATACAAGGAAAAAGCGAAGGGAGAGCTAAAGGCTACTAGCCTGACGAGGCCCTCCCTCCGCATACAGTTTCGACAACATTACAAAAGAGATTTGAGAAAAACAGCACACACATTTGTAGTTACACTCTACACAGTTCTATGTCATAGAGGATCTAGTTCATATCACTGCACACAAATATATAAAACAGATTTCTTGTCATAGATGTGACAGAACGGGAAGAAAAAAAAAAAAAACATATGAACGCAAATGCAAAATGTCAATCATCGTAGCGAACATATGAAAAAAGAGAAAAAAGGCGACATCCAACACACAGTAAAAAAGCACTGTTTTACAGACAAACGCTACATATGGTTTTAAATGAGATGTCACTGGTAGCGAATTTCTTTCTCGATAACCATTGTTTTGAATGTTTTTTTCTTAATCGATTTGTTGAGGTCGACATCATCTGGAAGTTTATTTAGAAGCACCGGAATTTGGTAATTTAAATGTTGTTTTCCATAATTCGTGCGTGTTCGAGGCTTTCTGCGCTCTTGCCTTCGAAGGGCGAGCGTGTGTGTTTCAGCGGGATTGCTAAATGCGTGTAGTTTATGTTTTTGTACATACTGCAATAACTTGAAGCAATAAATTTCATCAGCTCTTAGCAGAGAATACTTTACAAACAGTGGACCTGTTGGCAAGTCTTGTGGGTGTCCTGCATATCTTTCGAGTAGGCGAAGTACACGCTTCTGAAACTTTAGTATTCGGAGGTAGTTTCTACTAGAGGTTGTACCCCAAACCAAAATACAGTAGGAAAGTCTGGAATAAAAGAGAGTATAATAAAGAGAAACTTTAAGCCACAAAGGTATAAGTGAGCTTATTCTATACAAGCAGCCGAGCGATCTACTGAGCTCCAAAGCAAGATTATCAATGTGGGTGTTCCAAGACAAATTTTCTTGGAACCATACTCCCAGAAATTTTTGCTTCACCTCTTGTTTTAACGGAGTGCCCCGAAAGGTAATATGAATATCATTCTTCATTGGCTTGTTAATCGGAGCGAATATAATATATTTGGTTTTATTAGTATTCAACTGTAACCTGTTGGCATGTAACCAGTCAGAAAGTGACTCCATATACTTATTAACAATCCCTTGAAGCTCTGTAAGGGCACGTGCAGTGAAGAAAATATTCGTGTCATCTGCGTACATTATTAGTTTAGGGGAATTATAGATGCTGCAGAGATCATTAATATAGACTAAGAATAATAGCGGTCCAAGAATAGAGCCTTGAGGAACACCTTGTTTAATTACTATTTTTGTAGTCGTTCCTTGGTGGACACTTACATATTGAAGCCTATTGCTTAAGTAACTCTCTATCAGTTTAAGGACGACGCCGCGAACACCGTATCTTTTTAGTTTAATTAATAGCACATCATGACACACTGAGTCAAAAGCTTTTCGTAGATCTACAAACAGTCCTAGCGTGTAAAGCCTGTGCTCAAAGTTATGTATAATATCATGCTTGATACTGAGAAGTGCGTCCTCGGTAGATTTTCCTTTTTGAAATCCGAACTGCATGTCACTTATTACCCCATATTTCGCAAAGAATTTTTCTAGTCTTATATTTATGGCCCCTTCAAATACTTTCGATAGAACAGGCAGGACCGAGATTGGCCTATAGTTGCTTATGTCTCCTTCAGCACCACCCTTGTGAATAGGACAGATGCGGGCTATCTTGAGCGAGTCAGGGAAGATTCCAGTCTCAAACATTTTATTTATTATGTCTGCTAGGATGGGGGATAGGATTTCAGACACATGTTTAATTGGCATTGCTTTAATTTCATCAGAACCAGAAGCAACATCATTTCTAATCCCATTGATAAGTTTGTTGATTTCGTGAGGAGTTACTGGTGCGATAACCATAGAGTTCACTATCGTAACGCTGTTATCAACCAAGTTATGCTCTTCATCATTTTCCTGCTCGTACACTGCGCTCGTGGCAAAATAGGCGTTAAGGGCGGTGGCCGCTTCAAGACCGGTTAGTGTGCCTGTAGGTGTGACTATTTTTAGTACGGTACATTGTTCTTTCTTCCCAGTTAGATTTTTTACTTCATTCCATATTTTCCTAGGATCCTTACCTATTTTGGCAAAAACCTGTTCATAATATTCTACCTTAGCATTTTTAATTTCACTGCTCAGTTTATTTCTATACTGTTTGAAAGTGATTAGGGCATCTTCTCCTCGCGTTTTTAAAAACATATGGAACAAACGGTTCTTTTTTGTTATTTTCTTTAATAAGGAGTTGTTAATCCAGGGCTTCCGTATTCTTTTACATCTTGGCCTACTCAGTTCCGTTGGAAATGCTTGATTGTAGCATGCAATAAGTTTATCAAGAAAAATATTGTACGCCTTACTAGGGTCGTCTTCTTTTAATACGCATGCCCAATCAACGGTAGCAACCAGAACGCAAAAGAGTTTCAATGACTGATCATTTATCCTGCGGATGATCTTCTTTGGTACATGACTACGTTTACCACACAAAGAGGGGATAAGACAAAAAGCTGGAAGGTGATCACTAATTCCTAGCGTCAGCAATCCAGCAGCACAATTCGGTGGGTGTATGTTCGTAATACATACATCAAGCAAAGTTGCAGTATTGGGTGTCACTCTTGTTGCTTCGACGATAGTGTTTACGCATGCGTAAGATGTGACTAATTCTGTCAGTTGTCTTGAAGGGGCATCATGCGATAGCATATCTATGTTGACGTCACCCATTATCACGAAAGACAGACCAGTACAAGTAAGGTGTCGCAGTAGATTGTCTAGGAACTCGAAGAAATTTGTTTTGTTACCTGCGGGTGGCCTATAGATAACGGCAGCTACATTATTTTCCACATGTATGGTAAGGCACTCAACATCATTGTTAACGACCGAAAAATCACGCAAAACTTCATGAGACATAGGTCGTTTGATGTACGCGGCTACGCCACCGCCCCTTCCATGCGACCTAACAGCACCTTGATAAGCATAGTTTTGAAAGAATGGGGGTTGTTCTTCAACTCTTAACCACGTTTCTGTGAATAACATCAAATTAAATTCAACGGTCAATGAAGTGAAGAAGTCGCGTAATTCTTCTTGTTTGTTTCTTATACTGCGCACGTTCAAGTGGAACACTCGCAATTGGTTCTGAGTAGTCTCTGCCAAAGAATTGAAGGCGTTTATAGTATAGTAGTGAGAAGAGTTTAAAGCTGCCATATTCTTGCTTGTTACTATTTCTGGCATGTGGTTAATCACTTCACTTAGTTTCGCGGGACATTTTTTCCAGGTCACTCGTAGCGTTTATCCGCAAAGTTGCAGACTGTTCGTCCCTTCGAGCAAAGATTTTGCCACCGTTTGTCCACACAAACTTCCAGCCTACTTCACGCTTTTTTTTTGTCGCCGCACCGAGAAGCTGCTTACCATGACGGGTAAGATGCTCATTCACGTAGACTGGCTTAGATTCTTCAAAACCCAGTTTTGTAGTGTTAATCCGGATTTTTCTGGCCTTCTGAAGGACAGCATTGCGTTTTGTGCGTCGGACAAAACGAACGATGATATTTGTCTCATCATGTCTTGCAGTCGGCACTCTGTGGCATGCATCAATGTCGGCATCGGTAATTTCTTCATCCACAAGCGCACCAATCTTTTTAATTATGATCACTGGCTCGCCATCAAGTGGCACTCCCTTAATTTCGAGGTTATTTCCCCTCTGGTATTGCTCCAGCTCCTCGATGCGGCGTGACAGTCGCGCGTTGTCAGCTTTAAGATCTTTATTTTCTTGAAGCAAATTATGAATGTCATCTCTTAGTGTCCTTAGGTCCTGAATGTCTTCTTTCAGTGTCTTTACATCTTGCAAGCTATCTTTGATTGCCCTGAGCTCAGCTCTCAGCTCCCGCCGCAAGTCCTCAATCGCTTTAGCCGTTTCCCCTGGCATAATAAATCGATGCAAAAGTAAACAAAGATTTACAACAAGTAAATCAGCAGCAGACTAGGCCACATGTACATTCGGCAGGTGCGTTCGGCAGCGGTGCACTGGTATTGTTTTGGAATAGCAAAGGACAATGCTTACCTGCAAAGAGCAGATATGAATCTCAGTGACGTTGAACACAGGTGCACCGCTGCCGAACTGCCGTGAGGAAGGATTCGGCGATCCCTTTTAAGCCCAGCAGAAGATGCTTGCAGCCCTCTGTCGTCGCAAAACCAATGCTTGCGGTTAACAGCCGATGTCTGGGGGGCGTCAGTCTTGCCTTCACGTCGATCCCAGCAGTGCGGTCTGTGCTGGCCGATAGCAATCTTCTACGGCTTCTACGATGAAAGAACTGCAAAGAGCAGATATGAATCTCAGTGACGTTGAACACAGGTGCACCGCTGCCGAACTGCCGTGAGGAAGGATTCGGCGATCCCTTTTAAGCCCAGCAGAAGATGCTTGCAGCCCTCTGTCGTCGCAAAACCAATGCTTGCGGTTAACAGCCGATGTCTGGGGGGCGTCAGTCTTGCCTTCACGTCGATCCCAGCAGTGCGGTCTGTGCTGGCCGATAGCAATCTTCTACGGCTTCTACGATGAAAGAACTGCAAAGAGCAGATATGAATCTCAGTGACGTTGAACACAGGTGGTAGTAGTAGTAGTAGTAGTAGTAGTAATGCTAAAAGGTTTCCTGTTTTAGTTAACATTTCCCGCACACTGTGTTTTTCTACAATGGCGAACAGCAATAGAACAGCAATCCATTTCGCTGCATTTTGAGCGCTTATTTCTTGAACTCCTGCGGCATACTGTTTTTTTTTAGCTTCTTGCTACAACCGGGTGACGTCAATTTTTTCTTTAGATTTCTTCGAGTAGTTTTTGTCCATCTATAAAATTCAGTTCGCTTTTCTAATAAACTTATATGGTGGGACAAGTCGAGCAATTGATTACACCCTGCTTCACTCTCGAGTTGTGGCTTGCGTCACGACGAGTAAGAATTTCGGATAGGCGTTCATTGCAAGGCTTTCACTGGGGCTGGTTGTGTGAAAGCGCGGCTTCCTTCATTATTACAGCGACGAGGATGGACGAAGGCTAACTTGCGTCGATGTATTTCTCGCTTGCCGGCTACCTACAAATGCAAACTTTTGCCCCTTTAACACAAATGACCTGCGGCTGCAAATTAAACAAACCAACGACCATATAGGTAATGGCACCGCTGCATTCAGAAAACTCTGCATCATGCGGGACAAAACTGGTGCCACCGTGACAAAATAGCCCTCAGGACGCACGCAACAGCCACAAAGCGACTGCTGCTCGACCTAATCCGTCTCGCCCATTGCTCGCACTGCAGCGAAATCTACAACTCGCGTCAGCCAATCATTGGCGAGAGCCGGCTGCGCTCTCCGACGAATGAAGAAGGGCTCGCCTATTGTGAGCTGCACATCCTTCCAAGAACCTCCGTTCAGTTCGCCTCGTGCCGATCAGAGACGCGCAATGCGAAGGAGCGCTTATTCTGTTTTCTGGTTGGCTAACGGGCTCTCCATTCGTCTTTGGGGGAACATTGTACAAGTCCAGAAAACAGCCACTCATTATCGCGCGCAAACTGTGCAGCACGCGTGTTCATAAGTGAATAACGACCAAATAAATACGTAAAAGGACTGCAAAAAGCAAGCGCGAGACGGCACCCGCTAGTTGACTCATTGGTTCGTGCGGACTAACCTTCCAACGTGACACCCGAGCTACGAGAAATGCCGAAGCGGAAGGTTCTGGATTATTTTTTTCACCACCTGTGGTTCTTTAACGTGCACGTATGTCTAAATACACGAGCGTGTTAACCCCTTTCTAATCTCCGCCGTGGAGGCGAATCGATTCGGTGACCTCGTGTTCAGCAGCAGGCTGCCAGCCACTGGTCCCCCACGCTGGGTTTCTGCTAATCTGTCGCACGACGACAACCAATGATATGAACAACAACCTCCGTCCACAGAAGCCGCGCTGCCTTCTGCGTGTCCACGTTGGAAAACATAGTTGCGAGAGACGCCACTATTTTCGAACTACATAGGGAACGTAACTAGCAGCGCAGCGATCTTATTTGATGCGAAGCCGCGGAATATGTAAGGAAATTATTTGCTATTGCGCGATTTTTACTTCCAAGAATATTGTGGTTTAAGGTTGGTTTAAATTGGATCCCCCCCCCCCATGTGGCATCCCCCTCGGAGGCTCGGAGTAACGGCAGTGAATCTGATAATGCTTCTCATACTCCGTTCTCTGTTTCTTTGTGCACCACTTTATAGCACTAGTATTTGCGCAGAATATCGCTTTAACTATAATGAGGAATTTGCTTTTGTCGCGTGGTGGTGACGTTGAAGAACACAGTAGCAATACTGTGAACGACAAAACTAACTTTTATTGGGCGAACCTGTGCCCACAATACAGGCTACACTTACAGCACAACGATAGCGGCGAACACGGTTGGCGATCGTCGAAAATCTGATGAGTGGTTCAAGTGTCTCGGCTTTTATACATCAGTAATCGAATGTTCCAGAGTAATCGCTGGGACCCGCGTGCTTTCCACAAAGTTCTAAATTATTCGCGTCACGCACACATGCAATCAGATGACACAAGGTTCACTCTGAGACAGCAGAGGGAACCATCGATAACATTCCAGAAACTTCCGATACATGCAGGTGCGTCCTGCGCTCTGTGATAACATTTGTTAGGTGGTGAAACGTGTCGCCCGATAAAGACAAGTACACGTGTCAATACCTCACTCTTAAAAAGCATCGACCCGATGCTGCAAACAAACGAAAGTAATAAAGAAGCACTCGTAGCAAGGAAAACAAAATAAGGAAAGTTCGTCAGCGTCCGTGAAGGGTTTAGGACGCACCACGTGGACCACATCAGATCGTGTGCGGCGCCACTGTGAATGCGAAATGCCGTCTGGCATGACCTCATAGTCCAGTGCGCCAATACGTCGGATGACCTTGTAGGGTCCGAAATATCGTCGCAGTAGTTTTTCACTGAGTCCTCGTCGGCGTATCGGGGTCCATACCCAAACATGGTCGCCGGGCTGGTACTCGACGAAGCATCGTCGGAGGTTGTAGTGTCGGCTGTGGATACGCTGCTGGTTCTTGATCCGTAGGCGGGCGAGCTGTCGGGCTTCTTCGCGCGCTGGAGATAGGCAGCGACATCAAGATTCTCCTCGTCAGTGACGTGTGGCAGCATGGTCGAGCATCGTCGTCGGTTTCCTGCCGTAGACCAGCTTGAACAGCGTGATCCGTGTTGTTCCTTGCACCGGCGTGTTGTAAGCGAAGGTTATATGCGACAGGACCGCGTCCCACGTCTTGTGCTCGACGTCGACGTACGTACATTGCTAGCATGTCGGCGAGGGTCTTGTTCAGGCGCTCCGTGAGACCATTCGTTTGCGGATGGTAGGCAGTTGTCCTCCTGTGGCTTGTCGGGCTGTATTGCAGAATGGCTTGGCTGAGCTATGCTGTAAAAGCCGTTCCTCTGTCGGTGATGAGGACTTCTGAGGCACCATGTCGCAGCAGAATGTTCTCGACGAAAAATTTCGCCACTTCGGCTGCGCTACCTTTTGGTAGAGCTTTAGTTTCAGCGAAGCGGGTGAGATAGTCTATCGCCACGCCGATCCACTTATTCCCGGATGTTGACGTCGGAAACGGCCCCAACAAATCCATTCCAATATGCTGGAATGGTCGGCGAGGAGGTTCGATCGGTTGTAGTAATCCCGCTGGCCTTGTCGGTGGTGTCTTGCGTCGCTGACAGTCTCGGCATGTCTTGACGTAACGGGCGATGTCGGCGGTCAGAAGCGGCCAGTAATACCTTTCCTGTATCCTCAACAGCGCCCGGGAGAATCCGAGGTGCCCACCGGTTGGATCGTCGTGTAGGGCATGCAGTACTTCTGGACGCAGCGCTGACGGCACAACAAGAAAGTAGCTGGTGCGGTCTGGTGAGAAGTTCTTTTTCACGAGTAGGTTATCTTGTAGTGAACGAAGACACCCCGCGCCTAAATGCCCTAGGGAAAACGTCGGTGTTCCCTTCCAAATACTCGACGAGGCCTTTTCCCTTACAAAAATGACTTTAGACTGTCTATAGAAAGTCTATAGACTTCTTATAGACGACCTTTCCTTTCTATAGATTTAAACTTTTGTTGATACAAAGTCTGTAGACTGTCTATAGACGAAAGTCGATAAAGTTTCTATTTCTTTTCGTCTATGCGCAGTCTATAGACGGTCTACAGAAAAAAGTCGATAAGGTGTTTGCTCTTTTTTGCCTACTTCCCCTCTATGGACTACCTATAGACGAAAGTCGATACAGCTTCTATCTATTTTTGTCCATACTTTGTCTATAGACTTTCTATAGACGAAAGTCGATAAGGTTTCTATTTCTTTTGTCTACTCGCAGTCTATAGACAGTTTATAGAAAAAAGTCGATAAGGAGTTTGTTTCTTTATTGTATCCTTCCCCTCTATGGACTACCTATAGACGAAAGTGGATTACGGTCTCTATCTATTTTTGTCCATACTTTGTCTATAAAATTAAATTAAATTATGGGGTTTTACGAGCCAAAACCACTTTCTGATTATGAGGCACGCCGTAGTGGAGGATTCCGGAAATTTCGACCACCTGTGGTTCTTGAACGTGCACCTAAATCTAAGTACACCGGTGTTTTCGCATTTCGCCCCCATCGAAATGCGGCCGCCGTGGCCGGGATTCGATCCCGCGACCTCGTGTTCAGCAGCCTAACACCATAGCCACTGAGCAACCACGGCGGGTATACTTTGTCTATAGACTTTCTATAGACGAAAGTCGATAAGGTTTCTATTTCTTTTTGTCTACTCGCAGTCTATAGACAGTCTATAGAAAAAAGTCGATAAGGTGTTTTTTTTTGTATCCTTCCCCTCTATGGACTACCTATAGACGAAAGTGGGTACGGTCTCTATCTATCTTTGTCCATACTTTGTCTACAGACTTTCTAAAGACGAAAGTCGATAAGGTTTCTATTTATTTTCGTCTACTCGTAGATTATGGACGGTCTATAGAAAAAAGTCGATAAGGTGTTTGTTTCTTTTCTGTCTACTTCCCCTCTATGGACTACCCATAGACGAAAGTGGGTACATATCTCTGTCTATTTTTGTCCATATACTCTGTCTATAGACTTTCTATAGACGAAAGTCAATAAGGTTTTTATTTCTTTTTGTCTACGCGCAGTCTATAGACGGTCTATAGAAGAAATTCCGTAAAGTGTTTGTTTCTTTTTTGTCTGCTTCCCCTCTATATGGACTACCTATAGACGAAAGCCGGTACAGTCTCTATTTATTTTTGTCCATACTCTGTCTATAGACTCTCTATATTAGACAGTTATTAATAATAGTCGGCTAAGGTTTCTATTTCTTTTTCTCTCCTGGTGTATTGAATGTCTATATAAGAAAGTCGTTAATATGTAATGCCGAGTTCCCATATTCCCCGCCCTCTGCGAAGGCGATTATATGGCACTGGTTCATGCGCCAGGCAGACCATGGCAGACCATGGCAGACCAGGTGGTGAATTCACCACCTGGTCTGCCTCTGAGTTGTCGTGGTATTGCATGTCTATAGATTAACAATAGACAAACATCGTTAATCTGGGCCCAACCCGTGTACGCTGTAACCAAGCGCAGGTACCGGTGGATAATACGTAGCTGCGTTTGATATAAGCCACTGAAGTTGTATACTGCTGAGATTGCTGTAGAGCCTATTTGTAGACATTAGTGTACACATAGTGTATACCTCCGCATTTGTTGACCACATGATATGATCTACGTAGTCGGTCTCGGCAATCCCAAGACAGTCTTCACAGTTGTCGCATCACTTTTGCGGCAGTAGAATAAAGAAAGCAAAACGCCGATCCAATTGTTATAATAGTTGTTATGAACGCCAGCTTCAGCTACAAGTGGATTCCAAACAGGCATCGAGCTAACAGCAAGGACACTCGTAATGTTTGTAGCTGACAACGCGGACTTTGTGAATGTGCGATGAACCGATGTCGCGCATGTGGTGTTCGCGTTGCGTGTCGTCCGATTCTCGGATACTTTTCACATTTTCTTCATACCTCGGCTGCGTCACTAACATAGGGCGGTTTTTTGTTGACTGATATACTGCACTATAAACCCATCAAAGTTTCTCATTCACTTAAAATAGGTGCCAAATCATCAGAGCCCACCCAGTATTTCGCCGGCGGTATGCCTGGGCAGCCACGCATATGAGTACCTCAATGCTGTACTGATTGCTTTGACCTATCACCGGAACAGAAAATTAGCACTAACACACGTGCGGGCATCACATTTGGTGGTACGCTGGAAGATATGCTACAAGTACGCTGTATTACTAATCGACGCTGGCAATAGTGCGTCTGAAACGTTTGAAGGGCCCTGTAATGGCTTTTGCAAACAGCGCATTCAAGTTAGCGTTCCAGTCTCATGCGATAGCCCACAGCGTTTGTCATACAACCTGCCAGCGCATTTCCTTCGTCCACGAAAAAAGATGAATAATGGTGATAAAGATGAATAAGCCACCCGTTCCGGCGCGCATGGCGCGCAGAGAGAGAGCGAAAAAAAAAATGAAGGAGGAAAAGGCGCTCACACTCCTCCGAGCGCGCGCGTCCTCGCGCGCGGAGCTCCTGCGCATGTTCGGAGATCTTGCGCATGCGCGGCGGTGCGCCATCTCAACGAGCGCGCCGGGCACGTGAACGGTTGTACCGGTGTGCGGTGTCCGCCTGAACGTTGGTGTCTGTGTATGCGTGTCATCTTTGTGGCATCACACGTCAACTACACTGAACGGTAAGCTTTAGCAAAGATGTTTTGTGTCAATAGCTCATGATTATGTGAGCGCATTTCGTAGCGCGAAGCGGCTGCATGTAGCGCAGGCGACTCGGGTATAGTGTCGGTTTGTCGTTGACATGGTTTCATAACGCGCTCTTGTTCTCGCTTCTACTATACGGAATGTTTTACGGCGAGCGATCGCTCGGGCTTGTTGATTTTCGCATAATAGTTTGGGTGCGTAAAGAAGGAAGCTACACCATGTTTTAACTTGATATTGAGCTACCACTAAGCGGATTGTGTATGTTGGGCAGCCAGTGTGGTAGATCTCATTTCGTGGCGCTTGATCCGGCCGCGATGAATGCTGCGCCGCATTTGTAGTGAAATTCTCGTGACACGCTTTACGTATATATCTCGAAATTGTGTTAGCATCAAGAATGTTCTGACAGACACGTATAGTTAAATAACTGCTAACGTACTCGGATGAAAGGCCGTGTTTGCGGGGCATGCATCAGCAGTGTGTGCACTGCCGTTTTCGCATTGTTTTTAAGGTAGCAGTATTTTTAAGGTTTCTGGCAACCAATCTAAATAATTTTGGGAAGTTACCGCAAGCAAAACACGAGACTTGAAGAAATGTCAAGCGAAAATCTCTAGATTCACCCAATCTATTTATATGCAACCACAAACGCTTTTGGAGCATGAAACCTGCGATAAGCTCAGTCACTCGCAGCTTCGCAACTTAGCCGAAAAAATTGGAGCACAATAAATTAGTCGCTCCGGGAAGCACCTTTACACGTTTCAGACTGAAGGCATTGCGTTTGACGGTAGTTGGAAGATTTGTTTTTTGTCTCTCTTTTAAACAGTTTAGCCATAGAGAAAGGAATACAATAAGAGCGGACACTCCCATAGAGCCCAGCGGCCGAATTGACTGCAGCGCACCAAGCCGTCGATGTTAAAACCTGAAGCACACTTCCGGTTTCGGTTTTGTGCGCGCGCGTTTTGAATTCTAGCTGGTGCGCGTCACGCCGGCTCCGTTTTTTTTTTTTTTTTTGCTTTTGCAGCAAATATTTATTTACATATCTTTTATTCATTGAATATTTATTTGCAAATTATTTTGTTAAGTAAAATTGATTGCGAACGATCTTCACTACCTCTATTGAATATGTGCCACGTGCAATTTCATAAAAGACGCAAGACACCTTGTGAAATGTAGAAAAATTAATGTTTATTTTATCCTTTATAAATGCTCGTCGCGGACTTTTGTGAATTCATCCAGCGTTGTGGCACCAGGTAAGCAGCAGTAGTTTCCACAGGAAGCTCCACCAGACGACGTGAGCTGAAAAAATTACAAGCGTTATTTTGGTATTAACATCTAAGAATAATGCCTGTAGAGGCGAAGCGTGCGAAAGTGGTGAGTGGGGTGGGCGGCATTACAAACAAAAGCAGTTCGTATTTACACACACGACGTAGGAAATAACCGACTCGTCCCAGGCAATACCGTACATACCACAAACACATTCTAATTCCAAGCATTCCCCTCTTCCCAATACTTCTTTCCTGCACTTGAATAGCACGAATGCGCGGGCAACGGCGCGTTTAGCGAACTTGGCTACAACCGACGCGGTAGTACGCTACGAATAGACAGGTGGCCACAACACAGGCTCTCAATCAGAGCATGCTGGACTCTCGCAGAATTCCTTCTACTCGCCCTCAAGAGAACATGCGTGGGTGCCGTTCAGAAGACAGAATTTTCGAGTTACTAGTTCCTGGCGTTTGATCTCCTTGGCTTATCACTTGTACGTTCTGCAGGCGCAAGCAACGCACTCCCGTGTTATCACTCTTGACGATTGCTCGTCGCATTTTCGACAAGCGTGGGTACCGAAAGAAGGCTTAAATTGTTGCGGGATAAAAATTGCGACAAATTTGTCGCAGTAGGATTCAGTACGCGCCAAACTACCTCACCACGGCCGAGCTGCTTTTCGCTGCGTCACTACAGGCGCGGCGAGCGGGCCTCATAACATAAGAGTATCGAAAATAATTTTCAACACTATTGGGCGTCAGAGAAAGAAAAGCGCCATGAACTTGTCAGTGCATTAAAGCGAGGAACCGCGCACCACGGCCGAGCTGATTTTCGCTAACCGAGTCACAGCGCCAGGCACTCCCACTGCGCTCGAAAGGTAGCCCAAAAAGTAATTAAATTAGTTTCAATAATGCTGGCAGTCAGAGAAAGCGCCAAAACTTGTCGCAGTAAAATTCCGTACACGCGAAACTGCGTCACAGCACCCTGTGCGACTAGCGTGCCCAAAAACTACCGAAATTGGTTAAAACAATATTGGGGCTTATACGAAGCGTCGCAAACATCTCCCAGTACGATTCTTTAATTCAAATTAACTGCTCCACGACGGCCACGCTGTTTTTCGTTAACTGCGTCACAAGTCTAGCCTAGTGCCCGGGCAGTAAGCCTAACTGCTTGAAGTGCGTCGCACAGACTGTCGAACAATGTTTCTCACCTTGCCGTAGTCCAATAGTGCAGTGCTGCCATGTCGAAGTTCCGAATGAACGCAATAATTCGCCCGGAGGCCACCAAACCAGGCTAAATCCCAAAATAGAAAAACAGGCAGACGGGTGCCCGAACAGTCCAACGCTCAGATGCGCGGCCGGTCTCTCCCGCTTCGGCGGTGTATCTGCTGAATGACGCAAACATCTGGCTCATGTCTGGCTCGTGATTCGCCGGTTCGCCTGTCGCTAGGCAACGGAAGTAAGCCGCAAAGTTTAGTTTAATTTATACGCAGATATCTTTAATTTTTCCAGGAAAGAATAGAAAAAATAAAACAATTTCTGTTACTCTCATTTCACATTCTTTTTTTTCGATGCTCGCGACCCCAATTCGTCGATGTTAAAAGTATAGCGTGACGTGTTTCCTGTTTCCAATTTTCGCCGAGTGTCCGCTCTTGTTCAATCCCTTTCTCTATGGTTTAGCAGCAGAAGTTATCTTTCGAGCTATATGAAAAGCGTTATGCGCCTTTCGATGCTTCGGGGTTATGCAGTTTACGTGCTCTTAATCTCTAGGCAGCTGCTGGCGCAGATTCGCATTGTGCCAGTCGTGCACGGTATGAAGCCCTTGTCGTGCGCAATAAGTGTTCCGGTTTTCATTACTGTTGCATGTAGTGCCGTCGTCTTGGACAGACTGCATACTATATGCGCTGTACAAAAGAAAAAAGAGCCAGATTATCAATTTGGTGGTCTTTTCTTAGTAGATAACGCACAGATTATTCAAATAATTCAGTGGACATTGCATTTGTTCTACCCTTATTAACACACCTAAGAGATCGTAACATGTTTTAGTTGATAAGTGACCTGATCAGTACGCCCCCATTCATGCGCATTCTACTGAAAGTGCGGCAAATGTATTCATCTCGAAGTAGGAGAAAAGAGACAATGCAGACTGTTCTAAGCGGAAATAAATTGCAAATGCTAACGTGATTGTTCAAAACTGCAGTCAGTATGCTGAGCATGTTCGATCGGCACGGGCACATTGCATTAACACCTGAAAAATGTGCACAGTCCAGCAGGGTATCTTTGTTTCAACAATTATTATTATAGGAATCGTTTGGGATTCTCACATTTCTTTCATTTTTATGAGTACACTGTGTGTCACATGAACCTGTCTTGAAACGAAACGTACCGTTGCTAACACCGGCGACCATTATGGTTGTCTAACTGCTTATCATACTATAATATAACGAAACATCATAATGGTACTGATTAATATTGCCATGTAGTCTTTAGTCATAGGTAAACAAAGTTAACTAGAGGCATAAGTGGTGAGAGCAAATTATATAGAAAACTACTATTGAACCGTAAAAATAACTCATTGTATAGTTTCCCTCACATTGTTGCATTTGTTTTACGCGTGTCTCTGTGTCTTCCGTGCTGTACTCGTGTGGCCATCAATTACGAACTTGCCGAAGCCCTTGTCCGCTTTATTACACAAGGGATTCAAGTCAGTTGCATCTAATACTACATGTTAAGTGACTGACGTGTTATTCGTTTTATCTAAATATTATGGACTGGCACTACTTGGCAAGCATTAAACCATAGTATTTTTTATTGCACTTAAGCTGCAGGCGTCATAGATTGCCAGAAAATTTTCATGAAAACAGCCAGGAAAGGCTTGGAAAAAGATCGGGAAACTTTAAATTGGCCACATAGGTATGCTGTCTTGTTGCATGTCAAAGTTTCCAGAAAGTCTCTGTGTTAAATATATTTTCAAAACGTTTCACTA
The DNA here is from genome assembly GCF_038994185.2 of Dermacentor albipictus. Lineage (NCBI taxonomy): Eukaryota > Metazoa > Arthropoda > Arachnida > Ixodida > Ixodidae > Dermacentor > Dermacentor albipictus. The sequence continues at coordinate 281,384 of NW_027225568.1, forward strand.
CATAAAAATTGAAGGAAATTGGTTCTATTTATTGAAAAAAAAAGAAAGTCAAGCAGACTGACAAGGCATTTCTTACTCAATATGTTTTTTTTTGCGTTAACTAAACGTCCTGAACCTCGATAGCCTAGAAAAAATTTTCATCTTTCAAAGCACCTTAAATAATTTACTGTGATAGAATTCATTCGAACTATACTATCAGTTCTGTTTCCTAGGAGGTGCATATCTGTCGTGCCATGACACAAAGTGCTCGTGTGGTATTTCGGGTGCTCATGTGGTATACCTAACTTGGAAACCTGTTAGCATGCCCAAGAGGCCTCATTACCTGCAAGAAATTAAGGTACCATATCAATACAATCAACCCATCTGCCATCTGTTGAAGTTATGGCCAATGACCCATTCATTTAAAATATGAGAAATACATTTCAATGTGTACTAAGCAAAATAAATTACAATCTTAGGCATGATACTGGGAATATTCCAGTCACGTCTTCTGAAAACATCCCTCTGCACGGGCATACTTAACTACCAGCCAAAAATCTGTACAGACAGCCCAACTGCGTAACGTTTCCGCAATAAATATAGGGACCATTTGGGATAAGTACATTAATGCATCATATATGAACTTGTCATAAAAGGGAACATACTGTTGCTGACACGAGCAGCAGTTGTGACAGTTTAATTGTTCACCATACCATGCAATAGAACATTGCATAAAGGTACTGATTTGTATTGACAAGCAGCCATTAGTCATAGTTAAACCGCATTAAGTATTGACTTAGATGGCTTGAGTAAATATATTCAGCTGCTTAATGAACATACAAAGAATACACATCTGTTATTTTTGCCTCATATTGCTGCATGTACTTATTTGCAGCATACACCTGCAGCACCTTTGGGACTAATGACACAAAGGTCAAGGCCAGCCTGGCGACCATGCTTGCCAAGGAGTAGTGTAAATATTTAATCTGTTTCCATAATAGCATAAGACAAGAATTTAAGGAATTCATGTATTATATCGAGCAATAAAAACGGTTAATGCATTGCCGGTGCATTTGTTTTATTTTTTGCACTGCATGATTCAGTACTATATAAATTCTTTCTGTTTATGCAACATATATGAAAGTACAGCTGGTTCAGGAGCTTTATTAATCTACTAACGGTAATGCATAAGTGCAGATGAAAAGGAACAGGTGTACATGCATAATATCTGCATTCCATGCATTTCCATGCATTTCCATGCATTTCATATCTATAAAATGAAATGAAATACATTCAAAACGTTTTGCTACCGCATGTAATGAAAAATGTAAACTAACTTGTAGATAGCCGCTATGGAGTTATGGCCTTATACACTCTTTGTAGACTGTCTGTGTCTATAGGCCTTATACACTCTTTGTAGAATGTCTGTGTCTATAGAGTGTCTATAAATTAATGAAAATGCATGTTTGTTGGCAAGTGTATGCAGAATGTCATAGAAAAAAGTGTATTGGATTATAAAGTTCTGTTTTTGTAGACTGAAGTCTATAGAATGTCTATAGTATATATACATTTGTCTGTAGACATTCCATAGACTTCTGTCTACAAAAGTAGAACTGTAAACCTATACACTTGCCCATAGACATTATGCAGACAACTGTCTACAAACATGAATTTTAATTAATCCATAGACACTCTAGACTCAGACTTTTTATAGACTAGTCCATAAAAAGTGTATGGCCATAAGTCTATAGACGGTCTATAGGCTTAGACTTCTTATAGACTAGTTTATAAAAAGTGTATGGCCATAATTCTATCGAAAGTCTATAGACAATCTATAGACTCAGACTTTTTATAGACTAGTCTATAAAAAGTGTATGGCCATAAGTCTACAGACAGTCTGTAGACAGTGTATAGACAGTCTATAGACTCAGACTTTTTATAGACTAGGCTATAAAAAGTGTGCGGCCATAAGTCTATAGACTGTCTATAGACTAGTCTAAAGAAATGTCTATAGACAGTCTATAAACTCAGACTTTTTATAGACCAGTCTATAAAAAGTGTGCGGCCATAAATCTATAGACTGTCTATAGACCTGTCTAAAGAAATGTCTATAGACAGTCTATAGACTTCATAGACAAATGTCTATGGACTTTCTATAAAAATTTTTGTAAGGGTTAGCTCCGGGTCTGCTTACTGCTGTTAAGTGAAGTCTTCCGCGCTTATTATTCCAAGGAAAGCGTTGTCGTCGTCTTGCGGCGGGGAATCGATGGAGGCGCGTGATAAGCAGTCGGCGTCAGAGTGTTTTCTTCCGGACTTGTACATTATGGTGACCTCATGTTCTTGCAGTCTGAGACTGCACCGCACCAGCCGTCCTCAAGGGTCCTTTAAGTTAGCTAGCCAACACAACGCGTGATGGTCGCTGACGACTTTGAATGGCCTGCCATAGAGGTAGGGGCAGAATTTTTCTGTAGCCCAAATGATGGCGAGGCATTCCTTTTCAGTCGTAGAATAATTGCCTTCCGCTTTTGACAGCGGCCGGCTAGCATATCACCCGTTCAAGTCCGTCTTTTCTTTGGACTAGGACAGCTCCGAGGCCTAGGCTACTGGCATCAGTGTGAATTTCAGTATCGGCGTCCTCGTCGAATTGTGCAAGTACCAGCGGCGACTGCGTGCGTCTTTTGAGTTCTTGAAATGCGTCGGCCTGCGGCGTTTCCCACTTCAACTCATCACATTTGGTTTGATGTGTTAGCCACTCCGCGATGTGTGAAAAGTCCTTGACAAAGCCCCTATAGTAGGCACACATGCCAAGCAATCTGCGCACTGCCTTTTTTGTCGATTGGCTGCGGGAACTTTGCGATGGCACCTGTCTTCAGCGGGTCGGGGCGTACTCCAGATTTGCTGATGACGTGGCCTAGGAATAGAAGCTCATCGTAAGCGAAGCGGCACTTTTCCGGCTTCAGACTGAGCCCTGATGTCTTGATGGCCTCTAATACTGTCGCAAGCGGCCTAAGGTGATCGTCGAAATTTCCGGCAAAAACGACGTCATCCAAACAAACAAGACACGTCTGCCACTTAATTCAATCCAGCTAAAACGGTGTCCATGACGCGCTGAAACGTTGCAGGCGCCGAGCACAGTCCGAATGGCATGACCTTGAACTCGTAGAGGCCGTCTGGCGTGATGAAGGCGGTGTTTTCGCGATCTCTCTCGTCGACTTCTGTTTGCCAGTAGCCAGACTTGTGGTCCATCGAGGAGAAATATTTAGCGTTGCAGAGTCGATCCAATGCGTCGTCTATCCGTGGAAGGGGCGGTAAGTCCTTCTTCGTGATCTTGTTCAGTCGACGATAATCGACGCAGAAGCGCAGGGCTCCGTCCTTTTTTTTTCACCAGGACTACACGAGATGCCCACGGGCTTTGCGACGGCTGGATGATGTCGTCGCGCAGCATTTCATCGACTTGTTGCCTTATAGCTTCACGTTCTCGCGTCGAAACTCGGTAAGGGCTCTGAAGGAGTGTTCGAGTGCACTGTTCGGTTATTATGCGATGCTTTGCAACTAGTGTTTGTCGAACACTCGATGACGTCGAAAAGCAGTCGTTGTATCGACGAAGAAGACTTCTGATCTGTTGCTGCTTACTCATAGGAAGACTTGGATTTACGTCGAAGTCTCGTTCGGGGACTATGCTCAACGGTGTAGATGCGGCAGAATCCGAGAGGACAAAGACATTGCTGGTTTCCACAATTTCCTCGATGTCCGCGATGGTCGTGCCCTTGTTGATGTGCTTGAACTCTTGGCTGAAGTTGGTTAGCATAACTTCCACTTGCCCTCCGTGGAGTCGAGCGATCCCTCTTGGGACGCAAATTTCACGGTCGAGCAGTAGATGTTGGTCGCCCTCAATGACGCCTTCTACGTCAGCGGGTGTTTCGGTGCCGAGGGAAATAACGCTGGAGCATGGCGGGATGCTCACTTGATCTTCGAGCGCACTCAAGGCGTGGTGGCTACGAGAGCTCTCCGGCAGTAGCGCTTAATCTTCAGACAGCGTTATCGATTTTGACTTCAGGTCTATGATTCCGCCGTTTTGGTTCAGGAAGTCCATGCCGAGAATGACGTCTCGTGAACATGGTTGGAGGATAATGAAGGTGGCAGGGTAAGTCCGGTCATGAACGGTAACTCATGCCGCGCAGATTACAGTCGGCGTAATGAGGTGTCCTCCAGCGGTTCGAATTTGAGGGCCTTCCCATGCAGTTTTAGCTTTCTTCAACTGGGCGGCGATGTCTCCACTCATGACGGAGTAATCGGCCCCTGTATCGACTAAGGCGGTGACTGCGTGGCCGTCGAGAAGCACGTCGAGGTGGGTGGCTCTTTGTCTTGCATTACAGTTCGGTCTTGGCATCGGATCACGGCTGCGTCGCGTTGACCTGTGGCTAGCATGTGACGTCGTCAGGTCGTCTTTCGTCGTCATAATCTTTGCTTCCAGACTTCGTCGGGACGGCGGCGTGTTGTTATGTCGTCGAGGTAGCTTCTTCGGCGTCTTCGTTGGCGGCGGAGGATCTTCGTCAGTTCGACGAACAACAACAGCACCTCCATCGGTTGCTGCTTTTAGTTTTCTAGATATGTGCTCGCAGAGCGGCCCCGGGCTCAGCCAGTGTATGGTCGGCGCTGCGGCGACAGGTAGTGCCTGGTGACGGCGAAAGGACGGTCGTCCAGGGCTCCACTCAGTAGCGGTGAGGTAGTCGGCGATGTCACGAGGGCGTTTACCTTCCCGAGGGCGCGGTGCGTTGACGGCGAGCGCTCGCAATCCCAGGCCGTGGTATGGGCATCGGCGGTACACATGGCCGGCTTCGCCGAAGTGGTAGCAGAGCGGGCGGTGGTCTGGAGCGCGCCAAACGTCTGTCTTCCTCGGGTAGGGACATCGGGTGACGGGTGGGCGTGCTGGCGGCAGCGGCGGTGGTCGAAGGAATTGCGGCACCTTGACGGCGGGCGACGGCAGCGTAGGTCATCGCTTTTGGCTGGGGCTGCGGTGATTGTGGTTGCACCTCGGGAACTCCGACCGATCGCTGGACTTTGAGAATTTCGCCGATTTAGGCCACTTGAGGTTGCGATGAAGGGAAGATCCTTTGAAGCTCCCCTCGTACGACTGCCCTGATGGTCTCGCGCAGGTCGTCGGTGGCCAGTGACTGAGCTCCGGTGTAGTTTGTCGAGTTCGTGCGGCGGTTGAATTGCCGGTTCCGCATTTCGAGTGTCTTCTCAATGCTGGTGGCCTCGCGAAGGAACTCTTCCACGGTCATCGGTGAGCTTCGTATCATTGCGCCGAAAAGTTCCTCCTTTACACCGCGCATCAGTAGGCGGACTTTCTTCTCCTCAGACATTTCCGGGTCGGCGTGGCGGCACAGACGGCTCATTTCCTCAGTGAAGATCGCGATCATCTCATTCGGCAGCTGCGCTCTGGTCTCCAGTAGAGCTTGGGCTCGCTCTTTTCGCTCGACGCTTGTAAATGTTTGCAGGAAGCCGCTTCGGAACAGGTCTCACGTCGTCAAGGTGGCTTCTCGATTCTCGAACCATGTCCTGGCGGCGTCCTCTAATGCGAAATAGACATGACGCAGCTTGTCGTGGCTTTCCCAGCTGTTAAACGTAGCTACCCTCTCATACGTTTCCAGCCAGCTTTCCGGGTCCTCAAATGTGGAACCGCGGAATGTCGGTGGTTCCCTGGGCTGCTGAAGAATTATTTGAGCCGCTGCGGCTGCCATTGGGAATGCCTTCGTCATTTCTGGATGATGTTCTTGGACTGTCTTCTTGGTCGTATCTGGTAGAAGACCGTGTTCCGGGGGCAGCTGCTGTAGCCGGCGGCTTCCTCGGTGTTCCGGGACGACGTTGGTGATGTCTTTGCGGTCAGGGCTTGGATTACGGCTTGTCGGGGGCGTCCGATACATGAACGTAAAGCACCTCCAACAGATGTCACGTGGTGGTGACGTTGAAGAACACAGTAGCAATACTGTGAACGACAAAACTAACTTTTATTGGGCGAACCTGTGCCCACAAACCAGGCTACACTTTTAGCACAATAGCGGCGAACACGGTCGGCGATCGCCGAAAATCTGATGAGCGGGTCAAGCGCGTCGGCTTTTATACATCAGTCGTCGAATGTTCCAGAGTAATCGCTGGGACCCGCGGGCCTTCCACGAAGTTCTACATCATTCGCGTCGCGCACACATGCAATCAGATTACACAAGGTTCAGTCACAGACAGCGGATGGAACCATCGATAACATTCCAGAAACTTCCGACACATGCAGGTGCATCCTGCGCTCTGCGATAACATTTGTTAGGTGGTGAACGTTGTTGCCCGATAAAGACAAGTACACGTGTCACTATTCTGCGACGCTGTTCAGTACGGAGAAGAAAAATATTCCTGCAGAACCTCACGATTAATATCGACATTAATGCGATTAACATTTATGTACACTGTATACTTACACCCATGTTCACGTTAAGGGCGTAAATTGTTTTGCAGTGTAGCTTTACGACATATTGCCACCGCCGAAACGGATCGTGCGAGGCGTGCATGCGTGCATGCATGCCGGCTCGTGTCTTGCGCTTTGCTCTGCTCGCGGAATTCATATTGAGACATGATTATCCGAATATATATATGACGCAGCGGCCCTATAACGTAAAACTATTCCAATGTGTTTTTATTCCAGTCTCATGACGTCAAATTTGCGTAACCGCCAACGCAAGCATCGGCCGGTGACCCCCAGGGTTGTTTGAGCAGACCAATCAAACGCTCTCCTCGTTCAGATACAGTCACTTTCGCTTGCTTGAAAAACGAATAGCACTGCTACACTGAGCGGCTTGTCTTATCTAATTGGTTGAAAAGAGGTGAGGAACACGCTCAAGTGGAGAGGGATTTGATGGGGTCGAGTGACTGAACTGAAAATCGATAACCGGATGAAGAGGGTGGTGCCGGCGTCTGCGATTGGTCCGCTTTCTTTTAATTAGGTTCCGGTGACTAGTCGAAAATCGCGATGGCATGCTACGGCAGCTTAAGAATGACTCTGAAACGGATCGTCAGTACAGAAGAGTTGGGAGGACGAGGTCGTAAACATGCCGAAAGGGCTCGAAAACGTTACACGGCCACGCAAAAAGCTTTATTATACGCAAATAAACCCATGCTCTCCGACAGGTGCGAGTAGCCAGTGCATCAGCGATCAGCGGCAGCCATGTTTTATTCCTTTCGGAACTGGGCAGTCTGTGGCTATTCAAAAGAAAATTCAGTTTTGTTCGGCATAATAATGTACCTTTAACGCGTACACGTCACTTTGACGCGGTGAGTTTTGCAGTTTTGTGACGTCGCGTGACAGGCACGTGAAGTGGGTGCAGGCCGAGATCTTTTGACCAATAGCCGAGGGCTAATGGGGAAAAGCGTCGAATGAGAAATAACTATTTTTCTTTTGCTCGGTCAAATCATGCAGAATCAACGCGTACACGTCGTATCAGATGGGGAGCTAAAGCGGTGTTCGTGACGTCGCGTGACAGACAGGTGAAGTGAGGGTGGTCCAAGAAAGTTTTTGACCAATCGCGGAGAGCTGATTGCAGAATTAGGAATAGAGAAGTTTGGAATAGTTTTACGTTATAGCGCGCCAGGTTTGATTCGGTCCAGCACCAGACAAATCTTAAAGGATCTTTTTTTTTTCATAAACGGCACATAACCCGGTGGCAATGCCCAGTGACTTCAGGTTCACTGAAGAGTGGCTTTTACCTATAGTGGCACACACCCGGCGACTCATGGTTGGCCCGACGGTTGGCTTCGAACCAGGATTCCTCTGCAAAGCGTACCGATGCTCTACCCATTAGACCACGATGTACCGAGTGAGCCAAGTTGGTGTGAAAGTATTTTGATATGGACGAACAGACAGACAGACAAACAGACGGATTTCTATATATATATATATATATATAAACCACAATCTAAGTGAAGCTCCAATCGAATCCCAATCGCGTTAAACAAAACGCCGGTCAGGTGTCACTTGTTCCCCTGAATTTCCACGCTCGGTTCTGTGACTGCTTCCATTACTTGCCATAAAGACAATCTCTGGAGGCCGCAGAGCAATTGTCGAGCTTGGAGATGCGGCACAATCTTGGGCCGAGGCGAAGCATGCACCGCCCGTGCGATGTGCGCTATGAATGCGCTGTTCGTTTCTTTAAGGGCCCTACGGAAACTTTCTGAATAGTTTGATTGTACATGTGCGTGTCTGTGGATGTATGTGCTGCTTGCGTGATCACTGTGTGTGCCATAAGTATGACCCAGAACATGCAGCAGTATGCCAGGCGATCGACCAGGCAAAGATCGCCTGCTTCTAAAGTCAGCGTCTGTCTCCCTCTGCTAACTGCGCCTTGCCGTGTCTGATTATCACTTGTTGTCTGTTTTTGTGAAATTGTTTTGTGTAATATGGAATCTAGGGTGCTTGTTCGAAATAATGATAAATGTCAAGTTGATCGAAATTCTCCTTGATCAGGTGGCTGTGCTCAAAGATTTTTCGAAGCGTTACTTTGAATATTTCTTCTGTTTTTATCCTTTTTGCCAGCCTCGTGCACATTCCTTTTCCCTGTGCTTTCCGTCGCTTCATCAGAGAAATTCACATGTTGCGAGAATCAAGTGTAGATGATTGTTAGCAGCGCACGGGTTTTTCATGAGCGGGAGAGAATTACACTGACCGTGGTCGCCATCGCCATAACGCTCACCTGCTGAACTGAAAGACGAGGTTTCACAGTCTGGAATAAAGTTCGAAACGTTGGCGTTAAAATTGCTTTGTCCTTTGTTTGTCTCTTTGTTTGTCTGGTTTCTTTATTATTATTATTATTATTATTATTATTATTCTTTATTTATTTATTTATTTATTTTACTGCGAGAGTATGCGGAGTTTGGCTATACGACAATCCTAGCTCACGCAAGTAAAAAACAGAACACGACTGTCTTGTTTTGTTCACTATCTTGGGAAATCACATGGAGAGTCCCATGCAAACTTCTTCAGCGTAGTAGAAGCGACTCACGCAGCGGTCATCGCAAAATGTGGGTATACTTTTCCTCTCGCTTGTAAGCGGGTCTCGAAGTGCCCCGTAAACGCGGCGCCGTTTATGAAACATTTAGCAACAGCAGCAGCCCCTCCACGATAAGAAGGAGCACAGAGAGAGAGAGAGAGACGGGATCCTGACCACGTCGTGACTGTGCCTTTGACGCGCCCGTGCGACGCTGCTCATTGTGCGTGAAGCGGGCTTCCTGGCCGGGCCATCATCCCCGGTGGCGGTGAGCGTCTCGGGCGGCGCGGAAGGGTGGCGTCGCTCGCGTTGCACCCCCCCCCCCCCCCCTGACAACGTCGGCCGGGGAGAAGAAGCCGCGACTCGCTCGGTTCTGCATGAGGGGACGTCACTTCCCCCGCCAAGTGAACCACGGCAATTGGCCTTCCGAGCCTTTTGTTTTCCCCGGTGCGCGTTCTAACCACCCCTCCTCCCTCCACCCTTAGCGCCCTCTCCCCCGACGTCGCCGTCTTTCCTTCGCCCAGCGACCAGCTTCGTTTTGCGGAAGGTCCTTCGCGGGGAGGACTGTCCGCCCGTTGTCCGAGAAGCGAAGGGGAGCTTCCGCCGGCGAGTGACAGAGCCCTCTCCCTAATAGGCGCACGCGCGCCCCGCGCCGTCTCATCGGGACACCTTGGAGTCGCGCCCCCGCCCGTCTTCGACCAGAGAGAGTCCCTTCGTTGCTGGTGCCGCCGAGCTGCTGTCTTCTCGTAGCAGGTGCACGCCCCCCCCCCCCCCCCCCCCCCTATCTCGCGGAGGGAGTGCGTCGCGACTCGTGCTGGTTCTAAGGTACGCGCTGTGCTTGTTGGCGTGCAAACGCGATGCGATGTTGATCGACGCCGCCGTGACCTCTTGAACCCCGCAAGACGTGAGTACGCACTGTCAGCCGAATTATTTTGTGTGTCCACCCTTCACGCTTGCTGTACGCCATGCTGTTAGGTGCTGTTACGTTTCGTGCCCGCTAAGTAAGTGGAACATTTCCCCAAGAAAAGTTCCATTTGCCTAAGCGGATCTACCACTGCGGACGTTTTTGGAAGGTGCAAGAAATATGCGCGTTCCACCCCAGACGATATGTTCCGCGCAGTGCTGAAATCCTGAACGCCATGAAAGGAGTGAGCCATTTGGAAGGTTGCTCAGGATATACTATATCCAGTAAAATAATGTTTTCTTTGTATGAAGCTTGTGAATATGCATGTACAAAGACAGACACTGAGCACAAATGCTCTTACCAACGCGCTGAATATGTTTTCGCTCACTTTCTGTCTTCGTTGATCCTATAGATGCGGGCTAACTGTCGGAAAGAACCTCAAAGTGATGAGCCATGTACTTATGTTTTTATTCGTACTTTATGCTATGCTAAAAGCTGTATTTCTTTATGGCGTTCACTTCGCAACAACTAAAAGACAATAACGCATCTAACTAATGGACCTAGGTCTATTTGGTGAAGCAGGTAAAGGCCACAGCTGACAGCTGCCAGACTGACAGCTGGCAGCTGACAGCTGCCAGAATCACCTGGCAGCTGCCAGACTCCTGGATTTCATTGAAGAAATCACTCTTTCGCTACACCTTTTTATTTCACAGTGCGTTGCCGCAATTCAACCATGATTTTTCGAAGGTGAGCAAGAAGACGATGGCGAAACAGATGAACTTCGGAATCAAGAAGTCCTGGCCATGATAGTCACCAATGTATATAATTATTATCCCTTTAATATATTTTGTTTGCAAAATTAATTTAGAATTTTCCCCCCTGACTACCGCCCGATTCACGGCCGATGCCTCGTATTTGGTTATGCCATGTTATCTCGGACCAACAACCCTAAGCTGGCCATTAAATGCGCGCAGAGCTCTCTCTAAATGCACAGGCAGAGCGGCAGTCTAACGAATTCCCCAAGAACACAAGCTCATATGCGCCGAATTCTCAAAGCATTTCGTTCGTAATTGCTGTTTGTCATCAGCCAGCTGCCTTCTTTAATAATGTGTAGCATAATATCGCGAACGGCTCACATTTGCTCTGTGAACTGTTTCAGCATAAGAACTTCTTTTTCTGAGTACGGGCCTATACGGCCCCTATTCAGAAAAAAAAGACAGAAGCTCGTAGGTTTGAATTTTTCGTAACAGCAGGTGTTAGCCGATTAGCGATGTTGGACACATTGTTAGCATAGGCAACAACAGGTCAATGGTAAATAGCACTATACGAACAGAAAGCTGTGTGAATACGAGCGCACTCTCAGTTTGTGTGTGCTGTTTTTCATTGGCCGGCCGACTTCGCAAACAATATATCCAGCGTCAAGGTCTTGCGATCATTTGCTCTTACAAACAGTTGTAGCGTTACAACTGTCCTGTAAATCCGGCCCCTGATCCTTTGGCAACTGCCGTATTTCTCGCTTTCTCGCGCTGCGTATACGCGCAAAATGTGAAAACGGAGTTAATGTAATTCCCTGCAGAGTTACGAAAGCAGAGTGCTGCAGGTCCAATGACCTACAGGTCTTCGGCGCTGAATTGGCGCCAGGCAACAGTGAGGTTTTCCTCTGTTCGGCCCTCATGGCTATACTGCTTTCTTACGAACCTTCATGAACCATTCCTTCGATCCTGGCGTTCGTCAGTTTTTCTCGCGAGACGCCGAGCGTGTCTTATGCGGCAATGCACTGATGAGCGCTATCGTACGAGACGCAGGCCCAAGCGCTTTTGTTGCTGGACGCAGTGACCTCGAAAGCAGTGAGCAGTCGCCTGAAACACTTGAAGTGTTTTATTGTGCATGCACACTCAGGTAAGAGGAATGCGCTTAAAAATGAGCGCATTTAGGTACTTGGGCAACCCTTTAGCGCTTTCATTTTTCTATTTAATAAAATAGAAGGTTCGGTTGTCACCGAAACGTGTGTAATATGATTTCATCGCGCGACGCAAATGGTGTAGAACTTTCTGGAAGATGCGTGGGCACCAGCGATCACTCTGGAACCTGTATAAAAGCCGACGCACTTGACCCGCACATCAGATTTCGACAGTCGCCGACTGTGTTCGCCGCTATCGTTGCGCTTTAAGTGTAGCGTGTTTTTGTGGGAACAGGCTCGTCCAATAAAAATTAGTTTCCCCTTTCACAGTATTGCTACTGTGTTCTATACCGTGACTACCACGTGACAGTATATCGAACCATCTTTAGGGCGTAAGCCCGATCGCTATAACAGTATTCGACTACATATGTATCAAACAAACGGCATTTAGCGTCTTTTCTGTCTGACGTAGGTGCAAGTGCTACACTCTAAGAAAAGTTTACACCTTTTGGAGTGCCCCTTCTGCCACACAACAATAATCGTCATCTGCCTTGATGCGTTTCCTTTCTTGAAAACGCCGCGCCCACTACTTTCCTGTCGGGAATGCTATCATGCTGATAACGCGTATGCCGTTCGTTACTGGAAAGTATCGGGCTCGCAGCGTTAAAGAAAGAAAACGCATCAAAGAAGATGACGATTATTGTTGTGTGGCAGAAGCGGCACTCCAAAGGGTGTAAACGTTTCTTAGATTGTATCATTGCTCGAAGAATATCCGGGCATACACTCTAAAAAAAGTTTACACCCTTTAGAGCTTACTTTGTCCCCAAACAATAATCGTCATCTGCCTTACTAGCGTTTCCTCTCTTCAAAACTCGGCGCTCGCTACTTTCCAGTCGAGAATGCTGTGTCAAGCATGATAACGCACTAGCCGTTCGTGACTACACAGTCTAAAAAAAGTTTACACCCTTTGAGGTGTATATTTGCCACACAACGATAATTGTCATCTGTCTTGTCCGCATTTCCTTTCTTTAACGCGGCGAGCCAGGTACTTTCTAGTAACGAACGGCATACGCGTTATCAGCATGACATAGCATTCTCGACAGGAAATTAACGAGCGCAGCGTTTTCAAGAAAGGAAATGCGCGCAGGACAGATGACGATTATTGTTGTGTAGCAAAAGGGTGCTATTTTGCGTAAGAGTGTAGGAAGTAGCGGGCTCGCAGTGTTAAAGAAAGGAAATGCAGACAATTAGATGGATGACGATTATCGTTTGCGGACAACATACAACCCAAAGGGTGTAAATTTTTTTAAGGTGAATTTCCGATTTCGCGCTGCCGTTAGCTCGAAACCGCTGAAAGTAGCGCTCCTTACCGAAGAAAGATATATGCGTAGAAACTCGCGCATTTCCCTTAGTTTTGATGCTCACCAAGCGCTCCCCCACAACAGTTCAACGCAACAAAGCTAACACTCTTTAATCTGAAAATCTGCCCCCGATAGCAGTGACAGATTTTCAAATCACCATCTCCCACTTTTCTTCTTAAAAAGTAAGAGAACATTGTTGAGGTCTAATCTTGCGCTTGCGAAAACCGCTAAGATACGACCACGTCGGTGAATGTTTCTTACAGCGAAAAAGATTGTTTCCTTGAAGTGTTGCGCGGGCAATGCACACGACAAGAACAGTGCCTCAAATTCAGGATTACTAACAAACAAAAAGAGAGAGGAGGAGCGACAAAGAGGAGGAAAGACAGGGAGGTTAGCCAGTGTAAGTACCGGCTGGCTACCCTGTGCTGGGGAAAGGGGTGAAGGGAATAAAAGGAGAAAGAAGAAGAAGAGGAGAAAAAAAAGAGAAATCGGAAAATTCACGCAGTAACGCGATAGTACGCGATACAACACTCAAAAGCGATCACACAATTCGCATGTCCTTAAAAACTTCAGCAAGCCCTCAAGGCCTTGAGTGCCGAAGCCCGTCTGGACCAGTGTCCTCGAGCTTTTTCCTCTGTAAAGGGGCGATTGTCCAGTTTTTCGAGCGCGGTCACGAGCACTGTTCTTGGCACTTTGTAGCTGGGACAGTCACAAAGGAGGTGCTCAATCGTCTCCTCGCAGCCGCAGGTGTCGCAAGTAGGGATGGCGGCCATTCCAATGCGGAATCAATAGGAGTTCGTGAATGCCACGCCGAGCCACAGGCGGCACAGAAGTGTTGCTTCCGCTCGTGGTAACCCTGGTGGTAGACGGAGTTGCAGACATGGATCCAATCTGTGGAGATGTGCATTCCTGAACTCATTGGTGTTCCACAAATTTTGCGTAAGCTCGCGGGCGAGGGAGCGAAGACTTGTGGCTGCGTCTGTTGGTGACAGTGGTATTGGTATAACGTGGGCACCATCGTGGGCCGATCGGGCGGCATCATCCGCACTGTGATTGCGCGAAATTCCGCAGTGACCCGGTATCCACTGGTAGATGATGTTGTGCCCCTTGTTGATTGCGTGATGGTGGAGTAGTCGGATGTCTGCCACTAGTTGCATATTTGGTCCGTGGTTTAAAGGGGACATCAGACACTGGAGAGCTGCCTTCGAGCCACATAAGAGGGACCATGACTGTGACGATTTGTGACAAATAAACTCTAGAGCAGCACGGATAGCTGCGAGTTCTGCAGCCGTCGAGGATGTAATGTGAGACGTCTTGAACTTGAGGGTTACAGACTCTGCGGGAATTACCACAGCTCCAGCTGAACTATTAGAGGAGACAGAACCATCCGTGTAAACGTGGATCCGTTCTTTGTTTTTGTCATGTAGGAATGAAAGCACGGTTTGTTTGAGGGTGAAAGATGACATCTCCGTTTTCTTTTTGATACCGGGAATAACAAGAAGAGCCTGGAGTGGATGGAGGCACCACAGCGGTAGAGATGGTCGTGCTGCAGGCGTGAAGTTTGATGGTAAAGTTCCGTGGTCGGCGGCAATAATCCTGCTAAACGCTGAACGAGGTCGAGCGGCAGGAAGGGAGGCGAGATGATGCGATGGAAGTCGGGCGAAGTGCCTGATATGCATCCTTAAAGCATCGACTTGAAGATACGTATCCATAGGGTGGTCATGCGCGATGGCTATTGTTGCTGCCGTGGATCCACATCTGGGAAGTCCAAGACAAATTCGTAGAGCTTGAGCCTGTACAGACTGGAGGGCACAGAGGTTGGTCTTACTGGTCCCACCCAGTACAGGTACGCTATAGCGCAGGAGACAAAGGAAGAGTGCGTTATAGAGTTGGAGCATCGCACTCACAGACGCACCCCACGACTTTCCCGCAAGAAATCTGAGCAGGTGGGTTATCATGAGTAATTTCCTTTTTAGGTACGAGACATGAGGACTCCAGGAGAGGTCTCGATCTATTGTCACTCCTAGAAAGCGGTGCGTCTTCTCATAGGCAATCGGATGTCCATTAATTCTGACAACGTACGCTTTCATTGCTTTGCGCGTGAAAGCGACCATAGAGCACTTCTCGAAGGACACCTCCAGGCCTCGTTCTCGAAGATAACCTGATGTTAGTGTGGCCGCTCAGATTGTTAGTGTGGCCGCTCAATGTTTCAGATTGTGAAAATTGTGTCCCATTGACCCAAATGAGATCCACTTCATATCCTGGGCATCCAAGAGAGCGGGTAGCTATGTTAACCAGAAAACCGTGTGGGTCGGCTACTCACCAAGTTTACTTCAAAACAATCAAGTCACCGTAATAAAAACTTCCTGGATATGCTGAATGCGTGTAGCGGACGTCCTTCGCGCCATCCGTTAGCTTCACTCTGTGCGCATCTAGCCGATACCTTGCATGTGCCCGAGGGACATATAGGTGCGACGCAAGCACATTTTCAGAGGCAGAATTCAAAAAGCTTTGCCAGCCGCGGCTTTGCTAAGAATTGGTGCATCCTTAAATCGACTGGCATTTGCTCAAACGATTCTAACGAAGGACTTTCTTTTTGTGAGTATGGGCCATGGTTATTATTTTTCTTTTCTTTCACATCGCTTGCCATAATCATTTCTACCGCCACTGCCCTATTTGTGTCTGTTTGTGCTAAATCCCTGGATTGCAATGTGCATACAATCACCGACATGCATCGAAGCCAGCAGCGAAAGCTGTCACTGATTATAGGCGTGACAACCTTTGGGTTGTAATTATTTGAACGTGTCGGAAAGCATAATTTGCTCGCGAGGAAACCGAGAGGTCGGCGAAGGTCCGGGAGCGATATCCATGAGTGCTGTACTGAGTGAGACATCCGAAGTAAGACTTGCGACGTATATATACTACTCGTTCCCGCATGGAGTTAGTTGAAATTAAGTATTCATTTGTATATCCCACGGACGAAGCGTTTTCACCGGCATATTTTTATTCCTCTGGACGTTGTTAGTTCGCACTAAAAAATGGGGCTCTGGAAAAAATGCGCACTTAATAGACACACCAGTATGAGGAAATGAAACGGGCGCCTTTACACGCAGCCGCCTCGAAAATACAACCCGCGGGAAGCGGCCTCGTCGTTCCTTTCTTGTTTGCATTAACTCAACGCGAAAACTGACAGAAGAGCTCTTGGATGCTATGAAGGATTATGTTGGAACCCCGGACCGCATTAAAAAAATTATGTGGTTTAACATGCCAAAAATCACGATTTCATTGTGAGGCACGCCATAGTGGGGGACTCCAGAAATTTGGACCACCACCTGGGGTCCCTTAACGTGCACCTAAATATAAGCACAAGGGTGTTTTAGCACGTCGCCCCCATTGAAATGCGGCCACCGTGGCCGTTATTCGACCCCACGACCACGTCAACACCATAGCTCACTGCCCAACACCAACTTTGTAAATGTCGTTGATGCGTTGGGAAGTATGCACCAGTCGTAAAAAAGTGAGTCTCGTAGGACAGGGTTAAAATGATAAATTTTGTGGAAAAGACTGAGAGGGGAAATTTTATGGCAAAGTGACAGGTCACGCAAACTGAGAAATGATTTCGTTAAGGCAGCACTAGCTGTTCGTGAATAGTTCGATAGAATAAAGCGTACAGAGCGATCTTGGGTTGCTTCGATAGAAAGAACGAGACAATTAACATAAGGATCCCAAATAGAAGACGCATATTCCAGTTTAGTACGCGCTAATATTTTATAAAGTAGTAGCTTTAAGCTGCTAGGGGCAAGTGAGAAATTACGCCTTAAGTAGCCAAGCGATCGATTTGCGCTATTGATGGTATGGTGTAAGTGTACCTGCCATGAACGTTTATTGGTAATGTGGATGCCTAGGTATTTGTAGGACGGAACTTGAGACAGTGGAGCGTTATTTAAAGAACGCACAGTTCTAGCGTAAGAAAGTGCTGTGAATACTGGCCTAGGAGTTTAGAAGCACGCTTGGACATGCTTGCCCAGGGACCGTATAGGAAGGAAGAATGAATAACAATCGCCAACTCTCAATTGACGACTGAAATGTGTTTCCTCCTTAATGTAATGCGTTTTCTGGCTTGAAAAATGCCAGCTGTAGGAATCATGCCTTAAGTTCATGCCTGCGCCTTTTTTTACATTTCACTTTTGTAAATAATACTGATGCTAATTTCCTTGAAGACCTTTGGTTCTGCCTCTCTTAAAGTATCAAATCAAGATGCGGATAGCGGCTGCTTCTTGCTTCGATGGCTCCTCTCTCTTCTATTCCTTTTTTCCCGTCTCCCAGAGTAGGGTAGCCAAAAAGACGCGTTTCTGGTTAACATCTCTGCATTATCTATTTATTTCCTCATCCTTCTCCTCCTCTCTTAGAAGAACGACGGCACATTTGCGCGCGAAACCTTGGAAAAGTGTTCTCCTGAGTTTTCCGTGCGTAAACGAAAGCACACGAACGCGTCCACTGACTGTTTTTATTCGACGTGGTTCACTTGCGCTGAGTAAAACAAATTGTTTACTGCTGGAAACCAGTATATATGCCGGAGGGGGCACACATTTGTCGAATAAGGCAAATGTGATGGCATGCTCCATAAATCGCACCGGTGTGCACCAGGGCCCCCTGGGGTGACCGTCATTGGATGAAACGGCGCTACAAGGCACCCCGGTGCTATTTGTCGCGGATGAAAACAACTGTTTGTTAGGAACCGGTTGTACCATATAAGTACTGAACGATGTTCGGCAGCTGGATGGCACACGCCACCGTCATATATTGTCACCGTACGAGCGCTGCCCCTCGCTACAACCGCAGCGAGGCTTTGGTGCAACAAGGAAGCGCGAAAGCGTTAGTTCGAGAATGCAGAAAGAGAATGGGAAACGAGCTGAAATGAGAAGGTATACAATCAAGTTGATAGTAGTGTATATCATTTTGGATCTTTCGCCACGTTGCCGAGTTCCGCAGAAATCCGGCCATTGTTGTACGCAAGCAAACCCTCAGGCTAATAAAACCCAGAGCGCCACGACGCATGTAGAATTCGCCTAAACGTTCGTTTATGTTTCATTCCAGAAGCCCAAGTTGGTTGACTGTAGAGCAC
Organism: Dermacentor albipictus; assembly: GCF_038994185.2. Taxonomy (NCBI): domain Eukaryota; kingdom Metazoa; phylum Arthropoda; class Arachnida; order Ixodida; family Ixodidae; genus Dermacentor; species Dermacentor albipictus. Next base: position 299,682 of record NW_027225568.1, read on the forward strand.
GCCATCTCAAAGTCTGGCTAGACTTTGTTTCGTCCATAATATTATGTTTTAATTTGGCGTTTTGTTGATAGTGCACGACTTAAGCTTTAAACTATATATACAGCCCCCTTCCCCACCCCCTTTGTGGTTATGCCCGATTTCTAAGCCCTTACACCTGAAAGCATCTGGAACATTCACAAACGACTTCGAAAAAGGCACGCCAAGGACCACGTGCTTCCAAGTCTAAAATAGACCTGAACACTTCATTCAAGAAAACTTCTGTGTATACAATTGTGCTTGGGTGCCAGCTGGTGGATGTTAAGATACTGTTTGATTCTCCTACGGACCATTTTTTTTTTTGCACACATTATGAGAGGCATGGGAACAAAAGCCGTGGTCGACACACGGATTGGTCAGGTTTTCGCTTTCTTTATGAAGTGCATGGGCTTGCGTTGTCGAAACTGATACGTGAAGCAGCAACTCTGCAAAAGACCACTTGCACATTTAGGACATCATTGTACGATTTGCATTTGCATGGAAGTGCATGCAAGTGGAAAGCGACGTGATAGTGGCGTGCTGATCACAACTCTTCCGGATCTACCGTACCAAGGTGTCAAATTTTCAGACTTATGTTGTTGCAATGCGCTCTGCTACGAGCACTGTTGCTGAACAGAGCCTGACTGAAGTTGAAAAGGAAGTCAGAGAGCTGTGTGAGGTGGTTGATGAAAACGCCCATTGGAATTGAATGATCACGGGATGAAAAGAAGCTACTCATTTAAATATGGAGTAGTGACTGTGGTGTCTGCTGACAATGGCTAATTGATTGATTGATCAGTACTGAGGAAGAGCAGAAAACCATGTACAATGGGCCCGACTCGACAGCACAGCTGTACAGCAAATCATGAAGGTAGTACTTATAGCATCGTGGAATTTGCTGGTGCCGTGGAAGGTATTTGACGCTCCATGAAGAAACGTTACATTCCTGAGTTGTCATTATTTTTGCGTTAAGCTAAAGTGCAAGTTCGCTAAATATTTGAAAAGTGCTCAAAAGCATAGGACTTTCGTGAATAATTTACTACAATACGTGTATCTACGAACCAGGGGTGCTATGCAGGATGCGCCGAGTTTCTCGTTCACCCGAGTTTTACCCGTGTTTGCTCGACGGCAGTCAGTGAACGGAGATAGCATGGAACGCGCAAAGGCTGCAGGCAAAAAAATATGTAGTCAAAAAGCCGCGTATGACAACATGAGCGCACCCTGCGCGGCGCGCTGCTTCCACGTTTCAAGCGCAGACGGCTGCACACCGAAACGCGCCAGCGCCGCGTATTCTTATCAACGGATTATCGCAACTTAGCAATACCGTGACTGTCCCGCTGTCTGTCTGCACACTTGCCATGAGCCGCTTGCCAGGCCTTTCCGGGGCGCGTCAAGGGCGTGACTCCTCTTTCGGGCACTATCTTTCTATCCTCCATCGAATGCGAACAGGGTGCATGCGGCGCATTCTTGCACCTACGCTTTCGCGCAAACGAATACGTTAAAATACAACAAATAAAATAACAAACCTTTTTATTTCTTTAAGTGTCTGTTTTTCGTTATGAATGCTACAAATTTCTGATGACAAACGGAGATCGAGCAAATTATTAAATTTTGCACGTCTTGCCGCGAGTGGCGACAGTGAGGCGAAAGTTTCGAAGCGTATAGATTGAAGCGGGTCGCACGCACGAGGCAGTTCATAGGGTGAGAAGTCGCCTGGGGGCGCTACAGTGTTATTCTCAATAAAGTCAGCCATCACCGCTCTTTCTCTATTAGGGGGAATAGAAACGCAGCGCCGTGGTACGGCTGTTCATCGCATGCGCTTTAAGGCCTCCGCTTTACCGACTAAAAACGAGACTCTAGTCATAAATGCGGGAGCAACGGCTGTCGCTGCAAAATGGCGGTCCGTAGTGACTATGGTAGTGATACAGTTCAGTAAAAATGTACCAGTTTATCTCTGTGCGCGAAGCCTCGGCGATGCATTGCGAAAAAGTGCGTGCTTCCCAGCGACAGAATTCATCGCTTGTCTTCGCTTGCCCAGTGAAAGTGCCTCTGAGCGCATGTACGCAGTATTTGAGTGTTTTGTGCACACCAAGGTGCTTGCGGATTACTTATGCTGAAGCAACGCTGGAGCCAGCAGCGATCGCCGAAGGATATCGTAACGACACCGCAGCAATCGCATTTTGGCAGGTGAGGGCTCTTGTGTGCAATTATGAAATGAGACTTCGAACTGAGGAAGGTGTTGGAACTGTTGAGTGCGCAGTGCTTGTGATGAAGAAATGCCATTGCACTGGGTCTAGAAGAGCGAGGGATTCTCGGACGCTGATCGTGTTTATGACGCTGTGGCTCCGATACATCACCGATGACAGAGCAGCCATCTCAAACGACTGCTGCGATACGCACTCCTCAGTATCGTCGTCCCCCTCGGCGCATCGACGCCTTGCAAGCAGCTACAGTGACGTGCCGACGTCACTATAATGCAGGCAATGAAACCGTGCTGTGAGGCCATCTCAGCCCTAGAAGATATATGCATAACCCAGCGACAGTCGACGCTTTGTTTTTTATAGTAGTGCGCAGTACATCACCGATGACAGTGCGTTGTGCGTGTTTTATGTCGGTTGTGAATATTGTTGATGCCTCTGAGCTCGGCACCGCGTCGCTGTTGCCGAAAGATAAGTTGGGCGTGGCCCAACCACGGTGGGTGCGCGCACAAGAGTGACATACCTCGCGCGGGGCGTGACCTCTGGCTTTGATTGAGAGGCGAACTAGTGCTAAACTCGTACATCGCGAAACCCCCTCCGAGTTCAACTCGGGAACATGGCGGCGGCGGCAGCGTGTGTCAATGCCTGTGTTATTGCATCCAGCGGCAGCAAGCTTCAGTAGGACCGTCTGGACCCGTTCGCGTACATGACCGCCGTGGAGCTTCAGCGTCATTTTCGCCTGTCGAAGACATCAGTGCGCTGGCTGTGTGACGAGCTAGGCGAAGACTCTCGTCTGTGGAGACAGCGTGGCGGGCTTCATTCACTCACCGTCGAAGAGCAAGTCCTCTGCGCCCTCCGTTTCTACGGGACTGGAAGTTTTCAGGGAAGCGTCGGCACCGAGCGTTACATTGGACGTCATCAAACTACTGTGAGCCGCTGTGTCAGAAATGTGTCTGACGCGCTTATCGATCCGGCACTGCGGAAGCGTTGGCTGGCTTTCCCGAAGACTGCGGCTGAGCGGGCATATATAAAAGAACGGTTCCTACTTCGTGGGAACATTACGAACGTAGTCGGGTGTGTCGATGGAACGTACGTAGGAATGAAGGCGCCGTCAATGTCAGCGTTACTGTGATTCGCATTGAAGCAATGTCTAGAAACACTATATTGACAAATTTGTCACTTCTGTATAGCCGATTTAAATTTTGTGTTACCGACACCTCACATGCGGCAGCCTATGAACTGACTTTTTCGTTGGTTGCTGACTTTTTGCCGATTTTTCTACTTGTCTGTCAGGGTGCCTTCCACATGGCTCACTTTTTGGGGAAAGAGGTTAATGAAGTATAAATGGATAAATAGATATCACAACTTGTGTGATGTACCCTGTGAATGCTAATCTCATAAAGAACTTGGGGTTTTTGATGAGATTACTTAGTACATATTACAAGTTACTTAGAATGCATAATGCTGAATTTTGGTCATGCGTCATCTATCGGCCGCACTATGAAACAGCAAGGCATTGCACAATTCGTTGCAGTGCGAGATGCGGATGTCACACCAAGCCGGTTGTGCCTGTACATTTATGGCGAAATGAAAATGCATTGAGAATCTTAGTGTGCTGACTTGCATGAAGAAAATACTTAAGAGTGTTTGCTGTGTTCACTGTTGGTGCATGTGCCAGTGGTTCAGTGTATATTCTTTGGGGGGGGGGGGGCAGCGTTATTCTGTATAGACAAATCGTATAGTTTCGTCTTATAATGGGGCCCTAATTCTTCAGCAGTAGAACAATGCAGATCCAATGCTCTGCAGAACTTGGTGTGCATGAAGATGTCATGAACCACCAAGGCAAAATTACATATCGGGAAAAATGTGGTGCACATGCCAGTGAAAAATGGGTCTTTAACCTGCCATGATAAAAATAAACATTGCAGAGCGAATAAACCTTTTGTACAGCTTTAGAGCAATGATTACAAAAACCGTGACATGCTCAAACGTGTAAAAGCTTGCTGCAATGCCAAAGTAGGATGAGCGATATGCAGCATATTTTGGCACTGAACACGTCTTGTAATCGCTGTTTTTATTGTAAGTCTTGCTGTCGCACCTTTCCCTCCGGCACTCCCTTTACTGAACCTCAGCACTGTCTTTCCATTGGCGTCATGATGATGATGGTAACGGCAGCAGTAAGGCTGGTTAATGCTCGCCCCTTTGATTCCTGCGAGTTTAGTGGTACAGAATATGGCACGTGCATACACCTGTGCAGAAAAAGTTTACGCTTGTGGTCATTTGTTGGAGCTATTTCGTGTTGGGACATTTCAAAGATGTGCGCCATTGTGGCTTGATAACTAGAGCATTGGTGAGGTTGGAGACTGGTTATATTAGTATAGAAGCTTGAAGTTGAATTGCACAACAATTCGACGGGACAAATAGAAGAGAAATACACACAGCAGAACGCTCTGCTAGGTGTGTTGCTCTTATTTGTGTGCCGTCGAATTGTTGTGCGATCCAAATAGAGCATTGGGCTTCGTTGGTGCAGGACCGAGAAAGTGTGAGCTATTTGACAACATGCCAGTGCCTTGCTACACAATTATGGAAGTCTCAAGGTTTGCAAACAAAGCTTTGCTTTCAAATCCACCTGCTCATGTAATACAAGCAACGCTTGAAAGAACCCTCATACAAAAATAATGGTGAAATGAATGGCCTTTGAAAAGTGTAATTCGTATGTTGACAGTAATGACATAATAGGTGCCACACCAAACTCGACAATTGTATTGGACAGAGCAGTTTTTTTCCTATGTGAAGCACAAGCTTCCATCACATGCTGTGCAGATAACCAAGCTCAGTTTGTTTTAACCTGGTACACAACATTCACTGTAATGTGTTTTTGATTCTAAAAAAGTGCCAAACACCACCTCTTTGTCAAGGATGTCATGGGAATATTTGGCGAGACCTTTTTTTACAGTCCTTGATAATGGAAGTGTTGCCAGCCAGCTTCGCTTGGATGCCTTTATAGATTTCTGTTCATGATCATTGTGTGCTATCAAGTTGCTAAAGTATATGCAACCAGTGCAAGGCATTACGTTATTCTATAGTCGTATACAACTTTAGGAGGTGGCAGAATCTGCACTTCAATGGCAGGTGAACACAAGCCTGTACTAATGGGCACACACTGTACACTGTCATCGTGACACCGGATGCAGTAATACTACCCGCTCATTGGAGAGGGACTATTTCTTTAGACGTTGAGGCAATCAGCTGCAGCGCTTTGGTCATCTGGGTGTGGCTTCTCCTGTCTTCTGAAGTTGTATCCGACTAGAGGATGCCGCTTTTCGTACAACGCAAAACGACAAAGTGTACATTTATTTGGCCTATGAAATGGATACATCACAAGTGAGCTATGCATGGGCTTAAGCTGTGTGAAAATTAGTACATGCAAATATATGACATTGTCAACATTGTTAAAGAATATGTGGTATCGAACATGCAAGTAATGGCATGTTTAAACCGGGGAGTGATGCATTCATATCCACAGTCTATAGGTGATAGCATTATGAAGCTCATGCCATTTCCTGTCTTTTCATTGTGAAATACACACACTGTTCATCTTGTGGCTAATCAACACCCACTGTATTCTTGCACATAGAAAGAACAAACAGCACATGTATGCTGCATTAGTGCCTTTTTCATTTACATGGTCCAAGAGTGGCACAGGTTGTCTTACGTTTTTGCCCATTTTGAAGAGACATGAAGTGCATGTTACAAGTGTCCCACTATGCACAGCACAATGTTTACTGTGTAATAAGGCGATTTATTAAGAGGCACTGGGCACAGTCTGGTAGCGCTGGCAGTCGACAAACGCTGATCACGCGCACAGCCGCAACAAGAGCGCCTTCTTCGTCTTCCTCTTCACCACAATTGCCCCCGGGAGAGAAGAGGAGCCATCCTGGCGACTTACGGCGTAGGTAGGATGAGGGGGTCATAGTACGGCTTAAGTCGGTTGACATGAACCGTGTCACGCCCGCGATGCCTATGGTCGGGTGAAGGTGTCACAGGTTCGACAACATAGGTGACAGCGGAGGTACGGTCTATGACGCGGTAGGGGCCATCATAGCGTGCAAGGAGTTTGGTCGAAAGGCCAGGGCTGTGAGGCGGGACCCACAACCAAACAAGGGAACCAGTCGGGAAAACTGGTGTAAGCGCTTCACTGTCACGCCGCAGCTTTTGACGACCTTGAGCAGCGGTCGTAAGGGCTCGCGCGAGCTGCCTACAGTCCTCGGCGTATTTGGCTGCTTCAGACACAGGCGTGCATTCGGAAGCGTCGGGTCGGTATGGGAGCATTGTGTCCATAGTACACGAGGGCTCTCGTCCATACAGCAGAAAAAAGGGCGAAAAGCCAGTGGTAGCTTGTGTGGCCGTATTATAGGCATACGTGACGAACGGCAAAACAGTGTCCCAGTTACTGTGATCCGAGGCGACGTACATAGTCAACATGTCACCGAGTGTGCGGTTGAACCTCTCTGTCAAGCCGTTCGTTTGCGGGTGGTAGGCTGTAGACTTGCGGTGAACGATGCTGCATGCAGCGAGAAGGGCTTGGATGACTTCGGACAAGAAGACACGGCCCCTGTCGCTGAGCAGTTCGCGTGGTGCGCCATGTCGAAGAACGAAGTTCCGCAAGATGAAGAACGCAACTTCGCGCGCAGAGGCTGCCGGGAGTGCGGCAGTCTCGGCGTAGCGCGTCAAGTGGTCGACACCTACAATTATCCATCGGTTACCCGAGGAACTGCAGGGAAGTGGCCCGTACAGGTCTATGCCGACGCGATCGAAGGGCCGAGCCGGGCAGGGCAGCGGCTGTAGCTCACCAGGTGGGCGCTGTGGAATTTTCCGCCGTTGGCACGCCGTGCAAGCGCGTACGTACTGGCGCACGAAGTGATACATGCCGTGCCAGTAGAAACGCTGCCTTAGGCGAGTATACGTTTTCAGAACACTGGCGTGACCATTATGAGGAGAAGCATGAAAATAAGCGCATATGTCAGAACGCATGTGTCGTGGTATCACCAGGAGCCATTTGCGACCATCAGGCAAATAATTTGTGCGGTAAAGGACGTTGTCGCGGACAGTAAAGTGAGCGGCTTGGCGACGAAGTGTTCGAGAAGAGGGTGTGGCGGATGGGTCGTGGAGGAAATTCAGCATAGTTGAAAGCAGGGGATCCTTACGCTGCTCGTCCGGCATATCAGCGACGTTGAAGGCTGACATGGATGCGAAGAGCGGAGACAATGAAGCCACATCACAAGGTAGCGGCGATCGAGAAAGCGCATCGGCGTCAGCGTGCTTTCTGCCCGATCGGTAGACAACGCGGATATCATATTCTTGTAAGCGGAGTGCCCATCGCCCTAGGCGACCTGACGGATCCTTCAACGAGGACAGCCAGCAAAGTGAATGGTGGTCGGTGACAATGTCAAAAGGGCGACCATATAGGTATGGACGAAATTTGACGAGCGCCCAAATAATGGCCAAGCACTCCTTTTCTGTTACTGAGTAGTTGGCTTCTGCCTTCTTTAAGGTGCGGCTCGCATACGCGACGACGTACTCGTCATAGCCGTCTTTCCGTTGTGCGAGGATTGCACCAAGTCCGATACCGCTGGCGTCCGTATGTACCTCTGTAGGCGCTGTGGGATCGTAGTGTCGAAGAATCGGTGGCGAAGTAAGTAGGCGACGTAGTTGCTGGAAGGCTTCGTCACAGGAAGTTGACCACGCGGAGATGCCGTTAGTAGCGGTAAGCAAATTGGTCAGTGGTGCGATGATAGTCGCGAAATTGCGCACAAAACGCCGAAAGTAAGAGCAGAGCCCTATAAAGCTGCGGAGTGCCTTAAGAGTAGTGGGCGTCGGAAACTCTGCGACCGCGCGAAGCTTGGCTGGGTCAGGAAGCACGCCGTCCTTCGATACAATGTGACCCAATATTGTTAACTTGCAAGCAGCAAAACGGCACTTTTTGATGTTAAGTTGGAGACCAGCAGAGGTGAGGCAGGTGAGTATCTCACGCAAGCGAACGAGGTGCGTCGGGAAATCTGGCGAAAACACCACGATGTCATCAAGGTAGCACAGACATGTTTTCCACTTGAAGTTGCGAAGGATGGTGTCCATCATGCGCTCGAAAGTAGCGGGCGCGTTGCAGAGCCCGAATGGCATTACGGTAAATTCGTACAAGCCATCGGGCGTGATGAAAGCTGTCTTCTCACAGTCGTCATCTGCCATGGGCACTTGCCAATAGCCGGAGCGAAGATCCAAAGATGAGAAGTACTCCGCGCCTTGCAAGGAGTCGAGGGCGTCATCAATCCGAGGCAGCGGATAGACATCTTTACGAGTGATCTTATTGAGTCGACGGTAATCCACACAGAAGCGTATTGACCCGTCCTTCTTGCGTACTAATACTACAGGAGACGCCCAAGGACTGTGGGAAGGGCGAATGACGCCACGGTGCAGCATGTCGTCGACCTGCTCGTTAATGATCTTTCGCTCGGCTGCCGATACGCGGTATGGTCGTTGGCGTAAAGGAGGATGGGAACCAGTGTGTACGCTGTGAGTGACGGTTGCCGTACGTCCCAGAGATAGTTGGTCACAGTCAAACGACGAGCGAAAATTCTGAAGAAGCGCGAAGACTTGCTGGCGATATGGAGGCGGCAGATCGGCGTCTACGACAGATTCAAGAACGTCTGACGACGATGACGACAACGATGATGATGATGATGCGCATGGCACGGGAGAAGTGAGGGCGTCGAGTTCATAACAGGCCGTGTCGTCGGTAACATCGAGAATGTGAAGCGGGTCAAGGGGCTGAACACGACCGAGTGATTCGCCGCGCAGTAACGTCACATGGTAGTGAGACGGGTTACACACAAGCATTGAGGATAATCCAGACGCAGTGGTGAGGACGGCAAATGGGAGAGGTAGGGCCTTGCGACGGAGAAAAATCGGCGACGGTGTAAAAAGCACTGTAGCGTCTGGCGCGGTAGAGCAAGAGACGGGCACAAGCGCACACATGTCGGGTGGTATGTCCGTATCGGACACAATAGTGAGCTTGGAGGCTTTCTGTTCAGAAGGGTCAGGCAGTGGGGCATCGGCAAGCGGGAAAAGCGCTACTTCGGCTCGGGCACAGTCGATGATGGCACGATGATGAGACAAGAAGTCCCAGCCGAGGATAATGTCATGTGAACATGATGACAACACGAGAAATTCAACAACATAGACAATGCCGTCGATGACCACCCTGGCAGTACATTGAGCGAGCGGGGCTATATGCTGCGCAGTCGCGGTGCTTAGAAGCATACCAGACAACGGCGTTGTGACCTTATGGAGGCTGCGACAAAGCTTGTCGTCGATAACAGAAACTGCAGCCCCAGTATCAATAAGCGCAATTGCGGCGGTTCCTTCGACCAAAACGTCCAATAAATTGCGTGGCGGCTGTGCAGGCCTTGTAGAAGTCGCGAAGCTTGCAGTTCGTGCCTGCGGAACTGCAGCAACTAGTTTCCCTCGCTAGGTGACTGGCGGCGACGTAAGGGGGAAAGTGAGCGACGACGTGGTGATGGCGAACGATGGGTGCCGACAGGGCGTCGAGGAGGCGGCGAAAACTCGTGGTCGGGAAGAGCCGCATGCCCGGTGGTGTCATGGGAATAGGCATATCCAGGCGGTGCGATAGTAGCGTTACCAGGTGGCATGCGACGATGGCAGAAGCGCGCAACGTGGCCGGCGACACCGCAAGCGAAGCATATGGGTCGGTTGTCGCGTGTGCGCCAAGGGGTCTGAACTGGGCGTCGAGATGGAACGGGAGGCGACGCGGGAAGAGGTGCAGCTTGAAGTCGCATTGGCGCCGGAAACGAGAACGTCGGCGGCGCAGGTCGCGCGGCGACTTCGGCATAGGTCAGAGGTGCAGCCACGGGAGGGCAGGGGTGGGCGAAAGGTAAAGACCCAGCAAGTTCCTCGCGAATGGCCCGCCTAATGGGAGCAGCCAGAGATGTGTCAGGCTGGGGAGGTCCATCATTGAGAGGCAGCATAGACAATTGGCGTGCCACCTCCTCACGAATGAAATCCTTAATCTCAAGAGAGAGCGATGCTGCTGGCGTGGTGTTCGAGCGAAGTGTGAGGCCCGAGAGAGAGTCGCCAGGTGCGAGAGCGCTGCGCGCAAGGACCCTTTGTCGACGCAGCTCATCGAAGCTCTGGCAAAGAGTGACGACAGCTGCCACAGAAGTAGGGTTCCGCGCCAGGAGCATTTGAAATGCGTCGTCCTCGATACCCTTGAGGATGTGCTTCACCTTGTCCTCTTCAGTCATGGTGGAATCGACGCGGGCGCAAATATCGATGACATCCTCTATGTAACTTGTATAAGTCTCGCCGGGCTGTTGAGCGCGCTGGCGGAGGCGTTGTTCTGCACGGAGTTTTCGCAAGGCTGGGTGACCGAAGACATCCGCGAATGCAGTTTTGAAAGCGGACCAGGTTTGCAGTTCCCGTTCGTGATTGTGGAACCAGAGGTTCGCAACGTCAGCAAGATAGAAGATGACGCTACGGAGCTTCGTCGGGTCATCCCACTTGTTGTGTTCACTGACGCGCTCGTAGGTAGAGAGCCAGTCTTCTACGTCAGTCTCACCTGATCCGCTAAAAACAGGAGGGTCCCGCTGCCGTTGCATGGCGCCGCACATGACAGGAGCGGCAGATGCGCCGAGTGGATTGTTGGGAGCGTCGGTCATAGTAGCGGCTGGAGCAGATGTTAAAGTTCGGCTGCGAAGTTCCAGGGCGAGGTCGGGGAGTGGAGCACCTTCCACCAGACTGTACCCAGCACCTCCACCAAATGTAATAAGGCGATTTATTAAGAGGCACTGGGCACAGTCTGGTAGCGCTGGCAGTCGACAAACGCTGATCACGCGCACAGCCGCAACAAGAGCGCCTTCTTCGTCTTCCTCTTCACCACAACTGCAATAATTTTATTCATGCTCTTGAATAATAAACAAAATAATAAACTGAAAGCTCCTTTATAAAGTGTGTTCTTGGGGCTCGACTGGAGAGCAGTAAGGGCGCTGATGCTACTGTTGCAGAGCAGCCCTCTGGACCTTGCCACACTCTCAAGAGCACGTGCCTGGCGCTCGCCTACTGCCACCACGTGGTTGAGTGCCTCCAGCAGCAGAATGTTTTGCTGCAAAAAAAGTAGATTGTTGGAATGAATCAACCGCATATAACCCATTACTTACAAAGAAAAATGCTCGTTGCACTATTGGTACTAAATGCCCTTAACTGTAGAAGCCTTTAGTGTATGCATAATAAAACAATTTGTCGGGACAACGTTGCTTTATTTTTCATAACAGGTTGTTTTTTTTTCAGAGCCAATTGTTATGTTTATTAGTGTTCCAGCAGCTGAGCTGTCCTCGCACCTTGACGAGTCTCTACTGTCAGCACCACAAACCTACTTTTGTTCACTGCAAAACCAATGCCGCTCCCTACAATCCCGTCTCATGCGAGCTGATTGCATCCTATGACTACAAACATCATATTTTTGTCCCATTACGCAATTTTCTGCCATCCTCGGCTGCAGTTCTCTCTCCTTGACATCCATCTGTCACGCTTATGTAAACACCTGTTATGAATTGGCAACAAGCGATTGAAGACGTGCATGGCCTGCCCGCCGATTCCATTTTTTTTCTTAATCTCAACTAGCATATCAGTTACCACGGTTTACTACGCCACTGTCTTCCGGTCCTAATGCTATCTCGAACAATTTTTGTTACTTCGCTTTCTGCACAGTCCTCGACTTCTCAAGTTTCTTTGTTAACCTCCAGGGTCATGTCCCATATTGCATAACCGGTAGAATGCAATGATTCTAAACATTTTTCAAGGATATCGGTAACGTGGCGACCACAATTCGGTAAAGCCTCCCACGTGCTGTTCAACACATTAAATTTTTGTATAAGTTTCCTGCTTTATATCAGTACCTTGTATTGATATTTCACCTGGATAAAGATACTCTTCCATAGATTCTGCGGGTTGAATGTCACTGATGAGTTTCTGTTATTTCACCAAGTTAGTGAAGGTTACCTTTATCTTTTCCATATTTTCGCGGGCCCACGTGCATGTCAAAGCAGGAACACTCATTGGTTCTCAATGCCTTTTTTAAACTACTGGACATTCAGTTAGTTACTACGAAAGTGACTTATTCCGTGTACTATTCTTATGCTAAATGTGAGACAGTAGAAACATACTTATCTGCAGCTTGTCGATGTCTCCTTCACTGTGTTGGTTGCGAGATCCATCGTCGGCACCACGTCCTTGTCGCATCGTAGCTGTATAGGGTGTCTTCCTTTTGCACACGCTATGTAATATTCGTGACGCTCGCAGTCACGCTGAGTGGAGGAACTGAGCGCACTCACAGAAGCAGCATCGGACAAGTTGTTACTTCAGCCTTGCGTCGTGAACAGTAGGTACGCGTTGCGATCTGTAAGATCGCCGAAGCTATTTGCAGGGGTTCACGGAATGATTGCTCACGGAGGAACAGAACTATCCAAGAAATAATGGTCATCGTCGAGCCTGATCACTACGTCGCGCACTGCAAGCTCGTTGTACGAGTTTGTTTACACTGGGCCTCTTCGATGTTTAGCCGCCATGGTCGCCCGATGAATGTATGTGATGACGCCACCACAGCGTTCCCTCGTGGTATAATGCGAAGCGTACTAAACTACAAATTAGTCGAATGCACATTCAGTGTACATCTTGTAAGCTTTAAAATGATTTTAAACCATGTTAAACTAACTAATAATATTGTACTAAATGCATTTGTTTTACAACTCGCTTGTGCATGTAATGCAATCGGTGGAACAACAAGTGAAAGGAGGCACGGCCATGCACCAACGGTATGATCACGTGAGCCCTATATATATATATATATAATTATATATATATATATATATATATATATATATATATATATATATATATATATATATATATATATATATATATATATATATATATATATATATATATATATATATATATATATATATATAGGGCTCACGTGATCATACCTATGATCACGTATCTATATATATATATATATATATATATATATATATATATATATATAGTTGGTCGACCGCCCAGAAGGCAACGCCCAAGGAACGATAGCCACCCAGAGTGAACCTAGATAAACCAATGAAACTGGAGGCTTGTCGAAAGATATACTGTGTCTCGGTACCATTTCTGCTTTCGTCTTGGGGTGTCGCCAGAGCTCGTGAAGATCCCGAGTTTCGCCACACTCGGCGCATCTTGCATAGCACCCCAGGGCTGAATTCACAAAGCTTTACATACGTAAGTGCTCTTTTCCATTGGCCGGCCGCCTTCGTTAATAATTTGTAGAGCGTGAGGATTGGCTGAAATGTTCTCCTACGAACGATTTGAGAGTAAGATATTCTTGTGAATAAGGGCCCAGTTCCGCTTTCTGTACCCAGGACGTGTCACGTCTTGACATCAATGCACACTGACTCGTTCTGTTCTTGCGGTCCTTGAGGCTTCCGCGCGAGAGCGCAACAATAAGGAACGCACCGGGCATCTTTTTCATACATTAATAAGCAACGTCATCATAAACCGAGCCGTATTGCAACATGGCATCAGAAAAGTTTACTCTTTCAAGACGCCACGATAATTGTGGGGCACCAGGTCTGCTATATTGAGACCAATTTTAGCATAATATTACAATATGTTATGCCTGCCAACCTTCCTAGCAACTGAGTGACGTCTTTTGACGTTCGAGAAGCGTGTGGTAAAGTTTCCACACCTTCGAATATATGTGTCACTATACCACCTCTAAACAGGGTAATCAGTGAGGACTGGAACAACGGCGCGCCTAATATTTTTCAGATCTGGGCAAAAAACGGCCCGCGACGGCAACCTTTCCGGGGTTTGAAGAGCCACCCATGACGGAGCCGATCGCATCAGAGTGAACGTGCACCGCACTTTTGGCCGTGCGGGAACACTCGTGAGGGGCTTCCATAGCGCGACCAGTCGCAACTTCCTTGGTGTTGCTGCTTCGTGCGGTGTCAGCTGCTTCCAACTGCTTTCTTCTGGATCGTTTCGCGTCGTCTTCCGCTGGACCCAAAATGGCGGCTCTCAGTGGTCACAAGAGGACGTTGCCGTTGCTTGTGTCTGTCTTCGTTCAACTGTGCGTGTGCGCGCCGGACGACGAGTCCGGTGGGACGACCGCGCCGATGCTGCCCGAGACCACCACCATGCTGCTCGGCTCGACGACGTTCGAGATCACCGAGATGACGGTGGAGGAAGTGCCGACCGGCAGCACGGCGAGTGACATCACAACGACGGCGATGACTGCGACGGAGAGGACGAGCTCCACTACGGCCGAGGTTACGGAGGCGTCAACTGAAGAGGTAAGTGCCGTGCGACTCCCACATTCTTTTTTTTTTATTGCTTCCACTACGTTACCCCTCAAGGTGAATCAGTGGTGATGGCGGTTACCTACATAGGCTGCGGCGGCCAAGCTGCGATGAATCTCAACAGCTAAGTGCACGCGGGCTCAGTACATCGCTGCCGGAAACTGGGGCCGGATTCACGAAGCCGTTCTCCCTTAAGTGCTCTTTTTCATTGGCCGCTCGCCTTCGCTAATCATATGTACAGCATGAGGATTGGCTAGAATTTTCTTTTGTGAATAAGTCGAGCGTAAGACCTTTTTATAAATATACGCCCTGTATAGTAGGGCTTCTGTTGGACTACAGGCGCAAAATTTGATTGCAAAATCACGCGAAGCAATCGATTTCGCGGCGTTTATTATCGCTGTTTTTACACAGTGATGTTCGTGTTTTATAACCGTGGTCAGAACAAGTTTTGTTGCCTTGTATTTTGCTCGTAGTAACCATAACTTTACCGAAAAGTGATCTATAAATCGCAAATAAAATTACGAGGAAGTCTACATATGCGTACATTTTATGTAGAACAAGAAATTAATAGAAAATAAAGAAAAATGAAAGAGGTGCTTTGGCATGCCGGCTTGCTGTTTCCAGCTTTATGCATAAAGCGATGCACGTGCGCGAAGCGATGACGTTATTGTTTTAAAACGAGTCAGCGTTTACATTTGTCGGCAGCACGTGCGGTTACCACGAGAACTTTGTTCTGCTAAAAACAAAAACAGCAGAAAAATGCTTTATGAACGTGGAGCTGTGATCGGGCGGAAGGCGAATCGCATTTGAGCAATGCCTTCATTATCACCACCAGAACATCGAACTATAGATGATGACTTCAGTTGACGGTTTAATGTACGAGACAGAGACAGATATATAGGAAACTTTCGTGAAGGCCAAAATTGTCACCTCCCGTTGGTAAACTTTCAAAGTATATCCAGCTTTCACTGGCTTTCAGGCAAGCTTATATCCTTGCTGTCGGCTTGCATGGTCGGCTCCATATGTGGCATGCTCTATAATTTTTTTATGTTGTTGTTGATATTGTCTTTCTTTTATTATACCTTTTCTTCTTCATTTTCCTGCGTTCTCGTGCATGACTTTGCTGACGCATACACTCTTTTTCTTCACTTTTCGGCCTTGCGAAGCGCCCTTCAAGTTGCACACGCGAAAGTAAGGCTGGAGGTCACCAGAATTCGCAGACCGTGGTCAAGTTATTATTGCTGGGCGTGCACAAAATAGGCAGGCACAGGGGTATAGCATAAATCACAGTGCCGAAGTTCCTGCGGCTGTCATCTAGGGCAAATGATACGAAAAACTGTGGTCCGACCTCAAGCGAGAGATAACGGAAGCGTGTTCATCTATCACAAAGTCAACCGAATCGTAGTTTACGGCAAGAAGACCGATTCCTCGAATCGTGTCCGTGACAAATGGGTGCGAAAGAGCTGCGGCCTCCTCTGCAGTGCTAGAAAGTTGTCCAAGTGAAGTAAATTATTGGAAATTTAACGTCCTGTGGGCTATGAGAGACAGCGTTGTGTGTGTGTGTGGGGGGGGGGGTGTTGGGGGAGGAGGCTTGGGGTTAATTTCAACCTGCTGTGGACTTTCTAAGACAACCCGCGCCAACCCAATGCGTGCCACGTTCAGTTTTCTTTGCGTGTGCCGTATTTTTTCTCTCTTTCTTTGGCACGGTATTTTGCCGCATCTGTCTATCACGTGTTGGGTCCGAAAAGGCCGCATTTCTGCCGCAGCCGTGAAGATTCTGAAAGACATAACAAGACGCCAAGAACTACCCGAAACCTACGTCGCATGGGCACCAAGCCACGAACACCTGGCAGGAAACGAAGCAGCACATGCTGTCGCCCGAGAGCATACCAGCCGGGATTTCCTGCAGCATGGTCTCCAGAAAGCGACCAGGGTGGAGGACATTTATATCAATTACGCCGTAATATTGCAACATTACCGACTGAAAATTTAGTAAGAATAGTACGTAGAAACAATATCCTCTACCACAACCAAAATTAAGCAAGGAAGAAGCCACCGCCCTCCGCAGACAACAAACGAATACGTATGTCTATGGAATTATCATGCACCGGATGCACCCTCCCAAATTCTCATACCTATGCCGATATTGTGATGTACCAGACACCCTCCAACACACAACCTTGGTGTGCCCACACCGTGAGAAAAACAGCCAATATGATGCCTCAGAACCGCTACTAGCCATCTAAAAAACGTGGGAGGCAATTTTAAAGGCACATAGCTTGGAAGATGAGCGAAGTCTGGTGGACCGGGCCCGGGCTGCGGCATTAGCCAACGGCTTTCTGGACTAAGAGAGCCGCCCACCTAGGGCGAAGAAAGAACACTTTCTCGTTTTTTCTCACAAAAAAAAACGTTCATTCCTCCTCCTCCTTTCTTTGGCACGGGAAACCTCACATCGTGACACGCTCATGCACCTCGGCATCACACAGTCATAGTGCATTACGAGCAGGCTGTCGCAGTGGTATATATATATATTGGCCATCACTTCGGTCTGAAGCGCTCCGCTGCAGAGAACAAGAAAAAAAAAGAAAGAAAAGAAAAAGCGCGTAATACAGCAGCCTCAAGGTTCAAGGCGTACATGGCCTAAAACTCTTTGTTCCGCGTGCACTTGTGGTTTCCGCACTTGACAAACATTGTCGCTAAAACCAGCTAGCAACGCACACATATCAACTTCTGTGCGACGCAGTGGTCCGCTTCATTGCTCTAGACAGAAGCGTGGACCAGGGAGATTCAGTGGTACAGTACACGGTAGTGCTATATCACGGGGTGTACTACATGTTCTCAGTGGACGTTAAGTGGCTGTAGTTGTAAGTCGTATATTTATGGTTCTGCGGATTTCCAACGTACGATGTCCTAAAAGCGCAATAGCACCGATCTACTGCCTTGCCCAACTTCTCTGCGTGGATCTAGCGTTATGAGAAGCTTATGTCCAGCTCTTTCATTCAAGAGGCACGTGGGCCGATCAAAAATATGCGGAAGCTGACAGTGACCTTGAAATGGCGCCAACTCACGAGAAGGGGATGCTAGCGTAGTGAAACTAGCGATGCGGGACATTCTGTTTAGCATGCGACACTGAGAAAGAAACCACTATTCTCGTAAATATACGGTGAACTGATACATGCAGAGCGGAAAGCGATACGCGCCCATTCCGTTTGTCTTATGTATTGTCTCGTGATCGTCTGTTAGCCTCGTACGATCATGGAACACTTCTTTGGCACTGCTAATGAAAATGCCAAGCAAGAATCTCCAGCCACCAGATCCATTATAGGCAGCAGGCTGGGTCGTACTCTCACGATGTCTTGGAAAAACTCACTGCTTTGGGACATCCATCGCAATTGCTCAGCGTCTCGTGCGCTGTGTTGCTGGTCATGTCGCCGCAGGTTGATGAAATGGTAATTAACTTTACGGAAGAGTTACTATAACGGTGACATGCCTGAACGTCTGCGTTCTTTTACTACCAAACAGCGAAATCCGCGCCTGCATTCACAAGTGCTTTGTTTTGTAGCACTAAAAAGTTCCAATCAAAATTTGTGTGCCATGGAAGGAAAGGCACGCGCAAATGCCGACACCACGCGGCGTGCGTCCGTGCCGTCGCAGCGATGTCAACGGGCACGAACTG
Organism: Dermacentor albipictus; assembly: GCF_038994185.2. Classification (NCBI taxonomy): domain Eukaryota; kingdom Metazoa; phylum Arthropoda; class Arachnida; order Ixodida; family Ixodidae; genus Dermacentor; species Dermacentor albipictus. The sequence continues at coordinate 317,990 of NW_027225568.1, forward strand.
AGAGCATAAAGGCAGGCTTTGGTAAGAGAGAAGGTGCGTTATATTAAACGTCTAAGCACTGCAGGTGGCGGGACGGAGCGCGCAGAGCGGCTCGAAAAGACAAGTCTTGTTCACGCCCGTCTATGTAAACACGCGTTTTTCACGGTGCCGTGTAACTAATGCACAGACCTGACGACTGGTCTCCTATGGCGGAAGTATTTCCTTTTCTTCTTAGTCTTCTATATAACGAGACGCGCGAACGGCGCCGTTCAAGGGGGACGAGTAGGAGGCGCACCGCGCCAACAACGGCCGGGCCAAGTTCAACGGACCGCGGAAGGGAATGGACGACGACTCCGAAGCGGTGTCGGGGACCTTGGCTTTCTCACGCCTCTCGCGCCGCCGACGACGCCGTGTCACGGGCGGCTGAGCGGAGGCCACGCGCTTCGATCGGTCCATTGCTCACCGATCTCCGCGGAACAGCGCCACGAGGGGAGGCGCGCGCCCGTTCCAATTGCTCGGCTTGGCGCCGCCGCTTACTCCGCGGCAGTTCTGTAACCAGATGTTCAGGTGGCGTCCGACAACGAGGTGGACAAGGTGGATGACAAGTAACGTCCTCCCCTGTTCCTTCGCTAACGCGATGCACGTGAAAGACCTCGCATCGCAGTCCGTCTCCATTAAATACGGGGACCACTGGTGACGCGAGTCGTGAAACGTTCGGACGCGCTGCTCCGGTGTTTGTGTGCGTGTGTGTGCGTGCGTGCACACACACGCCCACAAAAGCGAAGCCTTCTTTGCCTCTTCCTTTCGACTTTCCCACTGCTGCTGCTGTCGCGCACACCGCGTCGGGGGATGGTTCAGAGCGTGTATATAGGTGACAGGTGCGAGTCAGAGAGGAAAGGTGACAGGAGAAACTCTAGAATAGCAGCTTGGGCTTGTTGGTTTTACATCCTGGTGTTAACAGCGCAAAACATAGACGGAACACGAGACGAGAAGACGACACCGCAAGCGCTGACTTTCAAGAACGTTTATTTGAAAGAAACAAGGCTTCTTGAACCATTGGCCACACGTGTCGCAGTCAAGTGATTCCACATCATGTAAAACACGCATTTTTTTTTTTGCACTCAAGATAGTGCTTGCACGTGCAAAAGCTCAAGTTCCTTTTTTTTTGTAAGAAGGACGGCGTGCTAACGCATCGGTCACGAGGTCTGGCTATCGCGGCTGCCTCAATTATCTCCCGAACCAGCTGGTCACTGTTCCTTTCTTTTTTCAGCACTTCACATAGTCTTAATTCTGCGGCACAAGCTTTAGAGGGGCAATCGCTGACATGGATACCTTGATTCCTGTTAGCCTGCTCGACGCTAAGTTTATGCTCCTTTAGTCTTTCCTTTGTGCATCTTGAAGTTTTCTCTATATACTTCTTCTTCCACATTTCAAAGGTATTGAATGCACCGCGGCTTCTGTGCAATGCAAAAAACTGCCCTGGTGATTTATCGTGCACCCTTGCTGGTTTATCGGCTCTTCAGCATGGACGCGTCGGCAGAGGCTTTTCAGTTTTTCCTGGGCAGTAAGCACTACATTAGCTCCAGCTTTGCGCCCAACCTTTTCCATGCGATGAAATAAGTTGTTCACGTATGGCAGGGCCACGATCCTTCGCTTTTCCTTCAGTTTTGCCTTCTCGTCACCTTGCTCGCCATAGACAGGCTCGAGTTTTAGGCTCTTGCTCATTTGTTCCGCAACAGACAAGAAGGTGCGACGGGTAACCAGCCCTAGTAAGGCGGTGAACCTGCCGGCAAAAACTTTGTTCCATTGCGTGGATGCACGATATTTTAAGCGCATTTGATAGACAAAGGTTTGCAATTGCTCTCTTCGCCAGTTTTGTATGCGCTTATTGGAATGGCAGTGCCGCCTTGTCGCCTATGGGTTCATAGACCCAGTAGACCTTCCCCCTGAAGAGCTCGAGTCTGAGATCAAGGAATTTCAAAGGTCCTTGCGTGGGGACCTCGTGGGTAACGGCAAGCGGCTGAAGCGCACGACTAAAGCACGTTACTGCCTCCAAAACTACGTCATCTGAATTCGCGCCACAGCCATCACACAGAACTAAGTAATCGTCATCATAACGAAAGACTTTTCGGACGCTTGCTCTGGTTAGGGCAATCTGAAGTAATCTATCTTTCTGGGCAAGATACAAGCCGAGATTAAATCGGGCAAGATACACGCCGAGATCGCCAGACCTCGTGACCGATGCGTTAGCACGCCGTCCTTGTTACTAACAAAGAAAGAACTTGAGCTTTTGCACGTACAAGGACTATCTTGAGTGCAAAAAAGTGCGTGTTTCGCATGATGTGCAATCACGTGACTGTTACACGTGTGGGCAATGGTATAAGAAGCCGTGCTTCTTTCAAATAAACGTTGTTGAAATTCAGCGCTTGTGTCTCGTGTCCCGTCTATCTTTTGTGCTGTTAACACCAGGAGAAACTCGTTTTCACCCCACCGCGTCGAATGTGCACAATGCCTTCTGGAGCTCCCTGGCCGTCGCCACATTAGCCGCTTGACAGCTGTAATTATCGGTTACTCCCCTCAGAAGCATTGCAGAAACTGCAGCGCTTCCCTTTCTAATAACGTGCCAGGCCTGAAGGGACGCAGATAGAACTGTACAGAGGACAAGGAGATGGAGAAGAAGGAGAAAGAGGGGATGAGACAGTTCCCATAGAAGAGAGGGGGGCAGATGACGTGAGAAGGCAAGTAAACGCCTACTATATGACAGCGATTGCGAGGAAACAGGATAAACTCAAGTTCAAGGTACGGTACCGTACGTTGCTGCTATTTCTGAAAAATAAACTCCATGCAAATATGTAAAGCGAGCAACTTACGCAGGGCGTGCAGAAGGAGAGCCGCATTAACTAAAGCGCACCGCAGGGTCCAGGATACACTACGGAAGTGATCGACTGTCAAATCAACACTTCTGTGCCCGCCGCGTTAGCTTTGCGGCTATGGCATTGTTAGAGGTCGTGGATTTGATCCCAGTCGCGGCAGCCGCATTTCGACGGGGGCGAAATAGAAAACGCACGTGCTCTTAGATTTGGGACACGTTAATGAACGTCATGGTAGCAAAATTAATCCGGAGTCCGCCACTACGGCGTGCTTCATAATACACGTACAGCCACAACAGCCCCATAATTCAATTCAAGTGTAATACTTCTGCCACAATGCGATGTGCCATGTGTAGCAATGACAGCGCTCAACCCTCTAAGAGGTTATAAAATATGACGCACCACAACGCCTCAAGAAAACACATCTCCCTGTGGGTTCTCTGTACTGTGCAGACAAACAGCAGTGGTGCACGCAAGGTTAACATCAACTCACCAAGAAATTAAGCTTTAAGAAATTAAGCTTTAGCCGTCAACATCACTCTAATTATCGTCAATCGAAGCATCCAGCAAGGAATGCTTCGCGTACATGGATTCCCATAGTGCGCGATATCTGCATAATTTTTTATTCATCATATCATAAAGAGCCAACAAACGATAGCGAGTTTTAGAATAGGGGTCTCAATAGGTTGGGGCCCCAAAGAGCTTTGCGTGTGTTAGCGTTAAGGCACACAGGAGTGAAGCATTTTTGAATGGGGCTTTGCGTTTGCGGATAGCGTCTTGCGCTGACAGCGCCACTACGGCGTCAAAGAAAAGCTATTAGAAATAACTAAAGAAAATACATGGTTTTATGATAAGGATAGTGGTTTTGACTTCCGTGTTTTCGCGTTTATTTACAATTTAGAGGTTATTCTGTAAGCAGCAAACAATTTAGTAACCAACTTTACGTGCCTTCACCAGCCAAGCTAAGCCGTGTTAGGCCTACGAGCCATGAAATCCACTACTGAATTCGAAATCAACAGCGTCTAATGAATCAATCTTCATAGCACACGTTAGTTGAGAGAAAGCGATAACTGCAGTCACTTCTCCTAGCTTGAAAACTTCACGCGTTACCACGAATCGAGCCCAATTTGGTGCTATAGGTTAGAGCCGTCGCTTCGATGGGTGCCGCCATGTTTGTTGAAGCAAAGCTTTTGGGGCAGCTTTTGGGGCTCCCGCTAAATTACTGAAATACCATGCCCGTCGGAAAACCCAAACGCAGTTTTCGTCTTGCGCATTCGCAGGGGGACCCAAACGTTTTAAAATAGGGACCCCAAACGTTTGGGGTCCCTATTCTAAAACTCTCTAATGGCACCAACGACAACATAGGGGAAATTACTTGCACTTGCTAACTGAATTCAAGAAATTATAAATTAATGGAAATGACGGTGGACAAAGAAACTACTTGCCGCAGGTGGGGAACGATCCCACGCCTTAAGTATAAGCCCCATGCAAGCGATCTCGCGTGCGGGACAGCGATAAGTGACGCGATGGAGATGGCTGTCGCGTTCGCTCGTCGCCTATAAGTTGTACCCCATGCGAGCGACAGCTTCGAGGGACGTGTCCTCGGTGTTGTCCGTATGAGGGCAGCAAATGCGCGTCGTAACTGGCGTGACGCGCGCTTCATTGAATAAGTTTATATGTTTTGCTGTAAAAAGCAGCATAAAATATTTCTGAAGGTCTTCCAGGAGGTTCTTATCCTTGCACTATAAAAATTCAATCACTTGTTCGTTCCGTGCAATAATCGGTAGTACTTGAGTAATGTACATCCAGTTCAGGCTTCGCGCTATTGGCTAGTAGCCCGGCCCGTTTCGTCGCTCGAAGCCGTCGCTCGTCGCCGTCGCGCACAAAATCGCTCTCATGGGGTTTAGCGTTTACGAATTACACGTGCGATGCTCTAACCACATAACGACGGCCTCCAATCCGGCAACATTGATGCCTTAAGGTAGTACGTGTGGGTTTATTGACTATGTTTCCTTCGCCAAAAAGATGCTCAAAAAGAAAAAGAGCACCCAAAAAGAGAAAGAGTACGTGCCGCAGGCGTCATGTACTAGTGACGCCTGCGGTAGAGAGGCTGTTCCATATCCGCCGCCAAGGTTTGTAAGTGGTGGCACTGGCTAACGCTCCCAGGGTTAGTTCTAGTAGAAAAACATACATACCCAAGGAAGCGTAATGCAAAATAGAAGTGAGGCGTGCAGACAGGACACAAGAGTAGAGAAGTGGACAACAAAAGTGGAAGTGGACAAGAGGAGAAGTGGCCTCACTTCTATTTTGCATTATGAATCCTTACCAACTAGCTCAGCTTTCTGTCGTTCCAAGGAAGCGGATGGGAAAACGGCGCCTCTGTAGCTAAATTCGTAGAGCATCGCACGCGTAATGTGAAGACGTTCCCCAAATGCGGAAAGTTTTTTTCATCCACTTTCATTAACATGAATTTATAATTTCCTTAATTCATTTAGTAAGTGCAAGACATTTCCTCTATGTTCTTCTTGGTCTCGTTGTTTGTTGCCTGCTGGTGACATATATATATATATATATATATATATATATATGTGTGTGTGTGTGTGTGTGTGTGTGTGTGTGTGTGTGTGTGTGTGTGTGTGTGTGTGTGTGTGTGTGTCTGTGTGTGTGTGTGTAGCGTCTCTTTTGCTACAGATAAAAACTGGACAGTGTGAGTTGTGCCCGGGAGTGTACCATGGGGGTGAACTTGGAGGCAGTATACTGAGTAGCTTGACGGGCCTGGGCCCATTCTGTCAATAGACAGCTCTCAATTAGGGGACTCGCGTTTGTTCCCTCACCCAATCTGCTCTTTTCTTATCCCTTAACGTTACACCCATCACTCTTCTTTCCATAGCTCGTTGCGTCGTCCTCAATTTAAGCAGAACCCTTTTCGTAAGCCTCCAGGTTTCTGCCCCGTACGTGAGTGCAGGTAAGACACAGCTGTTATATACTTTTCTCTTGAGGAAGAGTGGCAACCTGCTGTTCATGATTTGATAATGCCTGCCAAACGCACCCCAGCCCGTTCTTATTCTTCTGATTATTTCAGTCTCATGATCTGGATCCGCAGTCACTACCTGTCCTAAATAGATGTATTCCCTTACCATTTCTAGTGCCTCACTACCTATTGTAAACTGTTGTTCTCTTTCGAGACTGTTAAACAGTACCAGTACCTGTTAAACAGTACCAGTTACAAATGGTACCTTGGGAACGGCGGTCTGCCGCTATTCTCGAGAACTTCGGCGCTCTGCGCATGCGTCATTCCTCCTCCGTTGATCGACGCTCCTTCCGTCGTTGAACCAGCAGCGGGCGTGGATTCTCCTGGCGATTGTTTGTTTCATCTGGTGTGCCATCTTCTTTAAAAAAAAATGACGAATCTTACTTTCGGAATGCCCCTCGTATGCATATAGCACCGTTGGTCTCCTATATTTCAGGTTACCGAAGGCATCGGAGCCACAGAGACGGTCAGTAGTTCTTCCTCCGCAACGACGGCACCCTCGACGCTGTCAGATGATGGGTCGGCCCAAACGACAACACCAATGTCAACACGGAGGGCCACCCTAGAGCTGAGCCTCGGAGACATGGACCCGCCAGGACTGCTGCTTCCATTCCCGCTACTGCCACCTAACCGTACAGAACCGTGGTTCAAAAACCAAGGTAAGTACTCGCGCGAAATCGCGAAAAAAATACGCGATAAGAAAAAGTGTCTTGCTAACTGCATTTTCCTAAAGCCGGACAGAAAATGTGAACAGGAGATACAGAAAAAAAAAACTTTTATTCAAATGAGCTCAGGAGGAAGTCCCCAGTAAGAGGCGTCATTAGTCCAGAATTCATGCTAACGACACTGTCTTGCAACCGCAGCCGGATAACCCAGCATTAGGCTTAAGGTCTGAGAGCGCAGCTTCTGCAGGGAGTAAGCGTGGGTCGCTGTAACATGCGACGAATTTTGAGATTTCAGCCCAGAGTTCGCAGTCTACCTTACAGGGCGATAAGCAGCTTTCGCTATACGGACGTACTACGCAGGTCGCTCTCTTGTACGCATTCTTACCGGTGATAACATGTCGCTGGTTCAGTAAAATATTGCGCAGTGCTTGGCCGGTGCGTACTAGAGCACTGTGCACTGCAGTTGTGGGCGCCGTGCTCAAGCGTTATAGAGAAAGTGGTCTGGTCAGACACGAATAGAAAGCTCAACTATTGCAACTATACTGATTAATTATTGGACGGACCTTCTAACCAAATTACGGGGCCCTGTTCAGAGACACGGCCGATAGAGATCCGCATTAACTGCGTCTAACACGGGGCTCGACGATCTCGGTCAGACTGTGAGGCGAATTTTCCTTCTTGGTCTAGTTCATAGTTTTAGGCTCAGCCTGCATGATCGGTGACTCGACTAAGGGGTATGGTAGGGTACATGAGCCATCTTAGTTTTAGCTTTATGTCTCAACAACTGTTCTATATCTTAGCGTGAAATTCTGCACGCTCAATACGAATAGCGTTGGCCTTAAATGGCATAATTTTTTCACTGCCGCCCGTTTTTTTTTTTTTGCAGTTCAGAATCAAATTTTAAGCTATGATGGAAAATAAAATGTACCTTTTCTCAGAAACAAAAAAACAGCATGACCGTGAAATTTTGCACAATAACTCCGTATAATAGTGGGTTTAACTAGAGCCTTTAAAAAATGCTTTCCCACGTTCACGGCACAAGAAAAAAAATATTGCCGTCACATGTCTCGTACCGTGGAGGGTCTTTCTAATAATCTTTTTTTAAATTATAACTGAGTGATTTTTTTCAGACATTTAAGCTCAGATTACTTGCAAGGGATGTGAGTATAATCTGGGAAAATTTCAGCGTAATCGGCTGCATAGTTTTCCAGAAAAGATACACCAAGTTCCGAAAAATTTGAAAAAAAAAGTGATTTTGAGAAAAACGCATATTTATGTTAGCACCTGCACTACAACAGTTCAAAATGCACCAGCAGAGTACACACACTTTCTGGCTTTTTGGTGTCTTCCCCAAAGCAATTCTTCATGTTTCTTTTTTCTTTCTGCGATGCTCCTTGCTTTCCGATGAGCCTCGGAACTCAGCCTTTTCAACACGCTCCTTGTCAAGCCGGTTCAGACCGACTGTACAGAACACACCTGGCGTGATGCCAAGTGTTTCCAAAACAGCGATTCGTGCTTTATTGCCGTCATTGTAGTACGCCACAGCATCGCAAGTGGCAAGCTTCGACGTGTCAGTGCCAACAAATGTTGTTTTCGGACAGCGGCACCAAATCAGCTGATTCATTGACTCGTTGGTGTTTTGTGTCCTGCCGTGGAGACACTTGCTCAGAAGGCCTGGTGATGATAAAGCCTGGAACACTAGCTTGACTGCTTCTACTGCAGAATAGCAGTTGACAGGCTGTTATTATGGCAATACGCCTCAGTATTACCTTCACTGAAGGCATGGTTGTACCCACACCATGATGGCGCTCCTTTGGGGCACAGTCCATGGTTAGGCTATTCGTCAGTGGATAACTTATGAACGACCTTTCGCATGCTTTCTAAGCTATCAGTGTTCTCATGAATGGCCTTGCCGTAGTAAAATTGTAGGCAGTCAATATCCTTCTCTGTGAGACGGCTTCTCTCAGATAGTGGAAGTCCATCTAACAGTTTCTTACCTTTCAAACTTGTCTTCAGGTTTCTAAGCCTGGTTCCCATACGCTTTTGTACGTGGCCGACACACTCGTGCTTTTCAATGTCTTTGCTATATGGTTTTGCTTCTTTCACAGCAAAGTATACCTTGCTGTCCCCATCACCAATATATTTGGTGGATATCACTCCATGTTTTTCAACAGACCGCGCAAAAATCTTCACAGCACCCGCAGCTTACTTACCTCCAGACGGTCCGATGTGTGTTGCTTTGCACTCGTCTTGGCTCCTTTCAGTGTGGAGATTTCGCGAACACAGATAGCAGGACTTAGTCTCCACTTCGAAGTCTAGCACCTTGCCTTTGTCAGGTGAAATGAGTGTGACGACACCGGGCCGGGATGAATCTCTTCATCCAGGTTCCATCCACCGTAGGAGCGATTTCTTGTGGTTGGGAACTGCCATGCATGTCAGCCTTCACCTCGTCAACGGCCCGGGTGATGCTTACTGTGAGCAACTGTGAGCAACTGTCACTGTTGCATGAAGTAGGCGCGCAGTGTACGACGCAAATTTCGTAGGCGGCGGAGGTATGTTCATAACAGCGCATATCACACGGCCAGCCAGCAGTCCTTTTCCGCATGTCCGTAGCGCAAAAACAAATCGTTCATTTACCTCAAACAAGCCTCTTTGTGATTGCTTAAATGTCTTGAATGAGCTCGTCGCACCGCATTCATCGCAACAGACATTCATGGTGCACGCCAGACCACTCCTCTCATCAATTTGTTCGTTTAGCTGAAGCTCACCTTTCTCGCATTTCTTGCATAATGCCGACTCCCATAGAAAGTCTCGAAGGATCTCAATGTCAACGAAACGAAATCCTGAATCGGTAGCCTCTTCCACGCTGAATGTGTCACATGGCGCACTCACCCCTATTTTTGAAAAACTAGCACTTCGACGCGGCGGCTCCTCGTTCGTTTCTTTACTTGAATATTGGTTGCCGCGAAACTACCTTTTCCTCGTCCACTTCCCAGCGGTTCTTACCATAATGAGGCAAAGTACCTGGCAATACAACGTCAAATAAAACCCGCGGAAAGTGCCCACAACAAAAAACAACCAGTAGGCTTCGATTCGCTACAAAAGCATCCCTGGTGGACAAATTTGCGATTGCAACTTATAAAAATTGCCAAAAAGTAAATATGCTTAACAGATCTAACCCTTTTTATTATAAAAATTACGTAAACACTGAAAGAATGATGGAAAACAACTTGTAAACAAACCCTCGTGTCTGTCATTTTTAAATACCAGGAGGCGCGGTTCTTTGGCGCCATTTTTTAATGGCTTAGAGCGCTCCTACGCGCTCACCGCTGCTCTGTTTTGCTCCCCACAGTGTGTATTATTTTTTATTGATGAAATCAAAAAATCAGTTTTTTTGGTCGATTTACCTACTATACCCCCTTAAGAGACGGAATTTTGAGTTTTTTTTGTCAGTTTCAGCATCATTTGTTCAAGGGTTTTTTTTTCTCTCCATTTACACATATAAATATATTGCCTCGTCTCTCTCTCTCTTTTTTTTTTATTTCCTATGTAGCGTTCCTAGTTAAAGGACACAGTAGACTTAAAGCATTGCTGTGGAACTGGCGTCCATCTCGTTTACATTTATTTCTCACTTCTCTCTTCTCTTCTTCTGTCCCCCCGGTTCCCGCGCTTCTTCATCTTCTATTCGAAGGCTCATACCGCTTCACCCTTCCAGGTTTCTTTTGCTAACCCCTCCTGGGGTAATACTTGAAAACGTTTCCAATCGAAGCACATTCAACTGAGCCCCGTTCACCAATGTACCACACAGTCTTCAATATTCCTTTCTGAGTGGCTGTCTTTGTCACAGAGTAAGGACCATAAAATTTGGCACGGGATTCTCTTACTCTTTTCCTAACTAGGATGAGGTCGGTGACTTGAATGTCTGGGATAGCTGAGCAATGTCTCTTGTCAAAATTTTTTTTCATTCGTTTACGGTACCTCTCCTCCTGTGATTTTTGTTTCCTTTCCTCGACGATCTTGAGATTGTCTAACAGCCCCAGTTCAAGGTCCGCTTGAAGAATAGGGGTCTCTCCTGAAGAAGCGAACTGCGGGCTGCATCCCAAGCCACTGGTGTAGGAGCGATTGTGATGTCTTACAGCTGCTTCTAAAGAGCATTTCCATCCACCAGGGAAACTATCGTACATCCTGATGTATTGCTTCACATCTCGTATAGCACGCTCTGCAAGCCCATTCGCCGCGGGATGGTATGGTGCACAGAATTTGATTGATATATTGTGGTCTCGGGCCCATCTTGCTAATTTTTCACTCTTGAACGCTGGTCCGTTGTCACATACGATCTTTCTGGTTGTCCTAAACATATCCCGTTTGAGGAGGGCGATGACACTATTCGCATCTTCTTGTCCTGCCCGTGCCGCGACCATCCTGGTGCACTCATCTATGGCCAGAAGAAAAGCTTGCGTTTGTCGGACTCCTTCTCGTTTCTTATTTAGCTCGGCAAAATCCAGGTGTATAACTTCGAAAGGCACGTTCGAGTGGCAAGGTATTATCATGGCGTCTGTAGGCTGCTTGTATTTCACTTTGTTGACTTGACAAATGTGGCATGAACGAACGTATTGATTGACGTCTTCTTTCATGTGAGGCCACGTAAATCTCTTGACTAGCTTGTTGTAGGTGCGCCAAAATCCGTCGTGTCCTCCAGATTCTGGGCTATCGTGGTACAAATAAAGCACCTTGGGAACCAGCGTTGGCGGGACTTGATAGCGACCTGCCATAAAAATTAATTGTTCAGTGCCTTCCCACAATTTTACTTCATTGATTTCTTCCGATTGTTCTTTATTGGCCTGTATCATCAGTCGAGACAATGCATCTGCATCAGTCAAAAGGGGTCCAGGTCTGTGGGAGATGGTGAAATCAAACTGCTGCAAGTAGTTCACCCATCTGGCGATACGTCCCTTAGGTTGGGTCATATTCAAGAGATGAGTGAGTGCCTGGTGATCCGTGAACAAAGTAAACTTCGCACCTTCTAGGTACGTACGGAAGTACTGAATTGCTTTAAGGACAGCAAGAGCTTCCTTTTCAGTAGTGGTGTAGTTGACTTCAGGTGGCTTGAGGGTGTAGCTGTAGTAGCCTACTACATGTCGCTTTTCTCGGCCGGATGCTTCTGGACATTTCTGGTACAAGACTGCACCTGTTCCATAATGTGAGGCGTCGGTATTCAGTTCAAAGGGTAAAGTGAAATCTGGTATGCGTAGAATAGGGTCAGCAGAGATTCTGTGCACCAGATCACGGTAGACTCTCTCACATTCCTCATCCCACTCAAATGGAACTTCTTTCTGCGTTAGGCGCGTGAGGCATCTTGTTTTTATAGCAAAGTCTTTTATGAAAGGTCTGAAATGTCCTGCTAATCCCAAAAATACACGCAATGAGTGGACGTCATACGGTTTAACCAGTTGGGATATTCTCTCGACGGACTCTTGTTTCGTGCTTTTGGTAGTCCCATCAAATACTCTTCCAAGAAACACAACTTTTCTTTGAAAGAATGCACTTTTCTTAAAATTAACCTTGAGTTGTGCCAAGCTCAAGGCATTTAATACCTGAGAAAGGTGTTCCTGATGTTCAGCCTCTGTTTTGGAGAAGACGATAATATCGTCTATGTACACGTTACAAAAGACACCCAGAAAAGGCTTCAGGACTTCGTTCACAATCTTCTGGAACCATGCTGGCGAGTTTTTCCAGCCGAAAGGAAGCCGGTTATACTCGTACAGATCAAAGGGCGTGATAAAAGCAGTGTACATTTTTGTTTCTTCGGTTAGCGGGATCTGCCAGAAACCTTTGCACAAGTCAATGCGTGAAAAAATCCGGCAACCACCTGTCTCATCTATAATCGTGTCTATCTTCGGCATGGGAAATGGTATAAGGTCTGTCTGGCGATTGAGAACCCTGTAATCTGTGCACAGTCGGAAAGTTCCATCTTCCTTCGGCGCAATAGTTATGGGAGAAGCGAAGGGTGACACCGAAGGCCGGATTATATCGGCGTCTAGCATCTCCTGCAATTCTTTCTTCAACCATATCTTACGTTCTCGTGACATGTTATAAGGCGATTTTCGGATGACGGTCTTGTCAGTTAGTTCGAAAGGCACCTTGTGCGACTTCATCTCTTGTGGATAGCTTCCTACGCATACCAGTTCAGGGTAGGTCGTTGCAATATCTTCCGTGCACTTGACAATTCGCAGGTTATCTTTTCTATCTTGCTGTGTCTCTTCCCTTGATAGTCCTTCCACTAAAACTGCATCGTCCCAATATACGTTGATTTTTAGTTTCTTTATGTCTGGTCTGGATAGCAGAAAGTCGTACGTCACCCCCGTTATCACCAGTACGTCACTCTCTATTTCATGACCTTGGAACTCGATGTTTACTGAGGCCCACTGATTATGCATTGTCACTTTTCCATCGTACCCTTGCACCCGTAGTACTCTTCCACTATGCAGGTGACTTGAATCTACCAGCTTGGCATTTATTGTAGACACAGAAGCACCGCTGTCAACCAAAGCCATCATATGTCTATTTTCCACTTTGACAGGAATGTGAAGTAAGCTAGAGCAAGTTAAATAAACAGTCTCAGTTGTGGTCATCGGGTCGGACTGATCACCCTTGTTTATTAGTTTTTTGTTGTCGGAGACTCTTGAGCGTCTGAAAGTATGGGGACAGGGTCGTTGTCGACGTTATTCACTCGACCTCTGGGAGCACGCCAATCCAAGCTCTCTGTACTGCCTGCAAGGCGGCTCGGTTCTCGCGGATTACGGCTTGACCAATCCGCGCCGGTCCGTCTGAAGCGACTGCTTGAGTCAGCGGTTATATTTTCGTCTGAAGTAGATGGTACGTCGTGAAGGCACTCCAAGAGCCCGTCTATAGTTTTAGGTGATCGTGCTTGCGCTATCTTCAGGACTTCCGCGGGCAATCCGTGCATTATTAGAGCTACTATGGCAGAAGGAGGAAGCATAGGCTCGGCCAGCTTTAAAAGGCGGCGTTTTTCAAAGAAATACTCGACGGGGGAGCCCTGCGTGAATTTGAAATTGAGCGCGGCGTCCCATCTTTGCACTGGGTTGCTTCGGAATGTCTTCAAGAATTTTTCCTTCCACTGGTGCCAAGAGTTGCCAACATCTTCAATAATGTGCAGATCGTACCACTTACGTGCAACACCTCTTAAATAACTACGCATGTTGGTAATTTTGTCCTCATTAGAGTGCCATTTGTTCTTCCCAGCGGCATATTCATAGAATTCAAGCCAACTTTCTGGGCTTGAAGACTTGCCGTCGAAAGTATCGGGTTCGACAAATTTAGTCGCTGGCTTCTCAGCGTTTAGAGAGCTTATAAATGACGTCACCAGTTGGTTTTGTTGCGCCATCTGTTCTTGTTGTAGCTGAAGAGCTTTCAAAACGAGGCTCACCTCTTCTGTCGAAGACCGTGATGCAGTGTCCTTTCGACGCATGGGTTCAAGAACTAATTCGTCGAAGATCGCCAGACGCAAGTTCACTTTCACCGCACCCTTCCGACGTAGTTCAGCAATGTCTATGGAAGCCTTCTCTAAAACCAGGTTCACGAGGTCTGCCGAGTTGAGTTCGCGAGGTAGTTCCACCGTTGGTTCGTCTTGAGCTTGGTATCTCGAAAAGATGATCTTCTCTGCGGAGGTCTCCTCGAGGAAAAATGTCACCCACATGTTGGAGTCAGTTGTCGGCTGCGCCAAAATATTGTAGCGTTCCTAGTTAAAGGACACAGTAGACTTAAAGCATTGCTGTGGAACTGGCGTCCATCTCGTCTACATTTATTTCTCACTTCTCTCTTCTCTTCTTCTGTCCCCCCGGTTCCCGCGCTTCTTCATCTTCTATTCGAAGGCTCATACCGCTTCATCCTATACCCACTTCCTGCGGGGACAGTATATCTAGTCGCTGAACCTCTGTCTTTCGCTCTCTTAATACTCCTACTTTTTTGGCAACACAGTCCTGATATCTCTCCTAATATTACAATTATGCTTGGAAGTGTCAAGTAATGGCATCATCCACGCCCATGTCGAGTTCCATCTTTCTCAGTTATCTTGTAAAGTTTGCAGCTTTGACGCTATAGTGTAAGTGAGAGTGATCGGGGCACAGTGTTTTGTAGGCTACGTCGCCGTACATTTCGTCGCCCAAAGTATCCTGACCATATATTTGTCCGCTGAATGCAGAGCTTCCGCATGGTATACGGCATGTGTACTCCACAGGTTGCGAACACCGGTGTTCGTGCCTTGCTCACGCCACGTAGTACTTGATGAACTACTGCACGAGTGGCTTCTCAATCAGTGCATGTTGCAGTGAAAGCGGGCACGTCTTGACAAGCGGCGTGAAATTTCCTTTCAAAGCACCTACCGGCTGCTGATCTAGCCCTTTCCTTCCCGTCTACCACTTATGCAGCTTGCTGATGGTTGTCTTCGAAGACCGTTGGCGCTGCGCGCAGTGGCAGCTAAAGGCTAATGCTTTAATTTCGGCGCTGTCACTCGAGATTCATAGCCGTTTGATTATGCGCTGTGTAACACGTAATGATGTAAGTGGCTAGCATTTATAAAGAACTAAAGAAAATGAACCCACCAACACGCATACATGCGCTTGCCACACTGTGGGCATACCCGGTGCTGTCTGCAGCACGCTTTCATGGCCACAAATATTCACGGCTCTTTGTCATGCATTAGGAGAGGCACCACGTGTTAGCTATTGACTTCCTCGATCGAATCAGCCAACCTTACATACTGTGATTGCACAGCTGGTCGGTGATCGTTATGGTTTAGCGAATTCTACATCATATATATAGTGCGCGCACTAACCTACGCGGGCCGCAAATGTTTCGCTGTCGAGCACGACGTAATGCATAACCAGGATTGTTCAGCCGCACGTGTTTGACAAGTCGCGGAGCCATACCCGTATAAATAACATTTCGACCACGGCGCCTTCACGCGCTTAGTAGTGAGCTGAAATACCCGTTCGCTTCCCCACACGAAGAATGATTCTTCGTATGGGGAAGCGGTTGTAACTTGCAAAATATTGAACTCTTTTGATCCCTTAATACCTATCGCTCGTTGCATAGTGGGTGCCTCGATTTGAGTGCCTCGGTGTCATAAGGTATCATCATCGTCATCATCATCATCATCATCATCATCATCATAATCTTTTATGTCCACTGCAAGACGAAGGCCTCTCCCTGCAATCTCCAGTTACCTCTGTCCTGCGCCAACCGATTCCAACTAGCGCTCGCGAATTTCCTCATTTCATCGCCCCACTTATTCTTCTGCCGCCCTCAACTGCGCTTCCCTTCTCTTGGCACCCGTTCTGTAACCTTAATCGCCCACCGGCTATCGATCCTGCGCATTACATGCCTGTCCAGCTCGATTTTTTTCTCTTAATGTCAATCAGAATATCGGGTATACCCGACATTTTAATTGACATAAACCTTGGTAGCATACCAAGGTTTATTGAAAAGTTGCCTGCTTCTAAGGTGGCATACTGCAGTACATCTGCGATTAAAAGCATGCACCGCATTCGTTACCTTGATCGTGGTCATCTTCAACTGGTCTCGTCTTATAACAGTTATCCCATAGTGCAGCAAATGCAGTATAAGCCAGCTTTCGAGATGTAGTTTCAGAGCAGACAAATCTAACGTTAAAAGATAATCAAGCTTCATTGTTGCCATTGAAGCTCGCATATGCTTGAATGGTAGGAAATGTCGGTTGCTGTCATAAGTAACTTTTGGTTTCTGCCATAGACTCTGAGAAGACAACTCAAAGATCCGATTAGTTTGTTACGGTAGGCCGCAAAAGTTTACTTTTCTCAATGCTTCATTGAGAGGAGAAGGTTGGCCTTCGCAACGTACAAAACATGATAGTATACTAGGTTAGCTGCTCGAGTAAACATTGTTGCTTTGCTTTGAAATATTTCCTCCATGTTTCACGAAGCCACTTGGTTCGAATATTAATTTTAACGAGCTTTGTCGATTGCGTATGGTTCTTAGCACACAGTCTTAATGTATGCAGTAAAAAGGATAAAATGCTATGTTAAGAGGCAACTCTGGGCCAATGCGGAATTATTTCTTAAAGTGTGTCTGGAAGGCTGAAATGGTCTTGTTAGGTAACCACTCAACCTCACACTTGAATGCAATTTGCTACATTTCGCGCAAGGTTATGCTCTATCGATTAGTAGGAGCAGTTTTTTTTATTATCCTCTCTAGGTACATAAAAATACTTGGACGTTAATAATCTAAAAGTAAACAAAAAATGACACACCAATTTTACAACATTGTGTCCGGAACTGAAACAATGTGATCACAAAAATTTCTTACCCTAAAATTGTTCGTAAAAGAAAACAGTAGCTAATTTTGATGCTAGCCATATCATTAGCCAAGGCCGCCAGACACTGGCAAAAAGCACTCACGGCTTAAAGCTTTATGAATTCGGCCCCTGGTCTTATTCGCGAATTGTTGTTATACACCAGATTAATGTAATTAATTTCATCCCCTTCAAACACTCAGACATATGTAGTTTAGATAACTGTGTTCATTGTTCTATTGCACCTTTAAGGAGCTGTAAAATTGACAAAGCATGACATGACAAGAACATTATTTGAGTCCTGAGGCACTGAGATTATGGGGAGCCAAAGCCGAAGGCTCCTGAAGATCAAGTCGGTGGCTCCGCCCATGATGGGACCGGGAGATAAAATCCCGCCGCAATGTCGTGGGCCCTCTGCACAGGCTGGAGTTGAATGTGAAGATTGCTGCTCTTGAGAGATTCCTGCCATTGTTCTTTCATGGTGGGTGGAGAGGTGTTAAGGGCTGGGCACAGCCAGAGCATGTGTTCAAAAGAACATGAGTCATGACCACATTTGGGACATGACTGTGAGTGCTCAAGATCTATACTGTTTTAAGGGACCGAGGAGTGGGATACGAGCGGATTTGCAGAAGGCTGAGTGCGCTGGCCTGAGGTTTGTTCAATTTGGGGTGAGGGGGTGTAAATGTTCTCCTGCCCAGTCGATAATGGGAAACAATTTCGTGGAAAGTAGATAATGGATCTTTGTGGATGTTGACCGCGCTCCAAGCCTGGCTACCAACGACAGCGCGGTACGTGAAATCGCGCGCTCTCCAGTGGGCCTGCTCGTTAGGATTAGATCCAAGCGGGTTAATTGTGGTATCGGTATCCTCCTTCGCTGCTATCCCTAGTTCATTGAAGTGCTTTGTTCACAATACTGCTGCCTGTTGAGACAAAAGTGCGGACGAGAAGTATCTAACCACCGTGCGCGAGACCGAGAAGGTGACAGCGGGAATTTTTGAGCTGTGAAACGCCAGAGCGATCGCCGCTTCCTCCGCCACATGAGCAAACTTCGTATAGACAGAGGCTGCGTTGACCAGGTTGCCCCCCCCCCCCCGCGTCTACCACCGAGACAGCCCAGTGTCAATCTGTCAATCTGGCAGCATCGACAAAAAGGGCATCTAGTTTCTGCTGATTGATCTTTATAACTATGGACTTGGCTTTCGCGAATCTTCTACCCTCGTTATGCACTGGGTGGATGTTTCGCGGGACGGGGTCAACCATGATAGGAGTTCTGTTTTCCTGGGTCAAGCTAACTTTGGTCGCGGGCTCATGTCTGGGTTGGATTCCCGCTTCTTCTAAAATTTTGATCCCTGGCTTCGTGGATGAAAGTCTCATTACTTGAGTCGCTGTGTGAGCGTCTATTAGCTCATCGATGGTTTTATGGAGTCCTAGCTCCAGCAGCTTCTCAGTGCTTATGGACCGCGGACACCGAGCACCCACTTGAGGCCGGCTCTGATTAGGGAGTCGAGCTTGACCTTTTCGGCTTTATCCCATCAGTTAAGGTACGGCGCGATGTAGATAACATGACTCAGGAAGAATGCCTGATAAGCTCTGAGCAAATTGTCCTCTTTGAGAACGCCTCTTCGATTTGAGACGCGGGCTACAAGCCTTAGGACATTATTAGCCTGTCCAGTGAGCCTGTTGAGGGCCGTCGAGTTACAGCTCTTGGCATCAATGAGGAGACCTAGAATCTTGGCAGAGTCCATTGACAAAGCAGTTATTTTTTTCCTCGTGCCAATTTGTTTCAAAATATTTATGCCCTAAATAAAAGTGTGCTCGAGAAAGAGACTATCAGTTTACGTTTTCTTTGCGACTAAGCCTCCCCCCTCCCAAAAAACACAGGAAAAAACATGAGCCATTCCACTCGGTAAAGGTGGTTGACCAGCGAATCTGTTTAGCACGATTCGGAGGTGGCACATAATGTTGAACATGGTTCTCATCTATTGTCTTGATCGGTGGTCATTATTTCACTCGCAACTGCAATCACATTCTTTGAAAGTGTCAAATCAATGCACGTACGCCACTGGGTGGTGGGTTGAGCCGGATCTGCGTGGCATCGCAAGGGATATGCCTGCAACACGGCACGCGTAAACTGCTCCTTTTTCGGTACCTACACATCCACATTGAAATCACCGACAACGACAATAGGGGTAGTGTCATCGCAGCTAATTCAAGCAAAGTGAGTAGCCATTAACCTTACGTGACAATAAGTCATTGCATTTTTTGCTTGCTTACGGTGGTATAAGTGATTGCTCACGTGAGTGAGCCATTGATGATGAGTTTTCGACATGCTCTTCTGTATGTTGTATGCGTGATTAGAAAGAATTTAAGCACTTTTCGCTTCACTTTGCTGGGTGCCTGTAGCCTCTGCCTTACAGGGCTATGATCCATTGCATTTTTTGCTTGCTAACTGGAGCATTTAATTCCTACGGGGGTATGAGGCATTGATGGTAGTTTTTGTTCACGGAGAACAAAAAAGCACGGAACCCTAGCCATATACAGCTGCGCTGTAAAAAATCAGTCATACTGCTTCAGTGGTGCTCAGATTAGAATATGGTATGGTTCCTCGGGCGCAATTTCAACAGCGAGGGTGCCCTCGCGAAGGCCAGAATTGGCAATGCTCTCTCTACATAACTGGCGTTCCCGCACCGTAGGCTGTGACCATGCGTCACAGACAATCAAACTCCGCAATCCGGCGTGTTGTTTGAGGATGTCGCTTATGCGGGTGGCTACATTCGATGATCGAGCTCCAATGTCGACGGCGGCGGGTAAATTGGCGGGGTTTGACAGCAGTCACTTCTCTACCGTTGGGAGGGCTTTGCGTGACCATTCATCTAGTCAGCCATACGGCTGTCTTCGCGCAGGTGATGGTAGCCGAGAAGCCGACACGCGCTGTTGGATTCCTCCAACTATGTTGCGAGCCTATTTTCTAGCAAGCGTGACTTTAACACACTGATCGTACACCGAAAACGTCAGAGTCTATCAGAGAGAGATAGAGACATTCTTCAACAGATACTAGAAATGTCGGGCTGGCCGTACATCCAGGACTCTTCTTCAGATGACAAGTGAAATAGATGGAATTTAAGAGTTGGTCGAGTGATGTTGCCATCGATGCACGCTGATAGCAGCACGGTAAAAAAAATAATTAAATATTGGCGCTTAACATCTCCAAACTTTACAGTGGGTTGTGAGAGGCGCCGCAGAGGAGGGCTCGCGGATTAAGTCTGACCACGTGGAGTTCTTAGACGCGCACCGGAGCAGTACACGATCGTCCTTTTTTTTGCATTCTACTCCCGTCACAAAGCGACCGCCGCGGCCAGGAGTCGAACCCTTGACCTCAACAGCACACCGCCATAGCAGTTGAACCAGCCCGGCGTATAGAAAGCAGCAGCGTATAGAAAACGGGCCAATTGGTGGAATGCATGGAGCGTAGCGGAAACGGAACAGATGAACGAAAGTGGGAATAGCAGAGGCGCTTTCGTGTGTCTGCTTGCTTTCTGCGTTCATCAGCTGTGTTTGCGTTATCTGCCATGCACGAATGGAAATCGTTCTAACAGAGACAATTCGTGATTATCGCGTTATTATATATATGGCGTCGCAATCTCGGGGAGCCAGGCTGTTTAAGAATTACTTTCGCGATCCATTTTTTTATCGCTTTTCCCTTGCTTATTCATCGGCTGCGGTAAAACCGCAGATTTCCTGGCGATGGGCCACTCGACCGTGACAGAAGAAGAAAGCGTTCGGTAGAATAGGATGCTCTGAAAGTTGAACATGATGCTAAGATATACTTGAACATGTTTACTGAATAGTGTGAACCGTAGAAAACAATGTTGAAGAGCAGCGCTTGTCGTGTGCAGTTCTTGTATCGTTCACGCTGTTGAGTCATCATGCTGAAATACAGAGTGGCGTCACAAAATACGAACACAGCAGTTCCGTTTTCCTCCACCTGTACTCCTAACAAACGAAGAGGATAACGCGCTCGGTCAGCGTACCATATTGCCTTTCCACGCTATAGCTCTAAAAAGCAGCTTCAATTAGTTGGAATCGAGTTTTCGGAACTATGTAGCCCCACATAGAAATCCCGCAAAAATATTAAAGTGAATAGCTTTCTTTGGCTCTTTCGTCCATTGTCGTGTTGGCCGGTGGCCGGACTCCACACGGAAAACGTTCGTTCGTTCGGGCGATTCACTTACATCCACCATCCTCGTCGAGGGTTCATGCGCAATATACGAGTACACATATATATATATATATATATATATATATATATATATATATATATATATATATATATATATATATATATATATATATATATATATTGTTCGCAATCTTAGTTTGTAATATTGTATTTGGGTGCACTGAATCCTCTACGGCGAACGCCGACATGGGAATACTATACCCCTCAAACACAGTTTTATGGAATAAAGCTGTGCAGTGAATTAAGGTACGCGACCAGGCTGGTTGGTATTGATCAATGATGTTTCACAGTCCTTTGCCGTTTGCTGTCCGTTGTCCAAGTTCGCGCTGTCAAACATTATGTACAGTAAAGCTTGCTTCGCATCTTGATTTTTTTAATTTTTTTTGTCTATTCTTCAGAGCTTTTTGGCAATACATAAGCGGGGACAGGGGTAATTGGAAATCACAGGGAGAGGCTCTCCTCCTGCAGTGGAGATAAAATAGGATGATGATGATGATGAAGCGGGAGATTGTAGAGCAGCTTATAACAATCCTGCGTTTACCGAGTCTAAGCCGGTGTCAGATGCAATCCGTCGAGCTACGGTGGCATGAAATTAATAATCTGGCAAAGAATGGCGCGTACTGCTCACCCGCACGCGTCTGTCAGTCGCAATGTTGAGCCACATCAGAGCACTACGAGTGGTAAACCTTCGGTCGTCTAGCCGTGATTTCGCGATCAAAGCGGGAAAAGAAGAGCACGCGCGCCCGAATCAGCTGCACCACTGATTGGTGGATGCGGGGCCGGCCGCAGTGGCGCCAGGACATTTGTGACGACTCGTTGGCGGACAAACGCGTCGGCTCGCGGTGTTTCCACCTCTACGCAACCTCGTATGTAAGCACATACATTGCCTTGGCGATTACGGCAAGGACGCTTGTATCGAAACGTCTTCTCCCCGCCGGAGCGCTCTGCCTTTTGTTACCTATACAGCTCCTGGTCCGTGCTCATAAATTCTGCCACGAACGTACTGAGGCTTCTCCCCAGAGTCCTCCCCCACACACTGACCGTCCGGATACGACGAAGCAGAAAAAAGAATGGCATCAGCAAGCAGCGCGTCGGGTGAGGACAACCGGCGCTAGTTTCGGCCGTGTGTGTGTGCGGCACCGGCTGTGGACAAGTGAAAGCGGCCGAGCCGGCTACACGCAGCGCACGCTCCACGGGGTTGCCCGGCTAGTAGTAGTCAATGCCGCAGTAATCGCCGTACCGTGACTGCGTCGTCGCGCATCGCGTCCTTCCGCTCCGCCGGCGGCCGCCGTGTCCAGCCCTCGCAAGCCTTGCGTGCCGCGGACTCTCGCTGGGACGGGGCGCCGCTGTCTGCCGTACCCACGCATCGCGCGGCCTTGCGGCGCTTGCCCGGCTGTGCCTCCTTGCGCCGCCTTTGTGTCCCGAGCCCCTTATAAAAACGCGGATCTCGTGACCTCGTCTTGCGCATGCCTCCTGATACAGAAACACACTTCTTTTCTCTCCTGCCTACGCGCAAAGGGAACGAGATTGGGAGTGTTCTTTCTTTTTATTATTGTTGTTACTATTGGAAATTAGTGCGTGCTCTTCTGGCAGATTCCACGAACGATTTTGTCCCTTTCCGCGACTGAAGATATGCAACTTTATTTTATCAATGGGGAGGATATCCTGTCGTGGAAAACTCGGAACGATAACGGGCATTGAATCGACCGGCGGAAAAAGGGCCGTGTCCAAAGCACTAAATAAGTTGCACCAGGACAGTGATGAGACATAAGATTATTTCGGTGTCGGTCATACACGAATGACGGACAACGTGCCGCTAACTTTACGTGCCGTTTTGAGGCTGGCTTTCTCAAGCTTAGGAGTAGTAGAAGCCCACAAATACGGTTTTGCAAACTTTGTTATTGGCTTCACGTGCGCCTGCTGTTTCGTGCCAGGATGTTTACCTATAGGCTGCACCGTTTGTTGAGAGCCTTTGGGCTTGTGGCAGTTTCGGGCAGGCAAAAGCAGGACTCCGTGCGTTGGACAAAAGGTGAAGTTCTGTGATATAATTTTTAAAAGAAAGATAGAAGAGGAAGTCCTTCACCAGGAAACCACACGACAAATAATGAACGTCCATACTTTCAACAGAGACATCAAAGAAACGCTTAATTTGCCCCAGACCGGTGACAGCGTAGTAGTTGCACATGACTCATGTTATAAATCTGCGCAAATCTGTCTTTATTTCTCCTACGCGTTGTCGCCGGAAGTTCGAATGAGCGGCTATGCACGCGTTCCCCCATATAAGGGTATGCGCCTTGTCACTTCGTCTACGGTGGCGCCTTTTTACCAGCAAATGCGGCACTCTAAGGACATTCGTACATTGTAAGGACGCTAACGTTTATAAAAGCGCATGTATTCACATATGAAAGTAACGGCTGCTACTGCACCCTAATGGTAACAGGTGCGTGAGTTGGAGTGTTGTTCGTCAGTCCTAAATTTTTCATCTGCCAAAGTAAAATTTTATGGGGTGTCTACAACAGGTGACTGCGCAGTACCAGTAGTATACCATGACACTTAAATGCGGCACCTTACCAATGTGTCGGCCCCTGTAAATTTTACTAAGAACAACTGCTACCCCTAGACAAACCTGAAAACCAAAACATCCACGCTTACGCGTCGGTTAACTTTATTCCAGTTAAAGAAATAAAAAGATTACTTAAACCTTTTAAATTGATTCTGTATTCAGAGTGTATTCCCTATAAGATATCGCGCTGTTCCTTAGAGAGAACGAGAAAGAAACAAGGAAAGACAGGGAGGTTAATCAGGCGTACAGTTGCGCCTAATATGAGCTGCAACACGGTGCCCGTGACCGAACGGGCCCGCAAGACAGCACGGTCACCCCGACACACAAGGATAAATAAACACCGTTTCAATTACTGGTATTTATTAAATAATTTTCTTGTATATCGACGCCGCCATGCAGACTTGGGTCCCCTTCGTCCATGGGCACCGTGTTACAGTCCATAATGGACGTGATTTTACCTACGTCCGCTTTGCGATACCCAGCACCGGCGAAAGGGTATAAAAAAGACGAAAAGAGAGAAATAAAGGGAGCGAGATGAATAGCAGTATTTGCTCACCTACACGAAGACGCGCAGCAAGTCTGAACGGTCTCCGAGACCTGTAGGGTTCAGGTAATGCGCGTATAGTATACATAGTAATGCTCTCGTTGCTCCCTGGCCACGAATAGCATTAAACAAATGGGGCTGCGTGAAGTGGCATTTATGTGCAGTGTTTAATATGTTTATAATAATAATAATATTAATAATAATAACGAAATTGACGAGGTCCCTATGTGTACTTTAAGCTTATCCGCGGTTGGTAACGTACCCTAAATGTAAAGACGGACGCCACCTCTGCGTTATGACATAGTGTCAGCTCTCCGCGCTGCTGCGAAGCTAAAAATTGTGCAGTTATAGCAGCGGTGAAGACCGCAGCGATGATGCAAAATGCGTGAAAATAGATGAGTCACGCTCAGTTTGGCTGTTCCATCTGCGACTATAAGGCGTCCATGAAGCCAGATGCTTCCGTGTATGGACGTCTTGCAGCATCACTTGTTTAATTTATCTGGGTGTTACAATGCGTTAACAAAACAACATTAATAAGTTAAAAAAATTTAATTATAGGGTATTATTAGCCAAAACAACTTTCTGATTATGATGCACGTCGTATTGGAGGACTCCGCAAATATCGACCACCTCGGGTTTTTTAACGTGCACCTAAATCTAAGCACGCGGGTGTTTTCGCATTTCGACCCCATCGAAATGCGGCCGCCGTGGCCGGGATGTGTTTTTACAATTGCTAGTACGTACAGCAGGGGCGTGGCGCGTTTCACGGTGCTCCACGTTTGTGCGCAGGCGCGAGTAAGAGTGGGTACGAGAGAGAAAATCTGAGGGTCTTTGCTCCTTGAATATGTGAGTCTGCCGAGGCGCCACGGTGGAGAAGTTTCTTTGCACGTGTTCTATGCCTTTGTCCCCTAGGCATGCCGGCATTCCGGAGTGCGGTCCAGTTTGTTTACGCTCCACCGCTGGCTGCCCGCGAGGTGAGGCAGTGGGCATGGACGCCCCATTTGGTGATCGCTGTGTCTGAAGGGGCAAGGTTCTGACTGGGGTTGTATAAGTAGCGGGTCGCTTTTTTTCGTCGCGACGATAGATTGGGTTTTTTACAAGTACTGCTCCAGGAGAGCACATGTAACTGGCAAACGGAGGCCTCGGGAGAGCACTGATGTTATAGTAAAGCAGGCGGCGCAGGATATCCAGGGCACCCAAAGAGTAGCGGGGGGATCAAAGCTGAAAGCAGGGCGGCCCGTGGGTCGCGGCACGCGAAGGCCTCGGCGAGCCCCAATCCACGGACCAGTCCGGGTTCTAGCTTTGATGTCCCCGTTGCCACTTTGGTGTCCTGTAGGCGCCGCCAATAATGCGATATAGCGACACGTTGTTTTATTAGTAAAAAAAAAACACGATTGAGCAAATATAGTTACGTCCAGCCGCCAACTTGCGGTCATAAGTTCAGCAATACCGCGCCCCGCGACTTCTACCGGCACGCCTAGGGACAAGCGCCTACAACACGCGCTAAGAAACTCCTCCGTAGTGCCTAGGCAGAGTCGTATATTCAAGGAGCAAAAGTCTCCACATTTCCTCTCTCACACCCACTCTTACTCGCGCATGCGCGCAAACGTCCGTCGTCTCCGCAAGTGCCGCGCCCCCCTGTACCTACGAGCAATTGTATATATGCGGCCTGGATTGAATCACGCGACCTCGTGCTCAGCAGCCCAATACCATAGTCACTGAGCAACCACGGCGGGTAATAAGTATAACGAACGAACTCTGTAACCTGGTGCACCAGAGCGCCTAACTCTTGCTATCGATCAGGTTGAATGCTTTGCGATGTCATTGCTACCAAATCTCACGCTTTACTCCACGCCTGGTAAGAATGGAGGTCTATCTAGCCCATGCACATGTCGCGAAAGCGCCTCGTTTCCTACTATTCTGAATCTGAAGATTTTGCGTGAATGGCGATTACAGCTGCAGCAGTTTTAGCTGCAATCGTTGGCCAGTTAAGCCGCATGCTGGTTGAAGGTGAACGATAGATGGCGCTGCTGCATTCGAGCTCCCAGACAGTGGCACTACAGGGCCAGAAAATGCCTTGGGTAAAAGAATATAAATATCCTGGTATATGGATAAACGAAGGCAGTAGATACATGGAAACACAGGAAAAAATAACAGCAAAGGGGAAGAGAAATGTCCAGCCATAATGAAACACAGAGTGCTATGGGGATGCAATAGGTACGAGGCGCTCCGGGTATGTGGAAAGGATGTACTTAGATTTAGGTGCACGTTAAAGAAACCCAGGTGGTCGAAATTTGCGGAGTCTTCCACTACTGCGTGCCTCATAATCAGAAAGTGGTTTTGGTACGTAAAACCCCATAATAATAATAAAGAAATATATATGTGGAAAAGTGTAATGGTTCCAGGACTGCTAATGGTTCCAGGTTCGAGGCAATGGTTCCAGGAATGCGGCTGTTTGCTCGTAATCAGGGGTACAAGCTTAGGGTGACTACCAACCAGGTAAACCGGGAATTCTCAGGGAATTTGAATTCTCAGGGAATTCAAAGAGGAATTGCAACGAATCGTCATTGACGCCGTGTCATCAGCACGAGGTATTGCCAGAGTAGTTGACCGATTTTTCGGACATGCCCGATAATTCGCACGGCTTTGCGGCACCTCCACGCACTCCATATAGTCAATGTGTATGGCCCTGACTGCAGGTCTGAAATGGCATTAATCAAAGCCACCACCGCTGCCATTTTGATTATCTCGCCGCCTCGAACCGGCAATCCCGCACGCAGATCTGCTGGCAGCCGTAGCCACCACCGCGGCAACGTTAAGCCTAGCTGTTTCTACGTTCGCTATTAAGCTTCTTGCTGTGCGGTGCTGTGTTTTTCATTGAAAAAATTCGCCACTGTCAGCAATGGCATCGACTCCGCCTTTGTAATCCTGGCGATTGGCTTCGAAGCTCGCAGAGCACCGCACGTTGCATAATGCCAGTCTCCGAAAGTTCGCTTTGCCTCAGTACAGCAGTGTTACGCGGTGAAGGATAACAAGTGTACGAAGAGACAATTGTCACGGGACACAGTAATCATCATCATCATCAGCCTGGTTACGCCCACTGCAGGGCAAGGGTCTCTCCCATACTTCTCCCACTACCCCGGTCATGTCCTATTTGTGGCCATGTTATCCCTGCAACGTCTTAATGTCATCCGCCCACCTAAATATCTGCCGCCCCCTGCTATGCTTCCCTTCCCTTGAAATCCAGTCCGTAACCCTTAACGACCATCGGTTATCTTCCTACCTCATTACATGTCCAGCCCATGCCCACTTATTTTTCTTGATTTCAACTAAGATGTCATTTACCCGCGTTTGTTCCCTCACCCAATCTGCTATTTTCTTATCCCTTAACGTTACACCCATCATTCTTCTTTCCATAGCTCGTTGCGTCGTCCTCAATTTCAGCAGAACCCTTTTCGTAAGCCTCCAGGTTTCTGCCCCGTAGGTGAGTACTGGTAAGACATAGCTATTATACACTTTTCTCTTGAGGGATAGTGGCAACCTGCTGTTCATGATTTGAGAATGCCTGCCAAACGCACCCCAGCCCATTCTTATTCTTCTGGTTATTTCAGTCTCATGATACGGATCCGTGGTCACTACATGCCCTAAGTAGATGTATTCCCATACCACTTCCAGTGCCTCTCTACCTATCGTAAACTGCTGTTCTCTTCTGAGACTGTTAAACATTACTTTAGTTTTCTGCAGATTAATTTTCAGACCCACCCTTCTGCTTTGCCTCTCCAGCACAGTGAGCATGCATTGCAATTGGTCTCCTGAGTTATTAAGCAAGGCAATATTATCAGCGAATCGCAAGTTGCTAAGGTATTCTCCATCAACTTTTATCCCCGATTCTTCCCAATCCAGGTCTCTGAATACCTCCTGTAAACACGCTGTGAATAGCATTGGAGAGATCGCATCTCCCTGTCTGACGCCTTTCTTTATTGGGATTTTGTTGCTTTCTTTATGGAGGACTACGGTGGCTGTGGAGCCGTTATAGATATATTCCAGTATGTTTAGATGTGGCTCAACTACACCCTGATTCCGTAATGCCTCCATGACTGCTGAGGCTTCGACAGAATCAAACCCTTTTTCGTAATCAATCAAAGCTATATATCAGGGTTGGTTATATTGCACACATTTCTCTATCACCTGATTGATAGTGTGAATACGGCCTATTGTTGAGGAGCCTTTACGAAATCCTGCCTGGTCCTTTGGTTGACAGAAGTCTAAGGTGTTACTGATTTTATTTGCGATTACCTTAGTAAATACTTGAAGGCAACGGACAGTAAGCTGATCGGTCTATAATTTTTCAAGTCTTTGGCGCCCCCATATTTAAGGATTAGGATTATGTTAGCGCTTTTCCAAGATTCCAGTACGTTCAAGGTCATGAGGCATTGTGTATACAGGGTGGCCAGTCTTTCTAGGACAATGTTCCCGCCATGCTTTAACAAATCTGCTGTTACCTGATCTACCCCAGCTGACTTCCCCCTTTGCATAGCTCCCAAGGCATTCTTTACATCTTCCGGTGTTACATGGGGGGTTTCAAGTTCCCCTAGACTATACTCTCTCACATTATCGTCGTGGGTGTTACTGGTACTGTATAAATCTCTATAGAACTCCTCAGCCACATGAACTATCTCATCCATATTAGTAACGATATTGCCGGCTTTGTCTCTTAAAGCATACATCTGATACTTGCCTATTCCTAGTTTCTTCTTCACTGCTTTTAGGCTTCCTCCGTTCCTGAGAGCATGTTCAATTCTATCCATATTATAGCTCCTTATGTCAGCTGTCTTACGCTTGTTCATTAACATAGAAAGTTCTGCCAGTTCTATTCTAGCTGTAGGGTTAGAGGCTTTCATATATTGGCATTTCTTGATCAGGTCTTTCGTCTCCTGCGATAGCTTACTTGTCTACTGTCTACCGGAGTTACCACCGACTTCTATTGCGCACTCCTTAATAATGCCCATAAGATTGTCATTCATTGCTTCAACACTATGATCCTCTTCCTGAATTAAAGCCGAATACCTGTTCTGTTGCTTGATACGGAATTCCTCTAGTTTCCCTCTTACCGCTAACTCATTGACTGGCTTCTTATGTACCAGTTTCTTCCGTTCACTCCTCAAGTCTAGGCTAATTCGATTTCTTACCATCCTATGGTCGCTGCAGCGTACCTTGCCGAACAGGTCTACATGTTGTATGATGCCAGGGTTAGCGATGAGCATGAAGTCGATTTCATTTCTAGTCTCACCATTCGGGCTCCTCCACCTCCACTTTCGGCTAACCCGCTTGCGGAAAAAGGCATTCATTATCCGCCTATTATTCGGTTCTGCGAACTGTACTAATAACTATCCCCTGCAATTCCTAGAGCCTATGCAATATTCCCCTAGTGACTTGTCTCCAGCCTCCTCGTTGCCTACCCTCGCATTGAAGTCGCCCATCAGTATAGTGTATTTTGGTTTGACTTTACCCATCGCCGATTCCACGTCTTCATAAAAGCTTTCGACTTCCTGGTCATCATGAGTGGATGTAGGGGCGTAGACCTGTACAACCTTCATTTTGTACCTCTTATTAAGTTTCAAAACAACACCTGCCACCCTCTCGTTAATGCTATGGGATTCCTGTATGTTACCAGCTATATCCTTATTAATCAGGAACCCGACTGCTAGTTCTCGTCTTTCCGCTAAGCCCCGGTAGCACAGGACGTGCCCGCTTTTTAGCACTGTGTATGCTTCTTTTGTCCTCCTAACCTCACTGAGCCCTATTATATCCTATTTACTACGCTCTAATTCCTCCAATAACACAGCTAGACTCGCCTCACTAGATAACGTTCTAACGTTCAAAGTTTCTAGGTTCAGATTCCAATGGCGGCCTGTATGTATTCACACTATTCACAATCCCCATTATTATATATTCACAGTATGTATTCCTTAATTATACACGCGTGCACCCCCGTCTCCTGTCACGGTACGAGCACCGATATGCCTAATAAGTGTACTCGCAGGCCTTAAGAGCTTTTTCGGACGTGCCTGTGACAATTTTAGCCATTAAGGGCAGTTGAAGACATACATTCATTTTTCCGGACTGCCCTATTTTTCGGACGTTTTCGCGGACTGTAGGGAGTTCGAAAAATCGGACGTGGACTGTGCAACTTACGAAGAAGATCCTTCAAATGGTCCTGGGGCGAACGAGTGGCGGAAGGAGGACAAGAACAGAAAGGACCTACACACTTAGGAATTAACGGGAAAGAAAGCGTGCCGCCGCCTCTTTGAAGCAGCTTGAGCTCAAGAAACAGTGTTGGCTGACGTCTAGATCCCTCATTCAAACCGAAACAAACTCTTTAAAGCAGTGAAACCCAACATTGAGATGTTGTGTACGGGCTGAGAGTATGTCAGGACAGTTCAGGTTGACTTTCCAGCTGCAGAGAGAGAATCTTAGTTGTGACAAAGTTGAGGCCTCATACCGATGAGCTTGCTATCAGTTGATAGAAGTGACTCATATTCAAAAATATTTGCTTATATATGCATCTCCTTTTCGTTCGTTTTTGAAAATGTTCGACTCAATTTGGAATAGGTTTTACAATTTTTTTTCACTGTACCCTCTGTCTTCTTTTTAAATAAAATAAATTATACTTCTTACTATTCAAACTGGATGTAGTCATCTTTTTGTTTCAACATGCTTACTAGAGAGTGACAGCATTGAGCAACATGGTGTTAGCCTATCTTGACATAAGACAAAGTTCTGGCTCATTCAGGGAATTTTGCAAAGGTGCTCAAGGAAAACCTGGAAAACTCGGGGAATTTTAAATACCAACTTGGTAGACACCCTGAAGCAGGACTCGATGGGAACCAAAGGTCAATAGGACGCCTCGCATTGGGCGCTCACGGGAATACTACAAATGAAGCTGTGCAGAGTGATATTGGCTGGACTTGTTTTGAAGTGAGGGAAGCACGCAGTAAAATTGATTATGAAGGATGACTGAGGAATATGGAAGGAAGTAGATGGGATGGGAGAGTGTTAAAGTATCAGTACAGGAACACTTTAGACTTCTCTCAAGCAAAGGACCAGGTAGGATTCCGTAAAGGCTACTCAACAATAGATCATATTCACACTATCAATCAGGTGATAGACAAATGTGCGGAATATAACCAACCCTTATATATAGCTTTCATTGATTACGAGAAAGCGTTTCATTCTGTCGAAACCTCAGCAGTCATGGAGGCATTACGGAATCAGGGTGTAGACGAGCCGTATGTAAAAATACTGAAAGATATCTATAGCGGCTCCACAGCCACCGTAGTCCTCCATAAAGCAAGCAACAAAATCCCAAATAAAGAAAGGCGTCAGGCATGGAGATACGATCTTTCCAATGCTATTCACAGCGTGTTTACAGGAAGTATTCAGAGACCTGGATTGGGAAGAATTGGGGACAAAAGTTAACGGAGAATACCTTAGTAACTTGCGATTCGCTGATGATATTGCCTTGCTTAGTAACTCAGGGGACCAATTGCAATGCATGCTCACTGACCTGGAGAGGCAAAGCAGAAGAGTGGGTCTAAAAATTAATCTGCAGAATACTAAAGTAATGTTTAACAGTCTCGGAAGAGAACAGCAATTTACAATAGGCAGCGAGTCACTGGAAGTCGTAAGGAACTACATCTACTTAGGGCAGGTAGTGACGGCGGATCCGGATCATGAGACGGAAATAATCAGAAGAATAAGAATGGGCTGGGGTGCGTTTGGCAGGCATTCTCAGATCATGAACAGCAGGTTTCCATTATCCCTCAAGAGAAAAGTATATAATAGCTGTGTCTCACCAGTACTCACCTACGGGGCAGAAACCTGGAGGCTTACGAAAAGGGTTCTACTCAAATTGAGGACGACGCAACGAGCTATGGAAAGAAGAATGATAGGTGTAACGTTAAGGGATAAGAAAAGAGCAGATTGGGTAAGGGAACAAACGCGAGTTAATGACATCTTAGTTGAAATCAACAAAAAGAAATGGGCATGGGCAGGACATGTAATGAGGAGGGAAGATAATCGATGGTTATGAAGGGTTACGGACTGGATCCCAAGGGAAGGGAAGCGTAACAGGGGGCGGCAGAAAGTTAGGTGGGCGGATGAGATTAAGAAGTTTGCAGGGACGGCATGGCCACATTCAGTACATGACCGGGGTTGTTGGAGAAGTTTGGAAGAGGCCTTTGCCCTGCAGTGGGCGTAAGCAGGCTGATGATGATGATGATGATGATGATGATGATGACAGGAAGAACATTGATTCATAGTGGAGGAAAAGAAATATAGGAAGCTTACCAGCAAGTATGCGGCCTGTAGGACCAGCAACACAGCAACAAAGAACGTCAAACGGAACATCAGAGAAGCTGAAATAATCTCATGCGGGGTAAGGGGGAACGGAAAAGAAGCCTGCCAGGAGCAACTACTTAAGAGGAAGACACGAACTGAAGAAAGAAACAATTTACGATAACCTAAAGGGAAGCTGATTACTTTTCGAAGCCAGATCACGATGCCTTAGAATACGCACCTATAAAGCGAGATATAAGAAGGAAAAGGAAGCATGTGCTTTGCTGCAGTAAAGCTAGGGAAACGATGGAGCATATTTTATTGGAATGTGAAGATGTCTGCACAGCGGGAAATTTAGGCACCACTGGCCTCCTTGAAGTCTTTGGGTTCAGCGACAGCAGGGGGAAGTAAACATGTCCGCAATAGAGATTAGTAGGAGGCGATCGGAAGGTTGGTGAAAGAAAAGTACGGAAACTACAAAAAACGGATGCGTAGATAAACAAAGTCCACAATAGGGGGTCTGAAAATTTGGTTATGGGAATTCATCGTGGGTGTTTTCCTTTTTTTTCTTTGTTAACCTGGGCAGGACATTAAGCAGTAAATAGCAAGAGCTTGGTGGCGCAACCCACCGCCCTGTTGCAAAGGGGACGCTCATAATATTCATCCATCCATCGTCCCATCCAGAAGTGGCTCAATGTGAAGTAGCAGACTGCAGCAGCCATTGGGCAAGCTATAGGCCAAGGCAATGTATAATGTAGTAAGAACAGAAAACATATGCTTTTGAAAAAGAGAACGAAGAAGAAACAAAAAAAAACAGCCAGAATTTACCTTGAAGCGCCCAAATGGAGAAAAAAAGGAGTGGAAAAGTCGCGGCGTGACACACTGGTGATGTAGCTGACTTATTTTGTCAACGAGAGAAATACAGAAAACAATGGAGCCATACCTGCAGATTTCTTCACTCGGTAGATATACCTTTTGTGCACCAAACGAACACATGAGTCGTGCAAAGGAACCGAGTGCGCTAGCGCTAGTCTTGATCATATACTCTCCCGAACCTAATATCTAAGTAGGTCAATACCGTAGGACAAAGGCCTCGATCGTACATTTCCTGCAGTTTGCCTCCATGGCAGTTGCGCCGACCCGAAACCCACATTACGGCGGAAGCCTGGGCGTATTGGTTTTGCATCGCGTATGAAAAGGTACGCAAGTGAGCGGGACACATACATAGACCGATACAGAACATCGACTGGAAGTGGTGCTGTGTGTGTTCTAGTGTATCTGTGTGTCGGCGTCGGTTTCGGGCCTTTTGCGCGACCCAGACGTTGGCGAATCGCATCGCTGCATGGCGCGTCTGCGAAGGCTGTTTTGTGCGCTTCCGGGTAACCCCCGAGTTCCTCGCGG
Organism: Dermacentor albipictus; assembly: GCF_038994185.2. NCBI lineage: Eukaryota > Metazoa > Arthropoda > Arachnida > Ixodida > Ixodidae > Dermacentor > Dermacentor albipictus. The sequence continues at coordinate 351,968 of NW_027225568.1, forward strand.
CTCGGCTTTCGGCTGCTTGTGTACTGCTCGCCCTAAGAATGAGGCTCTCTTCGTGATAAGGGTGAGGCGGGCTTTCGTTTGAATTTTCAACTGCTTGCGTTGCGTAAACATTGGTGTATGATTTTTGCAGCAGCCACGATCGTCACAGCGTGATCTGTACAAGGCGCGCTTGGCCATTTTGACGGCTCCTTCACTTGGCCGCTCCTGGCATGTGCACTGGGTATACGCGAGTCGGCGTCGGAGCCCTACGTCGTTGAAAGAACATTTCTTCTCGCTATCGTGCTTTAAACACGATCGTAGTACTCGTATGATTTGTCAGAGGCGTCCTTGCTATAGCAGGAACAGAGGAGAAGAACAGACCCTGAGAAGATGAGTGTCAAGAGATAAAAAGAAATCGAAATAAACAAAAGAAAGTGATATTTACGCGAGGTACGATTAAAAAAGATTAGGTTTACTGAAAACCCTTTGTTCTCCCGCGATGCAGCAGTAAGTACTGCGCGTTCAGCGCTAACGAATGTCTAAATATCCGTGTTAAGATCCCGCCACGTCTATAATACGGGGGGGGGGGGGGGGAGGTCTCTATAACGGCAGAGCTGTCTTCTGCCGACGAATTTGCGTTCTGCGTCGAACCTTCGCACACTTTCCACGTATGAAGTTCTTTGTCTCTCTCTTTTTTTCTTTGCGTACTGCTTTTATTTGAAGTCATTCGGGTTTCAAGCAGCGTGCGATTATGTTCTTGCGCAAAGAGAAAGTATCAACAAGTAGCTATGGCAAAATACATCCGCCTCGCTCACCACGCGCGTGTCGCAACTCCGAGCTAAGCGGTTCGCCGCAAACGAGACGAGACAAAAGCGACTGCGTCGCTCTCGGAGTCCTTGCCGCAGACACACCGAGGATCTACCTTTAAAAGGCGCCCGAGCTCCTTTACTATTTGTCCGGCAGCTGAGAGTCGAGTGGCGCACTTTTGCATCCTTGCCTGTCTGCCAGTGCTTTACTGACCGCTATGCGCTCTTCGTCCTATAGAACCAAAAATATAGAAAAAAAAACTATATGACAAAAGAACAACAACTTTCGAACCTGGCTGCTGTCCATCGCCAAGACAAACGGGTCACAACTTTCGGGCTGAATTAAGCACGCGCGGCGTATCCCGAGGAGCTGAGCCGCTCATTGTCGCGGGTGCCGTCTAATTGCGGCCTCCTCCTTTTCCATGCCCTACGCGGCGGTGAGGAGGACTTCCGGGCGAGGGCTGTCGACGCTTCCGGCAATCCGCGCCGCGGGGCCAATCGTCCCGCCTTTTGTGCCCCCTGAATCCTGGGCCGATGGTTGCATCAAAAAGGACTTCCGGCGCGCCGCCTGCCAAAGAAAGTAAAACAAAGGGCGCCCCCAAAGGAGCCGCGCAGGGCGCCTTCTTTTTGGTCGCCTCGCAGCGCGAGCCAGTCGCCGAGGACGCCGCTGGAGACGCCGCTTCTTACTTCCGCCATGACTGCGCAAATACGCGACTCTTCCCCCGGAGATGTGCATGCGTGGCGCATATGCTCACGGAACCCGCGCCCCTTTTGACCCGTTCGCGCAGTCGCTCGAATGGACATCACTGCGCCACTATGACCGTGTTCCATATAGGTCGCCAAGGCATTGTTCCGATGACAAATTTGTGCGCTCGGCGATCGCCGCAGGTTAAACGAGGTCTGTTCCGCGTCCGGTTGGTTCTTCTTGGGCGCTGTTCAATATGTATATGCTGGTATGCGGAGCTGGAGAAGCATGCGCGCGAGAAGGCTCCTTGGCATCGGCGAGCTTCTGAGTTTAGATATAACAATACCACTGGGTTCACACAACGGACGAGCGAATACAGCGTACAGGGCACCCGAAACCGTTTGTGCAGCTCGATGGATTCGCCAGCTGTACGGGAATCGCGTGTAGTTCTGTTACATACAGCGCGCCACTGCGCAGTGAATTGAACGGCCGTGTCGCGGAAACCGAATATGTTTGGTTACATGCCACGCGAAATTGACATTGGCTGTGGACAGCGCGCTTTTTATGGCGTCGAAGGTAACCGGCACAGCGGCAGAGTCCTCGCTCAAAGCAGCCATCACGTGATTATAAAGATCTTACCCAGCCCGAGTGAATGCTATAAAGGAACGACACAAGAGCAAAATGCGATTGCACTCCTGATATTTTTGTATACAGGGTGTTTCTCCGGAAAGTTCGGGAATTTATATCTCGAAACTGGTGTCGTCCCGAGAATTCGTTCCAAGTGGATCCGCCTTGCGAACACCAGGGCTAAAACTTGTAGCTTGCAATATGGGTCATAAGATAATTAGCTAAAAAGTTAATTACTGACTTCTTGTTAATTAGCCGATTTTGGATCTCCATTTTTTGTGCAAGTATTGTCCGCCGCTTCGAGTAGACTGGCTCATGAACTAGAATTGTGATATCTGCTCAGGCAACGTTTAAAGATTGTTAAGTGTTCGCTGAAACAACCTGTATACCTCTAGCGTACATTTATTCGGACGTAATGGTATCTAAATTTGTGCTCTGTGGCAGAACAGGTGACTGTCAGACACGTGGAACTGTCATGTTCCTCCGCACTGACCGATACTGAGAAATTCGCGACATGTTTCAGTTAGCCCGGTTAGAAAGCGCTACCACGTGATACGCTAAAGCTTTCATACCTCGATATTAAAACTCGAAAGCAGCAACGACACAATGACGTACTATATTTAGGGTCCCCGTGAAAACGTGACACACACTGCACTCGCTTTAGACCAGCAGGCTCACGTTCTGCTTACGGAAAAAAACTTGACCTCTGACAGCCACTGCTCTTGCACGGGAGGCTTTATTCCTTCCAACTTACTTTCCTGTTCGAAGGTATATCGTCCCACTTGCGTTATTTTATCATTATAAGAGCAATTCGCCACACGGTTCTCGGATGCTGCGCAGCTACAGAGCTGCGCTATAGGCTTTGGTCTCTAAGCAATCAACCATTGTCACTTTAGACGACAGTTGGACCATCGCCAGGTAGTAGCCGGCCGTGAAATAACAGCTTTCAGTGCAGTGAAAGACGTTTCTATAGTACGGACATGGGCTCAAAATAATACAGACAATTTTATTTAGTGACTCGCGCTCGTTGTCAATGCTTTTTTTTCTTGTATGTGCTAGTGTTTGAGCGACGTAAAGTGTCGTTTCTATTTATTTTTTATTTGTTGAGGTTTTCCGTACAAGTCGGTCGTGGTAACTGGAGGCGTTCTGCTTGCAAACTCTCCATTTATACCCATGTTGACCTGCAGCTAACTCGCTTATATTGACACGTGTACTTATCATTATCAGGCGACCACATTTTGTCGCCTAAGAAATGTTATCGCGCAGCGCGGGACGCGCCTGCATTTATCCGAAGTTTCTGGAAAGTTATCGATGCTTCTATCCGCTGTCTGCTGTCACCGAACCTTGTGTTATCTGATTTCATCACGTGACTCGAATGGTGCAGAACTTTGTGGAAGGCATGCGGGTCCCAACGATTAGTCTGGAACATTCGTCGACTGCTGTATAAAAGCCGACGCACTTTACCCGCTGATCAGATTTTTGACGATCGCCGACCGTGTTCGCCGCTATCGTTGTGCTATAAGTGTAGCCTGTTTTTGTGGGCACAGGTTCACCCAATAAAAGTTAATTTTGTCTTTCACAGTATTGCTAGTGTGTTCTTCAACGTCACCACCACGTGACGTCTGGTGGAGGTGCTTTTCGTTCATGTACCGCACGCCCCCGATTAGCCGTGATCCAAGCCCGGACCGCAAAGAGAACACAAACGCCGCCAAGAACCAGCGAGGTAGCCGCAGGCTGCAAGGACTGCACCCGGAGCACGAACTTTAGCCTGAGACGACCAAGAAGATCGCCAACAAGTCGACCCCAATGGCATCCCCGGCATCCCCCATCGTGCTGCAACAGCCCAGGAAGCCTCCGACGTTCCGCGGTTCAACGTTCGAGGACCCGGAAAGCTGGCTTGAGACATACGAGAGGGTCGCTGCTTTTAACAACTGGAACAGCGACGACAAACTGCGACATGTCTTCTTCGCATCGGAAGACGCTGCCAGGACGTGGTTCGAGAACCGAGAAGCCACCTTAATGACCTGGGTGCTGTTCCGAAGCGGCTTCTTGCAGACATTCGCAAGCGTCGCACGCCGAGAACGAGCCCAAGCGCTGCTAGAAATCCGGGTGCAGCTACCTAATGAAACAACCGCGATCTTTACAGAAGAAATGAGCCGCCTATTCCGCCACGCCGACCCGGAAATGTCCGAGGAGAAGAAAGTCCGCCTACTGATGCGTCGTGTAAAGGAGGAACTTTTCGCCGGAATGGTACGAAGCCCACCGAAGACCGTAGACGAGTTTTTTCACGAGGCCACTAGCACCGAGAAGACACTGGAAATGCGGAACCGGCTATTCAACCACCGCACGAACTCGACAAACTACGCCGGAGTTGCGTCACTGGCCACCGACGACCTGCGCGAGACTATCCGAGTGATCATGCGGGAGGAACTACAGAAGCAGAAGCTGTTGCCTTCATCACAGCCTCAAGTGGCTTCGATTGCCGACGCTGTACGTGAGAAGCTCCAGCAACAACTCGGAGTACGCCCTGAATCGCCGCAGCCTCAGCCGCAAGCAATGACTTACGCCGCTGTAGCCCCCCCCCCCCCCCCCCCCCGCCGTCACGTTCCCCCTGCGCGCCCACGGCAGGGCCCAGTGACGACACAGTTCCGTCGTCCACCACCACTCCCGTCGCCAGCACGCCAAGCCGTCACCTCACGTGGCGTTCCGAGGAAGACTGACGTTTGGCGCGCCTCCGACCACCGCCCGCTTTGCTATCACTGCGGAGAAGCCGGGCACATCTACCGCCGATACCCATACCGAGAGATGGGACTCCGAGGATTCGCCGTTAACGCGCCACGACCACAGATTGGCGAACGACCTCGCGATATCGCCGACTACCTGGCCGCCACTCAGTGGAGCTCTCGACAACCGTCCTTTTGCCGTCACCAGGCGCTACCTGTCGCCGCAGCGCCGACCATACACTGGCCGAGCCCGAGGCAGCTCTGCGACTCCATATCCGGAAAACTAAAAGCAGCAACCGATGGAGGTGCGGTTGCTGTTCGTCGAACTGACGAAGATTCTCCGCCGCCGACGAAGAAACTACCTCGACGACATAACAACACGCCGCCGCCCCGACGAAGTCTGGAAGCAAATAATATGACGACGAAAAACGACCTGACGACGTCACATGCCAGCCACAGGTCAACGCGACGCAGGCGTGATCCGATGCCAAGACCGAACTGTAATGCAAGACAAAGAGCCACCCACCTCGTCGTGCTTGTCGACGGCCACACAGTCACCACCTCAGTCGATACTGGGGCCGATTACTTCGTCATGAGTGGACACATCGCCGCCCAGTTGAAGAAGCGCATTATCAATAGAACCCTTGGCTCATCGACACACACTTGAACGTACCACTTTGCTACACAAGATTGTACACGGCCAAAGTTGCATTGATGCCCCGATTTCCTTTAGTCATCCCACTGGGCGTGCCACGCGCCGTTCACACCCACTTAATATTGTTCCTTTCCAGTCATTTGTAAATTGTTTTAAGTATTCCTTTTTTCCAAGCACTGTTGAAATTTGGAACAGCCTAGCTGGTTCCTTGCGGGGAAAACCTAATGAAGAGTTTGTGAGTTTGTGAAGAATTGTCTAACCATATTTTGTAATTACGTTTCAAGTTCATTGTATGTTGTGTTGATCTAATCCCTGGTGTATCCACTCCTGCTACGTCTCATGTATTGAGACAGCAGTATCTGTAAATAAATAAATAAATAAAGTTAAAACTGCATGGGAAGGCCCTCAAATTCGAGCCGCTGGAGGACACCTCATTACGCCGACTGCAATCTGCGCGGCAAGAATTACCGTTCACGACTGGACTTACCCTGCCACTTTCATTATCCTCCAACCGTGTGCACGAGACGTCATTCTCGGTGTGGACTTCCTGAACCAAAACGGCGCAATCATAGACCTGAAGTCAAAATCGACAACGCTGTCGGAAGATCAAGCGCTGCTGCCGGAGAGCTCTCATAGCCACCACGCCTTGAGTGCGCTCGAAGATCAAGTGAGCATCCCCCCATGCTCCAGCGTTATTTCCGTCGGCACCGAAACACCCGCTGACGTAGAAGGCGTCATCGAGGGCGACCGACATCTACTACTCGACCGTGAAATTTGCGTCGCAGGAGGGATCGCTCGACTCCACGGAGGGCAAGTGGAAGTTATGCTAACCAACTTCAGCCAAGAGTTCAAGCACATCAACAAGGGCACGACAATCGCATATATCGAGGAAATTGTGGAAACCAGCAATGCCTTTGTCCTCTCGGATTCTGCCGCATCTACACCGTTGAGCATAGTCCCCGAACCAGACTTCGACGTAAATCCAAGTCATCCTATGAGTAAGCAGCAACAGATCAGAAGTCTTCTCCGACGATAGAAAGGCTGCTTTTCGACGTCATCGAGGGTTCGACAAACACTAGTTGCAAAGCATCGCATAATAACCGAACAGTGCACTCGACCACTCCGCCAGAGCCCTTACCGAGTTTCGACGCGAGAACGCGAAGCTGTAAGACAACAAGCCGACGAAATGCTGCGCGACGACATCATCCAGCCGTCGAAAAGCCCGTAGGCATCTCGTGTAGTCCTGGTGAAAAAAAAAAAGGACGGAGCCCTGCGCTTCTGCGTCGATTATCGTCGACTGAACACGATCACAAAGAAGGACGTGCAGCCCCTTCCACGGATAGACGATGCATTGGATCGAGTCTGCAACGCTACATACTTCTCGATGGACCCCAAGTCTGGCTACTGGAAAATAGAAGTCGACGAGAGAGATCGCGAAAAGACGGCCTGCATTACCCCAGACGGCCTCTACGAGTTCAAGGTCATGCCATTCGGACTGTGCTCGGCGCCTGCAATGTTTCAGCGCCTCATGGACACGGTTTTAGCAGGATTGAAGGGGCAGACGTGTCTTGTTTATTTGGATGACGTCATCTTCGCCGGAAATTTCGACGATCACCTTAGGCCGCTTGCGACAGTATTAGAGGCCATCAAGTCATCAGGGCTCAGTCTGAAGCCGGAAAAGTGCCGCTTCGCTTACGATGAGCTTCTATTCTTAGGCCGCGTCATCAGCAAATCTGGAATACGCCCCGACCCGCAGAAGACAGGTGCCATCGCAAAGTTCCCGCAGCCAATCGACAAAAAGGCAGTGCGCAGATTCCTTGGCATGTGTGCCTACTATAGGCGCTTTGTCAAGGACTTTTCACGCACCGCGGAGCGGCTAACACATCTAACCAAATGTGATGTCGAGTTGGAGTGGGAAACGCCGCAGGCCGACGCATTTCAAGAACTCAAACGACGCACGCAGTTGCCGCCGGTACTTGCACAATTCGACGAGGACGCCGATACCGAAATTCACACTGACGCCAGTAGCCTAGGCCTCGTTGCCATCCTAGTCCAAAGGAAAGACGGACTTGAACGGGTGATATGCTAGCTAGCCGGTCGCTGTCAAAAGCGCAAGGCAATTATTCTACGACTGAAAAGGAATGCCTCGCCATCATTTGGGCTACAGAAAAATTCTGCCAAAAACACCGCGGTCGGTCGCTGCATGGCTACTGCTGCTACAGCCACAGAAACGTTGTTAGCGCTCAGAGACTCCGTGCTTACGATTACGTGGCCACTGGCTCAATTTCTGACCACGGCGTTCAGATGAAAGCGGAGGGCGAGAAGGCTGGGGGAGCGGGCTTTGCGCTGCACGTTGAAGAATCCTAGGTGGTCAAAATTAACCCGGAGCTCTCCCCCCCCTTTATAACGACTCTCGACCGATGCGTTGCTTTCGAACGTTAAGTGGCCTCAGCAGTGAATCAACGTCCAGAGGTTATTTTCCCTATGAATACCCAGTTAATCGTCTGTGAGAATATTCACGATTGGCTATTTGAATGTAAACGACGCCTGTATCCAGCTCGCGCTTACTGAAGGCGCCGCTGCTCGGCGTCCCGAATTCTTCGGCCTTACTGAAACACTAACTAAATCAATTGAGAAATTCGGCACCAAAAGATCTCGGCGAGATATTTCTTGGGCGATGGTTGTGTAGGCAGCAAACATACCAAGACCCAAAGTGCACGTACACATCCCACTTGGCACTTTCACGAGCTTCGCAGACTTTAATCGCGGGTAGTGCATAAAAAAAGCAGGGGAGTGTACGTGTAAACGACGTAAGCCACGTTATACGGTCTGTGTCCTGATTTTGGCGTTGCCTGAGAGATACGCGTACGAAACTATGTTCAGTGCGCCCCCCCCCCCCCCTTGCTTCTTACGCCTCTATATTCTAAGAAACCGAGAAAATAAAGGAGAACGGATTGCGAGTTTTCGCATCGCCCAGAAATGCCGCGAAAATGCACAACAAAACAGTTTAGTTCATGGAGAAGTTTATGTACAAGGAAACAGCTAAAATAAAGAAGGGATAACTATGGGAGACTCTTTCTGAACGCCCGATTCGCTGCGACTCAGGCGTGAATCATATATGGCGTGCACGGCGCGTCATTTATGTTTTAACCTGAAGACTGCGAGAACAATAGGATGGAACCAGAATTCCGAGGCTCATCATTGACAGCCGCTGGTATTCTGTTAAATTCAGAAAAAAAAAATGAATCGGGTGCTAATTGATTAAGAACAGATATATACATTATTCCTCGCTCCTTTCTACAAAAAAAAAAAAGCAACAGCGACAAGTGACGCGTAGTGGTGTAATGACTGTCCCTCGAAGACACGGTTCTACAGTTTGCAACGAGGCCAGGCCCGTCACAACACATTATGTGCTGCGGTTATTTGCCGCCACACTACGGTCGTGTTTTTTCATTTAAGCACCAAGTTCCCATTTTTGGAATTTGTACGTGGTTTTTTTAAGGCGTCGTCGTTCACGGCCGTTCTTAAAAATACAATCCGTGTGCTGCAATACATATCTGCTTCTTAGAAAAGAGTTAGCGCGGACCCTTTCATGAAGGTAGCCCACACCAACGCTATTGAATTGGCCAAGACACGAGTAACAAAATATAACAAATTAGAGCATATGCCTGTCAAAACGAAAAATATGTTAAACTAAACAATAGTTTAAAATGACAGGTTACCGCAAGGAATTCGAATGTAGAATATAGTAAAGAAAATATAATAATGGGAGAAATAAACAGAAAGGTTTATATTTAATACGAACGACATTGAACCTAAAATAGTCTCAAAAAGTGGAACACTCACTTCACTGTGCCCAAGAATCGAGTCACCGAAACAGCAAAAATCAAAACCACCAAGATACAGTGTTGTTTCGAAATTCCCTATTGCAATATTAGATCCGTGCCATGAAAGTAGAAAAATAATCCTACGAGTACTGCTAATTAAGGAATTACAACCGTTTAATTTGGGGTTGGGGCGGCGTGGCCGCGCCCCCCTGCCTGCATCCCGCAGTATGTTTTTCAAATACTATATATTTTCGGTCATCGATTGGAGCGCCGTGCAATGTTTTTCTTTTTTTCTTTTTTTTATAGGGCCATGCCCTATTCTGTCTCGTTTTACTTAAGTCCTAATTACTTATCATCTTGTTCTTTTTCTTCTCGTACCTTTTTCTTCTTCCTATCTTCCATTTCTACGTTTATATCGCCTCCTTGAACAGCAGTCAGCGTTGGGCCTCTACCGGTAGCAGTTGCCAGCCTACTCCTTCGCTTCTTTTCCTTTCTGATGTTTGCATATACAGCGTGTCCCACATAACTTGAGCCAAGAATTTAAAAATGAAAGGCGCGTCGGAAGTGAACTGAACCGAACGCATGCTATTCGCAATAGCCTATATATAGTAACTCAGACATTGCTTTTTATTTACCCCATATTTCACTAAATAATTAGATTTAATAACACAGCTTTTTAATTATTGGCTGAGGACCCCAAGTATGATACGCCAATTTTTAGAGCACCTTCAGAAACGACCGATTGAGTTGTTTCCTTTACGATACGCATCACGTAGTCCTTTTTTTTCCTGGTTGCAAAGAAAGCCCGCGAAATATGACAAAAACCACGTGTCGGAGCGTTTGCGCAGTGGTATCGTGCTCCTCTTAGGCGTGCGTTCGGTGAACAAGGTCGGCTCCCGTCGGATGGCGCCAAAAATGCATGCTGCAAGCCGAGCGCAGCCAATGAGATAAAGAACACCCAGCCACTTCCTCGTCGCCAGTCACGATGCGCCGACCTTGTTCACCGAACGCACGCTTGAGAACAGCACAATACCATTGCGCAAACGCTCCGTCAAGTGGCCTTCTTCATATTTCGCGGGCTTTCTTTTCAACCCGAAAAAAGGACTAATTTCCCGGGATTTCTTCGCAACCCGGAAAAAAAAGGGCTAATTTAGCGGGCTTCCTTTGCAACCTGGAAAAAAGGACTGCGTCAGACGTATCGCAAAGGAAACAACTCGATCGGTGGCTTCCGAAGGTGCTCTACAAATGTGCGTATCATACTTGGGGTCCTCAGCCAATAATTAAAACGTTGTGTTATTAACTCTAAATAATTAGTGAGTTATGCGAAAAATAAAAATTGTCTGAGTTGCGCTAGGCTACTGCGAATAGTGTGCGTTCGTTTCAATTCGCTTCCGACGTGCGTTACATGTTTATATTCATGGCTCAATTATGTGGGACATCCTGTATATACGTGGTCGAGGCAATTGTCCAATGACACCTGTTCTAGTGCTAACCAGGAGTTCGGCATTAAAATGTGATGCTGTTGCAATAACAGCGTGAGCGAACGCGCCAGGCATTCTAGTTTCTGTGCGGATAGCGATGCCTTACTTGATGACTACGATGAGAACAATAAACGTCGAAAAGTATATCTTCGCGCCAAGCACGTACCCAAGATTTTTTTTTCGCGAAGGGGGGAGGCGACAATCCAAGGTAACTTTTCTATGCAAATGAGGGGGGGAGGTACCTTTACTAGTACGAATGTTTATAATGCCCATTATTAACCATCATCTTCATCAGCCTGGCTACGCCCACTGCAGGGCAAGAGCCTCTCCCATACTTCTCCAGCTACCAAGGTCGTGTGTTAATTGCGACCATGTTGTCCCTGCAAACTTCTTAATCTTATCCACCCACCGAACTTTCTGCCGCCCCCTACACGCTCCCCTTCTCTTGCAATCCAGTCCGTAACCTTTAATGACCACCAGTTATCTTCCCTCCTCATTACATGCCCTGATCATGCCCATCTCTTTTTCTTGATTTCGATTAAGATATCATTAACTCGTGTTTATTCCCTCATCGAATCTGATCTCTTTTTATCCTTTAACGTTACACCCGCCATTCTTCGTTCCATAGCTCGTTGTGTCGGCCTCAATTTAAGTTGAACCCTTTTTGTAAGCCTCCAGGTTTCTGCCCCGTAGGTGAGTATTGGTAAGTCGCAGCTCTTATACACTTTTCTCTTGAGGGATAACGGCAACCTACTGTTCATGATCTGAGAATGTCTGCCAAGCACACCCCAGCCCATTGTTATTCTAATTATTTCAGTCTCATGATCCGGATTTGCGGTCACTACCTGCGCTAAATATATAGATGTATTCACTTACCACTTCCAGTGTCTCGCTACTTATCGTAAACTGCTGTTCTCTTCAGAGACTGTTAAACATTAGTTCTCTGCAGAATAATATTTAGACCCACCCTTCTGCTTTGCCTGTCGTGGTCACTGAGCATGCATTGCAATTGGTCCCCTGAGGCACAGCGATGGCGCATACGTAGAGCATCCGCCTCGCGTGCAAGAGGACCGTGGTTCGATGCCGCGCAATTTTGCACCGGATTTTAAAAAGAAACGCGTGTTGAAAAATAGCATAAACAGTCCTGGGGTGCGGCTTGATCCCGGTGACCAGAACCGGTAACGCCACTCCCTTATCAGAGCACGACTGGCCACCCTGGTGCAGCACTTGGCCACAATCTCCTATATGAATACAACAAATCAATTCGCCATAAAGACGCGTAAACCCGCAAAAGAGAATTGAAACAACGTGTATCTTGCATGTACGCCCGTGAGATACACCTCTTCTTTACTTTGCAAGCAAGGTACCTCATCAATTGGACTCGCGCACAACAGAAACGCCGCAAGAACACCACCAAGAACAACTAAACAGGCGAAAGTGTAAAATAAACATTTGTATTAGCGCTATTTTTTAATTAGCCCTTAAAGAATTGTAGATAAATATATTATTTCGCATTTATATATATATATATATATATATATATATATATATATATATATATATATATATATATATATATATATATATATATATATATATATATAAATTGTAACGACGTGGGATCGACGAGTATGCGTCGCAGCACCGCCAAGAAACGCACTTTATCAGTCGTCCAAGGGAACAACAACGTCTTTTTCGTTTCCCCCGCTTCACCTAAAAACCCGCGCTACTTCAGCATCGTCCCCACTGGCGCATACCCGCTGAATTATAGTCCTGCCAAATATAGTTGTGTCAATATATATATATATATATATATATATTTATATTTGCGGACTAATCACAGTTCTTTTGGATCCCTCATTTACTGCTCTACCAATTCAAGTGCCAAAACCAACTCGTCTTGTTATTTGGCAAGTTGCTTAACTGTGCGTGGTCACCAGTCCCGTACAACCGTATAAAGCGCAGGACGCTGCGGTTCTAGACGTACTGAGTGAGCCCACCGCGGAAGGTTATAAAAACGCCGACATTAGCACAGCAGAGAAGTGGCTACGTCAGGCGGCTCGACTGATAACGGTAGAAGCGTCACTTAAAACACATGGAGTTATCTTCCGCTTCCGGCGGCGTTTTCTCTACTTCCTTTTTAAATAAAAAGATGTTGATCCATAAATATTTTCACAAACAACGGTTAAATTTGTTATTTTTGCACCTCCTTCCTGTTTGACTGTTGCATTGGCTCTCTCTCTTAGTAGGTCGCCTGATTTCTCAACTGCTTTCGGCACTTCCTTCCAGTTGCCAATTTTGCATGAAAAGCGCTGTACAATCAGGGAAAATCCAGACGAGATAACGGGTACCAATTATATTGCTTATGGTTGTAACGGTTATTGCTGGGTCTGATGATAAACGCTGTTTTGCATTATTTCATTTTCCACGTTATCTAACCCATATCTCGGGTATATGCATCCGAGGATCTGCCAGCGTCGTGGCGAGCCGTCACTCGAGAAAATAATGAAGCAAAATGTAAAGTTAAGCGCAACTGGCGGTTTCTCCGGCCGCCACTCGTTCCACGAGCACACAGACCAGCTGACCGCGAACCGAATCACTTTTCTGGTCCCCGGATCAGTCTAAATAAAGAAGATTGTACTAACGAAGCAGCATCGATGTGCGTGATTGTTCAATAGATGGTGGCAACTGAACTCATCACGAGTTAATCGCGCGGGCACCTAATCGATGAGAAAACTGGCGTTCACACCCCAGGAGATGCCGATAACAACGCCGTCCAAAAGGAGTGAAAAAAATTGACGACCACATTCCACTCTGTGAAGATGCAATCGCTGCGAGAGCTGACGACAGTCAAAGCTCCCAAACGAAGAGGAAAGTGTGTCACCTCCGCCGCGGGTTGGCCCTATGGTAGTGCAATGCCGGGCTGACCCGCGGCGGAGGTGAGCAGGCGTTAAGCTCTTCCCATACGCGGGTCCGACCCGCGGTGGAGGTAGGCGTTGAGCACTCCCCATACGTGGTCCCATCCCGAAGATTTTGAAGGGCTGGTTCAGGTTCCCGAGCCCGCAAGGGGTATGTGCCATTGAGCTTGGACCCTTTTTGCGCTTCACCAGGATCGGCCCACATGATGATTTTTTTTTCTGCTGACCGACGCCGAAAAAACTACGTAAGGTTAGTCATATACAGCTTTCGCTGTAAAAGGCAGCAAAATGTTGGCCGCCGAATAGAGTGATTTGTCGCCGCTTTGGAATGTGTGTGAGGAGTGGTGGCGTGGGGCGGTGAGGAGGGAGGGGGGCTTGTGCCGCTTAACTTCGTCCCCCCCCCGGGTACCTGCCTGCTTCGGACGCCTCTGAAAAACGTCTGCCAAGCATCTAGACATTCATTCGCGTTTGCAATTAACGCCCTCCGGAATCGCACGAGCTTTCTTGGCGCCTCTCTCGATCTAATCTTTCTCTTGTCCTCGCCCTTCTTTCGCAGCTGACAGCCGGCTGGTGCATCAGGGCGTGTGCGACTACTGCTTGTTCGACGGAGAGGGCAACTTCACCAGCTACGGCTACCCGCTCGACTACCCTCCGCTGCTTGAGTGCACTTACCGCGTAAAGCGGGTGGGCGGGGCCTGTTCGCTCCAGGTGCGCTTCCACGACTTCGACCTGGAAGAGTCGCCCGGGTGTCGGAACGACTACCTGGCCGTCGCCGACAAGAGGTTCTGCGGACGGCGACGCTACCGCGGCCACACAGGTACGCGGCTATATGCCGCAGCACGATTAGCATGAGAGGCGCCATGACGTGCTCTCACCGTGTGAACGTGGATATGAAAGAAAGAAATCATTCTCCACCGCTTTTTTCCCGTCATCGCCACTTCAGCCCCATAAATGGCTCGTTCCGCTGTTGTAACTATTCTTTAAAAATTTTTGCACATGACGGGACACAAAACGAAGGCTAAAGTATTAAGACTTTCTTAAAAAGACTGCATGCAGTCTCAAACCATGCAGCTGCAGTTTACGCTAAGGTATAGTAATGAAACAAGCGTACTGTCGTCACGTAGCCGGGCGATGTGAACATCGTAATTTAGCAAGCTAAGCGCCCTATTTCGAGCTTCAAAATGGTATGTGGCACTAGCTGTGTGCCTTCCTACCTCACAGAGTGCTGCTATTGGTGAAAGCAATCCAGGGCGCGAAAAGCCTTACACGATAACAAGACTGCCCTCCATCGCCCTGAGCATCAAAGTGCATAAACGAACATTCGTGAGAGGTACATAGACGTGTTATGTTATAATAGGCTGCGTTAAATAAATGTAGCAAGTCTTATTCTCTCTGTTTCCAATGCCAGCGCTAGACTTTCTAGAAAACGCCTTTGGATCTTCAGTTTGTCCCTCCAGGCCGTTCAACAGGGTGGTGGCACATCTGCCTCATTAGTATGTTTAGAATGTGCGCGGAGATTCCAGCATGCTTAGTGCCGGGCAAACTAGAAGAGAAGCGTGATGATCACTGCTTTAAAGGGACACCAAACAGCAACGCCAGATGAGCTTATACCAACAAAATATTATTTTAAAGCTTTGTTTTCTTTAGCTGAAGCATGTTGATTGGTAGCGCAGAAATGGAAAGGCAAAGCCATCGGCCCTGAATTTCACGCGTTCACCTCAGCGCCATACGCCTTTGTGACGACAAGGATTTCAAAGTTTTAATCTGTAGGCCGAAATGCTTCCAAACATTTAGAACGCAATGTAAATCTTGTTTATGTTTAGGCTATAGAATGCTCGAGAGCAGACGCTGTTAAACCCATGACGTCACGAGAAGCTAGTGCGGAGATTTCAAGTTTGCGTCGCCACCTGTCTTTTCATTATCCCTGCTTTCTGCCTTACCAAGCCTCCGCTCACGTAGACTGATATTTTTTATATTCCGCGAGTCTAATTGAACAAGCTTAACTTAATACTCCTACTCAGTGTTGTAATTAGTGTGTTAGCTCTCGAAGGTTAACAATCGACTGAAATCATTCTAGTTAGGGAACACTTGATTTCTCTGAGAACTCAGCTTTTGACAGGTGCGAATGAAGAGGAAGGCTACAAAAGGCAAACTCGTATCGTGACGGTCGTTTTTCATTATTTTTTAGCGTCCCTCTTCTTTTTTCTATCTCCATCGCAGTTGCCTGATAATCTGTCTGTCTGTCTGTCTGTCTGTCCGTCCGTCCGTCCGTCCGTCCGTCCGTCCGTCCATCCGTCCGTCCGTCCGTCCGTCTGTCTGTCTGTCTGTCTGTCTGTCTGTCTGTCTGTCTGTCTGTCTGTCTGTCTGTCTGTCTGTCTGTCTATCTGTCCGTCCGTCCGTCCGTCCGTCCGTCTGTCTGTCTGTCTGTCTGTCTGTGTCTGTCTGTCTGTCTGTCTGTGTCTGTCTGTCTGTCTGTCTGTCTGTCTGTCTGTCTGTCTGTCTGTCTGTCTGTCTGTCTGTCTGTCTGTCTGTCTGTCTGTCTGTCTGTCTGTCTGTCTGTCTGTCTGTCTGTCTGTCTGTCTGTCTGTCTAAACTGGGTATGTACCGATGTGTACAGATGTGCCACTCCTCAACGAGCCTCTTTCACGCCGACATGGGCCTCCGTATACGATGCAGGACTGGGTATAGTGTGCTTTTTGAAGAAACTATGTTACGCCGACTTGGATGGGTATGTGCGACTCTATCTGTGCTGGTCTCCAATGAACCCCTTTGATGCCAACTTCGGTCACGGGTGCAGATGGTAGGCGCGCTCTTCTGAATACGGGTGTTGCTCCCACACGCAACCGGGATGCGCAGGTTCGCCCACCTATACTCGCGGACAACTTTCTGTGGCCATGAAGGGCAGGCTACGGAGGCAACGCGTGCGCTAGGGAGAACTCTTGTGACCGCGTTTTCATCCACGGTAGTTTAAGTTGGGGAAGAAAAATCATACACACCTTATTAGTAACAGTTAAATAGGAGAAAATACACCACTGAATGTGAAAATCTACTTATTTTGCGGCTTTTCTCTTCTGCGTCTGGGCAAACGTGAAACAGTCACACATGCAAGCTGCGTTGATTCATCGTCTGTTTCGAGCAACCGAATGCACTGTCACACGCTGGCGGACTGCTTGGCGTGGTAACACATGCGCATAGCTCCATCCCCGTAGCTTTCCCTTCATAGCCATAGAAAGTGGTCCGCGGGTATAGTGTGTTCTGTCCAGAACTGCGCTTCGCGCGCGCGCAGCTGCACGCCTCAGCCATAGAGGTGGCCTATGCGGCCGCGGCTCCTTTCCAAGTGAGAAGGCGCCGACTAGTGCGGACGTGGAAAGATCATCTCCCGCTTTCGCAAATGTTTTCGGTCTGCGTTTTGTGTCACCTATCGCTGAAATGCATGCCATTCAACACGGTTTCTTCCGAGGACTTCCTTCGATGAGTGGCTTTTGTGCGGAAATTGTGGAACTTTTTGAGTCGACTACACCGCGGCGACGCTATGCGTGGGTAGGCTTAGGCCTAAACCAACGAAGAGGGGCATTATGCCCGAAGTAGAAATGGTGGTAGGAGAGGAAATCTCCGAAAGAGCCAACAGCCCAGGCTGGACTATAGCGTTGGGCAAGAACAAGAAAGCTCGGCAAGAAACACCAGTTTCAACGAGCAAGAGATCCTACGTGGGCTCGAACGGTGGCTGCCTCACGGCTGCCCCGCAAAGCGTGCTGCAACGTCTCGCAGCCTCGTCGATGCTCCCCAAACTACCTACGGAGCACATACGAATTATTATAAGCCCAAGGGGCGGGCTGGACGTCAGGAGGACAAGCCAAATCAAGCTGACTCAAGCCTTGGCCATGGCGGCTGACTAGCCCCCACAGAAACCGAGGGGACATAGTCTGCCCTAATTTCACTGAAAAAGTTCTCGTCGTTTCCAGCCCGTAGAAGAGCGCCTCCCCTTATGCAGGGATCCAGCAAATTCGCATAAGCGAAGGTCTATACAAAGTGGCCGGATACATTGCGGCCCCAAACAACACCTGCAAAGGGGTCATACGAGGGGTCGACGCAGACATCAGCGAGGCCCAACTCCAGTGCATGATCGTCAACCAGCGTATCCCGAAGGCTCTGGAAATCAAACGAATTAAGAACACCACCACAGTGGTCGTCCTCTTCGACGGCATGATAGTGCCTATGTCATGTGCGGCGTCAGCTTTCTGCGCTGCACGCCCTACAAACGGCAAACCGAGGTTTGCTACGCGTGTGGCAGTTTGGGACATCGTGCGGACTTTTACCCCAACCCCGCCAATGAGGATTGCCGGGGCTGTGGACTAACCTCCCCACCCCGATGACCACCAGTGTTCGCCGAAGCGCGCCCTTTGCGAAGGCCCGCATCTTACGGCGGACGGCGCCGTAAGCGCGCCAAGGACAAGCACCAGCAGCAACAGCTGGCCAAGGAGAACCGGCCACTTGACTCCAGCGCGGCGGGAGCCCCCAGGAGGGAGCGCTCCGTCACGCCAGCTGGTCGACAACGCAGCCTCTCCAGAGGGCGCTCTCGTTCCCGAGGGCGCTCTACCTCCCGGGTTCAGATCCAGGAAACGCCAACCTGGGCCGATCGTGTCAAGCCGAAGCAGACGACGCCGGCTTCAAAGGTAACGGAGGTAGCATTGCCGGAGCGTAAAGTCGATCCCAGAGTCGCTCAACTCATGCAAGCGAACGCTCGGCTCAAAGCAGAAATGCAGCAGATGAGGGCCGACTTCGAGTCGCTCCGTAAGTCTTACCCCTCGCGAGCCGAGAAGCAACAGGTGCCCCCATTAGCGGAGGCACAGGCGCGCTCGAGTAAACGTAGGGCCGCGCCCGCAGAGGGGGACGCTGACTCTATGGAGACCGAGTCCAATAACAAAGACTCAGAAAGCATGCAGCGGGCAATTCAGCAGCTCGCTTAAAGCGTGACTGTCCTCCTTAAAAGGATGGCGCCCCTGGAAAGTGCACAGGCAGCGTTAGCAACGGCTAGGCAGCCTTCGAGGGAGCCCCGTCGGGCACCTTTACCCGCAAGCACTGTCCCCGTCAACAAGATGGTGGAATGGCCAAAGCAAAGCAATCACCATGGTGGTCAATCCCAATACGTTGGTTGTGTGGCAGTAGAACTGTGCCAGTTTCCTATGGCGCAAAGCTCCGCTGCAGCAATTCGTTTCGGCACAGGCGGTCAAACCGCACGTAATTCTATTACAAGAGACTCTCGATGACGCGCCCACCTTCCTGGGATACTGGGTTGTATCGATACGGGAAGAAGGAAAGCGGGGTTTAGCAGCCTTGGTCGCACGGAAGCGCTTCTTTCAAGTACACTAATTACCACTTGGCAAAACCAGGGCGGATATAATTATGGTCCAAATTATCCCTAACAATTGGCGCAAGAGCAATGACTTCCTTTAGAACATATACAGTTCGCCGTCGGATCAGCGGCAGGTATTCGCCACGATCATGACAAAAGCGGTGGCCCTGAGCAAGGGGGCCTCCTTAGTGATAGCGGGTGACTTCAGTGCAGCCCACGACGCCTGCAGATACCCCCGCCCATCCACCAAGGACAACCTCCTTGTCCAGGCAGTTGCTGACTGCTCACTGGAATTGATTACGGATGCTCAATACCCGACGCGAACCGGCACGTCGGTAGTCCGAGACACCACTCCGGACCTGGTGTTCTTCAAGGCTGATCCACACGAGGAACCAAATTGCTCTTTTGGACCGCGGTTAGCGCATCACGTGATAGGACGTCAGCAGTTCGTGCGGACCGCCGTTGGCCCGCGCAAGACAACGGCCCTCGTGGTCCGAAAAATCGTCGACGATTTTTCCCGTTTCAGTTTTGGCGGTGGACCGCACGCAAACCGCAGAAATTTTGGCGTAGCCAACGAATGTTGTCCGGCAACAGAGTGTCTTCAGCGAAATCCAATCTAGTTTTCGGCTCAGCAAAAGCCAGTCGTTTCATGTCCGCCGCTCCGCCTACGCGTGCGTGCGTGCAGCAGATATATTTTTTAAACAGCATGTCCTCTTGGAGTGACGAGGAGGTTTTTTATTTTGTAGCCCTCGTTGAGCAGTTCCCGGCTTTGTGGGACTCGAGCCGGAATGACTACAATGAAAACGCGAAAGGGCGTTGGTGTAGCTGGTTGGTCTGCGCTGCCATCTGATAGGCGGTCCGCCGGGTGGATGTACTCTGTGCCTGACCGGACCACGGCGGGCCGTGACGTCGCATCACGTGACCGATCGGCCCGCAGACTTGGTCCGTCGTGTGGATCGGCCGTCAAGAATACCCCCGGAGCAGGATGGCAAAATTTGTGAGAGAACCTGGGTAGCGACCACTTCATTGTGAATATTACCCTAACAATAATCACAGCCTCTACCAGGGAATTTAAAGTGACGGACTGGGATGCCTTCCGGAAAATGCGGAAAGCGGACCAGACCGACTACGATAATCTCGATAGTCTGTTCACAAGACTACAGAAGGACGTACAAGCTGCGACCAAGGTGGTTAAGACCGACCTAAAAGTAGATCAGATGTATGCGCCCCTTGCGCACCTCCTAGAAGCCAAAAACTCCATCCTGAGACGCTGGAGAACGCATAGACTCCACCACCGACTTCGCAGGAAAATTGCGGAGCTCAATCATACAATAGAAACTCATTCCATCGCACTGTCCAAACAACAATTGAACTAAGTGTGTACCTCGGTTGGGCAGGTGAGAACGGGGGGCAAATGGAACCTGTTCAAACATTTACTCGACGATTCGGAAAGCAAAAGCAATCAGGGACTAGCCATCGATCGCATAGTTCATAATCAAAAGGCGGCAGGTTGATTTGAACACGTCTTCCTTCAACAGTTCGCCGAAAAGTATCTCTCGCCTCGCCCCTCCGGCGACGGGAATTATCCTCGTTACCTGGGGGGAGCGGTGGGGGAGCTGGACGCCCCCTTCGCGGAATGCGAAATCTAGGGGATGCCCCAAACGCTCAACGGTCGCTCTACATCGGGCCCGGATGGCGTCTCCAATAAGCTCTTCCGTAATGGACGAACACTCAGTTGCGATGCTCACCGAGGAAGTCAATAAAATCTGGGAAACGGGCCTCGTCTCAGAGTCGTGGAGGACAGTCTCAGTGGTGCTCATACCGAAACCAGGCAAACCCCTTGTGCCGGGGAACATGCGGCCACTGCGTGGGTAAGCTGGACGAACATGCCATTCACAACCGTATATCTAGGCACATGGAAACTAATGAGATATTCACCCACAATATGGTCGACTTTCGGCCGGCACTCTCTACACAGGACGTCATGCTACTTCATCATCATCATCATCATCATCATCATAATCATCATCATCATCAGCCTGGTTACGCCCACTGCAGGGCAAAGGCCTCTCCCATACTTCTCCAACTACCCCGGTCATGTACTAATTGTGGTCATGTTGTCCCTGCAAACTTCTTAATCTCATCCGCCTACCTAACTTTCTGCCGCCCCCTGCTACGCTTCCGTTCCCTTGGAATCCAGTCCGTAACCCTTAATGACCATCCGTTATCTTCCCTCCTCATTACACGTACTTCCCATGCCCACTTTTTCCTTTATTTCAACTGAGATGTCATTACCTCGTGCTTGTTCCCTCACCCAATCTCCTCTTTTCTTATCCCTTAACATTAGACCTATCATTCTTCTTTCCATAGCTCGTTGCGTCGTCCTCAATTTGACTAGAACCCTTTTCGTAAGCCTCCAGGTTTCTGCCCCGTAGGTGAGTACTGGTAAGACACAGCTATTATAGACTTTTCTCTTGAGGGATAATGGCAACCTGCTGTTCATGATCTGAGAATGCCTGCCAAACGCACCCCAGCCCATTCCTATTCTTCTGATTATTTCCGTCTCATGATCCGGATCCGCAGTGACTACCTGCCCTAAGTAGATGTATTCCATTACGACTTCCACTGCCTCGCTGCCTATTGTAAATTGCTGTTCTCTTCCGAGACTGTTAAACATTACTTTAGTTTTCTGTAGATTAATTTTTAGACCCACTCTTCTGCTTTGCCTCTCCAGGTCAGTGAGCATGTATTGCAGTTGGTCCCCTGAGTTACTAAGCAAGGCAATATCATCAGCGAATCGCAAGTTACTAAGGTATTCTCCATTAACATTTATCCCCATTTCTTCCCAATCCAGGTCTCTGAATACCTCCTGTAAACACGCTGTGAATAGCATTGGAGAGATCGTATCTCCCTGTCTGACACATTTCTTTATTGGGATTTTGTTGCTTTCTTTATGGAGGACTACGGTGGCCGTGGAGCCGCTATAGATATTTTTCAGTATCTTTACATGCGGCTCGTCCACACCCTGATTCTGTAATTCGTCCATGACTGCTGAGGTTTCGACTGAATCAAATGCTTTCTCGTAATCGATGAAAGCTATATGTAAGGGTTGGTTATATTCCGCACATTTTTCTATCACATGATTGATAGTGTGAATATGGTCTATTGTTGAGTAGCCTTTACGGAACACTGCCTGGACATTTGGTTGGCGAAAGTCTAAGGTGTTCCTGATTCTATTTGCACTTACTTTAGTAAATATTTTGTAGGCAACGGACAGTAAGCTGATTGGTCTATCATTTTTCAAGTCATTCGCGTCCCCTTTCTTATGGATTAGGATTGTGTTAGCGTTCTTCCAAGATTCCGGTTCGCTCGAAGTCATGAGGCATTGCGTATACAGGGTGGCCAGTTTTTCTAGAACAACATGCCCACCATCCATTAACAAATCAGTGTTACCTGATCCTCTCCAGATGCCTTCCCCCTTTGCATAGCTTCCAAGGTTTTCTTTACTTCTTCCGGCGTTACTTCGTGGATTTCAAATTCCTCGAGACTATTCTCTCTTCCAATATTGTCGTGGGTGCCACTGGTGCTGTATAAATCTCTGTAGAACTCCTCAGCCACATGAACGATCTCATCCACATTAGTAATGATATTGCCGGCTTTGTCTCTTAACGCATACATCTGATTCTTTCCTATTCCTAGTTTCTTCTTCACTGCTTTGAGTCTTCCTTCGTTCCTGAGAGCATGTTCAATTCTATCCATATTATATTTCCTTATGTCAGCTGTCTTACGCTTGTTGATTAACTTCAAAAGTTCTGCCAGGTATATTCTAGCTGTAAGGTTAGAGGCTTTTCATACATTAACGTTTCTTGATCAGATCTTTCGTCTCCTGTGATAGCGTACTGGCATCCTGTCTAACGAAGTTACGACCGACTTCTATTGAACATTCCTTAAAGATGCCCATAAGATTGCCGTTCATATCTTCAACACTAAGGTCCCCTTCCTGAGTTAAGGCCGAATACGTGTTCTGTAGCTTGACCCGGAATTCCTGTATTTTCTCTCTTACCGCTAACTCATCGATTGGCTTCTTATGTACCAGTTTCTTCCGTTCACTCCTCAAGTCTCGGCTAATTCGAGTTCCTACCATCCTATGGTCACTCCAGCGCGCCTTGCCGAGCACGTCCACATCTTGTGTGATGCCAGGGTTAGCGCGGAGTATAAGGTGTATTTCATTTCTAGTCTCGTCATTCGGGGACCTACACGTCTACTTTCGTCTATACCGCTTGCGGAAGAAGATATTCATTATCTGCATATTATTCTGCAAACTCTATTAATAATTCTCCCCTGTTATTCCTACTGCCTCCACCATATTCCCCCCGTGACTTGTCTGCAGTCTGCTTCATGCTTACCCTGGCATTGAAGTCGCCCACCAGTGTAGCGTGTTTTGTTTTGACTTTACCCATCGCCGACTCCGCGTCTTAATATAAGCTTTCGACTTCCTGGTCATCATGGGTGGATGTAGGGGCGTAGACTTGTACGACCTTCAATTTGTACCTCTTATTAATTTTCACAACAAGACCTGCCACCCTCTCGTTAATGATATAGAATTCCTGTACGTTACCAGCTGTATCCTTATTATTCAGGAATGCGACTCATAGTTCTCGCCTCTCCGCTAAGCTCTGGTAACAGAGGACGTGCCCACTTTTCAGCACTGTATATGCTTCTTTGGTCCTCCTAACTTTACTGAGCCCTAGTATATCCCATTTACTGCCCTCTGATTCCTCCAATAGCACTATTAGACTCGCCTCACTAGATTACGTTCTAGCGTTAAACGTTGCCAGGTTCAGATTCCTGCCAGATGCCAGGTTCAGGTTCATGCTACTTATAAAGAGGCAAATCACTGATGATGACACTAGAGACACTCGGGGCATCCTTGGTCTAGACTTGTCCTAGGCTTTTGATAACATCTCGCACCAGTCCGCACTAGATGCCATCTCGGACTTGGGCCTGGGGCTACGATTCCATGCGTACGTTAGCTCCTTTCTCAGGGATCGCAAGGCCACTGTCAAAATAGGGCAAATCAAATCCAAAAAATTTACATTGGGAACGAGAGGCACCCCGCAAGGGGCGGTCATCTCTCCCCTACTGTTTAACATGGCCATGAAGGGCCTCTTGGGCATACTGGCGATAGTAAGAGGAACGGGACGTCCTCTACGCAGTTGACGTTACCGCGTGGTGCATGGGAGGGTCTGACGCTACAGTTGGGAGTGCGCTCCAAGAGGCGCTCGACATCACAGAACACTTCCTACTGGACACTTGCCTGAGTCTGTCACAAACCAAGTCCGAACTTCTGTTCCATAAACCCACCCGACGGGAGCTTAGGTGCTCCACACCCTTAGATCAAGTTCTATATTTGTTGTCAGGCCCTCTATACGAGGGATGTACAACAAATCCACAGAGTGGATGCCATCAAGGTCCTCGGACTCTTGCGGTAATCTCGCGGGGGCAACTCACAGACTATAGCCAGCATTACCTCCAAGACGGAGAATGTGCTTCGGCTTATCCTCAGGTTATTGAACCTTAGGAGGGGTGTAATCGAGAGCAATCTCCTCAGACTCTACCAGGCGTTTCTTATGAGCCACGTTAACTATGTTGCCTCCGCGTTGCGCTGGTCTAAACGAGATGAGGCCAACATCGGCGCCCTCGTGCGCAAAAGCATCAAGCGCGTGCTGGTTTTACCACTCACTACCAGCCCCGCGCGTCTCATGCAACTATAGGCATGCACCCTGTCAGAGGTTATCGAGGCCCAACGACTGGCCCAAATAATACGACTCTCATCATCGCGAGCGGGGAGACGCATGCTCGAATCCGTTGGATGCGGTCACCAGAAAATCACGGAGCGCAACGTGACCCTATCACCCATGGTCCGAGATACGTTCAAGGTAGATCCAATGCCACGTAACGTCCACCCTCAATAGAATGTAGGGTGCCGGGTAGCCCGGGCTCGTTCCCTGTTAAAAGTGGCTGCGGCCACTCCGAATCTTCCATGTTTTGTCGACGCCGCCCAGTACGGGCGCTCTGATCACTATGCCGTAGTTTCGGTTGACTCTAATGACACTCTCGTTAACTCAGCATCCGTGCGGAAGGTTTCTGCAACAGTAGCCGAGCAGGTTAATATAGCTATAGCACTGAAGGACCCTCTACGTCCCAATATCTTTACAGACTCCAGGTCTGCAGCCCGAGTGTTTGCTTCCGGCTCGATCTCAAAGGAGGCAGCCGCCATCCTCGGCAGCGAGGGGGCTGCTGGTTTTCATATCATCAAATGGTTCCCGGCCCATATGGCAATCAATGTGCACTCTGAGGTTGTTAACGCCAATGAGTTGGCCTATGACTGTGCGCGAGGTCTTACACACCGCGGCACTTCCGGTGGACTCACGGGCGGCGACTTAGGACTGTACAGGGATTCGCTTCTCACCTTCTCACCACTCTAACCGACTGGGAGGCAGCCCTTAAGAGCGGCGACCTTTCAGAGCAACTAAGGGCTGTCCAGAGGGCCTGCGACAGGGCGGAAGACCACGATGTTCCAACCGCGACGGCTACGGGGACTCCCTGAAAAGGGAGGTACCCTAACACGGTTCCTCAGGAACATTAGAAAAGTTCTCTGTCTGTCTACCTGCCTGCCTGCCTGCCTGCCTGCCTGCCTGCCTGCCTGCCTGCCTGTCTGTCTGTCTGTCTGTCTGTCTGTCTGTCTGTCTGTCTGTCTGTCTGTCTGTCTGTCTGTCTGTCTGTCCCTTCCAAGTCCCGTCACGCCGATCAAAAAACTCTGCCGGTCATACACGCGGAGCATTCTGGGTAACGCAAGCGTCGGAGTCCGGCATGTTGCACGAGACGTTCATTTGAGGGATCGCCAGCCATTTGTGCGCAAGCGCGAGTAAGAACGAGCGCGAGAGAGAAAATCTGGGGGCTTTTGCTCCTTCAATATGTGACTCTGCCTAGGGACTATGGAGGACATTTCTTGGCATGTGTTGTAGGCGTTTGTCTGACGGACCACCGCGTACGAGAGCCACGTTGGCGCGCCGGACTGTGGAGGGTTCACCTCTCCCCAACGTAAGATAACGTCAGCGCGCGCGCCAACGTTTCGCCAGACTATAAACTGAATTAATTTCCTCCAGCTTTAAGTTCTTATTTCCCGGTTGATCGAGCCATCAGAGGGAGTGCGGCTTCGCCTGTGTTGATGACCAAGTAAAGAGAACGAGAAGTATCGTGCAGAAATTGCGGCGCAAGCCCTTTAATTGCAAAACTTTTTTTTGTTAACGCAAGTGCCGTTTTTTGATTCACCATCGCCACGGCCTTCATTTCGTTCATCTATCGCTACCGTGACTGGCAGGCATCAAAAAGTCTGGCCATTGAGAAAAGGGCCTCGTGTAAGACAAGTTCCTTGGATGGGACCGAAAGTCGTATCGCGGTTTTTGGGCACGTAAAACCCCAAGATATTGACACGTGAACTCGTTTATCATTTACGGGTGAACGCTTTTACCGTCTAAGAAATTTTATACCTCAGCGCAAGATGCGTCTACATGTATCGGAAGTTTCTAGAATGTTGTCGATGCTTCCATCCGCTGTCTGTTGTCGCCGAACCTTGTGTAATCTGATAGCATGCATGCCTGACGCGAATGGCGTAGAACTTTGTGAAAGGCATGCGTGTCCCAGCGATTACTCTGGAAGATTCGACGACTGATCTATAAAATCCGACGCGCTTGACTCGCTGATCATATTTTCGACGATCGCCGACTGTATTCGCCGCTATTGTGGCGCTATAAGTGTAAGTGCCCAATAAATGTTATTTTTGTCTTTCACAGTATTGCTACTGTGTTCTTTAACGTCACCACCACGTGACAATATGATAACATACAAATATATACAAAGCCATATCAGCAGCGAAAGTTAAAAGGGATGCGGGAAATTATGGGGGCAATATGTGGGCAAAGGTAAAAAACGTACAAGGCCTAATTAGGAAGGTTGTCGGTAATTATCAGATTTTTCCGTTAATATTTTGCCCAATCCATTTCGAACTTTCAAAAGAACTGCCTTGAGCGAGAACTACTCCCTGTATCCTGTTTAAACTTTGTAGCACTAAATCTATGCACGAACAGCCTTTCTGTACGAAAAGTCACCTTAACAGTTTTGCAGGAAACCGTCTTGCGATTCTGCAACTTCGATCTATGTTGCCACTGTACTTTTTTTCTATACCTTTCTTCTCCTAGAAATTGTGGACTTCCCTAAGGAGAGTGACGAGGTGACGTTCTACCTACACACCAATCCGCTCGTCTCCGGCAAGGGTTTCTGGATCGAGGTCAACCGGCGGCCCGGTTTCTGTGACACACGCAAGAATGTGGGTAAGTGCGCGACAGTAAAAAAAAAAGGAAGAAAAAGGATTCGAAGGAAGTCATCGCTAAATCACTTCGAAGTGATTCCAAGCAAAGCTAGACACGTATAAATGTGGCCACGAATCAATGACGAGAATTCGAGAATGCGTTTGCCTCATGCGGCGCGTTGAAGTCTATATGTTACGAACAGGTACAAGTTTATTAGAAATAAGCGAGTGCCTTATAAGCCTTAACTTGATCCGCATTTTTTATGCGAAAGCGTCAAGCGGCACATTGAGCGAGAAAGCCGGCGTCTGTCGTCTGGACAAGCGAAAAACGGCACCTAAATTCCCATTGGCTGCGACGCCACGTCACGAGCGCGCCTCGACGAAGCAGGGCGTGCGAAAGGGGACACCTGCTGCTGCTATGGCGCGCCAGGTGTTGCGTGAGGGGCGAGGGCATAGCCGCGACGCCACGTCACCCTTGCGCTCGCTCTCGGAAGCCTGTGTTACGTGGTGTTGTGCCTTGCGGCGTACAGAAAACAATGACGAAGCACGTTAAAAATATGCAAATACGACGTAGCAAAGTAATAAATCAAGAAGAAAGCAATGAATCGCGGAACGTCGTAGATGAGTACGCAGTGAGTCGGCAAATGACGCATAGCTCAAGCAGCCTACAGAAGGAGAAGAGACCACGTCGGCAAGGCAGACCGAGCTGAGAAGCGGAACGAGAAGGAAGATGCGTTGGCTTGGGTCGGACGCCAACGTTCAGTAGGTGAACAGTTGTCGGAGGGACCTGGTCGAGCGCCAACGCACGAGGATACCTAACATGTCTTCCGGTCCCGTCAACCAGCCAACGAACAAGAGTCTGCAAGAGGTCTCGCACCTTCTGCCGTCTCCACTCGTGCAGTTCATCGAGCGACGCGTGCAGCATGCCAGCTTCGTGGCGCACCAGCCAAACTGAGTGCGCTGTGATAGTCGGTCTGAAATTTGTAGGGACGCTTGGTCTCGCTTGCCTCCAAGAGCTGCGTCAGTGCATTTCCTCTTTTTATGTTTGAATGTGTGTGTGTGTGCTTTGGCTGTTGCCATTCCTTCCTAGCTGTCCTCGGAGCCGCCTGTGACTCTGACAATTAAGCCTACTCCCTGTACCACTTTGTAACACAAGCGTTACATTGCGATTCGGAAGGCTTTTTTATTTGAATATTGTGGTTTAGAATCCCAAAGCAAGATTGGGGTCGCGGAAAACACCGTGTGGAGAGCTTGGAATTAATTTTGACCGCCAGGGGTTGCTTAACGTCCGCCTGAATTTAAGTGCATGAGCGTTTTTATTTATTTATTTGTATACTCCGATTCAGATTTGGTCGGCGCGTCCGGGAATTGAACACTACAACTCGTTTTCTGCAACAGAGCGTCGTAGGCCGGGAACCAGTGCGACGGTTCATTCCTAACAAGGAAGACGTTTCTCCCTCTCTCTTTCTTTCCCAAATGACCTGCAACACCTTATAGTGCACGTGGAACACTTTCATATCATTGTATCCGTGTTGGAAGGCGCTAAATAAAGGCTTTGCTGCTTTCAAGTGATAGAATCAAAAGCTCAAAGGCCGTTTAAGATGCAGCTTCTTGCGTAGGTAGACCGGACAATGCTAAAAAAAAACTAGCGTGATTCGTTCCAACTGTTGAAATGATCTGATCAACACTCAGCCCGATATTCAGTAAACTCGGCACGCAAAGGAGCACCACCCGTTTGGTGAAAAATTTTAGTTTAAAAGAAGCTGGGCAGAATATTTTTTGCAGGTATTTTAGGCCTGGGAGTCCCATTCGGCGCCTCTAACTTGCTATTAAGTTTCACCCTCGCCGTTGTCGCGTGCGTGTCTCTTCATTAACCACTCCCCGCGGTGCAGTGGGGCCATGCGAGGAGCGCCACTCGCACGAGGAGTTTCAGCTGTGGAGCCCGGGCTTCCCGGAGTCGTACGCGAGCAACCAGAAGTGCTGGTACTACATCCGCCGGGCCACAGACGCCGTGTGTGGCCTCGAGCTCACCTTCCTGCACTTCGAGCTGGAGCAGAGTGACAGCTGCATCTACGACTACCTCGACGTGGACGGACAGAAGCTGTGCGGATCCATAACGCCGGGCGCCGTCCGTGAGTCGGGCCCCGCACACTCTACTTGGGTGGACATGGTTGCAGGGCGGCCTGTATAGGGCCTTCTAAGTTGCCCTATGTGCAGTCTCCTCTGTCTCAATACGCAAAGGAAACAATTCCGTCGAAGGAGCTGCGTCTTATGCGTGCTTGTGTTGGTTAAAAATTCGTGGGGATCAATGTTCCAAATCTACACTGGCGCTACGACAGACACCTGGAGAGTTATTACATGTGTGTACGTGGACGCTTGCTTAACCGCGTGCGCGTGTGGGTGGCTTGCGCCTAATACTTATTGTCGACTTATTTATGCCGCGGGTGTAATACTTGTGAGTAGCGAAGTGTCACACGAAGAACTTGAAATTTGACCGCTTGTTTAAAACATGCTCACGGAAACCTAAACCGCGGCGTCGCGGCGCGGCGCATCTTTGCAAACTACGCGCTTAATGTACTCACGTGGGTACCTTCCCAGCCGTGGCCGAGGTGCGCGCATAGCGATAACTGCAAGAGGACGACGCTTTTTTCCCGTCTCGAGAAGCGTGCACCAAATACTTGCGCCCTCCTCAATAAACGGTCACCTCGGCCTTGACCCAAACAGCGACGAAATGCCCGCCTGCCTCCTCTGTGTAGCGGGGGGTAGCGGCGAGTGGTTTCGCGAGATCTGCGACCGCACTTTTCTAGGGCTTTCTTTGAAACGGCCAGAAGCTGGCCATTGCTGTTTCGCGAGGTCGCAGATGGCACGACAGCGTGTGCACCGGCTACCACCTGCGCTCTTAAATACGGAATAATGGGTACGTTTCTCGAAGACTTGTGTAGGTGGCACCAAGCTGTTCACGGTGGCATTACCCATATTTATGGATGCATGAGAATCATTGGTGTGGGAAGAGAAGCTGTTAGAAGACAGGATTTCTTAAAGATCACGACTGTGAAATAGCCGCTCCGTGTTTAGAAAAAGATTATCTACCAGCTGATAGATAAGCTTTACAATTCCGAATTTCCGAGAATGTGCGCTTCCTGAGATATATATAGCAACTCGGTTCATGGGTGGAATCATTGCTTGCTATAAAACGCCAATTATAAAGTACACTTTATATTCCGCTCATCAGGGGCAACTGCATGTAAATTGTCTCGATGAATTACGCCATGGAGAGTAAGAGTCTTAAATACACTATTGCACTTGTTATCAAAGTCTACAGCAGCACAACGAATGAACGGTACGCGCCTGCACTATCCCATTGACTCATCGTCGGTTACCACTCTCTCGATCAACTTGGAAACACGTTAATTTTGAGGCGCGGGCTGGGGCGTGGGCTGCATAGTTTAGTACTGGTAGAATGATCTGGCTGTATAATGACTACAGAGACTTTATGTTTGTCGTTTTGACTACAGAGTTCGTATCAAATGGCTGTGAGAGTAGCGAACGTGACGTTTTCTGCAGAGCCGTTGTAAGGCACGTCCACTGCGGTGGACGTGCCTTACGTGCCGCCATTAGCATCAAATGGCGAGGATACGGCAGAACGCTGACGTACGCGACAAAAGACCTTACCTCGTCCCACTCTGTGATTTCGAAGCTATCGAATAGAGCGCCACACCAAATAAGGGATTAGGTTAGTGATACTTGCGCAGTGTAAAGGCTACACGCTAAGCGACAGTGAACGCGCCGGTTACGAATATCGCATTGCGAGAGTAACAGCCGTGCACTCTTCCTCTTACAGGCGTGTTCATGTTCAACCGTGACCAACTCCTGATGCACTTCAGCAGCGACAGCCAGAACAACAAACGTGGCTTTCACATCAAGGCCCGCCAGATTACCGCATGCTACCCGGGAAGCGGTAGGTATTCCCTTCTTGAATTGCAAAACGCACCCAAAGATGTTCAACAAACACTCGCAGACATTGGCTACTGTCGGCGCCTTCGCTGTAGTAAATTGTTTTCCCTGTGTGGTTCCTGGAATAATTTGATACCTAACAATATTGTCAGACGTATATTTTTTTCCTTTTCTTTTTTTATAAGAGAGATGTGATGTAACAGGCAGCAAGGGTAGTCCACGCAGGCAAACGAAAGTTGCTTAAGCGATTGACTGAAAAGCACTACACCCAAACCAAGACTTACTACTAATTCATGTTCTAGTGGCTTTCAAACCTGCGTTTCATTTTTCTGATCATGTTCCCACGTGGAGCCAATCTCAAAAGGTAACCCTAGTGAAAATTCGTTCGCTTCTCCGTGAGCCATTGAAACGGAACTTATTGTTTAGTCTTACTTGTAAAGCTGTTTTTCGCTTTTTTTAAGTATCGGATAAGAAACAAGAAGAGGCAGTAAACATTTGCTACTCATGCTTGCTTCTTTAAGAGTCGACCTCTGCGTTTGTCTTTTTTTTTATGCAAGCGGCAGCGCTCTCGCTGAACTTACGACTTGGGCGATGTTCTATCGAAGCCGCATTAGATGCGCGAGAACTCGACGCCGCTACCAAGCGGGCTACCAGCTGCCGCTGGGAGACTCGAGCTCAAATGCCAGAAGAGTAAGGTCAGCGTGATGTCGGAAGTAGACAAAAAGTTGGCAACAGTTACCACTCTGAAACGACTGTCAGAGCCGTGGTCGAATCTCCTGTCTGTGACCTGTAGTCAGACACATTCTATCAAACTTTTTTACTGCGGCAGCAGTTAGATGATAGAAACTGAATTTGCCTTGTCCGTCCACTCGGTCACGCTGACAACCGTTGCCATATGGATGTTTTTATGCCGTTGTCAGGTTTGTTCAGGTGTTATCCTCACCATAGCGCGAAGAAGTTTGTGCACCGCAGCAGTGCTTGCGTTGCAAAGAGAGAGAGATAGAAAGAGATAAGCGGGCTCGGAAAGGCAAGGAGGTTAACGGGAGAAAATTCTGGTATGCTACCCTGCACTGGCGAAGGGGAACGAAAAATGAAAGATGGAAAGAACAATGGAGAGAAAAAGTGAATACGAGAAAAATAAACAGAGGAGGTTGGCAACGTCCGTGAGAACTAGTCTCTCTAACAGGCCACTCGAACGCGAAAATTTCAAGAGTGCCTTGACTGTTTAATGGCGTGACAACTGTCGAGTCCGGCGTTTGAAGACCATCTGCTCCTTAAGCGGCCGGTCCTCAAGACGCGCCACCGCGGCCCCGAGTGACTGCCTGTGTGCGCTGTATCGGGGACAATGGCAAAGAACATGTTCGATTGTTTCCTCGTTGCCGCAGTGGTAACATGCAGCACTATCCGCTTTTGATGCGGAAAGCAAAGGATTTTGGAAAAGCGACACCATGCCACAGTCGGTAAAGAGCCGCTGTGTCGGATCGGGGATAGTGCAGGTGGAGGACTAAGTTTAAGGCAAGTCCAGTCGATGAAGACGTGGTGCTCGGAACTATAGGTGTGTTCCACAACGATTATGTGACGTCGCTTTCAGGCACTCGAAGTTTCGCTCGTGTATCTGTTCTTGACAGCGGGACTTGTTCCTGCGCATCGTCTTCATGAGCAGATCGGGCAGCTTCCTCAGCATGTTCGTTGCCCATTACGCCGCAGTGGCAGGGAAGGAAGGAAATCAACTTTATTCAGGTCCTGCAGGCCACGAGAGCTTTGGGCTCTCATGGAGTGGGCGTCTCCCACGACGGAACCGGGAGGTTGAGTTTCCTGGCGGCGTCGTGGACCTGCTGGACGGCCCAGAGTTGGAGAGCGAGTTCTTCACTCCGGATTGCCTCTTCAAACTTGCGCTTGTCCTGGTCGTAGTTTACGTGAGCTTGCGAGCACGGCCAGAGTAAATGATGTACGTTAAGGGATGTATTGCAATTGGTGCAATGAGACTTGTCGTAGAGCTCAGGCATGTAATGGTGTAATCTGTTTTGAGTGGGGTATGTGTCTGTCTGTAGCATTCTGAGTGTAACCCCTTGAGCTCGAGTGAGCGTGCGGTGTGGCGTGCTATACTGTCTGCGTTGTAGGTAGTAGTGTTTAGTGATTTCATTGTATGTAGTGGGCGCGTCCTTATTCTCCGAGTGGTTGGGTGAAGCCGCGCGGTCTGTAAGCGCGCGCGCAGCCTCGTGTGCCG
Organism: Dermacentor albipictus; assembly: GCF_038994185.2. Classification (NCBI taxonomy): domain Eukaryota; kingdom Metazoa; phylum Arthropoda; class Arachnida; order Ixodida; family Ixodidae; genus Dermacentor; species Dermacentor albipictus. The sequence continues at coordinate 385,574 of NW_027225568.1, forward strand.
CCTCGTTAAGGTTGGGGACGTCGCCGATCTTTGGTCCTAAGTGTGCCGGGAACCAGTATATGAAGTGGTTCTTAATCTCTTTCTTTGAAACAATCCTGAGAGCCTGTGCGCAGACCGTGCCCTTTTGGAATGCTCTGATAGCGGCTATTGAGTCGCTGTAGATATGAGAAAGATTGTCGTCGGTGCGCGCAACAGCGATCGCAACCTGTTCGGCCTGCTCAGGCTTCCTTGCAATTACCGTGGCTGCATATCTTGTGGATCCACGGCCGTCCACAACCGCCACTGCGAAAGCTTTGTTTCCCGTGTATGCCGCCGCGTCCACAAAAGCTGAGCGTTCACGGTCCGCCAAGGCTTGGTTAAGAAGGAATTGTCCTCTCGCTTGTCGTCTGCCCCTGTTGTTTTCGGGGTGTACGTTTCTGGGTATAGGGCGGACCATGATCTTGGCGCGGATGTCCCGTGGGAGGTCCGCAAAGTCTTTTTCTATGTCTCCTTGCGCAAAGCCTAGCTTCTCTAGGATCGTGCGCCCCGGAGGCGTCGTCGAAAGCCTAGCAAGCTGGGCGCGCTGCTGGGCTTCGGCAATTTCTTCCAGGGTGTTGTGCATGCCCAGGTGCCCCAGCTTCTCGTTGCTGGTGCTGGTTGGAATGCCGAGGGCTTGCTTGGTGACCTTTCTGATTTGGGCATTCAGTCTATCTCTTTCAGATCGTGTCCAATTGAGCATTGCCGCAACGTATGCGAAGTGACAGGTGACGAACGCGTGTATTAGTTTGATGAGATTATGTTCCCTGAGGCCCCTGTGTCTATTGCCAATTCTTCTGATCAGCCCAATAGCGTTGTTGGTTTTGGTGATGAGCTTTTGAACCGTAGAGGCATTGACGTCTTTAGTCTCTACGATCATACCCAGGACTCTGATTTTATCGACGGACGGTATGGCGTGTCCCGAAGTGGTTCGTACGGTAATTTCTTGATTGTAATCGAAGTCTGACGAGTATGGCCTGCGGCCCTTCTGCGTGGGTCTGCGTACGAGCAGCTCCGACTTAGTAGGCGAGCATCTGAGTCCTGTGGGAATTAGAAATTCTTCTATGGCGTTCACTGCTTCTTGCAAGATGTCCTGCACCATGCCCGGGGTTCCTTTGGACACCCACATGGTGATGTCATCTGCGTATATGGTATGCTCGAGCCCGTGGATCTGCCCTAGTTTCTCAGCAAGTCCCGCCATGGCAAGGTTGAAAAGCATAGGGGAGATGACCGAGCCTTGGGGAGTGCCCCTGCTCCCCAGCGAGAGAGTCTCCGTGGAGAGGTCGGCAAATCGGAGCGTAGCCGTCCTGTTATCCAAGAATGACTTGACGTACGAGTGGAACCTAGCTCCGAGGTTGAGTTTAGAAATGGTGTCCACAATGTATCGGTGAGAGAGGTTGTCGAACGCTTTCTCTAGATCCAACCCAAGAATGGCCTTGGCGTTTCTAATGGGGTCATCAATGATTTGGTGCTTGATTAAAATCATGGTGTCTTGAGTTGATAGACCGGGTCTAAATCCGATTAGGCTGTGTGGTAATAGTCCCTTGGTTTCGAGGAATCTGGAGATTCTGTTCTGAATGGCGTGTTCCGCCGCCTTACCCACGCACGACGTGAGTGATATGGGTCTGAGGTTCTCGATGCCCGAGGGCTTGTTGGGCTTTGGAATGAGAACCGTGGTGGCGTTCTTCCATTCCGGTGGGACCCTGCCGGAAGCCCAGACCTGATTGATTTGATCCGCTAGGAACCGGACGGAGTCTTCGTCCAAGTTACGAAGGGCCTTGTTACTAACACCGTCCGGACCTGGGGCCGATGTGCCATTCAAGTTTTGAAGGACGGTCCTGATTTCTTCCAGGGTGAAGGGTTCATCGAGGTCGGGGTTGTCAGCTCCCGTGTACGGGGAACCGGATGCCTCGGCCTCGTTTTCGTGGCTGCTCGAGAGTGGCATGTATCTTTCGGCAAGTCTTGCCATAAATTCCTGCTCGCTGTAGTTTTTGAGTTCACGTTTCGCTATCTTGTCAGCCGCCTTGGTCTGGGAGCTCCTGGTTTGACCTTTGTTAAGAAGGTGTTTGAGTAGGTTCCAAGTTTTTCCATATGTCACGCTGCCATCGGCCCTTGCACATACTTCGTCCCATTGTTGGTTGGAGAGTACTACACAGTGGTGCTCAATGTCCTTGTTCAGTAATGCGATCTTTTTCCTAAGTCTTCTATTGAGTCTCTGGGTACGCCATCTCTGCAGTATGGATCTTTTCGCTTCCAGCATGTGAGCGAGCTTAGCGTCCATCCCGATTGTCTGGACATCGGTTTCTATTTCCTTGGTCGCATTGCGGGCGTCCTCCTTTAGTTCTTGCGTCCACTGTTCTAGTGTAGCGGGCTTGTCGGTACGTTCCTTTCTTATCTGTCTAAACGCATCCCAATCCGTGTATCTCCACTTTCGTAGTGGTTTCAAGGCGATTGCTATTGACGTTTCCACAATGTAATGGTCGCTGCCGAGGTCGTCGCCGGTATTATGCCAGGTGGCCCCCTCGGTGCTGAGAACGAATGTGAGGTCTGGGGTGGTGTCCCTCGAGACCGAGTTGCCCATCCTGGTAGGGCAGAGCGCGGACGTGATAAGGTTGAGGCCCATCTCTTCCGCATCGGTGGCAAGATTTCTGCCTTTGGCGCTGGTGACGCCGTAGCCCCATTCTACGTTTGGGGCGTTGAAATCTCCGGCAATAATCAGTGGGTTGTCCCCGGCTTTGTCCCTGGCCTTCTTCAACAGTCTTCTGAAACTTTGCGTTCTGTGGTTCGGGCTGCTGTACATGTTCAGTGCTAGTATGCTCTTAGCCTTCTTGCCTTTGGGAAATACTTCGATGAACAAGTGCTCGCATTTGCTGTCCGGATTACTTCTGTCAATTTCGGCCCATGCGAGCCTGTTACTGACAAACGTCGCTACGCCGCTGCAGGCTTTTGTTGGTGGAACGGCAATTGTTTCATATCCCGGAAGTGTTGGTGTGTCGGTGTTGGTCTCTTGAATGAGTATGATGTCCGGCTTCTCTGTAGTGTGTCTGATGTGCTGTTGCAAGACCGATTTCTTGTTGCGGAACCCGCGACAATTCCATTGCCAGATTAGAAGCTTGCCTTGATTGTTCGGTTGCGCTTGGTGCCTTTCGGCTGGTTCTCGCTTATTTGCCTTCTCCATTTTTACTTTCTACTATGGTTGCGGACTTTACCGCCATTTTGGGTGTGACGACATCGCTTGTTGCAGTGTTCCTTCTGACCATGGGGGAGGCAGGGGAGTTGACCGGTGCCGTGGAGTGAGTAAAGACGGTCCTTTCGAGGCCCTCGATCATGGCACCGAAGCCCTTCTCCATCACTTCTACCCTGCTCGTTAGGCCATCGACCGCCTCTACTAGTCTGTCGTGCCCCTTCTTTAGTGACTCGACATCGAATTGTAGTTGACCTAGAGTACTAAGAATCTTGTCCAATTTACCGTCTATGTCCTTGGCAGGCGTGTCGCATTCCGTGGTCTTGACCTTGCGTTTCTTGGTGGCTGGTGTGCTCGCGGGTGGGCTTTGACTAGTCGTTTCTGATTCCGCTACGCTGGAGGGATTCGGACTGGGTGAAGTGTCCATGTGCATGTCCTGTGTCTGTGCAGTTGGTGAGCTAATTTGCGTTTTAAGCAATCTATTCTCGTTAGCCAGTTCTGTCATTGTGCGTCTGAGTTGAGCGTTTTCGTGCTCGAGTGCTTTTATTCTCTCTAAGATGTCTTTGTGAACATTATTCTCTGGCCGCGCTTGCAAGCTCACCTGTGATTGGTCCCTCAGTGGCCCGGAGTTAGTGGGCAGCGTCCCTGCCGTTGCCGAGGCCTGGCATCCCGTTGTCGCCTTGACTCGCTGGGCCCAGCTGTCAGCTCCGGCCGCGGGTGCGAAGCGCACGCCCGAGGTGGAGCGGCCCCGGCTCCCGGGTGTGCGGGAGCGGCTCCTGCGACCTCTGCTGGCCGATCGGGATCCCGAGCTCCCTCTGGATCTGGAGCGTCCTCTGGGCTCGCGATGTCCGTCCAGATGCTGCGCCGCACCCGCGCCGTTCTGCCTTAAGAGACTCGTCGCTTTTTCTCGAAGTTTCTTGGACGCAATGGCTGCCTGCTTGTTCTCGATTCTTCGTTTGCGTACCACGTACGGGACCTGGTATCTGCTCTTGCATTCCTTGCTGGCCGTGGGGTGTTTCTCGCCGCACAGCGCGCAAGAGACTTCTTCACAAGCGTGATCTTCTCCGGGGTCTGGAATGCCGCAATCCCTGCAAGTCTGCTTCTCCGGTGTGGGGCATACGTCTGCTCGGTGCCCTAGTTTGCCGCAAGCCTGACATATGGCGATCTGCTTCCTGTAGAGCGAGCACTCTACCCATGCACATCCGTACATCACGTGGTTGGGAACTTTGTGTCCTTCGAAAACTACGATCACCGTCCCGGTTTCCTTAATGCGCTTCGCCGCCAGTGCGAGTGGGTTTCTCGGGTTGACGATGGACCTGGTTATCGTTTCTTGCGTGTGGTGGAGCGGAATGTTGCGAATGACTCCCTTGCACGTGTCGTCCGGTGCAGTCTGGTAGGAGAAGGCCTCGTACGTCTGCCCGGCGATGGTGACGCTCTGAATTTTCAAATATCCATTGACGTTCTCGGGTAGCGGGGAACTCACGACCATGATGTTCTGTTTGAGGTTGGGGCAAATCGTGTCCCCGTCGCACTGCATCGGTTCGAGTCCGGCTGCTTCTTGAATGGCTTGCACAATTCCCACGTGTCCTGTTTTGGCGATGTTCAGTCCGCCGCGGATGCGAATTGCTACTTTGGTCTCGTTTTGCGGGAGTAAAGGCATTCTACTTGCCTTGATGATTCCTTTACGGGCCGACATGGGCTTAGGGGCTTTCGCTCTGGCGCCGGAGGCTGCCACGTTGGCAGCCATGTTGAGGTTAGACTTAGGCTTGGTCGCTCTTCGTGGGGCGATGTCGCACCACCCGTTCCTGACGGAAACCTCCGAGGGGTCGATTTCTCGGCCGATCACTTCGTAATTCATTGTAGTGCCGTTGGCAAGGCTTGGGTAGATGTCTCTGTGCCGGTGGGAGCCCCGGCGTCCGTCCAAGCGACGAAATCGTCGGCGGGTACAGCGTTAGGGTTAGCCGACGTAGCGCCCGCTTCGGGCATAAAAGTCCTTGCGGTAGTGCACAAAATAAACTCACAGGGTCGAAAATGGTCTTGATGTGAAGCATATATCTTCATAAACGTGATGCCGCGGTGCGATGGCACTGGTTTCGCAAAAATCACACTTAATTTGAGCAAATTGCGGGGCTTCGACGCGACGCGTCCTGGCTCGCAGTCACTTCGTCGTCTTCCCTCCAGTGGCAGGGCGCCACTGAAATATGACGTCATGTCTTTGCTCGACTAGGCGATGAAGTAACTTTCGGATTTCTAGAACTAATTTTGCGTAGCGTCTACGGCGGCGTTGCAAAAAAAGAAAAGTTCCAGCAGGCCGGCCTATATGTAACGGTCAGAATTCTGACCCACACAGTATAGTACCAGTCAACGTGTATCTGTACCCAGTAATCAAATACTAAATCACCACCTTATAATACCTGTATAATATATAGTAGCCTCGTAGGTATCTCTCAGTCGTATCGACTTGGTGATAGAAAGGGGCGTGATATTGAACGGTTTCATGACAATGCAGAAACACCTAAGTTTTTTGCCCTTAAAACAAAACTTTTGTCTACCCACACCACGGATTGCCGCTAGGGGGCCACTGAGTGTGGACGCACGTCGCATCCGCTCCGCAAGCTTTCTATGGTTTTCGGCAAATTCTCTAAAGCTATCCTGGTCACGGTATTCTCATGTGCTCGCGAACGCTCTACGGACTCTCTCGATACCAGATTTCTGCAGGTGAGCCTGTTTTCCGGCCACTTTTCGAAGATTTTCCATGCCACCACGCCAGCACGTCAGCCAGGCTGGTAGACAAAGCACGGGAGGCCTAAGCGTCATCGGAGCCCGGATCCGTTGCGCCGGCTCCCGAGATGGAAGTCGTGCAAGTCGAAGGGGAGGAAATATCGCCGACGGAGCTCGGAAAACAGCAGGGATGGTGCGAGATCAAGCGTAACACCAAGAAGGTGGCGAGAGATAACGGCCCGACGACGAATCAGCAAGCCACGATAGCGTCCTCCAAGAGGGCGGCGTCTATAAAGAAAGCGACGCATTACGCGCGGAAGATCACCATGGCGAGCTGAATGCCAAACCTACCCATGGACGACTACAAGATCGTCGGGCGACCCCGGGACGGCATCAACGTGTCGAACTACCAGAAGGACTGCGTCCACTGCTGCATCCGCAATGCAGCAGGGGTGGGACGTGAGGCAGACGAGGAGGACAGCGTTTGGCTCAACGGGCGTCAAAATGTGTGTGTGTAGTGAGCACTCCGTCGAAGATCGCGAGACGATACTGCAACATTTGCAAGCTGCGCGTCGGCTACCACGAGTTCGAAGCAAGCGCATACAGAGCGGCTCCGGAGAACACGTCCAAGGCCTCATCAGGGGCATATCGCTAGACGAAAGGCCGTCGGACGTCGTGAGAAACCTCGTGAACAACCAGTGTGAACCGAACGTCCTGCGTACCAAGCGCATGGGGAACACGACCAAGGTGATCATCCTCTTCGACGGCTACTACGGAGCCCGTTACGTGACCTACGGAGGGATGGTGATGAGGTGCTCTCTCTAAAGGAAACAAATCGACATGTGCCATGAGTGCGGTCGTCTGGGACACAGGACCGACGTGTGCCCCAACCCGAACGACAAGAAGTGCCTTGGGTGCGGATGCAGCAACCCGCCCGGCGATCATCGGTGCGAGCCGGTCTGCCAACTGTGTGGAAAGGGTCACCTCACCGGGGACCACAAGTGCAAAGCCAAGTACAAGACACCGTACCTAGTCAAGCGGCGAATATGGGAACGCAGAATGCACGAGGAGGCTGCAGCCGCTTACGGCAGCAGCAGCACCTACGACCACGGCGAGGAGGGCTACCAACGACACACCCCACCGACACGAGGCAGCGGCGACAGCGCGCCGCTCGTCCTCGAGGGAGAGCCGCGCGCGTAGCCGCACTCGTTCTCGGGCCCGCTCTCGCACCGGCTCCCACACCCGCTCGGCGAGGTTTTGAAGCAGGTCGACGGCCCGTGCCGGCTATGCGGCTGCAGCAAAAGGAGGAAGAGGATGGTCCAACCTCCCACAAGTGAGCTGGGCGGCGGTCGCCTCCGGAGGCGCGCCCTGTGCGCCGCTATCGCAAACCGAGACTGTCATTACTAGAAACCCCGGAGCTGCTAGACGCAGCGGTACCGCACGAAGAAGTGCGTAACGGATGTCCTTGTTCTGTGATTCTTCAAAGTTGTGCGACTTCTGCATATCAGGAGCTTCCCCGAAGACGTCGTCCTCCGGAATGGAGGACGGAGGACCTCCGCGCCCTCATGGCAAGGCGAGTCCCGCGGCGGTAGCCCTGTCCGTTGGAAACCACGACATCACCAACTATAGGCTTCCCGTTTCATATGACAGCTCCACAGCGGCAGAGATGTAATCGGACAGTGATTACACGCTAGTCCAATCGCGCCACTTTAAGCGCAAGCTTCGCCGGACGTCAGCAGGCAGTGATTGTACTCATAAAAGCAGATGTGACGAACGGGTCTTCTCCATGGGCTACACCCCAACTACAGAAGGTACGAATATGAATTCGTTGAACAGACAATCGCTGACCAAATACTTCGATCGAATAGCCTCAGGACATGTGAGAGAGATCCACATTAATGCTCGGAAGAACATTCTGACGGTGAACGTGAATTCTCATGCAGTATTGGAGGCTTTGAAAGGCATGCAAGGGGTTCGCAACATCCCAGTTCGCTCATTCCTAGCGTACGGCAAAGATACCTGCACTGGTGTGGTATCATATGTGGACATTGAGATAAAGGATGAATACCTGCGATGTCTTTTATCGTCGACAGTGCGAGTCCTCGACATCCACCGATTCAGCCGCTCCCGGTGCATCAAGTTGGTGTTCGAGTCAGACTTTTGCCAGCATCGGTCAAAGTAGGTTATGGGAGGCACTCAGTATGTCTATATGTACCCCGACCATTACGGTGTCACAAGTGTTTCAAACTGGGCCACGTGAGTGCTGTGTGTAAGAATCCTAAGTCGTGCCGAAGATGTGGTGGTGCTCATCAGGTAGACTCCTGTGAGACTGACGCCATGAAATGTGCAAATTGCTCCAGAGCCCATGAAGCGACATCCAAGGACTGCCCCAAAATGGAAGAGGAGAGGCAAATTCTGAGAAAAATGGTACAAGGAGGCTGCCGATTCAGTCCGCAAGAAAAGGCGCCGGTTGCGGCAAAGACGTCGCCACTCCCAGAGCAAGCCCCGGGGGAAAGAGGCACTTCCTTTGAGTACTTGGATGCAAAACGTGCCACAGAGAGAGCAAGGCCGGCACACACAAGATGCGCCTCCCCCAGTATCTCCGCCCCCGTCAAGGAATGAGGCGTCATCCAACGTGCGTCCAACCTCTTCGGCTGTAAAGTGGCCTTCGCTACCACTAAGGGCTTCCGGAGGAGGTACTCCTTCGGCGCTCCCCAAGTGCCGGGAGGGTAATGAAAGGCTTGGAAATGAAAAGCTGATAGACATGCTTAAACAGCTAGTAAACACTATGCGTCTATTACTCTCCGGATTGGCTACGCCAACTGCACTATCCGTCGTGAAGGCGTTAGATGCTATGGAGCCGCTATTAGCGGCTCTAAAATAAGGGCGGTAATCATGGTTCTCACGATAAAACACTGAACATTGGAACAGAAGATGCATCATTGTGTTATAATGCAATGGAATGCTCGAGGTCTATGCGGCCGCATGTCTGACTTTAGGCAACCAGTCTTCAAATACCACTTCCCAGTGATCATGATATGCGAGCCAAATCTCACGTCGGAATTTCGCCTTCCCGGATACGTTAAGGTTTGGTCACGTGAAGATGGACACAAGAGCAAAGTGTTAATGTGTATACGCAGTGACATGACGTTAGTGCGGAACACGATCACTCCATATGACGGCAATGAATATGTGTGTGTGACACTAATACATAAACTAAATGTGTTTTCGATCATCGGCGCCTACATACCTCCTAGACAAAGACTTGAACTCTCTTATCTATCCACTGGGTTACAAAGTTTCCCGGTCCCTCATGTTGTTATCGGATACTTCAATGCTCATCATCCTTACTGGGGAAATGCCGCAATGAACTTTCGGTGTAGGAACTTGTTGGACTTCATAGACACTGAAGGTCTGGCTGCCATCAACGATGCATCTCCAACTTACATCCGTGGCACTACCTACGGAAGTTGCTTAGACCTCACTATTGTATCTCAGAGCCTCCTGCCCTTAGTCAACTGCTGCTTGGACATAGAAACGCATGGGAGCGATCATATACCAACATATGTGCAGATGAAGTGGTTTGTGCAATCAACTGCATCTGCTGTACGCTGCACTGATTGGTCCACATTCTCTACATCTGCCGAAGAGTACTGCGGAGACATCACTTCACCATCTGATATAGAAGATAATATTATATCATCAGTGCAGAAGACAACTAAGTTCATCAGTGCACCTACATCGAGAACGGTGATTGGTATTGAATATGAACGGCTCCGAGCGATCCGTCGTTGAGCAGAAAGGAAGCTAGGCGAACTCAATCGTCATTAGACCTTGTCTTATGTGGACGAGCTCAACGAAAAATATGGCGTCACCTTCAAAAAATGGGAAAACAACGGTGGAGGACCTTCTGTTCGTCTCTGGATCCTCGAAAGCCACTTTCTAGGATCTGGCAGATAGTACGAAGCCTTCGTGCCCCTCTTCAGCAAAAACAGCCTTTCCGTGCTTTAGCACTTCACCAATCTCTGACGGAAGTGCAGGTTGCCGAAGACTTCTGTAAGAGAGTCACCCGTACCGATGTTTCAGCATGTCCAACATTGGGTCGACCCATGCTGCCTCCTAAAGACGATCGTCTTGACCTTCCTTTCACGATACCGGAATCGGAAGCTGCACTTACTGCGTCGAGACGATCTTCTGCCCCTGGACCTGACGGTATTTCATATACTGCTTTGTGCCACCTTGGAATGGAAGGTCAGAAGGTCCAGCTTTCATACTATAACGCCACGTGGTCATCCAGTACAGTCCCGAAGCAGTGGAAAACCAGCCGTTTGGTGGCCCTCCTAAAGCCAGGAAAATCACCTTACGAAATGTCGTCTTACCGGCCAGTAGCTTTAGCTAGCTGTGTCGGTAAGGTGATGGAACGGATGGTGCTCTCTAGATTAGAATGGTTAATGGAAAAGAATGAGCTTTATGCTGAAATGATGACCGCATTTAGACGTTGCCGGTCTGCAATAGAATGGGTCATTGATCTCGTGTCCACGATAAAACACGAAAAAAAGCGACACCGACTTGTAGGAGCAGTTTTCTTAGACATAAAAGGAGCTTATGACAATGTACTACAAGAAGCCATTCTTGATGCCCTCAGTAATTTGGGCATCGGCGGCCGTCTCTACATGTGGATTGAAAATTACCGAGATGGTCGTACAGTCTTCATGTCCACGAATGATGGCAAAACGACAAGACACGCTGTGGTCCGTGGAGTGCTTCAAGGAGGAGTTCTCAGCCCAACTATTTTCAATGTTGCCCTTATTGGCCTTGCGAAAATAATTCCTGATACAGTACGCATCAGTACCTACGCAGACGACATATGCATATGGGCATCCGCAGTCACGCGACCGCAAATTCGTGCCAGATTGCAGCGAGCTGTTTCTTTAACGTCTCAGTACCTGCAGTGCCAAGGACTGCAACTGGCTCCAGACAAGTGCGCTGCGATAGCGTTCACAGGGAAGCTTATGTGTTGGTAATAAATTATGATCAATGGAAATGCCATACCATATGTCACCCACCACAAATACCTTGGCGTTGTCATTGACCGCGGTGTTTCATGGTCGAAACATGTGGCAATTTTAAAGAAAAATTAACTGGGCTTGCTCAAATTTTTCGCTTTCGGGCTGGTATGAAGTGGGGTCCATCTGAGCATTCGCTACTCCGGCTGTACCAGGCTCTCTACGTCGGATACATTCGGTATAGCCTGCCAGTTTTATAAAGTATGAGCCCGTCATGTTTGCGTACGCTGGAAAGTGCCCAGGCACAGATGCTGAAAACATGTCTCGGTGTTCCACGTTGCACCTGAACCCACGGAACAATTGAGGAGGCTCGCGTCGCCCCTTTACCTGTCTATCTACGATGCGAACCTCTTCGAGTATTCCTGCGACTTCTGTGCCGTCATGGGCGCCATCCCTTATTGACAATACCCGATATACGGCCGGACTCCACTTTTTCAAGAGCCGTTAAATGTCAAGAATCTGCCATACCAGCATTCTTTGCACCGCCTGACCTCCCACGTATGCCCCCATGGGTAATGTCCAAAATACCGGTCATCATCATCATCATCAGCTTGGTTACGCCCACTGCATGGCAAAGGCCTCTCCCATATTTCTCCAACAACCCCGGTCATGTACTAATAGTGGCCATGCCGTCCCTGCAAATTTCTTAATCTCATCCGCCCACCTAACTTTCTGCCACCCCCTGCTACGATTCCCTTCCCTTCGAATCCAGTCCGTAACCCTTAATGACCATCGGTTATCTTCTCTTCTCATTACATGTCCTACCCATGCCCATTTCTTTTCATTTCAACTAAGATGTCATTAACTCGCGTGTGTTCCCTCACCCAAACTGCTCTTTTCTTATCCCCTAACGTTACACCTATCATTCTTCTTTCCATAGCTCGTTGCGTCGCCCGTAGAACCCTTTTCGTAAGCCTCCAGGTTTCTGCCCCGTAGGTGAGTACTGGTAAGACACAGCTATTATACATTTTTCTCTTGAGGGATAATGGCAACCTGCTGTTCATGATCTGAGAATGCCGGCCAAAGGCACCCCAGCCCATTCTTATTCTTCTGATTATTTCCGTCTCATGATCCGGATCCGCAGTGACTACCTGCCCTAAGTAGATGTATTCCCTTACGACTTCCAGTGCCTCGCTGCCTATTATAAATTGCTGTTCTCTTCCGAGACTGTTAAGCATTACTTTAGTTTTCTGCAGATTAATTTTTAGACCAACTCTTCTGCTTTGCCTCTCCAGGTCAGTGAGCATGCATTGCAATTGGTCCCCTGAGTTACTAAGCAAGGCAATATCATCCGCGAATCGCAAGTTACTAAGGTATTCTCCATTAACTTTTATCCCCATTTCTTCCCAATCCAGGTCTCTAAATACCTCCTGTAAACACGCTGTGAATAGCATTGGAGAGATCGTATCTCCCTGCCTGACGCCTTTCTTTTTTGCGATTTTGTTGCTTTCTTTATGGAGGACTACGGTGGCTGTGGAGCCGCTATAGATATCTTTCAGTATTTTTACATACGGCTCGTCTACACCCTGATTCCGTAATGCTTCCATGACTGCTGAGGTTTCGACAGAATCAAATGCTTTCTTGTAATCAATGAAAGCTACATATAAGGGTTGGTCCGCACATTTCTCTATCACCTGTTTGATAGTGTGAATATGATCTATTGTTGAGTAGCCTTTACGGAATGCTGCCTGCTCCTTTGCTTGACAGAAGTCTAAGGTGTTCCTGATTCTATGTGCGCTTACCTTAGTAAATAGTTTGTAGGCAACGGACAGTAAGCTGATCGGTCTATAACTTTTCAAGTCTTTGGCGTCCCCTTTCTTATGGATTAGGAATATGTTAGCGTTTTTCCAAGATTCCGGTACGCTCTACGCTATGAGGCATTGCGTATACAGGGTGGCCAGTTTCCCTAGAATAATTTGCCCACCATCCTTCAACAAATCTGCGGTTACGTGATCCTCCTCAGCTGCCTTCCCCCTTTGCATATCTCCCAAGACTTTCTTTACTTCTTCCGGCGTTACCTGTGGGATTTCGAATTCCTCTAGACCATTTTCTCTTCCATTGTCGTCGTGGGGGCCACTGGTACTGTATAAATCTCTATAGAACTCCTCAGCCACTTGAACTATCTCATCCATATTAGTAATGATATTGCCGGCTTTGTCTCTTAATGCATACATCTGATTCTTGCCAATTCCTAGTTTCTTCACTGTTTTTAGGCTTCCTCCGTTCCTGAGAGCATGTTCAATTCTATCCATATTATACTTCCTTATGTCAGCTGTCTTACGCTTGTTGATTAACTTCGAAAGTTCTGCCAGTTCTATTCTAGCTGTAGGGTTAGAGGCTTTCATACATTGGCGTTTCTTGATCAGATCTTTCGTCTCCTGCGATAGTTTACTGGTATCCTGCCTAACGGAGTTACCACCGACTTCCATTGCACACTCCTTAATGATGCCCACAGGATTGTCGTTCATTGCTTCAACACTAAGGTCCTCTTCCTGAGTTAAAGCCGAATACCTGTTCTGTAGTTTGATCTGAAATTCCTCTATTTTCCCTCTTACCGCTAACTCATTTATCGGCTTCTTATGTACCAGTTTCTTGCGTTCCCTTCTAAGGTCTAGGCTAATTCGAGTTCTTACCATCCTGTGGTCACTGCAGCTCACCTTGCCGAGCACGTCCACATCTTGTATGATGCCAGGGTTAGCGCAGATTATGAAGTCTATTTCATTTCTAGTCTCGCCGTTCGGGCTCCTCCACGTCCACTTTCGGCTATCCCGCTTGCGGAAGAAGGTATTCATTGTCCTCATATTATTCTGTTCCGCAAACTCTACTAATAACTATCCCCTGATATTCCTAGTGCCTATGCCATATTCCCCCACTGCCTTGTCTCCAGCCTGCTTCTTGCCTACCTTGGCATTAAGGTCGCCCATTAGTATAGTGTATTTAGTTTTCACTCTATCCATCGCCGATTCCACGTGTTCATAGAAGCTTGATGTAGGGGCGTACACCTGTACAATCTTCATTTTGTACCTCTTAATAAGTTTCACAACAAAAATACCGGTACGTCTATCTATTCCCAGAATTTCTAAAGAAAGTCGCGAATACCTACCATTGGCCTCAGACATTTAATGCTTGAATATATGTTGAAAGAATATGACTCCGCGGTGAGCGTGTATACAGACGGATCGGTCTCGTTTTATGCGTCTGGTGCGGCTTGCGTCGTGCCTGCACATCAAGTCATTCGACGGTTTCGTCTGCATAACACGACGACTACAACATCTACGGAACTAGTGGCAATCAGAGAGGCCGTTCAGTATATTTCGCGACAGCCTCCTCAAATATGGACAGTCTTCAGTGGCGCAAAATCGGCTCTTCAACTACTTAGAGTGGTGTTGAAAGAAAGCGCTCACAGAGTGTTGGCTCTTCAAACTGCCGAGCTCTACACTTTAGCGCAAGAAAATGGCCACCATATCACATTTCAGTGGATTTCCAGTCACTGTGGGATACAGGGCAACGAACTGGCCGACACCGAAGCGAAGAAAGCACTCGAGGAACGAGAGTCACTGCTTTCAATTCCTTTTTCAAGAGCGGACGCTAACTGTCTCTTCTCCAGTGTCATCGGAAAATTGACAGCAAAGCACTGGGACAATCCGGATAATCCCCACAGACGACTCCAGAGATTGGACCCTACAATGAATTTTAGGCTACCACTGAAAATTCAACGCAGCTGTGCCAGTCTTCTGCACAGACTAAGGCTGGGGGCAGCGTTTACGCGCGGATACGTGCGCCTCATGCGACGCACCGAGTCTCCACACTGTGACGTGTGCAACGTGACAGAGACTATAGGTCATGTGCTTTGTGACTGCCCTAAGTACGTGGGAAAGCGTGAAAGGTTGGACAACGACCTTACGCGTCTCGACAGCGCACCGTTGTCGGAGGACGCTATTTTAGGCCCTTGCCCAGATGCTCAATCGAGTTTCAAGGCCAACCAGGCATTACTGAACTTTTTAAAAATTACGGGCCTGGATTGCAGACTTTGAGCATGCCAAATTGCTTGCCATATGTTTTACATCTTCCATCTATCGTCATCGTCACCCTTCATGCGCCTCTTTCTTCCCTATTTCTTTCCCTTTTCCCTTCCCCCAATGCGGAGTAGCTGGCTAGAGGAATATACCTCAGGCCGACCTCTCGGCATTTCGTATCATTAAACTTCTCTCTCTCACAGCAGGAACTGCGAAACAGGAAGCCTATTACAGAAGCGACTGGATCAATTCGAATCCGTCATCCAAAAACTACAGCAGCAGAATGCAAGGCTAAGGAACGAAATCGCCACGTTAAAGGGTACCCCAACAACCCCCTCTCCTCCTCCTCTGACCAAACCCGTCACCGCAGACGCGGCTGCTCGAACGGTCGAGAGCGCGGAGGAAGTCACGGAGGGACAGGACGCGCAACCCGCACCTACTAAACGCAAGGCTCTAGACCCGGAACAGGCCGAGACCAAATTGCAAAAGCGCGAGCAGAAATTCCGCGAGTGAGTCGACAGGCTCGAACACAAGATAGAGGGGATGATGGTGCAACAAGCGCAGCAAAGCACGTAATTGAATAGCACAATAGCTCAGCAAACCGCGCAAACCGAACAGCTGAACAGTGCAATAACTCAACTCACTAAATGGTCGCGACGCTGCAATCGCGCATAGACAATATTGAAATACGGCTCCCCGGGCGAAGCGGGTCGTTCGGTATGAACGACTGGGAAAAGCTACCTTAGGCCTTTAGCAGAAGAAGAGATGCAGGATCAGCCAGACGGCAAATGGTAATGCGTAGACTCACCATGGCTCGACACGACACCCGACAAACACAACGCACACAACAGCGTAACACATGGAACGCGTACGTGATCTGGCAGTGGAACTGCAGGGGGTACAGGAGGAAACGGGGGCGTCTTCAACAATTCCTACGCAACCGGGAACGGCCGGACGTAATACTATTGCAGGAAACCAATGACCCGGTCACGCTGACCGGTTACAAAGCGATCGACGAGGGCGTAACCGCGGGAGCGCCGCCGGCCGTTGAAACGCTAGTGAGACGCAACCTCGCCGTGGCGCAACACGAACTCAAGAACGTTAGAATACCGCACGTACTGATCGAGCTTATTCCCACGAAAGGGCGCGGCCTGTTTGTACTGAACGTGTACGGTAGACCCAAAGACAAACACCGCTTTATCACGTTACTGCGAAAGGTGCGCGAGGCAGCCGGCGACGGGCCCTTAATCATCGCGGGCGATTTGAAGGCGCCCCACGCGGCGTGGTAATACAAGTGCGAAACGCCAAAGGGTAAGCGCCTGTGGGAAGACGCGCGGAATGAGGGGCTGGAGCTCGTTACGGACCCTTCCGTGCCCACACGCAGGAACAACAGCGTATGCGCGGACACTTCGCCCGACCTCACGTTTACGAAGAATGTAGCTGGCGCGCGGTGGCAAACACGCAGGAGGACTTGGGTAGCGATCACTCGGTGATCGAGATCCAGGTCGACGCGGGCCCTCGCTACCACCACCGCGGCCATCGCGACGGCACCAAGGGCAACGACTATCGGCTGGTGAAATGGGACGCGTTTCGCAATGTCTGGAAAGAGCATAATCGAGGCAGCACGGCAATCGACGACATCTAGAGCTGGACCGCGACGCTCACGAGGGACGTTGAGGCTACGACGCGAGACGTCCCGCCGGAAGTAGACCTCGAGGTGATAAATAGTTACCTCCTACACATGTGGGAAGCCAAGCGCAGCCTGCTGGACAGGTGGAAGCGTCAACGACGTAATTGAACGCTACGCAGACGCATATCACGGCTAAACAGAGACACAGGAAACCACGCATTGCAGGTATGCAAAACGCAATAGGAGGAGTCGTTCAACGGCATGTAGAACCAGCTAGGAATGGCCAAGACATGGCACCTCCTCCGACATCTCTTGGATCCTGAGGAGACCATATCAGCACACACGCATAAAATCAACACGCTAGTACACGACTACGAAGGCACGTCCGCAGTCTTTCTAGAAGCCGTGCGAACCCGTTATATCTAGACACCCGTCGCGCACCCGGCGTACGCGGGGGAGCGTAACGCGCAGCAAGATGAGGACTTCACCGTATCAGAGGTGAGGGCGGTACTGCAGAAGCTCAACAGAAAATCGGCATCGGGCCCTGACGGGATAACTAACAAAATGCACCGTAACTTGGACGACAAGTCGACAGAACGGCTGACGGATTACATTAACGGATTCTGAAATGCGGGCGCGATACCGACCTTGTGGAAAACGGTGCGCATAATTATGATCCCCAAACCAAGCAAACAGGTACAGACCGACAATCTTCGACCAATATCCCTTACGTCTTGCTTCGGCATGGTCATGGAACACGCGGTTCTCGCTCGCCTTACCAACTACCTCGAGGACCGAGACATGCTGCCGCGCATGATGCTGGAGTTCCGTCGAGGTCTTTCTACTCAGGACGCAATGATTCAACTCAAACGTACACCACATCGTAGACAATCCCACGCGATCCACAAAAGTGGTACTCGGGCTCGACCTCAAAAAAGCGTTCGACAACATAAAACACGCCGCAACACTTGACAGCATACGAGCATTGCGACTGGGCGAGAGAACATACGACTTCGTACGGGATTTTCTTACTGGTCGCCGGGCCCGCAGAGCGATCGGCGGACTGGAATCGGAAGACATAGGCATAGGTTGCACGGGCACGTCGCAGGTCTCCGTCATCTCGCCCATGCTCTTTAACGCCGTGCTTCTCGGGTTGCCCCGGAAACTAGCAGAGATAGAAGGCCTCCACCACAGCCTTTACGCCGATGACATCACGCTCTGGGTTGCCGGGGGAAATGGCGGCCACGTAGAGCAAACGCTGCTGGCGGCTGCAGGCGGCTGCCGACGTGGTGCAGGAGTATCTGCGCGACACAGATCTCAAATTCTCTTCGGCCAAATCGCAACTCCTGCTATACAGACCCACGTGCAGGGGCCGCAAACCCAAGAACGCCGATTCCGCAGCCGAGCGCACAGACAAAGAAATTAGAGTACTCCCATCGGACACCACCATCATGCGGCATGTTCACAACATTATGGAACTGGGCTGGCACCTGTCGGCCAACGGCCACAACGGCGAAGCCGTACTCAAACTAGAGCGTGCGGTCGATGAAACGATCCAGTTGCTGGAACGCAGCACAATCAGATATAGCGGAATGAAGGAAAGCAATACGATCCGCCTGGTACAGGCATTCCAACCAGCCACATAAAGTACGTCGCCTCCTACGTGATGAGGCAGGTGACCGAACGAATCAAGCTAGACCGCCTCATCCGCAAGGCGTACAAGCGTGCTATCGGATTGCCGACACACAATACCCTAGACGAGATAATCTAAGCGCGCCACGTCGCGCAGTACGAGCGTTTGGCAAAGACCAGAACCGGAGGAGACATCCTCGAGACGCTGGGCATCAGCTACCACATGCAGCAGGGCGAAAAGGTCGCGATACCCACACCGATTCGCGAGCGCGTTGTCGTTTCGCCGTTGCCCAAGAACATGCACCCGACGCTTCACGTCATCCGGCGCAACGGGCGCGCGCGAGACCTGCAAAAGAAATACAGCAGCGGCAAAGAAATGGTTTACATAGACGCGGCCCGTTACGAGCGGCGACGCGGTTTCGCGGTCGCAATCACGGACCACAGCGGAACTTGCGTCGCGAGCGCGACAATACGCACGGAAGAGACGGAGGCGGCAAGGAAGCGGCGACTATGGCCATCGCGCTAGCCACGTCGGACGCCGAGGTAATAATAAGCGACTCGCAGGCAGCGACACGCAACTACGCTAGCAGCCGTGGATCTCCCGGGAAGCGGCCCGTAATCTTCAAGTTCAAGACGGCAACATTTGCCACGAGAACGACAGTTTCTTCGTATGGACCGCCGCCCACACGGACTCTCCGCTCCCGGGAAATGAGACGGCCCACGCCGCGGTTCGCGGACTTACATGCCGAGCCGTGGCACCCGCCGGCAATTCCGACGTCTCGCCCACCGCGAGAGCGACGCGGGAGTGGACGTGGGGGGATCGCATGGTCAGAGGCATCACGCAACACTACAGATTGAACAGATGCAAATACCCATGACCGCACGCCTAACTAAACAAGAAACAGGCGGTTGCCTGGATGCAATTGCACACACACACACATATCCCAACCCGGCGATCCTTCACCTCTGCTACCCCGACACTTATTCGTCCGACGACTGTAAAGCGTGCGCAGCCAGAGCGCCGCTGCAGCACATGCTGTGGGCATGCACAGGTAGCGAGCACCACAGGAATCCCTGACGAACGGGGTAGACATGGCAGTCTCGCATCGAGAGGCGCGTTGGGAGGCGGACCTGCTCAGCCACGACCTCGCTGATCAACTGTTGGCCATCCGGCACGCCGAGGAAGCCGCCCGTGTTCAAGGACTGGAGGCCGTCACCTAGGCTGGGGTGCTTATGGCCCCACCCCGCCCCAATCGCCCGACATTTACAATAAAGTTTTCACTTACCCAACCTACACCACTAGGTTTTGAACTCGCGTTACTGCAGCAATGTGCACTGGGGCACCGGATGCGCGAACCACTGCTATATCGCGCTCGGTAGCTTATGCGAAGTCCTGTACTCCATGCAGGCTCGGAGAGCCGTGGCAGTTGTGCACATTTCGGGAGCCACAGCGAGCTATATTGCAGTGCTCCAGGATGATGTGGGCGTCGCATATAAGTTGTGACTTAGTGAGCAACATTTGATCACAGCGGTCGTGAAAACTGCGCCGGAGGCACAAACGACGTGCAATGACGGTAATCATTAACTTCAAGCATGGCACACACCCAGAGCGCAGGATATGCCAACTGCATCGAGTGGAGCAGACGACGACACGTCGTGTGTCACTTGCTGGGCAAAAGTGCCCCAGCGTTTATTCAGCACTGGTTTTATACACGTTGTGAACAGGCGGGTAACGCCCTTATCACATGGGGGCGTATCGTGCCATGAACACAGAGCGCGCTGCATGCTGAGCAGATTAGATACAGATTACGATACATCCCCCTTCGTAACGAAAAAAAAAAAACTAAGGACAAGGAGCGCTTTTAGCTCGGGAGAACAAAAAGAAAGTTAAAGAATCACTGCACATCCAAAACTACAGCAAAGATCAGAGCACTGAATACAGTCACGGCACTTGTTGAAAGTTCGCGTCATACATTAAGCGCCGAGGTGGTCGGCGTTGTCTTGTAGTCCTTGGAGCAGCTGCTTGTTGCGGAACTGTCGGCACAATGCTCGCTGTGCTGTTTGGGTTTTGCGCCGCCTCTGGGTCGTGTTGTGTGCTGGCAGGGGCAGCGTATTCTTGAAAAACACCTTCGTCGTCGTGAGGAGGACCGCTAAGGCGAAAAGATTCTCTGGTTGGCAGCAGATGCTCGCGGTTGCGTCGCAAGAGTTGCCCGTCTTCAGTCATGACAACGTATGACCTTGGTTGACCAGACTACTGAAGAACCCGAGCCTTTCTTCTCCATGATGAGCTGTCTTTTATTCTGACCGTTTCGCCGTTGTTGAGCGGTGCGAGTGGCCCTCTTGAGTAGTCTTTTTGCTGGCGTTTGTCAACCCGCCGGCTTTGTCCGACCTGAACGGCTGGTAGAGTTGTTCGCAGCGAGCGTCCCTGTAATATTTCGGCTGGTGACCAGCCGCATTCCAGTGGAGTTGACCTGTAAGCGAGAAGACCAAGCCAAAAGTCTTGTTTAGCTTCAGTTGTTTTCTTCAAGATTCTCTTGACTACTTGTACCCCCTTTCCGGCGAGTCCGTTGGAGCGGGGAAAATACGGGCTTGAGGTCACGTGTTTGAAATCGTACACTTTTGAGAACATGGCAAATTCTCTACTGGAAAACTGAGGCCCGTTATCAGTGCATACCTCTACAGGTATGCCATATCTGGAAAATATGGCACTTGCTGCATCTACAGTAGTTTTTGCTGAAGTGTCTACGAGCTGTTGGACTTCGGGAAAATTCGATAGGGCATCATAAACACACAAGTAGGACCGACCTGCGTGGCTAAAAATGTCCATGCCGACGCGGTACCATGGTTGGTCTGGAACCGGACGCATAATCAAAGGCTCTTGCGGCAACTTGTAAGCGTACGTTTTACATACAGAACATGCCTGTGCAAACGTCTCGATATCAGTGTTCATTCCTGGCCAGAACACCAGGCGCCGTGCCCTTTCTTTGCACTTGTTAATTCCCATGTGGCCTTGATGAATTCTTGCCAACATGTCGCGCCTCATACTGGCCGGAATGACAATCTTACAGCCTTTCAAGAGAACCCCTTTTACTTCCGATAGCTCAGCGGCAAAAGGCTTGAACGGTCCTTCAATTGGTTGCCCGTTCTCCAGGTGCTTTAGCACAGCGGCGAGCTGCGTGTCCTTTCGTGTCTCGGAAGCCAGTTCTTTCCACGTGGTTTCGCTGACAAGAGAATCAACCACACTTACTGTGTGCACTTCGACGTCGTCGTTGTTGTTGTTGTCTGCGTTATCTGCTGCGCCCTTAACGGAAGCCCTGGACAGCATGTCCGCCAGTAGAAGCTGTTTTCCTGGAACATAATGCATTAAAATGTCATAGCGTAGCAGACGCAAAAAAAATCGCTGCAGTCTTGGCGGCATGTCACCGATCGCCTTCTGCGATATGGAGATCAACGGACGATGGTCAGTCTCAACGACAACCTTCCGCCCATACATGAAATGGTGAAATTTCTCGCAGCCGAAAACTATGGCCATTGCTTCCTTTTCAATTTGTGAATAGCGTTGCTGCGTATCAGTAAGCACTCTGGAGGCGTACGCAACCGGTTTCCATGCACCGTTGTGATACTGCAGCAAGGCAGCACCGATTCCGTTTTGTGACGCATCGCATGATAACCTGGTTTCTTTTTCAGGGTCAAAAACTGATAGCAAGGGCTGCTTGCTAAGGCTGTCGCACAGCGCTCTCCACTCTTTTTCGTGATTTGCCGACCATTGGAAAACAGTGTCTTTTTTTAGCAAGCTTCTGAGAAGCGTTGTCCTTTCTGCTAGTGTTGGCAAAAACTTTCCAAAATAGTTCACGACACCCAGCATGCGTTGAACTGCTAGTTTATCACTAGGGGGTGCCATCTGCAACATGCACTCAACATGGGATGCATTTGGACGGATTCCTTCTTCGTTTATCACGTCGCCCAGGAATTCAATTTGTTGAACGCCAAACTCGCACTTTGCTGGATTGAACGTAAGGCCCGCACGTTCTGCCGCTTCTAGCACTGATCTTAGACGTTGGTCGTGCTCTTGTTGGGAATTGCCCCACACGAGTATGTCATCGACATACACTCTAACGCCAGGAAGCGCGTCAAAAATTTCACTTAGGGTTTGCTGAAATACTTCGGACGCTGATGATATTCCGAAAGGCAGTCGCAAAAATCGATAGCGGCCGAAGGGTGTCGCAAAAGTGCATATCCTAGACGTCTCGTCATCTAAGGGAATTTAGTGAAACCCTGCGTTTGCATCTAGGCGAGTGAATACTCTTGCGCCGGCCAGCTCGGCCTCTATGTCTTCCCGCCTCGGCATCGCGTAGTGCTCGCGCTTGAGGCACTCATTTATTTTCCTGGGGTCCATGCAGACTCGCAGCTTCCCGTCTTTCTTTCGTACGATAACAAGGGGACTCACCCAGTCTGTTGGCTCAGTGACTTTTGCAATTATTCCGGCTTGTTCCATACGTGACAACTCCTCCCGAAGTGGCTCCTCTAAAGCCAGTGGCACTCGACGAGGTCTCTGAACCACTGGCGTGGTGTCCTTGCGGAGCACCATGTGGTATACTCGTTTGACGCAGCCGGTGCCAGTGAAAAGGTGACGAAAGCTGGCAACCACTTCTTCAGAGCTGTTTTGCGACACGCTGTTCACGCGTGAAATCAGTCCCAGGCGTTCACTCGCCTCAAGTCCTAGGATTGCTTGGCGCCCCTTTCGTGCCACGAAAAAGCTCAGCATGGCAATGCAACCATTTAAAGTGACTTCGGCCCGCATGACGCCAATGTGTTTGATTACATCTCCGCCGTAGGAGCGTAAAATCGCGCTGCTGGGGTACAGGGGCGGCTGTGGGTTCATTTTGGCGTATAATCCATAAGGCAACAAATTTGCCTGCGATCCCGTGTCAACCTTTAACTGAACTGCCACGTTCTTGATTTGGACTTCCACCGTCCAGTCATGCTTGCAGGACACATTCTTTGCGGATACGTCGAGAATCTCGAAATCGTCTTGGCCGCTATGCAACTCGCCAACAACTGCCGTCGCTTTACAACATCTGGCAAAGTGGTTTTTCCGCTGACATCTCCGGCACGTTTTTCCAAAAGCAGGGCACCTTCTTGGGGAGTGTTTTCCGCCGCAGTTTCGGCAGTCATAACGTGTCTGTTCTCGGTTTTCGCGGCTCGTGCTAGTCCTGCTGATAGGATGCACTTGGTGTTCCTGGTTCCACATTTCCTTGCGAGTTGCTGATGCTTCAGCTGCTTTACAGGCTTGTTCTCCTTTCTGCAGGGTCAAGTTGTTGTCCCTGAGGAGCTTTTCACGTACCGTGTCGTCATTTATCCCGAACACAATTTGGTCCCTGACCATCGATTCCGCCAAAGCTCCAAAGTTGCAAGCACGTGCTTGATTCTTCAGGTCTCGTAAGAAATGCTCCACTGGTTCGCCAGCAG
Organism: Dermacentor albipictus; assembly: GCF_038994185.2. Lineage (NCBI taxonomy): Eukaryota > Metazoa > Arthropoda > Arachnida > Ixodida > Ixodidae > Dermacentor > Dermacentor albipictus. The sequence goes on from NW_027225568.1 coordinate 409,307, forward strand.
CTTGGATTCTTCTCCTGAACATATACCGCTCGTGAACCTCATTGGTCTGTGCAATGCAATACTCATCAAATTATTTCACCACTGTGGCATAGTCGTCGTTCTTCTCGCCTGCTGCAAACGTGAAGGTGTTAAAGACTTCAATGGCCTCTGCGCCCGCGACGCTCAAAAGCAACGCTGTCTTCTTGGACTCAGTCCGAGGCTTTTCTGCGACCTCTGACGCCGTGAGAAAAATTTCAAACCTTTGTTTGAAGAGCTGCCAGTTCTTGCGCAGGTCGCCTGTTGTAAGGAGCGGCTCCGGTGCTTTGAGGAAATCCATTTTCCGCCACAGGATCGCTGGTCTTCACGCGTCGTGCAGGAAGTGCATTGCCATGCTAACCACTTCTGACACCATGCATCGAGTGGAGCAGACGACGACACGTCGTGTGTCACTTGCTGGGCAAAAGTGCCCCAGCGTTTATTCAGCACTGGTTTTATACACGTTGTGAACAGGCGGGTAACGCCCTTATCACATGGGGGCGTATCGTGCTATGAACACAGAGCGCGCTGCATGCTGAGCAGATTAGATACAGATTACGATACACCAACGATAAGAACGATGGCAGAAAACGTCGAAAGAATCGACACCACCACTGCCAAGAACGACGTGGCAACGACAACGCCACAATTTCTTTTGCGCAGTCAATCATTCGAGTCACAATCGCCATGTACCCGATATATCGGCTCCACAAATGTGACAGGGAAGAAAAAAAACATCGCTCAGGTGTCGTTGTGGAGATGCATCGTTTCGCTCGTGACATGAATGTAGCAAGCATGTGACACCTCCTCAGGCACAATGTTCGTTCGCCGCTAGGCTCGGTGGCCTGCTAAGCTCGGCAGGCAACATTGGTCACCGCATCGCAATAAACACCCGCGAGCACGGCTGCTTGGCGGTCAGTCATCGTTCAGCACGACCACGCTGCGGAGCGTCCGTCTAATGGAAGGTGCCTCGAGCCCTCCCTTGTTCACGAACCTGGGTGGATCGTGACACTGGCGACGAGAATTGGATACTCGTGACACTGGCGACGAGTACCCACGTATCGTCCCACGCCGCCGCGAGCGACGAAACACCGCCCCCCGTTGCTTCCGCCATATCGCTGTACGGAAGGCGCGAGCCGTTCGAGGGAGATGACTCCGCCGGGCAAATTTACGAGGCGCAAGTCCACATGTTCTTCCGAGCAAACGACACACCCGAGGCCAAACAGCGGGACATTTTCCTGGCCAACTGCGGAATCCGCGTCTTCAGCCTCTTGCTCGACCTTCTCAAGCCAGCCACGCCGCACGTTAAGACGCTGGGTGAGCTGCTCGCCATACTGCGCTCGCATTTTAACCCAGCACAGTCCACACTAAAGGAGCGTTTCTGCTTCAACAACCGGAGCTGCCGAAAAGGAGAAACCCTCGGGCAGTTCGTTGCTGCGCTGCGAGGGTTAGCGAGTGCCTGCGTTTTCGGGCACCACTGGACTCGCTGCTACGGGACCGTTTCGTCTGCGGCATCAACAACCACGCCATGCAGACGCGACTCCTAGAGCTTCCCGACCCGTCGCTGGACGACGCCGTGAAGGCAGTGCTGGCAATAGAAGCTGCCGCCAAGGACGCCGGCGACATTTCCCATGCGACTGGCTCACCGTCGGCAAAAGCGCCGGTCAATGAGTGTTGCCCCCTCCCCCTCACAGTGCCAGTTCTCTCAAGCACAATGCTTTACGTGCGGGAAAAACTGGGCACCTGGCACGTCTATGCCGAAGGGGGAGGACGAAGAGCAAACAGCAGCAGCAGCCTGATTCACGCCTAGATACCACACAAGCCCGCGGCCAGGATAGCCATTGCAAGGGTATGCGGCGGGCGCGTGCGGCAGTAGGCTCGAGTTCTTCCGCGGCCAGGCTCCACGTCGTGGCCGAGGACCCGCCGATTTTCTGCATGTGGCACACAGGCTTTGTACCGTCGTCTGTGCCGCCGTACATGCTGACCGTCAAAATCTGCGGGTATACCCCATTTCCATGATGATGATGATGATGATGATTATTATTATTATCTGCTTCGAGATGGTCAACAATGGGTCTGGAAGAATGAGCAGGACCGGGCCTTCCAGCGTAGCAAGGAGCTAATCACCAAGGCTCCAGTGGTGGTGCACTTCGATCCTGCCAAGCTTGTCGTCCTTACTGTAGATGCGTCGCCGTATGGTGTGGGAGCCGTCCTGGCACACCGGGACAAAGATGGCTAGGAACGTCCTGTGTCGTTTGCTTCTCGACGGCTTCACGCTGCAGAGCAACGTTACAACCAGCTGGACAAGGAAGGTTTGGCCCTCATGTTCGGTCTCGAACGCTTCCACTAGTATCTGTGGGGCCGGATGTTCGAGGCGGTCACAGACAACAAGCCGCTTTTGGGGCTGCTCGGGCCTGACAAGGCAGTTCCTGTGCAGCCATCACCTCGAGTGATACGCTGGGCCTTGAGGCTGGCAGTTTACAGTTACCTGCTGGTTTACCGTCCGGGGAAGGACCTGGGACATGCTGATGCCCTGAGCCGCCTGCCCCTGCCAGAGGTGCCTGATGCTGTTCCAGAACCTGCTGAAGTGTTCATGCTGGAACACGCGTACCCGGAGGTGCTCTCCAGATCTGCGGTATGTCAAGCGACCAGCCGGGTCCCAGTCCTGTCTCAGGTGGTCAAGGCGGTGTCCCGTGGAGAGGAATTGGTGCAGCCGGCATATATAGCCACAAGGCCGCTGAGCTGCGCTTGCAGCAGGCCTGCCTACTGTGGGGTTCGAGGGTAGTGATCCCACAAAGTCTCCGGTCCAGAGTCCTGCAGTTGCTGCACGCGGGTCGTCCTGGCATAGAAAAGACCAAGATAGTGGCCCGGTCCCATGTTTGGTGGCCGGGCCTGGACCAGGACATCGCTCACTTGGTACAGAGCTGCTAAATCTGCCAGGAGCATCAGCGAGCCTCGCGTCATGTGGAAATCACCCCCTGGCCGTTCCCACAGAGGCCCTGGTCCCGCCTACATGTCGATTTTGGGGGACCCTTCAAGGGCCATTACTTCTTGGTGGTGGTAGACGCCTTTTTCAATGTGGGTGGAGCTTCCACCTGTCACCACTCCATCAGCAGGCGTGACCATTGCAGTGCTACGACAGGTCTTCGCCGCCCAGGGGTTGCCGGATGTCATCGCGTCCGACAATGGTCCTGCTTTCGTCAGCACACAGTAACCGGTCTGGCTGACGAAGAACGGAATCCGCCGGGTGATGGTTCCGCCGTACCACCCTGCTTCAAATGGTGCAGCTGAGCGGGTGGTGCAAACCATCAAAGACAAGCTCAAGAAGAGCCAGACTGGGGATTTCTGGACGCAGAGTGCCCAGATACTGTTTTAGGACCGTACCACGCCTCACGATGTCACTGGCCGTGCCCCCTGTGAGCTCCTGCTGGGTCGGATGGTCAAGACACCCTTGGACGTCTTGCATCCGGAACTCTGATCCACGGTGCTCTTCAAGCAGCTAAAGCAGAAGCTGGCTGCTGACCAAGGGTGCCGTCCCGGGCCTTTGCCAGAGTCGGGAGCTCCAGTTTTCGTCAGGAACTTCCGTCCTGGCCCACCCTGGTCTGGCGGACAGGTGGTGTCTCCTACCAGCGCCTCATCGCTGCATGTCCGCATGCCAGACGGGGCCATGTGGCACAGACACGCCGACCATGTCAGGCCTCGCCTCGGGACCTGGCCAGCACCGTCGACTGGCCAGCTGCGGGACCCGCGTATTCTTCAACAAAAACTCCTTAAAACTCCTTCAACATGAGTTGAAGGAGTTTTAACCTCCGCATTGGATAATCTCGACTCCCCCAGCTGGGGCCACGAAAACATCGAACGTGAAAAGTCTGAAGCCTTCAACCCATCTCCGACTACTGAAACATTTACACAAGCGCTGAACTTCAAAGATGCTATATCCAAGCTTGAACTTGAACGTAATTTTAATGCCGCTCGTCGCGCATGCAGCTGCTTGGACGTTGTCGTATACTGAATGATGCAAACAGCGAAAGAAAGAAAAAAAAGAACCCGACCTGTTTACACAACTTCTCATTTTCTACACTGACCGTTGACTTATGCCTGATTGACAGCCGTAATGTGTTTCTATGTCGGGTAAGCAATGAATGACAACTACACCCACGCACAGAAAGCATACCTATTACAGTTGCGACTCTATAGCACTTCGAGCAGGCCTGGGAGATTTACATAACATCTACGGGAGGGGGGGGATTTTTCGAAAAAAAGGAGGATGCGCTAGGTAGAAGGGGCCTCCGACTTGCTAGGAGTATCGGCTACAGCGTCTGCGGCGGCGAAGTTAGCAGACGTATCTGCAGCGGTAAAAGCGGGGCAAGCGGCGGCCGATTTCTTCGGAACCGGGGAAATATTGCTGTAGTCGGCGCAACTCCACGTGGCTTACTTGGTGGGGCTTCGCGTGCTTTGGGAAGACAGGGAGACGCTTTCCCACTCTTGTCATTCTGCCGGCACGGGTCCGCTTGTGTGACATGGCTGTTCACTATGCAGGTCAAACGACCGGGACTTAAATATTCCCGCTTGCCGCCCTACGGACCTCTTTACTTCCATTTCTTTCTTCCTGCTGCGTCCAGTCTTTCTTTTTCTTTCTCTCTCCTGATATGCGCATAACAAAATAGCTATTATGCTTAATTTTTTTCTCAGGGGTGGTATTTTATTTGCAAAACTCACGTCGTACCGGAGTATACCGAGCGAAATACGTTGCTCTCAAAAGTATATTTATTTACCCACGAAAGGAGATGTTTCAACCGAGCGCTAGACTCTTCGCGCTTAAAACAAAACATAAAATGATGGGTTTTACATGCCAAAACCATGATCTGATAATGAGGCGCGCCGTAATGGGAGACTCCTGGATAATTTCGACCACCTGGTGTTCTTTAATGTGCACCTAAATTTAAGTACACGGGTGTTTTCGCATATCGCTCCCATTGAAATGCGGCCGCAACAGCCAGGATTCGATCCCGCAACCTCGTGCTTAGCAGCCTAACACCATAGCGACTAAGCAACCAGAGCGGGTAGTTGTTGTCCTGAGTGGCCGTGGCACATACCCACAGTGGGGGATTTGCCATGAATCGGGTGGTTCAATTAGGTGCATAAAAATAATAATAATAACAAGGGAGTTAACAATTTGAGCGTTGGAGTTTAAAAGTAAACGTTTTGTGTTTGGAGAAAAAAGGAAATAATCAGATGAAAACCGGGTATATAATAATAATAATAATATTAATACTACTAATATTAATAATAATAATAGATATAAAAAATAAAGAAAGCTATGGTTGGGAGGGAGAACGATCAGTCTGACATGGAAATCGATTGGTTTCAATGAGGTAATTTTGGGTACTTCACGTTTTGTTATTTATGTAATCTCAGCGCCACACGTGCAGCCACCTTCTTCGTTTTCCACCTGGAGGCAACACAATACCACAGTGTTCACTGCAACAAAATTATTCTGCCTTGATCAGTCTCGCCATGTGCAAAACCAAATGAACAAACACAGAGTGTACGAGGACAATACGTTACTCTGTCCTTAGTGTTTAATTATTTATTTACCAATGTACCCACAACGCCTTCGATAGGCGTTACAAGAGGGGGGGGGCGCATTAAAAAAAAAAGGAAAGATGCGCAACACAGTCAGCATAGGATAAAACGCCACAACTCGTTCATGCCTGTAACATTACATTACTTATTATTATAATAACATATATTGGATTAAATATATTGTATTAGTATGATATATTATATTATTATTAATAAATATATTACAGGCAGACGCCGCTGGCTACGCTTTCGTGGCGGAGCCATGGTACTTTCGTTTTCGCGTCCAACACCACGGACATTTCCATGCCGCGGCGCCACTCAATTTAAGTTGCGCACACTGCAAAGCGCGTAGCGTTCTTTGTCTCCCTGTTTTTTATCCCGTGCGTGCCTCTCTGTAGTGATGTGCGCTGTTCCCGCGCTATTTGTGTGCCTTGAATTTCAATATGTAAGCATATTGCCTCTTTAAATAACAGACACGTGCCGAGTGTATCCCTGGAGTAGGTCGGTAAATTGAAGTGCGTTTGGTAGAAAGCTATTTTTCTAAAGAAAGGCATTGCAAGTGTTGTGTGAGAGACATTGCACACAACACTTGTTCTTCAAATGATGTTTTATCCGTAGAGTGCTGCGGCCTTTGTTTTCTTGTTGAGGAGGTAAAACTACACCTGCTGGGCTTACGAGGATAAAAGACTATATTTTTCCAACGATGTGAACGTAAACCTCCCATAAATGGCAAAAAAAATATGCAGATCCCATGCACTGCGGGAATCGATGTATAGCGAAGCTTTCCGTGCTGGATGCTTTGAGTGACGATAATTAGCGGTGATGTTGACGGCTAAGCCTTAATCTCTTCAACACTTAGGCTAACACGAGATTGGCGAGTTGAAGGTAAACGTTACCTTGCGCACAGAACACATAAGAAGAGGTGTTTGCTTGAGGCGTTGTTGTGCGCTATGTTTTATAACCTCTGGGAGGGTTGAGCCTTGTCATTGCCTCAGGTGGTACATCTCATTGTGGCATAAGTATTAAACTTGAATTGGATCATGGGGCTATGCGTGCCAAAACCACACTCGGATTATGAGGCACGCCGTAGTGGCGGACTCCGGATTAATTTTGATACCGTGATGCTACTTAACGTGTCCCAAAATCAAGGTGCACTTGCGTTTTCTATTTCGCCCGCGTCGAAATGCGGCTGCCGCGACTGGGATCAAATCCACGACCTCTAGCAATGCCACAACCACAAAGCTGACGCGGCGGACACAGACGTCTTGATTTGACGGTCGATTGCTTCCGCAGTGTCTCCTGCACCCTGCGGTGCACGTCATTTAATGCGGCTCTGCTTCTGCGCGCCCTGCGTAAGTTGCCCGCTTGACATATGTGCATGGCGTTTATTTTTCAGCAATATCAGCAACGTACAGTACGATACCTTGAACTTAAGCTTATCCAGTGTCCATGCAACTGCTGCATTATAGTAGTGGTACAGTGAACTAGAAGGCTTCTAGTTCACTATAGTAGTGGGGTTTCCTTGCATTTTCACGTCACCTCCCTCCCTCTCTTGTATGGGAATGGCCTCTTTTCCCTCTCCTTCTCCTCTCTACAGTTCTATATGCGTCCCCTCTGGCCTCGCACGTTAGTATAAAGGGAAGCACTGCAGTTTCTCCAATGCTTCTGAGTGGAGTCACGGATAATTACAGCTGTCAAGCGGCTACAGTGACGACGGCGAGGGAGCTCCAGATGGCATTGTGCACATTCGACGCGGTGGGGTGAAAACGAGTTTCTCCCGTCACCTTTCCTCTCTTACACGCGCATGTCATTTATATACAAGCTCTGAAACATCACCCGAGGCGGTGTGTGCGACAGCAGCCCACAGCTGCAGCAGCAGCGGGAAAGTCGAAGGAAGAGGCACAAAAAATTATGGGGTTTTACGTGCCAAAACCTCTTTCTGATTATGAGGCACGCCGTAGTGGAGGGCTCCGGAAATTTCGACCACCTGGGGTTCATTAACATGCACCTGAATCTAAGTACACGGCTGTTTTCGCATTTCGCCCCCATCGAAATGCGGCCGGGATTCGATCTCGCGACCTCGTGCTCAGCTGCCTAACACCATAGCCACTGAGCAACCACGGCGGGTAAGGAAGTGGCAAAGAAACGCTTTAAAAAACATAGCTTTAGCATTGCCAAGCTACCGTACAGTAAGTGTGGCAATACCGTACTGGTTGTCAGGATTGGGGCTCAATCCCATCTCTCGTGGTCCTTTGTCAAGATTGGAGTCCGGCATGAATTCGAAGGTAGCTGGCCCATGCCGTCGTCCAGCTTATCCACGCGGAGGACGTTGATGAAGGGAAGAACTGCTTCTCATCGAGAACGAGGAATATGGGTTTATTTACAGTATTTAAATCAGTCTAACATGACTGCTTGAGAAAAAGAGTGTCAGTCCAACATGACTGCACGAGAGAAGTGTATCAGTCTAACATGACTGCTCAAGAGAAGTCTATCGAGCATTCGCACCACAGCAGTTTTTATACACTCGGTCCTCCCGCGATACAAGGTGACGCGAACGTTCGATTACTCATTGCCAACTTGCCGCCGCCCCGCAGAACAGTTTACGCACACATCCGCTCCGCTCTACATACGGCTTCATCAAATTACAGTGATATATCCTCACTTCCTTCCTACGACCGGGCATTCTCAAAGCATAGTTAGTATCTGAAAGTTTGTGCAACACTTTAACGGGCCCGTCCCAGTGAACTTCAAGCTTGTTCTTTCTTGAAGGTTTGAGGATCATTACCTGGTCTCCGGCGTTAAACGTTCGAAGCCTCGCATTCTTGTCGTAATAGAATTTGGCGTTCTTTTGAGCTATTCCCATGTTCTTTCCGACTAGTTCTTGGGTTGCGCTTAGCCGTTCTAGTAAATTAAGCACGTATTCATCCACTGTTGGACTCTCCCCTCTTTCCTCCCACATCTCTCTTAACATTCTCAGTGGAGAACGGAGTGTCCTACCATACACTAGTTCTGCTGGTGAGAACCCTGTCGCCTCATGTGGAACCGTTCGCAAAGCAAACAATGTTGCCGGCAGACAGTTCTCCCAGTCCTCCTTGTGCTCGTAACAAAGCGCACGCAAAACTCGCTTAAGCACCGAATGCCACCTCTCTACACTGTTTGACTGAGGGTGATAGACAGAACTGTGTATTAACTTTACCCCGCAGTTCTGCAAGAATGTGGAAGTCAGTGCGCTCTTGAATACTGACCCTTGATCTGCCTGAATTTCGGCTGGAAACCCAACTTGTGCAAACACTGTCAAAAGCGCGTCTACTACTTCAGTGGAGCTGAGCCCTTTCAAAGGGATTGCTTCCGGACACAGCATGGTAAACAAGTACCTGTAGCCCGATTTTGTTTTTGGACGAGGCCCTACCGTGTCTATTACAAGTCGTCTGAAAGGCTCTGTTATGAAGGGCACTACCTTCAGTGGAGCTTTCCATGTCTCTCCTGGTTTACCAGAACGCTGGCAGGCGTCGCATGATCTTACAAAGTTTTCTACGTCTTTGAAACAGCCAGGCCAGTAGTATCCCATAAGCAATCTTTCCTTTGATTTGTTTATGCCTAGGTGGCCGGACCACCCATTTCCATGACAGAGACTCAAAAGGTCCTCCCTATACTTAGTAGGTACGACTAACTGATATAAAATCCTACACTTTCGATCTCTGTAGTGCCGATACAACAATCCTCCTCTCTCATGTATCGTCACATTGCGCCTGGTAATGACTTCATTAGCTGTGTCATGTAATTTAGCTAAGCTCTCATCCTTCTTTTGCTCAGCTGCCAGTGACTCTCTATCCACACGTAAGAGCTGATCACAGTTCTTTGAGGCCGGTGATAATAACGACCCTGTCTCGCTTGTGAGGCCGTCAGCTTGCTCTTCCTGCAGGCTAGAACCTTGACACTCTAGTGCTACGCTCTCATTGAGCTGGTCAGCTGGCAGGCTCTCCTCAACTGTTCTTTTGTCCCTCGGGCCTAGCTCGTATTCGGGTATTGAAGTTATCTCCTTTGCTGCTTCCGCTGGAGGAGCTTGAGCATTTTCAGTCGAAAGCGCCACGATCTTACGAGCTTGGCCTCGGGTCAATGCCTGTACTATGCCCTCTCTCAGTTTGAGCCCTTTGTAACGCAGTAACTGATTCGAACGATTCGAAAAGATGTAAGGATACTGCAGTGACGAAAATTTGGAAACTGCAGCCTCAGTCTGTAGCTCCCCGAATGGTCCATTGATTTTGACTTTGGCCATGGGCAGACACATGCTGTGTTCTTCTACAACCTGTTTTATCCATGCTACTTCTCTGGTGAAGTCATCTACCGCCGCCTAAGACGGATGGACAATGTCCATCGTGGCGGCACTGCCTCTTGGCACTCGGCATGGTTTTCCATTAACTTGCAGGTCGTGAAGATATGGACTTAAAAGTTCCATATTCTCATCTTTTTCCTCCACGTAGGAGAAAACTACGCTAGACTTCTCACAGTTTACAGCTATATGTCCTAGTTTGTGGCATTTGTAACAGCGAATTGGTCTAAAAGATTCGAATTTTCCTTTCTGTTATTTTTGTGGGGCTTCTCCGTTAAATTTCTCCTCGCTCTTTCCTGCTCGCTTTTCCGCCATGTCTACAGGCTCCGATCGTCTAGTCTGTGCACCCCTTTTGAACGGAAATGGTTTCCGCTGTCCATTTCGACCGTCCAAGTTCCCGTCCTCGGCGTTCAACTTTTTACGGGTTCCGTACTCTTCGGCTAATTCGGCCACCCTTGCCACAGTCTTTACATTCCCCCTGTCTTGCACCCACAGTTTCACAGCTTGGGGGATGGTTTTGTAAAACTGCTCTAGACACATGCCTTCAATCATCATGTCTCTGCTCTCGTAAGCTTCCGCGCTTTTAAGCCACTCGACTAGATTGGCCTTTAAGCTATATGCAAACTCCGGATATCCCTCGCTATCTTTCTTGCCTGTGCTCCTAAACCTTTGCCGAAAAGCTTCGGCTGAAAGGCGGTATTTCTTCAGGAGACTAGCCTTAACTTTTGCATAATCATATGCATCCTGAGCACTCAGTCTGGCGATCACTTCCGCCGCCTCACACGGCAACATAGACAGCAACCGCTGTGGCCATGTACTCGGGCCGAAGTTCATCTTTTCGCAAGTCCTTTCAAAATTGCTTAGGAACAAGACTATGTCGGTCCCGACCTCAAATGGCTTTAATAGCCTGTCCATGCGGTACGATTCTGCCTCACTTGATCGTCCCAGGGCGCCTTCACTTCCTTGAGACAACTCCAAACGATTGCTTTCAAGTTCAAGTTGCATTTTTCTTGACTCCCGATCTTTATCGCGTTCCTCTCTCTCTCTTTCCCGTTCTTCGTTGTCTCGTTCTTCTCTTTCTCTTTCCCGTTTCTCTCTCCTTTTGAGAAGTTCCAATCCCATTTCAATATCTTCCTCACTGGCCTGCTTGGAAATTAGCTCCAATAATTGCGATTTGAGCACTTCCTTGCGTACATCTAGGCCCAGTTGCTCACCAACAATCAACAACTCGTCTCTCAGCAGTGCCCTTAACTCCATGACTGCTGCTTTACTGCCTTCATTCTGCTCTCTAAATCTAGCTAGGAAAACACAACCTAGCTAACACTCAACAATCTAACTTCCCTACAATTCTAAACAGAACAACCACAAAATGAAGCCTAGAGAGTCAAAGCAAGAACCAAGCACTCACCGCAGATACAGCACCATGTCGCAAAGTCCATCTCACCGCTGTCAGCCAGTTGTCAGGATTGGGGCTCAATCGCATCGCTCGTGGTCCTTTGTCAAGATTGGAGTCCGGCATGAATTCGAAGGTAGCTGGCCCATGCCGTCGTCCAACTTATCCACGCTGAGGACGTTGATGAAGGGAAGAACTGCTTCTCATCGAGAACGAGGAATATGGGTTTATTTACAGTATAATAATCAGTCTAACATGACTGCTTAAGAAAAAGAGTGTCAGTCTAACATGACTGCACGAGAGAAGTGTATCAGTCTAACATGACTGCTCAAAAGAAGTCTCTCGAGCATTCGCACCACAGCAGTTTTTATACACTCGGTCCTCCCGCGATACAAGGTGACGCATAGCATCGCAAGGTATTCGTTCTGCTGCTGTCCCTGCCATAGACATGAAGGCTTTCCTAAGAAACAAACTGCGAAGCCACTGGCGACGCTTGTGGGACGCTGAAACGAGTAATAAGCTTCGCCTAATTAAGCCGAAGTTAGGTTTCCGGCACCCAACTACGAAAACACGAAGAACAGATGTCCTATTCACTAGACTGAGAACAGGACACACATTTGGCGCTCATAACTTTCTCTTGACCGGTAACGAGCCTCCAACCTGTGGTAGATGTGGCGACCGGCTGACCGTCCTCCATGTCTTCCTGTAGTGTCGGGAAGCCGAAAGAGACAGGAGGAAACATTTCCCTTTTGCATACCGCCATTGTATTCCTCTGCATCCGGATATGTTTCTTGGTGACGAACCGCTTTTTAAGAATGAAGCAGTCCTCGCCTTTTTGAAGATGTTGTGCTCCATGTCACAAACCCATTAATTTCGTAGCGCATCCTCTTTCCAGAGGATGCCGCTGCGATAGTTTTTTTATATAGCACATGCCTCCAGGCCCTTGTGCCTCAAGGGCTCTAACGAGGCCATGGTGCTCTAGTGAATTTTAGAAACTTATGCATTTTTTATCGCATAAATATTTTGCAATGCACCTTAATGCTCATAGTACTCATCATTTGTCATCGGCATAATTTTATTACTCGTAACTTTTACACACTTTACCGTGACTATATTTTAGGCCCCTCTACAGCCACGTCACATGAACTGCATAGAACCCATCACCTCAATAAGAAATCGCCAACATTTGCATGGCGCTCTTTGGCCATCCCTGGCCCTTGCGCCAATAAAAACCGCACATTCATTCATTCAATGAGGAGGAACATCTATTTGTCAGATTTCTTTACCGGTAAGAGGGAAGTGTAGCACAATCAAGGCGCAACGTCGTCCGGAGACTCAGGGATCACACATGGACAGGGCCGTGTTCGTGTACATGCGTCTTCTGATGTCCTTGGCTCTGCGCGCTCACCTGTTGTCTTTAAGCATCTGGAAGAACCTTGCAGGGCGTGTTTTTGAGGTATTGGTGCACCACTGCACGATGCACGAGTGGTGCGAGTCATGAAATGGGGGAAACATCGCGGAGCACAAGCACACAGCTACCGAGGACCACGAAACTGACGATACTGCCCACACAGGTCAATGTACAGTAGCGCACGCTTCCCGGTAACAGTAGATAACGAAACACGAAACTTCATGCAGTGGGCTGAGCTGGCGCTGGGCAGGCGCGCACACGCGAGGACCGTCGAAAGTTTAAGAGTTACGTGGGAGGGCAAGGGGAAAGGAGTTGAGAGGAGGGACGAATGAGCACAGCGTCCTGGATCGGCGCGCGCCGAAATAAGAGGCCGTGCAAGGGAAGCTGAGCTGTTTTCCCGCCCTACCGATGGATGGCGCCAATGACCTCTGATACGGAAGTTGCGGAGTTTCCGAGGCCGGGTACCACTTAGCCCACCACTCTGTTCTTTTGACCTTCAGATGAATTTATGTCGCTTGATGTGGCAATGCACACAGTAGTATTGGGATAACCTTTCTGGATGGTTGACTCGCAATACATATAAAATATTTTGTCTAAATGTTTACCCTGACAGCCTTTTGGAAAGTTTTGCAGAATTCCAAATACAGACACATTACTTTCTCAGCTGGCAGTTCATGGGGTATTTTCAGTATTCGACATTCCAGGATTGTGGACTGTTTAATAGTGCAAAGATGTTTGAACTCTGTCAAAATATCGTCAAAATTTACTAAGTCCCATATCCCAGTTCTAGACGAAACACCTGTGAGTTCATTCCAGGGCTGCGCAAAAAGCTTGATACATGAAACAAAGATTTTGTCGCATATCGTTACCTGCCAGCGCCTACACATCGTTAATGTTACTCAAGTAACCTGACGCCAGCGGCTTTTTATCATTAGAGTTAAATCTTGACCAGCCGCAACATTTGATGTTATTAATTCAATGCGGCAGATTGAACCCTTCTTCAGGCATGCATTTGAGCTCTTGCATGCTGCTTTGAACTGAATTTCCAAGTTTCTTGGGATGAAAGGAGCACGCCAAGACCATACTGCTTCTACCATCGCTTACAGGACTGTGGAAGGCTATGCTGTAAGATATCAATCGCCATGCTCAACTATCGCACACTCGCACACATCTTCGCCGTAGCGTTACAAGTTATACCACGCTTAATAAAATCCGGAATTTGGGAGATCGCGTAGTGAATTGTGAGGTACAGTGAGCAAGCTATGGGTAGTAAACAAAAGCCATGAAGTCTGTGTCTCTTTCCTCGTTTCAAGCAGTGCTTCACTACGTTAGGATCAGATTACTACTAACAAGACCAGCAGCTGATGAAATTTAGATGCAATCATAACAGTTTAAAATAGCGTTGGAAAAGTATTAACTGCCATTTCTTTCTTTTCAGCACTAAAATATTACCTTCTTTCACAAATACTTCCTTTTTCTTCTTTCTGCCTTTACACTGTGCTCGTTCTGTGTTTCGAAATCATCTGGAGTCTGGGTTTAAAACTACCAGTCTACTAGGAACGTGCTATGGTTGGTGACATTATAATTTATGCCTTCATTACTGATGGCAACTGTGAGCGCCCAATTGCAAGTGCGCCCGCGAAATATTAACGATTGATCCATCGATCGATTGATTTAATTGCACGTCTTAGAATCACACACTGCAAATGTTGGACAAGCAGTAGGATCACGTTTGTTTTCTTGAGATTACTTAACAATCATCAAAATGTGTGCACACCCTAGTTTTGTCTTCCGGAGCCATCGGAACTGTGCCCATTGCGGCCCTGAATTGAGCCGTTGGCAAAATACGCTTCACTAGAAAAACATAGCTGCTTCCATTGCTAATGTTCCGCGTTGCGGGAACGCACGAAAGTGTGACCATGGTCGTTACCGGGCCTATTTAATGTTCATGCTGTTGTCGATATCGGTGAGATTTGCATGAGCAATATCGGGACGCCAAGTTTTCACTGTCCTCCGAGCTTTTGTTATTTCTGCTGTTTGCTGTCTCCATTTTGTAACGAGCTAACTTTTCTTAAACGCAACACTGTGTCCCCGGCTGCCTAATTAGGGTTGCATTTCTGTGGACCTTTTTTATCTTGTCCTTATTTGCAACATTGCGCACGCAAGCAAGGCTCTGGCCCAGTGTGACCATTCTCTCCTTGAACTAACGCGCCCCGCCCCCTCCCACTCTGCCCATGCATGTCTCCGTGCAGTGCTTCCACCGCCACCGCTGTGCGACATGTGCACGGACCGGCTGAGCGATGACATCACGAGCTACGGATTCCCGACCGCCTACCGAGGCAACATGCTGTGCCGCGTGACCATCAGCCGGCCCTCGGACGCCTTCTGCGCGGTCGAGATGCACTTCCGCGAGTTCGACGTCGAGAAGTCGTCGCGCTGCGACAGGGACTTCCTGCAGATTGACCGGGACCGTTACTGCGGCACCATGCTCAAGGGACAGCGCAGTAAGTAGCTTGCAAGCAAGTGCCGCCCACTTGGCAACATTAAAAGCTGTCACCATTACCGCGCACGCGAACTCGCAACGTGATGTTATTGGCTGGTCCCTCCTTTCCCGCACCCCCCCCCCCCGATCTTTCTTTAGGTGAAGAAGCATGGGAAGGTAGGCTACATTAGAGCCGTATATCCCCAAATTGGTTACTAGAAAGAAAGCACAACAACAAGGAAAATGGAAGAAAAATAAGAAACGTGATGTCAGGTTCTCAAATGATATTTGTGAGCAGAGAGACTTTAGGAGAAAAACGAGAACAGAGTTTCCCTATACTTGTGCCCTATGCTATGCGATTAGCACGGTTATGCTTTCGGTAATTTATGGGAGGAATCAGAGCTTGGCATTTTTACATCTCCGTACATGCGGGACATATGACGCGTGTGATGCCTGACGCCTTCTCTCAGCGAGGTTGGATCGTCGTCACGTAACTGATGGTCATCTTAAATAAAAATATAGTATCTTCCCGGAAAACATGGTTAATAATCGAAATTTTATTGATATATAAAAACACACAATTTGGGAACATTTCCGGCAAATTTCAGCTAGGTGGTAATAAAACTTCGGATGCCAAGGGTAGTTCGTTAGTCTGAATGTTAGCCTCTTGAGCTAATGAAACTGCCCCCGCATTGCATAGTTTTCTTACCATATAAATGAATTTTCCCGAAGATGTTCCTAAAAAGAGGTCGTTATCGAGCATAATAAAATCGTAATTCAAAGGTAGATTCACTCGCTTTCTGCATTTTTTTTTTCTTTCAAATAAACGTTTTGGTATATATTCTGGGTGGACAGTGTATTTGCGATCCCCATACAATAACGCAGC
This sequence comes from Dermacentor albipictus, assembly GCF_038994185.2. NCBI lineage: Eukaryota > Metazoa > Arthropoda > Arachnida > Ixodida > Ixodidae > Dermacentor > Dermacentor albipictus. The sequence continues at coordinate 425,410 of NW_027225568.1, forward strand.
GCCGAGCGGACAACCAAGGGAGAGCGCGCCAAGCGTCTCACGGGCATCTTGTCCAGTCTTGTCCCCCGAACTCTGGCCGTGTGAACGAGCACATGAACTACTTCATTTACGAGAGGTGGATCCAGCTGGTCGGCAGCCCAGAAAGCTGTCGTACGGCCCTAAATAGCGTATCTCCGTGTTTCTCATGCCGGGGAATCCAGGCCACCAGTTGTATAGGTCTTGCTTGTTGCAATGCGCCTTGCCCTTCCGAGACACTTGCTTCTATTTGCCTTTTCTATTATTGCAAAAAAAAGTCATTGTTTGCAAAAGAAAACATCTCTTCAATCAATTAGTTAGAACGAGCGCCAGCGAGCGCACTCCTCAAAGGTGCGGCTCGTCTGGAACTTATGTCCTCAGTTCTCGGATTCCTGGTGCCATTGAGAGTCCGCATTGTGCTCCACAGGATACCACGCCGAAAGTGGCTTCAGGCGTTACTCGAGTGACTTTCAGTTGTCGATTAATTCGACCTCGTCCTGATAACAGCAAAGCCGCCTGCTGTCTGCTCAAGACCAGCTGGTTCAGACTGACTGGCCAGGAAGGGCAATGGTTGTGATTTCAATCACTAGATTAGCACCCCATTTAATCGCACAATTGCGAAGTTTGATTTTCATGGTTACCGGAATGGGTCGTCCCGTAGCATTTTACCAGTCAGCAGGTAGATGATTTTTCTTCATGCTACTTTTCAACCTGTTTGCCGCATACAGAATATGGTAGTCCACGCCTTTCTTACCTATCCTGAGGTGAAGTGTTCCCAGATTTGGACAGTTTCGTATAAACTAAATTTAGCTACTGCAGTGCTGTAAACGTGACGAACAGCGCCGGAAACAATTCGATAGCACGCCCACGAGACATCGCAGAGCTATCTATGTCTTGGCTTTGAATCGTCCTGCGTTCTAGCCTCCTGTTTATTTATTTTTTTGTGCTTCACATACGAGCCACCATGCGCGACAATGAAGCGTTTCTTACAGGGTATACGCATTCATTGCTTCAACGCCAAGCTTTTGAGACGGATGTTTTTTTTTTCGCTACTGTTTAGTTCGATCGTGTTTCGAAACAGCTGTAATATGTAATCGACTTCGAACAAGAGCCCGTCCTTTCACTTGATGGATGTGGCTTGCAAAAGTTTTAGCTGAAATTCACGAGCATCTATAAAGAAAGTTGATTGAAGCCGATGGAAAATCGACAGGAAGTGTTTAGAACGTCACTCGAGCATTGTCGTATGGCTACGGAAGGCCGTGTCCGTTGTGTGTTCCCCTCCAGAGCGCATGGTATACGATACGGAGGGCAACGCCGTGATGGTGTTCAAGACGGACGAGTCCGTGTCCGGCAAGGGCTTCCACGTGCGCTTCCACCAGGTCCCCTGCGGCGCGGCGCACAGGGACCCCGTTGCCACAGCCGCCACGACCACGACGGCGGCCAGCGGCAGTGAGTATATACAGTGCATGATATATTCGGACATAGATGTAAGCAGTACGCGTTCTTCACTTCCACAGCCGTAGTAATTATTCATCTAACTGAAGCAACACTGGCACGATTACTAACCTTGCATATCTTTGGCATGCTATACTTCGTTGCAAAAAAGAAAAAAAAAAGGTTAATTGGTTGTCAATAGGGAAGTGCAGTATTTGTAAACAAAAATTGGCAGCTTTTCAGTACTTCGTATTCAGCACACCTCTTCGAAAACATGTAATGACCGAATGAAGCTACGAAAATGAAAAGACAAAAATAACGAGAAAGAACTGTCCCATTTCATTTTCCGTTATCAAATTCAGCCGGATAGTTCTAAGCTGGGATAGATGGTTTGCTTTCAGCATGGCTGACAACGTAGACTACACGACGGAGCAGATCTTACCTGTTCGTATATGTATCTCTTTCCTTGTCATTTGCACTCTTCGCGAAGTTGGAACTTTCCCTTTTTCATAGTATCTACAACAAGATATTATGATGTAGCTGGTTCTCGTATTTCATAGTGTCTTTCGCAGAACTCACCATGAAGCACAGCCAGCGAACTTATATTTGTGCTGTTGATATATTTTAATCAAATAGTTTAAGGTACAAAAATTATAGCAACAGTAAGATATATAAGGGTGTCCCAGCTAACTTTAGCCAGAATTTAAAAGTATGCGAATGCCTCATAGCTGGGCAGAACCAAGGTAATGTGATTTGCCATCACTTCGAGATACTCAGATTATTCTTTTCTTTCTACCTAAACACATAATTCCTTTTATTTGATTAATAAATTTATGAAATGTACTTAGATGAAATGTACCAGCGAGAAACTTGTACAGCAATATGAAAAACTCCCAACACAGCTTTTTGTTGCTCAGTACGTGCTACATAAAAGTGTTTTTCCGAGTGTGAAAGTAGCCCCGCAAATACACGCAAAGTGCCTCGAGCAGCCAAAAATTAAATTATGGGGTTTTACGTGCCAAAACCACTTTCAGATTATGAGGCACGCCATAGTGGAGGACTCCGGAAATTTGGACCACATTGGGTTCTTTAACGTGCACCTAAAGCTAAGTACACGGGTGTTTTCGCATTTCACCTCCATCGAAATGCGGCCGCCGTGGCCGGGATTCGATCCCGCGACCTCGTGCTCAGCAGCCAAACGCCATAGCCACTGAACAACCCCGGCGGGTCTCGAGCGGCCAGTCGCGCGGCATTATTGTGTGCATTTGCGGGCTTCTTTCACACTCGCAAAAAAACTTTTACGTAACACGTATTGAGTACCAGAAAGCTGTATCAGGAGTTCTTCATAGCGCTCTACAATTTCCTCATTTACACTTTTCATCTAATTATAATACTTGAGAAGTGGAATAATTAAGATGAATTATCTAATTAAATGCAACGAAAAAGAATTTTTGTATCTCCAAGCGACAACATACATTACCTTGGTTCTGTCCAGCTACTGGAATTCGCATATTTTTAAACTCTGTCTAAAGTTAGCTGGGACACCCTGTATATGTTTATACTATGTTTCTAGGACAACAGAGACAAATATTATTTAGTAGGACCGCATTCAGACTCATAATCATCTCTCGTTAAGAATGTGTTCGCTAGTCCAAGTCGCTGGCACAATTTGAGTTCAGCAAACCAGGCTGCAGGGTATACGCGCACTCCCTGTTACAACCTCCTCACACGTTTCGGCGCACATAACTTTTGCCAGCAATATCCGGATAGTGATGCCGGCTCCTCATTCTAAGATGCACGCTTCGAAAAACCGCATTATCTGTTGGCCAATCACTATTCATGACCATAAAATGTTTATCGCACATATCTCCGCACGTCCGTTCTCTGATTCACCACTTGCGTTTACCCCCGGCGACGAAGTTCTGCCGCCCGGTCCCCCCAAGGAGGTGCTTCGCTGCGATCAGCGCTTCGACAAGCAGCGTGAGTTCTACGTGCAGAGTCCCAACTACCCGTCACACTACCTGGACAACCAAGACTGCCGGTACGTGATCACCAAGGCCGGAGAGGGCGTATGCCACCTAGAGCTCGTGTTCGCCTCCTTCGACATTGAGTCGTCGCCGGGATGCCAGTACGACTACCTGGAGTTCGGCGGACAACGACACTGCGGCTCGCTGCCTGCAGACCATTCCTGTGAGTCCAATAGCATGAAACTATGATGTTGCTGATTCGGCCTATAACGCGCCAAAAAAACCGGCGGTGCGGGCTGCTAGAGAGAACATGGTTGCTAAGATACTCAGTGGTTTCTTGAGGCTGTATGCGTACTATACCCAACTTATGACATTGGTGACAGTTAAACGGCTCAAAGTAATGCGGCGATACGAGATGGTACGAGATGTAGCTCACATAGTATGCTCACACGAAAGACCTAAGGCTGTCACAGTTCATCCCGATCTGCCACCCTCATATTCATTTGCTTAAGGGCTGAATAATTACTGACTGACGTTGTTCTTGCTCATATCCCGGGCTACATTAAGAACGACTGCGAGTCCAGTTAAGCTTTATCACCTCTGTCTAGAGCACGAGGTCGGTGTGCTGAACGGCAATAGATATGTTGACTGACTTATTGGCTCAACGTGCAGCTTTCAGAGCATCAGGTATTTGTGTGACTGCCCGGCAAACAAAGGCTATCTCGAAAGCCTGGTAGCTAAGCCGAAAGGTTGCTTCGTACTTTCTAAAAAGACGTCACCATAGAAGCGCAGCGTCCACCAATCAGGCAAAAATTACTGGAATACACATTGTTGGTGGCAGATCTAGCCTTGCCGGAATAACCGCCAATTGCTTTGACTTTGACGTGAGTCCAAGAAACGCAACAGATGTAGCAAAGGGCAACACCACGCAAAAGAACTACGCAACACAAAGTGCACGAAGCGAGTGGCTTTCTGTAGCTCAGCTTTCGTTGTAATCCCTTCATCATGCAGCAGAAAGAAGCACCAGCTGGTGGTACACATGGTGCACCACAACGAATTTCAGTGTCTGGAAGACACTGAAAGACACAGTGTCGCATGTGACGAGTACGATGATGACCCTGCTCATTGTCCTCTTCAAGAGAGGACAGAGTAATTGATACCATCTAGGTGAAATGCCGCTAGAAAATTTCGTGTTGCTTGTGCGACACATCACTTTCTTCGGCCTGTGACTCCTGAAGTTTTCCAGGCAACGGACTTCATCACCTGCACCGCTCTGCCTTCACATCTTAACCGGATTCTGCCGACACTAAGTTCCCTACTTTATCAGCTATGGCTAAAAGGAGCCTTTACGAAGTATTTGGCCTTTCGCATTGGAGTGGCCCAGAACACTACCCGCAATCGACTGTGGTCGTGAAGAAACTCTTGAACGCATTCTGCGTAACTGTTCTCGACACAATGTGCAGAGACGCTCGCTCGACTGCGCTAGCTCACGCTCATCACAGGCCATTGTCATAAAACACTGTTTTGCAAGGCTGACCTCATAAGCCATTGCAGCAGAAGGGAAACGAAGGCCCTCCTACAATTTCTAAGGACAGCCAACTTGCACAGATGGCTTTAGCCTCAGTTGGTGCTCATTGCGCTGCATGTGATCCTGTGCTGGGAGAGTGCGCTCTGTTTATCTCTCTCTCAAAAGACATGTTTTTTGCCGCGAGTTGAAACACACACAAAAGGAAGACACATAGAAGACAACACGGGCCAACTAACTAGGCCAAGCACCAACTAGGCCAGCAAGCAGTTCTGTTGCCCTCTCTCTCTGTTATCTCTTAACCTCCCCCGTCTTCTAGTATAGGGTAGTAAATTGGATTTTCTGTTCAGGTTAGCCTGCCTGCCTTTCCCCTTTCCTCTCTGTCTCACCGCCAGTATATGCGCATAGTACATGCCATATTTTTCACGAATCTTTCGGCAGATGTGATCCCGTTCCTGGGAAGTGACATGGTACTGCACTTCCACTCGAACGTAGCCACCACCCGACGAGGTTTCTCAGTGCGTGCCCGTCAGATCAAGTGTGCGTTGGGCACATCGCCGGCGCCTCCGCCTCCATCGCAGCTACAGGGGCCACCGGGGTCCTCGCACCCAGACTATGGCGCTGGGGACAGCAAGTCGCAGGGCGTCGTCGTGACCACCACGATGCCTGTGCGCATCACGACGCCGTATGGTCCCGTTCCTGTCAGCAGCACAACGGGGGAACCGTATATCACGCGTCGCTCATGTGACATCTACATGGACAAGGTATGGGGGTTCCTCGTGTATCTTCTGTTGCTGCTTTAAGCAGGTTATGATCCAGTTATAGCTGAGAAGATTCTCAGCATAGGAGCATCCTGAACTGCGTGTTCTACCAACGGGCAACACGCATTGTCTAACGTGGGTGCTGCTGGATGCTGTACAGTGTTGTAAGGCAGTGGCTACCATCGCACAGCGGCACAGAAGGCAATGACGCGCTGACGGCGCTGCTGGTTCAGAAAACAGCAATTCATTGCAACAAATCCCAATAACTTTATTTTGGAATGACGGTTGAGTTATTGTGCATTCTTTCAAGTGGCGCTCATAGAATGCTATGTCGACCGACCCGGAACAGCATTGCATACCTATTTGCACTTACGATCCAATGTGCAATTTCTGACAAACGTCATCGTGAATTTCTGCACTGCATTCGTTTGAAAGCTGCTGGCACGAAAGGCTACTTATTTAAAATAAGTGGATATTGTCACCACTGCTCTCTGCGTACACTGTATCGCAGGACGTAGCCCACTTACTTTGCTCTTGGACCCTTTTCAGAGTCAAAATGTCTGCACTGAATATATTTCATGGTTCATGCACATTGAGCTATGACACGTGCTTTTTCCATGGACTAGCGTCGCCTGTGCGTCTCCGTCTACGACTATACTTATAGGCTCTCTGACAGACACTGTATGGTCTGAATGAGACATTTCAATTTTTTATGTTGTGGTGTGCCTTGTGCGTGTTATGTGCCTGCTATTCTTGTTTTTAAGCTGCTTCAAAAAATGTTATCCACCCGCCTGCATCTTCAACAAACCTAACTCCACTATGCGCAATATCTTATGCAACTTATTAGAGAATACTTACAGAAACAAAGGCAGCATAGTATTCTGGGGCATGCCAGCCAGTTTACGCCTTCGAACTTTTAACCTTAATCTATTTGTTTACACTTTCATTGAAAGTTCCACTCCATTGTCAGAAGAAACGCTTAATAGCGCTTTTAAGAGCAGTTTTAAGACCAATGCCCACGAAATTAGCAGGTATAAATACTGTATGAAACTTCCGTATACTTTCTGGCGCAACATAGATATCTTGAAAAGGGACAAAAGAAAGGAAGACAGTGAAGCGCCAAACTACCAACTGTTTTATGACAGCCTGAACAAACGCATAGAAGAAAAAAACAACTTCCGCTCATGCGCAGGGAGCCAAGGTGCCAAGGTGTCCTAGGTATACTTTGTGGCGCAATGTATACCTAGGAAATCTAAGCAACAACTTGCCCAAGAAGAAGTCCTTTTGGTATGCAACTTATTTTCGTGAGAGCCCAATATTGGCAATTTTCCCTGGATACCCTCATTTTGTGCGAAAAATCCCTGCGAATGATTCACAGATCAGGGTCAGCTGGAAAACACTACTACCCGCGTATTTAGAAATTTCGGCGTATGTAGAATGGAACCGTGGACATCTGAGTTCGTGAAATAAAATGTTGTTCCCTTTGCAGATTGGAGACGCTGATCCGGTATCGTGTACAGAAAGTGTTCTCAAAGCTTGATTCCCACAGGTGGCGTGCTGTCTTTTCTGTCAGTTACTCAGCTGTTGGTAACGTGAAAGAGAGAAAACAAGACATTGCAGCATGCAGCTGTAGTCAACTGCCTGCAGCGTCATATACTAACGCTATAACCAATGCTCTAACTGCAATTCGGGGAAATGGAATTTCTAAAATTAAAAAAAATGATCTCAAATTAAAAATTATTGTGAAGATGCAACGTACATCGCAATATTTGACTCATCGGCGAATGTAATCACTTTTGTGACAAAAATCAGAGTGCTTTCGCAATTGAATTAGTCAACTCCCGTTAAAACCTTGTCGGAAGAGTACATCTGTAGCCCAGAACCGCTCAGCCACCACGTAGGCGTGGAGTCCGTGACTTGGGCAGATTTTACATTTATGCACTCACGCTACAGTTTAAAACATTTCTGCGAACTTTTCAGACATGCACTTTGATGGAATTGAAAGGCGAATCCGAAATAGTAGGCACAGCCTCTTCTGTGTTCTATGTCACGCTGTCTCCGTAAAATTTAACATTTCATTAAGGCCCCATTGTTGAGAACTTTGCAAACGTTCGTAAAAAATTTTAAAATGTGGCCGCACAAACTTGCTTGCAATACCCCATGTTTGATGTGTTCCTGGGCGAATTGTTTACTCAGCTAAGCTTCGTTGAAGATGTGGTCAGCTTTTCGTGAAAGACGGAATTTGAGAGCCTCTGTCGTGATACAGGTGCATCATTGCTGCTCAAGTCCAGAATCTCTTACCCTTTGAGTAGAGATATACGCAGAGGCATACTTACATGTTGCAGCAGATGCACTCGTGTACTCGGCGATCTGCTAGTTCTCACAATGAGCAGGGTGTCTACCAACCGGGAAAACCGGGAATTCTCAGGGAATTTGAATAGTCTGGAAATACTCAGGGAAAACTCGGGGAATTTTTGCTTCTATCAGCGAAAATTAGCTGTAACTTTATTGAAAGGGAAAGAAAGTCGTGTTAATGCTGGCTCCAGCAACAGAGGAATCGCAAAGAATCGTCATTGACGCCGTGTCATCGGCACGATGTATTGCTAGAGTAGTTAACGACCGATTTTCAAGACGCCCGATTTTTTGGGCATACTCGATAATTCGCACGACTTTGCGGCACCATCACCTACTCCATATTCGGTCATTCCAGCTACTAAAGGCGGCGCAACGGTAGGTCAAAATAGCTGCCGAGACTGTGATAAGGCGATCTCGCAAGCGTGTGCTTCTCGAGCAGCAAAGCACGTCAGGCGCTCTAGTTTCGCTGCAAACGATACTTTTTCTCTCGCTGAAGAGACGCAAAGGGGTGTAAATGAAGACGAAGCTACGTTCAACGCCGGTCACGTCATATGCTGCGGCATCAAGTCCATTATAGACGATTTTTGCAAAGGGGAGCGCAGAAGAGTTGCGGAAAAAGGAGACGCGGACCGGAAATACGCTCACTTGCGACGAAGTATATGTGCAGCGACAAACCACCAGGGACGTTATTGCGCATGCGCTGTCATCGAGAACTGTGAAAAAAAAAGTTATAAAGTTCACCTAACAACGAGGCATGCATCACTACATCAATAATGACAGCTATAGTGTAGGTGACAGCAACAACGGCACGTGAAAGTGGCCTGACAATAGAATTAAAACAGAGGGGGTGGCATAGAAACTTCAGCCATGGGCGAGGAACGCAAATTCCTTAGCCATCAGATCCACTGACGGGGCATTAATGCAAAGGTTAGGACGAGCGTGAATCTGACCTGACTCGAGGATTTCCCTTTCGAGTCTGCCTTTGGATTTGCTTTTAATCTCGGTTTTATCGAAAAGGGGCTTACAGTCACAATTCCTGCAGTGCGCAGGAAGGTGCGTGGAGTTGCTCAGGGCCTTTAACAATGAATGTTCTCTTAGCCTATCATTTAGACAGCGCCCCGTCTGCCCAATGCAAGCTATCCCACAGTCGACTGGTATCTTATATACCACTTCGGTAACACAAGAGGCGAGTGGTTTTGTGTGTTTCTTTCCACAGTTCTTGTTCTTGTTGTGGCCGTTTTGCAAAGGTGCACAACCGAGAAAGCTTGAGAGGAGCTGCGAAGATGAGGTCAACGCCGTGTTATTTGCTGATCCTTTTTAGGTTGTGTGAAATCATTTTGTCTCTGAAAATATACTTAGGTGCAAGTGATCGTCTTTCCTGTCCACGTCTCCATTTTCTTCAGCGCTTCTGCGCTCCCCTTTGCAAAAATCATGTCAAACCAACTAGCCCAACAGCTTACTATTCCATTAGAGAAACTGAGTTCACCATCGAATCGCTCTGCCCCCAGACGAGTGCAATCAAGGGCCCGTGGCACAGCGTTAATGCCGCGGCATACCTGAACGTACAGGCTCTGAAAAGGTCAGTATGTCGTTACTAGCCTTGAAAATGCTCACGCGCATGAAGCCATATATTTTTCTTTCGCAAACACTCAGTAATCGCAAGCGCATACCGGTGGCAGACGTTAGTTGTTTTTCAAGCGCTCCTGTTTTTAACAAATTAATCCTGTGCAGTCAGAAACACATTTTAGTACATTTTAAAATGTAAACTAAAGGAAAAACGGCTGTATAATACAACAATTTACGAAATTCATAACGTACAGGGGTGATCACGCTCGTCTCGAGCCTCTAGCAGCGTACGGCGGAGCAAATGAACGGAGCTCTAGCGTAGCTGTTTGACTAAGAACAAAGTACTTGTGCCTGGGCGGGTTTCACGTTTTTCCACTTCCGTTTAGAGTTGTTTTCTCCGTAACTCGGTACCTCCCTCAAAATTTGTTTCTTCCTTGCGCAGAGCTCGGCTCGATCGCTGTAGACAAGTGCGACCCCTCTGTACGCGATTCAGTATCATGCAGATGTAGTACGAGCTTCGTAGCTGGTTGCAGTGCCTCAGGCCGTTACCCCTGTCGTGAAGTACATTTTAAAGATACCGTAGCAGTGAACACTCGCTACGGCACGGTTTGAGCGCTGCGGCACGCTGTATATGTGATTACTATTCCCCTTTTTCCTCATCGGCGCGTCCATGCAAACAGCCATACCGAACCGCCGAAGTGCGTCGCAGATTTCTATCACCGGGTGACTGCTTCGGAGGAGGGCCGCGTGGCGCCGCCTGCGTCGCTGGAACGTCCGAATAGTCAATGTATATTGCCCTGACTGTAGGTCTGAAATGACATTAAACAAAGCCACCACCGCCGCCATTCTGATTATCTCGCCGCCTCGAAGCGGCACCCCCGCACGCAGATACGCTGGCAGCCGTAGGCACCACCGCGGCAACGTTAGGCCTAGCTGCTTCTCACCATCATCATCAGCCTGGTTACGCCCACTGCATGTCAAAGGCCTGTCCCTTACTTCTCCAACTACCCCGGTCATGTACTAATTGTGGCCATGTTGTCCCAGCATTCTTCTTAATCTCATCCGCCCACCTAACTTTCTGCCGCCCCCTGCTACGCTTCCCTTCCCTAGGAATCCAGTCCGTAACCCTTAATGGCCATCGGTTATCTTCCCTCCTGATTACATGTCCTGCTCATGCCCATTTCTTTTTCTTGATTTCAACTAAGATGTCATTAACTCGCGTTTGTTCCCTCACCCAATCTGCTCTTTTCTTATCCCTTAACGTTCTACCCATCATTCTTCTTTCCATAGCTCGTTGCGTCGCCCTCAATTTAAGCAGAACCCTTTTCGTAAGCCTCCAGGTTTCTGCCCCGTAGGTGTGTACTGGTAAGACACAGCTGTTATACACTTTTCTCTTGAGCGATAATGGCAACCTGCTGTTCATGATTTGATAATGCCTGCCAAACGCACCCCAGTCCATTCTTATTTTTCCGATTATTTCAGTCTCATGATCCGGATCCGTGGTCACTACCTGCCCTAAGTAGATGTATTCCCTTACCACTTCCAGTGCATCGCTACCTGTCGTAAACTGCTGTTCTCTTCTGAGACTGTTAAACATTACTTTAGTTTTCTGCAGATTAATTTTTAGAACCACCCTTCTGCTTTGCCTCTCCAGGTCAGTGAGCATGCATTGCAATTGGTCCCCTGAGTTACTAAGCAAGGCAATATCATCAGCGAATCGCAAGTTACTAACGTAATCTCCCTTAACCTTTATCCCCATTTCTTCCCAATCCAGGTCTCTAAATACCTCCTGTAAACACGCTGTGAATAGCATTGGAGAGATCGTATCTCCCTGCCTGACGCCTTTCTTTATTGCGATTTTGTTGCTTTCTTTATGGAGGACTACGGTGGCTGTGGAGCCGCTATAGATATCTTTCAGTATTTTTACATACGGCTCGTCTACACCCTGATTCCGTAATGCCTCCATGACTGCTGAGGTTTCGACCGAATCAAACGTTTTTTTTTTCATAATCAATGAAAGCTATGTATAAGAGTTGGTTATATTCAGCACATTTCTCTATCACCTGATTGATAGTGTGAATATGGTCTTTTGTTGAGTAGCCTTTACGGAATCCTGCCTGGTCCTTTGGTTGACAGAAGTCTATGGTGTTCCTGATTCTATTTGCGATTACCATAGTAAATACTTTGTAGGCAACCGACAGTAGGCTGATCGGTCTATAATTTTTCAAGCTTTTAGCGTCCTCTTTCTTATGGATTAGGATTATGTTGGCGTTCTTCCAAGATTCCGGTACGCTCGAAGTCATGCCGCATTGTGTATACAGGGTGGCCAGTCTTTCTAGAACAATGTTCCCACCATCCTTCAACAAATCTGCTGTAACCTGATCCTCCCCAGATGCCTTCCCCCTTTGCATAGCTCCCAAGGCGTTCTTTACTTCTTCCGGCGCTGCTACTGGTACTGTATAAATCTCTATAGAACGCCTCAGCCACTAGAACTATCTCATCCATATTAGTAATGATATTGCCGGCTTTGTCTCTTAACTTAACGCATACATCTGATTCTTGCCTATTCCTAGTTTCTTCTCAACTGCTTTTACGTTTCCTCCGTTTTCTAAAGCATGTTCAATTCTATCCATATTATAGTTTCTTACGTCAGCTGTCTTACGCTTGTTGATTAACTTAGAAAGTTCTGCCAGTTCTATTCTAGCTGTAGGGTTAGATGTTTTCATACATTGGCGTTACTTGATCAGATCTTTCGTCTCCTGCGATAGCTTACTGGTATCCTGTCCAACGGAGTTACCACCGACTTCTATTGCACAATCCTTAATGATGTCCATGAGATTCTCGTTCATTGCTTCAACACTACGGTTATCTTCCTTGATCCGGAATTCCTCTACTTTCCCTCTTTCCATGAACTCATTCATTGGCTTCTTATGTGCCAGTTTCTTCCGTTCACTCCTCAAGTCTAGGCTAATTCGAATTCCTACCATCTTATGGTCACTGAAGTGCACCTTGCTGAGCACATCCACATCTTGTATGATGTCAGGGTTAACGCAGAGTATGAAGTCTATTTCATTTCCAGTCTCGCCATTCGGGCTCCTCCACGTCCACTTTCGGCTATCCCGCTTCCGGAAGGAGGTATTCATTATCCGTATATTATTATGTTCCGCAAAATCTACTAATAACTCTCCCTTGCCATTCTAGAGCCTATGCCATATTCCCCGACTGACTTGTCTCCAGCCTGCTTCTTGCCTACCTTGGCATTAAAGTCGCCCATTAGTATAGTGTATTTAGTTTTCACTCTACCCATCGCCGATTCCACGTCTTCATAGAAGCTTTCGACTTCCTGGTCATCACGACTGCATGTGGGGGCGTAGGCCTGTACGACCTTCCTTTTGTACCTCTTATTAAGTTTCACAACAAGACCTGCCGCCTTCTCGTTAATGCTATAGAATTCCTGTATATTACCAGCTATATGCTTATTAATCAGGAATCCCACTCCTAGTTCTCGCCTCTCCGCTAAACCCTGGTAGCACAGGACGTGTGCCCGCTTTTTAGTACTGTATATGCTTCTTTTGTCCTACTAACCTCACTGAGCCCTATTATATCCCATATACTACCCTCTAATTTCTCCAATGACACTGCTAGACTCGCCTTACTTGATAACGTTCTAGCATTAAACGTTGCCAGGTTGAGATTCCGATGGCGGCCTGTCCGGAGCCAGGGATTCTTAGCACCCTCTGCTGCGTCACAGGTCTTACCGCCGCCGTGGTCAGTTGCTTCGCAGCTGCTGGGGACTGGGGGCCGGGGTTTGACTGTTGTATTCATATAGGAGGTTGTGGCCAAGTACTGCACCAGGGTGGCCAATCCTGCTCTGGTAAGAGAGTGCGTTACCGGTTCTCGTCACCGGGATCAGGCCGCACTCCAGTCCTGTTTATGCAATTTTATCCACACGCGGATTTTTTTTTTTTGATCCGGTGGAAAATTGCGCGGAATCGGTATGCAAACCACGGTCCTCTTGCAAGTCAGGCGGATACTCTACCTCTTCAGAACCGCAGGAATTGTACGTCTCATTTAACCTACAGTGATGCCTTTTTCGATCAGTCAAGGTCTACCAATCTGATCTCTGTTAAACTGCAGATGGCACTCAACTGGAGAGACCTGGTAGTTTATGACGTGCACATGAGTGGCCATAAATAATATAGGAGAAAATATTTCTTTCTTTTTTTTTAGTGATAGACTAGACGAAGACAGATAAAAAAGGAAAACAAAAATAAAGGAAGAGAACAAGGGATTTGAACTCGTGACCCTTGGATGCTGCCCAGACAGATAGCTCAGCCTGTTGGTCCGTCAGGTCCCAGGTGACATTGAAGTGGCATAGCTCCTGTCCAGAGCCTCGTACTTCCGTTGTAGGAGACTGATGTTGTCCGCGATGGTCGATTCTGAGTGGTTGGAAGGCATAGTTTCTTGGATAAAATGATCGCCCGTCGATGAGAGGGAACTCTAGCGGCTATAGAAACTAAGAAAAGCTTAAGCAGGTGTAAGCCAAGCGCGGTACGCTTAGCGTGGGAAGCTAGCCCGAGTAACTGCCCCAAGGTCTGCGTCTCACGAGAGCGAAATGCCTTAATCTAATTATAAAACCCTAATATGACTACTTTCGGAGAGAGAACGGCCCAGAGGGCTGTACTACGAGTGCTATGACTGATAATTGTCTATATATATACATATATTTTCTCATTTATGGGATCGAATGCGAGCGCTGTTCATTTGTTTCTGCATGTATTGTATGAGAGCGAGTATAAGGGAGGATGGATGGATGGATGCGAAACTTTAATAAGTATAAGGGAGGAGAAAAAAAAGAAAGGAAAATGAAAATTGCTGAAGCATAATTGCAGCGCTGTGGTTCTAAGGCACACCGGCAGTAGAGAAACGGAAGGAGATATAAACGTGCATGGCCATGGTACCACGCGAAAAACTGCCTTAATAAATTTAGAGACTTCAGAAAACGTTACGTTATCAACATATAACATGGCAATCAGCACTCCAATACGTTCGCTATTAAGCTTCTTGCCGTGCGGTGCTGTGTTTTTCATTGAAAGAATTCGCCGCTGTCAGCAATGGGACCGACTCCGCCTTTGTAATCCTCGCGACTGGCTTCGAAGCTGGCAGGACACAGCGCGTTGCGTAATGCCAGTCTCCGAAAGTTAGCTTTGCCTTAGTTCAGCATTTCAGGCGGTGAAGCATAACAAGGATTGGAAGGGGCAATTGTCACGGGACACAGTATGTTTTCCTTAATTATACACGCGTGCACCCCCGTCTCCTGTCACAGTACGAGCACCGATACGCGTAATAAGTGTACTGGCAGGCCTTCAGGGGTTATCTAGGGTAAACCCCCGTAAAAATCGAATTCGCAATTTTGGCACAGAAAAATCGACTGCACTAAGAGGAATAAACGTGCGGAAGCGTGACCTCGAGCGCCCGCTCGAAGCGGTTCAACTGTCGCGCCGATGTGTGCCAGGCGTCCTGGCGTTTAAAGATGGCGAGCAGAGGCTGGTTTGTTTATCGTTGGCGTTCGCGGTTTCTTTCGTTATGGCGTGTTTTTTTTTCCGCTTGTGTGTGTGGTAGGTAAATGCCTTGTACAAAAAAAATTATATAATGAAAGGAAAATGAGACATCCCCCCAATCGTAGCATTTGCCAGAAAGGAATCCCATACGGTTTCCTCGAAAGAAAAGCATCGCAGTTGATGAAAAATTTGTCCTGGTCCGGGGCTCGAACCCAGGACCACGCCTTTCTGGGACAGCCGCTCTACCGTCTGAGCTAACCAGCCGGCTAGCAGGTGGCAGGGCAAAGTCGAATTTGTTAACAACTCGAAGCAAGAGTTTGACATAATAGCCCTTTGCAGAAAAGAGCTATTACGTCAAACTCTTGCGTTCGCTTAAGTGGTTGTGGCCGCCTCTGTTTTTAGTTTCAAACATATTACTTGTCCAAAAGATGGCACGATCGTCCAGTAAATGGAGCAGAATGAGAACGTTCAAAGGTAATCGGTCTTCTGAGCAAATGTATTCATGGGCGCACACAGAACACCAATGAGTCGCTCAACCACCTCATCTGGTGCCGCTGCCCTAAGAAAACTTTGTCAGTGCTTACACATTGAAGACAGCAACTAACAACGCTGCAGCCAACTACAATGAAGGTAATTCTGCACGAAAAGCTGTTCTGGAGGGCCTTGGAATTGTTCCAGGTTTGTTTTGTAATATCGCCCTCGACAGGACGGACAAAGAGCGTGTTGACAGGGCAGAATTCTATGACTCTGCCGAGAGCAAGGAAGGATGACTGATAAAAAGGCGACACTAAGAAGGGTTTTGGGCACACCTGCAAGAAAGTCAGCAGTGAAATGTATTCTCCTGGGGGCATTTTGAGCATCCACAAGCAGTATTCAAACAGAAAACTTCATTTTTTCTCAAATTGCATTTTAATGATTTTTTTCAAATTCAATGTACCTTTTCTCAGAAAGTATGCATCTCATTCCAGTGAAACTTTGTACCCATGTACAGTGAAAGCTCGTTAATTCGAACTTCAATAATTCGAAATTATGGATAATTCGAACTGTACGATTTGGTCCGGCCAAGCTCCACAGAATTGCATGTATAAAAAAGTGCGTTAATTCGAACACGGGAAGGTTCCCTCACGGATAATTCGAACTACGCTCGCATGGCACACGACCAGAGAAACGCGCCTACTGCCTACACACAAGGCTGTATTGCCTCCGAAACGGAGAGAACGGCGAGAGAAGGCAAAATCGGAAAAAAAATCTAACCGACGCGGGGTCAGCCAGAAGGCAGCGGCGGCTGCCGCCTCTCCGTCTACGTAACCTCCGAGACGTCTTGCCCGTTGTGAATCTCGGAGGCTTTGCAAATCTTGTACAGCTGCTAATGTCGTGCGGAGATGGCACGGCAAGCACCAAAGCACAGCGAACCAAGTGCGTCGCAGCTGCGCTTGCAATCAAGAAGGAACGAATCAGGGCCTTCGCCACTTTCACATGTTCAGCGTCTTTGTCTCGGCAGTCTTCATCGGTTGTGCACCTCTGTTTTCAGCTTAGGAGGTATCGGCCGTCGCGATTCATTGTGATGGTGTTAAGCCTCGGCTAACGTTCGTTTTGGTGGACATCGGTGGTGTGGCACAGTCGGACCCAGAGCTTCGACTTGAAGATGGCGTGTGCCCGCGGCACACGCCATCACTTTCTGACTCGCCAAATTTCTGACATGCCCTACTGCTTCCAAATCGCAGTGTACTGTTGCTCTCCTTCACTTTCGTTAGTTCGAACTTTCGTTAATTCGAACTGAAGCGGCTTCCCCTTGCGGTTCGAATTAACGAGCTTTTACTGTACTACAATCAGTCATAAATATTCTGAACGAAAGAAATCTCTGATAATCTGAATGACAACACTGGAAAAATTTACACCGCAGGAAACCCCCCTTCTGGCCTTGCGCTAGCAGAGATTATTTTTTGTGGGTGCGAACTCCAAAGTAGATATGATATTTCCTTAGTTGAGATATAACCTATTGGTATTTAGATAACACTGCGTAATATCATCACATTCCTCTGCGTTCATGTAGTGAAAGGTACATGAAATAATTAAACGCACCTGAAATTTTGGAAGTGGGCCACAGGAAAGGCAAACCATCTAGACTGAAAGTGTGTCATGTCATACCAAAGAGCAACTTCTGTAATCACGCGAAATTTGATGCGAATTTCCGCAGGAGCGTCAAAAATACCTTAAGACTAACATGTACCATTCACCCTACCATACCTTCTTACGAGCTTTTTCGGACGTGCCTGTGCCAATTTTAGCCCAGGGCGGAAAGACATGCATTCATTTTTTTTTTACTGCCAGATTTTTCGGATGTTCTTGCGACCCCTAGGGAGTCCAAAAAATCGGACGTTGACTGTACAACTGACCAAGAGGATGCTTCAACTGATCCATAGGGTGAAAGCGTGGCAGAAGGAGGATGAGAACAGAAAGGACTGACGCACTAAGGAAATAACGGGAAAGGAATCGTGTCGCCGCCTCTTGGAAGGAGCTTGAGCTCAAAAATAAAGTGTTGGCTGACGCCGAGATGCAGGTGTCCTTCATCCAAACCAAAATAAACTCTTTAAAGCAGTGAAACCCAACACTGAGATGTTGTGTACGGGCTCAGAGTATGTCAGGACAGACGAAGTTGACTTCCCAGCTGCCGAGAAAGAATCTTAGTTGTGGCAAAGTTCAGGCATCATACCGATGAGCTCGGTATCAGTTGATAGAAATGGCTCATATTCAAGAATATTTACTTATGTATGCATCTCCTTTTCATTCGTTTTTGAAAATGTTCGACTGAATTCGGAATGGGTTTTACCATTTTTTTCGCTGTGCATTTTGCTAACACCTTCCTTCTGTTTCCTTTTTAACTAAAATAGACAATACTCCTTACTATTCAAATTGGATAGTCATTTTTTGTTTCAACATGCTTACTAGAGAGTGACAGCATCGGGAAACATGGTGTCAGCCTGTCTTTACATAAAAGAAAGTTCTGGCTCATTCAGGGAACCTTGCAAAGGTGCTCAGGGTAAACCTGTAAAAATCGAGGAATTCGGAAATGTCAACTTCGCAGACACCCTGAGTCAGTCTCCCACCACGAACGATACTGTGATGACCACAGAAGGTTTTGCTTTGCTGTTCGGCCACCGCAAGAACACTTGCGTTGAAGTTGGTGAATTAATTACTTGTGTAAATATATAATAAATATTTAATTAAAGAATTAATTCATTTACCCCAGCAGCACGGGTAATTCGGACCACACGAAAAGCCGCTCTTAAGCATGGCGTTACCGTTCTAGCTTTACTGATACATTTACCAACACCGCGTCTCCAGTCGGCGGCAGGCGGCATCGATGCAGTAGCAGTAGAACGGTAACGATATGCTAACAATGCTCGATTACTGCAATCTTCGGTGAGGTTTGGCTGGGGCGTCCAACCCGCGGCCGCTTCCTTGCACATGTTGCAGATGGAGTTCGAGCTGGAAAGTACCAACTACCCCGCCGACTACGAGGACGGCACGGATTGCGTGTACACGGTTCGGCGCGCTCACGGCAACATATGCCAGATGGAGATCACCTTCCTGGACTTCCAGCTGCAGCCGTCGGACTCTTGCCAGGGCGACTACTTGGCCATCGACGGCACGCGCGTCTGCGGAACCGTTGTGCCCGGGACCGTCCGTAAGTGCAGGCGCCGTGCGGTGGCACTCCGCTGAAACAATTCAACGGAGGTTATAGTGTTTATGTAGGCTGGTTGGCATAGATTATAAACAGGGGTAAATGACGTGACATAGGACACAGAAAAAGAACAGGACAGAGCAATGACTAGCAACCAAGTGCTTTATGCCCGGGAGAGGTATATTGACGTTATCTGTCGCATGCTAAGTGCTTTTTTTTTCGTTTTACAGCGAAGCTTTCTTGCCCAGTTCCAGGCACTTTTTCGTGCGTATCTGGGCCTCTAACGCCGAACGCGTTTAACGAGATAGCACCATATCTAGGCATGGTTGCAGCAAAGAAGTAGTTTACCCTTTCAAGCATAGAGTTTCATACGAGAAAAACTAGAGGGAATTGTATTGCTGGTGTCTGCGGGAGCTGCAAGCAAGGCGATTCAGCCAGGCGTGGTATTGATCGTCAGGGCAAGAATTTGCCTAAACTTTGTCCTTTTGACTTCGAACGGCTTTGTGACTTTACCAAGTCATCATTTTCAAGAATAGTACGGTGTTATAAACAATTAAATAACCATTAATAAATTTGAGAGCAGAATTGGAACACAGAACCTCTACCACGCAATACCGACATTGAAACCATTATGCCATGAACGCATGCATTGACAAGCGACATGCAACACACTTCCTCGCAGGCAAGCCTGCGCGTTCAGACGCGGGGCGCGTTTTCGATCCGCAGTTGCACTAGAAGCGCACGCACCAGAAACACGAGTGCAGCACGAGACAATGAAGAGCACTGAAAATTTAAACAATAACACACACACACACATATATATATATATATATATATATATATATATATATATATATGTGTGTGTGTGTGTGTGTGTGTGTGTGTGTGTGTGTGTGTGTGTGTGTGTGTGTGTGTGTGTGTGTGTGTGTGTGTGTGTGTGTGTGATGTACAGCATGTAAATATGTGTACACCAGGTGTCCCAGTTAACTTGGACCAAGATTTTTACAAAAGCCAAGAGCTCTAGAGAAATCGTACCGAGTGCATAGTAGCCGTAGTTGTGTGTACTTATAGCCAGTATTTTTCGTCACGAAGTATTAATTAATTAATTGCTTTTAATGAGTGAACTTCGTTATTGCTTGAATCGCAAAAATATTGATTACCTAATTAAAGGGCACCTAAGATAACCTCCGAATCAAGCATTTGTTTCGTGCTCAGGTTTGCCTCGTTGGCTTTTCCGAGAAAAAACAAAAGCGCGCGAGACATCCAAAATACGAAAAAGATACGCGCTCGCGCGGCGCTACTCCAATGCTCCCACGCGAATAGCATCACGAATAGCCTTACTAGCGGCGGCAGCTCGAAACAGGGCTTCACGCTGTGTGATGGTTGCGGCATCATGAGAACACGCTTTGATTAGTATCGCGGAGCCGTAGGGGGATTTTGAAGCCGGGAAACGGTGACGGCGCATTTGGGACTGTAATGTTGCGCACTCGTCTTGTTCTGTAGATAGGCGCGCCCCGAGCGTATGTTTCTTTTGTTCCCTTTAGCAATAGAAACAAACCTTGCGCAGGATATGTCCATCTAGTGCGTTTTGGCGGATCTGTACGGCCATGCATATGCTGTTGTCGATTACGTAAATCATTTTTGCTTGGTGTGTCAATACGAAGATAACAGGAGATCTCGACGGTACCACGCCAGTGACCTGCTCTTCAAGAAGACAGTCATGCCCTTCACGAATGGTCAGAAGGCTAAAATGATCCTGGCTCTGGGGGCGGCGCACGGCGACAAGAGGAAGGCAACCAAGCTATTCCGGATGTGGCATTGTGCAGGACGGCCTAGTCCATCAACAATACTGAGAAGGTACGAAGTCCTTTGCGAGACGGGTAGCTTCACAAGAAAGCGACACAGGACTGCGGCGGTAGTTCAAGAAGCGGAAACGGATGTTTCGGAATTATTTGAGCCCTGACGGTAGTGTGCGCGACGCCAGTGTGGAGGATATTAAAAAAAAGATCATATACACCCGTACCATGTACATCTTCATCAAAATCTTTAAGACCGAGATTTTGAAAACAGACTTGACTTTGCCAATTAGATTTTCACGAAATGTGAAGAGGAACCGGACTTTCTCACTCACGCGCTTGGGCGGATCAGGCTAGTTTATCCAGAAACGCACAAGCTTCACAATGCGCACTACTGGAGTGATAGGAATCCCCACTGGTTGGCACAAACAGGACACCAATACCAGTGGTCGCCTAATGTGTGGTGGAGTATTTTTGATGGCAACATCATCGGACCCGCCTTTTTTGACAACACACTAGCAACGCAACGCTTCGTCAACTACATCCTCGAGGGCACCGTGAACGACCTCTGCTGCAACGTTCCACTTGCGCACCTTCGGAACACCTGGTTGGTTTCAACACGATGATGCTCCTGCGCATAGCAGTACAGTTTCGAGCGTGGCTTGACAAGCTTTTTCCTGGACAGTAGATTGGCCGGCATGAACCTGTACCCTGGCCTGCAAGGTCGCCGGACAGGACACCACTGGACTTCCTGTGAGTCTATGTGAAAGATGGTGTGTATAGCAGCGAAACTACCACACCGGACGCAAAATAACTGTCTGCTGCCAGAATCCAACGTCGTTGGTCAAAGCTGCAGCAGCACAAATGTTGGAAAGAAGCAAGTACTGGATTGTTTCAGATGGTGACCCGTTGGAGCAGCTGCTACAAATGGCAGTAGTGAATAACCTCTCAAACTGGTATAAAACGTGACTGTTTAATGCACCTTCATGATTTCACTCTATCCTTAAATAAAAGAAGCTTGCAAAAAATATAGAACTAGGTAAAATGCCGCTTTGTTTTGCCTCTTTGCCGGAGTTCAAGTGACAGAAAAGGTCAATGGCTAAACCAGGTGTAGTTTTGGATGTTTCTTTGTGGGTGGCTGAGATGCCTTACATGCTTTTGGTTTATTTTTTATTGAAATAAACTCTTGAGTAGCTCTGTTCTGTTCTTCCGAGAACTGCATTTTTTTTTTCGTGCTCTTTTGCGCACTGTTTTTTTAACATTGGTTTAATTTCTTTTCTGGCTTTGTCTCGTGATACGCGAACGTTAAAGCTATCCCGAGTGCCTCATGATTGAGAACAACATTCTTGCGTCCGCAGATGCCGAAGCTTTTCACACCACGCTGGTTAGGTCGCGAAACCTCTTGAGCCATCCTACATGACGAAGCCTTGTACGATGCAGCAATAAACGAATGCAGCCGTGTATGTTTCAAAAGTTGCTTGGTGGTGGTTGAGTAGCGGCGTGTGAGCGCGCATCTTTTTCATATTTCGCGTATTTTGGCGGCTTTGTTTCTTTCTTGGAAAAAACAACCAGGCGCACTTTAGCACAAGGTGAATGCTTTATTCGGAGGTTACTTAAAGTGCCCTACAACATTGTAATTGACATGTTTGCGATTCAAGCAATAATTAAAAATTGCTATTTAAAATCAATTAATTATTTTATACTTTGAGATGGAAAAAATACTGGCTGCATGTACACACGAGGGCCGCTACTATGCAGTCGGTACGATTTCTCTAGAGCTCTTGGGTTTCAGCATCGACTTCAAGTACATTGAAAGAATTTCTAGAAGTCGATGCTGATTGCGTGGAGAGATGGCATTTTTCTGCAGAAATCAGGTATTTGTATTGGCTCGAAGGTCGCCCCTATTCTTAGCAATATTTACCTGAGTAAGGTTGACAGCTGCTTAGAGAAAGCCTTAGGTGATAGAGTTATCAAAATATTTCGTTACGTTGATGATTACCTGATTTTCTGCAATAGGGAAGAATTCGATGCCGCTGTTACCTCAGTAAATGAGCAATTTAATCTTTATGGAGGAGGATTAAAATTTACCAAGGAATTTTCTCAGCGGCGCGTAATTCAGTTTCTTGAAACTTTCTTGGTCTTCGAACAAAATCACGTTTGTTGGTAGTACTCCCCAAGACCTTCGAAGTCGTTGCTAAACTTTCAATCCAAGCATTCCAAAGTAGTAAAAAACGGAATTGCCATGCCGTGCCTTAAGTCTTTTCTCGCCAGATCCTGCATGCACAAAATGAGCGCCAGTTTTAATGCGTAGGTCCGGCGCCTATTAGAAGCAGGTTATCATAGTGTAGCAGTGGCCACTGTGGCTGAGCGCCCAAAGAAGTCGGTTGCGAGGGAGACGGACGTGATTACAGAAAACAGTAAAAGAAAAAAAAGAGTAGTGGCTATTCCGTACATTCATTTAGTGTCACACAGGCTTAAAAATGTTGCAAGTAGCTACGATGTTAATGTTGCTTTCACTACTCCCAATAAGCTAGCTAAGATATTCACTGCCATGCAGATGAAAAAAGAGCAGGTAAAAGGCAAAAAAAAGAAGATATTTGTACAGTGAAGAACAATAAGAACAAACAGGTTTACTGACTGTCGTATGGGTGTGGTTTATAAAATTTCCCTTAGCTGTCGCCAGTTCTACGTAGGGCAAACGGGGCGGTGTATCAATCACAGGCTAATGGATCATAAAAGGTCATTAACCGGTGGATCGCCTTCTAATCTTTCCCTACATTGCCAAGATTGTAACTGCACGCCAGAGTTAGATGAATGCGCGATATTGCACAGGCATAAGAATGAAGATACGCGTCTTATGGTCGAGGCATGGCATATCTATAACGGTGGAAGCGCATGCGTGAGTCAGCCTTCGATTACATTACATAAGAAAGAGATTAAGTGGCTTAGCAGTTATCTCTCACGTAGACCGACACATGTACCCGACTGACACGTGGTGTTACCATTCCTGAGCTTGCGCAGATGAGTTTTGTGTCTTCTTTCTTTTTTCGCCTCAGTGCTCCCTTCATTTGATAGTCGGCGTTCATGTTGTGCACTCCTCTACTCTTGTGTCCTGTCTGCACGCCTTACTTCTTTTCTGCCTAATGAAGGTTAATTGCTCAATTACAGAAAGTGCCTTTATAGAAAGTGATGATTCCTCAGAGTGCGGCGCCCGAGAGGATGGACACAAACGTGAATTTGTGTTAAGGCACCTTTTGTGGTGTAGCGCGAATATTTTATTGAAGAACTACTGCTTCAAGATGAATGACAAGATATGGCATGCCAATGCTAAGGCAAGGAAGAGAAAAGCTGAAACTCTGCGCAATAAGGCAGCTGTTTTCTTGTAAATAGCTTTACGAATGTTTTATATCCCATTTCTAAACTTATATGAGTTGTAAGTTAGTGGACTGCGGTAATTAGGGCGTCGAAAGCGAAATTATTCGTTTAAGCATAATCTAGATTGGAATAAGTACATGTGTCCCCAATAAAATTGTTCATACGCAGTTGTGAAGCTAATCGAGTGCGTTACATTCATCACTGCCGCGCCATAAAAACCATAAGTACAAAAATACAGAAGGAAAAGCTTTTATGGATTCAATTTATTTGAAGTAATATGTATGAAGTGTGGGTTATAATAATAATAACTCACAAAATACGCACATTACAAAGACGACAAACCGCGACGCTGTAAAACACTGCCGGCATCAATACCTGCACAAGCTTTACAAAGCTGTTTTGTATCTGTGGCTCTAAATAAATGCTTTTTAAGGGTTCTGCTGCTCATTCCTCAGTTTCGACTGAAGAAAAAGTGTGGAGTAGTCAGTGGAAGCATACTGCTGCTAGGTGAACCAAGCCGCGATTCCTTCATCCAACCCGTATCCCCAAGCGCGCCGCCGGCCTCTTCTCCGTGACGTCACTCGCCGAGCAGTGGGGCCTTAGGAGGTGTTGCCTTGGCACGCCACCTTCCCACTCGGCCAATGTTGTGTGCGAAAGGTGGGGGTGGGGAGGGGGAACGCGGGAGGCAGAACGCGGCTGCTCGGCGGCGTGTGACGTGACTGAGTGCGTCCGCACTCTTGGAGGTAATCTGCAGCGGGTACAAAAACTGTGCGAGCCGAGATAACTTTTGACTTCGCGTGCGCTGTGTTCTTGCCGTCAGTGTTGGGTGGTCTCTTAATCTCACGTTTCGGAGATGCATTAAACCTAGAGGATGCACACAGCGTTCGCTCGCCGCTGTTGGTGCCTTTCATTACGCTAGCGTCATGACCGCGAGTGTCCGCTATCATAGAGTGAGATCTGTCCATGTTTGCCTGTGCGCACGTCACAGCATGGATGTTAATTTAGTTAGGCAGCGAAAGTGCAGTGCAATTTATACGGCCGATAAAACTGCCAACTTTGCTTCGTATGTTTGTCTATTGATTTTGCTATTGTAATCAATGCTTCGCCTTTCCGGGCGATACAACTTTGTATTATTTTGTCTGTGGTTTCTCAGTGAGCCTGATGGAGGGTGCCGTTGTGCGGGAGGATGCGTAATACGTGGTGTATTTCATTCTTTACGGGTCTTTTTTTTTTCAGTTGGCAAAAGTAAACGCACTAAATCTATCTTGCTGAAAACATTACTGTTTGATGTTTCCTGTAGCTGTGTACAATTTATTTATTGGCGTCTTGTACATTTGGGCAGCAATTACAAGGTAAATAATTGCTTCTAACTAACCAAGAAAATATCATCAACAAAACGTCTACGGTAGAAAATTACTGGTGCCTTCTCAGCTGAACTGAGAAAAACATCTACTTGCATTTGTTCACATAATACGGTCATCTCTTTAATACTCTGCCCACGTTAGCTGAGATGCTTTGCCTTATCGGGCATAAAGATGGCTGCGTTGCGTCGTAACATGCGGAAAGGCAATTGAAGGAAAAAACCAGGACAAACATTAGAATCGCTTTGATGCAATATACCGACACTCCACTTTCACATCCATTACTCCGTATCGTAGCCCTCGCTTATCGGGTAATGCCATCATGACATACAAACTCAGCGCAGCGCATCCTTCACCTTTGCCTTTTTGGGTTTTTCTTGAGTGCATTGGAAACTTAATTGGGGGAAGGAGGCATCAACGAGCTCGTCGACGTTGGTGCAACTGGAGCACGCGGAAAATAGGGCCTTCAAGGCATGTCACCTTTTGCAAACATGTTCGCAATGTGCTGTAGAACGGAAAGTTGCGCGCGACGCGGCAGCAGAAAGACTCCGATGTTTGCATTCCGCGGGTGTGGCGCACGCGAGTCATTCATTCGCTGGGCCCACAGACGGATCAACGCGCGACCCTCCAGCGTACGTAAAACGTCGCAGGCTTGATGGACTTCCGGGAGCCGCAGAAGGTTATGCGCTTCCACACGGACGACTCGCAGAGCGACCGCGGCTTTCACATCGCCGTCCGGCAGAACGAGTGCGACGAGCCGGCCTCGACACCCGGAGGAGGCGCAGTTCCCGCGGGCGACGAGGAGGGCGAATGCGACGAGACCATCCACAAACCCGAAGCCATGCTGCTCAGCGCCAACTACCCGGCAAACTACGGCAACAACCTCGACTGCAGGCAAGTAGAAACCTCGTCATCGAGAGGGCGAGAAATGGCGCTCCATGTCTCTGCCTATCATGGCATGCAAATACATTTAAGAATTTGAAAAATATTATTTGTTTACCGAAATGCACGTAATGAAATATGCGGTAAAGGAACCAGAAATGAAACGTTGCACTGGGATCCTAAACATTAACACATTATTGTGACATTGTGAGCTGGCACCGTGAAAGGAACACAAGGCGGCTGAAGTGTACCTAGTTTATGTGCAGGTGAATACTACTGCTGTCGGCACACACAGCAATAGAGAACCGAACACAATACTGACAATACAGCCACTATAACAGCAGAATGGCAGGTAATAAACAGCAAAATAAATCAAGAAGAAATAAGTATTGCAAAGCATAAGTGGTAATCGTGTATACATAAAAAACTGAAACAAATAAATTCCGGTAGAACCCATCTCACTATGATTGTCGATCGTCAATGCGATTAGCATGCATGTTATATAAGGTGTTTCAACTAATTAACTTCAGCCAGAGTTTATAAATATGCCGACGCACTGTAAGACAATGCGACCAAATGCGTGTTGCCTACTTTTGTATGTAGTGTGTCACGTTATTTTGTATTTTGCTTAATTAGGTAATTAGTCAAGATTATTTAACCAACTTCTGAAGCAACGAAGCTAGGAGGGGAGGGAGGGAGGGAAAACTTTTGAGTCTTTCGAGAGTTTCGCGGTTACGAGGTCTCCGTCGTCTTCATCTTCTTGGCGCTGGCGACTTGAGACTTCTCTTCAGCAAGGGTGGGCCCCTATTCCAAGGCTCCACTGAGTCTCGCTGCATCGCTCGCGTGCTGCACTAGGGCCCTTTGGGCCGTGAGCTCGCTGCTGGTGAGCCGACTCTCCCATTGCTCCGCACTCGGGTGTTCGTGTTTGTGGAATGCTTTGTTGCGTTCGCACTCCCAGGTGATGTGGTAGAGTGTAGGTTTGGCACCGCACCAAGGGCAGGTGGCCCTGTATTGTGTCGGAAACATCTTATTGAGCACGTGTAAGTTGGGGAAGGAGTTTGTCTGTAGTCTGCGCCAGCTGGTCGCTTCCTCCTTTGAGAGGTCTTTGTGTGGTGGCGGATATCTAATTCTAGTTCCTCTATGTAAGTTCAGGGTCTCTGCGTATCCCCCCTCGCAAGCCTGTAGGCGGGTCTCCGGGGCATTCGACCACCCAGCTCGGAACGCTTCACCTCGAGCTAGGCTGTCTTCCCTTTCGTTCCCCACTATGCCTACGTGACCCGGGATCCAGATTAGTTTGTGCCGGGGCTTTTCCTTCTCCGCGGAGGTGGCTCCGCTGAGTATTCTGAGGGCAGTTTTGCTGATTCTGCCTCTTGTGTAGTTTCTGCACACCTCTTTTGAGTCCGTCAGTATGTTGAGAGATCGGCCTGTTCTATAACCTTCCGCTGCCGCCAGCGCTACGGCAGTCTCCTCGGCCTCCGCTGTGCCAGCGACCTTTGCTGTGGCATACGTGATCGGGTTTCCTTCCCTATTAACCACTACCGTCGCGGCCACGCGTTCTCTTCCGTGTGGATATACGGCGGCGTCCGTGTATACTGTATTGAGTGGCTGGGCTAGTGTTCTCTCAACACATTCGGCCCTAGCTTTTCGCCTGTTTTCGTGTAAGTTGGGATCCATGTTTTTTGGCAGTGGTCCCCCATTAATGGTTTTTCTGAGGTGGTCCGGTACGTCCGCGTATCTGTCTGTCAGTCCGCTCGTATCCCGACCCAGCCTCCTCAGGAGTGCTCGTCCCGTACGGTTGCCTCTGAGTCTCGCGGTTTGCATACCCAGCAGAGCCTGTGTTGCTGATGCCCAGCTGGAGCAACTTCTCGTTCGACGTGTTTCTCGGTAGACACAGAGCCGTCTTGTACGCCTTCCTGAGGATGGTGTCTGGTTGCTCTCTTTCTGCCTTGGTCGTCACGAGGTACGGCAGGGAGTACGTGACTCGGCTGACAATTAGGCTGTTGACTAGCTTCAGAGTGTCTTCTTTCATTCCGTATCTCTTTTGGGATACCCTATTGATCATGCGGCCCACCTGTTCCGCCACCTTGCTCAGCAGGCTAATGGTGTGGCTGCACTTCCGGCTGCCTTGTAGCCACATGCCCAGGATCCTAATCATGTTCTTCTCCTGGTTGTTGTGTCCCTCGAGGGTCACCTCCAGTGTAGCTTGCGTTGGGTGCTTGCCGACCCTGAGGAGCTCCGACTTCTCCGTGGAGCATCGCAGTCCCCTTTC
This sequence comes from Dermacentor albipictus, assembly GCF_038994185.2. Classification (NCBI taxonomy): domain Eukaryota; kingdom Metazoa; phylum Arthropoda; class Arachnida; order Ixodida; family Ixodidae; genus Dermacentor; species Dermacentor albipictus. The sequence continues at coordinate 453,962 of NW_027225568.1, forward strand.
TCTGGTGTAGTTTTCCACGCAGGTCGCCGCTTCCTGCAGTTTTTCTTGCTTCTCTCCGAGGGATCCTTGGGTGACCCAGATTGTGACGTCGTCGGCGTATATCGCGTGCTGGATGCCTCGGATCTCCTTAAGTTTTCTTGCCAGTCCAATCATTGCCACGTTGAAGAGGACGGGCGATATGACGGATCCTTGGGGTGTGCCCTTGCACGGCGTGGGGAAGACGCTGCTTCTCAGCTCGCCCAGCCCCACCGTCGCCGTTCTGTTGCTCAGGAAGTCCCTGACGTAATCGTGCACTCTCTTCCCGCAGTTGGTGTTGTTGATGCTAGGAAAAAAAATCCAAGTTGAAAGTTGTAGAGTGGTTTGCAAAACATTTGAATAACCAGTTTTTTTCTTTCTCTCTGTTGAGTGTTAGTGTTTTTGAGGTGATTGCAGATGCCCACGAAATAAAAAAAAACACCACGTGACATGCCCACATGCGCGTCGCGATTGCACTGATGCCAAGCGTTCCGCGCACAAATGAACATAGCATTTAGCTGGGAGTGCTGCTGCTGCAGCATCTGCTTATCGCTCTCAAGAATCGCCGCAAGCACAGAGTTTCATATAATAATATTGTAGGAAACTCTATGGCCGCAAGGGAAGCACATCGCTGGCATAAATTGCACAGCGAACGCTTTCGTCACTGCCCTGTCGCCTTTTAAGCGGAAGCACGCCCTGCTAAATGCTAAACGCAGACAGTTTGGGAGGGCTGCAATCGCGACGCGCAAGCGACTATGTCACGGGGTATTTTTTTTATTATTATTTCGGAGGCATCCAGAGTAAGCTGAAAAACACAAATACCTAATATATAGAAAGTTAGAAACTGTGTAGTCAGACGTTTTGCACAGCGCTCTACAACATTATAATTGCAATTTTTTGCCTAACTATGTGGCTTTAGAAGTTGGTTAATTAACCTTGACTAGTTATCTAATTAAACTAAATACAAAAAAATATCCTGACAAACTACATAGAAGCGGGAGCAACATGTCTTTGGTCACGTCGTCTTAGAGTGCATCAGCACATGTTTAAATTCTTGCTAAAGTTAGCTGAAACACTCTGTATAGCAAGACACGGTATTACCACCGCTGAAATGCGTCATCTAAAAGCTCTGTGCAGTGGCCGGCTCCTGTCTCGCACTGCTCTATGGATACGCTGCGCCAGCTGGCGCTGCGTATACAAAGTCTCCCTGCTTCTGCATGGCCTTAGGAATTTCCGGTGCATGATAACTATGAGAATTGATTCCTCGCTGCCTGTGAGGGTTCGCGGCGAGGCTCCAATGCATCGTAATTCTGTGCTTGAGGAATCCGTTGGACGCGGGTTTGAATCCGCCCAGCACCAGCGAAATGTGAAGGATTTTTCTATTTTAATTGAGTAGCGTAAAGAGGCTAGACAGACACAAGATGGCTAATGTAGGCTAAGGATGGCAACTGAATTTAAAGCTCGCACATAACTGTACATTTAGTGTACATAATGCACACTATACATTTCAGTATTCAGAAATAACTACGGCAGAATTTATTGCAAAACAAATATTTGAAGTGTTGATTCGCAAGACACTAATGATGATCATGATATCACTGAGCTGGGTATATTTTTGTTTATTGCTGTGCATGCTGAAACATCCATTAGAGGATAATTAGATGTATATAGTGATCACGCGGATGTGTTGATTCTAAATGTGCCGTATCGGTAAAAAATTCTTGTGTATTTTCCCAAACAACAAACCCATGACTGATGTGACTATGAAAAATGGTGTTTTGAGAAAAAGAATCAGCGGGCTTTGATGAGTGCTCTGATGCCACATGCAGTGATTGGCATGAAATTTTACAGGGGTATGAGGCTATTACTGATGCTGTGATGTAGTTGGCTTTTCCGTGTCCGATCTTCCAATGCAGTTTTCACTTAAAGATTCCGAGGCCAATTAAGTACTTCTTATGCATGAATTGTGAATGTGAAAGCATTAATGTCCAGTTGAAGGCCGCTGAGCGGTCCTTCGAGTTATGAACGCCTCACGGGCAACCGAGCGCATTGAGACGATTGGCCAACGCCTCCGAGATAGCACAAGGTCGGTGCACTTCGAACCGTGACGTCATGATACGACTGCCATAAAATCTAATGGGGATGCTCTCCAGTCAGCCGCGGTGATTTTGACGTCGCTTCTTTCATCAGACTGGGCTTGACAATGGAAATTTCGGTACAAGTAGCATGACGCCATAAAGGAGGGCGCACAGACCTGCTATATTGGAGGTGTTGGCTTGACGCATTTTGATTTGGCCTTAGCAAGGCGCAGGTGGAACGCTGGCGAAAGCTTGCCCGGCAAGAACACGTTGATAACACGGGTTTCGGAGAGTGAGAGCGAAGGTGACCAGGCGTCACGCCGATGCCCTTTCCCCTCACGCGATACCTGGCACGCTAATGCGCATCAGTAGCTGTTCCATTTCGCCCGCTCTATTCAGTCGAGGCGCGCTCGTGACGTGACGTCGCAGCCAATGGGTATTTCGGTGCTGTTTTTCACTTGTCGAAGACAGACACCGGCTTTTTCGCTCAGTGGGCAATTTGATACTTTCGCATCAATAAAGTTTTTAACATTCCACAAGTTACGGCATTACCTCAGCCTTCTGTTATGCTGAAAAAACATCAGGGGGAAGCACTTTACTGTGACGGCGACGAAATCATATACGTGACGAGCGTCTTTCCGAGCTTTCGCTACACTGGGCAGCTCATGTTAGCCATCTGATAACCCTCGTCTTGGTACATCCTCGTTCACCCCACGCAGGTACACGGTGCGCAAGATGAGCTCCTCAGTGTGCCGCCTTGAGATGAACTTCGAGCGCTTTGACGTGGAGTCCAGCACCGACTGCGAGTACGACTACCTGGATGTTGACGGACAGCGCCTATGTGGGATCTTCTCCCGCAACACATCTGGTAAGTTCCCCTGAGAAATATTTCTGTCCGTCCATCCATCCGTCCGTCCGTCAGTCAGTCTGTCTGTCTGTCTGTCCATCCGTCCGTCCGTCCGTCCGTCACTACCTACCTACCTACCCGCCCGCCCGCCCACTTACCGTTCGCTTCCCATGACTGATGTGTATTCACACAACGGACCGCACTAGATGATGCTGCACACAATTTATATTTTAAATTAAATTCGAAACGTTTTACGTGCCAAATCTAAGATTTGATTAAGCGGCATGCCGTAGCGAGGTTTTGTATATTAATTTTGACAACCTGGGGTTCTTTAACGTACAGTTAGTGCACGGCTCACGAGCGTTTTTTGCATTCAACCCCCATCAGAATAGGGCCACCACGGCCGCAATCAAACCTGTGACCTGGAGCTCAACAGCGCCATGCCACAGCCTCTAGGCTAAAGCGGCCGGTGCAGACAAGAAGCAAGCGGCGCGATTAGTTGCATATTATCTATGTCACACTCGCCTGCGGACTGGAACGTGGTCCGGCCCGTCCTGCGGATCCAGTTTAATTGACACAGAGCATCACGTTTTCAGAGTTGCTTGAGAATTGAGTAAAGGGACAGGTCGCACCCGCGTTCCACTTTTCGTTGCAATTCGAAGCTGGTATCCACCAACTGGCCCCGTGTACTGTTTTATTGCCTACAAAATTGACCTAAGACTACGCCTTAGGATCTTCAGAAGAATTATCAACAATTTGGGAAGCACTCAGACTCACTTTCAGCGCCACGCCAGTGAACTGTGCACAGTTTTCTTTTTTTTCTAAACTGGTGCTGCTACAAAAGCACGATTGAATACTCACCTCTGAATTCGACCTTTTCTATTCTATTTGGCGCTTTTGATTCTTAGCCACTGTGACATTGCGGTCAATGCATTGGGTGAATGCGTAAAAAGACTTGTGCGTACAAACAGTAATTTTTCAGGAATAGCATCTTTTTTTTTATGCGGTGTCATGGCCCCACTGTTTTATGCTATCCGAAACATACTTGGCATCAGTAGGCTGACGCTGAGCTTACCACTGTCAAGATTGTATTTCCAGATTAGACGAGCTTCTGAATAGACGAAATTGGCGGTCGGATCACTGATTTCGACTTCCAGCAAGAATAAGACCTCGCAGAAAGAAAAAGAAAGTCGTTTACTTGCTAGTATATGTACCTGATAATCTTGAAGTGATCTGTTTAAAAATGTTATGCCATAATGCCTCTGTTTTGATTGTTGCTGTTTACCGCGCTCGCGATACCACTCCGCAATTTCTCAGTGATCTGCGTGATCACATGGCGTCTTTTGTGCACGAAAAAATTTTTTTCATAGGTGATTTCAATCTTAGGGAGTTGACAGGATTCACGGAACTCCTAGCGCTGATGTTAGTATAAATAATGAGCAGTTGCGTAACATAATCTTGATGCACAACTTGCAGCAAGTAGTTACTGAGCCAACACGAATTAGCACTACTTCTGCCTCAATACTTGATCTTGTGTTTATTATCCGGACTGTAGATAATTATTCTGTCTTTGTTGAACATGGCATATCTGATTATGAACTTGTGGCTTTTTCTTGCTACCTTGATCCTCTCAGATCTATTAAAACTATTACTGTAAAAGATTTTTCACGCGCCAGGGATGAGAGCATACTGGATTATCTTGACTTTCGTCTGAGAGGCTTTGGGGGACATGACACTGTTCAGCTTTGGGATGAATTTAAGAATATTTGTACGCACTGTATTGGCAACTTTATTCCAAATAAAAACAAGAAAACATCTAGAGCTACTCCCTGGATGACGCGTGACATAGTGCGCATAAAGAGAAAGGTCAAGCGACTAAGACGACACGGTATTTCTCGTGACATAATTGAACCCTACCAAGCAAAATTAAATGAGGCTATCAGTGTTGCTAAACTTCGCTATTACCAGTTCACTCTTCCTAACTTCATCAGAACGGCTCCTTCCAAGTTTTGGGGTTATCTTAGTAAAAGAAGTATATCAGTTGACCATATTATGCATGAGGGCAATCCTGTCGTCGCTAAACAAGATATCGCTGTTCAGTTCAATGCTTATTTTAACAGTGTCTTTTCGAACTCGCCCGTTTCCGCTCGTGTGAGTGGCGTAGCACACAACGATGATTTTAGTTTTATTTCTTTGTCTGGCGTCTTTTCTATGCTTCTGAATATTAAAACAAAATCATCTCATGGGCCTGATAACCTACCAAACGTGTCTCTTCACAGGTACGCTGAAATGCTATCTTGCTTTCTCGTAATTATCTTTCGTGCATCCCTTTTATCGGCGGTGCTTCCTAACAACTGGCTTTCTGCTCATATTGTTCCGATACTAAAAACAGGCGATCCATCACTAGTGGCAAACTACCGTCCCATTTTACTAACCTCATCTTGTTGCAAACTTTTAGAACATATTATTGCTTTTGAAATCAATAAATTTCTTGATGATAGAGTCATTCTATCTCCTATGCAGCATTGTTTTCGAAAGGGCTTCTCCGCTGTAACCCAATTAACCACTGTAATTCACTGTCTCGCTAGCACTATCGACAAATCAGGGCAAACTGACATCATACTTTTGGACTTCAGGAAAGCATTTGACCTTGTATCGCAAGCAAAGCAATAGAAAAACTTGAACATCTCAACATTCCTTCACATCTCGTAAATTGGTTTCGCGTTTATCTTTCTAACCGTACGCAATTCGTAGTAGTTGATAATTGCTCTTCCAGCGCCCTTCCTGTCACTTCTAGTGTTCTCCAGGGTAGTGTTCTTGGACCATTATTATTTAACATATATATTAATGACATTGTAGACACCGTTACTCAACCCGTACAAATAAACCTAATTGCTGATGACTGTCTCCTCTTTAATGAGATCACTTGCCAACAAGCTCAAGTTATTCTAAACTCTAACTTTCAAGACATTCTAGCTTGGTGTGCGCGCTGGGATATGCAGCTTAACATTGATAAAACAGTATTTATGAAGATCACTAGCAAAATTATTACAGTGTCTTTAACTATAGCCTAGCATCTAAACCTCTTACGGAGGTGAATGAATATAAGTACCTCGGTGTTACAATAGCCAGTAACCTTAATTGGAATTCGCACATCTCCCATCTTTGCGACTCAGCTTTTAAGAAGCTTTGCTACCTCAGGCATAAATTAAGACACGCTCCTTCTGAAACCCGTCTTATCGCCTACACCTCTCTTGTCCGTCCTAAACTCGAGTATGCAGCTATTGTATGGTATCCCTATACTAAAACTAACATCGATGCGCTAGAAACGATACAACGTTAAACAGTAAGGTTCATCTTCTCTAAATGTCGCTCAAGTGATTCCCCAAGTCAGTTAATGGCTGAACACAATATTCAGTCTTTGCAACTAAAAAGAAAAATTCAGAGGCTTAAATTTCTCGTCTTACTGAGTAACAATAAACTATCTCTTTCTCCCGAACCTTACACAACACCCATTACTGCCCGCCGAGCAAGACATCGTCACGCTGCCTCATTAACGCCTTATAATGGCAGAACCAATGTCTTTATGTCTTCCTTTTTCCGTCGAACAGTAACGGAATGGAACAGCCTACCTTATAACAATCTTCTCAGCACTGACTCAATAGCGTCTATTACTATCTAATATTAGTGCTTGTTCTTACGAAATTTCGTGTCAATTTGTATCGTTGTGCAATATTTATTGATTTACGCGGTGTAGTAATTTTGAATTATGCATTCCTCTATTTTTCTATTACATTTCCAGTGCTTTGAAATTGTGCTTGTGAAACAGTGTTTCAATTTGTAACTGCACTCTCTATGCATTATTTAGGAGCTTGACTCATTATGCAATTGCACTTCCTATTACATTTTTTCCGGAGCTCTTCTTTTACTCCTTTGTCAATTTATTGTCTTTTCTTTTTTGTATGTGCCTTTCCCCTCCTGCCTGGGCCTTCTAAAGCCTGCAGTATTCCTAAATAAATAAATAAAGATAAATAAAAACAAGCTGCAAAACTGCCTCTCCTGTGCGTTTCTGCAGAACACAAATTATCTACGGGCGCCCTCAGTACAAGCTGCAGAGCCAGACATTTGGGACCGCTTACGTTTTCTAGGACAATTATCAGCTTTCAGTACAAATGACTGCGGCAAACCGAAGTGACACCGAGAGGGCGCGGTGCGCAATAAGAGAGCTCGTGGCACTTATGGTCCCGATTCTAGGCTCGAGCACCACTTTCCACGCTGTCTGCTATGTACTGTAAGAGTGCACATCCAGAGCAAGTAGTTGCAGAGTGAATGTACGCATGTATATAGTCATGCTTATTGCTCACTGCACTCACTAGATTAATCATTTTTACCACCACGCCTTCGATTTATCACTCCGTCCCAATTACACCGTCAGAGTATAGTAGCACGTCAAGGGCACTCGTGTTCGGGGCGATCTGTCTGCTCTTCTTACATAATTTGGCAATCATATCTCACTCATACAAAGTATTTAAGTAGTGCACAAGCATGTACCTATAAACGCCGTGTGTAGTGGTGCTTTTTTTCTTCTGTAGGTTGTCTATATACGTCGCGGCTGCTTAGAAACCACTAAAGGGCACGTTTACCCCTATAGAGACGAATACACAGCAAGAAACGTAAACTAGGATATGGAATGTGCCGTAGTTGTTTACATTTCTTGCTTTGTGTTTGTCCCTTTCGTGGTAAATAATGCTAGTATACCTTTTAGATAACGCAAACGATAACCAAGGATGAATTCACAAGCGGCTACAGCGCTCGGCTGCCCAGCACGATATAGCAATACGTCCATGGCGGCTAAATTTCAGTAATGTTAAGAATAAAAATAAAAAGACGCAGTTTTGCCTAAAGCGTGAAGCAAAAATTGCTTTAGCAAGTTATAAGACAGCTATGCGAATTAAGGTTACTAGTATTGACATCATAACCTACAATAAACTTACGCTTACTAACCAGATTAACAAACATGACGCCATGCGCCCACAGGCAAGCATGAACAGTTCTCACTCAATCACTACAAACACTCGCTGCGCTGACCTGATGAAGCGTGGCAGCAGCGGCTAGCGAATTCTTCGTGTGGCCTCTCGCTTCAACACGTCTCCGAGCTTTGATATTATGTGACCTCCAACACTACCAGCGCGAAAACACAGCGCATACGAAGCCACAAGCCATCTAGGATCACGTAACTTTCATACCCACCTCAGATTACCACCAAGGTAAGGTGTGTGCGACCGCCCACAGCCCTCAACCTTTCACAAAGAACATTGGGCGAGCGGGTAGACGGTGCGCATCAAGCTACTATACATGTCAGCTCATCATGTCACACACCCACAGCATCCGGCGCCGCAGGGAGTAGTAGGGTCTTACAGCACTAGGACTTTATACGGAACATCAAGGCGATCACGATGGCGTAAATTCGCCAGCAGTGGCCCTATTAGCCCCGAGAACGAACGCGAGCGGCGCTGCGAGCGCCACTCGCGTGACGTCAGGGCACGGACTCGCGCCTGTCGTCTGCTACAGTTCGGGCGTTTTCCGGGCACTTTCTGCGGTGTTTTCGTTTGTTCGCCCTCGTTCTCTCTGCTTGTATACTTATGGTGGTCGTCTCAAATATATTTTTACGACGTCTTCCTTTGCGAACATTTATTCAAAGAGCTAATTTCTTAGACAACAATGCAGCTCTCGAAGACAACGCTAGAGTGCCAGCCGAAGCGACGCAGACCAGCCCCTTGCGGGTTTTTCATACGCGGATAGACAATCGCAAAAGCATAGCCTATAGGAATCCAGTTATGATACCATACCTGCCGCGGTGCAACAAGTATGTCACAAAGCTGGCTATATGTGACTACTACAGCAGTTACGTTGATTTTATTCCGCTAAAACAGGTTTGCTCACGACGAGTAGTTCATGGTATAATATCGAATTTTTGCGTTTCCTCACAGAAACGCTCGGCAGTAGCACGGTGACTTAACTAATACTGGAGCTTAGATTCTACACGCCTCACTTGCTTCTTTAACTGCTTGTCAACATTAGGCGGTTCTTCACGTGTTTATTTTTTTTAAGCGGCGGAAATTTGAAGTAAAGTTAATGAAGGCTTACAGCTATTTACAGAGTACAAATAGGAATGTACCAATATATATCCCCTTTTCCGTGCCACACGTTCAACTCACCTCTTTAGAGCGCGTTTGTTAATGATTAATAATGCATGTTATGTTCCTCTTTCTTTGTCTATGTTACCAAGTGTATATCATTTATTTATTTCAATGCCGCAGTGTGTTTTGCATTGTTATCGTGGAAATATTTCACTGTGCTTTCATATATTGTATAACTGCAATGTTTTATGGCCACTATAAAAATGTAATTTATATGGCGCTTGATGTGTTACCCCATGCAGCCATATTGTACCTAAGAGGGTGAGGTTACCTCAAGCCGCGTCTGTGCGGCTTTTTTCCCTCATCCACCTCCATTTACCACTCCTCTGTACATGTGTGTGTGTGTAAATGGAAATTAATAAATCAAATCAAATCAAGCTCACTTGAGAAATTTACTGGTGCTTGTTGCTTGAGGAATATACATGACGAATCTGTTTGGCAAACTGACACAGGCTGCTCGGCCCAATTTTTTTAGTGAAGTATGCCTGCTGGACCGCATAGCTGCAGCCAGAAAGCAGTCGAAGCGTCAATGACTAGTAGTATGGGACATATTGAAGATATCGAAATTCCCCCTGTGGAGGGTCAGAAATCAAGTGAAAGTATATGCAAGGCTCGTGGTGCTTTCTTTATGAATGTTTGCGATTGGACTGGAGCAAACTTAAATTAGCCTGCAAGGTTCTCTTTTATGTACCTACGAAGTGAATAGTTATCCGTTTGTATAATTAAATAACGCTGGATCGAGACATGGTGAGACAAAAGATGCTTGAATTTTCCTTTTGTAGGCAATCTAAGCTGCGTAGTAGTAGCTCGAGAATACTTTAGCCATTCCAGTTGGCGCTGTAAAAAAATTCGAAGTTGAAGTGAACTGATGGGTTTCGCGAACATAGCGTGCCTCGCCATACGGACAGTCGATTGCTACCGTTACGTGATCAGGGGTGTGCCATATTGTCGATAAAGGCTACTGAGGGCCACTATGATACATTTCATCACTTTCAATTGAGTGGCTCTCGATCTAAACAACGAAACTTTTCTCTCAGGTGATTGCTACTATGGTGTTTGTGAATTAACTATGTAAATACTCTACATGACGCGCCGTCGTGTTAGCAGCAATGAGCAATTCGTTTTTTGGAGGCCTGTTTCAGAGGGGGATGAAAGTAGCAGCAAACGTTTTCATAAGAAATGCGCGCCTAACTATTTTTTTACGCATTAATGAATGGCCATATTTGAATAGAACAACACACCAGAGTAATAGGAATCATGATGACAGCTTCGCTGGGCAGTGTCTTTCTAACATCGAATAACATGTTGACGCCAATTACCAAATTTTTCTTCCACTTAAAATGCAATACCTCTCATAGCTAAATACTAAAGGAATGTTAAGTGTTTAGCGAAGCATCATACACAACTTCGCGCGTTGAATTTGCAGATATTCTTTTTTTAGTCAAAATTTACCGATAGACACGGCGCATATATGCATTGCAAAAACTAGTAGAGCCCTTTAACGCTACTTAGCTTGCGATATCCAAGCCGCAAAGTTTCTCGACTCACACGCTTTTGAAGAAGAAACTGTGGTTAAGGTATGGCAGCTGAAAGAAGCCGACTTATTCTTCAATACGTACGGCTCGAGCCACCCATATCCCAAGCATACACGAAGCGAACGAGCGCGCACGGCAGCCGAGCGAGCCGGAGCGAGCAGCGTCCTGGCCGTGACGTCACTCGCGAGAGGGCGCCATTCCTCTTTCTCGGGGCTAATAGTTGCTATCGCAATAAAAACAGACTGTTTCCTGCAGCTTCGGTGCCTCGTGTGAACTGCCGTGGCCAAAATTTATTCGCAACCTTCAACTACATTGCAAAGTCGATACAGGGTGTTCCAGCTAACTGTAGCCAAGCTATTAAACGAACAAGAACGATTGTCATAATCAGGCCTACAGTGTTATGTTGCTAGACCTCATGACCGAATACAGTATGTCTTGAAATCGTGTCTTGCACCGCGTATTTTCAATCTTATTTTCGTTGAAGAGCCTGGCTAAACTTAGCTGCGTCACCCTATATATGGAACGTTAGGACTTGCTAGTCCATGCAGTAGATATTCCCTTCGTTCGCCCTGTCATATTCGCGATGAGTCTTCTCTGTGGTAGGTAGTAGTTTCTGTGGTGGTTTTAGCTGTGCGCTTGAGTGACAGCGTCGCATGCTATATGGTTCGCAGGCATGTACGACTTTGAGGAGAACGAGAAGCAACTCCATTTCCACTCGGACGCTGCCAACTCTCGACCAGGTTTCCGCATTCGGCTGCGCCAGGTCGAGTGCGTGGACGAAGACGAGGCGCAGTCGCCGCGGCCGCCGCCCTTCAGGCCCCTGCAGGGGGGCTTCACTACCTCGACCCTGGGCGTCGGAGGTGATGGCCACCATCGGGAGCACCACAAGTGCGACAAGATTCTGACCAACCGGCTGTTTGACGTGCGCAGCCCAAACTACCCGGGAGGATACCCGCCCAATCTGGACTGCAAGTACATCGTCTTTCAGGTCAGTGGGTCAATAAAGCATGACTTAAAACCCGCGCATATAGGCGCGTCAAAAATTTAGAGGCCGCCTGGCGCTCCGCCGCTATTACCTCATGAGTATGTTGAAACGCTCACGTGTAGCATTTTGGACAGACTGAAAATATACGTCTGACGAAGTGGGGCTGCTTTCACTGTTAAGCTTTTTCGAGGCCATCAGTGCAGCAGAAGGCACTGCTTCGAAGTAAATGCTGCCTTCGAAGTTTGGACAGTGACGGTAAACTAGGCCATTCAATGCTGTAAGAGCTGCAGCAAACATTTGACGAGGTAATATCTGGCTCCACTCGTTTTTGCTTATCAAGGTGGCCGAGTTGGCTTCCTTGCGGTCCAACAAGCACTGCGTACAGGTGAATCAGCTTGCCTCGGTGGGTGTGGCTTCCTGGCTTCCGAGATTTCGAAAACTGCTGGAGAATCGGAGTGCACGGGTGCCGATTCCCTTCCGCTACACCCGCGACGTCATAGACGTACTATAATGCGTCCGCCGGTACAAGTCGGCTGCGGCACTCATGCAGAGCAGCTCAGAAACACGATTATGACCATTGTAGTTTCTCTATAGAAAGTTCGCCCAAGTTAGTCAATAATTTTTTCTGGAACTTTCAGGAGAATAAACGTAGTTGCACATATTATGAAAGTTGGGGCATGTATTTTACTTTGCGTGTTATGGCACTCTAACACTCGCTTTGTTGGCACATATTTCACCTCGAATATCTCCTATGTGGAGACTGGTTTCCTTATTTGAATACTGACACGTGTACTTAAATATCTTTTTTCGGGTGAGCATTTTTCACTATAACAACTGTTATCGCTCAGCGCGGGACACGCCCGCATGTATCATAAGTTTCTGGAATGTTATCGATGGTTTTGTTGTCATCGAAGCTTGTGTAATCTGATTGCATATGCGACCCGAACTGTAGAGAACTTTCTGGAAGACGCACGGGCACCACCGATTAATCTTGAAACTTCGATGGCTTGTGTATAAAAGCCGACGCCCTTGACCGGCAGAGAATCCGCCGTGGTTGCTCAGTGGCTATGGTGTTGGGCTGCTGAGCACGAGGTCGCGGGATCGAATCCCGGCCCCGGCGGCCGCATTCCGATGGAGGCGAAAACACCCGTGTACTTAGATATACGTGCACGTTAAAGAACCCCAGGCGGTCAAAATTTCCGGAGTCCTTCACTACGGCGTGCCTCATAATCAGAAAGTGGTTTTGGCACGCAAAACCCCATAATTTACTGTGAGAGCAGATTTTCGCCAATGGCCGATTGTGTTTGCTGCTATCGCCGCTCCGTTAGTGTTGTGTTGCGACTCGGGGTTCGAAGACGTGGAATCCTCTTTCTTCGTGGAGGAGTGAGTGAACGTAAGGCTGGGTCCGATATTCAGAACATTGGACAAACACTTATATATTTACATATGTACAAGAAAATGCAAAGTAAAACCGAGAAGATGAAGTGGCAGTCGCCCTGCACTCCCACCGTCCGTAGCTCCTTTTATGCCTTGCGTCATCATTCTTTAGCCACTTCCCTCAATCCGGTGTTGGGAGGCTGCTGACATCCGGTCCCACCGATCTGGTGTCAGGAGGCCGATGACATCAGGTCCCACCAATCCGGAGGTAGGTTGCCCTTTTCGCATACTCCGATCATACTCTGACTGGTGACGGCTGGATTATCGCAATAAGCGCATCTCTGCCTGCGCAATAAGCGCAGGCAGTCAGCGGCAAACCTTTGTCCTAGACTAAACGTTTGCTTCGTTTTTGGCACGCTCCGCAAGCTGTGGGACAGTATCGGCTGGAAAACCGCCCGTATCTTCAATGGCTATCTTCTTCGCAACTGTTCCTGGTGACTGATCTACGCATGCGGATCTCGGGGAAGCTGCAGTTTCGACGTAGCAAGCCATCCTTGACTTCATTGGCTCTGGACCTGCCAATAATGCCCCCCTGGCGTCGATCACCGACTATTTAAAGGCCGTCAACTTCGTGGAACGTTGCAGTCAGCGGCAAACCTTTGTCCTAGACTAAACGTTTGCTTCGTTTTTGGCAGGCTCCGCAAGCTGTGGGACAGTATCGGCTGGAAAACCGCCCGTATCTTCAATGGCTATCTTCTTCGCAACTGTTCCTGGTGACTGATCTACGCATGCGGATCTCGGGGAAGCTGCAGTTTCGACGTAGCAAGCCATCCTTTACTTCATTGGCTCTGGACCTGCCAATAATGCCCCCCTGGCGTCGATCACCGACTATTTAAAGGCCGTCAACTTCGTGGAACGTTGCAGTCAGCGGCAAACCTTTGTCCTAGACTAAACGTTTGCTTCGTTTTTGGCAGGTGAGCGTTGATTACACCTGTTGTAATTCATCAGTTTTTGGGTTTTGCCGCTGACTGCACCATGTCTTCTTTATGTACTTCTTGCTCAAAAGCTATACCGAGAGATGGAAGATTTATGAGTTGTTCTACTTGTGAGGGCGAATTCCACCTGGGGAAAAACTGCTCGTCAGTTTCTGATAGCGCCTACAAGAAGATGAGTACAGTGACACGTGAAACGTGGAAGTGTCCTTCATGCAAGGTTGATTCGGTTAAGCAACCAGACGAGGCATCCAACCCAGGTGATAGTTCATTCTCACAGCAACTGTCTGCTCTGAATATGAAACTAGATTCTTTGACTACAACTGTTTCAACACTGATGGTGAAAATCGAGGAACTATTGGTGGTCAGGGAAGCTAGTGAAAAGGTTGCTTCGGCAGTCGAGGACATACGGTCCGCTATTGATTTCCTTTCGTCGAAGTATGACTCGGTGCTTGCTACAGTGACCACTAATCAGAATGAGCTTGCAGACCTTCGCTCACAAGTTCAATCGCTCTCTTCAACAGTAGTTTCCCAGACACAGGTGATTGACAGGATGAGTGGGGAAATAAATGACCTCGAACAATATGGCAGAAGATGTAACTTCGAGATTCACGGCCTTCCTGTCAAATCTGACGAAAACTTACTCTTTCTTAAGTACTTTGGCAGGCAAGCTAAACATAACCGATTTTCAACAAGCAGATATCTCGGCAGTGCATCGGCTGCCATCCAGAGGCGACTATATTCCACCCATTCTAGTGCAAACTCGCTCAGTTACTGTTAAGCAGAAATGGCTCGGGGCCCGGAAGGGCCTTCGTGATTTGGTGCATGACGATCAGTCTCCTCGGCTGTTTTTCAACGATAACCTGTCTCGGGCTAATCGCGAGTTGTTCCGTCTAGCAAGGTCTCGTGGCAAAGAAAAGGGTTTTGAGTTCATCTGGACCAAAAATGGGAAGATCCTTGCAAAACAGTCCGAAGGCGCGCCTCTCATTCGTGTCAACAAGCTTTCTGATCTTGAAAAACTAACATAACCATGTCTGACATTGGTTTCGTGAAGTGTTCTAATTTTTCTGAAGTCCAGAAGTTCTTTCAGCATCACACAGGCAATTCATTTCAGTTTACTCACGTTAATATTCGCAGTATACGGAAGCATTGGGACCATTTTTGTGCGCTGATTCACCCTTTTCATTCAAATTTTGACGTTGTTGCTCTCACGGAAGTGAACGTTTCGTCAGATGTGTTACCAAATTTCTCGCTGCCAGGTTACCAATTACATTCTTATACTCGTCTACAACGAACAGGAGGAGGAATCGCAGTTTTTGTTAAAGATTCTTGGTCCGTTTCCGAAATTAGTATTCCATTTACTCAAGCAGAAGTAGTTGCGCTCCGCCTAAGTACACCTTGGTTGTCGTTGATTCTACTCGCAATTTACCGCCCTCCGTGTTGTAACGGTCGAATCTTTTTAGCTGAGCTTGATTCTGCAATATCTTCGTTTTCCAGTGAAGAACACGTGTGCATTATCGGGGATATGAATATCGATATTCTACGCCCAACTGTACCAATGGTCGCAGATTATCTTGACACTTTATCAAAGTGGGGACTAGAGACTAGAATCCACAGCCCTACACGTGAGGAGTACTTATTTGGGCAGCTAGTCTCGTCTTGCATCGACCACATAAACGTGCGTTCTCAAAACCTGTTGGTGCGGTCTGCTGTTGTTGAACTCAAGCTTGCAGATCACTATTTCGTCTGCTGCTCGTTAACGGATGGTTCCAGCCACCCTGCACCTTTGCGCAGCCACCAAAGCGTATCAGTACTTGATTATAAGCGTTTCGATGAAAGAATAGCAAAGTACGATTGGGCTTCTTTTATTGACAATGTGTCCCCTGCAGACTTATATGACAGTTTCGTCGAGGTTTTTCGTTCACACAAAGCCGAATCTTCACGCATGGTGACCGTTAAGCAACGAAATTTAGACAATAAGTGGATGTCACCCGTAATACTGGAAGCCATCAAAGAGAAAGATCTGCTCTGGGCTCGATCAAGACGTGCTCCAAACTGTTCTGAACTACGACTGCAGTTTAAACATGAACGAAACCGAGTTAATGCCATGATCCGTGTGGCCAAGCGCAATCACTTTAGGTCTCGGTTTAACGACGCACGTTTTAACAGCAAGAAAACATGGTCATTGGTGAATAACCTGAAAGGAATGAGCGCTGCTATCTATAATGATACATATTTCATATCTCATTTCCATAAAGATGGACAAAGCATTGCGAATGACTTTAACAAACTATTTTCTCTGGTCTCTGGTGCATCTCGTACCCCGCCTAATGACTGTCCTATGCCTCCCAGTGTGATGGAATCTGCTTTCCTTCCTGACATTACCGAAAGTGATTTAAGGTGTATACTTTTCAGTCTTAAACGTAGCAAGTCTCCTGGTCATGACGGCCTCACTGTTTCTGAATTGTGCAGAAATTTTGAAGCGATTAAGGGTGTCCTACTAGTTATGCTTAATAGTATCATTTCCAGAGGTATAATACCGACTTCAATGAAAACTGCTAAAGTTATACCTTTGTATAAGGGTGGCTCCAGAAACATGATGAGCAATTATCGACCTATCTCTATTCTACCATGCATTGGCCAAATTTTTGAAAAGCATCTGTTACTTACCATGACTAATTTTTTGAATACGCACAATGTTCTATCACCTTGTCAGTATGGCTTCATACCAGGAAAAGGAACAACAGATCTTCTTGAAGAATTCTCTGACACACTAAATTCAGCTTTTGATAAGAATGAAGTCGTATGCTCTCTTTTTCTTGACGTAAGCAAGGCCTTTGATAGTATCTGCCACGTTCTTCTGCTTTATAAACTTTCTACATTGGGATTTCGAGGTTCGTTTCTACACTTACTTACTAACTTTTTACAAGATAGGCGCCAGTATGTGTCAATTTCAAGATTCCATAGCGATTTCACGGCAAATACTTCCGGAGTCCCACAAGGTTCTATATTGAGTCCTTTGTTATTCAATCTATACGTTAATGATCTTGCTAACAATGTGCCTGTTTCATTGTTTCAGTATGCCGACGACACTGTCATTGTTGCGCGCGCAAAGAAACACACTGATGCTGTTACCGCATTACAGATGGCAGCTATTAAAGCCATGGACTGGTTTAAGTCTAACCTTATCAATGTTAATACTTCTAAAACGCAACTTATATGTTTTCATAACCCTTTAAAAAAATTGAGTTGAGTCATCCTGTTTATTTGCACACTTCCTCCTGTTCTCATTGTAACTGTGTACCAGTAAAATATGCGTATTCGGTCAAATATCTTGGCCTGGTCTTCGACAGTGATCTGTCTTGGAACTCGCACCTTTCTTTTGTTTGTCAAAGACTTCGCGCTGTATCTTGTGTCCTGTATAATATTAGATATTTTATGCCTTTTTCTGTCCGTAAATGTGTTACACACGCTCTAGCTTATAGTGTGCTTAGATACGGAATCACTATTTATGGTCACTGCACGGTTCGTTGGCAGCGCAGGGTGAATTCGATTCTACGTTTACTTTTAAAGAATATTGCCTACGACCTGCCCATTGGTAATAACATTGATATTTTTAGAAGATTAAAGCTTCCAAATTTTAACGCTCTATTAACAGAAACTATTGTGCTTAAACATTTCTGGTACAGTCAGTTCACCATTCCATATGCTCCTGCACGTGATTTAAGACCTAAATACCGTTACTGCATTCCTCGCTCCTCAACCCGATACGGAAAGCGCACGCGTCAATACTACGTACCTGCCTGTTTCAATAGTATGCCACCTAGTGTATTCCGTATGAGAACAAAATACACCCTGAAAAAAATTTTGCGGTATGTCTCCGCATTACTTCCTGCCCCATAATGATTTAATCGAGTGTTACTCTCTTAATTTCGCATTACTGTCATCCTTTTGCTGTTGTAATTATGTTTCTATATCTGTCTCTATGAGTTGTTAAATTTTTCTTTTTTTGTTTTGTTTGTTTCGAGTTCGTTGCAACCATCTCTATTTTCCTTTGTTTTGCTAATGTTCGCTGTCTGCCAGGCGCTGCCACTCAAGCCCTTGGTGAGGCTTTGGTAGGCCTGATTTTGGTGTACGAGAATTGACATGAATAAAAGTACTATCTATCTGGCTTGGACATGCCAGTTTGTGCTGCTGCAAGTGACAGCCGTATTATTGGTAATTGTTCAAACCTCTCCTGAATGAGGTATTCCCGCGCTGGCCATAATTTATCCGTGTCGAGAACCACTTTGACGAGGGCGTCGGCCCCTTCGTCATAATCGCAGAACCGTGACAGGTTCTGCGATTATGGCGGTGTGATCGGCAAACGGCTGATCACAACAGTAGCCTGTTTTCGAGAGTACAGGTTCGCCCAATAAATCGCTAGTTTTGTCATTCCCAGTTTGGCTGCTTTCTTCACCCTGACTACGACGCGAGATCTGACAGAGGTGCTATAGTGTGTTCAAATTACTGAACACCCCGCAAGGCCGCGATTCAAGCCCTAAAACCCGATGACAACACCAACGTCGTCGAGCACCAGCGAACTAGCCGTAGGTAGCAAGGACTGCTATCGGAATACGGACCTCTTCCCGAGAAGAGCAGAGGAATCAAGCCGAAGTCAGCAACCCCAATGGCTGCCCCAGCGTCCCCCTATCTGCTGCAACAAGCTCGGGACCCACCAACCTTCCATGGATCATCCTCTGAAGACCCAGAAACCGGGCTGGAGACCTGTGAATGAATCGCGATTTTCAACAACTGGGACTCCGACGACAAGCTGCGGCATGTATACTTCGCCTTAGAAGACGCCGCCAGAATGTGGTTTGAGAAGCGGGAGTTGACCCTGACAACATCGGACCTGTTTCGTAGCGGCTTCCTGTGGACCCTTACGAGCGTCGTGCACAAGGAGTGAAGCTAGGCTAGAAGCCCGAGTACAACTAGCCAACGAGAACATCACAATTTTGCAGCGAAAGCTGTATATGATGTCGCGCATGCGTTAATGCCTGGTACGCTTGCTTGAGCAGGCAGAATGAACACGTAAACGCAAGGTGCAGCACACACAACATTCATTCAATATGGAATTTTAACAGCAGTAGCCGACGGTAACATTCAACACGCATTGCACACGGAGTGCGTCCTCCCTTGCTATCTTTTACGCTTGCACAACTGCGTTAACCAACGTCTGTGCGGTGATCGGTCAGGGGCGCTTAAAGTACCGGCTCTGTCCTTGGCGGATATCCGCGTCCCCCGGGCTGTGGTCCGTCGTTGCAATCCGTTCGTCTTCAGTCGTCACTGGTGTCCGGCGTCACCGATGCCCTGGCTCACGTTACAAAGGCACAGTCACTGAGGAGCTGCTGCGCTCCGGGAGAGCGGGACTCGTGCTGGCTGGCGCTCCTGGTGAGCGCCGGCACTGCTTAGTTCCCTAGACGCGACGGTGACTGGCTGCCGGTAGCCGTCGCGCGTCTACTTTCAGTGACGTGAATGCGGAACGTGTCCTGGCAGGTACGTCCGGGCCAGCGGTAGTTCCGGAGGTGTCGGTGATCTGGTCGCCGAGCCTGGTCCTCGGACGGGACGTCACTGCATCGCCTAGGTACTGGGGCAGTACCCAGAGTGGCGATCTCCGGCCGTCTTCTCCTGGAACGCTGCGCCACCGCCCCCACGTCCTTCTACGCGCGCGCCCCTTTTCCAAGATGGTTGCCTCCACGCGCTCGCTTCAATCCCGCTTCCTTTTCTGTCTTTCCAATCTCTTCTTGCGTGCCTTTGATCGTAGTATCACTTGCTCGTCTTCTTTCTTTGTTTGCGCTTGTCACTCCTCACAATGGCCCCCTATTTTCCGATTGTTTGCCCCGCGAAACCTTCACTCACTCTTCGTCACCTCTTGGGTTTACACAGGCACTGCACTTCACACCACATATAACTTTGTCTTTTCTTCATTCACATATCACTGCACTTCCCCGCACTTCACTGCACCCACGCGCACATCACGTAAGTTTTCGCCGAGTCTTAACACTACGTCAATGTCAACGATGCCACCATTCACACAGCACTGTTAAATTTGGTCGTGACACTTTTGTCTTCCTAAAACATCACTCTACTCATAAAATCCACCCCACGTTGTCTCGCCCTTTATTATACTGCACCGACAAGTCATACTCTTGTATGACTAAGCTCCAGCGCATTGCTTTGGCGTTGTGCTTTACCCGGTTTAGATACTCTAGTGGCTGATGATTAGCTTGCACGACAAACTGAGTCCCATATAAATTAATATGAAATCGTTTGACAGCACACATTAAAACGTAACATTCCTTTTCTGCTGTAGCGTAGTTTCTTTCCCGGTCATTTAACTTCCGGATTGCATAAAGGACAGGGTGCAATACACCATCGGCTTCCCGCAACAGCACAGCCCCTACACAACTTTCTGATGCATCTGTTTGCAGAACGAGCTTTTTCTTGAGATCCGGTGCCCTCAGAACCGGAGGTGCCGCTATACATTTCCTTAATCGTTCAAATGCGTGTTGATGACGTTCTAACCAGGGTAATATATTCGAAGCGTTCTTTTTCGTGAGATTGGTAAGGGGACTCACTATCTCCGCGTGCTGAAGGATAAACTCTCTATAGTAGCCTGTAAGGCCTAAGAAGGATCTCAGCTGCTTCTTATTCAATGGCCTAGGCGCACCCTGGGTCTTCTCTAAGGGTCGCGACGTGGCCCATGCCCAACGTGTGACCAAGGAATGTAATTGCATGGAACTCAATTTGACATTTCTTCGGCTTAACTGTGACCGCTACCGCCGCATGAAGCCTACCGAACAATTCCTGCAACGTTTCCAAGTGTTCCTGCCAAGTATATGTCGCTATTAGGATGTCATCTATATAGTGTTCCACATTGCGTAGTCCCTGAAGTACTATTTGCACAAGCTTACTAAGCGTCTGTGCCGCAGTCTTGAGTCCAAATGGCACAAGCCTGAATGAAATAACCCCCGTGTGCATGAGAAGGTCGTTTTTTTTTCGATTTCGCGTCAAGGGGTATCTGCCAATACTCTTTAGTTAGGTCCAGCTTAGAAAAATACTTTTTCTTGGCAACCATCGCAAAGACTGCATCCACTCGTGGTATCTGTTCTGAATAATCCGCCAACACCTTATTTAGGCGCCGAAAATCTACACGGACTCTGTTAGACCCGTCGGACTTCTTTACCACCACCAGAGGCGAATTGTACGGAGACGTGGAATGCTCGATCACTCCCAGTTCTAACATCTGCTCAGTTTCGTTATCTGCGTCCTCTTGCACCGCTAATGGAAGAGGATACTACTTTACATTGACTGGCTTGTCAGTTGTTAATCGAATGTTACACTTGAGCACTGTCGTCTTGCCTGGGTGATCTGCGAATATCTCATCGAACTCTTGTAGCACTGTCTTCAGTTCTCTTTCCACCTCGCTTGAAGTAGGGTTTATCACCACCTTCTCTTGACCCATTGTTTTCTTGCTGCTGTATGTTGGTATTTCTGCTTCGTATGGACTTTCAGTGTCCGATTCTGTGATGACCGTTCCTGCAACTTCCTCTACATTTTCTTGTCTCAACTCGTATTATGTATGAAATGAAAAGTATGAAATACTTTTCTTCTCTCTCCGATTTCTAATTCGTAGTCTACGGGGCTTTCTCTCTTCCAAACGTTGAATGGTCCTTCTCAACTCATGGTGAGCTTGTTGGTGTCATTCGGAAATAGCACCAGTGCCATGTCTCCAACCTGAAGAACTCGCTTCCGGCTTTCCTTATCATAATATTTCTTGTACGATGCCTGGGCTTCGGTGAGACTCTCTCGGGCGATGCAACAGGTTTCTTCTAGCTTATCTCTCAGCTCCAATAGATAGACATACTGTTACGTTTCGCCTCCGACGTGCATTAAGGAGCAAAAAGAGAAAGACGAGCGCGAACGTAAAGAGCAAAAAGAGAAAGAGGAGCGCGACCGTCAACACGCTTTGGAAATGAAGCGTCTCGAGGTAGAGAGGGAACGCTCGTAATGGAAGTGAGGTACACGGTGCAGGAGAACGAGTATCGTTCAAAGTGACTGACCCGGTGCGGCCGTTTAAGCTTGGTTTGTTGGTTTGTTCCTGGTTAACATTGGTTTGTTCCTGGTTAACTTTGAGCGAACGTGCGAGAAGCAGGGGTTCTCTCGGGAAACGTGGCCACGGCACTTGCTCACTTTGTTACCCGGCGAGGCAGCCGACGCAGTCGCTCGCTTGAAGAGAGAGGAGGCAGAGGATTTCGACCAAGTGAAATCGAGTCTGCTAAAAAAGTACAGGCTGTCAGCGGAGGCGTTCCGTCGGAAATTTCGGGAAAATGAGAAAGGCAGAAGTGAGTCATATACAGAGTTTGCCTACAGGCTTATGTCAAACATGCAGGAGTGGCTCAAAGAAGAGAAATCTTTGGTGACCACGAGGAAGTTCTGCAGTGTTTCGGGCTGGAACAGTTCTATAGTCGGTTACCTGAGAACGTGCGGTACTGGCTCTTGGATAGGCCAGACCTTAGTACGGTGGCTAAAGCCGCCTAGCTAGCCGAGGAGCTTGTGACGCGTCGGGCTCGCGGAGCTAAGGACGGTCAGAAGGGTGTATTTGGCTCCAAGTTTGAGAGGCCGAAGTTCCCGCCCATGAGAGCAAGGGGGACACACGTAGTGTGGATGCGAGTGAAAGCAGTCCGACCGAACGTAAGGAGACGGCGGCAGCCGAAGCCGAACGCAGAAAGCGGTTCGAGACGAGGCAAGCGCGCGTGTGTTACACGTGCCAGAAGCCAGGTCACTTTTCGGCGCAGTGTCCAGAAACGAAAACAAAAATCGTGTTTTTGTCATTATGCAGCACTGACGAGGACATGAGCCTCACATGCGAGACCTCTTTGTGAACGGGAAAGAATGCCGAGGGATTCGTGATTCCGCAGCTACAATGGATGTAGTTCACCCCTCCTACGTAGAACCCGATATGTTCACGGGTGAGTGCGCATGGATCAAGCAAGCCGTGGAAGCTCACTGCGTGTGTCTGCCCGTAGCAAAAGTGCTTATTGAAGGACCTTTCGGAGCACTTGAGACGGAGGCCGCAGTGTCATCTATGCTGCCCCCCCCCCCCCAGTACCCGTACCTATTTTCCAACAGGTCTGATCACCTCCTGCGCGAGAAGGGGCTTTTGTTTGGTGAGGCTAGCGTTCAGTCCTTAACCAGATCGAGAGTTCGGGAGCTCGCTGCAAAGGCGGTAGTTGCGGGGCCGACGTTGTCGAACAATGAGAAAGGGTCGGAGGCTCAGCAAGCTGATATTCAGAGCACGTCCGAACTGAATAAAATTGAGCCTGTAGCGTAGAAGGCACCAGATACTGGAGAGGAAATGCCCGACATGGGAAAGTTAGAAGAGCTATCTGCATATTTGCTCATCGCGCCTACGTCAGATTGACTTTATAGGTTGCTAAAAGTCAGCTGGTCGGCTTTGATAGCCGAGCAAAAAAAGGATGGCAGCCTAGAAAACATGCGCTGCAATGTCAAGGAAGGTATCGCCAAGAAACATGGTCGTTTTGTGGAAAGAAGTGGGGTCCTGCACCGGAAGTATCTAGACCGCAGGGGAGTGGAGTTCGATCAGCTGATTGTACTCCACTCCCCTTCAGAATCTGTTGCGCTTGTCGCATGGGGGTTCGTGGTCCGGACACCTAGGAGTTAAGAAGACTAAAAACTGTCTCTTGCAAGAGTACTATTGGCCAGGGTGTTTTCGTGACGCAGAACACTCTGTGAGGACATGTGACACCTGTCAACGGGTTCGCAAACCAGGGGACAAATCGAGGGCGCCCTTGAAGTTGGTACCTATCATTACGGAGCCTTTTAGACGGCTCGTTATTGATACAGTGGGACCTCTGCCGGTAACAACTACGGGGTACAGACATATTTTGACTGTGATCTGCCCAGCGACAAAGTTCCCTGAAGCAGTGCCGCTTAAACAACTCAGCTCACTTGAGATAGTCAATGCACTACTGTCCATATCTGCGCGAGCTGGTTTTCCTGCGGAAATGCAGTCAGATCAGGGCACAGTGTTTACTAGCGCTTTGACGACAGCCTTTCTCGAAAGGTGCGGAGTAAAGCTGTTACACAGCTCAGTATACCACCCACAGTCGAATTTCGTTGAGAAGCTCCACTCCGTCATGAAGCGCGTGTTGAGAGTATTGTGTTTTGAACAACAAACTGACTGGGAGCTGTGTCTGCCTGGGGTGATGTTTGCATTAAGGACCGCGCCGCATGCGGCTACGGGGTTTTCGCCAGCTGAGCTGGTGTATGGTCGCTCGCTGCGGTCTCCACTTCGCATGCTTCGAGACTCGTAGGAAGGCAGGGGCGACGACCCAGTCGTGGTGGAGTACGTGCTTGGGTTCCTCGAACACTTAAGAAGGGCAGAGGAGTTGTAAGGTGAAGCAATGGCAAAGGCCCAGCAGAGGGCCAAGGTTTATTATGATCGGACAGCCAGGGCCCGTCGTTTTGAGGTGGGTGATGGGGTAATGATATTGCGCACATCGCTAAAAAACAACCTCGGTGTGCAGTGGGAGGGCCCAGCACGGTTTGTTCAAAAACTGTCGGACGTTAACTACGTGGCGAGTCTGCCAGGAAAACGGAAAGCACAGCAAGTTTACCACTGTAATCTGCTCAAACCCTATAGACAACGGGAAGCAGTGGTGTGTATGATGGTAAACGTTCCCGAAGAGCTTCCGGTCGAGCTTCCGGGACTCCGCTCAGTGACGAACAGGGAAGACACCGATCAAGTCATTAGTGTCTTAATCAGTAAAGCACCGCTGTCGCCTGAGCAGGAAACCGAACTACACCAGCTCTTACAAGAGTTTCAAGGTCAGCTCTCTGAGAGGCCTGGTAGGACTTCTGTCCTTACTCATCAAATAGAACTTACATCCCCAGAGCCAGTACCATCCAAGGCGTACCGGGTGCCACCCCACCAGCGCGATATTATGGAGGCTGAGGTAAAGAAAATGCTACAGCCTGGTGTTATTGAGGCGGGTGAGAGTGATTATACCTCCCCTTCGATTTTAGTTGAGGTACCGGGCAAGGAACCTCGTCCTTGCGTCGACTACCACAGGCTTAATTACATCACTAAGGATCAAATTTATCCGATCCCTAACACCGAGGAGCGCCTTGAGAAAGTTAGTGGCGCTCAGTTTATTTCCAACCTAGATCTTGTGAAGGGTTATTGGCAGGTTCCACTTACAGAAGAGGCTAGTAGGTATGCGGCGTTCATTTTACCAATGGGAACATTCCGTCCTAAAGTTTTCAGTTTTGGTTTGAAGAACGTGCCATACTGCTTTTCAAGCCTCATGGACAAAGTGTTGCGGGGACAGGAAGAATTTGCTTTACCGTATTTAGACGACGTAGCGATATTCTCCGCATCCTGGTCTGAGCATATGGCACACTTGCGGGCAGTGCTAACCCACCTGCGCGAAGCGGGCTTGACAGTCAAGGCTCCCACGTGCCAGTTAGCACCGGCCGAGGTTGTCTACCTCGGTCACGTGATTGAACGGGGTCATCGCCGCCCCTCTGAAATAAAGGTGGCCGCTGTGCGAGACTTCCCGCAACCACGCACGAAGACCGATATTCGGTCGTTCTTAGGTGTCGCCGGCTCCTATCAAAGGTACATCCCCAGGTACTCTGATATCGCGGCTCCCCTGATGGATGCTCCAAGAAAAACTGAGCCCCAAACAGTCGTCTGGGACGAGACAAGGGAAAGAGCTTTTAGCGCCCTAAAGAGCGCCCTAACAAGCCAGCCTGTGCTACGATCGCCAGACTACACAAAAGGGTTCGTTCTTTAGTGCGATGCTAGTGAGCGAGGCATGGGCGCTGTACTGTGCCAACGGGAAAATGGAGAAGTGGAACACCCCGTCCTGTATGCTAGTCGTAAGCTGACCAGTCATGAGCAGGCATACAGCGCCACCGAGAAAGAGTGTGCGTGTCTCGTGTGGGCCGTTCAGAAGTTGTCCTGCTACCTTGCCGGCTCGAGGTTTATCATTGAGACGGATCACTGCCCTCTCCAATGGCTGCAGACCATCTCTTCCAAAAATGGTCGCCTCCTGCACTGGAGCCTCGCTTTGCAAAAATATTCCTTTGAGGTGCGTTACATAAAAGGGAGTCTCAACGGTAGCGCCGATGGCTTAAGTCGAGGCCCCTAACGTAGGAATCAGCCTCAAAGTTGTTTGTTACTGATGTTTTCCTTCCTGAGGCAGGATTTTTGACATATTGCTTTTGTTTAGTGTTTCAAAGTCTTGACATGCTTTCTAGTGCAATTTTCCAATTTGTGGACGCGTTCTGAGTGCTGCTAGACTACTGTAAGGAACTAGGCAGTAGTATAAGAAGGGAAAGAGCCTGGCATGGCTTAGTGAGGGTTGTGTCGTGCTTGCTGACTGAGCGGTTGAGTTTCGGCGTAGTTCTAACGCTTCCTGGGAACGAGAACAAAAAAAGGCAACTCTCCCGAAGTCACTTTGCAGTGTCCTGTGTGAACCTGAACGTGAGAATGAGGTCTTCTCGGTGCGCTGCGCTCAAGAAACGCCGAGGGATGACCGACTTCGGTTATGAGCATCATCGAGCGACATCCCTCCGGACAGCGGATGCGGTTCCCTGACCAACGGGATCTCCTTCTCCCGGCGGGGCGGTCTGTTACGTTTCGCCTCCGACGTGCGGTATAGCCGGCGCGCATGCAACGGACGCCGGGGCTTCGTTCACAGCGGTGGACATTTTGGCCAGTTCAGCGCTGCCGCAACGCCTGCTCCAAGCGCGTCCAGACATGTTTCAATGCCACGTGTCTTCGTGTGTGTGTGCGTGTGCGTGTGTGTGTGTGCGTGTGCGTGTGCGTGTGTGTGTGTGTGTGTGTGGGTGTGTGTGTGTGTGTGTGTATGTGTGTGTGTGTGCGGCAGCCGGGGAGAGGAGCTCCCCAACTGTGAAGCGAGGAGGTCTGACCTGCGCCGGCCCGGCGGATACGTCACTTCTTGTCACAACATGTCTGTGCGCCGCCGTCACGGGTGCCTCTTCCGAGCCGTTCCTTCTTGCCCTCGACTCCGTGAGTACAAAAGCAGCTGCCCCCGGACGCCATGAGAGGCTTCGATTTCTTCCGTCGAGTACCGTGGTCTCCCGTTTCTCCACTTCGGTCGACCTGACCGGCCGCTCTTTTGCGATGCGAGAATAAACAAGTTGTTCTGTTAGCAGTCGACTCATCCTTTGCCAGGACCTTCGGATGCTTCCAGCTGTACCCCGGGCCGCCAGGCCAACGCTACCCTTGGGGCTTGCGACCCAGATGCAACAATACGAAGACTCTTGTTCTTCTTTCAATTCCGTGTTCGACCACATTTCCCACAAAACCATGAATGGTCCTCTGAGAGCTCTCCCGCCGCTCGAATGGCGAAAATCCAGTGCTAGTCTGCAGCACTTCTCTATATGCAAACAAGAGAGCAGGTAGATAGTGATGCCATTCCGTGGGTTTTTCTTGGCAGACCTTGCGTAACATGCTCTTAAGCGTGCCATGGAACTTTTCTACCAGCCTGATACACATGGGGTGATAGGGCGTCGTCAAGAAGTGTTGGAGAGACAAGTCTGCAAATCTCCGTCACCAATACTGACGTACAATGGGTTCCTCTATCCGTCAGTATCTCCCTAGGAACTCCATACCTAGTAAACATTTCTACCAAAGCCTCAGCAATTGCTACCGTGTCCACCATTTTTATTGGGACAGCGTCTGGACATACAGTGGAAAGATCCACCATGGTGAGGACGTACTTGTTTCCGTTATTCGATGCTGGATTAATAAGGCCTACAATGTTCACTGCAACCCTTTGGAAAGGCTGCTCAATAATAGGCATAGTCCCTAGAGATACCTTTGATATCAATCCTTTTGGCGTGGTTCTTTGACATATGTCGCAAGATTGCACAAACCGTATAATGTCACTTTGCATGCACGGCCAAAGGAATTCTGATACTCGGCTGTTCGTCTTCCTTACTCCTTGATGGCCAGCCATAATAGTGCCGTGTGCCAGATCAACGACTGCTCTTCGTAAATTGAATGGCACTACTAACTGTCGTGTTTCTCTTCCATCGTGGGTTCTGACTATTCGGTACAGTGATTCTTCAACCTTCTCAAACTTATGTATGGCCCAACTCTTCTTACTCTGAACCCATTTCCCTAAAATTTCAGAATAACGTCGTAGAGTACTGCCCGCTTCTTGCTTTTTTTTTCATTTCTGTCACGGTTATATCCATGGCGGTGCCTGAAGGATTCATTATATGGAATCTTTCTTATCCTGGTTGCTTGTGCTTTTCTCCACTGACAGTATGGTAGCTTCCCCGGTATACGGATCGGAACTTCTTTCATTGTCTCTACCAACGGCTTTGGTGCATTCATGCTCCGTCCTACTTGTAATTTGGGTATTGAGAAAACTCCAGAATCCCGGGATCTGCATCACCCACTTTTGTGACTCCTGGCACATTCGCAAGAATGACATCGTAAAGCGGCTCTTTGACGCACGGGGCTTCGATTGAACCACAGTAATAAGGCATCAAAAGCAATACCCGAGCCACAGGCATTCGCCGTACCATACCATCCGCCAATCAAACTAGCGTTTCCGTGCCAGTGATATCTCTTTCCAGCACCATGGATTGCCTTACCAGGACAATGTTGGACTGAGTGTCTCTGAGTGCAGGCACTTTACGTCTCTGCAGCATTCCCAATACTACTGGCATTGAGGTTTCCGGGTCTTCCGACATCGTAGCCGTCGTGACAGCGCTTGCCTTGTCGTTGGACTCCTTCTGTTCCATTTGCATACTGTCAACATCAATGGGACTTTCGCTAGCAGCAATGCAGGCAGTCTTATTTTCTGACTTAGCTCGGCAGGTTTGTATTATGTCCATACCGTCCACAACCCTCGCACTTCAATTTCGAACTGCGAGTGCGACCTACGGAACAATTCACAGCCCGATGCCCTATCTAGTAACACATACAAACATGAGATTTTGCTCCGAGTCAGTTCTCTCTCATCTGGTATTTTCTTCCTTCCCCTTTCCCACGTTCTGTTGGCCTTGGGCATCTAAATAGCGGTCATGTGTTCAGATAGTTCAGCCACAGTCCTCAAGTTGTGCTCTTTCAGGAATAGTGCCACGCCCTGATGACATGATGCTAGGAACTGTTCGGCAATCATGTTGTCCCTCAAGTCTTCAAATGCCCTCAATACGTTAGCCATCTCCAACCGACGATCAATGTAGTTGGAGATTCGAGCAGCGAATTGCTGGTCCGTCTCATTTTCGTGAGGCTTGGAGCTTCGGAATGTATCCCTGAAATCTTCGACCGTTAGTCTGAAGCGTTGTAGGAGACCCTCCTTCACCTTCACGTAATCTAGTTCGTCAGTCGCTGACATCCGCCTGTAAACGGCCAACTATTCCCCAACAAGACACATAATCAATCCAGTCGCCCAGTCACTCTTCTGCCAGCCTTGTCCAGTTGCGATTCGATCGAAACAACGTTGTATGTATGCATCTAGGTCATCTTACCTTTCATCATATGGGGCGATTAGCTTCTGGGGACACACTGTCCTATCCTCTGGAGTACCACATCTGAGCTCCTATTTCCTGCCTCTTCTCGACTGTTACTGACGCGCAACTGCAATTTCTTTTCTGTAAGCTTTTTTTTTCTATCATCAAGTTCCTACACCCACGCTCGTCTGCAGCTTTCGCTCTCTCCTCAGCTGCGTTGGCTCTTTCCTTGTCTTCCTTTGCAGCCTCTCGCGCCTCTGCACCTTCTACTTAATCGCTTCTGCTCCTCGTGATAGAGTGCCATTATGACCTAGGCCGACATGCCCGCGGCACTCCTAGCAGTCATCAAATGTTCAAGGTCTATTCCGCTGCTCATTACACCACGATGCATGTGACGACATTAAAGGGATCCTGGCAGGGCTCGCCAATGTTGTCACGCATGCGTTAATGCCTGGTACGCTTGCTTGAGCAGGCAGAATGAACACATGAACGCAAGGTGCAGCACACGCAACATTCATTCGACATGGAATTTTAACAGCAGTAGCACACAGTAACATTCAACACGTATTGCACACGGAGTGCGTCCTCCCTTGCTATCTTTTACGCTCGCACAGCCGCGTTAACCAACGTCTGTGCTGTGATCGGTTAGGGGCGCTTACAGTACCGGCTCTGTCCATGGCGGATATCCGCGTCCCCCGGGCTGTGGTCCGTCGTTGCAATCCAGCCGTCTTCGGTCGTCGTTGGTGTCCGGCGGCACCAATGCCCCAGCCAACGTGACGAAGGCGCAGTCACTGACGAGCTGTCGTGCTTCGGCAGAGTGGGACTCGTGCCGGCCGGCGCTCCTGGTGCGTGCCGGCCCAGCTTAGTTCCCTAGACGGGACGGTGACTGGCTACAGCCAGCCTTCGCGCTTCTACGTTCAGCGGCGTGAATGCTGACGTGTCCTGGCAGGTACGTCCGGGCCAGCGGTAGTTTCGGAGGTGTCGGTCATCTGCTCGCCGAGCCTGGTCCTCGGGCGGGATGTCGCTGCATCGCCTAGGTACTGCGGCAGGACCCAGAGTGGCGATCTCCGGCCGTCTTCTCCTCGAACGCTGCGCCACCGCCACCACGTCCTTCTATTCGCGTGCCCCTTCTCCAAGATGGCCGCCTCCACGCGCTTGCTTCACTCCCTCTTCCTTGTTTTTTCTTTCCAATCTCTTCTTGCGTGCCTTCGATCGTAGTATCACTTTCTCGTCTTCTTTCTTTCTTTGCGCTTGTCACTCCTGACAATTACTAACCTTCCGTAGCTTCTTCGGCGTCCGGCACCAGAAACGGCCTTACTGATTTCTGCACAACCCATATGGGTGCAGCGCGGTGCAGATGTCAAAATGCGGAACGGATTAGAACGCTCGCCGTGAACAATAGCGTGACGTCAAGGTTATCGCCATATATATTAAGGTGACACTCTTTGGTGTTGTCGTCGCTCACACTGGCGACACGATTTTCCCGCGATGAAGAGCTGCTCTCATCGTTGGTTGAACCAAAGTGTGCGTAGAAAAGCGCAGTGCCGCACTAGAAGGCCTGGGCTGCCATGAAGGCTAGGATATTGCACCAGAGTAGCGCGCGTCGTCTGTATGGAAACAAAGCGCTGCGTGAGTTACATAGTGGTTGCTGTGAATCGTGCCCACGGTTCATCCACACGCTGTCTCCCGCGATGCCCCGATTGGTGAGGCAGTCGTGCCACACTTTGCTCCGTTTGCAATGTGCCGCACGAGACAGATTGTCAGCGCCAGCAACGCTACCCACAGCGTTCCGTGCCTAATATACACCATGTACCTACATCATCATGATGCAAAATATTGACACAGGAAATGAAAACACGCATAGAGCTGCGCTCAAATTTCGCATTAAGGAGTATCATAATCCTCGGTGAATTTTTTTTTTTACTTCGGCGAAGAAACGGTTAGAAGCTGTTCCCTTACGACCTGGGCCCATTTCAAAGATGGTACAATGTCACACAGTATCTTCGTAGCGTTATCTGCGACGAGAACAGGACTGGGAAATTTAGGGGCCGATACCAAAAGCGTCGCAGTCTGCACACTCCCGCTCATGATGCACAGGAAAGGGGATCACTGGCGCGCGCCCACATGCTTTTGCTCGACAGGCGTCCTGCATCTTCGAGGAGCGAACTGAAGATGATTGGGATCCGGATTGTGATCCGGTCTGCGTCGCCGTTAATAGTAAAGCATTTAATTAACCACTTCTATTCAGAAAGATTCCACCATTTGCAATAGTAGGAAAACTTGAGCAAGTTAGTGGAAGTTCGCATTTGACAAGCATCAGCGCTAACTAGATGAGGACGACATTTGCGCTGGACTTGCAATTTATTTATTTATTTATTTTCGTTCACATAATGCGCTGAAAAACAAACAGGGTTGGACTAAGCGGGCCAGCCTGTCCTTGGTAACTCAAGCTCATGCAGTTCTAGCGTAGGATATACAAATTGATGTACATGGCCTACTTTGAAACGGTGGCCGATTCCAACGCCTGTGCTTCGGTTACGACAATCTCGATTCCGGAACCCAGCGATGTGGACTTGACCAATCACATCAACGTCAACCCACAGCTAGACCAAAATGAGAAGCAGAGGCTCCTCACTCTGCTATCGTCATTTAGCGACTGTTTCGCCACCACGTCGAAGGTCAAACAGACTCCTTTAATCAAACACAGAATCATCACTGAACCGACCGTCCAACCTGTTCGCCAACACGCTTATCGCGTGTCGCAAAGAGAACAGGAAGCTATTCGTCATCAAGTTAAACAAATGCTCGACGATGATGTCATTCAACCATCGACAAGTCCTTGGTCTTCACCTGTTGTATTAGTTAAAAAGAAAGATGGTTCACTACGCTTCTGTGTCGATTACCGCAAACTGAACAAGGTCACGAAAAAAGACGTTTACCCACTTCCTCGAATTGACGACTCCTTGGATCGCCTGCGACATGCCCGTTACTTTTCTTCAATGGATCTGCGTAGTGGGTACTGGCAAATTGAAGTTGACGAACGGGACCAGGAAAAAACGGCGTTTATAACACCCGACGGTCTCTATCAATTTAAGGTCCTCCCTTTTGGATTGTGATCCGCTCCGGCCACATTTCAACGCATGATGGACACAGTTTTATCTGACCTCAAGTGGAACTCGTGTTTAGTCTACTTAGACGATGTAGTTGTTTTTTCCACCACGTTTGAACAACACATCCAGCGGCTTGAGGCGGTTCTTCAAGCTATCCGCACCGCCGGCCTCTCCCTGAAGCCCGAAAAATGTCACTTTGGCTACGAGGAGCTCAAATTTCTAGGTCATATTGTCAGCAGCACCGGTGTGCGCCCTGACCCTGACAAAGCCATGGCAGTCGCTCTGTTCCCGATACCGAAGACAAAACACGATGTCCGCCGATTTTTAGGACTTTGCGCGTATTACCGGCGTTTTGTACCCAATTTTTGTGAAATTGCCGAACCTTTGCAACGACTCATCAAGAACGACGTCACATTTGTTTGGGGCCCGGCACAATCCGACGCCTTCCACGACCTTCAGCAACGTCTCCAGACACCACCGATCCTTGGTCACTTTGACACCGAGGCTGACACAGAAGTGCATACTGATGCTAGTAACGTTGGTCTCGGAGCGACACTCGTACAGTTTCAAGCTGGTGTTGAGCGCGTTATTGCGTATGCCAGCCGAACCTTGTCTGCTGCTGAAAAAAACTACTCAGCAACTGAAAAAGAATGTCTGGCAGTCATATGGTCTCTCCAGAAGTTCCGCCCATACCTGTACGGACGCCCCTTCCGTGTCGTGAGCGACCACCACTCTCTCTGCTGGCTGGCGAATCTCAAAGATCCTTCAGGCCGTCTCGCAAGATGGAGCCTTCGGTTGCAGGAATTTGATGTGACCATCGTCTATAAGTCTGGCCAGAAACACACTGACGCCGACTGTCTCTCTCGCGCCCCCGTCGAACCCGCACCACTAGATACTGACGACGATTCGGGTTTTCTTTGTACTCTTCCGTCTTTAAACCTTGCTCAACAGCAACGCCAAGATTCCGAGCTCCAGCCCTTGATTGAATACCTTGAAGGAAGCCGCCCACAACCCCCACGGCAGTTCGCGCGTCACTTGTCATCTTTCTGCCTACGTGGCGACATCCTATACAAGCAGAACTTTCACCCTACGGCAACCGCTTTCCTGCTCGTTGTTCCCGCTACTCTCCGCGACGACGTTATACGTGCATGCCACGACGAACCAACGTCTGGGCATCTTGGTTTCACGCGTACTCTCGCGAGGATCAAGCAGAAGTACTATTGGCAAAAACTCACAAAAACCGTGAAGCAGTACGTCAGAAGTTGTCGAGATTGCCAGCGTCGCAAAGTTCCACCTCTGAAACCAGCCGGTCTGCTTCAGCCTGTCCGACCTCCTTGCTCACCTTTTGAACAAGTTGGGATGGATTTACTCGGCCCATTTCCCAAGTCTTCGGCTGATAACCGCTGGATCGTCGTCGCCACCGATTACCTCACTCGATACTGCGAAACACAAGCCGTTCAGCGAGCTACTGCTTCAGATGTTGCTAACTTCTTCATCAAAAATATCGTCCTTCGACATGGTGCTCCCGCTGTCGTCATCACAGACCGTGGTACGGCCTTCACTGCCCAGTTGGTCCGAAATATCCTGCAGCTGAGCGGGACAACGCACCGTACGGCAACTGCGTATCACCCGCAGACTAACGGTTTAACTGAGCGTCTCAACAAAACGATCGCGGATATGCTTTCCATGTATGTTGCCACGGACCATAAAAATTGGGACGAACTGCTCCCGTATGTGACATTCGCGTACAACACTGCCCTACAAGAAACCACTGGGTTTCCTCCTTTTCGTCTGGTCTACGGACGCGACGTCACCACTATGCTCGACGTGATTCTCCTACCAACTTCGTCGCAACATACCGCACCAGATACAGACGCCTTTGTTCAGCGTGCCGAAGCAGCGCGGCACCTTGCGCGGGAACGAATTCTATCCCGACAACGTCAAGATGCTCGTCGATACAACCTATGTCATCGAGACGTCACATACAACCCGGGAGATCTTGTATGGGTTTGGACCCCTATACGTCAAAGAGGCCGGTCAGAAAAATTATTGCGCCGATACTTTGGACCCTACATTGTTTTGCGTCGTCTAAGTCCTGTCAACTACGAAGTTATTCCAGCCGACAGTTCGCACCACTCCCGTAGACCACGTTCCTCTGACATTGTTCACGTTACCAGGATGAAGCCCTACCATTCGCGCTGACTCTCATCCACAAACTTTGTGATTCGGCCCCTGTCGTCTCGTCCGCTGTCTTTCTCATTTCTTTTATTTTTTCCTTGTGGCATTTCACATCTCCCCAACTTTATTTATTTATTTTTTTGTTTGTTATTTTTTTCTTTTTTTTTGGAGGGAGGGGTAATGGCACGAGCTAGTTACGCGAGCTGTCGAGGAAGAAGAAGTGTGCGTGGTAGCTGCTGCGAAAACAAACTGTAAACGGCCGTTCGCTTAGAACTGTCTGACTGGCTTTTCCTCTCGTGACAATATGCAATGTCGTGGTTTTATAATGTCACTGTAGCCCGCTTACGAACAATGCCATCAATGCACGAGTCATGCAAGCTGAATTTCAAACCGAATTTGACTACAACTGGAATGTGTGTGAGAAAATACACGTCATCTCCTATACGTACCATACCAACGTTGGCTCTGTATAAATTAAAGAAAGTAATAACTATTCCATCCCTGCTTGAACTCTTCACGTAGAAACCGCGTTTCCTTAGACTGAAGGGACTCGACGTCTAGCATAAGGAACAACGTTTAGTAAGACGGTAAAATGTCCAAGTCGGTCGGTGGTAGTCCAAGATGACGCGCTGCATACTTCGTGTCTTCCGTCGTCCTGTAGTACTTCTTTAAAAGTTTCAACAAGCTACCCTACGCATGAAGTTAGTCGAGTGCAGATTCTAGAATATACAAGTGTTGCACCGCTCTCTTGAAGTTGGTCTCTATGCTTGCTTTCACAAGACATGATCTCGTTCTTCCGTTTTGTGCGAGATGCAATTCTTTAACGGGGCCCATCTTCCAGGATTGTTGGAGCTTTCAAAATTTGGGTAAGAGAACAAGGCCACTGACTTTGATAACAGGAGGCTGTTATTTCAGACAAGTACTCTTTGGACAAGCAGTCCTAAAAGATAGGTCACCCGCCGTGGTTGCTTAGTGGCTATGGTGTTGGGATGCTAAGCACGAGGTCGCGGGATCGAATCCCGGCCACGGCGGCCGCATTTCGATGGGGGCGAAAACACCCCTGTACTTAGATTTAGGTCCACGTTAAAGAAACCCAGGTGGTCGGAATTTCCGGAGTCCCCCCCTACTGCATGCCTCATAATCAGAAAGTGGTTTTGGCACGCAAAACCCCTTAATGTATGTAATGTAAAAGGTAGGTCGTGCCCCTAATCATCACCGTCAGCATGGCTACGCCCACTGTAGTGCATAGGCCTCTCCCGTGCTTCAACTACCCCGGTCATGTGCTAATTGTGGCCATGTTGACCTTGCAAACTTTTTAATCTCATCCACCCACGAAACTTTCTGCCGCCCCCTGCTACGCTTCCTTTTTCTTGAAATCCAGTCCGTAACCCTTAATGACCATGGGTTATCTTCCATCCTCATTACATCCTCTGTGTCTATAATCGCTGTGTCTGTAATGAAAGCAGCTGTGATGCCTATGGCTCTATGTTCTTGTCGTGTGTCACCGATCTCGGGGGCGTGCGGATATTATGAGAGATGGGGTTGGGAGACGCAGAGCAGCAACGCAAACAGATTTTAATCACACTGTACCCGAAATTCAATATAAAACTCGCTCATATTAAAACACAATGAAGAAATACGCATCTGCAAGCTACTTAATAATCATTAAACTTGTCTTTATTACCTGCTACGTTAGTCCTTGGCGTTAGCTACGCGAAAGTGAGGACACCCTAACCTATGGCTGCAACGGTGCTAGAAATAACAGTTCTTACTGACTTTTGTCGTTGCATGTATCGTCAGAATCCGAAGCGTGTTGGATCTTCATCAAAGTCGATATTCTCGCCCACTACGTGAAGGTTGCTGCCTTGATGTTGGCCAGTGAACTTGTCCGTCTCTCATGCCGGTGTCCCGAA
This sequence comes from Dermacentor albipictus, assembly GCF_038994185.2. NCBI lineage: Eukaryota > Metazoa > Arthropoda > Arachnida > Ixodida > Ixodidae > Dermacentor > Dermacentor albipictus. The sequence continues at coordinate 490,756 of NW_027225568.1, forward strand.
TTCCGTCGCTGACGTGGCACCCCGGCCTCACCGGTTAGGCCTAACTCCAGGTTCCGCCACTACTTGTTCTTCGAGTGCCGACGAGACGCCCCAGGGACTATCGTACGTGCTGGTCTGCCTCTGAAATGGGTTCTTTCCTCGAGTGACCGGCACTGCCGTGAGAGGCTGCAGCCGGTCCAAGGAGCCTCGCTCGAACGTCGCTGAGGTCGATGGCCACGTCGCGGACCGCCAGCGTCACCGACTTGACCGAACCTGCATGGCTCCCATTGCGATTGCAATTAAGACGCTACGACCTTCTCGGCCCAGAGCCACGCCGATAATCCCAGCTCGGTGCCGCTTTCTCCTCGATCACAGCTAGGGTCACACGCCTCGAGGGCTTATGCCGTTCGGACGATACGTGCACATCGTCCTCTTCTTCCTTTCTGCGCCGCATGCCTCTTACATATGGCAGTTCTCGATGCCAGAATTCGGCAAATATGTCAGGCGTTTCCTAACAAGTAAGTGTTCCGGGGTGAAGGATTCCAGATTATTGCAATTGATATGGACGCAGGTTATCGGTCCGGAGTTCACTAGAGCCTCAACTTCGGTAAGTGTATGTTTGAAGTTCTCTTTCCCTGAGGCATTTCGCTCCGATGTTTTTCTTCGATGCGAGCGTCACAGATGCGATGAGCCGGTCATAAAATGTGCCCTTCACGAAGCATGGTCTACGAAGAATTTCCGTCTGGTGTGAGGGTTCGAGAAGCAGTCAAGGATTTTCTCATTCCGCATAGCTTTAACAGTTGGCCGAATTCTTTCGTGCTCATTTTGAAGGTCAAGACGTTACCAGAGTACACTATAGCGGGCAGCCCTGGTCGGGACGCACAGCGTCGCAATGAGTTCAAGAGGCAAGTTGTCATGTGATCTACCTCTGGTTACCAGCACAGTACCCAGAGCAGCCATGCTACCTCCATTCCAAGTAGTAATAAACATGATACACAGGCTCCTTCTATAAATAACGATGAAGTTAGAGGGGCCTTGCAAGCAACAGGAGAAGATGGAATATCAGTCGATTTAATCAAAGATGGCGGAGATATCGTGCTTGAAAAGCTTGAGGCCCTTTATACGCAATGTGGCCGCTTGCGCCTGCCGTTTCTTGATGCTCACCTTTGACGTTCCTCGTCGTTCCTTGTCAAGAAATCATGCAATCCTCCGTGGTTGTTCAGTGGCTATGGTGTTCGGCTGCTGAGCACGAGGTCGCGGGATCGAGTCCCGGCCTCGGCGGCCGCATTCCCATGGGGGCGAAATGCGAAAACACCCGTGTACTTAGATTTAGGTGCACTTTAAAGATCCCCAGTTGGTCGAAATTTCCGAAGTCCTCCACTACGCCGTGTTTCATAATCAGAAAGTGGTTTTGGCACGTCCAACCCCATAATGTAATTTTAATAAATCATGTGACATTTGGTGGAGGTTGCGTGGGTCCTCTGCACCACCCTGGAACTTTGTTCCCGGATGCTCCCTTTTGTTTCTGCTCTCATTATGACAAACGACACCTCGATTCAAGCTGACCCGTCTGCGGGATCCACCAATCTTCAACGGCTCAGCTGATTCAGATGTTGGACATTGGTTGTCGACGTACGAACACGTCAGAGTCAGTAACAAATGGCACGCTTAAACGAAATTGACTTGCGTCGTGTTTTATCTTGCGGACATCGCGCAACTGTGGTACCGCAACCACGAGACTGACATTCCCACTTCGTCCCTTTTTAAGACTGCCATTAAGGACGTCTATGGTTGGCCTATGGCTCGCCAGCTTCGCGTGAGCAGCGCTTGCTTCAACGTGCACAGCATCCCGGTGAGAATTCCACAGGCTACATCGAGGATGCATCGGCTACATCGAGGCTCAATCGAGGCTGAATCGAGGCTACATCAAGGCTACATCGAGGCTACATCGAGGCTCAATCTCTCCGACTGCGTCTACCCCACCATGACTGGGGAGGAGAAAATCAAGCACTTTCTAAAGGGCATGAAAGACGACGCTTTTCAGATGCTGCTCGCCAGAAATCCCACTACGGTTGGTGCACTCATCTCACTGTGTCAGAGCTTTAACGAGTTGTGTAGGCAGCGCACGATCGCCCGCCACGCCCTCATGATGCCCGAGATACTATCTAGCTTGCAGCTAGCTGCCCTCCTTGCAAATCAACAGCCGCTGCTCCCCCCAATCAAGGACTTTATCCGTGAAGAGGTACCGCGTCAGCTTTCATTACTACCTCTCACGCACGAGCCTTCGCAGCTTTTAGCTCCGGACATTCAACACGTCATTCGGACCCAGATTGCTAAGGCCCTCCCGCCAATGCCTCCACAACCACCAGTCACTGCGCTGTTTACCTATGCTTCCGTCGCGGCTCGGTCCCTTCAAAAGACCGCGCCGTATGCTCGACCTGCGATGCCGTCCCATGCCTTGCAGATCACCGCGCATCCTGCATCGCTTCTCATCGCGAGACCTCCAACTCCGTTTTTCCTCCGGCCAGACGCGTGGTGCACGCCAGACAATAGGCCCATCTGCTTCGCCTATGGTGTCGCTTGGCTCGTTGCCCGCTTTTGTCGCTGCTGACCTCCTTTTCCATTTCACGCCGTGGGTAGGCCTGATTCTTCGTCTTCATGGACGCCACCGAAGTACATCCCTGACGATCAAGCACCCTATGCTAACCGCCAGTCACCATCTCCGCGACGACGCTCACCGTCACCCATGGGTCGCCAACCTACTACAGAAGAGGGAAACTGATTGCTGCAGTTCCGGAGGCAGGAGCTGCATGCGAGTCGAACTGCCCAAGGCCTCCATCTGTTTCGCCGCAAAACGTTATCGACGTCGTTGTCGAAGGAACCGCAGCGCTAGCGCTTGACACTAGGGCTGCCGTTTCCGTCATCTGCGAGAATCTATGCCGCAACATAAAAAAAAAAGAGACCACGTTGCTCTCGGGACTAATTCTCCGCACTGCAAGCTCACAGTGCATCGCGCCTTCAACTGGGTGCACTGCTTATGTCGTTAATCAAGGTGAACTTTACGTCACAGAGTTTTTAGTGCTGCCGTCATGCTCCCTCGATCGTGTTTTCGGATAGGACTTCCTTTCGCGTCATCGCGCCATCATAGACTGCGCATGTGCAGAAGTGGCCCTTACGCCACTGCAAACCTCTCTTTCGTTGGCTCCTCTTCCCGACGCTCGCAAACTTGTCATTACTGCGCACAGAGATATCACCCCAAAAACTTCAACCCTTGCACTCCTGTCCTGTACGGCAGCCCCAGACGGAACCGTTCTTTTTACCCCGTCAGAAGTATTTCTCCGCCGCCGCGTGTACGACGGCCGTTTGCCGTACATACCATTGAATTGGGTGCTAAAATTATGTTCGTTTCCAAATGGCTCACATCCTCCGTTACTTCGTGGGGAATCTTTAGGCCACATACAAGATGTTGACCTCCTGTGCTCCCTGTAATTCACTGAGGACCAACCCAATTTTCAACTGAATTCCATGACTACACCTGTTCCGAAACCTTCAGCTTGAGACAGTTTCCGCACTTCTGTTGCCGCCAATCTATCGCCAACACATCGTAGCGAACTTCTGGCCCTTCTTCAATCCTTCCGCTCCTCCTTTGATTGCGCTCAACCATCTTTGGGCCGTACAATGAGCGTCGCACGTTACATTGACACCGGTTGTCATGCGCCCCTACGCCAACGACCATATCGAGTTTCAGTGGCAGAACGGCGTGTTATCAATGAAAAAGTCGATGATATGCTTAAACGTGGTGCCCCTGGTCTTCTCCTGTTGTAGTTGTGCGCAAAAAGGATGGATCTATCAGGCTCTGTGTAGACTATCGCCGCGTCAGTAAGATAACTTGAAAGGATATATACCCATTGCGGCGCATACATGATGCTCTCAACTGTTTGCAAGGGGCAGAGTATTTCTTGTCTTTGGATTTATGCTCGGGTTATTGGCAAGTTCCAATGGCCGACCTTGACCGACCGAAGATGGTTTTGTCACTCCTGACAGACTGTATCAGTTTAACGTCGTGCCATTTGGATTGTGCAAAGCCCCGGCTACTATTGAACAGATGATGGCTAACATCCTTCGTGGCTACAAGTGGAATACCTCTCTCTGCTCCCTTGATGACATCGCTTTTTTATCGAGATTTTTCAACCCACCTTGTTCGTCTTCCTGCGATTCTCACGTGCCTGATTTCTTCTGGCCTTCAACTGAACAAAAAGAAGTGCCATTTTGCTGCACGCCAGCTCACGATACTAGAATAAATCTTCTCCAAGGAGGGCGTTCTTCCGGACCCCGCGAAGCTCCATACCGTAGCCGAATATCCCAAGCCCAATTCCATGAAAACGCTTCGAAGTTTCATTGGGCTGTGCTCGTATTTTCGTCGATTTGTGCGCGACTTTGCTTCTATCACCGCGCCTCTTACCAACCTTCTGACAACCTCTAGCGGCCTGTCTGCTTAGTCATGAGCGTACGATCAATCTTTTCTGAAATTACGACGCTTACTAACGTCGCCAGGAATCCTTCGTCAGTTTCACCCCAATGCGCCTACGAAGGTCCATGCAGACGCCAGCGGCGTCGGACTTGGTGTAGTATTGGCTCAAAGAAAACCAGAATACCAAGAATGTGTTGTTGCTTACGCCAGTCGAACCCTCCAGAAAGCCGAATGTAATTATTCCGTCACTGAGAAAAAGTGCCTTGCCATCATTTGTGCTTTGGCTAAGATTTGTCCGTAACTTTACGGCCACTCTTTCAACGTCTTCATGGACCACCATTCTCTAAGCTGGCTCTCATCGCTGAATGATCCCTCGGGACGCCTTGATCGTGTGGCGCTTCGCCTGCAAGAATATGACATTTCGGCTGTGCACCCGATCTAGCCGCAAGCACTCGTACACTGATGCGCTATCCTGCTCACAGCTAGTGTCTGACACAGCCTCTCCGTCAGCATCTTCGGCTCCCTTGTCGCCTATTAACTTCGTAGACATGTCGTCGGAGCAACGCAAGGATGCATTGATTTGTCATCTCCTTAATTTTCTAACTGATCCATCAGCTTATCCAGCTCTCCAACGCCAAGCTGCCCACTTCAGTTTTTGAGACGATCTCCACAAGTGGTTATATTACATGTCTGATGGTGGGAGGTGGCTGCTAGTAGTACCACGCCACATGCGAACGAAAATCTGCGCTGCTTTCCACACCGGCCCGCAAAGCGCTCACACCAGTGGTCTCAAGACCTACAACCGCCTGCGTCAGTGCTACTACTGGCACGGAATGTATACATTTGTGTGTAAACACATACGTGCTTGCCTTACCTGTCAGCGGCGCAAGGCTCCACCTCCTACGCTTGGCCAGTACACTTCAGCCTCTCCCTTGCCCGGCTCGTCCATTTGACCGCGTCGGTATTGACTCATACGGCCCACTTCCCTCGACCACCCCTGGAAATTAGTGGATAATTATCGACGTGGATCACCTCATGCGTTACACAGAGACTGCAGCTTTGCCTACAGCGTCCTGCGCCACTGTGCTCCCCGTGAATGCTTGAGCGACAGAGGACGTGTTTTCCTGTCTGCTGCTATTCAAGCCTTGCTCGTTCAGTGCAACAACATTCATCGCATGACATCTGCATACCATCATCAAACGCATGGGCTGACTGAATGATTTATTCGCACTCTAGGTGATATGCTGCTAATGTACACCGCATCAAACCAAACCAATTGGGACACCGTCCTTCCATTCATCACTTGTGTACAACACCGCTACACTTGCGAGCGCAGGATTCTTGCCGTTCTTTCTCTTGTACGGACGCAAGCTACCATGCACGCTGGACACTATGCTTCCATACACGCCTGATTCCTCTGAATGCATTCCAATTTCTGGTGTGGCCAGGCACGCTGAAGATTGTCAACAATTGGCCCGTTCATTGACAACTAAGGACTAAGGTCACCAGCAGCTAAGGCGGGACACTGACTGACCTCTCCCTACTTTCACAACCGGAGCCCTGGTTTGGCTTTGGATTCCTCCAAGTGGTCCTGGGCTTTCCTCTAAATTACTGGCCCAATATCATGGGCCCTACCGCATCCATGCTGGGACGTCTCCAGTCAATTATGAGATTGAACCTTTAACACTGTCCGAAGACTTACGTCGTCGTGGTGGGCAAATCGTCCATGTGAGTCACCTCGAGCCCTATTATGACCCCGTTATACTGTCGACGCCTTAAGCTACCAGGATGGCTACGCTATTACCTGGAGGCCAATGAAATGAAAAAGGCAAGACGACGATGCAGCAGCCTTGCAAGCAAGCCACAGCGTTCGTGGTAGCCACACAACCCGAACTTGCGCTTGCCGGATTTTTGGCCGCTTGATGCTCACCGTTTTTTGATGCTCACCTTTGACTTTCCTCGTCGTTCCTTGAGGTCTAAACGTCATGGACGGTCAACGGGCGGTCAATAAATCACGTGACAAGGGCAACATTTGACTCAGTCAACTAAGAGAACAGAGTTACTTCAGGAAGGGATACCTTACTATGGATCACATCCATGTCATCAATCAGGTAATCAGGAAATTTGCAGAGTGCAATCAGCGTCTCTATATGGCTTTCATAGATTATGAAAAGGCATTTGATTCGCTAGAGACATCAACAGTCATAGAGGTATTACATAATCAAAGAGTACAGGGGGCATACATGAATATCTTAGAAAATATCTACAAAGATTCAACATATACCCTGGTTCTCGACAAGAAAAGTAGAAAGTCCCTATAATGAAAGGGGTCAGGCAAGAAGACACAATCTCTCCAAAGTGATTCACTGCATGTTTGGAAGAAATATTCAAGCTATTAAACTGGGAAGGCTTAGGAGTAAAGATCAACGGCGAATATCTCAGCAACCTTCTGTTTGCACATGAGATTGTCCCGTTCAGCAACACTGGAAACGAATTGCAACAAATGATTGAGGACCTTAACAGAGAAAGTGTTATAGTGGGGTTGAAGATTATTATTCAAAAGACAAAGATAATGATCGATTACCTGGCAAGGGAACAAGAGTACAAGATCACCAGTCAGACTGTAGAGTCTGTGAAGGAGTACGTTTATATAGGTCAATTACTCACAGGGGAACGTGATCAAGTGAAGGGAATTACAGAAGAGTAAAAATGGGATGGAGTGCATACGGCAGGCATTGCCAGATTCTGACTGAGAGCTTGCTGTTATCATTGAAAAGAAAGGTGTAAAATCACTGCAATTTACCAGTGCTAACATAGATGGCAGAAACATGCAGGTTGACAAAGAAGCTCGAAAACATGTTAATGACCGCGCAAACAGCGATGGGCGCAGAAGTGTTAGGCATAACGTTAAGAGACAGGAAGAAAGCGGTGTGAATCAGAAAGCAAACGGGGATAGCCGATATTCTAATTAGCATTAAAAAATGGAACTGGGCAGGCCCTGTAACGCGTAGGATGGATAACCCGTGGAACATTATAATCACAGAGCGGGCGCCAAGAGAAGGGAATTGTAGTCGAGGGCGACAGAAAACTAGGGAGGTAATGAAATTAAGCAATTGGCAGCTGCAAGTTGGAATGAGTTGGCCCAGGCCCAGGGTTAATTGATGATTGCAGGGAGAGGCCTTCGTACTGCAGCGGGCGTTAAAATAGGTTGATAATGAGTACCAGCAGAAGATGTACTGCTCTATTGTTGCGGTGCATGCGAAAAAGTGACCGCAACCGCTGTCGTGTTTGTAGTAGTAGCGTTTCCTTGCCTTTTTACGTCGCCTGTCCCTTTCACGCCCTACGCCCATGTATGCGAGCTGGAAACGAAGAGTGGCAAGGTTGCTATTTACTCGTTTCATGACTGCATCGGTTCTACCAATTCTCTGCCTTCTCTCCCTCCCTCTCTCCCTCCCTCCTCTCTGCTATTCTAACTACCTCGCCTTTGGACTGTTGCAAGTTAGTACAAAGGTAAGCGCTGCAGTTTCTGCAATGCTTTTGCAGGAGGTCACGGATAATTACAACCGTAGGAAGGGTAGTGACGACGCCCAGGTAGCTCCAGAAGCCATTGTGCACATGCAACGCGTTGGAAAGGTCCAAACGAGTTTCTCGCTTCGCCTTTCCTCCCTGCCACACTCGTGCCGTGCATATGCAAGCTCTGAACCACCCCGGACGCGGCACGCGAGGCAGTTGCAGCAGAAGCAGCAGTGGAAAACTCGAAGGAGAAAGCAAAGAAAGCTTCGCTTTAAAATTTTATTTGGCACAAAAAATAGGTAGTACGTCGAAGTTCTCAGTTGAGGCCTCGCTTGCGAAGCTTTTTAGTACTCTAGTGACGATGGCCTCTTTACTCTCTACTCTCCTCTACACCTCCCACTTTTAAACAGACCGTCGACTGACTAACCATAGCAACCTCATCGAAAGTCGAAATGTACCAAGCGTGTAAACTAGGCGAATGTTTACATACCGTGACGTGCCGCATTAAAACAAAGATGCAAACGCGTGACGTGTGAGTCTTCGTGCGTGCTATGTTTGGAGGCACCCTGGCTTTACAATAAACAACGTTCCTCTTTACTCGTCTGCGTATTGCATAGGTACTCTGTATGGCTATGCCCGCGCGCGCATCCCTGAGCGTGCATGCCATTCGCTGGCGTGGTCACCCTAGCTGTGAATAGGGGGTTGATATTTCGCTGATACTTAGCTGAGGGAGATGGTATTTCGCTGTAGATAGATATTACGGCAATGCCATACGCCCGCTTGTCAGTAATGACTCCTTTCAGTTTCTGTAAAAGCTGGCGGATCTGTCTTTCCGTGCTCACAGGCTTCGCGCGACATCTGCAGCGTGGAGTTCACCTTCATCGACTTCGATGTAGACAAGGACAACGAGTGCTTCTCGGACTTCCTCGAGATCGACGGGGAGCGCGTGTGCGGTGTACTGCCTCCAGGCTCCAAGAGTGAGTCTTGCCTGTTACGCCAATTAAGAGTTTCATATTGAACGAAACCGCTCAGTACCAATTTTTCGCTGCCCAGGGTTGGTGCATTTTAGCAGCTCGCAGATGGTCTTCCGCTTCCGGTCCGACCAGGGCGGAAGCCGGCCCGGCTTTCACATCAAGTCTCGCCAGGTTGAGTGTGGCTCGCGACTGCCACCGGTTACGGGACTCGGTAAGCATTGATGTTGCCATAGTTTTATTTTGGGAGCAAGGAAAGTAGGAAATCAAATTACCACAGAGAAAAGCGGCATTACTCACGCATAGGAAATTAGAGGGATATGAAAGTGTAAAAAACGGCATTTCGGTAAGTACTATATATTTTCTTCTATATCAGCACCTGTCCTTGCGCTTAATTTTTTCTTATGCTCTTACCATGTTCACAATACTACGCGGTGCCACACCGTATATACAGAGACGCCTTACGTCTACTGCTGTGCGAGTGATCACTTTCTCCTTCTGCCTTCTCCTTTCAATCCATTATCCCCTCTCCTCCGAGCAGGGTAGCTAATCGGACGTCCTTCTGTTTAACCTCCCCGCTTTTCCTTGTTTGTCTCTGCCTCATTATTCCTATTGCTTGTTTATACTATGCTTTCTATATTTCTATTGCTTGTTTCATAGCGTTTCCTACAAAAATTACTAGAGGGAACTCTGGCGCTAGTGTCTACGGGAGCTGCAATGGGAGCGGTTGTCCCAGCATGGGAATTATGGGAAGTACATGGATTTGCCTAAACTTCGTCCTTTTGGCTTCAAACGGCTTTGTGACTTGGTAAACCCGTCATTTTCAACAGCATATTGCGCAATAAATAATTAAATAAACATCATTAAAATTGCCCGATGGCAGGATTCGAACACAGGGACTCTAGCACGGAAGCCCGATATTGAAACCATTAAGCCACGAACGCATGTATCGACAAGCGAATGAAAAGCCCTTATGAATTTATCGCGGGCATGCCAGTGCCTTGAGACGCTTGGCGCGTTTCGATTTGGCCACCTGCAGAAGCTCAATCGTTGCAATTAATAGCAATTGTACGCGTTCCCGGCGTCTTCTGCACTTCGACGAATATAGATTGCGCTGAAATATACGAGAATAATATTTATGAGGCGTAATACACAAAGCCACAAGAACGTTTGAATCCACAAGCACGAAGATCAGACAAATCCATGTACTTTCCATCATTCCCATGGTAGGACAATGACTGCAGCGCCAGAGTTCCCTCTAGAAATTTTTGTAGGAAACTCTATGTCTTGTTTGTTCTATGCTTTCTATATATGAGCAGACGTGGTAAGCGGTGAGTTTGTCTATCATGTGTGGCTCCCCTGAATGACGGAATGATTGTAGCTACAGAACTGTAGGGTTTGGCAGCGGGATATCAGCACATTACCGCAGGACAAGGCTGCAACTTCGGAAATCGGGACGTTCACTTGTAGGTAGATATATGCTCAAGCTGATACGAACCAACGTGCACCACGTGGATAACGTTATATGCCGGTCTACTTGAACATAAGCAGGTCACTGGCCACAGTCAAAACAAAATGACTTTCCGAGATCCGTACGGAACCCTTGTTCACGATGGCAACAAGGAATACGAACGGATCCTGACACGTCATTTTTTTATCCACTGCGGTCATTGACGTACTTCTTTTCTAATGATTTTACCTGATCAGACCATATTCCGTCGAACCCTCGACAACATAAGCCTACGTCTATTTGAAATCGTCATTACCTCGGTGCAGAGAAAGCTCCGGTCCTGGGAGTGCCATGTATGTACGAGTTCTGTGACCAGAGTGGCGTATTCTACAGCCAGGGATTTCCGGGTCCTTACCCTAACCAGATGTCCTGCACTTATCGCATCATTGCCGCGGCCCCCGACAGATGCAGGTAAGGCCATGTTTTCTGACAAGTGTCAAGTCAGTGTTTGGTTGTCGACATTGACTGAAGCATCGGCACTCATTGATGCGATGTCTTGAAAGTTCAGTCGGTTTTTCGTGAATAATTTCCCATGTTAAATAAAATGGAGCGTAAAAAACGCTCTGAACCTATGTCAAAGAATGAAAGCGGCCATTGCAAAGCCAGCATGATTCATTAGCTCACCAATGAACCTAAGTTCAGAGGAAATCCGGGAGACGGACGTATATTAATGAAAGGCCAAGTTGCCACACACGTCATTGCAGCTTGTTACCACAAAGAAAGCTCAAAGATGAGCAATGAAATTAAATTAGACTTTCGAAACAAACTCGTCGTGATGTGTAAATTGTGGTTGTTGACAATGCCGTACTTAATATGCAGGTTCTCGTCATACCAGAGCAGCTAAACGGCATTGAGCTTGGTGAGCCCCTTTGTGGAAAACAACCAGAGATAACTGACTGCTGATTGCTGTCATTTTGCAGTTACCTTGGCAGGAGATGCACCATTGCTTTAACCCTAAAAACACGTATTGTTTGGAAATACAGACAACTGATCACCCCTCACCGGAGCAGTCAATGGACCACAAAGTGAAATATGTCATTCGTAAAGAGAAGAAAGAAGTCTGCCAGAAGGTATCGCTTCTGGCCTAGTGTATTCCATGCTGGGAGGCTAGCCCACGTGCAAGTAATGTGCACTGGAAGCTGCAACAACGATAATCAAATCCTGACTAAATTGAATAATTCACGTAGGTCAGCACAAAAGGCCTACCTGCCAAATCTCCCGAATTTTTCGTAAAATTTACTAGTTTTTCTTCGTTCTACGATTCTACGAATATTGCGTCAAGTTTAGCGACAAATAGATTCTCCCTGCGAAAGAGCTTTAAATGCGTAGTAAAAATAATGCGTAGAGGAATTAAAATTTGATGGTGCCTTTGCACCCGCGCTCTCCTTATTATGCGGCACGAAACACCATAATTAAGAGGAGTGTTTGATTACAGCAAGTTTATTTAGGCCATCTCCTAAAACAGGGGAAATACCCGCCGTGGTGGTTTAGTGGCTTTGGTGTTGCGCTGCTAACCGAGGGCGCGGGTTGAAATCCCGGCCTCGGCGATCGCATTAGGATGGGGGTGAAATGCAAAAACGTGCATGTACCGCGCATTGGGTACCCGTTAAATAGCCCCTGGTGGTCAAAGTTAATTCAGATTTCCCCATTATAACATGCTTCATAATCATATATTGGTTGCATCATGTAAAACCTCACAAATACAGCAGGCGAAATTGAACAGCAAAGTCGCTGGAAGAGTCACTGAAATCTAAAACAAACAGTAGATTGATTTTGAGTTTGTACTGTTGTTCCTTGTTTTCTTTCTTTCACAAATCTTTGTTAATACAATGCGCATGTACCCCAAAAAGTGTGTGTGTTCAGTGCAAACTTCAATAAAATGGATACTATCACCCTTTCCGCCCCCCTCTCATGTCCGCGAATTTTTTTTTACGAATAATACATGTTCTCGGGCACGCAAGTGTGAAAAATGGACAAAAGAAGAATAATAAAATTGAAAATTTCGGTACACAACCTGCTGCTGCCCTCTCCGCTGTTGTGTGCGCAGGGTGGAGCTGTCGTTCATCCAGTTCAACCTGCACTCAAACAACCGCCCGGACGACCAGTGTGGCGCAGACTTCATGGAGATCAATGGCGTCCGCTACTGCAACCGCCAATTGGAGGGACAGATACGTGAGTGGTCGTGTTATTATGCGAATGCCGCCTTGTCAAATTCCTCGGGCCGGTCATATAGAGTTCTGCCCGTCGCGCCATTTATCGCGAAGGCGATGTGAATATAGGCAGCATTTGCACACAGAAAATATACATAAAACACCTCGGGGTTGACGGCTCAAGGGAAGTTGCATCGCGCTATCTTCGTTGACAAATTCAGCCCTAGTTTTAATGGATAGATATTGAAAAAGAAGCACATTATAAAAAGTTTGGCCCCAGTTTGTTAACGCGTGGACTACTTTGGAACGACCATGTCCGGCATGCGCAATGACTCCGAGTTATTGGCCCGGGTGTCATGCACAGTGTCTCCGGTGGGGGGCGCTCACAGAAGACGCGTAATATTCCAAACTCCGACGTTGTCTCTGCTAGTATTCAAGAAGACTGCGTATTGTGAAGACGTTACATGGCAGCAGCCGCACTTTACTGGCAGCTTCTTCTCGGAAGCTCTATCTTAAAGGTACAAAAGGGAAAATATTATATCGAGCTATATTCGGTAATTAGGCTTCTGTAATAATGAATTCATCATTCGCAGCGAGCACAGAGCTTTTGTATGCGACAAAATGACGGAAATAAAAAAAAAGATTGCTTGACGGTTACAGTACTCCCTAATTTGAGTAATATTCGAGCGCAGCTATATATGTGTTTTCATTTCGCGATACATTTGCTGGCGCAGACAACCTGTCTCGTGCGGCACATTGCACACGGCATGAAGAATGGTGCGACTGCTCGCTAATCGAGAGATCGCAAGAGAAAGCGCATGGGTGACGCGTAGGCGCGATTCACAGCAGCCACCGCAGGCAACCTCCGCTGATACAGCACTTTGTTTCCTCACAGACCATGCGTGCTACTCTGGCGCCATCATAGCCATTGTCGTCGCAAAGGCCCTCGCGAGCGGCACTACGCTTTTTTCATGCTTCCGCCATACCCTCCTCCTCCGCTTTCCTCTTCACGCTCTCTTCACTCTCGCTGCTTTTTTCATCCCCCGCTGCGCTCTGTTCTTGCTCTCATCTTTCGCTGTGCTCGTTCGCTCAGTTATGAGGTAGGACGCCCTGTGCCCTGTGCTCTAAATATTCGAGTGGTGCCACCTATATAATTAACTGCGCTTGGTACCTCTCATGTGACGTCAGCACTGGCTAAATTACAAAGAATAGCAGAGAGGGACGTCACGTGAGGATTACTGCAACTCATTTGCTTTGGCGTGGGCGTTTCAAATAGAGAAGCATTATTGGGATATTCAGGGACATTTTTTTGTTTCATGCAAGAACTACTTGGACGCAGAAAATAATGATGGGCCAATGGAAGAAAATTCTACCGATATAATTCGGCTTATTATTTTCCTTTAGTGTATCTTTCATCTTTCTTGATGGAAGAAGCGCGCAAGAGCCGCGAGAAACATACATTGGCCTTGGCATTGCTCCGCGCCGTGGCGGTGGCCGAGTGCATTTTTCGTGCAGTGGAGACGGTACCTAGAGACAAGGCAAAAGCATGTGAGCACGGGAGCGGCCGAGTTGCCCGCTATTTGACTACCCACCGTTGCAAAGGACCAGATGGCAATGCAAGCCATGGATTACAATCAACTGATCTGCTGCTGCCAAAACACAGAAACCGTACACTGTGTCACTGCTTTTCAGCAACAATATGAATTAGGACTGGTTGACTGTATAACCGTCAGGAAGCAAAGTGCATGAAATGAAGTGAGGTGACAGTTCTATAGAGTGGGCGCGCATCACGGGAGTTTCGTAAAGCAGGTTCCGAAGTCCGTGAGCATATGACAGAATTCTATACACACGCAGCATGTCGTGGCAGTAGCAAAATGCACATTATACTATAACGCTCAATGCGACGTAGGTAAAAAAGCGATGTAAAATGCGACGTAGGTATACATGCACAATTGCTCCGCCGGCATCTTGCACTTCGATATGTCTGCGCTGAATTAATATGCCTTGGCAAAACTTGGGTGCATAAGAACCCGTGTTTGCGGTGTCTTAAAATGCTTATACTCGCTGATGGCTTCAGATTAATGACCTGTTTCATTTGTCAACTGCAGGCATCTTGGACTTTAAGGGTCCCCGCCGTAGCGTGACAATGCATTTCATATCCAATGAACACGATGCCGGGAAAGGATTCCTCGGCTTCTACAAGCAACTCGGCTGTCCCACGGGGGAAGGAGGTGACGGTAAGTCCCGCACGCTACACGCGATCGCTGTGCGGTGAGGACTTTGCTCGTAAGCTGTATCCTTGTTAAGAAGTTCGCAACAAACAATTCTACACGATACTACTTAGTTTTACGCGAACAAACGATACTCGAACTTTCTTCTGTTGGTACCCCTTTAAAGGAACACTAAAGGGAATTTTAATTTTAATTGATAAGTGTGTGGACTAAGTCGCCTACATCACTAATTCACTACTATGTCAGTGTCCGGAACTGCAACTTATTTATAAAAACGCAAAAAGAGAGAACACGGCTGGTGACTCCATCGGCGCTGGCAAAGCACGGCGTGAAAAGCACGTGATTAGTACCGCCATATTAACGCGAAAAGCTTAAGTGCCTCAGGAGTCGAAAAATCCTTTGCCCAGCGTTATCCTAAAATTGACAATCCGGCGTTATGGCACAAAATTCAATGGAACCAAAATTGATGGTGCCACTCATGACCATTGGCAGGAGTCGAACCTGCAACATTTGGTGAGGGTGAAATCCACGATCATTGGTTGGACCTTTGGTTGGAACTCACGACCTTTGGCGCTAATTAAGGCAAAGATTATTAAGGTGCAGTTATAAGATAGAATTAAGACACTCGAATCCATAACCTTTGCTGAGAGAAAACAATAGGAAGTAACAACGCATTCGAATGAGAATGTCAAGTCATTTATTCAGTGTCTCGTGAGTGCGCAGGCTTTCGCCTTCATCATCAGCGTATGCTAAAGTGACTGTCAACTTTTTTTTTTACAGCGAATCAGTGTATGGCTAGCCTATTCGTCCGTCCGTGTGTCACCTGTACGCCGAAAATTCCTCCGGCGCAACCACATGCGCATGCGCAAAAAAGAAAGATAGAGAGGCGCGCGATTGGCTGCACTAATAGTGACGTCGTTTCTCTCCGTCACAGCCGAGCGCTCATGCAGCAGTTTCTCTCCGGCTTCGGCCACGCGTCATACGTACTCCTGAGGAGCAGGCAGCTCCTCAGTAGTACATCTACGCCTCCTCAGGAGTACAAAAGAGGTCGTCTACACCGTGTCGATATGGCATCCCGGGCACAAGAACAGGCTCATGCAGCCGAGCGCAAGCAGCAACTGCGTACCGAGGATCCGGCAGCCTACCAAGCCGTCTTTTATTCAACCGTTGGGATTAATACTGTGATAAACACCAGGGCCGGACGTTTGAGCTTCACTGAATAACCATCTGTACGGAGTGCTTGGGAGGAGTTTTTTCTTAATTGCACAGGCATTCATGAAGAGAGTGTCATGCTATTTTCATAGAAAGCATTTTGAAGCCATATTTGCATCTCCAATTTTGAATCTGGAGTGCATTCTAGAAACTGTGGCACTAGCACGGTGGTATTCGAAATTATTCAACATGCGAGAGCGTGCATGGACGATGAGCAGCGCAGGAAATTGGGCTCGATGTTACTGACTGAACATAATGTACGATAGCGCGATTTGACGTGATGCAAGGCATGGGTAACGCACAGACCACAGATGGATGGACGTGATTGGGAGCCTGCACTGGTACGCTTGCCAATTACTCAAACAAATTTTCATTTGAATGAACAAAAATGTTTGTTGACAGGTGCTTTTCCTGGCACTCGAAAACAGCGTTCCGTCTGTGACACGGGCCTGCTCTTTGCGCTCAGGAGAGAGTTCACTCAAGGAAAGAGCTATGTATTGACTTAATGCGCAAGCTCGCCCACATCCATTTCCAGTGGGGCTGGTAGGTAGCCGGTGCAATACAGCCAAGCCAAGCACGATGCATCCTCGCAGATCTGGTAGCACTGAATGTAGTAACACCAGCACCTCGCTCGCGACTGGATGATATTGTTATAGGTGCTGGGGAGCGAGGGAAGTAGCAGGAGGCTTTTTTTTTAAGCCGCGTTTTCAGTCAGACATGTAGGGAATATGAGCTCACATCATAGGCACATCCACTGGGGGGGGGGCAAGGGGGGCACTTGCGCCCTCCCCCCCCCCTACTGTCAGAAGTGGGGGGGTCAAAGTATGTCATGGCCCCCTCACTTTTGAAAGTGGCCGAATTCGGCTGCTTGCTGTAAAGTCCAACAAAAGTAGAGCTGAAGCTAAATTTTCTTTTCTAATAAAGAAAGGGAAAGAGAGAGGAGCCATTAAGAAAAGGCAGAGCCACTACTTAAGTAATGCTTTTCTTTGCTACGCATCCTCTGCTTGGACTTCAGGGATTGTCTTTTGTGCCTTCTCGGAACGCCCTTAGCGGACGACGCGCGGATTGCCATACACGTTCGCGTTGCAGAGAACGCCTGGCGTTGGGCAGTTCCTGCAGTACCAAATGTCAGCTTGCGCTACTTCCATCATGCCCAGTTTTTTGGGACAGCTATATCGGTATTCAAATAATGTTTCTACATTTAACAAGCTTGCGAGGGGCCGGTTCGGATAAAGCACTAATTAGCCGTGCCCAGTGATTACGTGCCTTACGGCATGAAATCATGGGATTATCAAATGCCGGAACTATTTATCTCTGTCCACAGATAGCCTAGAAAGCGTTGTATTCTCCGTATGATATCATAAAAAGTTTATTCAATCTCTTACAGGTATAACTGTCGAATTTAATTGGGAATCACGACTTATCGTAGATAGGCTCGTGAAAATGACATTGGTTAACGTGCAAAGCCGTTTGAACACCAATTTTTTCTAAAGGCAAGTATCGCTTCACAATTTGACGATTTCATTTTCAGGCTGTTTCTAAATAAAACTTACACTATTATATGTATCCTGGCAGGAGGAAACATAGCAGATATTCAGTATTTTAACAATATGAAGGCCACTTTTTGGTGACGTGTACTGAAAATTTGCACTCTGTAGGTTGCTTATGTGCTCTGAAAACAGTTACTGAATAATAGATTCGTGCCAATTTTTATGCGGTTTACATGTCATTTAATTTCCTCCCCCGGTATCCTCGGTAAACTATGGGGTGCACAGTGTATTCGAAGTACGAAACAATGTTCTGAGAGACCAGCGAGATATGTTTGGTCTGTGTAGCTTCATTACAGCCTTTGTAGAAAGTTGCTCATTGAAGCGTTTCAGGGTGTCGTACTGCCGCAAATAGAAATGTTTCTCAGACTTCTAAAACAACAGCACGAAAGACGGTTGAATTCGTGTGAAAATACAGGGAATTGTAGGCGCAATGCGTTGCGCAACTTTCACTTTGCTGCGTTAAATTCAAGTGTTGCGGGTAATTACTAATCCTTCGTTTTTTCATGTATTTTACGAGATTGGTAGTTTGTTTCTCCGGTGTCCTCGGTGAGCTAGACAAGGCATCTTGTTTATATCTCGGGAAAATGAAGGAAATGGTGTGGCCAATGTTTAAGCAATGTTCCAGATGGGTGGGTTACATGCGCATTTTCTTGCAGAACTTGTATGCAAGTGGTCCATATCGTTAATAGTCTTTTTTACGAGAGCTGTAAAACTTAGTTGGCTGCTATGCATAGTTTCAACAGCAACTGATGTGAAATTTTGCAAACACAAGGGGAACAATACGCCAACTTTATTTGCGATGGTAAATGAGTGTTGATCAACTACAACGTTAAAATAATTGTAAGCAAATGTTAGAAGGTATCACGCGGCTGATATTACCTAGGCTTCCAGTTTCTCAAGAGAACTCTGCGTTTCAGATATTTCTACTTTGAAGAAATAGCCAGCATTTTATGTGTAATGTGTACCGTAGTTTTAACATTTCTGCTCATTTAGAGGTGATACGAATAACTATTAAACCTTCATATTTCTTTCTTTTTACTTTTCCTGCGTGATACATTAGTTTCATCTGGTGCCCTCAATAAGCAAAAGGAGGCCGCTTCATTATGTTGGGTAACTAAGAACAAGTTAAGGGGTGATGTGTAGGTGAGGCTCAAAATAGATAAGGAATTGGGGCTTTCACAATAAATTCCATCTTCAAGAACTCTAGGGTGTTATGAGCGTGTCTAACCAGCCGGGAAGAGTTGAGCCCGCTGCCTTGGCAGAAATATAAAAACCACAAAGATAAAATTTAGCGAAAATTGGTGGTATGCTATGGAAACACTCTGTGTGAGGATAAACGCGGTTGGATCAAACGCAGCCTTTGTAAAAAAATTCTTATTCAAGTGGCAGAACATGTGATATGGTCGCTATCAGCTATGCTACCTAATGTACCAACATATCTGTTGGGTAACACAGGTTTATATATTGTGCAAAAGGGATTGCGGCACGGCAACTGCAGTATGTCACCAGATTTTTACGTTCCTGGACCCAGACTCGTTGCAAATAATTACTGCGCCATCGTTTTTCTATCCCTATTTTCAGGCGTCATAACATGCTTCGTCTTGGTTTGAGCGATGCCCTCGTTGAACTAAACAAGAAATTTTCGCTATATTTTGGGGAAAATAAAGGGCGCGTTATGAGCAATATGTAGCTAAACTTTAAAGACAGGGGACTAATTATGAAATTTGCAATAAATTACGTATATAAGCGATCTGGAACATTATGAATCTGTTTAGCGAACAACAAATTTATGCCGTTGCGTTGAACTGTGAACTCAAGCGATATCAAATCTAGTGGGAATTGAGTCGGGTGGGGGCAGGGAGGGAGGAAGGACACCATGGCAAATCATCAAGCCAGCAATGAACTAGCCCTTCTAAATCTCTTAACGATGCTAAATGCCATGGCGATGTAACATATGTGTTAATGACTTACTGGCTTTTTAAAAATTTCCTACAAGTGCTTCAAAGCATTACATGCGGGCAAGTTTTGAAGCGGGACAGTCACATACAGGGTGTTTCAGTGAACACTTTCAAAAATCTTTAAAGGTTGCCTGTGGCAGATATCACAATTCTAGTTCATGAGCTGGTCTACTAGAAGCGGCGGACAATACTTGCACAAAAAATTGAAATTCAAAATCGACTAATTAATAAAAGATCACTAATTAAGTTTCTAACTAATTACACTATGGCCCATATTGCAATTTACAAATTCTAGCCGTGGAGTTCGCAAGGCGAATGCACTTGGAACGAATCTTCAAGATGACACCAGTTTCGAGATATAAATTCCCGAAGTTTGTGGAGAAATGCATTGGCGTTCCAGTTAATTTCTTAACAAAACGGTGTTTCATGCACTGAAGCACACAAGTAACTGGAACGCCAATGCATTTCTCCACAAAGTTCGGGAATTTATATCTCGAAATTGGTGTCGTCCTCAAAATTCGTTCCAAGTCAATCTGCGTTGCGAAGTCCACTGCCAGAATTTGTAAATTGCAATATGGTTCATAAGATTATCAGCTAAAAGTTAACTAGCGAATGCTTGTTAATTAGTCGATTTTGCATTTCAATTTTTTGTGGAAGTGGTGTCCGCCACTTCGAGCAGACCGGTTCATAAATTAGAATTGAGCTATCTGCCATAGGCAACCTTTAAGAAATTTTGAGTGTTTGATGAAACGCCCTGTATATACAAGGGCAACTTTTAAAGTATGTGATATAATTAGAAGAAACTCAAACGTACTGCGGCTGTTCGAAAGAAACGCCTTCGCCTGGAATAAGCTGCAATTTTTCAAGGTCGCACACATTTGCTGTCTTTTTTTGTTGTGAATATTGAAAGTAAATTATGTTGATAGTACTTCGTTGCGTATAACCTCAAGAATACGATTACGTAACCTAGCGATACATTTATGCTGTGAACTTAAACACCAAGTACAATTCCTTGCTTAATTGTTAAATTTCTTCGTCGCACTTGTCCATTTCTTATGCGTGCTGTACTGCTGCAACTGGGCGGGATCCTAGGCCTCTCTGAGGCACTCGTTGCCTTTTGTTCCTGCACCTTCTTGTAATCTTGTATACTTGCAAAAAATAAATGCAAATAAAATAATTTTTCGGGGCCTCATGGTTCACCACTGCGATATAAACTGACAGGAGCACGTCCTGGTTTTTGTCACCCCTTATTCTGATAGCAATTATATGGACACTCCAGGCGCAATTTTGTCGCCGTCGACGTTGTGTTCCGTATGAATTCCATGGACATAACACCATCGCCGTGCGCCGTATGCTGTATGTTCCAGTGAAAGTGTGCGAGGCTGAGCTGATGACAACGGCTCAATCTCGCGTGCGCAAAGGCGGAATGCGGGGAGGAAGCGCGCCATCTTCCGTTGTGTGCAAAGAACCGGTGGGATGGGATGTAGGGGGTGCGTTGTACTTCGACAGCAGCTGCGTATGGGGCGGCCGCACGCGTTCGCGCGGGTTTTGTCTTGACAATGATCAGCTTTGGATGTACAGTCTAGGTGGGCCCACGGCTTGTAGCGTTGCGTCGGCTGTGTTCTCGTCGTTCAGTTTGCATTGAAGAGATAGACAGCATGCATGAAGGTCAGTTCGCTCGCTGCTGCTGTCGCCCTTCCTCGCGCTGGCGTTTTGACGGCGAGTGTGCATGTGTGCCTGTGTGCGCTGACACCGTGATTGGTAACTTAGTTACGAAGCGAGTGTTTACAAGTTTATACAGCCGATCAAACTGCTGTCTCCTTACTTATTATGGCTACCTACTAATCTGCAATAGCAATTCGATGTATATATATATATATATATAGATTAGTCATATCATAGGAAGCCAACAAACACTAACACCAAGGACAACATAGCGGAAATTACTTGTGCTATATATATATATATATATATATATATATATATATATATATATATATATATATATATATAGATTAGTCATATCATAGGAAGCCAACAAACACTAACACCAAGGACAACATAGCGGAAATTACTTGTGCTATATATATATATATATATATATATATATATATATATATATATATATATATATATATATATATATATATATATATATATATATATATATATATGTATGTATATATATATATATATATAATGAGAAGCCAACAAACACTGACACCAAGTACAACATAGGGGAAATTGCATGTGCTTAATAAATGAAATAAAGTAATGATAAATTAATGGAAATTAAAGTGGATGAAAAAACAACTTGCCGCAGGTGGGAACCGAACCCACAACCTTCGCATGTCGCGT
This sequence comes from Dermacentor albipictus, assembly GCF_038994185.2. Taxonomy (NCBI): domain Eukaryota; kingdom Metazoa; phylum Arthropoda; class Arachnida; order Ixodida; family Ixodidae; genus Dermacentor; species Dermacentor albipictus. Next base: position 512,659 of record NW_027225568.1, read on the forward strand.
GCGATGCTCTACCAATTGAGCTACCGCGGCGGCGTTTCCCCATCCACTTTCTTGGGTATTTATGTGTACTAGTAGAACCCTGGGAGTGTTAGCCAGCGCCCCCACTCACAGACCTTGGCGGCGGACGTGGAACGTCTTTTTTGCCGCAGGCGTCACGAGAACGTGATCTTTTCGGGTGAAGGCAACTGGTCAATCAACCCACATATGCTACCTGAAGGCATCAATGTTGCCGGATTCGAGACCCTCGTTATGTAATAAACGAGAAGAAAGGGGGTTAACCGAGGGACCCGATAATTATTAGTCATATAATGAGAAGCCAACAAACACTGACACCAAGTACAACATAGGGGAAATTGCATGTGCCTAATAAATGAAATAAAGTAATGATAAAATAATGGAAATTAAAGTGGATGAAAAAACAACTTGCCGTAGGTGGGAACCGAATCCACAACCTTCGCATGTCGCGTTCGATGCTCTACCAATTGAGCTACCGCGGCGGCGTTTCCCCATCCACTTTCTTGGGTATTTATGTGTACTAGTAGAACCCTGGGAGTGTTAGCCAGCGCCCCCACTCACAGACCTTGGCGGCGGACCCCGGGTATATATATATATATATATATATATATATATATATATATATATATATATATATATATATATATATATATACACACATACACATCCGAGGTCTGATCGTTAGCGGTTTGCCCCCCCCCCTCCCCTCCACTCGAGAAATAGTTGGTACGCCACTGGCTCAGATATTCAGATGCAAATAAACGAAGTATACAGTCGTCTTCGGTGTCACTTCAAAGTTGGTATGAAAATGAAATGGACAAAAGCGGCGACGTCCCTCCACCGCCGGGCCCGGAGCTCTCCACATGGGAGGAATGGGAGACCACACTGCGCGCGACAGGCTCACACCGGCAGAGGACCGCCACCATGCGGGCTGCAAATGTGTTGCAGCGACATGGACTAGCAGACCTCTAAGCACAGTGGGGCCGAGCCTGGCCCGGGCTTGCAGCCCACACCAGTGGACATTAAAGCTTCATCTATCTATCTATCTGTCTGTCTGTCTGTCTGTCTGTCTGTCTGTCTGTCTGTCTGTCTGTCTGTCTGTCTGTCTGTCTGTCTGTCTGTCTGTCTGTCTGTCTGTCTGTCTGTCTGCCTGCCTGTCTGTCTGTCTGTCTGTCTGTCTGTCTGTCTGTCTGTCTGTCTGTCTGTCTGTCTGTCTGTCTGTCTGTCTGTCTGTCTGTCTGTCTGTCTGTCTGTCTGTCTGTCTGTCTGTCTGTCTGTCTGTCTGTGTATCTATCCATCTACCTATCTATCTATCTAGATCTCTATCTATCTATCTCTATCTATCTATCCATCCACACATCGATCCATCCATCCATCCATTCTACCTTCGCCCCTTTAAAAATATGTGCGTCAGCTCATGCAAGGTCCATGCTCACCAATTCTATGTATGTTTAAAAGGGTCATGGGAAGTTTCCGCTTCCCGAGTCACAGGGCTGATGCCATGTTATCTCCCGATGCTGTGATGATTTAGAAATGCAGCCAATTGAATGGGGAGGGACTGAAAGCGGGGCTTGGGCAGTTTGAATCGCCCTTGCCAAAATATTTATGTGCCTGCTGACTCGATTACACGGCTACCCAAAGCCAGACACGTGGTGCTTGCCATAGCAATACGAAGGCTAGCCCAGCATGCTTCCGCAGGCCGACCTCCGGCGTCCCTGGGTGGAGGACCACCCGAGCTGTACCATCCGAAGCCGTATCCTCATCCGTCAGATTCTTTGGACGTCGCCACCAAGCGCCAGCAGCATCAGCACCAGCCACCCAGCTGCGACCGGCTGTACGCGCTGGAGGAGTTCGAGCTGGAGAGCCCCGGCTACCCGGGCCCTTACCGGCCGGGACTCGACTGCCGGTACTTCATCCGGCGACACAGCGAGGCCGTGTGCGCGCTGCTGGTCACATTCGACGCCTTCGACCTGGAGTACAGCGCCGGCTGCCACCACGACTACCTGGAGCTGGCCGGCCACAAGATATGCGGACAGGTGCCCGCCGGAAAGACCAGTGAGTCCATTTGCTTGCTTACTCCCATGAGCTCTCGCGTCAACGATAGCTCACCGCTTGACTTAGATGAAGTACTGAGTGCATCTACGTTTGGGCTGGCTTGCCGTGAAAGTATACCTCAGTGAAGGTGTCTGTTGCGCTGCCTGTCTTATCAAAAAAGTGTCATTTGCCCGCAACTCCCATCCCTAAACCAAGCAAGGGGCTGATAGATGGAATAGCACACTGTGGTATAAAGTTTGTAAACAGGGATATGGTGCCTCAGAAAGGCTGGCCAACGTTTCGATAGGAGGACCTATCTTCGTCAAAGGCGGCCTCGTCATCCTCGGCGTGTTAGTTTTAAATGGTTAGTGCAGTGACGTCACGTGCGGGTGTTGTCGCTGGCGGCTGGTTTTGAAGAGAGAGACTACCAGAGGAAGCAAGCGCTGTCGTCCGACGTCTATGAGCTTCATTCCCAAGACGAGGGGACAAGAGCCTGAGAGTGGGCACGCGGGAGAAAAGAAAAGAAACAAAAGCAGAAAAAAAGAAAAGAGAGAAAAAAAGGGGGGAAGCCAGGGCGGCACCAAGACTGTAAAAAAAGGGGGGAGAGTGAAAGAAAAAGAAAGAAAAACAAAATTTTTAAGAAAGGCGGGGGGGGGGGGGCTTGGGAGCCTGTTGGGATGCGAGAGGTTAGGAAGCATTCAGGGGGAGTCGTTGGCGGCATGTTTTTGTGGCATTAGAAGGGCCGGTCAGGCGGTCAGTGCGCGAGTAACACAATAGACAAAAAAACCCACACATACATACAAAAAATATAATAAAAATATAACCATGAGTTGAAGGTGACTTGAGTAGCATAGCAGCAATTGCTGCTATGCTACTCAAGTGGTGCTACCCATATAGAGAGGCTTATTGTACTCTGCAGATTTCTCGATTATCTGATTAATGATATGGATGCTATCCATTGTAGAGAATCCCTTCCTGAAGCCCGCCTGTTCCCTTGGTTGACTAAAGTCCAGTGTTGCCCTTATCCTATTGGAGATTATTTTGGTAAGTATTTTATATAATGCTGGGAGTAAGCAAACAGCCCTATAATTTTTCAGTTCTTTAATGTCTTCGTTTTTGTGGATTAGCATAATGTTTGCGTTCTTTCAGTTTTCTGGGACCCTTCCATTCGATAGACACTTCGTATAAAGAGCCACCAGTTTTTCAAGCATTATGTCTGCTCCATCTTTGATTAAATCGACTGTTATATCTTCTCCTGCCCCTCTTCCTCGTTTCATGTCTTGCAAGGCCCTTCTGACCTCATCGCTAGATATGAGAGGCGTTTCTGTAGTCTGTCCATTATTGTTTCTAATTGGGGTATCCTGACTCCTCTGAGTACTGTACAGGTCAGTATAGAATTCTTCTGCTGCTTTTACTATATCTTCGAGATTGCTGATGATATTACCCTGCTTATCTTTCAGTGCATACATCTTGGTTTGGCCTATGCCAAGTTGCTCACCGATTTCAGGCTGCATCCATTTTTTACGGCTTCTTCAGCCTTTCCCACGATACAGCTTCGAATATCCCTTATTTTCGCCTTGTTGGTCAGTTTTGACAGTTTCATGAATTCTAATCTATCTCTTGAGTTGGGCACATTCATTTTTTGTCGTTCTTCATTAGGTCCTTTGTTACTTGGAGCTTGCCTACTGGTTCCCTTGGTGCCTTGCCTCCCACTTCAATTGCTGCCTCTGAAGCCAACCTAGTTATGGTTTCATTCATTAGCTCTATGTAATCATCATCTCTCTGTTCTAAGGCTGCATGTTTGTTTGTAAGTACCAGCCTGAATTTGTCTGCTTTTACCCTTACCGCCTCTAGGTTGACCTGTTTCTTCTTGACCAATTTAGCTCTTTCTTCAAATTGAGGTGAATGCTAGCCCTCACTAACCTATGATCACTGCACTTTACCCTACCCATCACTTCTACATCCTGCACTATGCTGGGATCAGCAGAAAGTATGAAGTCAATTTCATTTCTTGTTTCACCATTAGGGTTTTTCCATGTTCACTTTCTGTTGCTACGCTTCCTGAAAAAGGTGTTCATTATTCGAAGCTTATTCCGTTCTGCGAATTTTACCAGCATCTCTCTTCTAGCGTTCCTAGAGTCGACGCCGTAGTTGCCAGTTGCTTGTTCACCAGCCTTATTTTTCCCCACTTTTGCATTGAAGTCGCCCATTACTACAGTATATTGAGTTTGCACTTTTCTCACAACTAATTCAACATCTTCATAAAACTGATATACCTCCTCATCATCGTGAGTGGATGTTGGAGCGTAGGCTTGTACTACCTTAAATTCATACTTATTAAGTTTGATTACGACTACAGATACCCTCTCATTAATGGTGTAGAATTCGTCAATGTTGCCCGTTATGTCCTTAAGGATTAGGAATCCTTCCCCGTATTGCTTCTTATCTAGGAGACCTCTATAGCAGAGGACATGTCCATTATTCAGCAATGTATAAGCCTCACCAGTTCCAATTTCACTAAGGCCGATGATATCCCAAACAATTTCTGATAATTCCTCAAAGAGTCCTGCTAAGCTAGCCTCACTCGAGAGGGTTCGGTTGTTAAACGTTGCAAGGGTCAGTTTTCATTGGCGGCCTGTCCGTGTCTAGCTCGACATTCTTAGCACGCTCTGCTGCGTTACAGATCTGACACCTGTCAGGTGCTCCGGTCAAGTGCTCCGCAGCTGCTGGGGACTGAGGGCCATTGGGTAATTGAGTGAGCCATTGGGAGGGGGCGACCGAATACTGCACCAGGGAGGCTAATTTCTGATCTGGCGAGGGAGTGTCTTGTTGAAGCTTTGTGGGCCTTCCTAATTTGTTTGTACCTGGATAGTATAGCCCCACTCGCTCTCGGCATCTTTTGCCGTTGACAGGCGTCACTCCAAGCCTGTAGAACTTGTGCATTGGAGGAAAGAAATTATAAATAATGTAAATGAAAGTGGTTGAAAAACAACTGGCGGCAGGCAGCGCATGAGCCCACGTCTTCAAATTACGGGTGCGATGCTCTTATCATTCGAGCTACCGTGGCTGCGTTTTCCCATCCACTGTCTGGGGTATTTATGTTTACAAGAACTAAACCTGGGAGTGTTAGCCAGCGACACACCTTACAGACTTGATGGTGGATGTGGAATATCCTTTTTTGTCATAGGCGCCACGTGTACGTGATCATTTTGTGTGAAGGCAACTGCTTAATAAACCTGCACATGCTAATTGAAGGCATCAATGCTGCCAGAATCAAGGCCTCACTATGTAATGAGCGAGAAAAAAAGAAACCAAGGGCCAAATTTTTATTAATAATATCATAAGAAGCCAACTAAGAAAGACACCAAGGAGAGCATTGGGGGAAATACACATACTTATTCAGTGCATTAAAAAAATAATAAATTATGGAAATGAAAGTGGATGAAAAAGCACCTGGCTGCAGGTGGCGCACAAACCCACGTCTTCGCATTACGTGTGCGATACTCTTACCATTTCGTGGCCTATGGTATGACTAATAAAAATTGGGCCCTTGGTTTCCTTTCTTCTCGTTGACTGCCTAGCGAGGCCTCGTCGGCTTCAAATATTTCTTCTGACGTCCATGTAAACACACCATACTTCCTGCTCTCTGTTTCTGTCAGCGATCGCACGCACTGATGACGCCTGCAAAGTTACACTGGCTTCCTTCCGTCGATGATTATCTCCATGGGTGCTGTATATCTCTATTTTTCTCCCTATTGTGATTTTTATTAAACTGTTGCTGACACGGCCGCAGCTTAAGCGCTGCGTTCTCGCTTCACTTCGCTTTGAGCAAGCGCCATGTTTTGCGTGAGGACGTCACAACCTTCCTTCGGACCAGTCAACGAGATGAGCAAGCATGTGGTCGCACAAGTGCTTTTTTGGGACGCTGAGACGCTGAGACAGAGACGCTGAGAAGGCCAGGGTAGGTAGTAATTAAGAAAACGGTACCCTAAGGGAACCGCAGCCTAGCATCACCATCAATAACCGAAGAAGGCGGAAAAGAAGGAAGACGAGGCTCGCCGAGCAACAGACTGCATAAACATGCAGGGCAGCAGAAAAAAAAGGTAAAGTAGTTAGAGATTGAGGAGCAGTTAAATAAGAGCACAAACAGGTGCATGTGCGGTAACAGAAAAAAACCTTAGAGACTTAGAAGAGCCACCAGTAATTGAGAATTAGGTTTGCGAAGGGTGCAACAGAACTAAATTGGAAAGAAAGGGAAGGCGGGTCAGAATGCTCATGCATCACAGGCCCAATGGGCAACAGTAAATTTAAAGTGTGAACAGCATCTTTAGTTATCAGCCAAAGTGAGTGGAAATATATCTTGGCTGAGCGTATTTACGGATCGGAAAAAAGCGCAAGTAGAAGATTTAGGATTTTGTGGAAAGAATTAGTGAAATACCTAAGTACGGATACTGACCTATTGGCTTCCGCGGCCGGCGGCCGGCGACGCGAAAGGCCAAAGTTGCTTTGTCCAGCGACTCGCTGGCCACTCGGAAAATGGTTGCCTTTGACTTTATTCAATAGACGGCAGCACAATATGGGGTGTTTTCGTTTTGCTTCATATGTTTTCCACTAGATTGACCTAGTTGTCCACTGAGGTTGGTTCTTTGTTTCTTAGAAGGCTAAAACCTCGTGTCCCCGTGTCATGCAAAACATGGCGTCCCCGAAAGACCGTTCTTTAACTGAAGAGGAAGCTCTTTAACTTGTGTTCAACAGTGAGGCCGAGAGGGACATCAGCGATGATGAGGATGTTCGGTTACACGATACGGTGTGCCTAGGTGATGACAGTGCCAGTTATGATGAAGAGCATCTGTGTTCAGGTGGAGAGGTGATGTGCTCTTGTCCACCATCTCCGAAGGCGCGAAAACTTGATGAGTGGGAATGCGAAGACGACGACAGTGCTGACAATGTGATCAAGCACCCATTCACTGGTCAACCAGCCGTCAAGAGAGGCATCCAACTACAAGTAGGTGCGCGTCCCAGTGCTCTCGGTATGTTCAATGCCCTCCTTGGAGACGAGATTTGGAGCATCGTCGCTATGCATACAAACGCCTTTGTAAAGGAGAAGCAGCGTTTGCATCCCGATCCCACCTGGCATGAAATAACCCCAGATGGAATGAAAGCCTACTTTGCCATGTGTGTACTGATGAGCCAGTTAAAGAAGAGCAGTATTCAATCGCACTGGTCAACGAGATGTGTTATTTGCACAACGTTTTTTTTGGTTCAGTGACGTCAAGGCATCGTTATTGGGCACTATCTCGATATCTTCATTTCTGCGACAATAGCCTTCCTCAAGGTGAAGATAATCTGTACAAGATAAGCCCAGTGCTATAGACCACAAAGTGAAAATCGTCGGTACAGCCTATCGTCCCGAAGAGAGTCTTGAAATTGATGAAAGCCTCATGAAGTTTCGTGGTCGGCTGTGCTACGCCCAGTTCAACCCCTCAAAATGAGCGAGATTTGGGCTTAAATTCTATAAACTGCGCGAGCCTTCAATTGGCTACTGCCTACAGTTTTCAATTTACACTGGCGAAAGTGAGAAGGCTCCCGCTGCCACTGGAATATGTGCAGTGAGGCTGTTATAGATCTTGCAGAAAAGCGTCTGCTCGATGGCCACACACTCTTCATGGACCACTGGTATTTCCCACCTGCACTATTCCGTCTGATCAAAGAAACGGGTTTGAACGCTGTTGGCACAGTTCTACGTTGCAAGAACATGCGAAATGAATTCAAAAAGGCGGAGCTGCAAAAAGGGCAATGCAACGCTCTTTTTTCACACGGAATCGTGGCCTTCACTTGGCAAGATAAAAAGGTGGTCACTATGCTTTCAACGTGGCACAATGTAGCCAGTGTGACAGACACAGCGAAAAAAAGTCGACAAAATGGCTTGCCAGTTCTGAAACCGGAGGTTGTGCTCGATTACAACCGAGGCATCGGTGGAGTTGATCGCAAGGACCAACAACCCGCTTCCTTTCCTATCATGAGGCGATACGCTAAGGGCTACAAAACAAATCTTCTTCAACATAATGTACATCGCTGTTTATAAAATCTATCTTTTTTTTTGAGAAAGAAAGAGGTGAGCGGCTCCATTATACTGACGGGAAGGTAAACCTCATGGAGGAGATTTTTCGAAGAGGCCGTTCTCCCGCAGTACCATGGCCGAAGAAATCCACTTGTTGCCGCGACACCAATCCGACTGCAGGCAGCCGAGTGGGCCCATTTCCCTCGCCAGTTGCCACCAAACAAGGTGAAGCAAAATCCATCCATGTTGTGCTCCGTTTGTAAGGCATGAGGGAAAAAGTCCGAGAGCAGATGGGAGTGCGAAAAGCGCGAAGTTGCGCTTCACGTGCTTGTGTGCTTCAAGGCGTTTTACACACGGTAGTCATATTGAGTGTGTTGGTGCACTGAGACATTGTGCATCCAATAAATCTAGGTTTGTTGCTCTCCCACGTGTGTAGCAGAATTTACCGCGATTTTTATGCAGCAACGCACGCGGTCGCCCTGCAGAAAAATTCCGGTGCGGACAACGAGGCAGGAAGCCTACGTACACACTTGGGAAAAAGCAAGCGGGCGGAAAAGCCAAAGCCGCCGGAAAATATTTTCCGCGCATGTACAAGACCTTCACATTTGTTTCGCCACTGCACCGGAAACCACTGCCGCTTTCACCCACATCCATCTAGTTTGCATATGCTTGTCCGCGTTGCGGCATTGTTCAGCACACTGTCATGACATATGCTCATTCATTGACCCATCACTTATTAAAAGCCATCATTTAGCGCAACTGCGTGTGTCGTCTGTAACTTTCGTCTACCATGGAAAATAAAGAAGACGTTGTTTTGATAGTTGTAGCGAGTTGCTTTTCCCAAATATAGAGAATGAACAACGGAAAGTGTTAAACTTTACGACCGGATATTAACATGCTAGTGCAGCTTCCAGTGAAGTGGAGCCGCTTTCCGCTTCACCGTGTAAAAAATCGGTCCGAGACCAATCGGGCTCGCTGCCTGGTTTTTCACCCGTTTCTCCGCCTAGGCGGGCGTATTTTGTCAAATTTTTTCCGCTCCCGCCTGCTGCGAGACCAAGTGTGAACATAGCCGAATGGCTGCGGAGGGCGCAGAAGCCAAAGGGTTAAGGGTTTCGGGAATGATGCTGAAATGATCCTATTTGGTGACAAGAATGCCCAAAACATAACTGCGAGTCGGCCTAGTTGGAACGTATTCATATTCTTTATACTTCATATTCTTCATATTCATATACTAGAAGGAAGCGCTCGTCCTTGTGTTGCCCCTATTCTTCGTCCTTGTTTGTTTGCGCACAAAAAGTATCAATAAGAATGCCCACATATAGAATTTAGGTGGTTATACCGACAACAATGGGAAATTAATGCTACATCTCTCTGAGCAATGTAGCCTCGTTATAATGAGTGCGGGGCCTAAATGGGATGGTAACAACATATCTGAAGTCGGAAATAGGCAGCCGACCATAGATTACTGTCTGATGAAAGAACGAGATTATGACAAGTTGAGGGAAATGTTCATTGACAAGTAGGGTTATAGCTGCATAGGCTGTGACTATAAAGGCATCATTTCGAAAATGGGGTATCTAGCTGGGAAAGAGAGAACGGAGCCAAATCTGAACGCTGAACAAGTAAGAAAACTAGTCACAAGAGTCTTGAAAGAACTTGGTGAATAGCCAACTAAAAAGTGGGAACATATATTGAGATTCTAATAACTAGAGAAATAAGGAAAAGGAAGCAAGAATTAAGTTTGTTGAAAAGGAAAAGGGAAAAGGAAAAGGGAAACGGAAAAGGTGGTGGACCAGGGAGATACACGAAGCGGTCGATGAACGACAGAAAGTATTGCGAGAGCATAGGCAGGCAAAAAAAAAAAACGCAGTTGCCGCGCAGGATGAAGTAGGCAGAAAATTGAAAATATACCGGGAGAAAAAAAACTACGCTTCAAATACTGGTTCAAGCAAAGATTAAAGTTGAATGTTGGTTCTCAGAAAGGGACAGAAGAAAGGAAGAGGTATTCTTCGCACTTCACTGTCTTCTTCCCTTTTTGAGAAATGTATTTTGTGCCACAAAGTATACCTTGATGTAGTAGTTCTGCGGAAACCCGCAAGGTGGAGAGAAGTAATTGTTAAAGGGAAAATCAGACATCCACCCATTCGTAGCGATTGCTACAAAGGAAACCCATCCGGGTTCCTCGAATGAAAAGCCTCACAGTTGAAAAATTCGTCCTGGTCCGGCACTCGAACCTGGGACCACCGCCTTTCCGGGGCAGCCGCTATACCATCTGAGCTAACCAGGTGGCTTGCAGATGGCTGGGTGAAATCGAATTTGTCGACAACACACGAAGCAAAGGTAAGTGCTTTACGTAGTAGTTCTGCGGAAACCCGCAAGGTAGAGAGAAGTAATTAATAAAGGGAAAATCATACATGTACCCATTCGTAGCGATTGCTGCAAAGTAAACCCATACGGCTTCCTTTGTTCCTTTGAACCGTATGGAGACCCATACGGTTTGGACATCCACGAATGGGTGGATGCCTTATTTTCCCTTTATTAAACTATACCTTGGCAAGTATATGTTTTTCTTCCTGATTTTCAATTTCACCAGGAGTAGATGCTGTACACTGTGCTGCCAGTTCTTTGCTTCGGCTCATAGACGTCGCATGCCATTTTGGACAGATCTGGAACCTAATGTTTGCCTTACATATTTTAGCAGTATGGCGAGGCCTGGTACAATGGAAACATCTGTTTGCCTCTTTGAGCTTCATTTTCTTATCTTCATAAGGCATCGTTTTCCTACAATCATCAGTACAATGAGTAGTATTCTCGCAAAATATGCAAAACTTTGCAGCTGTACTTTGAAAATTGACAGTTCTTGTCTGCTGTTTACTCTCAGTCCTGATGCCACAGCTTTCTCTCCTTTCTGTCGACAATTCTCGGCACTCTACCTGATCTCATATGTATTTCATCAAGCGCCTAAGAAAATCTTCTTGACGTAAAGCTACATTCTGAACTTGTGCTGAAGATCTACTGATATCTACGTTTTAACTGGAATCTAATGTGCATATCCACTGGCGAAGCTCTTTTCAGGATCGGAAGCAACATCGATGCATAGGACTCGCTTTTCAATTCTAAGCATTCCAATGCACGTATGTGCATTTACACCTTTTGTGACAGCTTTCTTAAACCATTATGGTCTTTCCAGCTTGCCACTGTATTCAAGTTAGTTCTTTCATAGGCATTTCTACCAGCACGTCATCTTTTCCGTACGGATCTTTTCCATTGACCTTGAGTAGATCAATGGAATTCGCATAGTACTGTCGGAAAACTGTAGTCCCTCCACAGCAGCTGCCGCTTTTCCTGTTAGTGATGACAGAAGGCACGTAAATTTCTGATCTTAGTTCGAGTCGGTTCTTTCGTGTACAGCTGTTTCAAATTGCCGCCAAAATCTCTACCATTTCATTTTATCGCCGTCAAACTTCATTATTTCTAGCTTTGGTAGCTTCACTATTGTTGCTTGTTGCGATTTTCTAGCTTCGCCATTAAAGTTGTGTTGTTATCTCGCTGTTTCCCGTATTTCTTGTCGAGAAAGGTACGTGTTGATGCTGTGCAGAGCACTTATTATCTTTAAATCGTACTCAGTGATTTTCGCAAACTCCGAGTCAGCCGTTTCGGGTGTTATGAACTGCTCGATCTGCTCGTTTGCTTTCTTTAGCGAGTCTGCAATACCTTTAATCTGGCTGGCTATCAGCGACATCGATGTAGGATCTTAATTTTCTTCCAGTTTCTTTTCAGCATCGCTCACTAAGTTTGTTATTTATGTCCTCAGCGTTTTTCGCTTCTTCAAATTGACTTCTCTGTTCATCTTGAGTAACTGAGGAAATTACTGATCGCTTCATATTTTAGCAGCGAGATGTCGTCTGAATCTTGGTCGCCCTCTATGTTCTTGCCGCCTCTTGATGTCGATGTCTCGCCTCGCTGCCATTGGTTCGCCTTCGGGCCTCCTCTTCATCTGTCTTCTGTGGCCAGTCCGTCATTCTGGTAGTCCGTGGCCAGTCGGAAGAGGAGTAGCCGCTATCCTGGTCACGGCACCATGTCGCAGAAATGAGACGAGACAGCTGCGTTTGATGGGAACGAAATCAAGATTCTTTTTTCTTTCTCTCTTTATTGCTTTTCTAGCACGCGCGCGCCTTTGGAGCCCGCCATCGTCTTCTTTCTCATCTTGTCCGCTCCCATGAGTTTCAATAGACAGCGTTACATGTGGATTTTTCAGATATTACAGGAGCGTATGACAACGTAGAGAGGAACATTTTGTGGGATATTCTAGAAGGGAAAGCTTAGGAGACGATTGTCTACAGTTTTTGAGAGAGATTTGCCTAGAAAATACTATTTGGCGTTGAATATCTGTATCCTAGATATCCTAGACGAAGATGGAAACAAAGTGGAAGGGGAAGCGGCATTAAATTACGTCTGAAAATTAACAGCCTAATCTTTCCAAGGTGATGACGAGATTGTATTTGAAGAAAAAAAGTGCGTGAAAGAGAACCAGATGGAAAAGGAGCTGGTGCTACCAAATTTCAACGAGAAGAAAGCCGAAGAGAAAATTCCTAAGCGCACAGTCACAGGGCTAGACGACGCTCCCGTTAGGCTGATTAATGAATTAGGAACAAAAAGTTGGGGAGCTCTGGTGAAAGCAGTGGAAGAAACTTTAGAATATAGACGAATGCCAGACAGTTGGAGACAGAGTATAATTAATTTAATTTATAAAGGTAAGGGGGATAAAAATAGAATTCACTCGTACAGACCGTTGACCATTACATCGGTATTATATAGGCTAGCAATGCAGGCTATCAAATTAAAGCTGCAAGCATGATCAGAGAATAATGACATTTCAGGAGAACCTCAGGATGGCTTCAGAATAGGTAGGCGTTTGGATGGTAACTTATTTGTTCTTACTCAGTGTATCGAAATATCAAGAGTAGAAAGCAGACCGTTATATGAGACCTTTATAGACATGACATTGCAAGAGCGTTTGACTACTTAGACAGGAACATTTTGTGGGATATTCTGGAAGGGCAAGGCCTAGGTAACGATTGTCTACACCTTTTGAGAGAGATTTACCTAGAAAATGCCGTTTGTGTTGAATGGAAAGGAATGAAAAATGTGGAGTAAGGTGATATCAACAAAGGACTGAGGCAGGGGTGCCCTTTATTCCCCACTGCAGTTTATGATGTACACAGTGAGGATGGAGAGGGCACTAGAAGGAAGTAATATCGAGTTTAATCTCTCATACAGACAGGCGGGTACCGTAGTAGAGTAACAGTTTCCAGGTTTATGTTATGCGGACGATAACGTGTTTGTTCATATGAGGAAAACGGATATGTCACGTGCGGCTAATATCTGTGGACAGCAAGGTGATAATTGCGGATAGAAAGTTAGTGTTAACAGAAATCATATTTTATGGTATTCAATGAAAACAGTGAACAGAAAGTGTCAATACAAGGCCACGAAATACTTCCCCTAAACGAATACAAATACCTTAGTGTATGAATAAACGAAGGCAATAGATATATAGAAACACAGGAAAAAACAGTTATAGCAGAGGGGACGAGAAATGTGGCCATAATAAAGCACAGAGTGCTATGGGGATACAATAGATATGAGGTGCTCCGGGTATGGTGGAAAGGTGTAATGGGTCCAGGACTTACTTTTGGAAATGCAGTTGTTTGCTTGCAATCAGGGCTACAAGCAGGACTCGGTGGCAACCAAAGGTCAGTGGGACGCCTCGCACTGGGCGCTCACGGGAAGACTACAATAGAGCTTAAGCTGTACAGGGTGTAATGGGCTGGACATGTTTTGAAGTGAAGAAAACTCAGAGCGAAATTGCTTTCGAAGAAACACTGAGGAATATTAAATAAAGGTAAATCGGTTGCGAGAGTGATCAAGTATTTGTGTAGGAATAACATTGACTCACAGTGGAGGAAAATAACTGGGAAGCTTACCAGCAATTATGGGAACGGTATTGTAAGCAACATGGCAAAAAAAGAACGCGAAACGCAGTCAGATGAGTTGAGTAAGGCTCATGAGTGGGGGCAGCTGAAAAGAAGCCTGCTACGGGTAACTAAGAGGTAAAATACAAAATTTGGAAAGAAACAAATTATGATAACTCAGAGGCAAACTACATTTTTCAAGCGAGATCAGGATGTCTTATAAAACACGTCGTTATGACTCGAGGTACACTAAGGAAGGACAAGCTTACGCTTACTCCGGTAAAGCTAGAGAAACGATGGAACATGTTTTATTAGAATGGGACGATATCTACCTAGATGTCGGTTTGGGCAGAGCTGGCCTCCTTGGGGCCCTTGGGTTCAGCTATACAGCATAGTCGTGTCCGCAATAGACAGTAGTAAAATGCAATTGGTATGCTGGCAAATTTGTAGGAAGACCACGAACAGAGGCATACAAAAACAGTTCCCAATACTAGCTGTTAATAAAGTTTGACGCTTGGAATGCTTTGTGTGTGGGTGCTTTTTTTAGAGGTAGGTATGACATTAGGCAAAATAAAAACAAGACCTTGGTGGTGCTACCCACCGTTTGCCTCAAAGGGGATGCTAATAGCGTCCATCCATCCGTCCATTCATTCATTCATTCATTCATTCATTCATTTGTTATGCCTATAAGTACTGACCACGAAATTGGGCTGCAGGCGGTAGCACCGTCGCCACATTACTGTGGATGGGTACACTGATGTTCCGCGCCGAGAATTTTCAGCCATAATGTTGGACCAAAGGCAATCTTTCTAATGTTACAGGTAATGTTAGATTCATGGCGTAAATAATAAAATTATGCCAGTAGACAAAAAATCATATCGTCAATCCACAGCCATATTGTAGTCAGTGCGCCGGCCCAACCTTGAGTCCGTCTTTTTCTCTTTCCTATAGTCTGCATTGTTAAACTGCCGACATGCTATTTCGTACAATTAAACGTGGACTTCAAATGGTTGCATTATTATTTGATTAGTTAATGTACTAAGAACCAAGAACATTCAGGGTGTCGGTATAATAGTCAATGCTTAACGTGAATACGCGGAAGATGTGTGCGGAACCGAACAGGACGCGACATTACAAATTGAGTTCTCATTATGCTATCTACCAAAATGTAGCATAAATCGTATTTTTCACATCGTGAGTTTCATCTAACATCTGTCCTATGCAAGTTACATTTTAAAAGATATATGTGTGAGTACGTTCGTGCAGGGGAAATTCGCGGGGATTTTTTTTTTTTAGGCTTGCGAGGGAAAGTGCTGGAAATAGAGAATTTTCATGTCTAGGAATGGGAATTCTGTGAAGTGTGGAACATCACTGGATGGGCGATCGCTGGCGCACATTGAAATGCACATGGCGGCGCAATTGTTTCATAATTAAACGCGCCGACTGCTGTGAGCTGATAATATATTGCCCTCCAATGTCACATTTTTGCACGAAACACACTCAACGTTCCCACTATACATTAAAAGAGCGCAGAACGCAGTCTCTTTTCATGTACATCAATGGCGCTTTTTGTTGGTGTTCACCTTGCGTTCAGCCTAATCTGATGGCCCTGCAGTTGTGGAAATAAAGTTTTTCTTCTGTTCTTGCACTGGTTATAAAATGCCTATATTCCTGTACAGTTAAGGTAATATAGCTAGTTATTTGTGACTACTGCACTGCTTTTCACATACATAATTGCCTTTTACTTCGTTTCAATTCCCTGTCAAATATAAGAGTTACCCAGTTTAGCTATGACACGGCACTATGAGTGACATCGCCATGTGGCTTCAGACGCTTTTTTTACTTATTTACACAGAAAAAGGGAAAACGTAGCATTTTAGTACAATGGTCTTTTGCATGATTACATGTATGAGAATGCTGTGAATAATTCAAGGTTATTTTAAGAGCCAACGTTATTGTGTTTTCTATATTTGTGAAAATAATGGCTGCTACCTCCCATCAAGCTAACACCGCGCTAAAGAGTGCAATTGTATTAGCCGCCAACGACTCAGTTTTATGACATCCTGTGTCTAGCAACGGCAATGTTACACATGATCCTCCTGTAATACTGCATTTCTGCTTCCTTTTGCAGCAGATACTTAAAGTACCAAAGCGCGGAAACTCAATTGCGAGGCATAATTATTTCTGCATAGGGAAATATCCAATAATAAAAGGGCACCTCAGAAATAGTTAAGGATGGTCATGTAACCCCTAACCACAGTCACAACCACAGTCACGCACTTATAAGCCTAAGATCAATTGCATCCTGTGACATCATATGAGCGGTTCAGATTTTTTTTTTCTTACTGATGAATGATATGTTTCGCGGTATCACAAAGATTGCGGAATGATCAGCAGATCGCTACAAGGAATCGCTAAAACACTGCGTTCAGGTTTTGCAACGACTACTAAATTTGTTTAAAATGACGGGAAATGCTTTTTGTGAAGTGCTTGAATAACTATGCAACCTTAAAACCTGAATGATTTTGGCAAACGGAGCGCGCAACGATCACACATCACATGTCGACATGTGGAGGCACCAATTTTATTGCAGCCCAGACAGCAGCGCAAAGCCAAATGAGTATCTACATCGTCAAATAAAAACATGCGAACCACCATTTACGACTATGCTGCAACCACGGAACAAACATCCTTGAAAGGATATGTCCACCGTACGCGCACACATCATTTAAAGCATATGTGCACCGTATGCGTACGTGTCAACAAGTATAGGCTAGCATACGACGCAACGCACTATCGATACACTATCGTGGTTGAGCCAGTGTCGGCTCGATCTCGCGGCCAATAAGCGCCACCGTTTTGACTTCGGGTCTATGTTCTGAGCACCGCGTCCGTATCCGAGGTGTTCCGTTCTTGCGTCTGTAGCGGAAGCCCACTACCCGCTTTGTAGATGCCCTGGTGCACAAAAGCCATCCGTAAAGTAACATTGGGCTGTCAGCGTATGCGAATTGACCAACTCGGGTACCTATACGTCCTCGTTCATCACTAGCCTACATGTTTCTCCGCAGAGCAATTGCCACTGCGAGACTTCCAGACCGCGTTCCGGTTCCACTCGAACGAGGCCATCGAGAACCGAGGATTTATGCTCCGCGTGCGCCAGGTGGCCTGCGGTGACGACGGTGGCTCGCTGTTCGATCGGGGCTCGTCCCCGCCCCAGTACCCACACCACCCAGCACTCGGAGCCGGGGCGCCGCCACCGGCCGGCGGCCACCCCCTGGGTCCGGCCATGTTCGCGCCGTCTGGGGACCCTGCATTCTACCCACCCTCTAGAGGACTTGCAGGTACACCCGAATGTCTTGCATTCATACAACAGTGACGTGTTTAGCAATGTAAACTTGTCATGCTGCATATGCGAATTTCGGTTGTCTGTGGTATAGCTAACCAAAGCCACTCTACCATTGCAATAAATAGCCTTGGCCAACCTTTTGAGGATCCCCTCCGCTTAGCTCGCAAAATGTATCCTAATAAATTGCAGAGAGCCACTGAACTGGAAGGTCACTGCGCGTGTGCAGATCAGCTTAAGTCGGCAGCATAAGAACGTTGAGCGCCACCCTCGCCCCACTACCGAGTCGATTGAGGAAGTGCGCCTGCATGCTTCATCTTCGTTTTGCAGCTAAGTTGTCGGTGCGTCGCACCTGCTGCTTTAAGACGGCCTCTCGAAAAATGGAACATTACCGCTATTCTCTGTAGTGTCTGCGCTCGTGAGAAAATAGCGGAGCGAGCTGTAAACGGTGCTCACCTAGAACTCTTTATTGCTGTGAGGCCGACACTGAAGTCTATGCCACATAACAAGATAGCGCAGCCACGCTTACTCGGCTAGACATCATTTGCAGCAAAGCACACGAAGGCGCGGCCGAATTTCGCTGATTTCTTTTTTTAGAGGTCTTGCAATCGAGGCATAGATGGCGAAGCAAAGGTGCGGAACTTTTTGTAGATCATGCGAGGGATGCGGCAGCTCTGCGCCCCATCAGGATGGGAGTAACAATGTAACCGTTTTCGGTATACGCGTGGCTACCATAAGTGCCGTAAAGGTAGGACGGAATGCTTTGTCGGCGCGTAGTACAAGTAGCAAGCGAGTAGATTCGTTCATTTTCTTGCAGACCAGCGACTCAATTTGTGTGGCAGAACCTGTGATCATCTCTGACCTAATACGACGTAACCGCATTCTGACGCAACCTAAGGCAACCTGACGACTAAGTTTACATGTCAAATGAATGGACCCGGTGTCTCGACGATTTAAAAGTTTTTCAGTCTATGGACCTCCGAAGGTCATTGACCTATGAGTGCTGCATGGATCTGCCGCGCCGCGTGCAGTAACCTGGAACCTTGATGATGGTTTAACGACCAGGCTGGCGTCTGCAACGGGCAGGTGGTACATATAGAGCAGCATTAAGATTTTTCGTAACTTACGCCCTTCCGAGGACGGCGGCATGACATTCCACATGCGCTGTTCTGCACACTCAGGTGGTGCGCCTCCGCTGGCTCTGGGATCGCCCGTGCTCGGCGGCGCTCCACTGGGCCCCCCGTCATACCCGCTGCCTCCTCCGCCTTCACCACACGGCGGCGGGTCAGGTCGCGGCCAGTGCGACCGAGCCCTGAACCAGCCTTACTTCGAGCTTCGCAGTGCAGACCTGGGGACGGGGGACCGTGACTGCAGGTGTGACGACGAAAGCACATGCTCCTATACATCCCCAGGGCTTAGGAAAATTTCTTTTCTCGTTCCTTCACAGCTAAATTTGAGTAGTATCATTCTTGGAGAATGTAAGAAGGGCTGTGTGGTCAACAGATCCTGGAAAAGTGCGATATTCCGATTTTTAGTAGTATGCACTGATTATTCACAGAAAATGCATCCATGTCATAGAAAGTTAATTAACAATGTGGATATGTCTCGGGTAACTCGATGTTGGAGCTGCGGCTCCTTCAGCCATAGGGTCACTGAGAGTCGAACTGCTATGGTAATAACTCGTTGGCGTGATATTCCCCTTTGTTCTCCTGCGCTCGTCGTTTCTTATTGTGTCATTCACATACAGGGTGTCCACGCAAATTGTGCCAAACATTAAAAATATGCAAATGCCACGTAGCTGGACAGAACTAACGTAATGTTGTTGGCCGTGTCCTGGAGATACTCAAATTATTTTTTTTCATTCCGCCTAATAAGATTACAAATGTCAATGAGAAAATTGTAAGACAACATGAAAAACTCCTGATATGGCTTCGTTTCTCAATACGTGCTGCATAAAAGTGTTTTTCGGAGTGTGAAAAAAGTGCACAAATACAACCAAAATTTCCGCGCGACTGGCCGCTCGAGGCACCTTGCGTGTATTCGTGGGCATCTTTCACGCGCGGAAAAACTTTTGTGAGGCACATATTGAGCAAGAGAATACGGTATCAGGAGTTTTTCATGTTCATCTACAATTTTCTATTGACCCCTTTCATCTAACTATATTATCTGAGAATTTGATAGGACTAATTATCTAATTAGGCGGAATGCAAAAAATTATCGGAGTATCTGCAAGCGACGGCAAACAAAATTACGTTGGTTCTGTCCCTCTATGTGGCATTTGCATATTTTTAAATCTTGTTCCAACACTCTGTATATCCGGCATTTACATGTCTTCCGAAACTCTCACCAAAGCTTCGTGCCGTTCACGAAGTCATTTGCGGTGACAAACGCTGAAAGAGCGGCTTGCTATACGCCGCACCGACGTCGTGTGCTGTCGTAAACAGAGGCGGCGAAGGCCGGCTGAGGCAAGCAATGGACGCATCAGCACGTGATATCGAGCATGACCGCGACCACGGGAGCGTGGTGGAAAGGTTCTATACGTTCTTCACGTCGGCGAACATCTGTTACTGCGACATAAGGAGAAATAAGTTTAATTACACAAAATTTGCTAATGAGAGGGTTATTTACGTTACGGCATATTGTCACGTGGTCGTGACGTTGAATAACACAGTAGCAGTACTGTGAACGACAAAACTAACTTTTATTGGGCGAACCTGTGCCCACAAAACAGGCTACACTTATAGCACAACGATAGCGGTGAACACGCTCGGCGATCGTCGAAAAATCTGATCAGCGGGTCAAGCGCGTCGGCTTTTATAGATAGCCGTCGAATGTTCCAGATTAACCGATGGGACCCACGTGTCTTCCACAAAGTTCTAAACTATTCGCGTCGCGCATACATGCAATCAGATTACACAAGTTGCGGTGAAAGACAGTGGACGGAACCATCGATAACATTCCAGAAACTTATTTTACATGCAGGCGCGTCCTGCGCTGCACGATAACATTTGTTAGGCGGCCAAACGTGGTCGCCCGATAAAGATAAGTACACGTGTCATTACCCCCCTCTTAAAAAGCATCGACCCGATGCTGCAAACAAACGAAAGTAATAAATAAGCACTCGTAACAAAATAAGGGAAGCTCGTTAGCGTCCGTAAAACGGTTTAAGACGCACCACGTGGACTACTTCAGGTCGTGCGCGGCGCCGCTGTGAATGCGAAATGCCGTCTGGCACGACCTCATAGTCCAGTGCGCCAATACGCCGGATGACCTTGTAGGGTCCGAAATAGCGTCACAGTAGTTTCTCACTCAGTCCTCGTCGGCGTATCGGGGTCCATACCCAAACACGGTCGCCGGGCTGGTACTCGACGAAGCGTCGTCGGAGGTTGTAGTGTCGGCTGTCGGTACGCTGCTGGTTTTTGATCCGTAGGCGGGCGAGTTGTCGAGCTTCTTCGGCGCGCTGGAGATAGGTAGCGACGTCAAGATTCTCTTCGCCAGTGACGTGCGGCAACATGGCGTCGAGCGTCGTCGTCGGGTTCCTGCCGTAAACCAACTTGAACGGCGTGATCTGTGTTGTTTCCTGCACCGCCGTATTGTAAGCGAATGTTACGTACGGCAAGACAGCATCCCACGTCTTGTGTTTGACGTCGACGTACATCGCTAGCATGTCGGCGAGGGTCTTATTCAGCCGCTCCGTAAGACCATTCGTCTGCGGGTGGTAGGCCGTTGTCCTCCTGTGCCTTGTCTGACTGTAGTTCAAAATGGCTTGAGTGAGCTCCGCTGTAAAGGCCGTTCCTCTGTCGGTGATGAGGACTTCTGGAGCACCATGTCGCAACAGGATGTTCTCGACGAAAAATTTAGCCACTTCGGCTGCGCTGTCTTTCGGTAGAGCTTTAGTTTCAGCGAAGCGGGTGAGATAGTCCGTCGTCATGACAATCCACTTATTTCCGGAAGCTGATGTCGCAAACGGTCCCAACAAGTCCATCCCGATCTGCTGAAAAGGTCGGTAAGGAGGCTCGATCGGCTGTAGTAATCCCACTGGTCTTGTCGGTGATGTCTTGCGTCGCTGACAGTCGCGGCATGTCTTGACGTAACGGGCGATATCGGCGGTTAGGCGCGGCCAGTAATACCTTTCTTGTATCCTCGATAGCGTCCGGGAGAAACCGAGGTGCCCAGCGGTCGGGTCGTGATGTAGGGCGTGCAGTACTTCTGCACGTAGCGCCGACGGAACAACAAGAAGGTAGTTGGCGCAGAGTGGTGAGAAGTTCTTAACAAGTAGGTTGTTTTGAAGCGTGAACGAAGATAATCCACGCTTAAATGCCCTTGGGACAACGTCGGTGTGCCCTTCCAAATACTCGATTAGGGCTTTTAGCTCCGAGTCTCCTCGTTGCTGTTCGGCGAAGTCTTCCGCGCTTATTATTCCAAGGAATGTGTCGTCATCCTCGTAATCTTGCGGCGGCGGGTCGACGGGGGCGCGGGATAGGCAATCGGCATCGGTGTGTTTTCGTCCGGACTTGTAGGTTACAGTGATGTCGTATTCTTGTAGCCTGAGGCTCAACCGTGCCAGCCGTCCTGAAGGGTCATTTAGGTTAGCTAGCCAACACAACGCGTGATGATCGCTGACCACCTTGAATGGTCAGCCATATAGGTAAGGGCGAAATTTCGCTGTGGCCCAAACGATGGCGAGGCATTCCTTTTCGGTTGTAGAATAATTGCCTTCTGCTTTTGACAATGATCGGCTAGCGTAGGCTATCACGTGTTCATGTCCATCTTTTCTCTGGACTAGGACGGCACCGAGGCCTAGGGTACTGGCGTCAGTGTGTATTTCGGCATCGGCGTGCTCGTCGAAGTGCGCAAGTACGGGCGGCGACTGCATGCGTCGTTTGAGTTCTTGAAATGCGTAAGCCTGCGGCGTTTCCCATTTGAACTCGACGTCACATTTAGTTAGCTGTGTCAGCGGCTCAGCGATGCGTGAAAAGTCGTTGACAAATCGCCTGTAGTAGGCACACATGCCAAGAAATCTACGCACTGCCTTCTTGTCGGTGGGCTGCGGGAACTTTGCGATGGCAGCTGTTTTCTACGGGTCGGGGCGTACTCCGGCTTGGCTGATGACGTGGCCTAGGAATAGAAGCTCATCGTAAGCGAAGCGGCACTTTTCTGGCTTCAGAGTGAGCCCTGATGACTTGATGGCCTCTAGTACTGTGGCAAGCCGCCTATGGTGATTGTCAAAACTTTCGGCGAATACAACGACGTCATCGAAGTAAACGAGACAGGTCTGCAACTTCAATGCTGCTAAAACCATGTCCATCACGCGCTGGAACGTTGCAGGCGCCGAGCACAGTCCAAATGGCATAACCTTGAACTCGTACAGGCCATCTGGGGTGATGAAGGCGGTCTTTTCACGATCCCTTTCGTCGACTTCGATTTGCCAATAACCAGACTTGAGGTCAATCGAGGAGAAGTATTTAGCATTGCAGAGCCGATCCAATGCGTCGTCTATCCGTGGGAGAGGGTATACGTCCTTCTTCGTGACCTTGTTCAGACGACGATAATCGACGCAGAAACGAAGGGTTCCGTCTTTTTTTCTTTCACCAGCACAACAGGAGATGCCCACGGGCTTTTCGACGGCTGGATGATGTCGTCGCGCAGCATTTCGTCGACTTGTTCTCTTATAGCTTCACGTTCTCGCGGCGAAACTCGGTAAGGGCTCTGGCGAAGTGGTCGAGCGTACTCCTCGGTGATTATGCGATGCTTGGCGACTGGTGTTTGTCGAATCCTTGATGACGTCGAAAAGCAGCCTTTGTATCCCCGGAGCAGACTTCTGAGCTGCTCTTGCTTAATCACGGGGAGACTTGGATTAATGTCGTAGTCTGGTTCGGCAACCATGGCCGTCGGGGTAGATGCGGCGGAATCCGAGAGGACAAACGCATTGCTGTTTTCCAGAATTTCCTCGATGTATGCGATCGTCGTGCCCTTGTTGATGTGCTTGAAATCCTGGCTGAAGTTTGTCAGCAACACTTTCGTGTTTCCTCCGTGCAGTCGAGCGATCCCTCTTGCGACGCAAATTTCACGGTCTAGCAGTAGACGTCGGTCGCCTTCGATGACACCTACGTCAGCGGGTGTTTCGGTGCCGACCGAAATAACAATGCTGGAGCGAGGCGGGATGCTCACTTGATCTTCGAGCACACTCAAGGCGTGGTGACTATGAGGGTTCTCCGACGGTATCGCATGGTCTTCCGACAGAGTTATTGACTTCGACTTCAGGTCGATGACTGCGCCGTGTTGGTTGAGGAAGTCCATGCCGAAAGTGACGTCTCGTGAACACTGTTGGAGGATAACGAAGGTGACACGGTAAGTCCGGTCGTGAATGGTAATTCTTGCCGTGCACATTCCAGTCGGCGTTATGAGGTGTCCTCCGGCGGTACGAATTTGAGGGCCTTCCCACGTAGTCTTAACTTTCTTCAATTGGGCGGCGATGTGTCCACTCATGACGGAGTAATCAGCCCCTGTGTCGGCTAAGGCGGTGACTGCGTGGCCGTCGAGAAGCACGTCGAGGTCGGTGGCTCTTTGTCTTGCATTACAGTTCCGTCTTGGCGTCGGATCACGACTGCGTCGCGTTGACCCGTGGCTGGTATGTGACGTCGTCAGGTCGTCTTTCGTCGTCGCATTCTTTCCTTCCAGACTTCGTCGGGACGGCGGCGTGTCGCTATGTCGTCGAGGTAGTTTCTTCGGCGTCTTCGTCGGCGGCGGAGGATCTTCGACAGTTCGACGGACAGCAACCGCACCTCCATCGGTTGCTGCTTTTAGTTTTCCGGATATGGGCGCTCTGACCGGCCCCGAGCTGGGCCAGTGTATGGTCGGCGCTGCGGCGACAGGTAGCGGCCTGGTGATGGTGAACGCCACGGTCGTCGAGAGCTCCACTGAGTAGCCGCGAGGTAGTCAGCGATATCGCGAGGGCGTTAACCTTGCTGCGGGCGCGGAGCGTTGACGGCAAAACCTCGCAGTCCCATTTCCCGGTATGGACATCGTCGGTAGACGTGACCCGCTTCCCCGCAGTGGTAGCAGAGCGGGCGGTGGTCAGGAGCGCGCCAAACGTCGGTCTTCCTCGAGTAGCTCCGCTGGGCGACGGGTGGGCGCGCTGTCGGCGGCGGCGGCGGTGGTCGACGGAATTTCGGCGTTACAGGACCCTGGCGCGGTCGCGGAGGAGGGCCTTGACGGCGTACGACGGTGGCGTAGGTCATCGCTTCGGGTTGGGGATGCGGTAATTGAGGTTGCACCTCCGGAACTCCAAGCGACCGCTGAACCTCATCTTTGACGATGTTAACGATCGAGGCCACTTGAGGCTGCGATGACGGGAAGATCTTCTGAAGCTCCTCTCGTACGACTGCCCTGATAGCCTCGCGCAGGTCTTCGGAGGCCAGTGATTGAACTCCGGCATGGTTTGTAGCGTTGGTGCGGCGGTCGAATTGCCGGTTTCGCATCTCGAGTGTCTTCTGGATGCTAGTGGCCTCGTGAAGAAACTCGTCGACAGTATTCGGTGGGTTTCGTACCATACCGGCGAAAAGTTCCTCCTTAACACCACGCATTAGTAGCCGGACTTTCTTTTCCTCGGACATTTCCGGGTCGGCGTGGTGGAATAGGCGGCTCATTTCTTCTGTAAAAATCGCGGTGGTCTCGTTGGGCAGCTGCACTCGGGTTTCAAGTAGTGCTGGGGCTCGTTCTCGGCCTACGACGCTTGTGAATGTCTGCAGGAAGCCGCTTCGGAAAAGGTCCCAGGTCGTTAACGTGGCTTCTCTGTTCTCGAACCACGTCCTGGCAGCGTCTTCCAATGCGAAGAAGACATGTCGCAGTTTGTCGTGGCTGTTCCAGCTGTTAAATGCAAAGACCCTCTCGTACGTCTCGAGCCAGGTTTCCGGGTCCTCGAATGTTGAACCACGGAACGTGGGGGGCTCCCTGGGCTGCTGCAGCACGACGGGGGATGCTGGGGCTGCCATTGGGGAGGACTTGGTGGCAATCTTCCTGCTCGTCTCAGGTAGGAGTCCGTGCTCTGGGGGCAGTCCTTGCAGACGGCGGCTAGCTCGCTGGTCTTGGGCGACGTTGGTTTTGTCCTCGGGCTTCGGGCTTGGATCGCGGCTTTGCGGGGGCGTTCGGTACATGAACGCACAAGCACCTCCACCAGATGTCACGTGGTCGTGACGTTGAATAACACAGTAGCAGTACTGTGAACGACAAAAGTAACTTTTATTGGGCGAACCTGTGCCCACAAAACAGGCTACAATTATAGCACAACGATAGCGGCGAACACGCTCGGCGATCGTCGAAAAATCTGATCAGCGGGTCAAGCGCGTCGGCTTTTATACATCAGCCGTCGAATGTTCCAGATTAACCGATGGGACCCACGTGTCTTCCACAAAGTTCTACACTATTCGCGTCGCGCATACATGCAATCAGATTACACAAGTTGCGGTGAAAGACAGTGGACGGAACCATCGATAACATTCCAGAAACTTATTTTACATGCAGGCGCGTCCTGCGCTGCACGATAACATTTGTTAGGCAGCCAAACGTGGTCGCCCGATAAAGATAAGTACACGTGTCAATATCTTCAAGCACGGAAACAGCCATATTCGTCAAAAGTCGGGTCCCCACCCACGTTAATCCATCAAAATGGCACTGCACAAGCAGATTTCTTTTTTTTTCGCCTCACGGCATTCACTGAAGTTCGATAGTCTTTGCCCTGTAACACATGTAACACCACATGGGGGTGGAGGCGAACACACGAAAATGAGAAAATAGCTTGACGTGCATGAGCAATGAATGGGTTCAGTAGTGAACTTGCAAAACATGTCTGTATTTAGTACAACATTTATTCACTGAATTATGTTTACTTTGTAAGCTAATCAGTGATTATATATCGGGTTTTGATGCTTCCAGACCCTAATAGGGTGAGCAAGATAAATACTGTGTTTGTTTCTGCAGAACAGTTGTTTTGCGATTACCAGAACGTCTTGCCGAATGCGACTGTAGATGTCCAGCGTGTTGGTACGCCATACTACAGCGCCGTGCACGCCTCCAGGTTCATAGTGCGTCGACGGGGCGTCGACCAGTGCCGTCTGGAGTTGCTGTTTGTGCGTTTCGATGTGGACTGCAACCAGGACCAATTCCGCGTGCAAGACGTCCAGATATGCGGCAGACTGGATCACTACACCACGCGTGAGTGCTGGCTACACATTTGGCAAGCGGGCGTTCGGTTGAGTCAGCGATCGAGCAGTAAAACGATCGAGGAATGTGAGCGTTCGACTTCATTCGCAGTGATCGTGCCAGTCAACTCCTTGATTCTGTTCGAGAATGTGGTTCATAAATCTCTGAGTAGTCTACACGAGAGCATGGGTTGTCGTGTTTTGGACCAGTATGTTGGTTAGAGACACCCATAAAACGTTATCTGATGCTAACACTGGCAACAGTAACCAGCTTAGAAAGTGGGAACTCACACTGCTCCTTATTCTTCTTCGAATGGCAGATCCCTCTAACACAATTTAAGATGGCTGTCAGGGGCTATGGAACTTCCAGCGCCACATACTTTGTTCTAGAAGCATGTTACTTTTGGGGTCAAATAAATAGAGGTTAGCAAAGAGCATCGGCGGAATTACTCTGCGCGTATATTCTATAAACAATGAGCATACAACTTGTCATGCATTGTTCACTATAGCAGAAATAGACGAAAAAAGTATGCCTTTAAAGTTTAAAAAGAGACTGCGCACTACGTATCGACAAATAATTTCCGAATGCGTTCTAGCCGCACGCGCTCCGTCCCAATTTGTACAGTTCAATTAGCGCCTTGTTTTCTAGTATTATCTTCTACAGTTGTCTTTTTGCTGGTTTCTTTCCGTGCTCTGCGAAAGAAAGGTTGTTCCGTTCGCTCACACAGGCACCTACGACTTCGAAGGACCCGAATTGTATCTGTACTACCACACCCGATCGGGCGGCCGTGCCTCCGACTTCCTCATCAAGGGACGGCAGAAGGGATGCGCGGAAGCCGGAAGCGGAACACCACCTGCTTCTTTTCCCGGTGGACCCCTGGGTCCACCTGTGTCTGGGCGTGACATCAGTCACCCTCGTCACCAGGGACCGCCGTCTTATCCACCGCCTTCGCCACCTGTAGGGTACCCGCCGCCACCGTCTGTGCCTGGCCCTCCTCCCTCTGGTGGCTCGGGTCGAGACCCGCATGCCCTGCCGCCCCGTTACCACCCCCAGCCGCCCTCCCATTTAGTCGGTGGCATGGGCGGCTACCCACCGTCGGCACACTATCCGCCAACCTCTTTGCACACCTCGGGTGGGGGTGAGCACCCTCCCAGTGTACCCTACGGGCCACCATCGCACTACCCAGCGCCACCATCGCATTACGCACCGCCGCAGCCGGCACCTGCACCGTATTACCCGCCACAGCCGCCACCGCCTGGTGGGCCTCACGCGCCCCGCGGTGGATACCGGCCCGACCACCACAGTGGCGGGGGCCATTATGGACACCCCCCGGCGCACCAAGGGCCCCCGGTCGACCGTCCGCCACAAGGGCCTCCGCCGCCTGGTATGCCGTGGTCTCCACCGTCTTCAGGAAGACGTGAGTGTGCAAGACATAAGAAAACTAGTTCTGTTCGCGAATTGGTGCCTGAAACGAGTTCTGTTTCGTTGATCCGACACTTTGTCTTTCAGATCTGAGAAGTAGTTACATTTTGGTGATAGGGCAGAGTAAAAATGAAAAAGCGGGCAGACGAACAACTAAAATTCGTAAGCACGCTACCACCCATCGCAAGAGGCTGTCTAAAATACACGGAAAGCAGAAAGGAGCGAGCGAATTGATGAAAGCAAGGCATACATGGGGACTGAATACGTTGCGATCGCAAAGTCGTGCCTGGCCTTGAAGCATCTCATATAGAACTTGAAGGAAAATTAACAATCCAGTAAATTATTGCTGCCAGCCAGGAATATAGGCTTTGGTGAATGACGTGTGCATGGTCGAAGTCATCTTTATAATGGACTTATGTGATCGGTACCCACATGCCCTAGTCTCCTGTGTCATCTCATCCGGCACTTTATATCTTGTGTTCCTTCCGCTTTCTACTTTACATCTCAAATCAAGAAAGGGGCTGACTGATGGAATAGCACATCGTGGTATAAAGGCTACAAACGAATAAGTACCTCAGAAAGGCTGGCCAACGTTTCGATAGGTGGACCTATCTTCGTCAAAGGCGGCCTCGTCATCCTCGGCGTGTTAGTTTCAAACGGTTAGTAGAGTGACGTCACGTGCGGTTGTGGTCGGTGGCGGCTGGTTGTAAAGAGACAGACTTCAAAGATAATGAGCCTTGTCGCTTGACATATGTAAGCGTGCTTTTTAAGACGAGGGGACAAGAACGGGAGAGTGGAAAGGCAGGGAGAAAAGAAAATAAAGAAGAGGAAAAGGGGAAAAAGGACACCAAGAGGGAAAAAAAGAACAAGAAAAAGAAAAGCATGGGGGCTGTTGCGAAAGCGACAGGTTAGGAAGATTCAGGGGTGTCGTTGGCGGCATGTTTCTCTGGCATTAGAATAGCCTTTCAGGCGGTCAGTGCGCGAGTAACAATAAAGACCCATAAATACATCAGTTGAAATAAACACATGATTAGCGTAGCAGCAATGCGTCAGGTAATCGCCACAAAAACGTGCCTCCCACGACACCCCTGAATCTTCCTACCCTCTCGCTTCCCCAACACCCATCATGCCATTCTTTTTCTTGTCCTTTTTTTTCCCCTCTTGGTGTCCTTTTTTGCCTTTTCTTCCTTTTCTTCCAGCCTTTCCGCTCTCCCGTTCTTGTCCCCTCGTCTTAGAAAGCACGCTTGCAGACGTCAAGCGACAGCGCTCATTCTCTTTGAAGTCTGTCCCTTTACAACCAGCCGCCACCGACAACAACCGCACGTGACGTGACTCTACTAACCGTTTAAAACTAACACGCCGAGGATGACGAGGCCACCTTTGACGAAGATAGGCACACCTATCGAAACGTAGGCCAGCCTTTCTGAGGCACTTATCCCTGTTTATAACCTTTATGCTTTACATCCCAGTAACGTCAGCAAAATAATTCCATGCCTCTCTCGGCAAAATGAGGAGTATATACCACTAAAGCAATCTTGGCAAATCCGCAGGGCTGCTAATAGCTTAGTTTTCTTGTTTTCCACCTTTAAACAACACATAAGCAGATGACGCCTGCACCTAGTGGTTGTCGCTATAAGTCGCTGCACGCAGCCTGCGAGATTTTTTGGCACACCGCAGGCATCCTAGAAAATTACTACAGGGAACTCTGGCGCTGGTGCCTACGGGAGCTGTGAGCATTACGGTTCAACCAACATTGGAATGATGGTTAGTAAATGAATTTGCCTAAACTACGTCTTTCTGGCATCAGATGGCTTTGTGACATTGCAAAGTGATGATTTTCAGCAAACATATTGCATTATAAATATCTCATTTCGCCGTGTTATCTCACGTTGTGCCTTATTACCTTCTGTGTTTTTAAAAATAGGGTTGCTCATTATATGCACCAATAATGGCAGATAAAGTGCATTAGAAAGAGCCACAAAACCGTTTGAGGCCACAAGCAGTAATGTCACACAAATCCATATACTATCAGTACTGTGCTGGCTGAACGATCGCAGCTTCTGCGTTCCCTTGAGCAGTTTTAGTAGGAAACGCTTTGCCCGCGGGCGCCGCCTGATCTCAGGACATACTTATGAGCCGCATGCTCTAGGTCATGCGTCACTTCTTGCGAGTAATAATGGTGGCGTGTTTTTTTTTATTTCGGTATCAAAACGTCTATTGCTGCGAGCTTTTTGAGACGCTTCCGCTCGCATTTCCGAAGTACATTTTGCGCGGAGTTTCATCTGTATCTTGAATATCCTAAACTAGGCATTTTATGCGGTCCAAAAATATGATACAGTTGGCCTTTTCCTCATGGCGCATGAGTTGTAAAGCTGCTGATGAACTAGTAGACCTCCTGCATTTGATTGCCACGTCGCCATTTGTCAAAGCCAAAATTCATACTTAAAGCTCGACGGCGATAAGCGTGCTGCGCTTCTTAAAAAAACACGCACGGTAACCAACTTCCGTATTTCTTCGTCTCATTTACTGCCATATGTTCTGCTGTAGAAACATTCCTTGCTCCAGCATGCTTGAAATAGAATTGAGGACCCTATTTCCAGCAAAGTACTGCAGTTTTTGGTGACTTGGTCTCTTTGTCAAAGTATCGTCGTGCTGCATTCAGAGTGAACCACTTACAGTGAGTAATATGTGTTCGAGTGCCCATTTATGGGTGCCCCAAAAAGAAAGACAGACAATAAACTTCTACCGCGTGAACTTCGCACACAGCTGAATGGAGCCCGCGAGACACCGGACCTGGTTCTCAGCCAGCGGGTTACCCTCCGGCGTCACCACACGGCAGACCTCCTGGGACAGGAGCGGCAGTGCCGTACCCTAGACCGGGACCAGGCCAGGGTCCCGCACGCCCCGCCGGTGACTGCGACCAGACGTTCACGGCGCTCGAGATGACGGTGCAGAGCCCAAACTTTCCGGGTCCTTACCCGGCGCGCACCATCTGCCGCTATGTGGTGCGCCGCTACGACAGCGCCACTTGTGCCCTCGAGGTGCTCTTCATCCGCTTCGACATGGAGCACAACCCGGATTGCCAGTACGAGCACCTCGAAGTTGACGGCCGTAAGCTGTGCGGCACGTTGCCCGAGAACAGTGTCCGTGAGTATGCATGCTGCCTAACAGGCCGCGTTCCTCTAATGCGTTGCTGCGCAAACGGCATGCATGGGCATTATAGAGAAGGCACACAAGCAGGACCCCGCTGTTGTCTGCGTAGCTCGTGCTGTGACACCTTCTTCAATCAAATATACCAAGTAGCTTGGGGGTTCTGCCCAAGACAGTCTCGGCGGCGGGATGCTCAAAACTTACGTCCGAGTATTATTGAAAATTTATACTTGCCGCTCAGCTGAACTGCGCTAGAGCACTGCTACTCTTTATGTGCTGTCCTTCATGCTGCAGTCAGAATTCAGTCACTGAGATCAATTGATGTTTTGCAGTACCTGTAAGTTTTATCTCTTTATTTTTTTTAAATCGAAGGAGTGAACAAATTTGTTGTCTGAGCATGGGTAGTGACACAAACATTTAAATAAAGTGATCATGGCCTCCTGGAACCAAAAACGTTCATGCTTACACGACGACGACACTTGTCCAAGTGTATACGAATTTGGTGCCATGCAGCCACATGGTATTCGTTTCTTCATAATTATATCTGTTTATTCACCCTTATGAAATACATTCATTTTCC
This sequence comes from Dermacentor albipictus, assembly GCF_038994185.2. Classification (NCBI taxonomy): domain Eukaryota; kingdom Metazoa; phylum Arthropoda; class Arachnida; order Ixodida; family Ixodidae; genus Dermacentor; species Dermacentor albipictus. The sequence continues at coordinate 544,440 of NW_027225568.1, forward strand.
ATTCATTTTACACATGCGGTAATATTATTGGTTGTCTGTGTTAACGTGTTGCAATTATTTGATTGTCCACACAACCTCATATGCAGAAACATGATTCTCACGTTCTCCCTTGGGTAATCACTCTTACAGTAAGGAGAGCCCACGTGATGAAAGAGAAGAATAAGAAATGTCGTTTATAAATGTTCTTAGACTCAAGAAGTTTGCCGTATCGCGCTGCAGCTTTCCCTCGCAAATGGAAATTATACCCCGAGTGTATAAGGCACAAGTTTCTTTTGACAGCAACTACTACTAACGGCACCTCAAGTTTAGTGGCGTCTGTCGCGTATATGACGATCATGTGCATAGTCGTCATTGTTATGTTTCATTTATTCTTCATGGTTATATTGCGCTCAGTTTTACACAGACGATATTAAGAAAGGACAGGACGTGGACGGACGTAGCGCAAACTACCAACTGTTTAATAATGTTAAATAACGCGCTTATATACAAGGAGATATGGTGCGAGGGGGGGGTTATAAAAGATATGACAAGTTAACGGAATATGATCATAGTTCGGGTCAGGCATACGTGGTTCACTGGCACCCGTTCGCCCTGGCAAACTCAACCTCAGCTTTGATATAACCCCCCCCCCCCCTCGCGCCATATCTCCTTGTATATAAGCGCGTTATTTAACATTATTAAACAGTTGGTAGTTTGCGCTACGTCCGTCCACGTCTTGTCCTTTCTTAATATCATCTGTGTAAAACTGAGCGCAATATAACCATGAACGTTCACCAACTAGCCCCCTTCATTGCTTTACTAAATTTCATTTATTCTAGAAGTCTCTAGAATACAACATTACATTTGTGCTCCGACCATGATTGGATCTAACGTCTGTAACATGTGAGCCGTCATCCCGTCATCGTTGGAGTCATCTTGCTGTGGATGTCATCGTGATCGTGTCGCTTGTGTTGTTACCCTCCGTTCACCGCTATCGCCGTCACTGTTGTCATTATCATTGTCTTTGTCAAAATCGTCGCCGTGCTGTCATTGTGCCATTGTTTTCATCGTTACGTGATCATTAGCTGTCGTTGTTTGGGCCAGCTGTAGTGGTTTTGGGCAGCTCTTACAGATTTCATTTGGGTGGCCGTCCAGTTTTTTCTTTCTTTCTTCGCTCGACCAAGCAGCAGAAACGATAGCCATTGCTTGGGTAGATATAGTTACGTAGAAAAATATTATGCGACTTTGATAAGTTGTCTATCAGAGCAATCAAAAATAGAATTATCCCAAATTGCTGCATTTCGACCTGCAACGGTAAACTTCAGCAGCAGAAGGTTTATAGGCAAACCTTACACATCATCGTGCATGGTGTTATAGCTGCCCAGAAATTACATACAAACGCTTTTCACAAAGCATCGCAATAATATTGAAGACAGATCAACTAACCAAGAAACACGCGTAAATAAACAACCATGTGGTACCAGCTAACATTTATTTATTTATTTATTTATTTATTTATTTATTTATTTATTTATTTTTATTCGAGCTTACTGTTAGCCTTGTGGTTAGAGCAGGGGGAGGGGCAAAGTACATATCTGAAAACACAACGTTCAATGCTATAGCGCGTACGTATCGCATTACATTGAATTTAATTTAATTATGGTGTATTAGGAGCCAATAACACGATTAAATTATGAGGCAAGCTGTAGTGGGGGCCTCCGGTTTAATTTTGACCAACAGGAGATCTCTAAACGTCCCCTCACCAAGCCCCATAGCAAATTTTGGTTATACACTGGAAGTTGTTACGTGTCCTCTAGGGTGCGTTCTGTCGCAAATATTTTTGAAATCGGCACATTAATAGCCGAGATAGAAATATTTCAGTGCCGCGAACCCATGGTTTCAGGAGGTGAGCACCACTGCCAAGCAAGACACACTTTCCACTCGTCTCGTCTAGCCTCCGCAAGCGAAATTCCTTCTCTGCGTTCTTCCATACAAGACCTCGAGGATCGCGTGACGCATATGTCGTGGGCCTTGCCTTCATTTATTTTTTCTCTCACTTTTCTTTTTTTTTGCGGCGCAGCGCACTTCCGCTGATGGCGTTGCGCGTGAGCTCTTGTGGAGGTCTCGTTTCGCGAAGCGCACCATTTTGCGCGCTGTGCACGAGGACACCTGACTAGAGGTATAAGTCAGTGCTACACGAAGCAGAAGTACATCTCTCTTGCTCTAGTGCGAAGAAAAACAAAAACATGCAGACATTCGGATTGTGCGTTTTATTATTTCTCTAATCTTTAATTCATCTTTTCAACCAACATATTACACAAAAAACAGATGCTGCCTTAAATAATTATCCAAGTCACGTGTCACCATGGGCGATGCCACAGTGCAAACATGTACGTAGGCGCATTAGCATGGGTATGTCACCCTGCGGCTTGGAGCGCGGCGGCCGCAAGGGGAACGGAAATCGTGGTTCGGTTTGAAATTTCAGGTCTTTCGGCGGCGCGTAGTGATGTAATACTTTGCATACATGATCGTTACTGAGCAATGTATGTATGCTCTGCACTTGCCAACTCAGCATGGCCAGACCTGGTGAGGCGTCTTAACGTGCCCCCAATACATGGGACACAGGCATTTTTGCATTTCATGCCAAGAGAAATGCGGCCGCCGCGGCCAGGATTTCATCCTGTGACTTTCTGTTTAGCAGCACAACACGATAGCTGCTAAGTCACCACGGCGGCCAAGATAGCATTAAAGCACACTCAAACAATAAAGAAACAATAAAATGTATTTAAAAAAACATTGTGTTTTAAGCTTGATTAGTTTCATGAAGTTAAGATAGGGAAAATGTTGTGTATGTAGGAATGCTGAAACAGTGAGATAGGGGCCAGGATCTAGAGAAAGCTTACCGTTCAACAATGCAGCAAGTCATTTCAGTTAAAGTGTATGTTGGCTGGTTCGCAGGGTGCGAATACCGTTAGCAAGCACTTATTAGGCTGCCGATTTTACGGGGCCATGTTTTGGGAAAATTCAACGAATGAGCCATCTTTGAGTTCTCCGAGGTTTTTTATGTTAGTTTCAGGGTCACAAATTGCAAAACATATTTTAGGTTGGGTGTGCTAAAGGTGATGTACGCTTTCTTTCTATTTTTTTATGTATTACTTGAGGGGGTGCATTGTTTTCCTTCTTTTTTTTCCTATAGCGCAGCATACATAATTTGGAAAAGCAAGAGAGGCTTCGAAACAGACGAGGGTTTATAATATGGCATTTCTAATTTATGTTTTTAGTAATCTGGATACCGAGACACATGAATTTGTTGACTTCACTTAATAGCTGTTCTGCAATGGATTACAAAAACTCCAAAGGACTTTTTTTTCTTAGTAACACGTTGGAGCACTCAGTTGTGAGAAACGAGTTTCATCGCTCATTTGTTACTCAACGCGCTAATATCGTTCAGAGCTAATTTAGTGATAATATTAGTCGAATTTATGTCGCTAGAATTATAGTACAATTCTCGGTAAACTTTCAAACTTTAAAAAAGCCGTTTATTAAATGTTCTTTGTTGTTGCTAAAATAGGAAAAGACAATGAGCCAAGCATGCTTCTTTGGGAAGCGCGAAAGGTGACCGAAAGAGGATCAGACCAATGCCCATCAGTGACTACGTACTGGTAACGACTTCTTAAACATGTGGGAAGTACTAATGCGAGAAAGGAAAGCGAGCGACTACTGATCTGAAAATAATTTCTCATGAGAAACACTGAAACAGGTTGGGAGAATAAAAAAAGATCGCGTCTACCAGGCCAGTGCTGTCAATGACGGAAGGGAAAGAATGAACAACTGTACGCATTTCTGTGACTGTTGACAACCCATCTTGAAGCCGTGTTCGAATGGTGATAAAATGTTGCGCTCGTCCAAGTAACCAGTAATATAACTTGCCACAATATGCTCAGTTGATCTGTACCCAGTATAAGATGGAAATCGCACGACATTTCCGTACTGAATATGCGTGTTCCGAAGGACCAGAATAATGTTTTACCGTACAATACGCATGCTGGTTTTTTAATGTTGGTACGACATGTGTGCTATTTTCCAATCTAGCGAGAGCGTTACAGATTTGAGCAAAGCCCAGTAAATTAGAGCCAGGAATTTGCCAAAAGGTTTCGCGTGAAACCGAAGGAATTCGTTAGGGATACCAAGAGATCACTTGACGATTTTACTTTTAGCCTAATGAGACTACAACTTGACTAGATATGTCAACGTGACAGCTTCATGACAGAGACGCTGGGAATGAGCGACCAGTGGGTAGAGAGAAGCTGTGGAAGTGGGACCATACACTTGGATTTGTTATTTTTGAATTTTCATGCGGAATGTTCGTTGCCGGTATCTTCCATTCTTTGACGATGTTCAAATACTTCTTGGAATTTTGCTTAATGAAGTTAGATGGGCGTTACTAAAATAACATTTTTGCATGTTCAATGAAGTCTAAACGAGCATCACGAACTTCGATGAGACAGACACTGAGCCTTCCTTTCCTAAACGTTTCTCTTTTCGTTTTTATTGAATAGGGCACCTATTTAAAAATTTTCTTCGGTATCAAAACGATCGAGGGAGAAAACGCACATCCTTGGAACCTTAGATGCAGAACGCTGCTATGCCAGTATTCAATAAAAGGAAGAACCAAGATATTCTAATATGCCACTATCATTCACATACGCAAACTGTTTTACAAATTTAAGTGCACACACGCTATTAATCATGTTAAAAGTTCAATGAGCGGAAAATAAGTCACAAGTTATGGTTGGGTAGGTCAGATTCGACAATTAGGATATAATCAAAAAAGAAATGTCCAGAAAAGGTGGTCAGGGAGTGAGCCAAAGCCGGTTCCTAATCTAGTCAGTTCACGAAAAACTTGTACAAGGCTGTGGTCAGGCACGTGGTAAAAAGGACATCTGTATCAAAAACAAAGCTGGTGCCTGGTGCAATACGATAGCATTCCATAGTAAGGTAGGTTGAAATCGCCAATCAGTGTGAGCTTATTTGGATTCAACAGATCAATATGCTTACTTACATTTCAAAAATAATCGGAGACCATGTCTGGAGGCCTGTACACCACACACAAAACAAATACATGGCTGAAAATGTTCAACTTCAGGCACAGACTTTCAGGGTCTCTCAACTGTAATAAATAGAATGGCTTCAAATAAAGCTTTCATGATAACAGTCTGGTGCACCTGCAGATTGTGGCTCTGTGAATTAATTTATAGGCTGTCAGAATGAAATCCTCGTTGCCACCATGAAGCCAAGTTGTAGTAATAACAAATACGTGTGGACGCCTCAAGCCGGTTGGCTTTGCTTACGCTATCGCGAGATATTCACCATATTGAGATAACAGTGCTGCGAAAGAATTGGGTTCTTTTTTAATTTCGCCATTTAACTGCGACACTGATATGTCTGACCAAAGTAGTATATACGGGGCGCTATGAAGCTCTTGTCTTTTTAAGCATGAAATTCTTTTGGCTTCCGTTGGCGGCAACCTTCAAGTGACCTTGGCCCAAAATCCATAGCCGTTATCCGTGTTTAGAAAAGAGTTAATTTCAACGAGAGATTGTACGAACAATGAGTCACAATCACGGCACAATTCCACCAAGCCGTTGTCTAGGCATGTTGCGAGAACGAGATCATCCGGGCAACCAGCCATACGTAAGAAAGTGCGGTCTCTGGCCCCCCAGCCCAACGTTAATAGTCTAGCTTCAGTTGTAAAACTTCCCACTCGCGCGCTTACAGCCGCTGTCACCACTTCTGTGACAGCCGCCAGAGGGCAACGCTGTTCTATCGGGCTCCACTGCAGACGCCTCGTCACAGCCTTGAGCTCGTGAGGACGGGCAGTTTGCGCGTGTTTCGCGCTCGCTGGCGTTCTCCCTTGTCCGAAATAGTGATACCACGAGAAAGCGGTATCCACCTACAGGAATAAGATTTATCGCGCCAGTTCGTTAATACTGAAAGAAGGGTAAACTGCACGAAAGGAAGAAACGCATACAGCGAAGCGCAGAAGCTGCCTTTCTAAATGTCGTGTGTTTCTTCCTGTCGTCTTAACATTTCGCGCAGTTTAGGCTCACGAGCCTGAATATCTGGCCATCATCATCCCCACCGAAGCTTCTCACCACGCCAAAGAAGCGCTACAAAAAGAAAGATGAGGTCGGTCTTTGTACACAAAAGCCGCAAAAAATAGGTCGAATTTTTCATTCCGTGAAGATGCTTAATCTGCGAAGCTGAAACGTACGGCCCCTGTGTTTACCACTGGGTTAATCTCGCGGGTTCAATAAAGTATTTCTCAGTTATGAGGTTACACACAAAATCGGCTGCGACGGAGAGAATGACGTCACTGACGGTATGCCCGCAGTCCGCAGTTGTCGCTTGCGTTCGATGTCTCGAGTTTGCTCGGCGGCGTGGTTAGCAGCCTTCACCTGCGATTTGCCGCTAGATTCTTCGAAATTAAATTTCTTCAAAATTAAATCTTTCCGTTACGTAAGACGATGAGTGACTCATACTCCCTTAAGCAATGGCTCGTACCCCCGTAAACGCGGTCTCCCCATTACGACGACAGAAGTGAAGTGAAATTCTACGCTGGAAAGATGAGCGGCCACGCAGCCAGCTGTGGGAGACGACGACGAACGCGGGAGCAGTGGCACGAGCGCGTGCCGTGGATTTCGCAAAGTCCAAAATGACCCATTAGCTGTTACTGTGACCGACTCGCTATCTGTATGCACAGCACTAACTGCATCTTTAAATTCAGCAATTCAAAGAACATTTCTTTCGATGGTGCCTCCGTACTTACGAAAAGTACGTTTGCTTTGGGTACCGGGACATCATGGGTTGCACTTGAATGAAATGGCTGATTCACTTGCACGTGCTTCCCTGAACGGCCATATCATATCTGTTTTGCCGACATCAGCTTATGTCACCGCAGCTAGGTACAGAAATTTCACAATATCTCAAAACTCTGCAATATCCATTCTAACACCGTCTTCTAATTTCCACCATCTTGGCTTCCCATAGAACACTAATTGGTGTCCTTCAAGGCAATTGGAAGTTTCTTTTACAAAATTGAGAGGTCCCATACCTCTTCTAAATTTTTACTTACACAGGTCTGGTCTCGCAGTGTCCCCTCTATGTTCTTTTTGCAGTAAACCTGAAACTATCGAGCATTACTTTCTCTCGTGCCGCCGCTTTCTAAGACAAAGAAAGCTATTAGAATACTCATTTGCCAAACTTGGCCTCTCGCTAACCTCGCCAACCATTCTTTCTTTTGGGGGGACTTCACTGGGATCCAGCCACAGGGATGCTTTTCTGGCAGTTTACAATTTTATTAGAGACACAAAAAGAGTACCTTGCTGAATTTCTAAAATTATCCATAATTTATTTCATTTCATTTTTCACGTTTACTTACTTTATCGGAATTCTTAACAACATTTAATTACACTTCTAAATTACAGTACTATCGTCCCACGCTCCACTATACAATCTAGTTTCTCTCTACTTCTAACCATACGGGAAACCGCCTGCTTCTTGGCCAATCCCCAATAGTGGCTACGCGCCACTGTCTGGGACACAAGACAAGACAAGATCCTGGTCGGCACGAGGAATCGCACTGTTTCACGCCGAGCGAAGCGCCGCATTGCTGGGACCACAGAAAAAGTGGTGCGCCGAACTGTCGACTTCGTTCCAATAACGGCCTATGCAGCCAGTTACGCAGCACGTCGGCATCGTCTGCTGATATTCTTAACAAACTCGGCGAAACATGCAAGCTAAAATTCGCTGTCAACAACGAACCACAGAATACACCAACGCTGCACCGCGTGCTTAATCCGGCCCGCCCGCGTAGCCGCCTAGTGAGGAAGTGAAGCCGGGGCCGGGCGCGACTGCAGCGCCACGAAGGCGCGGGCGGGTGGCGGTTCCGCGCAACAGCGCCGAGTTTTAAAACTGAAACTAGTCTAGTAACGTTGCCCCCGCCTTTACATACGCTACGCTAGTTACGGCCCAAACAAGTTTTAAATAATATTGCTTCCGAGTTCTTCCTAACATTTATTCACAATATCACTGAAGCAATAACTTCTACTACGCTTAAGTTTTACTTGTCATTTCCAATAACCACGTTAAAAAGGCAGTTAGAGGACACTGTACACTTCATTGTCATTTTTTTTACACTGAAGCATGGCTGCCTGTGCTCTTTCAAACGTCAATTGTCCCCGAGTTTTGCATCGCCTCGAGAGATGGCGCCACGCTGTGTGGTGCCTCCTCCAGCGATTTTCTTCTACCTGGGCAATGCGCTCTAAAAACCTGGCGTCATTCGCTCTTTGTCGTGTCACCTTCAGCCAGTTTTCTTCTAGCTGGGAAGCGTCCATATGGGATAGTGCACAGTATGATGTGGTGTGGCGTGGTGCGGTGTGGTGTGATGGTGTGTGCCGCTGCGAACATGCACTGCACCCATTTTAAGATTGTGACTATGCCACCACCAACCAGTCTGCTTTCTGGTTGCCATTTCATGCTTACATCTACTCTCGATTACGGGAGAGCCAGCAATATTGTTTTCTTTTTGTGTGCCTTGCAGAGAAGTTTTCCTTCTACCAACCCGAAACGGAGAAAGTGCTCGTGTTCCGCTCTGACCAGGGCAGCCCTCGCCAGGGCTTCTCCATCCGCATCCGCCAGGTCACTGACTGCGCCGGAGCCTCGTCTTGGATGCCCGGACAGGACAAAGGTATGCAAGCAGGGAGTCCTTCGCAAACATTTTTTTAGGCAATGTACAGAAAGTCTAGAGACGCTTTTCTGTGAAGCCTACAGATGGTACGTAGATAATCTGTAGAAATAAGGCCAGAAACATCGTCAACTGATCTCGAAAGACTCTCTTCAACAAGTGGTTAGAAATTCTTGGGACCACAATAGACCAAATAGGATAGCCTTATAGGTTAAGTAGTTCAAATGTGTTACCGTTCAGACGTGACTAATGGCATCTTCAGGTAGTCGTTTTTGAGCGCTCTAAAGCAATCCCAAATGGCCGAAGTTGTTCGGCTGCTTGAAAGGGGTGCTCCGGCTTCATTTGAATGATCGTTTCCACTCGCCGTGTTCCAGTTCATAGGCTGAAAAACACTCCCAGTGTTGCCATTGGAGCCAACCTAGAAATATAGTCGGTTCTCGGCCACGTAGTCCCATGCGTTTCTCTGGTTGCTTTGGTGAAGAGGGACCTTCGATCAAGGTGCTTTCGGTCAGTTTGTGCGCCACCATCGCCACCATGTTTCATGTCCAAATGCAGCTAGTGGTGGCAGCGTCAGCGCTGGCCCTATTGTCGGAAGTTTTCCTCAACTATCGCTTCCTCCCTTGCACTGCTCCGAATGGCAGCCGGCTGTCGGCGCAAGATATCTCACTTAGATCCAGAGTGGCTCCAGAATCAGTATGCACGGATTCGTATGACCACAGTGAGAATTCGAAAGTGCCATAATTGCACAACGATTTTTTTTAACCTTTACCCCGGATTTAGACAATGCCTTCTAGACAGCACACTGCAGGAGAACTTGGCTCCGCGATGTCATACTGTCTTGCCCGACTGCCATGGAATCTAATGGGGTCCTAAGTAAGCAAGCCGAGGTGATTTTGATGTCATCGCTTTCGTGACGCCGGGGCTTGGCAACGGAAAATTCGGCCGAAGTAGCATGACGTCTTAAAACAGAGTACACAGGCTTGCTACCTAGGAAGTGCTTGTTCTGGGCAAGATTACGGATCTCGACCACAGTTATCGTGTTCGGCATGGCGGATTTGATGAAGAGGCAGCTGGCAACAAAGTCATGACGAGTGATCACTGGCGGCCAGCATTCAAAAGGAACGGCTTGTAAGCTACATCGGCTAGGCTTCTCGTCCCCCGGCAAATGATGGCTGCTACTTACAAGCACTGCAAATTCTGCCATTTAATGCGCAAATGAATACCAGCACCGTGCACGTTGCACATTCGTGTCAACAGCACGTTTACTCGCTTACATTCAAAGTTCACTGACTTTTGCAGTCGGAAGCCAACGAGTGCTATAGAGGTTTCTTCGTTACACTATTGAAACGTATGTTCGTTACACTATTATAGTAACAGTTTAGGCAAAGGAAAATGGGTCGACAAAAGCATTTATAGTCTCGATGGGCTCTGCCACGGTGATATGAGGCTTCCACGATGCTATTTCTCTAGTCTCGCAGCCAGGATGCCATGAACCTGCTCTTTCGCCATCAATAATGGCTTATCACAAGCTTAAACACTGAAAGCAAATATCTGTCATCACTTAATATACTGCTTCAAACTAGCGTCCAGATGACGCGATTTCTCTCTTATGCACACATGAACTCCCTTTAATAGCTCTTTCTTCTGCTTTTCTACATCGTGCTGTAGATCTGTAAAGCGGGAAAGGTCGCAGACCGGCTGCGGCTAATAGACGAAGTTTTCCATTAATACACTCGCACCTTCCAGAGACTACTATATTGTGCAACTTTCGCGTAGCGATAACACAGCGTCAAAAATAATCAAATAACACGTGTTGATGCATTTTTACATTTTCTTTTACTCCGTCTCACGCCTACTTATCTGCAGTGTGTGCACAAGTAGAGTGTGCAATGTCCACCATGGCCAAGAAATTTTGAGACCATGATTATTATTAATATTATTTCTTCTAAAGGCTTGTCGTTACATATTATCTTGCCCGGCCGTTGCTATAGATGTACTGGGTTCAGCTAAGAGTTGATTGTTGGCCTGGTTGATTTTCCATAATTGAAGTACAGTCGAGTCCCATTAATATGAAGTTCACGAGGACCGCAATAAACTTCGAAATAAACGAACTTCTAATTAAGCACAAAACACGAAAACAGCACTTTATTAGTAGCGAAATCGAGTATTTTCTCTAAGAAAAATAGTCGGTCATCTTGTTCTGCTTCTTCTTGCCGAATCGTGCTGCTGAAAGCAAGTTCTGCAGGCTGTAGATATGGCGAAACACTTCTTCCTCGTTACCTTCAGCGCTCCAGCGAAGAAGCGCTCCACGAGAGCAAGCCCACAGCTGTATCGGCAGCCTTAGGTTGCGGCTCATCTTCAACATCATCGTCGCTTTCCTAGGTCACTTCCTGGGGCCGTATAATCTCCACAATGTCGTTATTCGTCAGTGCACCGTACGTTTCGGCCGTCTTGTCTACGGCGACGTAATCTTCAAGATTGACGTCCCCGAGAGCATCACCAAAATCAGTGCCGTCAAGCTCGCTTGTAGACGCTTCCTCCGATGAAATTGCAGAGGCATCCTGCGAAGAAGCTGCCACAAAACCGGAAGCCCTGAAACAGTTTGCGATTGTTGCTTCCTTCACACGATCTCATGCTCGCGCTAACATGTGGATGGCACTGAGCAGGCTCGTATTTTGCGGAGTTATTCATACACAAAATCATGTGCTCAAGGAGGTGCCGCCTGTACAGGACCTTAACATTCTTGATGTTGCCCTCAAAACAGGTGTTGTGTTTGCAGGCAAAACATCCTAGGCGTATTGCACTCAAGGCTGGCACATTCACGTGAGCACTGCAGTGATCCACAAGGAACAACACCTTGCGGTTTGAAGAAGCAAACTTGCGGTCCAATTTGGTTATCCAGCTCTTGAAGATTTTGGCCGTCATCCACGCTTTTTTGTTAAACTCATAGTCCACAGGCAGCGTCTTAATGCCTTTAAAACATCTCCGCTTGGCGGCTTTCCCGATCATAGGTAAGTGACATCGTTCCGTGCCAGTCATGTTTGCAGCGACCAGCACTGACGCCCTCTCCTTGCTGCTTTTGCCCCCAGCATAGTCGTCGTCCTTTAATGTCAGGGGCTTCGCTGGTAGAAGTCGATGAAAGAGTGCAGTCTCATCTGCATTGAAGATATCTTCTGGTTTGTATTCGCCGAGATATTCATGGAGCTTTTCGTCCCTCCACGTGGTGCATGTTTCCTGATTAACAGACGCTTTTTCACCACACATGCTCTTAAAAACCAGGTCATGGCGATCTTGAAAGCACGCCAGCCATCCACTTGACAAAACGAAGTCATCTATCCCCAACATTGCTGCAAGCGTTCGGTCTTTCATCGCAACGATGTCTCCGCTGAGAGGAAGTTTGTTGCTCCATTCCTCCCTAATTAAAACCGGTAGAGCCTTATCCAACTCTGGGTAAGCGCCGCTGCGCATTCACTTTCGTGACGTCTCGAACTTGTGGTTCTCAAATGTATCCATTATTGTGTACTTGTTCCTAATGAAGTTTCAGATCGCGTTCGGCTTGATCCCGTACTTCCGCGCGATGTCTAGTCTGGCGGCATCTCCCTTCTCAACTTCCTTCAAAACCTTGACTTTCGTTGCCATGGCTATCAACTGTGCGACAACGTACAGTCAATTCCGGAGCGTAGGATCACCCGTGGAACAACCTAGGCAACGAGCTACCCGCACAAAGGCGCTCGACCAGCACACGCCTCGACATACGCTGCGCTGCGCACGCTGCAAGCCTAATCTCGCACAATCTCGCCACTGCCAGTATGCAGTGCTGCGTGCACCTATGGCACACGCGTCGCCGGAGCAGATCGCGGAGGCCACGCGCGGCAGCTGCTTCGCCTCCCGCCGGAGCTGGTCGCGGAGGCCACGGCAGCCGTAGCAATGAATAATCGCGTCGCTCCAAGAAGGGCGGCGTTGCGGACGGCTGCGGTGGCGTTGGCACCAACGTGGAGCACGGAGCTGTTGTAGCACTTGAAAAGTTGCACGTTCTACCAAAGAATGACGGTCACCACGAGGATCCCGGCTGAAAATTAACTTCCAGTTAAACAATATTACTGAATGAGGACTTCGAAATATCGAGCGATTTCTTCTATAGGATTACATGCAAAGCTGATGGGAACAGCACTTCACTTGTAGTTAACCGAAAATTCTAATTAAGCGGCTTCGAATTGTCGGGAGTCGACTGCAGTAACTTGGCGCGATAACAACCACAGAGACAAGAAAGGTGGACAAAGACAAGCGCTTGTCTTTGTCCACCTTTCTTGTCTCTGTGGTTTTTATAACGCTAACTTACTACATAAATTAGGGCTTAGGTAATACCTGGAAATTTATTCTATATCAAGTGCGGGCGCCAACGTGGCCCTGACACGCATTTAAGAGGACGCTTTACCTCAGGTGCTCCTATCTAAATACATGTAGGAGGATTCCCTTTCCTCGGCAACCACTGCACTAAATTTGATGAGGTTTGTTGCATTTAAAAAATGAAACTTAAAATCTAGCGTGTGCTCATTTCTAATGTTTTATTTATGTCGTCAATCTTTTATTAAAAATTTGAAAAAATTATTTTCAGAAAACGAAACTATCGAGTTCACAACTCTGCAACCCAGCAATGCAAAATGATATCACAATTATGTCAATTGCATCTAACAATAATTTAAAGCAGACAAAATTGATATGCTACCCATGAATCTCTGAAATTTAGTAATATGAAAATACACCTTTTGCAGAACCCTTGTACACAACGTAACGAATTCACGTAAAATATAAATTAACATATTGAATTTGTGTGCTTTGAATTATGTAACGCCGTTTACAGAATTGTGATATCTCTTCTTCATGCAGAGCTATTAATTTGTGATTTGTGCTATTAACGTGGTGCTTCTATGTTTTTCAAACTTTCGAATTGGGCAAACTTTCGACTGTTGGGCTAGTTGGTCGTCCATATTTGAAGTTGTAGCTTAGCGGAAATAAAACCAGGGACACAAGGAGAAGCGCTACGCACAACTGTTTAATGGAAGGAAGGATAGTACATATATATATATATATATATATATATATATATATATATATATATATATATATATATATATATATATGTACTATCCTTCCTTCCATTAAACAGTTGCGCGTATATATATATATATATATATATATATATATATATATATATATATATATATATATCCTCTTGTCACGCATGCGCCTACCAAGCAGAAGAGAAGCCGGTACATGCACATCAAAGGCGGTTGCGCAAGAAGTTAAATTCGGCATCCAGTAATGTGATGGAAGGCTCACTCACACATCTATCTCTATTCTTGTTGATAAAGAAGGCCTCCAGAGCGAGCCCGGAAGAGGGGTTGCCGCTCCTGCCAAGAATAGTTGTCGCAGAAAATCGAGCGTCGCACCCACACGCGGTAACATGAGCCACTAAATGTGCGCCTTTATCCTCTTTTTTTTTCTTTAGTTTTTGCGCATGTTCCCTTAAATGGTCATTCACAGAACGCTCAGTTTGACCAATGTAGAGCTGCCCACAAGGGTCCAAGGGAATTGCATAAACAACCCCTCTGGAGCACTCAACAAAGGGCTTCTCATGCCTCGTGCGGCAGCCCCGCCTGCTCTTACAGCAAACTCGAGAACACAGCTTCGAAAGCTTGTTGGGCGCAGATAAAACCAGAGGAATACCATGACGGTTAGCAACCTTTTTAAGGTTGTGTGACACCTTGCGTACATAGGGAATAACCGATGGTCTTACCTTCGGTCGTTCGACCTCTGCACTCGCCTTTCGTGCTCCAAGCTTTACTTTTTGCATAAGAGACTCTACCATAGCATTGACAACCGTCAAAGGGAAACCAGCGGCCAATAGGCGCCCAACTTGGTTCGTAAAACTAGACCGCATTTATTGTGCGCACGATTACCGCAAAGCCGATTCCAAGCAAAGACTACCAACTGCTCGCTTCACTACTTTAGAGTGTGCGGAATCGTACGGCAGCAATTGCTTCATGGCTCGCGGTTGATATGACCAGCAGTCGTGTCGACCTTCAAAAGACAGTTTTAAATCTAAGAACTGCAGGCCTGTGTCGTCAGGAAGTTCATGGGTAAAAACAAGCCCTTGGCCTTGGTTGTTAAAAGCTTCTAAAATAAAAGCAGGGGGTGTAAAGTCACCCTTGTTGTTTAAAGGCACTAAAAAATCATCAAAATACCTAAAAACTTTTAAAACCTGCCCCCCACTAAAAACCTCCTCTAAGGACCTATCAACAAAAGACAAAAAATGTCGCACAACATAGGAGCAACACAAGACCAAATACACACTCCCCGGCGTTGCAGATATGGCTGCTCGTTGTAAAGAATAAAAGTCACACTTAAATAAAACTCGAGCAATGTTAAAAAGCTGTCCACTGAATGCACTATATAGTGAAATATATGCACTATCCTTCCTTCCATTAAACAGTTGTGAGTAGCGCTTATCCTTGTCTGTCTTCCCTGTCTCCGTGGTTTTATTTGCGCTAAGCTACTACTTCAAATTTTGGAGATATATTTAACAAGATGCAGGCCCTAAATCGAAATTCTGCTTCCACTAGAATTTAACTTACTCTCTCAAATGCAACAAATTTCATTAGAATCGGTCCAGGGGTTATCTCAGAAAAGCGTCTCTGCATTTTACACGCATCTAAATAGGCCACGTCGGAGTTGGGCTTGAGCTAAAGCTTCCTCATAACGGATACATTCTATACGTATATTCCTATGAAGCCTACAGTGGATGTTCAGTAGGAACATTACAAGTATAGGCAGTGCGTGCACTTGTAGCATTTCTTGAAGAAATGTTATTCTCGAAAAATTATTTGGTATTTACGAATGACTTCAATTATATTGCTCTCTGTATCTCTTTAAGACCTATTCAAGCACATGCATCTTCTGTTGGTCATTGATTGCATTACTGACCAGGGCCGACTGATCTCAGAGTTGTTTTCGTGCAAGTTCGACGTGTATACAGTGTTTTGTGGGTTACTTTTGGTGCGGGCGCTTCTCCTTGTCAACTCAAGCTGTTTCTATGTTGTTGCATCTTTTTTTCTCATAGTGCCACGTGCGCTCTGCTGCGGCAGCTGTCTCGAGACTCGTTTTGTGAAAGTGAGAGTTCATAGAATACTTCCACTAACTTTGCTCTAATTGCGTTTAGTATTTTGCCATGTATTACATACTTTACTGATTGTTCCTATTTCTCACATGTTGGAGCAGCCGAGTAGCCGGTGTCTCTGAGAGGCACCAACATCTGCTTACATATATTTAATTTTGTTGAACAAGGCCGGAGAAATACAAACACTTATATGACGGGCATGTGTCATTTCTGCAGTGCCCCCCGTGCCGCCAAACCCTTTGTGCGACTACTGCCAGCGGGAGCCCCGTGGCCAGCTGTCTAGTCCAAACTACCCGCAGCCATACGGACCCAATGCGCGCTGCACATACCGGCTGGAGCCCGTGCCTGGCCACTGCCACGTGGAGATGTACTTTCACCACTTCGACGTCGAGAGCTCGCCGGGCTGCATGAAGGACTACCTCGAGGTGGACAAGACGCAACGGCATTGTGGCAACGACCTCAACAAGGCCATCCGTGAGTGCACCCAATTCACACGAGGTTTAGCAGTTGCTACGCTGATTTTACCGGCCATGCCAATAAATTTAGTAAGGGTTTCAGAAAGTTGTAATTCAGACCCAGGCACAGCCGGCTTTTAGATAAATATGTGCGCTTAACTTGACTCGTTCGCACAATAGGTGTGCCAGTGTTGTTGCCTTTGCTTTAAGGTAGGCATCTAGACGCATACATAAATGTCCGACCTCTTGAAAGAACAACACGGCAAATTTACCATAGACGTGTCACCATCGATGAGCTCTCTGCTTTAACATAGTAGCACAGTATGAGATGAAAATATATAGGGAAAGATTAGTAGCAGATGGCTGCATTTTCTTTATCGGCTACCTTGCTCGGATTGCAGATGAGCCCACCTGTGATTCAAGTTAAAATGCCTATATTACCTTAAAGCGACCCTAAAACACTTCTTGAACATAGTAAGTAAGCGTTGCCAATCGGCGCAAGAAACTCTTGTGAACATTTGAGCGGAGTATAATTGTACTGCATGCAGCAGGGAATTTATAATCTCGCGTCGAAAACGGCGAAAAATAGCTTGCTCTCGCTTGCACATGCAGCATCATCCCAAGCAGCTGGATTCAACAACAGCTATTAGCTGATTTCGTGATCGCGAGAACATTCTCAGTAATACATATTTCTTAAGTTTGAGTTGAATAAATTGAGCATTTGTATATCCACGATCTCAAAAAGACAAATCATTTCAGCTGTGCACTGCCTGCGTGCACACGGCATTTGTGCTTAGCTGCGATTTCTGTGCATGAACTACTATATGACAGCTGCCTGCTGTGTCTACCGCAGCACCCCGTCTGCCGCAGTACCCCGTCTACTGCAGCCACGACGGGGTGCTGCGACGAGCCCTTTCGCCGTAGTGTCCTTCTATATGCTGCCAAAGGAAGCAGAGTAGCGCATACTTTTGCATTTTTATTTCAAAGCTATGCGGTAAAGTCACCTACTGCACGCAGGAGGCGAACTTAGAACAATGTGTTTGCGCTTCTGCCGCCATAATGTATTAATCCGAAGCATTTTTTGCCTACTTTAGGCACCTTGAGTCAGTATGTCTGTCTGTCCTCTTAAGCCGTAGTAACCCCCTCAGGTACAGAAGAAAACGCGGGACGGAAAATTTGATGCGATGTTTGTCGTTTATTTTGGCCTTCCAAACAACAAAAGTCTAACGAATAAGATAACTGTTACGCATAAGTTATAGGTTGGAACACATATGTCCCTCTATACCTTAAGGGAGCCAACTCGCTCAAGCAGTGGTTGCCACTTCTTTGCGGTATAAAAATCCAGAAAACAATTTCTTGCTGCCGTAAAGCACAAAGGAACTGCACAAACTGAAGCAGCAATTGAACGTGAGGTTTGAATCTGACTTTGCGCAATTTACGCAGTGCAAGCGAGAGTCACCTTTGACTATTTGGCCGTGGTGCTGTCTAGCCTCGTTGCCAACTAGAAATGCTGCCAATCAGAGAGCGTGCCACAGCCTGTCGAAGCTAAAGCGAGGCCATAACAGGAATATTAGTTTTCTGCTTGCAGCTTCATGTAGCAAATGTAGGCATTGTTGACAACGGTGTCCAGAAGATCAAAAGATACTCTAAGGTAGTAAGTACTTAATCTTGGAGCGCTGGTCCACTTCGTAGGTAACTTTCTTTTGGTCCATAAGGTCAAGCCCGCCCATGAATTTTTATTGTATTTTGAAACTAAGGGACAACGGAAATAAATTTTTTCTTTTCCTTCCGAGCGCATCGCAGCTGCACAAGCACGTTTCCGGCCGGCGATACCAAGTTTCCTAACAATATACTTGTCCGGTTATCTATCCATTAGACGCAGGCAATACCGTTAGCACTAAATGATGCACAATGTTACCTCTTTTCATTTCTTTGTCACTCGGAAAATTGCTGGGCATACCCTTCCGGTTCGCGCGCATGGTTCCCTAGGCCTTGATGCCGCGCTCGGAAAGCTCCACTTGCAAGGCTGGGGAACTTAAAAAATTGTAGAAGAGAACATCACAGCCTAGGCCTTTCAGGTCATCTGTGAGCTGGGGCACAACTGACCCTCCAAGCCCCATGGCAGTGCTTTCGCTCTTCTTCCCAGTGTACATGTCGCACTGAAACAAATATCCTGTCTCTGAGTCACAACGGCACCACATCCTAAAGCGCCAGCGAATAGTTTTTTTTATTGTATTGTTTTATGATGTTTTGGCCTTCGAATTTGATCATGTGCTCATCGGCAGACTGCTGCTTTGTCGGAGAAAGCGCAGCTTGAAACGCCTCTTTGCAATGATCGATAAGAGGCCGCACATTATAGGCCCTGTCAAAGTTGGGCTCCTCTCTACATGGCTGAGACTCGTCTGAAAAATGCAGAGTGCTGCGAAGCTGCTCAAAGTGGTGAAGAAGCATCATACTGGGAACGAACGCACACCCAAGGTCAGGCAGCATTGACCAAGAGTTTCTGAAAGGCGGCAACACGTGGTGACTCATTACTAAGTTAACTCCCAGAAACGCTTTCATTTCTTCGTTTGTTAATGTGAAACCAGTTCCATTTTGTTGTGAGCAACGAATGCTCTCTCTCACAGGTACGTCGGAGACCAGTGCATCAAAGTTTATCACTGCTGAAAAAATCTGAATTGGTGTCACAACGCTTTGTTCATCTTTGTCTGGTATACATCGCACTAACCCGTACTCCATTCCAACGTAATTTGTGAAACTGTTAGCTCTGTAGGACTTTTTCTACATGATTTCCTTTGCGGCTTTAGCCGCACGCACGTCAGTAGATCTGATGGGCACTGTAGTTGTCAGGAGAGATGCTGTGCACCTGATGCGTTTACTTGGACATTTGAAGGCCGGGTTTGTCTGGTTGTTCAATGTCAATCTCTGCCTCAACGTTATGCACGTCTTCGTCCAAAAATTCCAAATCTTCACCGGCAAGTTGTAATGCGGTTTTGTCATCGCTGTCATCAGCGAACAAGATTGGGTAGATCTCTTCCTCTTACACTAGAAATTTGCACCATTTAGTAGCTATCCTCCTGCGAGCCAAAAGCTGTGTTTAGGAAAGTTAAGAGGGCTAACTCACGGAAACGCACAAAAAAAGACAAAAATGCGATCCAATTTTTTTCGCAGCTCTTGCGACGGCAATATAGTACCAGCGGCGTTCACGCCAGTGCATTCAAAGCAGAACCGAAGTTTCGTCACCGTACAATGGAACACATGTGCCCCAAGCAAATTTTTCTCCAATTAAAGTCTGATGCACGCTTATTTAAACATTGCTTCTGTTATCTTGGTAATTATAAAGTCTAACGAAAGTATTTCGATCTGATTTTGATCGATAACACACGGCAGATTAAAGAAATTGCACTTACTTTTCTGTGTGAAAAATGCTGCATTCCGGCTTCAGAGTCACCCCTTTCGGCGGAATTTCCGTGCCAGTGATGCTAATGGAAATGTAATTTTCTGCTATAGCCAGCCCAAGAGAAATGCATGCAGAAGTTAAATGCTCATCCACGCCGTAATCCCTTAGATACGCCGGTTTTAGTTATGGGGACATGTGTGCCCCATGCACCTCAAAGCGTTGACTAAATCAGCATTGACTGGATTTAATCATAATATCCATGGCATGATGACAAGGACTTGCATGACATGTTATGACGTGTATGCATGACACAACTTGTATATTACGACGTAAATAACATTACATGTATATCATGACACGAACGACATTCCTATCATGGCATGACTTGTATGAACGACGATATAAATGATGGGCATTTTTATCAAGTTATTTATGTCGCATCATTCATATCATATCATGTATTGCTATCGTTGGCCACAAGGTATGCAATCGTGGTCGTGCATGCCATCGTGCATGCCTCTTGAGTATGGTGAAAAGACATTCCGCGGGTAGCATACGTTGTTCTGAGCATCTCAGCCAAGATTGCACTCGTGCGCGGTGCGTGGGGTCCACAAGCGGAGCACGAAGTCATCTTTTTCTTAAACACTCCCTTTTCAATCAGTCATCTCAACACCCTTTTCGTGGCTGCCGGCAGCTGCTATACTTTGTCATATGTCATATCATATGTCATAGTCAAAGGTAAATATCGCGTTGGAGTATCGACGCTCGTACTTGGTCTTTTGTTAAATATTGTTACAGGGATGTTGGGAGTATAGAAAGACTGTATTTAAAATATATACACAAGCAGAGTCAGTGTAGTTAAAGATGGCTGACCAGCAACAACACGCAGCCCCCCCCCCCCCCCCTTGCCAGCGTCTCCGATCTTCTCCCTTCTTCTTCATTTATACTTCTGTAACAGGACCCTTGAATGCTGAAGCGCCGTCAAGGCGCATGGTAAGCGAAGAATTGCGAGCGAAGTATGGCTTCAGCCGCGAAACGTGCACGATGTCAACAGGCATCGGGAGTTGAGGATGGATCAAACTGCGACGGTGAAATCTCGTAATTGACATTAACTTGACGTAGGACTTCATAAGGTCCTGTGTAGCGAGAGAGAAGCTTCTGGGAGAGGCCGACCCGACTACATGGTGACCGAAGCAGCACCCAAGCACCTGGGGCGAAGTGAACATCGCGATGGCACCGGTCGT
This sequence comes from Dermacentor albipictus, assembly GCF_038994185.2. NCBI lineage: Eukaryota > Metazoa > Arthropoda > Arachnida > Ixodida > Ixodidae > Dermacentor > Dermacentor albipictus. The sequence continues at coordinate 565,441 of NW_027225568.1, forward strand.
AACGCTCTTTTTGCAGATGCTGGGAGGCTAATAATCGAGATCGGGCAACTTGCCGTGCCATGTGAGCACGATAGATGACCTCACGAGCGTACTCAGTGGCAACGTGTGGCACAGAAGGTAGGATGGTGTCAAAGGGCGAAATGGGGTCGCGACCACACAAAAGCTAAAGGGATAAATATCTGCGGTGTCATGTTGGGACGAGTTATACGCGAATGTCGGGTAGGCCAGCGTGATATCCCAGTCGCGGTGAAAGGTGATCGTTGGAGACGTACTACGTCGACAGCACCTCTGCGAGTGTTTGGTTGAGACGTTCTGTAAGACCGTTCGTTTTTGGGTAGTAGGCGGTGGACAGCTTGTGCTCAGTGGCACAACTGCGGAGGAGGTCGTCGACAACTCTAGAAATGAACGAGCGGCCGCGGTCTGTAAGTAACTGTCGAGGTGCACCGTTAAGTATGGACAGCTGGGCTAGTTGGTTGTGATTGGCATTATGAAACACTGTTCCAGCGCATGATTGAACACGGACGAGAAGAGAAGGACAACACAAACGCCGGACTTCAACTAAATTTTATTCGCGAAAACAGGGCTTTATGAGCATAAGGGGAGAAGGGAGTTAGGGGGGGGGGGGGCGTTGTTAGCGCACCGGACCACCCCAAAAATTTTTCTTTGGTACAGGTGACAATCATCAGAGGCTTCGAAACCAAAAGAAAAAGTGAAAAGAATAAAAGCGAAAAGGTGAAAAAAACTTTTTTTTTCTCCCATCACTCAAGTACAATCTTTCTCATCTCCCACCTTACCTAGCAGAATCGACACACAAGTTTGCCCTGAAATAATCACGTTCTTTTTCCCGAGCACAACAGGTAGAGCACTGACGCAGTAATCGTTTTCTTTAGATATACAAAAGGCTTTAAGACCGGTGGAAAATTGCCGGCACCGGGTCCACCGGTGCCGGTCTTTTCCACCGGTCTTAAAAAAAAATCCGCGTGTTGATAAAATTGCATAAACAGGCATGGAGTGCGGCCTGATCCCGGTGACCAGAACCGGTAATGCACTCCCTCACCAGAGCAGGATTGGCCACCCTGGTGCAGTACTTGGCCACAACCTCCTATATGAACAACACAATCAAACCCCGGCCCTCAGTCCCCAGCAGCTGTGAAGCAACTGACCACGGCGGCGGTCAGACCTGCAACGCAGCAGAGGGTGCTAAGAATCATTATTCAAAAGACTAGCGCAATATAGCAGGAACAAAGGCAGAGAAGACGACAGGACGTCCCTTTGTCCCTGCTATATTGCGCTAGTCTTTTGAATAATGATGATACACCAACTAGCCCAGCTTTCTGCTTTGATTGCTAAGAATCACTGGCTCCGGACAGGCCGCCATTGGAATATGAACCTGGCAACGTTTAACGCTAGAACGTTATGTAGTGAGGTGAGCCTAGCAGTGCTATTGGAGGAATTAGAGGGCAGTAAATGGGATATAATAGGGCTCAGTGAAGTTAGGATGCCAAAACAAGCATATACAGTGCTAAAAAGCGGGCATGTCCTGTGCTACCGGAGCTTAGCAGAGCGACGAACACTAGGAGTCGGATTCCTGATAAATAAGAATATAGCTGGTAACATACAGGAATTCTATAGCATTAACGAGAGGGTGGTAGGTCTTGTTGTGAAACTTAATAAGAGGTACAAAATGAAGATTGTACAGGTCCACGCCCCTACATCCAGTCATGATGATCAGGAAGTCGAAAGCTTCTATGAAGACTTGGAATCGGCGATGGGTAGAGTGAAAACTAAATACACCATACTAATGGGCGACTTTACTGCCAAGGTAGGCAAGAAGCAGGCTGGAGACAAGGCAGTAGGGGAATATGGCATAGGCACTAGGAATATCAGGGGAGAGTTATTAGTAGAGTTTGCGGAACAGAATAATATGAAGATAATGAATACCTTCTTCCGCAAGCGGGATAGCCGAAAGTGGACGTGGAGGAGCCCGAACGGTGAGACTAGAAATGAAATAGACTTCATACTCTGCGCTAACCCTGGTATCATACAAGATGTGGACGTGCTCGGCAAGGTGCGCTGCAGTGACCACAGGATGGTAAGAACTCGAATTATCCTAGACCTGAGGAGGGAACGGAATAAACAGGTACATAAGAAGCCGATCAATGAGTTAGCGGTAAGAGGGAAAATAGAGGAATTCCAGATCAAGCTACAGAACAGGTATTCGTCTTTAACTCGGGAAGAGGACCTTAGTGTTGAAGCAATGAACGACAATCTTGTGGGCATCATTAAGGAGTGTGCAATGGAAGTCGGTGGGAACTCCGTTAGGCAGGATACCAGTAAACTATCGCAGGAGACGAAAGATCTGATCAAGAAACGCCAATGTATGAAAGCCTCTAACCCTAAAGCTAGAATAGAACTGGCAGAACTTTCGAAGTTAATCAACAAGCGTAAGACAGCTGACATAAGGAAGTATAATATGGATAGAATTGAACACGCTCTCAGGAACGGAGGAAGCCTAAAAACAGTGAAGAAGAAACTAGGAATTGGCAAGAATCAGATGCATGCGTTAAGAGACAAAGCCGGCAATATCATTACTAATATGGATGAGATAGTTCATGTGGCTGAGGAGTTCTATAGATATTTATACAGTACCAGTGGCACCCACGACGATAATGAAAGAGAAAATTGTCTAGAGAAATTCGAAATCCCACAGGTAACGCCGGAAGAAGTAAAGAAAGCCTTGGGAGATATGCAAAGCGGCAAGGCAGGTGGGGAGGATCAGGTAACAGCAGATTTGTTGAAGGATCGTGGGCATATTGTTCTAGAGAAACTGGCCACCCTGTATGCGCAATGCCTCATGACGTCGAGCGTACCGGAATCTTGGAAAAACGCTAACATAATGCTAATCCATAAGAAAGGGGACGCCAAAGACTTGAAAAATTATAGAGCGATCAGCTTACTGTCCCTTTCCTACAAACTATTTAGTAAGGTAATCGCAAATAGAATCAGGAACACCTTAGACTTCTGTCAAGCAAAGGACCCGGCAGGATTCCGTAAAGGCTACTCAACAATAGATCATATTCACACAATTAATCAGGTGATAGAGAAATGTGCGGAATATAACTAACCCTTACATATAGCTTTCATTGATTACGAGAAAGCGTTTGATTCTGTCGAAACCTCAGCAGTCATGGAGGCATTACGGAACCAGGGCGTAGATGAGGCGTATGTAAAAATACTGAAAGATATCTATAGTGGCTCCACAGCCACCATAGTCCTCCATAAAGAGAGCAACAAAATCCCAATAAAGAAAGGCGTCAGGCAGGGAGATACAATCTCGCCAATGCTATTCACAGCGTGTTTACAGGAGGTATTCAGAGACCTGGATTGGGAAGAATTGGGGATAAAAGTTAATGGAGAATACCTTAGTAACTTGCGATTCGCTGATGATATTGCCTTGCTTAGTAACTCAGAGGACCTATTGCAATGCATGCTCAATGTCCTGGAGAGGCAAAGCAGAAGAGTGGGTCTAAAAATTAATCTGCAGAAAACTAAAGTAATGTTTAACAGTCTCGGAAGAGAACAGCAATTTACAATTGGTAGCGAGGCACTGGAAGTAGTAAGGGAATACATCTACTTAGGGCAGGTAGTGACGGCGGATCCGGATCGTCAGACGGAAATAATCAGAAGAATCAGGGAAGGGAAGCGTAGCAGGGGGCGGCAGAAAGTTAGGTGGGTGGATGAGATTAAGAAGTTTGCAGGGACGGCATGGCCACAATTAGTACATGACCGGGGTTGTTGGAGAAATATGGGAGAGGCCTTTGCCCTGCAGTGGGCGTAACCAGGCTGATGATGATGATGATGACAAAAGGCTTCAAAAATTTCCCGGTTTTTCTGATTGCTGAATTTGCGCAACACACGTGTTCGTTCGAAAAACGCCTTCAATGCTGGCTTGTGCGAGAAACGGCGAATGTGGTCGGTTAAAGGACCAGCGCCACTTAGTGGAGTAGCATTCCTGCGATGCTCTAGCAGGCGTTCATTCAGATGGTGACCGGTTTGGCCAATATAGCATTTCCCACAGGTGAAGGGAATACTATACTCAACACCAATGTCACATTCAACAAGGGCTTTGGTTTCTTTTACTTTGCAGGCTGGGTTCTTTTTGGATTCGTTTACAAGGCGACACATTCGTCCCAGTTGTTTTGGTGCTGAAAACACAACATGCACCCCGCACCTGTTGCCAACTTTCTTTAGGCTGCGCGAAACCTGGTTTGCCAATAGGCAATACGGCAGGGTGCTGTAGCGGGCGGGCGTCGTTTTTGTGCCTGCGCCTCCCACCAGTTTAAACCTTTCGAGTCTGGCTCTCTACCACCGAGGCAACGATTTCTCCGTGGAACCCAGTCTTCTCCAGACGCCTTAGCTGGGCTTCGATGCTCTAGCGAACTTGACGTGCGCAGGACTTTTCTAGAGCAGAGCGGATGCAGTTTTTTGCAGTAGCTCTTTTTACGATCTTACAGTGGGCCAATTGATAATTAAGAATTTTTTTTTCGACCGTGGCTTGTACTGCCAGCACACGCGTGCTTCGTGAAAGATAAGACACACATCAAGTTACTGGATCCGACCACCCTGCGGCTGTTCGTGCGTGAACTTCATTCCAAAGGCGTTGCTAGCAAAAATATCGAGAATGCTCATCGTACTATTACGATATTATCGGGAGATACTCACGAGACGAGCCGACGCGAGAACGACGATGAAGTGTGTCTGTGCTTTGGCGCGGGCGAGTGTCGGCCTGGCTGTCCGGCTCCAGTGTAAATAGCCTGTAAATAGCCTCTTTCATCTGTGTCTTTCTACACGTAACATTCTGGTGGAAGTTAGCGATCCCCGTCCTCACCACGGAACTCCGAAGTGGTCTGTACAACGAGCTTATCACCATGCCTCCCAGTGACGAGACCGCCTCTGCAACGGCTTCGGCTTGTCCAACTGCTCCAATCCTCACGGTTTACCAACATCGCCACCCTGGTGTGTTCTCTGACCTGGAGGGACAGGACGTTGACGACTGGATCAAGCTCTATAAACACGCCAGTGCTAATAATAGGAGGCACCCAAAAATTATGCTCGCCAATGTCATTTTTTATCTCGGCGGCACCCCACGCGTGTGGCACTAAACGCATGACGACGAGATAACCAGTGCGGACAGTTTCAAAGAAAAGCTACGGACACTGTTCGGCGACTCCATTGGCCGCAAGTTGCCGCGAGAAAGGCTCTTGCTTCTCGTGCTCAGACATCTACAGAGCCGTATGTTTCATGCATCCTCGAAGTCTTGGCTCTGCGCTGCAAAGCTGATGATGCTATGTCTGAAGCAGATAAAGTGTCACATGTTCTAAAAGGTATCGCCGACGACGCTTTCAATTTGCTTGTTTTCGGCAGCGTCTCGACTCTCGACGCCATCATGAAGGAATGCCGTCGCCTTGAACAAGCTAGGAGCCGCCACTTCACACATCAAGCGGCTACCCAACACTGCTGCCACGTGGACATGTGAGGGTCGACCGCGTCAAACCACCACCTGTGATAACGTAACCCGTATTGTTCGCCGCAAGCTCGAGGCCGCCTGTTCGCCAGCTTTTCCCACGACGCCTCCCGATCCGCCAGCAGTCACGATTGCGATGATTCAGGCCGTACTCAGACAAGAATTTGAGAACATGTCTCTGAACTCCGTGTGTTCAGCGTCTCAACCCAGCGTTCCCCAGTTCTCTACCGGCCCTCCTCGTCCCCGGCAGTCCTTTTCTGCCACATCTCGCCTTAACCCATCCGAAGGGTGTACCCCTGATGACAGGCTGATCTGCTTCCATTGCTGTCGCATCGGCCACTTCGCTCGTCACTGCCGCAACCGATGGCCACCACCTCCTCGGATATACGCCGCTACTTATTCCCGCACTTTTGGACCTTCTATTCTCTATGCCACCCGCCATGGACCCAATGCAGCTGATGCCACTCTCCGAACCTTCGCTACAGCCGCTTGCCCTCACCTCGACGCCATCAGTCTCGTTCGCCCCAACCCCGCCGCTTCTCTTCGCCGCCCATCGCCTCCCGGACCCAGCCGAAAAACTAGGCACTGCAGCTTCTGGAGGTGAAGCTGCGTTGTCGACCCTGCCCTCAAATCCTCTGCTCACGTTACCTACGAACCAAAACCTGCTTGACGTTGAGGGCTATCCTGTCACTGCATTCATCGATACGCGCACATCTTTCTATTATGAGTGCTGCCTTCCGACGACGACTGAACAAGCTCCTCACCCCAGCGTCGGCACGCGTCGTCCGCGTTGCGGATGGTGGTACTGTCCCTATCGTCGGCATGTGTATGGCGCATGTCAGCATCGCCGGCCTCCACACCCCTGTCCTCTTCACCATGATTGCTCATTGCCCCCACGACCTAATTCTCGGCCTCGACTTTCTCTCCGCGCATTCTGCTCTTATTGACTGCTCTGCCAGTACCCTTCGCCTTGAGTTCCCGCTTCTCGCAGAACCTTTGGACGCACCCCAGTGCGGCTTACGCCCCACCGGCTTTCTTCACCTGCCGCCAAAATCAATAGCCTTTATTGAACAGTTGTCTTACCCACCAGTTCATGATGGCGAGTAGCTCGTCACTCCTCTGCCCGACATTCCACTACTGTATGACGTTACCGTGCCTCACCGTATACCGACTATTACTGCAAACCACACTGGCATACCTATCTTTAACTTTGGATTGGTAAAGCGAATTCTACCGCAAGGCATTTGATTTGCCAACGTTGATTGTCTCGGCGTCCATCACGTGGCAGCGTTATCAACCGATGCTTCTTGCGAGCTTAGCAGGCCCGTCGCGCCAGCCTCGGGCGTCGATCCCAACATAAAGGAAAAGGTTGTGACGGGCCTGACCTCTGCGCAGGCTGAAGACCTTTGCCATGTATTATCGTCGTACAGAGATATTTTCGACTTCGACTATCGACCTTTAGGCCGGACGCTCGCGGTCAAGCATCGGATTCTTAATGGCGATGCTACGCCTATTCACCGACGACCGTATCGAGTTTCTGCTTCGGAACGCCGAGAAATTCAAAGTGAAGTAAACAAAGTGCAAGATAAAAACATCATGGAGCCTTCTTCAAGTCCCTGGGCGTCACCTGTGGCGTTGGTTAAGAAGGACGGCACATGGCGCTTGTGTGCAGACTACCGTCATCTGAACCACATAACTAAGAAGGATGTCTACCCGCTCCCACGTATAGACGGCGCCCTTGACTTCCTCCACGATTCCAGCTATTTCTCTTGTATTGATCTTCGTTCTGGATACTGGCAGATTGCTGTTGACGATATGGACAGAGAAAAAACCACGTTCATCACACCTGATGGCCTATACCAATTTAATGTAATGCCGTTTTGATTATGCAACGCCCCTGCCACCTTTGAGCGTATGATGGACTCCTTGCTCCAAGCTTTCAATTGGTCCACATGCCGCAGCTACCTTGACGACGTCATCGTCTTCTCACCAACGTTCGACACTCACCTTGAGCGTCTAACAACTATACTTGATGTATTTCGAAAGGCGAAGCTGCAACTTAACTCGTCCAAATGTCGTTTTGGCCACCACCAAATTACTCTTCTGGGCTATCTCGTTGATGCTTCCGGAGTACAGCCTGATCCCGACAAAAATCGTGCTGTCCGAGACTTTCCGGTTCCGAAGACAGCCGCATACGTCCGTAGTTTTGTAGGGCTATATATGCTCGTACTTCCTTCGATTTTTTTTAATTTTTTGCGACGATTGCTAGACCCCTCACTAATCCTTCGAAGAAAGGCGGACAATTCTCGTGGGGCATTTCAGAAGCCGCCGCCTTCTCTCGTCTCGTCACTCTTCTAGCCTCACCACCCATTCTCGCCCACTTCGACCCTGATGCCCCTACAGAATTGCGTACATATTCCAGCGCTCATGGCGTAGGTGCCGTCTTAGCCCAGCGTCAACGTGGCCAGAATCGCGTTTTTGCTTATGCGAGCCGCCTCCCAGCACCATATCGGAGCGCAACAATTCCATTACGGAACGAGAATGCCTTGCTGTTGTCTGGGCGGTTGCGAAGTTCCGTCCTTACCTTTACGGTCACCCTTTTTCCGTAGTCACTGACCATCATGCTCTCTTCTGGCTCTCATCGCTAAAATATCCTACAGGCCGGCTTGGTCGATGGGCTTTGAGGTTACAAGAATTTTCATATTCCGTGGTCTACAAGTCTGGCCACCTGCACCAAGACGCTGACAGCTTGTCGCGTTACCCTGTTGACGACTCTGACTCCTCCAATACTGCCAGTGCTGCTTGCGTATTCTGTGTATCACAGCTGCTTCATTTCGCCGAAGAGCAACGTCGTGACACCTACATCAGAGCACTCATCGACCGTTTTGAACACTCCCGCCGATGCCACTATACGCCTCTTCGTCCACCGCGACGGTACTCTGTACAGAGTAACTTCATCCTGACGGCTCTGAGTTCCTACTTGTCATACCTAAACACCTCCGCTCAACCGTTCTAGAAGAGCTTCACGACGCACCAACGGCAGGACACCTCGGCGTATCTCGAACCTATGACCGTATACGTCGCCGTTTTTTCTGGCCGGGCCTTGCCCATTCGGTATGACGCTACGTCGCCGCTTGTGAAAAAATAGATAAATTAGACACGCTCATGTGCAAACGTGTCAAAAGGGTGATCGGCGTGCCAATCACTGCTAGCACAGAGAAACTCATAACGTTGGGAGTACACAACACAACTTGGGAGTTAATAGAAGCACAAAGATCAGCACAAACTATCAGACTATCAAACTCCAAAGCAGGCAGAAGACTGCTGGATGCGGAAGGCCTCCGTCCTAGCTTCAATCAGGGAGATACCACGCAACTTGATATTCAAACAAGGAACTCCTTTATTGTGGACCCTTTTCCAAGAAATGTCCACCCCCAACACAACAAAGGTCGAAGGTTAGCGAGGGCTAGAACTCGCCTAAAGAACATACCCGGAACGGAGACCTTTGTTGACGTGGCGCGACATGCCAGTGCCAACAAATTTTCCGTAGCAATAGTCAATGACAGGGGAGAACTCCTCTCGGCAGCCTCACTGAAGACCTCCTCGATCGACGTGGCGGAACAGGCTGCTATAGCTCTCGCTTTACTTGACACAAAACGTACTGTGGCGTACACGAACTCCCGAGCAGCTATTAGAGCGTTCGCATCAGGATTGATAGCCAAAGAAGCAGCCAAGATTCTGAACGGCAAACACCCCTCTGACATTGTTCACCACATAGTCTGGTTCCTAGTTCACATGGGACCAGACGTATTACCGGGTCACCAGAATCCCAATGAGATAGCCCACAACCATGCACGAGGTTTCATATGTCGCGACGGGATGGTGTCTCGGGTGAGTTCAGGAGAGCTCGTTCACAGTGATCCTCTAGTTACTTTTCACGAACTCACATATCATTACAGAAGGAATAGGCAGAGTTTTCCCTTCCCCCACTATAAGCTCAACAGACCACAAGCTAGCACGCTCCGCATGCTCCAGATGGGGTCTTACCCCTCGAGGGGCTTTCTGAACATGCTCCACCTGAACATTGATCTACTTTGCCCAAATTGTGCCATTAAATATTGCTCATTAAGTCACATGCTCTGGCAGTGCCCTGTGTTACAGAATTTTAACCGAGAACACTGGACGGAGGCCATCACAGACCCGAAATAAAACGTCCAGCTCCTGGCTGTCCAGCGGGCCCGTGAACTAGCAGAGAGGCATGGCCTCTCTGTTCCAACATGGGACTAGCCAACGGCTGGGTAGGGACCTACCTAGCAGGCCGCCTGCCTAGCTCCTCAGGACCCCAATAAAGTTGTTTACTACTACTACTCCTACTGCTACTACACTGTGTGCAAAAACCTTTTAAAACATTGGCTTTTGACAATTCTAAATTCTGCAGTGTTAAGCGATGGCGCACCTACTCTATAAGCATTGAATTACCCAACAATGGTTTGTCTCTACTAAACCTCCAATTTTAATGAGTATCTTCTAAAATCGGTGCAACCACGAGTCACCACTGTCGCGAAACCTGCTTCGCACTTTCATCTGCGTAACTGGCTTTACAACACAACGAAATTCTGAGTTTAACGCGAAAGTATTAAAATTAAGAGTAATACATTCCTAATAACTAACAAAAGAAAGCATCGCTACTAATTACAAAAAAGAAAAAACACAAAGATGCGCCCAATTCAACATTACAGAGTTTTAGTTTAGAGGACGCCAAGCGTTGGGGCCCCTAGCGCTTGGGAACCTTTGCGTTTGGGTACGCAAGCAGAAACACAATGCCGCAAACGCAAGCCGCACTGAGGTCGCATGCGCTCGCAGCGCCATCAGTGTCTCATGGTTTCTGTGTTATCATATTTTGCAATATGAAGTCAAGCATATGAAGTAAACCGAACTATTTTTATTAAAAGCACTTGATATACATGCATATATATATGTATATATATATATATATATATATATAGAGAGAGAGAGAGAGAGAGAAACGATGTTTGTTGACTCTAGGCAAAAGATTTCGTGATTTCGTGAGGCCTTTCGGGATGCCTCCGTTTCCTGAATCGCCACAGTGAACCCTTTTTAGTTTTGCGTAATGGCCTGTTCCTCTGCGTCTACGCGCCGCGATGTGGCGACTTTCACGAGTTTTCTCTGCGCCGAACCTTTAGCTCCTTTGACCCTGCACCGTCTGAAAAATATTGCTTTGTCAGGTGGTCATCGAATGTGCCGCTAAACACCTTGAGCCTCGAGTTGCTCCCTGCTTGGCCACCATGGCATTCTCTCCATTTGGCTATTCCGGAACGTCGCTCAAGTGCGGAGGTACGAGGAAGCTTTTCAGCGTCTCCTTTACACTGTTTGGACTACTGAAACAAGCCTGGTCGCTGCAAGGAATGCCTTTCAGAATCGCCACTGTCTCTTCGTTCTCTATTCTCGACAATGCCAGGGAGTCACTCATGTGCTGGAGCATGAGGAAGGTATCCAGCCCTACACGGACCCTAATATGGTTGCCAGAACAAGCCTCGTCCCCGCAAGGAGAGCTCTCCGGGTTGGCCCCGTTTCGGAGTACACCTGTATTGCAGCGTCCTAAGCCCTGAGCGATATCCTCTGCGTTCTGCTCCGTCCGGTTCTTTCTCGGCTCGGTCGCTACCGTGTCCTGGCCTATCCTAGACGATTCTATAAAGTCGCCCATGTGCTCTGATGCAAGGAAGGTCTCCAGTGCCTCATTAACATTCTGATCGCTACTGGAACAAGCCTCGTATCCGCAAGAGACGCCTTCGGAATGGCACCCTCCTTTTAGACCGGCGACGGCCTCGCTTTCCTCCCACTCTGTCTCTTAGGGCTTCACCACCTCGCACTTTTCATGTTGTTCCTTCACTGGCGCAATCTGAGTTTCTTCCAAAGAAGAAAGTTTTCGCTGGTCACTCTGATTTTTTCCCTCTGGCTCCACAGAAATACCGAAATGACGCTGCAATGCCTGTTTAGCCAGATCGTACCTCTTGAAGTCGACATCAGAAAGGCGAGCTAAGCAACAGAACACGCTACAGGGAAGTACCCCCAACAACCCAACAGACCAAAAGTCACCGTCCAGCTGTACCTCTGCACAAACGTTCTCGAAAAAAAATCAAGAAACCTTTCTATGTTTTCGCCGTCCTCGAATATGTGCAGTCTAGGCCGTACATGCAGCCCCCTGAGATACTGGCTGGATTTCCCTATAAGTTTCCTCCATCCGTATTCTGTGCTGTTGCTTTCGCTCTTCCCTTTCGCGTTCTTTGTTCCGCCTTATTTCGGCTCCTTCCTCGCATTATATCCTCCAAAGCCTGCATGATCTCCTCATCATTTCTGCTGTTTGCCTCTATCGCGTCGATGACCTCCGCCTTCTGCATCTTTTTCCCACAATCAATCCCGAATTCCCCGCATATCGCGTTTATGTCCGTTCTGCGAAATTTCCTCCAATTCATGGCTACCTCTCTTTTGCCAACAAGTTTCTCAGGGAAGTAAGTGTTGAAGCAAGGTATCTTTCAACAAGGCTTCTAACAGCCCTTTTTACCAGGATGAACCATGTTAAGCCTGGCAACTCTCAAGGAGAAAAGGTCGTGCCCTCACCATGCCGAAGTCAAAGCGCTGCGCAGACTATCCCACCGCTGCCATCCAATGTTGCGACTCGGGGTTCGATGACGTGGAATTTACTTTGCCTCATGCTGGGGTGATTGAACGTGAGGATGGGTCCGATATTCAGGACGTTTTACGCACAAGTTTATATTACATAATTACAAGAAAATTCAAAGTAGTGCAGAAAGAGTTCATGAAGAAATTGTAGCAGCCGATCACTGCCGCCGTCCGTAGACCTTTTTATCCCCTGCATGGTCATTGTTCAGTTGCCTCGCCCAATCCGGCGGCAGGAGACCATTGACCGCAGGTCCCACCAATCCGGAGGTTTGTTGCCCCTTCCCTCCGAAGGGACCTTTGTTGGAAACACGCGCACATCACTGGGCACAAACAGGGGGATGGTATACTGACCCCTTCTCCGGCGTGGACGTGCCAGTTTGGGCGGCTGACAGGTGAAGTATTGTATCCTTGCTAATTGCCCAATTGAGAACGACCTTGACGAGGCCGTCGACCCGTTTCCCAAAATCGCATTATCTGTGACCGGAGGTTGTCGCGGGTTGATCGAAATGACAAAGAGGAAACACGAAAAGAGCGAAGGGGAATAACATCGGGAAACGCACTGCTACTAAATAACAGCCCATGTCGCAGCAAATAAGAATCTTCACTTTTTACCGCCTATAGCATTATGCACAGCTGCCGCGTATTGAGGCTGTTTAACCGCGGTGGAATTCCATGGTGTGGGAAAAAATGAAACAAGGGCAGTTGCCTTTCCCTGCCGCTGTACTCAGCACTACTATATTTCTACCCTCTTCTCCGACCAAACTGAGATGTACGAGTCATGCTCATTAGGATAGCGCGCCCTGTATTTCTGGCTGGGAAGCCAAAAGTCACAGGTCGTTAGTGTCAATATGTGAGCTACTGAAACAATACAGGTCCTCACCGCACGGCGTTGTTCTAGCGGTTGGCGCAGATATGTGTTCAGTAGATCAAATTTATTTATTTATTTATTTACTTAATTTCTTTATAGTGTGCACAGAAGGAAAGACAGAGACATTGCAGTGGCTTGTAGCCATGGAACTAAATGGTTAATACAATAAGTTGTTCCTATTTATACAGTGTTAGGTATTACACTCGCAAATGGAAAGTATTGCAACCAGAACATTAGTGAGACCAAGTGAGCAAAATGAAACGTGATTACACAATACCAGCTGCTAACAAAGTAAGAAAAATTCGCGAAGTTGCGGAACAGTAATACGCAGGTGCATAGATAATACAATGCTGAATCGCAGTGGAGGTTTCGGAGCAAAAGGTTCTGCTCTTTTATGAACATGTATGTTCCAATGGCACATCGGGAGCACGGATCACATGTTCCAATGACAGATCAAGAGCGAATCATTGCGCCGAGATCGCTCCGTCGAGCAGTCATGACCACTCCATTGAAATCGGCGGATTCGACCCGACGTCGGCATGACTTAATTCCTTCAACAGCTCTTGAATCATTTGTTTAGCAGACTATAAAATGTAGACAGACCAGGCGATGCTAGACAGTATGCTAACAATTGTTTTCGCCCCAATGATGGAGAGAAGGGCAAGCTGCTCAAAAAAAATAAAAGCATGCATGTGCTATTATTGCCAGACTTCTTTACTGCGATAGCAGTTATAAAGACACTCTGAGTAAATTTACGCCATCGTCGTCAGCCTGAGGTTTCTTATAAAGTTCAAGTGCTGTAAGATACGAGGAGGTGCGAGGAAAAGCATGTGATGGTCAGCTGAGAATGATGCTGGTTTGATGCGCGGCATCTTCCTGCTTGCCCGGTGTTGTGCACGCAAAGAAGGGGGAAGGAGAGGTGGGTGCGCCTTTTCTCTTCTAGCCTGGCCGTCGTCGCTGAGCATGGCACGGCTGAGCGTGGCTCCGCGCGCCCTATCTGGAAGGTAATTTGCGGCGGCTGTAAGGCTAAGGTGAGCCGGTATAGCTGGTAGTTTTGCGTGTGCTCTGTTCTTGCACGTCAAGTTTCGGAAATTAGTTGAAGCGAGAGGCAGCACGAAGCGTTCACTCACCGCCGCTGCCCCCCTGTATCACGCCAGCGTTGTGACAGCAAGTGTCCGCTGTCATAAAATGAGGTTTGTTGTGCACACGTGACACCGCACTCCTTAATTAGTAAGCGAATGTTTATCGCAATTTAAGGAGCAGATAAAACTATGAGCCTTACTTCAAGTAGTTACCAAATACTTTGCTATCGTTCCAACGCTCCACTTTTCAGCCGAAACTGCGACTTCTTATTCCTGAAAAAATCATTACTGGTAAAGCGGCCTATCGGGTTCAAGTAGTGAGAAAATTGTTCCGACAACGGCAAAGGCATTTGCCGCTTGCAAATGCACGTTGCACGATCTTTTTCGTTCGGCGAACCGAGAGGTTCAAAGATGTGAGCCTTACAGCGGAGGCCACTGCTTTGAGGGAAAGGTAACAGAGACCTTGGTTCTAGGTAAGCTGAAACACAGCGCTGACTTACAACCTTGGAAGGCTGGTGGTCAGCTGTGTGTGTGTCTTTCTTCGTTTATCCCGGTTTCCCGCGCTGTTCTTACTCTAAACACAGACAAGAGTGGGAGGGCTAACTGTACGAATATTTTCGCTGGATATTACCCACGAGCAATGCTACCTTTTCGAATGTTTGCTAGAGTGAGGACTGCACGAAGCGAAAGCATATTTAGAACTCATTTCATCATTTGAGAATGAAATGTACGGCTAGAATTTGCGATGCGCCCTAGGATACCTCCTGATTTTCTTACCAACACCTGCACTACTGCGACAACATAATTCTCGCTTCTGGACGACTTTTGCTGATTCACCAGTGTTCTGTGCTTCTGGGTTGCTTTTCCCTATTCCTTCATATTGCTTTGACCGAACATGTCTCAAGTTACCCTGTAAAGCCGGTTTCACTAACCTATTATTCTCTTGCGCAAAGTTCATCTTCGCCTTCTCATTGGGGTCGGTTATTTATTGCCTTCGATTGGAAACACAGATGCAGGCGCAGAATAGAAGGGAAATTTTCCCCCCCAAAAAAAAATCTTGCGGCAATGCATTATGAATGACTATAAAAGCGCTGCAAGTGCTCCGTAAAGAGACCCAGAGAGTCCACTAGGGAGTTGGCACTAAGCCCATAAGATCAGCGTTTTTGCAAACAATAATTTCTAGTATTTGATTGTAAAACGGCTGCTATTGATAATTGTCACTCGTAAATACAAAAGAGGCTGGCTGCAAGCTACTTGTCTTATTCATATTAACTTGCATAAAACAAGAATGAATAATTCAAACATCAAGCAGGAACCACTCCTATTTTTTCATCGTGTACAAGTCTTACGAGACGCATATGTTAGAGTGCGCTGTTTTAACGAGGCATTCAGTAGGCTAGCAAAACTTTTACTAGTTGCAAAAATACCTTGCTCATATTCTTTAATGCATGCATCTGTTTCAGCTACTCACTTTGTATTGTTTCTGCTGCACTCTTTAGAGGGTCACTGCTACTTGTGCCATGTGCAAGGTGAATGTTACATGCCACTACGAAATTCGCATATCTTTTCTCAAAGAAAAAGTAGCAAAGCGCAGACTGGCACAGCGCATTTAGGAATACAGACTTTTCGATCACACGCCAGAGAACGAGGGAGTCAGTGCCAATCGCTGAAGCCTAAGTGATACAGGTGTAACTATTTATTGCTAATGAGGAATGTACAAACTTGTTTCGAAAAAGTGAATAACTGCGGGTGGGTGCATTTGATGTGACATTTCTCTCAGAACGGCTGACGCTGCACTTCGTGATCAGCCACTTTCGCTCGGTGCACAGGCGCCCTAACATTTCACGATGTTGTGCTCCAAATGCGCTATATCGTACAACTGGCAAGACGTTACACGCAGTGTTCAGCGTGCACTCCTTTTGGGCTACACATTCCACGAAAAGCATTTATCACTATGCCACACCAAAAAAACAGGTAGTCCAGTCTTGTCAAGTCTTGTGGGATTGACTAAACATTTGCTGTATTTAGTTCCTATGCTTCAACTGTTTTGCCCTTTTAAATTGTAGCGCGAATTGCATATGCAAATAGGAACCGTGGGAAAATTCGCCCTTTACCTTAGCGGTGCTGCTACGTTTTCCGTATTTTTCTTGCCAGTCCTTGTTTGCTAATCGCTAACAGACTAAAATATCTCGTCCTTTTCTGCTGCGAGCAGGCAAGTTTCCCTTCCCGGACGGCCCGTCCCCCGAGATCCGGATCCTATTCATGACTGACGGCTACGGTGGTGGTAAGGGCTTCCATCTCGAATACAGGCAGCTGCCGTGCAAGTCTGGGCAACCTGCGAACGGCGACGGAGGACACAATGGTCAGGGCCCAGGTCCCGGCGATGGAGAGGGGGGCAACGGTAGCCCGGTGGGCACGTCCGCCGTGGCCAGCTCGGACCGCAAGCTCCACTGGGTCAAAGGCTTTCGCGAGAAGCCCGGCCTCGTCACAGCCAGCATATTCGTCGAGAACCGCGGCAATGCCACGACAAGCGACAGGTTCCTCCTAGACAATAAGAAGGCGTCCTGAGCGCCACCTTCTTGCTGATGCGCGAAACAATTAACTTTGCCGAAAACCGTTCGGTTCGTTCCAGATGAAGCTCGTGTGAGTGCAGCCGTCTCTCTGGTCTGGTATTCTCCGATATCGTCTTGTGAGTGTACCCAGTCATCGGGTTCATCCACTGAAGTAAACGGGACGGCATTCGGCTAGGCTTAATACTACTGTGTAACTGCGCCTGCTACATTTGCTGGCTGTGTCCTTGAGACATTCTCATAGTCGACGCTCGTCTTTTGCGCAATGTCACGTACTTACTGGAAAGTTTAAGTCTCATCGTATACGTTGCGTAAACACGTTTGTGTTGGCGTGGTGGGGTCTGATGCATGCTTGGTAACAATCACACTTAGCAGAATCGAAATTTCTCGCAGCCTGTATCATACTTTGCACAGTGGGCGAACAAGACTGCTACCCCTGCACATGCTCCAGATAACAGAAAATCTTCAAGCGACCATCATTATCTAAGCGAAGATTTAGCGTACAACAAATGAGACACCCCTTGTTCTCCTAATTTCACCTGGCTTATACCGCCATAAAAATCCCGAAGCATGATGACGCTAAATTAGGGGGTTTTACGTGCCAAAACCACTTTCTGATTATGAGGCACGCCGTAGTGGAGGACCCCGGAAATTTCGTCCACCTGAGGTTCTTTAACGTGCACCTAAATGCATGATGACGTTGTACTTGGATTAATACAACATTTTAGGGGTTGGGCAAGGTCTTGCACTGTTTAACTTAGCCATTTGGGGAAAAGGAAAAATCGGTTTGATGTGTTCGAACGACGACACACTGATTGCTTTTGAGGCATCAGTTGCAATCTTCAAACGCTACTAAGCAGAGAAGTACTCGGTGGACTAGTTAGTGGATGTGTTGATTTATAAAGGCCGATAAAACCCTCTATATAATGTCCTGTTCAAACGACTTTTTACGCTGCGATTCTCCTTAAGCTTTTATTTACGTCGTATGTGGCAGTAAGATAGACAGACGTGTCTGTAGGTCTGCATGCATCAACGCTTTTATCTAATGTCAGCAGGACGTCAGTATTGCACCTGGCGGCACTCTGGCGAATGGCATTTAGAAGCAGTCCCCCCCCCCCCCCAAATGTACCTTACTGGCTCTTGCATATTTAAACGAAATCTTCTCTATGCTGGTCATACAGGAATTTTTCTAACCTTGAAACCATAGAATTCTCCACATGACGTCCTGTCGCCGGTGATCATTCACCAACGGAGATTCTGGACATGCCATGTGTCTACTACAGGGCATCTTTCTTTCCACTCATGATTCTGGCAACACCTGCAGCCTATTTACGTAGCTCATGTAGGTTATTGACCACGTGTCCTTTATGTGAATGTCCCTCACAATGGTGTGAGGTCTATGCACATCTCCAGCAAGATTTCCAGCATGCAGCTATGCAGCTTGCACCAAGCGCCCGCAGCCTGCTAAAGGAGGCGCATTTTGCTACTCTTAATAGCAGCCAGCCGTCCTCTGCATAAATTCGCGCAGGGCACACTGGTACCGCTTCAACCAGTCGCACGCGGTGCGATTGCAATCATTTTATCAGGACACATTACCACCACAATGAATATACAAGAAGCCATGAGGTTACCAATGTTTTGTGTGTAATAAAAGAAAGGAATAATGAATTCAGTTGTGTTTCCGGTGACGCGAACGACTCGCTGGCTACGAACCACCCCGTCACGCAGCAACTTAGTCGAGTGGTTGGTTAATTGCCAGTAGATTCTGCGGGGGCAGTCACAGCTGCGTACTGCTGCTGTGAGCTTCAAGAGTGTGATAGACAGTCTGATAGGCAAGGCAACTCGTTTTCTTTGGACCTGTATTCCCAAATAACCAAGGCCATGAGGAAACACTTTCTACGTTGAGTTTGCTACCTTCCCGGAAAAAATGAGCATGTCTCACATGTACTGTTTTATAAATAAGTAGTGCCGTCTTAATGTAGTTGTTACCGAACACATTCCGCACTTCTCTGGATGCGGTGGAATTATCGATGCTGTGTGCTTCGTAGCACTATTGTTGCGGTTGTATAGTTACGTTAACGTTGGAACTGCACAAAACACCTACTCATTAAAAAAGCGGGCAATGTACAAATTTGGTGCGGCAGTGTTCGCCCCAGCTATTGTATTTTTTTTATCTAGTTCTGTTTTCTTCTGAGTACCTGGTATACCTAATTTTTATGTTTCATGAGTGAGTGAGTATGGCATGAATGGAGTAGTTTCCACAGCGCACCACCGCCGTATTCCCAAACAGCACCAACGTTCTGTGGCTTTGTACATGGTGAAGTTTGCGTCTGTACCAGTTTTCTTAATAGTTATTTTCAGTTTCGCCTAAACACACATTCCCACTTAGTTTTAAAAACCCGCAGTGATGATATACATCTGCTATTACAGTAAGTGTAATTGTAAACAATACCCTACACAACGGCATTATTAGTTTTCTCTCCAACAATATTACCTATTACAGAGCAAGAATTAATTCTTTCCATTCTAGAAGTCACACTCACGTTACTGGTCGCCAAGGCTTCCATTAGCTGTATCTTCGTATTTAGTCTTTTCTGCGCACCTTTTACTCCGGCATCCACAAGCCCAAATGAACTATGCCTCTTAATACGTGCACACTACTTATGCGGCACAACCATACTTTGACAGTGGCAAACCAATACCGTTGTGGTTGTTCCCACTCACGCCATGAGACACTAACAACAAAGGCTACCGCATATGGTAAACTTAGCTTCTTTGTCGATATTGCCGACAGTGCCGCAGGAAAAAGTATTCCGTTTTGGCCAGTTATTTATTGCGCACTTTAGGCCGAGCACCTTTATTCTTATAAATGCCAAATCGCATGACATCGGTGAAGCCCTAGATCACAAACTGGTTCGGTGCAGTAATGACAGGGTTGAGAAACCTCTTTCGATCCTGACCGATTTAGACAGTGTACTGAGTAATGATGAAACATCAAGATTTTAAGAAAACGCAAATGCAGTGGTATCCTTTATAACTGATATTTTTAGGCATGCTGAAAGAGTCGTCTTTCGAAATAGTCTATATTATTGTTTCTTATTTCGTGGTAGATTGGCCGCTGTTACTGTTGAGCCGTGATGTGACTTCTTCCGAAAAAAAATTGTTCTGCTGCACGTGGCGCGATGATGCGCATTACTGTGAACTAATTCATTGTCTGTGACATCGCATGCACTGAAATAAACTTCCTTATCGAGAGCTTACACATGTAGTTGTTTGTTTCGGTGCGTCGACCTGTTTCATCTATGGTTTGTTGAAACTCTGCGGAAGCGATCTTTTGCAAAAGGTAAGCATTGGTGGCATGATTTACAGCGGCATCTGCGACAAAACTGAGAAGATTGGCTAGTGAGCTTCGCCTGGCATCGTGGTCACCTGAACACACCACAAAAGTACCAAGCACTATACGGATAGCGAAATATGTAAAAGGGTAGATAATTCCGCACCCGGGGCACGCAG
Organism: Dermacentor albipictus; assembly: GCF_038994185.2. NCBI lineage: Eukaryota > Metazoa > Arthropoda > Arachnida > Ixodida > Ixodidae > Dermacentor > Dermacentor albipictus. The sequence goes on from NW_027225568.1 coordinate 585,700, forward strand.
CGTGGTAATGGGATTTATAGCCTGTGCTGGAATAAACAATCGCTTCGCAAAGCTTTATTGGCTGTGGGCCTAGTCGGGCTGAAATTAAATTTGTTCGAAGAACCTCGGCTGCGTAAACTTATGACGGCAACTGTGTCACTGAGAACCTGTAATACTTTTTATTCTGCACACCTAAATTTTCCATTCAGTGGCCTTCCGGCCAATGTCATGCAGTACCTCAGTGTGGCTAACATTAAGGACAGTCATCGCAGACATGGTGTGTGAACAATAACAACTTAGCTCTCATTAGCCCAAGTGAGGTACAATAAATACGTAAACAATAAAGGATATCAAAATTACCAATGAAATTTTAGACAGCACTGCTTCAAAACCAGGCCTGCTCGCCTCGTGTACGTCCCTAAGCTTTCTGGGAAATTGAAAGGCCAGTATTCCCGGGCGAAATAGCCATGATTTGCGCCACTCTAACAGAAGAGGAATGTGTAGCTTAGTGGTACCATATGAAAAGGCTCAGCTACCATTGTAGTACTGACGCACAGCAAATGACAACATTCAGCTTTGTTTAGATAGTGGAGAAAATTATAAACGTTGCTCAATGGGCGTTGGCGCGATCATGACAAATCCATCGTACGGGAATAGTACGTAAGCGATTTTAATACCCCTGTCAAGCGGGCAAGTTAGGGAGAGTGCACTCTATTTTAAGTGCACTTTCCCATATCTAAACGTCGCAAGCTGTGTGTACTCGCAGAAGAGTGCACTCCCGTCGAAGTGCGTTCACGGAACGCACTTTGCTCCTCGAGGACGTAGCCTCGCCGCCAGTGGTTTCAACGGTACAAAATGTAATGCATAGAAAAAGGACACAGAACCTAATTCTAGCTGTTGAACAGCTTTTAACAAAATAATCGTAGCATAACTCGCTGATATTCTGTTCTAGCAGGATCAAATGCCGCCTTGTCGCGCGCCACCATCTTGTTCTCGATTAGATAGGCATTCGTCTTGGCCGGCCTTGACTTGCAACTCTCCTATGATAAAAACACTTTAGTTTTTTTTTTGTTCAGTAAATATAGATTACGATTGTGCTTTATTTGTAATACAAATAAAGCAATCGCTTTTCAGTATTTTAAATATTATTCTACATCTTCAAAAAACATGGTTTTAGTCTGTCGCCATTTTTTTGAATGCGAGTCTGTTTTTCAGTTTAGCACCGCGTAGCCTAAGGTGTCACTCAAGGTCCCGATGGGCACTCCCCGTAAGTGTACTTAACTTGCCTGCTTGACAGGGGTATATTAAAGGAATATTTCTAGCGAACACCCACGTTCCTTTCTTATGTTTTTTAATAGTTAAAAAATTTAATTAGGAGTTTTACATGCCGAAACCACTTTCGGATTATGAGGCACGTTGTAGTGAGGGACTCCGAAAATTTGGACCACCTTGAGTTCTTTAACGTGCACCTAAATCTAAGTACACGGGTGTTTTCGCATTACGCCCCCATTGAAACGCGGCCGCCTTGGCAGGGATTCGATCCCGCGACCTCGTGCTTAGCAGTCGAACACCATAGCCACTAAGCAACCACGGCGGGTCATTGAATAGTTTAAACCCTTTAAAACAAGGGTTGTGTAATGGTATCACAGAAGTGCAGAAGAACTGTGCAAGTAGCTATATCGGGGTTCTGTGACCTGACTGGGATGGAGTCAGTAATGACGTGAACCGCAGAGTGGTATGGCAACTACCTGCCAGCTTTTTCTTATTTTTTTTTTACAAAAACGTTGGTGCGGATAAAAAGAAACTAAAGAAAAACCGCAACTAAATGACGTGCTTATTGTAACATTTCATCTGGCACAAAATTGATAATCTAAGCAGCCACAAAGTCAAAAAGAAATTGTTATGTTGCTGCGTGGGTCATATCGCGAGGCACCATCGCGGCAAGGCGTATCGGCAATAACCTTTTATTGCCGTCACGAAACAAACACAGAAATTTAATTATCGGGTTTCATTTGCCAAAACCACTTTCTGATTATGAAGCACGCCGTAGTAGAGGACTCCGGAAATTTTAAACACAGAACAGGGGAACTTGATAAGCACTGGAATATATACGTTCTTGGGGCCAGAAGTTGGCGCTCTTCAACACCAGGGTTGACTGACGAAGATACGTCATCCGCTGAACTCAGCGCCCAGAATCGGTACACAACACTCCTTCCCCCTTAGTTCGGACTCGACAATCAGCCAATGCCAGCACAAAGTCCCGAAGATGTTGGGGTGTCTTCCGGGCACGCTGCGAACGGCGTGGGCCCGTATATTCTACACTTTGCTCTGTTGGTGCTGGCTGAGGTGCTGCTATGTCGTCCGAAGGGAGCATGACTGTTGGTTGCTCCTCAGGTGGTAGCATGGCTGTTGGTTGCTCCTCAGGTTCACTGGGCTCTGGTGTCTTGCTGCTGCTCACTCCACCAGGTGAAGCGCTTTATGCAGGCCGGACCTCAGGCTGTCCTCTTTCAGGTACGGTTTCAGCTAACCTCATGGGAATGCTGCTCGGCCGACGAAGCTGGTCCACTTGCCGGCGAAACACGGTCATCCGGAAGAGCAATCTCATAAGATATCGGGCCAGTTGCTCTGGAAATCACAGCAGATACCCATGGTGGGCCCTGGCTGTAGTTACGTGCAAATACAGGGTCGTCGGGCTGGAATGGGCGTGGTGTAGGCAGAACTTCTGCCACCCGGGAGGACTTGTCAGGGGCCCGGTCTGGGTGCAGCCGATCCAGCATAGTAGACAGTCGGCGGCTCATCAACAACTCGCACGGGGAGCGTTTCGTGACAGTGTGCGGAGTTACATGCTGTTGTAGAGTGAAATCTACCAGGCGCTGTGCCCAGCTTTCTCGTATTATCCGTGATGACGCCTCTTTGGTGGTCCGTACCATCCTTTCGGCCTGCCCGTTCGTGGATGGATGGAACGGTGCAAATGTCACTTGGCGGATGAGGTTGGCATCCAAGAACCATCGAAATTCTGTGGATGTGAATTGCAGACCATTGTCGGAGACAAGGGTGTCTGGCAGGCCATGAGTTGCGAACAATCTTCGTAAGGTAGTGATTGCAGCACTCGATGTCACTGACGACATTGGTATGACCTCCAGCCATTTGGAATAAGAATCCACCACAATCAAAAAAGTCTGTTCTTGGAATGGACCAGCGAAATCTTTGTGCAGGCGTGACCATGGAGTCCGGGTCGTCTCCCATGGGTGCACAGGTGCCCGAAGCATCTCGGGCCGTGTTTCCTGGCAAGGAAAGCATCGCCGAACCCATTACTCAATGGCCGCATCCATGCCAGGCCACCATAGATAACTGCGGGCAAGCACTTTCATTCTGGCGATGCCGGGGTGTCCGACATGCAGAGCTTCGAGGAACCGGAAACGCAACTTCTGTGGAATCACCACACGATCACCCTGCAGTAAGCATCCCTTGTGGGCGGACACCTCATGTTGCCTGGACACGAATGGTGTGAACTCGGAGCGCACCTTGGCCACCCCTTCTACACCCAGCTGAGGACACGGGAGAGAATAGCATCCTTGACGGAGTGCTTAGCCACATCGTCTGCATGGACTGAAGATTCTGGAACTGCGTCCAGATGAATGACGACCTCCGCTGGCGAAGGGTCACCCTGGCACTGGTCCGCTTGAGGCAGTCTGCTGAGACCATCTGCGTGGCCTAACTGTTTTCCTGGTCGGTGGTGGAGAGTTTGCTGGTATCCATTCAGAAAAATTGACCAACGCAACATTCACGGTGAAAGCATCTGTGCAGTAGGTTCTCCGTTAAACCCTGGAAGATTCCAGGCGCGACGCTGACACCGAATTGTAATCGTCGAAGGCTGAAAGCACCCCGATGCGTCACAGTGGTCTGCGCCTCTGCAGATTCATCAGTCACTAGGAGCTGTGGGTAGGCCCGTGCTAAGTCTAGCTTCGCAAAGGCAGTTCCACCAGATAGGGATGTCAGCACGTGGTTCACAGCTGGTACCGGATACGAGTGCTGCTGCAAGGCTTTGTTGAGGGTGCATTGGAGTCTGCACAGATGCAGACGTCCCCATTTGTCTTCAGCGGCGTAACAATAGGGGTTTTCCAACGAGCGTGATCAACCGGCTCTAGGATTCCTTGTATCAGTTTGTCCAGTTCGGCGTCGATTTTCGGTCGCGGTGCCAAAGGAACCCTTCTTGCTTTCAGGCGGATAGGCACAACCTCAGCGTTAAGTGAAAACTGAACGGCTGGTCCTTTGTAGCCGCCCAGCGCCCCTCGAACACTGAGGCAAAGTCCCGGAATATGTTATCAAGTGAGGATGGTTGCTGATCGATGCGTTGCACTCCCGTGATATTGATACAGAGTGCCGGAAACCGATCCAGCCCGAGTAGACATGGGCGCTCGCCCTTGACAATGACCAGGCGCAATGGGCCGTCAAAATCTTTGAACTGCACTCGGACGGTACCAACTCCACGTGCAGCGATACGGTTGGCTTCATAGTCCCTCATGATAACATCAAGTGGCTGCAGGTTCTGGACACACCCCTTTGAAAAAATGCGTCTGGCTGTGGCGTCCGAGATAATAGAAAAAGTTGATCCCGAATCCACCTCCATCTGACACTGCGTGTCTTCGATTTTTACACTCACATGTATCTTCCTCTTGGCGGGTTTAGACACTTCGTTGATAGCAGTAACTGCCAAGTCGTCGCAGCATGAAATGTTTGTGCGAGGAGTGGTCTTGAATTGTTGCGTCTGGACTTGGTCTCTGGCATTTCTACGTGGGCTAAGCTGCCTCCGGGACCGGCATACCTTAGCAATATGTCCGGTTTTTCCACATACCCTGCACTGGGCACCGCGGAACCGACAGAGGCGGCGTTCGTGCGGGTCTCCACAGCTGGCGCAGGGGCCGCCCACCGATCTCTCGGTGTCCCATCGCTGAGTGGGGCTCGCACGTAACCGAAGAACATCTTCGGCGGTATCTTGCTCGCCATCATCGCCAGTCGTCGTCCCTTGATGCACGGGCTGAAAACGCGGCGCGCTGATGGTTTGAAACGAGGCTAGGCTGGCTCCCGGGCAATGGCCTCAGCAGCGACTGCTTCCTCGGCAGCACTGGTGAAAGACACCTTTTTTCGCCAGTAGTCGCCGCTTCACTGTGTCGCTCTGCAGTCCGAACACGAACCGATGCCGTAGCACGGTGTCGAGGTCGTTGAAGTTTCAGTGCTGTGCCGTCATTCGAAGAGCAGCGAGGTAGGCGGCGGGAGACTCACTTGGTGCCTGGTCGCAGCGATGGAATTCATATCGTCTGGCAAGCTCCGGTGGTTTCGGGGCTAGGTGGTCGCGCAGAACGGCGAGGATTCTTTCAAACGGTGTATCCTTCAGCTGGGCCGGTTCCACGAGCGCCCCGGCTAATTAAGAAGTGGCGGGACCGCAGCGGCTGAGGAATGCCGATCTCTTCTTGCTGGCGTCCGTAACGTCCTGCGCCTCAAGGAAGAACTGGAAACGTTCTACATAGTCCTCCCACTCTTCAGGGTGAGTGATATCGAAAGGCTCGAGCCCCTCCGTTGTGGTGGCCGTCATTGTGAACGAGTACGGACAGGAGCTAGCTTCCCGTTGCGGCGGTCTCATTCGATCCCATCTTCGTCGCCAGTGTTGCTGCGTGGGTCATATCGCGAGGCACCATCGCGACAAGGCGTATCGGCAGTAACCTTTTATTGCTGTCACGAAACAAACACAGAACAGGGGAACTTCACCCGTCGTGGTTGCTCAGTGGCTATGGTGTTGGGCTGCTGAGCACGAGGTCGCGGAATCGAATCCCGGCCACAGCGGCCGCATTTCTATGCGGGCGAAATGCGAAAACGCCCGTGTACTTAGATTTAGGTGCTCGTTAAAGAACCCCAGGGGGTCATAATTTCCGGAGTCCTCCACTACGGCGTGCCTCATAATCAAAAAGTAGTTTTGGCATGTAAAGCCCCATAATTTAACAGAAGAACTTGATAACCACTGGAATATGTACATTCTTGGGGCCAGAAGATAGCGCTCTGCAGCACCAGGGTTGACTGACAAAGATACGTCATCCGCTGAATTCAGCGGCCAGAATCGGTACACAACAGAAATGAAATGCGCAGCCGGCCTCTAACCTGTTTACGTACTGGAAACGTCAACAAGACAACCTTAGAGATCAAAGTAGCACATCTGCAAGTGCACGGCTAGCTTGATTGTATAAAAGTAGCAAAAATATATATTAAAAGCACATAGCTACGCAGAATTAACGTATGCCCATATACAAAGATATGCTTACGTCTCACGGGAATGAATCGCTGGTAACAAATTGTTTACAACGTGGATCGTGTTCTTCAAATGAGGTATTCCTTTGATAAATCACTGAGAAAACGACAAGCATGCATTCGGAAATAAACAGATTGTACAGAAACCAACCACGACGATTGTTACTGTAAGCGAATAAATGAACGAGCGAATGTACGATCGAGTGGCTGTCCCGTCCTCCTCCCTACCGCCCTTCCCCAAAACTTGGTAGCGCAAAAGCTAAGGCGCTACAGCTACCCCCGCTTTATAAACGCCTTTCACCTCAACTTGGTTTCCTAAAAATACTCGTGAATACGCGCCCTTCCCGAGGCGCCTTCGTTGTTGAGTCGAGGGACGCAAACAAGCCCTGTGAAGGCAGCCTGAACACTGTCAGCACATTCAATCGACTGTGAAGCTGCGTTTTCAGCGCAAACACAACCTCAAGACCCAGTTTTCAAATAACCATTGTTTTATACGATTTCATTGGAAGCATGCAAGTATGCTTACAGGTTTGGGCCTCGCGAACATAGCAGCTGGCGAAAGACGACACCCATGAAGCGATGAAGCGAGATCGCGAGCATCGCCGCACATTTCATGCACCGTTCCGACGCTTAGCGCGCTGTGCGCTCATACCCATCGATATCTCGGAATCACGTATGATATGCACATAAATTCATAGAAAAAAGTTATTACAGTTCTGCCGAACAGAACACGAGACCCAGGCGCGAGAACTCAGTCTGTTACCCACAACGTGCGCCAGCAGTGGGTCGGGGGTCTCGAAGGGATATGGCCGCAGCCTCCCAATGTTATCGGTATACCGCGTACCTTTGCAATACTCTGAATTGCGGTACCTCTAAGAACCTAACGTAAAATACAATATTAAGGATAGCTATAGGATATGAATGCGCCGTGTGTAATATATCAAGCAAATAGTTCCAGTCACGCCATAAAATTTATTTACTGTGACTGTTCGTTCACTACTATACACATTAAAAAGAGTAAGCTGAATTTCCATCCATTAACATGAGTCGTAAGGGCTCTAGACGGTGCCGTCCAATATTCCCACTATTCTCCGCACTGCTCCACCGTCATCAATACAGTGTAGTGATTGTCATTATCATAAAGCCATTTTCCATTCATCGTAAAGTCGCATCCCTTTAGAGCACGTACTGTTGGGCAGCTATATTTATGATGCACACATCAAAAGATTTCACCAACCTTCCCGCCAATGTCGCGAACCTCACTAGCCCGCCTAATTTTCAAGGCAAACATGTAAGGCATAATATATATCATGCCTTCAATATCTAATTATTATATGACACAGTGAAGAAAGTTGCCATGGATTTAGCAATATAGAAGTCCGTTCAACAACTCGACCATGGAACTGGCTTGTTCATCGTATCGTTATCAGAGATATCACCAGCCCCGCTCCCTTCTAAACCCAGAGGTTCAGAGCGTGAAAACACCGTGCTTCCGAGCCCAAAAGCCTCTGTTCCAACAGGAAGCTCGTGAACCTGTATCTCCCCCCTCCCTTTCCCCAGAGCCACGTTGACTGGTTGGTTCCAGTGTGAGGAAAGCTTGCCTTCGGTCACGTGGCCATGCAGTGGCCGTGACAACTGCTATTATGTTGGCCTGTTGATATAAAATTGGCAACCCTGGAACATACAAGTAATCTGGTTGGCGCCTACGTCTACTGCGGTAACACGCCTGTTTCCATTTTGTCAACGGGGCAGATGCGAGAAAGAGATACGCCATATGTCCCTGACACGCCTGCGCATGCGCGACTTGCGAAAGAAAATTGTGGGGACGGCGCTTAGGTACTACGGACGCGGACACGTTTTCGCCCTTTTGTCCCTATCCGAGCTGCACTATGCAACCGCAAATAAATAGTCCGGAATAGGTTCTACCTCCCTTCGCTTTTGTGGCGTAGCGGTTACGGTGCCGCGCATGGAATTAGGAGGTCAGTCTCTCAATGCATGTTAAAACGATTTTTTTTCCTTTTTTTACAGCAACTTTATGGATACTCCAGGCACATTTCCGTCATTGGTGTAGCCGTGATGTTCCATATAAGGTCCAAGGGCGATAACATCGTGCACCTCGCACCGTATGCTGTATGTGCGAATGAAAGCGTGCGAAGCTGAGCCACAGAACACATACAGCTGAGCCGACAATGGCGGCTCAATCTCGCGCGCTCAAGGGAGGAAAGCAGGGAGGAAGCGCGCCGTCTTTTGTCGCGCTCAAGGCACCAGAGGGCATTTTTAAATGAATGAATGAATGAATGAATGAATGAATGAATGAATGAATGAATGAATGAATGAATGAATGAATGAATGAATGAATGAATGTGTATTTTTTAGTGGCGCATGGCCAGGGATGGCCAAAGAGCGCCATGACTGATAATGTTTTCTTAAGCGCTGATTTGTGTGTTTCGATGGTGGGATGTAGCATGGCTGTAAAGTGCCCTGAAATCAATGTGTATCATAGAAGCGTAAAATGATATATATTATAAAATTATGATAGTGATATATGTAGTTGTCTATGGATATAGTACGCTTGATAAGTGGTCATGACGCTAAAATGCAAGACTGTGGAAATAGCTCCTATGCCTCCGGAAGGCCTTTGAGCCCAAAGGCTGGGAGGCAGGTGCTTTCTATTAAAGCAGTTACCGCAGCAGAAACCTCAGTTAAGGGGCTGTGCTACGGATTTCCTGGTGATATAACATGAAAACTACTTACATCTTTTAAAAATTCGAACAAGGACTGATATTTAAAGAGAGGTTCCATACCTATGAATATTTGAGGATGGAGTGGAATTCGCTGCCGATGTGGTAATGGAAATTGCTTTTTCCTATTTGTGTCTAATTCCCTGCATTGCATCAGGATGTGAAGCACGGTAAGTGGCTCACCACATTTATCACACGTGGGTGGGTCGCCACCGGACAAGAGGTATGAGTGTGTGCTGTATGTGTCTCCTATCCTGAGTCTGCAAAGTGTTACTTCTGTATGGCGGTTCTTTGATACCGGGGGCCAGTTGCCAAGATACGGCTTGATAACATGCAGTTTATTTTCTGTTTCCTTGTCCCACAAGTGCGGCCAGAAAGCCCTTAGCTTTTTTCTTATTGAGGGCGTATGGTCCATTACAGGGACAGTCGTGGAAGTGTTGGAGGCGTTCGTGTGGACGGATGTGGCTAGCTGGTCAGCCAACACGTTTCCCTCTATCTCTCGGTGCCCCGGCACCCGGCATACGACGATATACTGCTTGAACGCATAGGTGGTTAGTAATACTGAGTAAAGAGATACAATGACAGGGTTTTGATATTTTTTGACACTTTTCAAAGCGTTTACGACGCTCAAACAATCTGTGTATATAACTGCCTTTTGGATATTGGATTCTTTAATGTGCTTAATGGCGGCCAATATCGCGTAGGCCTCTGCTGTGAAAATACTTGTGCTAGGATTCAATACACCGGAATCCGAAAAGGATAGACTGACCGCTGCGTAAGACACGCCAGAATAACACTTTGATGCGTCTGTAAAAAATTCAGGAGAGGAGTATTTGAACTGTAATTCGAGGAAGTGCATTCGGATATGCGTGACAGGCGCGCGCTTTGTAACAGCTACGAAAGATGTATCACAGTGTATAAGTTGCCACTGCCAGGGCGGGGGCCGTATAACCGGGGGCATAAGGTGGTATTCAAGCAGTGGAACCCTTGTTTGTTCAGCTATGTTTCTAACACGTAGTGAGAAAGGCTTTGCCACTGTGGGCCGGTTGCGGAAAAGTTGAGAACTGAACAAATCATTTATAGTGGAATACGCGGGGTGCTCACTGTTTGCGTTCACTCTCAGAAAATACATAAAAGACGAATATGTTCTCTGCAGTTGAAGTGACCATTCATCCGATTCAACGTACAGGTTTTCCACTGGGCTTGTTCTGAAGGCGCCTGCGGACAGGCGAATTCCTCAGTGGTGGACAGGGTCTAGCATCTTCAGAGCAGTTGGAGTAGCCGACTGGTAAACTATGGCTCCATAGTCTAGCCGTGTGCGTATGAGGCTTTTATATAAGTTCATAAGACATATTCTATCACTGCCCCAGGTTGTGCGTGACAGCACCTTTAAGATATTCATTGTTTTCATGCATTTGTTTTATGATACTTTATGTGCTGTATAAAGGTTAATTTCGCGTCTAAGATTATACCTAAAAATTTATGTTCCATATTTACAGGCAGATGCTCACCATGCAACACAATTTCAGGATCAGGGGGCAGGCCTCTTTTTTTAGAGAAAACGACACATGTGCTTTTTTGTTGGTTCAGTCTGAACCCGTTCTCATCCGCCCATTTGGAGACATTTTCTAGAGCAAGCTGGACCTGTCGCTCACAGATTGCGAGAGAACTCGATTGAAATCCTATCTGCACATCGTCAACATATGATGAATATAAGATGTTACGTAACAGAATTCATTTTTACTATAAAGAGCGTGCAGCTGAGCACCCCGCCCTGCGGCACTCGTTTCCTGCACAAATTTTCGTGACAGAACGTTGCCCACTCGAACACGGAATGTGCGATTAGACAGATAACTTTCAATAACACTAAACATATTGCCCGGTATACCTAACTGTGAGAGGTCTCTCAATATCCCAAACCACCACGTAGTATCATAAGCTTTCTCCATATCTAAGAATACTGATAAAAAAACTGCTTATGAACAACAGCTTCACGGATACGTGCTTCGATACGTATGAGATGGTCACTTGTGGATCGACCCTCACGAAACCCGCACTGGTATGGGTGATGTGATAACTTTATTTGGAATCCGGCGATTGGGAGGCCCGGGCCTGGGGCCGCCTGGATGGCCACCTGGGAGCTGCTGCTCCCGTGCGGCTTCCTTGGCTCGCTGGACGGCCCAAAGTTGGTCTTGAAGTTCTGAGCTGAGCAGCACGGCCGACCACCGCGCCCGTAGATTGTCTGGGGAGACTGCCATTTTATTTTGGTATATTTCACATCCCCACAACATGTGTTGAAGGGTGGCTCTAACAGACTTGCATAGCTTGCACATATCGCTCTCGTACATATCGGGGTAGAAAGTTTTTAGATGCACGGGACTCGTATAAGTTTCTGTTTCTAGTCGCCTCCAAGTAACGGACTCAGCTCTGTTCAGTTTAGTGTGAGGCGGTGATAATGCTCGCCTCCGATTTCAATAGAATTTGGTAATATCACTAAATCTTGTTAATATATCTTTTTCTCTCCAGATTTCCTCCTCCGCGTTCTCCTGACCGATGGAAGTCACTCTTTGCTCAGCTCGGCGAGTAAGACCTCAAGCTTCGCGGTGCGCTACCTCGTTGAGGTTGACTGCGGGAATATCTGGGGTCGTATGTGCTGGGAACCAGATCAATTGCCTGCCGTTCTTCTCTGCATTGGAGAACTTTGCTTCATTGACTCTGATGATGTGCCATGCCTCAGGAGAGATCCTACCTTTTGCATAATTTCTAATGGCCGCTTGAGAATCGCTAATGATCTACTGAGCATTCGTGGAGACCAATGCTAGTGCAATGGCTACCTCCTCTGCGGTCTCGGAATGTTTGGTATTAACTGATACGCTTGTAAGGGGTTTTTGGGTGTGATCTACGATTACTGCTACATAGCTATTTCTGTCTGGGTATTCAGCCGCGTCTACGAAGGTTGCTCTGTCGTTTGACCCAAAGCTTCGGATAATTTTCTCTGCTCTACAGTTGCGTCTGCCGTCGTTGTAACCTGGATGCATGTTCTTGGGTATATTTGGTACTAGGAGTTTGTCACGAATTTCTCTCGTTATCGTCCTCTTTTTCCCGTATAGATTGTGACAATTCATTCCTAGTTTGCTTAGTATATGCCGTCCCGTTTTGGTTTTGGTTAGTCGCTCTGCTTGAGATGTTTGTTGTGCTTCTATGAGTTCGTCCAGTGTGTTGTGGAGTCCTAACTTTAGCAAGAGATCCGTGCTCGTACTGATGGGAATCTCTAGCGCTAGTTTGAATGCTTTTTTTATCAGGTTGTTAATTTTACGCTTTTCAGCTGCAAACCAATTGTGGAAGGCTGCTATGTATGTGATCTGACTGATTACGAATGATTGTATCAGCCGTATGATACTTTCTTCCTTCACACCTTGGTGCTTGTTAGTAATTCGTTTGATTAATCTCATGGTGTTTGTTACCTTTATGTCTAACGTCTTTACGGTTTCCCTATTTGTGCCTTTGTTCTCGATTACCAGACCCTGCACATTGAGCTGGTTGACTATTGGGATATTCCGCCCGTTCTTGGTGTGCAGCTTGATTTCCTCATGAGCCTTGTTTCTGTCGTATCCTTTGGGAGGCCTGCCTCTAAGTGTGGGGCGGTACAATAGAAGTTCAGATTTCTCTGCAGAGCATGTGAGGCCTGTTCCTATGAGGTGTTCCTCTACTGGGTTAATTGCAGTCTGGAGTCGTTGTTCTATTGAACCGTCGCTGCCATCACAGGTCCAGATAGTAATATCGTCCGCGTAGATTGTGTGATTCAGGGACTCTATGTGATTTAATTTTTCGGGGAGTCCCATCAAGACGAGATTAAACAGCATCGGCGAGATGACAGCGCCTTGCGGCGTGCCGCCCCCCCCCCCCCCATGTCGATCTCGGGCGACTTGAGCCCTCCGACGGAGATGACTGCTTTCCTATCTGATAGGAAGCTCTTGATGTAGTTATACGTCCGTTGCCCTAGTCCTATTCGTTTGACGTTTTCCAATATGGTTGCGTGGTTGGCATTATCGAAAGCTTTTTTAAGATCAAGGCCCAAGATGGCCCTTGTCGAGCGCGTGTTATAATCGATTATCTGATGCTTAAGTTGGAGCATCGCATCTTGTGTCGATAGATTATTGCGAAATCCTATCATTGTATCTGGGTATATGTTATTATCCTCTATGAAGTTGTCTACTTTGTTTAAAATTACATGTTCCATTAATTTTCCGATGCAGGATGTTAGGGAGATTGGTCTGAGGTTGTCTATCTCAAGCTTCTTACCAGGTTTTGGAATAAGCGTTATCGTCGCTTTCTTCCATTGAGCTGGCACTTCTCCCTTTACCCAACACTCGTTCATGTATTCTGTTAGTTTGGCTATCGATTCAGCATCCAGGTTCCTGAGAGTCTTGTTGGTTATACCGTCCGGGCCTGGGGCGGATTTGGTGTTTAACTTTTGTAGGGCCGCGCGGATTTCTGCCTCCGTGAGTTCCTCGTCTAATTTTGCGTTTGTATTCCCGTTGTAGCTAGGATAGATGCAAGGGGGTGCCTGTTTTAAGTATTTCTGCTGTAGTTCATTGAGAAATTCCTCTTCTGTAGCCTTATATGTGTGTATTAACTTCTTAATGGCTTGCATGTGATTTTTCTTGTTATTGTCATGGTCAAGCAGGAACCTGAGCATATGCCAGGTTTTGCCGGTGCTTAATTGTCCGTCCATGGAATTACATATCTCGTCCCATTGTTGTTTGGTCAATTGCTTAGCATGTTCTTCTATTTTTTGTTCAGGAGTGCTATGCGCTTTCTTAACTTTCTGTTATGCTTCTGACCGCTAAGTCTATTCTGAAGTGACTGCTTAGCTTCCCACATGTGGACAAGCCTGCTTTCACATTTATCCAAGTTAGATTCAGGTGGTGCTATTTTTGTGGCAGCTTTGATGTCATCACTGAGTTCCTTAGTCCATTGTTCTATGTCTGCGATTGGTCGTTGATGTGTCTTCTCTCGCGTTCTACGAAATAGTTCCCAGTCTACTAATTTGATCTGTCGTTCCTTGGGTCTATTCGGCCCTTCTCTGACGCGTAACTCCAATATGCGGTGGTCACTACACAAATCTTCCAGTGTGTTGTGCCACGTCGCCTTTTCAATATTCTTGGTAAAGGTTAGGTCTGGGGTTGTGTCCCTGTTTAGCGCCGTGCCTACTCTGGTTGGAGTGGCGGGGTCTGTGACGAGCGTGAGGCCTAATTCTTGCGAGTCGTTCCATAAGTCTCTTCCTTTTGCTCTGGTATATAAGTATCCCCACGTGGTGTGTGGGGCATTAAAGTCTCCTCCTATAACTACCAGATTTTCTCCAGCAAGTCTGAGTGTTTTCTGGAATAGGTTCTTGAATTTGTGTTTATGTAGCATGGGGTTAATATAAATGTTGAGAATAAATAAGCTACGTCCTGTCTTTTTTTTGTGGGATGAGTTCCAATAGAATATTGTCAATGTGCGTTATGCCTGTGCTGTGCTGCATGCAAGTTGTGTTTCTTTTTACCAGCGTAGTTAATGCCCTGGTGTCCCCTTCGGCATAGCCAAAAGCTCTGTATCCTGCTAGCTTTGCAATCCCGTGTGTTTCCTGCAGAATTATGACGTCTGGTGTATCCTTGTCTGTCAAATACAGCTGCAAAACTGACTTTTTGTTTTCGTAGCTTCTACAATTCCACTGCCATATCCTGAACCCTTCTTTAGCGCGCCTCATTTCGGGTGCGACCATGGGAGGGAGACGGGAGGTTGGAGAGAAGCTGATATTGTATAATTATGTGGTTGTGAATTGGGTAAGGATTGTGGTGCTTCTGACGCAACGGAGGGGAGTCCATTACCTGGTGACTGGTGTAGCGTTCCTATTTAAAGGACACAGTAGACGTAAAGCATTGCTGTGGAACTGGCGTCCATCTTGTCTAAATTTTTATTCCCACTTCATTCTTCTCTTCTCCTGTCTCCCGGTTCTCGTGCTTCTTCATCTTCTATTCGAAGGCTCATACCGCTTCACCCTTCCAGGTTTCTTTTGCTAACCCCTCCTGGGGTAATACTTGAAAACGTTTCCAATCGAAGCACATTCAACTGCGCCCCGTTCACCAATGTACCACACAGTCTTCAATATTCCTTTCTGAGTGGCTGTCTTTGTCACAGAGTAAGGACCATAAAATTTGGCACTGGATTCTCTTACTCCTTTCCTAACTAGAATGAGGTCGGTGACTTGAATGTCTGGGATATCTAAGCAATGTCTCTTGTCAAAATTTTGTTTCATTCGTTTACGGTACCTCTCCTCCTGCGATTTTTGTTTCCTCTCCTCGACGATCTTGAGATTTTCTAACAGCCCCAATTCACGGTCCGCCTGAAGAATAGGGGTCTCTCCTGAAGAAGCGAACTGCGGGCTACATCCCAAGCCACTGGTGTAGGAGCGATTGTGATGTCGTACAGCTGCTTCTAAAGAGCATTTCCAACCACCAGGGAAACTATCGTACATCCTGATGTATTGTTTTACATCTCGTATAGCACGCTCTGCAAGCCCATTCGCTGCGGGATGGTATGGCGCACAGAATTTGATTGATATATTATGGTCTCGAGCCCATCTTGCTAGCTTTTCACTCTTGAACGCTGGACCGTTGTCACATACAATCGTCCTGGTTGTCCTAAACATTTCCCGTTCGAGAAGGGCTATGACACTATTCGCATCTTCTTTTCCTGCCCGTGCCGCGACCATCCTGGTGCATTCATCTATGGCCAGAAGAAAAGCTTGCGTTTTTCGGACTCCTTCTCGTTTCTTATTCAGCTCGGCAAAATCAAGGTGTATAACTTCAAAAGGCACGTTCGAGTGGCAAGGTATTATCATGGCGTCCGTAGGCTGCTTATATTTCACTTTGTTGACTTGACAAAGGTGGCATGAACGAACGTATTGCTTGACGTCTTCTTTCATGTGAGGCCACGTAAATCTCTTGATTAGCTTGTTGTAGGTGCGCCAAAATCCGTCGTGTCCTCCAGATTCTGGGCTATCGTGGTACAAATAAAGAACCTTTGAAATCAGCGTTGGCGGGACTTGATAGCGACCTTCCATAAACATCAATTGTTCAGTGCCTTCCCACAATTTTACTTCATTGATTTCTTCAGATTGTTCGGCCTGTATCATCAGTCTAGACAATGCATCTGCATCAGTCAAAAGGGGTCCAGGTCTGTGGGAGATGGTGAAATCAAATTGCTGCAAATAGTTCACCCATCTGGCGATACGTCCCTTAGGTTGGGTCATATTCAAGAGATGAGTGAGGGCCTGGTGATCGGTGAACAAAGTAAACTTCGCACCTTCTAGGTACGTACGGAAGTACTGAATTGCTTTAAGGACTGCAAGCGCTTCCTTTTCAGTAGTGGTGTAGTTGACTTCAGGTGGCTTGAGGGTGTAGCTGTAGTAGCCTACTACGTGTCGCTTTTCTCGGCCGGATGCTTCTGGACATTTCTGGTACAAGACTGCACCTGTTCCATAATGTGAGGCGTCGGTATTCAGTTCAAAGGGTAAAGTGAAATCTGGTATGCGTAGAATAGGGTCAGCAGAGATTCTGTGCACCAGATCACGGTAGACTCTCTCACATTCCTTATCCCACACAAATGGAACTGCTTTCTGTGTTAGGCGCGTGAGGCATCTTGTTTTTATGGCAAAGTCTTTTATGAAAGGTCTGAAATGTCCTGCTAATCCCAAAAACACACGCAATGAGTGGACGTCATATGGTTTTACCAGTTGGGATATCCTCTCAACGGACTCTTGTTTCGTGCTTTTGGTAGTCCCATCAAAGACTCTTCCAAGAAACACAACTTTTCTTTGAAAGAACGCACTTTTCTTAAAATTAACCTTGAGGTGTGCCAAGCTCAAGGCATTTAATACCTGGGACAGGTGTTCCTGATGCTCTGCCTCTGTTTTGGAGAAGACGATAATATCGTCGATGTACACGTTACAAAAGACACCTAGGAAAGGCTTCAGGACTTCGTTCATTATCTTCTGGAACCATGCTGGTGAGTTTTTCCAGCCGAAAGGAAGCCGGTTATACTCGTACAGGTCGAAGGGTGTGATAAAAGCAGTGTACATTTTTGTTTCTTCGGTTAGCGGGATCTGCCAGAAACCTTTGCACAAGTCAATACGTGAAAAACATCGGCAACCACCTGTCTCATCTATAATCGTGTCTATCTTCGGCATGGGAAATGGTATAAGCTCTGTCTGGCGGTTGAGAACCCTGTAATCTGTGCACAGTCTGAAAGTTCCATCTTCTTTCGGCGCAATAGTTATGGGAGAGGCGAAGGGTGACACCGAAGGCCGGATTATATTCGCGTCTAGCATCTCCTGCAATTCCTTCTTCAACCATATCTTGCGCTCTCTTGACATGTTATAAGGCGATTTTCGGATGACAGTCTTGTCGGTTAGTTCGAAAGGCACCTTGTGTGACGTCATCGCTGGTGGGTAGCTTCCTATGCATACCAGTTCAGGATAGGTCGTTGCAATATCCCTCGCGCACTTGACAACTCGCAGGTTATCTTTTCTATCAGGCTGTGTCTCTTGCCTTGATAGTCCTTCCACTACAACAGCATCGTCCCAGTAAACGTTGATTTTTAGTTTCTTTATATCTGGTCTGGATAGCAGAAAGTCATACGTCACCCCCTCAATCACCAGTACTTCACTCTCTATTTGATGACCTTGGAACTCGATGTTTACTGAGGCCCATTGATTATGCATTGTCACTTTTCCTTCGTAGCCTTGCACCCGTAGTACTCTTCCACTATGCAGGTGACTTGCATCTACCAGCTTGGCATTAATTATAGACACAGAGGCACCGCTGTCAACCAAAGCCATCATATGTCTGTTTCCCACTTTGACAGGGATGTGAAGTAGGCTAGAGCAAGTTAAATAAACAGTCTCAGTTGTGGTCAGCGGGTCGGACTGATCACCCTTGTTTATCAGTTTTGTTGTCGTCGGAGCCTCTTCAGCGTCCGAAAGGAGGGGAACGGGGTCGCTGTCGACGTTATGCACCCGACCTCTGGGAGCGCGCCAACCCAAGTTCTCTGTGCCGCCTGCAAGACGGCGCGGTTCTCGCTGATTACGGCTTGACCAATCCGCGCCGGACCGTGTGAAGCGACCGCTTGAGCTAGCGTTTATATTTTCTTCTGAAGTAAATTATATGTCGTGAAGGCACTCCAGGAGCCCGTCCATAGTTTTAGGTGACCGTATTTGCACTTGCTTCAGGACTTGCGCGTGCAGTCCGTGCATTATTAGTGCTACTACGGCAGACGGAGGAAGCAGAGGCTCGGCCAGCTTTAAAAGGCGGCATTTGTCAAAGAAATACTCGACGAGGGAGCCTTGCTTGAATTTGAAATTAAGCGCGGCGTCCCACCTTTGCACTGGGTTGCTTCGGAATGTCGTCAAGAATTTTTCTTTCCACTGATTCCAAGAGTTGCCAGCCTCTTCAATAATGTGCAAATCATACCACTTCCGTGCAACACCGCTTAAGTAACTACGCATGTTATTAATCTTGTCCTCATTAGAGTGCCAGTTGTTCTTCCCAGCAGCATAGTCATAGAATTCAAGCCAACCTTCTGGACTTGATGACATGCCGTCGAATGCATCGGGTTCTACAAATTTAGTCACTGACTTCTCAGCGTTTAAAGAGCTTATAAGCGATGTCACCAGCTGGTTTTGTTGCGAAATCTGTTCTTGTTGTAGCCGAAGTGCTTTCAAAACGAGGCTCACCTCTTCCGTCGACGACTGTGATCCAGAGTCCTGTCGACGCATCGGTTGAAGAACTAATTCGTCGAAGATCACCAGAGGCAAGTTCACGTTCACAGCACCCTTCCGACGTAGTTCATCAGGGTCCATGGAAGCCTTCTCTAAAACCAGGTTCATGAGTTCTGCCGAGTTGAGTTCGCGAGGTAGTTCCACCGCTGGTTCATCTTCAGCTTGGTAGCTCGAAAAGATGATCTTGTCCGCGGAGGTCTCCTCAAGGAAAAATCTCACCCACATGTTGGAGTTCGCTGTCGGCTGCGCCAAAATAATGTAGCGTTCCTATTTAAAGGACACAATAGACGTAAAGCATTGCTGTGGAACTGGCGTCCATCTTGTCTACATTTTTATTCCCACTTCATTCTTCTCTTCTCCTGTCTCCCGGTTCTCGTGCTTCTTCATCTTCTATTCGAAGGCTCATACCGCTTCAACTGGTTTGCCTCTAGGATGTCTAATCTACTCATAATTGCTGCTATTGCCTTAGCTCTTTGATTCATCATTTCGTCCCGTTTTTCATTTGACTTTTGTATTTCTGCTACGCTCTTTTGAATATCGGATAATGCTTTATCTACCACTGCGTTATCTTGTTTATCACTGATGGCTTGGGCCTTGCGTTTGAGTGGAGGGGGCTCATCCCCTTCGTCCATCTTATTGTCCGGGATTTCAAATGGCTCTTTCGTGCTCGCGTGTGAAGTGGGAGTTACCTGATTTATTTGGTTTTTTCCTTCCTTAAGAATTTTGATTTCATCGCTCATACGTGCTAGCAAAATCCTCAACTGCGCGTTCTCGTGTTTTAGTTGCTTGATCTCGTTATCAATGGCAGTCTCCCCAACAGCCCCCGGGCGCACGCCATCGACCACGTCTGCCCAGCTCACCGTGTTAGTCTGGTTTGCTGAAGAGGATGGCCTAGTCCTGGACCTGGATCTGGATCGTGTCCCCGGTGTCCTGGAGCCGGACCGGGATAAGGATCTGGTGGTGGATGGAGACCTTGTTCTCGATCTGGAGCGTCGTTCCCTGGCGTTTAGGAGGCCAGGCGTTCCGCGAGACTCTGCTCTGTCTTCTCTTGAGATAGCGTCTTCATGTTCTTTCGTTCTCGTTGCAGTCTGTGCCATTGTCTCTGTTTAACGATGAAGGGCTTTTTGAATTTGGCTTTGCACGTCTTGTCTGCGGTTGGATGGTCCTCGCCGCACAACTGACATTTAGGTTGGCACCTGTGGTCTTTATCTGGGTTTGATGTTCCACATCCCGCACAAATCTTGTTGTCAGGGTTGGGGCATACATCTCCACTGTGTGCAAGTCTGTTGCATTGGTGACAGAAATCCACTTGTTTCCTGTACACGGAGCAAGGGAGTAGCGCTGCCCTGTATCGGACGTACATGGGCACTTTGTGTCCTTCAAAGAGCACAATCACTGTGGTAGTATTACTGAGTTTCTTTGCTGCTATCGCCGTTGGGTTTTTACTCGTAACCACCGCTGCTGTGATGTCTCTTGGGCCCTCGTCGAGTGGGATTCCTCTGATGACTCCTTTGGCCGTCATGTCAGGCGCTGTCTCGTAAGCATTGGTCTCGTAAAACTTGTCTTGAATCTTGATACGTGCTACTTCCTCATATTTGTTTGCACGCTCTTGATCCGAGGTACTGACGATGAGGATATTCTGATAATTGTTGGGGCAGACAATGTCCTCCTCCCTTTCGTCTCGAGGAATACCTGCCGCATCTTGTACAGCAGCTGTGAGGGGAACCGCTGTGTGAGGGGGTGCTCGGATAATTTGAGTCCTCCACGCGGTCTGATCACAATCTTGTAATCCCCTCTTGGCAATTGTGGCATTCGGCTTGCCTAGCGTATTTGCTCTAGCCTGCCTTTCCATGGGTTATTGTTGCGCTTGTCGAGCCGCGTCGCCGCCAAGGTGCTCTCGCGATGTTGGGAGGTTCGCCGGTTTCATCTTCTGTGTCTGACCTCCTTCCATCCCTTGCTTGTATCCATTTCTTCCTGGGATATGCTGCGCCCCTCTACGGTGACTTCCATCATTGAGAAAATGATCGGCAATTGTTGAGGAAGCCGGCTCCGGTGCGTGGCCTCGCGGCTCTCCCGCCATGAGGTCCGGCCAAAATATTGTCGTAGAGGCTTGAAAAATGGGAATCCCACCTGGTTTTCGGTATCCACTTGTTCCTGGGAATGAGCTGAGTCCGTTGGCGTGCAATAGCGGGTGGCTTTTTGGCGACTTGCGCTAGAAGAACATTCGTGGAATATGGAGCCGACGTGATGTGCATCCGCTCCCTCCGGCTTCTTCTTCTTCTTCCCCACTGGTATAGGTCGAGCAATTTATTTGATTCGAGGATACGTGGTAGGCGACAGTTAATCATCTTTTCGAATACTTTGCAGAGGCAACTTGTTAGCGCTAAGGGTCAGTAACTTGATACAGAAGAAGGATCCTTCCCGTGCTTGAGAATTGGAATTACAATAGCCTCCTTCCAAACACAGGGGATCTCGCCGGAAAACCATATAACGTTGTATAGGTAAAGGAGGATTTTCTGTATTTCGGGTCGTAGTGTTTTTAACATCTCATATATTACGCGGTCTGAACCTGGGGCGGATGTATTACAAGAGTTCAGTGCTGTCTGCGATTCTGCTATGCAGAAAGTATCGTTGTACGCCGCACTTTTAGCAGATTTTCTTTCTAATTTTTGCTGTTCTATTTGTGTTTTGTACTTTAGGAAGGTTTCGGAGTAGTGTGAAGAACTTGATATGTATTCAAAATGTGCACCGAGAAAGTTGGCTTGATCTTCAAGGCTTTCCCCGTGGCTATTTACTAGAGGTAAGGAATAAGTTTGTTGCCCGTTAACTTTCTTCACTCTATTCCACTTTTCTCTCATCTGTATGCGAGTTGATGCTTGATATAAACTTTGCCCAGCTCTCTCGTCTTGCTTGTGGGCGCGTTCTCCTTGCCTGGGATTCGACATGCTTAAAGTTTTCCAAGTTTTCTGCTGTTGGCGAATCGCGAAGCAGTGCCCACGCTTTGTTCTGCTTCCTCCGTGCTTGCCTACATGCATCGTTCCACCAGGGAACACGCCGCTTGGAACCCATGCCGCTCGCTTGAGTAATACATTTACAGGCGGCATCCAATATAAAAGCTGTAAAATATGCAACAGCATCATCTATGGTTATACCAGACATCTCAGTCCAAGTCATATGCGTAAGAGTTCGGTACCGTTCCCAATCGGCTGTGTCAATCTTCCACCGAGGGACCTGCGGGGGAAGTTGATCTTGTTTCGGCGTAGTTAGGATTATTGGGAAGTGGTCACTTCCATGCGGGTTGTTGAGCACATTCCATTTAAAATATGGTAAAAGCGTCGGCGATAAAATGCTAAAATCTATGGCAGAGTATGACTTGTTGGCTAGGTTAAAATGTTTGGGCTCCTTCGTGTTCAACAGACATGTTCCGGAGGAAAAAAGCACCTGTTCAATGACGCGATCTCGCGCATCACAGCGTGAATCGCCCCACGAACTACTGTGTGCATTAAAATCACCGAGAATCATATAGGGCTCCGGGAGCTCATCTATAATGATTCTAAGTCGCGTCTGTGGAGCTGATAATGTGGTGGTATGTACAAAAAGCAGATGGTAATGAGTTTATTTAAAAGTACAGCTCGAACGGCCACGGCCTCAAGGGCCGTTTGGAGCCTCAAATGCTGACATGCTACACTTCTATCAGCAATGATAGCTACACCGCCAGATGATGTGACAGCATCCTCGCGGTCTTTCCGGAAAGTCATGTATTGTCGGAGGAAGTTAGTGTGCTTGGAAATTAGGTGGGTTTCTTGCACACACAGCACTTTAGGTTTCAACTTACAGAGAATTTCTTGGATGTCTTGTAGGTTTCTTAATAATGCTCTGATATTCCACTGTATGATGTCATCCATGCTGAAAAAAAAGTTGTGCTGTGTGTCTCAAGACAGAGGAGAATGACATTACTTTACAGGGCCTTTGTTAGGCCCTGTAATTGGTGTTTTGTCCTTTTTGGAGCGGTCAAGAGAACCTCGCCGCACCTTCGGCGCTACTTGCGCCGTTTGGCTTGGACTGGTGTCCATAGCCTCTTGCGAGGCACGGGACACCCGCTCCAGAGAGCGATGTGTGCCTCGCGTAGACTTCGTCTCAAGCGACGGAGTCTTCGTCCCCACGGGGCCGGAGGTCGACAGGACCTCTGTGGCCTCTGTGGTGCCCTGGCTGCTGCCGGAGCTTGAAGAGGCCACTGGTGTGGACACTTTGAGAGATGGCAAGGCAGCGTTGGCTGCTCCCACCGTAGGGGCGGGTGGCATTAGCCTCGACACGCTACGCATGGTCCGGGCTGCCGCCAGAGGCCGTTGTGGTGCCGTCCCCCGTTGCACCACTTCAGCGAAAGATGTTTTCAGTGAAAATAACGAAGAGACCCTTTGTCTTGCTTCACGAAATGTTATGTTGTCCTTAAATTTTACCGTAATTATTTCTTTTTCTATCTTCCAGGCTGGATAAGCTCTGGAGTACGCAGGGTGACTGCCGTCGCAGTTCGCACAATGTACCTCATTATTGCAGTCGTCAGCAGAGTGACCGATTGCGCCGCACTTTGCGCACATAAGCTGTCCTCGGCAGCTCTCGGATGCGTGACCAAATCTCTGACCTTTGAAGCAACGTCGCGGGTTAGGAATGTAGGGTCGAACATGTAGTTTTACATAGCCGGTTTCAAGAGTCTCGGGTAAAGTAGTTGAGCTGAAAGTGAGTATTAAATGCTTTGTTGGGATTTCATTGTCATTCCGTCTGATTTCGATGCGCTGCACATGGATTACGCCTTGGTCCTTCCATCCGTCCAGGAGTTCTTCTTCATTCAGTGTCATTAGGTCTTCATCTGAAACTGCGCCTTTGACTGTGTTCACAGTTCGATGTACGCTGACAGAAACAGGGATGTTACCAAAGGCTACGAGGTGTGCAAGTCTGTTGTATTGCTCCTTGTCTTTTAGTTCGAGGAGCTCCAATGGTCTCTTTTAGGCACTTGGCGACAAGAAATGGTGAGATTACTCTAGCTTTGGTAGATAACTGTTCACAGCGAAGTACGTGGAATGTCAGGAAAGTTTCTTTGTTTTGGGGAATGAATAGCGAGGTTGTGTCGGTGCGTACCCTTTTCGAGGCACGATCGGGTGAAAACGGCATCGAGGATCCCATGGGAAAAAGTAAGTTGTTCGGCAACGGCGTCTGCCACCCACCACGGAGCCCAACAAGGGGACGTGGCAGAACATGTAAACAAGTCTGCACAGCGCCAGCAGTATGCCGTTACTATAACCCAATATGGTATACCCAAGGTAGGACAGCCAGACCAGGTTAACCCTTGCCGCCAGGAAAAGTCGAAGTGAATGGAAAAGATGAGAAGACAGAAAAGCTCAAAAGAGGAAGAGAAAGACGAAGATGAGGGTAGAGAGAGACAGGAAATGGCGACTGCCGGTTTCCTCCAGGTGGGTCAGTCTGGAGGTGCCGTCTATGTGAAGCAGAGGCCAAAGGGGTGTGTTGCCTCCGCCAGGGGGCCTTAAAGGTCCAAACATCCAGCATCGGCTCAACCCCCAGGATCCCCCTTTTCCCAGACACACCAACAACACACCAAACGCTTGGTGTGTCGCAACACACCAAACGCCTGCTTACGTAGACGCCCCTGCGGGGCAGAGGGCATTTTTTCAGTTGCTAGTAAGTACAGAGGGGCGTGGCATTTCCCGTTGGCGGCCGACGTTTATGAATAGGTGCGAGCAAGAGTGGGTGCGTGAGAAAAAATCTGGGGGCTTTTGCTCCTTCAATATCCGACTTTAACACGGCACAACGTAGGAAGTTTCTTCGCTCGTGTGGTACGCGTTTGTCCCCTAGGCATGCCGGCATTGCGGAGTGGGGTCGAGTTTGTTTACGCTCAGACGGTGGCTTCCGGTGCAGTGAAGCAGGTGAAGCAGTGTGCACGGACGCTCCATTTGGTGATCGCTGTGTCTAAAGGTACATCAGACTTTCTTGCGCCCGCAGCGCTAGTGCTGAGTCAGTCATGCCGAATTATAACCTTGTCGCGCCTTACGGTGCTCTAGCTTCAAAAACTCGTCACTTCTGTTCCCGGGGGAGCAATATGGGCCGTAGTGGAGGCCGGGCCTGCTCTCCTAGAGCAGTATCTTCGCGCTTGGCACACACTTTTCATATGCTGCTCTTCGCGACTTTTCAGGAGCATTCTTCAGTGATCCCCTTTGAGTGAAATAAACGCACAGTGCCTTAGAAACCGCGGTTTAACTCGATTACCTGACGAACTATGAAATACCGTAATAAAGCTTGGGTAGGCAAATTTCACTAATTCGCTGTCGGCAAAATGCACAGCACAAGGAGGTTAGACGACGTCAGTAATGAAGGTTATTCAGAATCAAGCCTAGTAATACTTATTTCATTGCACAACTGCAGATCCTTCGGCACAGAGCCAATGGATGTACGGCGATAACGGGGAAGTTAGAGCAATGAAATCGCATGTTAGATTAAAAGTCCTCCTTTTCTTGAAAGAAATATTTATAAGCCGAAGTACGCAAGGACACGTAGCTACTGATGCGGGGTTAACCAATGAAACATCCGCTAGGTGTGCGTGTCATCCACTAAACGGAGTGAGGGATTGACAGAAGGATAAAGAACCCGTAGCAAGGACACTAAAAAAAGAAGACTAGATATTTATATTGTCATAACGCTATTATCAGTGCCTTTTTTTCTTTACCCTTTGTCGTTTTTATCACTCAATTATGTCCCAACCTTGTGAACTGCACGAACTAGCCTAACTGTCTTCATGAACGGCACTGGCCGCCGTTTCTAACCCACAGCAGCTACCAGTAGCAACAAGCTTTCCTGCGAGCATTCTGGTATGGCGTCTCTTCTGAGAGTAGTTTGTTGTCCAGAACACTAGATCGGATACGCCAGTGAATCGAATCGGCTTCAATGTTGACGTTCTTTATGACGGTCATACGAGAGCTTTTACTTGTTTCTCCTTTTATACAGACATCGTGTAGACCATAAATGCATGCTAAACATTCGTTATCTGCTAGGCTAATCCCCCGACTCAGGTGCGTGTCGTATATTCAGTCGGTGAAGAAGACAGGTGGGCTGCCGACGCCACAACAACAACGCGTCTCATAGATGCGCCATTCACTACGACCCTCTTTTTTTATTAACACTTGTTTCTGTCTTCAAAAGTTACTCGCGTGGCCAGTCCGCCTCGTGAGCACGCATAATGCTTTAAGGACTCCAGTTTTTTTTTTTTTGGTAGCCGATCGTGCACACCAAAATATGGGTACGCAATGATTTTCGCTCTGACCGCATCCCGCCGTTAAAGTTGTCTTCTAGGCACGGCGCTGTCCTGCACCGGATCCTGCGTTTGGGTCATGGCGGCTTCATCCTCCGGAGCCCTGGTGGCATGCAGAACGTTGCCGACGTCCTTGAGAACTGGTCGGCCCTTAATGATGGGCCTACTCTGTGGCACCGACCCCGATGCGTTGTCCGGCTCATCAGTGGCGGTCACGCTTGGCTCCATGTGCTGCGCAGATCCACTTGCAGTGGAGCTGCTCTCGGTGCTTGGGGAACGCTTGGTTGGCCTGGTGCGCTTCATCCCTTCCAAGTAGGCCAGAACGGGCAGAACGGGTTATCTTTAAAGCTACGTGTGGCGCAACACCGTGCTTGATGTTCTTGGCGATGTGCCTTTTAGAGTGAACCCTACGAGCGTGATTGGCTACGCTAGCGAGAATGTAAGAAACACTACAAATAACGAACAAAACGTTTCTCTAGAAACATAACATAAAACGAAGAAACCCAAATAACATAAATTTCTATAGAAAGAAATGTTGTGGGCATTTATTGTGCACTTCTTCGTCATCTGTACATTGTCATCATCATGTGTGTGCTCTTCTTAATCGTGCGGGTAGTCGCATCATCGTAGTGGACTGTGCCGAGTGTCTTTCCCCGCGGCTCTCCGGCTCAATAAAAGTCGAATCTTACTGTAACGTCACAAGTGGTGGATGAGCTTCTTGATTCCCCATCCTCTGCACGCTTGGCAAACTCCCTGGAGCTTCGTTCAGGTCGCCGCTTGTGCCGACTGTCCGCCACCGTGTCGCAGGACGAGCAGCCTGGCGCTTTTACCGTAACGATCTCGCCACCACAAGCGGCACCTTCTCTAATCATCAGTAGCCAGTAGTGTGATCCTCATATGTTCACTGGTCTTCGCGGTAAAGATGTTGAGGATTGGCTGGACGATTACGAGCGCGTAAGCTCTGCTAACCGGTGGGATGGGATTGGATTGGATTGGAGAAACTTTATTTATGCCTGCAGTTGGGCGCTCGCGCGCCCCGACGAGGGCCTACGTCATCCTCGAAGTTGCCGTTACTCGGCGCGGGTCTCCGCTCGCCGTTGCCGGCTCGCTGAGTCCGTGCCTTTCGAGCGCCTCGAGGACCTGCTGGACGGCCCAGAGCTGATCGTCTCGGTCGTAGCTCTTCGCGGCTGCCTCGAGCCGCGGAATCGGTGGGATGATCTACTCAAGCTCTGCCATGTCTCGTTCTATCTGACGGGTGTGGCGAAGACCTGGTTCTTCAACCATGAGACTGATTTCTCCGACTGGACCACGCTCAAGCGGCAGCTTCGACAAGTGTTTTGGAACAAGGGTGGTTCGCTCGTCTACAGCAGCTGAGTTGACCGGAGTTCGAGAAGCAGTTCGCTGCATACTGCAACAGAGCCTCGAGAAGTGGACAGTATTCTGTGACTCAAAACCAGCACTGCAATTCATCAGCAATTATATCAGTGGCAGAACCACATATAGTCCTCTGGTTCATGACATCATGTCTCTGCTTGCTGAGGCGTCTCATTCCGGGCATACCATCGTGCTGCAGTGGATTCCTGGCCATTGTGGAATATCTGGAAGCGATCAGGCTGACGCAGAAGCAAAAAAGGCGCACACTGACGGAACTGTTATAAAAATTCATTTTCCCCGGTATGACATTAACGCCTTGCTCCATACCTCCCTTAAAACTTCTAAGGCGCGACATTGGGACAACCCCGAACATCGACAAGAGCGCCTCCATAGACTTGACGCTGGATTACAATTCCGGCTTCCACTTCGGTTGCGGAGAAGCCAGGAAACACTCATTCATCGATTACGGCTGGGTGTGGCATACACCAATCGATACTTTCACAAGACTGGACAAACACGGGACCCTGAGTGTAGCGTCTGTCACACTCTCGAGACAATAGCTCACGTACTTTGCGTGTGCCCTCAACATGCGGCCGAACGAAGAACACTTAAATCTACAGTTGACAGCTTGGACTCCCGCCACTTTTCAGAAGAAAAGCTTTTGGGCGCGTGGAGGAGTGGTCGCTGTGCCCAACGTGCCATAATATAACTTTTGAACTTTTTAAGTGAGACTGGTTTAGACGATCGCCTCTAGAAGCTGTGAGATGTGCAGTCAGTGGGAAAGGTATTTGCGCAATAACTTTTTGTGACAAGATTACTTTTTGTTGGGACAAGATTACTCTTACGTGTATTGCGTCTACAGTGCGAATCCGCATATTGGACAACGTGTATATAGTATCTCATTGATCTCATTGTACCATAACATAATCACCCGCCACCTACCTTTCCCTGTATTTCCCACTTCTTCTTTCTCCAGTGAGAAGTAGCAGGCTAGAGACACGCTCTCCAGGCCGACCTCTCCTCCTTTCTCTCCACTAAAATCTACTCCTCGTCCTCCCAGTTTTCCCAATATATTGCTTCCCACATGAGGTTGGGAAGTTGTAAACCACACGGTGAACACACTCGACGAACTTTCTTCGGTGATGCGTCGTGCCGTTATCGGACGGGACGGCATTTGGATCCGTCAACTTGCAAAGCTTGCCGAGCTTGTTGGGAGAAGAAAAGACAACTCTTAAATTTGCCCTTCGGGCCATCTTTTTCAAGTTATGAGATATCCCCATGCATGTAGGGTACAACACTTACTTTAGGGCGTTTGCCGGGAGGGACATCGGCGAGGGACGTCTTTGTGCTGGATCGCAAAATGGGTGATAAGTGTGTTAGTTTCCTTCACTGGCTCTCACAGAAAAAGAACTAAGTTTCTTGGAGGTGGCGTCACATGACTCATAACATGTTATTTCATTTACTTGCCGTACTTACAAGCGACTAAGGGCGACACTGGTTAACATAGTACTAACAGGAATTATCAAGATGCTACTTTGTTTACATTGTCTGCCGTACTTACAAATATTGGGCAAGATATTAGATAGTATTGTATAATTAGTGATTACTAACACACTGCATTGTTTATTTTCCGTGCTTTATTGTTATACTTCCCCTATTCCCACTCCCCTCTGTAATGCCTTCGGGCCTTGAGGGTACCATAAGTAAATAAATAAATAAATAAATAAATAAATATGTTACAGCCAATGCGCAGCTCGTTTTCTTCATGTAAGCGCATGCGCAGCCTATACTGCTTCACATATATAATCTCATTAATTAGGGGAGAATAAGACATTCACCCGTTCATAGCAATTGCTACAAAAGAACCCATTCCGGTTCTTTGAAATAAAAGCTTCGCAGTTGAAGAAACATTCGTCCTGGTCCGGGACTAGAACCCGGGACCACCGCCTATGCGGAGCAGCCGCTCTACCATCTGAGCTAACCAGGCGGCTAGCAGAGAGCAGGGCGAAGTCAAATTCGTCAACAACTAGAAGCATAGACAAGAGTTTGGCGTAATAATGCTGCAGAAACCCACAAGGTGGAGAGTAGTAATTAATTAAGGGAAAATCAGACATCCACCCATCCACCGTAGCAATTGCCACAAAGAAAACCGATACAGGTTCCTTGAAAAAAAAAAGCCTTGCGCCTTGAAGAAAAACTTGTCCGGGATCGGGAAAAGCCTCGCAGTTTTTCTTAATTAATATTTGTCCTGTGTCCTCGAGAGCCTATGGGAGAATCCCAGGTCTCCAGTGGTCGGATCATGTAAGACGTGCAGTACCCCTGGAGGCAGTGCTGCGGGAACAACAAGAAGGTACTAGGCGCGTATACTCGTGAGATGTTCTTTTTTACGGGTACGTCGCTTTGTAGGGCAAACAAAGGCAATCATAGCCTAAATGCCCTAGGGCCGACGTCGGTATTGCCTTCCGAGTACTCGACGAGGATTTTTTAGCTCCAGAGCAGGCTCTACGCTAGAGTCAGAGGCGAGAGTGGTATGACAAAGCTCGAATGACGGCGCTGTAGAGTCCGCGACGGCGACGCGAACACGGGCTTATAACCAACGGCTCAGTTGGTAGGCACCACAAGCACCGCGGTGTAGATAGATAGATAGATAAATAGATAGATAGATAGATAGATAGATAGATAGATAGATAGATAGATAGATAGATAGATAGATAGATAGATAGATAGATAGATAGATAGATAGATAGATAGATAGATAGATAGATAGATAGATAGATAGATAGATAGATAGATAGATAGATAGATAGATAGATAGATAGATAGATAGATAGCTTCAAAGCGCATGTAGTTCGCAAAGAATGCTACGTATTAAAAGGGCAGATATAAAAGATTAAGAAAAGTTGATATTCGACAGCGCCCTATAACGACAGGGACAAGCAAGCACAACACATGAGATGCGCTGAATAATAATGAGTTTATTTCACATATGCCAAGCAACCCAAGCACACTCCACCCCACTATTTCTGCGACTGCATCTGCGCATGACTATCGCACAAAGATATCAAACGCTAAGAATTGCAATGTGGTAGTGCAACTTTACAAGCAAAATTCACGAACAGCCGTAACTAAAGTCCAAATAGGCAACTTCACGATCGCATAACACAAAAGAAGTGCGACTACCACACGCGTCACCACATGTAACTTTTCTAAACGCCTCGGGTGTTTCCGGCGTTATATCCTTTTCGTGTTCCTGTAGGCGATCTTCGTGTCAAAAACTTATACAAAGTAAGTTTACACATGGCGTCGAGGCCTAATCGGTAAATGTATTATATATTATAGTTGCTCTTTTTAAAGCGAAGGAGACTCGACTAGACTGGCTTGCTATTCGAAGTGCAGTATTCTCTAAAGACCTCGTCGTCTGCAACATGGATTAAGAGACCTTGTCTCTGGCCGTTGCACGCTCGGTATTCCTAGAAAATATCATTTACATATGATGTGCTTTGAAACATAGAGCTTCATAAAAAAACCCGCCTTGGTTGCTTAGTGGCTATGGTGTTGGGCTCCTAAGCACGAGGTCGCGGGATCGAATCCCGGCCACAGCGGCCGCACTTCAATGGGGGCGAAAACACCCGTGTACTTATATTTAGGTGCACGTTAAAGAACCCCAGGTGCTCCAAATCTCCAGAGTCCCCTACTACGGCGTGCCTCATAATCATAAATTGGTTTTTGCACACAAAACCCCATAATTTTAATTTAATTCAGCTTCATAAATGTACTATAGGTAACTGTGGTGCCTACGTTAGCAGCCAGCAGGGCAGTTCAGCCAACATGGAAATTACTAGTATTATTATTCATATTACTTTACTAGCCCGTTCAAGGGCATTGAGTAAGGGGCGCAGCAGTAATTACATGACAAAAATAGCAAAGCGCAACATCGTTATAAAATATTAACACGCAACGAATTCGGGTTATCACGGAATGTTTCACGATTGGAGATGGATGCAGTGTGATACGGGAGACTGTCCCAATATGCAATAGCTCTCGGTAGTGGTGATGCATTAAATGCCTGCGTTTGACCATGAATGCGCATGAAACTGAGTGCGTTGTGAATGCGAAGAGATGTGCGCGCATGAGAATGAAGCGGCAAGCAGTGAAACTTATTACTATACATGTGCTTGTGAAACAGACATAAAAGAGCAATGACGCGGCGATCTTCTAATGACTGAAATGCAAGGTCTTGTTTTATTCAATGCTCGAACGATACTCGGAGTTGCCACAGATGAATCTGGCTGCCCTATTCTGAACGGCTTCCAACATGCGGGTTAGATAATCTTGATAATCTTGAATGATGGGTAATATATGGATTTGCCTAAACTTCGTCCTTCTGATTTTAAACGTTGTCTTGACCCTACACAGTGATCATAATTATTAAAGTTCTGAGTTATCAACAAATCAATATATATTATTAATATTGTCCGACGGCAGGATTCGAACACAGGTCCTCTAGCACATAAGCCCGACATTAAAACCCACAACGCCGCAGACGCAGGTTCAAGCGGGACCACTGCAATTAGCAGTGATTATGCGTGCTCGCAGAGACTTATTACTTTCTGCAAGAAAAAAACTACAAATAGCTATGAAAGTTAGTCCTGTTTAGGCCCAGATAAAGCGTAATAAACGAAGCCACAAGAACCTCTGCAGTATCGAGGAAGAAAATCAGACAAGTCAATCATCATCATTCCCATGGCGGCTTAAACGATCATGGAGCCAGAGTTCCCGGTAGTAATAGTAGGAAACATGGTTTGAAGACTACATATGGGACAACTCGGTCGTTACCTCGGAAATAGTGGCGTGTCAGGATCAGCTGCAGTACCGCACTGGACTGGTAGCCAGCAAAAGGTTGCAGATGGGGTGGCCGCTGACACTATACCCGGCGGCACCTTTCTGTGGCAGCGCAGCCAAATATATGAAGCCGAAGCACGCATTGTTTAATGCGATTAGCATTGATTGCTTACTACAGCCGTTGTGAGCCTGCCTGCCTATCTATCTATCTATCTATCTATCTATCTATCTATCTATCTATCTATCTATCTATCTATCTATCTATCTATCTATCTATCTATCTATCTATCTATCTATCTATCCAATGGCATGTCATGTGCTCGTGGTGTAGTCGTTCCATCGTCGTCAGCCTAACTTCGTGATCTGACACTCGTCTTGCTGTAGTGGTTAAGCCTTCTGCGCTGTGACCCAGCGGCATAAGTTGTCTTATAGCTTGGGTCACTAGGCATGTACTTGTAGTCGTGATGCCGTCGTGTTCATTGCATCATCGTCATTCCAGTATTCCCATCCCACTCTCACGTCATCGTCGTCACGCCCCCATCCTCATACACTGCTTAGGCATGCGTTCTCAGGAAGACATCCTCATGTCGTCGTGGTGGTTCCATCGCTCTCACTCCAAGCTTCATCATCAAACTCTTGTCATGCCGTGGTCGCAATGTCGTTTACGTCATACACGCTTTGTGCCCCATATGGGCTTTTTTGTGCACAGCCGTTTGGTGTGTTACGACACCGCAGGGGTGCGATCGGAGATCGCTATTCGGCGCGTTCGTTCGGTTACCGGCGCGCACGATTCCCCTACTCTGCATCGACCTCGCCAGCCGCGGGGCGCGGCCACGCTTATGGTGGCGACACAATGACGACACGCTCCTGTCAATCGTCGTGCAACCGAGCACTTCGTCTGGTAGACGCCGAATCCGACGGGAGTTGGAAGTTTGGAGCGATGATAGGCTCGATACGAGACCGGCTTCGCATGGCGCGTATGACCGATTGGATTGGATCCAACCGGCGGCTGCGGAATGGCACGTTTGGATGCGGATGCAATCCATAGTTTATTGCGAGAAATTGGCGCTTGCGTTGGTAACTTGGTTTGTTGAGCTGGCGTCGCTCGAGGAGGAAGGAGAGCGGGTGACGGTGCGAAACGCGTTTGAAGAAATGGCAGAAAGCGAGTTGCGGCGTCGCTTTCGTTCCTCGAAACAAATAGTGCGTTGCTTGTACAGCGAAATTGACCCCATCATCGGTGCCAACGAGCCACTGGAATGTTGTTGCTGCCTCTTGAAAAGTGCGCCACTTCTCCCGTCGTTTCTTGTTTCTTCTCTGTGTGCGACACCACCTAGGGATGACGCAGAGAAACTAATAGTTATAAATTGCACTAGTCACATAGGGCCGAATCTAATAACCGTTCGGTTGGGGAACGGTTCATTTGGCCTCACCTGATTGGCCAACATTTTGGTTACGTCACAGGTCGTCAGAGGCAGCGGGGCGGTATCGCAATTTATGAATACGTCACGCATTTGTCAATCATCTTCAAAGTGAACCGGTCGTAGGAACCGGTGATGGGGTAGTCCGCTTTGGGTTCCGTAGCTGTGGCTTGGCTATCGGCTTGCGACCCTGGCCGCGCGCGCCTGTCGCGCGACCCCGGAGACACGCGGGCGTCGAGCGCGCGTGCGTTGGTTGCTTCGGAGGCTATTACTTGCCTTCGTCGTCTGCTTGGCTTTGCTATTTCGGTGTCAGCAATGCCTGGAAGTGCGATACGCGCTCGAAAAAGTGACGGATAATGAGATGCACGGCCCTTGCCAGCTTTCTAAGTCGACCTTTTGCAGGCTACGCTATCAAATGGAGGAGACTCGGGTGTAAGCGTACGAATGGTAATTCCACGCAGAGGAAGGAATATTGCGCGCTGCGGTTCATCGCCACCGGCCTGCAGCTCCCAGAGGTCGGTCTGACGCGAAGAATTCATCGGAATGGCCTACATCTCTGCTGCCGACACTGTCCACAAAGTGTCTCTTGCAATTACTGTGTTGGCCGGTAGAAAGGCTGGGTCAGCTTTCTCGTGACCTCCGCTTCAAAGCCAATGCCAAGGAGATAATTGCATGGTGAGATCGCATTCCCAGTGCTATCGCCAGCGTGAATAGCTCGCAGATCGCCGTTCATCAATCAGAAGGGTTCAACATAGGCTGGTTCAGCGCTTCCTTCGTCCGGCTGATAAAACTGTACAGTCAGGATGGGAAGATATTGTGGAGATCTCTTATTTGGCTGCCCTTTTTTCTCTAGTTAGGGAGTGCCGCTCTTTGGTCCTTAATTTCACGGCACAGCGCGCACCGTCAGCACCACACTCTTCGATTTTACTTCGCGCAGGCAACGCAGGGCACGTACAGGTGCCCAAATCTTTAACTGGCGTGCGCGAGCGGCGACTTTTCGGTGTGTCAGCGCCGTGTGACGGGGCGAGGCTGGAAACAGTCTGAAGCTAAGCGCATGCGGACAAAGCCCGCGCAGCTGGGCCAATCATCTGCTAGGCTGTTTCCAGCCTCGCCCCGTCATACGGCGCTCACGCGCGGAAAAGTCCCCGCTCGCGCACGCCAGTTAAAGATTTGGGCGCCTGTACATCGTAATGTTCGATTTCAAGTTCCATTGCTTCTATCACGCAGCGCGCTGTGGGGCAGATCGCAGGGATAGCGGCAACGCGGATGTGAGTAAGCCATGTCCGAGCCGATGACGAAGGGCGAAAAAAAGAATATTAAATTGATGTAGTCGGCTAGTAAACGCGTCCCTAAGAACCAGTTCACGGTTTTGTCGCACTCACTACTTAAGAAGTGCTAACAGTGCGTTCCTGTTGCGTGCATCGTGCGAGCTCCTCGTAGCAGACGACATAGCGCTGTGCTCTGCCAACTCATTTGCGCTTGCGATATACCGCCTGTCGGGTGTGAATGAAAAAGAATGACATTAATGAATTACTTCTGCATTGCGTAAACACCCGGCACCACACCCTTATACTTCAGAACTTGGCATATAATATTTAATTTATATTTTACATTTATTTAGCAAACAGAAACATTCTGCAATTCCTCGATTTGCTCGTCATATAATGACGTACACTTGAGAGGTGGAACCCTCTCTTCTATTCGTCGCGTCCTCCCCTTTTTCCACCACCGGCTTGGGAGTGGCACATTTTGTAGCGTAAGCGGCGAAGCAAAGAGTTCGTATTCCGAACTGTTATAAGATTCGGTCCATGTATTACTATTTGAAAACGTGTTTGGGCTTGAGGAGAAAGAAATACATTTTTTAGATAAAGATTCCTTTCATTTAGAAGACGACGAACATCTCGTTTTGTAGTATATTATCTGCAAGAAGACGACAAACCAGGGAAGTAAACTGCCGGGAAGTTCACTGCTTGCCGATTGGCTGCTCTCTTCTGCTCTCGCAGAGCAGAAGGCATTCTGCGAGCGTCTAGCGTGGTCTGGCTGAGAGCGTGTGTTGTGGCCACCTCTGTGTATGTAGTGTACTAACGCGTCGGCTGGGACCAAGTTGTTTTGGAGAAGCGCAGTCGCCCGTGCATTTGTGCTCATAAAGTGCAGCAAACAATGCCCGGGAATGGGGGAATGCCTAGAAATCAGATGTTTTCTTCGTAATTTATAGTACAGCTTGGAATGTGTCGGGTATTTTCGACACCATGTATGTAAAAGCGAATAGCTTTTGTTTGTTATGTCGCCCATTCAACACTTTCGCCAGTTCTGACTCTGCACGCAGTACTGCCGTAATGGGCAAACACTAAAATGTCACATGCTTGTAATTTACTTTTTTCAGCTGATGCCGTCCGGTGGAGCTTTGTACGGGAACTACTGCTTCTTACTTCGTGCCACAACGTCGGATGAACGCACAAAAACCTGGAACGAGCATTTATGTAGAGAGAAATAAATGTTTCCTCATTTACAAGGCGTTTTGCGTCCACATATGAAAGTGCACATGGTACAGATTCTATGGAGGCTCGTACAGATCGTTTGCAAGCATTTTATTTAAATAAACGATTCTGCCCTAAATTCGCGTGCTATTGAGCAGCCGAAGTAAAAAGCAAAAAAAAAAAGCCCTGAGTGACGCAGCCGGCGTAGCCCGTGCTAGCGAGAGGTCAAAACGCGTGCGCCCAAAACCGAAACCGGACGGAGTTAATCCCAGCTGCTTGGTGCGCTGCAGCAAATTCCGCCGCTGGGCTCTATGGAAGTGTCCACTCTTGTTTAATACCTTTCTCTATGCTGGAACGTTGCCAGCGCCGAGCACAGTCCTAATGGCATGAGCTTGAACTCGTAGAGGCCGTCTGGCGTGATGAAGGTGGTCTTTTCGCGATCTCTCTCGTCGACTTCTATGTGCCAGTAGCCGGACTTGTGATCCATCGACGAGAAATATTTAGTGTTGCAGAGCCGATCCCATGCGTCGTCTATCCATGGTACGGGGTATACGTCCTTCTCAGTGATCTTGTTCAGCCGACGATAATCGACGAAGAAACGTAGGGCTCCGTCATTTTTCTTCACCATGACAACAGGGGATGCCTTCGGGCTTTTCGACGTCTGGATGATGCCGTCGAGCAGCATTTCGTGGACTTATTGTAGCTCGCACGTGAACAACGCTATTCAAAATTTGATCGTCGGGATAGGTAGTGTCGAGGACGGGCCCAAAAGCCCTCATAAGCTTAGCCACCTATTGTTAGTAATCAGAAAGTTAATTACCGTAACTTTGCTAATTACTCACGTAATTGAGGAAATTACTCCATATCCTAGGGCTATGAGTCCGTACTCTCGAATGGTAAACACACCGTTACCGTAATTTATATTCTTCTAACCTTAAAAAATTGGTGCAAATAAAAAAAAACACCCCATATACTTAACAAAATGATATCCGCCTCCATCGTGCATCCTCACAACCAACCATTTCTTTAAACAAGCTTATGTTGCTCCATTCAGCGAGCCTCTACTGCCCGCCGGTTTTGACGCTGTTACATGCAGATATGATTCTGAATTGAACTGCAGTATGTTCTGAAATGTCCTTCAGGGCTAGTTAACAAGCTTTGAGTGTGGGCGCGCTACTACGTGAGCCATGATTCAGCGAGTGTGAGTAAATCCGATGGTCACAGTGAGCTTGAGGAAGTGTGAGTCCGCGAGTCCGAGTGACCAATCCTGGGCCACATTCTAATTAGTAGGGATCCGAGTGAGTCTGGTCGGGTCTACTTTTGGTTTGATTCTGAGCGAGCTGAATTGGTGTGATGTTTGGTGGGTCTGAGTCCGTGTGAGCTCTGATGAGCCTGAGTTCTTGCTAGTTTGAGTCAGAGGGAACCAGATTGGGTTTTGTTTCGAGAAATCCGAGTGTAATGGCAAGCGCGAAACTAAATCGATAGCTAAATACACTCGATGAGAGTGTGCCAGTGTGTTCTTGTTATTTTGTGACTTATGCATAAATAACGTCGTCCGCGAGAGCGCGCCACCATACCACATATCTCATATGTAATAATGGCGCAAGATAAGTGAACTGCAGACCGGCAGACAGGCGTGCATGTTCGGCAGTTGCACTGGCGATTTGATAAAGTCCGCGATTCAGTATAGTTTCGACCACCTGGGATTCTCTAACGTTCACGTAAGCCTAAGAGACGAGCGCTTTAACATTTCGCCGTCGCCGAAATGAGGCCGCCGCCGAAATGAGGCCGAAATTATTGACTGCGTTTTAACGTTCACGTTCGTAACCTTTGGCAATAGCACTTACCTGCAAAAGCAAGGCATTTGTATCGGTTCCTCTATAGCTCCTTTACTTAGTGACTTATTTTCAGCCCAGCGTGACTGGGTCATATCTACCCGCATATTTGACCTTGGTGTTGTAAGTGTTTCTTTCCGTGGATGATTTTTCAGTTATTTTAGACAGAACGTTAGGAGCCTTGACGCACAAATTGGAACTATTTTAACATGTTTCGAAAGGTGTGGCATCTCATGGCATCTCGCATCTCATCTCAGGCATCTCATGAGTATTACTAATGAGATGCCTGAGTGCAACAGCATCCAATTTCTTAACAGCAGAATTGTCTTTCAACCAAATCACCCATGTTGGATGTATGAACCTAAAACCAAAAAAGCCTTTGCTTCCATTCTCATCTGCGCTTTCAAAAATAGTTAAAAGAAATATTGCGCATTTATCTTTGTCGAAAGCGCTTGAAACGTCATGTCATCACCTAATGAAGCGAAGTTTCCACTCGGAGGTTGTGCGATTGAAACAGGCAGGTTTCCCAAAGCAGGTTGTTGTAGCAGTCGCCGAAAGCAGGTACCGCAAGAAGAAAACTGAGGCAAGGATGAAAACAGAACAACGCGCCGCAGGAATAGCAAAGGAAACAGAAGCGAGAAGAAAAGAAAAAAAATATGGTTGTCATTCCACACGCGCATGAAATTTCACGTCACATGAAGAAGATAGAATCTCGCTCTGACGACAAAGTCGTGTACTCGTCCGTTCCCCCCCCCCTCCCCAAACAAAACAAGAACTTGAAGGATATTGCAGGAAAAGCTGCCCAATTAAGAATAAAAAACCAGAATGCATGATAAAGCATCAAAACAAGTTCGTTGCATGCAAAGAAGGGGCATTATGTCGGGTTCCCTTGTAGTGCGGCAAGTGTTATATCGGCCAAACCAGCCAATGCGTAAATGAGAGGCTAGCAGAACATCGCCGCAAGGTAAAGCAAGGCATCGAAGGCCACATGGCAGAACATTGCAAGTCGGGCAATGGAGGCTATCCTATATTTAACAGATTCACGGTATTATTTTCTCACATGAATAGGTTAACCGGGGAGATAGTCGAGGCCAGAGAAATTCTACGGCATGATCAGAGATGTGTGAGTGCCCCGTCTGTAGCATTAGGTGATAAGGAAGTGAGGTTTCTGGATGGTGAAACGATGTAGCAGTGACAAGTTTTGGCTTCTCCGGCACATGTGGCTATGCAGTTTCCGCGCGCTTTTTGTTGTTGCTTTCTAGCCTTCCTGTTTCTATTCTGATTGTGGACGCGTATATATATGTCGCTGTCACAATAAAAAACCAGTTGAACTTTGAACGTGGTGTGTCCCTTCTTCGTTCGATGTCCTGTCTTTGTGCACGCAAAATTCTATAAAGAACCCATACCCAAAGCTGCGCAGCGCAGCGCCATAGCCGCTAAGCCACCGTGGTGGGTTCGCTAGTGTCGATCTCGTTGCCAAACAGCTTCATCTGCATAGACTACAGCGTTTGTGTAAAGAATCTTAAACAGACGAGGCCTGTGTGGAGTACTTAAACTATGAAATACCGTAATAAAGCTTGGGTAGGCAAATTTCACTAATTCGCTGTCGGCAAAATGCACAGCACAAGGAGGTTAGACGACGTCAGTAATGAAGGTTATTCAGAATCAAGCCTAGTAATACTTATTTCATTGCACAACTGCAGATCCTTCGGCACAGAGCCAATGGATGTACGGCGATAACGGGGAAGTTAGAGCAATGAAATCGCATGTTAGATTAAAAGTCCTCCTTTTCTTGAAAGAAATATTTATAAGCCGAAGTACGCAAGGACACGTAGCTACTGATGCGGGGTTAACCAATGAAACATCCGCAAGGTGTGCGTGTCATCCACTAAACGGAGTGAGGGATTGACAGAAGGATAAAGAACCCGTAGCAAGGACACTAAAAAAAGAAGACTAGATATTTATATTGTCATAACGCTATTACCAGTGCCTTTTTTTCTTTACCCTTTGTCGTTTTTATCACTCAATTATGTCCCAACCTTGTGAACTGCATGAACTAGCCTAATTGTCTTCATGAACGGTACTGGCCGCCGTTTCTAACCCACAGCAGTTACCAGTAGCAACAAGCTTTCCTGCGAGCATTCTGGTATGGCGTCTCTTCTGAGAGTAGTTTGTTGTCCAGAACACTAGATCGGATACGCCAGTGAATCGAATCGGCTTCAATGTTGACGTTCTTTATGACGGTCATACGAGAGGTTTTACTTGTTTCTCCTTTTATACAGACATCGTGTAGACCATAAATGCATGCTAAACATTCGTTATCTGCTAGGCTAATCCCCCGTCTCAGGTGCGTGTCGTATATTCAGTCGTTGAAGAAGACAGGTGGGCGGCCGACGCCACAACAACAACGCGTCTCATAGATGCGCCATTCACTACGACCCTCTTTTTTTATTAACACTTGTTTCTGTCTTCAAAAGTTAGTCGCGTGGCCAGTCCTCCTCGTTAGCACGCATAATGCTTTAAGGACTCCAGTTTATTTTTGGCCAGCATGAGCCGATCCATGCACACCAAAATATGGGTACGCAATGATTTTTGCTCTGACCACATCCCGCCGTTAAAGTTGTCTTCGAGGCACGGCGCTGTCCTGTACCGGATCCTGGGTTTGGGTCATGGCGGCTTCATCCTCCGGAGCCCTGGTGGCATGCAGAACGTTGCCGACGTCCTTGAGAACTGGTCGGCCCTTAATGATGGGCCTACTCTGTGGCACCGACCCCGATGCGTTGTCCGGCTCATCAGTGGCGGTCACGCTCGGCTCCATGTGCTGCGCAGATCCACTTGCAGTGGAGCTGCTCTCGGTGCTTGGGGAACGCTTGGTTGGCCTGGTGCGCTTCATCCCTTCCAGGTAGGCCAGAACGGGCAGAACGGGTTATCTTTAAAGCTACGTGTGGCGCAACACCGTGCTTGATGTTCTTGGCGATGTGCCTTTTAGAGTGAACCCTACGAGCGTGATTGGCTACGCTAGCGAGAATGTAAGAAACACTACAAATAACGAACAAAACGTTTCTCTAGAAACATAACATAAAACGAAGAAACCCCAATAACATGAATTTCTATAGAAAGAAATGTTGTGGGCATTTATTGTGCACTTCTTCGTCATCTGTACATTGTCATCATCATGTGTGTGCTCTTCTTAATCGTGCGGGTAGTC
Source organism: Dermacentor albipictus (assembly GCF_038994185.2). Lineage (NCBI taxonomy): Eukaryota > Metazoa > Arthropoda > Arachnida > Ixodida > Ixodidae > Dermacentor > Dermacentor albipictus. The sequence continues at coordinate 627,012 of NW_027225568.1, forward strand.
GCATCATCATAGTGGACTGTGCCGAGTGTCTTTCGCCGCGGCTCTCCGGTTCAATAAAAGTCGAATCTTACTGTAACGTCACAAGTGGTGGATGAGCTTCTTGATTCCCCATCCTCTGCACGCTTGGCATACTCCCTGGAGCTTCGTTCAGGTCGCCGCTTGTTCCGACTGTCCGCCAGCGTGTCGCAGGACGAGCAGCCTAGCGCTTTTACCCTAACGATCTCGCCACCGCAAGCCGCACCTTCTCTAATCATCAGTGGCCAGCAGCGTGATCCTCATATGTTCACTGGTCTTCGCGGTAAAGATGTTGAGGACTTGCCTGACGATTACGAGCGCGTAAGCTCTGCTAACCGGTGGGATGGGATTGGATTGGATTGGAGAAACTTCATTTATGCCTGCAGTTGGGCGCTCGCGCGCCCCGACGAGGGCCTACGTCATCCTCGAAGTTACCGTTACTCGGCGCGGGTCTCCGCTCGCCGTTGCCGGCTCGCTGGGTCCGTGCCTTTCGAGCGCCTCGAGGACCTGCTGGACGGCCCAGAGCTGATCGTCTCGGTCGTAGCTCTTCGCGGCTGCCTCGAGCCGCGGAATCGGTGGGATGATCTACTCAAGCTCTGCCATGTCTCGTTCTATCTGACGGGTGTAGCGAAGACCTGGTTCTTCAACGACGAGACTGATTTCTCCGATCGGAGCACGTTCAAGCGGCAGCTTCGACAAGTGTTTTGGAACGCCGGCGGTTAGCTCCACCCTTGCGAAGAAACCTCGTGATACTCGCAAACAACACTTCGGTGAGTCCTACACGTCGTACACCAAGGATGTGCTTGCACTCTGTCACCGTGTCAGTGATGCGATGGCTGAGTCGGACAGGGTGAATGTTGCGCATGTTGACCCTCCGGCTCCTCGCCCCCTACCAACATATGCCCAAGTTGCTACCGCGCCTCCAACCGGTGTCCGTTCAACGTTGACAATACCCACATACGCGCAGGTTGGTGTCGCTCCTCCGGCCGATGTCTCCTCAATACCACTTGAGCTTTCATCGCCCCATCTGACCACACTATCTCCCAGCGTATCGAACTGGCCCTACTACCCGCCTTGCGACCATCTCGTCCTATATGCTATTACTGTGGTTATCGTAGCCACATGTCCCGTTTTTGCCGCAGGCGCCAACAAGATGAACGTCGCGAGTACGACTTGAGTGAACGCGATGCGTATTCTGGTGGTGCCACTTCTCAAAACCGGCGTTACACGTCCCCTCTGCGCCGTTCCACATTGCCCGCAACAACCGAGACACCGAATGGTTACCGCAGCGCCAGACGCCGCTCACATTCACCCTTCCGCCGCTCTTCGTCACCGCTCCGGCCTGCCACGTTCACCTCTGACCATCGCCGGGAAAACTAAGTAAGACAGTTTTCGCAGGAAAAACTGCATTTACTGACAGGACTACAATTGCCACCAGCGCGCCCTTGTAATATGATTTCTGTGTTCGTATAGCGTGTGCAAGTTGAAGCTTTGGTAGACACTGGCGCTACTTTATCTGTTTTGCATGCTGATTTGTGTAAGCGTCTCAGGAAAGTTACAACGCCTTACGATGGACCACTGCTGGTTGCAGCTCAAGGGGACTCTATCCGCCCTTCCGAACTTTGTACTGTGCGTGTAATGATCGACGGTATTATCCACCACATACAATTTGCGGTGCTGTCGCCATGCTCTCACCAGCTCATTTTAGGATGGGATTTCCTTGCCCCTGCTGCTATCGGTTCTGTTATTCGCTAGGCGAAGAAAAGTACAAGCAACTTCGTCTGCTCGCTGCAGAAGATACCGTGCTACCTCCAGGCTGTCAACAAATTCTGACCATCACGTCCGACGTCATCGACCATGGAGATGCGTTAGTATTACCTTCTGCGCGTTGTTCCGCAAAGGGGATAGCCATTGCATCAAGCCTAGTTAGATTTGACAATAGGTCTGCGCTTCTCGCGAACACAGCACCCCAGAAAATTCTCCGTCCTAAAGGCACCACTTTGGCTTGCGTTGTTGGTTCCGAGCCTCTGTATCATTCCTCTGAAGGTGGCTCCCCCTGAAATTACTTATGCTGGACATTCTCCCCCTACTTCCGCTCTTGCAGCCGTAATCAGCCTCGACTTGACCCCTTCGCAGACGCAACAGTTACTTAGTTTGTTGAAGAGGCACGAAAGTTCATTCGATGCCCATTCTTCGGCATTGGGGCAGACTTCCGTCACAACGCATCGAATTCAGACAGACGGCAGATCTATCGTACGTCACCGGCCGTATCGGGCGTCTCTAGCCGAGCGCAAGATTATTGAGGAATTGAGAAGCTGCCTCTGCAATGCTCCGGCAGCTTTTGAGCACATGATTGACACTGTTCTGCGCGGCCTGAAGTGTAAAACATGATTGTGCTATCTGGACGATATCGTTATTTTCTCATCGACATTTGCCCAGCACCTGTAACGTCTGAACGAGATTCTCACATGTCTCGCTAACGCTGGTCTTCAGCTCAACAACAAAAAGTGCCGTGTTGCAAGCAAGACGATCAAGGTGTTAGGTCGCATTGTGAGCAAGGATGGTATTCGATCTGATCCTGACAAAACTTCGGCTGTGCTTTGCTTTCCTCGACCAGAAAAGACCAAAGAACTACGCAGTTTCCTCGGCATCGCTTCTTATTTTCGCCGACTTATACGCGACTTCGCCTCTATAGCTGCTCCTTTACACAATCTACTTCGTTCTGGTGCTCCCTTCGTGTGGTCACCGGAATGTGAATCTGCCTTTGACCAGCCAAAGGGCGCCCTCACATCTGAAGCCTTCCTGTGTCATTTTGATGAGACTGCACCCACAATCTTGCACACGGACGTTAGCGGCCATGGAATTGGTGCGGTTCTCCTTCAGCGAGACACCTCTTTGCGTGAGAGAGTCGTTCCATACGCAAGCTACGCACTCACACCTGCCGAGAAGAACTATACCATGACCGAGCAGGAATGCCTAGCTGTCATTTGGTGCGTCCAGAAGTTTCGCCCCTATTTCCACGGTTGGCATTTTACCATTGTTACGGACCATCACGCCTTATGTTGGCTCTCCACACTCAAGAACTTGTCAGGACGTCTTGGTTGCTGGATTCTTCGTCTGTAAGAATATGACTTAGAGATCATCTACAAGTATGGTAAGAAGCACCAAGACGCAGACGCTCTTTCTTGGTGCCCGCTTCCTACAGCCGCCCTCATCAATGACTCCGCCACCCCCTACAGGGACGTAATCCCTGACGTCTCTTCTACGGCGATTTTGTCCTTCGCCACTCTTGACGACCTCACTTCGGACAACAAAGAATGATTTTCGTCTCAACTCGCCGATTCGTACTGTCGACATATTATAGACCGCCTTTGTAAAGCTTCGCACCCGCCTAACGCCAGGCTCCGTAGACAGCTAACACAATTCAAGCTACAAAACTCCGTGCTGTACCGCGATATCCATCATCCTGACGGACAACGCTGGGTGCCCGTACTGCCTTGCTGCCTTCGTGCTCGTGTCCTTCAGGCCTCTCATGACGATATGACTGCTGGCCACCTTGGCATCCAGAAAACTTACGACTGCATAAGAAGTCGCTTCTACTGACCTGGCCTGTCTACCAGTGTGGCGAGATACGTCTCATCAATCAACATTTGTCAGCGTCGAAAGCGGCCAACATCAGCTCCTGCCGGGCAGCTACTACCGGTCTCGTGTCCTGCGGAATCATTCGAGGTTGTTGGCATTGATCTCTTTGGGTCACTTCCCATGACTCCAGCCGGTAGTCGATGGATAGTTACAGCCGTCGACCACCTCACGCGCTGTGCCGAAACAGCTTGTGTCAGTTCTGCATCTGCTTCCGAAGTTTCTACCTTCATTCTTCAAGCCCTAATCCTGCGTCACGGCGCCCCATGTGTCCTTCTGAGCGACCGCGGAAAGGCATTTCTTTCAGAACTGGTAGGCGAAGTGCTCAGAGCCTCTGGCACAACTCACAAGGCTACTTCAGGTTATCATCCTCAGACCAACGGCCTGACTGAGTGATTTCATCGCACGCTCTCTGACACGATAGCCGCCTACATTCAACCAGATCACAGAAACTGGAACGCAATTTCCCCATTCGTCACCTTCGCGTATGACACCGTCGTTCAACGCACAACCGGTTACTCGCCATTTTACCTTGTTTATGGCCGTTCGCCCAGTTCCTTTCTCGACGTTTCTTTCTTTTCTGCCCCTGTCAGTCTATCTCCATCTTCCTGCGAAGAATATGTTTCGCGCTTTGACCATTGTCGCTAGCGCACCCACTTCAGCACCGAAGCCAGTCAACAGGATCGCAAGGAGCATTATGGCGCATCTCATCGCGTAGTTTTCTACCAGCCCGGCGTTGAAGTGCTGCTATGGACACCAGTCCGCACTCCTGGGTTGTGTGAGAAGTTTCAATCACGCTTCATTGGCCCATACACGGTCCTGGAAATGACTTCTGCCATTAATTACCGTGTGACCCCTGTTGTTCCCTCGACTGACCGCCGTTGCCGCTCTACCGAAGTGGTCCACGTTTCTCGTATGAAGCCCTTCAGGCGCCGTTCCCCGTACCTCTAGGCTGCGGCCAGGATGGCCACTCTCGCGCGGGGGAAATTTGTGCGGGCATTTATCGTACACTTCTTCATCATCTGTACATTATCATCATCATGTGTGTGTGCTCCTCTTCTTCATCATGCCGGTAGTAGCGTCATCATAGTGGACTGTGCCGAGGGTCTTTCGCCGCGTCTCTGAGGCTCAATAAAGGTCGGCTCTTACTGTGACGTCACAATATTCTCAAGAGGCGGCGTTCCATTCATTTTCCGCAAACGTATGAAAGAGAACGACACATCCTAGCAGAGACGGCGCCCTAAGAGCATTGCCAGAAAGTTATTATAGAGATATTATTTCTGTTCGCCTTTTGCATTTTCTGCGGCGTTCTCGACCAACCCCATTTGTTCTACGGCTACGAGTCATTACAGGTTGCAGAAATGATGGCAGTACCCCCAGCGCCAACTGAACATACTAGCTTGCGTTCCCGTCGGAGTATTGCGCTTTTATGGCTCACAAGTAGCAGCTGGAAAAGCTCTGTGCTAGACTTTTCAAGTAATTTTTTTTAACACAGCATTTGCCTCGAATATAATTGAAATAAACCACAGCTTTCAATACACTCGGGCACCAGTGACCTTTTATGTCTCCTCCGGAGTGGATCCTATGGAGAAGAGGTACTTTATCGAGTTATTTGGCATGGGAAATTCTCCCGAATGGCTATGTTAAAATGGCTTCAAGGCCATCATCATCGTCATCATCGTCATCATCATCATCATCATCGTCGTCGTCGTATTTCCTCGGATGTGATCGACACGCACGAGTAGAAGAAAATAAAGAACGCACAAGGCAGTGTTTGATGCCGTTTGTGGTTGCATAAAATCAAATGAACGCCTAAATTTTTTAATGTTCTTTCGTTATTTGTTTGTTTTTAAGTTTTTTCTCGTTTTAATCGAATATGCAATACTTCAAAATAATAAGTCAACGTTTCAGCACACACTTATTGGCCAATGCCCCAGTGTGGGTATGAGCCACAATCTGAGGCCATCATCATCATCATCATCATCATCATCATCATCATCATCATCATCATCACGAACAGCAGCAGCAGCAGCTGTTTTCTGCATTGCGTGCCCGTCGCCATTGTGAGTAGCTACTAAGTTTCTTCGTTTGCCAGTGCTCCATTGGAAAAATCCGGCAACGTTTTACGACAAGCGGAGTAGGAAGTCCTTCGTTACGGCCTAGTTACTGACAGTGCATGCCCCGCTATACTGTTGAGACACCTCGTGTCAATCACAGCGCTGCTGCGATATCTGAAAGCTACCAGATTAAGTCAGCGTCTGTGATCCGGACTGAGTGACCGAATGATATCCCCAGTGGACTTTCTCTTCTTCTTTTAGTCTTTCCGTCCCCTTTTCCCTTTCCCCAGTGTGGGGTAGCCAACCGGGCTCTGTCCTGGTTAACCTCCCTACCTTTCATTTATCATTTGCTTTCTCGCTCTCTCTCTCACTCCTGTCAATCATGATGCAATGGCCTCAATCACACGCAGGGGCACTGCAGCCGGATTTGAAGACGAGTCACCACGGTTCTCACCATGAGTCCCCGCAACACGAGAGGTGTGGCCGCGATCAGGGATCAGCGACTGTGTCCGCGCACGGCTACTCTAAGCTTCAACGTTCTCGTGGGCCCACGAAATACGACGGGCATCCGGGCGTCCTTTATTATGGTAGCTGCCACGTCAACGGGACTGCTGAGAGGTGAATATTCGCATATATGCTGTAACCGAAACCAACGCGTTTTTGAGAGCGAAGGTTGGAAAGGTAGGCTTCACATGCAGTGCTCTGGCGAGAGTTCGCGCTCATCTCGGTGACACCGTACACCGAAGTTGGCGCGTATAGTCGCTAGAGCCATATTTAGGGCTATTTCGAGTACGTTTTTTCTCTTAGTGGTAATGGGAATAGAAACCTGCATGAGCTTTGTACACTTGGAGCGCAGGCTCCTGAAACTACTCGCGGGCAAGTTGTGGCTTAGGTTGAGGCTTAGGATGCTAAATAAATTTCAGGTACAGCAAAAAGACAAAAAAAAAAGAACTCGCACGAATGTGCCCGTGTTTTTTTTCAGCCATATTATGGCTGTAAATACGAAGTCAACGTATCCATTCCCAGGGATGGACCTTTCTTGGACCGGACCGGCCTTATCTGCCGGTATACCTCCGCGGAACGGCGCTGCTGTCAGTTGAAGATGGTGGTTGTGCTTCACACGTCCATGGCGTACGAGCAGCCTATATAGTCTGATTCGTTTTATACGAAGCAAAGGACCAACGCCCATCGAAATCCACAGGCAAAGGCAGCCCACGTATGAAGAAAGGTGTGTCGCTTTCAGAAGTGTGCGGTTGTGGTGTTGTGAGTTCGCAAAAGGCCGTCAGGACTTGCATCACAATGAGCATTCGGGGAGGCCGCGTTCCTCGCTAACGACATCATGGCACAGGGGCATCTCAAATTTCGTGCTATGACGTGACAAATGTCTGAAGCGGTGTGGGGACTATGTGGAAAAATAGTGTAAGGTACGTAGCATAGTACGTGTATTTGTAATTACCTGCATGTACCCTATTTTGGCTAGTAAAAAATAGGGACCAAGACTTCGCCCTTGTACGACAGTGCACCTGCATAGTGCGTGGGTGTTCTTTTGATGGTTGCCTTATCGCACTGCCTGTGAAGTTTTTGAAAGCAGCCGAGCAAGCAGAGGCGTTTTCGCAAGTGGCTGTTGGCGGTTGGCAAGTCGCCTCCGTAATGAGATGTCCGAAATTATGACTGGCTTGCATGTACCCCTGAGAACAGTTCCAGTGTAATGAAAAATGAAAATTTTTTGAATGTATGCCCAGGAGCCGAATGTACCTGATACGATTAAGGAGTTCGATTGGCCTTTAACAAAAAATGTGAATAAAGAGGGCGCATTTAATTTCGGGTTACCATTGCGTGATTATGTAATTAGGCATTTAGTACTGAAATTGATTACTGGAACAAAAACATATAGGAGAGAACAAATAAGCTCTAAGGTAATTTTGGCAACGGTGATGCAAAGATTCCGATTTATTGCGAAGTCGTAATATTTCAGCGGGAAGCACCGCAGATGAGGTGCCACCTTGGTAGGTGCAGCCAGGGCGCCGATTCTCGCTCCAGCTGTCTTATCCAAGACAATGTTTCGCGAGAGATGGAACGAGCTTGTAGCTGGTGCAGCATGTTGTTGCAGCCCTGGGTTCTCGAAGCCTCCGCTCACCGCCTGACTATTGCAGAAGCACTGCACAGCCCTGGCAACTGTTCCAACGGTTGGGCTGGGCGCAAGGGTGATGTATATCGCTTTGAGGTGCATCCACAGCTTGTGCGCGGCTGGGCTCGCGCATGGCGTTGTCAAAACCTTTGTCGTGGGCTTCCACGCGTTGCCCTCTGCTTCCGGCTGCCTCACCGCAGCTTCCATCCGCGATGACATCAAAATTACTCGAAGCCAATGGCTCCTCCGCTATTCTGGCTGTGACTGAGTAATTGTTCCACGAATTTTCGTACTTTTCAAGCGATACGAGGACCTCCTGGCTGTTCTTGCGGGGGTTATAAGCTTCCATAAAATCGGCTCTGCAAAGGCTGACTCGGAAGCTAGGCTGCGACCACGAAATTTCGCCGATGACGCGCCTCTTCCGGAACCGGCCGATGACGAAGCTCGCCGGTGATGCGGACTTTTGGGCGATGCTTTTCTCGTGTACTCCTGCGGCAACTCGTAGGTATTTCCCGCTTATTAGTGTGAGATTTTAGTTTTTCTTGGTTTTGTAAAAATTCATTATCAGATATGCTATATTTGCTGATTTTATTGCATTTTTCTGGCCACATTGAGCTGTGAGCTCTGTTCCCAACTCGTTCTCTTTTTGTCCTTGTTTATCGTGCGCTACGTGCACGGCGCTCTTGTATGAAAGGGCACTCGCGATCGCGTGGCCTGTGCTATGGTGGCTAGAGCTAGCCACCATACCTGTGCTCTGCTGCTGCTGTCGCTGCCGCTGCTACTTATGATCTGTGGCTAATGAAGCCTTTGTAACCGCTCGACTCAATATAGTGTCCTAGCCAAGAGAAGAAAGAAAGGAAAGTAAAAAAAAGCAATACAAAAATACAAAGTCAAGAGATATACCGCACTTGGCACCGCTCGCGACTGTTTTACGGCTCTACACTATAGCTATAGGCGAGCTTTAGTTGTGGCTGCGCGGAGGCCCAATAAAGAGCGAGCAAGTGGCAGCAAGAGGAAGCGCGTCTGCTTGCGGCGTCATCTATTGGCGACCAGAGTAACCAGACACGGCTGGACTCCCTCTGTTTGGCGTGAAAGGTGCTCGTGCTGGACTTCCTCCATCGCCATACGAATGCGCAAGGGACGGGGCCTGCAGCGCAGCGCCTGCTGCCAGCAAACCACGCTTGGTACATTAGTGCACTGGAAACGCGGAAGTGTGAACTATGCCCGCCAGTTAACAGGTACTCTCAACGTATTTTACAGCGAAATACGACCAGCGATAGCACACAGCCGTTGGTCGTATTGCGCTTTCTTTTACAGCGAAGCTGCCTGTGGATAGGGTTCTGTGGATTTTTCGTGTCCGGTCACAACAAATATGTGTGTGCAAAACTGAGGTCATGAATTTGATGCGAAAGCGCTTTATTTTGTACAGAAGCTTATACGTCTCATCACTTGTTCATGCATCTTCAGTAGATTAGTTATGAATAGGCAGCATTTTCAAGATCAGTAGGCTCTCAGGTAATTCTTTTTGCTTGCTTACAGGGGTATGAACAATTGCTTAATGAAGAAAGCAATTCTTTTCGTTTGATCTGCTGCATTTGGTACTGCACTGAAGTATGCCTGGCCATGTTACGGGCATTTACTACCCGCCGAGACTGGTTAGAAAAGGAGTGCCCATCAATCCAGGCTATATCACGGATGAATATCCAGCATTGAAATTGCGTACCATGGTAATTACGAGCGATGTCCTTGTTCTGATGTGTTATGGTATGCTCGGTTACTAAGTACATTTCACGTATTGCATGGGGGTGCAGCATGCTTGCATATGCATTCTGGCCAGGTTCGTAGACTCTCTTACAATGTAGCAAACTGAAGCAAAAGAAGGTGCATACATGGGAATACCTTAATGGCACATGTTAAATTTAAAAATCTGGGAATGCAAGCACTGTGCGTTTCACTATTTAGGTTTCACTATGGCATCAGTGTTTTACTCTAGAAGTTTTAGATGTCTGCAATAACTGCCTCTAATTAAGCTGAAGTCACCGTGCACTTATATTCTGTTTAGTAACCATAATAGTATTTGGAATGTACTGTTTGAATTCATTGTGCTTAGATCAGTTTTTGATTACCAATTGTAAGGTTAGTGGCCGCACGGATGCACGATTTTTTGGGTATCGTCTGTGTAACGAGTAGGTATCGTTACACAGACGGCTTTCTGGAATACGAACACAAGTTAGCCTCCCTGGGCTTAAACAGCTATGTGCCCTCTAAACAACTCTGCGCCGCGTCACAGCTATTTTACCCCAACAAGGTTTGTCACAGAAGTTTATTGACAAAAATAAACTATTAGAAAGACTCCTGCTTGCAGTCCAGTGCTTGCAGCCATTAAAAACAAGAGGAGAGCAAAACATGGTGCGCTTTGACATTTTGGGGTGTGCTAAAAAAATTTGCTGTGCGTACAACCTATTTTTAAAGCTGTCCATTGCGGCGCCTCATTGCCTATCAGGAAGGGCAAGTTAAACAATCTCTCAATTGTCACGTTAGAGGTCTGCAAAAAGGCACTGAGAAAATCTTTGTCTTATGGACGACCACACGCCAAGTTTCATCCTAGACGCCAGAGCTGGTTTCTCCCCTGGCGGAACGATTTCATTTCCAACGGGTGTAGGTTTCCGCCGCCGCTTCCCTGCGCCCGCGTTTAGTTCGCGCTGCGCGCGAAACGTCTCTTGTTTCGACGGCGCCTCTTCGAATGACCGGAAATTATTATTGTGTCGTTAACTGTCACGACAGCAGTCTAAACACGAAAGGGTTGATGCCACCAGTGAAATTCTGCCGATTCACAAGAAAATGGTACGAAAAAAGCAGACGACAGACATGGATTACTGCGGTGCGCCGAGCGAAGTAAACAACTGGCAAACGAAGCGAGCTTGTTCATTGATTACTCCTGAGTGTAGGGCGGTTTCTATATGTAACCCACTAGAATTTAATAATTACTCGGTACATAATCCTTTCATACATATAAAAACTAAGTTGTTTGACGAACGCTTGTCCTGTCTTCTTTCTCGTGTCTCGTTTGTGTGTGCGCTGCCCAAGAATGGAAACCACTTCTGTTGTATGTGCTAGCACTGGCCGAAGTTCACGCGTGCCGAGAAATTGAATATGTGCACGATGCATTGAACATGACCGCAGTTCATTCCCGCTTCACCACTGCACCGATCGATTGAATTACTGGACGATACACGCCCGTGTCTTGGTCGCGCCGGCATTGCTGAAGCAGGAATAATTATAATACTTTCAACTTCCGTCTCTTGAGCACTGTTAAAAAATGGCCAAGCTGTCTACAGTGGTGCCTCCATTCCATATTGTAGGGGACGTACTAGTTAAAGTTGTGTGCGCATGTCGTACTTTTGCTATGCAGCGATATATTTTGTTTTTTTCCGCACAGTGTCGATGGAAGTCCGTTGTCGCCATCAGAGAAACATGGATTTGTAGCAATCATATTGTGAGAAACTGCAGAAATGACTTTAGCTCATAGGTGCCGTATGTATGTGCCGCATCGTATGTGCTGACGATTTTGCCGGCGGCACATACGATGTCGTTTCCAATTACCTGCTCAGCGTCACTTACATGGTTAAGCAGACGCTGCCCTTTCGCCGCATTGCAGCCATAAAAATAATCGTCAAGCGTACCGATCTTCTTAAAGGCAAATATAGCGTGTGCAGTTTGTTTCACACTAAGGGGAAAACTCGGAACGTATTGCATCGCGATGCTGCAGGCAATGGAGTCGTGCGGCGGCAGCAGCTCGAGCAGGCGCACACGCTCGAGGGGCGAAGTCGTGATCTGCGTCGTCTGCTACGGCGGCGCGCGCTGGCCGCATTGTCGGGAAGCGTGCTACTGTCAGGGGCAGTGCACCGATTTCATCGGTACTGCGGGAACTGAGCTGATATTCTTTACTAAACGTTGTGCGTCGCCAAACTGTGAGCCTTCATTGGCGATAATGGAGTTCCACAAACTTATTTTGACAGCATGCTTCGTTTGTTCTTTGGAAATGCCGGGGTACTGAGCGCGTGCACGTAGATTTCCTCACTGTGTGTGCTACCGTAATAAGCAGCGACAAGACGCACCAAGATGTGCGCGCAACGTGCTCAGTCTTTGTTTGACTCGAAAGGAAAACGAAGCACTCAACAATAACTATGGGGGTCGAACACGATGAAACAAACGGATACGACTAAAAGAATGTTTTAGGTTAAGCCTAAAGTGAGCCTAAAGTTCAGTTAAATTAAGTTAAAGTTAAGCCTAAAGCTGGAAGTGATTTTTCTCGACAATCAATCGCTACACCAGACAGACCCTGCCCGCCGGCGGGGAATCGGACACGTCACGCTCGGAACTTCAGTTAGTATCTCGTCATGTCCCCAGCGGCAGCGATGGCAGCGCTCATCCTGGAAGGTAGTGAACTGTAGAATGACTTGATCAGGGACGTGTTCGTTCGCAGCACGTCCCAGTCACTGACGATGGTGGATCGAAGTCTATCCTCGGGCGACTGATAGAGGGGATCGTGCGCCAGCGATACTTTCAACGAGCCCCAGACATGTTAAATGATGTTGGCGCCCGAGGATTGAGGCGGCCACTCTAAGAGAGTGAATGCGAACTCTTCCAGCAGTTCTTGCACAACACGAGCAGTGTGGATCGGCGGCCTATCGCGTTAGAATATATAGTCGCCTTCCAGAAACGGGCCGTCAAGAATGTATGGAATCAGTACGTCGTCTATGACTGTCCTGCAGCGATGAACTTACTTTCGAGGCGTATCAGTGGGCGTCGAACAACGCTTAGTAAAGAATACTGGCTCATTTCACGCAGTAACAATGAGATCGGCGCCCTGCAACTGGCAGCAGAACGTTTCCCGACAATGCGGCCAGCGCGCGCCGCCGTAGCAGACGACGCCGTTCAAGATCCCGCCCCTCGAGCACCTGCGCGAGCTGCTGCCCCCGCCTGACTCAAGCGCTCGCCGCATCGCGATGCAAGGCGCTCCGAGTTTTCCCCTAAATGTGAAACAGACTGTACATCGCCCTTCGAATGAAATGTCTACGCGCACACCCGTAGGTCAACGTAGGCACACACCTCGCGGCACGAAACGTGCCCAAACACGCGCAGTGCAGGAGGCAATCAAGGCGGCGCGAACGAGAGATGGGAGAGGGGTACCACCCGCGAATAGAATTTTGCTTCGCATGCGGCGCTCTCAACGCCGGCGCAGCAGCGCCGCTCTCGGTGCCGTTCTTGTCCATACTTTGCGTGGCATATTTGTGATATGGAATGCAATGGCTCCGTGCAATGCACAGTGATGCCATGACCATTCTTTGTACATGCAGCAGCCTCCTGGTCTATGCAAGTTTCAGCGGAACTTTCATAGGAGAAACTAAAGATGCAGTAAAATACAGCCTGCGTCATTGCATTATTGCAAGCTTTGCATTGCAAAGAAAGTCATTGAGAAAGAAAGGCATCTTGAGGCACTTCTTGAGGATTTTGACAGTCGCCTGTAGGTTGCCTCCGAGGACAAAAGAAATGGTAATGAGGCTTTTCTGCACGATAAATTGGAATCACTATAGATATATTTTTAATCGGGAAGATGATGCTGAGAAAAGTGTACTTAATGGGTGAACTGACGTAAAAGTATGGCAAATGTCATCCTTGTTGGAACAGTATAGACATAAAACAAGATAGCTTACGCGGTGGACCAGGCTACATAGCTCAAGGAGCGATACTTGCCGGCTAAAGAGAGATTATTTGCACTCCAAAGAGTCCTGTGCGCGCGAGAAACTTCTTATAAGATCCTAATGCTCCATTAGCGCTGCCAACAAACAACCCTTCATAATGTGGTCTGCAGCGACGGAAACTTGCTAACAAAAAGTACTAGGACGGCCACATCGTTTTATAGTAACTGTAGAAATGTCTGTTGTTATTAGAAATATATTTGAAAAATATTCGATTTTCCTATGGCAATATTCTACTTACTTTCATTTCGGTTTGAAAAATTACTATTCGCTCACTCCTGATGTTTTAATATCATTTGAACACATTTCCAAATAGACACTGTGGGTATGAACATTTCAAAAGCTAAAATTTTCAACACAATAAACATGGATTCTGGAAATTAGTTCTTTTTAATTAGCAGTTTGAAATATTGACATATGAAACCCTGATAGACATGCATTTGAAGGTGCAATGTGTCATTTGTCAGGCCAACTAACGTTATAACTACCCATCCTGGCTGTGTGACAGTGTATTGCTTTTCTTCTACCCTGTTTGACCTGCTTAAATTAAGCCTTTTTCCTTCCAGATGTGTTGGAGACCGCTGCAATTGGATTGCTGCCCTGTGTCGTCAAGGCGCGCAAGGAAGCATTTTTGACAACTGTAAGTGTACCTGAACTGTAAAGAGCAGGTGTGGTGACCTGTGGAATAAAGCACGTCACTTTAGCGCTGTTATGACTTTTTTAAGCTGAATTCACTGCTTTATGACAAGGACCGGCAGACTTAAATAGAGCTGACGGCTGTGTAAATTGCCTCAAACATTGACTGCTTCCTAGTCTTGTTCATGTATAGCCAGTGACAGGTCAAGAAAACAGCAGCAAGGGCTCCTCAAAGAGAAAATGTTCATGTGCGCCAGCGACTCGCCTCGAGGGTTGAAGCCTTAGTCCGGACCTCCTGTCTAAATACATGGGAAGGGAAAAAGTTTTTCTTGGCAACCACTGCTCTCATGTGAATAAGGTTTGCTGCATTTAAAACATTTAAAAGGAAAACTGGAAATCTAGCGGCTGAGAAACAGATTGATTTTCTTTCGGTCATTAAGTGAAAAAAGAATAATTTAAAAATTGAACAGAAGACTCCCATACTAGTCTAGAACTCTGTAACTAAGAAATGAAAAGCGTTATCACTGTTTTGTTAACTACATTTTCTACTTCATGTAAAGCAGAGAAAGTACATATATTGTATCCATCATTGTGAACTGCAGCACTAATTTGCGAGTAGGACGTGCTAAACCCTAGTAAGCATAGTAACAATTTCACATAGGCCGTAAATTCACATAAAATGTGTCCAGTTGATATGGTCTGACAGATGCAGCTTAGAGAACTGCGATGTATATGTTTATGATGCAAATACCTCGCATGCAGTACTTGTACCGCAGTGGTGGCCTAGCGGTGGAGCATCCGCCTCATATGCGGGAGGTACCGAGCTTGAATCCAGGTTCCACCGGAAATTCACGTCTCTTTCTAATGGGTTAACATGTTCTCTGGCATAGTGCTCGACTCTCGTGGGGCGTCACATCTAGAATAGGGGTCCCAACAGAGATTTACAAGTTGTCTCTGGGCGCCTGGTTGCCCAACCACAGACGGCTCTTTTTGAAGAGCTGCGGCTGTGGGAGGCAAGGGCTTCTGCTGGGTACCTGTCGGTAAAATAGGTTCAAGCGCGCTCCCGACCTGGTGCTCGGCTGTTGTGGGACCACAACGCTTGGAAAGGAGCATTTGTCTCGAAGCCGAAGACATCCTTACCATTAACAGGTGCATTTGGGGCACCACTAGGGAAATGGTTAACATTTCCCATGCGGCCATTTCCTGGCCAACCAGGCCGGGAGCGAGCTTGTACCTATTTTACCGATAGGTACCCGGCGGCAGCACTTGCGTCCCACAGCCGCAGCGGATACTCTTCAAAAAGGCTGTCTGTGGTTGGAGAACCAGGGGCCCTATAACGTAAAACTATTCCAATATGTTTCTATTCCAATTTCCTGACGTCAAATTTGCGTAACACCGACGCAAGCACCGGGCGGTCACCCATAGGGTTGTCTGAACAGACCAATCAAACGCTCTCCTCGTTCATAGGAGGTCCCTTTTATTTGCTTGAAAAACGAATAACATTGCCTACACTGAGCGGCTTGTTGTATCTAATTGGCTGACAAGAGGCGAGGAGAACGCTCAAGTGGAGAGGGATTCACTAGGGCAGAGCCAGTGCACTGAAAACCGATAACCGGATGAAGAGGGTGGTGCCGGCGTCTGCGATTTGTCGGCTTTCCCTTACTTAGCTTGTGGTGGCTTTTCGAAAATCGCGGCGGCATGTAACGGAAGCTTAAGAATGACGCTAAAATTGACCCTCAGCAAAGAAGAGTTGGCAGAATGAGGTAGTAAATGTGTCGAAAGTGCCTAAAAACGTTACACGGTCACGCAAGAAGTTTTATTATACGCAAATACACCCATGCTCTCCGGCAGGTGCGAGTATCCAGCGTCTCAGCGATCGGCGGCAGCTATATTTTATTCCTTTCGGAACGGGGCAGGCTGCGGCTATTCCGAAAAAAATTTAGTTTTGTTCGGCATATTAATGCATCTTTATCGCGTACACGTCACTTTGACGCGGTGAGTTCGTGCGGTTTTGTGACGTCGCGTGACAGGCAGGTGAAGTGGGTGCAGCCCGAAAACTTTTTACCAATAGCCGAGGGCTCATGGCGAAAAGAGGTCGAATCAGAAATAACTGTTTTTCTTTTTTCTGTCAAATCTTGCATAATCAGTGTGCACACATCATATCAGATGGGGACGTATTGCGGTTTTTGTAACGTCGCTTGACAGACAGGTGAAATGGGGGGTGGTCGAAAAAGTTTTTAACCAATCGCGGAGGGCTGATAGCAGAATTGGAATAGAAAAGTTTGGAATAGTTTTACGTTATAGCGCCCCAGGCGCCCAGATATAACTCGTAAATCTGTATTGGGCCCCCTATTCCAGATTTTAACTCCGACGAGAGCCGAGCACTAGGCCAGGGAACATCTCTATCCATTAAAAAAAAAAAGAAACCGGCGGGATTCCGGCGGCACCGGGAGTTGAACTCCGCGCCTCCCGCATACGAGGCATACTTGTGCTTCGCAACTTTAACTTGACAGTACTACGAAACACAATAGTAGAGACAGAAAATGAGAAGACGTATGTGCTGTACTTGCAAAACAATTTTCGATTGAAGAGAAGATTTATGTATGTCAAAATAGATCAGTGCGCAAGAATGAAAGTTGAACGTGTAGATGTACAAAGCCGGATGATAAGCAAAATGAGGAAAATGAGTAAATAAGACAAATGTAATATCAAAAGCAGAAAAGACAACAAAAGCAGGAGACAGGTTAAATAATAAAGAAAAGAACACAATGTTACACTACGATATACATGTGTGATTATGGTAGTCGATTTCTTTGGATGAAAGGGTCACTAAAGCCTGGCTAATTCATTTTTTTAATCTTTTGATATGGAATGCTTCAATTATTTCTCTGATTAGTCTGTTGCAATGACGTGAGAGTATAATAGTATAATTGAAGATAGGGTTACGGCGACATGAACGACAATGACTTTGCATATGGTAAGGTGATGCAGACAAAGGGAATGAGTGATGGTGCTCTTAGGTGGTGCACTGGTCGCTCTGCAATTACGGGGCTCTAACAACAGATCTGCCACCCAACCCTCCCAAGCATTGCCAAAAAGATCTCCCACTACGGCTGGCAGCATCGTTGGGTCACCATCGTCAGCATGTGAAGAAATTGTACGCACCGTTGTAAGCATCCTGAAGCAGATCCCTGGCGTTGCCTCTGCAGCGTGGCGTGTTCGGGGGAACACGAAAACAACGCTTAAATCACGCCTGAGCACCCGCGCCACCATACACATACAACACACACAAATAGAAAAGCTAATGTCGACCTGAAGACGGAAGCACTGTAACTACCGCTAGACAGATGAGACTTCTCGCACGTGTGACTGATGATGATGACCAAGCGGTGCTCTTTTTTTTTAAGGTAGATGTGTGCTACAATGTAAAAGTGAATAATTGTGATATACAGGCGCCTCCAATCACTAAGGCGCTTATACCACCGATGCTACAATGGCCGCCTTTGCTACGGTCGCTGCAATACCCACACGGCGAGCTCAGAGCTGAAATTTGCCGCCAAAGGTGCACTGACAAACATTTTAGAAATAAACAGGTGTTGTACACAGAAAAATACGGTAGACAGCAAACTGGCCGGACACGTGTCAGTGGGATACATTCGCGCCCTTTTAACCTTAACTCGGCATACTCAAGATATTTTATTCGAGACAATGCCCGTGCAGTAGTAATTTATTAGATGTTCTTGAGTCTTGTCAGAAACTTGTTAGTTGCTGCTCTACATAAAATGCTACAATCTTTATCGCAATAATAAGCTTATGCTTTTATGTCACCTTGCGCATACTTTATTTAACATGTGAGTTCGTTTACTTGCAAGGGAGTATCCGCTTTTAGCTCACTTCATTTAAAATCAGTGCACCTAACGAATTTTGTCACTGAGTTATTGCAAATTCCTTCTTGGCGGGACAGGGACACTATGCACAGCGTGACTACAATGGTATTCAGAATTGATACATGGGATTCAGCACCCTTTATGGTCCGTCTGGAGGATATCGACATACACGAGAACATGCTGCCAGAAGCCCTCGCATGATTGTTCGTGCCAGTAGGTCGGAGAGGCAAACTATCGTCATTGTAAACTCGCCATCTCCAACATCGACGAGGAGCGTCCTCGCTTTTGAGCGTTTTGCAGTCCTCGCCAGTTTGCGACGATGTCGAGAGCTTTAGCCACGGAGTCAAGTGACTCCCGAAACTGGATGACACTGTCGTCTCGCTCGACTCATCTCGCAAAGGCCTTTCAGTTGATGGCGAAGTGTGTTTTTCCCTACGATATTTCGTTTTGGTGATGCGGTGGAGAAGAAAATTATTTCCTTCATAATCGCTACTGTGTTTGTGACCGCTTGAACGCGCGATGACTTGGATAAAGACAGGTTGAGTGCGTGGTTAAAGCACGAGGTGTTCACTGTCTTTGGTGCACTTCACTCACTTCGGGCATGACACCGCATAACTCCGACGCCATGACGTTGCAGCCACCTGTCGTTAGGCCAATGCCCCTGCCCAGGTCGCGTCCTACGCCAGTTGTCATTTTGCGAACCGTTCACCGAGCACTTTCCTTCTGAGGAAAAAGTGGGCTTAGTTACAGTTAGGTTGACGTCGACACAATCGCTGTCACTGCGCAGATAAACGAATTGGACGAAATAAATTGTTTCGTACCATGTTCTTGAGTACGTACCGCAAGACAAGATTTAGCTGTGACGTGTGAGATACACCGACTCTTTCATCGACCACGATGCTGCAGGCGCCTGACTCGTTCACACACTGAATTAATGCATCAAGAACCTCGTATCCACAGCACTTGATCAGTTCGTCCTTGGTCGTCTTGCTGATATACGTGGCTTGGGATGACGGGCTGACAAGATGCCTCTGAAGTTCAGTGTCCTCGATTGATACTCGAAAGTGCCGAATCGCGCGGAAATTGCCCTAATTCGAAGTAAATGAGCCCTCATTTGACCGCTTAAGAAGTGTTCCGTCGTCTTGATGCCGACGAAATGGTATACTTTGGCGCCCTAGAAAGATGATCTACTTTATAAGACAGTTTTGGTTGTCGCTCACTTAAGGTAGAAGCATTAATGCAGATTTGGTTGGCCACATCTTTTTCAGCTGTGAAGACGCAGTTGATGAAGTGCTCCCGAGCTTGCATTGTTTCTTTCTGGTACTTTTTTGCTTTATGTACGCACATGAAGATAGTCTTATCACTGCAGTTTTGCAAAGGACGTGAAGGGCTTGGTGACCAGTTTTTGAAGGAGACAATTTTCTGGTAGACTCCCATTGTACCTGTTGTGAAGAATGCGTAGTACATGCAATACAGACCCCTGCGAGGATTGGACACAACAAGCAACTATAACTTGTTTCAATGCGACTTACTTACATATCGCTTCTCATCTTTGCCGTTTTTTCCTATGAACTCAGTACAGAAAACTAGTTATCTGGAGGGCACCAGAGCATTTCCAACAAGTGCCACTCAGTGTAGTATCGGACTGTCCACCAACAGCCCTTACAAAAATTTTTAATGTGTTTTTTTAGAAAGTCTTTTGAACTTTCTCTATAGAACTCTATTGTGTTTATTTTGATTGCCTATAGAATTTTCCTATAGAGTTTCAAAAGTTATTTGGCCACCGCATTCTTATAGGAACTCTAAAGACACATTTCTATAGAACATTTCTATTGAGTTGCTTTAGCGATGCTAAAGACAAATTTCTATAGA
This sequence comes from Dermacentor albipictus, assembly GCF_038994185.2. Taxonomy (NCBI): domain Eukaryota; kingdom Metazoa; phylum Arthropoda; class Arachnida; order Ixodida; family Ixodidae; genus Dermacentor; species Dermacentor albipictus. The sequence continues at coordinate 647,008 of NW_027225568.1, forward strand.
ATATTTCTATCGAGTTCCTTTAGAGATGCTAAAGACAAATTTCTATAGAATATTTCTATCGAGTTCCTTTAGAGATGCTAAAGACAAATTTCTATAGAATATTTCTATCGAGTTTCTTTAGAGATGCTAAAGACAAATTTCTATAGAATATTTCTATCGAGTTTCTTTAGAGATGCTAAAGGCAAATTTCTATAGAATATTTCTATCGAGTTGCTTTAGAGATGCTAAAGGCAAATTTCTATAGAATATTTCTATCGCGTTGCTTTAGAGATGCTAAAGACAAAAATTCTATAGAATATTTCTATGCAGTTGCTTTCGAGTCCCTACAAGCAAATGCCTATAAAAGCTAGGCCGATGTGTGTAAAGTACTTGCAATTTACCAAAGTTCTACTGTAGGCAATAAGGACTACAGTAAATGCAGTGGCAAAATAATTGGTGCTACAACCACAAAGTATTCAGTTTGAAATGTTTATTGCACTTCAGACTAGATACATGCTTCGTATATGTGACATACACACTTCAGACTAGAACTTGCAACACACAAACTGTAGCTGCCAACATGCTTCTCAGGTCAAGCTGGTGGTGCAAACACACGAAACATGAGGTAAAAGAATCAGTGGCAGACTTGATTACAGTTGACACCTCGCAATAACAGGCTTGATTAGGACAAGAAACCATACCATTAAAACTGCAAAAGGAGTGCCTGTTCCAGCAGTGCACATTAAATGTTTGGATACTAAAGCCTGAAAATAGACTGATATGAATGTGCACTGCAATGTTGTGTCAGCCTGACGAAACGACACAGCATTTTAGTCTGAGCAAAAATAACACTGGCAGTCGCAGCAAAAATGTGGCAAATAATGGCTTTCACAGATAAGTACACCATATACCGAAACCACACAGCATTTTAGTCTATGTTTAAGTGTAAAATTAGCACTGGTAGGCCCTGCAAAAATGTGGCAAACAGGGGTTATCATAGAGCAGTACAGCATATATCGTAAAAAGTTTAAAAGCTTGTATTTCGTTGTAAGGGAAACAATTTTGAGATCAGAGCCAATATTCTAATTAGGGTGAGAAATACAAACCAGACCGACACACGCAATGACTAAAAAAGAGATCTAGCTCAGGAGCTCCTATGTAATGCACATGAACAGTAAAATCGTTTTTCTCGGCAACTATGCAACCAAATTTGATGAGGTTTGATACATTTAAAAATGTTTAAATTATAGTTTTTACATTAACACCATCCATTTTTATTAAAATTTGCTGAAAATAGCAAAACTTGAAGGAAAAGGACGTAGTTTGCAACTGTAAATAAAAAAAAAGAGCTAGCACAAGTTCGTTAATTCTGTAAATTTTCCTACTCAAATACATCCAAAATACAGAAATACTTTTGAGACAACCACAGCACTAATTTGAATTAAGTTTGCGGCATTTGAGAATTCTACCTGTTGCAGGAAGAACTATTTGGCAGGTTTAAGAAAAATAACACCACGAAGCTTACTAATCCCCATCTCTGTGCCAGAAAGAGATATCATAGTTCTGCAGACTCCATCTGCTATGTCTAAAGTCAACAAACTGTATATATGAATTTACAGCTTGCATGAAATTGTTGCAACGTTTGAGAGTTTCGCGCATCTACTCATAAATTAGTGATTGTATATTAGAGCAGCATATGGTATCTCTAATTTGACAGATTAAATTATGGTATTAGGTCCAACAGAAATGTGATCTCATTTTTTGTTATATAAGATTTGTTAACCTTACTGCTCTGTTTCTTCAAAATTTACAGTTTCCATGAATTAGTGCTACGTGAATTATTCTTTTTCAAATAACGTTTACTTTGATGCAACAATATTTCTTTATTTTACCTGACTCCTTGCTAAAAAAACTGCACAGTATTCATGAGATATGAATAAATAAATATTAAGTGAATAAGTAAACAAATAAATATTGCGGTTTGTCTTATCATTCCACCACCAGCATGAACTGTAGGGAGCTTTGGCTACTGCCCACATGGTTGCAAGTTCATTCTTACATGACCACCTGCTATTTCACTTCCCAGGAATGGAGCGAGGCAAGGCTAGTTTTTGGCCTCATTTGGTCCGTCTAGTAACGGCGACGGTGGAGCCTGGAAAATAAAATTGAAATTAATTTTCAAAAGGTGTAATGAACATTCAGTCATAATGTATTAGCAGGCACAAACATGCCACAAATATCTATATAGTTGTAGCATTATGCTAAGTTTCATTTCAGTATTTCAGAAAAAAATTATAACAGAAAGGTGGCAGAACGCCCCACCTCCCCACCACTCTGCCAAACAGTGGCAGTTCTTTTGAGAATCACTTTTGAGAATATTTTTACTTTCCCAAGATTCGGTGACATCAGCACTGGGCCAATGTGCCTGGCAGTAGAATATCATTGCTGATGACAAAAAGCATCTCCGAACGACAACAGCCTAGTCACACATTAATCTCATCTTGCAATGACAACACATTCCCATTTATAACATAAGCAAGCAGGAACACCCATGAGCTAAGAGTCCTATACAGATGTCACACTATGCATAGAAAAATTTTTTTTTGAGAAGGGAATGACCTACTGGCTTCTATTGCCGAGCGGTAGACAAAATTAATATTCCATCCGCTATTAGCCATAGTTGGTATGTACTATGCTTAATATGCGAATAATAAATTTCTCACATGGAGCTTGGGCATCTAAGTATGCATTGTATGAGGAACAATAATGTTTTAAGTTGTTTTCGCAAACTATGATGGATAACTGCCAATTTGTGGTATTTGGAACACAGTCGCGGTGTCACTGTCAGATACAATGGACACAGTATATTCGTGCTTTTTGAGTTATTGAAACAATTAGTTTCTAATCTAGTACGGGTATGTACACTGATATGTATCCTAAACGCAATGATAAGACTGCCCAATTGCAATTGAAATGTTAATTCAGTTTTAATTAAAAAGGGTCCTTGCAACCTGGCATGTGAAAAACAGAAAACAAAAATTATACTAATCAAGTAACTTTGAAAACTGATTGCATAACTGCTCTATAGGTCAAGCAGAAAATTTAACAAGAAATAACGTGCCTAAAACTAGTTGCAACAAACAAATTTGTTACTACGAAGGTTGCGGACAATTCAGTAAACAGATTGTGACCCAGTCTTTTTATGTGGCATTCCTCAGCGATGTTGTTGGTCAATTGGTTGCCGCAGCTGAACAAAACATATGAACAGTCTAAATCTGGTGCGCAGCCCCAGTTCCGTCGGTGCATGGTCAAGTGGGACGAACATACTGATCCGGGGAGTGAATTATGGTGCTGTCTTAGGTACGTGTTGAGGCACCGGCCAATCTGTTGCATGTACATTTGACCAAATATACACATTATCACGAGAATAGACTACACTACCCCTGACAGACAAGACAAATTTAGTGGTATCTAAGCAAGCCTTTCTTGTCAGGGTGCCATATGCACAGCAGTGTGCAAGAGAATTGAGAAAGGCAAGCAGGCAAGGGAGGCTTGCTCGGTGAAAGATACCACCAAATTTGTCGTGTGTCACAGGCAGTGAGTGCACTGTATCCCTTTCACATGTGGTCAAGCGTACATACGGAAAACTGGCCGGTATCTTCTCATGTGTATAAGAGATCACCATATTTCATTTAAAAGACCAGTATGGTCATTCAACTTGGCCGTACATTTCCACAACGGGGCTTCATGTTGGATTACAATCGTTCATCTGTTTTCATCCACCGTAAAAACTGACAAGTGAAATCGATGAGGCATACCACATATATAGTAAGAGATGTGGGTGAGCCCCCATATTTAATGCAACAAACAAAAAAGGCATCCTGTGCAGGTCACAAGGTATCCATATCAGTCTGTGCCTATGTACTACAGAAGTAAATGCAGCTTAGTAAATACTGACCTTCATATTAATTTTCAAGAAATTAAAGCTCACCAAATGTGTATTTTGCAGTGGCTGTTACTATGGGAACTGAGAAGTAACTGTAAAGATATCAATGATAAACAAAGATGTGCACACTACGTGCTTAGACCTGTGACATATTTAGTCCACTACCCTTCGAATTCCTACATGCACAGAAAACTGCACGAGATTCTAGCACAAACAGAAAAAAAATATGCAAATAGGGGTACAGCATAGGAAATAGTTTTCAAAGAATAAAACCCCAATAAAAAGTCATAAATACACTATGTACAAAGCAAAAAATATATGTAACTTGCGGGTAAGCAACTTACGCAAAAGAAATACTGAACATCAGGAATGGTTGGGTATAGTTTTATACAGAACACAATCATGTGGGCATAATGGCTATGCACACTAATAGGTAGCAAGTTCAATAAGGTTGCATAAATATTTAGTCTCTTTAGTATGCTGCATTAAGTAATGTGTCGACAAACTTCACCATGAATGACACCAAGCCCCCTTTTTGGAACACCTACATTTCATACACACCTGTCATGACGATCCAGATCACACGCCATGCTGCTGCAGCCATATATCCACAGGGTCTGCATTTCTTGGGGCTCCTCGATCTTGTAGTTTATGTTGTGGGTCACGGCCTCGCCACTACAAAATCAATTCTATGTTAGCTTATAGCAGTGGCACAATAAAGCTGTGATATCGTGAAAACATGCAATCAGCACCTAAAAGAGTCACGAAAACAATGTCTGCACTAATGTGGAAAGAGAGCAAATGCTCGAAATCATCGAATGTCATGACAATACGGACCTCTACATCAAATAAAGTTTTGGACGCACCGCAGCAGCAGATTACAATCTAAACTTTATGTTTTTTTTTCATTACTTAGTATAGGCAACGTTCCCCTGCCATGCTTAGTTAAGTCAGTTATGTCAACACATCTTGCCTTGGAAATAAAGCTGTACTAGTAGCAAGCTGTGATTGGCTTACATTTTTTCCTTAGAACTGTTCGTTAGCCAAAAACCTCGTAAGCAGAGATTGTGCACAACGTCGAAGCATTTATAAGTGAGGAAACGTCATTGAAGAAAGAATCGATGAAGAGGTAGACGGGTCGTTACTATGCAACTTTAGCAGACAAGCGGGAGCTCACGCACAACTGCACAACTGCACAAGGCGAACACGATTTCCGAAACTTTTCTCAGGGGAAGCAAACGCTTATCAGGATTATCAATTCCGCACTGTGGCAATAGAGTTGCGTACACAATTCTTACAACCAGCGCGTAGCAAGTATCAGCACAGGGTTCACTGTTGTCGTGGGTGTTCCACTTACTGCGTTCGCAAGGCACTCTATACACACACGGGAAGCACACACAACACGGATGAACGCACGTGTAGTTGGCGAGCACGATTGCTTACCGTTTCAACAGTACGACGAGGTCGAAAGGCACTCTCCAAGTTTCCAGTGATGCGTCTGCGATGTTACTTGCAGCAAACAAGCCACTGGGTAGTGGGCGAGCTGAGGCGCGCTAATAATACGCATTACTTCTCTGCGCCGTCCACCAAACTTTCCACGAACACAAGCGGAGACAAAGGGAACGCACTCCACGGCTTGAAAATCGTTGGTCCACACTTAGCTGGCGCGCCACGCATACGGCGTGCTTACAGCGAGACTCAAGCCATCTTCTGGCACTTTCGTGCTCGCGAACTACGTCTCATTTCATTACAGCAAACCTAGTAACACACGATCAAACAAACACATCGACGCAGCTCGCACGACAACCGTTGAAGACGGAGCGACAACAACACGCCGTAGCTTCGTATTCTACCTGTCGCGTTGAATACGAAAATACCGGCGCCGCCAGCGCCGTCTGTATAATAGTGCGGCTGCTGTGGCCTCCGTGATGCCTACAATAATACGCACTTCAGCAGGTTTTGTGCCGTTTTGAGCCGGCCTTTGAGCCGAACTACATACATATGTTGCTAGATAAGAAGAAACATTGACATGCTCATATTGTGTGCTATAGTTTAGGGCAGAAATAAATTACATGCAGTATTCTTGCTTTTGAATCGCTTATGCCACATGTAGTCAGCAAAAAGCATGGCCTTCAAGATCTCGACAATTTACCCTGTGTAAGCTATCGCTGCGGTGTGATTTTAACGATTTCAATCTCGGTCACTGGCCTTGAAGCCCTAACTGACTTTATGCGCAGCCGTTACCTGCACTACCTGCGCCCTCACTTCGTTTCTCATTGAAGTAACTTCCTGCTGTCGTTTAAATGTAGCCCAGAAATTGTCGACACAACCTCGTAGGTACACGTGTGCAGTGTGTGATGTTTCCGTGCGCTTGTGTCCGTCGCACAGCAACGTATATACGATGATGTTTAATTTTACCCGTGAGGTACAGGTTACGCTTATGTGTTCCCTATCTTGCTTTCGTGGCGATGCGCTTATCATGCGCGGATCGCGCTCATGTGGTCTGTGACTGTTCAAGATTCCTTGAAAAAAAAAATCGTTTCTGCAGCGTGCATTTGTCGCATTTGAGTGGTATGTGCCAGAAATGTGCGGCGGCGTTCGATCTGTTTCCGCCCCAAGTGCTGCAGTCACTGCATGCCAGCAAATAGATATGACGCGATCGCTAAGGCGCAGTTTTGCTTAGTGTTTCTTGGTATACATCTTTGTGATTTACCTGCATATGCGATATAAACCACAATGCGCGCTTCCGTTATATTTCTTTGGTTTTCCTAATTTCGATTAGTGTGATGTTTGCCTTGGTCAATGAGTGTCTTTTTAACGATGCTCTTACTTGATAGTAAAAAAACCTCTGAAATGCCGATTGCAAGAACCAGCGTCTTCCAGTGCCTTCCAGTGTGAAACCAGCGCGTTTTTCTTTTTTCTTTTTCTTTCTTTTTTTTACGCACTGGATCGCACTGGGTACGCTGGCGCTCGCTGGGACTCACTCGAGACCAGTGAGAACGCTGGATAAGAGCTGGGTCACACTGGAAGAGACGCTCGCATTGGAAACGGCGCTGGTTGTGTTTGTGCCGCGCTGGCTCCAGCACGCAAGGACGAGCGCTGCTGAATATTAAATGCTTTATACAATTTCATGGCTTGATACTAGTCTCTTGTCCTAAATAACGCTATATCTTAGGGTCATAGAACTATTTCGCGTCGCAGCATGGAATAAAGGTGCGTGAGCTGCCTTGTTTATTCCTGCACATGTGACACTGAAAATCACTTTCGTTTTTTGCATTTTGCATTGTGACAGGGCGGACAGCTAAATTCTTTAACGAAACCACGCAAAGACGGAGGACGCCGCTTTTTTAGTAGTTCGCACGTAACGTATGACTGGGAGTTATCGCCATTGTCGCAGTGTTGTGGAGTGGACATGAAATCTAGAAGTCGTTCAGACGCGCTCGAACGGACCCCGAGTTCGAAGCCTACCGCTGCTTGATATTATCGCACCGATAACAAGGCTGAGGCGATTCGTGCGCTTCCACTTTCCCTATTGTACTAAAAAGAGTTCTGAGGCTCAAATATACACATTTTAGCTTTCGCCAGCTACCCGCGCCGAGATCAGTCCCCATCGAAGCTTAGGCATAGCGTATCCGCCGAGTCCGTCTGCACGCTATCGGCGCGTCTAACCTCAAGAATCAAGAAGTCTAAAAAGGATAAATTACTTTATATTTCAGATTTCGCATCGGTGCTTTTAAATAAACAATTTTTTCATGTCTACAGTGCCAGCACAAAAAGTGAGGAGCGCCGATGTGACGCATCATAAACGCAGGTATATGTGCTGTCGCCGAAGGCTCCCAGCACTAGCCTGCGTTTCTCTGACGAATATATATGGCTAGACAGACGTGTAGACTGAAAGGCATCACTGAACTAAGAAAACATTGCATACCCCTCGCGAGAAGAACAAGAAACGGCTATCGAAATCGGCAGTAACAGCCCATTCATGCAGCGTCCCGGGTCGGTGGTTCATTTAGGACTTTTTTTCGAAGCTAAAATACCAATCGCAGTCGATGTTATGGCACTTCCGAGCACACTATTGAATATGGAGAGCAAATTTTTCTTTGTGGTACAGGCGTGAGTTTTAGTTGCTGGCCGATAGCGCATCTACCACGTCTGTGCAAGACTTCTCTCTGTGAAACTAAAACTGCTTCTCGATTTTGATAAGCTAAATTATCCGCCCATGTCCCTATGCTGGCGTGGCGTAGCGGTAATGACACGGGCTGGGGATCTGCAGGTACGACGATCGAATCCTGGTCAGAGCACTTCTGCTTTTACATGTTCATTTTTTCGATTTATATCGTACTAAAACGCTATCTGTTGCTTTCTGTATTAAAAAAAATACATACGGTGTCCAGGCACCACGTATTTAACGCGCTAGAGCTGTTTTTCGCACCAGTAACCAGCGCCTCCCAGTACGCCGCGCTTGCCCAGCGCCCCATGCGTCCAGCGCGCGGCACTGGACCCATAATCCGGCGATGCACTGGGTACTGTTTATAGAGTGAAAATATAGAGCCGTCCTTAGACAGGCCGCACTTTAGCTTGTTTAATTTCCTATAAACGTTCCTTTACAGAACTCAGTACGTATGCCATATGATGGCACACTTTTAGAACGGGAATGGAGAGCCAGTCTAGAGGCAGGCCGCATTAGAAGTTATGAAAACGTTCTATAAATTTTTCTATACAATTTGGTACATAAGATGTCAACACGACCTCTATAGAACTTTTATGGAGGATGTAGAGCCATTCTATAGACAGGCCGCATTAGAAGTTCTGAAAAGGTTCTATTAACATTTTTCTGTAGGATTTGGCACATAAGATGTTAATACGACCTCTATAGAACGTTTCCGAAAACGTTCTATAAAATTTTTTCTATAGAATTTGGTACATAAAATGTCAATACGACCTCTATAGAACATTTATGGAGGGTGAATGGAGAGTCAGTCTATAGACAAGTCGCATTAGAAGTGTTAAAAACTTTCTATAGACATTATTTTATAGAATATTGTACATATGATGACAATAAACCCTCTATAGACTGCTTATAGAGCGTGAATGGAGAGTCAGTCTATAGACAAGCCACATTAGAAGTGTTAAACACTTTCTATAGACATTATTTTATAGAATTTAGTACATATGATATCAATACAATCTCTATAGAACATTTATAGAGAACGAATGGAGAGCCATTCTATAGACAGGTCGCGTTAGAAGTTTTAAAGACATTCTATAAAAATTACTTTATAGAATTCAGTACATAGGACGTCAATACACTCTCTATAGAACATCTATTGTGTGTGAAATGACTTGTTTCTATAGAAAGGTTTCTATAGACTTCTTATAGAAATTCTATGCAGACGACTCTATAGATCGCGAGTTCCTATAGAGTCCCTTTTGACTCCATAGGAACTCATTAGGAGTTCTAAAGGAACTCTAAATCCATTTTCATAAGGGAGATTTTTCGATGCGGCATTGAGCTGGCACTAGCAAAGTGGCAGACGTCCTTGAGCAGATGCTCGAGGATATCGAACGTCAATCTTCAATTTGATGTTCAATACTATGGTTACACGCAGAAGCAGGTTGCGAGCATTTGCCTTGAGGATGTAGTGATATGCTATATGATGACGACCCAGAAGGAACACAGATGTTCGTGTTTTTCTCGTTCATTGGCAGCGTTCGGAAGATTATTGATGAGGTGGCTCTTTCGGTGTCTTCGATTGAATCTTAAGGGCTTTCCTGCGAAGATGAGTGATCAACTCATTCATGTTTCGAAAACTTACCCCCTTCATTCTTCAGAGAAATATTTAGGGCTGCAAGATAAATGATTGTCGAATACTTTCGGTGTATAATCACAAGCCGTAATTGCGAGTTTGATGTTTTAAAATGCCTGTACTTCGACTTCCCTAGCGCTCGTGATGGGGAAGCACCAAAAATATTGGATCACGTCTGTTCCAACTGAGGTACGCTTTACCGGTGCCATAAAACACAGTGTCTGTATTTCATGCACATTAAACAAGCATATGTTATAAATGTGGCACATATATACACAATACCAATGTGCCAGGGGTATCATTAGCTTTGTGCAATCCGCCTTGTTCATGTTCCTGTGCTGCCCTCTGCCCCACTCCACTGGAAACGTTTTCGAAGCTTATAGGGGCTTTCGCCAGTTGATTTGTGTACCTGTGCCCATGATGAGTGGGCGTCGGTTGTGCGTTTCGTGGATCTTCAGTGATTATTAGTACCTTCTCCGGGGCAGCATGTCTTTACTGGAAGTCATGTAGCACTAAATGACTACTTGGTGAAGGTCTGTGTGTGCTGTTGTGCTAATGGCGTGGCCAATAAGGGCATGCTCTGTTTCGGCTGCCGACGCGTCTGCCTTGGAGCTTGTTGTCGCTGATGTGTGCTCTTAACCTCGCTTTTTGTATTCCTCTTACACATTCTGTAGACATTTTGCATATTCAAGTCTTCGAGCACGCAGGCATCCACGTCGGATTTGCCAAAACGTTGCATTTGTTTATATCTACAGCCACACATCATTGTTAGCTTCGAATATTGTGGAAAGAGCGCATTGCTGACATGAAGCTATGCCAAAACATTGCCAAATATACATATCTTCGCATAAGAGAGCTGCGTTGTTCCACCCTGAGACGAGTCTGTGTGAGTGGCCGAGCCGCTTAAAGAACGGCAACTGTGATGCAGGCACACAATATGGGCTGTTGTTACTGATTCTCGCATTTCTTTAACTTCGTTTAGATTGGTATTTGTAACCCCATGTAGTGTGAGGGGCGTTGAAGTCGCCTAGGACCAGGAGCGGCCTGTTCCCTGCCAACCTCTTCGCCTGGCTCACTGTTGTTTCAAAGTCGTACTGCCTTTGTGACGGCCTGCAGTATGCGCTCATCACAAATAGGTTTCCGGCACTGCCAATCGTCCTTGTGTGAACCTCGACCAGCCTGTGTTCGCAGCCCTTTTGCGCCGTGAGGTGCTGGGTGGCTGCTATGTTGGTGCGCACCAGTAACGCCGTCCCGTCTTCCGTCGGATCCGTGTAGGTCACGTAACCCGGGAGTCTGGGTCTGCCGTGTGTCTCTTGCAACGCGATCATATCCGGTTTCTGGTCGAGCCCATCTATGTGAAGTTGTAACTCGGCTTCCTTGGTGGGGATGCCCCTGCAATATCACTGGTAAACGATCGTTGATACCACCCGCCCTGCGGATTTGCTTTTTACTGTTCGGCGTCTGCGCCATCTTCCTTTGAAGTTTTGATGCGACCGCGCCTGTACGCGATCGATTCCTTGACTTTATTGGCGCGTTCTTTCCTTAGCGCTGCGAACTTGTTCTTCACGGTTATCGTCGCTGTCTTCACCGCCAGTCGTTCGTGCTTGACTGACAGGATCTTTATTTTACCCCCAAAGACCTCTAACCTGGCATTTATATTGCCGAGATTCTCGTTGATTTGACTTATGGCTGTGGGTATCGCTGCCAGTTTGCTCTCTTGCGGCGGTTGCTGTTGTTGATGTGACGCCTGCGGTACCGCTGCTGCCGTCTTGCAGTCAGCTGTGGTTTCAGCGTCCATCGCTTCTTGAACATTCAATGCTTGTTGCATGGGCTGCGCCTCTCTTCCCCGCTCTTGGCAGGGCGAGAGGGGGTCCCTCCGCGGCACCTTGCGTTTCTCGTTGGCGTCCTCGGGCGCCGTGCTCGCTTTGGTTATTTTAGTCGCTGAGCTGCCGCTAGCTAACGCATCTATTTTACTCATGAGAGCTCGGATCTGCACGTTCTGTTCCTAAATCTGGGCGTTTTGCCTTTCGATTAGTCTTTTAAGTTCTGTACATTCGCCGCACTCTTGGCGCGTTGCCGCGTTTTGGTTAGAGGGGGGAGGTGGGGTAGGGTTGAGGGGTGGGAACAGTCTGTCGTTCCCTAGAGCGATGAAAGACCTGACGGTCCAGCCCACCTTTTTCTCGGCGAGTATCCCTCGTTGGTTGGACTCGACCCGGGTTCTCGATCTGGTCCGGGACTTCGAACGGGATCCCCGGCGTCTTCCGCTTGAGCTACGACTGCCTCCTTTCCCCATCGTTTCCCAGTGGCGGCCGTCCTTGGAGCCAGCCGATGGCGCCTGGTCGGCCCCCTTCGGGCCACCCCAGGAACGGGATCTCGATCGTCGGCGGCTTTGGTGGCTGCCCTTGCGGGCCGGCGTTCTCGAACGGCTCCGCGAAGAGGTGCTGCGTTGGGGTCGGCCTACAGGACCTCTTTCCTCTTGGCTGCTGTCGTCGATGGCCCGGCGCCGCTCCCAGCGCCGGTGCCGCACCACCTACGGCATCTTAAATTTTGCCTTACAGGCCCGGTCGGCGGTGAGATGCTTGCCGCCGCACAGGCCGCATTTGGGCACGCACGCATGCTCTTTGTGCGGGTTGGCGTTGCCGCACCCCCGGCAGATGCGATTTTGGGGATTGGGGCACACGTCCATTCGGTGTCCGACGCGGCCGCACTGGTAGCAGACGTCGATCTGCTTGCGGTGCAGTGAACATTCAACGAGCAGGTTCCCGTAACCCTTACAAAAAATGTTGTTGGGAATCCATTGATTTTCCATCGATATCTTATTGTACCATCAACAGAAAAATTGTGGAAATTCCATTGGCATTTGATGGAGGATTTGTTGAGAGATTATGGAAAAGTGGCCACCGTGAATCCATTGTATTTCCATTGGAGTATTATGGTGGTGTATTTCTATGGGGTCTCCATGGTATTTTTATTGTGTTGTTTTTTCATGGGATCTTCATTGGATTTTGATTGTACTATTTTTCCACTGGGTTGTCATTGTATTGCGCAGCATCTTCATAATGTTGTCATTGCATTCAGTCCTCAATGCAATGACTTCATGTAAGATAATGCTTACTGAGGCTGAATATGAGGTGCAGCCAGCAGTAACAAATAAGAAGGCATATGAAAAGCCATGGTCTTACTTCATTTTATTTATCACGAAAGAAGCAAGGATAGGCTCTTCTTGATGTACGGAACACTGGCTCCCGGAAACTGAGCAGGTGTATCCTGAAAACATATGAGTAAATGAAACAATGTGCAGCTTTAGCAAATTAAATTAGCAGGCAATAGTGATTATTTAAACCACAAAACTAAGAAATAAATATCTACTAGAAGCTTTCATGTTTAATCCATGTACTACTGATGTTCTGCATAAGGAGCTATAATAACAGTATAAGGAGTCATGGTAAATGTGGCAAGAGCTTTGTACAAGCTGCTAGACAAAAAGTTATACAAGTGAGCTTCTATGCAGATTAAACTAGTTTCATGCTCGAATTATCTGCCCAAAAAATCCTGTAATATTTTCGTTTTATCCTTGATTAAGTGTTATTACAAACAGCATTATGCTTTAAATTATCTGATGGTCACTATGGCAATGCAAAGCTTGAACATAGCAAGTGAAAACATTGCATATGAAATTTACTACTTCCTGTCACCCTTTAATTGATTTAAGAGAAAACATTCATCTTTAAAGTAGGTGCAGCCTGCTGCTTACACATGACAGCAGTGGTGGTCAGACATGCAGCAAATGAACTAAATCAGCTTTATGCTCAACGTGACTGTCACACGAATGTGATGGGGCTCTTCCTCTCTGTGCATTCACTAAGTTCCTGCTAGAGTGAACCTTTCATACAACATATATATTTGACACTTTATAATAACAATAAGCGCTAAGTTAACCCAAGAAGTCTTGAAAAATAGTGCAGGTTTTTCTTAGTAAAGAAACAAAGGTATAAGATAGCCAGCACATAGCAAATCGCCGAGCATATATTAAATGTGCCATCAGAAATAGCTGGTGCAGAAGTCGACCTAGGAATACATGTGTGCTATCTGGCCAGCTATGATCTTGAAGCAGCACACTTACATCTGACACGTACACTTAGAAAGGGCATACACAGGCGCCAGACTGCAACTACTGCTTTATTGCTCAAAGACCCATCTTTTATAGTGTCTCTTGTGAAGCGTACATGCCCTGATGGCAGTGAGGTGTGACAAGAGCCAGGATAAAATGCACAAAAAACACAAATAAAGATGAAATTTTTGGATTTCCACTATGAATAACCAAAGTCCAAGATAGCAGCATGCTTCTTTTGAGAATGATACTGAGGGGCAACTGATACACCTATCTTTCCATTTGTCAATTTCTATTGCTTCAAGAATTTCCCGTTTGCTGTTTGTGTTCTCTGCGCACAACTTCCGTATCTTTCAGTATGGGTTTGCAGCCACAATCCTTGCAATGAAACGCTCAGTGATCTGAATCTTTAGCCACGTAGTGATAATTGTGCTCAGTTAGCCTCGCACTCAAGGACCTGCCCGTCTGCCGAATGTATACCTTGTTACAGGACAGAGGGAGCTTATAAACCACTCTCTCTGAACAATTCACACAGGGCTTTCAGTGGTTGATTGCACAGGCACTTGTTCCTTTTTTCGCGCCATTCCCCTTTTTGCACAGGCTCGACAATCACAGAGGTGCGCAAAACACCACATCAATGCCAGCCCTGTGACCTATATTTAGCAGATTTGGGAAATTGTGAGTACATAAGGCATGACCAGCTTGTAATGCCCTGTGACTGTGCGTGGATCCGCTCGCCTTTTCTGTCTTCTTATGTAAGCATTCTGCAACTGATCAAGAGCTTCGATGAATACCCAGAGCTCCTGAGGCAGGTTACCTGGTTTGTTAAGCTTGTTTCACATTTGTGATGGCATGTTTTTTGCAGTGTGTTAAGAAAGCAAGCGTGGACAGTCACCCTTTTCACAAGCTTTGAATGGGCCGAGTGGTAGGGAAGGACAGCTTTGTTGCTCCTTGGCTCATAAGACCAACAGATTTGATCAGAGGATACATATGCACCAAGGCCTAAAAACCTAATAAAACCGCTGATAGGTAGCTTATGTGTTAGTAACAATGACGTGAGGCATTTATAAAACACTGCATTGGTGTGTATGTTGGTATTATGAACCAAGGAGCAACAAATCTGTCCTTCCCTACAAATCGGCACATTCAAAGCTTGTGAAGAGGGCGATTGTCCACTCTTGCTTTCTTAACGCACTGCAAAAATCATGCCATCACAAATGTGAAACCAGCTTCACAAACAAGGTAACCCGCCTCAGGAGCCCTAGGTATCCATCGAAGCTCTTGATACGTTTCAGGTTACTAAACACAAAAAAGTGAGCGGATCCACTGCAGTCACAAGGACTGTCAAGACAACGCAGTCATACCTGATGTACACACAATTTCCCACAATCTGCAAAAGATAGGTCAAAGGGCAGGCGTTGATGTAGTGTTTACCACACCTGTGCAGTTGTCGATTCTGTGCAAAAAGGTGAATGGCACAAAAAAAAGAACAAGTCCCTGTGCAATCAACCATCGAAAGCCCTATGTCACTTGTGCAGACGGAGTGGTTTATAGGATCCTTCTGTCCTGTAACAGGGCATACACTGGGCAGATATGCAGGTGCTTGAATATACAAGGCTAAATGAGCACATTTATCCCTGCACGGCTAAAGATACAAGTCATTTAGCCTATCATTGCAAGGATTGGGGCTGTAAACCTGTCCTGAAAGATACGGAAGTTTTGCGCAGGGAACATAACAAACAAAGCAACAGAAACTGACAAATGGAAAGATAGGTCTATCGGTTGCACCTTGGTATCATTCTCTGAAAAAGCGTGCCGCTATTTAGACTTTGATTATTCAGGGTGGGAATCCAAAAATCTCACCTCTATTTGTGTTTTTTTTTGTGTTTTACTCTCGCTCTTGTCACACCTCACTGCCATCAGAGCAGGTGTGCTTCTCAAGTGGCACTACAAAAGACGGGTCGTCTTTAAGCAATATTGTAAAATGTGCAGTCCAGCGCCTGTGTATGTCCTTTCTATGTGTACGCGTATGTGTCAGATGTAAGTGTGCTGCTTCAATATCATGGCTCACCAACTAGCCCATCAGTATCTTTTAAGCAGCTGTGATCAATCTATAGCTCAACCAATCATTTCTTTTATCAGGCCTCTAAAATTTGTGCATAACTTTGTGGCCATAATGTAAATAATGAAAGAAGGGAACTATTTGTTTTTCTACACCAAATATTAGGAACACTTACTATACTATATCCAGTTGCTAACAGTACAGTTTGTACAAATAGCCTTTCTTCAACTTATATGCATGTTCTGATTTCATTATTTAAGACTACATGACTATTAAAATAGCGTACACACCTATCGGTCTCCACGCATACAGTGTTGAGCGCCTCCTCTTGAACCGTCTCGCCACGTAGGCAGCTCTTCCCCCAAGCAGCGGCTTGCTGTGGAGCCCACCATCAGTAAAGACGTGGTGCAAAAGTGCCCTGACGAATTTTCCACGGCCACTGGTACAGTCACAGGCCTGGCTCAGCTGATCGAGGATGTTCTTATCAATCAGCGTCCGGCCACCAATGTCAACCTGTACACAGAAAATTAAGCGACACTTTAAAAGCTCACTTTTGATCACACAGAGCATAAAGGTGAACAATTTATCATCAAAAGGACAAGCCATAAATGACAGCAGAAGAAAAACAAATGTCTTGCAGCACCGTTGCATGGTTTGCATTGCAGAGGCATTTCTTTGACAGTTGCTTGCAGTTACTGACACTGACTGCAGCACATGTGCACGTGTGCGAACAAATATAAGTTGTTCAGAGGTGGACTTAGTAGTTGCCGGCTGGTTGCCCACAGATACACAAGGTGTCGTCAGTGAGCGTGATCTCGTACACGATCATTGTTAATTATTGCTAAATAGCATACAGCACCAGCAACTTTCCTGCAACGGCTTGCTACCTGCCACCATGCTGCCCAGATATCAATTTTAGTCATAGTCACACATCGCAAGATCAACTGCAAATCTTTAAGTTATCCATACAGATCCCTTTCGCTATGTCAAGTGATTCCAGGGACCAGAAGTTGGGAAACACTGATTTAATCTTGCTTTGTTCACGGAATCATTTGAAATGCACTATATTGCCAAAAAAGAAAGCAAAAGAAAGAAGGGAGAACAACTGGCAGCACACAATAAGCGTACCTGTGTGCAAGCAATTACTGGTTCTTCTGGCTTGCTCTCGATGTTGAGGATTTTTCGTAGCCTCTTCACTCTCTTGCCAGCTTCTGCATAATGAGAAAGCAATACAACCGCTGAATAAAAGTAATATCTACTTCAACCATTTCAGCGATAAAGCACCAAATGCTACTTCCTTATGCAGCAAAATATCTCGCACTTAATAATGAATTTTGCGACCCTTCGGTTTTTGTGCATCAGTCACTGAAGCGTGATTTGGCGAGCCTGGCATTTAACATGAGTCGGATGCATGACACTTCGTGATAGTCGAGTGAAGCCGAGAAGCCTTCCATTAAAGTGTTGCAGGTCTTCACACATGCTGCACAGATAGTTTTGAATTCAAGAATAGGCATGTTTATCCACAAAATTATTAAAAAAATTAATGGGTATTTCTTTCAAGCAGCAAAAGGGAACAAATCAGTATGATCAATACATCTAAGTTTTTTTAAATATGCTTCAGTATTCAATATTCCTCATAAATTCTAGTACGGACTGAATACTACCAGACCCATACACTGCTGCAGTGTGCTTTTTTTGTCCCGAGTCATGGAGTTCCATACATAAACTGGCTAGAGGGCCTCGACACCTATACTTCCATAAATATTACAGGGCGTGTACACAGGAACGTTCGATGTGGAAGGGCATGTTCAACTGGTTCTTGTTATGTTAGCACTGTTTATTCGGTGTGGCAAAGTACATTCGCACATGCAGGGAAGGGCCTTAAAGATCCTTTTTTATATTCACAGAAACCATTAAACAGATGGTGTAAGATTGTTGCCTGCTGTTGATGTGTCACGCAAGTTTGCACTAGTATCAGACACAATGTGCCCTGCACTCTTCTCCAGATGCTGTGGATGCCACTATTTAAAGTATTTTATAAATGCAGTATTACATATCAGCTACACAGTGAAATGCCATCAATAACAAAAAAATGTATATAAGTGCTTGATGCTTATGTAACCAAGTGTTTCTTGCTACCAGCTACTGTGTTAGCAATGTATTTTATTTATGTGACTGAATGAATTAGTTGAATATTTTTATTGTTCACTGCATATGTTTTAGGTATACTGAAATAGCAAGAACCGAATTCTTTTACCAACAGTTTTTCACAGGGCGGTTAAGAGAAAAACATTTCAAAAGAAAGTGCCTGATATTACATCTTTATGACAAGGCACTTTTCTGTGCGAACATAAAAGTAGGAATTTGGGTCAGTCCTCTGAAGGGAAAAATAACCCAGATTTGGTCTAAAGGTTGCATCTTTTCTCTCGTATTCAGAGGCTTGCATGCTTTCATAACCTTTTTTCTTTCTTTTTAGCAAGAAGGCATATATTTATAGTAACGCCGGATTAACAAGTCTTAATACACTACAGGTTTGAGTAAAATCTTGTTCTTTAAGATATCCAGAGCACACAAATAATTTCACAGAAATAATTTTGCAACATGAAAAAGATACCCAGGGCTGAGAGAGAAACTGGTGGCGTCAATCACATGCGCTTTAGGCATTTTTTTTTCTACTTTTTTACAACACGGCAGCATTCGATTCGCGAACGATCAACCAGCCTGTTTTATAGGACGATCCGCGTTTATTAGACATGACACGATATCGGCCACGACATTTCTGCATGATTATTTGATGACAATACAAGGAAAAGACGGTCCGCCAATTCGATTTTCATATAAACGGCTGTGCATGGGTCCTGCTTCAACGGTAATACTTAAAACAGGGTCAAGCAAGTTAAACATTCAAATTCTGTGATTTTACTATCCAAAGCCACGATCTCACTACAAGGTACGCCGCAGTGTATAACTGAATTAAATTTGACCACGACCCCGATCTTTAACAAGCACCCATATCCAAGCACGAGCGTTTTTTGCATTTCGCCCCATCGAAATCCGGCTGCCGCAGCCGGAGTTGCACCTGCGGCCTCAAGGCCAGGGGTGCAACACTAAGCTACCGCAAAGGGTGGGGACGAGCATGACAACACAGGAACAGGCGCCCTTGTTTTAAGTGGTTTCGTGCATTTCAGTTCGCGATAAACTTGGCTACCGTGTAGTACAGACGAATAGGCCAGGCTGCTAAATACACAGCTTAAACAGACATGACCCCACCTTGGCGCTTGATGGACCGAATGAGCATGCAACACGCTACACATGCACCCGGGACCGGCCCAGCACGAAATGTTTTGAAACACCGACGCCGTGCACCACGCGTGAATCAGACATACAGGTCGGAGTGGTTGACTCACACAGCACGAGCGCCACAGGCGCAAGTCTGCCCGACGTACACCCAGAGACAAAAAAAGCGCCCCGCGACTTCTACGACACCAGTCAGAACGTTGCCGATCAGTTATACAGACAAGAAACGTGCTTACCGTCGGGTCAGCCGGCGCTCCATTCTTCATGCACGCTTCCACGCAGGCCAGTCGGTGGCATACCTCCGCGTCAGCCAGTGGACGGACGGGCACATTCAGCTTTTCGTCTCCCAACGCTCTTGGCAAAAATGTCTCTTGTCGCGCAGCAGCAGATCACAACGCACACGCATGCTTACAGCTCACGACGCACACAACGCGCACACGGCGACCACGCAAAAAAGCGAAATGGCGACGAAAACAAATGCCAAACAACCAAACACGCAAAAAAAAAGAAACAAATTTCAATGTTGCTTGTTAACTTTTGTACATTTCGCTAAGTTTGGTAAAAAACTTTCAAAAATATTTCGTTCGGGAAGAACTCCTATAATTTTTTTGCAAAGCTGTCAGTTATACACAAAGTGTAATAAAATAAATTATGTTGCTGCGCCAATCGCAATTATCTGCGTTGAAACAATGATTCAGTATCGATGGCAATGTTGAAGCATAGCCTCCGAGATTTCCTCCGTGACGACACATCGTCTCGATCTCGAAGGCAACAAATCCATCAAGTTGTCACGAAGCGAGTAGTCGAAAATGGTGGCGATTCACCACTGGTTTGGCTCATTCCCTAAGTGCTCGTTGTTGCAGCCGCGCGAATGCAGTGGCAAAGCTGTGCTGCTTAACCAATGCGCTGAAGGTTACCTTACGCGGCAACGATGGCGCGAGAAGAAGTGAACGGCATCAATCGACAAATGTTTTCTTCTGACGACGGGCAGGTCGCGCTTGCTGATGCGAACATGAGTCTGTATGAGTCGCGTCTCGGTCGCTATATATAGATGTAAAACCTGAATAAATCAAGCAGACTAAGGGACTATTTGTCTCCGCCCTGTTTCAAAGGTTTTTGGTGCCGATCATCATCATCATCAACGTAGTTGGTCGCGTGACCTCTGCCAATCGGCGTGTGGGCGCGCTTACACTGAATTTTGTTGCATATTTTGCCGTAATGTAATAGTGTAAATTTACGCGAGGTCGCCTTTCCGCAGGCTCTGTATTGTTGTGGTAGCTTGTGATGCCACGTAGTATAAATTTTGGTAAGGTCCAGTAGGATCCGTACATCGACGTACCGATAGGCTCGAAACAAAAGTTCAAGAACCGGTTACCTCTCAGTATTCTGGATGCTTCTGCATGCATTGAGGAAGACATGAAGCTACGCCGACGACAAAGGCGCTCTTTGTCCAGCCAGTTTCGATTTCAAGGAGCCTGCCAAGGGGAACTAATTGTTCGCGAAGCTCCCACATGAAATCCACTATTCAAAATTTGATCATTGGGATAGGTAGTGTCGAGCACGGGCACCAAAGTACTCTTTTGCTGTAGCCACCTATTGCTGATAATTAGAAAGTTAATTAGCGTAACTTTGCTAATTACGTACGTAAGTGCGGCAATTGCTCTGTATCTAGAGGCCGCCAATCTGTGCAGTCCTATGGTAAACATAACATTACCGTGATTTATATTTTGCAAGTTTAAAAATTTGGTGCAGCGAAAAAGAAAAAGTACCCTGTACATTGCCCAGTGGGATGAACCTCTTCTTTCCTTGGCAGTACAATGTTCAAGCTTTACACTGATCACCTACACTCAATCTTTTTCAGGTCTTCCATTGCAGTTATAGCGCACATTGCAATATCCACAATGATTAAAATAAGTTGAGCCTATCCGGAGATTGTGCATTTGGCGCTGCAGCGGCTCAATACAGCATTATTTTGCATTAATAACGCATTAGTGCATTATTTTGCAGTGGCCTTTATTCTGCACTTGAACGTACAACTGCCTGTGCAACAAATTTTTTAATAATGATTGGTTGAAGCTCTGGCCAGCTAAATAACACCATTTCATGTTGTAGCCTAAACTAAGGAACCTAAACTTTTGTTTATTGTTTCGTGTAAATTGTATGTCGCCTGTTGAACTCGGTCCAGTTGTTGGCATTACACAATAGAAATTGAACAATATTTCATCAATAAAAAAATTATTGTGTAGTTGTCAATAAAAATTTTCTTGAACTATCATGGTGCTGGCTCAATGAATGTTGTAATTTTGTGGAGTTTCTATGGAATCAATGATAGTACAACAGATCAACAATGGAAATTCAACAACCATTTTTGTAAGGGAACGCACGTAATTGGGAACCTTGGGTCCCTCGAAGGCAATCACCGCGAACCTGCTCTTGCCAATCTGTTTCGCCTGCAACGCCGTCGGGTTGTGCTCGTGCACCACTAGGTCTTGAATTTCTTGGGCGGTGTCCTCTAGCGGGATGCCCCGTATCACTCCTTTAACTGTTCCACGAGGCGCCCATTCGTAAGTGCTCACCTTGTGGCCCGTTCCTCGAATGTCGATGCGTTTCACCATGGCGTACTTGTGGGCGTGCTCCCTCTTCGAGGTACTCACGACAATTATGTTCTGTTGATGGTTTGGACAAATAATATCTTCTCTTGCTGCAGTTGCATCGACTTGGGCCACCCCAGTAATGGCTCGGCTGATTTCGACCCAGGCCACATCGCTCACTTGAAGCCCGCCGCGTGGCCGCATTGCAATCTTCACGTCTTCGCGCGGGAGGTCTGGCATTCTCGCGCCCTTGAGCAGCTTGCTCTTGTTTACTCGCTTCATCCTGTGACGAAGGCTCTTGTCGGCGGTGCTATCGATGTCATCGCCACGTCTGTTGCTGACGTCAACTGCGGCTTCGGCGCCGTCTTGTCTTGCGTGGCTCTTTTGTTTGAACTTCTCGCCGGTTGTTTTCCACCCCTCGGCTCTCGTCAGCTGATCCGGCGAAATTTCTTCGCCATCGACCTCAATTCTCATAGCGGTCGACATATTGGGTCACTGTCCGCTTGCCAAGTTAGCGATTGGTCGGTAACTGGCTGCGGCTCGATGCAGCCTGAGAGTAGGCCTACCGCTTCCCTCGGCCGAAGCCGAGGCCAGTGGGCGCTCTTCGTGGGTCACGAAAACGGCTCTAATTACCGAAGAAATGGACCCCTACCTCGGAATTGGGCGACGCACGCAAGCGGGGTCATCCCCGCTAGCGCATCGCGTGCTCTTGCACAAGATGTTCCCAACAGAGCATGACACTTCATGCCCATTTTGCAGACGGTCAAAAGGCATTCTAGCACACATCCTTGCAGAGTGTACTAAGCTCAAGAACCCCCCACCATCCCTCCCCCGCACCCCCCCCCCCGCCCCCGAGCGATGGGTGACCTTGTTGTCCAGCCCCGACCTACCAACCCAGCTCGCTCTGGCGGCTAGCGGCCAGGAACTGCTGGAAGCATATGGGACCTGAGAAGAAGGTTCCACCCCATCTGGTGCCAGCGCGCACCAACCGTTACTAAGGGCTCAGTACAAAACTTGATTCTCTCTCTCTGTCTTTAACTTCATATTGCGTACACTTTGCGCGCGCCATAAAGTATAATTAGAGAAAACTGTGCTGGGATAAACGCTCACTTATATGCCGTGTAGTTCTCTTGTAAAAACGCGGATTTCATCGATAACACCGTTGTAACTGAACGAGGCGGTTGTTTGTGCTGCTGTAGCCAATGCACTGTCTCTTGTTTCCCGTTTGACGCAGACGTAAACAGTGTTTCTCTGAAATTAAGAGATGTGTCCGCGTAACAACACGCGCAGCCGTCGGGAACGGTGACCTACAGATCTCGGCACAGCGCTGTGTTGCCGCTTGGTATTTCTGTGCATGCGCCGTGCAAAATATAGTTGACATCAAATCACTATAGGGCCACAACCTGACTATAAAATCAGTTTCCTTCATCGTAACAGTTTAGTTTGAAGTTCAGTCCCACGGTTAGCGGGTTCCCGAACACGGCGGAGCCAAGGCTAACCAAATCTCCGCTAAACATGATCAACATTGGCTCAAGCTTCACGTGCATTGCTTGGGAGGACTGAAGCTTGTGCATTTAAATTGCGAAGCCGTGTTTCGACGTTTTGAGCCCGAATAATGATATATAAAAGCGAAGGTGCTGCGGCTATCGCGTGATTGGTTGGACGGCCGATCGCGTAGAGTTCGGTCGAACGATCACGGTCTGTACACAGATTTCGTCAGTGCCGTCAACGGAAAGCCCGTCGGTTGCCTTGTTGTCGGCCTGTTATGATAAAATGGTCTCAGTGACACACTGCGCTGAGTAATCGGCGAATCGCTGGCGTCAACGTCTTGTCGGTCTCATATCGACCCATGTGTTACTGCACCTTAAACAAGTACGTGAGGCCCGGCACACACTACCAGAACCAGTAAGAGAGCTGACGCAGCAGGAAGACTTCGTCAGCAACGTGACGTGCTTTAAGTGTCGCACAAGTGTAACGCAGGGTTTCCTTTTTTCGATAAATTTGCTAGCTATCAATGCGAGGTGGCAACATCAAACGTGGTTCACGGCGCAGTCCGGATGAAGCCCTGGTCGCTTTCTGTTGTGGAGTTGCCGCCTTACGCTACACACGTTTTCGCACCGCATCGCGTAGAGCTACCAGGGGAGGTCGAACGCGGTGCACGGCACCAGTGTTTGCTGCAGTGCGCGTCCGTGCGATTGTTTCTTTTTCCGGGGGGACTTTCCCCCGATTTCAGGCCGCTCGGCAGCGCGCGCGTCCATTGCGAAACGTTTCGCGACTAATCCGCTAGGGCAGGGCGCATGCGTCGTCGCGCCGTGAAAAAAGAAAGCGGATTGCGAGCCTAGAAGCGGACTGCTCGTTTATGCAGTCGATGGAGCTTCGCGAGTAATTTGGGCGGCTTACAAGCCTTTTCTCGCAAGCAATCTGGTCGGGGCTTGCTCTCGACCACCATGCTGCTTACTGGGAAAAGTAACTAGAATTCACGAAGCACGTCGGCTGCGAACAAGCTACGAAATTCGCCCGGCGGCTTTGACTGGGTGAGTCAAAAGAGTGGCTGTTGACGCGCGAACTTAACACTGCTGGGCGACGTTAGTCAGTACCGCAAATCATTCACATCGATAGCAATGTCCAAAGCGCAGAACATCTCCTGTGCAATTGTCCTCACCGTAAGCACGGATATGTCGTGCATGAGAGAACACTTGCATGTTTCTATGTGGTCGACTCATTCACCGGCTTTGAGAGGAGATGCAGAGCAGTCGTCTATCTGCGAGATGATAGAATCAGGCGGTTGTACAGAGTTACCACAGGATGTGGAAGGCCCGTTCCGTCCGGCTATCAGAGTTGAAGCGTGGCCATTTGCGAGGATTGTTGCCTCCGATGAATGACCAGGAGCTAGAGGCAAACTTAACTGGTTTGATGGATGATAAGACAAGACGAATGAAACGATAGAGCACGGGTTACTGAAGACAAATGGGCTCTATACAAGAAAGCAAGTCCCGCGCCTCACAGCACGCTCGACGACGAGCTTGATGACGCAACGAGCACAGACTACGGTGATTGCAGCGCGGCTCACTGGGGCAGAAGTCACAGGTGAGGAGGAGTTAAGTTACACTCCGGAACTTGGAGTCTTCAGTAAACGTTCTGGGTGACTGTTGAAAAACGCAGCTGGTCACCACAAAACGTTTTCTTATCGGACGCTCCGTCGGTTTGGCATGCGCCGATGATGGCGAATTGTTGGCTTCCTTGGCGCCTAGGGGCAATATGCTGAATACGGCGCCTCTCAACGCAATTTTTTGCGCTGCTCCTTGGCGCGCAGTGGCTTCGCGTAATAAGTGCTGAATCGCAACACCTGGCTTAGAAGCTCAACTGCACTCACAGGCAGCATGGGAGTTGGGCAACAGGCAAGGTGGCGAATGACGCGGACGGCACGGAGTAGGGGAGGGGATCGGGTAGATCCAAGGAGGTTAAACAAAATCTCTTGGAGTGGAAATGATGTCCCGAAGGTGAAGTCGCACAGGAGGGGAACGATAAAAAACATAAATAAACGACAAAACATGGCGAAGAAGCACTTTTCGCACACTTCCCACGAGTTAATCAACCTTCTTGGTTAATCATGGCTTATTTTTCGAGACAGATACTTATCTACATAAATCACTGCACTACTTGTTTTAGTGCGAAATCTTACTATCCTGGCATACTGTATTGGGAAGTACGTCATCGATATTCAAAAGTTATTTTCATTGGGAACAACCAGCTTTTATTTTCTAATTAGCCTAGCGTTACAATAACAGAATCAAATATATTTCTTTATTGATACTGTTAACTACAGGGAGGGAAAATAGTAGAACACAAGCAAATTTGACCTTTCATAGCATCAGGTTGAGTGCCCACGATACAAAATATCAACCGAGCATTAAAATTTGTGCACGTCTGTCTGATCTACAACCACATCAGGTAAGGCATTCCACATTTCAATTACATCGGGGAAAAAGAATAACGAAAAGCAGCATCAACATGTGTGTTATAAGGCTTGACGGCTCTGCTGTGGTTTATTCTCTCACTACGATTTGCATGGAACTGGGCGTGTTTTTTCCTTTTTTACCTTGAAAAGCCTTTGAAGTATCTAAAGAAAATCTTAAGTCTGGCTTTTTTCCTTCGGGTTTCCAGCAACTCAAGCCCACTCGAGCGCAGTATTGTTACCGAGTCCGTCCTTCGGTACCTTGAAGCAACAAAACGAGCAGCCATTCTTTGAATTCTATTTAGTTTGTCTATTAACGCTTTTTGGTGGGGGCTCCAGACATCACAAGCGTATTCTAAGGATGGACGTATGAGAGTTTTATAAGCAATTAATTTGGCATCTTTCGTTGCATGTTCCAGCTTTTTCTTCAGTGAATACAGTTTTTGTGAAGCCATCGAGCGCAGGTTATCTATATGTTCACGCCAGTCAAACCTATGTGAAATTGTGACCCCTAAATACTTGAATGTATCTGCATTTTTTAGTTTATCTGCAATGTTATAAAAGAATAGTGCCACACGTCTTTTCTTAGTAGCATGTGTAAAGTCGATTTGTTGTAATTGATTTCCATGTCCCATTTTTCACACCAATGGTGAAAGGAATGAAGGAACCTGTTAATTCTGATTTGGTGGTCAATGTGTGTTACCGCAGAATAAATTAAACAATCTTCAGCAAAAAGCTTCAATTCCACAGGGAAGTCGACAATCCCTGTAATGTCATTTATATAAACCAAGAACAGCAACGGGGCCAGAACGGACTCCTGGGGAACACCAGAAAGCACTTCTAATGGAGGGGACAAGCACTCGTCCAGACGCACAACCTGCCTGCGATTGTGTAGGTAAGCTTCGATCTATATCAGAATAGTATCATCTATTGCTGCTTTATGTAACTTGAAAAGAATTTTATTGTGTGAAACTTTGACAAAGGCTTTCGAAAAGTCTACGCAGATGACGTCAATTTGCTCTTGGGCGTCTACAGCTGAAGCAAAATCATGAATAGTTTCTACGAGCTGGGTTACTGTAGACATTCCCTTTCGGAAACCATGTTAGTGCTGATCAAAAAAGCCATTATTTTTAAGAAAAAACCAGAATATGCTTACTTATGATACGCTCTAAGACTTAACAACAGACGGTAGTCAGAAAAACTGGGCGATAGTTATTTATTAGCAATCGGTTACCGCTTTTAAAAACATGACTTATTACTGCAAAACGGCAGTCTTGTGGCAACGAGTGAGTTTGCAATGACTCCACAAAAATTACATTTAAGAAAGATGACATCCACTCCGCGTATCGCTTTAGAAATTGAGCTGGTATTCCATCCGCCCCGCTAGCGTTCTGGGAATCTAAAAGTAGCAGTTGGTTATACACACCTGCTTGAGTGACAACAAGATTTTCCATCCCACATGAAAAGGAAGATGGCAGACAGGCGTCTGCGTAATTGCTGCTAGGCACTGAAAAAACTGATTGGAAGAATTTGTTAAAATGACTCGCAATATTTGCTCCTTGCGTTACTATTACATTGTTCACTTGGATGTTGTTTATTTGTTCTTTTTTGTCAATTAGATAATGCCAGAATTTTCGAGGAGATGTTTTCATTAACGTATTTACTGTTTGGTTAAATAACCACTCTTTTGATTCCTTCAGAGCCATTTTCAATGCATTTCCCAATTTCGGCACCTCAGCAGAGATGCCTTGCCTTTTGCGTAAATGCTTTATTTTGCGCTTAATATAAATAATATGTCGATTATACCACGGGTTCCGTCCTTTTATATTTTGTAATCGAGTTGGAATGCAACTACCAACGCAATGTCTTATGATTTTCTCGAGGCGCTGCCTAGTTCGTCAACCGATTCAATATCACAGACAAGTTCAAAATGGTTAAATGACAATTCTAAAAAATCGAGAATAGAAGAGTCGTCTGCCCGACTATAGTCCTTAACTTGCACAGGTATAAACAGCTGGGAAGAGGTGCTTGCGCTAGACATTAGGTCTACAAGAACCATCTCAAGATCTGATAGATTATCTTCCACAGACACTGTATAGTGAACTATTTTATTGGAAAGAAACACCAAGTCCAACAATGACCGAGATTCAGGCGTCACCCTCGCGGTTTCTTTCACGATTTGCTTCAGATTGTGCGAGATCATTATTTGAAGCAGCTTTTCGCTACTAGGAGTTTCTACGTGCCCAGGTAGTAAGCTGTCCTAGTTGATGTTAGGCAGATTAAAGTCCCCGGTCATTATTAGTCTGGTGTTACGGTCCAAACGATTGCATAGGAAATGATTCAGCTTATCCAAAAACTCGGGTGTAGAGGCAGGTGGCCTATATACTGCGCCAACAAGATACACAGTGTTCGCGTAAGTAATTTTGCACCACACTGTCTCAGGGATAGTACATTCAATCATTACAACGTCAATGTGCTGTTTGACAATATAATTGCGACGCCTCCACCGCGAGTGTCTATCCCATCTAAACATTCGCTAGTTTGGTGGCACTATACAGTGAATAGGTACATTGCTGTTCAGCCATGTTTCGCTTACCACTACCACATGAGGGGTCTCTGTGAGCAACACGTCTATTGTTGAGTCAGTCACCTTATTAGCAATACTACGTGCATTCAGTGACAAGATTCGGAGCAATGAAAGGGTTGAGGTACACGAAGAATCGCTGGGACTGCCTGAGGGAGTAGTATCATCATGCGTGTCATCTGTCCTTTGTGCGCGCTGCTTCTTCTTATCTCGGTGAACTAGAAGGAGACGTGCATTGTTTTCGTGGTCCTATAGGTAAAGCTTATCGTTTACCTTGAGCTTGTCGTCGATCAAAAATACCTTCGCTCCTTTCGCCCTTTCGGCAGAAGCGTTCGCCCGCAACTTCCGTCGCACATCTACTGTTTCCTCTGCATAATCATTGCTGATACTAAATGAAGTTTTTTTTTCAGTTATTCAGTACTGGCTCCTTTTCTCTGGCATCATAAAACTTCGTAATAACTTGTCTCGGTCGTTTACTGTTTTTTTTGCCAATGCGATGAATTCTTTCTTCAGTTTTATCTTGAATCCTCAGTTTTTCATGAAACAGTTCATCAACGACAAGTTCGCCCTCAAGTTCGCCTCTGAGTCACCGCTTTCCTCCGAGATTCCAAAAACCATCAAGTCACTACGTCGGCTGCCCTTTTCATACTTGATCAATTTTTCAGCCTGGTGCCGAATTACAGCCTCAAGATGCCCAATTTTCTTGTTCATTTCCTGTATCATGACAAGAAATTCAGTCAGTCGATCTGTTTTTGCGTGTAACTGCACGACGTTCTCGCTTATTGAGGATAGTCGGCGATCCGTCGCCGCCTGATTCTCTATAATTGTTTGCAGCAGCTCGACCGATTTAGGCCCGGGATTCTCTTCTATGTCTCCTGACGTTAACAGCAACATCGTAGACCAACAGCTTATAAGAATGCAAGAAAATCTGCGAGGGCACGGCAGGATAACCAAAAATATGTTGTCACTGCGGTGGAACAATCAGTGCATTGAGGACTAACCTGCTGCACAAACAGCAGAAGCGGGGGAGCCATGCTGTACACAGGCCAGGAGCCGTGCCCTCTGATCCAGTCGTAGCCGCGTCGCTCCTTTAGTAAGTCTGTTGCTGGTGACGTCACACATTGGAGTTCCTATCCCACGAATGAAGAGTTCGTTGTCACGAGGTCAGAGTGAAACACCAAAAACGGCATCATTCCAGCACTATAGTCGTCGTCATCGTGGCTGGCATTTCACGTAGGATCCACGGCAGTACCTGCACAAACAGCAGAAGCGGGTGAGTCATGCTGTCCGCAGGCCAGGTGCCGTGCCCTCTGATCCAGTCGTAGTCGCGTCGCTCCTTTAGTAAGTGTGTTGCTGGTGACGTCACACATTGGAGTTCCTATCCCACGAATGAAGAGTTCGTTGTCACGAGGTCAGAGTGAAACACCAAAAACGGCATCATTCCAGCACTATAGTCGTCGTCATCGTGGCTGGCATTTCACGTAGGATCCACGGCAGTACTTGCACAAACAGCAGAAGCGGGGGAGCCATGCTGTCCACAGGCCAGGTGCCGTGCCATCTGATCCAGTCGTAGTCGCGTCGCTCCTTTAGTAAGTCTGTTGCTGGTGACGTCACACATTGGAGTTCCTATCCCACGAATGAAGAGTTCGTTGTCACGAGGTCAGAGTGAAACACCAAAAACGGCATCATTCCAGCGCTATAGTCGTCGTCATCGTGGCTGGCGTTTCACGTAGGATCCACGGCAGTACCTGCACAAACAGCAGAAGCGGGTGAGTCATGCTGTCCGCAGGCCACGTGCCGTGCCCTCTGATCCAGTCGTAGTCGCGTCGCTCCTTTAGTAAGTGTGTTGCTGGTGACGTCACACATTGGAGTTCCTATCCCACGAATGAAGAGTTCGTTGTCACGAGGTCAGAGTGAAACACCAAAAACGGCATCATTCCAGCACTATAGTCGTCGTCATCGTGGCTGGCGTTTCACGTACAATCCACGGCAGTACTTGCACAAACAGCAGAAGCGGGGGAGCCATGCTGTCCACAGGCCAGGTGCCGTGCCATCTGATCCAGTCGTAGTCGCGTCGCTCCTTTACTAAGTCTGTTCCTGGTGACGTCACACATTGGAGTTCGTATCCCACGAATGAAGAGTTCGTTGTCACGAGGTCAGAGTGAAACACCAAAAACGGCATCATTCCAGCGCTATAGTCGTCGTCATCGTGGCTGGCGGTTCACGTAGGATCCACGGCAGTACCTGCACAAACAGCAGAAGCGGGTGAGTCATGCTGTCCGCAGGCCAGGTGCCGTGCCCTCTGATCCAGTCGTAGTCGCGTCGCTCCTTTAGTAGGTCTGTTGCTGGGGACGTCACACATTGGAGTGCGTATCCCACGAATGAAGAGTTCGTTGTCACGAGGTCAGAGTGAAACACCAAAAACGGCATCATTCCAGCACTATAGTCGTCGTCATCGTGGCTGGCGTTTCACGTAGAATCCACGGCAGTACTTGCACAAACAGCAGAAGCGGGGGAGCCATGCTGTCCACAGGCCAGGTGCCGTGCCATCTGATCCAGTCGTAGTCGCGTCGCTCCTTTACTAAGTCTGTTCCTGGTGACGTCACACATTGGAGTTCGTATCCCACGAATGAAGAGTTCGTTGTCACGAGGTCAGAGTGAAACACCAAAAACGGCATCATTCCAGCACTATAGTCGTCGTCATCGTGGCTGGCGTTTCACGTAGGATCCACGGCAGTACCTGCACAAACAGCAGAAGCGGGGGAGCCATGCTGTCCACAGGCCAGGTGCCGTGCCATCTGATCCAGTCGTAGTCGCGTCGCTCCTTTAGTAAGTCTGTTGCTGGTGACGTCACACATTGGAGTTCCTATCCCACGAATGAAGAGTTCGTTGTCACGAGGTCAGAGTGAAACACCAAAAACGGCATCATTCCAGCGCTATAGTCGTCGTCATCGTGGCTGGCGTTTCACGTAGGATCCACGGCAGTACCTGCACAAACAGTAGAAGCGGGTGAGTCATGCTGTCCGCAGGCCAGGTGCCGTGCCCTCTGATCCAGTCGTAGTCGCGTCGCTCCTTTAGTAAGTGTGTTGCTGGTGACGTCACACATTGGAGTTCCTATCCCACGAATGAAGAGTTCGTTGTCACGAGGTCAGAGTGAAACACCAAAAACGGCATCATTCCAGCACTATAGTCGTCGTCATCGTGGCTGGCGTTTCACGTAGAATCCACGGCAGTACTTGCACAAACAGCAGAAGCGGGGGAGCCATGCTGTCCACAGGCCAGGTGCCGTGCCATCTGATCCAGTCGTAGTCGCGTCGCTCCTTTACTAAGTCTGTTCCTGGTGACGTCACACATTGGAGTTCGTATCCCACGAATGAAGAGTTCGTTGTCACGAGGTCAGAGTGAAACACCAAAAACGGCATCATTCCAGCGCTATAGTCGTCGTCATCGTGGCTGGCGTTTCACGTAGGATCCATGGCAGTACCTGCACAAACAGCAGAAGCGGGTGAGTCATGCTGTCCGCAGGCCAGGTGCCGTGCCCTCTGATCCAGTCGTAGTCGCGTCGCTCCTTTAGTAGGTCTGTTGCTGGGGACGTCACACATTGGAGTGCGTATCCCACGAATGAAGAGTTCGTTGTCACGAGGTCAGAGTGAAACACCAAAAACGGCATCATTCCAGCGCTATAGTCGTCGTCATCGTGGCTGGCGTTTCACGTAGGATCCACGGCAGTACCTGCACAAACAGCAGAAGCGGGTGAGTCATGCTGTCCGCAGGCCAGGTGCCATGCCCTCTGATCCAGTCGTAGCCGCGTCGCTCCTTTACTAAGTTTGTTGCTGGTGACATCACACATTGGAGTTCCTATCCCACGAATGAAGAGTTCGTTGTCACGAGGTCAGAGTGAAACACCAAAAACGGCATCATTCCAGCGCTATAGTCGTCGTCATCGTGGCTGGCGTTTCACGTAGGATCCACGGCAGTACCTGCACAAACAGCAGAAGCGGGTGAGTCATGCTGTCCGCAGGCCAGGTGCCATGCCCTCTGATCCAGTCGTAGCCGCGTCGCTCCTTTAGTAAGTCTGTTGCTGGTGACGTCACACATTGGAGTTCGTATCCCACGAATGAAGAGTTCGTTGTCACGAGGTCAGAGTGAAACACCAAAAACGGCATCATTCCAGCGCTATAGTCGTCGTCATCGTGGCTGGCGTTTCACGTAGGATCCACGGCAGTACCTGCACAAACAGCAGAAGCGGGTGAGTCATGCTGTCCGCAGGCCAGGTGCCGTGCCCTCTGATCCAGTCGTAGTCGCGTCGCTCCTTTAGTAGGTCTGTTGCTGGGGGCGTCGCACCTTGCTGTTCCTATCCCACGAATGAAGGGTTCATTGTCACGAGGTCAGAGTGAAACACCAAAAACGGCATCATTCCAGCGCTATAGTCGTCGTCATCGTGGCTGGCGTTTCACGTAGGATCCACGGCAGTACCTGCACAAACAGCAGAAGCGGGTGAGTCATGCTGTCCGCAGGCCACGTGCCGTGCCCTCTGATCCAGTCGTAGTCGCGTCGCTCCTTTAGTAAGTGTGTTGCTGGTGACGTCACACATTGGAGTTCCTATCCCACGAATGAAGAGTTCGTTGTCACGAGGTCAGAGTGAAACACCAAAAACGGCATCATTCCAGCACTATAGTCGTCGTCATCGTGGCTGGCGTTTCACGTACAATCCACGGCAGTACTTGCACAAACAGCAGAAGCGGGGGAGCCATGCTGTCCACAGGCCAGGTGCCGTGCCATCTGATCCAGTCGTAGTCGCGTCGCTCCTTTACTAAGTCTGTTCCTGGTGACGTCACACATTGGAGTTCGTATCCCACGAATGAAGAGTTCGTTGTCACGAGGTCAGAGTGAAACACCAAAAACGGCATCATTCCAGCGCTATAGTCGTCGTCATCGTGGCTGGCGGTTCACGTAGGATCCACGGCAGTACCTGCACAAACAGCAGAAGCGGGTGAGTCATGCTGTCCGCAGGCCAGGTGCCGTGCCCTCTGATCCAGTCGTAGTCGCGTCGCTCCTTTAGTAGGTCTGTTGCTGGGGACGTCACACATTGGAGTGCGTATCCCACGAATGAAGAGTTCGTTGTCACGAGGTCAGAGTGAAACACCAAAAACGGCATCATTCCAGCACTATAGTCGTCGTCATCGTGGCTGGCGTTTCACGTAGAATCCACGGCAGTACTTGCACAAACAGCAGAAGCGGGGGAGCCATGCTGTCCACAGGCCAGGTGCCGTGCCATCTGATCCAGTCGTAGTCGCGTCGCTCCTTTACTAAGTCTGTTCCTGGTGACGTCACACATTGGAGTTCGTATCCCACGAATGAAGAGTTCGTTGTCACGAGGTCAGAGTGAAACACCAAAAACGGCATCATTCCAGCACTATAGTCGTCGTCATCGTGGCTGGCGTTTCACGTAGGATCCACGGCAGTACCTGCACAAACAGCAGAAGCGGGGGAGCCATGCTGTCCACAGGCCAGGTGCCGTGCCATCTGATCCAGTCGTAGTCGCGTCGCTCCTTTAGTAAGTCTGTTGCTGGTGACGTCACACATTGGAGTTCCTATCCCACGAATGAAGAGTTCGTTGTCACGAGGTCAGAGTGAAACACCAAAAACGGCATCATTCCAGCGCTATAGTCGTCGTCATCGTGGCTGGCGTTTCACGTAGGATCCACGGCAGTACCTGCACAAACAGTAGAAGCGGGTGAGTCATGCTGTCCGCAGGCCAGGTGCCGTGCCCTCTGATCCAGTCGTAGTCGCGTCGCTCCTTTAGTAAGTGTGTTGCTGGTGACGTCACACATTGGAGTTCCTATCCCACGAATGAAGAGTTCGTTGTCACGAGGTCAGAGTGAAACACCAAAAACGGCATCATTCCAGCACTATAGTCGTCGTCATCGTGGCTGGCGTTTCACGCAGAATCCACGGCAGTACTTGCACAAACAGCAGAAGCGGGGGAGCCATGCTGTCCACAGGCCAGGTGCCGTGCCATCTGATCCAGTCGTAGTCGCGTCGCTCCTTTACTAAGTCTGTTCCTGGTGACGTCACACATTGGAGTTCGTATCCCACGAATGAAGAGTTCGTTGTCACGAGGTCAGAGTGAAACACCAAAAACGGCATCATTCCAGCGCTATAGTCGTCGTCATCGTGGCTGGCGTTTCACGTAGGATCCATGGCAGTACCTGCACAAACAGCAGAAGCGGGTGAGTCATGCTGTCCGCAGGCCAGGTGCCGTGCCCTCTGATCCAGTCGTAGTCGCGTCGCTCCTTTAGTAGGTCTGTTGCTGGGGACGTCACACATTGGAGTGCGTATCCCACGAATGAAGAGTTCGTTGTCACGAGGTCAGAGTGAAACACCAAAAACGGCATCATTCCAGCGCTATAGTCGTCGTCATCGTGGCTGGCGTTTCACGTAGGATCCACGGCAGTACCTGCACAAACAGCAGAAGCGGGTGAGTCATGCTGTCCGCAGGCCAGGTGCCATGCCCTCTGATCCAGTCGTAGCCGCGTCGCTCCTTTACTAAGTTTGTTGCTGGTGACATCACACATTGGAGTTCCTATCCCACGAATGAAGAGTTCGTTGTCACGAGGTCAGAGTGAAACACCAAAAACGGCATCATTCCAGCGCTATAGTCGTCGTCATCGTGGCTGGCGTTTCACGTAGGATCCACGGCAGTACCTGCACAAACAGCAGAAGCGGGTGAGTCATGCTGTCCGCAGGCCAGGTGCCATGCCCTCTGATCCAGTCGTAGCCGCGTCGCTCCTTTAGTAAGTCTGTTGCTGGTGACGTCACACATTGGAGTTCGTATCCCACGAATGAAGAGTTCGTTGTCACGAGGTCAGAGTGAAACACCAAAAACGGCATCATTCCAGCGCTATAGTCGTCGTCATCGTGGCTGGCGTTTCACGTAGGATCCACGGCAGTACCTGCACAAACAGCAGAAGCGGGTGAGTCATGCTGTCCGCAGGCCAGGTGCCGTGCCCTCTGATCCAGTCGTAGTCGCGTCGCTCCTTTAGTAGGTCTGTTGCTGGGGGCGTCGCACCTTGCTGTTCCTATCCCACGAATGAAGGGTTCATTGTCCCATGGACAGAGTGCCACACCAAAAACTGCATCATTCCAGCGCTAGTCGTCGTTATCGTGGCTAGCGTTTCACGTAGGATTTACGGCAGTGCCTGCACAAAGAGCAGAAGCGAGTGAGCCATGCTGTCCGCAGGCCAGGTGCCGTGCCCTCTCGTAATCTTAATTAACTTAATGTGTAAGCGGAGATCACCCGACAGAGGTTCTATTTCAGGTGAAGGAGGGGCAAGTATTAGCTTCACCTTTCCTTGTAGGAAGCTACAGTAGCTGCCACTCCAGCAGTTTTTCTTTAACCTCCCTGCGTAGTGCTTACACCGGTTTCGGGTTTCGACCCTTTAGTCCGCTACTGAAATACGCTGGAAGTCATGAAATCACGTTCACTTACCGGGACGCTCTCGGGCAACATTTCTTAAATATAAGTCTGTCTTTCTCTTTTTTTTTACGACATACGTCTTTAAAATATGTAACAGGGATCGCTTGTTAAAACCACATGTAACGCGAAAACGTGTTATAATATTATCGCTTATATATTTGCAACCGTACTACCCAGGCGCCTTACATTGTACAGCTCTGTAGAAGAAGGAAGGCGTTACTCGATTATGGTTGTGAGGCGTGCATAGATGGTACCGTTTTTGCGCCATGTCTGGCGCAATAGGAGCTAAATTTATCCTTTCGCCAACTCTCAGGAAGGCATAGCTCGGCAGTACGTTGTCGGTCGGAGTGGTACTGGTCGCATTTCAGAGAGCTCACTCAGTCATAATAAGTATAATCCATCGAACTCAAACATCTGCTCGTCATAAGTTATAAGACCTACGCATGCGCAATTCTTTCCAGAAATGGCACGCTTTTTTGGTTATACTAGCCCAACGTTAGAGACAAAACATTATCATCATCATCAGCCTGGATACGCCCACTGCAGGGCAAAAGCCTCTCCCATACTTCTCCAACTACCCCGGTCATGTACTAATTGTGGCCATGTTGTCCCTGCAACTTCTTATTCTCATCCTCCCACCTAACTTTCTGCCGTCCCCTGCTACGCTTCCCTTTCCTTGGAATCCCGTTCGTAACCCTTAATGACCATCGGTTATCTTCCCTCCTCATTACATGTCCTGCCCATGCCCACTTCTTTTTCTTGATTTCAACTAAGATGTCATTTACTCACGTTTGTTCCCTCACCTAATCTGCTCTTTTCTTATCCCTTAACGTTACACCCATCATTCTTCTTTCCACCTCAATTTCAGCAGAACCCTTTTCGTAAGCCTCCAGGTTTCTCCCCGTAGGTGAGTACTGGTAAGACACAGCTATTATACACTTTTCTCTTGAGGGATAGTGGCAACCTGCTGTTCATGATTTGAGAATGCCTGCCGAACGCACCCCAGCCCATTCTTATTCTTCTTGTTATTTCAGTCTCATGATCCGGATCCGCAGTCACCACCTGCCCTAACTAAATGTATTCCCATACCACTTCCAGTGCCTCTCTCCCTATCGTAAACTGCTGTTCTCTTCCGAGACTGTTAAACATTACTTTAGTTTTCAGCAGATTAATTTTCAGGCCCACCCTTCTGCTTTGCCTCTCCAGGACAGTGAGCATTCATTGCAATTGGTCTCCTGAGTTACTAAGCATGGCAATATCATCAGCAAATCGCAAGTTGCTGAGGTATTTTCCGTTAACTCTTATCCCCAATTCTTCCAAGTCCAGGTATCTGAATACCTCCTGTAAACAGGCTGTGAATAGCATTGGAGAGATCGTATCTCCCTGTCTGACGTCTTTCTTTATTGGGATTTTGTTGCTTTCCTTGTGGAGTACTACGGTGTCTGTGGAGGCGCTATAGATATCTCTCAGTATTTTTGCATATGGCTGGTCTACACCCTGATTCCCTAATGCCCATATAACTGCTGAGGTTTTGACTGAATCAAACGCTTTCTCGTAATCAATGGAAGCTATATATAAGGGTTGGTTATATTCCGCACATTTCTCTATCACCTGATTGATAGTGTGAATATCGTCTATTGCTGAGTAGCCTTTACGGAATCCTGCCTGGTCCTTTGGCTGACGGAAGTCTAAGGTGTTCCTGATTCTATTTGCAATTACCTTAGTAAATACTTTGTAGGCAACGGATAGTAGGCTGACCGGTCTATAATGTTTCAAGTCTTTGGCGACCCCTTTCTTATGGATTAGCATTATGTTAGCGTTCTTACAAGATTCCGGTACGCTCGAAGTCATGAGGCATTGCGTACGGTTACCTGATCCTCCCCAGCTGTCTTCCACCTTTGCATAGCTCCCAAGGCTTTCTTTACTTCTTCCGGCGTTACTTGTAGAATGTCAAATTCCTCTGGACTATTCCCTCGTTCATTATCTTCATGGGTGCCATTGGTAGTATATAAATCTCTATAAACCCCGCAGCTACTTGAACTATCTTATCCATATTAGTAATGATACTGCCGGCTTTGTCTCTTAACGCATGCGTCTGATTCTTGCCTATTCCTAGTTTCTTCTTCCCTGCCTTTAGGCTTTCTCCGTTCCTGAGAGCATGTTCAATTCTACCCATATTATACTTATTTATGTCAGCTGTCTTGCGCTTGTTGATTACCTCGGAAAGTTCAGCCAGTTCTATTCTAGCTGTAGGGTTAGAGGCTTTCATACATTGGCGTTTCTTGATCAGATGTTTTATCTCCTGCGATAGCTTACTGGCATCCTGTCTAACGGAGTTACCACCGACTTCTATTGCAGACTCCTTAATGATGCCCACAAGATTGTCGTTCATATCTTCAACACTAAGGTCCTCTTCCTAAGTTAAAGCCGAATGCCTGTGCCGTAGCTTGATCCGGAATTCCTCGATTTTCCCTCTTACTGCTAACTCATTGATCTGCTTTTATGTACCAGGTTCTTCCGTTACCTCCTCAAGTCTAGGCTAATTAGAACTCTTACCATCCAATGGTCACTGCAGCGCACCTTGCCGAGCACATCCACATCTTGTATGATGCCAGGGTTAGCGCAGAGTATAAAGACTATTTCATTTCTAGTCTCGCCATTCAGGCTCCTCCACGTCCACTTTCGGCTATCCCGCTTGCGGAAGAAGGTATTCATTATCCGCATATTTTTCTGTTCTGCAAACTGTATACTAATAACTCTCCACTGCTATGCCTAGAGCCTATGCCATATTCATCCACTGACTTGTCTCCAGCCTGCTTCTTGCCTATCCTGGCATTGAACTCGCCCATCAGTAGAGTGTATTTTCGGTTGACTTTCGGCATCGCCGATTGCACGTCTGCATAGAAGCTTTCGACTTCCTGGTCATTATGACTGGATGTAGGGGCGTAGACCTGTACGACCTTCAATTTGTACTTCTTATGAAGTTTCCCAACAAGACCTGCCGCCCTCTCGTCAATGCTACAGAATTGCAGTGTGTTACCAGCTATATCCTTATTAATCAGGAATCCGACTCCTAGTTCTCGTCTCTCCGCCAAGCCCTGGTAGCACAAGACGTGCCCGCTTTTCAGCACTGTATATGCTTCTTTCGTCCTCCTAACTTCACTGAGCCCTATTATATCCCATTTACTGCCCTCTGGTCCCTCAATAGCACTGCTAGACTCGCCTCACTAGATAAGGTTCTAGTGTTAAACGTTGCCAGGTTCCAATGGCGGCCTGTCCGGTACCATGGATTCTTAGCACCATTTGCTCCGTCGCAGGTCTGACCACCGTTGTGGTCAGTTGCGTCGCAGCTGCTGGGGACTGAGGGCCGGGGTTTGATTGTTGCGTTCATATAGGATGTTGCGGCCAATTACTGCACCAGGGTGGCCAATCGTGCTCTGGTGAGGGAGTGCGTTGCTGGTTCTTGTCACCGGGATCAGGCCACACTCGAGGCCTGTTTATGCAATTTTTGCAACACCCGT
The DNA here is from genome assembly GCF_038994185.2 of Dermacentor albipictus. Taxonomy (NCBI): domain Eukaryota; kingdom Metazoa; phylum Arthropoda; class Arachnida; order Ixodida; family Ixodidae; genus Dermacentor; species Dermacentor albipictus. The sequence goes on from NW_027225568.1 coordinate 686,341, forward strand.
ACTTTTTTTTAATCCGGTGGAAAATTGCGCGGCACCGGGATTCGAACCACGACCCTCTTGCATGCGAGGCGGATGTTCTACCTCTACGCCACCGCTGCACCTACTAGACAAATAGAGACAGAGGGAGTCCAGAAATGGCGTTAAGAGACTCGGGCAGCGAGAGAGACCTATGTCAATTCGCGCCTGCCACGTTTGACCATGGGAGGCCCTCTATGAATATGGAGCAACCCGATTGCAACATTAGACCGTAGGATCCCCACTTGCTGCATCATAACTTGCCCGGCCTTTGGGCCGTCCTCTGCAGCCCGTGCCGTGGAAACCTTTAAACGCGTGGCACAACAGCACGCGCCGCACGGAGAGCGTGCACAGGTTAGCGTAAGAACAACTCGCGCGGGGCGCTGCCGCGCAGGTAGCCGCACGAGAAAGAAAGCAACGGAGACTACGCTCATGGGCTTTTGGGGGTTGGGCCTCCTGAGTGGCCGGTGAGCGTGACCTGTTCAGGGTATTTTTTTTTCGCTCGTGTAGCGGAGTGAGAGAAAACACGCTTTGCTCAATGTCCGTGATGGGGCTTTGTTCTTCGCCTTTGCAACTACCCGTGTTTTCCTGGCCGGTTCGGTGCGTGCTTTGCCGCTTTGCCTGTTCTGTTATCGACCGCGAGATTACGGTGATTGATTGTCCGCTACGGTGATTCTTTTGCCATTCCCCTGTGTTAGACACTTGTTTGCCTCGTACTTCCGGTGCTTTCCTCTTCGCCTTGCTCGTTCTGCTATCGGCCATGAGATTGCGGCGATTGTTTGAGTGCTTCGATACGTTGTAAAATGTTTGCTGTTCCTTGCGCCGCTGGTTTTGTCGCGCTGGTCGCAGCTCGCGGACCCCCTGAACGAAGGCGAGGGGCCTTCATCTGGCGCCCCAACGTGTTCTTCATTATCAATTCTTGGCCCTGTTTTATTTTTTCTCTGATTGTTCTGGAGTGTGCTTCCACGTCCTGGGCAATACGAGCACGCGAACATTGGAACCGGCCCGATCTCGAGGTAGCTGTGGCCCTCTCACTAGGTCTACCTCTTTCGCTCCGACATTGGGTCTTACAACTCGCGCACTTTTGCCCAACCACCTTTAACAACCTAAGCTCGAAGTCAACAGTTTTTGTCCCCTTCTTGCTCTCTTTGCGCCCAGTTCTTCATCGCCATCCTGCCCCCGCAGTACCACTTGACCATTGTTTAATTGTCCCATACCGTTCGACTACTCAGTCCGCTCACTTTTGACGCTGGATAGCGTCGCCAGCATTGTATAGAACCTACGTTCGTGTACGAAGCTGAACACTCCACTCTCCAAACCACCAGTACAATGCCTGCCAAAAAGGAGCAGGATGCGCCCGCACCACATATGGCCGGCAGGTTTGCCCAGCTGATAGCGCTGCTCGAGAGTCAGGCCCAGATTACAGCGGCAGCCAGCTTCCACTTGTAGCTCGTTGTGCTTACATATGAGGCGCACACCGAGAAAACATCGGTAGAGGAAATTCTCGAGGAAAGCACTATTACTGCAACGTGGAAGCTCCTATAGGGATGACGTTCTTCAGCGCGTTTTGCCGCTCGCCCTGACTAGGTCCACCACCCACAGACGTTGTCACGTCATTCCATAGTCGGGCTCACTTTGAGCAGCTACTCTGAGCGTAATCACCGATCGCCGGCAACGACCTGCCGCGCCCCGAGGTTCTCTCGCTACATGCGGGCCCTGGAACATCCCCTGCGGCAGCAACCAACCGTCAGACGGTGGCATACGCAACGTGGACGCTTGGGCGGCAGCTGCCCAGCCCAGCGCTAGGGCAGGCGCGTCAAGGACGACAAGGGGCCAGGTATATTGGTCGTCACACCAGCCTGCCACCATGGGGCTAAGCCCCTGACAACCTCCGGCAAAATACGGAGGCGCCGAGGGGGCAAGTAGATGGCCCATCACTTCCGAATCACCACCGGCATCAACGGTGGTGGACGTACCTGCAAGGTGTCATCCCCTCCTCCCCCCCCCCCAACCCAACCATGGATGAAATTCCCAACCCAACCATGGATGGATGGATGGATGGATGGATGGATGGATGGATGGATGGATGGATGGATGGATGGATGGATGGATGGATGGATGGATGGATGGATGGATGGATGGATGGATGGATGGATGGATGGATGGATGGATGGATGGATGGATGGATGGATGGATGGATGGATGGATGGATGGATGGATGGATGGATGGATGGATGGATGGATGGATGGATGGATGGATGGATGGATGGATGGATGGATGGATGGATGGATGGATGGATGGATGGATGGATGGATGGATGGATGGATGGATGGATGGATGGATGGATGGATGGATGGATGGATGGATGGATGGATGGATGGATGGATGGATGGATGGATGGATGGATGGATGGATGGATGGATGGATGGATGGATGGATGGATGGATGGATGGATGGATGGATGGATGGATGGATGGATGGATGGATGGATGGATGGATGGATGGATGGATGGATGGATGGATGGATGGATGGATGGATGGATGGATGGATGGATGGATGGATGGATGGATGGATGGATGGATGGATGGATGGATGGATGGATGGATGGATGGATGGATGGATGGATGGATGGATGGATGGATGGATGGATGGATGGATGGATGGATGGATGGATGGATGGATGGATGGATGGATGGATGGATGGATGGATGGATGTATGTATGTATGTATGTATGTATGTATGTATGTATGTATGTATGTATGTATGTATGTATGTATGTATGTATGTATGTATGTATGTATGTATGTATGTATGTATGTATGTATGTATGTATGTATGTATGTATGTTACGAGCGTCCCCTTTGGAACGGGCCGGTGGGTTGCGCCACCAAGCTCTTGCTATTATACTGCCTAATTGTTCAACCTAGGTAAACCAATAAAAAAGAGAAAAAAACACTATGAACTATCCCACCCAAATATTCTGATCCCCTATTTCGAACTGTGCTTTTGCACGTCTCCGTTTTTTGTCGTTTCCCAACTTTTTTTCCACCAATCCTCTAATCGCCTGTTTGTGGCGTATTATAATCTGTTGGCGGCAAGAATAACCAGGCATGGCTGATAGGCAAGCGTCTGCTAGAATTAGCTGGACGCTGCAGCAGAGCAGCAGACGCTGCGTTGCAGGCCCCGCCTATTGCGCATCCACCGGGCGTGGGAGGCAGTCCACAGCCGCTTGCCTATCAGCCGTGTCTGCTTAGCCTGGCCGCCAATGGATGGTGCTATAAGCGGAAGGGCTTCCCCTTGCTGCCCGTTGTTGCTGGCGCTCCAAGCAGCCCCCGCAGAGCACCGACCACGCGCTCGCGCGTTCCCTTTCATAAAGGACCACCCGGTACTCACTTGGGTCCGCCGAGTTACTTACTACTCTTGACTGCAGCAGGGATTTCTGCAACTTCTTCACCCTCTGCGATATTGCAAGGACTGCGTTCGCTTGTCATCGGGGGTTGATCAAATTTGTTCGATTACCCTTAGGTTTGTGCAAGTCACCTGCGACATTTCAGCGCGTTGGATATTGTGCGTCGCGACGCCTAAGTCTATTATGCGCTGGCTTACATGGACGACGTGGTAGTGTTTTCAGAAAGCCTGGATTAGCATATCATTCGCCTAACCACTGTTTTACAATGAATTCGGGACGCAGGCATCACGATAACCCCCCGGAAAGTTCAGTTGGTTTCAACCAGTATCAAGCTCCCAGGTTTCATTGCCGGTCAGGGCAGAGTCTGGCCAGACTGTGCTTCATAGTTATACATGCAAGCTTTCTAACGCGCGAATAGATGCAACACGTGTATTTGGTTACACTATTTTTATCCTAGTCCCGGTACACATCTCTACAGCACCCACAAGACACTTTATGTGCCCTCTGCAACTCTCTCATTGATGTATTTCTTACTCAACTTTTTCTATAGTAATCACCCTTATATGACGAAATTACCGAAACTAGGGCTTTTATAGAATATTGCATCAGTCTCTAGTGATTCAGTGCTTATCGTAACCTCTCGCTTGAGGTGTTCTCGGAAACTCCACAGTTGCATGCCATGATTACTGCGAGATGAAGCTGCCACGTAATTTTCGTTTTTGATTGCCGTATGTGCACATATGAATGAAAACAAAATGAGCACTAAAGAATATTGGTTTCATATTGTTAATGTAACACATACTATTCATTATAATATTTCACCATGATTTGATAACGTTGAAAATGTTCTCTCGTAGCGCACTAAGGCTCAAGCTATAGTTGTTCATGATTCTGCAACTGTGGAGCAAACCTATATCAAGAGCTAAGTGAACAGTGATCTAGCACTTTTTAATCTAGCCTGCGCAACATGCTTTACGTCAAATGAAGTTTGGCGGATATTCATACAATAAAGTTCTGACGTCGCAAAAAACAATAACTACTGCTCGATGTTTTCTCGCTCACAACTTGCTATATTTCAAAAAAAAATAGCGGCACTCAATTCAAGAGAAAGTTTTCAATAAAGCTTGGTGCTTACATTTAGCCGTACAAAACTACCGCAGAAAGGGAATCACTGTTTGTTAAGGCCAAAGGCCTAGCTTACACTCAAGAAACGACACAGAAACAGGACATATGACACTCAATAGATGTGTTCTCTTTATATGTTAATGATTTACCGCGAGTGTTGCAGTCCTCAAAAGCTTTCATCTATGCAGACGACACTGCGATATTATTCACAGGAACTATACTTCAATTCTTGCGAAACACTTGTTTCCAACAAACTGCTTGGCCTGTCAAAGTGGTTTCGCAACAGTCAGCTGTTATTAAATGCTGACAAGACTAAATGCATTATTTTTCATTCACAAATAAAAAAAAACAACTGTGCTTCAAATAATATATAGCTAAACAATCGAAATACTTAACGTGTTCACAGCATTAGGAACCTGGGAATTATATTTGATAACATCTTTTATTGAAAAGGTCAAATTCACCCTGTTTGTGTGAAGCTGTCCTTCGGCTGTTACACACTCATACACGCACGATAATATTTTGAATTGACTTCACAACGGTCTTTATGTTTTAGCCTATTTCATTGCCACCTTAGCTATTGTTGCCGAATCGTGGAGCAGAACATACACAGCTTACTTAACGCTTTTAATCCGTCTACAAAAGTGGGCTCTGCGCATCATTACTTTTTCTGCGTTGCGTCATCCCAGTAGTACTCTCTTTGTACGTGTGCTGTCGTTTACTACTTTGCGGAACTACACACTCTCCTGCTTTATAAGCAAGATAATAAATACTAACCCACCTCTGCTTCGTAAAGTCTTATATTCCCCTCGCTAAATACACCACACGTAAGCAGCAGCGCTCTTAATATCCCTGTCTGCTTCAATGTGTACAGTGAGAGGCTAATCGAACTTTCTGGTGCTAAGGTGTGGAATGACTTACCTTTGGAAGTAAAGCTTGTGTAATAAAAGTATTTATTATAAGATACTAGGCACAGTCTAGTTTCACCGGCAGTACACGAACGCTGATCGTTCACGCAGCCGACACAAGAGCGTTTTCTTCGTCCTCCTCTTCACTAAAGTGGCCCTCGGGAGAGAGGAGGAGCCATCCTGGCAACTTACGGCGTAGGTAGGATGAGGGGGTCATCGTACGGCTTAGGTCGGTGTACATGAACCGTGTCACGCCCGCGATGCCTAAGGTCGGGTGATGGCGTCACAGGCTCTACAACGTAGGTGACAGCGGAGGTACGGTCTATGACGCGGTAGGGGCCATCATAGCGTGCAAGGTGTTTCGTTGAAAGGCCAGGGCTGTGAGGCGGAACCCACAACCAAACAAGGGAACCAGTCGGGAAAAGTGGTGTAAGCGCGCCACTGTCACGCCGCAGCTTTTGACGACCTTGAGCGGCGGTCGTAAGGGTTCGCGCGAGCTGCCTGCAGTCCTCGGCGTTTTTGGCGGCTTCAGACACAGGCGTGCATTCGGAAGCGTCGGGTTGGTATGGGAGCACTGTGTCCATAGTACACGAGGGCTCTCGTCCATACAGCAGAAAAAAGGTCGAAAAGCCAGTGGTAGCTTGTGTGGCCGTATTATAGGCATACGTTACGAACGGCAAAACAGTGGCCCAGTTACTGTGGTCCGAGGCGACGTCAACATAGTCAACATGTCACCGAGTGTGCGGTTGAACCTCTCTGTCAAGCCGTTTGCTTTCGGGGCGGTAGGCCGTAGACTTGCGGTGAACGATGCTACACGCAGCCAGAAGGGCTTGGATTACTTCGGACAGGAAGACACGCCCCCTGTCGCTGAGCGGATCGCGTGGTGCGCCATGTCGAAGAACGAAGTTCCGCAAGTTCAAAAAGGCAACTTCACGCGCAGAGGCTCTCGGCAGTCTCGGCGTAGCGCGTCAAGTGATCGACACGTACAATTATCCATCGGTTACCCGAAGAGCTGCAAGGAACTGGCCCGCATAGGTCTATGCTGACGCGATTCAAGGGCCCTGCCGTACAGGGCAGCGGCTGGAGCTCACCAGGAGGGCACTGTGGAATTTTGCGCCGTTGGCACGCCGTGCAAGCGCGTACGTACTGGCGCACGAAATGATGCATGACGTGCCAGTACAAACGCTGCCTTAGCCGAATATACGTTTTCAGAACGCCTGCGTGGCCATTATGAGCAGCAGCATGAAAATAAGCCCATATGTCAGAACGCATGCGTCGTGGTATCACAAGGAGCCATTTGAGAGAGAGAGAGAGTTCTTTATTTGGATAATAATCAGGTTACAAATGGGGATTATACATACATACAGAGGGAGGTCCCACAGTCAACAGACTGTACAGGGGACCTCCCATTACAAATGAGTAGGATATATATAGGATATATAAATACAAAGCAGCTATATGCAAGCACAAAAGACACCATATTAGGTTAGTCACTAGCTTACGCTGTAAAATATTTAACGACACAAAGTACTTATTAATATAATGATAACGATCAAATTGTTATATTGAGTGCAAAAATTTACGAAGGTTTGATTTGAATGTGTAAAAATGAGAGTAATATGGCACAATAAGGAGTTCCAAAGTAGTGTGGCGGAAAAATTAGTGGTAAATTTACCATAATTAGTTCTAGGTTTTGGTAGTAAATAGCTGTTGGTAGAAGCGAAATGGGTAGACGTGGAATATGGATACTGGCTGGTAGTAATTATAGAGAACGGGAGCTTCCCGTTAACAGATTTATATACAAGCATTCCAAGTGAGTATTTATTTAGTTTCTGTAACGATAAAATGCCGTTAGATCTGAGCAATGGAGATGCTTCCGTTGTGTAGCTGCTAGGTGTAATGATGCGAATTGCTTGATTTTGGGTATGCTGTAGTGGACATAAATGTGTGGGATACGTGTTTCCCCATGATGATATGCAATAATTAATGTGCGCGTGAATAAAAGCGTAGTAGAGGGAGATGAGTGTCTTCATATTAAAGAATTTGCGAACTTTAATTAATATTCTAATTCCATATGCTGTCTTCTTTGTGAAGGATAAAACATGCTCGTCAAATTTTAGGTGTTTATCTAATATGACGCCAAGAAACAGTGCACTATCAGTAGGATAAAGTACACTGGAAGCAAAGGTTAGCGATGGATACACTGAGATATGTTTTTGTTTAGCTGAGAAGATGACGCAATTAGATTTGGCAGTATTAATGTGTAGTCTGTTTAGTTGGCACCAGGCTACAATATTCGCCGCGTCATGATTAAGCTAATGCATCAATGAATCAAGACTTTTGTCTGAGGAGAAGATGGTAGTGTCGTCAGCGTAAAGGATACAGTTAGAGGACTTTAGGTGCTTTGGGAGGTCACTAATGTATATTAAAAACAAGAGAGGCCCTAACATAGATCCTTGTGGTACACCAATGTTAGTTGTTTTAGGGTGCGAGTAAGTGCTGGAGATTGATACAGTGTATTCTCTATCTTTCAAATAGTTACGTAGTAATTGCAGTGCCGGGCCAGTTATACCAATGTCTAATTTAGCAAAAAGAATGTTATGAACAAGTGTATCGTATGCTTTAGACAGGTGAATAAATAATGCGCCAGCAAAATTTCCAGTGTCAATTGCCTGCCGAATCTTGTCTGTTAGAAATATTAATGCCATATCAGTTGAGTAACCTTCCCGAAATCCACATTGATTTGGTGATAGGATGCAAAATTTTGATAAATAGCTTGATAAGCGTGTTACGATTAGTTTTTTGATAATTTTACTGAAGAATGAAAGTATAGCTATAGGGCGGTAGTTAGATGTTAGACGCTTATCTCCCTTCTTGAAAACAAGGATTAGTTTGGCTTTCTTCAAAGAACTTGGATAGATTCCTGTTTTAAAGATAAGGTTAACTATGTGACAGAATATTTCAGATATTAGGTAAGCTATCGTTTTTAAGAGAGAATGGCTGAAGTTATCGAGACCAGGTCCTGTATTTTTTAGACTGGAAATGACTGTGACTATGTCTTCAGGTGTTGCGGGACGAACGAAAAAGACGCAGAAGCGTATTGACCCGTCCGTCTTGCGTACTAATACTACAGGAGACGTCCAAAGACTTAGGCAAATAGGCGACCATTAGGCAAATAATTTCTGTGGTAAAGGACGTTGTCGCGTACAGCAAAGTGAGCGGCTTGGCGATGAAGTGTTCGAGAAGAGGGCGTGATGGATGGGTCGTGGAGGAAATTCAGCATAGTTAAAAGCAGGGGATCCTTACGCTGCTCGTCCGGCATATCAGCGATGTTGAAGGCTGACATGGATGCGAAAAGCGGAGACACTGAAGCCGCATCATAAGGTATCGGTGATCGAGAAAGCGTATCGGCGTCAGAGTGCTTTGTGCCCGATTGGTACACAACGCGGATGTCATATTCTTGTATGCGAAGTGCCCATCGGCCTAGGTGACCTGACGGATCCTTCAACGAGACAGCCAGCAAATGGAGTGGTGGTCGGTGACAATGTCAAAAGGACGACCATATAGCTATGGACGAAATTCGACGAGAGCCCAAATAATGGCAAAGCGCTCCTTTTCTGTTGCAGAGTAGTTGGATTCTGCCTTCTTTAAAGTGCGGCTCGCATACGCGATGAGGTACTCGTCATAGCCGTCTTTCCGTTGTGCGAGGACTGTACCAATTCCGATGCCGCTGGCGTCCGCGTGTACCTGTGTAGCACTGTGGGATCGTAGTGTCGAAGAATCGGTGGTGAAGTAAGTAGGCGACGTAGTTGCTTGAAGGCTTCGTCACAGGAAGCTGACCACGCGGAGATGCCATGGGTAGCGGTAAGGAAATTGGTCAGTGGTGCGATGATAGTTGCATAATTGCGCACAAAATGGCGAAAGTAAGAGCAGAGCCCAATAAAGCTGTGGAGCGCCTTAAGAGTAGTGGGCATCGGAAACTCTGCGACTGTGCGAAGCTTGGCTGGGCCAGAAAGCACACCGTCCTTCGGTATAAGGTGTCCCAATATTGCTAACTTGCGGGCAACGAAACGGCTCTTTTTGATTTTGAGTTGGAGGCCAGCAGAGGTGAGGCAGGTCACTATCTCACTCAAGCGAACGAGGTGCCTCGGTAAATCTGGCGAAAACACCACGATATCATCAAGGTTGCACAGACATGTATTCCACTTGTAGTTTCGAAGGATGGTGCCCATCATACGCTCGAAAGTAGCGGGCGTGTTGCAGAGCCCGAAAGGCATTAGAGTAACTTCGTAGAAGCCATCAGGCGGGACGAAAGCTGTCTTCGCACAGTCATCTTCTGCCATCGGCACTTGCCGATATCCGGAGCGAAGATCCAAAGATGAGGAATACACCGCGCCTTGTAAGGAGTCGAGGGCGTCATCTATGTGAGGCAGCGGATAGCCATCTTTACGAGGGATCTTATTGAGTTGACGGTAATCCACACAGAAGCGTATTGACCCGTCCGTCTTGCGTGCTAATACTACAGGAGACGTCCAAGGACTGTGGGAAGGGCGAATGACGCCATGGTGCAGCATATCGTCGACTTGCTCGTTAATGATCTGTCGCTCGACTGCCGACACGCGTTATGGTCGCTGGCGTGAAGGAGAATGGGAACCAGTGTGGTCGCTGTGAGTGACGGTTTCCATACTCCCCAGAGATGGTTGTTCACAATCAAACGACGAGCGAAAATTCTGAAGACGCGCGAGGACTTGCTGGCGATACGGAGGCGGCAGATCGGCGTTTACGACAGATTCAAGAACGTCTAACGGCGACGATGACGACAATGATGATGATTACGTGCACAGCACAGGACAAGTGAGGACGTCGAACTCATAACAGGGCGTCTCGTCGGAAGCACCGAGAATGTGAAGCGGGTCAAGGGGCTGAACGACCTAGTGATTCGCCGAGCAGTAAGGTCACTGCGTAGTGAGGCGACTTAGACACAAGCATAGAGGATAATCCAGATACAGTTGTGAGGACAGCAAATGGGAGAGGTAGGGCCTTGCGACGTAGAAAAATAGGCGACGGTGTAAAAAGTACTGTAGCTTTTGGCGCGGTATAGAGCAAGAGACGGGCACAAGCACACACATGTCGGGTGGTATGTCCGTATCGGACACAACGGTGAGCTTCGAGGCTTTATCTTCAGAAGGATCAGGCAGCGGCGCATCGGCAAGCGGGAAAATGCGCCACTTCGGCCCGGGCGCAGTCGATGATGGCACGATGGTGAGACAAGAAGTCCCAGCCGAGAATAATGTCATGTGAACATGATGACAACACGAGAAATTCAACAACATCGTCAATGCCGTTGATGACCACCCTCGCAGTACAATGAGCAAGCGCGGCTATATGCTGCGCAGTCGCGGTGCATAGAAGCATACCAGACAACGGTGTTGTGACCTTGTGGAGGTTACGACAAAGATTTTCGTCGATAACAGAAACGGCAGCCCCAGTATCAATAAGCGCAGTTGCGGCAGTTCCTTTGACTAAAACTTCCAATAAATTGCGTGGCGATTGTGCAGGCCTAGTAGAAGTCGCGAAGCTTGCAGTTCTTGTCTGCGGAACTGCAGCAGCTAGTTCCCCTCGCTAGGTCACTGGTGGCAACATAAGGGGGAAAGCGAGCGACGACGCGGTGATGGCGAACGATAGGTGCCGAGAGGGCGTCGAGGAGGCGGCGAGAACGTTGGGTTGGGAAGCATCGCATGCCCGGTAGCATCGCGGGAATAGCCATATCCAGGTGTTGCGACCGCAGCGTCAGCAGGTGGCATGCGACGATGGCAGAAGCGCACGACATGGCCGGCGACACCGCAAGCGAAGCATATGGGCCGGTTGTCGCATGTGCGCCAAGATGTCTGAACTGGGCTTCGAGCCGGAATTGGAGGCGACACGGGAGGAGGTGCAGCTTGAAGTCGCATTGGCGCAGGAAACGCAAGCGTCGGCGGCACAGGTCGCGCGGCGACTTCGGCATAGGTCAGAGGTGCAGCCACGGGAGGGCAGGGTTGAACTAAAGGTAGCGACTCGGCAAGTTCCTCGCGAATGGCCCACCTAATGGGAGCAGCCAGAGGTGTGTCAAGCTGGGGAGGTCGATCGTTGAGAGGCAACAGTTGGCGCGCCACCTACTCACGAATGAAATCCTTAATCTCAGCAGAGAGCGATGATGCTGGCTTGGAGTTGGAGCGAAGCGTGAGGCCCGAGAGAGAGTCGCCAACCACAACAGCGCTGTGTGTAAGGACCCTTTGTCGACGCAGCTCATCGAAGCTCTGGCAAAAAGTGACGACCGCAGTGACAGAAGTAGGGTTGCGCGCCAGAAGCATTTGAAATGCGTCGTCCTCGATGCCCTTTAGGATGTGCTTCACCTTGTCCTCATCACTCATGGTGGAATCGACGCGGGCGCAAATATCCATGACATTTTCTATGTAGCTGGTGCAAGTCTCGGCGGGCTGTTGAGCGCGCTGGTGGGAGGCGCTGTTCAGCACGGAGATTTCGCAAGGCCGGGCGACCGAAGATTTCCGCGAATGATGTTTTGAAAGCGGACCAGGTTTGTAGTTCCCGTTCGTGATTGTGGAAACAGAGGTTCGCATCGTCAGCAATATAGAAGATGACGGTAGGTAGCTTCGTCGGGTCATCCCACTTGTTGTGATCTTACAAGTCAGTCTCACCTGATCCGCTGAAGACAGGAGGGTCCCGCTGCCGCTGGACGGCACCGCATATGATAGGAGCGGCGGATGCTCCAGGCGGATTGTTGGGACCCTCGTTCATGGTAGCGGCTGGAGCAGTTGTCAGAGTTCGGCTGCGAAGTTCCAGGGTGAGGTCGGGGAGTGCAGTACCTCCACCAAATGTAATATGAGAATTTATTACAAGACACTAGGCGCAGTCTAGTTGCACCGGCAGTACACGAACGCTGATTGCCCGCACAGCCGACACAAGGGTGTTTTCTTCGTGCTCCTCTTCACCACACTTGCAACAAGTTTCGGCATAATATTCAAGCGCCACTTTCTCTCTATACAAGCTGTGTATCGACCTTTTCCTGATGTATGTTTCATTGGTGTATTGCCTTTAGTTCATCGTTTATTGCTGTTGACGTTATTCATTATGTGGTTGTTCATGTTGTAGGAATAGCTGATTACAAATTAGTACTTAAGCATAGCGATGATCTTTTTCTATTACCAGTAGCAGTTTGTACAGTACGGGTCATTTCCGTATTGCATCGGCCACTAGCTATCATTTCAAATATAGTATCTACACTACTTCTTGCTAATCATACAATAAGGTTTTCTTTTGATTGATTGCTTCATTGATCCATTACACTGTCAGCTGGATTTGCACAGGCACACGACCCATAGTGTTCGTCAATGCTTTAACACGAGGTAAACATGTTCACGGTCACGAGGTAAACGAGTTCCGCAAGTGTAACGTCGCAAGTGATGTCGGTAACTAATGGCGGCCACACTGTACATGACACTAGAGAGGTTTAGCGTGACTATTTCGATATTGTTTGCGCATTACCGGGCTGGCGGAGGTTTACATGCGATCGAACGGATTGATGGCGCCACCTAGTGACGCAGAGCTCAAGCAGACAAGCCAGGGCTACTTTGCACCTTTTGGGGTTTATGTTCCGTAAAAATGCTCGTCATCTACCTTGCGTGCCTTTCCTTTCTTTAATGCTGCGCTTCCGGTATTTCCAAGTCACCAAGTGCATGCGAGTTATAAACGTGGCATTGCATTCTCCATAGCAAATTACCAACTGCAGAGTTTCCAAAAAAGGAAACCTAACCAATGCAGATGACGATTTTTTTCCAGGGCAAGACAAGCCCCAAAAGGTGCACACTTTTTTAATTGTGCCGAGTCCAAGTGTATTCTATTCCTCTGCTAGGCGTAAATTTTGAAGGGGTGTGGTCATCAATAGATTGCCCAAGATGTTTTCTATTATAACAACACTCAGGGAACACGAAAACGTGTAAATAAGTCATTGTGGTTAGACGAAACGTCACAAGATGTCACCGCCAGTGCCCGGTAATTAAGTATTACCCGAAGGCCACTGCGTATACCGGGATACCCGACACGCTAAGTGTCTCTACTAACACGATTTTGTCTACGAGTTCTTCGACGCCGCATACGGGCGGCAGCAGACATTACTGGTTTGGTGTCTAGTCGATTGCTCAGGGTACGCACGCTAAGTGTAAAACAGGAAAAAGACGGCATCAAGGCTGTACATTATATATATATATATATATATATATATATATATATATATATATATATATCATATGTGGTTATTCAATAACCACAAATCACACGTTAACAGCTTGCCACACCTGCCATTATCTAAACATGTTCGACTGCCAGGTCATACGTTTGACAATATCAGTGTAACCATAATACAATCACGTTTCAAATCGCACCATGATCGAGAGGTACGAGAATCCTTTCTCATCCACAAATTTAACACTGTGTCATCCGGTATTAACGAGAGCGTAGGAAAAGTGTCGTGCCTTTCTGCCATATCTTGATGTCCCTGTCCTTGTAAAGAATTGACAAAGCATGCCAAATCAGTTTTGCCATATCGCAATCGATATCATGCTGTATTTCATGTACAATCATCATTACACGTGAATGACATTTAATGCATATCATTTATCGTGCTTAAGTTATATTTGCTGCTGTACTTTTTTTTATTTTTTTTATGTTTTTTTATTATTATTATTTGCAAGTGTACACGTGCATGTACTACTGATTACGCCCACGTGCGCATGCCCATAAAAGCGGCTGCGCGCTTGTATGTATGTTTATTCTGATGAAGGCCGTGCCACGGCCGAAACGTTACAAACATTAAAGATGCAATTTTCGTAAGTGTGCACCTTCGTTTCTAAATCTACTTATGCACCGGACCTACAGAACTTCTCATTGAATTATATATATATATATATATATATATATATATATATATATATATATATATATATATATATATATATATCATCAGCCTGGTTACCCCCACTGCAGGGCAAAGGCCTCTCCCATACTTCTCCAACTACCCCGGTCATGTGCTAATAGTGGCCATGTTGTCCCTGCAAACTTCTTAATCTCATCCGTCCACCTAACTTTCTGCCGCCCCCTGCTACGTTTCCATTCTCTTGGAATCCAATCCCTAACCCTTAATGAGTATCGGTTATCTTGCCTCTTCATATAATGCCAAGCGTATGCACATTTCTTTTTCGTGATTTCAACTAAGCTGTCATTAACTCGCGTTTGTTTTCTTAACCAATCTGCTCTTTTCTTATCCCTTAACGTTACACCCATCATTCTTCTTTCCATAGCTCGTTGGGCCGTCCTCAATTTAAGTAGAACCCTTTTCGTAAGCCTCCAGATTTCTGCCCCGTACGTGAGCACTGGTAAGACACAGCTGTTACACACTTTTCTCTTGAGGGATAATGGAAACCTGCTGTTCATGACCTGAGAATGCCTGCCAAACGCACCCTAGCCCATTCTTATTCTTCAGGTTATTTCAGTCTCATGATCCGGATCCGCGGTCACTACCTGTCCGAAGTAGATGTATTCCTTTGCTACTCCCAGTGCCACGCTACCTATCGTAAACTGCTGTTCTCTTCCGAGAGTGCTAAACACTACTCCAGTTTTCTGTAGATTAATTTTTATACGCACCCTTCTGCTTTGCCGCTCCAGGTCAGTGAGCATGCATTGCAATTGGTCCCCTGAGTTACTAAGCAAGGCAATATAATCAGCGAATCGCAAGTTACTAAGGTATTCTCCATTAACTCTTATCCCCACTTCTTCCATATCCAGGTCTCTGAATACCACCTGTAAACACGCTGTGAATAGCATTGGAGATATCGTGTCTCCCTGCCTGACGCGTTTCTTTATTGGGGTTTTGTTGATTTCTTTATGGAGGATTACGGTTGCTGTGGAGCCGCTATAGATATCTTTGAGTATTTTTTACATACGGCTCGTCTACACCCTAATTTCGTTATGCAACCATGACTGTTGAGGTTTCGACTGCATCAAACGCTTTCTCGTAAACATTGAAAGCTATATATAATGGTTGGTTATAATATATGTGTATATATATATATATATATATATATATATATATATATATATATTGTTTTACAAACGAAGCTGCACACTTACGACAATTGCATGTTTAATGTTTTTAACGTTTCGGCCGTGGCACGGCCTTCGTCAGAAAAAACTACCTAAAACTACGCATGCACCGGAACTACAGCACTTCTTGCATTGAATTATATATATATATATATATATATATATACATATATATATATATATATATATATATATATATATATATATATATATATATATATATATATATATATATATATATATATATGTAATTCAATGCAAGAAGTGCTGTAGTTCCGGTGCATGCGTAGTGCATACACATGAGAGAGAAGCATATCCCGTGGCGATTTCAAGGGAACTTGTGATCGGGGTGTTGCAGAATTCGCAAGTACGTCTAGTAGTAGATAGTAAAACACACATCATGCATATTCAAAAGCTCGTCTTCCCTTTCACTGCAATGCTAACAGAAAGGTCGGTAGCAACGATTGAATGAAGCATGATACCTCAAGCGTTTATCATAAATGAAGTTACATACATATCAAAGACTGAAATTTTGCGTGTTACCAAAGTTGTCTTTTCGTGAAGTAGGCCTCCGGGTAACTTTTCTTGAATTAGGCATTATCGTTTAAGGAAATACACTTATGGGAATGACACTGGCGTACAATCCGCGGAGATCACCAACCTTATTGTCGGTATCGCCGCTGTAGTAGTATCACTTTGTGGGCACAAGTTTGCACAACTGACAAGTTTTGCCTCTAAGCTTCGTGGTGACCTAACTTTCTGTCCAGCTGATGCTGTTGCTCTTGGAAAATTTTGTTTTGCGTAAACTTAACACAATACTGTCTGGCGTGAACTGATACTGCATTTTGATTTCTTGTTTTGTAATAACTTTTCAGAGGAAGGCGTCATGGAGCAGGCGACATTCGTCCTCCCGGTCCTGGACGTGCAATGATTGCTGCTGCCACGACATCGCAGCCGGGTATCGTAGCTCCTGTGAAAATGACACAAAGCACATCCAGCAAGGTTACAGCTGGTGCAGCGTGTCTTCCTGGGCACTAGTGCTACTTGTGGCGTGGGCGAGTCTCTTGCCATATCCCCACGTAAAATTTCCATGTGGTTGGCTTCCCCGGTTCCTTCTAGAATAATCAAGTGGTCGACGTGAGGGCAGTCGGCGGAGGTAAAAGAGTCGCGGAATTCATTTGCACTGGCGCCTTGCCGCACCGCCATGGCCAAGCTCAACAGACCTTCCGTCCTCGAGTACGTGATATTCCACGAGTCCACGGACTCTGTCGGCTGCCCAACTTGACAAAGTGATTGTCTCAGAGTCTCTTGTACATCGCTGCGAATTTGTGAACGGCCTGATAGTCCTGTCAACCTGATAAGACCGTGATGTCGACTGTGCTACTCTGGCTCTGAAATTTTGTTGGCCTCGCGCAAGTACTCCTATGCCTGCGCTGTCGACGACCCAGTGGCAACAAGCGTAGCTTGACATTGACGTGAGCATTTCTTGCTTTCGTCGCCGTTACTTATTTATTACTTTTTGCTCTTTTGCTGACGACGATAGAATATTTGTCGCAAATATTGAGGCTTATTACTTACTTTAACTGTACAAATAAATACTGATTATATGCACCTAATGTAACCATCTCCTAGTTTATTTAGAGCAAATGTGAGGAAGGGCAAACTACAAGCTCCGTAACAAAGGTATGTCCTTATTAGTAATAGAAGTGGAAATTTCATAAGAAGGTGGAGCAACTCACCGGTCTCTAAATACAATACTGGACAACAAAGAAGTTTGAAAATATAAAAATACATGAAACTATTAGGAACTATTATACCATTATGACTTCGAGTATAGACGACCCTGACCAACAGGCCAAGGTTTCGGGAAAAGACAGAACTACTTCGGACAACGAGCACCTCACCTGAAACACTACTGCATAAACTTGGCATCGAGAACTGTTGATGAATTGAATACATCTAGTGAATCACACTGTGGCGTGCAATTGCATCTTCATCAAGAGTACGTCGGGCAGAAACCTCAATAGACAAACAGCGAAGCTGTTTGGGGGAAATGACGACGGGCAGAGCCCTGGTATTAACCTTTAAGCCCCAATAAATTATGTTATATCCGCCAAAAAAAAACTATTTTTAATGCGATAATAATTATTTACCTACTTCACACGTTTTGAACATCCATCCGTGCGTCCATCCATCCTCGTACGCCGATCCAGTGTCACAAGTTCTCTAACAGCTTCAGCCACTAGCGATGTGCTCCTCCTGGTCGTGATGCCGCCATGTTCATTGCATCGTCGTCATTCTAGCTTTGTCATCCAACTCTGGTCATGCCGTCGTCACCACACTGTCATTTTACTATCGTCATGACTTCACAAACGTCAGCCCCATTGTCCCCATGCCGTCGTCGTCACTGCACCTTCGTCGTTCCATTGAAGTAATTTCTCGTTCGCTATTGTATTGTAATCATGCCGTCGTCATTTAATCGCAACTACGCCACCATTGTCGCGCCATAGTCGTCAATGTGTCGTCGTCAAAAAGTCGGTGTCGTGCGTCCATTGCCATACCACCATCGTCATGCCGTCGTGCTCGTGCCACCATCATCATTCCAGCTACGTCACCCAGTTGTCATCACACCGCGCTCATCAGATCATCGTCATCAAACATCTCATCACATCTCACTGTTACGCAGTCGTCATCATACCACTTTTATCGTTCGCTTGACGTGACTCAGCCTTCGCCATCCTATCGTCGTCACTGCGCCGTAGTCATACCGTTGTCTTCATGTGGTCATGCTCTTAGTGATCTTGGCAAGAAACTGCCTTAGAAAAGTGGTCGGATGCCGGATGCAATGTACGTCGCATGTAGTATGAATCAACAAAAGTCACAGAATGACCAGTAAAGTTTTTTTTTTAACAACGTATGTATTAAATAAAGCATAGAGTATGTCGTTCTATTGCTTGAATGCTAATCACATTACCGTCTCGAGTCAACGACAGATGAGTTCGGGAGTAATTTTTAGACACTCCTGCGTAACCCATGAAAGTTCTTGGCGACATAATATTTTCCGGACTCGTGATTAGGTGAGAGAAAGGCAATCGTTACGCGATATCATTTAGTGCGTCGAACAAATGGAACAGCCGTCGGTTGTTGCACCATGGACAAAACTAAATTCAGCCCATCTAAAGTTGCAGAACAGTGGATGAGCGACGGAAGAAGTGAGCGACCCTGCATAGGAAGCATATGCAAGAGAGTGCGGAGAACGCACGCATGCGTCAGGTAGAGAGAGAGAGAGAGAGAGAGAGGTTCTTGTTGGGGAAGGAAATAATTGGGTTAAAGTGCAGTGCAGTAACTGTCTCTCAGATGAGGACACCTCAACCGCACTACACCGGGGGGATGGGGTAGAAAAGAGTGGTTAAAGGGACAGGGAGGCAGCAGCAGCGGTCGAAACACCGTAAGCGTGGGGAGGGGGCTCAGAGGCGATCGGCCAGGGCGATGTCCTCGGCGAACACCAGAATCGCTCGGAAGAGGCGCTTCTGGCTCGAGATGCAGCCTGAGGGGTGCAGCAGATTGTCCACCGTTGCACAGGGATGTTTGTGCGTATGGTAGACTTTTGCGAGGGCGAGGGCCGCGCGCGCGTTCGAAAAAGTCGGACACTCACACAGCAAATGTTCCGACGTTTCGGTCGCGCCGCAGTTCCGGCAGAAAGGGGAGAGGGCTCCTTGGAGGCGATGCTTCCTCTCGGCGGGCCAGACGGAACCGGTCCGCAAGGCGAGGAGGAAGGCGTGCTCGCGCCTAGTGAAGCCGGCCTCCTGGAGATGGCGTGGCGGGCGTCCCCGCGCAACGCGGTCGTCAGGATGGCGCAGGGCGAGCTCTCGGCGGATCCTGAGCGGCGCGGTGTCGAAGTCGCTGACCCGCTGCGTGATCGGCGTGTTCTGATCGTGTGCGCGTCGCGCAAGCTTGTCGACGGCCTCATTCCCGGCGACGCCAACGTGCGAAGGCACCCACTGCAGCCGTAGATCCAGTCCTCGCTGCTGCAAGGCATGGAGTCTGCACGCAACACGCTGGGCGAGCAGTGGGGCGCGCTCCTCGAGGAGAAGCTGCTGCAGTGCGGGCCTCGAGTCGGTGAGAATCGCCGCGCGAGCGATGTGCGGCGATTGCTCGAGCGCGTCCGCAGCCAGATGTACGCCCACGAGCTCAGCGATGGTGGAGTTGGCTCGGCAGGGCAGGCGGCACTGGCTTTCGAGGGCGAGGCTCGGGGCGAAGCAGGCAGCAGCCGCGGAGCCGTCCTCGAGTACCGAGCCATCCGTGTACAGGTGCGCTCTCCCTGCCAGGTCGTCCTGTATCCTCGCTGCAGCCTCCTACACGATGGCACATAGAGGCGTGCGTTGCTTGGAGCGGACGCCTGGCAGTTCCAGACACACGTCCAGGGGCACTGCGAGGCTCGGTGGCGGCCAGGCTGGTGGTGGAGCCGGCGGATCAGCCACAATGTTCGTAAACAGCTGCAGCATCTTGCCCACACGTGATGCAGGGAGATCCCGTATGAGCGACAGGATGGGGCCCGTGCCGGGGGCTCTAGAGAGGCGCTCGATATGGCCGAGAGCGCGGAGATCAGCCGTCAGTGAAGGGGGCCAGGCGCCAGTTTCGGCGAGCGTCTCTGCCACTCGCGACATGCGGGGGAGGCCGTGGCACACACGAAGCACCCTGCGATGGTCGCGGTCAACGGCGCGCCACAGGGAGTCGCGCACATCACAGAGCGGCAGCGCGTAGAAAACCCGCGATAGCGCCATCGCTCCATAAACACTGACGGCGAAGGAAGGGGCGCAGCCCTGCCCGCGCCCGAGGAGGCGGCGAACCGCACGTTCTACACGGAGAGAATGAATAAAACTTTATTTGAAACGGCTCTTCGTCCGTGCCGTACACGGAGAGAGGCGGCGCGTAGGCGTTTCACTTCCGCGACCCAGGTGAGGCGATGGTCGATAGTCAGACCAAGGTAGGACACCGTCGGTTCCCAGCTCAGTGGCACACCATCGATGAGACACACGGCCGGTGTGGCGGCGTGCGGCAGCGCGAGGGTGCACCATTATCGCCTCACTCTTGGTCGATGACAGCTCCAGGCCGATGGCACGGAGGAAGCCGGCGACGGAATCCAGGGCCGCCTGCAGTCCGCGTCGCATCTCGGTCATGGCGGACGTCAGTCACCGGACGTAGAGTGCGACGTCGTCCGCGTACACCACAGCGCGCACAGGGAAGCGGCCAGCTTTCGGTATGCATTAGATGATGGGAGCGAGGGTGAGGTTGAACAGAAATGGGCTCAACACACTACCCTGAGGCACACCGGTGGTCACTGGCCGAGGCGAGCTGGTGGCCCTGCCGACGCGGACGGCGAACTTCCTTTCGGCAAGGAAAGCCTGCACGTAGGCAAGCAGGTTGCCCGCAACACCGAGGGCTCGGACAGCACAGATGACGGATTCGTGCGGGAGAGTGTCAAAAGCGCTGCGCACGTCGAGGAGGAGAAGGAACGCGGTCTCTCCGGCGCGCCTGGCCTGCTCCAGCGTGTCGAAAACAACGGCGAGGCAGTCTGCAGTGGAGCGCTGTGCTCGGAAACCGCACTGTTCTGGCGGAAGGGCGCCGCGGGCGTGCGCAATCCATGGAGTCTGTGTAGTGCAATCGCCTCCATGGTCTTTCCCGGCACAGATGTTAGCGAGACCGGCCTGTATGAGGCGAGCTCGCGTGAGGGTTTGCCGCGCTTCAGAACCGTCACCACGACAGCAGAGCGCCACGACTCCGGCAGGGAGCCCTCACGGAAGACGGCGTTGTAGGCGTCTAGGAGGTGCCGCTGGGCGTCGTCGAGGTTGCGTAGCATCTGATGTGTGATGCCGTCTGCTCCGGGGGCGGTGCGGCGTCGCCTGCGGTGCAGGACGCGCTGCTGCTCGTGGAAGGTGAAGTCGTCGCTGCACAGGCTGTCAATCGCCCGCGCGGTATGCGCGCGATCTCCCCCTTCCACGATCACAGCCGTATAGAGCGCCCGTAATGCAGCCGCAGGGACGCCGGGTGCTGTTGAGGCGTTGGCGGCAGCGAAAGAGTCCGCTAGAAGCTCGGCGAGCGCCAACTCCGTGATGCCGCGGGCAACAGCGATGCCGAGGACTGGCCTTCGTGGGGTCCTCGGGTTCACCATAGAGCGCATGATGCGCCAGCCACGGTGCTGGTTTTGCGGGCCAGCGAGTGACGCGCAGAGTCTAGCGCAGCTGCGGCGGCGCAGCTGCCTGGCATGCCGTCGGCACACAGCGTCCAGTCTGTTATAAGTGGTCCAGTCAGACGCGGCACTCGTGCGGATGGCGCGGCGCTGGGCACGGCGGCGGGCGGCACGAATGTTCAGCAGCTTAATGTCCGGGCAGGGAGTGCCGGCCGGCACAATCACACTCGTCGACGCGCGTCTAGCAGACTCCGCTATGTGCGCGAAAAAATCGGCGTCGCGCGACCACTCATGACACAAATCGCGGAAGAGTGTCCACCGAACTACAACGCACACGCGAACGACTTCGCGGCTGGGGGAGGTGGGTGATAGGGTGATAGGGAAGTGATCCGATCCGGCAGTGTCCGGTGCGCGTTGCCAGAAATATGAGCAGCGCTCCGAGACAAGTTCCAGATCGATCGGCGAGGTTTGTACGCCGCGGCGCACAAACGTGGGCCTCCCGCTGTTTAGGATGGACAGGCCCACCGCGTTGACGCGGTGGCAAGGAGCGCTTTACCTCGCAGATCACTGTGATCACCTCCCCAGCTACGGTGGTGAGCGTTGAAGTCTCCACAGACGACACAGTCTGCCGAAAGCGAGGCAATCAAGCGCGTGAGGTAAGTGCAATCGTTCTGCTGGCGGCCGTTGCGACCGCGACCTAGGCGCATATTAACAGATGCCACGGAGGTGTCGGCGCCGCGGACGCGCACAGTAGCGGCCACGCACTCCACCACAGCACTGCACAGCTGACTTGTGTCGATGAGGACGTGCGGGAGGGTGGCGCGGATGTACCGCGCAACGCGGGGGCGCTTCTGCGGATGGGCGCTGTCGTGGCAAGGAACAGAAGTACAGTGTGCCAAGGCGCACTCACTGGCACTGCTGTAGCCGACGTAACCAGGCAGCGAGACCTCCTCTGCACGCACATACGTCTCCTGGAAGGCGAGGACATCGTAGTCGCACAGAGGCAGATGCTCGACGAGCTCCGAGTGCCGGCAGCGCAGGGAATTGCAGTTCCACTGCAGAATGCGCGGCCGAGGAGCACCCTGAGCTCTAACTGCCATAGTTGGTCAGTGCCCCGTGGGCGGCGAGAGCAGCGGCACACAGCGTACGGGCAGGCGAATCGTGCGGCAAGAGTTCCGTGGCGCACTTCAGTGCGGCAGCGAGCAGCGCGATCACGGCGTCGCGCGGGTCAGCGGGAGCCACGGTGACCGCCGGCGAGGGGGTCGACGTGTTGCCTGCGACAGGCGGCCTCGCCGGACGGTTGTTCGCGACATCGGCGAACGTGCGGCTGGCGTCGACGCGCGATGGAGCTCGAGGGGCGGCGAGGGGTTGAGGGCCTCTCGGCGCTGTCTTCTCGGCGGCACGGACGATGGCGGCAGCCTGGTGGCGCGTGATCGGCTCGATCGACGATGCGACCGTCTCAGCGATGCGGCGTTCCCGCTGCCAGTCAGGGCAGCGAGGCTCGGTCGCGCTGTGTGGGCCGCCACAGTGGAGGCACTTCGCGCTCCTCGCAGTGCAGTCAGCCATCGAGTGGCTGCCACCACACCTCAGGCAGCGGCGCGCCTACACGCAGGCCTCGCTGACGTGGCCGAAGGCTCCACATAAGCGACACTGTGTGGGGCGGGGGCCCCTGGGGTTGACGGGCCGACGCATCTTGAAGAGCGCGATCTCCTTTGGTGGTGTGCCGCCCGAGAAGCGCACGACAAAGTTGGGCCCCGCGCGATAGCAGCCGAGAACGGGCACCGCAGAGTCAATGTTCGTGCGCACAGTGTCAGAGTCGAGGGACGTATCGAAGCTGAAAAGGACACCGGTGCACGAGTCCTTTGGGGCTGCTGCGGCGCGCACAGGGACATCGCAGATGTCCGCCACCGCGAGGAGGGGTGCCAGTGGTGAGTCAGGCAGCGCATCAACCGCTACAACATTCAGTCGAAAGTTGTGTACAAGTGGCTGACATTGGCATTTTATCGGGCGACCCGGGCGGACGAAGTCCATGCTGGCTTCCCATTTCTAGAAGAAAGTAAAACAAAAGCTCACCCACGCACCCACATAGCTGTCTCGCTCCAGCACACAGTTGAAGCATAGAGAAAAGCATTGAACTACAGCGGACGCTCCCATAGACCCCAGCGGCCGAACACACTGTAGAGCACCAGGCCACCGACATTAATACCTGAAGCACAGTTCCGATTTTGGTTTGGGGTGTGCGCGTTTTGAATGCTAGCTGTAACACGTTACGCGGGCTGCACTTAGCCGCACGGCATTTTATTATTATTATTATTTTTTCTTCTACTGCTCAACCACGCGCAGTCTTTGTACGGAATTGTTTTATTAATTAAAAAGGACTGCGAACGATCTTTACAAGCCTCCATCGAATATGCGGCACGTGCATTTTCTTAAAGTAGGCGCAAGACGCCTTGTGAAATCAGGAAACAGGAAATGCTTATTTTGCTCTATATAAATGCTCGTTCCGGGATGTGTATTCATCCAAGGTTGTGAAACCAGGTAAACAGCAGAACCAGTACGGAGCTTCACCAGCCGGCATCAGCCGCATAATGTATATTACAAGTATGTGTCATTTTGGTAGTTAGACCTTATATGACTTGTACGTGTAGGGGCTAAACGTGTGAAAGTGATGAATGAGTGGCATTGTTAACAAAAGCAATTCGCTTTCACATACATGGCGTAGAAAATATTCGTCTCATCACAAACAATACCATACATAAAACATGATGAAAACATCCAATTTCCAAGCATTCCTTCATTCCAAGGCCTTAATTATTGCACTTCACGAGCACAAATACACGGGCGACTACACGCAGTGGCGTAGCAACAGGGGGGGGGGGCCGGGGGGCCGTGGGCCCCGGGTGCAAGGGGCCAGGGAGGGGGGGGGGTGTCATATACGTCTGAAGACACCCCTCTTTCCGCCGGCTACACCCAGGGAGGGGGGTGACAGAAGACCTATGGGCCCCGGATGCCAGACGACCTAGCTATACGCCACTGACTACACGTTTCCAAAACAACTTAGCCTCAGCCGACGCGATGGTATACTACGTACACGAAGGTGGTCCCAACACAGGCTCTCAGCCAAACCATGCTAGACGCTCGCAGAATGCCTCTGATCGCACTGAAGTCAAATGCTTGGGTGCAAGGCCTGTTTTCAGTCGTTCAGAAGACAGAATTTTTGAGTTACGAGGTCCGGGTTTTCAAGCTCCTCGGCGTTATCTTTCACGGGTTCTGCCGATGCAAGCAACACATTCCCGTGTTATCAGTCTTGGCAATCGCTCGTCGCGTTTTCGACAAGCTTGAGTACTGACAGAAGGTATATGTTGTTGCGGGACCATAAAAAGAGTCACAAAAATTTGTCCAACTAACATTCAGTACATGCTAAATCGGACACATGGCCGAGCTGCTATTCGCTAATAGCGTCACAACGCCAGGTGCGGCGAGCGTACCGCAATGTATCCCAAAAAAAACGAAATTAATTTCAAAAAATTAAGTGTGGTTTAGCTTTGGTCAAAGCTAGGCGAGTAGCTATAGCTAACCGACCCCCGGCTGCGCCGACTTTTCACCATCCATGCTGCGGCCTCAACTGCAGCTGCGGCGAACGCGAGCTCTTCCCTTCTATTGGCCTCGAGCTCCACCACTGGAAAAGCTGGCGCCACCGTCGGCGTGACGTGCTAGGAGGGATCACGTGGACATCGCGGCCGCGTCGGCTGCTTCGAGCGCGCCGAAGCGAGCTGAAAACGAGTTTAAATTCCCTCGAACGCTGCGGTCCTCATTTAGTGGCGAAATTTTCCCGCTTCGAATGTCTCCTTTACAACGCTTGAAAGCACTAAAATAGGTAGCGGTTGCCTTTGAAGGCGCGCAACATGGTAGGCTACTGCTCGGTGCCGCAGGGCCGGACGCACGTAACGGAGGCCGGTGTCAGCCTTATTCACACGTAGCCGCAAGACAAGAAGCTGCGTGAAGCTTGGCTCGCGAAACATAAAACCGGCAAACAGTCATCGGCTACAACTCGGGTATGCAGCAAGCACAGACGCGAGGACGATTTCTGCTACGGCGCCCAGTCTGCGATGTTCTGAAAACGCGCACTGAGACGCTCGCCCGAGTCCGCTGCCCTACTAACGTCATGACCGTTTGGTCTATGAACTTGTCGATGCTATAGATAGTGGCAAGCTCACTGGAGTGGAAAGGGAGCGGTAAGAAGCACATCAAATAAAAAGCATGGCATATGGTCATGTTTGTGTTATGAATTAATGCACTGGATTACAAAAAAGGAGCAGCGGGAAATGGCACGCTGAGAACACCGATAAACGTACAGTGCGACGCAACTCGAGAAATAGTATTGAAAGATCAAAGAATTTAGAAGGAAAAAAAAGATGTCACATCACAGTCCCCGTAGGCGTCGAAGTCTCTACAATGAAATTATTTTTGAACAGCTCTGATAGCGCCCACGCAACAATGGTTGCTTGTATACTTTCAAATGCTCATATTCTGCGGTCTAAAGCTCATGGCACGGTGCGAAAATGCGCGCGCGGAGAAAGGGACACAGTGCGCGGACAAGCATGCAGACGCGCAGTCGGTCGCTGCGAATCTGCGCGATCGCTGCATTGAGGTTTCGTTTTAGTACACTCCATTTAGTTATACAAACACTATAAGAACATATTTCACATAGCTTGCTCCCAGCGTTTACCTACCTTTCACGCAAGAAGCGGGTTGGGGAGACTCCATCACGGCGACCGCGCGCAGTGGCGTTCACTGTACGTATTCGGTAAAGAGATAGCGTCTGTAAACGATTGTGTGCTTTCAATTTGCCCAAGATTATTATTTAGACAGTAAGAAACTTCTCTCGTTTCGAAAGTACTTAGAGAAATGTCTGGGAGAGCTCGCGCATGGTGTTTTCAGTGAGCGCTGACAGCAAAACCTATGAGGAGTGCGCCACGTGATCCCTCATACTACGCCAGCGAGGCGCTTCCGATAGATGGCGACTCCGTAACTCCTCGCCGCCAATACTCCTGGTTATCACAGCTGCGGAGCGTGGGGTGTGACGTCATACAGAGGGCACAGCGAGCGCCCAACGGCTTTACCAACGGCTAAAGTCCCTTAATAATTTGAATGTATCGCCACTCTCTGAACTCTGCCGCCGCCGCGCGACCTCCTCGCCTCCTCCTTGCCCCTTGCGCGTCCCCCTCGCGGCAACCAGTTTTACCCCCGTTTTTCTGCGCGACGATTGGTCTCTCTGCTGTTGCCCTCGGAAACGCACGGATCTTGCGTTTTGCTTGTGTTTTTCTTTTTAGTTCGCGCCATTTTTCTCCGCTTGGCTGGCCCGGCGCTTTAGCGCGGCGTAGCGAAGGTTGTACGCTGTGTATCCTGCTCTATGTGCTAGTGTTATGCCGTACTGTTGCGCATATAACTGCAGCAAGAATCCTGAAGATGGTTATGCAGCATTTATGATACCACAACGAAAGCATGATGGCTTGCGCAGGAAGCAGTGGCTGCATAACATTGGCCACTCGTAGCAAAGTATCCCTAATGCTGCATATTTTTCATTCTTCCGGCCTGCTCACCAGTGTTTTTGCTGCAGCAATTTGTACGTTGCATAAGAATGCGGTTGTCCTCAGTATGCTTAATATCGTTACGTGTGGAAAGACACACAATGAGCAATCACGGTGAAGAGGACAGGAGTGTGGTGGCCGGCGATGCTGACACGTGTCGTCCACATGCCGATGATATAGGCACAGTACCGGCATCCGCAACGCTGACGACGCGTGCCGACGCTGGGGTGAGGAGCTTGTTCAGTCGTCGTCGGAAGGCAGCACTCATAATAGAAAGATGTGCACCTGTATCGATGAGTGCCGTGACAGGATAGCCATCAACGTCAACGCCAAGAAAGTTTTGGTTCGTGTGTAACGTCAGCAGAGGATTTGAGGGCAGAGTGGACAACGCAGCTTCACCTCCAGAAGCTGCAGTGCCTAGTTTTCCGGCTGGATCCGGGAGGCGATAGGCGCCGGAGAAAAGCGACGGGGTTGGGGGGAACGAGACTGATGGCGTCGAGGTGAGGGCGAGCGGCTGTTGCGAAGGTTCGGGGCAGGAGCATCAGCGGCAATGGGTTCATGGCGGGTGGCATAGGGAACAGAAGATCCAAAGGGGCGGGAAGGAGCGGCGGGGTATGTCCGAGGAGGTGGTGGCCATCGGTTGCGGCAGTGACGAGCGACGTGGCCGATGCGACAGCAGTGAAAGCAGATCGGCCTGTCATCGGGGGTACGCCATTCGGACGGGTTGCGGCGAGGTGTGGGAGAGAAGGACTGCCGGGGACGAAGAGGGCTGCTAGAGAACTGGGGAACCGTGGGTGTAGACGATGAACACACGGAGTTGAGACCCATGTTCTCAAGTTCCTTTCTGACGATGGCCTGAATCAGCGCAATCGTGGTTGCTGGTGGATCGGGAGGCGTCGCGGAGAAAGCTGGCAAACAGGCGGCCTCGATCTCGCGGCGAACAATACGAGTTACATCGTCACAGGGGGTGGTTTGACGCGGTCGACCCTCACATGTCGACGTAGCGGCAGTGTTGGGGAGCCGCGTGATGTGATGTGTGATACGGCGGCTCTTAGCTTGTTCAAGGCGACGGCATTCTTTGATGGTGGCGTCGATAGTCGAGACGTGGCCGAAAACAAGCAAATTGAAAGCATCGTCGGCGATGCCTTTTAGCACATGCGACACTTTATCTGCTTCAGACATAGTATCGTCAGCTTTGCGGCAGCGAGCCAAGACGTCGAGGATGTATGAAACGTACGGCTCTGTAGATGTCTGAACACGAGAGGCAAGAGCCTTTCTCGCGGCAGCCTTGCGCCCGATGGGGTGGTCGAACAGTTCTCTGAGCTTTTCTTTGAAACTGCCCCAGCTGTTTGTTTCGTCGTCATGCTTTCGGTGCCACATGCATGGGGTGCCGCCGAAATAAAAGATGACATTGGCGAGCATGACCGTTGGGTCCCACCTGTTATTAGCACTGGCGTATTCGTCGAGCTTGATCCATTCGTCAACGTCCTCTCCCTCCAGACCAGAGAACACACCAGGGTCGCGATGTTGGGCAACCGTGATAATTGGAGCAGTCGGACAAGCCGAAGCCGTTGCAGAGGCGGTCTCGTCACCTGGAGGTATGGTGACAAGCTCGATGTACCGACCACTCCGGAGTTCCGTGGTGAGGACGGGGATCACCGACCTCCACTAGAATGTTACGTGTGGAAAGACACAGATTAAAGAGGCTATATACAGGACAGATTATTTACACTGGAGCCAGATCGCCAGTCCTACACTCGCTCGCGCCAAAGGCACAGACGCACTTCGTCGTCGTTCTCGCAGCGGCTCGTCCCTTCAGCATCGCTCGATGATATCGTAATAATAATCTGCGGAAGCTCCATCACCTCGGACGTCGCCAACTGTTGTTATTTGGTCGGAAACACAGCACTATAGATCCTGCTTTCGCTGTGAACAATTATGTGCGAAGGTACAACCTCTCGATCGCAATTTTTGCGATTGTTAGGATCCGTTGCCTGCTTGACTAAAAATTGAAATAGCAGCTTGTGGAGGAGCTTTTATTTCTAGCTTACGTCGATCTGTGCGTCAGTCAGATACAATGAATGCAAGCCCTGAAAAAATTAGTGGCATGTGTACCGGTGGTATTGCAGGTGATGAGCGCTAGCTAGTCCACATAGCGTTTTTTAAAGTTTTAATGCGAAATCATTTAGATCTGTATGTTTCAAGGTCGCGTTGTTAACAGGAAATATCACGTGACCCAGGGAAGGCCAGAGGCGACCCAAAGCATGTCCGCCCCTGTATAAGAGAATAATTAGCCAAGTTAATTAATGATTCATTAGTGATTGAATTAGGGTGAACCAGGTAGGATTCAGGCGGATTAGAGTGTATAAGGAGGATTAAGGCGCGTGAATAACTATTAAGGTGTATGAAAGAGGAATAAGGCGGATGAAGGAGGATTAATGTAGATTAGGGCGATCAAGGTGAAATAGGGTTGATGAAACAGCATTAGGGCCGATTAAGGTGAATTAGGGTGCATGAACAATGATTAGGGAGCGCAGTGTATGTCGTCTCTCGCAGTCCCTGTCCTTCGCGCTGTACGTCATTTTTATCATGAATTACCAACTAGCCCAAGCAACCACCCCAGATTAGGGAGGATTAAGGTGGGTGAAGGAGGATTAAGCTCGACTACGGTAGATTAATGTGAATTACGGCTAATACAGGGGGATTAAAGGGAAGCTGAAACACTTTTCGAAAAAAATGAGTTCTCTGCGGCATTCTACAGTTTTGAGTCCCCTGAACACGAATATCTGGTTCAAAAAGGGCGGAAACAAACGGAAGCGGCTGTTTTTTCAAGAAAACGCGCACCAGTGCCTGAGGGCATCGCGCGAACGCCGCTGTTGCCCGTGATTGGTCGGGGCCTCTGTGACGTCGTTGGCGGTAGTCGCCGGTCGGCGCCGCCGCATGTCTCCGTTTCAGAGCGTAGCACCATTCCTTTGTCTCTGATAGCACGCGGTTCTGCTGTTCTGGCTTTATAGCTGAGTTGTAAGATGGAACGTTCTTGCTGTCTCCGACAGCTTGTATTTTCCCCGTACATGGGTGCTATGCAGGATGCGTCGAGTTTGGCGAAACTCGGGATCTTCACGAGCTCTGGCGACACCCCAAGATGAAAGCACGAATGGTACCGAGACACAGTTTATCTTTCGACAAGCCTCCAGTTTCATTGGTTTATCTAGATTCACTCTGGCTGGCTATCATTCCTTGGGCGTTGCCTTCTGGGCGGTCGACAAACTGGGGCTCACGTGATCATACCGTCGGTGCATGGTCGTGCCTTCTTTCACTTGTTTGTCGTTCCACCGAGTGCATTACATGCAGAAGCAAGTTGTAAAACAAATGCATTTAGTACAATATTATTAGTTACTTTAACGTGGTTTAGAAGCATTTTGAAGCTTACGAGATGTGCACTGAATGCGTCTTAGACTAATTTGTAATTTAGTACGCTTCGCATTATACCACGAGGGAGCGCTGTAGTGGCGTCATCACATCCATTCACCGGGCAAGCATGGCGGCTACGCATCAGAGAGGCCCAGTGTAAACAAACCCGTACAACGAGCTTGCAGTGCGCGACGTAGTGATCAAGCTCGACGAAGGCCACTATTTCTTGGATAGTTCTGTTCCTCCGTAGGCAATCTTCCCGTGCACCCGGTAAGACTGCCACTAGCTTCGGCGATTTTACAGATCGCAACGCGCACCTACTGTTCACGGCGAAGTGCTGAAGAAACAACTTGTCCCGTGCTGCTTCTGCGAGTGCGCTGAGTTCCTCCACTCTGCGTGACTGCGAGCGTCACGAACATTACATAGTGTGGGCAAAAGGTAGACATCCTATATAGCTACGATGCGACGAGGTGGTACCGACGATGTATCTCGCTACCAACACAGTGAAGGAGACTTCGACAAACTGCAGATAAGTATATTTCTACTGTTTCATATTTAGCATAATAAGAGTGCACGGATTAAGTCACTTTCGTAGTAAAGAACTGAATGTCCAGCAGTTTAAAGGAAGCAGTGATAACCAATGAGTGTTCGTGCTTTTACGTGCAAGTGGGCTCGCGAAAATATGGAATAGATGAAGGTAACCTTCACTAACTTGGTGAGGCAACAGAAATTCATGAGTGACATTAAGCTAGAAAATTTATGGAAGAGTATCTTTATCCAAGTGAAATATCAATAGCAAGTACTGATATAAAGCAGGAAACTTATACAAACATTTCATGGGTTGAACAGCACATGGAAGGCATTACCGAATCGTGATCGCCACGTTACCGATATCCTTGAAAAAAGTCTAGAATCATTGCATTCCACCGGTTATGCAATATGGGACATAAACCTGGAGGTTAACAAAGAAACTTGAGATGTCAAGGACTGTGTAGAAAGCGAAGTAACAAAAATTGTTGCAGATAGCATTAAGGCAGGAAGACAGTGGCGTAGTAAACCGTGGCAACTGATATGCTAGTTGAGATTAAAAAAGAAAGGAATCGGCAGGCAGGCCATGCACGTATTCGATCACTTGTTGCCAATTCATATCAGGTGATTACATAAGCATTACAGAATGAATGTCAAGGAGAGAGAACTACAGCCAACGATGGTAGAAAATTGCGTAATGGGACAAGAATATGATGTTTGTAGGCATAGGATGCAATCAGCTCGTATAAGACGGGATTGTAGGGTGAGGCATTTGTTTTGCAGCGAACAAAAATAGGTTTGTGGTGCTGACAGTAGAGACTTGTGAAGGTGCAGGGCCACCTCAGCTGCTGGCACACTAATCAACATGACAATTGGCTGTGAAAAAGAAACCCCAGTTTTGAAAAATAAAGCAATGTTGTCCCAACGCATTGTTTTACTAAGCATACTACACTAGAGGCTTCCACATTTAAGGGCACTTAGTACTAATAGTGCAACGAGCATTTTTCTTTGTAAATAATGGTTTGTATGTGGCTGATTCATTCCAATACACTTTTTTGCAGCAAAACATTCTGCTGCTGGAGCCACTCAACCACCTGGTGGCAGTAGGCGAGCGCCAGGCACGTGCTCTTGAGAGTGTGGCAAAGGTCCAGAGGGCTGCTCCGCAACAGTAGTATCGGTGCCCTCACTGCTGTCCTGTCGAGCCCACAGAAGGCACCTTATAAAGGAGCTTTCAGTTTAATATTTTGTTTATTATTCAAGAACATGAATAAAATTATTGCAGTAAACATTGTGCTGTGCATATTAGGAGACTTAGAACATGCACTTTGTGTCCCTTCAAGATAGGCAAAAGCGTAAGACAACCTGTGCCACTCTTGGACCATGTAAATAAAAAATACACTAATGCAGCATACACGTCATCATACTGTTTGTTCTTCCTATGTGCAAGAATACAGTGCGTGTTCATTAGCCACAAGATGAACGGTGTGTGTAATTCACAATGAAGAAAGGAAACAGCAGGAGCTTAATAATGCTATCACCTATAGACTGTGCATATGACTGCAACACTCCCCTATTCAAATGTGCCATTACATGCATGTTCGATACCACATATTCTTTAACATTGTCTTATAATTGCATGTACCATATTTCACACATCTTAAGCCCTTGCATAGCACACTTATGATGTATCCATTTCATAGGCCAAATAATTTTACACTTTGTCCTTTTGTGTTGTATGAAAAGCAGCATCCTTTACAGTAGGATAAAACTTCAGAAGACAGGAGAGGCCCCACCCAGATGACCAAAGCGCAGCAGCCGATTGCCTACACGTCTAAAGAAGTAGTCTCTCTCCAATGAGCTATATTAGTCTGTCTGGCGGCACAATATCAGTCTCGAGTGCGTGCCCATTGGTGCAGGCTTGTGTCCACCTGCCTTAAAGTGCAGATTCCGCAGCCTCCTAAAGTTGTATCCGACTATAGAAACACGTAATGCCTTGCACCAGTTGCATAGACTTCTGCAATTTGATAGCACACAATGATCAGGAGCAGAAATCTATAAAGGCATCTAAGCAAAGCTGGCTGACCACACTTCCATTATGAGGGGCTGAAAAAGGTCTCGCCAAATATTCCCATGACGTCCTTGAAAAAGAGGTGGTGTTTGGCACTTCTTTAGAATCAAAAACAGATTACACTGAATGTTGTGTAGCACGTCAAAACAAACTGAGCTTCGTTATTTGCACAGCATGTAATGGAAGGTCGAGCTTCACATAGGAAACAAACTGCTCTGTCCAGTACAATTTTGAGGCTGGTATGGCACCTATTATGGCACCGGTATGGCACCTATTATGTCAACAGTGTCTATATATAAATTACACTTTTCACGGGCCATTGATTTCACCATTATTTTTGTGTGATGGTTCTTTCAGTCAGCGCTTGTATTACATGAGCAGTTGGATTTGAAAGCAAAGCTTTGTTTGCAAACCTTCCGACTTCCATAATTGTGTGGCAAGGCACTGGCATGTTGTCGAATAGCTCACACTTCCTCGGTCCTGCACCAAAGAAGCCCAATGCTCTATTTTAAGTTGGATCGCACAACAATTCAACGGCACACAAAGAAGTGTAACACACACAGCAAAGCATTCTGCTGTGTGTATTTCTCTTTGTGTCCCGTCGAATTGTTGTGCAATTAAACTTCAAGCTTCTATACCAATACACCGTCTTCAACCACACCAATGCTCTAGTTATTAGGCCACAATGGTGCACATCTTTGAAATTTCCCAACACAAATTAGTTCTCCGAAAAATCACAAATGTTAAATTTTGCAGCACAGCTGTATGTATGAACGTGCCATATTCTATACCACTAAACTCACAGGAATCAAAGAGGCAAGCATTAACCAGCCTTGCTGCTGCCGTTACCATTATCATCATGACACCAATGGAAAGACAGTGCCACGTTTCAGTAAAGGGAGTGCTGGAAGGAAAGGTGTGACAGCGAGGGCTTACAATAAAAATAACAGTTACAAGACATGTTCAATGCCAATATATGCTGCATGTCGCTCAGCCTACTTTGGCAATGCGGCAAGTGTTTACTCGTTTGGGCATATCACGTTTTGTGTAATCGTCGCTCTAAACCTGTACAAATGGTCAATTTGCTCTGCAAGTTTTATTTTTATCATGGTAGGTTAAAGACCCACTTTTCATTGGCATCTGCACCACATTTCTCCCGATATGTAATAATGCCTTGGTGGTTCATGACATCTTCACGTACAGAGAGTTCTGCAGAGTATCGGATGTGCATTGTTCTAATGCTTAAGAATTAGAGCCCCATTATGAGACGAATATATACAATTTATCCATCCAGAATAACGCCGCCCCCCCCCAAAAAAAAGAAGATGCACTGAACCTCTGGCACATGCATCGACAGTGAACAGAGCAAGCAATCTGAAGTATTTTCTTCATGCAAGCCAACACACTAAGATTCTCAATGCATTTTCATTTCGCCACAAATGCATAGGCACAACCGGCTTGGCGCAACATCCACATCTCGCGCTGCAACAAATTGTGCAATGCCTCGCTGTTTCATAGTGCGGCCAATAGATTACGCATGACCAAAATTCAGCATTGTGCATACTTAGTAACTTCACCAGTGAAGAACCCCAAGTTGTTTATCAGATTAGGATTCATACGTTACTTCACACAATTAGTGATATCCATTTATCTATTTATACTTAACCCCTTTCCCAAGAAAGTGAGCCATTTGGAAGGCACCCTGACAGATAAGTAGAACAATCGACAAAAAGTGATCAACCAGCGAAAAAGTCTGTTAATCACAGTAACGCTGACATTGAAGGCGCCTTCATTCCTACGTACGTTCCGTCGACACACCCGACTACGTTCGTAATGTTCCCACGAAGTGGGAAGCATTCTTTTATATATGCCCGCTCCGGCGCAGTATTCTGGAAAGCTAGCCACCGCTTACGCACTGCCGCATCGATAAGCGCGTCATACACATCTCTGACACAGTGGCTAACAGTAGTTTGATGGCGTCCGATGTAACGCTCGGCGCCGACGCTTCCCTGAAAACTCCCAGTCCCGTAGAAACGGAGGGCACAGATGACTTGCTCTACGACGGTGAGCGAATGAAGCCCGCCACGCTGTCTCCGCAGACGAGAGTCTTCGCCTAGCTCGTCACACAGCCAGCACACTGATGTCTTCGACAGGCGAAAATGACGCTGAAACTCCCCGTCGGTCATGCAGATGAACGGGTCCGGACGGTCATACTGACGCTTGCTGCCGCTGGATGCAATGAAACAGGCTGCTGCTGCCGCCGCCATGTTCCCGAGTTGAACTCGGAGGGGGTTTCGCGATGTACGAGTTTAGCACGAGTTCGCCTGTCAATCAAAACCAGAGGTCACGCCCCGCGCGAGGCATGTAACTATTGCGCGCGCACCCACTACAGTTGGGCCACGCCCAACTTATCTTCCGGCAACAGCGACGCGGTGTCGAGCTGAGAGGCATCAACAATCTTGACCGCCGACATAAAACACGCACAACGCACTGTCATCGGTATGTACTGAGCACCACTATCGAAAACAAAGCGTTGACTGTCGCTGGCATACATCCTCTCGGGCTGAGATCGCCGCACAACACGGTTTCACTGCCTGCATTGCGGCGCGTAGCGCACAGTAAATAATTATCGGCACGTCACTGTAGGTGCTTGCAAGGCGTCGAGGCGTCGAGGGGGACGACGATGCTGAGGAGTGCTTATTGCAGCAGTCGTTTCAGATGGCTGCTCTGTCATCGGTGATGAAACGGAGCCACAACGTCGTGAACACGATCAGCGTCCGAGAATCGCTTGCTCTTCTAGGCCCAGTGCAATGGCATTTCTTCATCACAAGCACTGCGCACTCAACAGTTCCAACACCTCTCTCCGTTCGAAATCTGATTTCATAAATGCACACAAGAGCCCTCACCTGCGAAAATGCGAGTGCTGCGGTGTCGTTACGATATCCATCTGCGATCGCTGCTGGCTCCAGCAGAGGTAATCCGCAAGCACCTTCGACGGTAGTTCTGAACTTAGTGTCACACATTACTTCCCCCCTTTTCTTTGGCTTTTGGATTGGATTGGCGCGGCTCGCTACGTACTTGCGCAAGCTTTTCCGAGCGCAGATTGGTGTGCGCCTGGTTTCTGCACTAGGCTGTTATGCGATCGCTTTTTTGAGCGCAGATTGATGTGAGCCTTGTTTCTGCACTAGGCTTTTGCACGATCGCCTGCTTTTTGCACTGGGCTTTCAAAAGGCGAAGTGAGCGTCGCTTACTGCGGAAGTGCAGCGCCGCGGGCCTACTGTGTATGGAAGCGCGCAGCAATGCCGGGAAACTTTCATACAAAAGCAAAGGGTCAGAAAAGTGCGCTTTATTTTCCATTACTATGTCACACTGGGTAGCGCCGTGCGATCGCTTCTAATAAACGCAGAAACGAGTCCTTGCAGCGCATGTGCCCATTAATCGATGCCCACCATAGCCATATCAGGTGCGACTCGAGAAGCTGTAGAGTCACCCTGTAGCCGGCGGAGTCGAGGTAGCGCTTCACCTTCTGCCAGTAGCTTTCGATTTTCTGGGTGTGAGCGCCCGTGATTGGGTCTACAAAGTTCATGGTGTGGTTAACAGCCTCCCATTGCAAATTCAGTCTTGCTCCGTTAGCCCCCCCCCCCCCCCCCAAGTTCGGGATGCAGTTGTATGCGGCCGATTCATCACTGTGGATGGTGGTTCCCGGTTCAACGTTGGCTGCAATAATGGGGCCTAGCGTCGCCGCGTCTCGTCGGTCGACCTTGAATAGTCGGAGCTCCCCGGTGGTCACGCAGATCATGCCGAATACCCATGGTCCACGATCTGCAATGCCGCCGTAATTTTGGCGGCTCGGCGGAACCTTGTCGCCCATCATCAGGCGGCCTCGATTGTATTTTCGCTTGCCGCGAAGGAGGCATTCATCAATTTGCACAATCCTCCCGGGGCCACCGAGTGGGGGTCGCGCCAGCAGCTCGTCCCGCACGACCTCACGAGCGTAGTTCCTCCAGTCGGCGATGACATGGTCCGATAGATTAAGCAAGTCGCCGGTCATCTCCTTCATGAGCCACGTGCCTATGTTTTTGCTCACGCAGTACGTGAGCCAAATCACTTGCCGCCTGCAGTAAGCGACGCTCACTTCGCCTTTTGAAAGCCCAGTGCAAAAAGCAGGCGATCGTGCAAAAGCCTAGTGCAGAAACCAGGCTCACATCAATCTGCGCTCGAAAAAGCGATCGCATAACAGCCTAGTGCAGAAACCAGGCGCACACCAATCTGCGCTCGGAAAAGCGCGCGCAAGCACGTAGCGAGCCGCGCCAATCCAATCCAGAAGCCAAAGAAGGGGGGGGAAGTAATGTGTGACACTAAGTTCAGAACTACCCCTTCGACTGCACAACACACTCATATACTGCGTACATGCATTCAGACTGGGATACATAGCGCAAAAAAAAAAAAAAATTACACAGGGACAGGGCAATAGATGGGCATCTAGCTGCCCATTGTAGAAAGTGTGACGCGAACGCTCCATGCTTCCCGCTTTTCGAACGAACCGTTGTTGTCTATCGCCACAGGAATAAGATTACGAGGGAAATTGTGGAAGCAGCTGAGATAGCCAGAGCAGGTGAAGAGTGCGTTAGCACGCCGTCTATATTTTTATCAAGGAAAGAGCTTGAATTTTTGGGCATAGTAGTCACATGACTGTCTTTTCCTCCTTCCCTTCAGTCTGCTCTATTGTAGTGGCGTCCCAGTGAGTATATATATACTCACCAGCTGCAATAAATCATTTGTTGAAAGTTAGCGCTCGTCCTGTGTTCTGCTTGTCCCTGTGTAATTTTTTTTTTTGCGCTATGTATCCCAGTCTGAATGCATACCACCAACACGCCCAAACTTCTTCCCTGCTAAAGTGCGTACATGCGCTCAGAGGCGCCTTCACTGGGCAAGCGATGACAAGCGATGAATTCTGTCGCTGGGGAAGCACGCACGTTTCGCAATGTATCGCAGAGGCTTCGCGCACAAAGATAAACTGGTACATTTTCACTGAACTGCGTCACTACGCACTCTAAAATAACATACCGCCATTTTACAGCGACAGCTGTTGTGTCGTTTTCAGTCGGTAAA
This sequence comes from Dermacentor albipictus, assembly GCF_038994185.2. Taxonomy (NCBI): domain Eukaryota; kingdom Metazoa; phylum Arthropoda; class Arachnida; order Ixodida; family Ixodidae; genus Dermacentor; species Dermacentor albipictus. The sequence goes on from NW_027225568.1 coordinate 724,856, forward strand.
GCGGGGGCCTTAAAGCCTAGTGAAGCGCCTGCGATGAACAGCCGTACCGCGGCGCTGCGTTTCTATTCTCCTAATAGAGAAAGAGTGGCCATGACCCTCCATGGATCATGACCGACTTTATTGAGAATAGCACTGCAGCGCCCCTAGGCGACTTATCTACGTATGAACGCCCTCGTTCGTGCGACCCGCTTCAATGTACCGCTTCTAAGCTTTCGCCTCCCTGTCGCCACTCACGGCAAGAAGTGCAAAATTTAATAATTTGCTCAATCTCCGTTTGTCATCAGAAATTTCTAGCATTGAAAACGAAAAACAGATACCTAAAGAAATAAAAATGTGCGTTATTTTATTTGTCGTATTTTAACGTATTCGTTTGAGTGAAAGTGTAGGTGCAAGAATGCGCCGCATGTACCCCGTTCGCATTCGATGGATGATAGATAGATAGCGCCCGAAAGATGAGGCACGCCCTTGACGCGCCCGGGAAAGGCGTGGCAAGCGGCTCACGGCAAGTGTGCTGACAGACAGCGGGGCAGTCACGGTATCGCTAAGTTGCGATAATCCGTTGATAACAATACGCGGCGCTGGCGCGTTTCGTTGTGCAGCCTTCTGCGCTTGAAACGTGGAAGCAGCGTGCCGCGCAGGGTGCGCTCATGTTGTCATACGCGACTTCTTGTCTACATATTTTTTTGCCTGCACCTTCGGCCCGTTCCGCGCTATCTCCGTTCACTGACTGCCGTCGAGCAAACTCGGGCAAAACTCGGGTGAACGAGAAACTCGACGCATCCTGCATAGCACCCCATGTTTGAACCCACAGCCGATACGGAAAACGATGGCGGCAACGGCGGCAACGACGATTTTGAGTGTGCCAACAGCGAGAGCGATGTGTGTACCTTCTCGCGCGCTGGAAATCTTAGCTTCAAACTCTTCATTATATGCCTGTGTCACACTGGCTGCTTCAAAATCTTCGATTGGTGATGGTAGTGGAACAAGTTCATCAGGGGCTCGGTTCTCAAGGAGCTCTGCTAGTATCTGAAAGAGTGCAAGGCATGGATGTCATGAATTTCAGCATATCAGTATACATGACAGCCGTTGGATTACTTACGATAATTGAAATACTTTTTCAGTAATTTATGTGATGAATTAGTTGTCTAGTGATAGTAATGTGAAATATATTGTCTGTAATTTCATGGCTAAAGTAATTTAGTAATTGCGCTAAATATGCACCAGTAAGCTGTGTACAGCGTCAGAACGTTGGTAATGTGGTGAGGTGTCGTTGAGAAGCATGGGGGAAGGGCATGAAAGTGTATGTTACCTTAAAGAAAGGTTGGCGTCCCTTTATACTTTGCTTTTTGCTTCTTGTATGCATGAAAACTTTTTGGAAGCAATCGTAAAGTAATACCATTACTTTTTTTTAAGGCGGTAATTGGTAATGTCATTCAAATCAATGAGCGTAATAAGACAGTAATGAGTAATGTAATATAATTACTTTCAAATAATAATTTTCCCATGCGTGATGCATAGCTAGTTCCCTAGGAACAAGGCCAAGAAAATTTTTTTTGCCAAGCAGCGATGCCTGTATTGGGCTAGACCACGTCGAACGCTGGTAACTTCAATACCACACAACGTTACTTCATTATTTGAGCTCGTTCGCCTTGCCACGGGCGCGGCTGTGCCGACGCTCGCTTTTGCGGCATTTCGCTGCTCGTAGCAAGCCGTGAGTGCGGAATCTACGGAACGAAGTTTTTGCACGCCGAGTTCAACTACTCTAACGCGAGCATGAAAATATTACCGTAACGCCTCATGTCGTGCGATTTGAACACGAATGCTAAACAACTAAATCTGCGGGCACCGCGAGGTAGGACGAATAACAAATATCAATGAACGCGCACAGAACTTTGCGACTCATGTACTGTTGGACTGTATATTTTTTATTCATCCAGTGTTCTACTGAGTGCCATATTTCTTGTCGCTATTCTCCTTTTTTTCGCAAATTTGTTTCCTTTGCCAAATGACGAGGAGTAGCCGGTGCCACCATAAAGGCGCCAACCTCTCCTAATATTCATTTCAATAAAAGAAAAATGCGCAAGCGTACCGCCGGCCAGTTATTTCACCGTATCAGAACAGCGCCGAACAAAGCGCTGTAATACAGTGTTCCGTGACAAGGCGAAGAGGCAAAACAGGATGAAAACGGCAAGCACTTTGCACGTAGGTGCACATTCCCGGCTGTGCCTCCACCTCGCTTCGTCGTAGACCGTTTGTTCGGCACTAAGGTGATCATCTGGTAAAAAATTGCCCGTGTGCACATCACGCTTTCTCCTCTTGGCGAAGGCCGCTTTTGGAGGTGGCGAGGTGTTTCTTTTGTAGGAGAATATAGACGGAACAACGCCGGGCTTCAGTCGCGCCGATTTAACTGGAATACCGATTGCCCGCATCGTTGTCAAGCTCCGATGATAGTCACTGTCGCGGAAATGGTCTGAGCACAGCACAGTTGATTTCGTCGGCACGAACTTATCTCTCCTCACCGCACGTACACACTGCGCGGCAAGCTTCTTTTCCTTCGGGAATTTGTGAAACACCACATCGTCTCGCCCGCCTGTGTTCGCGCAGCCGAATGCTCCACAGAACGAGGGCATGTTGGGCGCCCTTGGCTGTAGGCACTCACGCAGCACAGAAGGGAAGAACAGTTTACGAAAATCGCAAAAGAAACGTGAGCGGCGGCGGCAGATCTCTCGTAGCGTCGTTCAGTAAAGCGCAGGACGGAAACAGGTATGCTAGCACATGTCAGCACGCCGGTCCGCAGCTCGGTTGGCTCGGTCTCCGCCCATGACGTCGCTCTCGCCGGTTCTCTCCTCTGGCAACAACCTCACCCGGCGCTCCGGGAAGCGATGGGGGCGTGTCTGTGCGGGTGATTTAGAAAGCGATTTCCGCCGCTTATATTAACAAAACGAAAAAAAAAATTTCGGAACCGTAAATTATTAGGTCTGTTCTTCCCAATCCCAGCAATTCATGGAAATTGAAAATCGTTTCAGCTTCCCTTTAAGGCCGATTAGGATTGATTAAGGTGGATTAGGCTTGATGGAGGTAAATTAGGGTTTATTAAGCAGGATTAAGGTACACGAATAAGGATTAAGGTGTATAAAATAGGATTAAAGTGTATGAATAAAGTTTAAGGTTGTAAAGCATACTGTATTAAACCTTAATCCTCCTTCATCCACGTTAATCGGCCTGAATCCTCCCTAATGTACCTTAATACATCTTACTTCACCACAATCCTCCTTAATCCATCTTAATATTCCTTAATGCACCGTAATCCTACTTAATCCACGCTAATCCTTTCATTCACATTAATCCACCCTAATTTAACTTCATCGACTTTAATCCAGCCTAATCTTCCTCAATCCACCTTAATCCTCCCTGATCCTCCTTCATTCACTTTAATCCACCCTAGCCCACCCTAATCCACCTTCATTCATCTTGATCCACCTTCATAGACCTTAGTGCACCCTAATCCTCCTTAATGCACCGTAATCCTGCTTTATCCACCCTAATTTACCTTCGCTGACTTTATTCCACCTTAATTCTCCATAATACACCTTAATTCATCTTAATCCAATCACTAATCAATCATTACTTAACTTTGCTAATCAGTTATCATTTCTTATACACGGCTGCACATGCTTTGGTTCGCTTCCGGCCTTCCTTCGGTCACGTGGTATTTTCTGTAGCTTACAACGCGACCTTGAAACAGAGATCTGGGCTTTCGCTTAAAAAGCCATACACAGAGGGATGTGCCACAAGCAATACTACATCCGATGCACAAAGTAAAGCATCTCATTATGTGGCAGAAAAATTGTCTGCAGTATATACCTCGCCCCAAAGATCCTTTTACATTAGTATACCCCGTTCATACGGCTTTGAGAAAAAAACCTCCTCATAAACGTTGCCTTCAGAATTATCGATGCTGTTATCACCATTTCTCAAAATTTTCAACACCACTGGGGCGCTCAACTGGCCTACAATAACACGCCTCCATAGAATGCTGTGGCCCGGTCGAGGGAGCCCAAGAGAAAAAGCGTGCCGTGCGCAGCCGGCGGGCGGGGAGAATCAACTTTATCAAATTATTTTCAAATTATCAAGGGGTTTTACCAACGGCAGGACCGGTGGCCGCGTGGCGACCGCGACGAGCCGAGTTGCTGGAGAATCAAGGGCCGTGGTGTCACGTCACAGTGCAGCCACGGCTCAAAGTGCGGCTACGGCAAAGAGGCGAAAACGCGGTGTAATGTAGCTATCGCTACAAATGTTGGGGGTCAGAGAAAGCGTTACGAACTTGCAGCAGTAAGGTTCAGTCCCTCTCCCCTACGTTGGGCTCCGAGTATCGGCCTTGATGTCCTCCCGCCAGCTTGAGCTTGGCCTCCGGCGCCGGAGGACATCAAGGCCGATACTCGGAACCCAACGTAGGGGAGAGGGAGGTGACACGTGTCTTTGAGCAAACCTATCCCATCACGTGTTGTAAAGGGTGCCACTGTTTCCACCAATGCCGTGTGCGTCACGAATGTTGTGTTATTGGTTACAATGGTATGAACCCGCATGTGTGATTTGTGACTTGTACTCTTTTGTGCAACTGGCGGTTTAAAAAGTCATGTTTTGGTTAAGTGGGAAAGAGCGAAGATTCGTACTTGTTTCCAAACGGACGCCCTGGCGTTTGAATATAGCGTCTCTTTACCGGACAACGGATATTCCTTAGCACTGCCACCGTACACACGAGTCATTGAGGGGTGCCGACTTCGGACCTTAAACACCTTCCCTCCTTGCAGAGCTAGCAGAAGATAAAGAGAAATAAATTAGTTCTGCTTGAAATGCGTTGTAGACTGTCAAACAAAATTTCTCACTTTGCCATAGTCCAATAGTGCACTATTGCCATGTCGAAGTCCAGAAGGAACGCAAGAATACGCCGGGAGCCCAACTAGCAGGCTACATCCAAAAGAGACGGGTCGCCGAACAGGCGAACTTCACATGCGTAGCATGCCTAACTCGCTCCGTTAGCGTGTCTGGCGCATGACGCATGCATCTGGTGCGCCTGGCGTACCCTTAGCTTGTTGCTACGTGACGGAATAAAAATAAGTCGCGAAGCATCAGTTCATTAATACGCAAAACATCTTCTTATATCTATCGGGAAAGAATAAAAAAATTAAAGATTGTATGTTAACTGCATATCACATTTTTTTCGCGATGCTCGCGGCAGCTAGCCGACAACATTAACGCTAGCGTGACGAATTTCCTGTTGACAGTTTTCGCCCGAGTGTCTCCTCTTGTTGAATTTCTTTCTCTATGATTAAAGGCACTGGTCACAGCGGTAGTGAAGGTGCTATGTATCAAAGCTTCGAGCTACATCCATGTAGGTGCACCGAGCAGGAAGCGCATCCTTATGTATACTTTCAAATGCGTGCCGGCTAATCTTGTAAAATGGAAATCCCAGCTAGCAAAACAGGTTCTGTTTTTGCACATGGTCGGTGGTATCGGTCAGGCACCGCCCCGATAAAGCAGTGGGGTACAGGCATTCTGCCGGCTATCGGAACTCGTTACATTTTTACCTTGTCAATCAGAGTACACTGGCATTAGAAAGATTTCCGAGTTCTTAGTTAAAGCAGCGACCAGTATCTGTGTCACGTCTTCGATGTCTACGACGTCGATTGGCCGCACTCAATACTTGACAGCGTGACTGGAAACAGGCCGATATAAATTAGTGCGAAAATCTGACGCCCAAGAAAGAAAAAGTGAGGCAAGTTGGAAGTCGCCGTGTACAGCGCAGCACTGGCATCTGTAGGGCAGGTGTCATGCACAGCGCGTGAATTCTTGCTTGTTTACGTTTCACCAAAGAGTGGGCAATTCAAGCCAATTCTTGGTTGTTCGTACCAATACCACGATATGGTTATCGGGCATGCCGTAGTGAGGGACGCCGGATTATTTTTGACCATACCTGGGCTTCCTTAAAGTACACTCCATGCATGGTGCACGGTCTTTTTTTTTTGCATTTCGCACCCATTTAAATGCGGCCGCCGCGGCCGGCACTAGCCATCCCACGTCCTCAGCCTTAGCAGCGCAACGCGAACGCCATTACACCACCACAACGGGTCATCAAAAAGTGGCACGTGACACAAGTATAGAGGCAACCATGTAACGCCGTGGAGTCCTCTGAGGAAGTCAAGTACTATTTGGCTTACCAAGCGCGCATGCACACGTAGGTATTTCAAGGAATGTAAAATAACATCTGTTGCTAAGCACAGACCACGTTAAAGATCCCCTTAGCTAAGCACGTTAAAGATCCCCTGGTGGTCAAAATTCACCTGGAAACTATCCACTACGGCGTGCCTCATAACCAAATTGTGGTTTTGGCGTTTCGGTAAGTAAAACCCAAGAGTTCAAATCAAGTATATCCTTAACGAAAATAAAATAGACTGTAGTGTCCGGGCAAGCACACGAAAAAGATGAACAAAGAAGGCCGGCTTGGCTTTTCAACAACATGCTAATCGGTCTCATTTGACAATTTTTTTTCATACGTCCCCTTAGAACGAGTTTCTACCGAAATTATTTCTGTGCCTACTTTTCAGCACGCTAAACGTGCATCGAAGTTTATTCAGTCTTTTTTACGTACTGGTACCTTTGATTTTGGCGGCAAAAGTTTAGAAATCACAAAGCGTCGAAAATGCGACAATTTTCACGCACGAATTCTCAGCGTTGTCGCGCACAACAACACTGAGAACAGGCCGGGCTCGCTGGCCTGCCAGGTATGGGACAAGTACAGCACGGCCCTCCATCTTTGCTGGCCCCAGTGTCCAACGCAGTGCTCTCCCCACATTCTGAGTCATTACAGCAAGCAACTTTCCCTACACCACATCTGGGAGAGCTGGACCAGTGCTAAACAGCAAGAGCTACTCCCGACACGGCTATGCTGGTGGACCACATAAAGCACGTCAAGGGATTCAGTAATCTGCATTGAGCACCCAACTGGATACGAAGCTGCAGTCCAGACAGTGTTGTGACTCGGACTGTGCAGGTACTAGCATATCGCAGTGGCTAATTAACCAGCGTTCCCTAGGACTAGGAGTCATTTAGAAATAAATAAGCTCTATTTGCGTCGCAGCGCCGATCAAGACTCGCTGTCGTGACATCGATATACATTAATGCCATGTCCTCCTGCAGGGAGGCGCTGTAACTCTTGGCTGCGCTGGATATCATTGGTAAAGGGGATTCCTGACGCGCCTGCAAAATGTTCCAGGGATAGTCGAAGAGGAAGAAGAGGCGGCGGGCCCCCGAACTTGGAGCAGCAGTCGTGGCGCCGTTGCCACGAGTCGCGCCGCGGTCCTCGTCCGCGCAAGCGGGCGAGGAGGACCACATGGGAGGCGGCAACATGGCCCACGCCAACACCATGCTCTATGTAACGCGTGTCAGCTTTTGTATCTTTGTCTTGTTCGCCATGTACCTGCTTGGAATGCTGTTCTACGCGAGGACCACCGCAAGTCCCCCGGCACCCGTTATTGTTTACCAGAAGGCCGCACCATGCCCATCCGCTGCTCCGATAAAGACACTCGCAGACGTGCCTTCTTCGACGCCACCAGCTCCATCCACGAGAAGCACCGCTAAGAGGCCCCGCGCGTCGTTCGCTGCACCCGAGGCAGCCGAAACCGAGGAGAAGCAGCAGCAATATTATCACCTGTTCTGCTTCTTCAACCAGTCGATGCAAGAAGGTCCGTCCACCACGAGCCTCGACGTGTCCCAGATTCCGGTGGGTCTCTGCACTCACCTAGTCTATAGCTCTGTCGGCATAAACTCGAGGGGCTTCACACTTAGCCTGGAGGGCCACGACTCGGGACAGGGTGCAATTGAACGGTTCGCCGCATTTGGGCAACCCAGCAAGTTGCTCGTTGCAGTGGGAGGGTCACGCCATGACTGGCGCGCCTACCAGGACATAGCTTCAGACCGCTACATTGCCAGGGATTTCGGGCACAAATTGCGGCGCTGGATTCACGACCGAAGCCTTCACGGCGCCGTCGTCAACTGGCCGGTGCCCGCTGAGCAACGAGACGTGACCGAACTTGTGCAGGAGGTGAAGCGAGCACTGACTGGCGAGCAGCTGCTTGCGGTGCTCCTGCCACATGACAAGAGGAGGCGCCGCAGGATGTTCGACGTGCGACGTCTGGCCACGATCGCAGACTTTCTCCTTTTCCGCATGTACGGGTCTCACGGGCCCCACCGCACTGAGTATCCGATTACGGAGCAGGACATCTCGCTCTTCCCCAAAGCCGCGCGCTCGGAGACCGGCCGCGACGTGTTCAACAAGGCTTGCATGGTTCTGCCATTGTCGGGTTTGAGCTTCGTGCGCGCCGCCTCCTCAACGTCGCTGACCCCTGGAGCTCCGGCAAAAGGACTGGGCCCCGCGGGCCGCCACTCCCGGCAAGCTGGCAGCCTCGCCTACAACGAGCTGTGCGCCGCCAACTGGACGCAGGTTCATGCGGGCCACTACGGCACGGCCGCCACCCGTGGGTCCGTTTGGGTCGGCTACCACGACGCCACCCAGCTCGCCCGGATCGTGCACGTCGCGCGGCGACGCCACGGCGCCAGCTGCTTTGGCTTGTGGGCGCTCGGGGACGACGACTTCCGCGGCTCGTGCGGCGCCACGAAGTTCCCGCTCGTGCGGGCCGTCGCGGCCGAGTGCAAGGCCCCCATTGCCACCTAGCGTCTCTTGCGCCCATGCCACGCTGTGCGGAATGCGCTCACTTTTGTGGACACACACCGAAGAAGGCGCGAAGGCTCACGGACGTCTAAGTTTAACATAGGTTGCACTTGTCCAGCGTCCGTGGTGCGACGCATTTCAAAAGTTGTGAAACTCGAATGCCACGAACTGGCACTGTGTAGAGAACAAAGAACAAGCGTGATCCTCAGGAGCTCTTTTGTGTTTTCCGCTGCCACAGCGTCTGTCACCCAGTTGTCCACATAAAAATATTCATAATGCTTGTGTGGCTAATGTAATGATGCGTCTGACACAGTTGCCATAAAATTCGATTATTTATGGAACCTGGCGTACTAATCATGCTGCTTACAATCACATGTCGGCTACCTTTCCCTGCAATGTTATTGCTCATAGAATTGTGGCACTATCGTGATTGCCAAAGCGGAAGAAAGCGGCCTGCAAGCATTCCCTTTTTTAAAGCCCACTACAACTTTATCACTGCAAAACATCTCTCAATGTGCAACATTTGCGCGTGTCTTTCGACATCGCGGCTTTCCGCTGTTGCTAAAGCTCAGCGCCCCACGATCGAGGCCAAGCGTTTGGCGTGCTGCGAATTTCCCTCTTATTTTCAGTCAAGCGGTACGCTAGGCGCGCAGGTTAAAATACGTAGGAAACCTGCCTTCACTCGACTGCATTGTCAAAGGCGCCGGTCGCCACGGCCAGAGACCAAAAACTCCATGTTGCCAGCTCACGATGGTGGCCACCGGATAGAATCGGCGACGGGATGTGGGATGTGTATCTGGACACCACCTACTGTTGCGCCCTTTTTGATGGGAAATTCGCAGTCGTGGGAAATTCGTCACGCAATTGAGCAAATATAGGGCTGAAGTCGTGGCGGAAAACAACGCATTTCTCTTGTAGCAGTCTCTTCCTTTATGTGTACGTGTCTTAATGAGACACTAAAGCCAAATGATAAATCAAGCTAAAGTAATATAGTAATTATCGAGGACGTGTAAGGCGTCAATATTATCGCGAACGGAGCTTTAGTAAATTAAAGTTGAGATAATCTCAGGACACAATTACAAACTTCTCCGGATGATTCGGGTACTAGCCTGATGGCGAAGGAACTCCTGATTATAATTCTTTCAGTAGTACTCAACTACTGGTGATAAAAAAGAGGATTGTATTGCATTAAAAGGTTAAACAAAATGCCACTAGTCCACTTTTATTAGATTTTTTCTAGAAGAAAGAACCAATTAACGTTACCTTTGGCAATGACGCGAGCGGTCGAAAGGTTTCATTTTTTCCAAGATCGTCCACAGGGCGCTGACCGAGCACGGGGAAGACGAAGTGGAGAAACGCCTCGACGACAAGTACCTCTCATGTCATACTCACGTTTAAGTATATGCTTAAGATTATGTATTTCAGCAACAATGTTTTTAATTTCATTTTTTTAATTTTTTTTCAGTATTCATATCAACAGAAGGCTCCCTATAATGTTGATCACTACTTTATCTCATGTATTCACAGTTTATTTTTCCTCTTGGATTATATATTTATGTTCCTTTTTTGCGTTATTGATTTATTAACGAATTTATTTTATTTTTTCAGTCTAATTATCACTCGATTCGTGGCCTATCCCCCATAGTTGATTTGTGCCATTAATTGAGGCTTCATCATCATCCTCATCATCATCATCTTCAAGTACCAGCCGGTCGCTCCAACGAACACGCACCCGGACTACCTAGGCGAAGCAAACGAGTGGCTAGTTCGAGACATTAAAGTATGGGAAGTAAGGGTTGCCTTGCACGATCTCAACAGCAAGTCCACAGCGGGTCCCGACCACGTTACGAACAGAGCGCTGAAAAATCTTAACGAAGCGACCATCGAGAACCTCACGGCATACTTCAACGATTGCTGGCGAGGCGGGTCACTATCCCAGCAGTGGAAAGCAGCCAAGACCATCCTGATTCCCAAGCCGGGCAAGCCACCCAACATTGAGAACCTCCGGCCGATCTCGCTTACGTCCCGTGTAGGCAAAGCGTTGGAGCATGTACTCACGAACAGGTGGCAGATGTACCTGGAAGGCTCGATCGAGGCTTTACTCAAACACCGTCACCGGGTTCCGAAACAAGCACGGAACACAGGACGCCTTGATTCAACTGAAAAATGAAATCCTCGATGACACTACCAACACGAAAGACAAGCTAGCCATCTTGTGTTTGGACCTGCAGGGCGCTTTTGATAAAGTGAGACACTCTGCGATCCTGGCCCAGATGTCACGGCTAAATATGGGCAAGAGAACAAATGCGTACATTAAGGATTTTTTCACGGAGCGGACCGCCGAGATCATCGCCGGTGACCTGCGGCTCCAAAAGAAGAAGCTCGATAGTGTCAGGACCGCCCAGGGCTCAGTCATCTTGCCATCACTTTTCAACCTTGTAATGATAGGAGCGGCCGAGCGGCTCTCACGAGTCGCGGGTCCCAGGAGTGCCAGGGTCCAAGGAAGAAGCGATGGAGACATCTAGAGTACATTCCAAGAGGCGGTTGACGCTATCGAGGAGCAGCTAGGCGGGTCTGCGCTCGTCTGCTCCCCAAGCATGTCTGAGCTGTTTGTGATTCCTCCGAAAGGAGCAGCTTGCAAGATGAAAGGCAACGTACCCGCAAGAGAGCAAGAGACGATAACGTTCAAGACGAGCGGCGGTCACACAATCCCGGATGTCGAGAAGATCCGAGGGCTGGGGATGCCGATTGAGTGCAAATGAGTGAACGGCGAGATGGTCAACCGTCTCTCGGCCAAAGTCACCACGGCCATTCGCCGCATCAAGAGGGCGTCACACAGAACAGCAGGCATCGAAAGAATAAAGACTCACCCGGCTAGTGGAATCTTCGCTATAAGTCACATTGCATACGTGCATAACACCTTGGAAGAAATCGCCGGGGGCAGAGGACCCCGCAGCTCGCGCGGCTATCGTACTGACAAGTGCTGCGTGACCTAGGCCTGAGCCAAAGAAAAGGGGACCTGAAAATACAGAAGTGCCTGTACCAGACGCAATTAGTACGGGTATGTCCGGTGCCAAGAAATATGAGCCCTGAGTTCCACAAAGAGCGGCGGGCGGCGAGGGCCAAGGCGCTCATCGGTCTCCATGTCAAAGACATGGGTGCCGTGTTTGTGGACGCGGCACAGTATCCAGCTGATAGAAAGGCATTTGCCGCAGCAGTCGTCAGGGCATCGACCGGTGCAACGAGAACTGCGGCGAGTGTGCGGACTCGAGGGGCACATCGAGCCGAGGGGGTGGCCATTGCCCTGGCCATCGCCGACCCCAAGTACGCGACTGTGCTCTGCGATTCTAGGACGGCAGTGAGAAATTACGCCAGAGCAAGGGTGTGTGGTGAAGCCGCGCATGTGTTGCGTGCGGCCGATCTCGCGAGTGAAAATCGGTGTGTCGTGATCAAGTGGTTTCCGACGCACATGGGCAGTGATGTGTCGGATCGCGGCAACGCAAACTACAACGAGACCGCGAACGCGGCGGAGCAAGGACTAGCAAAACGGGCTGCTACTGCTGCGGTCGACCCGTCGTCGTGGTGGGAAACCAAGGACATAATGACCTCCTACAACGAAACTGTGAAGTGGTGCAGACTAGAGAGTAGGACTATGCCACCACCTCATCCGGGCTTGCCCCGTAAGGAAGCGGTGTTATATCGACCACTTCAGACGGGCTCGTTATTCATCCCGGTGCTGATGAGGCACGTGTGTCCGAGTGTTTATGTGAGTGACTTGCGTTGTGCGTGCCGAAAGGTAAGAGCCACTGCAGCTCACATCCTTTGGGATTGTGCCAAGAATCCGCACGAAGCTACAACGATGACAAAGATCTCACCGTGGCTCGAGGCCGCAACGAGGTGCTACGATCAAGAAGTCCATGCCCAGGCCGTCCAGCTGATCTTGATGGCCCTCGAAAGGCAACGACCGAGTGAAACGGGAGGGAGGCTGCCACCCCAAAAGAGGGGCCGGCGTGGTCGACCAAAGGGTGTAGTGCGGCCACGGCTGGAGTAGAGGCGCCGCACGCCGGGAAAACGTCATGGCCGTGTCACGGTGACGCCTCCCTTACAGGGGAAGGCTAATCGTTCAGCAGGCATTCCTAATAAATTTGCTTCGCTCGCTCGCTCGCACTCGCACTTTCCCATTTCGGTAGCTTTGTTATCGCATAGAGCTGCCCTGGTTTTCCTGGCTCGTGAAACTCGCGCAAACTGAAGAGAGAGAGAGAGAGAGAGAGAGAGAGAGAGAGAGAGAGGAAACTGTATTAATGAATGGCCGGCAATTTCGTTGTGGTGGCCTCAGGTGGCGGCTCCAAGTCCTTGGACTCGGGCGGCATCTTTGGCTTGCCGGATGGCCCAGAGTTGGTCTGCCAACTCTGAACTTTTGAGAGCCGCCTCCCAGCGGCGGCGGCGCCGATGGAGAAGGTCTCCGGCGGGACCCGCAGCTGGGGCGGCGTCGGGGAGAAGCGAGCTCGAGGCTTCCCGTACTGTGGTAACGGCCGCGATTACGGACGCGTCGCGAACGGATGTGGTCCCATTACCGTGGTTGCCGGCACATTCCCAGAGCATATGTCGCAGCGTTGCTCGCTGTCCGCAAGCTTTACAGGCATCTGTTGGATATAAACCTGGGTAGAAGTGATGTAGGACCGCGGGGCTAGGGTAGCTGTGCGTCTGGAGCAAGCGTAAAGTTACGCCCTCATTCCTGTTTAACTTGTCGTGTGGTGGCGGGAATGTGCGTCTTTGGAGTCTGTAGTGTTGGGTGAGATCTCTGAACGTGGTCAGGCGATCGCCCCACGCCCGTTGTGATACTTGTTGCTGTGTTTCTGTTGTAGTGTCCCGATCCGGCATATCCGATGCCCCGCTCTCGGGGCATCAAATTCAAATCAGCCGTCCCGCGCCGGAGTGGTGACGTCGCAAACGCCCTGACGACGTTTTACTGCCGTCTTTGAACAAAGCGGCGCCCGAGAGACGACGCTAAGTTTTTCTGTGGAAAACGTAAATGCGTCGTGATAAAGAAACCAAGTCTAGGTAGAGCATTGGATTCGCCCCTGCAACTGCTCATGATCAAGAGTCGCATAGCGTTCGGGGAATCCCGCGACATCGCATGGAAGCTGAATTTTCTGAAAGTAGCAGAGAATTCAGCTTCCATGCGATGTCGCGGGATTCCCCGAACGCTATGCGACTCTTGATCATGAGCAGTTGCAGGGGCGAATCCAACGCTCTACCTAGGCTTGGTTTCTCCATCACGACGCATTTACGTTTTCCACAGAAAAACTTAGCGTCGTCTCTCGGGCGCCGCTTTGCTCACAGACGGCAGTAAAACGTCGTCATGGCGTGTGCGACGTCACCACTCCGGCGCGGGACGGCTGATTTGAATTGCGCTAAAGGTATGCGCACCCTACAGACGCGATTTCCTCTTAAACTAAATCTCTTTTTGGCACGAAAAAGCGCTGCGAAGCTTCTTGAAGGATATTTTAACAGGGCACTGCTTGCGCTATTTTTTCCACTATGAATTCATCATGAATACAAAGGAAATTAAAACACCACCCAACGCTTATTCTGGATGAACGTTTTGGCGAGAAAAAATCTTCAGCACTGGCGTCACTGGGGATTTAAATTTATACCATAGCGACAGCATCTGCTCAGTGCTGGCAAAGAGGAAAACCACTGGTGTAAATTGTACATGCTCTTTAAAGTGGACCACACTTCACCTGCGTCATCATTTAGTGCTCGTTTACGCTGCCGCACATGTACGGTGGCTGCCGCCCTCAAAAGGCCAAATCGTGGATTTATGCTTATACAAGGTGTTCTCTTCACGCTAGGACTATTCCTTCGCGCTTAATTGAAAGCTCGACCTTTATATGATCATTATCGGGAACAAATGTGCCATTCTCGTTACCCAAACAGTATTCTTTCATTTGGCGTCCCGCGTTGTGTCCTGCCAAAACAATAAAAGAAACATTCACACCATGCATATTTAAGAGCGCAAAACAAAGGGACGAAAAAAGATGCACCGCTCTTGTGTCTCGCAACTTGCGCTTTTCTCCGTCCTTCTCCATTGCGCTGTTGCTAATTATGTACCGATAACAACTTGCCCACTTAGCAAATGAAATTTCAAAATCGCGCGTTCTCCAGCGTGGGCCTTGAATTCGCGGCAGTTCGGTACTTCATCGTTTTCGGTTCCGCCGCGCGGTCGACCTCGCGTCTCGCGAAGGAATCCCGAGACAGCGTGCCACGGGCAAGGCGCGCCCGCAGAATCGCACAGGTGCGCGTGCAAACCACGCGACGCACGACCACGCGACGCAGCAGCAGCAGCAGCCTCATTACGCCCACCGCAGGGCAACGGCCTCTGCCACACTTCAGCAACTACCCCGGTCATGCAATAATTGTGGCCATGTTGTCCCTGCAAACTTCCTAATTTCATCCGTCCGCCTAACTTGCTGCCGCCCCCTGCTTACGCTTCCCTTCCCTTGGAATCCAGTCCAGAAACCTTAACGACCATCGGTTGTCTTCCCTCCTCATTCCGCGTCCTGCTCATGCCCATTTCTTTTTCTTGATTTCAACTAAGATTTCCTTAATTAGCGTTTGTTCCCTCACCCAATCTGCTCTTTTCTTATCCCTTAACGTTACACCTATCATTCTTCTTTACATAGCTCGTTGCGTCGTCCTCAATTTAAGTGGAACCCTTTTCGTAAGCCTCCAGGTTTCTGCCCCGTACGTGAGTGCTGGTAAAACACAGCTGTTATCCACTTTTCTCTTGAGGAATAATGGCAACCTGCTTTTCATGACCTGAGAATGCCTGCCAAACGCACCTTAGCCCATTCTTATTCTTCAGGTTATTTCAGTCTCATGATCCGGATCCGCGGTCACTACCTGTCCTAAGTAGATGTATTCCTTTGCTACTCCCAGTGCCACGCTACCTATCGTAAACTGGGGCGCTATAACGCAAAACTATTCCAAACATTTCTATTCCAATTCTGCTATCAGCCCTCCACGATTGGTCAAAAACTTATTTCGACCACGCCCACTTCCCCTGTCTGTCACGCGACGTCACGAAAACTGCGATAGCTCCCCATCTGATATGATGTGTACACACTGATTATGTATGACTTGACAGAAAAAAGAAAAACAGTTATTTCTGATTCGACCCCTTTTCGCCATTAGCCCTCGGCTATTGGTAAAAAGTTTTCGGGCTGCACCCACTTCACCTGCCTGTGACGCGACGTCACAAAACCGCACAAGCTCACCGCGTCAAAGTGACGTGTACGCGATAAAGATGCATCTATATGCCGAACAAAACTGAATTTTCTTCGGAATTGCCGCAGGCTGCCCCGTTCCGAAAGGAATAAAAAATGGCTGCCGCCGATCACTGAGATGCTGGCTACTCGCACCTGCCGGAGAGCATGGGTGTATTTGCATATAACAAAACTTCTTGCGTGGCCGTGTACCATTTTCGAGCCCGTTCGGCACATTTACCACCTCATTCTGCCAACCATTCGTTGCTGAGGGTCAGTTTTAGCGTCATTCTTAAGCTTCCGTTGCATGCCGCCATGATTCTCAACCAGCCACCACAAGCTAAGTAAGGGAAAGCTACCAATCGCAGACGACGGCACCACCCTCTCCATCCGGTTATCGATTTTCAGTGTACTGGCTCTGCCCCAGTGAATCCCTCTCCACTTGAGCGTTCTCCTCGCCTCTTGTCAGCCAATTAGATACGACAAGCCGCTCAGTGTAGGCAATGTTATTCGTTTCTCAAGCAAACAAAAGTGACCTCTTATGAACGAGGAGAGCGTTTTCATTGGTCTGATCAGACAACCCTGCGCCTGACCGCCTTGTACTTGCGTCGGTGGGTACGCAAATTTCACGTCAGGAGATTGGAATAGAAACATACTGGAATAGTTTTACGTTATAGGGCCCCCTGTTGTTCTCTTCACAGACTGTTGAACATTACCTTAGTTTTTCTGCAGATTAATTTTTAGACTCACCCTTCTGCTTTGCTTCTGAGTTACTAAGCAAGGCAATATCATCAGCAAATCGCAGGTTACTAAGGTATTCTCCATTCACTCTTATCCCAAACTGTTCCCAATCTAGGTCTTTGAATACCTCCTGTGAGCACGCTGTGAATAGCATTGGAGAGATCGTATCTCCATGCCTGACGCCTTTCTTTATTGGGATTTTGTTGCTTTCTTTATCAAGGACTACGGTGGCTGTAGAGCCGCTATAGATATCTTACAGTACTTTTTCATACGGCTCGTCTATACCCTGATTCCGTAATGCCTCCATGGGCCCCATAACGTAAAATTATTCCAAAATGTTTTTATTGTAATCTCCTGACGTCAACTTTGCCTAACCGCCGACGCAAGCATCGGGCGGTCATCCGGAGTGTTGTCTGAACAGACCAATCAAACGCTCTCCTCGTACATAGGAGGTCACTTTTGTTTGCTTGAAAAATGTATAACAATGCTTACACTGAGCAGCTTGTTTTATCTAATTGGCTGACATCAGGCGAGGAGCACGCTCAGGTGGAGAGGGATTCGATGGGGCCGAGCCACTGCGCTGAAAATCGATAACCTGACGAAGAGAGTGGTGCCGGCGTCTGCGATTGGTCCGCTTTCCCCTACTTAGCTTGAGGTGGCTGGTCGAAAATTGCGGCAGCATGCAACGGAAGGTTAGGCATGCCGCTAAAACGGATCCTCAGCAAAAAAAAGTTGGCAGAGCGAGGTCGTAAACGAGCCGAAAGTGGTCGAAAACGTTACACGGCCATGCAGAAAGATTTATTGTAGAAAAATACACTCATGCTCTCCGGCACGTGCTAATAGCCGGTGCCTGAGTGATCGGCGGCAGCCATCTTTTATTCCTTTCGGAACGGGGCAACCTGCGGCTATTCAGAAGAAAATTCAGTTTTGTTCGGCATATTAATGCATCTTTAACGCCCACACGTCCCTTTGACACGGTGAGTTTTCGCGGTTTTGTGACGTCGCGTGACAGGCAGGTGAAGTGGGTGCAACCCGAAAAGGTTTGACCAATAGCCGAGGGCTAATGGCGAAAAGGCCTCGAACAAGAAATAGCTATTTTTTCTTTTGTTCGGTCAAATCATGCATAGTCAGCGTGTACAGGTCGTATGATATGGGGAGCGATCGCGGTTTTCGTGACGTCGCGTGATAGACAGGTAAAGTGGGGGTGGTCCAAAAAAATTTTTGGCCAATCGCGAGGGCCGCTTGCAGAAATGGAATAGAAAAGTTTGAAATAGTTTTACGTTATAGCGCCCCATGACTTCTGAGGTTTCGACTGAATTAAACGCTTTCTCGTAATCAATGAAAGCTATATATAAGGGTTGGTTATATTCCGCACATTTCTCTATTTCATTTCATTTATTTACACTTAAGGCCGTACAGGAATTACAGAGAAGAGTGGCAATAGAAAAAAAAAGAAAAAAATAGCTAATGAGGCAGCACATGGTCACAGATAGCCGACTTGAACACATCATGGTCTGTGATAGTGACGATGGATGCGGGAAGGCGATTCCAGTCTTGACTTGTTTTCGGGATGAAGGCTTCGAGGTATACATTGCTTTTACACTGAGGCACCCCAACCTTCACTCGATGATCAATACGGGATGACAAATGGCTCGGTGGCGAAAAAAGTGTAATTTTTAGCTCATTATTAGTGTAGTATATTTTGTGCAACAGGCATAAGGGGGAAATTCGACGTCTAATAGAAAGGAGAGGTAGTTCAAGCATTTGCTTCATGTTTGTAACGCTGGCTAAGCGATAGTAGTTAGAGAGGATAAACCTAACTGAGTGGTTCTAAACCGATTCTATGGACTGTGTTAACGAGCTAGTGTACGGGTCCCATACCGATGAAGCGTACTCGAGTTTAGAACGCACGAGTGTTTTATATAGTAGTAGTTTGAGCGGAATGGGAGCGAGGCGGAAATTCCGCCTAATAAAACCAAGGGAACTGTTAGCTTTGTTAATAACATGGTGGATATGCTTCTGCCATGACAGATTATTAGTGATATGGACACCTAGATACTTGTAGCTGTCGACGAACTGAAGAGGGCAACCGTTAAGATCATAGCCCTGAGAAATGGACTGGTTAATCTTTCGAGACACCCTCATTGCTTTACATTTGTTAATGTTTAGTTTCATAAGCCATGCATCACACCAGGAAGAAATTTTATTTAAGTCAGATTGAAGAACGGAGAAGTCAGACTCATTAGAAATTACGCAGTCATCTGCAAAGAGCCTTATGTTAGAAGTAACAGAATCAGGCAGGTCATTATTATAAATTAGAAAAAGAAGAGGCCGTATGACTGACCCTTGAGGAACACCGGATGTTACATTGCATGATTTAGAGTAATGATCATTAACAGAAACGTACTGTGTTCTATTCTGCAAGAAACATTCATCCACTTAAGCAGGTTACAATCAAGATGGAGTGCGCTAAGTTTCAGTAATAGTAGTCGATGTGAGACGGTATCGAAAGCTTTCGCGAAGTCAAGGAAGATGCAGTCAATAACTGAAGCTCGATCTAATGCGGAAGACAAATCATTAGTAAAGGTTAATAATTGAGTCTCACAAGAATAATTCTTGCGAAAACCATGCTGCTGTGACGCAAAAAAATTATTAGACTCGAGAAAGCTAACCAGGTTGCAGTAGATTATGTGCTCTAATAATTTCCATGGAATAGAAGTTAAGGAGATCGGCCGGTAGTTTAAGGGGTTATGTGTATCACTGGATTTGTGGACTGGAATCACCTTCGCCGTCTTCCAGTCGTCCGGAAGTGTTGAACTCAGCAAAGACTGCGTAAAAATATACGACAAGAAAGCAGATGAATATGCTACAGCACTCTTGAGGAATTTGTAATTTATGGTATCAACACCTGCCAATGAAGAAAGTTTAGCTTTCTTAATCAAATTGTGTATGCCTTCTAAATCGATCGAAATCGGCTCCATCTCAGGGTACGTAAAGGCACGTGCGGATGGTGAATTATCTATTAGAGCGTTAGAAAAAGATAGCGAGAATGTGTTGTTAATAACCATTGAGCAAAGCTCACGGGGGACCGGAAATCCATCGTCAGTTTTCAGAACGATTTCTGTGGGTTTGCGTACATTAGTAATGTTCCAGAACTTCTTAGGATTAGTTGTGAGCAGATGAGGTAGTGTTTCAGAAAAAAAGTAATTCTTGGCTGAGCGAATGGCCATTTTATATTCAGATGCGATAGCTACGTAAGCAGCTTTTGCTTTGGTTTCCCCAGATAGCTTGAAGCGTCGAAAAATGCATTTTTTCTTGTTAAGAATTTGTTTTAAACTCAAGTTAAACCAAGGAGCCCGATTGCATGATGATAATAGGTGAGTCGGAACATATTTTTCAGTTAGCGTCTGGACCTTGTTCTTGAAAAGGAGCCAGTTTTCTGCAATAGTTCTTTCCCAGAACTGAGGAAAAAAGAAATCGGCAAAACTTTGTAATTCGTTATTGATCGAGGAAAAATCAGCTCGTCTGCAGTCACAAATTTTCTTACGGTGTTTTAGACGCTGTGGCGAGCGTATGGGGATTGCAAAATGAATCACGCAATGATCGCTTAAACCAGGTATAATTGATACTGATGAAATTGAATCAGGGGATGTGGTGAAGACGAGGTCAATGATGTTGGCAGAAACTGCAGTGACACGGGTAGGCTCTTTAACAAACTGGGTGAGGCCAAATGTCACCTGACCAAATCACCTGACCGATAGTGTGAATATGGTCTATCGTTGAGTAGCGTTTACGGAATCATGCCTGGCCCTTTGGTTGACAGAAGTCTAAGGTGCTCCTGATTCTATTTCCGATTACCTTAGTAAATACCTTATAAGCAACGGACAGTAAGCTGATCGGTGTATAATTTTTCAAGTCTTTGGCGTCCCCTTTCTTATGAATTCAGATTATGTTGGCGTTCTTCCAAGATTCCGGTACGCGCGAGGTCATGAGGCATTGCGTTACAGGGTGGCCAGTTTTTCCTGAATGATCTGGCAACCATCCTTCAGCAAATCTGCTGTTACCTGATCATCCCCAGCTGCCCTCCCACTTTGCATAGCTCCCAAGGCTTTCTTTACTTCTTCCGGCGGTACTTGTGGGATTTTAAATTCCTCTAGACTATTTTCTCTTCCATTATCGTCGTGGGTGTCGCTAGTATGGTATAAATCTCCATATAACTCCTCAGCCACTTGAGGTATACCCGCGAGGTATACCCGTACTATAATGCTAGCCGCATTACTACTGTCCTAGACGCGGAAGATATTGCGGAATAAATGCAAGTGCTAACAAGAGAAAATCATCGCTACACTCTTTATATGTAACTGTATACAATTGAAGATTATCTGCATGTGTTCCGTAGCCATTGTTTAAGCATGCTGTCGACGAAAATTCACGTTGCCGTGCATGAATGAGGTCGTTGTTGAACATGCATGTTTAGCTTGAAACGCAATAACATAGCCTTCCTTTATGAAAATGAACAATGAGTTTCTGTAGAGAACGTGATGCGTTCCTAATGTGACATCAGTGTGGTATAAAATTTGTAAACAGGGATAAGGCGCCTCAGAAAGGCTGGCCAACGTTTAGAACGTTTCAACGTTTTTACCTCCTTCCGAAAATTCATAAAATTCCATCCACCGAACTATACACCGCTACTATCCCAGGTCGCCCCATAGTATCAAACAACAACACCCCGACAGAGAGCATCTCCACATTCCTTAACCACTTCCTTGGTGACTTGCCAAAAGCACAGCCGTCATTTGTGCAAGATACGCCCCGCCTGCTGAGAATTATACAGGACATTCATAGTAAAGGCACATTACCCCGCAACATAATTCTCGCAACACTAGACGTCACGGCCCTGTGCACCAACATTCCAATCGCTGATGGTTTATTTTCGATAAAACAAACGCTGTATAAACACAATGCACAACACAGTACTGAAGTCTACTTGTGTCTCCTTGAATTAGTTCTAACAGATATATCTACTTCGAACTTGAGGAGAGTCGCAACCTACAGATACATGGTACAAGCATGGGTACGCCTTTTGCACCAACCCATGCGAACATATTCATGGGGATTCTCGAAACAGATTTCCTATCGCGCTGCATTGACAAGCCCCACACATACTTACTTATTTATTTTTTTTATTTATTTTACAAGTACTGCCAGCCTTGTTACCAGGCCTTAGGCCGAAGTAGGCATCTGAAAAAAACAAAAAAACAAATATGAAATAAGATCAAACAAGACAACAGACACTGAACAAGAATCTGCGTAACAAACAACATAAGAGAAACCTTTCACAATCATGATTTGACTGGTAAAAACTAGGGATGAACGCTATGGTTTATTCACAAAGTACAGAAAGAAAGGATGAAACCGTTGGACATTCGACAGTTGTGGCAGGTAGTGCGTCCCATTCGGAAATCATGCGCGGGAAAAAAGAATTTTTAAATACGTTGGTCCTGCAGGTAAAATCTCTAACTTTCTTTTGTGATAACAGCGTGTGTAGCGGTGACCGCCGGTAGAATATATGCTGTTTTAGCTATTCCTAATTGATTGTTATACAGTAAGAAGAAAATTTTCATTCTGTCCCGGTAACGCCTTATTGCAAGGTTTTCCAGTTCTGCAGCTTCTAGAAGAGATGATGGGTATGTGCGCCAGCTGTACGAATTGAAAATAAACCTGGCTAATTTTCTTTGGGCTTTCTCAATGTGAGTGACATTGGTTTGTGTGTGCGGATCTCAGACAATCGCAGCGTATTCTAGAATGGGTCGGATGAATGTTTTATATGCTAAGAGTTTTATTTCAGGTGATACCTACGATACATGGACGACATATTCATAATATGGGGACATGGTCAAGACAGTTTAGAGAAATATGTAGGATTTCTAAACTCTTTTCATCCAACAATAAAATTCACATCAGAATCCTCAACTGAGCGCATAAACGTTCTGGACACAACAATATACGTTGACAATGGGGCGCTAAAGACAACGCTCTGTAGGAAACCTTTCGACAAACAACAGTACCTAGAATATACGAGCTACCATCCCAGACATAGCAAACAAGCATCTTTAAAGGCCAAGCCACACGACTACGTCACATTTGCGTTGAAAACCAAGACTACATAGACAGACTCGATAACCTTAAGGAAACCCTATCAAACAGGAACCACCCAAACAGTGATCTTCAAAAAGCCTACACCGCTGCAACCAAACTTGATCGAGCCGAGGTCCTCAAGCCCCGCCCGAGGATCACAAGAACAACAACGACAACAACGCCTCTTCTTGCTACTAAATTCTCAAACGCACTCCCAAACGTGAATAACATCCTCAGTAAATTCTGCCCAATTCTCACGAGTAACCAGAAACTTAAGATTTTTCCCAACCCGCCCAGAGTAGCCTACAGACGCAACACTAATTTTAAGGCGATTCTTGTGCATGCCAAACTAAGGACAAAGAGGACGTTGGGAACTGGTCCCTGTGGCCGCCCCAGGTGCTCTATATGCAAACATATTCAGTCTACTACCATAAAAAGTACAGCGTCGAATTATACGCACACAAGGTAACTTCGGCTTTCACCTGCACATCAAGCAACGTAGTCTAGGGCGCTATAACGTAAAACTATTCCAAACTTTTCTATTCCCAATCTGCAATCAGCCCTCCGCGATTCGTCAAAAACGTTTTTGGAGAACCCTCCTTCACCTGTCTGTCACGCGACGTCATGAAAACCGCGAAAGCTCCCCATCTGATATGACGTGTACGCACTGATTATGCATGATTTGACGGAAGAAAAGAAAAATGTTCTGATTCGATGCCTTTCCGTCATTAGCCATCGGCTATTGGTCAAAAGTTTTCGTGTTGCACCCACTTCACCTTCACCGCAAAACCCACTACACCGCAAAAACTCACCGCGTCGAAGTGACGTGTAGGCGTTAAAGATGCAATTATATGCCGAACAAAACTGAATTTTCTTCTTAATAGCCGCAGGCTGCCCCGTTCCGAAAGGAATAAAAGATGGCTGCCGCCAATCGCTCAGGCACTGGCTACTCGCACCTGCCGGAGAGCATGGATTTGTTTGCGTGTAATAAATGCTTTTTGCGTGGCCGTGTAATGTTTTCGAACATTTTCTGCACGTTTACCACCTCGCTCTGCCAACTCCTTTTTTTTTGCTGAGGATCCATTTTAGCGTCATTCTTAAGCTTCCGTTGCCTGCCGCCGCGATTTTGAACCTGCCGCTGGAAGCTAAGTAAGGGAAAGTGGACCAATCGCAGACGCCGCCACCACCCTCTTCATACGGTTATCGATTTTCAATGCACTGGCTCGACCCCATCGAATCCTTCTCCACTTGAGCGTGCTCCTCGCCTCTTGTCAGCCAATTAGAGAAGACAGGTCGCTCAGAGTAGGCAACGTTATTCGTTTTTCAAGAAAACAAAAGTGAC
This sequence comes from Dermacentor albipictus, assembly GCF_038994185.2. NCBI lineage: Eukaryota > Metazoa > Arthropoda > Arachnida > Ixodida > Ixodidae > Dermacentor > Dermacentor albipictus. The sequence continues at coordinate 749,073 of NW_027225568.1, forward strand.
CTCCTATGTACGAGGAGAGCGTTTGACTTGTCCGTTCAGACTACCCTGCGGTGACCGCACGATGCTTGCGTCGGCGGTTACGCAAATTTGACGTCAGGAGAGTAGAATAAAAACACATTGGAATAGTTTTACGTTATAGGGCCCCTACTTTCTAGAATGTGCCGCTTGCAGCAAGTACACAGGTGAGACTGGACAACAAATTCATACAAGACTCAACGGTCACCGCGCGGACACAAAACACCAGTTACCTAAAGCAGTAGCCAACCACTTTAATGAACATGGTCATATATTTGACAAAGAAAGGCTCTATATACTACAAACAAGTTTCCATCCACCTTGCGAAAGGAAATATACGGAATCATACCTCATACACAAGTTTAATTGCCTACACCCGACGGCAATTAATTTGGCACGTGGCAACTTAGAATCTTTAAAAGCGGTAACTTAAATCCGGAATTCCCATATTGTCAACCAAGACACAAAACACATTATGCCCCAGCTAACCTTAATTCTTAACCTCACCTATTCCTCCATTTCGAAAAGTTTTTTCCTGCCTACTACTCAATTTAATATACTCTTTCATGTTTTTACGTTTATATCAACTGTACGACCCCCTTTTCCCAAGATAGGTCCTCCTATCGAAACGTTGGCCAGCCTTTCTGAACACCTTATCCCTGTTTACAAACTTTATACCACAGTGTGCTATTCCATCTGTCAGCCCCTTTCTCGAGAATGTGACATCAGACATTCATAAGAAATGCATTGTCTAATGTTTTCTGGCATCAAAAGTACATTAGAGAATTAAATGACAATGCACCTTAAAGAGAGAGAGATGCAAATGAGAGAAAGGCAGGGAGGTTAACCAGTCTTAAAACCTCCGGTTTGCTACCCTGCACTAGGGGAAGGGAAAGGGGAGGTCAAGACGGAAAGAAGAGCGTGACAAAAATAAAAGCGCGAGCAAAAATATGAAAAGGGATGGAATGGGTTCACTATAGTCTTTCTAATAGGCCACTGTCACGTAGAAAAGTCACCAAAGCCTTGATCGGTTTTTGCTGCGAGGACAGTTCACGTCGGCATTCCAAAAATGCACCTTAAGATTTCTAATGAGAAGAGTATACAGCTTTTTTGTGTTATTGCTAATGTCAAAGTACATCATATAATAACGTGTACGACGTCAAGTCGTGAAAAATTCTTTATAATGCGAATGCATTAAATGCCTCATGAGGCGTAAAATCCGGCTTTGTCGGCGTGAGCACACGATGTACAAAAAGGTTACACACTCTCGACCTTTCATGGGAGTCGAACCCACTATCTAGGTTGTTAATTAAGGCTACGAACCCACGAGCTTAGGTGTTGATTAAGGAACAGTTAATTAAGATAGAGTTAATAAAGGCACTGGAACCCACGACCTCTGGTGGGAGTCGAGCCCACGACCTTTAGTGTTAATGAAGGTAATGTTAATTAAGACATAGTTAATTAAGACACAGTTATATAGGATAATTTTTTATGTACTCGAACCCACAACCTTGGTGGAAGTGGAACCCTCCAGCTTTGGTGTTAATGAATGCGATGTTAATTAAGGCGCATTTATTTAATATGTAGTTAATCAAGGCACTTGAGCCCGCGACCTTAGGTGGGAGTTGAACTCAGGACCTTTGGTGTTAATGAAGACAATGTTAATTAAGGTATTGTTCATTAACATATGCATAATATAGGCACTCGAACGCACAACCATTGTTGTTAATGAATGTGATGTTAATTAAGACTCTGTTAATTATATATGGATCAATAAAGCAGTTGAACCCATGACATTGGGTGGGTGTCTAACCCCCGAACTTTGGTGTTAATGAAGAGGATGTTAACTAATTTACGAATAATTAAGACAGCTAGTTAAGGCACTCGGACCCATGACTATTGGTGGGAGTCGAACCCACGACCGTTGGTGTTAATGAACATGATGTTAATTAAGGCGCCGTTAATTAGCATATAGTTAATCAAGCCACTTAAGACAATTAAGACACGATTCCCACCTTGGGTGGGAATCGAACCCTCGACCTTTGGTGGGAGTTGTTTAGATTCACCCTTAGGGGCAGTCCAAGAGACAGAAATGAAGAAAACGATATTACACAGCCTGAGCGCGGAGTACTGTGTTACCAAGAATGTATTGTTTAAATAAATAAAGAAGGCGATGCATGCTCTGGAAACGATTACTGATTTATCCGCGCTAGGCACAAAACACAGACGTTTTTTTTTTTTTAAAGAGCACTCTGAGTTCGTGTTACCCCGTTGTCACGTTGGGTAAACAGTGCAAACATATAGCGTACGCCTTGTTCTGCGTAGTTTGGTTTCTCGGCTGTCTTACTTGCCTTTAAGTGGCAATCGACAATTTTGCAGATTGACATGATCATGACAAAGAAAACTACACGTCAACGGCAGCGTCTATTTGCTGGAACGCACTGTAGTACTTGGTTGCAAGCACGTCGTACACCGGTGCACATTTCTGGCACATACCATGCACATAAGACAAATGCACGCTGCCGAGACAGGTGGGTTTTTCGAGGAATCTTGATGGGTAGCACGATCAGCACAGAAGGCACGGACGTCAGGAGCGCAACCCGCTCACATTAAACACACTAACACGAAAGAAGATACAGACGACAGGGGTGTAAGCTGTGCCACAAGAGCAGATTTGATGCCTTCCGACTGACACTGCTGCAACGCGCACCGAAACATCGCACACTGCACATGTGTACCTCGTAGATTGCGTCAACAATATCTGAGGCTAACGACAGCAGGAAGTTATTTAAAATGAAGTGACGGCGCATGTAGCACGGGATTGCGTGGAAGACGTAATTCGCGGGTTTTAATAGAGGTGACCGAAGTGCAAATCGTTCAAATAACGCCACAGCGACGGCTTTCTATAGGGGTAGCATTTTTTTTTAAGGCCATGTTTTTGCTGCCTGCAGACGGCTGAAGCGATTCAACATCGAAAATGTGTCACAGAATTTCTTTCTATGCCAAAGTATATAGCTTACAATGTAAATTTATCTGTGGTTCTGTTTGTCTTGCAACATCTATGCGCAGTTGGGCGCAATACGGCACAAAACATGAGTGTACTGGTTAATATTGTGGGCATCACGGAGGCCATAGCAGCCGCACAATCCACAGATGACGCTGGCCCCATGTGAGCTGTTAGCGGCGCCACCCACCGCCCCGTTCCAAAAGGGACGCTCATAGCACCCATCCATTTAGCCTGCCGCTCTGTTTACGAGTCGGTCAGGTGCGCGAGCTGCAACGATGTGCTTGTGTGATCGTGTGTTCTTGTGTTTGCTGTAATGAAATATAATTCAGTTCGCGTGCGCATAAGTGCCAGAAAATAGCTTGTGTCTCGCTGCAAACTCGCCGTATGTATATATGACGCGCCAGCCAAATGTATATCAACCATGTTCATGCCGTAGGGTGTGTTCCCTTTGTGTCTGGTTGTGGAAAGTTGTGTGCACGTCGCAAACAAATAGCGCGTATTATTAGCGTGCCACAGCTCGTGCACTATGCACCGGCACGTATGCTGAGAGTAACATCGCAGCACTGGCAATTTGGAGGACGCTTTTCGACCACGTCATGGTGAGTAACCGTGCTTGCTAACTACACACGTGTTATGCGTGCTTCTAGTGTGGGCATAGAGTGCCTTGCGAACGTAGGAAAGAGAACTCCCACGAAGATGGTGGAACCTATGCCGATGCTTGCTGGGTGTCAGAATTTAGTTGCGCAAATTTATTGCCATAATGCGAAATTGAAAATTTTCATAGGCGTTTTCTTCCGATGAGAAAGATTACGTTTGGAAATAATTGTGTTGATCATGCGCACCTGTGCGTGAGCTCCCGCTTTTCTGCTGAAGTCGCATGATAACGACTCATCTGCCTCTTGACGGTTTCTTACTGCAATGGCGTTTCCTCGCTTACAAATGAATCGACGCTGTAAATAATCTCTTCTTACAAGGTTTTCGGTTTACAAGCAGTCTTAGGGAAAAAAATGTCAGCATTCAGCTTGCTACTGATACAAGTTTCTTTTGAAGACAAGGGGTGCTGCCATAACTTTCATGTGACTAAACATTACAGAGGAAAGTTGCTTAAAGTCATGAAAGAAACTCTACACTGTAAACGGAAATAGCTCCGAGGTGGGAGTATAACGCTTGTCCTCTAGCGACCCCCCGGTTCGGAGTTTATTATGCTCCGTATGATCGGAGTAGAATTTTTATTCCGTGCGAGCGGAATTCTTGAGTGGAATTATGGGAGTTATTTTTTCTATCTTTTCTTTCTTTTTTGCTTTGTAATGGACGGAGTTTTTTCGAGGTGCAACGAGAGTATAAAAAGAGGCATCGCGTGAGTTTGCGCGAACATATTTACATACAGAGGCAGCTGGTCAAATTTCGAAATATGCACACGATACCGCATCAAATTTGACGAAACTAGTCAATGAAAGCACATATATCATGACATACATAAACAGTTCAGAAACGCCCAATGCAGACATTTGAAAGACATCCCATGAACACGCGATACTCAAAAAGCAACGGTGCCAGTATATATAGCCACGATACTGTGTGCCTCGGAAACGCCTAGGGAGCAGCTGTGCTGTGTTCAGAATTACGACTCACATGCTCGTTCATACGAAATGCGCCTCTCTGATATTAACAGAATACCTTAATCAACAAAAAACTGTTAATTCAGAATAGTGAGAGAAAAAGATTAATGGCGTAAATTTTCACAATTAGCATGCCATTCAATGAGTGCTGGAGCGACTTCGCACACTGCCGGCGTTCGCGGCCAAAAAGTTGTGCGTTGGTTACAGTAAGCAAGAAAAATGTAAGTGCGTCTGCTTCATAGCAAAATTAAATTTTTGAGATATAGTGGTAGCGTAGCAACAAATCATTACGTATGAGCATGACCCGCAGCAGCCGACGTAACACCGAAAATGCGCAGTCATGCATATTATACACCGCACTACTTGCTCCGCGTCCAAGCAATATCTCTCGGTTGTGAATAGGAGCTACATCGCTGATCTCTCGAGTGAATCCTTAAACTCGGAGCCAGCAGGCATGCGTCTAAATCAGTGTCTCGGATAGAGCGTAATTTTAATGCAATATCGGAAGCAACGACGTGACCAAACCTATACGCGCTATAACAATTCGATGCACATCGCTCAATAAGAAGCTTTATTTACAGTACGCATACATTTGTCCTACCGTTTTTCGGGTGAGAATATCCGTTCGCAGATACATAAAAAAGTTGCTTGCACACCGATCTTCCTCACTGGCAACACAGCACCGCAATGAACTTGGGGTACGCCATTCATGTGCGACTAGCACGGACGTCGTCGCTCCAACAGTGGCTGCTGTTGCCATTGGTACGCGGTCCTTTCAAACATTACACCGGAGGTTGTCAGCATGTACCCAAAAGTACATAAAAGTCGTATTTGCCGTAGTGAAGAACACAAGCCAGGGTCACGCAGCACGAAAACACAGTCAGAACCTGAGCCGACATCAAAAGCCAGTGAGCAGCTTCGAGGTATACTTAAGCCTTTTTCCGCACTTGAAAACACTTCACAAATGTAAACAAACCGTCAACCATGAGCACTGCCGACTCCGCCGAATGCGCCCGGTCACTGGCGAGGCGCACAGCCTCATGGGAAGCGCCACGTGACCAACCTCTTTCGACGCAGAGGAGTTTTTTAAAACTCCCTGTCGGAGTTTCACGGGAGAACAAGATTTTTAAGCGGAGTAAAATCGCGTCATGTCGCCCTAATACTCCCGCAGCTAGCCAGCAGAGTGAAACGAGGGACTGGCGCTGTTTTGCTCCCATACATCGGAGTAAATGTTTGAGGAGGGGAGGTTTTAGGGCACATCATCTGTTAAAAACTCCCAGGTGGGTTTATTTTCGTTTACAGTGGTATCGTTATGTAAAGAAACATTTTTCGTAATGCGCGGCTGCTGCGAAGCGCGTGTTCAAAATTGTGCTTTGTTTAAGCGGTCCCTATTATCATGACATTCATCACTGACTTAGACTTTGTGCTCTGTTGGCACCCTGCACCAGCGCAGGCATTGTTTACGTGACTGTTTTTACATGCTCCTTGCATGTGTTCATGATGTGACAGTCTTACTGTGCCACAGCTATAAGTTAACACAGAATGCTTTCTGTAGTGGTGAAGCCGTGACCCACAACAGTGTCCACCAGTTTCCATGGCCATGGCTGCCACAGCACGGCGTGTAATCTGGATGGACGTGTCAGGTATGCAATAAATGCATGTGTTCAGAAAAGTAGGATCTCGGGATCATATGTGGATAAGTTTATCAACATTTTACTTAACGTAGCTTAATAACTAGGCTAAGTATTTATGCAACTTTACTCCACTTGCTGCTTATTTGTGGTTATAGATATTATGCCCACATTATCGTGTTCTGTGTAAAACTTCACCTCACATGTCCTGACGTTTAGTATTTTTCTCGCATCAATCACTTGGCTGCAAGTTAAATTTTATTTTTGCTTATTACACAGTATATTTCTTTTTATTTTGGTTTTTTTTGTTTGAAACTGTGTCCTATACCTGTAGCATATATTTCCATATTTTCATTTGTGCTTATGCGACACACATGTGCATTTTGTCCATGTAAGAATTCGAAGTGTAGTGTGCCGTATATGTCACAGGTCAGAGCACGCAGTGTGCATAGCATTGTTTAACACTGATATTTACAATTATTTCTGTCTTGTTCTCAGAATAACTGCCACTGGAAAATGCACATTTGATGAACTCGAATTTCTTGAAATAAAACAGGAAGGCCACTATTCATTGTGCTGCAGTTACTTAAGTAGTGAGGTGTTTCATGGTAAGCTTCCTGTATATTTTCTCCCTTTCTTCATATTCTTTGTATGCTGCGCCCATTCATGCTGGTATGGATTGTAGCTGTTGTGAATGTGTCTACCGCAGCAATGTTGAAGCTAGTTTGCAAGCTAGCTAGTTGAAGCTAGCCGGCGCTGCGGCGCTGGTCCCTGCATGTAGCGTCTGATAGATACGCTGGCCCTCCGCCCCCACACAATGCAAAAGAATAGCCTTGCGTAGCTCCGAATTGAATGCGGTGGCTCTGGATGCCAGCTAGTACACGTTGAGCATCTGCTGCCACATGCTCCCATGACAATGACGGACGGCCGGGCGTCGGAAGGAAAAACGGTGGCGGAGCAAGCCCGGTGAAGCTCATGGTGGGCGGATACGGACGGCGCAGCGGGGCTGGGGGTACGTTCACGACATCCTCGTCGCCAGTGTGGTGTTGACCGAAGGTGGAAGTCAGACTCCAGCCGTCCCGATGTAAAAAGCTGTTTATTAAACGCATATAACCATATATATATAACGAAGTACAGAAGCGCCCTCTGGGGCGCTTCTGTACTTCGTTAACGAAATTGAATACAACATAGTCGTGTCCACTCGGTGAAACTTGTAGTGTCCGTTTGAGTTTGCCGGTCAGTTCAGTTAATGTAACTTTTCAGGACAAAATTTACACAGGGAGGGATGTGAGGCCATACAATGTGACTTCGGCTAACAACTGACTGTTTACGTTACTGGAAGGATTTAAAAAATAGCACTGGATGTGCGCTTGTGTTGTGCACAAGTTAATTTGAAAGGGAAGGCAGCAGTTGTAATACAAAGGCATAAAATCACGATAAACGCTGTTTGCATAAAAATTATGTAGATAGGTACAGACTAATTTATATCCCTTGTTATCTAGAAAGGACGCCTTTCTTCATGCATTGATAAAGGGTGCTGGCTAACACGTCTTGGTATTTGTGTGGTATGCCTGACTGATTTCTCTAGCCAATTTTCAAGCATAGGTGTAAACGGATAAACAATCTTTATCCGGCCTGAAGCTCCATTGCGACAATGCGGGGCCAAGTCGGATGAGCATACTAGTTTTTGAGTGAAATATGGTGATCTCATGGGTACACATTTAGGCACAGGCCAGTCTGCCCTATCTACATTTGAACGTATGTGAAAGGAATCCAGTCCACAGCAGTTGCGACGCAACTGACCACGGCGGCGGTCAGACCTGTGAAGCAGAAGAGGGTGCTGAGAATCTCTGGGTCCGGACAGGACACAATTGGAATCTGAACTTGGCAACGTTTAACGCTAGAACGCTATCTAGTGAGGAGAGTCTAGCAGTGCTATTGGAGGAATATAATAGGGCTCAGTGAGGTTAGGAGGACAAAAAAAAACATTTACAGTGCAAAAAAGCGGGCACGTCCTGTGCTACCGGGGCTCAGCGAAGAAACGAGAACTAGCAGTCGGATTCCTGATTAATAAGGATATAGCTGGTGACATGCAGGGATTCTACAGCAATAATTAAAAGGTGGCAGGTCTTGTGGTAAAACTTAATAAGATGTGCAAATTGAAGGTCGCACAGGTATACCCACCTACATCTAGCCATGATGACCAGGAAGTCGAAAGCTTCTGTGAAGACGCGGAATCGGCGATGGGTAAAGTCAAAACAAAATACACTACAGTTGGATGATTTCAATGCCAGAGTAGGCAAGAAGCAGGCTGGAGACAAGTCAGCGGGTGAATATGGCATAGGTTATAGGAATAGCAGGGGTGAGCTATTTGCAGAGTTTGCAAAACGGATTAATTTGCTGATAATGAATACCTTTTTTCGTAAGTGGGATAACAGAAAGTGGACGTGGAGGAGCCCGATTGGCGAGACTAGAAATGAAATAGACGTCATACTCTGCGCTAACCCTGGCATCACACAAGATGTGGATGTGCTCGGCAAGGTGCGCTGCAGTGACCATAGGATGGTAAGATATCGCATTAGCCTAGGCTTGAAGAGGGAACGGAAGAAACTGGAACATCAGACGCCGATCAATGAGTTAGCGTTAAGAGGGAAAATTGAGGAATTCCGGATCAAGCGATGGAACAGGCATTCGGCTTTAACCACGGTGTAAGAGTAGGATAGGTGAGCGAACGGAAAGGGAGAGGCACCGCTTCGCGCCGGGAGGATAGTGCAGTAGTTAGCCGGCAGTTCAAGAGAGGGCGCACCAAACTGTGGCCCGCTAATGAGCTTCAGTGCGCACGTGCGCCCTTCGTATTGCCCGCGTAGCGGCTGTTACGCGCCTCTTCCCGTCCGGATGTCGCCTTTGTGTGGGTCGTGTTTGTTGCTGATCCACTGATGACATGGGGAAGTGCTTCGTGCCGTTTTGTAAGACAGGCTACAAATCTTGTGCGGAAAAGTTATCACTTTTCAAGCCACCGAATGACGACGCCAGGTTGGAGGCATGGAGAAGAGCAATCCCGCGCAAAGATCGTGTGCTGCAGCGGACGGACCGTGTGTGCGAGAAACATTTTGCTCCTCATTTTATTCTAAAAACGTGGTCCTCTGAAATAGATGGTCACGTTCTGATGTCAGGGAATAGAAGAGCCGGCCTAACAAAGGACGCTGTGCCTTCAATTTTCGAAGGAGCACCGAGTTACCTTACCAAGAAGATCAATAGTCCTAGAAAAAGAGTGAAGCGGATAGAGAAACCTGCAGCAACTTCTGTGCGTCCCCCGAATTACACCAGCATATCTGAGGGTTCATCACATGGTGTGGAAGCGTGCAAGACCACAGCCACAAGCCACGAAGAGGAAAACAGTGATGGCATTGAAGCTTTAAACCACTCTTCATTCGAGTACTTACTCGACTTCGCATCGAACATGTGCTTACCAAGGTCATCGTGGGCAGTACATCGGATCGATGAAGAGGGGATCAAAGGCGTTCTGGTCATTGATGCTCGCATACTGTACAGTGACGGAAGCTGCTGTGTATTTAATAAGAAGTCTTTGCACGTAAACTTAGACATGGCGGTCCAAGCCTACATTTTCGATAGGCCAGTCGACTGCACAGCAATAGGAATCAGCCCGTCTGTCTCAACAACATCTGAACTTGAGAGCATGGTAAGAACTTTTGACAATGCAAACGTTTGCTGCGGCGGACCAAGTTTAAATAGCTTTTCGTCTGTGCTGCCAGAATGTGCTTATGTGGACAACGAAAAAAAGTGGAGACATAACAAATGCCCGTTATTATCACCTGCAGGTGGCATATGTCGGCCATGCAGTGGCCTCCACAAAACACTGCAATTGCATGCTGATCGACAAATGGCAAGGGCAAAACAAAAGGTACCGCTTCAACGGATCAGGCTTTCTGCTGTGAGGAAAGGTGTACCGTCAGCCCAACTTGAAAGAATCAACGCATTGCGCCATGCAAAAGCCACTGTACTGCGGTCTCGAGCACGACTTTTAGCACGAATCAAATTACTTATGAATCAGTGGAAAAACTGCCAGCAAGAATTCGCAAAAGTGAAAGAGGAAGGGCTCGCAGAGAAGCTAGAAAGTGTTGATTTACCTGCAGCACAGTTGCTTCTTGTAAAGGAGTGCATTGCTGCAGCTAAATGCACGACGAAGCAGAACAGAAGGTACACTGACGACTGGCTGCTGCTGTGCCTTTTGCTAAACATCCGAAGCCCTGCGACATACTCTTTTCTGCGCAGCAATGCCATATTACCTCTGCCATGCGTTTCCACTATCAGGAAGTACATCAGCCTAGTGGGGCTGAAGTGTGGTTTCGACGAAGCGTTTTTTAAGGCCCTTAAAATGAAAGTTGCCCCGAGACCAGCATTTCAACGAAGAGGGATCCTCATTCTTGACGAGATTCAAGTTAGAAAGGAGATCACGGTGAACTCACGAACACTGACATATGCCGGGCTTGTTGACTTTGGTGAGAATAACAGCCAGAGCAATGAGCCGGCTGATCACGGGCTCGTTTTCGCCTTCGCACCGTTCGGAGAAAAATACTTGCAGCCAGTGGCTGTGTGCCTCCAAGGGACCTACGAAAGGGACGCTCCTAGCGCAGCTACTGCTTCAATGCATTGTACACTTAGAAGAAGCGGGCCTTTTAGTTGATGGTGTTGTTTGTGATGGCGCCTCTACTAATAGAGCAATGTGGAGACAGCTTGGAATCAGCGGTGCTCTGGGGCATGTTGTAAATGCCTTTGAGCACCCACTGGATACATCACGAAAGGTGCATGCGTTCGCAGACGCACCTCATCTCTTCAAGTGCATACGCAGTCATCTGTATGACAAAAAAATGTTGAAGAAAGGCGGAAAGTTCATTAATGGTCTTGCTACGACGCCCTGTTTGTAGCAGACACCAAAGACGCAACTGAGCTGAGAGTATGCCCAAAATTGACGTACAACCATGTTAATCCTTCTAACATGCTTAAAATGAGAGTGAAATTGGCAACCCAAATTTTCGGCAATTCCGTAGCAAAATGAATTTTGATTTACGAACGTAGAGGAGCACCCCGGCTGGTTAATGTCGAACCGACCGTTGAGTTCACAATCTTTATGAACAACTTATTTGATGCCCTGAACCGGCGGTTTCCAGGAGAAGGTCTGACTATAGACTGCAATGATTTTAAAGTTCTTGAGAGAGCCTCTGATTGGCTTGACGAATGGGAGGAAGAAGTTACAAAAAGAGAAATTCCTCAAGATCTCTTCCTAAGCCGGTCAACTGCGGAAGGATTAAGGGTGACGCTCAAATCTGCTCGTGAGCTGTCAATCTTCCTGTTGAAAAAGTGCGATTTCAGGTATGTCCTGACCAGAAAAATGAATCAGGAACCGTTGGAATGTTTTTTGGTGTTATTCGACAAGCGGGTGGCCAAAACGAACATCCAACTTTTCCAACGTTCTTGCAACTGTACCGTACGCTGTCGCTTTACTCCCTCCTGAAGCCACCGCGGTTTGGTAACTGTTCAGCTTCCGAGAAAGAACAGTACGGCGTTGTGCCCTTGGCTGACTTAAAGAACGCATATAACAGCTCGGCATCGAAGGAACTGAACAAGCTGGACCAGCTGAAAGAGCGGCTCGACGGCCTAATCGACGAAGGGAGCTGGGAGTGCGATGAAGTGTTTGAGTATGATAATAACGATGCAAGTGTTGTTGAGTGTATAATTTATTATGTTACAGGGTTTGTATCCAGGAAAATTTTCAATCAGACCTCCTGCACTACGCGCAAGAAAGCACTGGAGGGTCAGAAAGGCTCGTCAAAGGTGCCCGAAGCTGAGCTTGTTAATTGCAAAACAAGGGGCAGACTCACGCACCCTAACATGCACCTCTATCGGCTTTTCATGGAAGCTGAAGAACGTTTCTCTAAATACGCAAATCTGGGAGATGCCTACGACAAAACAATTGATGCTGTACTAGAGAAGTTCACTTTCACTTTCCCTTGTACTATCCACAGGGAGGACATTCTCGCCAAGCTACTCCATTATTATATAAAGCCTTCGTATGCGTCAATACTGCCATCAGTTGAAACGCAAGCACGTTGAAAAAGGCCAGGACTTGCGTAAAATGTCCAAACTTGTGTGACCACAAGGAGCCGAGCTGAGTGTACTGTTTGTTATTTTGATTGTATGCACAACAGTCGAATTTAGGTGTTCCGTGTGTAATAGTTTTACAGTGACTACTTTTTGCCTCATGTGTGAAATAAACACATAGGTTTCTACCTGGGTTGTAAATTTTTCTGAGCTACGGAAAACACCCACTATCATCCTCACAGAAATCGCATGCAGTTCTCGCGTAACAGAACTAAGGCATGCGTTCAGCCGCTTTCACACACAGATATTCATTTATTTCCCCATCGGAGGGCCGTAGCCGCTGGATTCTCAAACGCGACTGGTAACTTGATGCGCCCTTCATCTCATTCTTTAGTGAGAAGTAGACGCTGTCTATGTTATAACTGAGAAAAATTGCAAACTATGTAATATTGGCTTGCTTGGTTCCCGCTCCACCAAAGCTTCTTCGTAGCGTTATCTGTCGTCTTGCGCGAGCGTCGATAAAGGGGCTTTACGCTCGGCCTGATCTGCGGACAACTTTTTCAGAGTTAACAATGATTCACAGTAAAACAAACGCCTAAAAAATCAGCTGATGACCGCAAGTTTCCCCGGAGCTGCATACGGAGACGCTGTGCTAGAGCCATGAACGGCGCCGCTACGGGCACAAGTTGGAAGCGCCATCTGTCGAGCGAGAAGGAAGCACAACAGTATAGTCCGAGGGCTGGCGGCGGCGTTCGCTCACCTAAGCTGTCTTTCACCGTGGTTTAGATTAATAGAAACAAAATCTAAAGACCTGCTTGCTCCCGTACAGCTAGGAATATATTTCATGCGTTTTGAATATTCGTATCCAAGGGAATATTCGCAACTGTTAAATGCCTCGTTTTTTTGTTTCGAATACGAATACTAGCTAAAAGTGTAATATTCAATAATAAAATTATTGGCGTATTTTCGTACCCCTATTTATAATGCGTCAGCTTGATCGCTTCAGATGGGACCCTTGATGCAAATTCGAATGTGCGAAGTGGTTTATTGAAACGAGTTGGACGGTATACAGCTGAATGTTTTCTCCCCGCATTAGCATGTTGTCGAGCAACAGATTAAGTGCCTTCATTTCTCACAATGTTCAGACGTATTCTTCAAGCGGCTGGGTCTGGGGTTCCCGAGTGTGTTGGACGGAATTGAACTTTGCCTTAACGAACTTGCACCCGCGCCCCCCCTCCGTGAGTACCCTCGTTATACATTTGCGGTCTAATAAATCGGACATGACGGTGGCCGCTAAAAGTACAAATATTTGGAAACCTCAAATATCAGATTCACTAGAAAATTGAGAATAAGCCACACCTTTCTTGGCCACTTCTGCCATAAAATCGCATTGTCACTTTCGGGAAAACATACGTACCCCAAATCCACGTGACTAGTGCACGATGCGTCGGTGTCTACCAGTGATGGCCGCGACAGCATTGACACAATGCAAAGGTCGCTGTCTTATCACTCTGCCGGACATGCTGTTGGCTGTTAACGATTCTGGTGTTAGTCCCCCAAAATATTGCTGAAGTGAACGTATCTTCAAAAGTCGTCATCGGCGAATACCGCCCGCGTTTGTCAACGCGTTGGCTTGGGTATTTAGCGGTCGTTTGTAACCATATTCGCTCGTTTGAGCGCAATGGTTACAGTTATCATTGCTTGTCTATGGCCAACGTATTTTCTGATGTGAATGATGCACAAATAGCAATTCAAACCACACCGCGAAATTAGGCTTACCTTTGTTAGGCCCAAAAATTGTGACGTCTAACGTCCTGAGACTGCACAGTGGATCATGCTGGACGCTGTAGTGGACGGCTCTATGTATTGACCACCTCTTCAGCATGTAATACTTGATGCACAGTACACAAGTGCTTTTGCATTTCGCTTTCATTGTAATGCGGTTGCTGTGGCTCTGATGGCGCTCGTAATCTCGTGCTTACCAGGGCAACGCCATAGCCACTCGGCCACCTTGGAGGGTGTGAACGAAAACAAGTTATCATACGCTCTGCGTGAAATAAGTGCAAGTCTCATGCCAGGTACCATCACTGCAGCATGCCAGCAGGAGTCACCTGTCCGCGCAGTAAGCGGAAAGACACAGGAAGCGCCGCTTTTCACACAGCAGGCGTCTCACTGCAGGGCTGTGTGACCGTGCCATCCGTGAAACAGCATGCTATGGCAGTGGCAATGGCATATGTCCACGCAGGATCAGCACTGGCTGGCTGGCTACCTATGGCCAATCCAAAATCCACACGCACATTCTGCATATGGAATTTTGTATGTCGGGTCGGTCAAACATGCCGGAAAACTAAGGTGGTATTCTTTTCCGATCACTTTCGGCGATATTTTAACTTTTCCAAGGTTTGGTGTGAATAGTGCCAACGTGCCGGTGTCTATTGGCGATAGTTACTGGCCTTGCAAAGCACGCTGTCTTAGCACACTGCCATGAATATTGTCACCTGTAGAAGCCAGTGCATCCAGCAATAGTCCCCTCGAAAGTGACTGTCTGCGAATACCGGCCCCGCTGTGGCAAATTGCCTGTGCTGAGGATCAGTTTTTTCTTACCAGAATACATAGTTTGAGCTGTGAGTGAACACAACTTTGATTGGTGCATTATGGTAGACCTGACATTTGATTACGTTTCGCTAACCTCAGAAAAACTATTTGGAGTTTAGAATGTTTTTCTTTGTATTCAATAATTCATTAGGTCATTGTTAATTATAATGTGGTTCCACAAAGTAGAGCACGTGCCCACTCTGAAGTCTGCCGTCAGTAGTATTCCAGTTGATTCCAGCCAAGATCACTTAGCCTTCAAGTGAAGATACACTGTCATACGTAGAAGGCAGCTCTATAAAGGGTAGAGATAGTTCTCTGACTGCTCGCATGTGAAAAAAAAATGCTGTCACATATGGAGGATATGAATATACATCATAACATGCGATGCAGCAATGTTGCAGATTTATGATGCAAAGCGTGAAGTAAATATTTCGTGTAAGGTATCGAGAATCTGAACCTATCTGCCGCCGAACAGGAGAAGTTGTGTTTCTGCGACCAGTGGCTACAGCGCACCGCGTGCACTTGCAGGTCCAAATGCTTTTACACACCCTTACATATACGAGTTGTAGCGGTCGCATATTGTAACGCACAGTTGAGTAAAGGAATTTAGGTCGTATACGTTGGGCGAACTTGTGCCCGACAGGTGAGTCTCGCTTCAGCGTGTAGTCTTCTCGCAAGAGTTCCACGCACCTCTTCTTCATGCCCCGCGATGACGACGCGTTGCTACGATCGCACGTGCCTTGTGAGTAAGTACGTTTTGTTCGCTTCACTTCTGGCGTCTTTCCCACGTGGCCGTAAACGATTGGGTGGGCGTCACTGGCGCTCGTGATTTGAGGCACCTTGTGTCAGTATCAAGTTGTTGTTCTTTGCAAGGCGTAGCAGATCAAAAACTGCACTGCGAGACATGCACTGAGACTTCAGTGGCCGTACTACTTCCATACGTTTTTCTGTATTGCCTGCTAAGTATCAATTCGAGTGCAGTTGAAATCTGCTGGATTCCCACGTAACGATCCATCATTTGGAGGGTGAATTTTTCATTTATCGTTCGGCTGTCCATGCAGGGTGCCTCAACTTGGTGGACTTGGCCGTCAGTGAGCGCCTGTCCGAGCCCCAGTGCGAAGGGGCGCGCCTACGCGAGGCGCAATACATGAACCGTTCGCTGGCTAAACGCGGCAACGTCATCCTTGCCCTCTCGAACCGGGTTAGTAAATATCTTTGTGGTTTTCGCTGGATTTATCGGGTTGCGCAATTGCATGCAGTTGCTGATGGAACACCTTTTGGTTTTATATGAAATAACTGCTCTTGTATTGCCAAATGCGTGTGTAGTCTTATTTACAGAATCGGCATCTGTCTAGAGCGCATACAGGAAATAGCTATGTTGTTTCCTGAACTTTTTGCAAGCAAGGGTGTACAAATACCAAGCCAATGGCCTCAGAGATTGATGCACGCTGGCAGGTTTTGTTTCGGCCGTCCCATTCACCACGCTCCCCTGCAAAGTAGCTAAAGTGGCGCGCGCGCCCGGCTAGCCCGAAAAGGCGCTGTTAACAGAGGGTCGTCATTATTACCTTAATCGTCCTTACTTGCGAAGAACGACTGAGGAATATGGAAGAAAGTAAATGGGCTGCGAGAGTGTTTAGGTATTTCTAAATGAAAAGCATTGATTCACAGTGCAGGGACAGAACTAGGAAACTTACCAGCAAGTATGCGGCCTGTAGGGTGAGCAACAAAGAACGTCAAGCGGAAAGTCAGAGGCCGAAATAATCTCATGGGTGGCGGCAATGGAAAAGAAACCAGCTATGAGTAACTACATCAGAGGAGGAAACGAAATCAGGAAAGAAACAGTTTATAACTCAAAGGGAAGCTCATTACTTGTCGAAGCGAGATCGGGATGCCTTGGAACATGCACCCATAAAGCGAGCTATAAGAATGAAGAAGCATGTGCTTGCTGCGATAACGCTAGGGAAACGATGGAGGATGATTTATTAGAATGTGAAGATATCTGCCGAGCTGTCGATTTAGGCACCACTGGCCTCCTTAAAGCCCTTGGTTTCAGCGAGAGCAGCGGGAAAGTAAACATCTCTGCAGTAGAGATTAGCGAGAGGGGATTGTATACGATTGGCGTAAGAAAAGTAGGGAAACGACAAACAATGGAGGCGTACAAAAGTGCACGATAGGGGTTAGAAACATTGGTTATCGGAATTCATCATGGTTTTTACTTTTTTTTCCTTTAACCTAGGTAGGGCATTAGGCAGTATAATACGAAGAGCTTGGTGGCGCAACCCACCGCGCCGTTCTTAAGACAATGTTCGTAACATCCATACATCCTAAAGGGGTCCGGCGCCAGTGGAGGCCGCGGTTGAAGGCAGACCGCACGAGATCTCGGCGTGCACATTGACTTATCTAACGCGATAACGTCGCAAACAATTCGGCGTGGGCAGCGTTGTCCATTAGAGGAAAAATCATCCCAAACCACGCATCCCGTACCATGCAGGCCCTCCATTTTCCGCCAAGTCGTTACTGATCTAAGTGAATTTCCGAAAGCAAAATACGTCACACAATCCGTAAAGTAGACTTGCATACAACCTGCAGTCATGATTGCGTCAGATTGTATTTCGAATACACGAGAAAACACAATTCTGTCACGCGGAAGTTTACACACGGACCACTTTCCCAGGAGGCCAAGCTCACGTTGGAGCTTGGCCTCCTCGCAGAATATGTCGAGGGATCATATACATGAATAGTAACTGCATTGCAATTGCCAAGGATGCTGCAAATGAATTCTTGAAGGCTACGCACTGTCAAGATAAGTAAAATATGTATTTTTTCATAAACGAATATATTCTTATGTCCTAAAGATTGTGCCAAAAATAACTGATACCAATGCTTCCATGTTGTTTGTCTATTTATTAAGAATGAAAATATCACACGTACTTTAGAACTATATCACTGCGAAACCAGCAAAGCAGTGCACGCCGCTGATATGATAAATGTACAGGACGTGAAAGGAATAAGTTGAAGACAAGTATGTTAATGATACTTTGTCATTCGAAAGCCTTGGTTACATTTTTGTACATATGCAACGGCCAGGGAAAAATCTCAGTGACGCTGTCCCTAATTCCTATGTACTGCGCAGGAGCAGATGTCACCGGTTGCGTATCGTAATTGCACCGAATTCGTAGTCGTTTTATACGTTTTATACGTATAAAACGTATACGTACACGCTTTATACGTATTGGGATCTTCTGAGAAGGCTTTCTGTCACTGCCTTGAGCACCGCTGGTGAAATGCTGTGGCAGACTTCAATTATCCTCTCCTTTAAGGCTTCTGGAGTAGTCTTTTCCGTCGTGTATACGTGATCCTTTATATAGCCCCAGAAGAAAAAGTAAGGAGGGTTGAGGTCGGATGGCATTGCCGGCCAAAGCACAGGCCCGTTTCTCCCTATCCATTGCCCTGGGAAAGTAACATCAAGGCTTGCTCGTGCTTGACTGTCGTGCTTGACTGGCCCCGTCGTGCTGACACTACATTGCGTCAAGCTGGGCTAGTGGCATGTTGCAGCAGAAGTCTCCATCCTGCCCTTTGAGGAACTAACATACCTCTTGCCCGTCAGAGTGTTGTTAAAAACATTGGGCCAATGACTGTGCTGTCATATATTCCGCACTAAACGTTAAAAGAACACTGGTATTGGTGACGGGATAGTCCTAGCCAGTGGGGATTTTGCTGACTTCTATAGTGTCGTTGTGGATATTTACTTGGCAATTTCAGGAAACGTTTATCTCGTCAGTCCGGATACTTTGGTGAGAAAGTCAGAATCCTGCTCCTCCTGAATAGTAGTCCAATTCGCAAAGTTGAGTCTCCTTTGAAGATCCCTTCACTCCAGGCATTGATGCGACTGCATGTGATAAGGGCGCAGTTCAGCTGTTTTCAAAATCATCCAGACAATTGAGTTGGACACACCGAGCTGGGCGCTCACGCTGCTGGGATGGGGATCTTTGCGTTATGCGACGGCAGGTGCATGGGCGTCACCACGATATCCAGCTCAATTTCACAATCTTCGCGCCGAAATGTTCTTTCGGGCGCGAAAAACACATTCTCGAGAAAATCCAGAATGATTTCCGCGCGTCGTGGGTTGTTTTGGTTGGTGGTCAGAAAAAATTTCAAGAAGGTGCTGAAGCCCCATAAGCCCTCCCCCCCCCCTTGGCTCTGCCCCTGATATATATATATATATATATATATATATATATATATATATATATATATATATATATATATATATATATATATATATGTATGTATATAGCCCGCAAATTTCGAAGTATGGCGTTTCCAGCCCATGACGATATCTTGCAGATACCTTATACATTACACTTCTACACACCAACGTGAATGTAGCGGCAGCGTGTCTGCAAAACAAAAGAAAAAACTTATTCTACAACACGTAGGCACTGCAGCATGCACTTTGCCCTTCGTACACCCTTAGCCGGCGTTTCCAAATCGGTTAAAACTACCGCCCCTTTCACTCCGTGTAGATGGTCGAACAGCGTAGCTGTGTTAGTTAGGCCGAGTGTTACACCATGCAGGTCAAAGCTCGCAAGCAGTCTGTATTGTAAGTATTTTGTTTCGCAATTCTTTCACCATATTTTCGCATTTGCGTGCTTCGCGTGGGGAGCATGCTTTAGGAGGGCTTCCTATTTTTGCGCGTGAGCTAAGCCCTACGACGAGCCCGTTCACGAGCCAACACTCGCTCACTCTCGCGGTAGGCAGCTTCTTCCTCAGGAGTACGCACTATTCCTGGTCTTCCCAGAGTTGTTCCGCACATTCCATCCAAGCTACTACTAATACGAAGCTCCGTATATTGGGTGCAAGGCCCACCACTGTAGATGAGGGCGCTGCAATCATTTTGGCGATTGACGTCTTTTGTGTTCCTTAATGAGATTTAATGAGAACGTTAATGACGGCATAACCGCAGTCCGCCGTTGTCGGTTGCTTTCGACGTCTCGAGTTTCGTCGGTGGCGCGGTTAACAGCATCCGCCCCGCATTGCTGCTTGCGATTCTTCAAAATTACTAGAAAACTAAATCTGTCCGTCAAATAAGACAATGAATCACTCGTACCCCCGTAAACGCATCCCCATTGCGACGACAGCGTCATTGTACTCTGGAATGAAGAGCGGCAACGGAGCTAACTGCGAAAGACGACTATGACGAATGCGGGAGCAGTGGCGCGAGCACGTTCGCGCGGTAGCGCCATTGGGCGCCAATGAGCCTGCTGTGGAAGACGACGACGCTCGAGCCATTGCTGACGATGATAGTGTCAGCGAACTCCAACAACGACGGCGCAGGGTCCGCATAAGCAGCTTCGCTGTAAAAATCTTAGAGCAGCGCAAAAACATACTTTTCTCGCCTCACCCATTGCGCGCCAGCATTACCAGGTGCGCCCGAAAGACTACGGGGCACATGAAAAGCCCTCGGTCGCGAGCGCCGCGGTATGGAGCAGGAGCCGGACACGCCCGCCTCAGAAACTGCGCTGTCTGCGTGCGATTGGGACGGCCGGAGAAAAACCTTCCGGCGTGCGCCAATCCCAAACGCCATAACCAAATGCAGTATAGACCACTTATAAAACCAGTTGCCGGTGTAATGGAACTGTAAGCGGTACAGCACCACAGCCAAAAACATCCTTTAAAGGCTGCTGCGCACCTGCGAAACACGCATACACACGTATACGAGAATCGAGGTATGGGACCGGGATATTTGCATCCGCGTAAATTTTAGCAACGTAGAAATGTTATTGCCGAGGAACTGTCTTTGCAATAAGCAAAGTAACAGAGAATGAACAAAGAACGGTATAGGAGAAAGTCCCCTATACCCGTCCAGACCTGCTTGGTTATTTAGAATTCTCCTGTGACATCAGACTCCACAGAACTAAATTAAGAGGGCGACCGAAATAGTTTCGCATAACTTCTGGTGCCTAGTTGGATTTCTCGCTTTGATCCGCGTTCGCGATGTTGAAAACAGGGCGGCCGCGATTTGAGTTAACACGATCCGAATGTTGCTCGTGCCACCTGTTCCCTCATTTTCATTGTGGAGGTAGTTCTTGTCCTTTCGAAATGGTACCAAGTCAATGAAATGCTTCACAGCCGCTGTATTGCAAAATCGAAGTTTGGTCGCAGGCTACTGACAAGGCAACGCTGTTAGGCCTACAGCGGGAGTGTCGGGTAGCATGCCGTTGTGGGCAGCTCACCCTTGATGTGTTCGTATCCGTGTACAATGAAAATGGAGATCACTTTTATGGCTCAACTACAGGTGGCACGCTTGAAGGAGAGTTTGGGTTCGCATGTGATCAGCCATAGCAGCTACTGCGAATGCCTACGAAGCTTGCATGTGCACATACCAGTAAACGTTCTCATATGGACATTGGACACAAAGGATAAACGCTCCGAACCGAATATGCGGAACATAACTTACACTGACGCAAGGTGCAGTCAAGGTAGCACGAGCTGTATCTGCACTTGGCAGTGACATATACAATAGAATACGTACGAATAAAACCTCGTTCATACTTTCTGTGAAAGAGCAGGAGAAAAAACGTATAAATGGGAAAACGTACGATCCGAAGTAACAAATTATTCAACGGACTCGACTGTAGTTGACAAAAACAACGTAATGCGAGTCGTACACAGACGCACATCGAACTGGCGGGGCTTCAGTGATCCAAGACACGTGCGCTTCATCTTCCTATTACCAGAGTCCTTCCATTTTTTTTCTGGTCACGAAAGTGCCGCCTCAGTTTCATATAGAGCCAGCGCCCGCCGCTAGAGGCGCAACCATGCATGAGAGGGCATGCGAACGCCGCTACCGCTGTGGTTGTGTGTGGTGCAGCCTCGGTATTCTAGCTTTCTCAACTTCCTCAACCGTCGCTTTAGTTTCACGTAACTATTTTTAACATTGAATATGCTTAAATTACTGCCTGAGCGCGTCTTCTGCCATGATATGAGCGCCCGGGAGGAAAAAAAAAAAAAGCCGCTCATAACATGGAGCTGCTGGCGGTCTCAGATAAAAAAAAAAAAAAGCTGGGATTTTAAGAGCCAAAACCACGATACGATCATGAGGTGTGCCGTAGTGGGGGACTCAGGATTAATTTTGACCACCTGAGATCGTTTAAAGTGCACCTGAATTTAAATAAACGTAAACAAACGTCTGAATGAGATTTATATAGGATTAATGCAAGACAAACTTCGCTACTAAAAGTCTTTAAATGCACCTAAAGGTCTGCAAAGCCATGCCATTTCTGAATGAGATTTAGGTAGGAGTAATGCAAGACAAACATCGCTACTAAATGTCCTTAAAATGCACCTGAAATTAAATAAACTGGTGTTTTGCCTCTCGCCCCCGTCGAAATGCGTCCGCTGTACACGGCCGGCTGGACTCGGTTCACATTTCTACATCATCGCCGTTCGCCTCAGCACTTTGGTGGTCTCCGCTTTTTAATATTTGCCTGAGATTACACTCCGCACATTCGCAACAAAGCGCCAGTGGTCCCACTTTTCACCAGATGCAAACATATGGGCTGTTGCACCGCCGCTTACCAGTAAGTAAGCGCCAACTCCCCGTTGCGCATAGCACGAGATTGTTCGCCGAGCACAGCTGTTCACTTTCTGTTTAACTGTGGCAGAGAAGGACTCCGACTGTGGGCAGTATCTTATAAGGAGATCAAAAGAATGAAATTGTTATTGCAAAGGGCTGCTACCGTAGAATACTTGATGACAAAGAAAAGGAAATTGAGCTGCTCCGTGCGCTTAAGATTTCTCTGCAAAGCGATGCCATTTCTGAATGAGGTTTAGGTAGGATTAATGCGAGACAAACTTCGCTACGAAATGTATTCGGTGCGGCTTTTAGCAACGAATCTAGGCGAACGTAAAGTGTTAGGACCGGCGCAGTTGAAACTAGCTGTATTGTAATTAGGCAATTGCCTTTGCAAACAGTCGTTTAGAAGCGTCAGTAAGCCCAGAACTTATTCACGCTGCTCGTGGTTTCGACGCAGAAACGGCGAGACTAGGTATTTTGGTTCTTGATGCGCAACTATTTACAATATGTTAAAAACTTTATAATTCGATTAAGAAAAGGAATAGAACGTGTTGGTGCAAAAACAACATGCAAGCACGATCTTTCATTTATCATTGAAATAAGCGGGCAGAAATGCAGACAGCAGAGAGGTGTCCGGTCACGAATGGTCCACCATTCACAATGCAAGTTTGTTAAAAGCATGACACTGATATAATAAGCATAAAGAAATAACATCAAACGTGAGAGATATGCATTGGGGGGCAGGAAACAAACATGAGCAAACGAATGGCAATAAATACAGAATACATAATCGATTGTTTCTGTCAACAAGAAAGTCTAAAACATAGACATTTCATAACACATGGCAAAACAACTCTCAAACGAACACAAGTAGCCGCATCACAAATACAGCATTTTTTTTAAATGGCTTGTTAGAGATACCACCATTCTACTTCTTCAGCTGTTACTTGCAACACGTGTTCAGCATCGTTGTCTCACCCCGCCACTTCAACTAAACAGCCCAGCACTCGAAAAATTGCGTAGCGCATGCACAGAACGCACCCGATCACTCAGCTCGTCTCGCACTGCGCACGCGTTTCGGTACGCGAACGATGCCCTCTGTGGCACAGTGGCGCCGCGTCGCGGCACCTTTGGGCAGTATATGAACCTCTCCCATAGCGTGACGGCGGAGTTTCGTGACCAGAAAAAAATTACCGACGATTACGTTACTTCCTAATGCGAAATTTGAGCGCAGCAAATAAGCTGTTTCACCTTTTCGATAGATTGAGGCAAAGAAATCGAGCAACACATGTATGCGCTATCACAGAATTTTTTTTTTTATTTTTCACACGTATTCCTTTAACAAAGACTCCACTAACAGTTCTTGACAGTCATGAAGGAAGCTTTGTGGTCGGAGAAATAGACTGATATATGTTCGACTTGGTACACCAATGCTTGATTCTCAAAGACGAGATCGCGAGGTTGTCACAGCCGTGGGACGCGTTACGAGCGAGAGGAACGGGATGTTCTCCCGCATAAGTGTTAGGAAATTGCTGTTTGTCTTTATGTCAACATTAAAGTCCCCCACTACTAACATCGGTGTGGATCGATGGACGGTTAATGCGAGTTGCAGGAAGTGCACGACGTCTTTCGTGAGTGCGGTAGCGGACTCACGAAAGCGGTATCAGTCGGTCGCTGCTAGCGCTGGGGGGATGAAAGGGGGGGGGGGGGCAGAGCTGGTTACGAGGCCGACGATAACGCCGACGACGACGCGAAACCCAGGAACGGACGCCAAAGAGCCATTTGTGTAGCCAGCCCTCCTCCACAGTCTCTCCTCCTCCCTTCCATCATCCTCCCTCGCCCGGAGAGCCGACAGCGCGCATGCGCGGCGGCTGAGCAGCAGATTCGTCGGCGAGCTGGTTACGAGGCCGACGACAACGCCGACGACGACGACAACGCCGCCGACGACGACGACGACGACGCGAAATCCAGGAACGGACGCCAAAGAGCTGCGCTCTAAAACATGGAAGGACTCTGCTATTACCTTGCGTTTTAACACGGCGACGGGAAACAAACCTAATTGAGTTCGTGGGCGACGCCGGATACCGCCGAAGCGGAACGTGACGCTCGCGTCTCACTGCCTGCAAGAAGGAACGGGGGCGAGTTTGCAATATCGCCTACTAAAAAATGTGCAGTACACTACCAACTGCATTACGCAGTACGCCCCCACGCGTGGTAAAACACTCGGTCCGCTGGAGACCGACCACTCAACGCGAATCGGAGTCCCGGTGCCGCAACGATCCGCACGGCGCTTCGCGTCACGTAGATATATCAACTGATATATACATATATATCAACAAATTGTTGAGTTAATTTGAATCGTACATTTTCCCGGTTAGTACGTTATTTTTATTTTTTAACCGTGTGGATGAGGTTATACTTAGCCAATCTTGGCCAAGCCGCGCGGTTCGTAATTGTATAGTTCTCTTGTTAGCAGCCTTTGAACTAGCACCTCTCCAGACAATGCGCGATTTGGTGGTGTCGCCATGACATAGGTTCCATCCCGCCATGCCCAGAGTTTTGCGCACACCGCAGGCAGTCGCGTCTTCGGGTCGCTGGACTGGTCATGCGCCTGTACTTGAGCCACCCACAGATGAATCGAAGCACATGGTTGACCTGGAAGACATGGTCTCGACAGTGAGAGGGCTCATCGCGGCATGCCGCGGCGACTCCAGTATCTACGCTACAGAGGGCGCCGCTACACACGCACACTTTGCTTCGCTCGGCGCCTGTTACATTACTATAGTCGATTATGGATTATCTGCCTTACACAGTACGTGACACGCATCACTCCGCTTTCCAATTTCAACTATGACATCTACCTGTATTTGCTCGGTGCTGCCTGGAAATTTGACTCTTGCTTAATGGGCGATTGCTCTTTCTGCAGTTACTTGATTTCAACAGTTTTTTAACATGAATTCGGGAATCGCAATAAGTATCTACTGACTCACTGCCTTCGCTCAGTAGTTGTGGCGTTTCGTTTTGGAATGCGAGGATGCACATTCGAGTCCCAGTTGAAGTGGCAACATTCCCACGGTTGTAGTATTTGCAGTATAGAAAAATGTTTTTGTGCGAAAAATGCTTTGGTTCAAACCTGCACCAAAATATCGCCACGGGTACATCATTATCATTTTCGGGTGACCTCTTTTCAGCGTCTAACAAATGTTATCGCTCAGCGCGGGATGCATCGGCATCCATCGGAAGTTTCTCGCATGTTATCGATGTTTCTACCCGTTGTCTATTGCCATCCAATCTTGTGTAATCTGATTGCATGTGCGACGCGAATAATGTAGAATTTTCGGGAAGACACGCTGGCACCAGCGATTACCATGGAACCTTCGATGACCCATTTATAAAAGCCGATGCACTTGACTGGCTTATCAGATTTTCGACTATCGCCGACTGTGTTCGCCGCTATCGTTTTCCTTGAGTGTAGCCTGCTTTTGAGGATGCAGTTTCGACCAATAAAACGATGGTTTTGTCAATCCCTTTCGCTACCTTCTCCACCGTCACTGCTGTTTGACAACAATATTGGGCGCAGGTTAAGAAAACCTCGTGGTGGTCAGAAATAATCCAGATTGCACAACGACCACATCCTTCGTAACTAACTGTTTAGCTTTGGGGCGCTTAAAAACTCCAAGGTATAACTCAGTGGCGTTAAGATATCAACACTTGCGAGATAACATATCAAACGTTATGCTAAAGCGCTATTCTCGAGTGATCACCTTTGGTATACGAACGTTTTTCGGAGATTTCAACTTTCGCTCAATTTGCCATCGTACGCGTCGAAGCATATAGTCACCAGCATTCCTGGCATTGTTGCCAGAACACTGTCGGTAGTATTAGTTATGAAGGGGGGGGGGGCGGCAAGGTTAACTTACCAATTTTGTTAAAATTGGCATGTTGGTTCAAAAGTTGTGTAACTTATTATGAATAAATGTTCTGGATGCCCTATATTATAGGATGCAGGCAGCGTTTTCCATTTTTTTTATGTGTTCATGGATGCTACTCTTCACTAATTTTCATCCTAGAAACAATCTTAGAAACGGTATTCTCCTCGATATTTTCGAAACAATAGTATTTCTAAAAGGGGGGAAACTGAGAACTTGTGCAAAGATATCAGGACACAAGAAGTGCCGAGTAAAAGGCTCATTCATTCTTCTCTCCTATCGCGCAGATAATAGCCAAGCTTGCCGATCGACTTCTTTATGCTTAATTCAAAGCAAGCATAATTTAAATGTGCATATTTCTGCCCAATTACGATTTTGGCCACTCATCTCCTCCTAAAAGATTGCCGCTTGTTTAAAGATGCAATGTTGAGACCCAGCATAACAGGTATTCCGACTCTGACAGGCTCTTTTGTCTCTGCCCTGCAGGCTGACCACGTGTCATACCGAAACTCCAAGTTAACGCACCTACTGATGGACAGTCTAGGTGGTAACAGCAAAACATTGATGTTCCTCAACATCTCACCTGACGAAGAGAATGTCAATGAGACAATCAACTCGTTCCGGTTTGCCACCAAGGTAAGCCTCGCTGTTTCGACTGCTGGAGTATGGCCTCGAAGTTCGCGAACGCTATAGCTGCAATATAATGCATGACATACTGTGGCTACAAGAAAGTCAACCCTCCCCGCCCCGGAACTTTCGTATATATATATATATATACATATATATATATATATATATATATATATATATATATATATATTGCTGTCTCACCCTTTACCTCCTGTAGACTGCCTAAGCACGCCCACATGTTTTGCACACCGGCTATGGTGGATGAGCTAGGCTTTCCTACGGTAAAAAAGTACCGATATATCTACACGCAAGCAATCCAAGTGCATCTATATGTCTAGTTCTGTTTTCCGATCAGGTGGCTCTGAAAAAAAATGGAAATACAATTGAAAGTGTAAGTAGACAACCAGGAGTCACCAGGAAGAAAGTTGGAGAAACAGCGATAGTGAATTGGATGCAATGAATAGTAGCAAAGACCGCGGAGATTTACATGAATGAGAAGAAATAAGAAGGGAAAACCTGTATGATAACACCGAGGGAAGTGCCTTGCTATTTGAGGCTGTAGTTGGTTGCCTAAGGGCAAAATATACCGGAGCAAATATTCGCAACTAGATGAGGTGTGTGCGCGCTGCAGCAGAAATCCGAGCACGTCTTAACGGAATGCGAAGGCATTCGCCCTGTGAAATCCGTAGGTAACATACACCTTCCAGAAGCGCTTGGATTTATAGTAGACAGAAGCGTCGACTGGTAAGCAGCCGAGATAAGCAAGAGACGTTTAAAACGTTTGAGGCGAAAAAACGGGGAAGAGATTGATACTACCGGATCTGTTACAGGCATAGGTAGCGGTACAAGGTATATAGAGAAGTTTTGAGGTAGTGGAAAAAAGAAAGTGGATGTGTACAAAAGTGCTATAAGGAAAAATATGCAAAGCATACCTAAATCAATCACGCATGCTCGGTTTCTGGATGCCAATAAATAGTCATCAACCTTGGTGGAAACATACTTAAAGTCGGTGACAAGGAAAATGGCGTGAGCGTCGTCTCGGGGTGGCACACTGAGTCGACGCTAACGCCTTCCTGCAGGACGACATATAATCTCGCGTGGCACTTCGCTGGGTAGCAACCCTCACAGGGCACACAAGTCACGTGTTCGATCACTTTTTTTTGTGTTTGATCACGTTTTATAATGATATAACATGGTGAAACCTGGCACTTATGCTAAAGCGAACGACGAAACGAAGGCTTTCGTTCACCGCAGAGTAGTACTGCATTTTTCCTTCGAATTGAAGCTGCATAGTTGCTATTTTGTAGCCAATAGAAACATGCGATTATTAGTTTTTATTTTTGTGACAAATCCACTGGGCCACCCTGTCACTCACTTCGGGCAAGAAACGCGCGGAGTCCGTAGACTAAGGAAGGGGCGGAACATGGCCCAGATCTACAGCGCAGAGCTGCTATGACTGCGACACCAATGCGTTTTGTTACCCTATTAGAACCGGGCTGTAATGTGTCCTCATTTGCTGCTACAGGGCAATTGCGCGTCATAAATCAAACCTGCCGCAAGGAATTACGTTAGTGCTGCACCGCTGAAAAAGGTTAATTGAAGAAATGCATATATACAGCATAAATTTCTACTCCCAGTGTGCAGGGCTTTAGTGGAAAACGCAATAGCTATGGCTATATAACAGTGCGAGGAAAGCCAAATGCCTAGCACCCCTGCAGCGCTTTTGTATAAGGAAAGACCCTGTCAACACATAAATTACTAACGTGACTAAAGATTGCATCGCCGTCAAACTGTACTGCGTATAAAGTGGGGGAAGCAGTGACCCAGTTGGAAATTTTTCTTGCACAATAAGGCACATTCAGTGAACTTCCCTAAAAAAATTATTGGTGCCGCTGTTTAACGCGCTATCGGCCATATTTTTTGATCACTCAGAACAATGTGCCATTTACAGCAGGCTACGTAGCAAGTGCATTTTTTCTCAAATTCAGAACCACTTTTAAATTTGTTGCATGTCAAAGCACTTCTAATTAAGTGCTGCCTATATAACATAATAAAATGACAGTGAAGAAAGCAGAAAGTGCTTTAAACTTCAAACCTGCCCCAGTTGTTCCTTGATTCAATAAGAGATACATCAAAAATAAAACATTGGACAATAATAGGTGGGGGACGTGATAGTGTAACTTTTCTCAATTATTTACGAAAACATTCTGCACTCCTGAAATTAGGCGTAACTAAACGATTTCACGTCTTGCCTTGGACTGAAATTTTAATGGCAGTAAGGTAGACAAACATTTGCTGCCAGCAATATTTTGGGAATGCACTTCAACAAGCCTGGTAGTTAGCCCCAGCATTTTAATTGTCGCATTACTCGCAGCCTCGTGGCCATGCAAGTCGGAGGGTTGCAATTCACGGCCTGCGCATTTGGCTTGAAACTGCCAGTTTGCAATGTTATCCAAACATCACGAGCAATGTTCCATCTGGAATTCAAAAGTGGGTTCTTCATTATGTGCACTGGTTGCTGAACTTTTCAAGGAAGCCCTTGCAATTTAAATTAATATTTTTGCTTGATTAGTGTTTCTTTACACTGGTACTAATATGAGTGGAAGTAAAAAAGTAAAGGGACTTCTGCAATATCTCGCACTAGGGTTTGGTAACACTACTAGTATCCAGCGCTGAACTACTGCAACACTTCCATGGAACGTGTCACTCTTACTCCCGCTTTAGCCGTTAGAGTAGCCGACCGTTAAACTTGGCAGCACCACTGTCGATCTGCACCAAGGAGGAAATGAGGGCATCGATTCTCTTTTTGTTTGCAGAAGGTGTTAAACCGGCTGAAATTACTCGTCGAATGCAAGTGCAGTATGGTGACAGTTGTTCATCGCGAAGCAAGATCTACGAATGGATAGCGTTTCAAACTGGAAAGAACTTATTCATGGGACGAGGAATGATCGGGCAAGAAGCCATCGACGTCATCAGCTGAGGACAATTTGAAAGTCGTTGAGGGTACGGTGCTGAAAAGAGACCAATCACAGTGGACGAAATCGCAATACTTTACGTATCGATTGGGGTTCAGCGTAAGGAGTGTAAGGAGTTCAGCGTAAGGAGTGTGCAATGGAAGCAGGTGGTAACTCCGTTAGGCAGGATACCAGTAAACTATCGCAGCAGACGAAAGATCTGATCAAGAAACGCCAATGTATGAAAGCCTCTAATTCTACAACTAGAATAGAACTGGCAGAACTTTCGAAGTTAATCAACAAGCGTAAGACAGCTGACATAAGGAAGTATAATATGGATAGAATTGAACATGCTCTCAGGAACGGAGGAAGCCTAAAAGCAGTGAAGAAGAAACTAGGAATTGGGAAGAATCAGATGTATGCGTTAAGAGACAAAGCCGGCAATATCATTACTAATATGGATGAGATATTTGAAGTGGCTGAAGAGTTCTATACAGATTTATACAGTACCAGTGGCACCCACGATGATAATGGAAGAGAAAATAGTCTATAAGAATTCGAAATCCCACAGGTAACGCCGGAAGAAGTAAAGAAAGCCTTGGGAGATATGCAAAGGGGGAAGGCAGCTGGGGAGGATCAGGTAACAGGTTTGTTGAAAGATGGTGGGCAGATTGTTCTAGAGAAACTGGCCACCCTGTATACGCAATGCCTGATCACCTCGAGCGTACCGGAATCTTGGAAGAACCCTAACAATTATCCTAATCCATAAAAAAGGGGACGCCAAAGACTTGAAAAATTTTAGACCGATCAGCTTACTGTCAGTTGCCTACAAACTATTTACTAAGGTAATCGCAAAAAGAATCAAGAACACCTTAGACCTCTGTCAAGCAAAGGACCAGGCAGGATTCCGTAAAGGCACTCAACAATAGACCATATTCACACAATCAATCAGGTGATAGAGAAATGTGCAGAATATAACCAACCCTTATATATATATATAGCTTTCATTGATTACGAGAAAGCGTTTGATTCTGTTGAAACCTCAGCAGTCATGGAGGCCTTACGGAATCGGGGTGTAGATGAGCCGTATGTAAAAATACTGAAAGATATCTATAGCGGCTCCACAGCCACCGTAGTCCTCCATAAAGAAAGCAACAAAATCCCAATAAAGAAAGGCGTCAGACAGGGAGATACGATCTCTTCCATGCTATTCACAGCGTGTTTACAGGAGATATTCAGAGACCTGGATTGGGAAGAATTAGGGATAAGTGTTCATGGAGAATACCTTAGTAACTTGCCATTCGTTGATGATATTGCCTTGCTTAGTGACTCAGGGGACCAATTGCAATGCATGCTCACTGACCTGGAGAGGCAAAGCAGAAGAGTGGGTCTAAAAATTAGTCTGCAGAAAACTAAAGTAATGTTTAACAGTATTGGAAGAGCACAGCAATTTACAATAGGTAGCGAGGCACTGGAAGTGGTAAGGGAATACATCTACTTAGGTTAGGTAGTGACGGCGGATCCGGATCATGAGACGGAAATAATCAGAAGAATAATAATGGGCTGGGGTGCGTTTGGCAGGTATTCTCAGATCATGAACAGCAAGTTGCCATTATCTCTCAAGAGAAAAGTGTATAACAGCTGTGTCTTACCAGTGCTCACTTATGGGGCAGAAACCTGGATGCTTGCGAAAAGGGTTCTACTTAAATTGAGGACGACGCAATGAGCTATGGAAAGAAGAATGATGGGCGTAACGTTAAGGGATGAGAAAAGAGCAGATTGGGTGAGGGAACAAACGCGAGTTAATGATATCTTAGTTGAAATCAAGAAAAAGAAATGGGCATGGGCAGGACATGTAATGAGGAGGGAAGATAACGCATGGTCATTAAGGCTTACGGACTGGATTCCAAGGGAAGCGTAGCAGGGGGCGGCAGAAAGTTAGGTGGGCGGATGACATTAAGACGTTTGCAGGGACAACATGGCCACAATTAGTACATTACCGGGGTAGTTGAAGTATGGGAGAGGCCTTTGCCCTGCGGTGGGCGTAACCAGGCTGATGATGATGATGTGGTTCAGCTTATTAGATCATGTACGACAGGCTAACGGTTAACGTTCGGCCACATTCTGCCAAACGGACGGTCGAAACAATAAAGGAGTTTGGTTTCGAATCACTCGAACAGCCGCCATACAGTCCAGACCTGGCTCCAAGAGATTTTTATATGTTTGGACCATTGAAAGAAGCGCTCTGTGTTATTTGCAACCGATGGAGAAGTCATTGGTGAGTTGTAAAATTGGTTACAGGTGCAACACAAAAGCTTCTTTCTTGACGGAATAAAAAAAAAAAAACTAGTGGAACGTTGGGCAAAGGCGTTAAGTGCAGGGATATTATGTAGAAAAATAATGCATGTTGCAGTTTTCTATCAGAATAAATGTACCTTTTCTCAAGTCACCTTACTTTTTCACCTTCCTTCGCGTATTTGGATTTTATCCCAAAAAGATTAAGAGGAAGCTTTAGCTCGGGCCCAACTCCGACGCGGCCTATTCAAATACATGTAAAAACGCAAAAACGTTTTTCTGAGATAACCCCTGGACCGATTTTAATGAAATTTGTTGCATTTGAGAGAGAAAGTTAAATTCTAGTGACTGTTCGAAGCGGAATTTTGATTTAGGGCTTGAATTTTGTTGAAAGGATTTTCAAAAATTCAGACGTTTGAAAAAAATAGAAGCACGAAGTTTACAAGCTAATAGCTCTACATCAAAAACAGATATCGCAATGCTGTAAACAGCATCCATTAGCCCATTCAAAGCGGACAAATTTGATATGTCATTTTACATCTTACGTGAATTTGTTACGTTGTTTACGAGGGTTCTGCAAAAGTTGTAATTACACATTGCTACATTTTTTGAGGTTCACGTGTAACATATTAATTTTGTCCGCTTTAGACGTGCTATCAGGTACAATTCACAGAATTGCGATATCATTTTTTCTTGCTGAGTTACGGAGTTGTAAACTCGATAGTTTCGTTTTCTAAAAATTTGCGATTTTTGCCAGGTTTTTTGACGACCTAAATCGAAAATTCGAAACCAACAGTCACTAGACTTTAAGCTTTTCTTTTAAATGCAGCAAACCCCGTCAAATTTGGTGCAGTGGTTGCCTAGAAAAACGAATTCTCCTTTTACATGTATTTAGATAGGAGCACCCGAGCTAAAGCTTCCTCTTAAGCGCCCCACGGAGCTTGACCATAACGGTAATCAGTTTCGTATATTCCATGCAAGGTTTTCAGGCATACATAAAGCTAGTCCCATCTGTTCTTATTCCAAACCTTCCATTAGCCCATTCGATTTGTAGAAAAGAACGTTCACCACTTACAAACGATTAATGGTGGATTTGGATATTCACGCAGGGCTAATGGCGAATGCGGAATAGAAAAATTGGGCTAGCTTTACCTCAACCCAATCATCTTGTTGAACACCATCTGCACGTATAGTGTTACAACCTAGCCACATAATTTTAAGCGCATTTTGGCACAGAAGTTTGCGAATTGTTTTCACTCTTTCCTGCGGTCCTTCTGTCCTGCACAAGCACATAGGCTGAAAATAGGCATTCACCAGAGATGACCTGTGATTGACACATTGAGTGTACCAGGATGCTTCAATAGTTTTGCATCTGGTCATCAAACACCCCCGAAATATTAATATAGGACATAAGGTTGCAACAGAGGCGCTGGCGTAAGGTAAGCTGATATTCAATGTAAACAGTGAACAGTGTCAATACAGGGCCAGGAAGTACCTCACGTGAAAAAAAATACCTTTGTATATGGATAAATGAAGGCGAGACATATCTGGAAACACTGGAAAAACTAATAACAGCAAAGCGAAGATAAATACGGCCATAATGAAACAGTGCCATGGGGATACAATGCGTACGAGGTGCTCCGGGGTATGTGGAACGGCGTAATGGTTCCAGAACTTACATTTGAAATGAGGCTGTTTGCTTGAAATAGGGGGTGCAATCGAGAATCAATGGCAATCAAAGGTCAGTGGGATGCCTCACATTGCGCGCTCACGGGAAGACTACCAATGAAGGTGTGCACGGTGATATGGGCTGGGCAAGATTTGAAGCAACGGAAGCTCAGAGTAAAATTGATTATGAAGAACGACTTAGGAATATGGAAGAAAGTAAATGGGCTGGAAGAGTGTTCAGGTATTTGTACTGGAGTTACGTTGCGTATTATGAGCTAGTGTAGTTAGATTACATAGTAAGTTAGGTTAGTTTGACGATTCGTCTAGTAATTACCAATTTGGCTAGTTAATGAGTTGGCTAGCCTTAGGTGAGCTGTGTAACTGGTAATTAGCTGAGAAATAGTGTAATAATACTTTGTTAAGTAATAATTTACTAATAATCAGTAATAAATAA
Source organism: Dermacentor albipictus (assembly GCF_038994185.2). Taxonomy (NCBI): domain Eukaryota; kingdom Metazoa; phylum Arthropoda; class Arachnida; order Ixodida; family Ixodidae; genus Dermacentor; species Dermacentor albipictus. The sequence continues at coordinate 783,569 of NW_027225568.1, forward strand.
TAATTGGATAATTGGAGATTGGATTGATAAACCGTTGGTTAGCAGTGTTAGTTTGATAATTGCCTGTTTCTGGTTAGTTTCTTAGCTTGAAACGCCGTTTTTTTCCACCCAATTGCATAATAATAAAAATAATAAGAGTGCTGAATGAACTTAATCGGTAGCCGGTTTTTAACTGTGGACTAGTCTAAGTGCACTATTTGAAATATGTATTAAAGGGAAGCTGAAAGGTTTTCCAGAAAAAATGAGCGAACATGTGTACATAATGGTTTTCAACCCTCCGAATTCGAATATCGTATCGAAATTGAGCGAAAGAAAGCGCAAATATATTTTATTTCTACGAAAAGTGCAGCAGCGGACACGCCCAGCTCGCGCGTCTCGTTTCCGCCTGTGATTGGTCGGGCGACCCGTGACGTCAACTTTAGCGACCGACCGCTGCCGCTCCACATGAAGCGCCGTGCCAGGTAGTTTGGTGCCGTAGTGGAAAATTAAGAGGTAATAGAAAATTTAGAGAGACTGCGTTTTTCTGAAGAGTTCGGCGTTGCTCCCTACATGTACGAGCCGATAGCAAAGAGCCGGCCTCTCGAAGGAGCAAACAATGCTGGTGCGAGCAGTGCTTTCGACGAGAACGAAAGCGAAGTCTTGGGATCTCCTCGTGTTGGAAATGCTCTTTGGTGAGTATGTTTTTTGCAAAGCGATCTAGTGATCTCGCCGATCTTTCGCCGATCTAGTGAGCTCGTTTCCGGTCAAACAACTGCAGTGTTGTGTTCCTGCATGCCTCTCGTGGAACGTAAGCGGGGATGCGATCGTCGGCATTTGTGCGCTGTCCAAAGCTGTCGGCAACCTACAAAGACGGTTCAAACGCGTGAAAAGCTTCCCGGTTCATGCAGTACGTGTAGTGACCTTCATCTGTGCGCCATTCGCACACTACTCGTAACCGAAGTCGTAAAGGCGGCGAATTCCGTCGGCTACGTGAGACGGTCGGTTTCTCGCTGTGCGCGAGAGACGGGGGGAGCGTAGCGTCCTGGCGTGCGCCGGCTTTCCAGCACATGCAAACTGTACATTTGCACTGCGTTATGCTATAGCTGCATGCAGGCTGTTTTACAACACACGTGCAAATAGAAAATTCGCGGCGCTTTGCGACGAAACCTGCGTCGAGGGCGGGAAATAAACATGCACCTTCCGTTCAGCGTGCTAACATGAAGGAGCTCGCAGTAAATCAAAATCCAGGTTTGGGCGAGTTCGTGTATTCATAAGACCTTCCAACACCAGTTATCATCAGTCAGTCCGCACTCGTGCCGTCTTTGTTTTCGTTGCTGCGATCTTTTCGCGCTGCGTTTAGAAAGCCTGCTAATGGAAATTCTGGTGATAATCGTCGTCACGGAAGTGGTTGGAGCACAGCAGTGTTGTTCTTGAGGGCTTGAAATTCTTTCGCTTTACAGCATCCTCCCACTTCCTTAAAAGCTTCTTGCCTTGTGGGAAGCAATGGAAGACAACATCGTCGCGGCCGCTGGTGTTCGTGCAACCGTAGGCTGCACAGAAAGATGGCATGATCGGCCCACCACATCAGTTGATGCTGCGCACGTTGACCACCACTCTACATAAACACAGACGCACAAACAAAGAAATGCAGGGTCGATCGAAGCAGATTACGACGGCACGCACGCAGAAACAAGCACGGTCAGGCACGGTCGCGCAGGCTGCGAAGGAGCAAAACACTAAAGTTGACGTCACAACACCGCGGTTTCTGGTCTCCGCTCGCATCGTCAGCGTCAGCAGCAGCGCGCGGCATTCGACGGGGGGCGGAGCTACAGCGCAATTTCAACCGACGATTACGCCGCTCCTATTTGAAAACAAAAACCCAAATTTGACCTACATGGTTTATAAGGTTCCCGCATCCGTATATGAGCGTCTTATTGAATTCGACAAACTCTTCAGCTTCCCTTTAAGTCGCTCTTGTGAACGCGGTTGAAACTTGAAACAGGGCGTTGTAGTTTTTCGAAATTGTTCGCGTTTAAGTTCTGGACACTGTACAAAAACAGGGCAGCGATTTGCACGTTGTGTCTGCAATATTCACACACCGACAGAGGCTGTTGACCCTTACGCCATAACGAGCGTACGCATAGAACACCTGTGGCGTCCGTTCGGAGTCTGTTCCAGTCCACCTTGCACTTGCGCCACGGTGCAAGAATATTGTTCTTACACCGTGACTTGCGCCAGCGCCACGGTGCGTCTACTGCGGGTGCTATATATATATAGGGTGTGCTGACCAGCCAAGTGAGAAAAATTTGGTGAACGCCAATTTCAGCATAAAAATGTGTTTAGGCCCATTGAAATGTATGGGCGGCAAGCCAAGACCCTCGGTCGGGATCTAATAGATAAAAAAAAAGAAAGCTGAAGTCGAATTAATGGAAGTCTATTCTGCTTAGATTGACCTTGTTGCAAGTGTAACCTAAATTTTTCACCAAAGTATTCCGTCTTTATTGCCTAATTTATTGGACGTGATAAGTTTTTAACCGAATTTTCTTCTGATGTTTTGTTTGTCACTCAAATTTTTACTGTGACACTTGGCGAAAACCTGGAAAGTCAGGAAATATTCTAATATAAATTTGCTACACAACTTGCGTTATATGGGGCCCTATAACGTAAAACTATTCCAATATGTTTCTATTCCAATCTCCTGACGTCAAATTTGCGTAACCACCGACGCAAGCACCGGGCGGTCACCAACAGGGTTGTCTGTACAGACCAATCAAACACCCTCCTCGTTCATAGGTCCCTTTTGTTTGCTTGAAAAACGAATAAAATTGCCTGCACTGAGTGGCTTGTCGTATGTAATTGGCTGACTAGAGGCGAGGAGAACGCTCAAGTGGAGAGGGATTCACTGGGGCAGAGCCAGTGCACTGAAAATCGATAACTGGATGAAGAGGGTGGTGCCGGCGTCTGCGATTGGTTGGCTTTCCCTTACTTAGCTTGTGGTGGCTGGTCGAAAATTCCGGCGGCATGCAACGGAAGCTTAAGAATGACGCTAAAATGGACCCTCAGCAAAGAAGAGTTGGCAGAATGAGGTGGTAAACGTGCAGAAAGTGCTCGAAAACGTCACACGGCCACGCAAGAAGTCTTATTATACGCAAAAACACCCATGCTCTCCAGCAGGTGCGAGTAGCCAGCGTCTCAGCGATCGGCGGCAGCCATCTTTTATTCCTTTCGGAACGGGGCAGCCTGCAGCCATTCCGAAGGAAATTCAGTTTTGTTCGGCATATTAATGCATCTTTATCGCGTACACGTCACTTTGACGCGGTGAGATTGTGCGGTTTTGTGACGTCGCGTGACAGGCAGGTGAAGTGGGTGCAGCCTGAAAACTCTTTACCAATAGCCCAGGGCTAATGGCAAAAAGGGGTCGAATCAGAAATAACTGTTTTTCTTTTCTCTGTCAAATCATGCATAACCAGTGTGTACACATCATATCAGATGGGGAGCTATCGCGGTTTTCGTGACGTCGCGTGACAGACAGGTGAAGTGGGGAAATTTCGACCAATCGTGGAGGGCTGATAGGAGAATTGGAGTAGAAAAGTTTGGAATAGTTTTGCGTTATAGCGCCCATGGTTCTTGTATTTGTCATGGAATTGTATTTTCTAGGAGTTTGTTTATGATTGGCATCTGTAAAAACTGTGGCCATTGAAGAATACATTATGCATGACAAGTGCGCATGCACCTATGTGCAAAGAATAATTCAGCTTTTTTTTCTCCGCTTACAGGTAAACCAGTTCCACAGTGGGACCACCAGAAAAAAACTTGAAAAAGAAAGGGAGCAAAGGCGGTCAAGATAAAGAGTATGTTGCTGCTTCCCGGGCGTTCATCGCTTGCTTTTACTTTTTAGCTCGATGCTCTGCATCATTAATTTTAATGCCTCCATATGTCGCGCTCAAATCTTGTGTAGATTTCTTGTTTAGATCTCCTCTCCAATGGCACCGGGGCTTCCCCCATGTGCAGCATATTTTACTTATGTTTTATCTTGGCAGAGTGAATAAGTAAAGACTTTATTGGAAAACAAGCTATTGACGGGTGGCCTTGTGGTTAGGCAGCCACGAGCCCTTGGTCCCAGGTCGCTTCTTCAGCTCTCTTCATGACCTTGGTCTGCAGGTCAGGGTCGGAGCTGAGCAACACGGCCTCCCACTGATCAGTATTACTTATAACGTGAGTTGTGATTTTCCGCTGTGCACGACCACATAATATGGAGCAGATCCGCATTTTTTCTTACAACGGTTACATATATTAGTGTACTGATGCGGGTAGTAGTAGTGATAGGCTACGTGTTTGGGATAGGTGTTCGTCTGCAGTCGTCTCCGAGCTACTTGTCGCTTGTCAAGCGATTTGTGTGCAGGTGGGTACACTGCACTTGATAACCTGTAGTGCTGAGCTACGATGCCTGAGCAATGCTAATCTACAATATCAGCAATTGTTCACCACCAATTGCCGGTATTTAACTACCAGCTTTTAAAACATCCAGCATATATTTTTGTTTCTTCTGGCACGTAACATCACCAGATTCGTCAGCCCTTCTCTTTCGAGACAGGGGTGTATCCTTGCCATGTCCATCCTTCTTAGGTACATTTTTTTCAAGTATGTTATTGAATTCATTTTCTTCTGTGCTCTTTTTATCAATAATAGAATTGATTCTGTTAAGTCTCCAACCAGTTTATGTCGACTATGTTTAGTATGTCATCGACGTCAAGGTGTCGCGCTACTGCCTTCAACTTCATGCACCATTTTTTAACATGGTGTGAAATGGCATCAGGCGGGGTTGATTTGTGGACATGAATTTCACCATATACCTTCCGAACACTGCTTGACACTTTGCGTTCGCGGTATTGCGAAGTACCGACCTCCTCTGCTTGGTCGCTATATGTAGAAAAAACATCACTGGCTGTCGGGCTTTTCATAATAGGGGTGGTGCTGACTATGATGATTCATCGTTTTGTCCACACTGAAATAGTTCCGGCCACTCAATTTTCTCTGGCCTCTCACATTCTTTTGACCAGAATCCACCTTTGTCAAATCCAGGAGACGCCTGTCCACATTGAAACAATTCCGAGCTACCAAAAATCTCCTCGACACCACTGTCACATCCAGTTACTGTAGTAGGCGTCTGTGCCTTGCCAATTACCATCTGCTGCTGATGCATCCAAAGTTTCCCGAGCAAATCGTATTGCAAACCGTTGTTCATGGAATAGCCACATGGAAATACCCCACCGTGGCATCAGAGACACTCGCTCAAAGTGCCACTTTTTGTCATGCTTTCGAGCTCTGTTTGAACAATAACATCCATGCCAAAACTCGATGTTAAAATTGAGTTCGTGCACCTCAATCCATGCGAGACTTTTGTTAAAGGGTTGTGATATAAGCAGCAATACCATCATGCAGCCTGACACTGCCCATCATCAACACGACTTCTTCGAGCTGCTTAAACTTTGACAGCAAGTTTAAATAATAGTCAGCATACATGTCATCGACACACTTCTCTTCCTTTACATTTGTAAAGTCTATTATTTTTTTCAGAGCTGGAAGGAGGTTGAATTGGCCCTTTCAAGGATGAATCGATTTCAAAATGCCTGACATTCTCTTTACCGATGGCATCGAATTGTGCCTTCAATAAGCCTACCTGCTTATGAAAAATATGTCCACGTACAAGGAAGCTCGGTGTTTTATAAATGTTCCGTTCGCGCGCACACGACCTACTATTAAGTGCTACGATTTTTTCTTCTAGCGCTTTTTTGATCGGCAGAGTTTGGTCTTTTGCACGACGGCACTGTTAAGGACATTGTTTTTTGTCGCTAGCAGAACTTCGCTCAAAAGAATGTGTAATTCTCGGACATAGTTGTATGCCAACATGTCGGCAAGAAGTTCCTTGAGTTCACATCCCATGGGACATACGGTAAACAATCTCAGCATTTCAATTGGATTGGCAGCCTCATTGATGTATGATTTTCGCCGCATGGAATTTTTAGGCGTTTTATGAAAAAGTGTCAAATCCTTATCTTGCCACATTACACATGTGCATGCTCAATGTAGAAGTTCTATCCGCGACGCATGCTTCAGATAACATGCCAGTGAAACGCTCAGGTGTTCGAGATTATTGGTTACAAATTTGACATTTTTCAAACCTGAAAGCAACGGGGTGCCAATGTCTGGGTTGTTCACATAATAGTCCATAACATGCTCATAGCAATAATGCATATCTACCTCTTTAGTATAAATGTACACATTCCTTTCCAATTTACTGTATTTGACACTAACACCGGAAGGTATTATGCAGTGTCCGTTCACTTTTTGAATGTATGTCTCACAGCTTGTGAACTGCAGTTTTTCCTACGACGGCATGGGCGTTTCAAACATTACAGCTTTGTTGTTTGCATGGGTGGAACTACGCCTCGTTACGATGCGAATTTCTTGAATGCATGTGTACATTTTCATTATGCCATTTACCAAGGTATAATAGTTGTCCGGAGTGTCATTTAATTTAAGGGTAATTGCAAAGTGCCTACAGACTTGAGGTAGTGCTCCACCACTAACCTATGTCTGAGTAAAATAACTGGGAATCTTGTCCGGTACCTCCTCCGGTGATGATGATCTATGCGGGCCGGGTGGCGTCGTGGCGGCTAGAGGCAGCGTCCGCGGGTTGCTGAGGCAGCTTGGCGGTACCTGGCTTGGCGCCACCTGGACTTGTGATGCCCCACTTCGGCTTTGTGATTGCGATATAACGACGGGTTGAATGCCGATCTCCATAAACGGGTAGAGCTTTAGATCTATCTCCACCAAGTTTTGTTTTAGGAGGCATAACCCCGAAATGCCTCCGCATTCTGTTATCAGGCTTTGTGGTCCATACAAATAGGCATCTATCGCCCGGGATGCTTCTTCGATGCGATTTGTGTAGGCGTTTAGCGATGATGTACCTGCAATATATAAATGTATCTTATATAAATTTATCTTAGACGCGATTCATTTGGATTATAATTTTTATATGTAAATTAGATATGCATTTTTAACACAACTCAGAAAAAATATGGAAAAAAAAACCTCTTGAAATGCCAACGCTGTGGCATGCTTTAAGATCGTCGGATGTTGTTTCCATATCCTCTTGACGCGCCACTTCGCATTCCGCTTAGCACCCTGCATTGCAATAATATGCAAATTATTTTGGTTTTGAAAAAGAGAGGTCGAAATAAACGAGAGCCCAGGATAATCCCAAAACATGTATTTGATGCGGAGGTTCTGGAGAATGTTTCGTCTGGCGGCACTCTGAGCTAGCCTTTTGGATTTAGATACAAGGGGCGCTATTCTGGACATTCCGCCATTTTCCTCGATGTATGACGTAGGCGCGACGCAAACAAGATGGTGCTGGTGGTCCCGTTTTGCTTGCGTAACGTGACGCCAACTTGACGTTTCGCCTAAGTAATTGAAATGAAGGCACTGAATATAGCGTTATCGGTAAAGCAAAGCAGTTTTCCTCCGCAGTAAAAATAAAGCAGCTATCTCAAAGCTTATGATTATTCCGTCGAAAACGCTTCTCGCTTCCGTCGTCTGCTGCGTACAAGCCGTTGTCTGCTTCAATAGCTAGGATGCGTGTCCCCGGAAAATGGAATGAGTCAGCGCACGTTGGCGCCAACGCGCTTGTTTTCTTGCTTGAGACAACATACGCGACCTACCAGTGGTGATGGGCGCACGTTCTAGGCCACGTTATCGCTATGACGTGAAACGCAAGTGACTTAGCCCGACTCGACTGGCTGAGAAACGCTGAGAAACGCAAGCGCCGGCGCTGCCATCTCTTGTTCATTTCGCTAGTTACTCGCACCGAGGGAGGAAACTTCAAGGCGCCGCCTTGCGTACATTGCTTTTTATAAATTAGAAAGAGGCCGTTGCCATAACTTTTGATTGGGCGAAACGGCATTATTCTTGATTACAATACAAATGCAGCAGTGAAAAATGGACAACATTGCCGAAAGTTTGCTATGTTCAACCAATATTATTTTGTATAAACGCGTTCTTTTAAAAAATGATGGCCCCAAACACAAATGCCAACCCTACCCGAGAGCCATGCAAATACTATGAGCACGCGTTATGAACAAAAGATTTTCGTGGCTCCAAACAACGGGTAAAAAGTGGCGATATACATTCCTCTCGGCTGCCATTGCTTATGGCTGCTCATTAGCATAATTCGCGCGGCTCGTCGCAGCAAACATTATGGCGGAAAATCTCAGCAATGGCGGCCCAGCGCAACGTCACGCATCGCCAAAATGACGATTACGAAACAGCCCTTCCTGTGACGCTCCTCACGAGATATTCCTTCAGCCAATCAGCAAGCTGGCATGGCGCATATCTTGGATCGCCATCACATATTCGCGCAATCGCAGATGCATTGAACTGTATTCTGCACGCTACCGCTCACATTCTTTTTGGAGCCCTAACAACACTATATATCTGCCAATAACCAAAAAAATGTATTAGCTCATAAAATTTGCAGCTCCACGTCACGTTTCGTCATCTTGATGAAAACGCGAAATTGCATTTTGCAATACTTCCGCTTCCCGGCACATATGTTAAAGCACGTGACCTCTCGACAGCCAATCAGAGAGTAAACATGGCGGATAATGGCGGCCGTGCAGCCGCCATGCGTGTCCAGAATAGCACCCAAGGTGCGCTTCCAGAAGTTCCTCGATGGTGCTGAGCACACCTAGGGCTAACACTTTAGCGTTGCCTGTTCTTATAGGTAGCCCAAGAGCTAAGGCCCTTCGGATAATTCCCTCTATTTTCTCTTTCTCAGCCGCTTTGAGGCATAGGTACGGGGTGATGTAGGTGATGTGGCGGAGCACGAAAGCTTGTACCAACCGTATGAGGTAGGCTTCTTTAATACCAGAGTATCGGTTGGCAATTCTTCAGATGAGTCACATCGTCTCTTGGGCGCACACTTCTAGTTTATGAATGGTTTTGCTGTTGCGCCCGTGAGCTTCCATGAGGAGGCAGAGTACGCGGATCACGTTGGCCGAAATTTTAGCATCAATTGCATGAAAATTGTGCAGATTATGAGGGGGGGGGGTCGTTTGGAATCGCTTCATGCCCGTGACCATGCACAACACTGAAGTGCGAAAAGAAGGCAGACAAGCAAGCATGTATCAAGCGCCAACTTCCAACAAAATTTCATTGAACTAAAGACTATTTTCTACAGGATTGTCACAACGAATGTGCGAGGAAAGCAACCATCAAAACATGCGCAACTTGACACTACTGTAAGGCACATGAAGCATTCGTACCCAGGAAGTTAACTCAATTTGCAGTACGTGAATGGCCGCCATGCTCACGTGCATCTGGCGCCCACATTGAGTTTTTGCTGCTGCTTCGATTTCACTCATGCGTTCGCATCTAGTTTGCGTTGAACCTTTGTGCTGTTGCGACTGCTCTTGCTTGTTTTGAGAAATGCACTTTAGAGGTGCCATAAGAGGTTATCGTGACGACTTCGAAGATGCACTTGTAACAAATTTTCATTGCTTCGAGTTGTAGAATCATTACTGTGCTTCCATCTGAATCTAAACCATGTAGTAAAGTTAATTCTTAAATGTTACTGGCAGTACGGTTTCTAATTGCTACAGCACTGCATTCTTTTGCCTCAACTAGTTATCGTTTGTGTGCATAAGTGTCGGGATTTCTTGCAATTTTGCTGCTCTAACGTTCAGAATACCGTAGGTGCTCTTGTTTGAAAGCGTAATGGCACTGAATTCGTTCAGGTGAACTGCTGCGTTCTTGCAATTTAAATAAAATATAAACTTAGACCAAACGGACTGTGTGCAAATATTTATCTGCCAGACACTGCGGGCAAAATATTGACTTAACAGCATTCACCTATCGTTTTCATGTCAGTATTGTTGCATACTTTATAAGCTATTGCAAAGTAGCTGTATATATTTAAGCACATTTGAATCTGGCAATTAAAGTTCTCAGGAGACGGGTACTTTGAATAAGCCATTGGCGATTGCTTTCGAGAGATTCAATCAGTTTTGTGCAATAATGCATGACTTGTCCCATCCATATACAGGGTCTTTATTAGCTGCGCCAATTTTTTAAAGATGGCCTATAGCAGATAGCACAATTGTAACCCTTGATCTAAATTGCTCGATGAGGCGGCCAATACTTCTAAAAAAAATCAAAACGTTCAATTTACTAATAACCGTAATTACGCTAATTAAGTAATCATTTACGCCACATATTTCAATCTACGAATTATAGCCGCTTAGTTCGCGCGGCGTACCCACATGGAACGAATTTTCCGAACAGCACAAGTTCCGAAATATTGATTCTCAGTGTCCGTCGAAATGCACTGGTATGGCATAAAGAACTTCATTTAGGTCCTGACAGATCAGTCTGGGACTGATGCGGGCCGCTGCCACGTCGGTACAGAGAGGCCGAGCCCCTCTGCCGTCACAGGGGCCCTCTGGACAGCCCTGAGTTGGTCCGCCAGCACTTCACTGTGCAGCATTCGCTGCTACCACTGCTCACCTCGAGAACCATCACCGGCCAACGCCAAGCAGCGCCAAAGCATGTGTTCTAAATCTACTAAACCGCCACACTTACTACAGTAGAATGAAACCCCACACTCCGGATTAATTTTATTCATGATGACCGGGTTAGGGTACCTTCGTGTCTGCAGAAGCCTTAATGTAACCGTCTGTGGCCTACTTAATTTAGAATGTGGCAGGGGGAATGCCCTGCGCTCTAAGTAATAGTGCTTGGTGATTTCGTTGTAGGTTAACAGTTGGTCCCTGTACTCAGGAGTGGGAGATCCAGCCCTTCAGGGAGTACACGGCACACTAATCCTCGTGCCTCCCTGTGCGCCACCTCGTTGAGGTTACGCGGGGCTCCCTCCGCTGTCCCCATGTGCGCCGGGAACCAAGTAACTGTATGCAAAGTGATATCCCCACCCTGCAGCAGTCTGTTAGCCGGTTCCGCAACCAGTCCTCTCGAGAAGGCTTTAATCGCAGTTCGCGAGTCACTAAACACCAAAACTTTTCTTGAATCAATTAGTGCTAGAACAATAGCCACCTGTTCGGCAACCCCCGGATCTTTGGCATAAATGGAAGCAGCATTTCTAACGCTCCCTTTGCCATCTACCACCACCACCACCACCGAATAAGCATTTTTTACCATTGATCCATGCGGCGTCAACAAAGGCAGACTGCTGCTCCTGATCCTTTGCCTCTCGCAACAAAGCCCTAGCTCTCGCGACCCGCCTCCCTACATTGTGCACGGGGTGCACATTCCGCGGAAACGGACGAACCATGATATTTGCCCTAAGGATCACGTTCAACTCGTGTAGGGGCGCCCTATCGTGAGACACAGCCACCGATTCTTCAATTGGCTCTAAAATATACCTACCCACTGGTGTACCTAGCAACCGCTCCCTCTGTACAGTACGCTGGGCCTCGGCAATTTCATCTAAAGTGTTAAGCAAACCCAGTCGTAACAACATATCGTTTGACGTAGTCACAGGCAGACCAAGCGCAGCCTTGACGGTTTTTTTGAATAATGCTTCCAATTTATTTTTCTCCCCCTCATTCCAATTTAGCATAGCTGCCAGATACGAGAAATGACACATAATAAATGCGTGAACTAAGCGCATCGCACCTTCTTCTCCTAAACCCCTATGCCTATTAGAGCTCCTTCTTATAAGTCTTATGGCCTCCTCCGTCTTCTTGGTAAGACGCTGAATGTTTCTAATGTTCGATCCGTTCGCTTCAAGTACAAAACCCAGGACCCCGATTGCTTCAACTTTGGGTATCACCGACCCTTCCCTAGTATGAATTCTAATGCAAGGCTCAACTTCCGGTACCAAACCCTTCAGCCTACGACCTAGCTTGTTAGATTTGAAGATCAACAACTCCTACTTTTCAGTGGAGCACTTGAGCCCCATGAGACCCAGATACTCCTCCGTAAGCGTTAGCACCTGCTGCAGCCTAGCCTCAAGCTCTCCATCACTACCACCGACACTCCATATAGTAATGTCATCCGCGTAGATAGAATAGCCAATATCCTGGACGGTGTCCAGTCTATTAGCCAACTTATGATTGAACGCCTTCTTAAGATTGAACCTCCTACAATTCCACTGCAAAATACTAAATGAACTATTTAATAGAGCCATCTTGACCACGGAAATTTGGTGAACAAGTTTTGAGCTCAAGTCCACTCGGTGACTTACTCTGCTGGGCTAGCAGCCGAGTGCACTTCCGCTCCATAACAGGGACCACGGTCTCGTTTAGATACATTTCAATTTTGCCTAATCTCTGATCCGTGATATTTTCCCGCTCTTCTATCCGCTCCAGTCTACTAATGATCCGATTTACACTTTCTTGCAATGTCGCCATCATTGCTTTAAGCTCGGAACCGACTTTGCCCTGAATCCGCACGGTCGAGGATAGGGCCCTCATTTTCGAAGCAGGCGTCTCCTCGTCCGCCAGGTTCTTTTCTGCGACCTCCACAGACCTTGGCACCTCAACCGAGTCATCATGTTTCCTAGCCTGTCCTAAGCTATCGCTGTTACCGGAAGGTAAGCCGTTCCGAAGTTCAGCTATCACTTTGATAAGCCCGTCAATGGCTGCTTTTGAGCTACGATTCTGCCTCCAATTGCGCAATCCTATCCCTATGCCTATTACCATCCACATGCTCCTGGCGCTGCTCGCGCGCTCGGCCGGCGCTGATGCCGCCCTTGACCTTGTCAGCCAGGTGGTCTGGCTTCCAGCTGCGCCGCCGCCTCCACCAGCTGCAGGAAAGCGCACCCGCGCCTCCCTAGAAACGGATCGGCTCCTGGTCGTTGGAGTCCCAGACGATGGCCGCTGCCTCGACCTGGAGCGGCTCCTAGAGTGTGAGCGTCCCTTAGCGCTCACCAGCTGCACCATCTCTGCTGCCTCCTGTTCCAGCGTTAGCTCCGCCCTGGCTCTCTCCTGTCGTCGAACATGCACGACGTAGGGAAGCTGGTATGGTTGTCTGCATTGTTTATCCGCGGTAAAGTGTCGTCCACCACAAAGTTTGCAACAAGGCACACAGTTGTGATCCTCTTCAGGGTTCTGAGCCCCGCATCCTCGGCATTCAAAACAATCGGGCGCCGGACAGACATCCGCCCGATGTCCAAGCTTGCCACACACATAACATACATCCAACTGATTTCGACACAGGAAGCACCGGACCAGAGTTGGCCGATATCTGACGAAATTGGGCACATTTAACCCGTCGAAAACGATAACTGATCCTGTGTTTTTGATTCGTTTGACCGCCATAGCCAGCGGATTGCGATCGTTAACAATGTATCGCTCAAGTGTCGCGGGGACATACATAACGTCTACATTGCGAATAATCCCCTTACACGTAGTGTGTGGGGCCGTCTTGTACGCACTGACTTCAATATCCTTGTCTGCCGCTCTAATTGACCTGAGTCTCACATATTGTTCAGCGTTGGTCCTTTCTGGCGTACTAGCCACCAAGATATTTCGCATAAAGTTAGGGCAATTAACATCTTTCCTAATCTGCTCAATACTGAGGCCTGCCGCTTCTACGATTGGCTTGCCCACCGCTGTAGCGCTAACTTCCTCCAAATTCAGTCCACCCCGTGGGCGAATGACTATTTTGATGTGTTCTTGTGGCATCGGTGGCATGCGCGACGCCTTCACAATGCGATTCTTGATGGCCGAGCCTCCGTGCCGTTCACCTGAGCCCCGTCGTTCAGGCATCTCGCTTGGCGAACCACCATAACCCAATCGAGGCCTCGTCGTAGCTCTTAATTTTCGGCTGGACACTGTCCGCCATCACAGTTCTTCAGTAAAGTCCTCCGCTGGGAGACCTTCCCCTTCAACGTGCATTGCTGCCATGCCGCGCTAGGTGCACCAGACGCTAGCTCTCGGCCAGCGTGGCGTGATAACAAAAGTTCCAATAAAGTCAAAGAAAAAGAATCGGCTATCCACTGAATCTTCTCTTCTTCACGGATCCGATGATCACAAGTTTGCACCACTAGATGACCAAAAAAGGGTCGGAAGCGTCGAAAACGACAGACCCATCAAAGCCTACTAGCCTCCTTCGAACTTCGTAGTCGTCGCATTGGTGTTTCAATTCTTTTTTGTGCTTCAATGCATAACGCTGTCTCTTCGTAAAGAAAAAGTTACTGCAACGCCGATGCATTTCGACGGACAAACAAAATTAATATCTCTGAACGAATTCTCTGGATAGCACCAATTCAAAGTGGACAGGCCGTGCGAATACAGCGGCTCTAACTCGTAGATATAAATGTGGCTTAATCAATAAGGTAGTTGAGTAGCGTAATTAGGTAAATTATTCAATTGAACATTGATCTTCCTTAGAACTAATGGCCGCCTCATCCAGTAAATTAAATCAAGGTTTGCAATTGGGCTATCTGCCATAGGCAATACTTAAAAAATTGGTGCAGCGTAAAAGCACCCTATGTGTATATGAGACATGGGATCGTTGTCCGCCTGTGGCAAGTTTGACATCCACTTTAAGTTTCATTAATTTATAATTTACTTCAATTAGTAAGTACATATACCATTATTACAAGAAGCCAACAAAGAAACACCGTGGACAACATAGGGGAGATTACTTGTACTTACTAATTGAATTAAAGGACTGATAAATTAATGGCCATGAAAGTGGATGAAAAATAACTTGCCGCAAGTGGGGAACAATCTCACGTCTTCGCATTACGCATCGTGCGCGAATGCGAAGACGTGGGATCGCTCCCTAGCTCCGGCAATATATATATATATATATATATATATATATATATATATATATATATATATATATATATATATATATATATATATATATATATGTGTGTGTGTGTGTGTGTGTGTGTGTGTGTGTGTGTGTGTGTGTGTGTGTGTGTGTGTATTGACACGTGTACTTGATCATCCGAAGACCTCGCTTCATCGTCCAACATGTCGCTCAGCGCAGGGCGCGAATGGTGTAGAACTATCTGGAAGACACGCGGGCACCAGCGATTACTCTGGAACCTTCGGTGATCGACAGATACATAAAAGCTGACGCGCTTGACCCGTTGATCAGATTTCGCCGACTGTGTTCGCCGTTATTGCTGTGCTTTGAGTGTAACTTGCTTTTGGGGGCGCGAGCTCGCCCAATAACACGCTAGTTTCGCCATTCAGTTTTGCTTCCTTCACTGTCACTACCACGTGACTAATGCGCACGCGCACACGCTGCACACGTGATGAGCAGTTGTCGAGCAACGAATGTGGCTCGAGGTAAGGTTTCGGCAAGGGTACTTGTCGTCGTAAAGGCAGCGAGTGCTTTCATTGGGAGGGTTCTTATATACGCGCAACACTCGCACCCCTACCCTTCGTTGGGTCAAAGTAGGAGGGATTAGTGATATCAACGTACTAAAAAAAAGTAGCAGTTTCTCCCGAAAGGCGAAGCATCGATTGCGATTTCAAATTCGTGGACAGTTATACGAAGTAGAGGTAGTGGCTTCATTGGTCGTACAAGGTTGTCAACTTGGCACACTAACTAAATTAACAAGCATGGTGTCACGCGCGCAGAGGCAAACATAACACATTTGACTCTATGACAGCGGAAACGCGCTGTCAAAACGTTGGCGTGACGAAACGCGGCAGCAGCAGGAGCGAGATGACATTCGTGCTGTCTATCGCTTCAACGCAAAGGGGGCGGCGAAAACACACGGCACAGCTAGACTCAGCCCCACCGCAGATGGCTCTCAAGGTACGGCCGCGCGACCGCGTGCAGCAGCCAGATGCGAAGTTGCAGCCGGAACCGAACGCAGCCTCCCGCCGTGTCACCCCTCCTCCTAGCGCCTCGCAACGTTGGGTGCCTCGCGCTCGGCGGAATACTGCGCGCTTCCTCCCCGCTTTCGTCTCCTTCGCGTGGGTGAGGCTGAGCCGCGACTGTGTGCTCCCCTCGCACGCCTTCAGTCGTGCATGCAGCGTATAGCGGCTGCGACGGTGTTGCCGCCCTTGCACTTTATACGGAACCTCGAGGCGACGGTGACGGACTGCACTTGGACTGTCCATATGCGCCTGGAGTGTCCATATAATTGTTGTGACAATAAAAGAGGAGGACCTAGGGGAGGTTTAGCGTTGTGATACAAATGTAACAAGTAGGGGTGCTGCTGGTGAAATCATTCAGGCAGCAGCGATAGAAACTGTGAACACTTAATTTCCATCTACAAGTATACCCGCTCTGAATCCAGTGTGCGTGGTTTTCCAAAAGCAGGAACTATGCATGTAATTTCGGTGGGCTCTGAAAAGAAAGAAAAGGGGAGTGGGAGGAAGGGAGCCGGGTCAAAGAAAGCGAGTTCTAGAAATGTGTTTTCGGTTAAAAGTAAAGATTGAAACCAGAAGCAAACCGCATACATACACATAAACTTCAGGTTTTTATCTCCACTCCTTGAATGAATCTAACATCAGTACTGCTGCTTGTTCTCATTTGTATCATGACACCAAACCTCACTTTGGCCATCCGCCTTTCATCTCCTGTCCTATTTTTAATTTTTTCGACACTTTGACATGATTTGCTATATTCTGGCTTGTTCTCCTCGTCGCCCATTGTGGGCGGGGGAAAGCTAGATGAAAATTAAAAAAATAGTAGCCATTTCGAAGGTGGATGACCAGCGGATCTGTATATAAGATAAAATGAAACACCAAAAGAAGATAACGCAAATATACACGTTATGTTACCTTGTATTTACGCATATCTCGTTACCACAGTAATTAAAGCTTTATGGTCGCTATGATAGACGGCCATAGGCTCTGTTATGGCACTGGAGATGGTCTTAAGGCTCACACTACGCCGACCCGACACCGATTTGCGTCTGTCGACTGTCAGCGACAGCGTTTTTACCTTCGTGTCGGTGCCTCTGTCACACCGTACCGACGTCGACAATCTTCCGACGGTTCGCGGAGATCCCGGTGTCGGTACAGTGTGACAAAGGCGCCGACACGAAGGTAAAAAACGCTGTCGCTGACAGTCGATCGGCAGACCGAAATCTGTGTCGGGTCGGTCTATATATAGTGTTTGTGAGCTGCAGGACCGGGCGCCTAAGAGCTGCGCTCTAAAATGTCTGTGCACGACCGATGGCGCGTCGTGCAGACATTGGTCTTGTTTAACACTGAAGGCCGAAATTTCTCAAGGGAAACGCCAAGAACCATTTTCCGTCTTAAAATCACCCACATTGATGATGCGATCGGGGTCCATCGGGAGGGTCCACCCAAATGTGTCGATCATAAAATCAAGGTCCCTCTTTGACGTCCCGGGATGAACGTATACGGTGGCGACAACGATTCCGTCTCCGGTCTGTACGGCGCACGCGTCGGCAAATTCCACGGCAAGGTACTCATCCGTTGTGAGTAAGGCATAGGGTGCAACGGCCGCGCTGTCGTTGTTAGCGCAGACCTCAACGCATCAAACCATCATCCAACACCCGTTTCGACACACCCGCCCTCAAACGCGGCTGGGACATATACGCGGATACGATTTTGCGTTAAGCTTAAGCTATTTTAGCTCTATAGACGCCGCCATCGTTTTTGCCTACGCACACCACGAAACGCCAAAAACTGCTTATAGGCGTATCTACCGACGAGGGGTAGGGGGTGGTGCTACGTACGCCTATAAAAGCAGCTTTGCAATTTAGAGTTCACTGATCTGGAGAAGCGTTCCCATTTTAGTATTCTTCTCGGTAGATTTGGCGACTTGCTCGCCTGATTAGCGATAAACCTTTCTGTTTGACTACTGGCGTGTGTTTTGGCGACATGAACAAATGGCGACATTTTAGCGGCATTGAAGTTGTGAAGGTTGCTTCAAAAATATCACCGACGATTACGATAACCCCTAGTGCGAAGTTTGAGGGCAGCAATATAGTGTTTTCATTTCATGATATATTGACTCGCAGGCAATCTGTCTCGTGCGGCACGTTGCAAATGGAGCGAAGTGTGGCAATACTAGCTCGCTAATCGGGACATCGAGAGAGGCAGCGCGTGGGTGACACGTGGGCGCGATTCACAGCAACCGCCATAGACAGACCTTCACTCATTCAGCGCTTTGTTTCCACACATATGAGGCGTGCTAATGTGGCGCCATTTCGTAGCCATGGTCGCCGCAAAGCCTTCTTGCGGCGCACTGGGCTTCTCTCACGTCTTCGCCATACCTCCTCCTCTTCTTTTCGCCTGATTTTTCCGCTGCACCCTAGTTCTCCGCTTTCATCTTTGCGCCCTCTTCGCTATCGCCGTCTTTCATCCGCGCTCCACTTTCGCTCTTTCAGCCTTCGCTGTGCTCGTTCGCTCGGTTACGAGGGCGCCGAGGGTCGACGCCGACGCTCGCTGCAGGAACGGGCGCCTAAGAGCTGCGCTCTAAAATGACTTTCTAGAGCGTAGTTAGTTATTCATAAGCTACATGTAAGCGACCGAAACTCGATGTACCAAGCGTAGGCTCCATGACCACTATGAAGCCACATTTGCCTTCACATCGGCAGTCTTCACGTTGTTATTGGGCTTCGCACCACAGTCAATTATAGATTTCACATTTTTCTCACAAAATCGATGTTTTCTTACGCTTACAAAACCAATTTAAATGGTTTAAACTGCTGCGCGTTCTGAGGAATCACTAAATGAACTTTCTTGTTCGACAGTGGCCGGTGCGTGAATGTATAGAACATGTCCTGTCTTTGCCGGAGCCGTTAAGCACGAGTGCATCGCGCACTAGGTTCGCTGGCCGGCAGCATGTGCGCCAACAATTCGGGTGCATTGAAAAGAGTGCTCAGAGTTTGCGCCTTCACCAAAGGAAAAGGCGCTCACTCACCACGCACTCATGTGCATGCGCTGCGGCAAGAGCTGATCGCCTCGCCGCTGCGGGCCACGTTCAGCAATTATCGGCGATTCCGACGTCGCCGTCTGGACATATCCGACTTCGCCGGCCCTATAGTCTGGCATGCTGGGAATGCCGGACTATATCAGTGCCTTTGTACTCGCCACGGAGCAAGCCTCCTGTGCGTCCGGGGAACTACCGGGCGTCTCACTGCAAATTGGCGAGACCTGGATAAAATACGTCCTCTTGTGGAAACATGCAAACTTTATCCGCTAGCAAGAGTTTCCAACTACCAATCCGTCGTTCTGTACATATACTAAATGCGAAGTATTTCTTCGCGAACATTTGCCCCTTTGACAGTAGCTATCTACCTAGCCACCTACGTCTTCGTGCTGTCATGGTCGTGTCGTTAACTTGGTATGTACCAAACTTGGCATATAGTATGACAAGAGTGTATGACGAATAGAAATGATAGGTCATGACATGAATGTCATCACATGCGTACCACGTACGTGGTGAAACAGCCGCCTACGTCTTGGTGCTCTCATGGTTGTTGCATTAGCTTGGTAGGCTCCCCGCACACTGCTTCGCATAACATCTATTCCCACAGGGCCTGGGATCTGCCGGATTTTTTTACTTTTCTTTATTGCGATAAAGACTTGCCCTTAGTGCATAATTCTTCATGTGTATATGTGTATTATATGTTGCTGTGAGGCCCGTGTTGTGTACGAATCAAAGCTGTGTTTTGTGGAATCTGTTAGCATATATCCAGCGCTCATAGCTGTTTGTAACACTGTAGCGGAGGCCGGCTTGGAGTAGGAGACACGAGCGTTCCGATCGTAAGCCTGAACACGTCCATATTACGTGGTACATATCTGCCTCCGTCACTTGGACGGAGCAGTATGGACATGTAGCACCCAGAGGTAAATGCGACCATTTTCACGTTGAGATCACAGCCGGTATAAGGGCCAGCACGGCCGCGAAGCCTCCTAAGCACAACTTCCTCCGCCCTAGTAAGGTGAAGGGGGAGGGAGCAGACACACGGTGGGATAATAGCGCGTGTGTCCGCGCTAGGAGTGAGTTAAGGGGTTGAGGTGGGAGGGGACTAGAGGGAAGATGTTGATTAGGAGGGCAGTGTGCATGCCGGTCAGATGTTGTGAGGATTCGCAGCATGGCCTTGAATCCGGCGTACCTTGGCGCAAGTAGCGGTTTTAGTATTCGTAGTGTGTATGGTCTCGCAGATTTTCATCACCTTGTAAAACTCCTTGTATTCTTGTAAAGCCGCTAAAGAATTACTGAAGATATCTAGTTGTTTGATTGTAGGTTGCTTATATGTGGCATCTTGTACAGCGTCGTGGATGGCTTGACGTTACATTACTAGAGCGCTGGCTTCCATAGATAAATAGCGCTGGTGGTGGCTGGTGCCATAAGGTGTAGTACTGAGGAATGATGTCCTCCCGCAGTCTGGTAGGATAGCAGCATCTGCAAAGAATTTTCAGATGTTAGTGCATGATGCATTGATGATATTGTGTTCGTCAATAATACCTGTTGTATCGCTACGTCGTAGCTTCGTTGGCTTTTTAGTTCTGATGCTGGTGATTTCCCAGGGAGGCATCGGAGAGGGCTGATTGTCAATCCGAAAGCCGCGCTGAAAATGAGCATGCAACACAGTGGCAGCCGGAACAAGTTGCTTTTTGATCATCCCATAGTTTCTCAATAGCAGAAGCCATAAGGCATATGTTTGAACAACGTCCGAGATGCTTTCATCGCATAAAATACCTCTTGATTCTACGAGAAGAAAGGGGGTTAACCGAGGGCCCGATTTTTATTAGTCATATCATAAGAAGCCAACAAACACTGACACCAAGGACAACATAGGGGAAATTACTTGTGCCTTGTAAATAAAAATAAGGAAAATATAAATTCGTGGAAAATTAAAGTGGATGAAAAAAACTACTTGCCGCAGGTTGGAACCGAACCCACAACCTTCGCATTTGGCATGATCATTCGCATGAGCATGAGCATTTCGCATGATCAGGGCTTCACATTGTTCCTTTCTTCAGCGGGTCGTCGGTAAGACTTGCAATATGCGAGCAGTTTTTTAGAGCTTTCATCTGACATGGTATAATTCATGACTTGCAGGTATCCGCAAAGCAAGAGGAGTTTGTTACACCAGAACTGTTCTTAAGAGCATATGCCATCGAATCGTGATGTCGGACACATAATTAGCGAACGCGGCGACCATACAAAAGCAAATGTCTCTTACAAACAGAAAGAAAGTTGTGAATTAGTTTCGATAAGGAGCAAAAAGCGGCAGGACTGCCTCAAATAGCATGAGCTTATTACCACGCGGTACCTTGAATGTATATTATAGAACGGATTCGTTGCCTTGGTATAGTATGCAAGCTGTCGGGAAGAAGCCTCAGTAGGTTACTTGTTGCTACCGTTTCAAACCAAATTGTACTTGTTGTGCCTTACAGCAATTCACTTGTACTTGCCGTAATTTTTGTAATTGATGTAGTCATTGGTAACTAGCCTCTATTGCTTGGTCAAACAGCTTCCAAGAAAATTGTTTTTGCCTTGTGGTCCTAAATAGAATCGAAAACAGCCATCTTTAGTTTCTTTTTCTCTCTTTATTCTTTGCAGAGCGACCGTCGTACAAGAGTACAGGCGCGTATACGCGGATCTGAAGAGCACAGTGAAATGAGCAGCCTTCTGCAACCCAGAGGGTGAACACCAACTCCACCAAGATGGGGAATATGTATTTAACAGCGATATATATAAATCAATTTGTATTTAATGTAAACAAGATGGGCTAACTGAATTATTGGGACACCGAGTTATTTCAACTTCTTACATTCAAACTAGCCATTCAGACTCTTCCTATTCAGCAACACTCTGGTTTTACAATAAAGTTAGAAAGAAATAAAATTCGTCGTTCGTTAAACACGGATTTTTGAACAAGTAAGCGCATGAGACTGCTGGCTACCTGGTTACTGAGTCGCGAGGACTCATTAACCAGGACTGTGGCGCGTCTCGTCGCACTCTGGCTTTGTAATCCCGGTCATCACTATCGTCTCGTGATGAGACAGAGAGAGAGAGAGAGTGATTGTGAAAAGGAAGAGGCTCTATTTTCTGCAAACCCTTAGGGAGCAATCTCACCACCTCGTGATGCAATAAAGATTGAGTGAGTGAAGAAGCGATGTATTAGCAGTTCTCGTAGCTTCTTCTTGCTCTGTCAACAACGTCACACGTAACGTACAACATACGGTGGTTGAAGAAGGGAATTTCGTTGAAGCCAACATACCGACAAGTGGAGTTGTCTTTGACAAATAGAAGCCTCCAATTGGTGAAACGTGGCTCCAGCGACTTTTCCCCTTGTTCGGCTGTTGTAGCGGAATTCGAGCCTTCATCTTCCTGTGCGTCTCCCTCTTGTTTGCGATGCGCATAGCTGTATTTCCCCGCCCCCCTTTTTTTTCTTAGCCTTCTTGCACTTTGCCGTATGTGTTCCTCTAATCCTGCGTTTCTTTATTTTAGATCAATCTAAGTTGCAACTAGTAACTGCTTCTGTAGCCGACCTCATCGCCTCTTACAGACAAAATTTTCTCGTTCCTGAAACAACTCCCTTTAACGCCCGTTCGTTAGTTTCAGTATTTCTTTGTGCTGGCTGCGCTAAAGAAAAAAAAAACGAACCCATGGCGACCCCGACCGGACTAAGCTGACCGACGGGCCGTGTGGTGGAATTGCAGTCGCGGAGACTGCTTTTCTGTGGCAGTGTTAAAGGGTTAGAGCGAGTATGCGCTCAAACTACGGGGCTCGAGGCGGCATACTCTCAATGGTGGCAAGTTTCTGCGAACGGTGTTCCGCCGCAAATGCCACGTGCCATATCCGGCCACTTGCGTAATGGGTTACAGTAGAGTTACTGTGTATGCCGGAACTCTTGGCTGCAGTTCTTTGGCACAGATTGTCTTTCGTTATTGAAATGAAAATGACTACCGCGCATGTGGGGTTAAACTTTCACTAACTTTATTTGAAACATTAGAGGCTAAGTGCGCAAACGAAGCCTGAGGAGATTATTTGTGTTACTTGACCAACACATCGTGCAGCGAATATTAGGTACAGCAAGTGTACAATTAAGTAAAACCAATTTTCTTTGTTTAAGGATATCGCTTATGGTGCACTTTCGTAAGCAAAAGTTCATAGCCCGCGGTATCATATATATATATAGCTCATGTCACCTCTGTGCGAACACGGAATCTGACAATGTCAGCCGTGGTCGAACACAAAGTGGGCTGCTTCGCTTTTGTGCCTGAATGCGCGATGGCGGTACCTGCAGCACCTGCTGGCCTTGCGAGCAGGTATTGCGAACGCGAAGAGCCAATTACTGCCGCATGCAGCAGCGCACGCACTCAAGAACGTAGTTCAACGGCTACAGACTGTTCTCAATGTTGCTACCGGAGTCACGGAGCGCATGGCTCACACGTGCGAAAAGCAAAGGTCGATTACATGGCCGACGCGTACGGTCGAACATGCAAGAACAATTGATAATTTTTAACAGCCCACTACACGAAAATCTTCGCGTACGCTTTAAAATAACGGGTCCGAAATAGCCATGCGACGCAATCTCACAACTTTACGCGTTATGTGCGCACGGGCTATCCTTCAAATCGTCACTTACAGCGCATACATAGACGAGGGACAAAAAGGACGACGAAGACAAGCGCTGTCTATGTATGCGCTGTAAGTGACGATTGATACCATAGAATACCAACTAGTCCGTACCCAAACCTTATCCTTCAAATTTCGCTTTTAAGGCCATGCATGGGTTTTGTAGCTAGTGTCACAGCACGACAGCACTCGCATCTATGCAAATTCGCTCTTGCTAAGCTGCACGTATGTCCTCTCGTGGGTACGTGTAACATTCATAACAAAAGGTGCCAGAGTTGTCAACGGAAATGCTTTCATTTATGCTCTGCTGCGATAGAGTGCGCTTGAAGATTATAATGCGCAGAAGACAAAGATAATCTCCAATAGCCTGGCAAGGGAACAAAAGTTCAGAATCGCCAGCCAATCTCTAGAGTCTGTAAAGGAGTACGTTTATCTAGGTCGATTACTGACAGGGGACCCTGACCATGAGAAGGAAATATACAGAAGAATAAAAATGGGTTCGTGTGCATACGGCCGACATTGCCAGATCCTGACTGGAAGCTCACCAGTAGCATTGAAAAGAAAGGTATACAATCAATTCATTCTACCTGTGCTAATGTATGGGGCAGAAACTTGGACGTTGACAATAAATTCGAGGACAAGTACCCCGCAAAAAGCGATGGAACGAACAAATGTTAGGCGTAACGTTAAGAGACAGGTAGAGTGCAGTGTGGATCGGAGAGCAAACTGGGATAACAGATATTATAGTTGACATTAAGAGAAAAAAATGGAGCTGGGCTGGTCATGTAATGCGTAAGATGGATAACCGGTGGACCATTAGAGTTACAGAGTGGGTGCCAAGAGAAGGGAGGCGAAGTCGAGGACTGCAGAAAACTAGAAGGGGGGATGAAATGAGGAAATCTGCAGGCGCAAGTTGGAATCAGTTGGCGCAGGTAATTAGGGATCGCAGGGAGAGACCTTCGTCCTGCGGTGAATATAAATAGATGATGATTACGCAAGCTAGTTTTTATCGATGATGGTGCGTTGGCGATATGAAAAGCGCTACAAAAAATGCTCCATGGCCGAGCGTAGCCGTTTGCCGTGAGTTCACGAAAGCAGTCGAGCCGTTAAAGTGCTAAGTATGCAGAATAATCCTGCTTCCTCGTGGTGCCGGTTCCAGTAGCGGATATCTTGCCGGGGGTGGATTTCCACTCTGATGTGACTGCCTCACGTAGGCGGAGTTGACTGAAATAAATACATGCATGATCACAAAGAAAAGAAATGCTACACGCACTCGTTTACAGATCCATCGGCGTTGAGTCAGGTAAAAGAGAAAGAGGCCAGTCAATAACATTTACTCTTCGAGGAGATGTTCGTGGCAGAGAAAAATACTGAATCGCACTTTATTCCCACTGTTGAATGGTGACTTTTATCGTTAAGGTGTCCACCATCGAGTGAGGCCCCCAAGTTCCGCAGTTTTCTCTATCGATAACCACTTCCGCCTGTGTACACATTTCCTGCATTTACTTCGTATGGCATTTATTCAAAAGCAGCTCTGAGTCACTTCTAGGCTCCTTTGACCAAACATATCGCTCGTTAAACAAGGTCAGTCGTCCACACGCCACTGCGTACAATTGTAGATGAAGTTAAGGCGAACAGTATCCAGTCATGCTTAGCCCGGGTTTCGCGTAGACGTCCGTGAGCTATACTGCCATCCTTTTCCTGCATGCAGCGGTGGCCGGGACCACAGGAAAACGAATCCGAGCCATACAGCATAACTGAGTCGTAATCGAATGGTGTCGGAAAGAGGATGCACTAGGCTTCACTTTCTCGAAGCTGAACAGGTACGCTGCGAGGCAAGGGAAGAGCGGAAATTCATTGAGCACGGAGGACAAGCATTCGCCAAATGACGCGCTTTCAAGCTCATTTGAAGAAACGTTTCAATTGTAACGATGAATCCGCGTTTCTTTATGTGTTTTTGTTGTAGCAATGCCGGAATATCGACACGAAATATCACGAAACACCCCGGCTTAGAAGAGTGCCTTTGTTTTCTTGCTTTTCCTAATGTTCCAGCATAAAAGAAAGAGTTTTCCGTTTCGCTACGTGGACGACAGGGGCGAACAGTCAAATATACAAGACATAAGAACAGGCAGAGCGACTGTCATGACTGTCCTGTCAGCCGACCTCTATGTCCTTATTTCCCGTTAGTGTTCTCGCCTATTGGCGATATCGCAAAAATATTTTACCAACTAGCACAACAGAAACTCCTAAGCTTCAATATGTTTTTCTTTAAAATTTTGGTATATACATGCGAAGATTAGAAGGTGATCTCTCCCTCCATTTGGAAGGGAATCTCTCCCTTCATTGCCAAGATTGCAACTGCACGCCAGAGTTAGATGAATGCGCGATATTGTACAGGCACAAGAATGAAGATACGCGTCTTATGGTAGATGCATGGCATATCTATAATGGTGGAAGTGCGTGCGTGAGTCAACCTTCGATTACTTTACATAAGGAAGAGATTAAGCGCCTTAACAGCTATCTCTCACGTAGACCGGCACATGTACCCGACTGACACGACGTCGTGATATCATTCCAGAGCTTGCGCAGATGAGTTTTGTGTCTTCTTTCTTTTTTTCGCCTCAGTGCTCTCTTCATTTGATAGTCGGCATTCGTGTTGTCCACTTGTCTTGTGTCCTCTCTGTACGCCTCACGTTTTTTGCGTAATGAATCCTTACCAACTAGCTCAGCTTTCTGTCGTTCTAAACGTAGACGAAGTGTGATATTTCAGCGGTGCAAGAGAGACCTGCAGGGAGGAGCGCTAATACACAAGTAAGCACACACACACATAGATTTCTTACGGCAAGATTGACGCTACAGTTGCGTGCGTTTGCGTCTAACGGACCAATGAAATACAAATTGACCAGAAATACTACTGCGGGGAATATCAAGTCAAATACTTAATGTTTCTCACTTCCAAATAAAGTGAAATGCAAAGTTTTCGCGAAGTCTGTTTGCAGCGAAACAGCACTTGTTTAATTCCTGTACTTGACGCAACGTAGAAATATGTGTCTACAAAGGAAATAATCCTTGTTTATCATCATGACGGTATGCTCAATCCACTGCTATCACGCGTACGTATGCATGCCCTGACGTCTCCTGCTTTCAATAAACTGCATTGCAGGATGCGAAATATTCGTTCAGATGGGATGGAGGAAAATGCCGCGACACCAAAAAAGTACGAATGGATGGATGGATGCAAAACTTTAATAAGGTCCTGAGGTACGCGACTCAGCGCGCTGCGGGCCGCTCCCACGTTGGGACAGTCAGGCCTTGCCCGACCGCCGCATTGTGGGCCCTCTGGACAGCCCATAGTTGCGCCCCGGCATCAGGGCTCTGGATAGCGGAGAGCCACTTGTCTTCATTGATTTCTTCTGTGCCCCGTAACGAGGGGCAACGCCAGAGCGTATGATCTAGGCTAGCGGTGTCATTGCAATGCCTGCAAGAACTAGTGGCATAGGTGTCGGGATAAATTTTGTGGAATAAAGCCGGCTGGGATATGAGCCTGTTTGCAGTAATCTGAGGGTCAATGCCTGCGCTCTATTTAACTTCTTGTGTGGAAGGGGAAACTCTCTCCTGCCGAGATAAAAGTGCTGCGCAATTTCGTTATATGTGGTCGGTTGATCTCTATTCTCCACCGCTGCGGGCCGGCGTTGGAGTTCTCCATGGTCGCAGAAAGTGAGACCTCGCGCCTTGGAGTGGGCCAGCTCGTTGAGGTTTGTGGGGCCTCCCGTGATGGATCCCATGTGAGCGGGGAACCACGTGAGAGTGTGGGTGGCGATGCTTTTGCCGTCGAGGACGCGACAGGCTTCCTTACACATGGCGCCAACGCTGAAGGCGCGGATGGCTGCCCTGGAGTCGCTGAAGATATTGGCATGTCCGTCATCCAGGAGGGCTAAGGCAATGGCCACTTGCTCCGCCGCACGCGACGACGTGCTTCGTACCGAAGCCGCGTTAACGGTCGAGCCCCTGTGGTTGATTGACACTACCGTGAAATTGTCGCTGTTTCCATACTGGGCCGCGTCAACGAAGCAGCTGCCGCCAGGGAGTTCTGTAGGAGCGCCACCGCTCTGGCCTTCCTTCTTTCTACGTTGCGCTGGGGATGCATATTGCGCGGGGCGGGCGATATGATGATGTTATCTTTCTGCTCTTTCGGTAGGCCCTGGTAGGCGTCTTCGACAGTGGCCGAGGGGACGCCCATCTCAGTTAGGAGTCGTCTGCCCGCCCTGGTGCCGGAGAGCCTGAGAATCTGTGCCCTTTCTTGTGCTTCTGCAATCTCTTCCAGGGTATTATGAATACCCAACTGCAGGAGTCGGTCGGTGCGTGTGTAGTGTGGTAGTCCGAGCGCGCTCTTGATCCCCCTCCTTATCATGGCATTTAGTTTGTCTCGCTCGGCACTCTTCCAGACGTGCATGGACGTAAAATGGCACAACAAGAAAGCATGGACTAGCCTTAACAGATTCTCTTCGCTCAGACCTCTCCTTCTGTTAGCTACCCGCCTGATTAGACCGATGACGCTATCCGTCTTCTTTGCTAATTTGTGAATGGTGATGCTATTTGTGCCTGTTCCTTCGAGTGTCATTCCCAAGATTCGAATGGACGCGACTTTAGGAATGGGATCTCCGCAACTGGTGTAGAGATTAATGTCAATTTCAGTGGGGGGTTTCCATTTCTGTGGCTTGCGGCCCTTTTTACTTGGGCTGCAGAGAAGGAGCTCCGATTTATTTGGGGAGCACCGGAGTCCCGTGTTGGTTAGGAAGCGCTCTGTAGTGTCGACAGCTTCCTGGAGAGCGGCTTCGACTTGTCCGTCACTGCCAGCCGCGCACCAGACAGTGATGTCATCCGCGTAGATCGTGTGACCGATGCTCTGGACCTTGCCTAGATACCTTGAGAGGTCGACCATTGCGATGTTGAAGAGGAGTGGTGAGATGACTGACCCCTGGGGGGTGCCTCTTCTACTCAGCTCCATTGTCTCCGATTCCAAATCTCCAGCCTTGAGGATGGCACATCGTTTGCTCAAGAAAGACCTGACGAAGGCATGGAAGGACGAGCCCAGGTCGAGCTTAGAGATGGCGTCGAGGACGAACTCGTGACGAATGTTATCAAAGGCCTTCTCCAGGTCCAAACCAGGAATGGCTCTCGTGTCCCGAGTGCAGCGTTACAGGTTTTGGATCTTGATAAGCTTTATGGCGTCCTGGGTGGAGAGGCCTGGCCTGAAACCTATCATGTTGTGAGGGAAAAGGTCGTTGGTCTCGATATACTCGGCAATTCTGTTATGGATGGCGTGCTCGGCCACCTTCCCTACACATGACGTCAGTGAGATTGGGCGGAGGTTGTCCAGGCTCGGCGGTTTACCGGGCTTTGGGATTAGTATGACCTTCGCCAACTTCCATTCTTCAGGTACAATTCCCTGCTCCCAAA
This sequence comes from Dermacentor albipictus, assembly GCF_038994185.2. NCBI lineage: Eukaryota > Metazoa > Arthropoda > Arachnida > Ixodida > Ixodidae > Dermacentor > Dermacentor albipictus. The sequence continues at coordinate 812,576 of NW_027225568.1, forward strand.
GCCGATTTATCTATTCTGTAAGAAACTCGATCGATGCGTCCTCTGGGTTTCTAAGAGCCTTGTTGTTAATGTGATCCGGGCCGGGTGCTGACCTACCATTGAGGTCGTGTAGGGCGCGGCGGATTTCACTGATTTTGAAAAGCTCATCCAGCGCGGAGTTCGGCTTCCCTTTGTATACTGGGTATGCCGCCTCATCGGCCACAGTTTTGAGCGGCAGGTACTTCTTAGCCAACATCTCCAGCATGTCTTTTTCCGAAGACGACTTCTTGGCTTCGTGGAGCGCTTTAGCGAGGACACTTTTCTGGTTTGACTTGGTGCCGGAGTCGTCGAGCAAGTGTTTGAGAATATTCCACTTCCCTCCCGTGCGCATCTGCCCGTCGATTGAATTGCAAATTTCGTCCCATTGCTGCCTAGACAGGGCTCGGCAGTGCTCATCGATCTGCTTGTTGATCTCGGCTATCTTTTTCTGAGCTTGCGATTCAAGCGTTGGCTTTTCCACCTCTCGAGAAGTGATTGCTTAGCCTCGAGAAGGTGTGCTAGCCGGCTATCCATTTTGTCTGTCTGTAGATCCGCCTCTATGGTTTTGGTGGTGGAGTAGACATCTTGCAGAATTAGTGCGCACCACTGGACGAGACTCTCCGGCTTTCCTCCACGGGCGGCGCAGGCCTTGCGAACCTCACGGAATTTGTCCCAGTCAGGCACTGAGAACGCCTTCTTTCTTTTCTGCTCCACTTGTAAGCTGGTGACCGTGATGTAGTGATCACTAGCGAGGTCTATGAGTAGATTCGACCACATGGCTGAGCCAGTGTTTTTAACGAAGGCGAGATCCGGGACCGAGTCCCTGGTCGAGGAGGTGCCCCATCTGGTGGAAAAGGCTGGGTCCGTCAATAGAGGGAGTCCCGCATCTCCCGCCTCCTGCCACAGGCTTCTTCCCTTGACCGTGTCGTGCGTGTAGTTCCACGCGTGAAAGGGGGCGTTGAAATCGCCGGCCACAACCAGGGGAGAGTTTCCGGCGAGTTTTGTTGCCCTAGTGATAATGGTTTTGAAACGTTGTCTGTGATCACTCGGGCTGCTATATACGTTAAGTATAAAAATGCTAGAGGTATTGGATTGGCTTGGGATGACTTCTACTAGGGAGATCTCCGTCTTGCTAGGCCGGACCCCTAGATCGTGTGCGACGAAAGTGAACTTGCTGCTGACTAATGTGCAGATTCCTCTGCCATCCCCACGGGGAGTAAGAGCTTTGTATCCCTGGAGTGAAACCTGATCAGTCATCGTTTCTTGCATTAATATAACATGTGGCTTTTCTTTGTGAGTGCGAACAAACTGCTACAGGGTGCATCTTCTATGGCGGAGTCCCCTGCAGTTCCACTGCCAAATCCTAAATTGGGTGTGTGGCGCCATCCTTGCTGTATAGAGCGCCTTCCGGCGTTGCTACTAGGGTCTCGAGGGAGGTGGTTCTCATTAATCGGTCCGGGAATGTGCAGTGGTGGCGGCGTAGGTACCAACGCGCCATCCGTGAAGTAAACTGGACGTACGTGGGTTGACGTCCTCAATTAGTTGACACTCAATTATTCCTAGCTCAACGCTCGTAATTGTTCACATAGCATTCATATCGAAGCTAAAATTTTTTTTTTCAAATCTCAGCAGCCTAACGAGTAATAGTGTGCATTCTTCTATGACAGACAACCATTTATTTGCTAAAAGGCACTGTGTGCACAACTCGCAATACCGCGTTTCTCCTTATTGGTACGGCAGGGTGCGCTGATATCGCATTGAGTCGGAGGAGTGTACCACGCCACACTTTGTTTGATACGTGGAAGGTGTGATCACATCCAGTAAATAAAATTAGTAGAAGCCCATTTTCGAGTGATTCGGGCATTCCACCGCACACAGCATGCAGGCGTAGTATGGCGTCGGAACCGGTAGCGCCACCTAGTTCGCGCTCAGCACAGTAACCACTGCAAATGATCTGCAGCGAAGGAAGTTTTCGTTTGCACAATGGTGACCACATGTATCACCTAGCCGCGAAAAGTGGAAACATCGTTAAGAGCAGAGCCGTATACCTCTGTGTCATCCGACTCATGCACAATAGTTGTTCTTTATGCTTGCGCCACGTATGCGAGAAAGGGAGGTGCATTCCAAAATCACTCCACCGTATTTTTCATGACCACGAGAAAACTCGATTTGGCACTCCCTTTTGCTTAATTTCAGTCCGTGGGAAAGCTTTATCTAGGGATACGGGTACTCACAACAAGGCAAGAGTCTGTAAATTCCACGTCTTTCTAGCGTAGCATTCGTTATTCGCGTCCGTGCTTTTTTCGCACCGGGCCTGACTGGAGAATATTGCTGGAAAAAAGCAGGGAAGGTATTGATAAAACTGGAGTCGTTACAGACATATGTAACTGTACAATATAGAGAGAGGTTATAACGAAGAGACAATTATCAAGAAGAGAGTGGTGAAATGCTAGACTGCTGTGCATGAAACGCCAAAACAATGGAAAGCCACACGATGTTGGCGCTTATGTATACGCTACATAGGATATATATAAGGCGGACATAATTCGTCTGGTTGTCCCGAGAAGGAAAGCGTAGACAAGTCTTCTCCTCGATCCAATCGATCGCATTCCTGATTATGTCGATATTTGCACTTGTGCCTATGAGAGAAGGGACAGTATGCTTGTGGCGGTTAGAAATTAGTGTTGGGTTCGCGCGGCCTTAAGCGGATGTCTTTGTGACAGTTCGGAGTGTCCCAGATGCACCGATACTGTTCCAATTTACAAGAACAAAAGGATGATTGCCAAGGCAAACCACCTCCCTGTTCTACTGTAAGTGCCTTGCGTACGTACACGTTGACAAAACGTGAAAGGAGGTTTTCTATGTAGCATAAAAAATAATAAGGTGATCAAAGGGATTCGTCTGACAGTAATGTGTTTGCATTATTTATGTCGGACGACCCTGTACCGTTTACTCTTAGTTATAGAAAGGGGTCTTCCTCATAGCCCCGAGCATGACTATGTGGTCCGCGTAATGGGAGGTAACGTACTTTACTGATTCTATGGCAGATGTGTGAAAAGCCAGGTCGACGCAGGTGCTTCACACGGTGGAGACGGACCTTTTGGGTTTGGCAAGACGAAGGCCTACTCTATCGTCGAGCTTTTAGACGAACTTGCGGTGCTTCATGATGGCCTCATTGATGTCGCCAAAGAGGACGACAGCTGCACGTCTTCATCGCCTAGCCTCAGCATTATTCTTCCGTCGACGCTTTTGCACAGTATCACTCGTATCAATCGTAGAACATGCGGCGCCCATGTTATTTTGAAGCGAAGCTTTCCTTGCCGCTTCGTACGACTTTCCCACTACTACTGCTGCTGCTGTATGGCACATCACGTCGGGGGATAATTGAGAAAGTCTGTATACATGACAGGAGCGAGGTAGAGAGGAAAGGCGACGCGAAAAACTCGTTTGGCCCCACCTTGTCGAATGTGGACAATGTCCTCTGGAGCTCCCTGCGCGTCGCCACGTTAGCCTTTTGACAGCTGTAACTATCCGTGACCCCCATCAAAAGCGTTGCGGAAACTCCAGCAGTTACTTTTCTACCCGCGTGCGAGACCAGAGACAAAACTATACAGATGAATGGGGAGAGGAGTCACATCCCATACAAGGGGTAGGGGGGAGGATAGAGAAAAGGTGACGTGAGAAGGCCAGGAACCAGCAGTCACAACAACGAGAACGAGCACTAATTCCTGCTACTTCTACTGACTGCAGATTCTTCTAAGCCGCTGCCTCGTGTCTGCTTGGTTCCTGCCATCTGCGCCCTGCGCAGTTCATTCATCATCGAGTCATCTGTACAAACATCTGGCACGTGCTTCACCTCCCTGGACCACGCTGCGCTTGCGCTACCTTGGCACGGAGAGTATATAAACGGATCCGCTGCCGCTCCAGCTTCATTGAGCAGCAGTCGCAACAACGAGAACGAGCACTAATTCCTGCTACTTCTACTGACTGCAGGTTGGTTTTCATTTTTTGCTGGAAATTTTCTTCCGTCACGGTTCTTTTTGCGACTGCTGCTCACTGGTTTTTGGTTTTTGGTTTTTGGCTGTGTCTACTTCTTCGGTTGTGAGATGCCTACTAATGCTGAGCTATGCAAAAAGATTGAGCGGCTCGAATCCTTGCTTGAGGGCAAACTGGATTCTGTTGTTGAAGAGATTGCTGCAAGGATTGTACAGAAACTTGAAGAGCAGGGCCATGGCAATATTTCTGGACTTACTGATAGTGTACGCTTTATCAGTCAGCAGTATGAAGAAATGAGGACTACGTTTGATGGACTGTCCGCTACAAACAAGGCTTTGACAGCACAAAATGAATCCCTGACAAAAAGAATTGCATCAATGGAACAGTACAGCAGGCTGAACAATATTGAAATTAAAGGTATCCCATCAACGCAAGGAGAGGATTGCTCTGCCATTTTGAGCACTGTCGCTGAGGCAATTGACAGTCAAATTGATGTGGCGGACATCGACACAGTTCATCGGGTGGCTAGCAAATCACCCCATAAAAATTTAATCGTTCGATTTTGCTCCCGTGTCAAGAAGAATGACTTCCTTCGTAAGGCTCGTAAGGCGCGCCCGAGAACCTCCATGATTGGGCTGTCTGGTAATAATGATAGCCCTATATATGTCAATGAGCATCTCACATTTGAGAACAAACGTCTGTTCAGCCGAGCTCTTGCTCTAAAGAAGCAGCATAAGTGGCAGTTCCTTTGGACAGACAACTGTCAGATTAAAGCACGGAAGACTGAAAATAGCAAAGTGTTCTTCATAAGCTCCGAGTCTGACCTCAGCGTCATCACTTAACCTGATTTGCGATTAGTCTGTGTGTTAGGCATCCAATCATTCCCTCAAACATGTCTTTGTTTTCACCTTCTGAAGCTACGTCACTGCTTAAATCTGTTGGTTGTTCATTGCTTCACTTCAATGCATGAAGTTTGCGTAAGAATCATGATAACATATCTTCATTCATTGACTCTCTTTCCCACACTTTCTCATTCATCTGCATAACTGAGACATGGCTTGGCCCGGCTGATAGCAATTTATATGGGTTCCGTGCCTCTCAGGCTGAGTATTGTAACCGTGTTGCATATCAACATGGTGGTAGCGAGATTTTCGTCGCACCCCACATTAAATATAAACGTAGACTGGACCTTTCCAAAAACTGTTTGGATCGAAACTGTTTGGATCGAAACCGATGCTTTGTCTTTTCCAAATTATTGTGGCGGAATTATTATTGGCTGTATTTAGCGTTCTCCATCTTCTTCCATACCTAATTTCCTTCGTCATCTCAGCTTAGTTCTTCAAACAATTACTAGTGAAAACAAGCCTGTCCTAATTGTAGGCGATATAAATATTAACTTGCTCGACGTTGACAATAGTACTGTATGCGCTTATTCGGACTGTTTTTCTGGCTTTGGGCTTGAGCAATTAATAACTTCGGCCACCAGGATTTCCACTCAAGGAAGCAGCTCCCTCTTAGACCATGCCCTCACTAATATTTCGCCTTCACCAGTCTGGTGTAATTGACATAGACATATCAGATCATTACCCTATATTCGTCACATTCAAATCTAACCCTCCTAGGTCAGATCCCTGTTATCTTACGTCTCGTCTTGATATCATAAATTTTGTTGATGCAATTGACAAAATTCACTGGACAGTTATTGCTACCAAACTAAATCCAGAAGAAGCGCTTCAGTTATTTTCCTCTTTACTTTTAAAAGCGGTTCATGCTAACACTGTCACTGTTAAGTGCAAAAAGAAATTTAAATTTCCGCATAATCCTTGGATCACTAATGGGCTACTTGTGAGCATGAGGAAAAAAGAAAACATGTATAGGAAGACTAAAAAACAGCCTTTCAATGTGAATTTAGCATTACGCTATAAGAAATATTGCAACATGTTGAGTAATTTATTGAAGAAATCTAAAAGACAATATTACGAAAATGAATTCATGAAAAATAAGTTTCATCCAAAAAAACAATGGCAACTTATCAACGAGTTTCTGAATGTACCACGTTCCGGCAGTTCCATTGAAAAAGTAATCTACAATAATGTGACTATCACTGACCCGCCTAGCATTGCTCGTGCGTTCAGTAATCACTTTTATGAAATTTATAATACTACCCATGTTCCTTCTGTTTATCATACTAGCCGATGCGATAAATCTTTCTTTTTGTTTCCTGTAACATATGAAGAAGTCCTTACTGAGATTTTCAACTTAAAGAACACAAGTCCTGGTTTTGATGGAATTTCCGCATTTCATTTAAAGCTTGTTGCTCCGACTATTTCAGATGCTCTCAGTAACTTAATTAACCTTATGTTCAAGACAGGTATATTCCCTAGTAGTCTAAAAAAAGCTAAAGTCATTCCTGTTCATAAAAAGGGTGACAAAGTTCAAGTCGCGAACTATCGTCCCATATGTATTTTACCTTCAATTAGTAAAGTTGTAGAAAAATTAATACATCGTCGTATTAACAGTTACCTTAACAAATTTAGCTTGCTGAAACCCTGTCAGTTCGGTTTTCGTTCAGGAGGCTCAACTAACTTGGCTTTGCTAGCATTAACTGATTACATTCGACATTCACTTGATCTCGGATACTTTGTTGGCTCGGCCTTTCTAGGCTTTACTAAAGCCTTTGATACAATAAACCACAAAGTTTTATTTACTAAACTGGAGTCTGTTGGCATTTCTGGTCCAGCTCTTAATTTATTAAAAAGTTATCTGTTTAATCGTGAATTAACAGTGTACGCAGGCGGGGCTTTCGCTGAAAGCAAAATTATTAACCAAGGAGTGCCTCAGGGCTCGATTTTAGGTCCACTATTATTTACCATTTATATAAATGATTTACCTGACTGCCTTAATTATACCCTACCTATATTATATGCCGACGATACGACTGTTGCCCTCTCGGATAAATCATTACTTTCGCTAACATTAAAATTAAACAGTGATCTGTCAAAAATTACTGAATGGTGTAACGCCAACTTTCTAGTTATAAACCCTACGAAAACGCAATTCATGGTATTTAAGTCATCACAGAGGCATTTACCTTGCTCTCCGTCCATAACTCTGAATGGGCATGACATTCCTGCCTCCACTTGTGTTTCTTTCCTCGGCATCAAATTAGATCCCCACCTTAAGTTTACTAACCACATTGCACACATCAAACAAAAAACAGCATTTGGCATTAGAGCACTACTCAAATCACGTGCATTTTTTTCCAAAGAAGCATTATTATCGTTATACTTCGCTTTCATTCATAGCCATATCATTTATGGTATCGCTTCTTGGGGTAATACTTATCATTGTCATCTTTCCTCTATTCAGCACATTCAAAATCAGGCTATCCGCATAATAACGCGAAGCCATTTTTTCTCTAACGCCTCTTCACAACTGCGTACAAACCACATACTTCAAGTTACTGATTTGTTTAACTATCATTTAGCGATATTATTTTTCAAATTACTAAATCAACAAGTTTCTTACAACTTTGTTAGTTCTGATCTCCTTTTTAATCCCAATAACACAAGGTTTGCAGCACAAGGAAATTTCTTGTTGCCTTTATGTCATACTAATTACGGAAAGATGGCTTCCTCTTTTTGCGCGCTTAAACTTTGGAACAGTCTTCCATATTCCATTAAGTTGTCAATTACCTTGTACTCTTTCAAATGTGAACTCAAGAATTATTTGCTGTCTGATTAATTTCCTACATTGTTATTTTGCCATTTCGAAGCTGTGGAATTACCATTGATTGTGCATCTTTCCTTTTGTTTTTTTATGTGTGTCGTCACTGAGTTTCTTGGTTATATTTTGCTTACTTCATGATTTCTTTCTCTGCTCTGTATTCCGCTTTATTTTTTTTTGTATAACTTCTAAACCAAGGGTCCCGGTGCAGTCTCTGACTTTGGGACCCTTGTCTGTATACCATATTTTGTAACAAGTTGTTATGAACGAATAATAAACTGAAACTGAAACTGAACTGAAACTGAAACGCTACTATTATACCACAACAGCGATTGCGGGAAAACTGAATAAACTTCAGTTCAAGGCCCGGTACAGCAGGTTTCTGCTATTTCTGAATAATAAACAGCATACAACTATGTCAAGCGAAGAACTTACGCAGGGCGTGCGGAAGCAGAGCCGCATTAAAGCGCACCGCAGGGTACAGGCGACACTCCGGAAACGGTCGCGCATCAAATCAACACTTCTGTGCCCGCCGCGGTAGCTTTGCGGCTATAACGTTGCTGAAGATGGCGGATTGAATCCCGATCATGGCAGCCGCATTTCGATGGGGGCGAAATATAAAGCGCAGGCGCACTTAGATTTTTGCACACGTTAAAGAGCACCACGGTGTGAAAATTAATCCAGAGTCCGCCACTACGGATGCCTCATAATCCGATTGTGATTTTGGCACGTACAGTCCCATAATCCAATTCAAGTTTAATACTTCTGCCACGATGCGATGTGCCATGTGAGGCAATGACAATGCTCAACCCTCTGAGAGGTTATGAAATATGGGGCACAACAACGCCTCAAGCAAACGCCTCTCTCTGTGTGTTCTGTGTACTACGCAGACAAACAGCAGTGGTGCACGTAAGGTAACATTTAACATCGACTCACCACTCCCGTGTTAAACTCAACGTTGAAGAAATTAAGCTTTCGCGGTCAACATCACCACTAATTATCGTCAATCAAAGCAACCAAGCACAGAAAGCTTCACTTACATCGATTCCCACAGTGCGTGGGATCTGCACAATTTTTTAAACTATGGAGAACCCATAGAACACAAATGCGGCCAATAACGCGACTCTCCGAACGCGCAGCACGTGTCTCGACTTGCCTGTGAGCGAAGAACACCTGCTGACAGCCGAACGCCAACTGTGCGAATGCTGTGCAGGGCTGCAATCCAGCGTGCGCCGAATCTTCTCCCGAGTCTGCCTTCTCTTCTCTCCCCCACTTCGCTGTACACAAGCCGACCTTGCCTGACTGGGCGGCATTCAAACACCAGCTTCGGCAGATTTTTGGCGCTCCCAACGTCCGTTATGTGGTCACCAAGAAAAGCTTGACGGACGCACGCAGCTTCCCGGGGAAGCATACACATCTGATATCGAGGACGTCCTCGCCCTTTCTCGCCGTGTTGACGCCACCATGACGGAATCTGATCGTGTTCGGCACATCCTAAAGGGCATTGCTCACGTCGCGTTCAACGCGCTGGCAATCAAGAATCCTAATACCGTTAACGATGTGATCGCGACTTGCCAACAGCTGGACGCACTGCAAGTCATCCGTTTACAGCCTGTCGCCGGTGACGCGCCTCCTTCGTCGGATACCGACCTGCGTATGCTGATTCGGACTCTCATACGCTAAGAGCTCGAAGCGTGTGGCCTGCTCAGTCCTCCGGTTCTCTAGCCTCAGCCTTCGGTTCCTGGCCTGCGCAACATCATCAAGGAGGAGCTATCCTCCATGACCTGTGCTGCGAGCTGTGGCCCTCCTTCACCATTCACCTCGTATGCCCAGGTTGCGGCTAAGCAACCAACGTTCGTTCGGACAGTGCCTCCTGCTCCTGCTACTGCCCCCAACCATCTGGCGACTCTACCACCCCGTCCGCCTGCCACAGGATTTTACACTACCGGGCCTACACCCCGCCCCATTTGTTATTAATGTGGTATTCGCGGTCACATATCGCGCTTTTGCCGAAGACGACAACAGGATGAATGCCATGGCTACGATATTTATGAGAGAAACCCGTTGCTTCCTTCGAGTCCTTACCAGCGCCGGCTCTCCCACGCTCACTTTCTCCACCTCCCGAAGCGCGTCGCAACTACCGTCCAGGGGTGCTATAACGCAAAACTATTCCAAACTTTTCTATTCCAATTCTGCTATCAGCCCTCCGCGATTGGTCAAAAACTTTTTTCTACCACCCCCCACTTCACCTGTCTGTCACGCGACGTCACGAAAACCGCAATACCTCCCCATCTGATATGATGTGTAGACACTAGGTGTGTGCGAATATTGAAATTTTCGAATACGAATCGAATACGAATAAGGTGAAAAACTGTCTTCGAATATCGAATCGAATATCGAATATGTGTGTAGTATTAAAAAATTGCAAAACTAGGTAACAATAGCTTTATTACCCTTTTAAAAATATTATTGCATTTTATGAGGCTGCTTCAGGTTAAAGAGGCACTCATTATAGGTAATCCACTCAGGTAATGTCAGGCAATGCTCTGTCAGGTAAACGCTTGTTACAGATTATCGCGAAGGAAAATTGACTGCTCAACATGTTCAGAAAGTAAGGGCTCTCTATGTACTGGGACAACATTTGTCCAGGTAACATTTTCTAGGTGCATATCTTATTGCGCATACTTACAAAGCCCGAAAGTACATCATATATTGTTATGAAAGAGCCCTGGAATAAAGCTTGGTAAAAAAAAATTGAAACTAATCATGTCTAACGGGCCTGATGCAGATAGACCGGAACAGAGCGTACACATTCATAGTAAGGTTCGTTACAGCACTTAAGATCACAGTGCCGTAACGCTGTGTCGTCGTTTGGCACCTTCTTTTGTCCTTGTTTTGTGTTGCGCTGTAACGAACCTTACTATGAATGCCAACAGACTGGCCCAACTTGCCATCTTGATGCAGAGCATACAGATAATGAGCGGATCATGTGGAGCTCTCAGTGAATAAACATGTTTTTAGGAGAATGTGGAGCAAGCATATAATTCGTTAATTGCTAAATTATTCACAGTCTGTCCGAATATTCGCCGTTTCGACCATTATTCGGCCGTCCTCGAATATTCGGGAATTTACGAATATGCATTTCTCGAATCGAATACGCTTCGAATAAGGAAAATATTCGATTCGTATTCAAAATTTCGAATATTCGCACACCCCTAGTAGACACTGATTATGCATGATTTGACAGAAACAAGAAAAGCAGTTATTTCTGATTTGACCCCTTTTCGCCATTAGCCCTCGGCTATTGGTAAAAAGTTTTCAGGCTGCACCCACCTCACCTGCCTGTCACGCGACGTCACAAAACCGCAGGAACTCACGGCGTCAAAGTGACGTGTACGCGATAAAGATGCTTTAATATGCCGAACAAAACTGAATTTCTTTCGGAATAGCCGCAGGCTGCCCCGTCCCGAAAGGAAAAAAAGATGGCTGCCACCGATCGCTCAGACGCTGCCTACTCGCACCTGCCGGAGAGCATGGGTGTGCGTATAATAAAACTTCTTGCGTGGCCATGTAACGTTTTCGAGCACTTTCGGCACGTTTACCTCCACATTTTGCCAGCTCTTCTTTGCTGAGGGTCCATTTTAGCGTCATCCTTGAGCTTCCGTTGCATGCCGCCGCGATTTTCGACCAGCCACCGCAAGACAAGTGAGGGAAAGCCGACCAATCGTAGACGCCGGCACCACCCTCTTCATTCGGTTATCGACTTTCAGTGCAGTGGCTCAGCCCCATCGAATCCCTCTCCACTTGGGCGTTCTCCTCGCTTCTTGTCAGCCAATTAGATACCACAAGCCGCTCAGTGTAGGCAATGTTATTCGTTTTTCAAGCAAACAAAAGTGACCTCTTATGAACGAGGAGCGCATTTGATTGGTCTGTTCAAACAACCCTGCGGGTAACCGTCCGGTGCTTGCGTTGGTGGTTACACAAATTTGACGTCAGGAGATTGGAATAGAAACATATTGGAATAGTTTTACGTCATAGGGCCCCTGCGGTGTGATTTTGTAGGAATTCTATTACGTTATGCCTTTTGCCGCCATCACTGCGCAGCCATTGGTCGAAAATGACCGGGCCGCGCCCATTCTGTCAGTCAATTACGCGACATCAGGAACCCGCAAAAACCATAAACGTCATAGTGACGTTGACGCACTCATTATGCGGAGCATAAGGCATGGATTTTTGGCACGGCCAGAGGCAGGGTCGTTTCCGAAGGAATACAAAAAAAATGGCTGCCCCTTTCATCGTTACGTTGTTACGTTAGGTTGTTACGTTAGTTACGTTGCTCTCGCCAACGGGCACTTTCTCTGTTTACGTTTTACCTCAGATCTGCGACGCGGACATGAAAATCTTGGCCTTGGACCCTCTGCGACCGGGGTCGGACCACGACGCTTTCGTCTGGTGGACGACATGGTTGCGCCGGCGGTTCCAAGCTGGGTGCATCGTGAATACCGGGGAATACCTCCTCGGTGAGAAAAAAAAAAATTTTTTTTTTTTGGCGCAGTCACGCTTCAGTAGCGCAGAACGCCGTGTCCGCTCCAACCCAAACTTTTAACCAAACTACAAGAACATGAGTAAGTCGGGAGTAAAATAAGAAAACGGAAGACATTGACTTTAAGTTACAAGCACATTATGTGTCAGTGAGGAGCAGACGAAAGCAACGCGTATTAGTGCTGACTGCACCCAGTGCCTGCCAGAATCAGAAGAACACACATTAGTGCTACTCCTACTACTGTCATTGATAGCACCAACAAGTGTTGATTTCTTGTTTGTGGCAGGCACCGAGTAGTGCACTTGTAAATTGGTTAAGAGTTCGTGTCGGGTACGGACATGCTCAACTCATGCTTTCACTTGGGACTTGCAACCCTGAAGTCTACCTTTGTTGAATGATGCTGTAGCTTTCCTCAGTTGACAGCTTGCTTCTCGTCAGAGGAGTACTCAGTGTACTATTTCCATCTTTGTGCAGGTGACAGTGGCTACCCCTTGGAGCCGTGGCTCCTGACCCCGGTTCCTGGCCATCCTCCAGTGCACACAGCCGATGGACAGTACAACACAGCACATGCCGCCATGCGGTCCGTAGTGGAGAGGTGCATTGGGCTCTTAACGAGCTGTTTCTGCTGTCTTGAGCGATATCGCTCCCTCCTCTACGAGGCGGAACGTGGAGCCAACATTGTCGCAGCATGTGCTGTGTTGCACAACCTTCGCCTTTCTGAAGGCGACATAGAATCAGGCGGTGACAGCGATGACGACAGCAGCAACGGCAGTAGTAGTGAGCTTGACAATAACGGCGACCCCATGCCGCACAGTCTGCCCCGAAACACGGGGTCTAGAATGCACTACTTGAGAGGGCGGGCTTTTCGCGACAACGTGATTGGCATGTTTGGCACAACCCGCGCGCAGCACATGCGTTATCTGAGGAGTGCGCGGCAGCAGCTGCGACGTCAACAGCATCGCTAGGTGCATGCACACAGTTTTAAGTAATTGCATTGTGCATTTCATGCTGTGAAATTGCAGATACATTTCCCGTGCTAAGTTGTAGTTAATGTCTGCGTAATGCAAAGCATTCATGATTTGTTGAGAAATGTAAAAGTTGTTAAAAAATTAAATTATTGGGTTTTACGTGCCAAAACCACTTTCTGATTATGAGGCACGCCGTAGTGGAGGGCTCCGGAGATTTCGACCACCTGGGGTTCTTTGACGTGCACCTAAATCTAAGTACACGGGTGTTTTCGCATTTCGCCCTTATCGAAATGAGGCCACTGTGGCCGGGATTCGATCCCGCGACCTCGTGCTCAGCAGCCTAACACCATAGCCACTGAGCAACCACGGCGGGTACGTAAAAGTTGTGCTGTGAAGGGTTATGTAAAGCCTGCATTTATAGTAAGTGAAACAGCATCTTTAGTGTGACATATGAGATTGAAAGCAAGCTAAAAATAAGTGCATTTTCAAAGTGTCTGCCACAATTTCCTTGTTGCTGCTGTCGTCATCTAGATGCATGTAGCCTGCAGAATTTTTATTTTTACTGGTATTTCCTTACGCATTGATGGACATAAGCGCCTGTCTCCTCACTTTCTACTAGCACAGAGAAGCTCACAAAAGCCAAGATGTACAGTGCACGTCACACCTTCCGCTCCATGGAACGTGCTGTTGCGCGCGCAGCTTCTAGGTCCTCCACCATTTTGTCTCGCAACAACGGCAAAGTTCCTTTCTAGTGACGAAAATGCCTTCCAACTGGTCATCCGACATGTCAAACGCTGTGGCTCCTGCGAAGTGTGTGTACGCACGAGCAGTTGATAGATTTCAACAAAGTGACCTCACTTGTATATAGCAGAACTCAGCAATGTTATACAGTAATATTTGTACAGTGCAAGCTAGCACAAGAAATGTGGTTGCAATGTGCAAATAAAAGCACTAGAGGAAAATTGCACCTTTCTGTATTTCAGCCTTCAACATACGCTTTAGTTGAAGTAACACTTGTTTATGTACACAACACATGCGACAGTCTCTACATTGAAGAAGTGTGAGAATCATGAGTACTCAGTAGTAGAGACATTACGCAACATATCACAGACACGTTGGAATAAATATTGCATCACATTGTTCTTGCATCGACAAAATTCACAGGTAACTGCATCATAATATCTCACAGGTAACGGCATGCATCGTTTAAGAAAACTGTTGTACGCTGCACAGGTACACAGTTATAACAACTGGCTTAAAGTGCACCAGAAACAAAAATGAGCAGGTGCTTAAATCACACGCCAGCCGAATATTTATCACAGCGAAATGTATAGGTACATCACTACATGAGAAAGGAACATGCTGTTGTGGCGCTCTGAAACTGAAGGAGCCATAACATCATACTTTGACATTCAGTAGGACAAACTGCATAAATATTGCACAGAAATTGCACCACACGGACTAAATATACAATGTACCACAACCTGAAAGATCACTGAATGACAACAAAATGTTTGATAATGAGACAGATGTGCAAGAAAAGAGACATTCCAGCTCTGCACGTAGTGACACAAAGAAATATGCATATGCAACAAACAAAAAATAAAGATTACAAATGAAAAGGAGTGTAGGCAAGAAATTTTCATAACTTTTTTTTCTTTTTTGTTGTGTATATTGCCAGGTTGCTTTCGACATTATATTAAGGCCTGAAACTTTCACCATTCGACGACAAGGATTAAATTGTAGAACACTTGCAGTGTGGCGTCGTGCTTAAATTGACATGACAATACTAGGCACCTCAAAATTGCAGTGCCACAGTCGGAATGCCCGCACACACCAGGCCTACTGGCACTTCTGCAGGGGAGCCTAATGGTGTGCACGTTCTTATTGCTGAAGTAAACCTTGAAGAAAAAAGTTATGCTGCCATGGCT
This sequence comes from Dermacentor albipictus, assembly GCF_038994185.2. NCBI lineage: Eukaryota > Metazoa > Arthropoda > Arachnida > Ixodida > Ixodidae > Dermacentor > Dermacentor albipictus. The sequence continues at coordinate 827,758 of NW_027225568.1, forward strand.
ATGCTACTTGTGGTTGCAACAAAGGGTGACTTCAGCAATTATTTATTTGCAAACTAGCAATATTCGCCCTTCATATCATTACTACATCAGCAAATTTTAGGATAAGTTACAAATTCCTTGCCTATGCTACCTTTGCTTCCTTTAATTATGTGGGGCCTGAGAGGGGGGGTGGAAAGGCTTGGCTGCCACCATGCCCCAGTGCAGCCAGCAGCAGCTGAATCAGGCGCTCGTTGTTCTCGCGCGACCGACGCGCCACTTCGAGGCGCTGCCGCTGCACTTCCAGGCGCTGCGGCTGCACTTCCCGCATTCCCGCCACCTCCTTCCCGAGGTGCCGCCGGCTCTCCATGTGGGCCTCGTGGTGCTGTTAGCAAAGATGTGTAATCAGTTTTATTATAGAAGTTCAGTAACAAGGACTTCGTGTGTTGCATTCATCCGCATTTGCAGGCTATTGTCTTGTCATTGTATATTCAAACACTGGAAATATCTTTCTGGCCCATCAAACTTGTGCCGTCGCATTCCATTAAGATGTGTTACATTGCTATACCTGCTTCCTTGAACTTAACGCCACTTTTTTTCTTTTAGCCACATAATTGCGTAGATATTTATTTACTCATGTTATATCACGCGAATGTGTACAAAATATTACCACAGGACTACACGTATACGTTATGCTTGTTCACTGATTAATTTAATTTTTAGAGAGGTCATATGCTCATCAATTTCATACGCAAAAAAATATGCATCTGTGGACTTACACATACCTGCCGATTTTGCTCCAGCATTTGTTGGCGGAAGCGGGCGTCCTCTTGAGCTCTGGCTACCGCCAACTGGCCCTGGCGAACGTATTCGACAGTAGCCGTCACCACGGCACCCTCGAGTTCCTGCTGCCTGGGCTGTCTACGGGGTGCCTATGGCTCTCGAGGGGTAGGCTGCGGCACCTGGGGGGTAGACTGCGGCACCTGCGGGGTTGGCTGCGGCACCTGCGGGTTTGGCTGCGGCAGCTGGGGAGTTGGCTGTGACACCTGGGTGGTAGGCCGTGGCACCTGGGGTTAGCCGGTGGCTCTTCATGCAAGACAAAAGCAAAGACTGCTCATTCACTGTTATCCGGCCCACACAGATTGACTGTCCTGACCAGTCACTTTGAAATGTCATTATAGCTGCATAGCTACAATAATGATACACAACACAGGTAGTTAGAGCAAAAAATGCCACAGAAAGTTGCTGGTAGCAGTAACCTATAAGAAGCACAATGAATTTCTATTGCAACATCATGTCATTTGTAGTCTTGCATTTCTCCTCCATGAATAAGAGCTGGATGCTGGACACAAAGGCAATAACAGCACATTGACGTACTTTACTTCATAGCAAGATCGTATACAGCAACTGGAAAAGGTGCTACTACAAAAGCTAGGTCACTGCCTGACGTGTAAGGTCACTTGGCCCAGCAACAGCTGCAGGGCCCGACACCATGAAGGCAGTTGTCGCTGGTGGATGTCAGCGGGAACCGCAGGGCCCTGCAGCTTCCTCTGAACTTGTGTCCTGCAGTCAGAGTAGTGTTCAGACATTGCGAGCAGTGTGTGCAATGCGCATCATGTACACAAGTTGCTGCTCAGAGTATATAACCTATATTGTCACTTGCACAAAAAAAAGGGGCTTAAACCATTTGGCGATATTGTGTTACAATGTAATGCTGAAAATTTGTGAGGCCAGAGCAGGTCACACGAACAACACTTTTCTAAATCCAATGTACGCACCTCGCTATCGGTGAAGAAATAGGAGGGGGGGGGGAACAAGGACCCGTCCTGTCCTTGTTAAGAACGTCGAGGACGCGGCCGTCGACGCCACCCACTTTGCCAGCTCCAGTAGCCCTGCAAACACGGCAACAACAACAACAACGTGAAACGACGTAACTGTCAGCATCATTAGAAGCTCACCTCTTCTCGCTCGCGGCCCTGGCCGCTTCTTTTTTCGCTTTATGGGCCATCTTGGCCAAATGGTTGTGCCAACGGCTGGTGGTCTTTACGCCTTGGCCCTGTGCGTTACGGACCGCCGCCACCTCCTCCCACAGTTCATTTTTTCGAGCCGCAGTCATACGTGGCGAGAACTCTGTAGAAGCTCTCGCCAGGTATGGGTGCTGCTCGATGAACTGCACGAGAATAGCCGCCTGCTCTTTTGACACCCGTAGCCCTTTTGCTGCCATTTTTTTTTGTCAACTTGGGAATTTCAGCCGGCTCGCAGCACAGTAAGAAATTTAGAGGCAAACATTCTGTTTGAGCTAAGCGCCTGCATAAAGTGCTCACTACGACTTAATTATTTCTGCCTTTTTATACCACTAATGTAAAAAAAAAAGGTGAAGTAACTACTCACATTTAACGTTGTAGCAGCTTATTTCTCGGAGCGTATCAGTGCAGGAAGTATTACCGATGCAGCGATAACTTTGACGAAGCTATCGTTCTGTCATGGCGGTGCCCTATGGAAAGTGCCTTGACAGTTCTCGATCCACGATGTTGCAAGGTTTGACCTCGGGGGCTACGGATAATTCTTCTTGGCCCTTCCTAAAGAAGAAATTATCACACGTCAGACATGCAGCGTAAACCACACGACAATGCAAGCACTACACGAGCAATAGTTACTCACCTCAATCCTGTATTTCCCGGGGGGGAGGGGGGGTGCACAATTACGGACACACTAGGGGCTGTCAGCTGTTCGGGTAAACAGAGGCTGCCATTTTGTGTGCGCTCAACGGCATGGATTGGATGCACATCCGACTACTATGTGGCTACGGCTTCGAAAATAGAGTACTCGCGTTTGCATTTCTTTGGGCTGCGGCAGCTTTTGCGTTGTAAGGTAACAAAATGAATTTGCTTTGCGCAGCAAGCAAGTCCACTTTTATTAAGTGCCGTTTTACAAAACAAATTCGCTATACAGCCCCGGAAAAAGAGAAGAGAATACATAACATCGTGCGACCAGGGAAGGCAGGCTGTGTGGGAAATGAGATTGGCCAAGATGTCTGTGAATGGCTCGCAGGGTACCGTAGCGCCGTCTTTTCCGTCATCGGCTCCTCTACATGACACAGGATAAGAATGTAGAATAAAATAGAACATCATAGCATTCGGGCCTTGGTTGTATGAAAGTTAATTGTTTGAATCTATGTTTATAAAATATAGTTTTGCTAGATTATTTATCCATCAAACTGTAAATAATGTATTATACAATGAACATTGGTAATGCACCTCAAATTGCTTACCTGTATCTTTCTCGAAATGAAGCACGCGAAAATATCTACCTGCAATATATATATTATGTCCCTTTGGTTGGCAGCACTGAAAATTCCGGACACCTAGCTCGAAAAATTTAGAGTCCCAAATCAGTCAGCAAAGGTGCCTGAGTTCCAGTATATCGAATCATTTCGAGGAGAAGGTAAATATCGCTCAAGAAGTGGAGGAACGAAAACTGAAAGGCTTGATGCCATGCGACAGGAAGACATTGTTGTGCATCGGAGGATAAAACGCGGTTGCGCGATACATCCGCGATTGGATTGAAAGGAAGAGGTGGCGCGACACGTAAAGTGTGCTTATCCGGTGTCGCATTATTCACTCTAAGAGAACGCGTTTCGTGGGAAAGAAAATTCAGCAAATGACTATAAACGATTAGAAGGAGAAGAGTATATAACAGCTGTGTCTTACCAGTACTCACGTACGGGGCAGAAACCTGGAGGCTTACGAAAAGGGGTCTACTTAAATTGAGGAGGATGCAACGAGCTATGCAAAAATAATGATGGGTGTAACGTTAAGGGATACGAAAAGAGCAGATTTCGTGAGGGAGCAAACGCGAGTTCATGACATCTTAGTTGAAATCAAGAAAAAGAAATCGGCATGGGCAGGACATATAACGAGGAGGGAAGATAACCGATGGTCATTAATGGTTACGGACTGGATTCCAATGGACGGGAAGCGTAGCAGGGGGCGGCAGAAAGTTAGGTAGTCGGATGAGATCAAGAAGTTTGCAGGCACAACATGGCCACAATTAGCACAAGACCGGGGTAGTTGGAGAAATATGGGAGAGGCCTTTGCCATGCACTGGGCGTAACCAGGCTGCTGCAGCTGCTGATGATGATGAGGAGGAGGATGATTAGAAGGAGAGATGAGATGAGCACATTTGCTGGCATTAGGAGCGTTTGACTAATGCAGAACCAGAGTAAATGGAAACCGCTGGGAGAAGCCTTCGCTCCTCATTGGATATAATATGGACTGCCAAAGTAGCTGTCCTCCCAATGAGTTATTGAGACAAGTGACCTCAGGTGACCAGTGAATAGATCACTTCGATGTTCGTATTTATAGGAGTGCGTGGGAAATGCGTTAAAAGGTACCTCAATAACTTTTTTATCGCGCCATTCAGAATAATTCGTGAAGTAGAGGCGAGATAATGCTGTCGTGAACGCCCATACATGCTGGTGTATACTTCCTATAAAGTTCTTAGTTTCACTCATTCTTTCACGCGCATTTTTTATATCCCCGGAATTTTTCCGGGTGCCATGCGGATGCTGTTCTACAGTCAGATAACCCCATATTGTCAGTTTCGCCTTCTTGTGAGCTCTCATTGGTTCACAGAGTGGCTACTTTTACTATGATTGGCTAAAAACGCAAGCGTGGATGAACATGACAATATATGTCAGGATTCGATAATGTGTGGTCAACACCCGACGTAGTGCAATAAGAAAACTGCACTAACGAGTGGCCGAATTTCTTTTTGCGCATCTTGGAAAAATACCTATTTTGTGAATAAAAAGCAACAGCTCGTATCTAATCGATGTGCAAACGTTCCCACTCTTCTTCGACAATAATTCAACCAAGTCGGTATGGCTGCCAGTGTTCCAAATTAGGCGCAGGTAATAATGTAGCTTTGTGTCTTCCGTCACCGATCGTATTTATTTGATCACCCGCACTGTACGGACCGAAACACGCACTTCCTTCATGGCGGAGAGTTGCGGAAGAGTTCGAAATCATTCTGGCTGAAACCATCATAGGTTTATTCGTAATCTTCTGCACATCCCATTGCCATCCTTAAATCACGAAGCCGCGGATCACATCAGCAGTGACAATCTTACTGCCAACTGCCATGGCTAATGATACGACGTTAGAGTGTATCATGTTGTAAACACTGCTCCCCGGTGGAAACTCCGCAGCAACCCGCACTATATCCCTAGTATCCTAGCTGCGACTTTGTCGCAATGGCTATCCACGAAGCGATCCTGCCTGACGTGACGGTGTAAGCTGCGTATGGGGCGATACCAGTTTAATGTATCTGAGGGTACATACCGCTTGATTAACCTTGGCACATGCACTAAGGTGGCTGGCCGAGAATGGGCACATTCCAATGTTGCACGCGTACTGCCGAAGGTGTCTGTTCAGGCACGTACCCAGTGGCACATACCCAGTGAACCAAGTTCTCAACTAGGCAATACAGCAGCCAGCAGCAAGTTCTCAGTTTGCGCCCTGCCCGGACTCGTTACAGAAAAGAAATTAACCGATCGCAATCACGACTTTCTCCGTCAAAAATTTTATTTTTTACAGCGATAAATTACTGATCCATGAAAGTAATGGAGAAATTACTGAAACCTAATTGATTACATTTCCGTTGCTCTCCACTAAACATTTATCAAGATTGCCCAAACAAACTAAATTCGGAGAGCTAGTTTCAGCTTTGAGTGTATCCTATGTAGCCTTTCAGCAGTTGCCTTCTCCAATACTGCTGCTCAGAATTTTCTTCGGCTAGGTTTCTTCGGCTAGGCCTAGGCTCTACTTGAGGACGCCAGCAGCGACAATAAATACTTTCTCGTGTGCGCGCTCAAAGGCCACTGTTGTAACGTACATATATCTTCCGCACATGTTTGATATATCACAAGAAGCCAACAAAAACTGACACCAAGGACAACATAAGGAAAATTACTTGTGCTTAGTAAATGAAATAAACGATAAATTAATGGAAATGAAAGTGGATAAAAAAAACAATTTGCCGCAGGCGGGGAACAATCCCACAACCTTCGCATTTCGTGCTTGTTGCTGAATGTTCCTAAACAGGCCTCCGAGTAATCTCTGAAGCAGAGCACTACATGGTTGCTGGCGATAGAAAGGGAATGATCCCCATAGGGCCAAAGGAGAGTTGAAAAAACTTCCCTAGGTTATTTCCTGGCGTCATCGTTCTAAGTCGTCATTGCTATCGAGCATATAGAAAGGCCAGTGCAAATCCTCGGCGAACATCTGGGGCGCGATCGGAGATATTTTGTTCGCTGCGCGTTCTGTTCAGTTGCTGCAACGTCACAAAGTTGCAGTATGCAAAATTTGTGACAGCGGGGCGGAGAGAGCAGCCAATCAGGAAGCGGTGACCTCCCCGGAAGTTTACTTCCGTCGTTTGTCGTCTGCTTGCAAGCAGTATACTACAAAACCAAATGTTTCTCGTCTTCCAAATGAATTAAATCTTTATCTAAAAAAAATCTATTTTTCTTCTCAAGCCCAAACACGTTTTCAAATAGTAGTACGTGTGACTACTGCAATTTATAACTACAAGGTTCTTTGCGTCGTCCCTAGGTGGTGTCGCGCACAGCGAGAAGGAAAAAGAAAAAAAAAACGACGGGAAGAGTTGCGCACTTTTCAAGAGGCAGCGACAACATCCCAGTGGCTCGCTGGCACCGATGATGTGGTCGATTTCTCTGTGCAACCAACGAATTATTTGTTTCGAGAAAGAAAAACGACGCCGGAATTCACTTTCTGTCATTTCTTCAAACGCGTTTCGCAAACGTGCCATTCTGCAGCCGCAAAGGCCGCCTGTTGGATCCAATCCAATCCACCAGACGCGCCATGCGAAGCCGTATGATCGCTCCAAACTTCTCAACTCCCGTCGCGTTCGGACGAAATGCTCGGTGGGCGGATGATTGACAGGAGCGTGTCGTCATTTTGACGTCACCAAAAACGGGGCGGCGCCCCGCGGCTGGCGACGTCGGCGCGGAGTAGGCCAATCGCGCGCGCCGGTAACCGAACGAACGCGCCGAACAACCATCTCCGATCGCACCCCTGGTGCAGCTTGATGAACAGGAAAGAAATACTCATCACGTGGGTCTGCCAGTCCGAACACGAATGCCCGAGAGGCTACTGCGTGCCACCAACTGTGGGACTTCTAATGCAGTTCGTGCATAATTCTATGCACTTAAACCTTCGTCGCTTATTGAAGCTTGTCGAGTAAATAACTGCTTACATGTAATTGGTTACTGTAAAAAGTAATTGAAGAGTGACTGTCAGTGGCGTAGCCAGAAATTTTGTTCGGGGGGGGCTACGCCACGACCGTTACCAAGTAAAAAATTCAATTGGGATGCAGCTATTGAATAACCTGCAATGTTTTACGTACAAGTATCATTCGGGCATATACCCAGTGGCACAGGTAGCCTGCTTGCAAAGACAACAGCCAGCACATACCTAATAACCCAAGCTAGAAGACAATTCGGTCACTGTGTATGTCCCATGGTGTATTGTGTGGCATCATTCAACCATGCCAAAGTAGAAGAAAGTTGTTTTATATATACTGAAAATCACAAAAATCTCGCGCTGACTTCCAACATCAACCAAATGTGCCAGACTAACGAGCGATTCGCTCAATGCAATGGAGAGGTTTCGCAGGTCCACCTCGTTCATTTCAAAGTTGTAGTTATCGAGTGTTTCGAGGGACTTGAGCGTCGCGCGCGACCGGCGACGAGGATGAGCAACAGTGCGAGACCATGAAGCGTCCCGTACGTTCCTGTCGCACAGCGGGTCACGACGAGCTCCGCCATGGCTGTGATGCAGGACACGAGGTCGGCCAGCCCGTAGCGGGAGTCAACCGTCGGGAACAGCTCGGCGACGTGTATCTGGCGCTGCCGCGTACCACGGCGCATCAGCGCGTCAACGCCTCGGACACGCCGATCCAGTTCTCGAGGAATACGAGCGTGCACGTGGCGTCGTACCTGTCGACCAGCTCGCACAGCATGCTCACGCCCACGCTCGAGAAGCGCACGCTCACGATCTCCAGCGTGTCGAGCGTGGTCACGGTGGAGCGGAGCGCGTCCATCGGGTCCCTGGACGGGTAGACCGGCAGGTGGTAGCAGAGCCTGGCGTGCCTCAGGTTGCCGCTAAGCTCGAGGCCGTCCCGTAACAGGAACTGCTTTGGTGGCATGCGTGACTCGCACAGCTCGAGGAACTCGGTGGAGCGGTGCTCCACCAGCGGCCAGTGAACCAGAACGAAGGAGCGCCTGCGCTGATCGTTGGAGGCCAAAGGATCCACGCGTCCCCGCAGGCAATTGAGGGCCAGCCATGCTTCGCGTAGCTCGATCATGATGACCCGCATGAAGTTGTTCCATAGGGACAGCTCCGCAAGGTGCAAGCACCCGTCGGCTGCGCGGACCTTGCATGACCTGTCCAGGTCCACCCGGTGGTGGCCCGAGACGCTCCGCCCGCAGCGCAGGCTGGAGAGGAGCTGGTGGACCGACCGGCACACGCTGGAAAAGCTGCCGACCAGGCACGCAGCGGACTCTCGTAGCCGGCCGCTCTGTGCTCCCACCTTGCAGACCTGCGGACAAACACCTGTCGTGCTCGTACTCCACTCTGCTGCTCCCATATCACATCGCTAAGGCGGGCTTTCTGCTCGTTTGAAGAGTAAGTGTCGCCAAGTAACATAAGAAAACTCAGAAAGTTAGCGTGTGTACAGTTTGTTGAAAAATGCCTTCTCTATACTGAAATTGACGGCAGCCGGCGAGGTGTTCGTGAAGTCACGTTGTGCAGCTTCTCCATTTAGGTACTGTATTTTACGGGAGTCAGGCATTAGGCTAGAAACTAGCACTGGCGTTAGCCTAATGAGGAGCGGAAACCATGCGGGTGCAAGTCACCTCGTGCAGTGTGTGCCTAAAAGTAAAAGCCTCGTCTAATCCTACTCGGGGAAAGCTCCAAGCGCCAGAAAACGCCTCGTAATCTGGACTCCATTGCCATACATTGTGAAATTCAACGTAGGGGTATCAGAAACCTGTATTTCACTGAGAATGTCAACGTCGCTTCCCGAAGCAAAACAGCTGCATTTTTCTATATAACAGAACATATTCAACAGCGAATGAAAACCGGTAAGTAAAGTTGCTGGCTTAGTATACTAGCTTTGAATATGCCGCCTTCACTACGCTAGTACATAGCGCTGCTTTGCAAATTCACAGACATCAGGGGTGCGATCTTGTACGCGTTCCAAAATAGAACGGAGGCGGTTCGTTCTTTACGTGACGAAATAGGCGGTATGTTCCGTTCCGTTCGTCCGATAGCAGACGACACGGAATGATTGACAGCAGATATCACTTCACAATTGACGTCATGGCGTTCGGCGCGGTTCAAATTGACGAACCGTATTCGGCTCGGTGGAACGAACCGCCTCCGTTCTATTTTGGAACGCGTACAAGATCGCACCCCTGGTGTATGTGAAGTGAAAAAGGCAAAGCAAAAATAACTAGAAGCGGTACAGTTCTGTGTTTTCGCATGTCCTGCTGTGACGTGAGACGTTCATCGCGAAAAATGTGGCTATATATTCTTAGGTACTAACAGCATAAATTGAAACGAGGAAACATGGAGAGGCACAACGCAGTTATTGCGTTTCAAGCTTAACATGCATATACAACAACGGCCAAATTCGTGCACCGCGATGTGAATTTGCGTCGACGGCATGATTAAACAACGGCTACGGAACAAATGCGGATAATGCTCAGTAGTATACAATTAGATAGAAAGAGTGTAGCGATGATTTTCTCTTGTTCGCACTTGCATTTATTCCGCAATGTCTTCCGCGTCTATGACAGTAGTAATGCGGCTAGCATTATATGGTACGGCTATACCTCGCGGGAGAATCGAATCCGCGGCCTCTTGCTGAGTAGGAGAGCACGATACAGCCACAAAGCCACCACGGCGTGTGTTCGTTAACCGCACAGAGCGACGAAGCAGAGAGCGAAGTAAGGGCCTTACGCTTTCGGTGGAGCTTTGCCGTCGCATCAGGTCCTTTAGCGTCATCGGCCGCGCAGCAGGGCCGCATAAGGTTTGGACGCAGTGCTTGGTGAAATCCCTGGAGCAGAGCTGGATCGTGCGTCGCGTGGTTTGCACTCGCACCTGCGCGATTCTGCGGGCGCGCCTTGCCCGTGGCACGCTGTCTCGGGATTCCTTCGCGAGACGCGAGGTCGACCGCGCGGCGGAACCGAAAACGATGAAGTACCGAACTGCCGCGAATTCAAGGCCCACGCTGGAGAACGCGCGATTTTGAAATTTCATTTGCGAGTACGGTAAGTGAGCTAGTTGTTATCGGTGCATAATTATCAACAGCGAAATAGACAAGGACGGAGAAAAGCGCAAGATGCGAGGCACAAGAGTGGCGCGTCTTTTTTCGTCCCTTTGTTTTGCGCTCCTAAATATGCATGGTGTGAATGTTTTTTTTTTATTGTTTTGGCAGGACACAACGCGGGACGCCAAATGAAAGAATACTGTGTGGGTAACGAGAATGGCACATTTGTTCCCGATAGTGGTCATATAAAGGTCGAGCTTTCAAATAAGCGCGAAGGAATAGTCCTAGCGTGAAGAGAACAACTTGTATAAGCATAAATCCACGATTTGGCCTTTTGAGGGCGGCAGCCGCCGTACATGTGCGGCAGCGTAAACGAGCACCAAATGATGACGCAGGCAAAGTGTGCTCCACCTTTACCCAGCACAATCTAACGATTGGTTTTCACGTTGCCAGCACATAGCAGATGCTGTAGCTGTGGCTTCATAAAAATCCCCGATGGCAGCAGTGGAAAATATTTGTTTGTTTTTTCGTCAAAATGTGAATGTAAAGTATGTTCTAAATTTTGTTTAAATTTTTGTTCTATTCTTCATATTTGAGAGCCGAAAAGAAAACAGCGTCACAATTACGATACGTACACAACGGGAGACAGATGAAAGGGAAAGGCAAATTATGGGGTTTTACGTGCCAAAACCACTTTCTGATTATGAGGCACGCCGTAGTGGAGGACTCCGGAAATTTTGTCTACCTAGGGTTCTTTAACGTGCATCTAAATCTAAGCACACGGGTGTTTTCGCATTTCGCCCCCACCGAAATGAGGCCGCCGTGGCCGGGATTCGATCCCGCGACCTCGTGCTCAGCCGCCCAACACCATAGCCACTGAGCAACTACGGCGGGTGAAAGGGTAAGGCAGTTCTTTTCAACAATGACTTCGGGCCTATATTCGCTCAACTGCATGACGAATTTTCCAAGATATCGAATATACCATCAGAAAAGGCGCATCAATAGATGGTGTCCAGAGATACAAGTTCAAGTTCAGGTTTATTCTTCTTCTAGTACAGACTAGAAACGTCCTCCCGGGCTAAAAGCTGCCGTCAGCAGCTTGACTGGACCCAGGAGGCGTTATATATGGCAGCGCTATAACAATAACCTTTTTGGTACAAAAAACGTAAGCAGAAGTTTACTAAACATAAAGTAAACATAAAATTGAAAACGCAATTACATGCTTATGAATGGATATGTAAGAAACAACAAGACATTTTTATACAAGTAAACCAAATAGGCAAAAAAGAAAAACATGGCCATTTATGTGCATCGTTATACATGAAAATATATGTTATAGGTTAACGAAATACATCTTCAACTCTTTACGAGAGAATTTATTAGCGTGAACATGATTATTTAGAATTTTCGGCAAATTGTGTTTAATAGATTGTAACTTATACTCGGTGCGAAAGCGCGGAACAAGCCAAGGTTCAGGATTTCTGAAATGCACAGGTATGTCATGGTGCTGCAAGGTCGCTAGTGATGTAAGAAAATCTCTCCATTCTTTCCTTGCAAAATAAAGTATTTGTAAAAGACGATATTCGTAGTACAGTGAAAGCTCGTTAATTCGAACTTCAATAATTCGAATTTATGGATAATTCGAACTTTACCATTTGGGCCGGCCAAGCTCCACAGAAGTCTATGTATAAAGAAGTCCGTTAATTCGAACGCGAGAAGGTTCCCTCACGGATAATTCGAACTACGCTCGCCTGGCACACGGCCAGAGAAACGCGCCTACTGCCTACACACAAGGCTGTATTGCTTCCGAAACGGAGAGAATGGCGAGAGAAGGCAAAATCGGAAAAAATCTAACCGACGCGGGGTCAGCCAGTAGGCAGCGGCGGCTGCCGCCTCTCCGTTCTACGTAACCTCCGAGACTTCTTGCCCGTTGCGAATCTCGGAGGCTTCGCAAATCTTGTACAGCTGCTAGTGCTTTGCGGAGATGGCACGGCAAGCGCCAAAACACAGCGAATCAAGTACGTCGCAGCTGCGCTTGCAATCAAGAACCAACGAATCAGGGCCTTCGCCACCTTCACATGTTCAGCGTGTTTGTCTCGGCAGTCTTCGTCGGTTGTGCACCTCTGTTTTCAGCTTAGGAGGTATCGGCCGTCGCGATTCATTGTGATGGTGTTAAGCCTCGGTTAACGTTCGTTTCGGTGGACATCGGTGGTGTGGCACAGTCGGACCCAGAGCTTCGACTTTCGTACCCAGAGCCATCACTTTCTAACACGCCAAATTTCTGACACGCCCTACTGCTTCCAAATCGCAGTGTACTGTTGCTCTCCTTCACTTTCGTTAGTTCGAACTTTCGTTAATTCGAACTGAAGCGGCTTCCCCTTGCGGTTCGAATTAACGAGCTTTTACTGTATCAATCTACCCATATGATTTGGTATGTTTGCGATAATGTTTTTGTTGTTGATCGGGCTTCAATATTAGCAATATGTCGGAAAAGTGCCTTTTGTAATGTAACTATTTTATTTATGTTAGTTCGCGTTGTCGTTGCCCATACTAAACTGCAATACTTAAATTGCGAGGTGAACAATGCATGATAAATTTGTAGCTTGGCTTTTGTCGGCATGTAAGCTCTACAGCGAGATAGTACACCGGCCACTGCAGAAAACTTGTTTCGAAGGTTATTAAAATGAGCATCCCAACTCAAATGACATGAAAATATTACTCCAAGTATTTTGTGTTCATTAACTAGTTCTATGTGTTTGCCTAAATAAGGGATTGAATGTTCCAACTGAAAAGGTTTGTTTCTGGCTCTGAAAAGAATAGCTTTCGTTTTAATGGGAATAATTCTGATCACATTTGAATGTGACCAATCAGATAGTTTCATTAGCAATGCATTACATCTGATAATTAGTTCGTTTGCGTCTTTTCCACAGAAGAGTGTAGTGCTATCATCCGCATATATAAAGAAATCAACTGTAGGATCTATATTTACTAAGTCATTGATATATAAGTTAAATAATAGAGGGCCCAAAACACTCCCTTGCGGCACTCCATTTTTAAGTGTCAAGAAAGAAGATAGGACGTTCTTAATACATACACACTGAGATCTATTTCTGAAATATGATTCCAATAAAGTGAGTGGATGTCTGCGTACTCCATATATTGATAGTTTATATTTAAGAATGTCATGGCTGATGGAATCAAATGCCTTGCTAAAATCGATGAAGAGCCCGAGGGCGAGTTCTCCGTTGTCCATGCTTTGCACAATACTTTCTTTCAAGGATAAAAGCGCGGCTTCCGTAGATATACGTTTTCTAAAACCAAACTGTGAGTTTGTTACTACATCATATCTGTCTAGAAACTTTGTTAGGCGCGTAGCAATACTTTTTTCTAGCACTTTGGAAAAAATGGGAAGGACAGCTAGATATTGGTCTATAATTAGAAACATTATTTATATCGCCATGCTTGTATAACACAGATACTTTAGCTCGTTTCATGCCGTCTGGGAAAGTCGCCGATTCTATAGCTAGATTGAATATATGGACCAACGTGCGGATAAATGGCAAGTGATGTAAGATATATTTTATTGGCTTAATTTGTAAATTGTCAATATCCAATGCATTGCTGTTAAGATTTTTATTACTGTAAACACCTCATGTTCGTCAATTGGCTCCATAAATATAGTTTCTGAAACACATTTATCTAGCGAATGTATGACTTGGGAGTCATGGGTGTGCGTAACGCTTGCATTTACAAAATTAGTATTGAAATGGTCTGCCAGTGCTTCACCGATCAATTCGCAATTTGCGTAGCTTATCGACTTGGGTACACTACTTTTAGTATGACGAACTAAAACGTTATTTATTATTTTCCAAACCGCATCCGGACGTTTCTTGTCGATTTCAAAAAACAGACGTTGATAGTAATCTATTTTTGCCTGCTTTAGTATGTTATTCAGTTTATTTCTTTCGGTTTTGAATTTTTTAAGTTTAATTTATGATCTGCAGTGTAAGAACGCATGATAAAGGCGGTTTTTCTTCTTTACCATATTGATGTGCTCATTCATATTCCACGGTTTTCATATCGTTTTTGATTTCCTAACTTACTTGAAGGGGAAATGCGCAGTGTAGATGCGCACAAATAGATCAAGAAACTTCTTATACGCTTCGTTAACATTTTTTTCTCTTAACACGGAATCCCAGTTTTGCGTACCTACAGCTAGACCGAATAAATCCAGTGCTTCGTTAGAAATGTGTTGGTAGGTAAGTAAGTCAATGTTTTGTTTGATACTGTTATCTAATGTGTACGGCGCAATGTGTGACGTACACATCACACATTGCGCCGCCGATTCTATCCGGTGGCTATGGTTTCACTATCGTGAACAGGAAACATCGGGCGTTTTCGTTTCAACCTTCGGCGACCGGCGCGTTTTACTGTCTGGTAAACTGAACGCACGTTTCCTATGCATTTTAATTTGCGCGTATGCAGCGTACATATTGAGTGAAAACAAGAGGAAACTTCACCCGCCGTGGTTGCTCAGTGGCTATGGTGTTGGGCTGCTGAGCACGAAGTCGCGGGATCGAATTCCGGCCACGGCGGCCGCATTTCGATGGGGGTGGAATGCGAAAACGCCCGTGTACTTCGATTTAGGTGCACGTTAAAGAACCCCAGGTGGTCAAAATTTCCGGAGTCCTTCACTACGGCGTGCCTCATAATCAGAACATGCTTTTGGCACGTAAAACCCTATAATTTAATCTTTTTTTGAAGAGATAACTTCGCAGTACGCCAATCGCTTTGCCACCGGGATCATGGGGCGCTGCGTTTTAGTGACAGCGGAAAGCTGCGATGTCGAAAGATATGTGCAACTGCTGCGTACTTAGATATATTTTCAGTGTTTTAATGTCGGGCAGCGCTTAATAAGATGCGCGTGCTTGTACGTCGTTTTCTTACGTAGCTGATTGAGCATGCCGCTTGTGTAATTACGATAGTGACAGTATTCTATAAGCAATAACAGCGCAGAGAAAGATAGCAGACTCATGAGTACTTAATGGCGAAATTGTAAGCAGCATAAAGTAGTACGCACAAGTTCTATAAACAATGGAATGCTATGACAATAGGGCTGCGTGCATTATTGCATTAGCCGTACATGCCTTAGGACCATTGTATGTGGAGGACTGGGAGAATGCATACGAACTGTCTCTAAAACTTTGACCGGCTCTGAAATATATTGTAGCAGGACTGAAAGCTGAGCCTGTTGTTATGTACCAACGCTTCAAAACAAAGCAGCCCAGAAAACACGCGGACACAGAAATGTTGCTCAACTACTCCTTCACTACGTTCCCGTGTTTTTCGCGTTCTATTGCCCTTAAAGGGGCCGTGAACCACCCCTCGGCCTTCGTGAAAAAGCACAGTACGCGCATATCGTACCCTGCTGTGAACATCTCAGCCAAATTTTGCAGTCGTGCGCGATGCGTGGATTTTGCAAACCGAGCGCGATGTCAGCTTTGTCTCGAACGCTCTCTTTATACAACAGAAACCTGCTCCTCCCTTTTCTGGACGCTTTATTTCGCAATATAGCGGATTACGATGCCCGGCTGCTATTGGCCAATAGTTGACAATAGTTTACAACAATAAAGAAGGGTGTTTGAATCTGTGAGCTTCTTCCCACTGTTATGCTTACATTTATTCACGCAGTTTATTAAACAGGCTAATACTATACTCACACTTGGCCGCCGCCGCCAGCGTAGGAATTGAACGTTGGCCATTCTGATTATCGGTGTCGTAGCCGTCGTGTCTTGCTTAATTCGCTACTCAACTAGCCTTGAACCACGCCCAATTTAAGGTCAGAGGCCCTATAACGTAAAACTATTGCAATATGTTTTTATTCCCATCTCCTGACGTCAAATTAGCGTAACCACCGACGCAAACATCCAAACTATGATTTATCAAATCAGGTTGCCGTCTTGTAGTTTTAGAAATTTTCCTCCGGTCTTAAGTCCTTTCTGAATCTGGAAGAGCTGGCTGATTGCACAAACGTACCACGTAGCCAATATCAGTGTTACTACATGTACAGCTTTCAGAAGCGTCTACTGCTATGAAATTGCATGACAACCATTTTTCTTTAGCATACATTTGCTCCGTATTCATCCGCAGGACGTCGTGTTTTGCCAGTGTGGCTGTACAGCTTTCACAACGATTTACGGCTCACATTGCATGGCGACGCAAGTGTTAGTACTCTCACATACAGAGTACAAAATGCTTCATTCCCACGAATCTCCAAAGGTGTTGTATGCTCAGTTACATTAAGAACTTATTCATCGGTACGGCAGTTGAATGCACAAACTGTTTCCGTTCCCGCGAATCTCCTGAAGTGCGCGGTATGCCGACCTTGCTAAGCAACACTTATCAACAATGCATCGGCACGATGTAATGCTTTGCCACTAAAGTCATCCGAGAAGACACCTAACTTCCAGACGTGCCCCCCTGCGACTATAAAACTTTAATATGCTACCGTCGCAACAAAATAGCAACAAACTCACCTTTGACGCGGCTTCTGCGCCTTGCCGGCCACGCATTCTGTCGATTGTGTTGCCAGCCTGACTAGAGACGAACGGAGCTAATAACTTTCTTCCCCGTAGTACGTAGGCGAAGAGAAATCTCAAAGACCAAAAGTCCCCATATTTCTCTCTCGCAACTACTGCTCCTCGCGCATGCGCAGAAAGAGGGGAGAAATCCATTTATGATGTGCTCGTGTAAAGTGACGGCAGTAAACGCGCAAATCCTGGCGCCGATAGGATAGCGGCAGTCCGATGCGCTGCAGCCAGTTCGCTCACCTGCTGCCTTGCAGAGGGACATGATTCCGCAGCTTGACATATTGCCAGTCACTACGTTTCAAGTCTACAACGCAACAAAGTCGAATCATAGTGCTCGCGGAAAGACTGAGGCAAACTGTGACCGCGGAGCTCTCGTGAAAATGGAGTACGTCGTAGCATAAGCAGACGACGCTTGCTGTGAGCTGGAAGTGCTTACGAGGAAGCTTTAGCTCGGGCCGAACTCCGGCGCGGCCTATTCAAATACATGTAAAACGCAAAATGTTCTTCTGATATAACCCCTGGACCGATTTTAATGAAATTTGTTGCATTTGATAGAGAAAGTAAAATTCTAGTGACTGTTGGAAGCGCAATTTCGATTTAGGGTCTGAATTTCGTTAACGACATTTTGGAAAATTCGGAAGTTTGAAAAATATATCAGCACGAAATTTACAAATTCATAGCTCTGCATCAAAAAAAGATATCGTGGTTCCGTAAACGGCATCCATTAGACCATTGAAAGCGGACAAATTCATGTCATTTTACAACTTATGGGAATTTGTTACGTTGCGTACGAAGGTTCTGCAAAAGCTATATTTACATAGTACTAAATTTTTCAAATTGATGTGTAACATACCAATTTTGTCCGCTTTAGATGTACTAATGGGTGCAATTCACAGAATTGTATTATGGCTTTTGGTTGGCGAGTTACACAGTTGTAAACTTCATAGTTTCTTCTTTTGAAAATTTTCAATTTTTGCCAATTTTTATTAAACAAATGAGGACCTGAATCAAAAATTCGAAACAAACTGTCACTAGATTTTAAGTTTTTCTTTTAAATGCAAAGAACCTTGTCAAATTTGGTGCAGTGGTTGCCGAGAAAAACGAATTCTCCTTTTACATGTATTTAGATAGGAGCACCCGAGCTAAAGCTTCCTCTTAAGTGTAGTGAGAAATAGTTCTTGGGCATTCTCTTTTACTTTCCTTTTATAGAAACAAATAACTAACCTTCCAACTATTACGAACATCATTTGTTCACCATAATGGTGGAAAAATTGTCGATGACATTCCCTGGGCAGCCAATCGTATAGCTCGCCCTAATGACGTCATATGGGTGATTTACGTCATATGGGTAGGGGCGGCTGAAAATTTCACCGAGCAGTGTGCTGCGATCGGCAGCGATGAAAATTTTTAAATGTTGCAATAAAATACACGCTTTACGCGGAGCACTTAGATGCGTTAATTAATGATCAGAAGGACCTACTCTAATGACTCAGTACATCTGTACAATATCGTCAAAATCGTTTCAGGGTCCCTTTAACGCTCCCACGCTAGCTGCTGTTGCGGTGAGCAAGGTTATTGCGGGGCGCTATAACGTAAAACTATTCCAAACTTTTCTATTCCAATTCTGCTATCAGTCCTCCGCGATCGGTCGAAAAGTTTTTTCAACCATCCCCACTTCCCCTGTCTGTCACGCTACGTCACGAAAACCGCAATACCTCCCCATCTGATATGATGTGTACACACTGATTATGCATGATTTGACAGAAAAAAGAAAAACAGTTATTTCTGATTCGACCCCTGTTCGCCATTAGCCCTGGGCTATCGGTAAAAAGTTTTCGGGCTGCACCCACTTCACCTGCCTGTCACGCGACGTCACAAAACCGCACAAACTCGTCGCGTCAAAGTAACGTGTACGCGATAAAGGTGCATTCATATGCCGAACAAAACTGAATTTCTTTCGGAATAGCCGCAGCCTGCCCCGTTCCGAAAGGAATAAAGGATGGCTGCCGCCGATCGCTGAGACGCTGGCTACTCGCACCTGCCTGAGAGCATGGGTGTATTTGCATATAATAAAACTTCTTGTGTGACCGTGTAACGTTTTCAAGCACTTTCGGTACGTTTACTACCTCCTTTTGCCAACTCTTTTTTGCTGGGGGTCAGTTTTAGCGTCATTCTAAAGCTTCCGTTGCATGCCGACACGATTTTCGACCAGCCACCGCAAGCTAAGTAAGGGAAAGCCGACCAATCGCAGGCGCCGGCACCACCCTCTTCATACGGTTATCGATTTTCAGTGCACTGGCTCTGCCCCAGTGAATCCCTCTCCACTTGAGCGTTCTCCTCGCCTCCTGTCAGCCAATTAGATACGACAAGCCGCTCAGTGTAGGCAATGTTATTCGTTGTTCAAGCAAACAAAAGTGACCTCCTATGAACGAGGAGAGCGTTTAATTGGTCTGTTCAGGCAACCTTGCGGGTGACCGCCCGGTGCTTGCGTCGGTGGTTACGCAAATTTGACGTCAGGGAATTGGAATAGAAACATATTGGAATAGTTTTACGTTATAGGGCCCGCGGTCGCGATATACCACGCCTATAGACAGACGGGTGTATACGAGCGGCGGAACGCACGTCAGCACACAATAAACGCAAAGGTACAAACATGTGAAAACTGTCTTTATTTGGCGAGTCTTGCGCAACGCGGTGCTGGCGTTGCAATCGGGAGCGCGCTTAGGGCGCGCCGCTACAACGTTAAGCAATGGGCACTTATGCCCCATTTGGTGATCGCTGTGTCTAGTGATACGTCGGATGTAGGCGAATCCCAGAAGCTAAAAGTTCATCGGAAAAACTTTATCGCGCCTGCTGCTAGCGCTTGGGCTGAGTCAGTAATGTTGGAAAAATTATACCTTTCTCGCGCCTTGCGGAGCTCTACATTCAAAATAACATCGCAGATTTTACCGGGGGAACAGTTGGGGCCTAGTAGAGAGAGGGCGCGCTCTCCTGAAGCACTATCTTGGCTCGTGGCATGCTAAAGGTACGTCGGACGTACCTGCTTTGCTTCCGTTTCGCGAGTTCCGCTGCTTCCGACTACCAATTTTTGCAGACGATATTGCAGAAGGAACTTTATTTTGTTCAAAGGGGGCCATTAAAATGCTTTTCAAAGGTCACGGTGAAGAGAATACGGAAAGCCTGGCAAGAGCTAAGGTCTCTGGTACAGTTCCTACTGCTCTCCCGGGAAAATAAGTGATGTTATTTTGCAGGTAGGGTTCCGTAAGGCACAATAGAGATATAATCCGGCGTGACGGACTCAGCACGAGCGCCCCAGGCGCGAGAAAATTTTTCCGAGGTAACTTCAGATGCACCAATCACCCAGTGGGGCGTGAGTGCCCACTGCGAATTCACCTGGTTCACCACGCCAGCGGCCTGCGTGGAAGCGTAAACAAACTCGCGTGTGGGCATGACCAGCGGGCAAAATGGTGCCAACAGACCTCCACGCCGTCGCCCTGCACCAGCAACATCCAAGGAGACGCACGCCGAAGACTTGCGGACGATGCACGGCATCGACACAGAGACACCCGACCTGACTCCGCAATGGTGGCACGCCTAGGGACAAACGCATACAAAACGAGCAAAGAAACTTCTGTTCTCTAGTACCTAGACAAAGTCAGATATTTCAGGAGAAAAAGCCCCAGGTTTAGCCTTTTGCACCGGCTTTTACTCGCGCCTGCTTACAAACATCGGCCTTTTTCTGAGATGACCATCTCGTCTCGCTGAGGACAACTCCGTTCGGCACGTCTTTGACGCATAGATCGGAAATAGTGGCGTCTACCCGAGCATCCCAAATGAAAGTTCAACTGTGCGCAACGGTGACGTTGGGTAGGCGGAGCGTTAAGGACATACCCCACCCTTCCGAAGCCTTCGCAGTGCAAGGCATTAAAAAGGAGCGAAAGCATTGCGAAGGGGTTATTAGATTTCCAACAACTCCGCTTCTGCTGAACGCAATGAGGTTTTTGCGGCAAAGTATTTCTGAAAGCGGCTAATTTAACTTCAGATGCATTTCTCCACTTCGAGAAAAAGTGGTTCGGGGCCCCTAAAAGGATTCTGAAGGCAAATCTTAAGCCAACGTGGACTTTTAAAATATCATTCTAGAAACCTCGCAGCTCTCGTCTAATTCGTGCCAATTAAAGGCTCAGTTGAAGAGAACATCGATTCTGAAGGGGTATACATACTTCTAGCTGGATGGATGGATGGTTGCTATGCGTACCTTTTTTAAACGGGGTGGTGGCTTGCGGAAGCAAGTTCTTCTTCTTATTTTGCCAATGTCCTACCTATCTTTCTCTTTTTTAATATACGCAAATAATTGCCGACATCAAACTTGCTGAACCACAAATGAGAACTTTGTTTGTGTGTGCCTCGGTTGTTTGTGGTCGCCCTACTTTTTTTGCCACCAAACCTCCATCCCCTTTCACAAATCGGTGTTGGGTAATTCCAATCACGCGGCTCCATGCCGGGAGCTGTGACATTGCATAAGGCATCACCGCCCTTTCCTGCAGTGGTGAGTGAAAGGGTGCCCGACCGCTGGCGCTACGGTTTCTTGCGCAAAACGCTAAAGCAGTGCCAGAAACCGAGCCAAGACAGAGTCAAGCCTGTTTCACATGCAAGCGACGGAACGGCGGTGGTCGCGGCGGCTGAGCGCCAGCGCGGCGCGCAGACGCAGCTTCGTTTCACTTGCTTCGTTTTGGCGCGATGCGTGCCGCTGTGGTGCACAGTGTTGCTTGCGGAAAGCGCCCGTGAGCCGCGGGTTTCAGCCGTCTTCAAGAGCTGCTCCTTCAAGAGTGCGCCAAAACATGTCCATGTTTTGGCGCACTTGAGCTGCAGGTTTGATAGGTGTATTAAGTTGGTGCTTCATTTTCGTGCTTGTAAACCTTGCAAAAATAAAAACACTGTCTATGGAACGGTGAATACAAGCTTCTTTATTGACATTTAGGTCTCTTTTAGCTCTTTATAGGCGACAACTTAAAGGTCTTGCTTAGTACACGCACACAGAATTGGCCACATCGAAGCAAATGAATTGGTTGGTTCCTATTTCCTGGAATAGGGATTGAAGCACGTGCACGTCTGCCAACGGCTCTTGTTTTCGAATAACGCGAGGCGTTCGGGTGCCATCACGGCCACCCGGTTGCAAGAGGCTTGTGGACGGCTTTCAAAGAAGCTAGCGTCCCTTTTCGTCTCTAGGTGTTAGAGTAGAGAGGCGGCGGCCATGACCAAACAAAACTACGAACACGTTAGCTCAGAGTTCTAACGAAGAAAAAGAAAGCACCTACATTCGCTGGTAACAGAACGTATGGACTGCCGTTTCATCGCGTCTCACTAGGCCCATATGTGGTCACCATCGGGGGAAAAAATAGAGAAGAGGAAAACAGCACGAGGGAACAATGGAACTCGAAAAGCACAGATGGAAACAAGCGGCAATTCTGAGGCACCAACGGACATGGCCTATTCAAACGACGCCGAGATTTACTTTATGGAAGTAGGCGTCATTTGCGACGACGAGTACATTCGGCTTCAATCCGTGATTCCTTCCCGAAGAACCCTCTTCTTGGTTTCGAATATCCTTCATTTTAGCATCCCAAACAAGTTGACACTGCACAACTTGAGTGATAGACAGCTCGTTGGAGAGCGTGCGAGACATTGCATACTGGAAGCGTACGTCGTCTGCTACAAATGTCGTCTACTAGAACAGTCTTCTTGAGCATGGCCGGACTCGAGTCACTCACTCCTCCGCGCTCCCTTTTACGGCCTTTTCAATGATGGATGCTGCCGCCTGCCGCCGCAGCTGTGTTGGCGCTGTCAGCTCACCAATTTTAAAGCCCCTAAATTTTCCAAAAGTAGCGCCATTCTTAGATCTTTCCGCCACCCCGCTCACCCAGGCGCTTCCTCCTCCACTCCTCCTGTCGCCCCAGCCTCCTCCGCTCCCCCATTGGCCAATCTGTGCCACGTGAAAGCAGGCCCCGCGCTTTTGTATATTTTTTTCTTTCCGGCGCAGAGCAGGCGCCGCGCTTTTGTATATCTTTTCTTTCCAGCGCGCTGCGACCCCCATTCTTGGGCCTGCGCGACGAAAGTACGGCAGGCGGTTTGAAGGAGCGCGGTAGTTTTATACAATGTGTTAGGGCCGAGCACGGATTTTTTGCTCCGTGGGTCCGAGTGCTTAATTGCGATGCCGTGCTGCTGCGCCTACGGTTGCCACAACAGACCCAGTGACGGCAAAAAGCTTTTTGCTTTACCATCCGCCGGGCGCAACGCAAAACGAAGAAAAGTGTGGATTCACAAGATCGGGCGGGCTGACTTCGAGCAAGTGGCAATGAACGCGCGGCTTTGTGAAGTAAGTGCCACGGCTCCTCCAACCTCTTCTTTTGACGCCCGTGTCAAAACAGGCCCGTGTCCAGTGCATTGGGGGCGCGTTAAAGAACCCCAGCTGGAAAAAAATTAATCCGGAGCCCCCATTATGGCGTGCCTTATGAGATCGTGGTGTTGGGATGTAAAACCCAAGATTGGATTGGATTGGAGGAACTTTAATAAAAGTCCTGCAGGATGCACGTCAGCGCGCAGTGGGCGTCTCCCACGCAGGGACCGACAGGGAATACCTGGCGGCCGCTGCGCGAGCCTGCTGGACGGCCCATTGCTGGTCTTGTAGGAGCGGGCTTCTTAGGGTCTTCTCCCACCTGTCGGAGGTAGAGTCGGGCGGAGCGTTTCTGCACTCCCAGAGCACGTGTGCGAGTGTCGCCGTGACCCCGCACGAGGGGCACGCATCGTCTGGGTAGACGTCCGGGTAGATTATGTGTAAGGTGGCCGGGTTTGGATAGGTATCCGTATGTAATAAGCGTAGCGTGAGCGCCTGCGGCCTGTTTAGTTTGGGGTGCGGGGGCGGAAAGAGACGTCGTCCCAAGTAAAAGTGTTTGGTTATTTCATTGTAGGTTATTGGGGCATCCCTGTTCGCCTCCAACTCATCGAGACGTAGTTGCCCGGGGGTGACGGCGCGGTCGGTAAGCGCGCGCGCAGCGTCGTGGGCTGTCTCGTTGAGGTTGGGCGGGGCGCCCGGAATCCGACCCAGGTGGGCGGGAAACCAGATGACGGTGTGGTGTTTGAGGGTGCTTGGATCAGCGCCGCGGAGGATGCGTAACGCCTTGACGGAGACGACTCCTCTCTCGAACGCTTTGATGGCTGGTCTCGAGTCGCTGAATATTGTTGTTCGCTTATCGTCGAGCATTGCCAGCTCTATGGCCACTTGCTCCGCCACCTCGGGATCACGTGTGCGTACCGTGGCGGTGTTTAAAGTTCGTTGCGAGGACGAGACCGCTACCGCAGCGAAGGCTCGGTTGCAGCGGTAGGCGGCGGCGTCCACGAAAGCGACGTCGTCCGCTTTCTTGTTTACTCGTTTGAGGAACGCGGTGGCCCGGGCTTGGCGCCTGCCTCGATTGTGCTCCGGATGGACGTTTCGCGGAATGGGTGCGATCGTGATCAGGTCGCGGAGCTCGCGGGGAATCGGCGTAAGCTCCGGTGGATCCTGGGTGTTCAGTGGGAAGTACCCGAGCTCGCGCAATATGTGACGGCCGGTCTTCATCATCGTCAGTCGTATCATCTGCGCTCTCTCCTGAGCCTTGTCGATCTCTTCGAGGGTATTGTGCACCCCGAGCTCGAGGAGTCGATACGTCGGCGTTGTGATCGGGAGCCCAAGGGCCCGCTTCACTACCTTTCGGATTAGTGTATTGAGCTTGTCACGCTCCGATTGTTTCCACTTATGCATTGCTGCGACGTAGGTGAAGTGACATAGGATGAACGCGTGTACGAGACGCAGCAGATTGTCCTCTTTGAGGCCGTGGTGACGGTAGGCCACCCTGCGTACAAGTCGTATTGCGTTCTCTGTCTTTGTCGTCAGCTTGTGGACCGTTTGGATGTTGGATCCGCCTGCCTCGATAATCGTTCCCAGTACTCGGATGGAGTCAACCCTGGGGATTGGGCGACCGTCTCTTGTGCGGACAGTGATGTTGCGCTCGGTCGGTGGTTTCCATCCGTGAGGCCTTTTGCCTCGTCGTTTTGGGCTGTACAACAACAACTCCGATTTGGCGGAGGAGCACTTGAGGTCCGTGTGGTCGAGATAGGATTCGGCAGTTTCGACTGCCTCCTGCAGAGCGGATTCGATGAAGCCATCCGACCCCGCGGAGCACCAAATGGTGATGTCGCCCGCGTATACCGTATGGTTGAGGCCTTGTATCTTCGACAGGCGTTCGGAGAGCCCAATCATCAACAGGTTGAACAGCGTTGGCGAGAGGACGGAGCCCTGGGGGGTGCCACGCTCTCCGAGCTCGACTTCATCCGACGTGAGGTCTCCGACACGGAGCACGGCCTTGCGACGGGTAAGGAAGGAGCGGACGAACTCGAAGAACCGGCGCCCGAGCCCTAAGGCCGTGATCGCCTTTAGTATTGCCGAGTGCTGGATGTTATCGAAAGCCTTCTCCAGGTCAAGGCCAAGTATGGCGCGGGTGCCCCAAGTAGCCCCGGCGTCTATGATTTGGTGTTTCAGGAGAAGCATCGTATCCTGAGTCGAGAGCCCGGGTCGGAAGCCGATCATGTGGTGTGTGTAACAGTCCTGGTCCTCGAGATACCGGCCGACTCTGTTGAGTACGACATGCTCGGCCACCTTACCCACGCACGACGTTAGCGAGATGGGGCGAAGGTTATCGACGCCAGGCGCCTTGCCCGGTTTCGGAATGAGGATCGTCTGGGCTAGTTTCCAGGCATCAGGTAACTCGCCCCGCCCCCACACGTCATTGATGGCGTCCGTGAGGTACACGACCGAGGGGTCGTCTAAGTTCCGCAGGAGCTTGTTGGTTATGCCATCGGGGCCTGGGGCGGAACGGCCGTTTAGTTCATGGAGAGCCCGACGTATGTCTTCGACGGAAAAATCGGCGTCTAGGAGACTGTTGTCGGTACCGGTGTAATCGGGATATAGGGTCGGCGGGCCTTTGGGTATCGGCAGGTACTTATGCACAAGCGTCTTGACGATGTCATCCGGCGAAGCGGTGCCTTTGGCCTGGTGAAGGACTTTGGTGAGCGAGTGGCGCTGGTTTGTGCGGGTGTTGGTGTCGTCGAGCAGGTGTTTGAGGAGGTTCCACGTCTTCCCGTTGCGGACCTGTCCGTCGACGGAGTTACACACCTCATCCCATTGCTGTTTGGATAGAGTGCTGCAGTGTTCCATTATGGTCTGGTTCAGTTGTGCAATTTGTTTGCGGAGCCTGCGGTTGAGACGCTGGCTCTTCCATTGTGTCATTAGAGACTGTTTGGCTGCGAGCAAGTGGGCGAGGCGGCTGTCCATCTTCTCGGTTGGCATATCCGTGCTAAATGTTTTCGTGGCCTTAACGACGTCGGCCTTGAGCTGAGCCGTCCACGTCTCGAGGTTCGGGGCAGTGTGTGGAGGGAGTCGTGAGGCGCGAGTCTTGCGAAAGAAGTCCCAGTCGACCCACGTGTACGACTTGGGCTTCCTGACGATGCTGGGTAAGTGCACGGCCAGTATGAGATGGTCGCTGCCAAGATCCTCCGCAAGATTGGACCAGCGGGCATCGGCTGTGTTCTTCACGAAGCAGAGATCTGGAGTGGTGTCTCTGTGCGTGGATGTGCCGATACGGGTAGGAAACGCCTTGTCTGTCACTAGGGTGAGATCGAGCTCGTTCGCATGCTGCCACAGCGCGGTGCCCTTGGGGGTGTCATATACGTAACCCCAGGTGCGATGCGCAGCGTTGAAGTCGCCAGCAATGACGAGCGGGTTTGAGCCAGCAAGACGTATGGCTCTCTGGAAGAGGCATCGGAAACGGTGACTCGTTTGTCTGGGGCTGCTGTACACGTTGAGTATGTACACACTTTGCCGGGACGCGTCGCTTGGGAGAATCTCCGTCATGACGTTGTCCACCTCGGACGTGCCGAGGTCATGCGCGAGGCAGGTGAGCTTTTTAGAGACCAACGTGGCGGTACCACGTCCTCCCGCGAGGCCTGGTAACCACTGGTAACCAGTAAACGGGGCGGTGTGTGTTAAAGTTTCTTTCAGGATTACGTGGGGCTTGGCATCGTGACTACGTAGGTATTGCTGCAGGGAGGCTTTCCGCGTAGTGAAACTCCTGCAGTTCCACTGCCAGATGCGGAACGCTTCATCTCGCCTGGCCATCTTGATGTTTGTGGGGGTCGGCCCGGGCGCTTGACGGTTGGAAGGGGGCCGCGTGTGTGGGTGGATTGAGCGTGGGGTGTTGTGTCGAGACCGGCTTAGCAGCGGCAATGGCGGGGGCTACGACGTTTTCGAGATAATGTTCGACTGTCCCCAACCGATTACCGTGGGCCGCGAGGGTTGACTGTACGCGGGCCATATTCTCTCCGAGAAAGCGGAGGCTCTCTTTAATTGCCGACAGCGTACTTTTAATCTCATCTAACTCGGGTTTCAGTTCTGGTATGGCGCGAGCTACGGCGCGTTTCTAGGGCGCGCTCTCGCCGTCCGCGCTATCAGCGCTAACAGGGTGTGGCGGTGGTGACGGGGCTACTGCCTTCGCAGCGTTGTCGGCGGTGGGCATAATGGCTGCGCGCGCGCTCCTGTCGTTCTGTAGTTCGGCAATCGCGGCCGTAAGTTTGAGGATTGTCTCTTTCATAGCGGCGTTTTCGCGTTTGAGTAACGCTATCTCGGATGTGTTGGTGTCTGTAACGTGCTCTGGGAGTGAGCCCGACCCTACCTGTGATGTGGTGTCGTTTCTTCTTCCCCGGACGACATCTGTCCAGGTGAGGGAACCTCGTTTCTTGTTGCTTGTTGGTGGTGCCGGTGAGCTTGGCACTTGTTGACAAGAGGGCCCGGAGCGGGATCCAGAACGGGACCCGGGCCCGGACTTGGAGCGAGAAATGGAGCGGACCCGAGATGCGCCGCGCGGCGCACCGCGGGAGCGGGTCCGTGGTCGGCTCCGGGATGTCGATGCCCACCTGGAGCGGCTTCGAGATCGGCCCCTGGATCTGGAGTGGGATCGGTCGTTGGCAGCGGCCCGGGCACTTCCAGGGAGTTGCGGGTAGGCGTCATCGGTGGTAGCGATGGCGGACTTGGGCATTGTAGTGCAGTCGTCACCGTTCCGCGTCGAGCGTGCTCTCTCCCATCGCCGTCGACGGACCACGTATGGCATGTGGTAGCTTTCCTTGCAGGCTTTGTCGGCGGTGAGATGGGGGCCCCCGCATAGCTTACATTTGGGTGCACAGTGGTGCTCCCGAGTGGGGTTTGGGGCACCACAGCCTCGGCAAATAACGTCCCCAGGGTTTGGGCACACGTCCGCACGGTGGCCGAGCCGACCACAGGCGTAACATATGTCGACCTGCCTGCGGTACAGCGTGCAGTGCATGAGGACCGAGCCATAGCGCACGAAATTGGGCACTCGATGGCCGTCGAATGCCACGATTGCTGCGGTGGTAGTGCCTATGCTCTTGGCGGCCAATGCCAGTGGATTTCTGTCATTGACGATTTTCGTGTCAATGTCCGTCGGCCCATCTTCCACGGGGACCCCGCGGATGACTCCCTTACAAGTGGACTGCGGTGCCGCTTCGTAGGCGCTGATCTCGTGGGTGACGCCTTGGATGCAAATTTGCTTTACTCGCGCGTAGCGGTTAGCATTTTCTCTGAGCGAAGTGCTTGCCACTAAGATATTCTGTTTGTTGTTGGGGCAAAGTGTGTCCGAGTGTTGTTGTGCCGGGCTGAGGCCAGCCGAGGCGGCAATGGCGTTGGCAACCACCGCAGGGCCAACCTTTGCTATGTTAAGTCCCCCACGAGGCCTTATAATAATGCGCATGTCATCTTTTGGCAACGGCGTCATTCTGCTCGCGCGGATGATGGTGTTTTTAACGCTTTCACGGCCGCGGGTCTCAGTTCCTCCACGTTTCAGCACGCCATATGGCGGAGTATGGTTGACGCTCTCACGTTTGGCTGCGGCGCGGCGAGACGTGGCAGTCTGCCAGCCTTGATCCGGGGTGATGTCCGCCAAGGCAATGTCCTCCCCAGCCACTTGGTATTCCATGGTAGCCCATGCAGCGGCGGCGACGTCGTGGAAGAGAGAGCAACGCGCCAGAAGCGTCGCCGCGCTCGACACGTCGGATTAGAAGCTCCCCTCGTTAGGGCTAGCGAGGCGGCGGCCGGGTGACGATGGCAAAACCGCTGTAGATGGTAGAGATAAACACTCACAGTGTCCAGGAAAGTGTCCACAGGGTCCGTACAACTTCACAAAGCCGTGTTGCAAAAATGTTTCCTTGAAATCGTGAAAAATCGCCACGAAAACATTGGTAGAAACAAGAGCCGAAGAGAATTCGTCCGCGCACTCCGGCATCTTCCTAAAACCCAAGAGTCAACCCAACAGTCAAGGCACACAAGACAGAAAAAAAAAACCCAAGAGTCAACTTTTTTTCTGTCTTGTGTGCCTTGACTGTTCCAGTTAACGCAACACTGCTTCCTTGTGAAAACTTACAACGCAAAAGAATACAGATGCACGTAGTATACAGAGATAAAATTAGCACTTCAACAAAAGTGTTGCTGGTGCCAATGAGGGGAGGGGGATAATTATTTTCTGAACTTCTTTCCAGTTGTCCCATCAAGTTCCTTCTTTTTTTTCTATCAAATTCTAACCATTTGCACTGTAATAAATAAATAACGATTTCATATGCTGGTACGTTGTTCAAATTATCTATACCGCCTATGTGTGAAAACGTTGCTCATGGCCACCACAACCTGTGCATGAGCTACGTACATCTGTAAAAGGCGCGGAACAGAAACGGCCCTGCTGCCAGGCATTGCTGACCGCAGACAGTCGGAATCTCTCACGCGCCGGCCGAACAAAAGCATCCTGCAGGTACGTACATTAACCTACGAAACCACGTGCACATACTTTCACGCTGTCAAAACCTGAAACTCTGGTAATTACTCGCGTGTCTGAGCACACCGCGTGCTTGTGTCGTGTTTCAGCGACACTAACTTTCAACGTGCGCGCGCTTTAGGCCTTAAATACGCCTTGAATAATGGTGCTTTTCTCTATTTCTCCGCAAATCCGACACGACATTCTTAAGGCCAGTTACCGACTGACAAAGCAAGATCTAGATTGAAAAAACTGCTCCGCAGGACTCGAACGAACTTTTCCGCGGATTTCCTCCAGTAGCGCGTTAGCCGTCGTCTGCTACGGCAGGCCCACCACCGGCGGCGCCACCATCGAGGCCGCGCCGAGCGGAGGAGGAGGGAAGTGAATGGCGCTATTTTGGGAGATTGAGGGGTTCTAACCAATGTCTTTCTCTATGGCTCAACGCTGCCGCCTCCGCAAAGCGTATTCACAGATGCGCTTCGGCAGGCAGCATACGAGTAAGATCTGCGTAACGTAGGCTGCCGAACGCAACTTATACGAATGTTTAAGCTTAATCATTATTTTCAGTGCCAGTAGTCAACGTTCATTCATATGTGAATGAAACGGCTCAGAGCTTCTGCTTGAAGCCGTAAGCCTGTAGCAGACGACGCTGGAAAGATTAGAGGAGAAGGTTAAGCCAACACCCACAATTAATGAATACACACGTCGTTACTTAGGGCAAATGATTATTTCAGTACTCGCACTTCATTATCAGACAGATACAGATACTGCGAGGCTACAACTAACGTAAAAATTTACTGATCAATGCACTGCACTCTTGTACAATACCGCCCCGGGTCGGCCCGCCATTGCACTATCTCCGGGATCGGCGTACGTATGGGGAGTCCTTAACGCCTGCTTCACCTCCGCCGTGGGTCGCCCCGCCATTGCGCTATCTTCGGGATCGGCCCACGTATGGGGAGTTTTTTGCTTACCACTCCAACAAGGACACGAAAATTTCTTTGCACGGTAGAGGTATACAGCTTGGCTCTAAAATTTGTGATGCTCAAGCGTTGCACTCCCAGAACCGCATTGCTTTTCTGCCAGTCACTCTGTAACAAAAGCCGCGACGCCGTAGGAGCCTCCACATCAATAAAGAGGGACGTTATTTGCGTTTGTTGTTGATTTAGATGCTCCAGTGCCTCCATATCAAATGTGCGTCCGTTTCGTTTCTACTTCTTCCTTGTCAATTCTGGCGTATCGTTTTCCATGAGCAACAACCACTTATCACTTCCATGACCATGTAAAGATGACGTTAACAATTATGATAATTACTGCCACTACTAATATTACTATTAGTATTATTATTAGAAGTATTATTATTGTTATTATTATTATATAGGAAGAAGAAGAATAACAACGAGAGCTTCACGCCAGATCCAACGGCATAGTGTTTAAGTTTAAGGGATTCTAATGTCCCTTTGCGTTTATAAAAATGCTTTCACGTGGTAAATATGTGTCATGGCTGTCGATTCGATGCAAATTGATGGTGGAATTGGCATTGTGTGGCGCACTTATTGCGCTCATTTGCTACCTTATTGCAGCGCTCTCAACCGCGCTTTGTCGGAAATAACGCGCGCACAACGGGGCGAAGTGAGCGGCCGCGGCTCTAGGCATCGGCTTCACAGTGCGCCAGCGTCTTTGGCGGCGGCACATGGATACGAAGAACCGTCGTCCCTGATAAGCGATCGACTCGACGCACGGTTGAGCCGCCCCGCTATACGCTAGCACGTATACGGTAACTAAAATGCAATGCGGGGCATTACGGCCGCTTCAATACGATAGCTCAATAGCGCATTCACATCGTTTTATTTCATATTTCCCGGGCGTTTTTTAAACGCCGGAAAAAATCACCATGCAGCATGTACACGCGCCGACAAAAGTGATATACTCCACGCAGCGGGAACCGGAGCAGCGGCACACTGTATTGCGACGCCATCTACTGGCGTCATCTGGGATCGACCTGCCTGCAGATAATAAAGGCGTGCGTCTATTTATAATAAAGGGCACCCATTGGCTGTCTCGATCTCATATGCTGCCTGTAGATGGCGTTGCGATGCAGTTTGCCGTAAAGTCCCTTGATGATTTGAAAGTAGCGACACTCTTTGAACTCTGCCGCCGCCGCGCGACCTCCTCGCCTCCTCCTCGCCCCTTGTGCGTTCCCCCCGCGGTAACCAATTTCGCCCCCGTTTTTCTGCACGACGATTGGTCTCCCTGCCGTTGCCCTTGGAAACGCGCGGATCTTGAGTTTTGCTTGTGTTTTTCTTTTTCGTTCGCGCCATTTTCCTCCTCAGCACGGCTGGCTCGGCGCTTTAGCTCGGCGTAGCGAACGTCGTACGCCGTGTTTCCTGCTATATGTGCTAGCGCTATGCCGGGCTGTTGCGCATATAACTGCAGCAAGAAGCCTGAAGATGGTTATGTCGTTTTTATGATACCACAAGGAAAGCGTGACGGCTTGCGCAGGAAGCAGTGGCTTCATGACAATGGCCGAAAGAACTTTGTTCCGACAAAGAACACCGTTGTTTGCGAGCTGAGGCGTCTTTCTTATAGCTCGTAGCAGAGCATCCCGTAATGCTGCATTTTTTTTTCATTTTTCCGCTCACCACGCTCACCACGCTCATAAACGCTCACCAGCGTTTATGTTGCGGTTGTCCTCAGTATGCTTAATATTCCCCTCACACGTGGCGAACTGTTGTTATTCACTCGGAAGTGCAGCCTTATAGAT
Source organism: Dermacentor albipictus (assembly GCF_038994185.2). Taxonomy (NCBI): domain Eukaryota; kingdom Metazoa; phylum Arthropoda; class Arachnida; order Ixodida; family Ixodidae; genus Dermacentor; species Dermacentor albipictus. The sequence goes on from NW_027225568.1 coordinate 860,346, forward strand.
TGTGCTTTGCGCCCTGAAAAAATTTGTGGCAAGTATACCCGTGTTATTGCAGGTGATGAGCGTTAGCTAGTCAACATTGAGTTTTTTCAAAGTTTTAAGGCGAAAGCCTTGAGATCTCTGTTTCAAGGTCGCCTTGTAAACTGGAGGTATCACGTGACCCAAGGAAGGCCAGAGGTGACCCAAATCATGTCCGCGCCTGCATAAGAGAATGATTGCCCAAGTTAATTAATCAATCATTAGTGATTGACATAAGATGGATTAGGGAGGATTAATGATTAGCGTGTATTGAAGAAGATTAAGGTGTATTAGAGTGCCTTAAGAAGGATTAAGATTCATGAATAAGGATTAAGGTGGGTGGAGGAGGATTAAGGCCGTATAATGTGGATTAAGGTGAATTATGGTTGCTAAAGGAGAATTAGGACCGATTAAGGTGGATTAGGGACCACAGAGCTGGATTAGGTTTGATAGAGGTGGATTAGGGTGTATTAAGGTAGACTGGGACTATTAAGCAGGATTAAGGTGGATGATGGAGGATTAAGACGGATTATGATGGATCGCGGTTGATAAAGGAGGATTAAGAACGTATATGGTAGGTAAGGTTCATTAGGGGCGATGTAGATTGATTAGGCTGTATTAAGGTGGATTGGGAGTATTAAGCTGGATTAAGGTGGATGAAGGAGCATTAAGGTGGATTAGGGTGGACTAAGGTGAATAAGGGTTCATTGAGTATTAAGCCCGATTAGTCTACCATAATCCCCCTAATGCACATTCATCCACCGAATCCACATTCATCGACCTTAATACTCCTTCATTCATAATCCACGAATGTACTCCTAATGCACCCTAATCCACCTTCATCGACCTTAATCTACTCTAACCCTCCTTAATGCACTTTAATCCTCCTTAATCTACCCTAATACTCCCTGATTCAATTTAATGCACGATATTCGTGCTTAATTCATCTTAATCCACCCGAATCCACATTCATCTACCTTTGTCCACCCTAATCCCCCTTCATTCACCCTAGCCCACCATAATCCTCCTTAATGCACCTTAATCCTTCTCAATCCACCCTTATCTTTCTTCATGCACTTTAATCCACTATAATCGTCCTTAATGCACCTCAACTCAGCTTCATCCACCCTAATTCACCTTCATCAATCTTAATTCAACCTAGTCCTCCGTTATGCACGTTAATCCACCCTAATGCACCTTCATCGACTTTAATCCACCTTAATCCTCCCTAATACACCCGAATTCATCTTAATCCAATGACTAATCAATAATTATTTTACTAATCATTATTCATCTCTTAACGCGGCTGCACATGCTTTATTTAGTTCGCTTCCCGCCTTCCTTCGGTCACGTGATATTTTCTGTAGCTCACAACGGGACCTTGAAACAGAGGTCTAAGGCTTTCGCTTAATAAGCCACACACAAAGGGATGTGTCACGAGCAATACTAGATCAGACGCACGAAGTAAAGCATCGGATCATGTGGCAGAAAAATTGTCTGGAGTATAGAACTCGCCTCAAAGCTCCCTTTACATCGGTATACCCCGTTCATATGGCTTTAAGAAAAAACCAACCTCCTCATAAACGTTGCCTCCAGCATTATCGATGCTGTTATTAGCATTTCTAAAAAATTTTCAACCCCACTCAGCCGCGCAACAGGCCCAAAATAACACGCCTCCATAGAATCCTGCGGCCCGTCCGCGGGAGCCTAGGAGGAAAAGCGCGCCGTGCGCAGCCGGCGGGCGAGGAGAATCGAGGAAGAAAGCGCCGTAGGGAGGAGAGTGTCGCTACTTTCAAATTATCAAGGGGTTTTAGTTTGCCGTAAGGTCCCACTATAACAAGGTAGCGACATCTGCCTCGCGCGCCACCTAGGAAATTCCTGTAGCAGACGGCGTCGAAGCTAAACCGCGCCGCCGCGGCATTCGTGAGGTGAAAAAAATCTGCACACGCGCGGAAATAAAACGCTACTGGTGCCTGACTGTGGTGAAAAACGAAAGAAGGGCCCGAACTGCTAAATCTAGTCCTTTAATTTCAAATGAGTGCTCAAATAAAAACGCTCAAGAGAGCGGAATGAATGCTTGCTCGCCTCGCGATTCCGCATGTTTACGTTTCGTTCGTTTGCGCTCAATCACCGCGCGAGCCTTGGTGATTGCTTGCACTTAATCCTGTTTGCTCTGTGAATTATTTTGCTCGTAAGTGTGCTGCGTACACATAGCGGTTACTTTGAACGAAGAATTCGGGTAAGAAAACAAGGCTAACAGTGGCTTGGACCGAAAAGTTTCGACATAACATCGCTGAAACGTGCGACCCTCACGGCAACTAAACAACATCCTGTATGCGTGTGGAAACGAGTGCGCCAACAGTCTTCTTGCCGCTGAGTGTGTTTGTCGTGTAGCGATTACACGACGACTGTTTTGTTTTGTGGTTCAGTGCTACGAGCCAGCGCAACTGTCGTGACATTCTAAAGCGGCGGTATGGATCATGTCAGCGAGTCTCCTCGATCGTGTTCGGGCTGCCAGTGCGATCTAAGTCGCGGCACACCAACATCGAGTGTAGTGTGTGCGCGTGTGTGAATGCGGTTGACTGTTCTCGTGAACCGTGCGACGTCGCCACGCAAACTTGAATCATGACGCGCATTGTTGTGTTTATGCCTTTTCGCCTCCGTGCACCGCTAAAGCCGCGTAAGAATTAGGATACCCTTATACGAAACGCACGCGGATTGGCCTAGCTATTACTGCACTGTGTTTTGTTGGCGATCCGTGTATCGCTTCTGGCGTTTTTCTTACGCTAATTTGCAGTTGTGTGTTTTTCTTCAGTAAAATGGCATCGCCGATGACTGAAACTTCTTCGAGTGTAAGGGAAACTTAGAAGGAACGAGGTCGCAGCTGTATGCAGTGTACTTTGATAAATTGTATTATACTATCATACTTTATTATTTGATGACCAGTAGCGGTGGCTATGCAGTATTTGTTTTTAGAAGCAGAATTATGCAGCCACTTAGGAAACTATTTATTCACATATGCAATGAAAAAAAAAACGTTTAGGATATGCACAGTTGGAAATGACTTTTTGGACATACTGTAAAGCGCAGTTAACAACGCGGGCAAACACAGGAAAGTGTGAAAGTAGAATTCGCTGCTGAAATTTATTTTTTATTGCAGGTAACGCAATGCGGATATTTGTCAGCGAGTTAATGCGTTTCTGCCCCACTATTTACTTGGATGCTAGGTCATACTGCACTTGCTAAGTCAACGGGCTCATAATGCACTGAAATCAATAATCTCCACAAACTTCGGCCTTCAACATTCATGCGCACGAATGAAATGCTATCGCAGCTCTGCACACACACGTCTATACTTTCTCTCGCACCTTCGTATCCCTCTCCGTTACTTCCCTAGCATAGTCGTACAGTTACCTACGATTCTGCCTTTCTGGCCGATTCTATGCGACCACATTTATCTTCTGGTTAGGTTTTGTTTGCCGCGCGGAATGCAAAATAACTTCTTGCCGTCCTCCGTCTGATATCGGCACTCACCCGCACAGCAACAAGGCATTTCGGTCCTTTACATCTTAGGTCATACTGAGCAATTCAGCGGGCTCATAACGAACTAAAATAAATAATATCCACAAACTTCGGCCACCAACATTCATGCGCGTGAGGGAAGTACTATCACAGCTCGACGCATGTACGTGTATACTTTCTATCGCACCTTTGCATCGTTCTGTGTTTCTTGCTTCGCATGACCGTGCAGTTACTGGCAGTTCAAAAGTATTTCCATCCAATTCTGTGCAAGCATACTTTTCTTCTGGTTAGGTTCTGGTTGCCGCGCGGGATGCAAAATAACTTCTTGCCATCGTTCGTGCGGTTTCGGCACCCAACCGCGGCGCCACAAGGCCATTCGGCCCTCCCGGAGCGAAATTATCGCAGCAATGTGCATAGCACAACAGGCGAAACGCACGCACTTCGCCCGGCACGCAGGAACTTTCATCGCGGCAAAGGCGCGGATCAAGGTAACATGTCACCGATCAGCCTATCGCTGGCGTCGTCGGCTGGATCAAACAAAGCCTTTCGATACTTTGGAATTATTGAGAGATTTTAGTTTGCCGTAGTTTGCCGTTGCTCCGGTTCCCGCTGCGTGGAGTATACCACTTTTGTCGATCGGCGCCTGCACGTTGCCACAAAAAATTAGATCTGTCGTTTTCGACGGCACTCGTGGCTTTTTCGGGTGCGCGGGCCTGGGGAGGCGCTGGTGGGGCGTGGCCCATCTAGGTTTCTTCCCGAGCGTGCCGCAGATCGGGGGGAAAAGCGTTTATCCATTGTGTCCGCGGAAAGAGTGCTCTTGTTGTTCGCTTTTGGGACTGTGTCTGCGCGCCTGGTTCGGTGCTTCCTTGCTTTCTGCGCTTTATGCATTCTGGTATCGACCTAAAGATTGTGTTGGTTGATGGTTTGTAACGGCCGTTCTTTCGTCGCTCCCTTTGGCTTGTATATTTTGTTGCCTCGCTGTTTTTCTGCTTGCTTCTTTGCCTTGTTCTTTTTTTGCTATTGGCCGCGAGGCTGCGGTAATTGTTTGAGTGTTTCATTATATCGTAAAGTAAAACGGTCTTTGTTCTTTGCGCCACTGGTCCTTTGTCGTGGTGCTCGTCGCGGCTCGCGGACCCCCTGAGCGAAGGCGAGGGGCCTTCAATATATATATATATATATATATATATATATATATATATATATATATATATATATATATATATATATGTATATATATATATATATATATATATATATATATACACATATATACATATATAGCGAATTACTACGACATTAAGAGGAGAAAATGCGTCTCTCAGCTAACTTTGTAATTACCAGCCATATACGTCATTATCAGTCAGACCTAGTGAACCATGGGTGATAGAGCAACACATTATTTGAATATTTCCTGAACTTATATAAAATCTTGCGATGATGTTCTGACAAAAGACGACTAGTGCCAGACAGAAGTGCCTGACCCCGCACAGCAGCAGTACAGCGCATATAAACATAGACATTTGCTAACATTTTATTATCTCAAGAAATAATAGTATTGGTGCGTAAATCTACAGAACAAGCTTATCGCTACTTAAGGTAATTGTGTTGTCGAGGTTATAGAGGCAAAAAACTACACTCAACATGCAAGGCTGACAATGTTCACTCAGCAAGAAAAAGAAAAAAAAGGGAAACGTCGGCAGACGTTTGCGACCTGGCAGAATTACACACCAATTTTCAGCGAATGCGTCTCTTTCGAGCTGTTGTAATTACAGTTTTAGTTTCGCATAGTTGCACTTCAAAATGTTCCTCGTATGTGACGGTTCCGTTTGAAACCTTGCCCACATGTAATGAATTCGAGCACTTATTTTTAGGAATCTTTAAAAGCCTGCAATTCATCAACACTCATTTTACTTTGCCAAAAAAGTTAACCATACCATGGTTAACCAAACCCGTAGCGCTCCCTGCAAACGTTTTCCGATAAAAATTACTGTTGCGCAAGCTGCCGCGCGACATCAGCTTGTCACATGCGGCGTACCGACCCTAGCCTTTCGTGTACAATATTACCAGCATATCAACTGATTTCAGTGTTGTTGCAGCACAGCTATGGGTGGCTGCGGGCTGTGAAAAGTAGCATTACATCAATTCTTACCATCACTGTAAAACAGCACAACTACCATTACACTAATGCTGTAGAGCATTGCATACCTCCCTCAGTAGTTGTTGTGCTTTTCATTAGCTTCACTGGACATCCAATTTCGCAGGGCTGGGATGGTAAGTTCTTTTTTCTTTTTTTTTAAAAGAAAAGCTCTGTGGGCTCGCACTCATTTACCTTCGCAGATAGAGTTTCATGGCGTTTCACCAAGTTCGGGAAATTTGATCTCCGTTACATTTGTACTTCTGCCAGTGCAACGGGTTAAATTGTGCCTCGCTAGACAAAGAAACTCTATAGGCTCTAGAGCACTTGCACATGTAATTTATTCCAATAGTCTCAATTACTGACCCTGTTAGAACTCTGCCTACATATCACCCATAACCTCGTCCTTACTGTCACGGAACTTAAAGAAGCTCCCTCGTTTAGTTCACTCAGAAGAGCAGGTGAACCGGATATACGTACCACCCATTAAAAAGACGAGGGTGCAATAGCTATTCGTAACGCTTCTAAGTAACCTAGAGACGTTAAAACTTTGCTACACGTTGCATGTTAGCTGCGCCCATTCCTGCTAAGAACAAATTTTGTGAAATGCAGAGATCTCTTGAATATTTGGGAAACGTTGCTGATGGCGGCAACTTGACACTTTCAAACGGTTGCTTAGGACTTTTTCTTTTTTAAATTCCCCCCCCCCCCCAAAGGTTGTATTTTATCAGCAGGCGTTTAAACTCACACAACGTTGGCGGAGTGTTCCCCATGTGTTCGCAACATTTGACTTCGGTTGTAAATTTTCATTATGCCAAGGCAGGGTTACAAGTGTTACGCCGCTCACAGAACACTAAAACAAGGCTCCAGATCGCTCCCTTACCTAATCTACTCAAGAAGGCGCATTTAACCTACTTGTTTGGAACGTTGCCTACGCATTATCAGTACTGTACCCCTAATTATGCCCAAATGGGGCACCGAAGATAATGGAGAAACAAACTGCGAGCCTTGTATGAGGAGCAAAAAGAGGGGGAAAACGAGAGTGCAGTAATTACTTACAACATTACATATAAAGCAATTTCGTGTAAGTTTCGCAATGTATCACAATAAAATGTATCCCTGTTTTCACGAAACTTAAAGCTTGTACATAGTGCAGTTTTAGGAGTCTGGAAAGCAGTTTGGATGACACCTAAATATGCTTGAATAAGTTACTTTCTGCAAAGGCTGCAACGAACCCACGCAATATAAACATTTATCGCTCCCCCTCCCCCCTCCCCCATCACTGAGAACACAATTCCTATTTCAACGAAATATAAACACCGTGCCTCGCATAGCTTATCGAGGAAAAGAGGGAAATAAGTTGGGAGAAAGCAGGTATTTAGCAGGTATTTTGCTACTGCCAGGGAACGTGTGCTATCGTAAGTCTTACGTAAAAACAGCCTAAAAATAAAATGCACTGACAACGTCATAAGTGACGCATACCAACAGAAAAGAAATTGCCGTGCTTGAACGCGGTTAAACCAAGTTTGTCGAGCAATAGCGCGGTTTTGCTCTCCTTGGGAAACAGACAGACAAACAAAGAACTTTAATTACAAGGTACTGAGAAGCTTTGCCCTAGGGCAGAGCTGCGGGCCGCTCCCACGTGGGGACGGGTAGGCCGAGCCTAACCGCCGCATCGTGGGCTCGGACAATTTTAAATTAGATCGTGGGGTTTTACGTGCCAAAACCACTTTCTGACTATTAGGACCGCCATAAAGGGGGGGGGGGGTGGAGGAATCGGGGAATTCGGACAACCTGTGGTTTTTCACGTGCACCTAATTCTAAGTACACGGGTGTTTAGTGAATTTCGGTCCCCATCGAAATGCAGCCGCCGAGGTCAGGACCGCGACCTCGTGCTTAGGAGTCCAACACCATCGCCGCTAAGCAACCGTGGCCGGCTTTGAAAAAGGACGAGACCATCGGTTTGCAGAGATTTAGCTTTTTGTAACAAAACTACCGCATCTACGATTGCACCTCAAGACAAAACACAGGTGCTGCTTGGCGCCGTCGGCGCTCTCGGCGCGAACAAGCACTGAACTTGAATGCAGCCAGCGCCTCTAGCGGTGGCGGCACGGAAGAGTGACCTTGAACCGGTGTTTGTTTTTCGTCCAGAAGGCATTAGGCAGGATGAGGCCCAGGTTGACCTTGGCTTAACTCAACTGACGGTCAGATTTATAGAAACAGGCGTTTACTGGGTTTGTGCCAGTAATAGTAGAGAAATTGCTCTAAAATCAAGCAGCGTTCTAATGGTATTGGGATGGCTCTGCACGTGTCACAGTGTCGTTTTCTTAACGCATGAAGGACGACAAAAAAATTCGGCAGAGACACTTAAGACTGCCTACGTGTGGGAATACGAAAGCATTGCGGTTCGTTTGGTTAAATGTTTTCTTTTTCTTCGCGTTTTCTCTAAATGTTTTCTCTCCGCGCGGACTAATTTCTTGTGGAGTAGTGAAGTTATTAAGATGCTGTTCATGGAGAACATGCAATATTAGTCATCAAGACTACATCATCAATATGCAGAAATACAAGAGGTGGTACAAAGTGCATTAGATTACATATTTTTTGTGTATTATACAATTTTTACAGAGAAAAGAACATTTTAAGGCAACCATAAACAACAATTAACAAGTTTTTTCATGGTATTTGCAATACAATGGAATAAGGCGGACAAGTCATGTCTGCGAGGCATGTAGGTGAATAACATAAGATTGTAAAAAGGCTGCTATTGATGAACTGAGGATAATATGTGAAGGTAACTTGTTCCATTCCGTGATTGCGAGTGGAAAAAATGAAAATCTAAAACAGCCAGTGCTGAAACGGTAATCTTGTAGTAATTGACGGTGATTATGACGTGTTTCCCTAGTTTCAGATTTAGTAAAGTAGCGGGAGCTTTCTATAAGTAACTTATTATGTAGTAATTGGTAGATTACTTTTACACGAGCATGTTTGGCCCGATTTTGTAAAGTGAGTAATCCGGCTATGTTAATTAGTTGGGATGGAGAGGCAGTTAAGTTGTACTCGATGTAAATAAATCTGATTGCCTTTCTCTGCACTCTCTCTAGCATTGTTATTAGTTTATTAGTATGGGGAAAGCAGGAGACATTTGCGTATTCTAGGATAGGTCTAACGAATGTGGTATAGGCGAGTAGTTTATTTCTGGTGTACTTTGATGGAGATGCCTTCGGAGGAAGAACAGTCTTTTAAGGCTTTAGATGTTACGGTTTTTACGTGAGAGTCCCACCTGAGATTGTCTGATATTGCTAGACCATGATATTTACGTTCTTTAACTGTTGTCGATGAAGTGCTGCCAACTGCGTAAGGGTACATGGAGACATTCTGCTTTCTAGCAATACACATCACGGCTGATTTGCTTACATTAAGACTCATTTGCCAGTTGCAACACCAGTCTGTTATTCATTTTAGCGCATGATTCAGTATATTGTGATCCTCAGGTGAGTTGATTTCTTGATAAATTATACAATGATCAGCAAATAGTCTTATGTTAGTACTGACAATACCAGGCAGATCAATAGTGAATATTAAAAATAAGATTGGGGCAAGGAGGTTACCTTGCGGAACACCGGAGGTAACCGTGGTAATTCCTGAACACCTGTAATTCACTTCGACAAGCTGAGTCCTGTTAGAGAGATAGTTTTTGACTCTTGTGATTGAATCTTGTAATGGGTCTGTCGCCTATTGTCAACGGAAGCTTCTTAATAATTTTTGGATGGGATACTCTATCGAATGCTTTGGAGAAGTCAAGTGAGATTAGGTCTATTTGCTTTTGGTGATCGATACGTGAGGGTAAGTCATGGATGATCTATTAGTTGGGTGACTAGATTGCCCTCGGCGGATCCATGTTGAAATGGTGATCAAACATGTTCTTGCTCAAGGTACAGGGTAATGTGTTTGAGGATGATATGTTCGAGAATTTCACATACCGTGCTAGTTAGAGAGATGAGTCGGTAGTTACAGGCATCAGCTTTGTTACCCGATTTATACACAGGAACTAGCTTTTTCTAGTCAGTAGGAAGGGAGCAGGTTAGTAAAGATTTATTGAAGATGAGACACAAGTATTCAGCTACCCATTCTGCTTATCGCGTTAAGAAAAGATTTGAGATATTGCCAGGTTAAGTTAATTTTTTTTGGGGGGGGATCTAAATTTAGTAGTAGAGTAAGTATTCCTGCCCCATCTATTGTGGTTTTTTAGCGCACGAAAAGGGACGAAGGACAGTGACAAGACGCGGACACAGCGCTGTGTCCGCGTCTTGCCACTGTCCTTCGTCCCTTTTCGTGCGCTAAAAAGCCTCAGTTATGAAACAACACGCCCTAACCTACGCTCTTTCATCTATTGTGATTGGCTAAACTATAGTGCTGCAGGTTGTCGAAGCATCTGGTGTACTTTGGTCATTGGTAGTGAATACTGATGTGAAGTAGTAGTTTAATGAGTTCGCTCTGTATTTACTTCCTTACGTTGTTAGTGTGCTGGTGCAATAATTTTTTTGTGGTTTAGGTAGCTCTAAAACTTTTGAGGGGAATTTCTCAGAATGTTGGTAAGGGAATTTTTAAAGTAAGTACTCCTGGCCTTCTTGATTTTATATTTTAAGATTTCGATCGTTTCTTTGAGAGTCGTACTTATAACCTGGTTTGGTTGTTTTTTATGCGATTTTCTGAGACGTTTTACTTTCAGTTCCATGTGAATAATATCCCGATTAATCCACGGGTTCTGTTTGTTTATCTTTCTTGTTTTTATTGGCACAAAGTGACCAATGCAAAAAGATGCAGGTACTTTGAATTCCTGCCACAGTTTGTCAATGTCCGTGTTTATGGTGTCTGCTAGGTCCTTGAAGGAAGAAAATTAAAAAGTTAGGTGATCCAATATGCTGGTGTCATCAGCGGAGTTGAAATTTAAATAGGTAGACGTGAGTTTTACGGGTAGTAACTTTGTACTCTGATGGGATACTGCAGAGCAATATTTCGTGGTCTGCCAATCCGTCAAGAAGAGCTTTTGTTAAATTTACATCGAAGTGGTCACTTAAAAGTACTAAGTCTAGTAAAGCAGAGCTAGAACATTGTACGCGAGTAGGTTTATCTATTATTTGAGTATGGTTAAAAGTCAACATTATATCGAAAATGATGTCTGACAATTTTGAGCGATACGTCATAGCGCACCAGTTGATATCGGGTAGCTTGAAGTCACCTAGTAATATTAATCTTGTCCCTTGTAGATGGCGAAGCATGTACACGTGTAAGGATGTTAAGGCGTCTATATTTGATGATGGGCTGCGATAGACACATCCAACAACGATGGGATGGGAAGGGTGAAGTAATTGGCAAAAAGTCGCTTCAACACCCTCGACATCGGGAATCTTATTGAAAGGGGACATGTTTTTATCAGTATAGCCACCCCACCACCACGTGTTGGCCTGTCTTTGCGTATGACATAGTAGTTTGGTATGGCTATTTCGAAAATTTTCCCATCGTTGTGTATCCACGTCTCAGTGAGAGCTACGAAATCTGGATTGGTCGCGAGCAGAAAAGATTCAAGTGAGGTTAGCTTATTAATGCTTTAGTAGTACATTAATGCTTGCGAATGTTATTTCGGCCACTGCTGCGCGTGGCGAGGTCTGAGGCGAGGTGCCCGTGACTCGTTTTTGTCGTTTTTTTCACTTGACGCTTGAAAGTCAAATGGGATTTGGGCGATTGTGCTTTCTTCCTCATCCCATATGTAGAATTCGCCATTTATACGTAGTTTGTCGAAAATAAAGCCATCTTATCACCGGCTTCTTCTTTAGCCTTGACTGCGTTCCATTGAGGTTTTTCTAATCTCACGTACTCGGACAGAAAAGTCTTCGCCAATGGAATAGGATGTACCCTTAAGTTTGTAGCAATTTCTTAGGATTTTCGTTTGCCCCTGGTATCGACTAATTTGAATATGATGGGCCTGCGTCTATTGGACCGTGGCTTGCCTATGCGATGGATTATTTGAAGAGGTACGGGATCAATCTTCAATGATTCTTTAAAAAAATTTTTACTAACTAGTTCTGCGAGTGAGGCACTGTTTTCTTGGCTGTCTTGTAGGACGCCGTACAGTATTAAGTTTGGTCTTCTGGAGCGATTTTCCAGGTTGTCAACCTTCAACTCCAGGGACGTTACAACTTTTTGATGATTATTGACACATAGTCAGCGCATGATGAGACCTTCTCATCTAGAACAGCGAGTAGCTCTAATTTCCTGTTTATGGATTTAAGCCTATCTTCATTGATTTCCTTCAAATCATCAGCTATCAGTTGTAGTTGCTTGGAAAGCTGGGCCAAATCAGGGCCAGGATTTTTTCAATATCACCACATAGCGATAGCAGTTTCACCAAGGATAGCGATAGATCGCAAAATATTGGACACAGGAGCCCAGGGCACGGAAACATAATTAAGCAAATCGCGTCGGAACGAAAGCCTTTGCCATAGCGCCTATATACCCACCTGTAACTAGTAGATAAAAGGGTTAGATTGCGTGCCGGCAGTGTTCCCGGGCCATATGGCTTCCATGAGATGTCTCCGGGACTTTACGCTTTCCTCGTTGGGTCCCAGCCCCGTCTTCATGTCCCAGTGGGCAGCGCAGGTAGTCGCTGATGCCGTCCGAGCGTGGTTTACGTGCAGGCTCGTTTCTTGTACAGTAAACAGGGGAGTAGGTCAGAGAAGTCCCGGTTGGAAAGGCGGATGCGCAAAGCTGTTTGCGTTTCGGCGATTAGGGCCTTCATACCCAGCAGGTATGGTAAATGGGATATAATAGGCCTCAGGGAGGTTAGAAAAACAAATGAAGCATATACAGTGCTAAAAAGCGGTCACGTCTTGTACTAGACAGTTTTAGCATAGCGTACGCTATGCCATTGCGTACGCTAAAAAACAGCGGATCATCACTGCGCATGCGCTGAACGCTAAACGAAATAGCGGGTATAGCGGGCGTACGCAACGCAAACGACTTAGCGTTAGCGTTTTTGCGGGGTTTGCGAAGTTTGCGGGAAACATGGCGGCGATCCCGGCTGCCCGCTTCGAATTGAATTTGGCGTTGCTTTTGTAAAATGCACTTCGTTCGTAGCAAATGACTGTGTAAACGGCTTTCGCTTAGTCTCAGGCCGCTTCGACGACAGAGTATTATGGGACACTTCGTGGTGTCTTCGAGATCGCTTCTCGTTTCGAACGAGTTAAAGCCTAACGAAAGAAACGTTCGAGATGTCAGCGCCACCTATCGCTACAGGCGCGAAATAGTGCCAACGACGGAATATGGTCTCAGAGATGCGTAGATATCGTCGGCCAACTAAAGTTGTAGAAAACGTGCGCTGCTTAGCGTATGCTATTTTATAGCGTATAGCGTACGCTAAACTAAAACTGTCTACTACCGGGGCTTAGCGGAGAGACAAGAAATAGGAGTAGGATTCTTGATACATAGGATATAGCTGGTATCATACATGAATTCTATAGCATTACCGAGAGAGTGGCATGTCTTGTTGTGAAACTTAATAAGAGGTACAAATTGAAGGTCGTACAGGATTACGCGCCTACATCCAGTCATGATGACCAGCAAGTCGAGAGCTTCTATGAAGACGTGCAATCGGCAATGGGTAAAGTCAAAACAAAATGCACTATACTGGTAGGCGACTTCAATGCCAGGGTACGCAAGAAGCAGGCTGGAGACAAGTCAGTGAGGGAATATGACATAGGTTCTAGGAATAGCCGGGGAGAGTAATTAGCAGGGTTTGCAGAACGAAATAATATGCGCATAATGAATACCTTATTCCGCGAGCGGCATAACCGAAAGTGGACGTGGAGAAGCCCGAATAGCGAGACTAGAAATGAAATGGACTTCAGACTCTGCGCTAACCCTGGCATCCTACAAGATGTGGACGCGCTCGGCAAAGTGCGCTGCAGTGACCATAGGATGGTAAGAACTCGAATTCGCCTAGACTTGAGGAAGGAACGGAAGAAACTGGTACATAACAAGCCGATCAATGAGATAGCGGTAAGAGGGAAAATACAGGAATTCCATATCAAGCTACAGAACAGGTATTCGGCTTTAACTCGGGAAGAGGACCTTGGTGTTGAAGCAATGAACGACAATCTTTTGGGCATCATTAAGAGTGTGCAATGGAAGTCGGTGGTAACTCTGTTAGGCAGGATACCAGTAAACTATCGCAGGAGACGAAAGATCTGATGAAGAAACGCGAATGTATGAAAGCCTCTAACCCTACAGCTAGAATAGAACTGGCGGAACTTTCGAAGGTAATTAACAAGCGTAAGACAGCTGACATAAGGACGTATAATATGGATAGAATTGAACATGCTCTCAGGAACGGAGGAAGCCTAAAAACAGTGAAGAAGAACCTAGGAATAGGCAAGAATCAGATGTATGCGTTAAGAGACAAAGCCGGCAATATCATCACTAATATGGATGAGATAGTTCAAGTGGATGAGGAGTTCTATAGAGATTTATACAGCACCAGTGGCACTAACGACGATAATGGAAGATAAAATGTCTATAAAAATTCGAAATCCCACAGGTAACGCCCGAAGAAGTAAAGAAAGGCTTGGGAGCAATGCAAAGGGGGAAGGCAGCTGGGGAGGATCAGGTAAGAGCAGATTTGTTGAAGGAAGGTGGGCAGATTGTTCTAGGAAAATTGGCCACCCTGTATACGCAGTGCCCCGTGACTGCGGACGTACCGCAATCTTGGAAGAACGCTAACATAATCCTATTTCATAAGAAAGGGGACGCCAAAGACTTGAAAAATTATAGACCGATCAGCTTATTGTCCGTTGCCTACAAAGTATTTACTAATGTTGAATTCCAATGGCGGAGTCGGAGCAAGTTTTTCTGCTCGTTTCGGAGCAGGTTTGTTCCAATGACAGAGTGATGGCGGGAATAAGGTGTTCCAATGAGAAAGACGGAAGGGATTCCGAGCGGGAGTCATTCCGTGGAGCAGAAAAAGATGCTCCGCCAAAATCGGCGGAGTGGACCGGAACTCTGGGTGACGTATTTCCTTTACCACGTTTGTCTGCTGGGAGGCGCCACCGGTCACGACTCGCGAGGAAGCAAAAGCTGCTGCACGCCTGGCGAGACATCCCTTCCGCACTTAAAAAAAAAAAAAAAAACAGGTGAACGGCGCTGTTGTTTATACATAGCTTTCATTGATTACGAGAAAGCGTTTGATTCTGTCGAAACCTCAGCAGTCATGGAGGAATTACAGAATCAGGGTGTAGACGAGCCGTATGTAAATATACTGAAAGATATCTATAGCGGCTCCACAGCCACCGTAGTCCTCCATAAAGAAAGCAACAAAATCCCAATAAAGAACGGCGTCAGGCAGGGAGATACGATCGCTCCAATGCTATTCACAGCGTCTTTACAGGAGGTATTCAGAGACCTGGATTGCGAAGAATTGGGGATAAGAGTTAATGGAGAATACCTTAGTAACTTGCGGTTCGCTGATGATATTGCCTTGCTTAGTAACTCTGAGGACCAACTGCAATGCATGCTCACTGACCTGGAAAGGCAAAGTAAGATGGTGGGTCTAAAAATTATTCTGCAGAAAACTGAAGTAATGTTTAACAGTTCCGGAAGAGAACAGCAATTTACGATAGCGAGGCACTGGAAGTGGTGAGGGAATACATCTACTTAGGGCAGGTAGTGACGGCGGATCCGGATCATGAGACGGAAATAATCAAAAGAATAAGAATGGGCTGGGGTGCGTTTGGCAGGCATTCTCAGATCATGAACAGCAAGTTGCCATTATCCCTCAAGAGAAAAGTGTATAACAGCTGTGTCTTACCAGTACTCACCTACGGGGCCGAAACCTGGAGGCTTACGAAAAGTATTCTACTTAAATTGAGGATGACGCCACGAGCTATGGAAAGGAGTATGATGGGTGTAACGTTAAGGGAGGACAAGAAGGGAGCAAATTGGGTGAAGGAACGAACGCGAGGTAATGACATCTTAGTTGAAATCAAGAAGAGAAATGGGCATACGCTTGGCATTATATGAAGAGGGAAGATAACCGATGGTCATTAAGGGTTAGGGATTGGATTCCACGAGAATGGAAACGTAGCAGGGGGCGGCAGAAAGTTAGGTGGACGGATGAGATTAAGAAGTTTGCAGGGACAACATTGCCACTATTAGCACATGACCGGGGTAGTTGGAGAAGTATGGGAGAGGCCTTTTCCAGCAGGTATCAGCTGCAGGATGACAGCCATCTCTAAGCGTTAGATAAGCGGGTTAGACTGCATGCCAGTGGTGTTGCCGTGCCTTACGCACGCCATCGAATTAATTAAGGGTTTCATGTACCATTAGCACGATTTAATTATTAGGCATGCCGTGGTGGGGAACCCCTGAATAATTTTGGCCACCAAGGGATATTTAATGTGCCTCCAATGCACAGGACATGGGCGTTTCTGCATTACGCCCCCATAGAAATGCGGCCGCCGCGGCTGGGATTCCATCGCGCGACCTTGCGCTTAGCAGCGCAGCACCATAGCCACTGAGCCATCGCGGCGGGTGGGGCACTCCATCGTTTGGAGCGGTTGATTAGAATTCTTTTTAATCGTTCACCCTTATGGTAAATAAAGCAAGCTACTTTTGTGTTTTAGAATATGATTATGCAGCCCGGAAAAAAATTGGGCATGATGCTAGAAGCGGCACGAGATATTTGTTTTGGCGGGAAGTGCCTAGCGCCAGCCTTCTCCCCGTTGTCAGCGTGTTTGGCGCACTCCGTTTGTTTTCTGCTACAGCACTTCGCGGTGAGGCACGGAAGATAATCCTCACTGCCCAAACAGGGGGCACGTAAAAAAGAAAAGCGCTACTTACGTGGGTAATGTATTCGCAAAGAAATTAACCTCTTTAGCTTACGCTAAAGAGGATGCAGACAAATGCCTTCGCGCTCACGACACTCATTAATTTACTTGACATTCTCATTCGAATGCGTCAATTCCTATTGCTTGTTTTCTCCCACCAAAGGGCATGGGCTAGAGTGCCTTGGTTAATTTCACCGTAATGAATAACAAAGGTAGAGGGTTCGACTCCCACCGAAGGTTGTGGGTTCGAGTGCCTTAATAACACCAAAGATTGTGGGTTCAACCCCCTGCAAAGGTCAAGGGCTCGATTCCCACCAAAGATCATAGATTCGAATATATGAAATATCTCTAGCCTAAAATTACCTTAATTAGCAATAAAGGTCATGGGCTCGTGTGCCTTAGTTAACTCTATCTTAATTATATGTAGTAGGGTTCGACTCTTGCCAAAGGGCGTGGGTTCGAGTGCCCTAAGTAATGCCGAAGATTGTGGGTGTGACTCCGACCAAAGGTCATGGATTCGAGTACCTCAATCAACTCCAGACTCATTATTATTACCTTCATTAACATGTAAAGTCATGGGCTCGAGTGTCCTAATTAACTATAGCTTAATTAACTGTGCCTTAGTCATCTCCACACTAGTTAACACCAAAGGTAGTGGGTTTGACTGCCACCTAGGGTTCTGGGTTCGGCCGTTAATAGTGGCACCATCAATTTTGGTCCCACCATAGGTCGAGGGTTCGATTCCTTTTGAAGGTCGTCGGTTCGAGTGCCTCAATTTAGTTTGCCTTAATTAACACGAAAGATCGTGGGATCGACTACAAGTAAAGGTGGCGGCTTTGGGTCCTACCATAGGTGATGGATTCGACTGCCTATTAAGGTAAAGTTAATTTAGGCGTACGACATCACGACTGTTGGTGGGAGAATACCGGCCTTGCATCCCGTACAGATGGTAAACCAGCGAAGCTAAAATGTTCGGCCCCAAGTGTTTATCCCTGGTTTAATCCCGATGGCTTATTAAACTCTTTTTCGATTGTTGCTTACGCCTTTGTGTATCTTAATGATGTTAAGCACAGGTTTGGCCTGAGTTTATCACATTGTTTATTTGAAATGCCGCACATTGCACTTCGCATAATCACCATCATGAAGGGGTGGAATGAGCGGTTCATTGTGTTATCAGTGGGTTCATCAAAGTGTTTTTAAATTATGTTACGCATTCGTGTTTCGTAATGTGTTAATCATACTGTTTATGACACGGCTGCGCATTGCACTTTCTAAGTGACACACCGGGCCGCGCATTTCATTTCATGAAAGACAGGGACACATTTTTGAAGTCGTAGAGAGACTGCTGCGCGCGCGCTCTGCTGCTAGAGAGAAACGACGTCACTATCGGTGTAACCAATGGCACGCCACACTTTGCTGAGAGATAACTATGTCATCATGATATTGCCTTAACCCCGTACCTCTCTGTGTCTTTCCTGCAATAATAGGTAGATAAATGTACATGTTTTAAATGCGTAAGCATTTCAATGCCTAACCAGGGAGAAATTTGTCCGTCCGTCATGTAAGATGAATGCAACTCATCCTCAGATGAATGCAGCTCCTACTCCCCTACCCAATGGCTCATCCCCCAACATTAGGGCTTCTGTGGTCGCACCATCAGTGTCTCGCCTGGGCGTATACAGCTTCGCCGTAACAACAAGCAGTAGGGAGTAACAATGCATTCGAATGAGAGTGTCAAGTAATTTTATGAATGTCTCGTGAGCGCCCAGGTTTTCGCCTTCATCCCCTTTACCGTATGCTAATTTGACTGTCAACTTTGCTTAATACGACAGCTTTAAATGGCTAATAAGGCGGAAGGTTACGTGTTGGCCGCGTGACCAAACATGGTACAAAAAGGCTATGAACCCACGACCTTTATTGTAAATTAAGGCTGTGAACCCTCGACTTCTGGTAGGAGTCAAACCCACAACCTTCGGCGTTAATTCAGGCGAAGGCAATTAAGGTAGCGTTAACGAAGACACCCGAATTCAGAACTTTCGGTGGGAGTCACACCCACGACCATTCGCAGGAGTCGATTTCTTTGGTGTTAATCAAGGCGAAGGTAATTAGGGTACAGTTGTTTGAAATGGAGTTAAGGCACTCGAACCAACAGCCTTTGGTGGGATTAGAACTCTCGACCTTTGATGGGAGTGAAACCGACGACCTTTGGTGTTAATTCAGGCGATGGTAATTAAGGCACGATGAATTAAAATACAGTAGAATAAAGGTTTGAACCCACGACATCTGGTGGTTGTCTAACCTACGACTTTGCGTTGGGACATAATGTCTAAGCATCACGCGGTGGTCACAATGCTTCTGCATTCGTCCCCGTAGGGACAGCTAAGTGCCCCTTCAGGTTTTTCCCAAGCATTTTGTGGTACAGCTTCTTCACATGTCGTCGTAGGTGGAGGCATTATCTAAGAGCGCTCCTACCACCGACGTTCCTGCTCTTTCACCAACCTCCAAGACCATCAAGGCCGCGGCTTCACCTTATTAGGAAGGGCCACAAGAGCCAGCGCCTTCTCAAGGCAAAGCCGTTGCGCCGGCCTCCTCCCCGGTAAAAGGCAGATGCTCGAAGTGAGACCGCGGACGGGGTGGGGTTTGTTTCTTTCTTGCTCTAAAGAGTAACCGTTATCACAAGACTCCCACAATGATATGAATAGTGTTACTTTTGTTAATAGTCATGCGACCGATTTGTTTTAATCGGTTTACCCGCTCGTAAAGATATATGCGAGACCAAACTTTACGGCGACCACCCATCAGATACTTGCGTGTTTTACTGCGCTAGGTCTCTAAATCACGAAGATTGGTTGTTGATGCATTGTGGGGAAAACAAACACAATGTCAGTGCCGGAATGAGTCAGTACTCATTTGGTGCGCTAACAGATGCGATTTTGAACTGATAAGTGTGTTGTACGGAGTGCGAAATTATTGCCTAACAGGCATTGAGCGTTGCAGTTATAAAGATTGTCTTTTTTGCACAATAAACAAAGTTCATTGAACTGCTTTCAAATAGTGACAAATATACATTTAATGCAAGGCATAGTAATGACGCTAAAAGTTACTAGTTCATAGGAGAATATCAGCCTAAAAACCGAAGAAGAAAGAAAGCACTGCAGCAGGACTATCGATTGCAGAATTACAGTCACAAAATAACAATAATAATATCATGCCCATCGAATGAAGACCAGTGCACTCAACAAAATTGTTGTCACATTTTATGCAAAAAGTTGCAAACACAACATCAGTTCAGAATATCAAATTCGGCCTACAGCGTGCAGCGGCGGCATAGTTGTAGAACATTCATTGCACTTTCGTACTTGCCATAAACGATACAGCATCAAGAGAATGGCAGCGCAAAGAGAAAATGACCGCCCCCCCCCCCCCAATCTCGACAGCATGACTAAAATAATGATTATACACCTCACTAAATGCAGCTCGGGGAACGATACGCATGTGTAATTATGTTTACAACACCCTACTCTCCAGCAGCAATTTAATATGCATATCGAAATTGAAATTTAGGGAGTACACGACGATGACAAACAATGCAAATCATCGTTAATGTACGCTCAAGAGATATATTCACACCCTTCCTCAAAATTGACAATCAGAGAGGGCATGCGAAAATGTTTGGACAACGAAGCTCTATTGCAAATAAAGTATAAAAATGTCAGTTCAAGTAGTAGACTGCGTAGAAACAATACTGAAAGAAAATTCATGATCAGAGAACTAGGATGTCAGCTTGGTAGATTTAGGCAGTTCTTTTAAATATCCGCTCGAAGTGCCGAATAGCAAGTTAGCGTTACATCACAAATTTCAAGCTCCGTCGCTCACTATTTCAGTTGGCCTTTCTCACTGGCATGGCCTTTCTACATACGCACAGAGACAACAGGGATGTCCCTGTGCGTATATAGCAGGGGGAGGCTGGTCAGGAGAGTTTCACTCATATGTGATTGTAGTCATGTTTTTTTTTTTTTTAGCGACGGAGTTTGGAGAAAGACGCTTCGGCGCTAGTAACGCTGACAGGGAGAGTGGACAGTATTTGCGAAAGCGTCATGATTGAAGGAAAGATTTCACCGTCGCAACTGTAGAGCACAAAGAGCACTTTGAGCACATGTGCCCTACATGTAGAGCACATGTATATAGAGCAACTTAAAAGAGCGCAAAAGACAGAAGACTAGCAAAAGAAGAACAAAGACACGGTGCTGCGCCATGTTTGTGTTCTTCGTTTGCTGGTGTTCCGTCTTTTCGCTGTTTATGTTTCATATATGTCGTATCAACTTGACTAAGCATCTACTTTGGCAGCTTCCACAGCAATCAAAAGGATGTCCGCTGCTTCTTTGCTTTCGCGCTTCCAGCTTCCTCGCTACAGCCGCAGTTCGGCTTCAAAAACACTTGCAGTTATCGGGGCGTGCCTTCCAATGAGTGAATCACATCGCTTGGCAATCTTCGTTGCTTTTGCCTCGTCTCCTGTTGTTATGGTATACAGCTGAGACAGCATAAATACGACGAGCCCACATAATCCAAATTTTTCTTCATTAAACTATGACTTGAGGTACACCAACACATTAATTTTTTTATTTACTTATTTATTTATTTATTTGGTACATACTGCTAGCCTTAACAAAGGATTTGGCAGGACAGGGTACATTCATAAAAGGGAAAATACATCATTCACACAGGGTTCAACGATAATCGTTTACAAGAGGCCTTGGTTTAAAAACAAGCTTATTCATACACACAATAGAACATTATGTAAAAACCACATTTCATCCTGTAGCAACAAAGATATGGTTAGACAACTTAGACAAATAAGAATCGAGGGTTGTACAATCGACAACCTCTTGTGGTAACATATTCCATTCTCTGATAGCTTGTGGGAAGTATGAATATCTGAAGGTGTCATTGTGAAACCTATACTTAGATTATTGTATGTTGTGTTTAGTTCTTAAAATTCTAGCGTTATCCATACATTATCCAGTAGTGTGATTTATACCGCCATCCTGTAGGAACCATCTGGATCAAGCACAATAGATTTAAACATGTGGGTCTGTCTCTTTGTGCTGCGAGGAAGCCGGGCCTCTATTTCAGGCTCATCCGCCAGCGCGATGGCTTGCTTCAAGAGAGGCGTGAATGCCTCTCCGTAGTTATTTCTGTGGGTAGTTAGAACAGCTGTGGAGACTGCCAACGTGTTCCTTGCTGTGTGCACATCGACGCCCTCCTCCTGGTAGATACGACTCAGTGAGAGCGTCTGGGCCTATAGGCCCGAGATTGACGCGGCGCGCCATCGCTTTTGCAGCGCTTTGCAGTTCTGTCCAATTGGCGAAGGCGTCGAGAGCTTTAGTACGGAGACAAGTTGGTCTTGAAACTCGGTGGCACTTTGAAATTGAAACTCGGTGGCCTTGCTTGAGCTGTCATAAACAAACACAAGTTCATCGAAAAATTCACGGATATCACACGGCATCGATGCATGTTAACAGAGGCCTAGTATGGTTGTTTTAACGCGATAGCGTTAAGGAGCTCGTGTCGCAGAAAAGCCGGTGTCGTCGGAGTCGGCGTCCGCGGCTTGACCGTGAGCGATAAATCACGGCAGGCACTTCATAAATAAAAAGCAACTTCCAAGATGGGCTGGGTGGGAATCGAACCAGGGTCTCCGGAGTGTGAGACGGAGACGCTACCACTAAGCCACGAGTTCGATGCTTCCAAGCGGTACAAACGCGCCTCTAGTGAATGCGGTGTTGCCTTCGAAACGAGCCGTGGAATGTTATACTGCGGTGTATATCGGTAATTATGAGCATGTAACATTCAGAAGTCGCAATTACACGAGTAGCGAAGTGCGTTTCCGCTGCATTCCTTCTGCGCTTTCCGCACACGCAGAGCCATCTTGCGGCAAACACAGAAGACCCCCTCCTCTCCATGTACGGCGCTGCCCCGACAGATGGCGCGCCACGCGCGCATTGGAGCTGTGTGATGCGGGTCACGGCGCCGACTCTCTCTCCCCTTACAACGCTTCGCCTTGCTCCCTCTGCCGAATCAAGCGTCCTTCCTTTCTTTAGATCACTATCTGTCTATCTCTCTGCCCGTGCCGATCAAGACGTTTGGCTGGCGTGCATCATTTCCCCCTCCGAGATACCGAGTTCTTCGGTTCGTTCCGCTTGCTCAGGCGCACGTTTCGTTGCTGCGCGGAACGCCGCGTTGCTCGACCATATGGCTCGACGCTCACCGCGTCCGATGCGGGGCGCCTCGTAAGTGATGGCTGCCCTGTAGCCCATTGTCTTACACCCCTTGGCGGGTCGACGGGAACGCTGTCGCGTTCCACTCTTGAAGGCGAAGCTTAAGCGTCCTCCAATTTTTTTCATGGCAGCTGATACAAATAGCTCTGAAAAGATGACAGGTGTCTTGGCGACTAAACAATTTTCTCGCCCGACGACGACCTGATGCCTGCGTAGGCTCGCCAGTGCGGTCTCCCTTCAGCGAGCGGGACGCTTAAGCTTCGTTTGGGCATTTGCTCCTTCTCCTCCTCTGCGGCAAAGAAGACACCAGCGGTGTGCGCGTCAGTGCCTTTCGCTCTGCTGGGCCAGCGGCGGTTAGAAAAGACGTTGAATTGGCTTCCGTCTACGAAGCGGTCGCCGCATGCGTGGAGAGTGTTCGCTCTTTCCTCCGGAGCGAGGGCGTTCCAAAGGCTCTATAAAAGGCGCTCCCGCGAACAGACTTCAGCCTTCAGACAGGCTAGAGAGCGTGTCGCTCTCCCTCAGGAAGCTTGTCGAGCCGACCACGCCGTAGAGATGTAATTAAAAGTTGTTTGCTACTCGCTACGTCGATCGTCTCGCGTCTCTGCATCGGCTCGTCCCTACTGGTCAGCCTTCAGGCCACTAAGCCCACTCTTCCTCCGCAGTCTTGGAAGCAAGTTTAACAGCATGCAATGGCTGGCTCACTGTCCTCATCGCCATGTACCTTTCTCTTACTGCGGCGTGCAGTGTAGGTTGACGAAACTAGGTGCCGCATCCGAGAGTGAGCCGGCGCCATCTTGTAGGCCAAGACAAAAATCATCTGCAGGGCCAGTCCAATCAGAAACTGTGCTAAAGAACCGTGCTCAAGGTCGAGAAAGTTATTTTGATGATATCAAATATATTTTTGTAAATTACGTGTTCCGCATTTTTAATGGACAGTCTAAATTTGCAAACTTGGGTTCGCACCCGGCTTTTGAATGGGAACATTATTTTCTCATTTCTAAGTATTAAAGGGATTAAGAGGTACCAAAAGAGTCGATGAGCAGGAATGCTAACTAGTGAGATATTCTGTGAGGAACTTCGAAGTACGGCCTAAGCATTTCAAGTTCGCGGACTTAAAAGGTAGTTGAGGCAAGTATTAAGAATTATTTCAAAGAAACGAAAACGATTTACAAGCTTGATGTGTTTATTTTTTTACTCCCCTCTGTAATGCCATTGGTCTTGAGGGTAAATAAATAAATAAGTAAATAAATAAATATAGAAATAAATAAAATAAATATAAAGAACACCTGCAAGTAATCACAGAAAGGATACGTTTCGCGCCCCACACCACTTCCTAAAATGTTTCATCATTTTCCTTTTTCATTATTAGCGCAGAGGTTATCATGCTTCTTAAATAGAACTGGAGGGTAGTAGCTTCGAGTATTCTCATCGTAGTGCATAAAAAAAGGAGCTTGACATAGCACTCAGTTTTTCATGTTACGAAGTACTTGGTCACCAGGTACTTGAGCCTATTTTCTTGTGTGACCATTTCAGAGCAGTGATATAAAAATCCTCTAATAAGAGCAACACTTTCACAACAATTATAAGGCTCCCAAAGCAATAAAATTATCTCTTTGGTGTGTTCAACACCGGAATTATAGCACCTCACACTATCGTTTTAAAGGCAGAGGCGGTCGCATGAGGGGCTAAACCATCCGCGATGCCATGGCGTCTGATATTAAATATGCGCGGTAAGTTCTAGTTTAACCATTCTTTTGTGACAATTTACCACCTAATTGCGTCTTATATTGTAGCAGTTACCCTATAATAGAATTTTATATCTAATAAGCTTTTAATGTAAACATCTTATATTACTGTCCAACGGGAAGGTGTTTAACTTGCATTTATTGACGTTCAACAAATAAATTGACGTGAGCTACTGCACGCTGCTAGATTGCAGGGGTCATTCGCAGAAAATTGCAATCACGATGCGTGAACGTTGAGAAGATGCAGAAAAGCTTGCAGTGCAAGTTCGCTTCAATTTATAAAAGGTTCTTAGCTGGATAACATTCATCTAAAAGTCTCATAGCGGCAGTAGCATATACTAACTCGAGAGAAGACTCAAACATGGTATGAATTCAAAAATTGATCTGCGGGCAACACGGTAAATTTCAGCGCAGCTCCCAAAATGCTCTCACTCGCTGAGTGAATGAGAATCGTTGTTGCCGATTAATGCTTGCGTCGAAGGCACATAAAAATTATGGGGTTTTACGTGCTAAAAGCACTTCCTGATTATGAGTCGTACCTGGAGTACTTCGGAAATTTCGACCACCTGGGTTTTCTTAACGTGCACCTAAATCTAAGTACACGGGTGTTTGCGCCCCCATTAAAACGCGGCCGCCGTGACCGGGATTCGATCCCGCGACCTAATGCTCAGCAGTCCAACCCCATAGCCACTGAGCAACCGCAGCGGGTACGGCACATTTCGAAAAGTAGCTCGCTCCCCAGCATCCGTGTTCTCACGCGATCAGCGTCCAGTCGGTGTCTTATCGCGTTGGCTTCGGTGACGATGGGCCTCAGTTCATCTTCGAGGTCAGCCGAGGCTAAGTGCGAAGCTGGTACTTCTACGTATCTGCTACGGCTCTACATGCAATGATGCTCCTGTGACATGCGTAAACAAGGCCAACAACGCTTTTTATAGGGCTCCCTGTCTTGCACCATTAGGTCACCAGCTTTGGCAGCAAGTGAGATAATTGTCGTTTTTTTTTTTTAAACCACACCGTACGAGACATGGGCACCTAGCAGCTAGTGGATATGACGCTAATTCCAGAACATGGCCTCTAGGGTTTTTTTTTTAATCTGTTGGGGACCCCATCCATAATTGCAGGTCATTGCTCTGTACCGCTGTGTTTATCAGTAGTCCGAGTTCTGCGCATATTCTGGTAGTTCCAGCATTCTTTTTGGTCCTTTTTTTCTCTCCCTATCAAAAACTTAATTTTGGTGAGCTTTTCATGATGAATCAATTTGTATCTCAAACGTAAAGTGTTGCTTTAGAGGCTGCTCTATATCAACATTATGTTACGCTGGGCTTAATACGTAGTCCCACACTTCGCTGCAATTGAAATTTAACCCAGTAATTGATGTTGCAGCATAGGGCGACTCAGAAGTATATTAGGAGTGTCTGCAATACGTTGCCAATATCCTTATCTTTCTTAGTAGTAATGCTGATTTTGAGCTACTATTTCGGCATGTGCGATGCAGCTCCTAAAGGAGATGTGCATTTCTTTCTTCGGCTGCAGCCCATAAAGTTGTTCTTGGCGCATTGTGCATCGGAGAGCTAGTGTGTCACTGAAACTCAAATTGGTGGACTTGATTTGCAGGAGAACCATCGCAAAGCCACGCCAGCGACGTCAAGAAGTCTCAAGAAGCCGTCCTGCGGGACATCTTCCAGTGGCACGCCCAAGGTGCCCCGACTTGAAACAAGTATTGCCCTGTTGCACTGTTGCAGCTGCGAGGAATGTCCTGCGGCGCTCGCTGAGTTACCTTGTATGACTATGACTAGCACATTCTCAAAGTGTAGTCAGAGTAACTGGGAAAGGGGGGGGGGGCGTATTTGCGTACTCCAGCCCTAAGGGGTCTATCAGAAGTAACAGTGATTAGCAGGGATTCAAGACGAGACACGATTTCATGAAGAGTGCATCGCAAGGCAAGAGTCGGATTTAATGGAATTGTGAAGTAATGACAGAGCACGTGTAAGAACACTTGTTAGGGTAGGGAAGTGTGTAATTCGGCGATGCGTGACGTTATACGGTCTGCGTTCACAAGAAAGAGATGCCGAAACAAAAATGATACCAAATAGAACGGTTGTGTGCGTGTGACACTTCTACCTTTTGCCTTCTCCTGGTATGCAATGTACACAGCGGATGCAAAAGGTCGTGTGCTTTCTGTCCATAAATAGGATTTGGCAAAGAACTTTATTGTTCACTGGTTACGTCGTAACTACTGAAGAGTCGGCACCGACCAGTAGTCAGAGGCGTACAGGAGCCCTAATGTCTGTACTTTAATGTGTTACCCATCTAAGTGTCTTAGAGGTTATAATGTTGCGCTGCTGAGCCAGTTGTCGCTGGCGTTGCATGGTAGTGGCTGTATTCCGATCGTGGCAGAAAGCAGAAACCATGGTTCAATGTTGCGTGGCTGCCCGTTAAAGCAACCGATGCGGTCGAAAGTTATCCGGTCTTCTGCACCACGGTTTAGTCATACCTCACCGTGCGATTCGAGAAGTGGAGGCGGAAAATAAGAAAGAAAACTGTTCCAGGTGTAAATCATGAAATGATTGCCAAAAATAGCGCACTGTTGCGACGAGGGCCGATCTAATGCACGTTATTACACTAATACGTCGTATCCACCAACCACCAAACGCTCACCATTTATCTGTGTTTACGAATGAAACATGAGTAACGCTATTTAAGTAAACAGGGAAATTCGACCATAACCATGCCTTCGAGCATTTACAAGATTGCTTTCTTAGTATATAGCGTAACTCATTTACAAATTTAGTTGCAGTTTGGCTACAAATCTGCTAATCAAAATATAATGTTTGTGACTTTGTTTGCTACACCAGCATGTCCCCATGTTTTGGGTTCTCTTGTTTCGCTGCTTTTTACAGTAGTCTAACTGCGTTAGCAATACTTCCAAGTATTGCCTTCTTCCGTGCAACACGGCGCTTTCAGTGTGACATTAAACCTCCTGCAGTGGCTCTGTGGCCCGCAGTGTGTGTTTCGCTGCCAGACGGAGAATTATTTGTGTTTGTCAACTTGGAATAGCGGGATTCCAGTGGGTCTGGAACATGAAGAAGCTTGCGCACCATACACGTTAAAGCACTCAGAATTAGCCATTCAACAAACTCTCTCTTTGGTGTGTGCGTTTGTGTGTACGTGTTGCAGAGTGGAATCTTTCGCGCTAACTTCAAGAAATCGCAAAATAATTTCAGGGGAAATTATAAAGCGACAAATTTTATTATGAAGGCTTTACTTAAAAAAAAGAACGTACATGGACAAATCACCTTTTGTAACAATCTAAAACATGTTTATTCTTAAATTCGTTTGAATTTGTTGTAGCTTCTATGAATGCGCTAGATACAACTAGGGGCCATATTTTGTATTGTTTGGCTTCATTTTCTTTCATTTACTCAGTAGCCAATACCACTGCGAACAGAAGCGCAGTGGCTGGTATTGAGCCGTCGTAGTCATCACCGTTGCCAGAGACAACGGATACGAATTGCTGGAACATGTTATACGTGCAAAAAATGAGATACATATTTGGCGCTGCTGTGCACACCTAAATAGCGGTGTAGTATGCTGTAGTGTTTCGTGAGTATTTCAATTAAAGCCCCGCAAAAATGCCTTTCTATGCCCTAGCATCCAGTGACTGGCGTTACGTTGAATAGGAAGCCAGCAGCACTCAGCCTTGTCATCCAAGAATTGCTAATGGGCGCAGTGATTACCAAGAGCAGTGCTCGTAATTTGTGAAAATCCGTTTCACTTTCTTTTTTCGATCTTATATCTAGTCCAACTGAGTGGCCATTCTCGACGATAACGGCGGCTCGGTTTTTCAACGGCCAGTCACAAAGTGGGAATACAATAGTAATCAGCTTTCATAAAATGTGGTCCCGTTGCAGCAGATGTACCGCGCATATTCCTGAACATGACACGGTAAGTAGCGCATGTACACTCGTGAGCAATAGTATACAAACCACGGGGTAGCCTAAAAATTAAATTTCTTCGTTATTGAGATGCATAAACTGAAATTTGCGGCTACATATGAAAGTTTGCAATTAAAATTTGGGACTGCAGTCCGTAACTTCAACCTACATTGAGAGGTAGAAGACAAAATGCGCTTGATTCTGCGATCGCTGGTCTGCATGCTTTTTATCATGGGTCGCCGGAAAGAAGAAGAAGAAGAAGAAGAAGAAACTTTAATAAAGAATAGTCCGGCAGTGCTTGCTGTGGTGGCCTCAGATGACGGCTCGAAGTCCTTGGACTCGAGCGGCATCTTCGGCTTGCCGGACGGCCCAGAGCTGGTCTGCCAGCTCTGAACTTCTGATAGCCGCCTCCCAGCGGCGGCGACGCTGGGATCGCCGGAAAGAAACTAATTTTTTTGGTTATTAACATGCGTCAACTGAAATTGACGACTTCATTTGAAAGTTCGCAATTCCAAGTTAGGAGTGCAGTTCGTATCCTCAAGTTACATTCACAAGCAGAATAAAAACTTGGTCTTATTACGTAATCCCTGATTTGTATACTTTTTACGCGGGTGTACCTTTGTAACACAAGCTATGAATTCCTTCGACCAGAACATCGTGTACACCAGAGGAAAGGAGACTGCGGCAATCGGTAGCACTGACAGGGTGCACCGCAAGCTGCAGCGCTAAGCGCCGATTTAGCGCCAGGGCCAGGGGCCCTACAACGTATACTATTTAATTATGTTTTTGTTTCAATCTCCTGACGTCAAATTTACCTAACCGCCGACGTAAGCATAGGGCACCCGCAGCATTGCCTGAACAGCTAAATCAAACATCTCCTCGCTTATAGGAGGTCACTTTTGTGGGCTTTCAAAAGGAATAACATTCCCTACATTCAGCGGTTTTTCTTATCTAATTCGCGGACAAGAGGCCAGAAGAACGCTCAAGTGAAGAGGGTTTCGATAGGGCCGAGCCATCGCATTGAAAATAAATAACCGGATGAAGAGAAAAGTACCGGCGTCTGCGACTGGTCTGCTTTCCGTTAGCTTGCGATGTCTTGACTAAAAGCGCGGCGGCGTGCAAAGGGCAATAAAAAATGCCGCTAAAACCGATCCTGAGCAAAGAAGAGTTGGCATAGCGATGTCGTATGCGTGTCGAAAGGGCTTGACAACGGTATACGGCCACGCAAAAATTTTTCTTACACACAAATAAACCCACGCTCTCCGCAAGGAAGAGTAGCCAATGCTTGAGTGATCGGTGGCAGCCATCTTCTATTCCTTTCGGAATGCGCCAGCCTCCAGCTATTCAGAGTGAGTGAGTGAGTGAAAACTTTTATTGAGCCTTTCAAGAGTTTCGCGGTTACGAGGCCTCCGTCGTCTTCATCTTCTAGGCGCTGGCGACTTGAGACTTCTCTTCAGCAAGGGTGGGCCCCTATTCCAAGGCTCCATTGAGTCGTGCTGCATCGCTCGCGTGCTGCACTAGGGCCCTTTGGGCTGTGAGCTCGCGGCTGGTGAGCCGACTCTCCTATTGCTCCGCACTCGGATGTTCGTGTTTGTGGAATGAAAATCCACTAAAATCCACTAGTTCTATAGACATTCATACAGTACCAGTGGCACCCACGACGATAATGGAAGAGAGAATCGTCTAGAGGAATTTGAAATCCCACAAGTAACGCCGGAAGAAGTAAAGAAAGCCTTGGGAGCTATGCAAAGGGGTAAGGCAGCTGGGGAGGATCAGGTAAGAGCAGATTTGTTGAAGGAAGGTGGGCAGATTGTTCTAGGAAAATTGGCCGCCCTGTATACGCAGTGCCCCATGACTGCGGACGTACCGCAATCTTGGAAGAACGCTAACATAATCCTAATTCATAAGAAAGGGGACGCCAAAGACTTGAAAAATTATAGACCGATCAGCTTATTGTCCGTTGCCTACAAAGTATTTACTAATGTTGAATTCCGATGGCGGAGTCGGAGCATGTTTTTCTGCTCGTTTCGGAGCAGGTTTGTTCCAATGACAGAGTGAGGGCGGGAATAAGGTGTTCCAATGAGAAAGACGGAAGGGATTGAGAGCGGGAGTCATTCCTTGGAGCAGAAAAAGATGCTCCGCCAAAATTGGCGGAGTGGACCGGAACTCTGGGTGACGTATTTCCTTTACCACGGTTGTCTGCTGGGAGGCGCCACCGGTCACGACTCGCGAGGAAGCAAAAGCTGCTGCACGCTTGGCGAGACATCCCTTCCACACTTAAAAAAAAACAACAGGTGAACGGTGCTGTTGTTTATATATAGCTTTGATTACGAGAAAGCGTTTGATTCTGTCGAAACCTCAGCAGTCATGGAGGAATTACAGAATCAGGGTGTAGACGAGCCATATGTAAAAATACAGAAAGATATCTATAGCGGCTCCACAGCCACCGTAGTCCTCCATAAAGAAAGCAACAAAATCCCAAAAGAGAACGGCGTCAGGCAGGGAGATAGGATCTCTCCAATGTTATTCACAGCGTGTTTACAGGAGGTATTCAGAGACCTGGATTGGGAAGAAATGGGGATAAAAGTTAATGGAGAATACCTCAGTAACTTGCGATTGGCTGATGATATTGCCTTGCTTAGTAACTCAGGGGACCAATTGCAATGCATGCTCACTGACCTGGAGAGGCAAAGCAGAAGAGTGGGTCTAAAAATTAATCTGCAGAAACCTAAAGTAATGTTTAACAGTCTCGAAAGACTTACACCTTACAATAGGCAGCGAGGCACTGGAAGTCATAAGGGAATACATCTGCTTAGGGCAGGTAGTCACGGCGGATCCGGATCATGAGACGGAAATAATCAGAAGAAAAGGAACGGGCTGGGGTGCGTTTGGCAGGCACTCTCAGATCATGAACAGGAGGTTGCCATTATCCCTCAAGAGAAAAGTGTATAATAGCTGTGTCTTACCAGTACTCACCCACGGGGCAGAAACCTGGAGGCTTACGTAAAGGGTTCTACTCAGATTGAGGACGACGCAACGAGCTATGGAAAGAAGAATGATAGGTGTAACGTTAAGGGGTAAGAAAAGAGCAGATTGGGTGAGGGAACAAACGCGAGTTAATGGCATCTTAGTTGAAATCAAGAAAACGAAATGGGCATGGGCAGGACATGTAATGAGGAGGGAAGATAACCGATGGTCATTAAGTGTTACGGACTGGATTCCAAGGGAAGGGAAGCGTAACACGGGGCGGCAGAAAGTTAGGTGTGCGGATGAGATTAAGAAGTTTGCAGGGATGGCATGGCCACAATTAGTACATGAACATGGGTTGTTGGAGAAGCATGGGAGAGGCCTTTGCCCTGCAGTGGATGTAACCAGGCTGAGGATGAATAAATGATGATGAATGAACGGCGCTGAAGAGACAAGTGACCGGTGCGGCGGTGCTGGGAGCAAACAGCGGAAGGAAATGACAACGTGCAAGGTATTATGGGTAACTCGTGATAGAACTTTCCCTTCCGCCTTGCTCCGGTGGCACTTGTTGTGTTCCACTCGCGGATCTGGAGGCGTTGCTCTATGCCACAGTCGAGCGCTCGCTCGCGCAGTCCGTCGGCTGCTCCGACTCCGCCATTGGAATTCAACATTAGATAATTGCAAATAGAATTAGGAACACCTTACACTTCCGTCAACCAAAGGACCAGGCAGGATTCTGTGAAGGCTACTCAACTATAGACCATAATCACAGTATGAATCAGGTGATAGAAAAATGTGCGGTATATAAACAACCCTTATATATAGCTTCCATTGATTATGAGAAAGCGTTTGATTCAGTTGATGCCTCAGCAGTCATGGATGCATTACGGAATCAGGGTGTAGACGAGCCATAAGTAAAAATACTGAAATATATCTATAGCGGCTCCACAGCCACCGTAGTCCTCCATAAACAAAGCAACAAAATCCCAATAAAGAAAGGCGTCAGGCAGAGAGATATGATCTCCTCAATGCTATTTACAGCGTGTTTACAGGGGGTATTTAGAGGCCTGGATTGGGAAGAAGTGGGGATAAGAGTTAACGGAGAATACCCTAGTTACTTGCGATTCGCTGATGATATTGCCTTGCTTAGTAACTCTGGGTACCAACTGCAATGCATGCTCACTGACCTGGAGAGGCAAAGCAGAAGGGTGGGTCTAAAAATTAATCTGCAGAAAACTCATGTTTAGCACTCTCGGAAGAGAACAGCAGTTTACGATAGGTAGCGAGGCACTGGAAGTGGTAAGGGAATACATCTACTTAGGACAGGTAGTGACTGTGGATCCGGATCATGAGACTGAAATAATCAGAAGAATAAGAATGGGCTGGGGTGTGTTTGGCAAGCATTCTGAGATCATGAACAGCAGGTTGCCATTATCCCTCAAGAGAAAAGTGTATAACAGCTGTGTTCTACTTAAAGGTTCTAAATAAATGGGGGTTCTACTTAAGGGTTCTACTTAAATTGAGGACGACGCAACGAATGATAGGTGTGACGTTAAGCGATGAAAAAAGAGCAGATTGGGTGAGGGAACAAAGGCGATTTATTGACATCTTAGTTGAAATCAAGAAAAAGAAATGGGCATGGGCAGGACATGTAATGAGGAGGGAAGATAACTGATGGTCATTTGGGGTTACGGGCTGGATTCCAAGGGAAGGGAAGCGTCGCACGGTCGGCAGAAAGTTAGGTGGACGCATGAGATTAAGAAGTTTCCAGGGGCAACATGGCCACAATTAGTACATGACCGGTGTAGTTGGAGAATTATGGTAGAGGCCTTTGCCCTGCAGTGGGCGTGACCAGGCTGATGATGATGATGATGATTTAAAGGGACTTCACAACGTACTTTTCACTTCATTCTCTTCTTTTCTTTCACCAACCATTGAATAAACCGTGCAAGTTTCGTACTAGAAGTCGTGTCGTCCTTGCGTGGTAGCCATGCTCTACCGCATGCCTGCAGCCCGCCGACAACGCAGGGCTACGCAAGAGTAACGTCGGTCGAGCTTCGATAAACAGGCGTCGCAACAACTCGGCAGTGGTGGGGTACGCTACACTGGGGAATCAAAAGGCCTCAAGGAAAATTGAGGCTTCCCATGATCGCGAGGCCCATGGCTTTCTACTGAAGTAAAACAGTGATTAGAAACTGAGAAGGAAAACTTTACGAGGAAATAGTTTGGAATTCACATTAATGCATTAAATCTCTTTGAAGCTGGTGATTGCCGCTCCTGTGGAAACCCTTAAGGGCAATCCCCTTCTATCATGGACTGCTCTTTCTTTTTTATTGGGTTTACCGTGCGGATGCTGCAAAGCGGGCTATGAGAAACGCCATAGTGTAGAGAGCATTGGAAAATAGGTTTTACCAGCTAGGGGTGTTTGCCTGGCACCCATTGGACGGTGAGCGAGCGTTTTCTGCATTCGTCTTCTAGCGGAATGCGGCCGCCGCGGACGGTAGACGAATTCGCGATCCCATTATATGCAGTGGCGGGCAATAGCCACTGACTCATCGTGGCAGACAAAACTGCCCTTTGATAGGTCGAGTTTGTTCTCTAAATTCATTGATATCAATGCTCGACCTAAATAAACGTGAGAACGAGCTGAGCATTTGAAAAGCGTGTCCAGATACAATTTCATCCGTAAAATGAAATCTGAAATAAACCGAGTCTATATAGTAACGCAAATAAACCGAGACAGTATGTAAAATGTTTCAACGAAGTTCACACCCGCTATCAAAAGTTAAATTTTCATTTGCCTGTTTTTTTATCAAATTATCGAGTACAACAGCTCTTATGAAGGATGTGCCACAATAAAGCTGCACAAAGAATTTAGTACTACCTGTCGAATGACTGTCAGCTTCGTGAAGCATTGTTAGATGAGTTCCATGGCAACTACACCTGGTGTATTAGTGATGTCGTGAACAAGCACATAAATGCCAGAAAAAAATGAAGATTGAAATTTCGAATGCGTTTGCAAAATTTTCATCGCACCCACGTAACACCGTTCAATGGCGCGGATGCCAGTCGCACCCTTCGGAGTTCGGCTGTCCTTTCTAGACGTGTGTCGACGGAGAAAGTGCGGACCTTGCGGAAACGGGGTCACGCCTGGCCTGCCGGATTCACTCAAGCAACAACAAGGGAGATGGAAGCAGCGCAAGGCGACAGCCGGTGCAAGGCAAAATGAGGCCATCGTATTCAGATCTCAGCGTGCAAGGTGAATGCTTTCGTTGCTGTCGTTTTTCCTTTCAAGAATCGCACCGCCTGCAAGATAGCTTTTCGAGGGACTCACCTCCTCAATGGTTCCGCCAAACATTTTTAACGCGCAAACTGCTTCGCGGACATTCACAAAAAAATTGTCTCACGGATCATAATCGTCGATGAATTTTTTTATCACTTTTTCTAAAGTGGAATTTAGCTATACTTTTCCTTCGATTACGATACTCCCTTATGCGAAATTCGAGCTCAGCTCTATACATGCTTTCATTTCGCGGTATATTGGCTGGCGCGAACAATCTGTCTCGTGCGGCACCTTCCAAAGGAAGCGAAGTGTGGATCGACTGCTTCGCTAAACGGGAGATCACAAGAGGTTGCGTGCGGGCGACGCTTGGGCGCGATTTACAGCAGCCGTCTCACGCAAACCTCCGCTCATGCAGCGCTTCGGTGAACTGACGATGGATGGAGGGACGGATGGATGTTATGAGGGTGCCCTTTGGAACGGGGCGCTTGGTTGCACCTCCAAGCTGTCGCTGTTATACTGCCCAATGACACAAATTTTCTCACTCCTTACTGTGAATTTTGTTTTTGTAGGTTCCAGTCTCTTGTCGTTTCTCTCTTTTTCTTACACCAGTCTTCCAATCACCTCTTATTAGTTTCTATTGCGGACTTGTTTACTTCCTCTGCTCTCGCTAAGCCCAAGGACTTCAAGGAGGCCAGTGGTGCCTAAATCGACCACTGGGCAGATATCTTCACATTGTAATAAAACATGTTCCATCGTTTCTCTAGCTTTGCTGCAGCAAGCACATGCTCCTTCTTCCTTCTTATATCTCGCTTTATAGCTAGGTGCGTGTTGTAAGGCAACCTGCTCTCGTTCGAAAAGTAAGGAGCTTCCCATTGGGAGTTCATAAAGTGTTTCTTTCTTGATTTCGTTTTTTCCTCTTAAGAAGTTACTCATGGCAGGTTTATTTTCCATTGCCACCACCCATGAGATCGTTTCCGCATCTTTGAATTTCCGCTTGACGTTCTTTGTTGCTGTGCTGCTCACACTACAGACCGCATACTGGCTGGTAAGCTTCCTAGTCCTTTTCCTCCACTGTGAATCAATGTATTTCCTCTACAAATACCTCAACACTCTCCTAGCCCATTTAATTTCTTCCATATTCCTCAATCGTTCTTCATAATCAATTGTACTGTGAGCTTCCTTCACTTCAAAACTTGTCCAGCCCATATCCCACTCCACAACTTCATTTGTAGTCTTCCCGTGAGCGCCCAATGCGATGCGTCCTCTGTCCTTCGGTTCCCATCGAGTCGTGCGTGACTGTACCCCTGATTTCAAGAAAACCACCGCATTTCAAAATGCAAGTCCCAGAATCATTACACCTTTCCACATACCCCGGAGCACCTCGTACCTATTGTGTCCCCATAGCACTCTGTGTTTCATTACGGCTGTGTTTGTATTCCCCTTTACTGTTATTGTTTTTTCCTGTGTTTCTTTATATCTATTGCATTGGTTTATCCATATACCAGTGTACTCATATTGTTTTGCCAGAGGTATTTCTTGGCACTGTATTGCCGGTGTTTATTCCCTGTTTTCATTGAATACCATAACATCTGATTTTTCAACATTAAATTTCAAGCCTAAATTCTCGCCTTCCAGTCCACAGATGTTATTCAGATGTTGCATATCACTTTGCTTCTTAGCTAGCAACACAAAGTCGTCCGCATAAAACAAACCTGGAAGATGCTGCTGTACTACTGAACCAGCCTGTTTGTTCCAGACATTAAACCCGGTATTACTTACTTCTAGCGCCGTTTTCATCCTCACCATTTACATTATAAACAGCAGTGGGGATAATGGGCACCCTGCCTCAGTGCCTTGTTGATATCAACTTTCTCCTTGCTCCTCATTCCTTCCCATTCAACGCAAGTGGTATTTTATAGGTGAATCTCTCTCAAGAGCTGTAGACAATCGCCTCCTAAGCCTTCCCCTTTCAGTCTATCCCACCAAATGTTGCGGCCTACGTTGTCATAAGCTCCTCTAATGTGTAAAAATGCGCCATATAACGGTCTGCTTTCTACTCTTGATATTTCAATACACTGAGTAAGAATAAATAAGTTATCATCCAAATACCTACCTATTCTGAAGTTCTCCCAAATTGCCATTATTATCTGCCCATGCATGCAGCTTTAATTTATTTGCTTGCATTGCTAACCCGTATATTACCGATGTAATGGTCAACTCTATACGAGTGAATTCTTTCTCCCCCCCCCATTACCTTTATAAATTCAATTCATTCTACTTTGTCGCCAACTGTCGGCATACATCCTCCACCAATGATGACGGCATCGCTGGCGCGCACTGCACGTGCAGCTGGTGGCAGGACCACGTGGCTCCGACACAGCTAGCGGCGGAGAAGTAATGGCGGGAGAGAAACCATTCTACCTCCCCCGCCGCAAGATAGCAGCATCGAGAGGAAGCTCCAGCTCCCGTTCTGTAGGGCGCCCCGGCAGCAGATCATGGTATCGCTCCAGAGGGCGCGACAATAGCAGTAACGCTCCCGTTCGAGTGGATGATCGCGCTACAGGTTCCGAATCGAGGAATCAATGTCCTAGGCGGACAAGGTCAGGATGAACGTGCTAAGCGGCAAAAATGTAACGCAGAGCATTTCACCGGAGCTTAAAAGAGAGTAATCTGAGATTTTAATGCTTAATAAAGAAAATGCACAGAATAAAGAGGCACTACGAAAGCTGAGGTCTGAGTTCGAGCTCTTCCGTAACTTGTGTGTACCCCGCGAAGTAGCCTTACCCATCCCGGTTCAAGCATAAGGGTCGAATAAGCACAAAGTCCCTCCCTACCCGCGACCACAGAAAGAGAACCCGTGCAGAATGGCGAGTTCCCCGGCTCAGGACCCTAATCCCGAATGAAACATACTTACACCTTCGACGGCGATTGAGGAATGGCTCACGCAGATGAGAGAGGCCTTAGCCATTCGTTCTAGCACTATCGAGCATGTGGACGGCAGCATCGTGCCCCTAACACGTACAATTGGCAGCCTCAAGTCTAAATTGAAAATTATCTGGCAGTGGAATTGCACCAGCTTCTTAAGCGCAATGCTGCTCTATTGCAGTTCATCAATGCACAAGCGTCAGTGCCGCACGTCCTGCTCTTGCAAGAAACACTTAGTGAGAAGGTAAATTTATCGGGCTACCACTCGGTTAGCCAAAAAGAACAAAATGGTAGAAGTATCGCCACATTCATCAGAAAAGACACCTCTTTTCAGGAGCACGAAGTCAAAATTTGTAACCCGGATAAGTGCGGTTTCGAGGCACAGTTAATTGAAATCATCCCCCACGGAAAAATCCAACGTAACATTTTCATTTCCAACTTATACAGCTCTCCTTCAGCTTGTAACCATAATCTCCGCTCACTACTTAATAGGGTCACAACCACCGCGAAATCACAGCCTTTAATAGTGTCACATTTCAACGCTCCCCACCCGGCTTGGGCTTATGTAACACGAACCAAGAAAGGGGCCCCGCTATAGTAGGTACGACTACAGACCTAAACCTAACGCTGGTCTCGGACCCACGCAAACTCCGTCGCCAGAGACAGGACGCCTGATCTCAGCTTCACTGGAAATGCGGTGGCCAAGCGGTCCAACTTACAGTAGAACTTGGGGAGCGACCGCTAGGTAATAGAACTCAACATGAAAATAATAGCTCCTCCCCCCAAAACCTATAAATTTACAAACTGGGACCTCTTTAAGTAGATAAGAGGTGGAGATGAGGCATTACACGACACCTTCAGTGAACTGCTTGTACAGATCCACAAGGATGTCGAGTAGGCCACCAAGGAAATAGTTACAGATTCCGATGCCCCAGGGATGGGCGCAAGATTCGCGCACCTCCTGGAAGCCAAACTCTCTCTCTTGGAGAGATTTAAAGCACAAAGACTCAATCGCAGGCTATGGAAAATGATCGCGAAGCTCAATAAACACATTGAGAAGCAGTGCTCCGAACTTAATAAACAGCAGTGGAGAGACGCCTGCTCGGCAGCGGATGGAAAAATGCGCAAAGGAGGCAAAGGGACCCTTTTCCAACATCTCTTCGATGATGGAGAATCCAAATGTAATCAGAGACTAGGCATAGACCAGTTAATTATTAAGTAAAAAAAATAGAAGGCACCTCAGAAGCCTCCATATTTCGGAAAGTAGCCACCAAATACCTTGCAGTTGCGCGAAGCCCAGGTTCTCCCCAAGTCTGAAGGCGCGCCTGCCCTAGAGCTGGACGCCCCCTTTTCAGAACCTGAGATCAGGGAAGTGCTGCACAGTCTAAACGGAAGGTTTGTCCCAGGTTCCGCTGGAGTAGCAAATCGGCTCTTAAGAAATTTGGACGACGCAGCCATTCAAGCCTTCGTGAAGGACATAAATGGGGTATGGGAGGAGGGGTCGTACCGGAGAGTTAGAAGAAGGCCACAGTGGTCCTAATCCCCGAGCCAGGTAAATCACCCAGCTTGGAGAACCTCCGTTCTATCTCCCTTATTTCTTGTGTGAGCAAAGTAGCGGAAAATGCAATGCATAACAGGATATCGAGACATATCGAGTGGAACGAACCTTTCCCGTATAATAGGATTGGTTTCAGGCCCTTGCTTTCAACGCAGGACATCATGCTCCTGCTCAAAATACAGATAATCGACTCTCAAAGCAAAGATGTAAAAGGGGTCCTCGCACTGGATCTGTCCAAGGCCTTCGATACAATTACGCATGACTATATCCTTAAGCAGATATCAGCCTGTACTTAGGAGTCAAATTCTTCGTTGCCTGCTTCCTCAAGAGCAGGATGGCGGTCATAAAGTTGAGGCAATCAGCCTCGGAATCTTTCACACTCGGAAGAAGGGGACTCCCCAAACGGCAGTTATCTCACCCCTTCTGTTCAAGATAGCAATTCGCAAGTGGTCAGAAAGCCTTGCAGCGATTTCTTGTGTGGGTCATGCATTATATGCTGACGACATTAAAATCTGGTCTCCCGGAGGATCGGAGGCGATGGTCGAACAAGCTCTACTGGAGGCCCTTGTTACGAGTCTTTCTTAGAAGGTACGCGACTGGCACTCTCACCTGGAAAGTCGGAACTCCTCCTGTACAGAAGGCTAGACGAGGTGCTAGGGGACACACCCTACTCGATCAGGTGCTCATTAGCTTTCGTACCAGAGATGGGCAGCCATCCCTAAAGTAGACTCTATTGAAATCCTAGGGCTTTCAATAGACTCAAAGGGCTGCAACGCTAAGATTATAGCCCATCTCACCACGAAAACGGAGAACATTCTTAGATTAATTATGAGAGTGTCCAACAAGAAAGGCGGCATAGGCGAGGATATACTCCTTAGGGCTCACTATGCTTTCCTCATGAGCCGTGTCATTTACATAGTCGCGGACTAAAACGGACAACATAGTTGGACTAAAACGGACAGAGATAAATTAGACACGCTCATGCGCGAAAGTGCCAAAAGGGTGCCTGGCGTGCCAATCACGGCTATCCCAGAGAAACTCACGTCATTGGGAGTACAGAAGTTCGGAGTTAATAGAAGCACGAAGATCAGCACAAATTATTCGGTTATAAAACTCCAAAGCAGACAGAAGACTGCTGGGTGGGCAGGCCTCCGTCCTAGCTTCAATCAGGGAGATACCATGCAACTTGATACTCAAACAAGGAACTCCTTTATTGTAGACCCTTTTCCAAAAAATGTCCACCCCAACACAATAAAGGTCGAAGGTTAACGAGGGCTAGAGCTTCCTCAAAGAACATATCCGGAACTGAGACCTTTGTTCATGCAGTGCGACACGCCAGTGCCAACAAGGTTTCCGTAGCAATAGTCAGTGACAAGGAAGAACTCCTCTCGGCAGCCTCGCTGAAGACCTCCTCGGTCGACGTGGTGTAACAGGCTGCTATAGCTCTCGCATTACTTGACACAGAACGCACTACGGTGTACACAGACTCCAGAGCCACCATTCGGGCGTTCGCATCGGGATTGATAGCCAAAGAAGCAGCCAGGATTCTGAACCGCAAACTCTCCTCTCACACTATTAACCACATAGTCTGGTTCGCAGCTCACATGAGACCAGACGTATTACCGGGTCACCTGAACCCCAATGAGATAGCCCACGACCATGCGCGAGGTTTCATATGCCGCGACGGGATGGTGTCTCGGGTGAGTTCGGGAGAGCTCATCCACTGCGATCTTCTAGTTGCTTTTCACGAAATCCCATCTCATTGCAGAGAGAATAGGCAAAGGTTTCCCTTCCCCAATCATAAGGCCAACAGACCGCAAGCTAGCACGCTCCGCATGCTCCATAGGGGGTCCTAGCCTTCTACAACAACCGCGTGATTGCCTTAGAATTATTCGGCTGCTATTTTTCGGGCGTAATTTCATGCCGCGTCCACTTCCAATTTGTTGACATCTTCGTCTAGGATATGTTGTTGAATTATTGACTTCCTGCCTAGTAACTTTACGTGGGTCCAAAATATTCTAGGTGTGGCCTCCTTTTTCTCACGTGTTGCTGGCAACCAACGTTCACTTTCACCGTTTATCTTTGCTTGCACCAGTATTTGAACCATACATATTTTCTCCTGGTATATTTCCCATTTACTGGCCACTTCATCCTGCGGCAACTGCTCTTTTTTTGTGTGCCTGTGCTTTCGGGATGCTTTCTGTCTTTCGGCGATCGCTTCTCGCGTCTCCCTGCTCAACCAGCTTTTCGGTTTTTTCTTTTCTTCCTGCTCATCGAGTGTGATGTGTTCATATTTGCTTCCGCGCGCTCACTCCATGCATGCTTATTAATTCCATTAGCAAGCGCATGTTCCCAAGCATATCCGGCCGATAAAACTACTATCCTTACTTCGTATAGCTCTCTACTAATTTGCTACCGCAATCTATGCTTTGCCTTTTGGGCAAAACTACGACTTTTCAAGCTTTCTCCATGCCCTTCTCCGCTTTCCGCCTCATAGTTCGATAGTACCCTCCTCCTGTACTTTTCTCATCGTGCTCTCTTCGCTTTCACCGTCTTTCATCTCTCGCTGAGCTCCGCGTTGGCTCTCACCCTTCGCTGTGCTCGTTTGCTCGGTTGCGAGGTGCGACGCCGATGCTCACAGCAAAGATGGAAACCTGAGATCTGCGCTCTTATGTTCAATTCCAATGGCGGAGTCGGAGCAAGCTTTTCTGCTCGTTTTGGAGCAATTTTGTTCCAATGGCAGAGTGAGGGCGAGAGTAACGTGTTCCAATGAGAGAGTCGGAGGGGATTCAGAGCGGAAATCACTTCGTGGAGCAGAAAAAGATGCTCCGCCAAAATCGGCCGAGTGGACCGGAACTCTGCGTGACGTATTTCCTTTACCACGTTTGTCTGCTGGGAGGCGCCACCGGTCACGACTCGCGAAGAAGCAAAAACTGCTGCACGTTTGGCGAGATATCCATTCCGCACTTTAAAAAAAACTGGTGAATGGCGCTGAAGAGACAAGTGACCGATGCGGCGGTGCTGGGAGCAAACAGCGGAAGGAAATGACAACATGAAAGGTATCCTGGGTAACTCGGTGATAGAACTTCCGCTTCCGCCTTGCTCCGGCGGCGCAGGTTGTGTTCCACTCGCGGATCTGAAGATGTTGCTCTGCGCCAGAGTCGAGTGCTCGCTCGCGGAGTCCGTCGGCTGCTCCGACTCTGCCATTGGAATTCAACATTAAATATATTGCTTTGACGTCCACTGTCCTTCCATGTAAAAAAAATCATAAATTTAGCCATTGTATTCCTGACTCATTTACTATTGCTGCCAATTCTCAGAAAAAGTTAATACTTTCATTTGAATAGTTTGCTTTCTGACTTCTAAAAGTCTGTAAGCTGGTGCTTGAAAAAGACACGTTTAATTGTAAGTGGAGCGCATCTCCTGTTTCTATTTCGTTCTGCCTAGTTTCCTCACTGCACCGCGCCGGCTATATGAATGATGCAGTGAACGCTTCAGATTAAGTTCACAGTTTGTCGTAGAAACTGTTGCGACATCCTATCAGACATCGCAGTGTGTCCCCGACAATTGCCAATGGGAGCTGGTACTTCGTATTTGATAGGAAAATTCTGTACTCCAAGCAACATGACATATATATCTGTAAGATGATTTCAAAAGGCCTAGAACGACAGAAAGCTGAGCTAGTTGGTAAGGATTTAAAAGGCCTCTCGTAGGTATATCTCAGCTTCTTATCAGCCTAATATGCTGTCACATCATACGACCATCGAAACAATAGACGTGCGCCAATATGAAAAAAATATACTAACAACTTTGAATGATCGAGTGCGCGGCTCTGACCTTTAGTGCCATGTTTATAGAGTTAACGCTGCACGAACTGTTTATCGTTCTAAAGTCTTGAAATTATACATGAGCCTGAAACAAAATCACATTGTTTGCAACATGCAAACCACTTCAGACTTTTGTTATTGCTCATTTGTACATTCCGGCAGTTCAATTTATGCGTAGGCATGAAA
This sequence comes from Dermacentor albipictus, assembly GCF_038994185.2. Lineage (NCBI taxonomy): Eukaryota > Metazoa > Arthropoda > Arachnida > Ixodida > Ixodidae > Dermacentor > Dermacentor albipictus. The sequence continues at coordinate 903,595 of NW_027225568.1, forward strand.
GCAAACTTTACTAAATTTAGAACCATGTAAAACTGGCATTGTCCTCTAATAAACAAATAAAAAAACAACAAAGATTTGTATTAACTTGCAGCATCACAATCAAATGTTGAACAAAGATCTTGCAGGCGTATAGCCTCGCCATGGAATGAGTATTATTGTCCGAGGCATTTGTCATATGCCATTGACGGGCCTCCTATCCCATGTGTTGTCTGTCCTCCATCCCCCATATACCTATATGGACAGGCTCTCCCGTTCTGCGTCGCCTTCTCTAGGTAGGTAGCTTGAAAGAGAGAGAGAGTTAACTTTATTGAGAACCAGCAGTTTAGTCGGCTGGGCCTAGGCCTCCCACGATGGGACGTCGAGGTCTTGCCTCTTCGCCTGTTCGTAGGCCTGCTGGGTAGTCCAGAGTTGGTCGTCGAGATGGGAGCTGCGCAGGGTGGTGTGCCGTCTTGACGAGAGAGTCACGGGATCAAGGTCTGGGTATTGATGCTTGTACTCCCATAGCATGTGGAAGGGAGGTGTTGCTGATTGAGTTTTGCAGATCTTGCACGTGTGGCTTGGGTAGATTTCGGGATATATGATGTGATAGCGTGTGAGGGAGGGGTATGTATAGGTCTGTAACAGGCGAAGCGTGGTTGCCTGTGCGCTGTTTAACTTGCACTGAGGGGTGGGAAAAGTCCTCCTTTCGAGATAAAATGACTTCACGAGGTCGTTGTATCTCCTAAAGCGGTTGCGTCCTGCCGGTGCACCTGCAGATAATATATATTTCAAAGGTGGCCAAACTTTCACACAGCAAAAAAGGTGAGGCGTGCAGGCAGGACACAAGAGAAGTGGACAACACGAACGCCGAGTTTTGGACAACATGGCGTTCGTGTTGTCCACTTCTCTTCTTTTGTGTCCTGTCTGCACGCCTTACCTTTTTGTATAATGAATCCTTACCAACTAGCTCAGCTTTCTGTCGTTCTAAGTTTCAGACAGCAGTGTGAACGCGTGTTTACAGCGGCAATCGTAAAATGAATTTGTCAACCGGAAGAAGCATTTTAGCTGCCGCAACGGCATTACTTAAGTTTGTTCGGTCGAGATGTTCATGAACTCCACAAAAACGCTCCAAGAAAAAGAAATCCTGAGACCCAATGATCATTTCATACACTTCGTGTTTGGCTGCAAGTCACGTTTCAGATGATCCCCATAACCCGCAAATTTAAACTGAATACCACATTTTGTTCTCCGAGAACAACCGTTAAAACACCGTACGGTTGTTGTATAAGCATCGTAAACACTGGCCGGTTTTGTAACGCCTCCACGAAAGAGAGAAAAAATACGAGTATTAAGTAATTATCCGGGGATCCCTTAAATAACCCGTGAACTTAAAAGCTCGGGTTTTGCCGGACATCATACCGGGCAGTGGACGATTTCTTAGTACTTTTAGACTTTTACCTAATGACACTCTGCCCGCAGCAGTACACGATGTATTGACTGCTTTTAAAGCTTTTTCATGCACTCTTAATTTCACTCATGAACTTCCTAGCAATCATTCTATCAGGTTCCTAGAACTGCAACTAACATTCTTTGTTGAAGGGCTTTTATGCTGGATGTTTTCACCTAGAGGCACCAAAGCTCTTTTCCCATTTCGTTTTGCACATTCGAAGATTGTAAAAAGAGGGATTACAATGAATTGTTTACACAATGCAATCGAAAGAAGCTGTCACCACGCTATTAAAAGTAGCTTTGACACACAATTCCAACGTTTGGAAGCCACAGGGTTCCCTCAGCCCCTTTTGAAAGCGGTGGCTAAATCGCTGCTTTAGGGGCTAAAGAAGCAACGTACGAAGCTGGCAGATGTTGGGGCAACTGAACGTAGAATACTTGAAGTCGTGCCGTATGTGCCTTAAGTGTGCCACAACATCAAAAATGTTGCCGCCAAGCAGGGAGTAGGTGTAGTGTTTTCTGCCCCTTGCAAGCTTACGGGTCTGTGCTCGCGCATTTCTCGAGGCAGGACAAGGAACCACGTTTTCACAACGCAGCATGAAAACCGTTTTACGGTGAGCAGCATTCCGGACAAGTTGGTAATCCATTACTCAAATGATATTGCGCAACAAAAAGGACACGGACGTGAGAGGACGACACACCAAGCGCAAACTTTCAACTAAGTTTATTGTTGGTTTCAACTAAGTATTGTTTATTCGTTTCAGTGGTACAATAAAGTTAACAAGATAACACGCAAGATAACACGCTCATTCATGGATAAATCAAACATTATTCCTTCAGAACTTCTCATCGAAGGTCACATATTCAAAGAACAATACGGAGGTAAGGATATCTGACTATTGCTTAAAGAAGTAGTGAAAAAAAAAGCACGCTTACCCCTTGGAGCAATGCATGGCAACGCTACTCCCAGAGCAACACTTATTCCCTCCTTTGCGAGGGGCTCCCACAAAACGACTGACAGCTGCTGCCACTTGGTATCCATAAAGGGAACTCTAATCTGTCAAACGGCATGTCAAAGCCGATTTTGGTGCCGTTTTGTTAATCGTAATTATTTGAAATCCTCTGTGCAGACTACCATGACCATATGGTCACGCTGGTCTTTAATGTGTTAAGAAGGGATACGGTATGTTTGTTAAATTTCAGATGCGAGTCAAGAACGACGCCATGAAATGTGGTCATAGCAGATGGATATATTATGTGGTTATCTAGATTAAGACTCGGAAGTGAAGAGGTTTGCTTGCGATGAGTAAGAAAAATCATGAAGCATGTTTTTGTGGCGTTTATTTGCAGCACATTCTCAAGACACAAAGACGCGATTTTTCTAAGGTGTTTGTTTAGTCGTGTTAAGTTATTAGGGTCTTTATCTCCAGCAAATATAGTTGTATCATCAGCGTAAAGTATGCAGTCTGAATTGCTAAGGCAATTAGGCAAGTCGTTAATATACAAAAAAAGAAGAGGGCGTTAAATGCAACCTTGTGGAACCCCTTGATTAGTAGTTATTGGCTGGGATATAGCATCAGCGAAGTGGAAAACCTTGGTAGGGCCAAGTAGATAACCCTATAAAAGGTTTAGAGCACGTACAGTGATACCCACTGATTCTAACTTTGAAAAAAGTATGGTGTGGTTATTGTATCAAATTCCGCAGTAAATCAATAAATAACGCCGCAGCCCCGCACCCTTTGTCAATTAAATTTTTAATGTGATCAGTGAATTCTATTAGAGCAAGTTCCATGGAAAAATTCGGGCCGAAACCAAACTGATGCGGTGTCAAAAGGTTAAATTTTCAAGGTAGTTCATGAGGCGGTCAGCAAAAAGTTTCTCGATTAGTTTAATAAAGAATGGCAGGATCGTTATCGGGCGATCGTTACCTAATACGCTCGGATAGCCTTTTTTAAAAAAAACAGGCCCAACTTTTTCTTGCTTTAGTACGGAGGGAAAAATACTTCTGGTAAATATAATATTTATAAGGGTAGCAAGAACACCCGATAGCTCATGGGCGACCAGTTTAATTTTAGATGGTTGAATGAGGTCTAACCCTGGGCCAGTGCATTTTAGACCCCATAAAACATGAAATAACTCCTCAGGTGACGTAGGTCGTAAATAAAATGATTGGGAGCAGCGAGCATAGTGCGAAATATGTGTCGGTTGGTTTGAGGTCACCGTTGAAAAAACTTGTTGAATGCGTTAGCTATATCATGAGGGTTAGCGAGGCGCCGGCCAGCATCATTAAGTGCATTTGCTACAGGTTGTTGTTTAGGCGTGTTCAAAAGTTATTTTATTAGTTCCCAAGTTTTGCGATTATTGTCCCCATTTTTAATAATCGGATTTTGGTAATAATTTCGTTTAGCGGTTGTTGAAACTCTAGATATTATTTGAGAGTATTTTCTCAAGCGATTTTTCAATGGCAGATTAAATGGTAGCAATTTAACTTTTCTATGTAGGTTATCCTTTTTACGAATACACTGTAGTAAGTTATTCGTGATCCATGGGTTTCTGGGGGCCGAATACCGTTTGTAAGTAGCTGAAAATACGAGCATGAGCTAACTGTTTCCGTTATCTTAGCACAAAAATTGTTAAAAGCTGCCTGAACATTCGCTTCGTGAAGAAAAACGTTCCAGTCAATGTGCGAAATTCTCCGTTGAAACAACTTGGCGTCGAAGAAATTCCCTTTTGAAGTATTTATCTTGCATTGGTTGTGCGATTCGGCCAACCAGAAAATGGGGTAAGGGTCCATGATATCACAGCTAACAACGCCAGCAATCTGAGGCGAAATGACGTTTGTTAGAACATGATCAATGAGAGTACCAGGGGCTATGTGTCATGCAGCATGTAGGCGATTGTAACAGTGATTCCATTCCATGGCCGACAAAGCAGTTTGAGTAATCTGCGCAGGAACAGTTCGTGATATCTGTATAATGTCTATGTTTATGTCACCAACGATCATTAAATTTTGTTTTCACGATTCAGACGGGTTAGAATGCTATCGATCGAGTTCTGGGCAAAAACTCATGTATGATGATGACGGGGAACGATAAATGGATGCAATGATACTGTTTTTCTTTTACAGAAAAGAAGTGCGGTCGAACTCAACCCACAGGTATTCGACTTTATCAAGGCTAAATGCAATGTGAGGGCGGCGTTTGTAGGGAAGCTGTTTTGAGATGAAAATGGCAGAACCACCGGTCACTGCTTCGGTGGTTAACCGCCGTGGTTGCTCAGTGGCTATGGTGTTGGGTTGCTGGTCGCGGGATCGAATCCCTGCCACGGCGGCCGCATTTTGTTGGGGGCGAAATGTGACAACACCCATAAACTTACGTTTAGGTGCACGTTAACGAACCCCAGATGGTCGAAATTCCCGGAGTCCTTCACTACAGCGTGCCTCACAATCAGAAAGGTGTTTTGGCACGTAAAACCCCATAATTTTGTTTTCGGTGGTTTTATTCCGCATCTTAACCCTGTACTATGAATAGGTTATTATCCTGAGGTGATAGCCATATCTGCGAGAGACAGATAGCCGAAAAAGTATGAACGGAAAGAGTTAGAAAATATATTACGTCATCCTTATGTTTGGGTAAGCTGCGCGTATTAAAATAGATGAGACTCGTGTGATGCGGACGACTTACTGAGGAATTGTTTGTCGATATACGCTGTAATAAGTGTAAGGTTGGCTATCTGAAGGATGATTGTTCATGTGAAGAGGGAAAGATCATTGACCCCCGAGATGTGGTGCACGCGACTTCTTTGCACTCGCGAGCTAGAATTCTGCCGTTCGAAGTCCAGAGAAATTCGCACTGTTTCTCTCGTTTTAGCGCAAGTGCTTGTGCAAAAATCCTCGTGTTTTGGGGGGTCAAGTATTCATTAATGTACATGGGCTTTAGAGTGTCATTTTGTGTTGTGAAACCGATAGCGCCAGCCGTCAATCGCGCCTTTCTTGCCGCTGCAGCAAACTCGGTTTTCTTGGCACGCGAACCGAATCGGGCAATAATGTGCGGTCCTTCCTTTGCCGGAATACGGTGTATGACGTCAATGTCGGAATCGTTGACTGGACAACCAACTTTCTCACCGATCTGCTTAAGGATTGCGGCGCAGCACTCGCCCTGTGTTGAAGGAACACCTTTTATTTCTAGGTTCTTGTTGCGGCAGTATTGCTCGAGTTCAGCCACGCGAAGTGTTAGCCGCTGGTTTGCCCGGGTCAACTCATTGTTGTCTTTGGCAAGCGCGGCATGCTGACTTTTCATTTCCTCGTAAAGCTCATTGAACATGGTTAGGCTTTTCCTCATTTCCTGAACCTCATTAGTCAAATTTTCAACAGATTTCAAAGCCACTGGAAAGACAACAACCTATAAAGGAAAACAATATGCTATTTTTATTGTACCAATAAAAAAACAAGGCCTACTTGCCAAGTAATTATTTACACATTGCAAACTGTAATATGAGAACACATATTTCTGTATCTCTTCATACTACTCAGGCTGATTTACTATAAGACAGCGCTTATTAAACATAGAAAAATAACTGCATATTCCTCACGTCACACGTGCTGATGGGTGAGTCGGTTATACATTACTGCGACGATTGCGCCAAATAAAACGACGGACGAAGGAAGAAGACACGGGACAACCACGCTGCCGATCAAACTAGCAACATATTGCTGGCGGCAAATGCTGCAGCTATCAAAGCTACCTCATAAGTGTGACCGCACGATATTTTCACTTATTGCCAAACAATGAACATAGCACTAACACTAGCACAAAAACAAAGAAAAAAAGAAAACAGATGACAGAAAAACCAGGGTGCAGCGGCCAAATTGTATCCGCTAGTATTTACCCTGTTTTGAACACGCTGTTCTAGACCCGCATGGTCAAAACAATAGTACAAGTGACACAGCCAATTGGGTGAGCTGGTAAGTTAACATTCTTGGTGCATATGTGCGGCACAGACGTGTCATTCATTCTTTGCCCCACGTCTGTGTCGCTCTGCACGTATACACCAAAAATTGTACAAGTGAACAACCTCTCATGCCAGGCGTACGCACTTCAGCGTGCACAGGAATCTTACTCGAGATAAATGCTGCTTTAGTGTAAACAAGGCGAACGCACCTCGCATATCATGGGCCCTTTCGTAGCCGACCGGTCTCGGCCCGTACACAGTAGCTATGTACCAGTCGCCGGCACACGTCTGTCTGTCCACACGGCACCGCGTAAAATGCTTTGCCACCTACCGTGCGGTTTGTGCAGTTTGGTGCGCTGCACCCCGTCATACTGGAATACAAGTGTCAAAATGATGTGTTTCGTACCATATTCCCCGTGAACATAGTTGAACGCATGTACACCTCTATTCAAGCATTTCTTATTAACCGCACAGCCGAAACTCACTTCTGTCCCAACACATCCCGCCCATACACCCTTAGTGGTATTGGCACCCCCCAGGGATCTGTCCTCTCCCCTTTTCTCTTCAATGTCACTCTCATTCCCCTTGCCCGCAAACTACAAACCATCCCTCACCTTCGGCACACACTCTATGCTGATGATATCACTCTATGGGCCACCCATGGCAGTGATGGAGACATAGAGAATACTCTGCAGTCGGCAGCTACCCTCACCCAAGCACATGCGCGGAGTATCCGACTCTCATGCTCTCCAGAGAAGTCGGAGCTCCTCATACTCCGCCCCACAACCCGAAACTGCCCCACCACCCCTATAACTGTGACACTGGAAAACCGGTACATCCCTGAGGTACACACACTCCGGGTACTGGGCCTCCAGATCCAAAATAACGGGAAAAACACTTTCACCATCCACAAACTCAAGCTGACGGCGGTGTCGATATCCCACCTAATCCGCCGAGTTTCTGCACACCACCGGGGTATGAAGGAGCATGACCTATGTCGTCTTATTCATGCCTTCGTCCTCAGCCGCTTTCTCTTCACGCTCCCCTACCTTGAACTCCAGGACAGAGAAATCTCCACCCTGGATGCCATGATCCGAACAGCATTTAAGACAGCACTACACCTACCCCTAAATACCTCCACCGAAAAACTCCTCCAGCTAGGCCTACATAACACGATAGGTGAGCTTATTGAGGCCCATCGACAGACACAATACATACGTCTCGCGAGAACCACCACCGGCAGACACATCCTACACACCCTCAGTATCAAGATACCAGCCACCGATCCCACTCATCTCCAGGTCCCCCACCACATTCACCGCGAACTTCTTATTAAACCTCTCCCTAAACACTTGCACTCCACCTACCACGAACCCCGCCGCAGAGCTCGCGCTCGGGCGCTCCACAAACACTATGGCACGGAACCGGATGCTGTGTGGGTGGATGCCGCATGCACAGGTGAGGACGCGGTTGTTGCCATCACGAACCCCTCCCTACAACCAATTACCACCCTTCACATATCCCCAACTGCCACTTCGGAGGCGGCTGAAAAGGCCGCCATTGACCTAGTTATTACCCGCATGGAGGCCCCGTATATATTATCAGACTCTAAAACTGCGATACTAAATTTTGCTCGCGGGAGAGTTCACGTCCCTGCATTTCGCATACTGAACTCTCTCGCTGCACACCCACCCCGCCACATGGAGCTCATATGGTGCCTGCCCACTCTGGGAATCCTGGAAACGAGGCTGCCAACGCTTTAGCCCGAGGTTCTCTCAACCGGGCACCGGTGGCCTCCGATCCAGGGTTCTCACGGGAGCGCATTCAGTGAACTGACGCAAGCCTGCAAAGCCGAGCGTCGGCTCTACCCCCTACCCCCACCCCCTTCCCTCCCTTGGCAATTATCACCAGACGCTTTGGAGGCGGCTCCAAACACGCACCTTACCTTCCCCTTATATACGCTCGCGCTATCACCACGTCCACACCGACCCCTCCTGTACCCTGTGCCACCACCCCAAAGCCACTCCCGATCACATCCTCTTCCTCTGCACGGCGGATCCTCCACCGCGGGGCTTGAAGCACCTTACTACTTGGGAGGCTTGGGAGACCGTACTGCGCTCCGAGGACCCGGCCAAGCAAGCCATCGCCACAGGCTGGGCTGCCAGCGTCATGAGCCTCCGAGACATGAACGTTTGAGTGCGGTGGGGCCATGCGGGGGCCCGCTTGGGCTCCCCTGTGTGCAATAAAGTTATCACCATCACCACCACCACTTCACCAAAGTCCTTAATTAATATTGTCGAATACCGTACCTGCAACCTGGAGCTGATCGGTGCGACGCACATTCGACGGTCCGCTAATTGCATTGTCGGTGGCACTGACGGGAACGAGTCGGCGTCGCGCCCATAAAGTTAGCTTCGCAGCGTCGCAGTTCAACCTTTGATGTCATTTTGTAGCACGTGATAGCGCTCGGCGAATAGCATCGCGAGCGGCGCCGGAAAAGTTAAGCGCCACTCTGCTCCCTGCGGGAGCATATACAGTAACACTAATGCGGACTGATGGTTAGTCATGTGATATCCTTTTGGAATTTTTCGCGGTCTCTCTTTTTATCAGTCGGGAAAAAAAATCAACGGGCAAAACTGTACCGGGTCCGACAACATGCAGTATTCAGTTTCTTTCAATTTTCTAGAGATACTTAGTTTGACAGCACGGCATACAGAGCAGCAAATAAAAAAAGGATGATTGCAAATAATTAGTAAATTTAATGGCCGCATTAAAACAGTTACTGGGGGCTACTGCACTCGAGTGTAAACATTGTGTATTTTGTTATTTTACCCAACTGCGACCCGTCTTTTTCAAAAACGCGATGAATGATTGCTGGGATGCCCTGCGTACACAAAGCTCGCACATCTCTCCCTCACAGAGATGACGTGTAGATGATCAGGTGAGCGACGCCTTTATGGAGTTATTATTGTATGGGGCAAGCTAGGAATTAAACTTCACATTAGTTCCTGCACTAATCCCGGAAGTCATGCACCGAGCCCTCATAGTTTTAAGGGTGTTTCTTAGGGTTGTTTCAGACGCACGTTTTGATGAGGGCAACATTTGCACTAATGTTAAGACCTCGCGCAGGCTGGTTGAAGTTATCAATAACCATAATAAAAAAAAAGTAAGGAATCAGGCTAAATGGCGTATTTCTTTTGCAAATTATCATTTGCCTGCGACGGGAACCTTCTGGATTTCAGGGGAATTGGGTGTATTTTGCGGCCAGCTAAGCCAACAACCTGTCTCGTCACAAATATATGCTTATTAGGCGTAAGAATTACTTTGTTACTGTATCGCTTATTTCGGAGTCACTGCATTTAGTGTAGTTAAATTATATATTCTCCGAGTTTCACTGGTTTGACGACACCTAAGAGGGTCCTAAAATATTTTCCCAAAATTATATCATTTATGCGAAATAACTTTCTCAACAGCGTGCTAGATCGAATGCCGCAGTCTGTTTAGTGAAGTCAAGCGGAACGCATCTAAACAATGCAGCTGTCTGTATTCGCATCGTGTCGAACAGAAACAGAAAGTTTATAAGCCATAACACTGGCCTTCATTAAAGAAAAGGGGATGATCAAGAATTTGCTTGTATATGTGGCGCATTTGAATACTGTAAGAACACGCGATGCCGTCGGCAGCTCTCCACGATGTTGTGACTGCTTGCTCGCCTCCTGGAGGCTACCACATTTCGCAAACCGGAAGCTGCGAAAGCGCGGCACCAATATGTCGCAATATTGTGCAGCGTGCATGTACAGTGTTCGCTATAAGGGGCGTATTGACAGCATTTTCGCAAGGACGGTTTGAAAAAAAAAACACCACGAAGGGAAGGCGGCTCGACTATTTGTTCTGGGCAGTTCAGCGCCGCAAATTACGAAAACAGACGTGGTGACCCAGTCGGGGAATGCAGCAAGCGGATCTCCTGCACTGCTGTTCCGCTTGGCGAAACGGCGTTGTCCTCGAGGGAGGACGGGAAACAAATAAAAAAAAGATACGCGCGGTAAAAAAGGAGAAAAGAAAGCAAATTAGAAAGACACTGCTGTGGGGCGCCTTCGCATGTACGTGAGGATGCTAAGTGGCTGAAACACTAGGGAAGAGCGCCCTCCTCCTCTGGAGGCGAGAGCAACAAGTGAGCGCCATAAAATCGGCCGTACACGGTTGCAGTGCGAGCACAGTTTAGGAAAGGAGCGCTAGAACTCGCAAGTGGAGACATCGAGTTCCGTTGCTTAGCCACTGCGAAAGCATGACTGTCCTGCGCCGCCTAAGTGCGCTAACCATCCTCATCGCAGCCGCGGCACCGAGAACGTGGAGCCAGGAGTCAACATCGGGGCCCGACCTTGCTGCGCCCGGAGGCGACTGGCTGCGGTTCCTGCGCCCTCAAGCCGATCTGTCACGTGCCGCCCTCGAAGGATACCAGAGGTCGATGAGGGATCTGGAGGCCTTCGTAAATCAGCAGAGTGCAACCAGGGTTGTATGAGACGCATATTCCCATTCGCATGCTTGAGACGCGCTTCGTTGAACTGACGGCTATTCAGAACTGTGCGTCATTAGCAGATAGCATCTGGGAGTTGCTAGCGCATAGAAGGCGTCTAGAAGACATGTTTTACACACCAGGAACTAGATTTCATGCTTTTTTAAATACTGTCAGAGCTGCGCCCGCTCAGTGCATCCATTCAGGCGCCACGTCGAGTGCTCATACAAGGACCAGGCCTGTAGGCCCCTCTCCACTGAAAAAAAAAGAACAATCATGAACAGTGAAACTTCTACGGACGCATTGTATGAATGTGATTGTAAATGCTAACAATAAGTGTGATTTTTCAAAAAGAAAAAGAAAGGTTGCGCCGGGTCACCACAGTATTAATAATTTATTATGGGTTTATTAATCTTATTAGCGTACCTGCCACCCAACGCCCTGGCGGTAATTCTGTGGCTGAAGGTATAGTCGGTGCATTGGTTTCCACTCCAAGCGAGTGAAATGCAATTGGCGCCGAATGAAATAGGAAGTCCGTGGGCCGAAGTTTCGGTGCACTCTACTGAACACCAAGCTAAAAATTTGTTTAAAGTACTGTGATTAATAATCAAATGTTTCACTTACCTAGGTTGCTGCAGAAACTGCGGAGGCTGAGTGCCGTAGAATGAGTTAGTGCTCTCAAATACGTTTGCATGTATGCGACATTGAAATGTATATTACCCATGGGGGATAAGTACAATTTTGAAAGCGAGCGCCACAAGCCAAAATACTTAAGGCTGGAGAAACGTGGCAGCGCCTTCAGCAACCCCAGAAACGGTAATTTTAGACACCACAAAAATCTCGCGTGACAGAACGTGCGTACAAACGCGAACATTCAATTAAGAAAGCCGGCGAGAAGAACAAAGGAACGCATTCGCTTTAAAATGGCACAAACGGACACAGCAATAAACTTTGTTTATAACCGGAATTATGGCAATTGAAGGCGTATATTTGCTGCAGTGAGGACATTTAGCTAGCGTTTGGTGTTTTGTTGCGCGATTCTATAGAGAACAGACCCGGTGATAGGCTACCTAAGGGAGCAGTACAGATGGCTCACATATACGTTGACCATAGCTCGGCAAAATGGACGGAACTCACTCCGACTCACTCACAATTCACAGTTTTTTTTTACTTAGGGCTCACTCGAACTCACACTCACCAAAACGTTACTCAGCTTGGCTCACTTGCACTCAAACTTAGCAAAATTCTACTCAGCCGGAACCACTTGGGCAGAACTCTAATCAGAAGAGCTCACTCGGACTCAGACTCACCAGAATTGTAGTCGCAAGGGCTTACTTGGACTCAGACTCACCAAAACTCTACTGAGCCGGGCTCACTCCAACTCACTCATCAGAATCAGACTGAGGAAGGTCCGCTTCACCTGGATCTCACTCGCTCGGGCTTTCTCGTTAACACTCCAAATATTAAGAGATCGTCATACGAGACAAAATAAAGCACGTGCAAAGAGATTACGAATACTAAACATTTGTGAAAATGTGCGCTCGAGACCCTTAAACATCACAAGGTAATTACTTCCTGTGCATCACAATGCCTTACAAGAAATAAGTATGGCACATGCCCTCAGCACTGCTGGATGTTTTTCGCTTGTAGGTAAGATGTCCTAGACGAATCTATCTTTAAGAAATATTGAAATTTTTATTTGCGTGTTTGTGCAAAAGCGCGTGCGGTGCTTGCAGTGGGCGCTTTCTTTTTTGCCATCTCAGGATAGAACTAAGTCCTTTCTATCTGGCACTGTGTGGTATGAAAGCCTGCCTCCTAAACAAAAGTGTACACTGCTAAAATTGTGCAGAAAGAAATGTTCAGTGTACATAATGATGCTTAACTACAATTCACGATATCACGGCAAATGATCTGGCTCAATTCCTTGCTTTTTGACTTGTCGGACATCGCACTAGGCGTTGAGAACTTAAGTCCGGGTCGGTTCCCAGAACGAACAGTAGTTTCCTCTGTGACGCTACCTGCCATAAGCACAGATTCGCAGTTCCAGCGGTGTCTCTGATGACATCCATATTTGCTGTCAATCGCATTGGACACGAGCCCAAAACACGCAGCAAGGAAAAGACGGGGAGGAAGCGTCACGCAATCACCTCGAAGAAAAGTCTCAGAATATAAAGGAAGGCTCACGGGAAATAGGCCCTCACCGCCTGATACGATGTAAACCGATTTGCGCCCTTATTAGTATTTTCGGTCTATAATTCAAATCCTTAAACGTGTAAAGGCTGTAAGGGTGCGAGTTATAGACCGATTTGCACACTTAAAGGGCTCATGAACCACATTCTGTCGAAGTTCGAAAATCCAGTTGAAGGTAAATTAGACTATTCAGAAAGACTTTGCGCAAAAAGTTCAATACGTTCAGCAGAAGCAGAGTTATTGGCAATCAAACATACCCTTCGCGGTGCTGCCGCTCCTGTTCAACAACTTCCACTATACGAAGGCCAGGGCATGCGCGCATAACGTTCCGCCTACCGAACGTCAGCGTGGCGCGTAGTTAAAATTTGATTTTGTATGTTCACGTAGACGCCACTATTTCCGATTTTGGCGCCTAGGACGTTTGCGACGCAGTTGTCCTCAGTGAGCCGCAGTGGGCTGGGGCAGGGGACTCGCCACGGCACCCCACGGCGGCCTCAGTATCTACGCTACGTAGCAAACCGCAGCTACGTGCGAGTATAGCGTTTGCTTTGTGCACGACAGCTTGACCAACGGATAGTAGCCACATGCAACTCGAGCATTTCGAAGCGCCCTCATTACGAAGCGAAGTCTGCCAAGGCGCCTAATTAACTACGAGCGGCCAGGAGTGAGCGCGCACACCATGGCAAGCTTGCGTGTGGTCTTTAAGTTTCGCGTGTTTCGAGGCTACGCGAGTATTCAAAACTATACGCAATTAGCGAGACCCTACGGCTACAACACGGACAAGCAGCGTGGCCACTGCTTAATTCCTACGCGGGCGGTCGCGACCGAGCGTGAGCAGACGGGAGTCAGCTTCTTCCGGTAGTACGTATTATCGGAATTCGAAAGCAGATTTTTCGATTACTTCAGTCTGTTTATTAAGCTCTGTCAATAAATATACAGACTAACAGTAGCAAGAAGCGCAGTAATCCATACACCCTTCTTGATTGATGTCAGCTATTGGCCAGTAGCAGCCGCTTATGGGAATCTGCTACATCACGAAATAAAGCGTCAAGTAAAAAATAAGGAGCAGGCGTCAAGTGAAACGAGAGCGTTTTAGAGAAAGGGGACTTCGTGCTCCGCTTACGAGGTCCACGCGCCGCGTACGACTGCAAAATTAGGTGGGATGTCTACAGCACCCTATGCTATCCCCAGACTGTCTTTTCGCCAAGCCCGAGGAGACGTTCAGGGACCCTGTAAGGAAGTATATCGGTTTACAGTGCGCGCAAGCGGTAATTTCTAGCTTTCTAGCCGCTGAGCACGCGGAGTGTACGGGAAAGAGTAAACCGTAGCGAGGTTGGATTGTGACAAGAGTGGCACTAACAGTAACCGCGTACCAAACAGTTCATACAAAAGGTGAGGGAAACGTGGGGGCCCTATAGATCCCACTCCCCAACAGCCATCGTGCAGATGGGCCCTCCAAAAAAGGTAGCGGGTCGGCGTACGAGGAGGCTGATTTGACGATGTTGGCATGGTTCCCCATAGTATTTTTTTTTTTCTTTCTGCATGGCACGAAAGTTTCGTCGCAAAAATTACATCGCCGACTTTTAACCGAGCTGCACCCTTACCATGGTAGCGTTTAATAAAGGGGCATGGTCTCACAATTTTATCCACCCATAAATAAAAATTACGTAGTGACTTTTACTCAAGTAACCTTTAATAAAGAGGCATATTATCATAAATTTGTGCACCTGTAAACTAGAAACGAAATTGTAAACTTTACTCAAGTAACATTGAATAAAGGGGCATATCTTCACAATCTCCTGCACCTATAAATTAAAAGGTATACAACAACCTTTAGCATAGGTACACGTAGCCTTGTTGTACCTTAATCTTTCGCTAAGGTATACAGTCTTGCAACTCTTCACCAGCGCGTCCTTCTGCGCATGCCCATGAATTTTAGACAACTGACTCTTCGGCCATCCCTCAAACTTCACCGCAACGCACTAGCGCAACTCAATGAGCAGCACTTCATAAAAATTCTATTTCAAAAGTTCAGCCGAATTTCAACAGCTTTCATTTACCAGCGTCCAGAGGATACTTTCTTTTCATAATATGGGCATTTAAGGCACATAGTCGAAACTTCATTGCTGCGTTATAGCATCGCTTTGATAAATGTCAAAATGCTGCTATAACTAAGCATTGAAATTACGACTAAGTTCCGTAAGCGCCTACGTTATCTGAATAAAGTATCATATCGCCCTAGGTAACGGAAAGTTGTTAAAGTTGGGCCGATCTTCTGAAATAAAATTTTCTGAAAACGTAGGTTAATGAGATACGTTAGTGCACTGCAGTGAAGTTCAATGGACGGCCGAAGGAGCCATGTACAAAATTCATGCGCATGCGCAGCAGGGCGCGCGGGTGAAGACGTGCAAGACTCTTTGCTTATGCGAACGATAACAAAAAAAATCAGAAAATAGGCAGGAGGGGCAGTGCCCAAGATTCTTGACATGACTCTCTCTAAAATTAATAAATATGCAGGTCTTAAGAAAAAATGACCTTTTATTGCTGTGAAAGCTTGTAGAAGGGAGAAAAATCATATTTCACTCGACAGACAATACAATTATTTAGGCACAAACTTTTACTAATTAGCTTTTTCATTTCTTTAGGGCACATGTCACAGCATATTGAAGGCAGCCAGTACTGAAAGCGTGCCAAATGGCGTCAACTTGTGCCTGGCATGTGTTTCCGGAAATTGAAAGTCAGAATCTGCACTGAAGTGTGTTGCTGCGTCAGTTATTGCTCCTGCACGCCCTGCAGCAACATTCTGCACATAAATATATCAACTGAAACAGCAACACATTATATGGCATGTTTACAGTACGCGTTCTTGAGAATGTTCTGCGGCAGAATGCTTCCAGCAACCGGATATGGAGTGCTGATTGACCAGCTCTGCCGTTAACCACAATTGATTATTTGCATGATAATCAGGCAAATATCGGTAATATTCGCAATAACGATTATTTCGGATATTTTGCTATGATTGCTATATAACGTGTTAGCAGAAATCAACATGGCAGCTCAAATTCTCTATTTTTATTGTTCAATGACAGCCCGGATCACAACCTATAAAAATCTCCTTTTCCGCCTAGCTATTTTGGAGCGCCGCTAACTTACAAAAGGCAACTTGCAGTAATAGTATAGAAGGCACAATGCATCAAAAAAATTGTACTTTTTAAAATAAGCTGGCGCATACTTGGTAATTTTAGGATTAAATGTGCTAAACGCAGAATAATTGGCGAAATACACCCTGTGATGCTTTTGTAGAGGTGCATGCATCATATGCAGGTTGGACCCGGAGCATATTTCTTTGCTACAGACCACGTTTCAAGAAAATGTTCTGCGAACAGTATCGTGTTGTAATCACATTATAGTGAGATTTCTAATCATTATAATTAAAACAGTGGAAAAAGGTGGCACATTTCAGAATCACTATGAAATTTTGTGTGCAACATTGCCTGCTTCAAAAAGAAATTTATGCAGGTGTCAGGCGGCACCACCTACATTTTAAAAATGATGTGTGTAGCAGCTGTGAGAGAGAAGCTGACGCAGAACCTTTAGTGAAAATGTCATGATTACTTTATTTGCCTATGCAAAACAAGGTAACTCAAAGTTTTCCCATCACACGCAAAAATACATCTTTCCTCGTTCTGTTTTTTTCTTCACGGCCATGAAGCAATCATGAAAAGATCTTTGAGTACAGTGCTGCGTGGCAGCACAAATTTCTACAGCAGCACCAGGATTGGTGCAAGCAGACAGAAATGCTGAAGATTCGTGTAGAATATGTCTAAATACAACTATGTATAAGTTTTAGTCTATCATAAGGAACACCATCTCATCCCTGTTGCGAGCACAGTCATGTCAGTTTGTTGTCAGTATGCGAGTTGCCGATTCTGCGGTATCCCTGCTGGGCAGTGGAGTCTGCAAGGACAGACTCATCATCATCATCATCATCAACCTATTGTATGTCCACTGCAGGACGAAGGGCTCTCCCCGCGATCTCCAATCACCCCTCTCTTGCGCCAGCCGATTCCAACAAGG
This sequence comes from Dermacentor albipictus, assembly GCF_038994185.2. Classification (NCBI taxonomy): domain Eukaryota; kingdom Metazoa; phylum Arthropoda; class Arachnida; order Ixodida; family Ixodidae; genus Dermacentor; species Dermacentor albipictus. The sequence goes on from NW_027225568.1 coordinate 920,753, forward strand.
ACCCGCAAATTTCCTCATTTCGTCGCACCACCTAGTCGTCTGTCGTCCTCTACTGCGCTTCCCTTCTCTTGGTACCAATTCTGTCACCCTAATGGTCCAACGGTTATCTACTCTACGCATTACATGACCTGCCCAGCGACATTTTTTCTCTTCATGTCAATTACAATGTCGTCTATACCCGTTTGCTCTCTGATCCAAACCGCTTTCTTTGTGTCTCCTATAAAGTTGTACCTAGCATTATTCGTTCCATTGCTCTTTGTGCAGTCCTTAACTTGTTCTGAAGCTTCTTTGTCGCCTCCAAGTCTCTGCCACATATGTCGTTACCGGTAAAATGCACTGATTGTATACCTTCCTTTTCAATGATAACGGTAAGCTTCCAGTCAAGAGCTCACGATATCTGCCGTATGTGATCCAACCCATTTTTACTCTTCTGTGAATTTCTTTCTCATGGTCAGGGTTCCCTGTGATTAGTTGACCTACACAAACATACTCCTTCGCAGACTCTAGAGGCTGACTGGCGATCCTGAATTCTTGTTCGCTTGCCCGGTTATTCATCATTATCTTTGTCTTCTGCATATTGATCTTGAGCCCCACTCTTACAATCTCTTTCTAAGGTCCCCAATGACTTGTTGTAACTCGCCCGCAGTGTTGCTGAATAGAACAATGTCATCGGCAAATCGAAGGCTGCTGAGGTATTCGCCGTCGATCCTTACTCCTAGACCTTCCCAGTTTAATAGCTTGAATATTTCTTCCAAGCATGTTGTGAACAGCATTGGAGATATTGTGCCTCCTTGTCTGACTACTTTGTTTATAGGTATCTTCGTACTTTTCTTGTGTAGAATTAGGGTGACAGTGACAGTGACAAGAACTTTATTAGAGTGTCCTGAGGAACTTGATTGGGGTGAACCGAAGGCTCCCTAATCAAGTTGGTGGCTCCGCCCACGCCGGGACAGGGAGGTGGTGACTCTCCGCAACGGCCTGTAGTTGGTTCGTGAAATCCGAGCTCTTCAGCAAGGCGTCCCACTTGGACTTGTATAGAAGGTCGGAGCCCGCGTTGTACAGGCACAGCCAGAGCAAGTGGTCGAAGGAGCAGAATTCGTGACCGCATTTGGAGCACGACTGCGGGAAGTGGGGGTCTATCCAACTAAGCGCTCGGGGGGTGAGGTAGAATTAAGGTGGCTGTGGAATCTCTGTAGATATTTTCCAAGGTATTTACGTAAGCGCTCTGGGGGGGGGGGGGGGGGGGGGGGCGTGAGGTAGAATCAAGGTGGCTGTGGAATCTCTGTAGATATTTTCCAAGGGATTTACGTAAGCGCTCTGGGGGTGAGGTAGAATTAAGGTGGCTGTGGAATCTCTGTAGATATTTTCCAAGGTATTTACGTGAACCTTGTGTACTCCTTGATTACGCAGTGCCTCTATGGCTGCTGGTATCTCTACTGAATCGAATGCTTTTTCCTAATCTAAGAAATCCATATAGAGAGGCTTATTGTATACTGTGGACTTTTCGATAACCTGATTAATGACATGGATGTAATCCGTTGTAGAGAATCCCTTCCTGAAGCCCGCCTGTTCCCTTGGTTGATTAATTTTCACTTGGTTACAATATTATAGATACTTGTTTAGGTGCCACCGAAAACAACCACTAACATGTAATGAAAGAGGCATCAGTAAAACACAAACAGGTACAAAACTACCTCAGGACAAACAATTAAACATGCAAAATTTGAGCATGCCCTTCTGTCTAGAAAATTTCGGTATCAATAAAAATTCAAGATTAACGAACTGAACACAAATTAATTACCAAGTCAGTTCGTACTCCCATCCAGCACAAAAGACAATACCGCAAAAATGTGAGAGTTTAATAGTAAAAACACAATATCAAAAGTTTGCAAACTGAATTACTGCAATTAATACTCTTTAGTAAAGGATAGTTTACCATTCATTTGCAAACGTCTAACCATATAACAACAAAACACCAGTTCCGTGCATGAAGTTTAATGCTGGGCGTATGCAAAAAAGTGCAACATATACTCGAGCTTTAAGAATAACCAACGCGGTGATTGATAGAGATAGAAAAAAGCCAGTGTTTATGAAGTGAGCAAATAGTTTGCTTCAAAAAATCTGAGTAGCGTAAGCATGATCATGAATTGATGGAGAAATACGCTACACACACGCACATACACAAACACAAACCAGACAGACAGACAGACAGACAACTTTAATTAGGTCCTGAGGTACGCTACTACTCAAGGCGGTAAACAGCGCACCGCACCCACGTTGGGACGGATAGGCGGAGCCTCACCACCGCGTAGTGGGCCCTCGGGATGGCCCTGAGCTGATGTATAAGGTGTGAACTGCTGAGCATGGAGCTCCATTCCTCTTCGGTCGTGCGTTGAAGACCCTCTAATAAGGGACACTGTCAGAGCATGTAACCTAATGTACAAGCGGTGCTACAAGCTGAGCATGTCGTATCAAGGCCTTCGATGAAATGGATGTGGGAATAAAGAATAGGGTACTACCTGGTATGAAGCATGCGGAGGGTAGATGTCTATGCTCTAGAGAGCTTCTCATGAGGAAGGGGGAAGACCTTCCTGCCCGAATATTAATGTTTGATGATCTTATTAAAAGTGCGGAGAACGTTCCTAAAGACCGCTAGAATGAAGTCCGGAGATCCTTCAGGCTGCCCAGAGCGGTGAGTTTGTTCGTGCGCTCGGACGTGGGCGATCTCGTTCAGGTTGGCCATGGAGGCCAGATGTGATCCGAGGTGAGCCGGAAACCAGGTGATTATGTGAGGAGAAATACCCATATGACCAAAAATTCGAGGTACTTCAGCTGATACCGATCCGGTCGCAAAGGCCCTGACCGCTGCTCGTGATTATGTGTAGCTATTTTGCTTAGAATCGTCAAGGAGAGCGAGGGCGATAGCTACCTACTCAGCCTTAGCAGGAGTGCAGCCCATTGCGTTCGTGATAGAAGCGGACTGGAGAACAGAGCCTGTGTGATCAATCGTAACCACAGGCGCCGGTTATGGGGGGGGGGGGGGGGCCGACATAGCCACGGGCGACGCCGAAGCCCCCTCCTACCCCTCAGACACCCAAAGTGTAATCGCAAAAGTTTTGTCACCCACATCATTTGAGGTTTCTTTTGACTTTCCGCGACCTCATCACTTGAAATTTTACTGGGACTAATAGCTTACTGCATCATTATTCGCGCGGATGTGTACAGCTTTTAATTCATGCTTTCGCTTTTTTTCTGCCAATCCTGACAGTAGGAGGACGCTCGCATTAGAAGCACTAGCGGCAGCTGCCTCGTCCGTTTTCTTACTTCAACTTTGTATTAAATTTCTACTGTAAACACCATGCACCATATAAATATATTTAAATAAACGTGCACACAGTACAAAGTTTAACATATTTCTGAAAGAGATAGAGATACCTCCATCTCTTTCAAAAATATATGAATCGCTCCAAGCCCCGCCCTGATACACATCATCTACATGGACGTCTACCCAGACGACGCGTGCTCCTCCTGCGGCGATACGGCGACACTCGCACATGTGCTCTGGGAGTGTAGAAACGTCCGACTCTACTTCAGACAAGTCGGACGAGGCCCTACGAGGCCCGCTACTTCAAGAGCAGCTGTATGCGCCGTCAGGCAGGGCCACACAGCGGCCACCAGGCACTCCCTCTCGGTCACCGCGCGGGAGACGCCCACTGTGCGCGTGTACTAAAGTTTATCCAATCCAACGGAGGCAGCGAGTTAAAAATTATTTCTAAAGGTATGGATAGCCTATGCCTAGCAAATGAATATGTTGCTGTATGTTCATCACGCTTGAAATTGCTTTGCGTGCTTTTTCTGACCATTAAAAAAAACCTATAGACTTTAGTGACCGCTTCGGCAGAGTCTTATCATTGGCGTCTGAAATGCACATATATGTTGTGTGCCTCAGTAACGCTTCTATTTCCAAAAATAAATGCTAACGACTCATGAAAAAAATATTTCTAATAATTTACAACATGATTAGGGATGGAAACATCGTCCCTTGTATGCAAATGTCACAAATATCAATGTCAATGTCACAAATGTCACAAATATATACAGGGTGTCCCAATTAACTATCATGCACCAAGATTAAAAACAGTACCTTTCCACTCTATGTAGAACGATGACCAGCGAAGTTGTGTACGCGGTCCCCTTAATGGCGAACTGCCCCTCCGCCGCGGGTCGGCCTGGCATTGCAGTATCTTCGGGATCGGCCCCCGTACGGGGGAGTGCTCAACACCTGCTTCACTTTCGGCGCGCGTCGGCCTGGCATTCCATTAACTTCGGAATCGGCCCACGTATGGGAAGTGCTTAACGCCTGCTTCACCTCTGCCGCAGTCGGCCCGCCATTGCACTACTTTCGGTATCTGACCATGGGAGTGTTCAACGCCGGCTTCACCTCCGCCGTGGGATGGCCCGGCATTGCACTACCTTCGATATCGACCCACTATGGGGAGTGCTTAACGCCTGCTTCACCTCCGCCGCAATCGGCCGGCCATTGCACTTCCTTCGGTATCGGACCATGTATGGGGAGTGCTCAACGCCGGCTTCACCTCCGCCGTGGGACGGCCCGGCATTACACACCTGCGGTATCGGCCCACGTATGGGAAGTAATTAACGCCTGCCTCACCTCCGCCATGGGTCGGCCCGTCATTACATTATTTGCGGGATCGGCCCACGAATGGGGAGTGCTTAACGCCTGCTTTACCATCGCCGCGGTCTGCCCGGCATTGCACTACCTTCGGTATCGGCCTACGAATGGGGAGTGCTTAACGCCTTCTTCGCCTCCACCGCGGGTCGGGACGGTATTGCACTACCTTCGGTATTGGCCCACGTATGGGAAGTATACTTAACGCCTGCCTCACCTCCGCCATGGGTTGGCCCCTCGTTACATTATTTGCGGGATCGGCCCACGAATGGGGAGTGCTTAATGCCTGCTTCACCTCCGCCGCGGATCGGGCCGGTAATGCACTATCTCGGGATCGGCCCACGAATGGGGAGTGCTTAACGCCTGCTTTACTACGCCGCGGTCTGCCCGGCATTGCACTACCTTCGGTATCGGCCTACGAATGGGGAGTGCTTAACGCCTTCTTCGCCTCCACCGCGGGTCGGGACGGTATTGCACTAACTTCGGAAGCGGCCCACGTATGGGTAGTGCTTAACGCCTGTTTCCCTTCCGCCGCGGGTCGGCCCGGCGTTGCACTATCTTCAGGATTGGCCCACGTATGGGGTGCGCTTAACGCCTGCTTCACCTCCGCTGCGGTCGGCCCGGCATTGGACTAAGTTCAGTATCGGCCCACGTATGAGAAGTGCTTAACGCCTGCTTCACCTCTGCCATGGGTCGGCCCGGCATTTCACTATTTGCGGGATCGGCCCACGAATGGGGAGTGCTTAAAGCCTGTTTCATCTCCGCCATGGGTCGGCCCGGTATTGCACTATTTGCGGGATCGGCCCACGTATAGGGAGTGCTTAACGCCTGCTTCACCTCCACCGTGGTCGGCCCGGCATTGCAATACCTTCGCTATCGGCCCACGTACGGGGAGTGGTTTGCTTAACGCCTGCTTCACCTCCGCCGCGGGTTGGCCCGTTATTGCATTACCTTTGAAAGTGCCCGACGTTTGCTTGGGGTGCTTAAAGGGATGCTGAAGAGTCTGTCGAATTCAATAAGACGCTCATATACGGATGCAGGAACCTTATAAACCATGTAGGTAAAATTTGGGTTTTTTTTCAATTAGGAGCGACGTAATCGTCGGCTGAAATTGCGCTGTAGCTCCGCCCCCCCATTGAGTGAGCGAGCGGAGCGGAGACCGGCAACCGCGGTGTTGTGACGTCAACACTGTTTCGTTCCTTCGCAGCGTCCGCGACCGTGCCTGACCGCGCTTGCCTGACCTGCGTGCGTGCCATCGTAATCTGCTTCGATCGACCCTGCATTCCTTTGTTGGTGCGTCTGTGTGTATGTAGAGTGGCAGTCAACGTGCGTGGAAGTCAACATGAGTGGTAATCAACGTGAGTGGTAGTCAACGTGAGCGGTAGTCAACAGATGAAGGTCACTACACGTACTGCATGAACCGGGAAGCTTTTCACGCGTTTAAACCGTCTTTGTAGATTACCGACAGCTTTGGACAGCGCACAAATGCCGACGATCGCATCCCCGCTTACGTTCCACGAGGAGGCATGCAGGAACACAACACTACAGTTGTTTGACCGGAAACGAGCTCACTAGATCGGCGAAAGATCGGCGAGATCACTAGATCGCTTTGCAAAAAACATACTCACCAAAGAGCATTTCCAACACGAGGAAATCCCAAGACTTTGCTTTTGTTCGCGTCGAAAGCACTGCTCGCACCAGCATCGTTTGCTTCTTCGAGAGGCCAGCTCTTCGCAATCGGCTCGTACATGTAGGAAGTAACGTCGAACTCCTCAGAAAAACGCAGTCTCTCTAAATTTTCCATTACCGTCTCAGAAAAACAGCACCAAACTACCTGGCACCGCGCTGCATGTGTAGCGGCAGCGGTAGGTTACTAGAGTTGACGTCACGAGGCGCACCGACCAATCACAGGCGGAAACGAGACGCGCGAGCTGGGCGTGTCCGCTGCTGCACTTTTCGTCGAAATAAAATACATTTGCGCTTTCTTTCGCTCAATTTCGATACGATATTCGAATTCGGAGGCTTGAAAACCATTATGTACTCATTTTTTCTGGGAAACCTTTCACCTTCCCTTTCGCGCTGGCTTCGCCTTCGCCGCGGGTATGCCCGGGATTGCACTATCTTCAGGACCGGTGCACGTATGTGGAGTGCTTAACGCCGCTTCAGCTCCGCCGCGGGTGAGCCCGGTATGGGACTATCATCGTGATCGGCACAGGTTTGGGGAGTGTTTAACGCCTGCATATACTCTGCCATGGGTCGGCCATGTATTGCACTATCTTCGGGAAGAGGCCCACGTATGGGGAGTTTTTAGCTAACCACGCCAACGACACGAAAATTTCCTTGAATGTTAGAGGTATACAACTTCGCTGTAAAAAAAAAAAGAGCAATGCGTTACTGGAAGAAAGCCTAGTGCATATTGTTTTCAGTAGATTGGAGCTGCCACTAATTTTTTCGGTACTGAGTTTGAATTAGGTAATTGTAGTTATTATCTAACGCGAGACGTACTATCCTGATTATGAAATCGCAACTGAGGCATTTGAAGGCCAGCCAAGGGACATCTAATTGCGGTATTTTCAGCGATGTACTAATTGCCAATAAATTTTTCCTGACTGATAAGCAAGCCCCGCAATATATGGAGAATACCACGTGACTGCGTTCCCGCCCGGATCATAAAGCAGCGCCTTGAAGAGGCTCCTTTTGAGTTACCCAGAACGAAATAAAGGAAATAAAGCAAAACATCGCGATCGAGCTAGTGCCTTATCTGACGCGCCCTGGCCGAAGTAACATGTCGCGTTTGGTATTAGTTGGAAACAAGCTGTTATAGCTGTTGTCTTAACATAGATAAAGAGCACGGATGCTTTCTTTTTTTTGCCACGACGCTTATGCCCGGAAAAGCGAATTGAGACAGCAGTGCAGTGCAGATTGCAGTGCAGAGCAAGGCCACGAATATATATATAGTCATATCATAAGAAGCCAACAAACACTGTTACCAAGGACAACATAGCGGAAATTACTTGTGCTTAATAAATGAAATGAAGAACCTATAAATTAATGGAAATTACTAGGACACATAAATACCCAAGAAAGTGGAAGGGGAAACAGCGCGGCGGTAGCTCAATTGGTAGAACATCGCACGCGAAAGGCGAAGGTTGGGGGTTCGGCTCCCACCTGCGGCAAGTTCTTTTTTCATCCACTTTAATTTCCATAATTCACAGTTTCTTTATTTTCATTTATTAAGCACAAGTAACTTCTCCTATGTTGTCCTGGGTGTCACTGTTTGTTGGCTTCTTATGATATGACTAATATATATATATATATATATATATATATATATATATATATATATCTGTCATGGAAGTATGGCGGGAGGCCAAATGCATCCGCTATCGTGAGACATTATGAAAGCTGAGACAAACCAGCAGCTTCAATAAACAGCGGTGGAGGACTCCATTTTTGAGTCCTAGTGCATACGCATGGATGTTCTAGCTTTTCTGGCCTCAAACCCTCATGCTAGCGTGCGGGACCTAGCCGCCCAGGTATCAATTTCCCAGTCATCAATTCGGAGGATTCTAAATGACGGCCTTTCACCCGTACCACCTTAACCACCACCTATGCTTGTAAGATGGGAACCTGTAAAATCGTCTAGATTTTTCGGATTGGGTGCTCACAAAAGCCGATGAGTCACCGAACTTTTTGAGCATCATCATGAGCGCAGATGAAGCCAATTTTTGCAGAAACGGGCAAGTAACCTTAACGTATTGCACACTATTGGAGTGACTCCAATTCACGCTGGGAAAGCGCACTCGGCACCAGTACCAGTGGTCGTTCAGTCTGTGGTGCGGAAATTACGCCCGTACTATAACCAGTCCCACTTTCTTCAATCACACATTGACTGGATACGGTTACATGGACGAAATACTTGAATGAGTGGAGGATGAGTTTCTCAGCGAAGTCCCGCTGTCACGTCTTCCACTTCTGTGTATCATCAAGATGGAGCACTAGCACACGGCAGTAGCCGAGCATGAAACTGGCTGGATGCGTCGTTTCATGGAATAGATTTGAAGGAAAGTGCCTGTAAATTGGCCGGCTAGGTCACCTGACCTCTCTCTACTTGATTTATTTCTTTGAGGTTATGTGAAAGATCGTGCGTACATGATTCAGGTGATCGTCAGATTAGTTCAAGGCAAGGATAACGGATCTCTGCCGTAGGATTCCGGCGTCGGTCATCAAAAAAGCCACTAAAGAAGCGATAAAACGGACACAGTACTGCGTACCCGCAAAAGGAGACCTATTCAAACACGTCCTCTAGGCAGCACTGGTATTCAACGGAGCTTACTTATTTCGTGTACCCTCAGGGCCATTGGCATTGGAGAGGGGAGTGGTTACAGGCATACAAAACAAGAAAAAATAGGAAATGTGATACAAGGAAGAGAAGTATTGCAATAAAAAATAACAAGTGTGTCTACTTATACAATGTTAGCTAAGGCGTTCTTGAAAAGCTGGTAATCTTTGATGGTGGCTGTCAGTGCGGGAAGGTGATTCCACTCTGCCGCTGTGCGAGGTATAAATGACTGGAAGAAAGCGTTAGTTCTGCAAAATGGGACACCGACCTTGTAGGCATGATCTAATCGAGATGATAGGTGACGTGGGGAAGGGATTAATTCGCTACGCAGGTGTGGATGATGAAACATCTTATGGAACAGACAGATTGGCAGAAGTTTCTGGCGCAAAATATAGCTTCGCGCGCGCCCTATTGATATGGTGCGAGCAAAGCCGGGATTTTTTAATCATTCTGCGCCTATTCCATTGCTTTTCGCATTTCGTGCGTAATCAGAGCGGCGCTGTGGCCGCGCTATCAAAGGGTTTTTGTTATAAATGTGATCAGTTGGCCTTGAAAGACGGTAACAAGTCTAACGTAGAAATGAGAGGAAGGAACAGCTGCGAAACCATGAAATCTGCTATTGGTGCTCTTTCCTTGCCATTATCGAGGTGATGCGCTGTCTCTTCGGGCTTGTGACATGCAGTGCAGTTGCTTTCAATCAGCTTATTTGGGGGCCCTGCTTTATGATGCGGGTGGGAGCCCAGTCACATGGTATTTTTCATATTTCCTGAGGTTTCGTTGCCAGTCGGAAGAAAAATTATGCAATTAGTGCGTCCCTGAAAACACAGCACTTAGATGTAATTTTGGGTGCCTACCAATGCCTCATGGAGACTATAAAAATTAGGACAGTACTCGAATTACATAATTATTTGCAATTACCGAATTAGGTCTCTGTAAGTAAATATTTACTGGCGGCTATGCCACTGTACTGGAAACAATATGCACTAGGTTTCCTTCGAGTAACCCAACAGCTCTTTTTGAAAGCCTTGGTGCATGATAGTTGGGGAACACTAATTCACTCAGTAACCGAAATGAGGCCAACCTGGATGCACTCGAAATTAAAATGAACAGCATTCATACGTAGCAGCGCTTATACTGGGACTCACTGAAAATATTAAAATGATATATAAAGAGAGGCTGCAGTTTCGCTGGAAAGGCTAAGCAGTATTAGTGATAGCCAAGTGTGCGACGATTGAACGAAGGATGATTACACCACCGAGAGCGCTGAGGCTGTGAAATTTAACTGTCTGCTACTATGAGGTCTTCTATACACTCATATAACGCCGTCACTTCATCCCTCAGTTCTTCGAAGTCACACGAAATTTCCTCTAGTGCAAGAATTATATATATATATATATATATATATATATATATATATATATATATATATATATGTACATACATACATACATACATACATACATACATACATACATACATACATACATACATACATACATACATACATACATACATACATACATACATACATACATACATACATACATACATACATACATACATATATATGGGGTTCGGAAAGCTGGTTGCACCCCCGCACCCCCCGGAAGAATGAAAACTCTGCCTGTGTTCGTAACGGCCGAGATGTTGGCCGATGGATCGTATTGCGCCGCGTCTGCGAAGCATGCAGACTCCGGGTTTGCACGAACGTATTTGAGCAGGGCTTCGCCCGTAGCCCTCCGCCTCCCCGCATTGCTGTGGGTGCACATTGTGGGGAAAAGGAGAGACCGTAATGTAAGCCCTTTGCTCCTTATTGAGATGTGGGTGTTTCTCTTGTAGAGCTGGACTACACCCTAAGACGCCAGCATGTTCCTACCAAGGGGCCGAGGAGGAGCGCCTGGCCATCTGAGCCATAGCTGTGCCTCAATTATCTCTTCCAACGTGTTGTGAATACCCACTTGCACGAGCCGGTCCGTTCTAGTACGCGAAGGGATCCCTAGTACTCTCTTGATGCTCTTGCGGATCAGGAGATTGAGCTTAGTCTTTTCATGACTCTGCCAGCAGTGCATGGCAGCAACGTAAGTAATGTTGCTCATTAAAAAGGGTGGACCAACCTTAGTAAACTGTCCTACCTGAGGCCGCCTCAAGAGTTGGAGACTCTAGTGATAAGGTGAACCATGCTTTCCGTTTTAGCTGTGATCTTGTTGATGGTCTGCCCATTAGTGTCATTAGCGTCTGTGAGCATGCCAAGAACTCTGATGACCTCTGCCCTAGGTATGATATGACCAGAGCTGATGCGAAGGTTTATATTGACGTCGGAGAGGGAGACCCAGCCCTTAGGTTTGACACCCGTTCTCTTGGATCTGTACAGCAAAAGTTCCGACTTGCTCGGAGGGAGTCGGAATCCGTTTCCACTAAGGAAGGCCTCGGTGTAATCCACAGCCTGTTGGAGTACCTCCTCTACTTTACCCTCGCTGCCCCCCGTACATCAGACGGCGATGTCGTCGGTGTAAGGGGTATGATGTATGCCGTCGAATTGTGCGAGCCTTTTGTAAAGCTCACAGAGAGCAATGTTGAGTAAAAGCGGTGAGACCACCGAACCGTGTGGACTATCTTTGGAGCCAAGTACGAGGGGTTTTGATTCGAGATCTCCTATCTTAATTGTTGCCTTTCTGTTTTTGAGGAAGGAGCTGACAAATGCATGGAATCTATGCCCCAAGTCAAAACTAGAGATGAATTTGAAGATACGCATGTGCGAGAGATTGTCAAAGGCTTTCTCCAGGTTAAGTCCCAGAATTGCCCTGACATCTGTTATCTGAACGCTAATGATCTGAGTGTGGCGATATTCCCACTCCTTATGCGGTGCATTAAAGTCGCCGACAGTTAGGAGTGGGGCCTCGCCCGCCTTTGCGACTACCTTGGATATGAACAGCGTGAAGCGTTGTCTCATGTCCCTAGCAGAACCGCTTCAACTTCATGGAACCCTGGGTTGGAATTCAGTGCCTGCCAGAAGCCAATTATGTTATGTGGAAAGGGACCGTGTTCTTCAATGTGTTAAGAAATGCGGGTGTTATTGACGTATTCGGCCAACTTGCCTGTACAGCATGAAAGCGATATGAGTCTGAGAGTAAACAGACCCAGGGGGCGTCCAGGTTCCTGGACAAAGATGACTGGCGCGTTTCCACGATTCCGGGATAACACCCTGTACCCACACCCTGTTAATCTCGTCCGCGAGAGTTTGTATGGAGGCATCATCCAGATTTCGAAGGAGCCTATCACAGATCCCGTCCGGGCCCGAGGCCAAGCGCCCATTGAGGGAAGTCGCATAAGGGCTTCCCTCACTCCAGCCGTGTTAAAAGGCTCGTCTAGAGGCTCCGCGTGCGAAGCCTTATAAGGAGGATAGTCGGCGTCACATGAGAGATCAAGCGGCAGATATTTTTGCGCGAGTATTTCGAGTATTTCTTGGTCTCAGTCTTCCTGTTTGGCCACATGGAGAATTTTGTTGATCGCTCCCCTCTGGTTGGATATCTAGTTTGTTTCATTGAGCGCGTGCTTGAACAAGTTCCACTTGCCCCCCGTGCGCATCTGGCCATCAACCGAGCTACAGACCTCGTCCCACTGTTGCCCAAAGAGCGTCTGACAGTACTCCTCAATCCCGTGATTCAGCTTAGCACCTTTTTGTGGAGCCTATGGTCGAGCTTCTGTCCTTTCCACCTGACTATAAGGGCGTTCTTAGCTTCGAGCAAGTGCGCTAGACGGCTGTCCATCCTGTCGACCTTAAGATCTGGAACTAGGGACTTGGTGGCCAAAGCCACATTCTCTTTGAGTTGTGCTACCCAGTGGTCGAAAGATTCCGGTGAGTGGCGGTCCTCAGCAGCCTCCTCCCTGATTTTGCAGAAAAGGTCCCAATCCGTGAAGTTGAACTCCCTTGGGGCCTGCTCTGTACTTCCATCGAGGCGACGAGAATGTAGTGATCACTACCGAGACTTTCATTAAGGTTGTGCCAGGTTACCGACCCTGAGTTGGCCACAAAGGCGAGGTCTGGTGTCTCTGGAGCATAAATTGCCAATGCTTATAGTGAACGAAGGATCAGTGCTTAGATTGAGGTTGTGGTCCAAAGCCGCCTGCCATAGATCTCAACCCTTTGCATTAGTGTGGCGATATTCCCACTCCTGATGCGGTGCATTAAAGTCGCTGACAGTTAGGAGTGCGGCCTCGCCCGCCTTTGCGACTACCTTGGATATGAACAACGTGAAGCGTTGTCTCATGTCCCTAGCAGTACTGTAGATGTTGAGGATGAAGAGGCTGTTCCTAAGCTGCCCGCGTGGTATGACCTCAATTAACAAGTGCTCAGTTTTATGGTGGTTCAAAGAAAGATCGTGAACTATGGTGGTGAACTTCTTCAAGACAAAAGTGCAGAGGCCCCTTTTATCCTGTCCGAAAAGACAGTGAGACCTATAGCCCGATAGGGTGAATGAGCCCGTCAACGTTTCTTGGAGTAGGATAATGTGTGGCTTGTTAGGATGAAATCTAATTAATTGATGAAGAACCGCTTTCTTAGGCTGGGATCCACAACAGTTCCATTGCCAAATTACGATGTTACTAAGTCGACCCTTCACGATTCATAATTTGAATGTACTTTCCCCTGCGGCGGATCTCTAACCGCCGAACCCGATGATCCAATACCGACCGCGGATTCGAGCATTCCGACCCTCACGCTCAGAGCACAGAACGCCTCGCCAAGGCACATGAGCATATTCCTCAATTCGGTCTGAAACCTCATGTTGGTCTTAAATTTCTTAAACTCAAATTTGAGCTCTTTCAGTCCCTCATCTCGTAAGGGCTTTGACAGGGCTCTCTTCTTATACTGGGGCGCCCGGCAACAGGCGTCTCCGGCGGGATCTCAATGGGCGTGTCTACGCCCATTGAGATCCCAATGGGGGAGCCCAATGGGGGAGCCGACTGTGAATGCGGCGACGTGGCCGCTAATTTTAGTTCATCTACCTCTGCTTTAAAAAGCTCAAAGGCGCTCCTCAGTAAAGCGTTTTCGCGCACGAGTTGTGAAATCCTAGCTGTGCCATGCTGTGGCAGTGGTGATACTTTCCTCACTACCGTGAGTGACATTCCCGTGACACAGTCCTTGACACATATGACCCCGCGATTCTCCCCAGCAGGTGGTCCCCTGGATCGCAAGCGCTCCCTGGAGCGGAAGCGCCTGCTCTTGGACGAAGAGCGTGGCGCTCTCGACGTAGATCTGCTGCGACTGCGCGCCTGGTTGGCACCGGTTGGCGCAGGTGGTTTGGCAAGCTGAATTTCGCGTCTTCTTCTGCGAACCACATATGGTACTTGGAATCGCTGCTTGCACAGCTTGTCCACTGTAGGGTGAGGCCCTCCACACACTGCGCAACCTGAGGGTGCATGTGTGATCCTTGGACGGGGATGGCTTCTCGCAACTTCTGCAAATCACGTCCTCGGGCGCCGGGCAGACATCGGCACGGTGGCCTAACCTTCCACATGCGTAGCATACATCCGCTTGTCTACGGTAAAGCGTACACCGTAACATACTGGGCCTACACATGACGCAGTGGGGCACCTTCAGGCTGTCGAAGAGAATGACGACCGTTGCAGTGGTCTTTATGTGCTTGAGCTCCAGTGCTCTGGGGTTTCTTGTTTGAACAATCATGCTGCTGAGCTGCTCTTGATTAAAGACCAGGTCGACGCCTCTGACGACCCCCTTACACGCGTTATCCGGTGCGGCCAAGTAAGAGCTGAGCTCATAGCTGGCCATCTCGACTATGATTGCTTCGATTCTAGAATATGCTCGGGCGTTCTTCTCGGCCGGCGTACTCACGACGAGAATGTTCAGCATATGGTTGGGACACAATGTCATCGGCAATCTCAGCCAGACTTAGTTGTGCTGCCACCGCCAGGGCTTGGGCCACTTTGATTTGGCTAACATTCTTGACGTTTTGGCCACCTCGAGGTCTAACAATGATTCTATAGTGCTCCCTCGGTAGACGGGGTAGTCTCGATGCGGTGGCGAGACGCTTCTTCCCGCCGGCGAGGGTGTGATGATAGTGACCTAAAGAAAGCAAAGACGCCTTCGTCGGAAACGCGGCCACATTGTGCCGACCTTACGTACCCGTCTTGCACGAGCGCACCGTGTTGCTTGCGCTTTGAAATGGCCGTGGTCCATCCGGACTCAAGGCACTCTTCGGGGGTAACGTACTCCCCTTCGACTTCAACTCGCATCGACATCTTGTAGCAAAAGCACGGTAGCACGGGGGCAGAGTCCCCTACGCAGCACTTTTGCCGGGAGAGTAGACCAAGCTGGTCAGGCCTAGCGACCGTTCGGCGTGGTCTGACAGAAAAGCTCCGAAAATTTGGCAATAGGACTACTCACCGAGAAAAGGGAGGTGTAGGCGTGATCCTCAGAACAAACCGCATAGAATGACGTAATGTTCAGACACAGTAACCACAAATATCCAACCGAAAGCAGTTAAAGGAGCGGGAGCCGATGTGTGCACATTCGTACTAGTCAGTTTCTTCTCACACACACGCTAGCAAATAAGTAATTGAAGAAGAAGGCGGCTTTCCTATGTCACATTTATTGCTGTCTTCGGCAGTCGTTACGGCCGTCACAACATAAGCGATGCTCACCACTCTCACGTAGGCGAATAACTCTTCCCATTGTCTCTCGGCAGGCACGTACGCAGGATTTTTTTCGGGGGGGGGGGGGGGCAAGCCAAGGTAACTTTTCTATGCAAATGACGGGGGGGGAGGGGTACTTTTACTAGTACAAATGTGAATAATGCCCACCATTCGCCATAAAGACACGCAAACCCGCAAAAGAGAATTGAAATAACGTGTATCTCACAAGTACGCATGTGAGCAAACAAAGAATTACATCAAACGGACTCGCACATGAAAGATGCGCAAGAAGAACTTGCCAAGAACAAGTTAACAAGCGAAAGTGTGAAATAAAGATTCTTACTAGTGTTTTTTTAATTAGCTCTGGAAGAATTATAACGAAATGTATATTTGCGGAACAATCACAGTTCTTTTGGATCCCTCGTTTACTGCTCTACCAAGTTCCACAACTGACTCGTGCTGTTATTTGGGAAGTTGCGTAACGACGCGTGGTCACCATTCCCGTACAACCGCGTAGGCCGCAGGACGCTGCGGTTCTATACATACTGCGCTCAGCGCGGAAGGTTAGAAAAACACCCCCAATAGCACAGCAGAGAAGTGGCTACGTCAGGCGGCTCGATTGAAAACTGTAGAAGTGTCATTCAAAACACACGGAATTATTCTGCACTTCCAGCGGCGTTTTCTCTTCTTCCTTTTTAAATAAAAAGCTGTTGATCCATAAATATTTTCACAAACATTTTTCGCTTTTCCTCCCTGTTTGGCTGTTGCTTTGGCTCCCTCCCTTAGAAGATCGCTTAATTTTTATCTACATGCGCCTCTTGCTTCTAGTTGCAAATTTTGCCCGAAAAGTGCTGTACAATTAGGGGAAAAAATTAAATTAAATTATAGAGTTTCGCCTGCCAAAACCACTTTCTGATTATGAGGCACGCCGTAGTGGAGGACTCCTGAAATTTCGACCACCTGGAGTTTTTTAACGTGCACCTAAATATAAGTACATGAGCGTTTTCGCACCCATCGAAATGCGGCCGCCGTGGCTGGGATTAGATTCCGTGACCTCGTGCTCAGCAGACCGACACTATAACCACTGAGCAACCACGGCGGGTGCTAAATGATGTAAAGTAACGAAAAAAGAGTAATGAGACTCACTTGCAACTATCTCTATTCAGAGCGTACAGAATCACCTTATTTAAGGAAGGTTCCATCGTGCCCAAACAGCAGACAACGGAAGTAAAATTGCGTTAGTGCAAGTTCTTTGTAACATACAACCAATGAATTGATGTTTAGTACAACGCCGAGCAACACAGTTATCACTGATACAAATGTCTCGCTTCGTTTCGACATAACTCACATGCCAAACGATGTTTCCTTTCTCTGAGCATGGACGGTAGTGTAAATAGCGTTGGCGGTTCGAACCATGCCTTTTGCCCAAATGCGAACTTTAAACACGGCGCATACCCAGAAAACGAAAAATGAACAAAGAATCAGGCGCTTGGCCAAAAGCAACATCGAAATTATCGTATGTGTCACGGTGAAGAACAGTGTCACAATGAAATCTTCCTGAGTTTGCAACCTAATAGTTGACACTACTTGCAAATACTAAGTGCCCTTTATATCAGCACCTAAAGGTACCGGGTATAATTATTTCTGCTTGCGCAAATCACGCAAGGCCAGTCCATTATTTCAATCGTGAGATTTGACGTAGAAAAATGTTATCGCGTCCGAGATGCATAATGCGAGGCCTTTATAACAACTCACAGAGGCTAAAAAACTGCCCCGCGGAGATTATTAAATTATGGGGTTTTACGTGCCAAAACAACTTTCTGATTATGAGGCACGCCCTAGTGGAGGACTCCGGAAATTTAGACCACCTGGGGTTGTTTAACGTGCACCTAAATCTAAGCACATGGGTGTTTTCGCATTTCTCCCCCACCGAAATGCGGCCGCCGTGGCCGGGATTCGATCCCGCGACCTCACGCCCAGCGCGGAGATTATTGTCGTTTATCACACGTCATATATAAGATGTCATGTATTTTAAACTTAAATACTGAACACTGTATCACGCAGAGACGAAGTCGTGTGCGATCACCATGAATTGCCGGCACAATTTATCGAAACGTGTTCCTTTATTCGATATCACAAAATTTGTAATTGTTTGCATAAATAATATTGTAGACAACTTTCTCACAGCGTAACCCCCCTCCCCTAATCAACCATAGCGGTCGGCTTGGCCGTTCGTCTGTGGTGGGTGAGCTGAATTTATTTGAGGAACAAGCAACCAAGCGAGCAAACAATATGGCGTTCTCCATTGCGAGACAGTGCTGGGCCGCAATATTGTAGGTGTTCGAAGAGCCGTGCTGTCGCACTAGGTCCATAGCTAAAGGAGTCGCTGCAGCCTGCTGGCTCTTAAAGGGAGGTTTTCTTTTTCTCTTCCAACAGGTCTTCCTCGTTGGTTTCCTTCCTGAATTCGAGGTGGAGTGTTGTCTGTAGCAGCGCATGAGATCAGGGGTATCAATGTATCCACAGTGTTTGCTGTAGACATGAAAATTATTAATTTTTTTTTCCGATGATCGCCGCATGTACGCATGAACTAGGTATAAAACCGGACAATAAGATGTATTGCGCGCTCAGCCACCCTGATGTCTTAAGATGTATATGGCGTAACAGCACATTTGCCGCTAATTGTGTAGAGCATCAATTGCCTTTGCTCGCTCGTAGTGGTAGCCCCGTTGCTATGGAGCTGCGCTTCTGAGCTCGAGTTCATCGCGGCTAGCTGCACTTTGATGAGGGCGAAATGAAAAAAAAAACGATAGCTTACTTAGATTGAGGTGCACGTTAAAAAAATGATGCAGCCAAAATTAACACGCAGTCCCCCACTACGGCACGCCCCAATCCAGACAGTGGTTTCGACAAATAAGACCCGAGAATTTAATTTGCTTTTTAAATTGTATTTCGTGCTTTCTTCGTTTTTGTTGTTCAGGAACAGCAACCAGCTGACCCAGATTACTACACACGTCAACTTTATTACGAACCCTTCTATCGCAACACTCGCGCCCATCTATTGCAGTTGGCGCTGGGGTCGCATGCAGCTGTTGGCGGAAGGAATGGCGTGACGTTCCCGCCGCTGTTTGGTGGCGCAGATGCGACCAACCAGCAGGCCCTGTTCCAGCAGCGGGCGCTTAACAACACCCTCAGCCTGCAGCAACTGCTACGCCGACTGTTCCCGACGCCGCAGCCGCCAGCGGTCGGGCCACCGCAGCGGTTCGCCCCCATCTTTGCGCGTCGACGCCAGCAGTGATGACAAAATAAAACCAGAAATGGACACGCAACGTCGCTCAAGCTGAAAATTATCAGGATTTTGTCGCAGAATACATTTTCGTTTGTCTTCACAATAAGCTTAACTCCATATATGCGGACAAATTAAAATATATATATAATTGCTGTCACGGGATGCTGGTTGTGTTGCTTCCAGTTCCACTGTGCGTTCGTTTATGCTGTTCGCTAGAAAATTGAGAGTGATGGGAAATGTGTTATCATTTTGCGATCATTCTTTCCGTTTTCCCACTCCCACTTTCAGCTGCCAATGGATGCATGCGCATGTAGATAGTCGTCATATTTCATCGACTAGCAACTCTGTATGCGCAAGACTGGTTAGTTTTATGCAGAAATCATAGAATGTGTACCTAGAAATTCTTGTTTATTATGAGCTGTTACAAGAAATGAGATATTCGAGATTCATTCACGGTATGCATGACTTCTTTTACTAACGATATTATTGCCGGTCGTGATGGTTGAGACGCTATTATGCTTGCCTAGATAGAGATCACGCGTTCAATTAATTACCAGGAGGACGGACGTATAAGAATAAAACAATATTCTACGTGGACCCTGGTTCACGCTAAAGAACGCCGGGTGGTCGAAATATTTCGCAGCCTTCCACTTTGTGTTGATTTCGGACGTTAAAACCCACGAATCAACCAAACAATTTGAAGCGATTGGCTTAGTACCAGTGGCAATGCGTAAGGGTGGCTACTGCTCGGCTTTTATATTACTGCGCTGCTACCTAATATGTCTTGTTGATGTCGGGAATCCAGAGTGGGTACAGTTTCACACATGCCAGAATACAGCCGCCCCCCCCCCCCCCCCCCGTTATGCTGCGCACCACCAAATCGTGTTTTCTTGTTCTCTCGTTGAAACGCCCACCAGTCTTTCCTATGTACACCCTTCCTCATAACAAAGGCATTTGATAAACCACCCCGTTGACGCTCTTGATGCAAGAGTTGACCATGACCATGAATCGATCGTTGATTGTCTGGGTGTTCAAATGCTTCTGAATGTAGCTCTCCAGGTTGAACGGCCAAGTACCCCTCTCCGAAACTATGAGCCGAAGTGTGCACCCCGGCTTGTGTGTTTTTCCAGCGAAAAGCGCTTCCAGTGTAGTTCCTTGAGCTTATTAGGCAGCCTTTCCGATCAATGAAGACTAAAAGTCTTTAGGAACTTTCCCGTTTCTTTTTTCCGCTTACTCGATTTGAAGTCCTTCGTAGGCTTGAAGTTCTTGAACATTGATTCAGCGGCTTTTTCGTTCAACATACCTTGAGGCACCACCAGCAATCCTCCTTCGTCAGAATGAATCACCGTAAGGCCTTCTTTCTGACTGTATGTATTTAACGATCTTCCTAAGCGGTGGACCATTGGGCGAACGTTCACTTACCGTGTGCTGCAGGCATTCCACTCCGTCGCCTATGGCCCGCTCTTTGTCCTGTTCACCAACAAGGCTTCCCATATGCCTCATGATGGCTCTAAACAGAACTTTGGTCCTATTTCCAAAACTTTTATGACGTCCGGAGGAAGTGGACTCGCCCCCACAACCTTCACAGACGAACCCTGCATGTGGTGAATCTTCTTTGGCGAAAGGAAGGCTCGTGCTTTCTTGCAAAGGTATTCCGTTGATGCCTCCATCATCCTCCCGTGGCTGGCGAAAGAGTGAGTGGCGATGTAGGGGTCGCATATTCGGAAACTAGGACCCGAAGCCAATCATAAGGAATGCGGGTTTTCACCATGCTTCGCTCTTCAAAATTTTGCAGACTTGCATGATACCAGGAAGCCCAAAAAATACGAAAAGTGCTTGAGCTTGAAAAAGTACCAGGTTCTTCTTCAGGCAGAGCGACAAATCTCTAAAATGGCACGTTGTCAATGCGTTGAGGTTCACGCAGCTTACTTCAGCATCAAGCCTATATCGTCCACATAAGGGCAGAGCTTAGAGGACTACAAATTTGCTACAATAAACCTTTTCTTTGGGCCACCTGGTTCAAAGATGCAACCTTGACGACCAGCGTAAAAAACGTGGACGAAGACACAGGTGCACAGGAAGGACGCAAACTTTCAACTATTCCAGAAGTCGTGACAGACGCTAACAAGTGCTCAACATCAACTCGTTTTATTTCGTGGCCCGGACGTGTTTGAATCGACAACGGCAATCCCACCTTTCTTTGCCTTGCACTCCGGGCGCTCATGCTGTTTGCACCTTTCGTCGTCTTCGGCTGCTCTACATTGATTACTGCATGCCGACCTTCACAATGTTTCTTTCTCCGACGCTTCTTCTTAGTGCTCACTTTCGAATGATCTGCTCGCGCCTCGTTCTGACCGTTACACGTCTCGTCGGCCTGGATTACGGTCCTACCCGCACAGTCTGAGTTACTTGTACTTAAATCATCTCTCTGTTTGCCTCGACTGGTGGACCGCTTAACCTACTCTGCAACAATGAAGCAGTCTTTACTCGAGCTACACAGCTCGCACTCCTGCGAAATGCCCTCTTCTACATTGTCCAGCTCCCGCTGCAAATCGCTACACAACCCCGACTCGACATAGGTGCTCGTGTCTGTCAGGCAAGCAGTACTGTTAACTTCGTTTACGTCCTCGTTACAATTGCTGCGACACACACTCACGGTGACTGCCAATTCTTTCACAGCTGGACTAGCTGTCTCGTCGCTCTCAATACGGCCTTCAACGGCCTGTGTTGCCACTAAAGCCTAGCCTAGCAGCTAACACTTCCATTTTCCCTATGAACGCGCTGCTAAGCTCATAGGTACTACTCCTCTCCGGCTTTCGACACAGTTCTGCTCGCAATTTCCTTAGCAGATTTCGCTGAGTAATACTACCTACAGATTTTTCAGACTGTCATTGCCTTTGCTCGATCAAAACTTCAACTTCTTTGTTCGAGGCTGTCATTAGAGAGCTTTAGTTGAGCGTGTTTACGCTCCGCTAAGCAGTTAAGTGGAGCGGAAGCGCGAATGCGCATGCGCCGTCCGCTTAGCCGTAAGCGGCAAGGCGGAGCGAGGAACACGGTCCAGTCAGAAGCTCCCTCAGCGGAGCGTGCCGCGCAGCGCTTTGGCTAGCGTTGGCGTCAGAACGGAGTGGATTGGACGCAAAAAGCAAGCGCGCTGGCTAACACGTGGTGTTCCCCAAGACGGCGCTTTATTTTCCATTGGATAAAATGGACCGGTAGCGCATTACAAGCGCAGGTCCAGATACTTCATGGAGAAATAGTTATATATATACACATATACGTTTTACTGTATAAGAGTGATCATAAGGTGTTTTTATTTTCTTTCATTACCCTGAATTTGGCCAGGGGGCGCAACAACTACGAAAGGTTCGCTTCGCTACGCGAAACGTATAACTAAAGCGTTCTAACTAACTATAACTAAGGCCGCGCAAGTACGCCACTGCGGCGGAAGCGCTGCAGCGCCTGAGGGCCCGCACAGTCACGGACAGAATATTATGGACCATGAAATCTAAGAAAAAGCTGAATATCTCCGCAACCTCACAACGCAATCTGGTATTTGCATTTTGAACCTCAACTAGAATATGCTAACAACTTTGTCGTGGGCAGTTTTACTGGTTACTGCTACAGGCTGCTCGGGAATTGAACGTTTTCGGAGATCCCGTGGTCCATTTTATTCTGTCCGCGACTGTACATGGTAAGTCCGCCCGTCCGTTCCGCCCTCGTTCGCTCGCGTGCCGATGGCTCTCTACTGGTGAGCGAGGAGCGGTTGCAACTTTCCCGTCCGCACGCCTGCTCCTCTCTTATTGGCTGGCCCGAGGCGGACGGTTCGGCTGTCATCACAGCAAACATGGCGCATGCTCGAAGCAAAGCGAAGCGGGGATGTAAGGCCTAAGCTATAGCCGCGTCAGAAACAGTCTACTTTTTTCTCCTTTTTGTGATTTTTACTAGAGTTATCTGGCACCCACGGAGATAGTCATCGAAAGCAGCAAGCCGGTGTACCCTTCCAGACCTCATCAGTGTGCGAGATCGCCAACAGAAACAGACGGAGCGCAGGAAGTGTGCGTTGTGTTTACGAGAGCGTAGAAAAAAATATTTGAAGCCGTCGACTTCGTGATTTCTTGTGCCATCCTTCGCGTGTGCGTCGCAGACGAGAACTCCATCACATACACGTGAATTCTGAGCAGGGGTGCTATGCAGGATGCCCCGAGTTTGGCGAAACTCGGGATCTTCACGAGCTCTGGCGACACCCCAAGATGAAAGCACGAATGGTACCGAGACACAGTTTATCTTTCGACAAGCCTCCAGTTTCATTGGTTTATCTAGATTCACTCTGGCTGGCTATCATTCCTTGGGCGTTGCCTTCTGGGCGGTCGACAAACTGGGGCTCACGTGATCATACCGTCGGTGCATGGTCGTGCCTTCTTTCACTTGTTTGTCGTTCCACCGAGTGCATTACATGCACAAGCGAGTTATAAAACAAACGCATTTAGTACGATATTATTAGTTAGTTTGAAGTAGTATAGAAGCATTTTAAAGCTTACAACATGTACACTGAATGTGCATTAGACTAATTTGTAATTTAGTACGCTTCGCATTATACCACGAGGGAACACTGTGGTGGCGTCATCACATCGATTCACCGGGCGAGCATGGCGGCTAAGCATCGGAGGCGCCCAGTGTAAACAAAGTCGTACAACGAGCTTGCAGTGCGCGACGTAGTGATCAGGCTCGACGATGACCACTATTTCTCGGATATGTCTGTTCCTCCGTGAGCAATCTTTCCGTGCACCCCGAAAGACTGCCAATAGCTTCGGCGATTTTACAGATCGCAACGCGCACCTACTATTCACGGCGCAGTGCTGAAGAAACAACTTGTCCGGTGCTGCTTCTGCGAGTGCGCCGAGTTCCTCCACTCTGCGTGACTGCGAGCGTCACGAATATTACATAGTGTGTGCAAAAGGAAGACAGCCTATATAGCTACGATGCGACAAGGAGGTGGTACCGACGATGGATCTCGGTACCAACACAGTGAAGGAGACATCGACAAGCTGCAGATAAGTATGTTTCTACTGTTTCATATGTAGCATAATGAGAGTGCACGGATTAAGTCACTTTCGTAGTAACGAACTGAATGCCCAGCAGTTTAAAGAAGGCAGTGAGAACCAATGAGTGTTCGTGCTTTTACATGCAAGTGGGCCCGCGAAAAAATGGAAAAGATGAAGGCGACCTTCACTAACTTGGTGAGATAACAGAAATTCATGAGTGACATTAAGCCCGCAAAATTTATGGAAGAGTATCTTTATCCAGGTGAAATATCAATAGCAGGTACTGATATAAAGCAGGAAACTTATACAAAAATTTCATGGGTTGAACAGCACATGGAAGGCATTACCGAATCGTGATCGCTACATTACCGATATCCTTGAAAAAAGTCTAGAATCATTGCACTCTACCGGTTATGCAATATGGGACATAAACCTGGAGGTCAACAAAGAAACTTGATATGTCAAGGACTGTGCAGAAAGTGAAGTCACAAAAATTGTTGGAGATAGCATTAAGGCAGGAAGATAGTGGCGTAGTAAACTGTGGCAACTGAAAAAAGGAATCGGCAGGCAGGCCATGCATGTGTTCGATCACTTGTTGCCCATTCATAACAGGTGATTACATAAGCGTGACAGAATGGATGTCAAGGAGAGAGAACTACAGCCGAGGATGGTAGAAAATTGCATAATGGGACAAAAATATGATGCTTGTAGGCGTAGAATGCAATCAGCTCGTATAAGACAGGATTGTAGGCTGAGGCATTTGTTTTGCAGCGAACAAAAATAGGTGTGTGGTGCTGACAGTAGAGACTCATGAAGGTGCGGGGCCACCTCAGCTGCTGGCACACTAATCAACATGACAATTGGCTCTGGAAAAGAAAACCCCAGTTATGAACAATAAAGCAACGTTGTCCCAACGCATTGTTTTCTTATGCATACTACACTAGAGGCTTCCACAGTTAAGGGCACTTAGTACTAATAGTGCAACAAGCATTTTTCTTTGTAAATAATGGTTTGTATGCGGCTGATTCATTCCAATACTCTTTTTTGCAGCAAAAGATTCTGCTGCTGGAAGCACACAACTGCCTGGTGGCAGTAGGCGAGCGCCAGGCACGTGCTCTTGAGAGTGTGGCAGAGGTCCAGAGGGCTGCTCTGCAACAGTAGTATCGGTGCCCTCACTGCTCTCCTGTCGAGCCCACAGAAGGCACCTTATAAAGGAGCTTTCAGTTTAACATTTTGTTTATTATTCAAGAACACGAATAAAATAATTGCAGTAAACATTGTGCTGTGCATATTAAGACACTTGTAACATGCACTTGGTGTCACTTCAAAATAGGCATAAACGTAAGCCAACCTGTTCCACTCTTGGACCATGTAAATAAAAAATACACTAATGCAGCATACACGTCATTGTGGTGTTTGTTCTTTCTATGTGCAAGAATACAGTGCGTGTTGATCAGCCACAAGATGAACGGTGTGTGTAATTCACTATGAAGACAGGAAACAGCAGGAGCTTAATAATGCTATCACCTATAGACTGTGCATATGACTGCAACACTCCCCGATTCAAATGTGCCATTACATGCATGTTCGATACCACATATTCTTTACATTGTCTTATAATTGCATGTACTATATTTCACACATCTTAAGCGCTTGCACAGCACACTTCTGATGTATCCATTTCATAGGCCAAATAATTGTACACTTTGTCCTTTTGTGTTTTATGAAAAGCAGCATCCTTTACAGTCTGCTAAACCTTCAGAAGTCAGGAGAGGCCCCGCCCAGATGACCAAAGTGCAGCAGCCGATTGCCTCCACATCTAAAGAAATAGTCCCTCTCCAACGAGCAGGTTGGAGAGGGACTATCTGTCCAATGGCACGATGTCAGTCTAGAGTGCGTGCCCATTGGTGCAGGCTTGTGTTCACCTGCCTTCAAGTGCAGATTCCGCAGCCTCCTAAAGTTGTATCCGACTATAGAAACACGTAATGCCTTGCACCAGTTGCATAGACTTCTGCAACTTGATAGCACACAATTATCAGAAGCAGAAATCTATAAAGGCATCCAAGCAAAGCTGGCTGGCCACACTTCCATTATGAGGGGCTGTAAAAAGGTCTCGCCAAATATTTCCATGACGTCCTTGAAAAAGAGGTGGTGTTTGGCACTTCTTTGAATCAAAGACAGATAACAGTGAATGTTCTGTAGCAAATCAAAACAAACTGAGCTTGGTTATCTGCACAGCATGTAATGGGAGGTTGTGCTTCACATAGGAAACAAACTGCTCTGTCCACTACAATTTTCAGGCCGGTATGGCACCTATTATGGCAACAGTGTCTATATACAAGTTACACTTTTCACAGGCCATTGATTTCACCATTATCTTTGTATGATGGTTCTTTCAATCAGTGTTTGTATTACATCAGCAGGTGGATTTGAAAGCAAAGCTTTGTTTGCAAACCTTCCGACTTCCATAATTGCGTGGCAAGGCACTGGCATGTTGTCGAATAGCTCACACTTCCTCGGTCCTGCACCAAAGAAGCCCAATGCTCTATTTGAAGTTGGATCGCACAACAATTCAACGGCACACAAAGTAGCGTAACACACACAGCAAAGCATTGTGTTGTGTGTATTTCTCTTCTTTGCGTCCCGTCGGATTGTTGAGCAATTAAACTTCAATCTTCTATACCAATACACCGTCTTCAACCTCACCAATGCTCTAGTTATTAGGCCACAATGGTGCACATCTTTGAAATTTCCCAACACAAATTAGCTCTCCAAAAAATCCCAAATGTTAAATTTTGGAGCACAGGTGTATGTATGCACGTGCCATATTCTTTACCACTAAACTCACAGGAATCAAAGGGGCAAGCATTAACCAGCCCTGCTGCTGCCGTTACCATTATCATGACACCAATGGAAAGACAGTGCCACGTTTCGGTAACGGGAGTGCCGGAGGGAAAGGTGTGACAGTGAGGGCTTACAATAAAAATAACGGTTACGAGACATGTTCAATGCCAATATATGCTGCATGTCGCTCAGCCTACTCTGGCATTGCGGCAAGGGTTTACTCGTATGAGCATATCACGTTTTGTGTAATCATTGCTCTAAAGCAGTACAAATGGTCTATTTGCTCTGCAATTTTTATTTTTATCATGGTGGGTTAAAGACCCACTTTTTATTGGCATCTGCACCACATTTCTTCCGATATGTAATTTTGCCTTGGTGGTTCATGACATCTTCACGTACAGAGAGTTCTGCAGAGCATTGGATGTGCATTGTTCTACGGCTTAAGAATTAGAGCCCCATTATGAGACGAAAATATACAATTTATCCAACCAGAATAACGCCGCCCCCCCCCCCAAAAAAAATAGAAGATACACTGAAACTCTGGCACATGCATCGACAGTGAACAGAGCAAACAATCTGAAGTATTTTCTTCATGCAAGCCAACACACTAAGATCCTCAAAGCATTTTCATTTCGCCACAAATGCATAGGCACAACCGGCTTGGCGCAACATCCACATCTCGCGCTGCAACAAATTGTCCAATGCCTCGCTGTTTCATAGTGCGGCAGATAGATTACGCATGACTAAAAATCAGCATTGTGCATACTAAGTAACTTCACCAATGAAGAACCCCAAGTTTTTTATGGTATTAGGATTCATAGGTTACTTCACACAATTTCTGATATCCATTTATCTATTTATACTTAACTTCTTTCCCAGGAAAGTGAGCCATTTGGAAGGCACCCTGAGAGACAAGTAGAACAATCGGCAAAAACTCGTCAACCAGCGAAAACGTCAGTATCATAAGCAGCCGCATGTGAGATGTCGCTAACACAAAATTTAAGTCGGCTATTCAGAAGTCACAAATCTAGCAATATGGGGTGTCTAAACATTGCTTCAATGTTAATCACAGTAACGCTGACATTCAAGGCGCCTTAATTCCTACGTACGCTCCGTCGACACACCCGACTACATTCGTAATGTTCCCACGAAGTAGAAAGCATTATTTTATATATGCCCGCTCAGCCGCAGTATTCTGGAAAGCTAGCCACCGCTTACGCACTGCCGCATCGATAAGCGCGTCAGACACATCTCTGACACAGTGGCTAGCAGTAGTTTGATGGCGTCCAATAACGCTCGGCACCGACGCTTCCCTGAAAACTCCCAGTCCCGTAGAAACGGAGGGCACAGATGACTTGCTCTACCACGGTGAGCGAATGAAGCCCGCCACGCTGTCTCCGCAGACGAGAGTCTTCGCCTAGCTCGTCACACAGCCAGCGCACTGATCTTCGACAGGCGAAAAATGACGCTGAAACTCCCCATCGGTCATGTAGGTGAACGGTCCACGGTCATACTGACGCTTGCTGCCGCTTGATGCAATGAAACAGGCTGCTGCTGCCGCCGCCATGTTCCCGAGTTGAACTCGGAGGGGGTTTCGCGATGTACGAGTTTAGCACGACTTCGCCTGTCAATCAAAACCAGAGGTCACGCCCCGCGCGAGGCATGTAACTCTTGTGCGCGCACCCACTACAGTGAAGCCACGCCCAACTTATCTTCCGGCAACAGCGACGCGGTGTCGAGCTGAGAGGCATCAACAATCTTGACCGCCGACATAAAACACGCACAACACACTGTCATCGGTGATGTACTGAGCACCACTATCAAAAACAAAGCGTTGACTATCGCTGGCTTCTCGGGCTGAGATGGCCGCACAACACGGTTTCATTGCCTGCATTGTGGCGCGTAGCGCACAGTAAATAATTATCGGCACGTCACTGTAGGTGCTTGCAAGGCGTCGAGGCGTCGAGGGGGACGACGATGCTGAGGAGTGCTTATTGCAGCAGTCGTTTCAGATGGCTGCTCTGTCATCGGTGATGAAACGGAGCCACAACGTCGTAAACACGATCAGCGTCCGAGAATCGCTCGCTCTTCTAGGCCCAGTGCAATGGCATTTCTTCATCACAAGCACTGCGCACTCAACAGTTCCAACACCTCTCTTCGTTCGAAATCTGATTTCATAACTGCACACAAGAGCCCTCACCTGCCAAAATGCGAGTGCTGCGGTGTCGTTACGATATCCATCTGCGATCGCTGCTGGCTCCAGCAGAGGTAATCCGCAAGCACCTTCGACTGCACAACACACTCATATACTGCGTACATGCGCTCAGAGACGCATTCACTGGGCAAGCGATGACAAGCGATGAATTCTGTCGCTGGGGAAGCACGCACGTTTCGCAATGTATCGCAGAGGCTTCGCGCACAAAGATAAACTGGTACATTTTCACTGAACTACGTCACTACGCACTCTAAAATAACATACCGCCATTTTGCAGCGACAGCTGTTGTGTCGTTTTTAGTTGGTAAAGCGGGGGCCTTAATAGCCTAGTGAAGCGCCTGCGATGAACAGCCGTACCGCGGCGCTGCGTTTTTATTCCCCTAATGGAGAAAGAGTGGCCATGACCCTCCATGGATCAGGAACGACTTTATTGGGAATAGCACTGCAGCGCCCCTAGGCGACTTATCACCGTATGAACGCCCTCGTGCGTGCGACCCGCTTCAATGTGCCGCTTCTAAGCTTTCGCCTCCCTGTCGCCACTCACGGCAAGAAGTGCAAAATTTAATAATTTGCTCGATCTCCGTTCG
Source organism: Dermacentor albipictus (assembly GCF_038994185.2). Taxonomy (NCBI): domain Eukaryota; kingdom Metazoa; phylum Arthropoda; class Arachnida; order Ixodida; family Ixodidae; genus Dermacentor; species Dermacentor albipictus. Next base: position 950,410 of record NW_027225568.1, read on the forward strand.
TCATCACAAATTTCTAGCATTGAAAACGAAAAAGAGATACCTAAAGAAATAAAAATGTGCGTTATTTTATTTGTTGTGTTTTAACGTATTCGTTTGAGTGAAAGTGTAGGTGCAAGAATGCGCCGCATGTACCCCGTTCGCATTCGATGGAGGATAGATAGATAGCGCCCGAAAGATGAGGCACGCCCTTGAAGCGCCCGGGAAAGGCGTGGCAAGCGGCTCACGGCAAGTGTGCTGACAGACAGCGGGGCAGTCACGGTATCGCTAAGTTGCGATAATCCGTTGATAACAATACGCGGCGCTGGCGCGTTTCGTTGTGCAGCCTTCTGCGCTTGAAACGTGGAAGCAGCGTGCCGCGCAGGGTGCGCTCATGTTGTCATACGCGGCTTTTTGTCTACATATTTTTTTGCCTGCGCCTTCGGCGCGTTCCGCGCTATCTGCTTTCACTGACTGCCGTCGAGCAAACTCGGGCAAAACTCGGGTGAACGAGAAACTCGGCGCATCCTGCATAGCACCCCAGCACGCATGTTCAAGGCGTGGTGAAATAAGTAGCGTCCGATTGGCGCACCCAGCATACACGTTTGGTTTCTGCTCTCTGTATGCGGATCGTTCCGCGAAGTGGTGAACGCCAGCTATTCGCAACTTTCAGAAGTAATGATACGATCAGTAGCGATAAGTTTTTATCGCCTCGTTATCGCTGGCATTCTGCGTGTGCTATACTGCGTGTGAGCCGTTTTGCTGGCTGCGATGCGCCGTGGTTACCGCGACGTTCGAGCTGTGCTTTTACTGTTATGAAGTGCGTTTGCAAGCTAGAAAAAGTGATATGTGCGATGTGTTGCAGCGTTACTGGGGGTAGAAGTGGTCGTATTACGCGATGTTCGTGTGCTCAGAAGTGAACAGAGCATGGGCGCTATAACGTAAAACTATTCCAAACTTTTCTATTCCAATTCTGCCATCAGCCCTCTACGATCGGTCAAAAACTTTTTTCGACTCACCCCCACTTGACCTGTCTGTCACGCGACGTCACGAAAACTGCGATACCTCCCCATCTGATATGATGTGTACACACTGATTATGCATGATTTGACAGAAAAAAGAAAAACGTTATTTCTGATTTGACCACTTTTCGCCATGAGCCCTCGGCTCATGGCAAAAAAATTTTCGGGCTGCACCGACTACACCTGCCTCTCACGCGACGTTACAAAACCGCACAAACTCACCGCGTCAAAGTAACGTGTACGCGATAAAGATGCATTAATATGCCGAAATAACTGAATTTTTTTTCGGAATAGCCGCAGGCTGCCCCGTTCCGAAAGGAATGAAAGATGGCTGCCGCCGATCACTGAGACGCCGGCTACTCACACCCGCCGCAGAGCACGGGTGTATTTGCGTGTAATAAAACTTCTTGCGTGGCCGTGTGACGTTTTCAAACACTTTCGGCACGTTTAACACTTCCATCTGCCCCCTTTTCTTTGCTGAGGGTCAGTTTTAGCGTCATTCTTAAGCTTCCGTTGCATGCCGCTGCGATTTTCGACCAACCACCACAAGCTAAACAAGGGAAAGCCGACCAATCGCAGACGCCGGCACCACCCTCTTCATCCGGTTATCGATTTTCAGTGCACTGGCTCTGCCTCAGTGAAACCCTTTTCATTTGAGCGTTCTCCTCGCCTCTTGTCAGCCAATTAGATACGACAAGCTGTTAACTGTAGGCAATGTTATTCGTTTTTAAAGCAAACAAAAGTGACCTCCTACGAACGAGGAGAGCGTTTGATTGGTCTGTTCAGGCAACCATGCGGGTGACCGCCCGGTGCTTGCGTCGGTGGTTCCGCAAATTTGACGTCCGGAAATTGGAATAGAAACATATTGGAATAGTTTTACGTTAGAGGGCCCCATAAGTGTTGCCGATTGCGTTTTCTTATGTAGTAGACCGATAGAGAAGCCCTATCACACCGGCCTTTTCTGCTTCGTACATCTATCGTTTGTTCCAAAAGTTGTTACTGCACGGTTAAAGGTGCTTCTATCGGTGGGGGGAAATTAGGGAACATCCTTATAATTGCATACGTCAAGACATTCAGCGCTTTCGTGAAATGTGAACGCGCCTGAGAGCACTAATGTCATGAATGCAATTAAAAATTCCGAAGAGAGTGTTAAAAGAATGGTTAAAAAAGAAAACATATGAGAAGGTGGGCACAGCAGCTTGTGAACCCGCTCCTATAATACCTCTACCCGCGTCTGTTTGTAAGTTTATGTTTTCTTGCGTTTGTCATTTTTTTTCGGTTTCCCACATTTTTTTATATTGGAGTTTTTCTTATTTTTCGCCTTTGTGTGGGAATACGTGCCTGCTTCCATGCGTGTTTGCGCTTACCCTTATTTCTGTCCTTTTATATTATATTAGCATTTGCTTTTGCTAGTTTTCTTTCAGCAATGTTTTACACATTTTCATTCACCAATCTCATCCAAAGCACTAACTCATGTACACGGCAGGGCTGGCCTCTTTCATCTCATTAAAACCTTTCTCACTGCTCTACCTCGTCTTCTCAATCTGCCTACTTGCTGCGTTTTCTGTCCTTGCTTCTTCTGTTGTTGCTGCAATGTGATTAACCGACTTGCTCAAAACAGATTTTGATCGCCTATGAAAACAGAAAGGTTTAGAGAATGATTTTCTTAATAGCGTCATGGGGGGTTGCACAGCAACTTTGCCTCTTACCTCTGTTCATGTTTATGCATCAGTGCATGTGGCAGCTCGCAAGAAGTCCACATGAAAGGCTGCATATTGCAAAACAACACCTTGCTATGCTGTTGCATTTTTCATGCAATCAGTCTTAGTAAACGGATGGTTTCGCTGCCCATCACATATGATGGTAAAAATTTTCAACGCGAATAACATTGTGCAGTGGGGTGTCATTTCCTGTATGATGCTTTCGTCGTTGCAAAGACATTTTTCAGTGAATGGAGCCCAGCAAAACAGTGCACTGGTAGCTTTTGCAACCTTAATCATTTATTACTTCACAAATGTCCTTGGCAGAACCTGTCCGTCGATCGCTATGCCGATGGCTTGTGAATTAAATAATTGCCTCAATAAAACACATTCAGCTTCACTCAGCATTTTTTTTGTACAAACAATGCTAGCAAAGCTATTCAGGGTGAATAATTGTGCTTACATTGGCGTTACTTGTCCAGTCAGATATAGGCAGAGGAAGATGATGCACCTATGTAACAGTTACTCATCCCTTGAAATGTGAATGACCCAAACCTTCGCGAGGATATCGGCCACAACCATCAAGCAGCACAAGTGAGAACACTTGTGCTATCACAAGCGAAAACAACTATAATAGTACCACCGTCTCAGGTGGTTTGTCGTGATTACCTTGCCTGCAAGTTTCTCGTTTATATTGGATAGGCTTCCTACTTCATGAATTACAAACAGCTTTCACAACATTTACTGCGCTAATGAAGGCACAGCAGAGATACCAGTACTGAAGGAGGTATATACAAGTAGTGCAGAGAACTTGTGGGTAAGTTCAAAAATAAACAGGTAAAACTATGTCGAACAAACCATTTTCACATAAGAAGACATACCATCGACAATTATTGCACATTCAGAACATGCAATAAGTGCCCTGTGTGGGAGATTGAGACCTGTGATGCCAAAAAACCGTTTGCCTTTTAAATATTGAAATAAAGGAACATTCCAGTCTTTACTTCTGTGTCGGAGGGTAAAATATCAAAGGAGAGGTGCATTACGGATTTTGCATGTAGTAGTCCCTTATGAATGTGCTACTCAAGTTGTGCCAAGCATAGCTATCTGTGTGCAAAGCATTGGGCAAGGTACCATACGTGTGTCTGACACATTAAAAATCTTTTCCGTTGAACATTCTGAGCTCTAAATGTGATGCATGCCGTTTTCAGCTACAAATAGCGTGTATACATCTTTGACCTGCACCATAAAGAGCTGACGTGACAAAAAATGTGTACACCTTAGTGTTATGTTGCTTTTCATGGTGTCTCAGTTTACTTAATACAGTTTTGAATTTACAGATTGCTTCACATGTTTATAGCTAAAAACCACAGAAAACTACTTTCATTGTGACTGCGAGGTCACAACACGAAGATTTGTGTGGTATCCTTCCTGTTCATCGGTGCGTCCTTGCACTATAAATGTAAAACGTCACATCTGCAAACCTGAGAATCCACCCTTACATTTCAAACACTTTTTTGAATGCTTGGCAGTTATGCTTACAAGCACATTGTGACAGCAAATCTGCACCACCTTGATTTAAGTTCGATGTAAAGGGTTGTTTGTGGATAGCCAATCTGTTCTAGCGTGCCTGCAGGGATACAGCATTGTCCAGTGGCACCGTAGAGTTCAGGCGTCACAGTGAACTAGTAAGCAAAGCGGTTGATAATACTAAGCTGACCCATATGTAGGAGCATTATATTATCTAACCCACACGCAAAGTTGCTTTAAGTGTACTGAATAACCACAGCTTTGATTTACCAAGTTATATTGCTGCACACACACAGCGCTGAAACAAAGTCTGTACAATGGTGAGAAATGCGCCAAGGAATGAAAGATTACTTTTGATGTGTGGATTTGAACAGTAGATGTGAATGCATACCCAATTCACCAGTATGCATGTTTTCTTTTGGAACAATTTTACATTTGGCACAGAGGCTGAGCCACTACGGCCTCTTGACTGAAAATTTCTGTGCTCTCACAATGCTAATGGCACTATCATTCATTTGGTTACCCGAATAGAGAATAGGTAATAGAGCACTACAATCTTTCAGTTTTACGCAGAACACCTTATGCATTATTCACAAAACTGAACCTAAGGAACTATTCGCTGGTTTGTTATGGAAATAAAAAAAATGGCAATGAATGTTTCCCCACTTTTTGTGTGGCCCTGTCTTCTGCCCTACGTGCCTTCATTTCATTGTCATGTACATGTTAAAACAGCAGCTAATTAAGAAAGACAAACAAAACTACTAACTACATCAACCTTTTCACACCACAAGAGGTCACTGAACTCACTGCTAAGCTACGCTTGATAATCTCGGTTTGCTTTCAAATAAATACAGGCACTGGCCAGCTGTTTATGTTAAGCTATGCTTTTTTTCATTTTCCTAAAATATGGCTGTGCACGAGCTAGCTAGGTTGTTACTGCATGAATACATAAACAACATGCAGCCCATGCCCAACTAACTCATATAACCTGAGTAGAGCTTATTTTTTATATGTAGAGCAATCAAAATAGAACACGCATGCATGATGCTGACAGTATTAAACAGTCTCAAGTCGAACATCCTTGTTTGGTGCCATGGGTGAGAGAGGGAGCATGCCTGTCAAGGTACTGCAGAATTTTGTGCGCTTTGGTAATGTTTGTACATTGTTGAAATGTTAAATTAGGTATGCTAAGTAGTAAGGTGGCAACATATTGGCCACGCAGGCTGGCAAGAAAGAATGTAATTGTTCGATTTCGCTCAAAATAAGTTTTCTTATCAGCAATGTAAATTATATGCTTTCAAATAAATACTCCCCTTGGAAACATCTCATGAGTATACATATATCTTCATAAGGTCACCGCTATACATAAATATTGCTTTAAGCCAGTCATAGTGAATTGTGCACTCACTGCCTAACTTCAATTCATTGCTGCATGAAGTTAACCACTTATGCACAACCTTCTTGCACACGGTGAGAACTTCACTCACTGCTGAGCACATCATCTAAGGTTATATTTTGTTTAGGAAGTTTACAAGCAGCAAGTATCAAATTTCTAAGGTGCATGTTTCATGCCTCATCTTTGGTGCATTTATATCTGTAAAAAAGGAAAAGGCATTCCATGCATCCAACTGTTTTAAGCACTCTCATAAAATTGGCAGAGTGAAAAAAAAAAAGCACGAGCAAGCGTATGCTGTACTCGGAGCATCACACGCGTGCTCAGTGGTAAAAAAATGTGTCTCCGCGACCTAGGCAAATGCATTCCGCGACAGATGTGCGTGTGTTCCGTATTCTTGCAAGCTGTCACTAGCACTACAGAAACCGTGCCACCGCACTTCCGGTGACACTACCAGTTTCGCGTGACGCAGAACGCTGCACGTTGGACAATTAAAGAGGTTTTGTTCAACCTGCATAGGCAGCGCGTACTGAAAGTAATCATCCAAGAATACGTCGCGTACTGTGACGCGGTGCGATTGCAATACATCTGTAAACGGTGGCGCAGATAAGACAACTGTGCAATGTTTCGAAGAAGGATGACGGTGCCAATGCAACATATACGGCTGCAGATCAGAATGTGGCAGCCTTGAGTCGCATTTTCACCGGGACGCGAAACTTTAAATCCCACGGCCACATCTGCAAAAATATGCTAGTGTCGTCTGCTGTCAAAGGTCATTGCGAACCTTGAACACCTTTGCTCCGCCGAACGGTTGCCAGCTGCCAACAGTCCGCGTCGCCCAATAAGAGTGCGCGTGCGATCCGCTCGTGCGGATTGAGCGTGCATTGAATTTTGCGACACCATCCGCCTTTTGGGCGTCCGCACGCGGCGGACTAGGGCGGAACGGACGGGCGGACTGACCATGTACGGGCCCTTTGTGTGGAGGTCGCCTTAGTGCCACACGTGTGCTTCTCATTGCGGCTCGTTATGTTTTACAAAGACGCCTAAGCCCGATTCAGCTCGATTCAACTTCATGCATTACCAAACATGCAGCAGGCTTTAACCTTCGTGTGTTGCAAGAGTGTAACACCTGCCGAACCTTTCTTCTGACGCTTTCGCCACACCCTCCTCCTCCGCTTAAGCGTCACTCTGAAAGAAAATTCAAGGGGAACTTAGTCGTCCCTACGTGGATGAATGCGAAAGCATTGCGACCATCGCGCGCTGCCTTTTTTCTTTCGGTCGTTGAGCAACTTGTTTTTGGGGCACATAGTTCTTGCTACGATTCCCACCAAAGATCGAGGCTGCTACTTCCAACAAAGGCCATAGGTTCGAGTGCCTGAATGAACTGCACCTGAGTTAACTGTACCTTAATTCGCTTCGCGTTAGTTAACAACAAAGGTCGTGAGTTCGATTCTTACCAAAGGTCATGGGTTTGACTCGCACCAATAGTCGCGGTTTCGGGAGCCGTTGTCGACTACATCTTATTTAAACCTGCGCCTTAATGCATTATTCCTTAATTAAGTGTATCTTAGCCAATATCGCCTCAATTAAGAGAAAAAAGTGGTGGGTTTGAGTGGCCTAATTAAATATATTGTAATTTCGTGTACCTTCATTAATTTGCCCTAATATAACACCAAAGGCCGTGGGTTCGACTCCCACCAAACTCGGGTGTTTGTAGCCTTAATTAATACCAAAGTGGAGGCTTCGACTCCCACCAAAGGTCGATGGTTCGGAGTCTTTCTGGACGATCGTTTGTTCACGCTGACAACGCCGGATTTTGCGCCTCATGAGCCATATATTGCTTTCGCATTAATACGAATATTAAAAGTAACTTGCGCGCTTAGTAGCAAAATGCATGCCTGGCATGCATGCTAACCACGAACATCGCTGCAATTGGCAAGCCGCGGTTTGTCGTCTTATGTGAAAAACTTGAAAGAAAGAGAGAAAAAGCAGATTTAATGAGCATAAGGATGGCTTGCTACGTAGGGGTGGCTCCCTCTTCATGGGAATCTGCGACCGCCCTCTCAACCAACATGATATGGTCTTACAGGCGGCAGCTGCACAGCAGCGTGTCCTCCTGCTTTTTGGGGGCTAGGGGGTAGAGGAGACAAGTCTGTATTTTTTTTTGCAGCCTATGTCAATACGCTGGAGTGCTCCTAGCTGTTCGCAGTCTTTACATTGTTCGTCATATTGAGTAAGGAACATGAGATCAAGCCTCCTTGGGTGCGGGAACTTGTTTGTTTGGAAAATGTGAATGCTGTTTCTTGAGTCTTCGTGAGCTGTGGACGTGGACACGCTTCCCTGGAGGGCAACGAACTCGCCCCTCCATGTCCCTAGAACGTATCCACCAGGGCCTGGAGAACACAGAAGAGCTCACTGGACTGACAGCATACAAAGAAATCACGCAACACTGCAGATTCAACCGCAGAATATTCCTACTACAATATCAAAAACTTTGCACTTTGCAAGAGCCGGATGCATTGGTACCAAAGTTAAACCCTAGTAAACACGCTGTCCCTACAGAGAACTTTCACGAGTTGAAAAGAACAGTAAGGTGAGAATAGCGCTACATGTAGCTTCAATATTTAGGAGGATAAACATAAGCTTGCTTAACAAAGGCTTGCCAGACTGTTAGGCTATACACATGCATATTATGGGACAATTTACTAGCAATTACATATTTTGAGGAGCCCCACGCTCCGCGCCAGCTGCTGTGGTGGATGGATGAACGGGTGTTATGAGCGTCCCCTTTTGAACGGGGCGATGGGTTGTGCCGCCAAGCTCTCGCTATTATACTGCCTAATGTCCTACCTAGATAAAAAAAATGAAAGACGATGAACTCCCACAACCAAATTTCCTGACTTCTTATTGTGAACTTTGCTTTTTGTACGCCTCCGTTTTTTTTTTTTTGTGGTTTCCCTACTTTTCGTCCACCAATCTTCCTATTGCCTCTTAATAACTTCTATTGCGGACATGTTTATTTTTCCCCTGCTTTCGCTGAACCCAAGGGCTTCAAGGAGGCCTGTGGTGCTTAAATAGACCACTGGGCAGATCTCTTCACATCCTAATAAAACATGCTCCATAGTTTCCCTAGCTTTACCCCAGTAAGCGCACGCTTCTTCTTCTTCCTTATATCTCGTTTTATAGGTGCGTGTTCTAAGGCATCCCGATCTCACTTCGAAAAGTCAGGACCTTCCCTTTGAGTTATCATAAATTGTTTCTTTCCTGATTTCGTTTTTTCCTGTTAAGTAGTTACTCATGGTCGCTTTATTTTTCATTGCCGCCGCCCATGAGATTGCTTCAGCATCTCTCACTTTCCGCCTTACGTTCTTTGTTGCTGTGTTGCCCACCCTACAGGCCGCATACTTGCTGGTAAGCTTCCTAGGTCTTTTACTCCACTGTGCATTATTGTTTTCCCTGTACAGATACCTCAACATTCTCCCAGCCCATTTACTTTTTTCCATATTCCTCAGTCGTTCTTCATATTCAATTTTACTGTGAGATTCCCTCACTTCAGAACTAGTCCATCTCATATCACCCTGCACAGCTTCATTTGTAGTCTTGCCGTGGAATCACAGTGCGATGCGTCACACTGACGTGTGGTTCCCATCGAGTCTTGCTTGTACCCCTGATTTCAAGCAAACAACCGCATTTTCAAAAGTAATTCCTGGAACCATTTCACCTTTCCACATACCCCGGAGCACCTCGTACCAATTGTATCCCCATAGCGCTCTGTGCTTCATCATGGCTGCATTTCCCTTCACCTTTACTGCTATTGTTTTTTCCTGTGTCTACGCATATCTATTACCTTAATTTATTGGTTGACACCAATAATCCGCGTCATCTGCCGAGAGAGACGTAAACCACGACTGTAAAAATTCTCGGCGTGACCGTCTCGTTCAGACACGTTATCTGTTCTTCCACCGTGCTTAAGATTGACTTCCAAAAAACGCCAGTTCAGGATTTCACTGCTTATTGGGCGAATTTGTACCCAGCAATGCGCACAAAGCACAGTGAAACCGATGAGCACGGTCGTCGATCATTGATATATGTGCGGGTCAAGGACGCCGGCTTCTCTGTAGACTTTTACGACTTCTCGTAGGTTCCAGCGTAATCACTGGCGCTCGCGCGTACTCTAACATGTACAACACTATTCGAGTCGCGCATGCAATTTGATTATATAGTGTTCTGCCACAATACAGGCAAAAGATAGAATCTGCGACAACATTCCAGAAAGTTCCGACGCAAAAAGAAGTGTCTTGCACAGTGCGAGAGCTTTTCACATTTGTAAGACGGTGAAAAATGGTCACCGGAAAGTCGTAAACAATGCACTATCGCGCTCAGTATGAGCGACAAAGCGTGAGAGCGTGGTCAAGCGCTCTCCAAGGTTGGAGAGGCGCCGTGTTACCTACTTAAAGGGCGAGAGTTCAGCTGTTATTGCTTCGAACATCACCCCTTCACGGCTGCTTTTGCCCTGTCACCCAAGCTTAAGCTAGATATCTTTGTCTCGCAAAAAGAATCTAAAACACCGGAGGCCGCATTTTCCGCGATCTGGGTATAATTAATGCTTCTGGAAATGAAAATCTCCGCAGCCACATAATTTTATGCTTGCTTTATCGGCCTCAACACGCAGTCACACAAGTTTTTGCTTGATTCTTGAATGCTTATTTGCCCTTTCTATCTTTCAGCATGCAGTCGCACTATGGCTAACACAAACGTCACCGCGAACTCACTCTCTTTTAAACTGCAAAATTTCATCGGTTGAAATGCGTAGAACACAGATTAACGCATAGCTCGCAGAAAAGGTGGGCACCAGCTGTTCTTACCGTTTTCGTGAGACCAAAATCTTGCGCGTAAAATTGTGGGCGAGGGCGAAACAAGGCATGAAGGCGTGGCGTTCGACAAACGAACAGCTGAATTCCGTAACTCTAGGTCGGGAACCCGATGCCGGTCGGTGCCACTATCAAACCTGGTAGGACGGTTAGCCACGCGCCCGCGCGTTGAAGCTAATGAGGACGACAGTACACCTGTGAAGATAGATGAAAGCTAAGAACATAAATAAACTGCAAAAAAGCTATCTGGCTTGTACAGCCTTGTTGAAAGAGAGTAGACCAGGCATATTATTCGGATTACATGTGAAATATAAGACTGCATAGACCTTGCCGGTATCTTAAGGGATGATATAAGCATTAAATTACGTAACCAATAAAATATACCGCTACAGCATATTTCTTAGGGCTTGATGCAGATACGAATGTTCGCAATTTAATATAAACTATAGGACACAAACACAGTTCTTAAGCGTCCGGTCATCACAAATCCGCTGGCGTGTATGAAGATAGCAAAAAAAAGGTTCCTTAGATTCCGTGCTGTCTGCGTAGTTTGTGATTGATTATGCCCCTTTCATCATCGTTTCACACTATTTCGAGCTTCCATTCCACCACCAAGTCTTGAATGCTGTCTGTGGTCGAGATGGCTTTGACCAAGTTGGTCAAAGCGTTCCTGTCGACGGGTTCAAACGCCTTGAGGGTTAGACTCTGTAGAGCAGAATAGTTCTTTGCGAAGTATTCGCCAATGCTTCTGCCGAGCTAGTGGAACCACAAGTAAAGATGCAGGAACTGGTAATGAGGGCCAGTCTCAGCGTAAGTGAGTAAGTCTTGCTCGTCCCCAAGTGTCCAACCTTTTGACTGGTGATACTCGTACCAGGTCTTAACAAGGTTTGGACCGACTGCGCTTTCAAGTACAACGCGTGATAAGTGTTTTGGATCCACTGTTCCTTGATCTGTTTCAGGGACGCTACTACGTCGCGGACACGCTGTGCGTCTGAGCTCAGTAATTGACTGACCGTTTACGCTTACCCTCTTTTGTGCCGGCATGTTATTAAGCGCTTTGTGCAATGCATTCGTAGCGTTGTACTCGACATAAACAACAACTCATCGATGCAACCCGCTAAGCTTCTTCAAGAAACACAAGGTGGAGCTAATTTTTTCCTCGCTCAGTCCATACTCTTCTGCTCCAAAGCACCTTCCAGATAAACTCGCCAGCAGCTGATCTCCTATATCGTCATGGTCGTGCTCCTCAAGCTGCACACCTAGCTGCCCAAATAAGTTGCATGTAAAAAGGTGCTGTGCCATTTTGCAAATGCGAGTGTCCGTGATTCCTGCGCAAAGAAACTGGTACTCTTCCGAAGTGGCAATGGGCACTACAGGCCCGTGCGTCGACCGTGGATGTAGTAGGGAATTCCAACAGTTACCCATGGCTCAAGTCAAGCCAGGGTGCATTCCTTATCTGGTCTTTCTGCTGCTGCTGCTGCCTGTAGGAATCTTACATTGGACATGGCTCTTAAGCTTGAGTTACTGAGGCCCTGCAGAGGATTGCTGCAGAGGGTTTGTTGTAGAAGGATGAACGGCGACTCAGGAGAATGATCTGGTTATCTCAAAACATTGGGCAAGAAGCGAACGCACGAAGGCTGGAGAAGCACACTTACAGACAGTGAAAGACAAACATGACGGGACTCAGCGTGGAACACTTTCACGCGCTTTGCGCGACGTAAAAAATGTTGCAATATCGTCGTAGTCGGCCGGCCTACCACAAGGAGAAAAGGGGCATGCTACACGCGACTCGAGCGACAGCCGCCCTTCATTCACGTCTTCGTCGAGCTGCACGCTTTTTAATGGCCTGTGAGAAAATTGTCCGTTCAATACACGTGCACCTTGAAATTTGGTATTTTCGCGGATCATCACTGCTTCTGCGCTGTGCGTGGCAGAAGTATACCTTTGTTTTACGTGTCGCAAACCACGTCGTTCAGAAGTTTAATAATAATAATAATATTTGGGGTTTTACGTGCCAAAACCACTTTTTGATTATGAGGAACGCCGTAGTGGAGGACTCCGGAAATTTTGACCACCTGGGGTTCTTTAACGTGCACCTAAATCTAAGCACACGGGTGTTTTCGCATTTCGCCCCCATCGAGATGCGGCCGCCGTGGCCGGGATTCGATCCCGCGACCTCGTGCTCAGCAGCCCAACACCATAGCCACTGAGAAACCGCGGCGGGTAGTTCAGAAGTTGGTCTGTTCGCGTATTCCTTCAGTAAAAGAGTGGAGGAGGAGGAATAAACATTATTTGTAGAAATGAACGTCCGAAGTTGGCGCAGTCCCTAGTCCAGGATGTCGTGTGCCTGATTCGGTAATTGCAGCGACTATAGGCGGCGCGACGGCAGGTCAAAATGGCTGCCGAGATGGTGATAAGGCGATCTTGCAAGCGTGTGCATCTCGAGCAGCAAACCACGTCAGGCGCTCTAGTTTCATTGCAAACCATCCTTTCCCTCTCGCTAAAGAGACGCAAAGGTGTGTAAATGAAGGCGAAGCTACGTTCAACGCCGGTCACATCATATGCTGCGGCATCAAGTCCATTAGAGGCGATTTTTGCAAAGGGAAGCGCTGAAGCGTTGCGAAAAAAATGATACGTGGACCGGAAAGACGCTCACTTGCGATTAAGTATATGTTCAGAGACAAACCACCAGGTACGTTATTGCGCATGCGCATCGATAATTGCAAAAGATGTTTGCACACACACACGCACACACGCACACACACACACACACACACGCACACACACACACACACACACACACACACACACACACACACATATATATATATATATATATATATATATATATATATATATATATATATATATATATATATATGATTCGCCTAACAATGGGGAATGCATCACTACATCAATAATGTCAGCTATAGTGTAGGTGATAGCAACAACGGCACGTGCAAGTGGCCTAACAAAAGTCATTCCAAAAGATATTCGGGAGGAGATTCGCAGAGGAGCTGTCGTAGAAACTTCAGCCAAGGGCGATGAATGTAAATTCCTTATCAGATGCAGTGACGAAGCACCATTACAAAAGATTTCACGAGCTTGAATCTGGCCTGCCTCGATGATTTCCGTTTCGAGTCTGTCTGGATCTGCTTTTCGGTTTTATCGAAAAGAGGCTTACAGCCACAATCCCTGCAGTGCGCAGGAAGGTGCGCCGAGTTGCTCGGGGCCTTTAAAAATGAAGAATGTTCTCTTATCCTGTCATTTAGACAGCGCCCCGTCTGCCCAATGTAATCTATCCCACAGTTGACTGGCATCTTATATCCCACTCCGGTAGAACAGGAGGTGAGCGGTTTCATGTGTTTCTTTCCACAGGTCTTGTTCTTGTTGTGGCCGTTTTGCAAAGGCGCACAACCGAGAAAGCTTGAGAGGAGCTACGATGACGAGGTACCACCGTGTTTTTTCACGATCCTTTTCAGGTTGTGTGAAATCGTTTTGTCTCTGAAAATATACCTAGTTGCAAGTGAGCGTCCTTCTTGCCCACGTCTCCTTTCTCCGCGACACTTCTGCTCTGCCCTTTGCAAAAATCATGTCAAACCAACTAGCACAAAACCTTACCATTCCATTAGAGAAACCGAGGTCAGCGTCGAATCGCTCTGCCTGCAGACGAGTGCAATCAAGGGCCCGCGGCACTGCGTTAATGCCGCAGTATACGCGAAGGTACAGGCTCTGTAAAGGCCACTATGTCGTTACTAGCCTTGAACATGCTTACGGGCATGAAACCATGTATTTGTGCTTTCGCGAACACTTAGTAAGCGCAAGCGCATACCGGTAGCAGACGTGAGTTGTTTTTCAAGCGCTCCTGTTTTTAACAAATTAATCCTGTGCAGTAAGAATCAAACTTTAGTACATTTAAAAATGTAAACTAAAACACGGCTGTATAGTACAACAATTTACGAAACTCGTCACGTACAGGGGTGATCACGCTCGTCTCGAGCCTCTAGCAGCGTACGGCGGAGCAAATGAACGGAGCTCTAGCGTAGCTGTTTGACTAAGAACAAAGTACTTGTGCCTGGACGGGTTTCGCGTTTTTCCACTTCCGTTTAGAGTTGTTTTCTCCGTAACTCGGTACCTCCCTCAAAATTTGTTTCTTCCTTGCGCAGAGCTCGGCTCGATCGCTGTAGACAAGTGCGACCCCTCTGTACGCAATTCAGTATCATGCAGATGTAGTACGAGCTTCGTAGCTGGTTGCAGTGCCTCAGGCCGTTACGCCTGTCGTGAAGTACATTTTAAAGATACCGTAGCAGTGAACACTCGCTACCGCACGGTTTGAGCGCTGCGGCACGCTGTATATGTGATTACTATTCCCCTTTTTCCTCATCGGTGCGTCCATGCAAACAGCCATACCGAACCGCCGAAGTGCGTCGCAGATTTCTATCACCGGGTGACTGCTTCGGAAGAGGGCCGCGTGGCGCCGCCTGCGTCGCTGGAATGACCGAATAGCTTGGCCCTGCTCACCAGATAATGCTGGTCTTCAGGGCTCGGGCTTGTTAGCTTGGCCTTCCACTGCTCGACGGTTGGTCCGGTGATGCATTGCGTCGATAGGTTGTGCCTGCACTCCAATACCATGACCTAGCGCGTATAGGGCACAGACCAGAAGGCACCCTTGTTAGTGTAGCTCGTAGGATACATGGAGTGCCGCAGGGTGCCGTGCGGGAATGTGGCGGTCTGTATTTTCTGGAACATCACCGCCTCTCGTCTGGTCAGCTTCGGAAGCGGGGGTGGGTACGTTCTCCTATCCAGTCTGTAGTGATTCAGGATGTTGGTCGGCGTATCTTTTCGGGACGCCATCGTGTGGATCTACCGGGGCTCGTGAATTTGGCGGGATATCCTGGAGAGCGTTTCATTATCATTCTGTTTCTTTCTTTCATTCATGTTTATTTCATAAATCAATTTTTTTCAGTTTCTATTTATTTCAATAAATATTGCTGCCAAAATGACCCTGCGCAAAAATCTTCCGACCTTGCCCACATATTGGAACCTAATCAAAGTGAACATGGATGGTGTACCTGTTACGGCTTTGATTGACACTGGCGCGCCCGTATCTGTGATTAATGCTAAGCTTTGGAATCGTCTCAAGAAAGTCCTCACTCCTGTGCCGTCGCCTGTGGTCCGAGTCGCCGACGGTGGAACACCAGCCGTTATTGGCATGTGTCCGGCTCGCGTGAGTGTCGCCAGACATCACACTTCTGTTTTATTTAATGTTCTAGAACACTGGGCCCTCACGACCTATTAGCCCCGAGAACGAACTACAGGGGCGCTGCGAGCGCCGCTCGCGTGACGTCAGGGCAAGGACTCGCGCCTGTCGTCTGCTACAGTTCGGGCGGTGTCCGGGCGCTTTCTGCGGTGTTTTCGTTTGCGCGCCCTAGTTCTCTTTGCTTGTATACTTATGGCGGTCGTGTAAATATATTTTTACGACATCTTCATTTGCGAAAATTTATTCAAAGAGCTTATTTCTTAGATGACAATGCAGCTCTCGAAGGCAACGCTACAGTGCCAGCCGAAGGATCGCAGACCAGCCCATTGCGGGTTTTTCAATCGACAACCGCTAAAACATAGAAAATAAGAATCCATTTGTGATACCATACCTGCCGCGGTGCAACAAATATGTCACAGACGCTGGCTATATATGACTTCTACAGCAGTTACAATCCGCTAAAACGTGTTTGCTCACGACGAGTAGTTCATGGTGTAATATCGAATTTTTGCGTTTCTTAACAGAAACGCTCGGCAGTAACACGAGGACTTAACTAATACTGCAGTTAGATTCTACAAGCACAACTTGCTTCTTTGACTGCTTCTTAAAATTAGGCGGTTCTTCACGTGTTTACTTTAAGCGGCGGTAATTTGAAGTAAAGCTGATGAAGGCTTACGTCTATTTACAGAATACAAAATGGAATGTACCAATAATTATTCCTTTTTCTGTACTACACGTTCAACTCACTTGAGAAATTTACTGGTACTTGTTGCTTGAGGAATATACATGACGAATTTGTTTGGCGAACTGACATAGGCTACTCGACCTAAATTTTTTAGTGAAATATGCCTGTTGGACTGCATGCTGTCGCCAGACAGCATGCGGTCCAACAGGCAAAGAAGACACAGACAAAGAAGTCGAAGCGTCAATCATTAGTAGTATGGGACATATTGAATATATAATTCCCCTGTGGAGGATCAAAAATTAAGTGAATATATATGCAAGTCTTGTGGTGTTTTCTTTATGAATGTTTGCGATTGGATTGGAGCAAACTTTATTTTGCCTGCAGTTGGAAGAGGTTCTCTTTTATGTACCGACGAAGCGAATAGTTCTCCGTTTGCACAATTAAACAACGCTGGATCGAGACATGGTGAGACAGAAAGTTCTTGAATTTTCCTTTTCTAGGCAATTTTAGCTGCGCTGTAGTAGCTCGAGAATATTTTAGCCATTCCAATTGGAGCTGTAAAAAAATGATCTATGGTTTCAATTCGAAATTGCTGTGAACCGATGGGTTTCACGAAGAAAGCGTGCCTCGCCATACCGACAGTCGGTTGCTACTGTTGAGTGCTGGGTGTGCCATATTGTCGATAAAGGCTACTGAGGGCCACTATGAAACATTTCATCGCTTGCAATTGATTGGCTCTCGATCTTAACAACGAAACTTTTCTCTCAGGTGATTGCTACTATGGTATATGTGAATTAACTATGTAAATACTCTACATGACGCGCCGTCGTGTTAGCAGCCATAAGCGATTCGTTTTTTGGAGGCCTGTTTCAGAGAGGGGTGAAACTAGCAGCCAACGTTTTCATAAAAAATGCGCGCCTAACTCTTTCTTTTACGTATTAATAAATGGCCATATTTGGCTAAAACAACTCACCAGAGTAATAAGAATCATGATGACAGCTTCGCTGGGCAATGTCTTTCTAACACGGGTAACATGCTGACGCTAATTACCAAGATTTTTCTTTCATGTAAAATGCAATGTCTCTCATAGCTAAATTCTAAGGGAATGTTAAGTGTTTAGACAAACAACGTACACAACTTCGCGTATTGAATTTGCAGACATTCTTTTTACGCAAAATTTATGGACAGACACGGCGCATATATGCATTGTAAGACCAGTAGCCCCGTTCAACGCTACATAGCTTGCGATATCCAAGCCCCAACTTTTATTCACTCACGTGCTTTAGGAGAAGGAACTGAGGTTCAGGCATGGCAGCAGAAAGAAGCCGACATACCCTTCAATAAGTGCGGCTCGAGCCACCCATACCCCAAGCATACACGAAGGGAACGAGTGCGCGCGGCCTCCGAGCGAGACGGAGCGAGCGGCGTCCTGGCCGTGACGTCGCACGCGAGAGTGCGCCACTCCTAATTCTCGCCGCTAATAGTGCTGGGATTTGACTTTCTGTCTACCCATTCCACCTTGATAGACGGTTCTGCTGGTGTGCAACTCGCTCTACCTGCTGCTATTGACCCTCCCGATAGTGCTCCGATATGGCTATGTTCTACAGAGCATATTCGCCTCCCTCACTTTGCCGTTACCTGCATAGGTGTTTCACTTGTTCCACCTGTACCAGACCCCCGCAGGGGCGTCTGCGTCAGCAGGCGTTTGGTGTGTTGCGACACCACGTACCCGAGCACACGAGGGTTGCCCCTCCCGCGTGTAGCCGTGCGCGGCTCAGCCGTGTCTGGGGAAAGGGGGATCCTGTGGGTTGAGCCGATGCTGGGTGTTTGGACCTTTAAGGCCCCCCGGCGGAGGCAACACACCTCTTCGGCATCGGCTTCACATAGACGGCACCTTCAGACTGACCCACCTGGAGGAAATTGGCAGTCGCCTTTTCCTGTCATCGTCTCCAATATTCATCTTTCTCTCCCACTTTTCCATCTTTCCTGTCTTCTCTTCACTTCTTATTACTTCCGTATTTAGTGGCGGCAAGGGTTAACCGTATGTAATATATCCTGTCTTGGGTATATATATATTAGGTTATAGCGGCGATGCATGCCTGGCGTCTGCAGGTATTCTTCCAACCTTGTAGCGTCCCCTTGTTGGGTTCGGTGGTGGGTGGGCACCATCGCTGCCGAAATTTCCAATGCTATATGGCAAGCAACTTGCCTCCGCTATCTGATCGCTCCCTGAAGAGGGGGCGCACCGATGAAACATTCACTTTCTTAATGCAGCGAAAACGATCTTTTCCAAAGTACCACGTTATATGTACATAGTCAGCCCGATAAGAAAACAGTCAGAATGATCTCACCATTTGTTGAAGCGAAATCTCTCACTGAAGCAATTGGCCCATGCTATAAAGTAACGAAGTTGGAAAGTGGTGATCTTCTTCTCCAACGACAAAGCGCAATATGACAAACTCTCGAAACTTGTAGCATTTGGGGAAATTCCAGTCTCAGTGGGCCCACACAGAGCCACGAACACAGTGCGCGGGGCCATCTCAGAAGATGACCTTCTCGAACTGAGTGAGAGCGAACTACTAGAAGGATGGCAAGACCAGAACGTAGTAAAAGTGCAAAGAAAAACATTAAGGCGAGCTGACAAACAAACACCGACCAAACACATAATCATTACTTTCGGAACCAGCAACCTGCGTGAAACAAGAGAAACCGGCTACTGCAAGCTTCGTGTTAGACCATACATCCCAAATCCGCGTCGATGCTTCAAGTCTTGGACATGGGTCGCAAACCTGCAGAAAGCGTGATACTTGTACTAAGTGTAGTTCTTCTGAACACGCTTCTGACATCTGTACTTCACCAAGCCACTGTGCCAACTGTGAAGCTCACCCCTCCTACTCGCGATCGTGCCCCTCGTGGGAAAAAAAGAAACAAATAATAGAACTGAAAGTCAAACTAAACCTATCTTTTCCAGAGGCACGTAAACGTTTCGCTCTCAATAACCAGTCTAGTCCTTCCTACACCGATGTGGCGCGCCCGGGGGCAGCGCTACATCCTTCGGCGGCCGCCGAAGTCACATGGAGTGTGACGGCGGTTATGCCATCAGCCTCCCTGGTGGGAGCAGCCACTGGTCTTCCGCCCCCTACCACGAAGGGCCAGCAGACCTCGGAGCCTGCCGGTCCCAGGGCCACTGCTCGTGCAGACAGGCCCGAAAAACTCCCAAGAGTGCCCGCTGAGCGGGCGTCATCCAGCGCCTCTGAAAAGGAGATGGATGTAACAAATACTTCTCCGGCGTCTCAGACGCCGAAGGAACAACGGCGTTGCTCCCTGGAGCGCGCCAACAAAAAGGAAATACCCCGCATCAAGGGGCCTTCAAAGGTCTCTTGAACCAACCTAATTGATCTCTTGACACACACCATAAAACACTTCCAATATGGACACACAGATAACGCATTGGAATGTGCGAGGTTTAATACACAATCTTGATGATATTAAGGAACTCCTTCGCAAGTTTAATTCATGGGTGCTGTGTGTGCAAGAGACACACCTCAATACTTCACATACTAACTTTCTCAAACAATATGCCATTTACCCCAAAGATCGCAGTTACGCTCTCGCTTCGTCAGGCGGTGTTGCTATTATAGTTGATAAGGGTATCACCTGCCAACATTTACATCTGCAAAGACCCCTTGAGGCAGTGGCAATCAGAGTCGCGTTATTTGATAAGTTAGTAACAGTTAGCTTTCTGTACATCCCTCCATGCCATCAACTTTCCACAACAAAATTCCAGAGCTTTATCGAAGAACTCCCCGAACCTTACATTGTAGTAGGCGATCTAAACGCACATAACACCCTCTGGGGAGATTCTCGTTGTGATACGAGAGGGTGCTCATTAGAAAAGTTCCTTTATCCTCCAATGCATGCTTACTAAACAAGAAAGAGCCCACATTCTACAACGTGGCGAACAAAACGTTCTCATCTATTGACTTAAGTATAACATCAAGTACACGAGTTCCATACCTGGAATGGGACGTGATCAAAAATTTATATGGGAGTGACCATTTCCTAATTGTCTTAATATTACCAAAAAGCGATAAGTTTTCCCCACATCTGTCCCGTTGGAAGGTCGACTGTGCTGACTTGAAACGATACAGAGAGCTGACACTTTTGACCTGGGATGACACCTGTACTCTCTCAATCGATGATAGGGTATCATATCTGACGGCATTTATAACGGATGCTGCATCAATATGTATCCCTCAAACGAATGGATCACCGCCTAAACCGCGTATTCCTTGGTGGAATGAGCAGCGTAAGGAAGCCCTCAAAAATCAAAATAAGGCTTGGAGTCGCCTTCGCGACTGCCCAACTACCGAGAACTTGATCAGCTTCAAGAAAATAAAATCAGAAGGTAGAAGAACGCGCTGCCTTGCCGAAAGGGAAAGCTGACAAAAATACATATCTAGTATTAATTCTTATACAGACGAAAGAAAAGCCTGGAACAGGGTAAAGAAAATAAAAGGCCACGAAACTCATCCACTACCATTGGTAAATAGACAAGGAGACACACTCATTGATCAAGCCGACTCACTAGGGGTACATTTTGAAAGGATTTCTAGCTCATCCCACTATTCAGGTACATTTCTGAGATACCGGCAGCAAGCGGAACGACTGCCTCTGGGTCGGAAAGGAAATAGCAACCAACCTTACAACCGCCCATTTAGCATGGCAGAATTTCAGGCGGTGCTAAATGGCTGTAACAGGTCCACTCCAGGAAGTGACAGAATAATGTATGAGATGATCAGATACTTATACCCCGAAACCCAAAAAAAACTACTGTCACTCTTCAATTCCATGTTCTCTGCCGGCTACATTCCTTCTGCCTGGAAAGAAGCAGTCGTAATTCCTATTCTCAAAGAGGGCAAGGACCCTTCCTCACCCAAGAGTTTTAAGCCTATGGCTCTGACAAGTTGTATATGCAAATTATTTGAGAAAATGATTAACCGTCGCCTCATCCATTTTCTTGAAAGCAACAAGATACTCGATCCCTTACAGCGCTGTTTTAGAGAGGGTAGATCCACAACAGATCACCTTGTCCGCATCGAGACAAATATCCGTGATGCCTTTGTCCACAAACAGTTTTTCCTGTCCGTATTTTTACATATGGAGAAGGCATACGACACAACCTGGCGCTTTGGAATCCTCCGTGATCTGTATGAAATGGGAGTTCGAGTCAACTTGCTATACGTGATTCAGAGTTACCTCTCCAATCGCACGTTCCATGTTAGAGTTGGTAACGTTCTGTCTCGTCCATTTACGCAAGAGGCTGTTGTTCCACAAGGTGGTGGGCTGAGCTGCACTCTTTTTATTGTCAAAATGAACTCGATCCAGACTGCCATACCACGTAGTATGTTTTATTCTGTATATGCGGATGACATCCAGATAGACTTTAAGTCATGTAATCTAAGTATCTGTGAGCGAAAAGTACAGATTTGCATACATAAATTGTCTAAGTGGGCGGACGAAAATGGTTTTAAACTAAATCCGAAAAAAAGTGCGAACGTCCTGTACTCTAACAAGATAGGTATACTAGCGGACCCTGTAATCAATCTCAATGGAGAACGGTTATCTGTTAGCTGTGAACACAAATTCTTAGGGATCCTTCTAGGCAGTAAGCCAACTTTTATGCCCCACCTGAAGTATATTAAGGCAAAGTGCCTCAAGACTATGAATCTGCTGAAGCTGCTGTCACGCACAGCTTGGGGAAGCGACAGGGGATGCCTAATAAAGTTATATAAAAGTCTAATATTAACACGCCTTGACTATTGGGCCATCGTCTATAATTCTGCTGGACCTAGTACTCTAAAAATGCTAGATCCTGTCCACCACTTAGGTATCCGCCTTGCAACAGGCGCCTTTAGAACTAGTCCTGTGGAAAGCCATTACGTCGAATCTAATGAATGGTCCCTATACTACGAAAGGACATATTTAAGTCTTTCGTATGTCTTGAAGGTAAAATCAGCTGTCGATCATCCATGTCATTCAATTATTCACGACTCCTCCACGGCCAGGCTGTTCCGTAACCGCCCAGGTGTTCGGCTTCCTCTGTTCCTCCGGTTGGAAGCACTCTCAGAAAAAACAGGGGTCTCTCCTTTAGAGAATGTCTTTATGGCCTCCTCTCGGCTTCCACCGCCTTGGGAGTGGCAAACTATCCAATGTGACATCTCTTCTTTAGAATTATCGAAACAAGCACCTGAGGCTCACATACAATCACATTTTCTTGAACTTAAATATAAGTACTCCTGTGACAAATATTACACAGCTGCTTCGAAGTTTCCTGCTGGCGTTGCTTACGCAGCTCTCGGACCCTCATTTTCAACATCAGGGCCACTAAACCCAACCACCAGTATCTTTACGGCAGAAGCATACGCTATACGTTCGGCTATTAAAAACATAAGGCGCTGAAATGTCGCTAAGGCTGTTGTCTTTACAGACTCATTAAGTGTCGTGAGAGCCCTAATTAGCTTACGAAAGCATAAGAATCCCGTTTTGAATGAGCTGTATAGCTTGTTGTGCTCCGCATATATGTGCAACCAAGCGATTATTCCATGCTGGGTACCTCGCCATAAAGGTATAAAAGGCAACGTAGCTGCTGACGAAAACGTTACGTCAGTGAGCTTGAGCGACACAGATGGAAATATGCCCATTCCTGCCACAGAACTAAAGCCCTTTCTGCGCCGTACACTGAGGAATCATTGGCAAGCAGAGTGGGATACACAAACAGTGAATAAGTTACACATCATAAAACCAAAACTACGGAATTGGATAAATGAGAAAACAGCACGGTACAAGGAAGTACTTTTTTGCCGATTAAGAATAGGACACACTTAGAGTACTCACTCCTACCTCTTGACTGGCGGGGATTGTGCTACTTGCAGTAGGTGCGGCGATAGCTTGACAGTGCTCCATGTTCATAATCCAGTGCCCTGCAATAGAAACAGAGAGGAAAAAGTATTTTCCTTCTGCATATCGGGAAAATACACCACTTCACCCTGGATTTTTTCTTGGCGATGAAGCGCTTTTTAAACTGCAAATAGTCTTAGATTTCTTAGCCGAAACCGACATTCAGGAAATAATTTGGCCAGGAAATTTTAACACGTGATTACCAGCCCTTATATTCGTGGGCCGTCTTGATGCTTTAGTGTTACTGTTGTTTCGTTTTCGTATGTTTTTTGTCAAAACACAACTGCCATCGTCCACGTCCATAACTAATCAGTGTCATTATTTTAATAGCTATATATTTACGTCATTTACAGCGAACGTTTTTAGGCCCTTAAACAGCCATGTCACACCTACCATAATAAATAACCTGTCCACGCCATTCAAAATAAATCCTTTAAATTACTATTTGTCATGGCGCTCTTTGGCCATAACTGGCCCTTGCGCCAGTTATGGCCACATATCATCATCACCGTCATATTAGTAATAATAATAATAATAATAATAATAATAATAATAATAATAATAATAATAATAATCACCTGTACCAGACGGTGAGTACATCGTATCCCCTAATTCGGAAGCCCTGCTCTCGCATAACGTCGCTTTTCCTCACACCGGCATGAGCATTTCGGACAACACGTCCTGCCTGCCGATTGTGAAATCTGGACTCTGTACACAAGTATTCGGCGCGGAATATCCCTCGCGCAAAACACGTCGGCCCGAGGCTGCCACATTTCCGCTTTGCGACAGCTCCTCGTGTGCAACTCTTGCTTCGCCTCTTGGCACTTCAGACTTTAAATACAAGCACTTCTAGAATGTGTACGTTACCTGCGGCTCTCACTGCGTAAATAGCTTCGCATTCCATTCGAATGTGCTGAGTGGTCTCCAGATTTTCGCTGCAGCAGACGCATGCCTCACTTAAATTGTAGCGAATATTTGTTGTGGTTTGTTTGTGTCCTTGTGTCCTTGTTTGTGTCCTTGTCCTTGTGTGTTATCCTACAAATTTTTGCTTCTAATTTCTTCCTTCCCATTCTTGTAAATCTCCATGTTCTTTTTTTTGTTTCCATTGTTTGCATGCACTTCACTATATTTGTTTTGCGATTCTTTCTCTCAGTTACTTTTTGATAATTCTTGGTCGTCTATTTACAGTTTCAATTACCTGCTTGCTTGCAAACTTGCTTGACCTCTTCCTCCAATCTTTGCTCATGCTTTTCAGATAGAGATACTTGTGCACTTTATCCTCCCGTTTATTTTATTGCATGTTTCTGAGCCATTCTTCAAAACGAATTTTGCTCTGCGCTTCTCTAACTTCAAAAGAGGTCTAACTGACGTTACCCTGCACTTCCTCATTTATGGTTTAACCGTGGGATCCCAAAGCCAACCGGCCTACCGAACCTTGGTTAAGTTCCAGCTCTGAGAACATATCCGATTTTAAGCCCACAATGGCATTTGCAATCCTTAGCGCTGGCACTGCTACTCCTTTCTATATTCGACGCACCACCTCAAATTTATTTTAGCCCCGAAGGTATCTGCTTCATTATTGCTACATTCCGCTTCCCCTTTATTTTCACATTCTCTTGACGGGGTGCTTGAGTAAGTCTTAGCTTCGTTTGTGTATACGCCAAGGTATTTGTATTGCTTGACGATCGGTATCACTTGCTGTTGAATTGATGCCTCGTAATTATTCGTCTCTTATTAATGATCATGATTCTCGATTTCTCAGTGCTAAACATAAGGCATAGATTTGTCGTTGCGTTGCCGCACATACAGTCGCAAGTCTCTGTGAATCTATTGCATTTTCCGCTATATTATCACTACGTCATCCGCATACATCAGTCCAGGAACCTTTTCCCCAAACCCTAATTCACTGATTTCCAATCGTCTTTCTATGTACTTATCATAAAGCTTGAACAACAATGGAAGCAAAGGACATCCTTGCTTCAGTCATTAGTGAAATTACATCAATTAATTGCATTTCCGGCCTTCTGTTCAATTGATACTCGGTTGCCCCAATTTATCTTCCCCAGCAGCCTCACAAAATCATCATCTATGCCTTCGTGCTTGCGAATATCCCATAACAGTTCACCGTCTACGTTGTCATAGGCTCTCATAATATCTAGAAATGCTATCCATAAAGATCTATACTGAGCTATAGAAATCTCTATTCACTGAGCAAGTATAGACCGTTTCATCGGGCAAGGAGGATAGTGTGCGCGGAGAGCCTTTCCTCCTCTCTGGCTTGGGCGATCCGGCGTGGCGCTGCTTGAAAGTATTGCTGTCGCGTGCTGCGGAACAATTTCGAGATGTTTTAGGTCTTACTTTGTGCAATTTACGCCATGTCCGTTCATATAAGGTCGTCAGGGAAGCCTTTCGGTGCATCGGTAACTACTGTAGGCAGAAATATGCCTTGGGGGCGCAAAAATGTGACGCGCACAATCAGCCGCGGTGTACGCGCATTATCAGTCGCGGTGCCTGTATGTGTTGTTCACTATTTTGCTTATATCGATTTTAATTCAACAAAGAAAACCGGCGTCTCTGTATTACCAGCATTAAATGGTAAATCAGCTCACTGTCTGATCGATTGGCGTAGGGAGTAAAACATAAAACATAAGAGCGCACGCTCGTGCACGGTTAACCTAAGGCAACCACGAAACATCTGAGCGGCAGGCGCTATCAAATATATGTGATACACTGGCATAGTTCTCACGCATTTCAAGTCTAGTATGCTTGAAATTACTAGATCTACGCTAGCCTTGCTGCATGACGCCCATGGCGCTGCTCAACACAGCGATCACTGCGGTTGGGGAGGCAGCACGATACATATATAAGCTGTGTGCTTCGGCATTGCCTTTATGGCCTGTATACAGCCATATTATATGATAGGGTTCGCATAAAAAGTATGCGATGGCTATTTTTGAGCGCAAAATTTCTGTAATTTCTGTGCGTCGTAGAGAACGGAACGAACACAACCGAAAAAAAAATTCGGTTATCATCCTCTTTCTCTAAAAAGCAAGAGAAAACGGGCTAACACCGCACAACGTTTATAAATATATAACCGCTGATGGCGTATGCTTCGACCATGCGCTGTATAGAACAAAGATATCTGTAATCCAGCCCCTACTACTGCTTAGGACGCTCGCGCAGTTCGTAAACGGTTGCTTTGCTGGACAAGCCTAATTCAGACTATAAGGTATGCTGCTATTACTAGCCAAAACTATTTCATTCATGGGTGGAAATCTCATCCATCCGACCAAGTAGTCACGCAATGTAACCTGCAACGAACAGTTTGGACGCTTGTCAAAGTATAACAGCACAGCTATTACCGTAGCAGAATGGTAACCACGCTGTTACGATCGTAGCGTGTTTCATGGCTCCTAAACCGCAGCTTAAAAATAGAGGATAATACTGCAATAAGGTCACATTAGTGATTGGAACATTCGGAAATACACAATTGATCTCCGAGGCTGATTGTAGGCTCAAATATGCGCGCACATATCCCGCTGCGTGTTCCGTCCACCTCAACGCTCAGCAGAAATTCCAGCCATGAGGCCTTAAACCACTTCAGCACGTCTCACAGAACCGTTCACCACGTAGAATACGCGCGTCATACTGAACAGACCGCACGACCGCGAAAACAAACACCAGAACCTACCGCCGAGCGTATACCTGCCACGCAAAAGACCGCTTTCACCCAAGCCAGTATGGCGCTGCTCATAGGCGGCGCCACTGCGTTCACAATATGGCGGCGCCTACGAAAAAACGGTCTATAAACATGTTATCCTCTAAGCGCCTGCCTGGTCTGAACCAATTCTGTAGTTCCCCCAGGTCATCATTTTTCTCCAACCACTTTGACAGTCCTAATGTTATTACTTGCATTTACACTCTATTAATCGCCGATATTACTGCAACTGGCCTGTACGAGTTCGTCTTATCCTTATCACCTTTGCCTTTGTATATGAGGTTCACCATACTTTCACCCCGTATAACCTGAATTTTCTTCGTTTTATTCACTTGCTCTATAGCTATAGTCTGTAGTACCTTGATATTTGAACCGAAGATTTGATTAGCTCTATTCGGATTTCATCCCGTCCTGGGGCCTTGTTATTAAGGCCATCTTATTGTCCCTTTTTTTCAGTAAATAGTTTCTACGCAAAATTTTTATCTCTGAGTCTTCTCTGCTGTTGCTCGATTTGTTTGAGTCGGAACTACGTTTTCCTTCATGCCTAAGCTATCCCTAACAACGTATGTGACGTACTGCAACGAATCGTCTCCTTCGAAGATGTTACCATCCCTTATAGACGTTCGCGAATCTTAAGTTGGAGCGCCTTGTGCGCTTAAATGGTTCCAAAACCTTTTTGGTGTGCCCTTGTTCCTTTTGCGAATTTTATGAACCCAACATTCATTTGCGCATTTTCTTTTCTCTTGCACGATTTCACTCGCCACTAGTGGCGAAGCCGGAAGTTTCATTCGAGGACGGGGGGGGGGGGGGGGAGGGGGCTAACGGTGCAGCTCAGCCTTCTCCCTATAGAATTAGTCGAGGGATCAAATGCATAAATAATAACTGCACTGCCATTGCCAAAAATGCTACTTACGAATTTTGAGGACAAATATTTTAATAAAACATTATCATTCAAGAACCTTGTTTGTATTTGTACATATGAAACGGCTAGGTAAAAATCTCAATGACGCTGTCCTTTTTTCCAATGTATTGCGCAGAAGCAGCTATCACCGGTCCTGTATTGTAATTGCACCAAAATAATAGTCGCAACAGAGAGCACATATAAAAAGCAGGATTTCTGCAAAATATGCGAGGGTGAGTCAAATGCAAGTGAGCCAATGCGAATATATGACAAACGGGGTACTTTACTTAAACGTAGTCTCCATGAGCATTTAGACTCCTTCGATTTCTGCTCCAAAAAGTTTGTAACTGACTATTTCACGTCATCGTCCGACACGAATCTGGTTCCCTTGAGCTGTCTTTTCAGTTGACCCAAAATGCGGAAGTCGCAAGGTGACAGTTCTGGGCTGAATGGCGGATGTTGCAGCGTTTCCCACTAGAACTTCACCTGTTTTATTTTAACCTCATCAGCGACGTGGGGACGAGCATTATCGTGGAGCAATATGACCCCATTGGTAAATTTTCCACGTCGTTTGTTCTTGATTGCGACACGCAGCAGATCCGATGTTTCCGATCCGATCCAATATCGGAAACGATAGATAGCCTCTACAGGTTTAGTAAATTCGATCAGTAATGGCGCCTGACGATCGCAAAAAAATCAACAACGCCTTTCCGGTGGAAATGACGGCCTTTGCTTTCTTTGGGGGTGGTGAATTTGAATGTTTCCACTGTAAGCTTTGCCATCCTATTTCCGGCTCGTAGTAGTGGCACCATGATTCTTCCGCGGTCACAATTGCGGACATTTTGATACTGACTCAGATGAATCAAGGCAGCGCCGAACCTGTCTGTCTTCTGGCAGTGGTTCAATATTTTGGGCATCCATTGTGCACACAAGAACCGATAACGGAGATGTTCATTAATTATGGTGTGAACCGAACTGTGACGGAAATTCACACGCTCTACCAGTTCATCGATGCCTATCCTCCGTTCCTGTCTAATCAGCTCATCAACCTTTGAAATAGTGTGGTGTTGGGGGTGATTGCACGGTGGCTTTTGCTCGGTCTTGCATCGTCCTTGCAACTTTCACGTCCTTCTTTGAACAGTTTGCTCCAACGCTTCCCAAGGGCCAATGAAATGCCATGTTCAACCTACACGTCAGCGATACGGCGACTAATTTCTTTTTGGGAAACACCTTCAGCTGTCAAAATCCTCCCGACACCACGCTGCTCAACTTTTGGAGCGTCCATTATGTCACGCAACCATGTTCAACCCATTGTATGAGAGCATTAAAGAACCTTTACCCTCACATCTGCGTGTCACTACTGTAAATGAGATATCTGTGCGCTACGCGCATGCCTCGCAAATAATGAACCGAACCATTATTGCCCGGGGTGGGTTGGTTCACTTTCATTTGACTCGCCCTCGTACATCAAAAATGCGAAGGTACAAGGGAATATGCAAATGCGAAGATACACCTTATTAAAGGGCAAAAAAGCATCACAGGAAACAAAGTTCACTGCACGTATACACAAAACCACCCAACAAGGTATTTAAATATACGTATAAGTCTTCAATAAATCTACGTGTCTAAGAAAAATCATTGTATATAATGCGTCAAATGCAAATAAACATGTCGCGCAAACACAAATTCACAGATCACAGAATCCTAGGCCCCCTTCCCTCCACTTCCCCCGATGCATCGTGCATCACGCTTTTCTCCCTTGCGCACACAACACTGAGCCACCATCGTCGGCTCACCCCTCACCCCGCCCCCTACGTTTTCACTCGCGCATACAGAATGCGTCGCGTGGTGACAATGTTATCGCCCTTGGACTTCATACGAAACATGACGGCGACGGCAGAAATCTGCCTGAAGTGCCCATAAAATTGCTATTGCAATAATATAATAAGAGTATGCGGCAACTGAAGCCTCACGTGGCCTATTACTTTCCGCAAAAGAAGTAACAAAATCGAACTTTCACCATGCGAGAATTAGCTGTGCCGCCATAATGTCTTTCTTTCTTTTGTGGAGCGGGGCACCAAAATAAAAAAAACAACGAAAAGTAAAGCATGTTGGCCACAACCGATTGCCTACTTTGGGCACTTAATGTGGCTAACGAATGAATATAGAAGAAAACGTAGAACGCTCAGTCCACAGAGAACCATACGCATACCACTCGGTATCTTATATATACACTGCCGAGACAAAACTTTCTGGAGAAGTTGCACTCAAGCGAACGCGTTGCAATCCAGCAAGTCCCAACGGTGATGGTGCCAAACGACCATTGTTTCTTTCTCTCGTCTGCTAGCCAGAAAGCGTCCAAAACTCTGTCAGTCGAAAATACTCTGCGCCAGAGAAAAACGAACGCGCAGCGAAGTGCGCTGCGCGGTGGCCGGGGCAAGACAAGAAAAATGCATGTGCTCTGGGTGGCTTTGGCAGCCCGCTGGTAGCGACAACAAAAAAGTTGAAGAGGCTCAATGTGGAAAAGTAGTCAAAGTAGCAAAATAAAGAAGAACGTAGTTACCATTGCTGGATTTTGTGTCTTGATATGGATGCTTTGGCGGAGGTGAAAAAAAGGTTGATATTTTTTTTCTGTGACATGACGGCACTAATGAACCACCACAACACTTCGTCTGACCGGACCTCGCTGCGCGCTTTGTCAACTTCTCTGATAGTGTGTTGATTTGGCTTGTCTCGTTGTATGGTCCGATGTACTACTTTTGAAAAGTGAATGCACCTTCGACGTCAAATGTTTATAACAACATTAAACCCACAAAGTTCTGGAATTGAAAATCTAAAGCCCGATTTTGGAAATATCATTGCACCTTACGCATCAAAAGTTTACGAGACCTTTATACGAATAAAGTTTCGGAATTGAAATCTATGCGCTCCGCAGATTCCGCAGCCTCCGCGAGATGCCGCGACGAGACCGCTCGCCATCAAGATGGTCTTAGAATCTTCGTGCGCGGATGGGGCTCCTTGCGTTATCTGAGTCCTGGTGCATGGGCGTTGCTGCGAAATCGAGCCCGAATTCGCAATGTTTGCGCTGAAATGTACTTTCGAGCTTGAAAAAGACATTCTAGACAAAATACAGAATGACTTCCAGCGTCGGGGGTTGTTTTGGTCGGCGGTGTATGACAGCACGAAAAAATTTCGGGAAGGGCTGAAGCCCCATAAGCCACCCCCCCCCCCCCCCTCTTTCCTGGCTACGCCCCTGCTCGCCATGCTTTTGTTTTCTCGGTACTTGTTCCACCTAAGGAGCACATCTTCGTGTAATTCCAACATTTATTGTTTAATAATTACTTGGTCACTCAAGGCGCATATAATGTCCCCGCAAATACAACGGCGACGTCTAAATAGATGAGACATGATTCCCCTTTAAGACCTGATAGCACGGTGTCCATCATCTTTGAAAGGACGCGGGAGCTGAGGAAACCTGAAGGGCAGGTCTTAAATTCATACTGGCCGTCAGGAGTTACGAAAGCAGTCATTTCGTGATCGTTCATCAATTTCTATCTGCACTATCCACTGCATAAATACATTGAGGAGAAGTATTGGGCATGACGAAGAGGGTCTAGAGAGTCACCTATGCGGAGAAGAGGGTATACATCTTTTTTTTTCGTCCCCCTATTCAGTTTGCGGTAATCCACAGAAAAGCGAAGAGTGCCGTCCTTCTTGGCAAGTACAACAGGTGACGCCCATGGGCTGATTGAGGGTTCAATTACATCGTCATCTAGCATTTGCTTCACTTGACAACGAATCGCCTCTTGCTTGTTTTGTGACGCGCGGTAGGCGTGCTGGGGCGCGGGTCGTTCGGTCGGGTCTGTTATAACACGGTGCTTTGCGATGGGCGTCTGTGCTACTTTTGGGATACAAAACATCCACTGAACATGCATAAAATACTTCGTATTAGCTTTTTCTGTGTGTTTGAGAGCTCTGCATTTGCATCGACTGTTCTGACGACCACGGCGTCACTCTTGACGGTTGCAGAAATCTCAGCAAGCGTTGGGCCTATTGCATCCCTGAAATCTTCAAAGTGAGCAATGACCGTTCGCTCAGTCAGGTGTCGGTACTCGCCGCTGAAGTTCGTCACTAAAAGCTCAGTCATTCGGCGGTTCAGTTGAATAATGCTGCGAACGGCAAAGACTTACCGAACCAAGAGCACCAACGGGTTTCCTTCAGCGATTCCGCTACTATTATGGTCGCAGTCGCTTTCAACAGTTATGAACATGCTAGTTCGTGGAGGGAGTGTCACAGTGCCATCAACAACACGCAGTGCTGTCTTTCGCGTGTTACTATTTTGCAGTAGCCGGGCCTAGTTATCGGAAAATTTTTTAATCAGCACTCGAAGACTGATAACAGCACCGAGCTCGCGAAGAAAATTCATCCCAAGGATGACTTTCCCTGGACACTCGTGCAACAAGATAAAAAAAGCAACGCACGTTGACTGACGCATTTAGAGCCTGACAGTGCATTTCGCAATCGGCGTGAAGAGATGACCAGCTGCTGTGCGAAGGCTTGGTCCGTGCCGTGGCGTCGTGACTTTTCTTAGTTCAGAATATAGTTCGGCACTCATAACAGAATAATCGGCGCCAGTGTCCACGAGGGTAGTCACCGGGTAGCTGTCGACTTGAACCGTCAGAATAGGCGAGGAGGCGGTGTCGCCCTTCATACTAAAAGTAACTGTGATTATGAAATGGTGCCAGAATTTCGATTCCTAAGTCATGACTACAAAATGCTAACTGCCAAAAGCATCAAGAAGGTGTTGTCAGTAATATACCGCCCTCCTAATGGCAGTACCGAGAATTTTTTAGGTTGTTTTAGTGAACTTTTTGAATTCTGCTTAGTCGAAAATGTTCATTCTGTCTGTAGCGGTGATTTCGGCATAAATATTTTGAAGGTCAATAAGTATATACACGATATAAACAGCCTACTACTTTCATTTGACACTAGTAATCTGATTACTACACCGACCAGGGTTACTACTTCCACTTCATCTGCCCTTGACCTTCTCATTACAAATATAGATACACTGGTATGTACTACGGGTACAATTTCCCATGATATTAGTGATCATTGTCTAGTTTTGTAGTGTATTTTATGAGTAACAAAAACACAACGAATTACTTATCAACACAATTCCAATGACGCACTGGATTTATTTAGTCAGGCTGTAATCAGGAACAGGCCTTGAGTGCGGCCTGATCCCGGTGACCAGAACCGGTAACGCACTGCCTCGCCAGAGCAAAATTGGCCGCCCTGGTGCAGTACTTGGCCACAACCTCCTATATGAATACAACAATCAAACCCCGGCCCTCACTCTCCAGCAGCCGCGAAGCAAATGACAACGGCGGCGGTCAGATCTGTGACGCAGCAGAGGCTGCTAACAATCCCTGGCTCCGGACAGGCCGCCATTGGAATCTGAACCTGGCAACGTTTACCGTTAGATCGATATCTAGCAATGCGAGTCTAGCAGTGTTTTTGGAGGAATTAGAGGGTAGTAAACGGGATACAATAGGGCTTAGTGAGGTTAGGAGGACAAAAGATGCATATACAGTGCTAAAAAGCGGGCACGTCCTGTGCTACAGGGGCTTAGCGGAGAGACGAGAACTAGGAGTAGGATTCCTGATTAATAAGGATATAGCTGGTAATATACAGGAATTGTATAGCATTAATGAGAGGGTGGCAGGTCTTGTTGTGAAACTTAATAAGAGGTACAAATTGAAGGTCGTACAGGTCTACGCTCATACATCCACTCATGATGACCAGGAAGTCGAAATCTTCTATGAAGACGTGGATTCGGCGATGGGTAATGTCAAAACAAAATACACTATACTGATGGGCGACCTCAATGGCAAGGTAGGCAAGAAGCAGGCTGGAAACAAGTCAGTGGCGGAATATGGCATAGGCTCTAGGAATAGCAGGGGGAGTTATTAGTAGAGTTTGCAGAAAATAATTATAAGCGGATATGAATACTTTCTTCCGCAAGCGGGATAGCCGACAGTGGACGTGGAGGAGCCCGAATGGCGAGACTAGAAATGAAATAGACTTCATGCTCTGCGCTAATCCTGGCATCATACAAGATGTGGACGTACTTGGCAAGATGCGCTGATTTGACAATACGATGGTAAGAACTCGAATTAGCGTAAACTTGAGGAGGGAACGGAAGAAACTGGTACATAAGAAGCCAATCAATGAGTAATCGGTAAGAGGCAAACTAGAGAAATTCCGGATCAAGCTACAGAACAGGTATTCGGTATTAACTCAGGAAGACGACCTTAGTGTTGAAGCAATAAATGACAATCTTATGGGCATCATTAAGGAGTGTGCAATAGAAGTCGGTGGTAACTCCGTTAGACAGGATACCAGTAGGGTATCGCAGGAGACGAAAAATCTGATAAAGAAACGCCAATGAATGAAAGCATCTAACCCTACAGCTAGAATAGAACTGGCAGAACAGTTAATCAACAAGCTTAAGACAGCTGATATAACGAAGTATAATATGGATAGAATTGAACATGCTCTCAGGAACGGAGGAAGCCCAAAAGCAGCGAAGAAGAAACTAGCAATAGGCAAGAATAGATGTGTGCGCTAAGAGACAAAGCCGGCAATATCATTACTAATATGGATGAGATAGTTCAAGTGGCAGAGGAGTTCTATAGAGATTTATACAGTACCAGTGGCGCCCACGACGATAATGTGAGTGCGAATAGTCTAGAGGAACTTGAAATCCCACAAGTAACGCCGGAAGGAGTAAAGAACGCCTTGGGAGCTATGCAAAGGGGGAAGGCAGCGGGGGAGGATCAGGTAACAGCAGATTTGTTGAAGAATGATGGGCACATTGTTCTAGAAAAACTGGCCACCCTATATACGCAATGCCTCATGACCTCGAGCGTACCGGAATCTTGAAAGAACGCTAACATAATCCTAATCCATAAGAAAGGGGACGCCAAAGACTTGAAAATTATAGACCGATCAACTTACTGTCCGGTGCCTATAAAGCACTTACTAAGCTAATCGCAAATAGAATCAGGAACACCTTAGACTTCTGTCAACCAAAGGACCAGGCAGGATTCCGCAAAGGCTACTCAACAATAGACCATATTCACACTGTCAATCAGGTGATAGAGAAATCTGCTGAATATAACCAGCCCTTATATATAGCTTTCATTGATTACGAGAAAGCATTTGATTCGGTCGAAACCTCAGCAGTCATGGAGGCACTACGGAATCAGGGTGTAGACGAGCCATATGTAAAAATACTGAAAGATATCTATAGCGGCTCCACAGCCACCGTAGTCCTCCATAAAGAAAGCAACAAAATCCCAATAAAGGAAGGAGTCAGGCAGGGAGATACGATCTCTCCAATGCTGTTCACAGCGTGTTTACAGGAGGTATTCAGAGACCTGGAGTGGGAAGAATTGGGGAAAAGAGTTAATGGAGAATACCTTAGTAGCTTTAGATTCGCTGATGATATTGCCTTGCTGAGTAACTCAGGGGACCAATTGCTATTCATGCTCACTGACCTGGAGAGGCAAAGCAGAAGGGTGGGTCTAAAAACTAATCTGTAGAAAACTAAAGTAATGTTTAACAGTCTCGGAAGAGAACAGCTGTTTACGATAGGTAGCGAGGCACTGGAAGTGGTAAGGGAATACATCTATTTAGGGCACGTAGTGACCATGGATCCGGATCATGAGACTGAAGTAATCAGAAGAATAAGAATGGGCTGGGTGCATTTGCCAGGCATTCTCAAATCATGAACAGCAGGTTACCACTATTCCTCAAGAGAAAAGTATATAACATCAGTGTCTTACCAGTATTCACGTATGGGGCAGAAACCTGGAGGCTGACGAAAAGGGTTCTGCTTAAATTGAGGACGACGCAACGAGCTATGGAAAGAAGAATTATGGGTATAACGTTAAGGGTTAGGAAAAGAGCAGATTGGGTGAGGGAACAAACGCGAGTTAATGACATCTTAGTTGAAATCTAGACAAAGAAATGGGCATGGGCAGGACATGTAATGAGGAGGGAAGATAACCGATGCTCATTGAGGGTTACGGACTGGATTCCAAGGGAAGGGAAGCATAGCAGGGGGCAGCAGAAAGTTAGTTGGCGGATGAGATTGAGAAGTTTGCGGGGACAACATTGCCACAATTAGTACATGACCGGGGTAGTTGGAGAAGTATGGGAGATGAATTTGCCCTGCAGTGGGCGTAACCAGACTGATGATGATGATGAATCACGCACGACTGGAATTTCGTGTTAAGAAAAAAGAACGTAAACAAAGCATATAACTTGAGTTTCTTGAAGCTCTTGTGCGCATTTACATTGCGCATTTTCCATTCAGAAAGGCCAGACGTTCAACAATGATACGAAAACCGTGGATCACCAACGAGCATGTGAAGCTGATAAAGAGCAAAAACTGCCGTTATCATACTTTCCTGCACTCGAGATCAGAAATTAAACTTAAAGGGACACTAAAGGTTCATATTAAGTCAACGAGGACGGTTGAAATACCATCCCAAAAACCATGAAACGCTTGTTTCATGTGATGAAGGGACTTTTTTTTTGGAGAACATGCGTTCTGAAGCGTCCACGTACATCTAGCGCAGTTCAAATCGCCCGCCCTCCGATCGAGGAGTGGTGATGTCATATCTCATACCGACGTTGCGCCGTCGGCGAGTAAAACGGCGCCCGCAGACGGCGCTAGGGCTTTGCTGCGCAAAACGCAAACGCAGGGCCAGAAACAGAGCCAAGACAGAGCCGACAGCAGCGTGAAAGCGGAACTATGGTGGATAGCGAAAGCGCGCGACGATGAGCTAGTTCTTTATTTTATGACGCCCCAACTTTGACGCTCCTTGCAATGGACGTCCCTGACAACGACACATTGTCTCGCGATGCTGGGCTCGAAGCGATTTAAGCACTTTTGAACGTGACCTGCTGCTGAGGGCTCGCGCTGCCGGCGTCGTTGCGTACTACTACGACGCCAACTGTATGCCATGGCTGTACATATTCGCACATTTGTAGCTTTTCCTTAGTGAAGACCAAATGCGGCACTAACCGCCCCGTCTTTGACTTGCAGCTGTTCTTGCGCTTCGGAGAATGCAATCTAGACCGACGGAACAGCGCTACGGGAAAGCATTGCATCGAAAGGCACTCCACGCGACTTCAGTAAGTCGGCGTTGAACTCGTAATCCTCTGGATGAAAGTGCAGCGAGCACACTATGCGATTTTTCTGCTCTTTGCCAACGCGCTGTGACAGAGGTACGGCACTTAACCACTTCGAACGGAGAGGTTCGCTCGTTGGCGCACAGTGATACGTAACGTTGGATTCGCCGCTGCAACTGCCCTTGGCCAAGTTCCGCAGACGGTTCGCACCTCCCATGACATCACATGGACATGGAATTCTCGCTGCTTGTTTCAAATGCAAGTTTCGTGAGCCAGCAGAACCAGCACAGCACGACGCGATAACGAAACAACTGAAACTCCAAAGTGCGCGCGCCGCATAGTCGAACGAAAACGAAACCTTTCGTCCACCCATATTACTGAACGGTAACGTGAAAATGCTTTTTCTTAGAATCAAATAGAAGTAGACAAGTAGCATTTTCGTGCGTCTGATAACCTAATGAAATGATCTTTTTAATACGAGTAGTTGAGTACTAGTGACATAAATTATGATGAGGAGTGCCTTCGTCATCGGGATGGTACCAGAATGTCGCTGGGGGGTCTCAAATTGTGTCATGCATTTACCTCAATTTCTCGTTTACTGAAGCTCTGTTCTCGATTATATTGACGCCTTAGACGTTCTATAGCATTGCTTTATCACTTTGACTTGACTTCATACTAACTTTTAGTGTCCCTTTAAACTTCAGGGATTTAAGGGAAAAAGAAATAGATTGAATAAAATACTAAGGTAAGCGAAAATACATTACTATCAACGTGTTTCTTCTGAAATTAACAAGAAGCGCCCAGATGCGGGTTGGAATGTAATAAATAACGTCTTAGGTCGCGAAACTCAAAGCAAAATGCCCAAATCGATAACTGATAATAATCATGAACTTAGCGGCAGAGTGCTGGCTGACCAATTTATTAGTCATTTTGTGAACGCAGGCGTAGCGCAGAGCCATGACGCCCGAGTTGCTTATTCACTGAATAATAGTATTGATAATAATATATTTATTGAACCAACAAATGAACATGAGGTGTTTACAACAATAATGAATTTAAATAACAACATAGCATTAGATATCGATTATATACAAATCAAGCCAATAAAATACGTTATGGCACACTTGCCCTTCACTCCTGCATTGGTTCACATATTCAGTTTAGCAATAGAGTCGGCTACTTTCCCAGATCGTATGAAACGAGCTAGAATATCGGTGTTATTCAAACACGGTGATGTAAATAAAGCCTCCAATTACCGGCCAATATCTGTCATCATCATCATCATCATTATCCTGTTTTATGTCCACTGCAGGACGAAGGCCTCTCCCTGTGATCTCCATCACCCCTGTCCTGCGCCAACCAATTCCAACTAGCGCCCGCGAATTTCCTAATTTCATCGCTCCACTTAGTCTTTTGTCTTCCTCGATTGCGTTTTTCTTCTCTTGGTACCCATTTTGTAAACCTAATGGTCCAGCGGTTATCTAACCGGCGCATTGCATAACCTTCTCAGCTCCATTTTTTCCTCTTGATGTCAATTAGAATATAGTCTATACCCATTTGCGCTCTGATCCGAATTGTTCTCTTTCTGTCTCTTAACGTTATGCCTAGCAATATTCGTTCCATCGCTCTTTGCACGGTCCTTAACTTGTTCTCAAGCTTCTTTGCGAGTCTCCAAGTCTCTACCCCATATGTCTGCACTGGTGAAAAACACTTATTGTACACTTTCCTTTTCAATGATAATGGTAAGGGCGTCCAGTCAAGAGCTGGCAATGTCTGCCGTATACGATCCAACCCATTTTTATTCTCCTGTGAATTTCGTTCTCATGATCAAGGTTCCCTGTGATTAACTGACCTAGGCAAACGTACTCTTACACCGACTTTTGAGGCCGACTGGTGGTCTTGAACTCTAGTTCCTCTGCCTGGCTATTTATCATTATCTTTGTCTTCTGCATATTAGTCTTCAATCCCACTCTTACACTTTCTCTGTTAAGGTCGCCAATCGTGTGTTGTAACTCGTCTACATTGTAGCTGAATAGAACAATGTCTTCGGCAAACCGAAGGTTGCTGAGATATGCGCCGTCGATCCTTACTGCTACGCCTTCCCAGTTTAATAGCTTGAACCCTTCTTCTAAGCATGCAGCGAATAGCATTAGAAGAGATTGTGTCTCCCTGTCTGACCCCTTTCTTTATACGTATCTTCCTGCTTGTAGTATGTAGAATTGAGGTAGCTGGAGAACCTCTAAAATGCCTTTTCATAATACATGAAAGCCATATAGAGAGGCTTATTGTACTCTGCGGATTTCTCGATAACCTGATTTATGACATGGATGTGACCCATTGTAGAGAATCCCTTCCTGAAGCCAGCCTGTTCGCTCGGTTGACTAAAGTCCACTGTTGCCCTTATTCTTTTGGAGATTATTTTGGTAATTATTTTATATAATACTGGGAGTAAGCTAATGGGCCTATAATTTTGCGATTCTTCTACGTCTCCCTTTTGGTGGATTAGTATAATGTTTGCATTCTTCCAGTTCTCTGGGACCCTTGCAGTCGAAAGACACTTCGTATGAAGAGCCGCCAGTTTTCCAAGCATTATGTCTACTCCATCTTTGATTAAATCGGCTGTTATTTCATCTTCTCCTGCCGCTCTTCCTCGTTTCATATCTTGCAGGGCCCTGCTGACTTCACCGCTAGTTATAGGAGGAGTTTTTGTATCCTGTTCATTACTGTTTGTAATTGAGGTTTCCTGACTCCTCTGGGTACTGTACAGGTCAGAATAGAATTCTTCCGCGGCGTTTATTATGCCTTCGAAATTGCTGATGATATTACTCTGCTTATCTTTCAGTGCATACATCGTGGTTTTTCCTATGCCAAATTTCCTTCTCACTGATTTCAGGCTGCGTCAATTTTTTACGACTTCTTCAGTCCTTCTCTCGTTATAGTTTCGAATATCACTTATCTTCGCCTTCTTGATCAGTTTTTACAGTACCACGAATTCTATCTTATCTCTTGAGTTGGGCACTTTCACTCTTTGTCATTTTTTATGAGGTCCTTTGTTACTTGGGAGAGCTTGCCTACTGGTTGCCTTGGTGTCATGCCTCCCACTTCCACTGCTGCTTCTGAGGCCAGCCTCGTTACGGTTTCATTCAGTACCCGTATGTCATAATCATCATCTCTCTGTTATAAGGCTGCATATTTGTTAGCAAGTACCAGCCTATATTTGTCGGCGTTTGCCCTTACTACCTCTAAGTTGGCCTGTTTTTTCTTGAATGATTTTACTCTTTCTCTGTTGAGGTGAATCCTTGCCCTCACTAACCTATGATCACTGCACTTTACCCTCCTATCACTTCTACATCCTGCACTATGCTGGGATCAGCAGAACATATGAAGTCAATATCATTTCTTGTTATAACTGTACTACTAATTTTTTCCAAAACACTAGAAAAAATTATTTCTACATGCCTAACAAAATTTGTAGACAACCATGACGTTCTAACAAATTCGTAATTTGGCTTTCGAAAGTGAAGATCTAGGAGACAGCTCTTTTATCCTTGAAAGAAAATATTGTGTTAGCTATGACGATGGGAATTTCGCCCTCGGCATTTTCATTGATTTCAGCAAGGCATTTGATTGCCTCAGTCATAACATTCCTATATCTGAACTTTCTATGTATGGAGTTCGCGGCGGTCCCGTCCCCTTGATGAAGTCATACTCAAAAATAGGACTCAATGTGTACGTATCGATAACGTCCAATCTTCTTTCTTGTCAATTAAAACGGGGTGCCACAACCAAGTGTATTGACGTTAGGATGGATAGTTGCGCGTGTTGGTTAAGCATGATCTGAAGGCGCCCTGTGTGTGTCTGTGTTTCTTCTTTGTCCTCCGTCGTTTTAGCGCCTTCGCTTCAGATCAAGTGTATTGGGTCCACTATTGCTTAACGTATACGTTAATGCCTTAGTAAATATTGATGCTACCGTTGATTTCTTTCTATTAGCAGATGATAGCACTTTAGCCTTTACTGGAAAAGATGCGAACGAAGTAATTATTAGGTGTAATGCACTGCTACGTAATCTGCCTGAGTGGTCACAGTTAAATGGAATCAGAATTAATCCCGCTAAGACGAAAGCTGTTCTTTTTAGAGCAAGAACTAAAATTTTTGAACTGAAACATTCAATAACTTATTTAGATAAAGATATTGAGCTAGTTAACGACCATGAAATACTTGGTATAACTCTTTTCTGTCATCTAAACTGCGATGCTCATTTTAATCAATTTCGCAGTAAATATTATGCAGTAGCCGGGGTGCTGTCGCTGTAGAGCTTTCATGCCGGTAAAAACCACGTTGCAAATTTATCATGCATTGTTTACATCTCAATTTAGTTAGTGTAGATTATTATGGGGGACTAAAACACAAACAAACCTGAATAAAATAATTACATTAAAAAAGGCTCTCCTCCGGCCTATTGCCAGTACCAATCCCCTATCGACGACAAAACATTTGTCAGAGAAATACTAAGTTATATGGGTAGACAACTATTGCGAATATTGCGTTTTAGACATCTTTTATTTTGCAAAAGAAGAGTTAAAGAATTGGCTTGCAGCCATAGCGGCCTTGCAGCGCCATAAAATACCAGTACATCTAAGAAACCCTGATCCTTAGTATGTACCACATTTTCGCACTGAATACAAATTGCAATCTATTAAACGCAATTTACCAAAAATCCTTAATAAAAACGCTGACACTGTTAATTTTTCTCGCAGGGAATTGAAGATGTGTCTTGTTCACATGTAAACATATATATTTCATGTATAAGGATTCTAATTGTGTCGGGCGCTTTGAGGATTTTTTTCTTAAACTTATCAAATATCTTTGAATGTTACGTGTTTCTGTATCGCAAGAAAATTATCCTGTCAATAGGCTTATATTTGTAACTGTTACAATTGTTTTGTGCGGGTTGAACTGCTTTTGAACTGTTTGATGTTATAATGTACTCTCTGTTATCACCCTGACATGTACAACAGCGCCTCTTGGGTCCAGTCAAACTGCTTATGACAGCTTTTAGCCCAGGAGGACGTTTGTAGTGTATACTAGAAGACCTAATAAAGTTGAAGTTGGAGTTGAATGTGACTGTCTCTGGAAACATTTTTGTAGTCGACGGCATGCGGCGGTGAAAGGGTATCTTTGGGGGTCGGCTAGCGTATCGGGGGAGGAGGATGTTTTATAGATCCGTCAGCAGCGGCCCCACTCCAGGAGGACCCTGCTCCTAGTTTCCACGGTCTGGGCTTGGGGATTTAACGGATTTGCCCCTAACGCCATGAGCGAAGGGCAAGTGTTAGCCAGGCGACGTAGAGCGTCGAGGAGATGGAGAGCGCGACTGGCGCCGCGGAAGAGTCGGGAACTGCTGGCTCACCAAGTACTCCACAATAGCTCGGGGAACGCTCACCATCACGGGGTCGACGTGCGTCTGGGCGAAACCCAGGAAGGCCTATCTGGCGGTATGTGCACTTTCGGTATAGGTGACCTGCTTCACCACAATGGTTGCTGAGTGGTAGACTGTCTGGAGTGCGCCAAACACTGGCTTTCCGCCCGTTTAGACTTGGGCTTGCGGAAGGTTGAGGACTTGAAAAGTACTGAGAGCTCGAGAAGTGCTGTGTCGGCTGTTGCGTGGGTGGGCGGGACAGATAGCCGACTGCTGGAATAGGAGATCTTAAAGCTTCAGCATACGTCAGGAGAGGGGCTGCGACTGGCGACGCAACCAGCGGCTGTACCAGCTGCCTGACATCTTCGCGAACCATATCACTTAAAGCACTCAAGTGGGATTGAGAAGACATTGCATGAACTTCTTGCCAGCTCTTCGCATACAATACAGCGCACGAGCTCCTTTAGGGTCGTCAAATCAGGGGTGGCCATGGACGACGAGAGAGATGTGAAGTTGCTTGGGCGCTTGTACGGCGGCGACCGTAACCGCAACGCTCCATCGTTGCTGTTTCGTTGAAGAATTCAGCTACGTTACCTTGTGGGCTACGTTCTAGACCTGCCTATAACTGCTATTTCATGCCCCGCATCAACAAGAGTGCTTTTTTCTGTCATTTCGGGGTCAGCGCGCCGGAACAGCTGCGACATGTCCTCAACGAACATGGCGACATTCTCACTTGGTCTTTAATCCCAGGCATTGAGAGTACGTTCTGCTTGTTCCTTCCGATCTGACATTCCGTAGGTATTGCGCAGCTGGCCACAATATTCTTGCCAGGTCGCCAAACTAGCTTTATGTTTTTCTAACCAGATGCGTGTCGACTCCTCGAGGGCGAAGTAGACAAACCGTAGCTACCGGTGGTAATCCCATTCATTGACGCAGACAACTCGATTGTAGTTGTCCATCCAGTCCTCAGAATCCTCGAACGCCTCACCGTGAAACGACTTTGGGATTTGCGGCGTATTGAAAGTCCATGGAACAGGTGGAGTTGTGGTCTCTCCAGCCTGGCTACTCGTTGAACTGGTTGTCATGGTTGTAAACTTTACTGAGAGGGGGTCCAGTTCTGGTAGTAGTCCTAGCTGTTGCTGGCTGCGCCAATGGTCAGCTTTGAAGGCGTCGCGATCGCAGTTGGGAGCTTCCTGTTGGTCGCAGTGCACGAAACAGTTTAGCCAAGACCTCCACGTTACTACGTATATGACAAAAACTCTTAAGTTTCCTCTGAGAGAAGCATACAGTTCCCCTCCGATATTTTCATCGTCGTCGAACTCAGCTGCTACACAGCCAACTACACAGCCAACTACCCACCACACAGCCAACTTTTATGCTCGTGGCAATACGTTGTTTGATGGGTTTTAATGTCCCAAAGGCGTGCAGGGCGTGCAGGGCGTGCAGGGCGTGCAGGGCGTGCAGGGCGTGCAGTGGTGGCGTAGAGGTAGAACAGCCGCCTCGCGTGCAAGAGGTCCGTGCTTCGAATCCCGGTGCCGGCAATTTTCCACCGGATTATAAAAAAAAACCGCGTGTTGATAAAATTGCATAAACAGGTCTGGAGTGTGGCCTGATCCCGGTGACCAGAACCGGTAACGCACTCCCTCACCAGAGCAGGATTGGCCACCCTGGTGCA
Source organism: Dermacentor albipictus (assembly GCF_038994185.2). NCBI lineage: Eukaryota > Metazoa > Arthropoda > Arachnida > Ixodida > Ixodidae > Dermacentor > Dermacentor albipictus. The sequence continues at coordinate 994,724 of NW_027225568.1, forward strand.
GTACTTGGCCAAAACCTCCTATATGAACAACACAATCAAACCCCGGCTCTCAGTCCCCAGCAGCTGCGAAGCAATTGACCACGGCGGCGGACAGACCTGCGACGCTGCAGAGGGTGCTAAAAATCACTGGCTCCGGACAGGCCGCCATTGGAATATGAACCTGGCAACGTTTAACGCTAGAAGGTTATCTAGTGAGGCGAGTCTAGCAGTGCTATTGGAGGAATTAGAGGGCAGTAAATGGGATATAATAGGGCTCAGCGAAGTTAGGAGGCCAAAAGAAGCATATACAGTGCTAAAAAGCGGGCACGTCCTGTGCTACCGGGGCTTAGAGGAGAGAAGGGAACTAGGCGTCGGATTCCTGATTAATAAGAATATAGCTGGTAACATACAGGAATTCTATAGCATTAACGAGAGGGTGGCAGGTCTCGTTGTGAAACTTAATAAGAGGTACAAAATGAAGATTGTACAGGTCTACGCCCCTGCATCCAGTCATGATGACCAGGAAGTCGAAAGCTTCTATGAAGACGTGGAATCTGCGATGGGTAGAGTGAAAACTAAATACACCATACTAATGGGTGACTTTAATGCCAAGGTAGGCAAAAAGCAGGCTGGAGACGAGGCAGTGGGGGAATATGGCATAGGCACTAGGAATATCAGGGGGGAGTTATTAGTAGAGTTTGCAGAACAGAATAATATGAGGATAATGAATACGTTCTTCCGCAAGCGGGATAGCCGAAAGTGGACGTGGAGGGGCCCGAACGGCGAGACTAGAAATGAAATAGACCTCATACTCTGCGTTAACCCTGGCATCATAAAAGATGTAGACGTGCTCGGCAAGGTGCGCTGCAGTGACCACAGGATGGTAAGAACTCGAATTAGCCTAGACCTGAGAAGGGAACGGAAGAAACTGGTACATAAGAAGCCAATCAATGAGTTAGCGGTAAGAGGGAAAATAGAGCAATTCCAGATCAAGTTACAGAACAGGTATTCGGCTTTAACTCAGGAAGAGGACCTTAGTGTTGAAGCAATGAACGACAATCTTGTGGACATCATTAAGGAGTGTGCAATGGAAGTCGGTGGTAACTCCGTTAGGCAGGATACCAGTAAACTATCGCAGGTGACGAAAGATCTGATCAAGAAATGCCAATGTATGAAAGCCTCTAACCCTACAGCTAGAATCGAACTGGCAGAACTTTCGAAGTTAATTAACAAGCGTAAGACAGCTGACATAAGGAAGTATAATATGGATAGAATTGAACATGCTCTCAGGAACGGAGGAAGCCTAAAAACAGTGAAGAAGAAACTAGGAATTGGCAAGAATCAGATGTATGCGTTAAGAGACAAAGCCGGCAATATCATTACTAATATGGATGAGATAGTACAAGTGGCTGAGGAGTTCTATAGAGATTTATACAGTACCAGTGCCACCCACGACGATAACGGAAGAGAAAATAGTCTAGAGGAATTCGAAATCCCACAGGTAACGCCGGAAGAAGTAAAGAAAGCCTTGGGAGATATGCAAAGGGGGAAGGCAGCTGGGGAGGATCAGGTAACAGCGGATTTGTTGAAGGATGGTGGGCAGATTTTTCTAGAGAAACTGGCCACCCTGTATACGCAATGCCTCATGACTTCGAGCGTACCGGAATCTTGGAAAAACGCTAACATAATCCTAATCCATAAGAAAGGGGACGCCAAAGACTTGAAAAATTATAGACCAATCAGCTTACTGTGCGTTGCCTACCAACTATTTACTAAGGTAATCGCAAATAGAATCAGGAACACCTTAGACTTCTGTCAAGCAAAGGACCAGGCAGGATTCCGTAAAGGCTACTCAACAATAGATCATATTCACACTATCAAGCAGGTGATAGAGAAATGTGCGGAATATAACCAACCCTTATATATAGCTTTCATTGATTACGAGAAAGCATTTGAGTCTGTCGAAACCTCAGCAGCCATGGAGGCATTACGGAATCAGGGTGTAGACGAGCCATATGTAAAAATACTGAAAAATATCTATAGCGGCTCCACAGCCACCGTAGTGCTCCATAAAGAAAGCAACAAAATCCCAATAAAGAAAGGCGTCAGGCAAGGAGATACGATCTCTCCAATGCTATTCACAGCGTGTTTACAGGAGGTATTCAGAGACCTGGATTGCGAAGAAATGGGGATAAAAGTTAATGGAGAATACCTTAGTAACTTGCGATTCGCTGATGATATTGCCTTGCTTAGTAACTCAGGGGACCAACTGCAATGCATGCTGACTGACCTGGAAAGGCAAAGCAGAAAAGTGGGTCTCAAGATTAATCTGCAGAAAACTAAAGTAATGTTTAACAGTCTCGGAAGAGAACAGCAGTTTACAATAGGCAGCGAGGCACTGGAAGTCGTAAGGGAATACATCTGCTTAGGGCAGGTAGTGACTGCGGATCCGGATCATGAGACAGAAATAATCAGAAGAATAAGAATGGGCTGGGGTGCGTTTGGCAGGCATTCTCAGATCATGAACAGCAGGTTGCTATTATCCCTCAAGAGAAAAATGTATAATAGCTGTGTCTTACCAGTACTCACCTACGGGGCAGAAACCTGGAGGCTTACGAAAAGGGTTCTACTCAAATTGAGGACGACGCAACGAGCTATGGAAAGAAGAATGATAGGTGTAACGTTAAGGGATAAGAAAAGAACAGATTGGGTGAGGGAACAAACGCGAGTTAATGACATCTTAGTTGAAATCAAGAAAAAGAAATGGGCATGGGCAGGACATGTAATGAGGAGGGAAGATAACCGATGGTCATTAAGGGTTACGGATTGGATTCCAAGGGAAGGGAAGCGTAGCAGGGGGCGGGAGAAAGTTAGATGGGCGGATGAGATTAAGAAGTTCGCACGGACGGCATGGCCACAATTAGTACATGACTGGGGTTGTTGGAGAAATATGGGAGAGGCCTTTGCACTGCAGTGGGCGTAACCAGGCTGATGATGATGATGATGAATGTCCCAAAGGCAGCATTTGGGGATATGACCGAGGCTGCAGTGGAAAGCTTTGATTATCTGCAGTCCTTTGAATTACACTTCGTGGAGATCGGTTAGTGCCCTACGAGTAATGGCCAGAAAAGGGCACGATGCTCCTCCACTCTACAGCGCATGAAGGCGCGTTGGCAGGGTTTGTCTACTCTCCGACAAGGTGCAGAGACGGCTCCGCAATCATATTGCCAACAAACGCGGGTTCCAAGATACACCACAGTGCAACAGTCACGACTCTCACAGGCAAAGGCTCAGCGCAAGACCGATGGAGTATGTGCGTCCACCGCGCTACGGCTAGCTAGGCGGCGGTCCATCAATCGTGAGGAGTAGAAGTCACGGGAGCAAAGGTCCCATGTAACTGAGTCATCGCAGGCCTATGAGCATCTGCTGCGGCGATGAAGCAGTAAGCTGAAGAGGGCACTTGGGGACCGCAACTCGGGAGGCTGATCAGGGCGTGTCTCTGGGATGTATGCTCATGCGGTGACTTGACGCCGGGAACCAGAATACCAGTTTGTGCTGAAAATTAGCTCCAGTGCCTTGTGCTGAAAATTAGCTCCAGTGCCTCTAGCCCTGTCCTCCAATGTTGCCACAGGGGCAGTGGTTCCCGGAGATTGAACGAAGCACCGGAGTTGGGCCATCAGTCGCGGGAATGCACCTCGATCTCCACAGCCTAAATGTAAGCATATGAGCAACTTTGTATGTTACATGAATAAAAGCATGGACATGAATTAAACCTGCCGAGATGTCCTTGTAGCTGTAGAGTGCCGTAGTCACCAAATCACTGCATAGGTGGGTTTATGTATTGTGCAGCATTCATGTGGTCAGGTATTGTTTCTTCCATAATGCCTTGCTTCCTCTGTTTCAACAAAACATACGCATTATCAAGATCTACACTACAGTTGTTTATCCCTTATTCCAGGTGCGGCAACAGCTGAAGTATTTCACCACGAAGCTGATAACCGTGTCATCTCCTCAGGTTGGTCAGTTTGTGTTTTGGCAACATGTGTCTGTGCAGAATTTTGTGTTACCAGGAGTTGCGAGAACTCGTATGCCTCAGTACATCACACATATTGGTGTCTCCATAAAATAACGGGAAACAGCACCTGGCACCAGGCAAAGCTTGAAAAGGCCAACTGCTACTCGCTTTCGATAAACTGGTTATGAATGAATAGTATATGCTGTTCAAGTAATCTTTGCAGAATTGACATTTATCGAATTTTATTATTAACAGCCTTTACATAACCCCTCTGCTCATGTCACATACCCCTGGCCGTTAGTAGGTAGGACATAAATACTACGTTAAGGCCTCTGAGATTTTCAGCATGCTGTAGGGTCTTATCTCGAGAGGTCATGCCGAAGAGTTGTGCTGGTTCTCAGCATTCTGTGTTGAGCGTCGTTTCCGGTGAGTAATTATGATGTCAGTTTTTCTAGTTCTGGTAAAAAACGTATATTTCCGTATACTTTTCGTGTTGAACCACTCCTACTTCAGATGTAAAATTTGGATGTCGTCCTAAAATTCGTTGTAGTTGGTATTTAAGAAATGGCTTACGGATCTTTCCCTATTAGGAGTATGGAGCTATCCTTTAAGTCTATCAAAATGTTTGTTGCGGCTCAGTACAATAAGAGAATATGAGTTACAAACGTCATCACTTGTTCTTTCGAAAGACAAATTGGCTACTCATCAATCCTGACAAACGAGGATGCTGCAACGTCTGTGCATCATAAATATTGGTTAAGCCAGCACTGACAAGAAAACATTTAAAGCCTGAAGCTCTTTTTCGAGTTTGATTTATTTATTTATTAGTTTATTTATTTATTTATTTATTTATTTATTTATTTATTTATTTATTTATTTATTTATTTATACCTCAAGGGTCGAAAATAGGACATTACATGGGGGGTGGGCATGTAAAAGGTGGGATTGATGATTTGGAAATTAGAAAGATGAGTTGGAACACTCAATGGCAGATCTAAAGCGTGCTGTATCGCGGATGAGTACAATTTGTCTGGGAAGGCCATTCCAGTCCCGGGCAGTTCGGACGAAGAATGACTGCAGGAACGTAGTGGTGCGGGCTTGCGGTGGGATTACGGAGTTCGGACGGTCTGTTCAACGAACACGATGAGCCAGCTGGACCAGCTGGCTGTCACGAGGTACGGAATACAAAACCTGTGATAGAGGCATAGGCGAGAGATGCGACGACGAGAGGCAAGCGGCGATAGCTCTAGTTTAGATTTTAGTGATGAAATGCTAGTGTGATATGAGTAATCTGAAAAAATAAATCGAGCAGCATGGTTTTGAACGCTTTCAAGGGCTTTAGTGAGTTTAGTTTGGTAAGGGTCAAAGATAGCACATGCATAATCGAGTTTTGGTCGCACAAGCGTTTTATAGGTAACTCATTTCACGGGTGGTTGCGCCATGAAGAGATTACGGCGAAGATAACCAAGAATTTTGTTAGCTGAATTAATTATGTGGCTTACGTGATTTGTCCAAGACAAATCTTTGTATAGGTGAATTCCTAAGTACTTGAAGGACTCGGTAGTGGATATAGTGCAGTTGTTCATCTTGTAGGCAGGGGGAATGTAGTTAGGTCGACGATGGAATGAAATATGCACAGTCGTACTAACGTTTAGGGATATGAGCCAAGTAGCACACCAGTCTTGAATATGAAAGAGGTCCTCCTGAAGAGTAGAGAAGTCTGCGACGGTATTGATAGGGCGGTATATGACACAATCATCAGCGAAAAGACGTATTGCAGAGGTTACAGTGAATGGCAGGTCATTAATGTAGATTAAAAATAGGAGTAGCCCGAGAACAGTGCCCTGAGGTACACAAGATAGAACGGAGGAAACGGAAGATGCAAGGTTGTTAGCACATACAAACTGTTTTCGGTTAGTTAAAAAACACTGGATCCAGTTAAGAACAAGTGGGCGGATGTTTAGGCGTGATAATTTTAGTAGAAGGCGAGAATGTGGAACCTTATCGAAAGCCTTTTCGAAATCGAAAAACAGGGCGTCCGTTGGAATGTTAGAGTCGAGGTTTTAATGAATATCATGAATAAATAAAGCTAACTGCGTTTTGCATGAGTGATCTATCCTGGAGCCATGTTGATTAGGGTGAAAGAACTTCACTGAAGTTAGGAAGTTAGCAACATGAGAGTAAATGACATGTTCCATTATTTTGGAGCATACGCTGGTGAGTGAATTGTGGTGGTAGTTACCTGAGGAAGACCGATCACCTTTCTTGAACACTGGAATGACCTTCCCTGTTTTCCAGTCTCTTGGAACAATGCCTGTGTCAAGTGATTGCTGAAAGATGATACAGAGGATCGAACTACAGACATACTTCGTATTTTTAACACTTTGGCATTAATGCCGTCGGTTCCATAGGATGATGAGCACTTCAGGCCACCTATTACCTTAACGATGCCTTCCGGCCTAAAATTAATACCTTCCATTGGTGTAAAATCGAAAAATGGTAAATCTGGTAGTTCATTGGCAGGTTCTTTTGTAAACATTGAACAAAATGCAAGGTTCAAGGCGTCAAGAACATTTGAGTCAGAAATGAGTGAGCCAGAATTATCACATAAAGAAATAGAGCTGTTAGCTTCGGGTTTTATCGTTTTCCGAAAACGCCGCGGGTTAGAGTGTAACATGTTTGGGACGGTAGTAGAAAATAAATTACGTTTTGTGTGTGCTTTTAATGAGTTCTATTCTTCAGTAGCTTTGTTATATTTTTCCTAGGCAGAAGAAGAACCTAAGCATTTGGCTACACGAAATAATTGTTTTTCCTATTGTTTACGCGTTTTAAGGTAGTGTTGAACCAGGGGGAACGCGCTCTTTCATTTATCGTGACAGTTGGAATGTAAAGACCTATTAAACGCAGCATTTCTGTTTTGAAAAGTGCCCAGTTACTCTCAGTCGACCGCTGCTGATACGTAAGGGCAAGTTGCTTATGAAATATAGAAAGTTCACGATTAATGCTTGGATAATCGGCTTTATCATATAGTGTTAGTACTTTCTTTGATATTTTACTTTTGAGTATAATCCAAGGAAACGTGGCATGAATGACGGTGTGATCGCTAAGACCACTGACGTACGTAAGGGAAGGCATCTTATCGGGATGCGACGCTAAGACGAGATCTAGGATATTTGATGAGTGTTGAGTTATTCGCGTAGGTTTAGTAACAAGCTGCGATAGACCGAACAGCAAGCAAATGTTTATAAATTCGCTAGCCATGTTTCTTTGTGTTAGACATGACGCAAGGTTACTCCAATCTATAGTTGGAAAGTTGAAGTCCCCGAGTAACAATATGGGGGTGTTAGGATAAACCGTTGTTAGTTCAAACAACGCTTCGTGAAAAAAAGAAAGAAAGGAGCTATCAGTGCAGGGTGGACGATAGCAACAGCCGATGAGCGTGCGCGGTGAAGTGGCGTGGCAGCACGTCCAAATAATTTCTAGAGGCGTTCTTATATTTACAAAAGAGCACTTAAGTTGGCGATGAGTAGCAATAGCCACACCGCCGCCACGGGTTCCATTGCAGCTGTCTTTGCGAAAAATATCAAATTCTGGTAGATCAGGAAGAATTTCGCAATCAAGTATTGTGGAATTTAACCATGTTTCCGTTAGTGCAACACTGTTACTGGATGACGAGGAAATTAGGCTGCATAAGGAATCCCGTTTGGGTATCAGGCTGCGGATGTTAGTGTAGAGCAACGATAGATTGTGCTTAACACGCTGAGTCGGCCTCAGTGGCTTTTGCACTTGCTGCTAGGATTGACGTTCGACGACCGACTGTTTAGCGTGATCGTGAACGTAGGTTTTTCGGCCAGAGATAAGCTTGCCGTAACGGAGCTTGAATGAAGCTTGCTGCGCTTTTCCAAATTCGATTAGACGCCTCCTGGCCAGACGAGTTTCTGTGGTGAAGTCTTCGCTAATGCCGTATTTGGTGCCCTTCAGCTTACCGCTTGAGAAAAGGATGCCTTCTTTATCTTTAAAGTGGGACAATTTTACTGTTATTGGCCTCCGTTTTCCCTCCTGAAAAGTGCCAAGTCTGTGGGCACGTTCTATATCACGACTTTGGATAGTTACGCCCAGGTTTTTGTGGCAGTGTCCAATGATTGATTCCTCAGAAACACACCACGACTCATTTCGCGCATCGCTGATACCGTAAAAAACCAGGTTACATCTTCGGGATCTGTTTTCTATCTCATTAATGCGGTCAGTCCACACAGTTACCTGAGCAGCGCTGCTATTAGCGACGCTTTCTATGTTATTTACTCGGGACTTTATATTCGAAAGTGACAACAGGTCGGATTCAATCTTGGTCAACCGTGTGCCGAGTTTGCTGAACGTTTTCTCATGATCAGCAAGGGTTGACCTAATTGAATTTAGCTGCTCAAGCATGGCCGACTGCCCGATTTGCAATGTCTTCAGAACATCAAGCATATCAGCAGAAAGTACACTTCGATCATTTCTAGGTCCAGGATTAGTCTCAATATCTCCTGCCAACAAAAGTAATTTCAATAGCATGCGAGCACAGTCAAATACTACACAAAGAGAGCGCCGTGGGCTCGGCAGCACGAGTAATGTTCGGTAACCAGTGTGTTTAGCGAAAAGGCAACAGCAATTTGTTACCTGCGTAGCGAAGAAGTGAAGTCGGTTAGGATGGCCCATCACTGACGTGCCGCCAAGCCCACTGAGCGTGGCGATGGTTTGTCTAGGCTTTATATCGGGGATCCGAAGGAAGATGGTGCTGTCAATCGAAGATAGTGTGCCAGGAAGCCAGGGCGTCAGCCGATGACACCGCAGCGACAGAAGTGGCGTAATCTCTGATGCGCACTCCGATGTTCCGTAGAGGTAGGTCCGGCGCAGCTCGCCATGGCAATGCGGGGGGTCCTCATCGGCAGACAGTGGAATTCAGGCAGGCTGTTCAGAGCACGGTGTTAGCTTCAGAATCCAGGACAGCACCAAGAACTGCGTAGCGAAGAAGTGAAGTCGGTTAGGATGGCCCATCACTGACGTGCCGCCAAGCCCACTGACTAACTGTGTAATAATTAAGGTTTCCGTGTTGTTATATTTAGCGTACTAGCAGTATTGCCAACCTATGTAATACAGTCTTTTCAGAATTCTTATACGGCGTTCACTGCAGTGTGATAACTTCTGCTGTAAATGGATTTGTGTCTTAATGCTGGCATGCGAAAGGCACATGTGGAAGCTGTTTGCAGACTTTAAGTATTCTTGAATATTCTCCAGTCATTCTGAGTGCTTGGTCATAGCCTGTTTTGACATTGCAGTAGCATATATATGTATATACATATATATATATGTATATACATATATATATATATATATATATATATATATATATATATATATATATATATATAGTCATATAATGAGTAGCCAACAAACACTGACCCCAAGAACAACATATGGGAAATTGCATGTGCTTTATAAATGAAATAAAGTAATGATAAATTAATGGCAATTAAAGTGGATAAAAAAACAGTAGAACCCTGGCTAACACTCCCAGGGTTCTACTAGTACACATAAATACCCAAGAAAGTGGATGGCGAAACGCCGCCGCGGTAGCTCAATTGGTAGAGCATCGCACGCGACATGCGAAGGTTGTGAGTTCGGTTCCCACCTGCGGCAAGCTTTAATTTCCATTAATTTATCATTACTTTATTTCATTTATTAAGCACATGCAATTTCCCATATGTTGTTCTTGGTGTCAGTGTTTGTTGGCTTCTCATTATATGACTAATAAATATCGGGTCCCTCGGTTAACCCCCTTTCTTCTCGTTTATTATTTAACGAGGGTCTCGAACCCGGCAACATTGATGCCTTCAGGTAGCATATGTGGGTTTATTGACCAGTTGCCTTCACCCGAAAAGATCACGTTCTCGTGACGCCTGCGGCAAAAAAAGACGTTCCACGTCCGCCGCCAAGGTCTGTGAGTGGTGGCGCTGGCTAACACTCCCAGGGTTCTACTAGTACACATAAATACCCAAGAAAGTGGATGGGGAAACGCCGCCGCGGTAGCTCAATTGGTAGAGCATCGCACGCGACATGCGAAGGTTGTGGGTTCGGTTCCCACCTGCGGCAAGTTGTTTTTTCATCCACTTTAATTTCCATTAATTTATCATTACTTTATTTCATTTATTAAGCACATGCAATTTCCCATATGTTGTTCTTGGTGTCAGTGTTTGTTGGCTTCTCATTATATGACTAATAAATATCGGGTCCCTCGGTTAACCCCCTTTCTTCTCGTTTATTATTTAACGAGGGTCTCGAACCCGGCAACATTGATGCCTTCAGGTAGCATATGTGGGTTTATTGACCAGTTGCCTTCACCCGAAAAGATCACGTTCTCGTGACGCCTGCGGCAAAAAAAGACGTTCCACGTCCGCCGCCAAGGTCTGTGAGTGGTGGCGCTGGCTAACACTCCCAGGGTTCTACTAGTACACATAAATACCCAAGAAAGTGGATGGGGAAACGCCGCCGCGGTAGCTCAATTGGTAGAGCATCGCACGCGACATGCGAAGGTTGTGGGTTCGGTTCCCACCTGCGGCAAGTTGTTTTTTCATCCACTTTAATTTCCATTAATTTATCATTACTTTATTTCATTTATTAAGCACATGCAATTTCCCATATGTTGTTCTTGGTGTCAGTGTTTGTTGGCTTCTCATTATATGACTAATAAATATCGGGTCCCTCGGTTAATCCCCTTTCATCTCGTTTATATATATATATATATATATATATATATATATATATATATATATATATATATATATATATATTGAAATACCACGGTTGAGACGACGCTTTATTCCAAGAAGGAAAAATGGCACCGACGCAAAAACGAACACGAGCCGATGATTGATGATGACTTTGTACAGATGAAGATGAAGTCCGCATAAATGCTTACACTAATTTCCCCCGCGGACGGAAGCGGCCAGCCTGGCCGCACATTAGACGGTGGAACGGAGATGAAAGGGCTTCAGGCGAGAAACGTGCACGATCTCTGTTCCGCGGCAGCGTCGGTCGGTTGGGGTCTCAACAGGTGTAACGCGATAGTTCACCGGTGAGGTCTGCTCGATGACTTTGTAGGGGCCAAGATATCGAGACTCAAGCTTCTCACATAAACCGGGTGTTCGCGCAGGGGTCCATAGGAGCACATCGTCACCAGGGCGGTAGGAAACGACGCGATGAGAGGCGTCGTACCGATGTTTGCGATCGTCTTGGCTGGCTGCAGTGTTCATACGGGCGCGACGACGACATTGGGCAAGACGAGACACAAACTGGTCGCAAATGAATGGTGAAGCGTTGACGGGGCCAGAGAAGAAAGAAACGTCGAGTGATGAGGTTGGGTGGCGGCCATATACTAAGAAAAACGGAGAGTATCCGGTGGTCCGTTGACCAGACGTGTTGTACGCAAATGTTACAAATGGGAGAATCGCATCCCAGTTACGATGATCAGGTTGAATATACATGGATAGCATGTCACACAGCGTGCGATGAAATCGCTCTGTTAGGCCGTTGGTTTGAGGGTGGTAGCTAGACGTTGTCTTGTGCACGGTGTTGGACGCTTGCAGAACTTGATCAAGAGTGCTTGAAAGAAATGTCTTGCCTCGGTCGCTCAAAAGAACGTGAGGCGCCCCATGACGTAAGTTGACAGACTGCAAGAAGAAGGCCGCTACTTCTGAGGCAGCTCCTGAGCGTATTGAGGCTGTGTCAGCGTACCGGGTCAAATGGTCAACAGCAGTGACGATCCATCGGTTGCCATCTGGAGTAGGTGGGAGTGGCCCGAAAAGATCAATGCCGACGACAGAGAAGGGTTGTGCTGGACAAGGAAGTGGTTGTAGGGTCCCGACCGCAGCAGTAGTAGGTCGCTTACGGTGTTGGCAAAGCGTGCACGAGGCAACATATCTAGCTATGCTCGTGGAAAGGCCTGGCCAATAGAATCGGCTGCGTATGCGCTCGTGTGTTTTGTTGTAACCCAAGTGGCCTGACGTAGGGTCATCGTGTGAGGCCTGCAGAACTGCAGCGCGAAGAGCGCGCGGTAGAACGGGAACCCATCGATGGCCTTCCGGGTGAAAAATGTACCGGTAGAGCACGTCGTCTTCAAACTTGAACAGTTTGAGTTGTTTCCGGAGCCTGGCATTGGGTGGAGATGAAATACCACTAAGGCGATTGATGATACTTTGGCAATAGGAATCGGCGCGCTGGTGAGTGGAAAGCACTGAAAGGCGGTTTGATGAAGTCAAGGAAGAAATCGGTGTAATAGACGAAGCGTCCTCCGTGCGGCCAATTTGACAAGGTGATGTGATGTGCTCCGAGGATGGTGGTAATGGGCATCGTGAAAGAGCATCGGCATCTTGGTGCTTCCGTCCGGACTTATATATGACATTGAAATCATATGCTTGTAATCGGAGTATCCAGCGGCCAAGACGCCCGGACAAGTTTTTGATCGTCGACAACCAACATAGGGCATGGTGGTCGGTCACAACCGTGAAATGTCGACCGTGAAGGTATGGACGAAATTTCTGAATGGACCAGACAACAGCCAAACACTCTTGTTCGGTTATAGAGTACTTCTTTTCCGCGGAAGTGAGAGTGCGGCTTGTATATGCAACAACCTTTTCACAAAATTCGTGGTCGCGCTGCAGCAGTACGGCACCAATTCCGTGACCGCTGGCGTCAGTATGCACTAATGTGGGCGCCTTGTCATCAAAATGACAAAGAACAGGTGGGGATGTTAGTGCGCGCTTGAGTTCTTGGAACGCGGCTTCACACTGATCGTTCCAATCGAAGGAACTGGGACTAGTAAGGAGCTTGTGGAGGGGCGAGGCAATGCTGGCAAAGTTCCGGATAAAACGTCGAAAGTATGAGGCGAGTCCAATGAAGCTGCGTAGTTCTTTTGCACGAATTGGACGGGGAAAGTTGAGCACCGCGGAAATTTTATCCGGATCGGGCTGGATGCCGTCTTTGCTAACGAGATGACCTAGGACTTTAATCGTTGTGCTAGCGAAACGGCACTTCCTCGTGTTTAGTTGAAGTCCGGCATTAGAAAGGCACGTGAGCACCTCATCTAAGCGTTGCAGATGGTCAGTGAAAGTCGAGGAAAACACGACGATGTCGTCGAGGTAACAAAGACAAGTTTTCCACTTGAGGCCGCGAAGAACCGTGTCGATCATTCTTTCAAATGTGGCGGGAGCATTGCAGAGACCGAAAGGCATTACATTAAACTCATAAAGACCATCCGGAGTAGAAAAGGCGGTCTTTTCTTTGTCCGCTTCGTGCATTGGGATTTGCCAATATCCGGAGCGAAGATCAAGGCTGGAGAAATATTGCGCGCCTTGCAACGAATCAAGGGCGTCATCGATACGGGGCATGGGATATACATCCTTACGGGTGATCTTGTGTAGCGCACGGTAGTCAACACAAAATCGTACCGATCCATCCTTCTTCTGCACCAAAACGATGGGTGATGACCAAGCACTGGCGGAGGGACGTATGACGTTTCTTTTCAGCATATCGGCGACGTTCTCCTCGATGATTTTGCGTTCGGCCAAAGAGACTCGGTAGGGACGACGGCGTACAATAGTCTGGCCATCGGTGTTGATACGATGGAAGGCAACGGAAGTCTGCCCCAGTGACGAAGTATCCATATCGGAGGAGGCCTGGTGCTTCGTAAGCAATTTTAGCAAAGCTTCATGTTGAGCAGCAGTAAGGTCAGGGCTTATCACGGAAGTAAGGGAAGATGAAGCAGATTTGTCCGGTTGAGGAAGAGCTTGCGAGGCAGCAAGAGGAAGCAGGGAGACTGGTTGGGTATCCACATAACAGGTCACTGCGGAGCCTTGAGGTAGGAGGATTGTCTCAGTGGTCGCATTTAAAGCGATGATTAACGCAGAGTTTTCTTTGAACCGCACCAGGCAGGAAGCGAAGACAATCCCACGGGCAAGACAGCGACCGTAAGGAGTGATGAACACGTCGCCATTGGTGATGTCCGTAGAAGAGAGACTTATGACTTGCTCGTGGCCGGGAGGCAGTACAGAATCTGGAGCAGTGATAAAACGCAGTCGTGGCTCATCGGTACTCCCGCTGCAATGAACTGTCTCGCTCATATGTACTACACGTTGACGGCAAGAGATTAAAGCGGACGCTGACGAGAGAAAGTCCCAACCTAAAATTAGTTCATGAGCGCACGGGAATAAAATCGCGAACTTAATGTGATGACAGATACCATCAATGAAGACGCGTGCTGTACATTGGGCTGATGGTCGAATGATTGCTCCATTAGCCCCAATCAGGGATGATCCAATATAAGGCGTCTTCACTTTCCACAGACGAGAGCACAGGTCGGCACGCATAACAGATATAGTAGCTCCCGTGTCAATCAGAGCTAACAAAGGCACACCCTCCAAAGACAACAATAACATGTTCGAAGGACGTTCAGGAGGACTTGGAGCACTTCGCGGTGATGCAGTTTTCCCTCCAAAAACTGCACTGGTTAGTTTTCCGGTCGCTGGACGTGGAGTTGAGAGACAGGGCGAAGTGGCGAAACAGAACGTCGGAGCGGCGATGGGGAGCGGCGTCTCGAGGCACGTGTTTTGAGTGCGGTGTTGGAGAAGTCGGCCGGAGATGGAGAACGGCGAACGGGGGGATTATCGTCATAAGTGCGGTAAGCGCGAGGAGGTGGCTCATCGCTTTCAAAGGCCGCATAACGACGACGTTCGTCTTGCTGGCGGCGTCGGCAAAACCTGGACATATATCCTCGAAAGCCGCAGTAGTAGCAGATAGGCCTCGAGGAACGCCAGGCAGAGTAGTAAGGTGGGTTCGGAGCTCGGGTGACTAAAGGTGCCAGGTGATCGTGAGCAGGCGCAGGTGGCGTAATTGGAGACGGCGCGGCTGGCATTGCAGCAATCTGGGCGTAAGAAGCCGGTTGTGGGCAAGGAGAAGCGTTGGTATGCTGGGCGTTCTGCAGGGAGGCCAATTCCTCCTTAATAATACCGCGCAGGTCAGTAGAAGCAGGTGGGACGTGAGCGCTGCTGCAAGGGGTTGAGCCATGCGCTTGCAATTCCTCACGAATTATGGCTCGAATGATAGACCGGAGCTCAATACTGTTCGCCAGGGGGTTGTCGGAAAAGTCCGGTTGCAAGCGGATGGACTGCAGGGCGTCGAGGCGCTGACAGACGGAGACGACGTCCGACACCGTCGATGGGTTTTGAGCGGCGAGTGCGTTGAAGGCAGTAGCTCCGATACCCTGAAGAAGGTGTCGCACGCGATCAGGTTCTGGCATGGCACTGTCGACACGGCGGCAAAGCGCGAGGATGTCCTCAATGTACGAGGTATACGATTCGCCATAATGCTGGACGCGCTCAGACAGCCTCTTTTTCGCAACTTCCGAACGAACCGTGGGTGTGCCGAAAATCCGCCGTAGCTGCTCCCTGAAAGACGACCAATCACGGAAGTCGCGCTCATGATTCAGGAACCAGGTCTTGGCTACTTGAGAAACGTAAAATGGCACGTTGTTTAACCGCGATGTCTCGTTCCAGTTGTAGTCGCTGACACGATCGTAGATGTCGAGCCAGTCTTCAACGTCCTCACCAGGCAGGCCAGAGAAGATTTCAGGGTCGCGATACCGGTTGTTGGCAGGGCTGGGAGTGGGGGTGGCTGGTACTGGAACCGAGATGGCGGAGATGGTCTTGCGACATGGCGGCCTCTTGGCGTAAGCGGCGTCCCGAACGTAGCTCCAGGAGAGATCTTGAAGTGGATTGAGGTCGAAGGGATCTTAAAGCGCCTCCACCACTTGAAATACCACGGTTGAGACGACGCTTTATTCCAAGAAGGAAAAATGGCGCCGACGCAAAAACGAACATGAGCCGATGATTGATGATGACTTTGTACAGATGAAGATGAAGTCCGCATAAACGCTTACAATATATATATATATATATATATATATATATATATATATATATATATATATATATATATATATATATATATATATATGTGTGTGTGTGTGTGTGTGTGTGTGTGTGTGTGTGTGTGTGTGTGTGTGTGTGTGAGGACCTCAACCAGCAAAGAATTGGTTATGCTAAATATACAAATAGTGAGAACAGAAAATAACATTATTGAGCAGAAAATATGCAGTAAGGCTCAGTAGCCTGGATGATGCAGCTTTATGAAGCAGCTAAAAAGTCGCAGAATGAGATCATAAAAAGGAAATTTGCAGACAAATCTCTGATAATATTTGATCCAGAGACTGTCAATGGTTCACGAAAAGCTCTCTGAAGCTGAACATCTTTTTCACTTGCTTCTATGACCTCAATAAAACAGTGGCAAGATACAAGAGCATTACTGTGGTCCAAAAAAAATTGTAATTTGTTCAGTTGCTGTAGATGCAAATGAATGGATAGATATCATGAGCACCAACCTTTAAAACTAGGTGGTAGCTGGCGCCTGGAGCTCATTTTTCTTACCTTTCTTAACGTCTATTCTCAGCATTCAAGATCGGAGGCTCACGCTAACAAACAGAAATCTTGAAGTATTTCGTTATCCTAAAAAATATTTTTTTAATTATTTTCTCTTTTTTTTTGCCTTCTAGTAGAGGTACTTCATAAGTAGAGGTAATTCTATACTTTACCTCGGGTCACAAAATTTTACGAAACTTCCCTGACACTTTCATATAAGGAGAGAAGTTGGCACCAGAGGCCCTCGCGCAAGAAAAATCAATCTGTCGTGCCACGTGCCATGGTCGCGTGATCATACAAATCGGTCACGAGGAACGGCACCTCTCCCCCATTTATTTCAGCCTGTTTGTAGGCCGAAGATGCAATGAGAACTTTAGCCGCAATATTTTAATGTTTGATCCGTTTGTGCTTAAATTACACACGGCACCGTTCTGCGATTCACAATGTTCCCGAGTGTACCTTTCGAAGGTGATCCTTGACAAGAAACAAGTAGTTGTAGTTGTTTTTAAGTCGTTTGCGTTTACATTTGTTAACACTATACAGAAACGGGGCATGTTGTGTCCACATTGGTACACCAATAATGCCAGTCGAGCCTTCCGTAAAAGAGGGCGCGTGCGCGCAGATCACATGTGGCGTCTGTTGGTCGTCTGCTCTGATACCCGGAGGGATGCATGTTATGACCGTCCCCTTTGGAACTTGGTAGGTGGGTGTGTTGGTGGGTTGCGGCACCAAGCTCTTGCTTTTATGCTGCCTAATCGCCTACCTAGATTCAAGAAGAAGAAAAAAATCCCCGCGATGAATTTCCCATAACCACATTTTTTGACCCTTTGTTGTGAAGTTTGTTTTTGTATGTCTCCGTTTTTTGTCGTTTCCCTACTTTTCTTCCACCAATATTCCAATCGCCTCTTACTAATCTCTATTGCAGACATGTTTACTTTACCTCTGCTCTCGCTGAACCCAAGGGCCTCAAGGAGGCCAGTGGTGCCTAAATCGACCGCTGGGCAGATGTCTTCACGTTATAAGAAAACATGGTCCATCGTTTCCCTAGCTTCACCGGAGCAAGCACATGCTTCTTCTTCCTTCTCATATCTCGCTTTATAGGTGCGTGTTCTAAGCCATCGGGATCTCGCTTCGAAAAGTAATGAGCTCCCCTTTGAGTTGTCATAATTTGTTTCTTTCTTGATTTCGTTTTTTGCTCTTAATTAGTTACTCATGACAGCGTTTTTTTTTTTTACATTGCCGCCACGTACGAGATTATTTCAGCCTCTCCGACTTTCCACTTGAAGTTATTTGTAACTGTGCTGCTGAAACTAAAGGCCGCATACTTGCTAGCAAGCTTCCTCGTTCTTTTGCTCGAGTGTGACTCAATGTTATTCCTGTAAAAATTCCTCAACACTCTCCCAGCCCAAATACTTTCTTTCATATTCCTCAGTCGTTGTCCATAATCAATTTTACTCTAAGCTTCCCTTACTACGAAACTTGTCCAGCCCATATGACCCTGCACAGCTTCACTTGTAGTCTTCCCGTGAGCGGCCAATGCGAGGCGTCCCACTGACCTTTGGTTGCCATCGAGTCCTGCTTTTACCCCTGACTTCAAGCAAACAACAGTATTTCAAAAAAAAAATCCTGGAACCATTACGCCTTCCTACATACCCCGGAGCACCTCGTACTTATTGCATCCCTATAGCCGTCTGTGCTTCATTATGGCTGCATTTCTCTTCCCCTTTACTGTTATTATTCTTTTCCTGTGTTTCCATATATCTATTGCCTTCGTTTTTCGTTCAATGCGGGCACTAAATGAGGTGCCTTCAAAGTGCTACGCGTGAGATTCGCGACCAGGAGGAAAGTGGTCAAAGACCGTTGTACAACCATGGCCTAGCAGCATGGTTTTTTGCAAAAGTTACTAGAGGTAATTCTGGCACTAGTAGTGTCTATAGGAACTTCAGACATGGCGGTTCAGCCTGCATGCGAACGATTCTTAGACGTGGATTTGCCTATAAGCTGAATCATTCGGACTTCGTGTGAATTTGTGCCTTTACATGTTTAACAGTGTTTCGTTATTTCACTGCCTTCTACGTGTACAGAAATAGAATTGATTAAAAATTTACGCAAACACAGGAAGATAATGCATGTAAATGAAAACCACGAAGATTTATAAAATCAGAGGCACGTAGATTACTACCGTATTTTCGCGATTCGAAGTACCCCCAGATTTAAGCACACAACACCCTCACCCCCCCCCCCCCCCGATGTTTTCGCGAAAAGATTTGGAAAAAGTTTTCATGTGAGTATAAGCACGCCCGTTTCTGCGAGAAAGAGCGCGTAGCCAAGGCGGCCAAGCGCGCTTGCCCACTCAGTCGTCGAGTCGAAACCGTTGGAAGTCCCGAGGTGGCGCGGCGTCGGCGGCGCAATCTCCGGCTTCTTGCGCACGACTGCCTGGAGCTGCGTGCGCGGCGGGCGTTCCCCCGCCGTCGTGCGCCGATCCAGGCGGCTGTGTCTTGCGATGCTGCGTTCCGACAGCACACGACAGATGGCGGCACAGAACGCCGAAAACTAAGCTGTCCCCAAAAGCGGCCTTGATAACTCTATCAGAGTGTTGCCACGTGTGCCTGGTATCGGCGACGCTCGGCAAGTTGGGCGGGCATCGCGGGCTCGCGTTGCTTTGTGAACCCACACAAGCGGTCGTTGGGTTTATTATTATGCATGAATGTACTCCTGCTATTCTTGTATAGCCTGCAATTTTTATGTGCTCTTTTTTTACCGTTCATTGATGAGTTGTGACAAGTTGCTCACCCCTGTAACAATCCTCAATGACAGTATTCTATAAAGAAAAAAAATACTGTCTGCACCTAGGTTTCTTTGGAATGTTTACCAAATAAAATGTTATTTCTCGCGACCATGTCATCGAGATATCTCCGCGAGAAGAAGAGGGGGAGGGGTCATTTTATATTTTTCTACTCTAAGCACCTGTGATGTGTATAGTGCGCGACACGGTGCGATGGTAGGAGAGGAAAAGAAGCAAGTAGTGCGCTCACCGAGGCGAATTCCGCGCTGGATGGAAAACGACAACGTCGAAGAGCGTCCGGCACGCGAACACGCGGCGCAAGAAAAGAAACTAAAAAGAAAAAAAGCCAATCTAATCGTAAGAAACCACGGAGCTTCAAGCAGCTAATGAGCGAAAGACGAACCGGCCAGAGCGGCAGAAAAGCGAGGCGCACTGGCAGAAGGGGGGGGGGGGGGGGGAGAGTTCCAGGAAATGACGCCAGAAGGTCGGCCATTGGACCGGCAGTTGAAGACAGGCCATCCGGTTCCAGACCCGAGCCACCAGGACTTCACCCGACGGGGGCCTCCTGCCAACCCGTTCCTGTGCGTCGCCACTCTACCCGATCGTGAACTGCTGCGCGAGGTCGGCGAGCTTCTGCGCCCGTGGGCAGAACGAGAGCAGTCGGGCTACGGGCCCAAGTTCTACGCCCAGCTGCCTGGCCAGAATGCCGCCGCCATCTGCTCGTGCTGCCAAGCCGCCTGCCTTCCCTCTCCAAGCCAGAGCTGGCGCACTCTGCTCACCCGGTCAACGATCCAACCCTCCGACCTTTGGCGAGACCGACACTTCTCCCGTCATCCAGTCTGCGCTCCTCCACGTCGAGACTACTATGGGCCCTCACAGTCGTGGTCAGCCCGGACTCGCGTACTGTTAATACCATCCTAGACCTAAGCGCGTCTCTTGCCGTGATGTCTCTTGGAATGTTTATTTTGTTTTTATCCTCATTCTAGTTTTAATAAAAGTTTGTTTCTGTGTTTTTTGAAACAAACGGCTTTGTCCTCACTTGGGTTCTCGGAGGCACCACCTCAGAGAACCGTCTGAACCTGTAAACGAAATAACCTGCATCACAGCATCCCCCTTATTTTGGGCATCACGATCCTGAAAAGAAACAAATAGAACGGGGGCTTAGAATCGAGAGCATACGGTATTCAAAGCTGTGTGAAACTTGCGGTGTGTGACTTCTCTGACCACACTATTTGGTTACTTTTGCAACATTCGTTGCAAAGTATGAAACTGAGTGTGCACGCAGGAAACTTAGCTTTCCAAACTTCAAGGTCATTTAAGCTGATGAGCAGAAACGCAGAATATCCGGACCTATATAGCAGCGTGCCAAATCGCTTGTGTGCGTGCTGGCTCATTCTCGCATCTGGTTTTGCGTTGCAGATGCAGCAAAGGATTTCACACAAGAGTATACTCGATTGAAAAAAAAAAAGAATTGCGTAGGCGATAGTCGGAATTGAACCAGGTACCTACCGCGCAATAGAGCAATATCAGGCCACGCACATTCATGGCATCATAAAATAACTATGCTGCTCACTAACTTGCGTTGAGCCAGCGTGTGTTTGACATCACATATCAACAATTTGGTTATAAAAACGAAATCAACTCAGTTCTCCCTGTGTTTCCCTAGTAGCAGCCAGTGCTTTGACATGTTATGTTACACTGCGCCGCCTTTGTGATCGCCCATATGCAATTCGTTAATTTTGGGACGAGCCCAGTTCTAACGCAAGAGGTTCAAAGGTTTCTGTGCCGGAGTACAATCGGCAATGAAGCCGTTGCTGCGGTTTTCGTCACACACCTACACCAGACAGACATTTGCTCACCGTACATGGACAGAGTACTTTGCAATGACAAAAAATGGTAACTATCTATGAGCGCAAAAAACAACATTTAACTTCATAGAATCAACATAAAGGTGACCAACACCCATTTCCACAGAAACTTTGTTATCTCTGGCAATGAAAGCCGTAGCTTCTGTAACTCTGCAAATAACTGCGTAATTATTTTTTGTTATATGTAAATGGCATGCAACATAACCCTTAAAGGCTCCTCACCATGCCCCATAGCAAATTTCGGTTATACGTTGGAATTTGTTACGTGTCCTTTAGGGAACGTTCTGCCGCAAAGATTTTTCTAATTGGCTCATCAATAGCCGAGATAGAAATATTTCAGTGCCAACAATCCATGATTTCAGGAGGGGAGTTCCACTGCCAAGCAAGATACCCTCTCCACTTGCCCCGTCTAGCCTCCGCAAGCCACGTCCTTCCCTGCATTTTTCCACGCTTCGCCGCGAGAATCGCGTGACGTATCTGTCATGGGCCCCGCATTTGCTTTTTTTTTATGCTCGGTCTCTTGCGGCGCGGCCCACATCGGCTGAAGGCGTCGCGCTCTAGCTGTTGTTTGTCTCGTTTCACGCAGCGCCCGATTATGCTGGCTAAGCATGAGGACGCCTGATTAGCGGTATAAGGTAGTGCTACATGAATACTGACGCTGAACAAGTGGATCGCAGAGCGTGATCGCAGACCGTGGGAACAAGCAGACGAAGTGGAAGTATACATCTCTCTTGCTTCGGTGTGAAGTAAAGCAAAAAAACACGCAGACATTCGTTTTGTGTGTCTTATTATTTCTTTAAACTTCAATTCGTCAATTCAAGCAACATAGTACACATATAACAGATGTGGCCTTGAGCAGCTCTTGAAGTCCCGTGTCACCACGAGCGGCGACCCAGTGCAAACACGCGTACCTAGGCTCACTAGCTCGTGTACGTCATCATCCGGCTTGGAGCGAGGCGGCCGCGAGGAGAAGGGAAAACGCCGTTCGGTTTGAAAGTTGAGATTATTCCGCGGTGGGTAGCGATGCAATGCTTTGCAGACACGATTGTTATTGCGCAATGTGTGCTCTGTGCTTGTCAGCTCAAAATGGCCAGACCTGGTGAGGGGCCCTTTAATGATCGATCATATAAACACCCCGAAAATTGTTTATAAATCGAAGGTATTGATCTAAATTTAACGAAAGCAATTATCTCTCTACTTTAACATTGTTACGTCTACATTAATGCTGCCATTCCATCTGCAATACCTTTGACTACTGTGTAAATAATTGTCCATTCTTGGTTGCCTATTAGTAGAACAGCAGCTGTATATTGCAATAACATAATAAATTATAGTTCCACCTAGTGATTAGTACACAACAGCAAATAAAATTTTACTTTGATAGGTTGCTAATGCTGGTGATTTTGCACTTTTCTGCCAGCCCTTATTTTCTATATGATCATTTGCTAACGATATGCCCTGCTTTGGGCTAGCACGCCACCTGATGGACCTGGACGCACGATTAGCAGCAGTCACCTTGCTTGTAAGTTTGCTGTGGTCAATATTTCGTAGTTGGAATATGAGGTCTGACCAAATAAACACCATGCTCAGTATGTCTCAAAAAACTAATTTTAAAAGCAGCAGCTACCGGTAAGGGCATAAGAGGAGTTGCGTTAATAATAATAAAGAGTTCCCAGAGTGGTCCGCATGCGCTACCACTAGGTGTGCCGGCAGGTCTAGCGTAGTGGGCTTCATTGTTAAGAGTAGGATATGTATTTCATAATAAGTAAAGTGATGCTATCCACCTTAGAAAAGGCACAATACAAATTAAAAAGCAACCTAAAATGAGCGTTTATATGCAATCTATCTAAGTAAAGACTACCGTTCCTTCTCTTTTAAAAGAATACAAACATCAAGGCAAGCATAATTTGTGGATCATGTTTAAATAGCTA
This sequence comes from Dermacentor albipictus, assembly GCF_038994185.2. NCBI lineage: Eukaryota > Metazoa > Arthropoda > Arachnida > Ixodida > Ixodidae > Dermacentor > Dermacentor albipictus. The sequence continues at coordinate 1,017,811 of NW_027225568.1, forward strand.
CAGACAGTGGGTTATATAAGGTTGTTCAAAATTAAGCTTTGTGGTTTTCTTAACATTACCACTGAGAGGCACGCGAGGAACAACTGTGCAAATAAGTTATGCGACCAGAGGGACACAAAGTGAGATGATAATTATAGATGCCAGCAGCCCAATAACCTAACATTTAATAATTACTTTTTGTTGACTGTAGTAAGTGGGTATGTTTGTATTGAAAATTCAGAGGCAGTCGTGTTTCTATACAGTATCAGTTGGAAAAATTATTCTAGCATGTCTGTGCTCAGAGACATCCGACTCCAAATTTTAATTGTCGCTCGCATGATCCCGCATGCAAGAGAGGATTGGCGCAAAGCTTCTCCATGATGTGACGAGGCTGTTGCGCGTGCGGCGTTTAGTCTGACAACGGGGCGGAGGTATAGGCAAAGATGATAACTTCCCCTTATTCCCCTCGGCTGGCGAAATAAAAAAAAATCGAAGAATCCGGAGCCGCTGCCGCAACACGCGACCGCGCAGCCTGTAACGATGGCGGCAGCTGCCATCCATACAAATACGCTTCCTTACATTCTTTAGAACTTTTACCAACGTTCTGTCAACTTTAGTAACATCCTATAGGCTTTTACTTTTTAGTAACGTTTGTCAAAAGAAAGTTGGTTACTTTTTTCTAACTTCAGTATGTAAAAAAAAGTCACTAGAATGTTAATACACACTATTTTACCTTTTTACAAACACCATTCAATTGGAAGTCAAGAAAAATAATTTAAAAAAGATACGTAACCCAAGTTACAGAACATGCATGAATATTATTCAAAAAGCTTATAGTTATTCAGTGAACATGGCTGGTGCAAGACAGTCTTGTTTCATGCACAGGTGTAAATTTGCTTCATTTTCAATCAACTTCTAATAGTAACACTGGTTATTAGAAAATTTGTAAAAATGATTTATTGAAAAATGAACCGATGACACAATCTTAATTATGGATGAATATGCAAAGACAGGCTGCTTTTAAACATTATTTTGCACAGTAACTGCTTTCCTAATTTTTAATGAACTTCCTAGTAACAGATGATAGTAGAATGTTCATAGGAAAAAATTGCTTGTAATACCGGACGCTAAGAGGAAATATGGTCTCACTAATCAAGGTGAGAGCACTTATTCTCGAAAACACGACAGCTAGCGCCATAGGAAGCGTGTATATGAGCGGTGATCATAAATTTGTGCTTAGTAGGTGTCAAAGAAGCTCGTAGGCCATCCACCATTGCAAGCAGACGGAGCTGCACCGACGGCGCGCTTATCGGCTCGTGTTCGCCAACTAAAGCGGGGCACACGGTCCGATTCGGTGTCCGATCCGGCGTCCGACGCGCCTGAACGGCAGCCGGAATCAAGGTGTTTTGCCGTGCCGAAGTGCCTGATCGGACATCCGGCGTGCGACTAACCGAGCAGATTTTCATCATCCGATGCGTCCGACAACCGCACTGACCGCACCGTCGTTTGGCCGCAGCCAATGACAGCGCGGCTGGCATGTGACGTTCTCTTACGTTCCCTCCACGGAGGCGGTGCTGGCAGGCCGGTTTCTCGCCGTCTTTGTTTTTTTCCTTGCCTCCTGCAGTTTGTTTCCGACACGAGATAGTTACCAGTTCAATAAAATTATTTAGAACGTGTGCTTATTATTCAAAGCAGCGCTTAGTACACTAGCTCTAAGCTACTGGCGAAATCGGAAGCCGCGACGCGAGGGAATTTCCGCGGGCAGACAGCACACACCGACCGTCTGAGCGAGGCTACTCGCTTCGCTTGCACGTTCAATTGCCCTTCGCAATGACTGCGTCGAGTATGCCAATTGTATTCAATTACGGGCTACCTAACTGCAAAGCGTTAATTGTTTTGGCAAAAGTAAGCGCTCGTCGAAGAGCTCGCGCTGGATCGCAAGCGCCGTCGGCCGCAGCGTCCGCATAGCTAGGCCTGCCGGCCGTATCGCTGGCTGTTAGCGGAGCCGTCAGTGCACAACGCGCCGTCGTGAAGTGTTCTGTCACTCGCAGGGGCATAATTTTATTCACAGAGTTCACGTAAAGCGAAGCAGTGCTGTGCAGAGTTGTTTATATTGTGTTTCTCGACGTGGATATGAACTCAAGCTGGGGGAAGGGGGGGGAGGGGCTGGATCTGGGCGGAGCTTACGCACCGCTCGACCGTTCGGATATACGCACGTCGGATCGGACGCCCAATCGTACCGTGTGTCCCCTGCTTAAAGCTCGCTCATGGTTCGGCTTAAGTCCCTGTATATGCTTTATAATAAGGAAGCCTACCTAGGTACTGCAAACCCAACAAGTGGGGCCTAAATGCCTGCCCTCCTCCCAGATGGGGCTTCCGTTGAGTGACAAAGCCCAATCTCGAAGGCCGGGCTTTTGCAAACTGCATGCGCCTGAAGCGGTTGCGAATCTTGAAGGCAACATCCGCTTTGTTTTCTTATACATATTTTCCTAAACTTCGTATCACAAAGTACAAAGTACATATTTTTACGAAGTACACTTGGACCCATCAACTTCGTTAAAGGGTCCCTACCGATTGTTATTAGGAAAAAACACGCAATTTTCTCATTTAACATACATTTCAACATACAAACCGCAGAGTGGCGCTACTGCAGCATTTGTTTGGTCGACATACCACCAGGGGTAGCACACTCTCAAGTTCAACAAATCGCCACAGAGAAAGAAAAAATCGACCGCGCCGCCACTAACGAAACCAGAGAAGCAAAATCACTTCGGGATGCTTACGTTAGTTTCAACATTTCCCTGTAGAGGCGTCGTAATAAGCGCAATTTTCTCCTACAAACTTTCTCTTACAATTACCGAAGCATTTTTGTTACATAAGAAACATGGCAAAATTATCATTGCTAATCAGATAGTGTACTTTTTATTAGTAAGCTTATTGTTTCTTCGTCAGTCAGGTTTTCAGTTGCTGTTTCCTAAATAAACCTTTACTTGCGAGGCTGTCGTTATACACACACTAGCAGGAAAGAAAGAGCGATATCGGAACGCGCGTCTCATTTTTCATCTTATTGTAACCGTGGTCGTAGGTGACTGAGTAGCCTTATTAATATACATATTAAAGTTCTTTTTCGAGTCCGCCGGCAACTTCTTTCATCCACAAAACCGAATAATCTTTTGGCAAAATAAAGTGGAGGTACAGAATTTATTGTAATAAACAGTTGCAAGCGTGATTATTCACCCATATTTCCTACTTGTTGGTTCCAAATGTTCTTGTTTTTCAGTTTGGTTTACCGTAGGGCATTTATTTTTGCAGTAGTGAAGCGGTGTCTCATTCATGCATTTTCATTCATTCATTCATTGATACTATGAATCCCATCAGGGATTGTAACAGGAGGGGCTGTATGTGATACATAGGAACATGGTATAAGGTGTTACATACTAAATCTTATACAATAAAAAAGTTGGGTATATAACAATTTGATTACGTGATTTTACAAGAGAATAACTAGAACGAAGAGGATATCACAACAGTAATTGGAGTTGCAGAAACCAGTTACAGGGTCAGTATTGAGGTAATAACAGTCACGCAACAATCAAGGTTACAATGATGCCAAGAAGAAAAGAAATGTCTTGCATCAGTGCCGTAATTATTGTCAAGCACAAACACCGTTAAAATAACAAGGCAACAAGGAACTACGTAAATAATGAGAAGACTTATTGCTAAATGCGTATAGTTGATCCGCAATCAGGGTAGCAAACGTATCTAAGGATGAGCTGTCAGTGATACCTGTGTTAAGATATTCCATTCGCGTGTCGCCCTTGGAAAAAAATGAGTATTTGAAAATATCGGTGCGGAATGAAAATTCGCTTAATGTGTGTGTGAGTTTATGACGAGTCAATCTATTCGAGGACGTTGATATGTATTTCATAATAGGCAGTTTAAGTTGATCGTGTAATAACTGACACATGATTTTTAGTCTCGCAAGCTTGGCTCTGTTGGAGGAGGAGGAGGAAAAACTTTATTCTGGTCCTGTACAAGGTATTGCCACCTGCCTGGCTAGTTCCATGTTGGGACCGGGAGGTCAAGCCTCCTAGCCCTATCACGGGCGTACTGGACAGCCAGGACTTGAGGGATATGATCAGGAGATCTGATCATTCCTAAAAACCGATTCCGGGAAATGCCAGGGCCGAGCGACCCACACTCCCAGAGCAGATGTTCAAGCGTGCATATCTCGTTTTTGCATGCTTTGCATATAATATTCATGTCTGCAATGTTATACCATTTCTTTATTTGTGCAGGTGAATAATAAGACTCTGTCTGTAATTGTCTAAGTGTAACTGCTTGTGCTCTGTTTAGCCTATAGTGAGGGGGTGGAAACTCCCTCCTTCCCATGTAGTAATGTGTTGTAATTTCATTGCATGTAATGAGCGTATCTCTATGTAAGTTCTCCAATCCAGCAGAATCAAAACCATATGTAAAAGCGGCCCAGTCTGTAAGGTCGCGGGCGACGCTGTTGGCCGATTCATTTGGATTGACGGGAATGCCATCAAGTGAACCAAGGTGCGCCGGGAACCAATAAATGTAACGTGTAACATTTGTTTGCCTTTTGTTAATTATTCTCGCAGCCTGCGGGGCAATCTTTCCCCTATTGAAAGCTCTAATAGCCGTTTTCAAGTCGCTATATATTTTGATGAATCTATCGTCTGTTAGTGCCAATGCAATGGCAACTTCTTCAGCGTCTTCAGGTTTGTTAGTGTAGACCGTGGCGCAATTTGTGCAATTGCCCTGATGATCCACTACTACCGCCGCGAACTTAGTTAGATCTTTGTAGGCACCCGAATCGACAAAGCAGGCTCCTCTGCCCCCTTTATCCATTTTCTCGATTAACGCCCTGGCTCGTGCGACTCTCCTGTTGATATTATGTTTTGGGTGCATATTCCTGGGTAGAGGTGCGACAATTATGTTGTGTGCGAATTCTTGATTAACTTTAACGTACTGTGCTGAATCCGTAATGGGGTTGATCATGATCTTGTCCAGGATTGATCTTCCCGTGGTGGTTGTAGATAGTCTCGCTATTTGTGATGTTTCTTGAGCCTCCGCGATCTCCATGGTCGTGTTGTGTATTCCTAATTTGAGCAGTTTTGCAGTGCTGGTTCGAATTGGGAGCCCCAATGCGCTTTTAACAACCTTCTTGATCACTGCGTCAAGCTTTTTGAGTTGAAACTGCGTCCAATTGTACATGGCAGCGGCGTATGATATATGACAGAGTACGAATGAGTTGATTATCCTGATGAGGTTATCTTCTTTCATGCCCTTGTGTCTTCCTGCCAGGCGCCTGATCATCCTGCACGCGTTATCCGTTTTAAGGGTGATTTTCTTCACCTCGGTATGGTTTCCACCGTTTGCATCAATGAAAAAGCCTAGTACCCTGATCACGTTGACTCTGGGTATATTGGCACCATTTTCTGTATGTAGGTGTATATTGCTTTCCGATAGAGGTTTCCAGCCCTTAGGCCTGCCCCCCTTTTCACGTCTATAAAGTAGTAACTCCGATTTGTGGGGGGAGCACCTGAGTCCAGTGGGCCTCAGGTATTCTTCCACCGTCTTGATCGCTTCAGTCAGTGCGTCCTGTATCTGCCCTTCACTGCCACCAGCACACCATACAGTGAGATCATCAGCATATATGGTATGGTCAATGCCGTTAATCTTGCCCAGCTTTCTGGACAGACCAATCATGCACAGGTTGAAAAGGACGGGAGAGATCACCGATCCTTGGGGGGTTCCTCGATCTCCGAGCTGAACCACTTCCGAGTTTGTGTCTCCGACCTTTATCTTCGCCGCGCGTGCTTCGAGAAAGGATTTGATGTATTTAAACATCCTCAACCCGAGTCCAATGTCTTCTATCGTTCTGAGGATGTACTCATGCTTGATTCTGTCGAACGCTTTTTCCAAGTCTAATCCCAATATGGCCTTAGTATTTCTAGAATATCCGTCGAGTATGTGGTGTTTAATTTGCTTCATGGCATCCTGCGTGGAAAGTGCAGACCTAAAACCCAGCATGTTGTGAGTGTATATATTATTGTCTTCTAAGTGGTCTTTTAGCCTGTTAAGGATTGCGTGTTCAGCGACCTTCCCCACGCATGATGTAAGTGATATTGGCCTTAAGTTGTCCAAGCTTGGAGGTTTACCCGGTTTGGGTATTAGTATAACCTGTGAAGTTTTCCATTCTTCTGGGACTTCGCCTGAGATCCATGCTTCATTAATGAAGTCTGTCAGCGATTCAATGGACGGCTCATCGAGATTTCTAAGTGATCTGTTTGTTACTCCATCAGGACCGGGGGCTGAATTTCGATTTAGTTCACTTAACACCCTCCGGATTTCGGATATGGTGAAGGGTTGGTCGAGTTCCGGTTGAGCGGCTCCCCTGTATTCTGATGGAAGTGGCTGGTCCTGCTCATTTCTAACTGGTAGGCATTTGTCAATTAGTTGTTTGGTAACTGTTTCTATGGGCTGATCCCTAAGGGCTACGTGTATGGCTCGGGCAAGGCTGTGTCTTTGGTTGGATTTAGTGCCTTCTTCATCCAGCAGATGCTTGATCAATTTCCACGCCTTGCCGTTCCTGATTTGCCCATCGATTGACTCACAAAACTCGTCCCACTGTTGCTGGCAGAGGGTGTTACAGTATTGTTCGATTTGTTTGTTAAGTTCTGCGATTCTTTTTCTGAGCCTACGATTTAGCCTTTGTGCCCGCCACCTTCGGGTTATGGCTTCCTTGGCTTCTATTAAGTGGGCAAGTTTCGAGTCCATTGCCTCTACATTAGTATCTGTAACAATTCTTTTGGACGCTGTTTTGATGCCCGTTTCAGTAATGCTGTTGGTGAGTCTGTGATGGAATGTTTATTATATATGTATCTCATCGCTTCTCGCTGTACCCCTTCAAGTTTTTTAATCAGCTTGTTAGTAAACGGGAACCAAACGGTGTTGGCGTACTCTAGAACCGGTCTTATAAGTGTTTTATATGCGAGTAACTTTGTTTCAGATGGTGCTAGTTTAAGGCGTCTGTTAAAGAATAGCTGTCTTATTGCGGTTGATGTGATATTATTAACGTGAGAATCCCACCTGAAGTTAGATGTTAGTGTCGCACCAAGGTGCTTATGCTCATGAACAGATGCAAGAGGAATGTTGTTAAGGGTGTACTGGAAGGCTGATGTATGTTTTTTTCTGGTTATAGATAATAGAACGGACTTTTTTAGATTGATATCCATCTGCCAGTCCTTGCACCACTGGGAAACTGCTGTTATCGCGTTATTTAATGTTCTATGGTCATCAAGGCAGTTAATTTCCTGGAAAAGAGCGCAGTCATCTGCAAAAAGTTTGTTGTTCTGTGAAGCATATGCTGGTAAGTCATTAATAAAGATTAAGAATAATGCCGGGGCTAAGACACTTCCTTAGGGTACTTCTGAGGTAACGTTAGTTGTCGTGGACCTGTCGTTGTTAATTTCAACGAATTGTGTGCGACTAGTAAGATCGTTTATAATCCAATCAAGGATAGGGCCGCTTCCCAAAGTTAGTTCTAGTTATGCAAGAAGTTTAGTGTGCGACACGCGGTCAAATGCCTTCGAAAAGCCTAAAAATATGAGGTCTATTTGTTTTTTATTTGCTTGTGGAACCTGCAGTGTGGTCTCTTCTAGTGTATAAATGAACGCACAAATGTTCTCATAGAGTATCTTAATAATACTTAGGCTGTTGACATGCATTGTAGTTAGGCAGACATCAATTTTTTGGACAATAGCAATATTTATTTAACATGCTGCTTAAGCACCCTAGAACAGACAGTGTACATTTGCATGTGTTCTGTAGTCGCAAACCATTATAATATATATGTCAGACCTTTTTGCATTTCATATTGCAAAATTTTGCTTTTTCAATTTCTGATTCAGTCAAAATTTCTGTTCCAAAGTGCAGTAGTGAGGATGGCACCAGTATAACGCAACACACTCCACGCACTAAACAGAAGCTGCTGCCTGCTACAACAAGGTCATTGTGTGGATGCTGGCTAGTACTACGAGGGAAACAACACATGGTTCAGAAATAAATATGTTTGATATATGCTGTATTGACTTGCTGTTTGCAGCAGATATGAATGTTTGTTCATATTCATGGTTCAGTATAATTGGTTCGAACATAAAAGAAAACACACATGAGTTTGGCTAATCTGTGCTGTATCTCATGTGTCACCGTTCTGCCCCAACAGAGTTTGCCAAGCACATCTTGGTCATCACAGGAGCTCCTATCTGCACCAACAGGAAGGGGCTGGAGCCGAATTTGCAAGGCTTTTACACCAAGAACAAAGAAGCGCATGCAGAAGAATATGGATAAAATATCAAGTCTGCAGCGGACTGTGTCAAGACTGAAAAGAGCTTCATCCACCATTCCACCAGCACGGACATTTGGCTGAGTCATCCAGGTAACTCAAAAAGAACTTTCCAGCAATTCTTCGTCTTCAGATGCACCTGCAATATCTGACAAAGCACGAACGACGCTGGCCAAAAGATCGAGTTCCGTCAGTTTGCCCTTAATCAGCTTCCTAGCCATGTCAATTCCGTTCGTGCCAATGTAATTTTTCTTCTATAAATGCAAGCTTTTTCATTGCCCATTTTCGTTAGAGATCGTTCATCCTCATCCAAACATAAAGGTCAACCAATTCTTCGCTGATACTTAATACCAGTCACTGTCTAGTAGCCTAACATATCTGTAGCAGTATCTTCTAGTGTATGTTGTCATGCACAATTCCTGTGCTGAAATAGCTGATGCAGCATCCGCATGTGTCTTGCATTAACCTATGCACCATTTTACTTTTCTTGATGTTTTAGCCTTCAATGGTTGCAGAGCAGAGTGGCTTCTGTCTTGCATGCAAGCTTTCTCATTTTCCATATTCCTAGTCTCGTTGATGATTGCTCTTCTTCCTCGATAGCCTGGGTCTTTGCGCAAGCTACACTGAAGTGATTCATTGCAGAATCTCGTTTTGCTGCCCCACTTGGTTTTGGTAACTGTGTTACATTTCTCGGATGTGGGGGCCTGGTCAGTTGCATTAGTAAGCAGTCCCTCGAGGTAAGCATTTGCTCCTGCAGTCCGCAAAGTGACAAACTCCAAGTATACGCACACCGTAACTAGTGCTCCCCGTTTGTTCTTGCCTACTGCAGCCATGGGCAAATTGTGTTTGTGGCCTACCTCGGCCATGATTTGCTCAAAACGGACACCAGCATATGTGCTTACATGGTTCGAAGTGTATGAAGTTGATAGCCGTATGGGTGGAAAGGCCCACATAAATGGCTGCCGAAGGTGATGCCCACAAAAGCGACTTGTCCACATTGAGACAAAGTGGGACACAAAGTGTGAGCCACAGATTAGCGGCCCTCGAAAGAAAATAAATGTGCAGGTTGGAAAGGAGTTAACGCTAAAATGCCGGGTAGTCCATGTCGCTGTGTTGGTTACGGCAGCAGATGCCTGCGTCACCTGAGTGCTTCGCAATGGAAGTTGCTCATCTTCAATGGCAACTGTTGGTTCAAACAGGGGTGAGGCTCTGTCCAATCTGTTTGTACCGCTGGTTGCCGCTCGTTACCAGACCACCACATGCGACAAAGACAAGCATTATGCCTGTAAGATGGTTGTTAGCCAATGTATAATGTATTGTCTGAACCTTATGTGGTGATTGATTGCTGTTTCATTTCGATGTTATCTCACTTGGTTACAGTCGCCGTGTTATGCTTCTCGAATGTGGCGGCCTGGTAAGTTGCATTGGGAAGCAGTCTCTCGAAGTAAGCATTCGCTCCTGCAGCCTGCACAGCGACATAGACTCCCAATTTCCATGCACCGTGATTCGTGCTCCCCGTTCGCCCTTTCCTGCTGCAGCCATGGGCAAATTGTGCCTCTGGCATTTCTCGGCCGCGATTAAGCATGAACAGAGACCAGAATACGTGCTTACATGGTCGGACGTACATGAAGTTGGGTGCAAAGGCCCGCAAAAGTGGCTGATGAAGGTGATGGCCACAAAAGCGACTTGCCCCAATAGGGATGATGTGGGACACCAAGTGTGAGCCACACATTAGCGGCTTCCGAAAGAAAAGAAACATTCAGGTTGAAAAGGAGTCAATCCTAAATTGATGGGTAGTCCATGTCGCTGTGTAGGCTGCGGCAGCAGATGCCTGCGTCACCCGATTGCTTCGCACTGCAAGTTGCTCATCTTTAACAGCGACTGTTGCTGCAAACAGGTGGGATACTCTGTCCAATCTGTTTCTGCTGCTGGTTGTCGCTTGTTACTAGACCATGACGTGCGACGAAGGCAGACACTACGCCTGTAGGTAGGTGGCTGAATGTACCCTAAGGGACCCGTTTATGTGAATGCTCTCTGTTGCCATATGGTTCGTAGCCAATGTATGATGTATTGTCCGAACCTGATGTGGTGATTGATTGCTGTTTAATTTCGATGTTATCTGACTTGGCTACGGTCGCAGTGTTATGTTTTTAGAATATTGCGGCCTGGTCGGTTGCACTGGGAAGCAGTCCCTAGAAGTAAACATTTGCTCCTGCACCCTGCACAGCGACATAGACTCCCAATTTTCATGCACCGTGATTCGTGCTCTCCATTCACCCTTTCCTGCTGCAGCCATGGGCAAATTGTGCCCCTGGCCTTTCTCGGCCGCGATTAGGCATGAACGAAGACCAGCATAAGTGCTTACATAGTGCGTTGCGTATGAAGTTGATAGCCACATGGTTGGAAAGGCCCGCAAAAGTAGCTGATGAAGGCGATGCCCACGAAAGCGACTTGTCCATATTGAGACAATGTGAGACGCCAAGTGTGAGCCACAGATTACCGGCCCCAGAAAGAAAATAAACGTGCAGGTTGGAAAGGAGTGAACGGCTAAAATCCGGGGTAGTCCATATCTCTGTGTAGGCTGCGGCAGCAGATGCCTGCGTCACCCAATTGCTTCGCAATGCAATTTGGGCATTTTTAACAGCGACTGTCGCTGCAAACAGGTGACACACTCTGTCCAATCTGTTTCCGCTGCTGGTTGTCGCTCGTTAACCTGACCACCACGTGCGACGATGACGGTGAGCCGTTTACGAGCTCGCGTCAATGATTCCAGCGTATCTCGACATGCAAATTTTATTTCTGCTATTGCACGAGAATGTACACTGCTTGTCTTCTGTCAATAAAGTCGCACGTTCTGTTCACTCACTTGTGGCTTGTTTGTATGGGCGTCAGTAGAGGCTCTTGGCAATTAGAACGCACCAGCTACGCGGAAGCGAAGGCATTGAGGCACGCCGCATAGCCGGCAGGGCAAGCGTGGCGCGTACCGCCGTACGCGACCGGCAGAAAGCGCCCCCCCCCCCCCATATTAGATATTGCTCATAAAAAAAATAAGTGCACTTCCGCTTCCGGATTGAGCAACGTCATCTGGTGTCCCCCTAAATAAGTTCCATGCGCTGCCGCTGCCTATTTTCGAACGACTGCGGAAGGTAGAGTTTCCCTTCTCTAAGTTGGTTCTGTATTCTATGGCACCCCGTTGGTTGTACTGAATGCTCCTTGCAGTAAGGCGGTATTTGAGCTATATTTCAGAAGTGCCTAGACAAAATGTGCTCCTTGTCGTGTGCTGCATTAACAATCGCAAAACCTTCCGGACTCATGTAACGCCATTAGTTCGCCGTGTGTTTCGTGCGATTCACCAGTGTCGACAGTGAGTGTCCTACTACAGCGCCCGTCCGAGCTGCTTTTCTTTTGCCGAGCTGCCTGCCCGCGCTTTCGTGAAAGGTCTGGTGCTGGGGCTTGGAATCCTTGTGTATGGAAGACTTTCTTGAAGGTTGTGCTTTTGAGGAGTTGGAGTTGATCGGAAATGCTACAGAGCTTTCGCCAGAAAGACGTTGGTGCCGCGGTACCTGTGAGCCGAACGAGCGTTTGCCAAGTCTTGAAAGGTAAGCAAGTTGGGCACTTGCGCGCATTTTTGAAGCTTATGATTCACGTAATGAGCGTTGTGTAAATAGCTAGAGCAAAGCGCGTTCCGGTCGTAGGTTGGCCATGTTGCTGTGCACATTTTGCAAGCAATTTCACGAAAGCTTCCTCTGATGTTGCAGCGTACTTGCATTCTGCTGTGAAATATATGCTACCCGCCTTGATTGCAATGCCTGAATGGGCACACAATTTTGAAAACACTGAAAGTTGCAGTTCGTTCGGTAGTTTCCTGGCAAGAAGTTATTCGCTACATAGGCATGCCCGCAACTACAGCACACGTGTAATGTATACGTCGATGTATCATGGGCTTCGCGCGTTGGCACACGATTGCTATGTTTGACGCTTAAGCAGATAGAACCTTGTGTGAAGATATTTGTATGTATATCGTTCAGTTCGGAGGTCCGCGTCACGAGAACCTGTGTGTATTGTTTATGCTCTTGAGTGTCTTCGCGTATTTGTCTTATGTGTTGCAGAGCAGATATAGGCCGATATTAAAATAAAGAGGTTTATTTTTAATCGAAACATTTCAATGAGACGCCGGCCTTTAAGAAAGACATAGACCAACCAAATCTGAAGAACGGTATGTCAGCTCTTGCAATCGTAGGTTACGGCAGTGCGTAATAAAGTAAGGACTGCAATTTTGTAGCGATACTTACCCCTAGATTCTACACCACTCTTGTCGCCCACCGCTAACGGCCGGCTGTTCCAGTACGTAGCATGGGCCGGGGCGTCGGTCAGACCACTAACGAACAGCGATAAGGAATATCATCACTACAAAATCGCGGTCTAGCTTTCAGAATGCTTTTCATGTGCTCAATATTTTTTTATACCAATGCTCTATGTTTTACTGCATATTTGAGTTTTGTTGTTGATTGTCCTGGTAGTCTGTTGTTGCTACTGATTTCGTTTCTTCCTGAAATTTCACTTGTTACAAAATAGCAGTGTAACCTCCTGAAATATAACAAAGAGACATTTGTACAACCAGACGCAAATTCATGCAGCTAGCTGTGTGAGGCTCTCTTTGCAATTCCACATGACACTGGTAAATCACAAATGTTCGGCTTCAGAGCGCAATAAACTGAACATTTCTTGCTTTTAGAGGCTATGCGGATTCTGGAGGCAACCCTACATCCCGCAGTAACCTCCTGAATTGCTGGAAGCTGGACAGCACGACGATAAAGCACCTCATCTGTGAGCTTTCACAAAGGTGCGTACAAAACTGGCGCTGCCTTTCGAGTTGAAGGATACATTTATGTAATATGCAGTCATTTTACTGTATTGCCATTTTCAGGATTTCTAGTGGCTGATCACGAATTTTATGTTTTGGTAGAGTGCCCTCAGTTTAATGAATTTACCTAAAGTAGCCTCCTCTGAGTTAAATGTAATTGTGGGTTTGAGTAATTATGCCTGATATACTCCATATAGACTCTATATTAATCTAACCAAATTGCCTTTTTAAGAACCACGAATTGAGATTTCATGCTGTGAATAATGTGCTCTAGAGCGTCTAGAAAAATGTGTTCTACCGCCTAAAGACATGGTTTAGGCAAAATTGCCTTAAGCAATGCTTTTGCACAAAAGTTGTATCATCAAGAGTTTCACGGAAGCCTGTGTGGTCGGTATGAAACATGAGAAAGAAAGACATAGACCAAGCAAATACAACATTAAAAGCAGTACATTTCGGTTTCCATATGGAAGCCTTGTTTACAATGAGGCAAAAAAGTAGAAGTGCATATTTAGGTACGTTTAACATAAGACGGGGATGGGCGCCTTGGTTTCAGATGAGCGTGTGTCCTGTTGATCAAATCTCTAGGGAATCCGGTTACAGGCATAACTTCGAATTTCTTTCCTGGCCGATTATGCTAGACACTATCCAGTCACTATTGTGTTTAGTCATTGCTGCATGCTCTGCCAAAGCATTTGATGCCACTCTTTTATTATCCACATCGTTCTGATGTTGTCACAGCCACTGTTTAAAGTTGCCCATGGTCCTAATGTAGATAGCATTCATATATACAGTCGCGGACAGAATAAAATGGACCACGAGATTTCCGAAAACGTTCAATTCCCGAGCAGCCTGTAGCAGTAATCAGTAAAACTGCCAACGACAACGTTGTTAGCATATTCTAGTCGAGGTCCAAAATGCATATACCAGATTGCGTTGTGAGGTTGCGGAGATATTCAACGTTTTCTTAGATTTCATGGTCCGTCATATTCTGTCCGCGACTGTACATGTTATGTTTCAAAGGTCAGAATTCATGTCAGTAAAATTTTTGACACGGTTTGTTACTGGGATGGCTGTCTTGTTGGTTCAGCATGGCTTCTCACTGGGATTGCTTTCTTGTTTGTTTAGCATCCTGTTGGGTTCTTATGGATTTCGTTTTGTGCACAATGAGATGTTACAAACACACTTTGCATATACATGAAAAAAAGGTTTACGACAGAGATAACATATATGCATGGGCAAGGCACATATATGTGTCAATAAAATACTCGAGCCTCATTTCTGCCTACAGAAAAACAAGTTATTTCTCCTCGAGGGCATGGCTGCTTTCACTAATGAAGCTCCAAGAGAAGGTTTTCTCTAATGCCTATTTTTGATATCTGAATGCTTATGTGGCATGTACAAACTACTTGCATCAATTTCTCATTAGAATGAGCCGTATAAAACCTAATTTAGAGTAATAATTGCAATCATTACCCCATTTCACCTGTCTTCTAATGACTAAAATTATATGCTTCTACCTTGACAGACCTTCTATGAAATTAGTTTGATGAGGCACAATATACAGGGCTTTCTATACTGAAGGTATCAGTACCTATAAAAGACTATGCTAACTATGGAAATGCTGCTTGTTTATGTGGTTAATTCACTTTGTCAGACCGAATCTTCACAGCCAAGTGCAGTCAGTAAATTGGAAACTGCATGTCTGCAAGGGGAAGTCAGACAATTGCATCTTGTTTGATAGTTCTCGAGCACTTGTGGGTCAATAATAAAGCACACGCAGCTTGACCCTTGGCCCAATACTCAATCAGGCTTGAAGCTTTCAATGTCTGCTAATCGCTAGAACAGCACCAGATCTCACTCTGTGTCAAGGGGTGGCATGCAGTTGCTTAGATCTAGGCAGGTACATTTTTCGTTCGCATTAAAGTTCCCAATACTTTCTAGCCTTAGGTGAAAGTACACAGCTCGATCAGCACAGTGTATGTATAGTATACATAAGGCTTCTTTGTTGTTTAAACAGAATCAATAAGAAGCAGATACTGCCGTTTTTGCAAACCTTACCCTGTTTCCTAACCATTCCTTGATCAAAAGTGTATAAAATGAATCTGTGCTTGTTCTATTGTTCCACAGGCAGACATCGGTGGCGGTGTATGTGTTGAAAAGGGCCTGCTGAAGAGGCTGCGCCTGGATGCTAACAACCCAGGCTTTCAGTTCGCGGGGGGCCTCCTTAAAGCTCCTTTTACAAAAGAAGAGGTTGAAGGGAGGTCCTTCTATGGCCGGCCGTCAAATGCCTTCCACAGAAAGATCCGTTGGATTCCAAGGTCAACGCCATACTCGGTACATGTGTGACAAAGGAGCTTCTTAATATTCTTTGTGCAGTTTTCAACAAAACTCCTTTCATGGCAGTTTCAGTGCTATCTTAGGGTACTGTTTTCTTTCCTGCTGAAATAGCTATTAACCTGATTATAATAGCGTATTATAATGCAAGCTTTGCCACCATAACATAGAAAATTGTCATTACTGTTGGCATATGTATTTTTCTGATACAAGCCCTGGTCATATGAATGCATCGATAATATAATATCCTGTCTAGTGGAAAGATAACATGTTTAGTAACAAACTCACTTTGACAATGTCTGCCTGCACAGCAAAGGCATTTTATAATCTTGCTGTAGAACATCCATAATGCCTGTTCAACAGCTTAAATGTTGCTTGTTTCATTTCTTGGTTCCGAAGTGCTACACATAAGTCAACTCGTCTATGTACCTGTGCCCAAGCAAAGCTGCAGCACAGTTTTGACTGGCACCTTGCCTTTCCTAAGATAATTCACACATAAAACTTCCATGTACTGGTCACGATACGAATATCGAAGTTTATTAAACTGAAGTTGATTTACAGCTTTTGTTTGTAGATGACAATTGGTATGATAGAGCTTACGTGTCGTACATCTGTTGGTGTTACGCCCATCCATCACGCTCCCAGCTCTAATGCACTAATTCAGCCATTTCATGCATTTTTGGACTTTGCGCAAAACAGGTGGAGATGTTGAGAGCTCACAGGGCTGAAAACTTGTGCCTTGTGCACTTCCTTTTTAAGAAACAGATGCATGGTGTCTTGCAATGTCACAGTAGCAAAACCAGTATATTGCCTTTTTTCTTCTCTTTTCTAGGCTACACAACGCAACATTTCAGCATACTTCCAGGGCAGCTTAAGAACTCGTCCTCATTACTAGCCCAAGGATATTAAATGGATGTGTTTAAGCACAAATGTGAACCTGTCTCCTTCCGTTGCATGCCACACCTAGCCACTTGGCAACCGGTATTTGCCAGACAGATAGTTGACAGGATGTCACTAGCAAATTGTTAGGATGTATAAAGGTGGTCAATAAATAGTCGCCGCACAGTT
Organism: Dermacentor albipictus; assembly: GCF_038994185.2. Classification (NCBI taxonomy): domain Eukaryota; kingdom Metazoa; phylum Arthropoda; class Arachnida; order Ixodida; family Ixodidae; genus Dermacentor; species Dermacentor albipictus. Next base: position 1,034,430 of record NW_027225568.1, read on the forward strand.
TTTAGGAAGGACATAAAAATTGTATTCCGAGATAATGAAAGGCTATTTAGCAATATATAATTGCAAAAGTATTATCTCTCAATAAAATGTTTATGTACTTCCTAAAAACTGTGAAGTGACTATTTATTAACCACCTTCATCATCATCATCATCAGCCTGGTTACGCCCACTGCAGGGCAAAGGCCTCTCCCATACTTCCCCAACTACCCCGGTCATGTACTAATTGTGGCAATGTTGTCCCTGCAAACTTCTCAATCTCATCCGCCAACTAACTTTCTGCTGCCCCCTGCTATGCTTCCCTTCCCTTGGAATCCAGTCCGTAACTCTTAATGACCATCGGTTATCTTCCCTCCTCATTACATGTCCTGCCCATGCCCATTTCGTTTTCTTGATTTCAACTAAGATGCCAATAACTCGCGTTTGTTCCCTCACCCAATCTGCTCCTTTCTTACCCCATAACGTTACACCTATCATTCTTCTTTCCAAAGCTCGTTGCGTCGTCCACAATTTAAGTAGAACCCTTTTCGTAAGCCTCCAGGTTTCTGCCCCGTACGTGAGTACTGGTAAGACACAGCTGCTATAAACTTTTGTCTTGAGGGATAACGGCAATCTGCTGTGCATGATCTGAGAATGCCTGCTAAACGCACCCCAGCCCATTCTTATTCTTCTGATTATTTCTGTCCCATGATCCGGATCCGCAGTCACTACCTGTCCTAAGTAGATGTATTCCCTTACCACTTCCAGTGCCTCACTACCTATCGTAAACTGCTGTTCTCTTCCGAGACTGTTAAACATTTCTTTAGTTTTCTGCAGATTACTTTTTAGTCCCACCCTTCGGCTTTGCCTCTCCAGGTCAGTGAGCATGCATTGCAGTTGGTCCTCTGATTTACTAAGCAAGGCAATATCATCAGCGAATCGCAAGTTACTAAGGTATTCTCCATTAATTCTTATCCCCAATTCTTCCCAATCCAGGTCTCTGAATACCTCCTGTAAACACGCTGTGAATAGCATTGGAGAGATCGTACCTCCCTGCCTGACGCCTTTCTTTATTGGGATTCTGTTGCTTTCTTTATGGAGTACTACGGTGGCTGTGGAGCCGCTATAAATCTCTTTCAGTATTTTTACATACGGCTCTTCTACACCCTGATTCCGCAATGCCTCCATGACTGCTGAGGTTTCGACTGAACCAAACGCTTCCTCGTAATCAATGAAAGCTATATATAAAGGCTGGTTATATTACGCACACTTTTCTATCACCTGATTGATACTGTGAATATGGTCCATTGTTGAGTAGCTTTTACGGAATCCTGCCTGGTCCTTTGGTTGACGGAAGTCTAAGGTGTTCCAGATTCTATTTGCAATTACCTTAGTAAATACATTGTAGGCAAAGGACAGTAAGCTGATCGATCTATAATTTTTCAAGTCTTTCGCGTCCCCTTTCTTATGGATTAGGATTATGTTAGCGTTCTTCCAAAATTCCGGTACGCTCGAGGTTATGAGGCATTGCGTATACAGGGTGGCCAGTTTCTCTAGAACAATCTGACCACCATCCTTCAACAAATTTGCTGTTACTTGAACCTCCCCAGCTGCCTTCTCCTTTTGCATAGCTCCCAAGGCTTTCTTTACTTCTTCCGACGTTGCTTGTGGGATTTCAAATTCCTCCAGACTAGTCTCTCTTCCATTATCGTCGTGGGTGCCACTGGTGCTGTATAAATCTCTATAGAACTCCTCAGCCATTTGAACTATCTCATCGATGTTAGTAATGATATTGCCGGCTTTGTCTCTTTACGCATACATCTGATTCTTGCCAATTCCTAGTTTCTTCTTGACTGCTTTTAGGCTTCCTCCGTTCCTGAGATCATGTTCAATTCTATCCATATTATACTTCCTTATGTCAACTGTCTTACGCTTGTTGAATAACTTCGAAAGTTCTGCCAGTTCTATTCTAGCTGTAGGGTTAGAGGCTTTCATACATTGGCGTTTCTTGATCAGATCTTTCGTCTTCTGCGATAGCTAACTGGTATCCTGTCTAACGGAGTTACCACCGACTTCTATTGCACACTCCTTAATGATGCCCACAAGATTGTCGTTCATTGCTTCAACACTAAAGTCTTCTTCCTGAGTTAAAGCTGAATACCTGTTCTGTAGTTTGATCTGGAATTCCTCTATTTTCCCTCTTACCGCTAACTCATTTATCGGTTTCTTATGTGCCAGTTTCTTCTGTTCTCTCGCCAGGTCTAGGCTAATTCGAGTTCTTACCATCCTATGGTCACTGCAGCGCACCTTGCTGAGCACATCCACATCTTGTATGATGCCAGGGTTAGCGCAGAGTATGAAGCCTGTTTCATTTCTAGTCTCGCCGTTCGTGCTCCTCCACATACACTTTCGGCTATCCTGCTTGCGGAAGAAGGTATTCATTATCCGCATATTATTCTGTTCAGCGAACTCTACTAATAACTCTCCTCTGCTATTCCTAGTGCCTACGCCATATTCCACCACTGCCTTGTCTCCAGCCTGCTTCTTGCCTACCTTGGCATTGAAGTCACCCATCAGTATAATGTGTATTGTTTTGACTTTACCCACAGCCGATTCCACGTCTTCATAGAAGCTTTCGACTGTCTGGTCATCATGACTGCATGTAGGGGCGTAGACCTGTACAACCTTCATTTTGTACCTCTTATTGAGTTTCACAACAAGGCCTGCCACCCTCTCGTGAATGCTATAGAATTCCTGTATGTTACCAGCTATATTCTTATTAATCAGGAATCCGACTCCTAGTGCTCGTCGCTCCACTAAGCTGCGGTAGCACAGGACGTGCCCGCTTTTTAGCACTGTATATGCTTCTTTTGGTCTCCTAACTTCACTGGGCCCTATTATATCCCATTTACTGCCCTCTAATTCCTCCAATAGCACTGCTAGACTCGCCTCACTTGATAACGTTCTAGCGTTAAGCGTTGCCAGGTTCATATTCCAATGGCACCCTGTCCGGAGCCAGGGATTCTTAGCACCCTCTGCTGCGTCGCAGGTCTGACCGCCGCCGTGGTCAGTTGCTTCGCAGCTGCTGGGGACTGAGGGCCGGGGTTTGATTGTTCTATTCATATAGGAGGTTGTGGCGAAGTACTGCACCAGGGTAGCCAATCCTGCTCTGGTGAGGGAGTGCGTTACCGGTTCTGGTCACCGGGATCAGGGCACACTCCAGACCTGTTTTATCAACACGCGGATATTTTTTTAAAAATCCGGTTGAAAATTGTGCGGCACCGGGATTCGAACTACGGACCTCTTGCACGCTAGGCCGGTGTTCTACCTCTACGCCATCGCTGCACCTTTCTTTAAAAAACCACCTTAATACATCGTAACTTCCTAGTAACATCCTGTCAACTATCTGTCTGTGGCGAATGTCGACAGGATGTTACTAGCAAGTTGTTAGGATGTATAAAGGCGGCAAACAAATAGTCGCTTCACAGTTCACACATTCTACCGACATAAGACAAGAAGCAGTCGGTAAGCATTCTATCGACATTTTATATCTATATTTTCAATTCAATATCGGTGGCCAATAGTCGGTAGGAGGCTACTAGGAAATTGTTGCACTGTCTAAGGACTGTTTATGCAATGTTACAAAAATTTTTGTAAGGATATATATATATACAATACATATATTGTCGCGAAGCACTTTGAGCAGTAATAATAATATTTGGGGTTTTACGTGCCAAAACCACTTTCTGATTATGAGGCACGCCGTAGTGGAGGACTCCGGAAATTTTGACCACCTGGGGTTCTTTAACGTGCACCTAAATCTAAGCACACGGTTGTTTTCGCATTTCGCCCCCATCGAAATGCGGCCGCCGTAGCCGGGATTCGATCCCGCGACCTCGTGCTCAGCAGCCCAACACCATAGCCACTGAGCAACCACGGCGGGTACACTTTGAGCAGTAAGCGTTCGCGACTAGAACGTTGGAGCAGCGAGAGGTAGTGTAGCCGACCGAGCACCGAAACAAGGTTGTTCTGTCTCGTCCTCGTCTCTCTCCTAGCCACAGCCCCACTGCTCCCTCTATTACAGTACTGTTATCTCCCCCGCAGAGAAGGAAGCCGTCCCGGCGACCTATGGGTAGGACAGCACAGGCGGATCATAGTTGGGCTTGAGACGCTGGGCATGCACGATTTCGCGTCCACGACGGCGACGATCCATAGGTAGCTCGAGGTGTTCCACAATATAGTTGACTGGAGACGTTTGTTTGATCACGCGGTATAGGCCTTGGTACTTCGACGCGGCTTTCGGTGACAGTCCAGTGGTAGAGGCTGGAACCCAAAGCCACACTAGTGAGCCAGGAGCATAGGATACAGGAGCATTGGAACTTCCTCGATGGTGCTTCTGGCGTTGCTGGTCTTCTGACGTAAATATACGGGAAAGCTTGCGACACTCGTCTGCGTGTGCAGCAGCTTCGGATAGGGTAGTTGTTTCCGTGGAGTCAGGGCGGTACGGAGGGATAGTATCCATTGTGGAAAAAGGTTCGCGTCCGTACAGGAGAAAGAAGGGCGAAAATCCCGTGGTAGTCTGCGTGGCGGTGTTGTAAGCGTAGGTCAGAAAAGGTAGAACATGGTCCCATTTGGTTCGGTCGGTTCCAACGTACATGGCCAGCATGTCACCAAGAGTGCGATTAAAGCGCTCGGTCATGCCATTAGTCTGCGGATGATACGCAGTAGTGGTGTGATGAATGATGCAGCATTCTTTGAGGAGAGCCTCGATGACGTCGGAGAGGAAGACGCGGCCTCTGTCACTGAGTAATTCCCTGGGAGCTCCATGGCGAAGGATGATGTGGCGCAGGAGAACCCAGGCGACGTCACGTGCAGAAGCGCTGGACAAAGGGTAAGTTTCCGCATAGCGCGTGAGATGGTCGATGGCCACGATTACCCAGTGATTGCCATCTGATGTGATTGGCAGAGGTCCATAAATGTCGATGCCTACTCGATCAAAAGCACGTGCTTGGCAGGGCAAAGGCTGCAATGGGGCGGTTGAACGACGAGGGGGATCTTTACGGCGTTGGCAAACCAGACAGGAGCGGACATAATGATGAATGAATCGATACATCCCCCGCCAGTAGTAACGAAGGCGTAGACGCGCGTATGTCTTCAGTACCCCCGCATGCGCGCACTGGGGATCGTCGTGGAACGCTGCGCAAATATCCGAACGCAGGTGTCGCGTGATGACAAGCAACCATTTGCGGCCGTCCGGGAGGTAGTTGCGACGGTACAGGAGCCCGTCGCGAATGGAGAAGTGATGTGCTTGGCGACGTAATGCGCGATTGTTAGTGGGTGTCGATGGGCTGGACAAAAAACGCAGCATGGACACAATCCATTCCATGGGTCTTTCTTCTGCTTCAGAAGAATGTCCGTGGCAGCAAGGGAAGACTCGGACAATGAGGCCTTAGGGAAGCTAGCCTCGTCTGTTAGTGGCGAACGAGACAAGGCATCCCCATCGGAATGTTTTCGGCCAGAACGATACAGCACGCGAATGTCGTACTCCTGCAGTCGAAGGGCCCATCGAGCAAGACGACCGGACGGTGCTTTTAAGGACGACAGCCAGCACAGCGAATGGTGATCAGTTATGACGTCAAACGGGCGGCCATAAAGATACGGACGGAATTTGGTTATGGCCCAAATTATAGCGATGCATTCCTTTTCTGTGACAGAATAGTTCGATTCAGGTTTACTGAGTGCACGACTGGCGAAGGCAACGACGTACTCATCGACGCCAGCCTTTCTCTGAGCGAGAACGGCCCCAAGGCCAACGCCACTGCATCCGTGTGTTTTTCAGTTGGAGCACTGGGGTCGAAATGGCGCAGGATTGGTGGTGACGTCAAGAGACGACGCAACTTTGTGAAGGCAGCATCGCAATCCGGTGACCAGGTTGAAAGGTTGTGGCCACCATAAAGAAGCTGCGTTAAAGGTGCTATTATAGTGGCAAAATTGTGGATGAAACGGCGAAAGTATGACGCTAATCGAATGAAGCTGCGCAGTTCTTTCAAAGTCGTTGGTCGGGGAAACTGGGCAACAGCTTGTAGTTTCGCCGTATCAGGGAGTAAACCTTCTTTCGACACGACATGGCCGAGGATGACCAGTTGCCGGGCAGCGAAGTGACACTTCAAGTTAAGCTGGAGGCCAGCATCGGCGATGCACTTTAGGACGCGTTCAAGTCGAAGTAAGTGGGAAGGAAAGTCCGGTGAAAAGATAACGATGTCATCCAGATAACACAGGTATATCTGCCATTTGAGGCCGCGCAAGATGTTGTCCATCATTCTTTCAAATGTGGCAGGCACATTACACAGGCCAAATGGCATCACGGTGAATTCAAATAAACCGTCAGGTGTGATGAAGGCCGTTTTCGGACGGTCTGACTCAGCCACTGGCACTTGCCAGTAGCCTGATCGTAAGTCTGAGTAGAATTCAGCGCCTTGGAGGCAGTCTAGCACGTCGTCAATACGGGGTAGCGGATAAACGTCCTTGCGTGTGATCTTATTAACTCGCCGGTAGTCCACGCAAAAGCGAATTGTGCCGTCTTTCTTTTTTACCAGCACTACAGGGGAAGCCCAGGGACTGTGTGAAGGTTGTATGACACCGCGTTGGAGCATGTCTGCAACTTGCTCAGTGATCACGCTATGCTCCGTGGCGGATACACGATACGGCCTGTGGCGTAAAGGCGCATGGTTGCCGGTGTCGATGTGATGGACAACAGTGGAAGTACGGCCTAAGCGAGATTGTTGTAGATCGAATGACGTGCGAAAGCGGTCTAGAAGATGGACGATCTGGGCGTGCTGCGCTGGAGTGAGGTTGGCATCAATACTCTGGTAAAATGTTGGGTCACACGGCGGCATGGGAGGAGAAACTTGAAGGGCCAGAGCGTCAACCGGAGGAGAAGCCGGGTCGTCAGGCACATCGTAAAGGAAGCTTGGTTCGATTTCGTCGGCATAACCAAGACACTCATTGTGGAGCGCACTAGCAGGGCAAGGAAACAGGTTCGATACATAAAGTGCCCTCGAACCTTGTCGAATGGCAAGAAGGGCAAAAGGAAGCAAGAAAGGATGGCGGCGAGCAACAAGCTTAGACGGCGTGAAAAGAACTGTGGAGTCGGAAAACCCAACGCAGGAAACGGGTACAAGTGTGGCAGAGTATGGAGGAATCTCGGTGTCGGCGGGGACGAACACACGACCGGAAGTGTCATCAGTATCTTCAAAAACGTTGGTGCCGAATGGCGACAGCGCGAGTTCAGCACGGGCACAATCTATAACGGCATGATGAGAGGACAGAAAGTCCCATCCTAAAATCATGGCATGGGAGCAGCGAGGAAGAACAACGAACTCAACATGGTATAAAGCGCCGCTTATAACAACACGCACGGTACACTTCCCTAAGGTTCAATCGGCGCAGCGCTTGCTGTACGTAATAAAATGGCAGAATATGGCGTCGCGACTTTTCTAAGGGTAAGACGAAGCTGGTCCGAAATCACTGATATTGCTGCTCCCGTGTCTACAAGCGCATGAACGGCAATGTCTTCTGCATAAATTTCAAGGACGTTCGCAGGAAATAAATGAGGTCTTGAGGAGTTCGCTGAGATCGCAGTTCTTGCCTCCGGAACTGCAGTCCTTTGTTTTCCTCTCGGATAGCTTCAGGACGACGGATAAGCGGCGAGAGAGAACGCCGACGGGGAGACGGAGACCGACGGGTATTGAAGGGTCGGGAAAGAGGAGACGAGGCTTCGAAGGGCTGAGAGGCAGTAGCAGAACGGGATGGAGAGTCGAAACCGTTACTGTGTGCCTTCGGAGAATCCGAAGGATACCATCCACACCGGCGGCAAAGCCGTGCTACATGCCCAGGTAGGCCGCACAAATAACTTATAGGCCGATTGTCATGCGTGCTCCATGTATTGAGAACAGCAGGCGGAGACTGTTGGAAACACTGCTGAGGTGGGCGCATGGGCTGCTGTGGCGGCCAGTACCTGCTTGGGGGGGGGGGGGGCAGGAGAATATGTTGGAGCTGCTTGCGGAGGTGAGGGAAAGCCGCTGGTAAGTCTGGATTGATTACCTGCAGAAGGAGGCCTTGGATTAGCGACAACGGCAGCGTACGTGAGTGGCACAGGCGTAGGAGGTGGTTGATGAGCAAGTGGTACTGCGTTAGCGACTTGTTCTTGTATCATATGACGGAGATCTGGAGACAAGCGCGGCTCTGAGGCTGGAGTGACTGGCAGAAGAGAGAGTTGGCGCGCCACTTCTTCTCGTACAAATTGCTTGATTCTGTCGAAAATTTCTGAACTGCAAGGAGTAGAAGTGACACCATCACTCAGAGCTGAAAGCGCGACGTCCGGAGCGAGTGCTTGGCGCGTAGAAAGCCGTTGTTTGCGCAGCTCCTCATAGCTCTGGCAAAGCGTTATGATGTCGATGACCGTCTGAGGATTCCTTGCCAAGAGCATTTGGAAGGCATCATCTTTTATGCCTTTCAAGATGTTCTTGACCTTGGCATCTTCGGTCATATCTGGGTCTATACGCCGGCAGATGTCAACTACATCTTCAATGTAGCTCGTAAAAGTTTCGCCCTTTTGTTGGGCACGACAGCAAGGCTGTTGTTCAGCCCGAAGTTTGCTCACAGCAGGGCGACCGAATACTTCTTGAAGTGCCGTTCGGAATGCTGTCCAGGTGGAAAAGTCAGCCTCATGGTTGCGGAACCGAAGATGGGCGACCCCGGAAAGGTAGAATGGGACGTAGCCAAGCTTGTCCGCTTCAGACCATTTGTTGTGGGCACTCACTCGGTTGCATGATGACAGCCAGTCCTCTACGTTATGATCGTGAGTGCCATTGAATATGGGAGGATCCCGTTGGCGTGGCGCACCAGGACAGACGACTGGAGGCGGTGCCATGGGTGGCGCGGTAGAACTAGTCTCCTCAGGCATGGGAGATGTGACAGGGATCGTCCGGCTTCGGAGTTCACGGTTGGCAATAAGTCCAGCACCTTCCACCAAATGTCGCGAAGCACTTTGAGCAGTAAGCGTTCGCGACTAGAACGTTGGAGCAGCGAGAGGTAGTGTAGCCGACCGAGCACCGAAACAAGGTTGTTCTTTCTCGTCGTCGTTGTCTCTCTCCTAGCCACAGCCCCACTGCTCCCTATTTTACAGTACAATATATATATGCATGCCGAGATAATGGCGCGAGCGGAGAAGCCGGCGGGAAGTGCACGTGCTTAATGGTGACAAGACGAGCTGGCACAGTCCATGCCTGGGCGACGCAAATTAAGTGACTGCTGATTTCCAAGTACAGTATGTTTTATTGGAACCAAAAGTAACAACTGCACGGCACACCACGCTGTCATATCTTGATTTCGCCAGCTGAGAGGGGAATGTGAACAGTTACGATCTTTACCTATGCCTCCGCCCCATTGTCAGACTAAACTCCGCACGTCGCAGCCGCGTCATACCAGTGGGGAGCTTTGTGCCCACCCTGACTCTCTTGCATGCGTAATCACGACGACAATTAAAAATAGGAGTCTGATATCTCGGAGCACGGACAAGCTACAAGAATTCAACTGATACTGTGTAGAACACGATACTGAGAAACACGACTGGCTCTAACTTTTCAATGCAACCATACCCACTTAGTACAGTCAATAAAAAGTGAATTATTCAATTTTAGTTTATTACGATACTGACAGCGATAATTTTCTCACTTTGTGTCCCGATCAAGACTGCCCGCAACAAAACGAGGACCTTTAGGTTCACTGACTGGGACTTGTTCCGAGCCAACCGCTCCGAGCGCGTCCTTAACGATGATATGGACCTAGACTCTTGGTGCGACGAGATAAAGAAGGATGCGGCTATAGCCACCAAGGAGGTGACAACCGATCTGGAGGTGGACAGGATGGACAGTAGGCTGGCGCATCTTTTGGAAGCCAAGCAGGCACTGCTCGCGAGATGGAAGACTCAGCGCCATAACAGAAGACTACGCAAGAAAATCTCCGATATAAACAAGATCATAGAGGCTCATTGCAAGGTGCTATGCAAGCAGCAATGGGACGAGCTGTGCGACTCGGTGGAGGGCCAGCTCAAGAACGGTAAAAGCTGGGGTCTCCTTAAGCACCTACTGCACGATGGCAACACCAAGTCCAACCAGAAGAGAGCTTTGGCGAAAGCTGTCCATTTGGCCACCGACTCGACTCCAGATGAGGCAGTCATGGAGCACCTCATAGACAAGTACCTGGCGGCCACGGACGATCCGGTGCCCCCCCCCCCCAGTTTCCCGAGTACGAAGGGCGTGACGTACCATCTATGGACGAGGATTTCACCGTGGCTGAGGTCAAGCGAGTTCTCGCATCCCTCAACGGCAGATCTGCCCCTGGGCCCGACGGGATCACCAACAAAATGCTCAAGCATCTCGACGACGCCTCAATCGAGTTTCTTACGCGCAAGATGAATGATATCTGGTGCAGCGGCCTCATTCCCAAGAGCTGGAAAACAGCCTACACAGTACTCATACCGAAGCCAGGTAAAGCGCCGAGCATCGACAATCTAAGGCCCATCTCCCTGACGTCGTGTGTTGGAAAGATGAATGTTTATCCACCTAGGAATGTTTATCGAGTCAACCGGGGCCAATGGAGCCGCCCTCAAACGCATTTGTTCCAAGACCGAAAGCGCCCTCGGCCTGATCCGAAGAATCGCCAATAGGTACTGCGGAATCAAGGAAGACAATCTGATCCGGATTATCCACGCCTTCGTGCTCTGCCACCTCGCTTATTCAGGGGCTATGCACAATTGGCTCGTATCGGAGCGCAACAAGATCAACGCCTTAATCAGAAGAGTCTTCAAGCTTGCCGTCGGCCTTCCCATGCGAACGCACACAAAAGACCTTCTCAATTTGGGAATTCACAACACGTTCGAAGAAATCGTTGAAGCCCAAGAATTTTCCCAGTTTGTCAGACTCTCCGGTACCCCAGCGGGCCGAGCCATACTTGGCAAGCTGGGACGTAACCCCATGGTCGTCAGTCTCGACGCTGTGAAGCTGCCCAGCGACGTAAGGTCCAAAATTGACATACACCGGATGCCACGAAATATGCATCCCACCTACAACGAAGGACGAAGGCGAGCCAGGGGTAAAGCTCTGCTCGCCAGTGCCCGCTTGAACAAGGACCGAACATGCTTCGTAGACGCTGCTTCCTACGTTCAAGAAGAGGCCTTCTCCTCAGTGGTCATCGACTGTGATGCTAAAATCAGTAGCTGCGCTACCGTCCGCACTTCTAATTCCAGCGTTGCAGAGCAAATTGCTATTGCTCTTGCATTGACGGACAGTGTACATGACACGATTTATTCGGATTCTAAGGCCGCTGTCAGGGCCTTTCAGATGGGAATGGTGGCTCCCCAGGCCCTACGTATCATCCAAAGTGCCAAAGACATGAAACATCACTCTTTGGCCTGGTTCCCTGCGCACCTTGGGACCATTGAGGGTGCCTTGATCAACCCCAACGAGGAGGCGCACTCGGCTGCACGAGGTTTGACTGACCGTGCGCTGGGCAACGCGTCCTCTCCTGGGCGACCCGAGCCTCTCTGCTCGTACAACGAAATCTGCAAATACAATTATCTGTCAAGAAGAGTCCTACCTTCGCCGCACTCCTCGCTGTGCAGGGCCCAGGCAGTCACTCTCAGACTACTGCAAACAAGCACTTACCCGAGCCCCGCAGCGCTACACACAATGTACCCCGACCGGTTCCCAAGCCCGGATTGCCCTCTGTGTGGTGACTATGCGGACTTCGAACATGTCCTGTGGGGCTGCGCCTCTGCCGGTCCTCCTTTCACTCAAGAGGAAATGAAGAAGCTGATTAGGGCCCAGGATCAGACCTCTCAAACCCTGGCAGTCCAGAGGGCTCGCGACAGGGCCGTCAGGTTCCACCTGATGGTCCCCGAGTGGGCCTAGCCAGGTGGCGTGGCGTTTGCTTACGGCTCTAGTGGACAAAATAAAGTTGTTTCACTCACTCACTCACTCACTTTGTGTCCCGCCTGGCCACATAACTTATCTGCACAGGTGGTATTCGTGTGCCACCCAGTGCCTAAATTTAAGAAAACCACAAAGCTTAATTTTTAACACCCAGTATATAAATCGATCGAAATGCTATTTTATTGACGTCATGCTCATTTTGTACACTTATTAGTTACACAGTCAGCGTACAGTCCAAAAGTGTTAACCGAAATTTTACAAAGTGCAGTTTTGTATCGCCATCTAGCATCTAGGCGGCGAGAAGTCCTAGTGAGCTGTTTGGTCTGAACCGTGTACGTTTGGATTTTGAGAAGCTATTGTTTTTAGTTTGGAGCTGACATAAGTTTTCGTCTCGGTAGTAATATTTGTCGATGTACAGACCTAGATAGCTTACTGAAGTGCGATCAGAGAGATGCTATCAGAGTTACAAAATACCTCCCATTATAGGGAGAAATGCGAAACTTTAAATTGGTTTAGACTAATGAAGTGAACCTCTCTTTTTGTTTATCTCGTGATATGAAGATTAGTAAGAGAAAGTGCAGGTCAAAGTTCCCTTTGGTTTTGTTTTTTGCACGAGACAGCGCAAGCAGAAGTGAACATATTCTTTCTGAATGGGTAAAGCATGCTGGCCACTGGGACCTTTAAAAACAACTGGGCCGTTTTTGTTTAGGTTTCAGCTTAATGCCATGGTACATTGGGGTTAAGAGTTTTTACGTGGCCACTCAAATCTTATCTTCAGCCTTAACTGCTTCCTCCATATGTGCAACATTAAATCATTTGTCATTCATCATCGCAAAATGTCAACCGTTTTTATTGCTTATGCGGGCTTCCATCGCCAAATCTCGGCTGTCACTATGTTTTGTCATCTTCCTTTGCAGAGATACTGTGGCCATATTAGCAGTTTGTTATTAGCGTACCGTATTTTCGTGATTCTAAGCACCCTCCGTTGTTCTTGCTAAAAATGCGGAAAAAATGTGCATGCGGATCTGAGCACCCCCTTTGCACCCACTGCATCAGCGTGTTGTCTCGTGGACCTGCTATCGGCGGCGTTGAGGAAGTTGCGCGGGCATCGAGGGCGCGCGTTGCCTTCTGAACCCAGGCCAGCGGTGGGTTCACTGTATGCACCTAGGTAACTTTCTTTTGAATGTTTACCAAATAAAATTTTATTTCTAGCACCCGATCGTCGAGATATCGCCGCGAAAAGAAGGGGGGGGGGTCATTTTAGATTTTTCGAATCTAGCACCTCGTTCATTTTGGGCATTGCAATTGTGAAAAAAAGGGTGGATAGAGTCGAGTAAATATGGCACTATCATCCAGGAACGCTGTCGGAATTTGGTAGGGTATTTCTAATGCCGAAACTGTAAAAACCTGAAAAAAAGAAATTCGTGATTTAACAAAGTTTTTTCGCTGCAAGTACAGCTTCCTTATATCGAGGTTCGATTATTGAATTTTTCGCTGCAATTTAGGTTCCTCATTTTCAGGATTCTTGGCTTTTGAGCCATCCAAAATTTTAATGTTGTTAATTCGCATAAAAAGTCTATACAACTAGACTGGGAAGACAACTGACGTTGAAAATGTTATTCTGAAATGAAATGTATGGACATTCCGGCCACGTTTGCGTCATTGTCAACGCCATGTGATCCTGCGTACAATGGCTCATGTGAGGCTGGTGCAGCTTAGCCAGCTGAGCCTGCTCTATCTGCAGGGCTAACTGTATACACGACCTGCGCACTCTGATGGGTCACGTGATCTGCTGCAGCTGCCATGTCGAAGGGCGAGCGTGTAGGGGCGAGCCAAGCAGGCTAGTGGCTTCATTCAAGCTGTCTTCTCCTACGCCCAGTCTTGGAGGTTACTTGTGCAGAGTTTCGGAGGCATGGCACAGTTGAAATGACGAAGGAAGCAGCGGCACGGAAACTTTCCTTTGGTACAAGCACGCGCGCTCCCTGGTGACGGTACTCATCATCACCCCAATGTTATGACCACGAGTGCATGTGGTCATCGAGTGAAGTCTGTTTATGTGTGGCCCTGGATGCATGAGACCATGCTAGTTTAGTTCGTCAACAAATGTGTTCCGCGATTTGTACTGCCCTTACAGCTATGTGTTATAGCTATGTCTTTGTCTAACAAATGAATTAATTTGCGATCACTGTGAATGTTTCTCCTTTCGGTTAAAACTGTGACATTTGTTTGTAGGCTGTACTCACACACAGCAAAAATTTTACCGCGTGTCATATTGATTAGACAAAAAGGAAAGCTGGCATAGCAATGTCTGCATCTGCTGATACTACAGCCAAGCAGATTCCTGCGCTGCGGATCTTATTTTATTCTTCGCTTGTTCAATGCTCCATTTGTGTGCTTGTGTGGTTAGGTGGCGCAGAATGGCCTGGAGATACTGTCAATCGTGGCACAAAGACACAAGGATGACTTCCGCCCGTACACCTTCCGCCCCTACACCTTCACCTACACCCTACACGTTTGGTCATATAGTTCAAGGCTTTGCCCCCACTAGTCTTGTGGAAGGCAGAATCTTCATGGATTGATTTAATTTGATCTGAGAGAGTGCGACTGTATCAGCCTCCTGTTTATTATTAGGTGTTGTGCCATACTACGAGCACCACGTGGCGAGCCTGCCCCGCCTGGTTCCTGCCGACAAGAACTCGCCCAAACCGGTTCCTGCCGATGAGGGGTCGCCGAAGGGATTTAAGGGAGAACCGGCCCATTGTGAGGACAGAATGTCGCTTGCTGCCGCCCAGTCAGTCTGATGTGCGCTCCTACTGCTACGTGTACGTTATGATCCACTATCTGTAAATATTGTATAAAGTTTTCGTTTCTTCTTCGTCTACGGAAACAGTCCGTCTTTCATCCTCAACCCCGAAGTCACAACATGGGGTGGCACAATGCCGTGCGGAATCAGGACAATTTTGACGATGGGGTGAAGATATTTATATTGTACAGATTGCTAGCAGTAAAGGATGATTTAAAGCAAGATGATAGTGAGAAGAGTGATAAGCTCAAAAGACTTGTTGCATAAGTATTTATGCCTGCGCTTCGTGAATGCAGCATTCGGTTTTATGTTATCTAACTATGCGTTCGCATATTTCTGAGACTTGAAATACTCTGCCCTGGCTACATTTATTCAAACGTAATACGGGTTCATCTTAGTGCTACTGTGGTTTCCAGCCTTATTGCAAGGTGGCTACTATCTTGCAACCTTCCATAGTTTACACCATTTGTTATGGTTCAGAACTTTGCCATTTCCTTGTGTCACTTAATGTCTGCACTTAAGGTAAAACATGATTTGCGCCTGCTAAGCATGTGAAAACTATTTCTCTTGCTCTCATTTCCCTGGCCATAGACAGAATGGGTGATAGCGAAAATTCCGTAAGTATTCTGCGTATTTACTGGGATTCGTGATGTGTACGATTATTGTTTTGTTTGGCCTGAGCTGCTATGTCACTGTAGAGTTAGTTGAGCCAGACACAACAGTACTGTGTGTGTCCCCCATGGTAGTTGCAAAGTGAGGAACTTTCCTGATTATTTCTGCCATTGTGCGCAGCCATGCCACTGAGAATATTAGCATTTCTGACCAACTTTGGCGTTGAAATCTGGAAATACGTTTTGACAGCATATTCTTTATTGAGAAATGTTTTCAAAATATTTTTCACAGTGTTTTGGTTTTCATCATTTTACTCCTTTAGTTTCACCTGTTTCGAAAATTCCAAAACATGCTGACACTATAGCTGAATAATGGACTTTGATATACATTTGAACCTATTGGGCATGCCCGCAGCCCTGACAGATCAACAGGGTACCTGTGCACCTGTCACCATTCGTAGCTGCACAATGGTTCATCATCAGCATCATCAAGACTGGCAGGGAAGGAAAAAAGGGAGAAGAGTGCAATGGAAAGCGATGAAGGAGAAAGCAAGGGAGTGGGGGCAGAGAGCACGATGCAATACTGAGCGTCTGTTATCCCTGGAGTGTCAGTTGGCCACGCGACAAGCATCAAAAGAAAAGCGAGTCGGCGCTCCTGTTTATTTTACTCCGTGGTCCGGTTTATCGCTTGCACCATCCACTGTATGCAAAGAGATTCCAACGATAAGCACGTCGACATCGAACTCTTATTTATCACATGTTTTTTTTTATTTGTTTTTAATATGTGCGCCGATCAAAGATGACGAATGCCCACTTTGGGAACGAGCCGTAATCTCGTTATTGCAGATAGGGCGTCCGCCTTTCTGCATTCTTGTTCATAGACAAGCTTTTCGTTAGTAAGAAGCCAATGACATCACTAGGGCGCAGGCGCATGGGAAGGAGGAAAACGATTGCTGAATGTCTAGTCCAGTAGCCTCAATTTGCGGCTGCAAAAATCTGCAGCTTTGAAACGTTTCACCTGCACCGGTAAGAGGCTCAGGGCCGATACTATGTGCCTGATAGAACTGCAGTGATTGCATGGTAGTAAGCGATGGGCACATGTGCCTGCGCGTCTAACCGGTGAAAGTGTATGTAATCACTGGGTGTAGATGCAGACTGGCTCATTGCCAGAACACCGCTGAACGCCCTTCGACGGCCACCGCTACATACCGCCATGGGCCACAGGATCCCCACGAGTCTGAAAGAGTTAGATCCTGAAGACATCAACCTACGCTTCCCGGGATTAGGCCTCAACATTCCTTGCACGGCGGAAGACGGTGGCGTCGACAATGGCGGCATTTCAATGTATTGCTGTCACATTCTCGAACGGCTATCCGCGTGGAATCACTTCTTCTGGCATGTCGGCTTGCAGCTGCGTGAACTCGTCGCACCCGGAAAACTGTCCCTTGTGCGGCTCGCCCGCTTGGGCAGCGGCGGCCTCCAGCAAGAAGTGCGCAGTCGCGACGCTCGGCTTCTCTTCCACCTGCTCTTGGTGCGGCACTGTTGCGTCGTGAGCGCTCACTTCGACGAAGTCGTCTGTGAAGGAAGTGGGCTCGGCGAGTACCGAGAGCTCGTCGTCTCGGCGCTTCAGAACAACACGAGTCTGAGAGCGTTGACCCTCGGCAGCCTATTTTGCGACTACAGGTACGTGTGCTTCCTGAGTACCGACTCTTAGAATAGTCGGTATTTTATCAGTCCTTTAGTTTTGCGTCATGCATTGGCAGTGATAACAGGACAATGTTAAGGGGAAGTTTGAGGCTTGAAACGATGAACAGTGGTCGAACAAGGGATGACTTAGGCTTAAGACAACGTTGCGACAAGGGGACTTGTGTTGATTGCAGCAACTTGTACGAGACTTGCCCTGACGAAGGCAAGTGCGTTTGTGTAAACGTTGGCTCCAACAACTTTCGGACCACTGGTCACACGTTAGCGTGATACGTTAGGTCCTCTGCGCAGTCCAGCCTCCATGTGGCACTGCTTGGCATGCTTGAGCGCAGACTCAAGTTAATGGAGTGAAGCATTCGAATATTTCGGACGTTCTGTGCCGCTGAATCTGCGGCGCCTTCTGGTCAAACGGGTGACCTTGCCTTATGCCGATGTTTTGACCACAGCGTGAGATGACAGTATGCGATGACTGATTCTGCCATTCGTCTCTTGCAGTGAATACGCAGAGGAAGTAGCAAGGACCAGTTTGTATCAAAGCGGGCTGCGTAGGCGCTGCAACGTTGTTGCGCAGTAGCACTAATTATTAGTAGCTTGCGTTCATGTTTGCAGTGTGAAATTTAAACACATGCACATGAGAAATTCGTTCTGCAGCATGACGCGAGGGGAAGAAAAGGGAAAGTTGTCATCCTCCAGAATGCAGGTCGAAGCTGCATAGGCAATTGAATTCGCGCTGCAAACATGAGCAGAAGCTCCAGCAACCAACTAACCCATCTCATCTCATTGATAACCAGCGCTATAACACGCCACAGTATGCGCATGCGCAGACTTTGTTTGGCTGTACTTTTATTATATTGCGTGATCGTGTGCTGCACCCGCCGTGGTTGCTCAGTGGCTATGGTGTTGGGCTGCTGAGCACGAGGTCGCGGGATTGAATCCCGGCCATGGCGGCCGCATTTCGATGGGGGCAAAATCCGAAAACACCCGTGTGTTTAGATTTAGGTGCACGTTAAAGAACCCCAGGTGGTAGAAATTTCCGGAGTCCTCCACTACGGCGTGCCTCATAATCTGAATATGGTTTTGGAACGTAAAACCCCATAATTTAATTTTTTTTATTCGTGTGCTGCGCTCACCGTATTCTTTCCCACACGATTTCTAATCTTCTCTTACCGCTAGGAATGCGCTCTTTTTCTGTCCTCTTATGTTTTAACGTTTATTTCTAGACGTAGTAGCTGCAACGCCAGCCAGGATACATAATATAATGTAGCCTGATTACTAGTGGTTGCTCTGCGAACCGATGGCAAGAAATAATCGGTAGCTTTTCGAGAATTACGTGAAACTTCACAAGCACCTCCACGAACATGAATGAAAGTAATAATTTGCAATTTTTATTCAAAGTACAGAGTATAAAACAAATCTGAAATATGCGCAATATGGTGCCTGGCTCTTAGCTTCCTACTTTAGTACCTGAGGCCATGCAAAGAAAGGATTATGCAGATTTCTTCGCGTCAATGCTAGCCATAGTGATCTGATGCCCTTGCTATGTGTGAAAGCAGTAGTTTCGTAAGTGTGCGAACGGGTGAGTTAATGTCGCGCAGGTGGCATTTGGTACGTGTTGCCAATGGCAGAAGGCACCTGGTTTTCATTTTACAGCAATATTTAGCTCGAGAAATAAGTCGGATCATGGAGCAGGCAGGAACCTTCCCTTCCTTGCATATTGCTTTCGAACGCGTTTCTGTGCAAAAATCTGTTCTAGTGCGCGTTCAACTGGCGCTGCAGCCTCCATGTGCTTTGTGCAATTCCTGTACTGTGAGATGGAGCGTTGCGGAATATTGTACAGTAAGGAATAGAGGCAGTTGCACAGATGGTGTTGAAAACGTAAGATTATACTGCCAGTCAATGCTCGGTCGGTCTGAAATAGACTCCGTGCCCTTGTGTGAGTGAAAACCGCACACGTCGGGAAGGATTGCTCGGAATAACTCGTACATAGGCTGTTGAAATGCTGTTGCATGAAAGCAATTCACAAGGGGGAAGAATGCACTTGGTATTAGTCACACAATAATCAAAACTGCCCTTACTCATGAGTACCTATTTGAGCCATCGTCAACAACCTAGACGCCCGAAGGAAAAATTAGCCAGCCCAACAGTAGCTTCTGTCTTGCCTTCGCTTCTCTAGTTCGAAAGTTATGTCACACTCCACGAAATCAGATTTTGCGTCTGTTTATTGCGCAAATGCTGCGAGCACTGGAGGCTAGTTTCGGCGTTACCATCATTCGAGGTTTTAATTTTTCCAGACTCCCGAATGTGCCACAAAGTGTCAAATCTGAGAAATAGTTCAAGTTCAGACGTCATTTTAGACGGTGTGTACGACATTGCTTGTAGAAGTAATCCAACGGAAATGTTTAATAACGTGTCGAAAAACTGCACATCAAATTAATAAATTTATAGGCGCGGTAAGAAAAGAGTTAACCAACGTGCCGCCTTTCTGTACAGGTGCATTCGAGAGGACATGTTCAGGGCGATGGGAAAGATGACGCACCTGCGAGAACTGGTCATCTCGGGCACCGGCGCAGTGCCCTCAGACCTGCTGGACGCGATTTGTGCGCTCCTGGTAGACACGACGAGTCTGGCCACTCTCTCGATGTCGGGTCTCATTTTCGACGCGGAAAACGGGAAGCGCCTCCTCGCCGCGCTTCGGCACAACGAAAGCATTGCGAACCTGTCTTTGCACCGCAGCATTCTTCATTCTCGTTTCCCGAACGGAGTGCCCATTTTCTCCCGTTTTCTGACCACCAGTGTTCGCCTGTGCTCTCTGAGCGTGCTCGATGTGTGTTCGGATTCGGCAAACACGTACAACGATCTAACGTGCATGTCCGCAGCGCTTGTCATTCGCGGAACGCTCTCGAAGCTGAAACTTTCCGGCTTCCTTCTAAACGCCGACTGCGCGGGCCTTCTTGCATGTCTCGTGTCCCGGAGAGGTGGTTTCCTCAAACACCTGGACATTAGCGGCTGCCATTGGAGAGCGGAGTCGTGGCTTCGCGACGACGCTCGACCGATAGACTTGGAACAACCAGGTCCTGTCTTTTGCAAACCCATCTGTCCCTGGCTTCAGGGGTTCGACAATACGTGGGTAAAACTCTCGTATCTCGCCTTCAGCTTCGCGGGACTCAAGCCAGATGTCCTCGGAGCTCTCTTGAACACCGCCGCCACCATCAAATCTCTCGACACCATCTCGGTCAGTGACGTGCCGCTGTACGAACTGAAGGAAGTCTGCCATGTCATCCGGGAGGCCGGAATGAGTGACCGAGTCCGTATAGCAGGCGGATACCTTGTCGACCGGGCGGCACTAAATATGCTCCAAGAGTTTCCAGAAGGACTGCGCCATGTGACCGTCAGTTCGCTCTTTGAGCCGAGGCCGGAGGTATTTCGACAGACTGTTGACATAGCGTGCTCTTGGTACCAGCTGACTGCGCTCTGTCTGCTCCTGACGCAGAATGTTCTAAGCGACGTCGACACGGTGCTCTTGTTGAGCAACTGTTTGCTCACTGCTACCGGGTTAAGGGAGCTCAAGTTGAGGGGTTGTAACAAGCCAGACCTGAGCCGCTGTCTTCGGGCAGAGGACAGTTCTCATAGCGTGCTTCTCGAGGCTATCTTCGAAAATCCGGGCGTCCGAGAGCTGCGAATGACCGGGTTCCGTCTAGGCCGGGCCAACTTGTGGTTCCTGGCCGACCAGGTGATCGCCAGCGAGACGCTGTGCGAAGTATCCTTTGCTGCCTGTGACATGTTCGAGAACCAAAGGTTTGTTCAGTTCCTCGCGGCAGATTTCCGACAGAACAAGATGATCGTACATTTGCAAGTTTTGGAATCTGTTGACGGAGAAACACTAGATGAGAGGTTTGTCCTCGAAGATCTTCTCGGTCGCAACATAGGCTACCTCACGTGCGCAGCGCACTTTGTAGTCCTCGAGGGCTACTTGCCGCGCTGCGCAGAAGCCTACGAGACCGTCTACCATAGCCCAGCCCTGAACGGGAAAATCCACGAGCTCGCGTCCTTGAAAGAGGCGTCGCGGAACGATGGAAGGAAATTTTGGGATGACGTGATTTTTAGTAAGTGTCGCGAGTAGTATCTGACAAAGAGGGCAGCGGTGTTCTCTGCTACTATTCAGTTATTGAATCATTTACCATTTCACTGACCTGTTCGGCGTTTACGTGTGCACGTCCTTATCGGTCTATCGACGCTATCCTTGTGCGAGTGGTAGGTTGCGTGTTCAGCGCTCTAGCATGAAATAAAACGCATCTACTCTTACATTCCATTAACGTGCTTTACTACGAAGGGTGGTGTGACGAGTTCGCCACATGTTGTGTTTTAGCCTCAAATGCGTCTGTGTTATTAGCAGTGTTACTGATGTTCATCCGTATATTACAGGTTTGGCTGCTCTACATCCCACACCTGATTTTAGCTTCGACAATGCCTCAGATGTTCAGAAATCTTTGAAATAAGTGCACTGAGTGCTTCCGCGCGCCTCTGGAACAGTTCATTTTCTAAGAGAGCAAGGCTGCCCGCAGCTTTACATGCTAGACATGAAACGTGTTGGAAGCCACATACTTCTGTGGAATTGACAACATTGCAATTATCGCACCAGCGTCGATCGGAGCGCCTTTACACGCCGAATGACGGAGCAGATCTGCGTAATGATTGAGTGCGCGCAAAGCTCGGCGATGAAACAAAACTCGACAATGGGATCGTTGGAGAGCCCAATGCGTCACAAAGGCCCTCGATTTCTTCGTATACTGCGGTGCATCAGCATGTTTCCAGCGCCAACCGTTGGCAAAGAATAACAATACATAAAGCGCAGGCATTTATGCGCTCTGTGATGCTTCCGTGTTAATATTA
Organism: Dermacentor albipictus; assembly: GCF_038994185.2. NCBI lineage: Eukaryota > Metazoa > Arthropoda > Arachnida > Ixodida > Ixodidae > Dermacentor > Dermacentor albipictus. The sequence goes on from NW_027225568.1 coordinate 1,056,407, forward strand.
CTACACGAAAATTTGGCGCTGCAGTTGTTCAATTGGCATGAAAACGGTCCATTGATAGATGATTTGGCCTGGATATCTTCACACAGCACGTTACAGCTTTTATTGTGAACGGATAGTGGAATACGTATGAATACGAATACGTAAATCGCCGTGCTGTTTCAATGCGAAGCCATTATACGGCCCATTATGCGAAAATGCGGCGTTGTCATCTGAATGCGTGGCCGAATGATAGTAGCAAAAATGGACGAGGGCAAAGACTAAAACCACAAAGAAATAATCCAATTGGCATCAAGTTTCTCACGGCGGTTCCAGTGAACAAACGACATTAGCAATGCACTTGCACTTTGAAAGTACTGTTAGGTAAAATTCGGTATGGCTGGGAATCGGGATGCGAGGCGAGCACGCTTAGCCGACGCTATTGCACACGGCGCAGCCATCTGGCTGACTAAACGTGTGGTCTAGAGCGTGCATCGATGAGCGCATGACGGCGCAGCCAGTATGTATGACGTGGCGCCACATCATGAGGATATAAAATGGGCGTACACATTAAAAAGTACTGATGTCCAACCGAATGCCGCTGAGCGGTCCTTCGTTCTATAAACCGCTCGCAGGCAAGTTCGAGCGCGTTGGGACTATTGGCGCGTTTTCATTGTGCCTTACCAAGGTGCAGTTCAAACGCAGGCGATAGTTTGCGCACACAAGGTACGTGCAGAAAAAAGGCATTTCACCAAAGAACTAGAATGGTTTCGCATTCCAGACGTAATCGGTCTTAAGTGTCGCTGCCGGTTTCTTTTTTTGTGTTTGATGATCGAGGATACTATTTATTCTGTTTGTAACACAATGATTCGCATGTCCACGGGTCTTGCACATTCCCCTTCGGAACTTCACGGCAAAGCTCAAGTGTAACTGAATGGGCATAATTAAAAAGAAAAAAAAAGAAAATATATTTGCCGATATCGTGGGAGGATAAAAAAGTTTCGATTAACTACAACAAGAGGGTAGTCCCTTCTAGCTACAGATGCATGCATGGCGCTTGGTCTGAACATTGGTGGTGAATTAAAGAGCTTTAATCAGATAAGGGATACGCGGTCAAGTCATAGGCCAGGAGGGAATCGTTTCGCACCCTCCCGGCAGGGGTCACGTTGACTTGAAGAAGTAAATGGGCTGGGAGAGTGTTGAGGTATCTGTACAGGAAAAACATTGATTCATTGTGGAGGAAAAGAACTAAGAAGCTAACCAGCAAGTATGAAGAACGCCAAGCGGAAAGTCAGAGAGGCTGAAATAATCGCGTGGGTGGCGGCAATGGAAAAGAGACCTGCCGTGAATAACTGTACTCAAGAGGAAAAAATGAAATCGGGAAAGAAACAATTGATAATAACTCGAGGGAAAGCTCATTACTTTTCGAAGCGAAATCGGAATGCCGTTTCGAAGCGAAATCGGCATGCCCGTGTTCTAAGGCATAACACGCACCTATAAAGCGAGATATAAGAAGAAAGAAGAAGCATGTTCTTGCAGCGGTAAAGCTAGGGAAACGCGGAGCATGTTTTCTTAGAATGTGAAGACGTCTACCCAGCGGTCTATTTAGCCACCAATGAACTCCTTGAAGCCCTTGGATTCAGCTAGAGCAGAGGAAAAGCAAACATGTTCACAATAGACATTAGTGACAGACGATAGGAAGATATGTGGGAAAAAAGTAGGGAAATGACAAAAAACGGAGATGTACAAAAGCAAAGTTTACAATAGGGGGTAAGAAAATTTAGTTGTGGGAATTCATCGTGCGTTTTTTTTTTCTTTTTACCTAGGCAGGTCATTAGGCAGTATAATAGCAAGAGCTTGGTGGCGCAACCCACCGCCCCGTTCCAAAAGGGACGCTCACAACATCCATCAATCCATACATGCATCCAGCGCTAAATTCAAACCGTAAAGTGAATTCATACAGCTCGCGTCGGAACGGTAATGGTATGGACGAGGCAACCTAAAGTTTGCCCGCGCGGCACCAGCGCCGAATGCTCCCCTAGCGGACCGATGGAAGTTTCGAGGGTCGTCGCTGCGCTAGCGCGCGCCCGTGTTCTGTACGGCGGGAGCGCTCGTGCGCGTAGTTTTTGCGAAGCCGAGTGCGACCTCATCAGCCAGGAAAGGTGGCACGCTATATTGATGTGTTGTTGATTGCAGCAGCAGCCTCGAAAACACGATAGGTCGTACGCCGCCCGTGAATCTCTACAGATTTTCGGGGAAGTGGTACGAGAAGGACAGACGACAAGCATGGATAACTGCAGTGCGCCGAGTCAAGTAAGTCTCATGCTTTCGCCTTCGCGTGTAATATCTTGAAGCGGAATAGTCATATGCCTGTTTTTATTGCACGGCCGTTTTTTTAGTCGTGTCGCGTTGTTGAATAGTGGTGGCATCCGCCGTTTGTTAGCGGTAAATGCATGCGTGTTGCGCCGCTAAGCTCTACGACGCGTGCTCGATTCCCAGCCACGGCGGATGCATTTCGATAGGGGCACAATGCAAGAACACACTTGTTACCGTGTGCTTTGATTTTTGTGCACCTTTAAGAACCCCCAGATGTTAAAATTATTCCTGAGACTCCCCATTACAGCGGGCCTCATAATGATTTCGTGGTTTTGGCATGGTTTTGGCACTTGGAACCCCCGAATTTATTTGATTGCACTGTGCCTTCCCTTGCGATCGGCATGGACGAGCTGAAGAGAATTATTTCCCTTTTCCAAACGCTGCAACTTAAATTACTAGTTGTGCAGGTAACGAAAGGGGCCGCGCGCTACTTTTGTGTGGTAGCAGACCGTATTTAATGCAAGCCGCGGTCGTCGCGTGCGTCGGGAAGCGGCAGATCGGAAAGCAGCCGCTCGAGACCTGCGCGTTATGTTTGTTGTTTGCCCATGCTTTCTAAGTATCGAAGTGTGCAAGTATCAAAACTTGTAGTGGTACCACTCTTGTAGAATAATATATGCACACAATTACAGGAACGTTACCTTTGCAAACATATTATTGGGAGTAATTTATTCCCCACGACAAATAGGCACACATACTGTTTCATTTATATGCGATGCAGATGGAAGCGGCGCCAAACAGACCAATGGCAATCGCAACAGTCTTCTCAGCTAGCAGTCAGCACCACCGGGCATATGCTTTCGTACTGCAGCGACACAGCTCTTGAGCAGCAGCAAGACACGTGTGAAACAGACTCCAGAACATGCCTTCGTGAAGCGACGGAACCGTAAGCAGCCCAATGGATCTGCAGTCATCGAGTAGTATGACAACAGAAGTTCCTGCTACCAGTGTGACTTATGTTGTAATTGAAATAAAAGTGGCTAAATTTCTGAACATTGTGCGTACCTCTAACTCGACGTCGTCTACGATCTTGTCGGACACCTGTCACACGCACTTGGCTTTCACTCTAGCTCACATCACCGTCCACAATTTGTTCAACGCCGTACACGTTCGGAAGCAGACGCTCCCCTATCGTGAGGTTGCCGCCACGAAAAACAGCTGTCGGCGTCGGCAACCTTCTTGAAACCGCACGGCAATCTTTGCATCGCTGTTGCGCCAGCAGGCGATCTGCCGCCGTCGAAAACGGAGCGCCGTGAGAACGAGCAGCGAAAAAAAGCGCGGACGGCACAACGTAATCAAAGCGGAGACTGCGCCACGACGCGACCATGCTGCTTGGCGTTTCCACATTGGGGCGCTGTCAGGAGGCGCAGTAGCGCCACCTGGCCATGGCTTTCTCGTCTATAGAAGGAACGTAATGCAGTATGTTTGCACACGCAGGTTTTTGAGAGGCAGATGGGACGGAGAAAGAGAGGGATTACGCGTGTGCACGTGTTTAGCGTGCTTGTGGGGGACCTAGGCGGGACTGTCGAAGAGAGAGGACACGCCGCTCTTCGCTCCGACGACCTCGCCTCGCCAGTCGCACACGGCTCCACGTGTGCGGACGTGCTTGCACATCCTTCCGGCGTGTGCTGCATGAGCCGCGTGGCCACCACCGTCGCGTGCTGCCACGCATGCTCTGCGCGACCTTCTGCGCCTACCTCGCTGCATCGTGCCTGCCGTAGGATCACTCCCCCTGTCCGACGTCCACACTTCGAGTGACGAGACACCGAGACTACACCTGCTCCACGCACGGGTGTGGTGCTTTGTGCACGCGCCACGTGTCCTTCCACTGGCATGGAGAGAAGCCATCGTAGTACCCATTCTAAAACAAGGCAAGGATGCATCCTCAGTGGAAAGTTACCGTCCCATTGCTTTAACAAGTTGTCTTTGCAAATTTTATGCAAAAATGATAAACCGCAGGCTCTTGCATTTCCTTGAAGAAAACAAACTGCTCGATCCTTATCAGTGCGGCTTTAGAGAAGGCCGTTCTACAACAGACAGCCTTGTTCGCATAGAAGCAAACATCCGCGAAGCTTTTATACACAAACAGTTTTTTTTCTGTCTGTCTTCCTCGACATGGAAAAAGCATATGATACAACGTGGCGGTTTGGAATATTACGAGATCTTTCAGAAATCGGTATCCGCGGGAATATGCTCAACATAATAGAAAGCTAGTTAACAAATCGCACGTTCCGCGTTAGAGTTGGGAATGCTCTTTCCAGACCATATACACAGGAAACTGGGGTGCCGCAGGGAGGCGTACTCAGCTGTACGCTTTTCATCATAAAAATGAACTCCTTACGTTCAGTAATACCACCCGGCGTGTTCTACTCCCTATACGTAGATGATATACAGATCGGTTTCAAGTCGTGTAACCTCGCAATCTCTGAACGACACATCCAAACTGGACTGAACAAAGTGTCTAAATGGGCCAGAGAAAATGGCTTTAAAATCAATCCCCAAAAAAGCTCATGTGTGTTATTCACACGAAAGAGAGGACTGACCGCAGATCCCAATGTAGACTTAAATGGACAGCGCATACCTGTAAACACAGAACACAAATTTCTGGGCATAATTCTGGATAAAAAATTAACTTTCATTCCGCACCTAAGATATCTTAAGCACAAATACCTAAAAACAATGAACATTCTAAAAATCTTGTCGCATGCAACATGGGGCAGTGACAGGAAATGCCTCATGAATGTCTACAAAAGCCTTATACGTACACGCCTAGACTACGGGGCCGTGGTTTACCAGTCTGCCACCCCAAGCGCCTTAAAGATTCTTGACCCTATTCATCACTTAGGTATCCGCCTGGCTACCGGTGCCTTCAGGACGAGTCCTGTTGAGAGTCTCTACGTTGAAGCCAATGAGTGGTCGCTTCATCTTCAGAGGTCGTACTGCAGTTTCCTTTACTTTCTGAAAGTTAACGCGAACCGCGACCATCCGTGTTATGAAACTATAAACAACCTTGCATCTGCAACGCTGTTTGAAAATCGACCTGCAGCTAGAGAACCATTTTCTCTGCGCGTTAGAAAACTTTTTGAGGAAATGGAAGCTCCGGCTCTTGAGCAAAACCTCATGGCCCCAGCAAAGCCACTGCCACCGTCGCAGTGGCAGCACATAGAATGCGATACATCCTTCATAGAGGTAACAAAACACGCTCCAGAGGCACACATAAGAATGCATTTCTTAGAACTCCAGCACAAGTACCCGTACACAGAATTTTACACTGACGCTTCGAAGTCGCACGCTGGCGTTTCCTACGCAGCTGTCGGCCCATCGTTCTCCGAATCCAACGTTATGCACCCGGAAACAAGCATCTTCACCGCAGAGGCTTACGCAATACTGTCTGCTGTCCAACAAATCAAGAAAACAAAGCTACAGAAAGCCATTGTATTTACAGACTCCCTATCCGTCGTAAAATCTCTGATATCACTCAAGAACCTGAAGAATCCCATACTCATTAATCTATATTCACTCCTGTGCAAATTATATTCGTGTAATAAACAGGTCATAGTATGTTGGGTGCCTGGGCACAGGGGCATCGAGGGCAACACGCTCGCTGATGAAATTGCCAAATCGATTACAAAAACAGCTGGCAACTCTTCTATAGGTATCGCACCTTCAGACCTAAAGCTATTTTTGCGCAAAAAACTTAGAAGGCATTGGCAACAGATGTGGGATACCGAAACTTCCAATAAACTCCATTTAATTAAGCCACACTTAGGAAATTACGAACCAATAACAAAAACAAGGCGAACTGAAGTCATTTTCTGCCGCCTTAGGATAGGCCATACCTATGGCACACACTCTTATCTATTGACCGGTAGCGAAGTTCCAACCTGTTGTAAATGTGGCGAAACACTGACCGTCCTCCATGTCCTGCTGGAGTGTCGGGAAGCGGAATCTCAAAGAAAACAGCACTTCCCTCTAGCGTACCGACAGCAGATCCCTTTACACCCATGTATGTTCCTTGGTGCTGACCCGCTTTTTAACCCAAAAACAGTTTTTAACTATTTACAAGATGTTGACGCATTACAAGTACTAGGCCCACAAGTTTCGTAGCACGGCCTCTAATCAGAGGCTCCTGCTGCTAAAGCAGCGCTTTGTATAGCACTTGCCTCCGGGCCCTTTCAGTTAAGGACCTTCTTGAGGCAGTAGTGCAACTGACATATATGCATTTTTAGTACCTCACACCTTTATGGTATAACTTTTAGGTTAACAGCACACCTCACAAGCCATTGTCATTATGTTAACATGTTTATACCCTGCTTCTTGTCTTATGCCTCTATACAGCCACACTATCTCGTCATAGACAGCCACCATACCCTTCGTTGTTACTTTTCTCACTGAGTACATAACACCATTGTTTGGCGCTCTTTGGCCATGACTGGCCCTTGCGCCACAAAACCCTATACATTATCATCATCATCATCATCACGTGTGTTGTGTTGTGCGCGCGCTGCGCGTGCCGAGCGAGTTTGTGTTCCGCGGTGGGGATGCGTTTCTCGTGACGTGCTGATATCGAGCCCTGCGGTTGTGTTGTGTGAACGACTTTTTTTTTTAAGCATTAGTTTTCGCCCGCCGGAAGGACGCCCACCGCGCGCGGGTCACCGTCGACATGCCAGCACGTCGCTCGTGACATTCGAGCCGTCTACTCTTCAAGAGCTCCGTGCGAGAGAAGAGCTCCAGAACCGCGCCGCGCACATTGTCGACGAATGGCTGCGCAAGCAAGCCACCACTACGCCACCGGCGGCCCCTGCTCTACCCATGGCTGTATTCGACAGCACTGGGGCACCGGCAGCAGTTGTGGAGTTACCCCAGGCGAGCCCCATCTGCCTGACGCAGGACTCCACCCTTGATAAGAGGACTGCCGCCTGTCTTCCCTCTTCAGACGACGAGGAAGAAATGGACTCCTCGGCTCGCGGAAACGCGCCCGTGAAGCTGGGAGCGAGGAGGACGTGGCCTCGAGCTCCACCACTGGAAAAGCTGGCGCCACCGTCGGCGTGACGTGCTAGGAGGGATCACGTGGACATAGCGGCCGCGTCGTCTGCTACGAGCACATCGAAAATGGATTTCACCGCTCTTTCTGCGCACGCGCGAGGAGCAGTAGCTGCGAGAGAGAAGTGTGGGGACTTCAGGTGCTCGAGATTTCACGTCGTTTAGGTACTACGGGGAAGAAAACCGTTTGCTCCGTTTGTCCCTAGCCGAGCTTGCAGCACAGAATCGACAGGATGCGTGGCCGGCAAGGCGGAAAAAGCCGCGTCCGAAGTGAGTTTGTTGCTATTTTGTTGCGACGGTAGCATATTAAATTTTATAGTCGCAAGGGGATACGTTTGGAAGTGAGGTGTCTTCTCGGATGACTTTAGTGGCAAAGCATTACGTCGTGCCGATGCATTGTTCATTAGTGTCGTTGATCAAGGTCAGCATACCACACACTTCAGGGGAAGTGCGGGAACGGAAACAGTTTATGAATTAACTGCAGGTCACGTGAGGGATATTTGTACGACAAATAGACGCACGCGTGTCGGAATAGACAACTTGAGCCACAGGGTAAGTAAACATTCTTGGCGAATCCCCCAGTATGTGTATTTTCCACTGGATAGGTTTCCACAAGCATATAAAAAGGCAAGAAGTGAATTCGGCAGCCAAAAACAGCAGAGTGCGCAGAAAGAAGAGAACAATTGAACGAGAAACTTCGAGCTGGATACAAGTGATAAAGCAAAAGCGAAGTCATTTCAGTGAACTTCCAACAATATTGAGCTTATCACCGATTCCCACCTGTGTGTCAGATCCGGCAACATTTTTTTTCAATCTGGCCAACTTTCGTGAATACTCGTAAAGGTTACGGGGCCCTAACTTGAAATTTTGCTTGCTGCAGTCAGCAGAATTGTTTTCTCTCTTTGGTACAACGATCATTAAAACCGGTTTCATGGTCTTCTAATCTGCGAATCACTCCGTTTCGCGTGTATTTTGATAGGAAAACTGGAGTTGACCCCGACATAAAGCCTTTTCTAAATCTGCTGTTTCTAAAGCAAGGTTTTGGCATATTTATTTGTACTTTTATACAATTGTCACAAACCAAGGAAACAATAGAAAATTAAACATTTATCATGTCAGCAACCTTAAAATAATGCATGACAATGGGGAAAATTAAGAAAGCACGCATACAAACACACGAACAAGCTTTATTGCGGCTTGAATGAATGCCTTGCGCCCTGCAGCACCATCTCACGTTATCCTTCGGCCTCACTTCACTCGTTTACGTAGTACAGCGGCTTCCAGGCACGTGAATCTCCTTGATCTTCGCCCCAGCTCCGATTCCGGCTTCCGGAGCCACCCAGTGCACCCTCGCCAGTCGACGGAGCACACCGGTCAAACCCTTCCACTTGACGCGCTTTCGCTCGACCGCGGCGCAAGCCACCCTCCGGATCTCAGCATCATAGTGCTCCGTTGCGCCGGTTCGCCTGCCTTCACCGTAAAGCCGAAGTACCTGCTGCTTGGCTTCCTCATCAGGGCACAGACTGGTCACGTACAGAGCCGTGTACGCGTTAAGTTTAAACAGGGTGTCCTTCGTCAATGGTGCAGTACTTACACGGTCACTCGATGCGCCATCTCTCGCAGCCGATTCGGATTCGGCCGGCAGCTGCAGATTGACGGGTAGCTGGTCGTCCACAGAGCTGATAGTCTGTGTCACTGTAGACACGTCGGACGAAACGTACGTTGTCACGCAGCTTCGGCCTGCATGGGACGCTTTGTCTCGAGCGGGGAAGTACTCGGACAACACGACCACTTCGCTGTCCTGTTCGTCGTCGTTGCCAACACCCGGCGCTGTCGACGGACAAGATTGGGTCTCCCGCTCGCAGTCTACCTCGCTGGACAAAGAAATGACCGAACAGCAAGCTTGCGCTTCGTGTTTAACGAACAAAGGGGAGACAGCTGGAGCATCGGTTTCTCGATTTTGTTTCGCCTGGCTACTGATGTTGGTCATGTCGGTGTCGGGAAAGGAACAATTCAGCCACTGAATAACTTTGGCTGCGGGTCAGTCGGGTCAGTCATGCGGGTCAGTCGGCAAGGCATTTCTGTAAGAGCTACGAGAGGGTCCACCTGCTGCGCCAAGACCTTTGTCGAAAACGGCATCCTCTTTGTTGTTGTCGTAAACTCTGCGTGAAGTGGACGCAACTCCGTGAACCGGGTGGGCTTGCTTTGCGGGTGAGGGGGCCCGAGTGTTGTCAAGTCCAGTTGCTGCGTCAAGACCAGTGTTGACAACTTTCTGTGTATTTTCATAAAGAACATTGATAGAAGAGAAGGTGGCTCCGTGAATAGTACGGGCTTGCTTTGTGTCAGATGATTTTCTCTTCATCCTAGACGAAAGTTCAGCAGTATTATCGGTATGAAGACTCTGGGAGCGTGCAAGGACACGTGATTGGGAGCTGCTGTGTCGTCGACATCGCTAACAGCAGAGTCCAGATGCGCATGCTCGTCAGTCAGCTTAGGTGCCTGGCTACGTATTAGCTTTAGCATGTTTTCAACAGCAGCTTCCGCTTCTGCGTAGTCCGAAGTGTTTACTGCTCTCTCGGGATGCTGTTTAGTTCCTTCGTTCGGACGAGAGTCAGTCCGTCAGTCGAGGTGTCAACCGTAGTGGCCAGTGCCAGTGAAGCCTCCACGTTGTGCGTGTATTGCTGAATGCCACTATTGTCCCCGGTCGCCGATTTTTCTGCTGCAGCACAGCTAATCTTATTTCGGCGGCCTGCAGGAACCATTGGGTTATGACTCGTGAAAGGGCGCCTGTTTCCACTGGAAGGCTGCAAGAACGCTCCATCGAGCTCGTTTGATTCGTCCGAAGCAGACTTGCCTTCGTCCTTGCGGTGCTTGTCCTGCAGGGATCGCTTACGGAAAGCGCATGGGTCAGCGCTTGAGGGAAATTTGACTTTGGATCTCACACTCACTCCTTCTTTAGACCCGGTATCGGCAGCTGCCCTTTTAGAAGCTTGTTTTGTTTCCGTCTTAGCTTGCGTAGCAGATGGCTTGACCATCTTCGAGAATATGCCTTCACCGTTACTCTCGGACACGCGAGGACGGTCAGTGTGGTCGCACGTCTTGGTCTCATCCCTGTATTGGCCTCGCAAGCTGCCTCTGAAGCCGTGTGACGCGTTCCATTCTCTCTTCACTCCGTCTGCAGCAACAGTGACAGTCATCCGTCTCTCTTTCGACTCGCACTGATCACAAGTATCTGCTTCTGCATGGTGTCGTCTGTCCCGCTTGCCGCCACCTTCACGACATTCATCGTCACCAGACTTAACCGAGCCACGATGAGCCTTGTAGCGCTGCATGTGCTGCCCGCTTTCCTTCTCGTCTCCAAACATCACTTCATTCCCCAAAAATGAAGTCTTGTAGGCAGCCCGCCCTGCAGTAGCGAAGCCGACCTGATACAACTGATACGGTCGGTGACGTTCCGTTCTGTCTTGCACGTTCGCCGAAATGCCGCCGCAGGTTCCCGCTTGGTAGTGTATCCAGTCTCCTTGACGGCAAGCAGGAGGTCGGTTATGAAAGCCACTGCGGCCGAAGCATCGTCTTCCGAAATAAAAATGATTCTGCGTTTTAGTTCCACGCCTGGGGAATGGCCTCTACTGGGTTGGATGGCCGCGAGAGGCCTGTGGTGGCGGCGATGGGCACTGCAGCAGCGGCGGTCGCTGCAGAGGTCTGAAGCACGGACGGAAGCCGCCGCCTCCGAGGAACGACGCGTTGCTTCCGTCGACTCCATGCGGTCGAAGCGGTCGCCTCCAGCCGTGGTATGGCATTGGTGGCCGGGCGGAGCGTCCGTAATTGCTGGGCAGTACGTTGGTGGGGTCACAGAAAGTTCCAACTGTGCCGTCGTCGCCATTTCGATAAGCGCAGTGGTTTGCTCCGTTGGCGTTGTAGTCGTAACCATGCCGCTGGCGACGGTCGATCTGGCCTTGGGCTTCCCAGTATCGCGGCAGCTCCGCCGGCTTCAAGAATGCCTCTGCCGCTGCTTGCGAGTAGCCATCGCCGAGCGTCTGCCGGTTGTGTCCACCGGGCAGCCACCATATCTTCGGGTCCAGGTTGTTAGTCGGGGCCAGGAAGCTCGGTCTCGCCTCGCTGCTGGCCATGGCGTTCAGCGCGTCCGAACGCGGTTTACGGAACACCGCCATGTTGAAGAGCGGAGAGCCCCAGGCAGGAGCAATTAATGGCAAGATGGCGCCGGCGAGTGCCGTCACAACGAGCGACGCAGCTGCCTGCGTGGAAAGCGCGAGCGCACCAAACTCAATCGGAGGGAGAGCAACGCAGCGGCCTAGGCAAAGGGCGCCACCGCTCCCGAAAAATGACGCGAAGATTATTATTAGACCGAAGGATGGATTGCCGGTGAAGGCACTACAAGGAGCCGATGTAGCGAAAGCCATCGGTGCGGCCTGCGGAAACAAGATTAGAGGCGGCAAGGACTTTATCATCAGATTGCGACTAGGCTCCAACATCATAATAGCGAGCACACCAAGCGACGAGACCGCGAATTCGAGGGATCACCAGCTTGAGTTTCGGAGAACGCTCCTTTGAAGTCAACACCTACGTAGCGACACCTGAAGATTGCAAGCGTGCCGTGATCCACGGGATAGACGCCGGGACCACGGAAGAAGAATTGATGGAAAACATGACACTGCGCACCCAGGGTGTAACCATACTGGGGGCCAGAATGCTGGGGAAGTCGAAGACAGCCCTCATTACCTTCGACGGACCCTTCATTCCCAGGATGGTCAACTGGTGGGGAGGCGAATACAAATGCCACCCATACCGACCGACGAGGCAAGTGTGCTACAACTGCGGACAGCAAGGCCACAGATCTGACGTATGTCCGACGCCGGATGCCAAGGCCTGCAGGCAGTGCGGAGCACGGAACCCGCCGGAAGGACATCAATGCCAGCCAAAGTGCCTGGTATGTGGAGGCGACCATGCCACCGGGTCCAGGGACTCCAAGGAACGCCTGAAGCAGTTCAAGGAGCTTCGCGGGCCGGCCTATGGCGGGCGGCAAAGCCGCCAAAAGAGCCGGAGCGCGCAGCAGCAGCATCGGAAGAGATGGCTCAGCTCAGAGGGCGACCAGAGCCAATCCCGGAACCAGAGCCAGGAGCGGAGGGGGAGTTCGCGGAGCCGTTCGCGGAGCCGTTCACGGAACCGTTCACGAAGCCGATCATGGACCAACGCTCCCCAGTCGTCCCAAGGCATCAAGGGAGGCAAGCAACAGCCGCAGCAGCAGCGGCACCAGAAGAAGCAGAAGCCCAACAACAACATTAACAACGTCAAGGTGAGCTGGGATGCAGGCCCTCCCAAATCGCTTGTTCCGCACTCGGGTAACAATAGTCGAAATAACATCAGTACACACGAGACTCACTTAGAAAAAGAAAATAGGGTCCTCAGACAGAAGGTAGAGGAGCAGGATAAGAAGATTGAAGAGCTAATGAGAGCAGTTAGGGACCTCCAATCGGGAGCCCCTCACAGGCCATCGCATCCACAAGAACAGGCATCAGAAGCACCAGAATACTTTGTCAAGTTCATGGCAGAGATGAGACAGAAATTCAACATAATAGAGCAACGAATAGATATGCAAAACACAGACATACGCAACATGCGTAAACAAGAAAGAACACAAGGGGTCAAAGACAAATTTGACCAGCGACGTCCAACATTAGGCCTGTATTCAGATAACTAATCATGGCCAGACCCAATAAAGGAAAAGGCAAAAACGAAAAACTTGAAATCTGGCAGTGGAATTGCAGAGGCTACCGAAGAAAACAAGGACAATTACAACAGTTCATCAACAAGCAGTTAATTCCGCCAGACGTCATTGCTCTGCAAGAGACCTGGGGCTTCACGCCAAAATTACAGGGGTATACATGCCAAGTAAATGAGGTCACTGGTCGAACAGCCATTCTGATCAGCAACACCCTTGCCGCCATAGCACACGACAAGATTGCTGACACAGACATAGATCATGAGATTACCGAAATTATACCGAAAAAGAAGAACGGGGGAAGTACTTTTATTGTAAACGTATACAGTCCTCCAAAGCAGAGGAAGGGCAAATTCACGCACCTTTTCCACGGTGTGAGCAGGTTGGCTAAAAACAACACGCTCCTAATCGTTGGAGACTTCAACGCCAAGGATCCTAGCTGGGGAAACAAGACCACCGATAAAAAGGGTACGAAAGTCAAGGAGGCGGCTGACAACATAAACTGCCAACTCTTAACGGACCCAGAGGTCCCCACCAGGTTGGGAAACAGCGTCCAGGAGGACACCAGCCCTGACCTCACCTTCGTAAGAAGAGCGAGACAGGCGGTCTGGGAAAATATCCTGGAAAGCCTGGGTAGTGTCATTAAAACATCAAGACGCAAATTGGAATGGCTCACGTAAAGCGTCGGATAGGTATAGCAAAAATAACGGATTGGGATGCCTTCAGACAAGCCTGTGATGGACATCCGCTGGGCGCGATACTGTCAATCGAGGAATGGGGGAATATGCTGAAGGAAAGGCAAAGCGAGTACACCAAGGAGATCGACCGCACAGAGCGAATACTGGAGGTTGACTCTAGACTGCTTCGGCTATGGGAGGCAAGACAGAGCCTGACCAAAAGGTGGAAGAGACAGAAGTTTAATAGGAAGGTAAAGCTGAAGATTGCGGAAATTACGCAAAAGGCAGAAGAGTATGCGGAACAATTGGCGAGAGCAAATTGGCAGCAATTTAGCAATTCCTTAAGCGGAACCCTGAGTACCGCTCGAACGTGGAGCATACTCAAAGCACTCCTGGACCCGACTAAAACCAAGTCGGAGAACAACAAGGCCATACAGAGGCTGGTTCACCAGTTTCAGGGTTCAGAGTATGAGCTCATGGAAAGAGTAAGGCACAAGTGCTTCGGGGACGGTGACCCAGCAGCCTACACGGAGTGCTACAAGGGGAAAGAAAATTCTGATCTGGACAGGCCTATAACCAAAGAGGAAGTATACGCAGCAATAAGAAATACCACTAGGAATACGGCTGCAGGCGCAGACAAGATAAAAAACGCGCTGATTCGCAACCTGAGTGATGAGCTGGTAGTCGAACTTACTGACTATCTCAACAAGCACTGGGCGGAGGAGAGAGTACCCGAGGAGCGGACGCATTCGGAGCTAGTGATGATTCCAAAACCTGGCAAAAAACTGCAAGTAGAAAATCTTAGACCAATCTCTCTCACGTCATGCTTAGGCAAGCTGTACGAGCGGGTGGTTACAATGAGGCTACAAAATTATATGGAGGACAACGAGCTGTACTCCCCCAGCATGTTTGGATTCCGCGCTAAATTATCGACGCAAGACGTGCTCCTCCAGCTCAAGGAGGAGGTGCTCAGCAACATCCCACGAAACAGCGAACACGTCATCATGGCACCGGACATTAAAGGAGCCTTCGACAATGTCAGCCACGAAGCCATACTCACAGGAATGGATAGCCTGAACTGTGGCAGAAGGATTCATGGCTACGTCAAGGCCTTCCTCTCTAACCGGACAGCAACAATCGGCCTGGGAGCAGTCAGATCAGAGAAGTTTCGCACCCCAAACAAGGGAACTCCTCAAGGGTCGGTCATCTCCCCCATCCTCTTCAACGTCGCAATGATCGGGCTAGCAAGATAACTCGAACAACTTGAAGGCACACGGCACGCCATCTACGCTGACGACATCACGGTATGGGTGAACCGGGGATCGCTCAGCGAAAAAGAAGAGTGCCTGCAAAAAGCGGCCACCTGCGTAGAAACCTACGTTAGGGCCAGGGGCCTCACCTGCTCGACGGAGAAGTCCGAGCTCCTAAGGGTGTGGCGACGCAAACAAAATCGAACGGTCCCTACAAGCGATGAGCTCAGCCTCAACGTATACCTCGCGGGACAGCACATTCCGGAGAAGACCACCATTCGGATCCTGGGGATGTGGCTTCAATCCAATCAACGGTGCAATCATACTCTGACACTGCTGAAGACTGCCACCATGCAGGTAGCCCGTATGATCAACAGAGTATCTAGCAAGAGACACGGTATGAAGGAGAGCGACACACTTAGGCCAGTCACGAGCCTCGTGGTTAGCAGAGTGGTGTATAGCCTTCCCTACCACAAATGCATCAAGCAAGAAGAAGAACAAGCGGACGCCATACTGCGAAAGGCGTACAAAACTGCGCTTCACCTGCCGCAGCGCACATCAACCGAGAAACTGCTGGCCCTGGGACTGCACAATACCTTCAGTGAACTAAGAGAAGCACTACTATGCTCTCAGGCACGTAGGTTGATGCAGACCCCCACGGGAAGGGTGCTCCTGCGAAGATATGGCGGCGGCAACATGATCCAAGAGATCGAACGTACCGAGGCCATTCCGGACAAGTATCGCAGTACACTGCGAGTCGCACCGATACTCAAGAATATGGACCGGAACCTGCACAAGGTGCGTAGAGAAGCAAGAGCGGAGTACGTGCAGAGAACCTTGGCGAACAAGGACAACACAAGGTATACGGACGCGGCAACGTTCGTCAAAGACGGAAGACACAACAGCAGAGCAGTGGCGTCGGTGGTTAATTCGGACCTCAAGGAGATCACCAGCGCATCACTACAGGACTGCACGGTAGTCGAGGCCGAAGAGGCAGCTGTGGCTCTGGCAGCACTGGAGGGCTATCGATCTGGCAGGTCCCTAACAATAATAACAGACTCTCAAGCAGCATGCCGTAATTATACAAACGGCAGAATTGGGCGCAAAGCACGCCACATACTCTGCTCTTGCGACCCGGGAAACAAAGTTCACCATACCATAATCTGGGTACCAGGGCACACTGGCATAACAGGGAACCAAGAGGCGGAGAGGATAGCTCGAGGGCATACCAACCGGGCGTCCGACACATCCAGCCTTGAGGAACCCGAGTCAGTACCCATGGGCTACTCAGATATCCTAAATTATTATAAAGGGGTCAGACTGAAGTACCCACCCCCGGATAAGGATCTAAGCAGAGAGGATGCTGTTGCATGGCGACAACTGCAGACGGGTACTTTCCCGAATCTAAACCTTCTGAATAAAATTTTCCCTACACAATATGAGGCTAAGTGCCCATGGTGCGGAGAGAAACCAGATCTGTACCACATATCATGGGCCTGTCAAAATATTGAGTCCCCAACTATCTATAAAATTAAAAACCCGAGTGCGGAACAGTGGGAGAGCATGCTTTCCAGCGTAAGCTTGAACGGCCAAAAGCGCCTAGTAGAGCGAGCTCGCGGGTTGGCCATACCCAGTGGAGCCATGGACTAGGGCACCAACCCTGTGATTGCAGACAGAAGAATCAATCAGAAGATGGAAGAGGCCGTCTGAAGCCGCGAAGATCTCTTTTCCAGAGCCCAATAAATGTTTTCCGATCCGATCCGTTCCGCCTCCTTGCCGCACGTGAGCGCGCGTCTCAGATGATAATGATGGTCCTCTTTTATGGCTCGTGCCCACCAAGATTTTCGCTCCTCGTCCAACTTCTCCGTCTTTCTCTGACGGAAGTTGTAGTGGCTATAGAGGAGTTGCCGGCCGTGCGAATGCTTAATTGTTGCGCCTTAGTTTTACTGCGACTGCAATACTACGGACGCGCAAAGCGTATCTGCGACTCAATGTTGGCGTTGCCCACGACGCATGCGTGCCCGCTCTTGCTGATTAGCGCCTTAGAACGGCGCCTTAGCGCCTCAGCGCCTTAGAAATTAGAGACGCGAATGTGTTTGGCTCCAGAAGCGTCGAAGACAAGATGACGCACCGCCCCGAACCTCACAATCGGATCTAATGGAGCATGGACAGCATTTCTGGCTTCCCCTGCTGGCATGGGTGTTCTGCGCACACTTTTGGGGGTTGCTGAGCAGCTGTGGACATACCACGCCGTGGTGAAGTTATACTTGCGTGCCATTTCTCTGGACGCCGATAAACACCGACGGCTTTCCCTGACTCTAATCTCGTGCACCATCTTAGGCGCAACACCTGGAACAGCGCTGGTACTAGCCCTTCTATGGCTGGCACAGTGTCTTACTAGCCCAGAGATTTTTCAGTGGTGCCCTGTCGCTTGTGACGTCAATGATGTGGAAACTCAAGCTGCCGCGTTGCGCGTGCACTGGCTACGTGAAGGCAAGTTGACGCTGTGAGCCTACCTTTTCTGCTCGAGTGTATGAAATGTGGTTCAGCAGGTTTGTCGAACAATATGCACGCGATGTTCCAGGACACTATTGCCTGCGAAGTCGAGCGGAGTCGCCGTCATCACCGCCTTTAGTGAGGATTGCGCCTGGCTTCGTCTGCTAGTAATCATATGGGGGCGAGCTCCACCACTGGAAAAGCTGGCGCCACCGTCGGCGTGACGTGACATGAACAATCACGTGGACACAGCGGCCGCGTCGTCTGCTTCGGAAGCGCCGAAGCGAGCTGAAAACGAAAGTTTAAAGTCCTACCTGCACAGCGGTTCTGATTATGTGGTGACGCTTTCCCGCGTTGGGTGTCTGCTTGACAACATTTGAAATCACTCATAATAATCATAATAGGTAGCGGCTGCCTTTGTAGGCGTGCAACATGGTAGGCTACTGCTCGGTGCCGCAGTGCCGGACGTACGCAACGGAGCCCGGTGTCAGCCTTATTCACACGTAGCCGCAGGACAGGAAGCTGAGTTAAGCTTTCCTCGCGAAATTTAGAACCGGCAAACAGCCATCGGCTACAATTCGCGTATGAAGCAAGCACAGACGCGAGGAATATTTCTTCTACGGCACCGGAACTGCGATGTTCGGTGAGTAGCAGAAAACGCCCACTGAGACGTTCGGCCGCGCTCCCTCCCCGACTAATGTCACGACGGTTTGATCTATGAACTTGTTAATGCTAGACACTGGCAAGTTCACTGGAACGGAAAGAGAGTGGTAAGAAGCACATTAAATAAAGGCATGGCATATGGTCATGTTTGTGTTATGAATTAACACACTGAGTGAGTAAAAACTTTATTGAATATAAATACAATAAGGCACGATGGTTGGAGCCCCTATTCCAGGGCCCCACTGGCACGAGCGGCTCGCTGGGCTTGGTCCAGAAGAGCCAACTGGCTCTCTTGACCCTCGTCCGCAAGCCATGCCTCCCACTGCCTATTCCTCATTAGTGGATGTTGGTGTAAATTGGGGCTGTCTATGTGCTTAGGTCTCCTGGGGCACTCCCATGTGACGTGTTTTAGTATGGGTGTGTCTGTGCACCACGGGCACTCGTCAGTGAACCTCGTGGGATGTATTCTGTGCAGGTGGTGCAGGTTGGGGTAAGTATTCGTCTGAATACGACGTCAGTCCGTCTCCTGTTGGCTGTTTAAATCGGAGTGAGGATGTCCAAACGTTTCCGCTCCTGTCTTTGCTGTAGGAGGATGTCACGAGAATTCGGTGGAAGGTCGTCGCTAGGCCATGCCGTTTCTCGGACGTTTAATCCTCGAGCAATGGTCTGCCCTCGCGTTTCCTGCTAGTCGCTCGTGTGCCGGACACCATATGATAGTGTGGTGCCCCTCTAGTTGATTGCCTAAAATTTTGATTATTGATTTAGGTGCCGTTCCATGTATAAATAGGCGGCAAGCCGCTTGTGAGTTGGTTAATATGACAGCCGAATTAGTTTGGCGCTCGGCGTCCTGAATGGCCAAGGCGATCGCTGCAGCCTCTGCCACGAATGCCAAGGCGGTTTTGAAGGATGCCGTTGTTATTTTGTTCTTGCATGTAGATACTATGGTGAAAGTGTCTGAGCTGGCTCGACTGGCATCCGTATAATACACCCCCGGTTCCATGCCAAAACGTTTACGAAGAGTCTTTACCCTTGCTCTGCGTGGTCCGGGATGATACTTGGGTTGCATGTTTTGGGGAATTGGGGCCACCGCGATGTGCGACCGAACGTTGCGGTCTATCTGTGCCGTTTCCTCTCCGCAATACTGGGGTCTCAGGGGAAGGTCGAACCTCGCCAACGGAGGTGGAGTTGAAGAACAAAGTCGTTCTTTCTGAGCACATAACGTCGCGACTGCGTACTCGTCAAAAGTATTGTGCAGGCCCAGTCCCTCGAATCTCTCTGTGCTAGCGCATTCGGGAAGACCAAGGGCGGCTTTGAAGGCTTTTCTTATTATTGTATTTGCCTGTATAATCTCTTGGTTTGTCAAGACCTGATACAGAAGGGCGTATGCGATTCGGCTAATTACGAATGCGTGAAGCAGGCTGATGGTATCTTTCTCAGTTAGGCCGTCTCTGCTTCTTGCCACTCTCCGTATCATTCTGACCACGTTTCCTGTGACCGCCTTTAGTTACTGAAGGGTATGGGATGTTCCAGCGCTCTGCTGTATCCACATTCCCAATATTCTGAGTATCTCCACTTCACGAATTGGCGCCCCGTCGAGAGTCAGAGTGAGTGGTACCCAGTTCTTTCTTGCGTATTTTGCACACACCAGAATGAATTCCGATTTTGTGGGTGCGCATGCCATCTCCGCCGCCCGCGCGTTTTCCACGACTGCGTCTATGGCCTTTTGAAGAGTTTCTTTCTCGTCCCCGTAGGACCCCTGGTGAGCCCAGAACGTGATGTTATCGGCATACATCGCACAGCCGAGAATCGGGTGTTTATCTAGCTCCAGAGCTAGCTTTCCCATCCCCACATTGAAGGGACACTAAACGTTACTGTGAAGTCGAGTTAAAGTGATAAAGCAATGCTCTAGAATGTCTAAGGCGTCAATAAAATCGCGAACAGAGCTTTAGTAACCGAGAAATTGAGGTAAATGCATGACACGATTTGAGAGCCCCCAGCGACATTCCGGTACTAGGCCGATGACGAAGGCACTCCTCACCATAATTTACGTCACTAGTACTCAACTACTCGTATTGAAAAGATCATTTGATTAGGTTATAAGACGGAAAAAATGCTACTTGTCTACTTCTTTTCGATTCTAAGAAAAAAACATTTTGACGTTACCCTTCAGTAGTATGGGTGGTCGAAAGGTTTCGTTTTCGCTCGACTCTGCGCCGCGCGCGCTTTCGAGTTTCAGTTGTTTCGTTATCGCGTCGTGCTGCGCTGGTTCTGCTGGATCGCGATACTTGCATTTGGAACAAGCAGCGAAAATGCCACGACCATGTGATGTCGTGGAATGCGCGAACGGTCCGCGGAACTTGGCCAAGGGCAGTTGCAGCGGCGAATCCAACGTTACTTATCACTGTGCTAACGAGTGAACCTCTCCGTTCGAAGTGTCCGTACCTTTGCCACACTGCAGCGCGTTGGCAAAGAGCCGAAAAATCGCATAGTGTGCTCGCTGCACTTTCGTCCAGAGGATTACGAGTTCAACACCGACTTACTGAAGTCGTGCGTAGTGTCTTTCAAAGCAATGCTTTCACGCGTAGCGCTGTTCTGTCGGCCTTGCCTGCATTCTCCGAAATGCAAGAGCAACTGCAGGTCGAAGACGGGGCGGTGAGTGCGGCATTTGGTTTTCACGAAGGAAAACCTACAAATGTGCGAATATATACAGCCATGGCATACAGTTGGCGTCGTAGTAGTACGCAACGACGCCGGCAGCGCGAGCCCTCAGCAGCTAGGTCACGTTCATCAGTGCTTAAATCGCTGAACTCAAGCCCAGCATCGCGAGGCAATGTGTCGTTGTCAGGGTCCTCCATTGCAACGAGCGTCAAAGTTGGCGTCATCAAATAAAGAACCAGATTATCGTCGCGCGCTTTTCTTTCCGCTTTTCTTTCCGCTGTCGGCTCTGTCTTGGCTCCGTTTCTGGCCGCGAGTTTGCGTTTTGCGCAGCAAAGCCGTAGCACCGTCTGCGGGCGTCGTTTTACTCACCGACGGCGCAACGTCACTATGAGACCATGACGTCACCACTCCTCGATCGCAAAGCGGGCGATTTGAACTGCGCTAGAGGTATGCGAACGCTTCAGAACGCATTTTCTCTTAAAATAAGTATCTCCTTCGCATAAAACAAACGTTTTGAGGTTTCTGGGATGGTATTTCAACAGTTCAAGTTGACTCAATAATGTCACGTGGTCGTGACGTCAAAGAACACAGTACCAATACTGTGAAACACAAAACTAACTTTTATTGGGCGAACCTGTGCCCACAAAAGAGGCTACACTTATACCGCAACGATAGCGGCGAACACGGTCGGCGATCGTCGAAAATCGGATCAGCGGGTCAAGCGCGTCGGCTTTTATACAGCGGTCGTCGAATGTTCCAGTCTAATCGTTCGGACCCGCGTGCCTTCCACAAAGTTCTACACCATTCGCGTTACGCGATGAAATCAGATGACACAAGGTTCGGCGACAACAGACAGCCGGGTAGAAGCATCGATAACTTTCCAGAAACGTCGGATACATGCAGGCGCGTCCCTCACTGTGCGATTACAGTTGTTAAGCGGCGAAACGTGGTCGCGCGATAAACCTAAGTACACGTGTCAATACTCCCTTCTTAAAAAGCATCGACCCGATGCTGCAAACAAACGAAGGTATTAAACAAAAGCACTCGTAGCAAACAAAAGAACAAAAATTGCTATGTTCGTCAGCGTCCGTAAAAGGGTTTAAGGCGCACCACATGGACCACTTCAGATCGTGCGCGGCGCCGCTGTGAATGTGATGTGCCGTCTGGCACGACCTCATAGTCCAGAGCGCCAATACGTCGGATGACCTTGTAGGGTCCGAAATAGCGTCGGAGTAGTTTCTCACTGAGTCCTCGTCGGCGTATCGGGGTCCAGACCCAAACACGGTCGCCAGGTTGGTACTCGACGAAGCGTCGTCGGAGGTTCTAGTGTCGGCTGTCGGTCCTCTTCTGGCTCTTGATTCGCAGGCGGGCGAGCTGTCGGGCATCTTCGGTGCGCTGGAGGTAGGTAGCGACGTCAAGGTTCTCCTCGTCAGTGGCGTGCGGCAGCATGGCGTCGAGCGTCATCGTCGGGTTCCTGCCGTAGACCAGCTTGAACGGCGTGATCTGTGTTGTTTCTTGCACCGCCGTGTTGTAAGCGAATGTTACGTACCGCAGGACGGCATCCCAGGTCTTGTGTTCGACGTCGACGTACATCGCTAGCATGTCGGCGAGGGTCTTATTCAGCCGCTCCGTAAGACCATTCGTCTGCCGATGGTAGGCCGTTGTCCTCCTGTGCCTTGTTTGACTGTATTTCAGAATAGCTGGGGTGAGCTCCGCTGTTAAGGCCGTTCCTCTGTCGGTGATGAGGACTTCTGGGGCGCCATGTCGCAGCAGGATGTTTTCGACAAAGAATTTCGCCACTTCGGCTGCGCTACCTTTTGGCAGTGCCTTAGTTTCTGCGAAGCGGGTGAGGTAGTCCGTCGCCACGACGATCCACTTATTTCCGGTTGTTGACGTCGGAAAGGGTCCCAGCAAGTCCATCCCGATCTGCTGGAATGGTCGGCAAGGAGGCTCGATTGGCTGTAATAATCCGGCTGGCCTTGTCGGCGGTGTCTTACGTCGCTGACAGTCTCAGCATGTTCTGACATAACGGGCGACGTCGGCGGTCAGGCGCGGCCAATAATACTTTTCTTGTATCCTCGATAGTGTCCGGGAAAATGCGAGGTGTCCAGCGGTCGGATCGTCATGTAGGGCGTGCAATACTTCTGGACGAAGTCCTGACGGGACAACAAGAAGGTAGTTGGCGCGGACTGGTGAGAAGTTCTTCTTCACGAGTAGACTGTTTTGAAGCGTGAAGGAAGATAATCCGCGCTTAAATGCCCTGGGGACAACGTCGGTGTGCCCTTCCAAATATTCGACGAGGCCTTTTAGCTCCGGGTCTGCCCGTTGCTGTTCAGCGAAGTCTTCCGCGCTTATCATTCCAAGGAAGGCGTCGTCATTCTCGTCGTCTTGCGGCGGTGGGTCAGTGGGGGCGCGTGATAGGCACTCGCATCGGAGTGTTTTCGTCCGGACTTGTAGGTTACAGTGATGTCGTATTCTTGTAGTCTGAGGCTCCACCGCGCCAGTCATCCTGAAGGATCCTTTATACTCGCTAGCCAACACAACGCGTGATGGTCACTGACGACTTTGAATGGCAGGCCATAAAGATAAGGGCGAAATTTAGCTGTAGCCCAAACGATGGCGAGGCATTCCTTTTCGGTCGTAGAATAGTTGCCTTCCGCTTTTGACAGCGACCGGCTAGCGTAAGCTATCACCTGTTCGACTCCGTTTTTCCTCTGGACTAGAACGGCACCGAGGCCTAGGCTACTGGAATCAGTATGGATTTCTGTATCGGCGTACTCGTCGACGTGCGCAAGTACGGGCGGCGACTGCATGCGTCGTTTGACTTCTTCAAATGCGTCGGCCCGCGGCGTTTCCCACTTTAACTCAACATCACATTTAGTTAGACGTGTCAACGGCTCGGCGATGCGTGAAAAGTCCTTGACAAAGCGCCTGTAGTAGGCACACATGCCAAGGAATCTACGCACTGCCTTCTTGTCGGTGGGTTGCGGGAACTTCGCGATGGCAGCTGTTTTCTGGGGGTCGGGGCGTACTCCGGCTTTACTGATGACGTGGCCTAGGAACAGAAGCTCATCGTAAGCGAAGCGGCATTTTTCTGGCTTCAGAGTGAGCCCTGATGACTTGATGGCCTCTAGTACTGTGGCAAGCCGCCTAAGGTGATCGTCGAAATTTCCGGCGAATACAATGACGTCATCCAAGTAAACGAGACAGGTCTGCCACTTCAATCCCGCTAAAACCGTGTCCATCACGCGCTGGAACGTTGCAGGCGCCGAGCACAGTCCAAATGGCATAACCTTGAACTCGTAGAGGCCGTCTGGGGTGATGAAGGCGGTCTTTTCGCGATCTCTTTCGTCAACTTCTATTTGCCAATAGCCGGACTTGAGGTCCATCGAGGAGAAGTACTTAGCGTTGCAGAGCCGATCCAATGCGTCGTCTAACCGTGAGAGGGGGTACACGTCCTTCTTCGTGATCTTGTTCAGACGACGATAATCGACGCAGAAACGTAGGGTTCCGTCCTTTTTCTTCACCAGGACAACGGGGGATGCCCACGGGCTTTTCGACGGCTGGATGATGTCGCCGCGCAGCATTTCGTCGACTTGTTCTCTTATAGCATCAAGTTCTCGCGGCGAAACTCGGTAAGGGCTCTAGGGAAGTGGTCGAGCGTACTCCTCGGTGATTATCCGATGCTTGGCGACTGGTGTTTGCCGAATCCTCGATGACGTCGAAAAGCAGCCTTTGTATCGTTGGAGCAGACTTCTGAGCTGCTGTTGCTTAATCACGGGGAGACTTGGATTAATCTCGTAGTCTGGTTCGGGAACCATGGTCGTCGGGGTAGATGCGGCGGAATCCGAGAGGACAAACGCATTACTGGTTTCCAGAATTTCCTCGATGTACGCGATCGTCGTGCCCTTGTTGATGTGCTTGAACTCCTGGCTGAAGTTTGTCAGCAACACTTCAGTTTTCCCTCCATGCAGTCGAGCGATCCCTCTTGCCACGCAAATTTCACGGTCTAGCAGTAGACGTTGGTCACCCTCGATGACGCCTTCTACGTCGGCAGGCGTTTTGGTGCCTACGGATATGACAATGCTGGAGCGAGGCGGGATGCTGACTTGACTTTCGAGCACACTTAAGGCATGGTGACTACTAGAGCTCTCCGGCGGTATCGCTCGATCTTCGGACAGCGTTATAGACTTCGACTTCAGGTCAATGATTGCGCCGTGTTGGTTCAGGAAGTCCATGCCGAGAATGACGTCTCGCGAACACTGTTGGAGGATAACGAAGGTGGCAGGGTAAGTCCGGTCATGAACGGTAATTCTTGCCGTGCATATTCCAGTTGGCGTAATGAGGTGTCCTCCAGCGGTCCGAATTTGGGGACCCTCCCATGCAGTCTTAACATTCTTCAACTGGGCGGCGATGTGTCCACTCATTACAGAGTAATCGGCCCCTGTGTCGACTAAGGCAGTGACTGCGTGGCCGTCGAGAAGCACGTCGAGGTCGGTGGTTCTTTGTCTGGTGTTGCAGTTGGGTGCGTCGGATCACGGCTGCGTCGTGTTGAACTGAAGCTGGAACGTGGCGTCGTCAAGTCGCCTTTCGTCGATGTAGTCTTGGCTTCCCGACTTCTTCGGGACGGCGGCGTGTCGTCATTAGGTCGTTGAGATGGTTTCTTCGTCGTCTTCGTCAGCGGCGGAGGATCTTCGTCAGTTCGACGAACAGCAACCGCACCTCCATCGGTTGCTGCTTTTAGTTTTCCGGATATGGGCTCGCAGAGCGGCCCCGGGCTGGGCTGGTGTATGGTCGGCGCTGCGGCGACAGGTAGCGGCCTGGTGACGGCGAACGGGACGGTCGTCGAGGGCTCCATTGAGTAGCGGCGAGGTAGTCGACGATGTCACGTGGGCGCTCTCCAAGCTGTGGACGCGGCGCGTTGACGGCGAACCCTCTCAGTCCCATGTCGCGGTATGGGCATCGGCGATACACATGGCCGGCTTCTCCGCAGTGATAGCAGAGCGGGCGGTGGTCGGGGGCTCGCCAAATGTCTGTTTTTCTCGGGTAGCTGCGCTGGGCGACGGGTGGGCGTGATGGTGGCGGCGGCGGTGGTCGACGGAATTGCGGCGTTGCAGGGCCCTGGCGTGGTCGTGGAGGGGGACCTTGACGGCGGGCGACGGCGGCGTAGGTCATCGCTTCTGGCTGGGGCTGCGATGATTGTGGTTGTAACTCGGGAACTCTGAGCGATCGCTGAACTTCTTCTTTGACAATTTCGGCGACTGTGGCCACTTGAGGTTGCGATGAAGGGAAGATCCTTTGAAGCTCCTCTCGTACGACTGCCCTGATGGTCTCGCGCAGGTCGTCGGTGGCCAGTGACTGAACTCCGGCGTAGTTTGTCGAGCTCGTGCGGCGGTTGAATTGCCGGTTCCGTATTTCGAGTGTCTTCTCAATGCTCATGGCCTCGCGAAGGAACTCTTCTACGGTCGTCGGTGGGCTTCGTATCATTGCGCCGAAAAGTTCCTCCTTTACACCACGCATCAGCAGGCGGACTTTCTTCTCCTCGGACATTTCCGGGTCGGCGTGGCGGAACAGACGGCTCATTTCCTCAGTGAAGATCGCAATCGTCTCATTCGGCAGCTGCGCTCTGGTCTCCAGTAGAGCTTGGGCTCGCTCTTTTCGCACGACGCTTGTAAATGTTTGCAAGAAGCCGCTACGGAAAAGTTCCCAGGTCGTTAAGGTGGCTTCTCGGTTCTCGAACCACGTCCTGGCCGCGTCTTCCAATGCGAAGAAGACATATCGCAGTTTGTCGTCGCTGTTCCAGTTGTTAAACGTAGCGACCCTCTCGTACGTCTCAAGCCAGCTTTCCGGGTCCTCGAAAGTTGAACCGCGGAACGTCGGAGGCTCCCTGGGCTGCTGCAGCACGACGGGGGACGTTGGGGCTGCCATTGGGGTGGACTTGGTGGCAATCTTCCTGCTTGTCTCAGGTAGAAGTCCGTGCTCTGGGGGCAGTCCTTGCAGTCGGCGGCTAGCACGCTGGTCTTGGGCGACGTTGGTTTTGTCGTCGGGCTTCGGGCTTGGATTGCGGCTTTGCGGGGGCGTTCGGTACATGAACGCACAAGCACCTCCACCAGATGTCACGTGGTCGTGACGTCAAAGAACACAGTACCAATACTGTGCAACACAAAACTAACTTTTATTGGGCGAACCTGTGCCCACAAAAGAGGCTACACTTATAGCACAACGATAGCGGCGAACACGGTCGGCGATCGTCGAAAATCTGATCAGCGGGTCAAGCGCGTCGGCTTTTATACAGCGGTCGTCGAATGTTCCAGTTTAATCGTTCGGACCCGCGTGCCTTCCACAAAGTTCTACACCATTCGCGTTACGCGATGACATCAGATAACACAAGGTTCGGCGACAACAGACAGCCGGGTAGAAGCATCGATAACTTTCCAGAAACGTCGGATACATGCAGGCGCGTCCCTCGCTGTGCGATTACAGTTGTTAAGCGGCGAAACGTGGTTGCGCGATAAACATAAGTACACGTGTCAATATTAACCTTTAGTGTCCCTTTTAATAGCAGTGGAGAGAGTATAGCTCCCTCAGGGGTGCCTCGGGACAGTTGAAGGTGTCGGACCTCGTGCAGCCTAATCCGATTGTGGCCGTGCGGTCGCTGAGGAACGAGCGCACGTAGTTATAAATTCATGTTCCGCAGTTCACCGCTTCCAGTCCGTCCAGAATAGTGTGGTGGGAGATGCTGTCGAAGGCCTTTTTGATGTCCAATGCCAGTACAAATTTATCGTCCGACCCTCTGTTAGGGTGCACGACCTCGTGCTTTAGTAGTAGAAAAACGTCCTGCGCCGACACGTGGGGTCGGAAACCGAACATGTTGTTTAGCTCCATGTGATTCGAGAGCCGGACCTGCACAACCTTTTCAAAGAGATTCCCCGCGCACGACGTTAGGGAGATGGGCCGAAGGTTGTTGATGTTACGAGGCTTACCTGGTTTAGGAATGTGAATAATTTTTGCTTCCTTCCATTCTTTTGGAAGGACGCCGTCCTCGGTCCAGACCGCGTCGTTGAAGAATTCGGTCAAGCTCTTTAGCGTGTCGTCACTTAGATTGCGAATCATTGCGTTCGTGACTTGATCTACCCCTGGAGTCATGTTCTTCCTGAAGGGGTGTGCCGCTACAAAAACCTCTTCATAGGTTATGGGGGCGTCCAGTTCCGGTTGGTGTTGACCTTCGTAAACGGGTTTGGTGGATTGCCCGGTCGGAACAGTTCCTACGTATATCTGTTCAATTTTGTCAATCATGTGAGCTTCCCGACCTTCAAACTCGTTTTCAAGCAGCTCGAATGTGCGATTCGCGACTGTCTTTGTTCCTCCCGGGTCCATCATACTTGGGTGCACTGGATTACGAAAAAGTAGCAGTGCGAAATCGCCCGCTGACTGCATACAGTGCGACGCAACTTTAGAAATGATATTGTAACGTCCAAGAATTTAGAAGAAAAAAATATTGAATCGTCGCGACGGCACATCACAGTCGCCGTAGTCGCCATCAAGTCCCT
Source organism: Dermacentor albipictus (assembly GCF_038994185.2). NCBI lineage: Eukaryota > Metazoa > Arthropoda > Arachnida > Ixodida > Ixodidae > Dermacentor > Dermacentor albipictus. Next base: position 1,084,833 of record NW_027225568.1, read on the forward strand.
CGTTAAAACGAAATTGTGTTTCAACAGCTCTAATATCGTCCACGCAACAAAGGTTGCTTGTGAACTGTTAAATGATCATATGCTGCGGCCCAAAGCTCACAGAACGGTGCGAGAAAACGCTCTCAGTGAAAGCGAAACATTGTGCGCGGACATGCATGCAGACGCGCAGTCGGTCGCCGTGAACCCGTGCGATTGCTGCATGCATTGAGGCTTCGTTCTGTTTTGCGTCATTTCGTTATACAGACCACCCAATATAAGAACATATTTCACATAGTTTGCGCTCAGCAACAACCGACCTTTCAGGCACGAAGCCGGTTCGGGAGACTCCATCGAGGCGGCCGCGTGCAGTGGCTTTCACAGTACGTATGCGGAAAGAGATAGCGTCTGTAAGCAATTCTGTGCTGTATTCTGCCTAAGATTATTATTTCAACAGTAATAAATTTCCCTCGTTTCGAGAGTACCTACATAAATGTCCAGGAGGGCTGCCGCGTGTTTTTATTGAGCGCCGTAAGCCAAACCTATGAGGAGCGCGCCGCCTGATCCCTCCTACAGGAAGGCGCTTCCGACAGATGGCGTCCTCGCCCCCATGTGCGTACGGCGTTGCTGTTCCGTTGTCGTGGCGCGCTCATAATGATTTGTCGGCCCTTTCTTGGTGATGGCGCTGCAGCATCTGGCCTTCAGCTACTGTGTCAAAGCTGTAATTGTCTGTCCAGCGCGTGCTGCGTGTTCGGTCCTCCGTTGGTCGCAGACATTACAGTTTTGTTGAAGCCCAGCGCGTTAAGGATATCACTAAAAACGTTTCATACCATTCTCAGGGAACTAGGTGGTCTCTCTGGTGCGTTAATGTATACCAGGTGCTCTAGCGGCACTGCAGCAAACTGCTGTCTGGAACATCTGATGGTAAGATGGACCAGTGCTTAAAGTCAGTAAGGGGGGCAGAGGACGGCGGCCAGTATAGCGCGCGCGCACTCACACGTGCCCATATACATATATGGCTTTCGACCGGGATATTCCACTGACCTAATGCGTGTTTAACTTTCACCGATGAAGTGGGAATAGACCAAGGGAACTATGTCGGCTGTTGTTGATATTCGCAAAGCTTTAGACAGCATTATTCATGACATATTATGTAATAAAATGACTGCGTACGGAATGATGTTACCCACTAAAATTGTTTCTAGGTTGCTTACTAAACAGGAAACAAACTGTCGGTATAGTAGGTGTTCAATCTCCTACCATAACCACCAACATTGGGGTCTCTCAAGGCTCCATACCGGCTCCGCTTTTATTTTTACTCTATAATAATAATCTCCCCGATTGTCTTTCTTCATCCTCTGACTGTTTACTACGTGCTGACGATACAACAGTGACTGCCTTTAACCCCAGTTATGACATTTTAAGAATCCAATTAAACTCGGACTTAATGAATTTATCCGAGTGGCGTCATAGAAACAGGTTACTTATTAACCCATGAAAGAGTAAGTTAAAATTTTTAGTTGAAGGCCTGTTAATTTCTCAAATGTACCCCCAGTTTTTCATAATTCGCATGCTGTACTACCAAGTGGACACTATCTTTTTGGGTGTTGAAATCCACAATTTCTTAAAATTGAACTTTCACATTATGCACCTGCGGAATGAGATATGAAATCAGAGTTCTTATTAAAGCTCGACATTACTTCCAACAGCATACCCTAATCACACTTTATTATGCCTTCATCCACACTCACTTAAGACTACTGCATTACATCTTGGGGACTAACCTACAAAACGCAACGCCACTTTAACGAACTCAAAATCAAGCCATGGCCATGCGACTATATGGAGTCGTATAGTGATTGTCATGTCTCTCCTTTCTTTCATCACTTCAATAGACTTTTGAGTTGATGACTTAGCTATAATGTCGAAATGTTTGCCTATCGCCTAATCACCGACCATAATCTTTAATTCATTCAAGCGAACTCTGAGGTCGTACATCTGCATCTGATAATTCGTAATTACGTTGCATCACGTCGAGACTGTAGTATGTAATTACGTTCCATGTTACATTCTGTATAGACTATCTGGTGATGTTTTAGTGTTTTCATTTACCCTTTCATGTTTTTTTTTTTTATTCAGTTTACCCTACAGGCTCGGAGGAGCATTGAGTAGGGGGGGTTACAGAAAAATGACAAATAATTAACGCAAAGAAGGGAACTGCATAGTAAGAGAAACAAATACGTTTGTACATTGGAAAAAAAAAGAACACTGTTAAACATTGGAAAAATACATACACATTCAAGGAAATACAATGGAAAACAAAGTCTAAAAGCAATACAAAGGCGAATACAATACAAAGTCGTACAAAAAAAGTCAAAGGAACATGTGAAGTTCCAAATGTTCGCGAAATTTCGCAGGATCTTTTATTGAAACAATATTATTTGGAAGGCTATTCCATAGTGCGATGGCGCGCGGTAATGCAGAGTTATTGAATGACTGTGTGCGGCCAAAAATGCGCCTGAAACTGAGATGATTATGAAGTCGAGTAGATGTGCGAGAAGGAGTTTCAAGCGACAGGCGGCTGGACCATGAGTTATAGTAGTATTTATGAAAGAGGCATAGGAGAGCAACGGAGCGGCGGGAATCCAAGTCCGGCAGGAGAACATCGCGTTTAATTTGGGTAATGCTAGATTGACGACTGTAGTTAGAAGTTATAAAGCGGGCAGCACGATTTTGGATGGATTCCAATTTATCTATTAGGTATTGTTGATGAGGAGACCAGATCGAAGAAGCGTATTCAAGTTGAGGGCGTACAAAAGTTTGGTAGGCCTGTTGACGGATGGTAGATGGCGAGAGGTGCAGATGACGACGCAAAAACCCTAACGTTCTGTTAGCTTTAGCGCATATTTTCTCGATGTGAAAGCTCCAGGCTAGGTTAGTAGAAAAATGAACGCCAAGATATTTGTAAGTAGAGTCACGGGGAACTTCCGATGAGCAGATTTTGTAAGGGAAATTAGGATATGATTTCGTACGAGTGAAGGAAAGAACGCAGCACTTAGATGTGTTAAGTGTCATTTGCCAACGGTCGCACCACTGATTAACTAGGTGAAGGTCATTTTGCAAAGTTAGGTGATCATTATGACAGTTAATTGTTCTGTAAATGACGCAATCATCCGCAAAGAGTCGTATGCAGGAAGAAATGTTGCTCGGTAAATCATTTATAAAGATTAGGAAAAGAAGAGGGCCTAGCACACTACCCTGGGGTACACCTGATGCTACAACAGACGTGGAGGAGTTAAAGTTATTCACAAATACAAACTGGTGCCGATAAGATAAGAAATTGCGAAGCCAAGATAATGTTAATGAGTCAATCTTAAGAGCACTTAATTTAGCTATTAGACGACAGTGAGCCACTCTGTCAAATGCTTTTGCATAGTCGAGAAAGATGCAATCAATCATTTTGTTGTTATTCATGCCATAATGTAAATCTGATGTAAATTCCAAAAGTTGGGTGTCACAAGACAACGCTTTACGGAAACCATGTTGATTTTGAAAGAAAAAGTTATTAGATTCAAGATGGTGGGATAAATGGGAGGCAATGATGTGCTCGAGAAGCTTACAACAAATGCATGTTACTGAAATGGGGCGGTAGTTACCAGGTGAGTGCCTGTTTCCATCTTTGAATATAGGAATAACTTTGGCTATCTTCCAGTCAGCAGGTAGAAGACCTGTTGATAATGACTGCTGAAAGATGTAGCACAAAATCTGACTGGATATAGCTGACGTGTTCTTTAGAATTTTAGAATTAATATTGTCAATGCCACATGATGTATACACCTTTAGATCGCGTATTAGTTTTGAAATGCCTTCAACACTAATATTTATAGGGGACATGAAGCAATAATGAAGGTCGGAGACACAGGGAATGGAAGAGCAGTCTTCATTGGTGAACACAGAGCTAAAGAACGAATTGAAAGTTGAAGCACACTCAGATGCAGGGACAGGAACATTGTCAGCGTCATGTAATGTTACTGTATTACTGCCACGATCTGTTGAGATAGCTTGCCAAAACTTTCTAGGGTTAGTGTGTAGAAGTGAGGACAGATCTTTGGAAAAATACTTCTTTTTGGCTTCACGTATTGCTAGGCAGTAAGATTTTAAACAATCCTTATATTTAGACCATGCCGAGGGACACGATAGCCGTTTAGCGGAAGCGTATAACCTTTTCTTTTTATTTCGGAGTGATCCAAGTGATTTATTAAACCATGGGTTACGTTTGTCATTAGATATAGTGAGTAGTGGCACATATTTGTCTACTAGGAGTGAAATAATATTTCTAAATGAATTCCAATTCACTTCAACAGAATTATTTGTAAATGATGGAAGAAACGTTTCCTGAAGGAAAACTTCAAGTTCATTGTTCATTTGTTCGTAATTAGCTTTGTTATAATCCCTTATAATCTTACGTTCAGCACCAGCGAATTTCAGTGGAATATAAATTGAGAACTGCAGTAGGTTATGGTCACTAAATCCATCAAGTTGTATTACAGGGCTTATGCTATGTGGCTCTGTTGTGAGAATAAGATCTAATATGTTAGTACCGCGGGTAGGCTCAGAAACCATTTGCGTAAGATTGAACTCTAAACACAGCTCAATAAAATCACCTGAATCAGTGCTCGACGAAGACAAGCGAGACCAATTAATGTCAGGGAAATTAAAATCCCCAAATAGGTATATTTTATTAGTGGGAAACTGTTCAAGGGCCCTGGTAATACTTTTATGAAGATCAGACACGAACAAGCGGTCAGTGGCAGGTGGGCGATAACACACGCCCATCAGTAACTTCCCGTATAATGTAGGACAAGCCACCCAAACTACCTCAAGAGCAGTGTCAGTGTCAACGAGAAAAGAAGGAATAGTTTTATTGATGGCCACCAACACGCCGCCCCCCTTTTTATGTGAACGATCATGGCGATAAATGGCGTACTGATTAGAAGTATGAAATAACTCAGAGTCACCTACATCTGCATTAAGCCAGGTCTCGGTTAACAATACAACATCAGACATGCTATCTTCAAGATATGATGTCCAATTGTCTTCACTTTGTGCTGTCACCTAATATGTGCCGCGCTACTATTTACTGCCTTTTGTTTCTTTTTGTTTTGTTTTTCTAATATTCGCATACATTCTCCCAGCGCATCTTCTTTTTTTTTTCCTTTCTCCTCGATGTACTAAATATGAGAGGTCCACTGACAGTGATTTCATTTGGGACCCCTTCCTCTATACCATTCACAACATGTATGGTTTTCAGTGTCTATTGAATCAAATAAACCTCAAACCTGAAACCTCGAACCCCATGAACGAGGCGCCAACGCCGGCCATATTCCTAGCTAGCCGTCTTATCAGGTTCCGAAAATAACCCCACGCAAGCGAGGGCAATTAATAAGAGGCCGTCTGGTGCGCCAGCGAACGCCGGTTGTGGTCCAAAGACCGGGTCACTGCCCAGAGTCGTATAAACTCAGCAAAATATATTCTTCAAATAAGGCGGTTGGTCACACACATGCACACTTCAGCTAGGCACATCACAATGTAGTTGGCATAAGTGTTAACGAAACTAAGCACTGAGGGTTCGACGCGTACAATACAGAACGAATGGGAATGCCAAAAGTGTCCACTCGTATTCATCCGTGGTGGTGGTCTTCAGCCAGACGTTCTCCACATATCTTGAGGCAAATCTCGAAAAAGGGGCTTCTTCCGGAAATTCAGACGCCCGAGGAAAATCCCCCTCTGCAGACGGTCGGTCCACGCGTCATGTCACTTCACTGGCGTGGTCTGAAGTCCCCGGATTCCAGCACGGCGATTTCCTCACCTTCGCCGGCGTTTCTCGAACTTTCTGGTGGAGTCGTGCTCTCATAACATGAACGAAGCCTGGCAATCTTCAAAAAATTTCTAGCGTTTTCGGCCACGGCCACTGAAAAGTCTCCGAGGAGGGCGGCGACTCATCCGTCGGCGCACTCTCGGGCTGTCGCTCTCCTCCTCGTTCTACTCGCCGTGTGTACAGGTCTGAGATGGTGTGTCTGTGCGTTCTCTCTCTCTCCTCTCTCTGGAGATCGTAAACTTCGCGTATCTTGTAAAGGTGTCTAGACTCCGTTGATTGCGTCGCTTCTCTGCGGCGTATGCGCTCTCCTTCTGTCGAAGCTGTCGCGCGGCCGACGTCTCCTTTGCTGGATATATATATATATATATAGTGTAGTGTATATATAGTGGGCAGTGTGTATAGTGTAGTATATATAGTGGGCAGTGTATATATATATATATATATATATATATATATATATATATATATATATATATATATATACACTGCCCAGGCGGCGTGACCGAGCAGCGATCGTCAGCGCCTCTTGCGGCACCTTCCGTCAAAACTGACACTGACGGACCGCGCTACTCACGCGGATCTGCCAACGTGATCGCTTGTTCATGCTTGTTTTGAAACGAACAAATGGCGCAAGTTTTGCTGTGTGGTTTCTGACCAATCTTAAAATTAGCCGGTCGGATACGCCCTGCCATTAGTCGTAAAGGGGAAAAGTTCTACGCTGCCGGGCACGTTCACAGCGTGCAATAGGTCGCCGGTGTGACTGTGCTGGCGAAGTAAACAAGAAGAAAGGGGCTTAATCGAGGGGGCCCGATTTTTTTATTAGTCATCTCATGAGAACTGAATCATGAGAAGTGTCACTTCCACCAAAACAAACACAACTGCAGCGTATCTGTAGCCTCAGTACACTCAACTATCATATTATGCTTTGGTCAAGCAGCTCGATTGAGTGTGCAGGCATGGCTGAGCTTATTAAGCGTTAAGGCGTAGGTAAATAAGGGAAAATCAGACATCCACCCGTTCGTGCTACAAATGAAACCTAAACGGGTTCCTCGAAAGAAACGCCTCAAAGTTGAAAAAAAATTCGTCCTGGTCCGGGACTCAAACCCGGGACCACCACCTTTCCGGGGCAGCCGCTCTACCATCTGAGCTAACCAGGCGACTAGCAGATGGCAGCGCGAAGTCGAATTTATCGACAACACCAAGCAAAGGCAAGAGTTTGACATAAGCATTCATTAACACTTAAAGAATATACATTTCGCACTGACTGTTTTAGATATTCGTTCTTTCCTCTTGCAATAAGAGAATGGAATAGCCTGGACCCCTTCATAACGACTAACACATCGTTGCCGAAATTTATAACCCTTGTAGAAGAGCTGTTGTGCAATAATTAGATTATGTTAGCCGGAAATAACACCACTCAAGTCATTGTATAAAATGAAATCTCTATGAGCATTGTATTTGCCTATGCAATGTCACCCCCTTTTGCCAAATGAAATGTACCCTTGTTTTATTTCCTACCATATCTGCTTCGTGTCGATTTCTAATATTGTTGAAATCATGTAAACCTGTTTTTAGCGCTATTTGTGAGTGTATAATATATGCCCAACCTGTAAAAATCCCGCTGGGATTGACAGTATCTGAAATAAATAAATAAATAATAGTTCTGCGGAAACCCGCAAGGAGGAGATAAGTAATTAAAGAAGGGAAAATCAGACATCCACCCGTTCGTAGCAATTGCTACAAATGAAACCGTAGGTGTCCTTATCCAACCATCTGAGTTACCGTTGAACCGTGCCGTAGACAAAACGTGTCCTTCCGTGGTGCCGTTTTGACACGCTTGCAAAGCCTTATTGGCCAGGGATATGATAGCCGCCATATCTTTTAAAATTACTAAAATGCTCTTGTAAACAACTTGCAGAAAATTTTTATTCGACTGCTATTAGACAAGCAACCACAGTACTTTGTTTAAAACTGCCGAGGCACCGGCACGACCAAGCTTGGGCCGCTCCTGCCGCCAAGACTCGGGTGACCGTATCCGGCAACCTGAACCCAAGCAGAGTCACACAGCGTGAAGTGCTGAGCGACTCACGCAAGCCAGAACACCTGCAGCCACCGCGCAGTCCGCCTCGTATACAGCAAAATAAATAGCTCTAAAAGATATGGAGAATTTGCAAAAATATGTAATTCGGCTGCCCGGCAAGACTCTTTCTTGACCAAAAACTTCAGTCTACTGATTACAATACTTTCTAGTGCGATCCTCCAGGAAGGAAGCGCGAGCACAAAACCAGGGCCGGCCAGGAAATCTGGAGTCGGAGAGCAGGCAGCCCTGCACGGCCATTACAGCCTTTGACGCAGCAGTACCGCCATCCCCACACTTTTCTTCCTGGGCTGTTTTAGATGTCTTGCACATTTGCCATCGTAAGACAGCGGTATGAGAACGTTTAGCCGCAGGACGGTGGCGCACGTGGTTCAAAAGTTTCAAATCACACGCGGTCATAACAACAACACGTACGCCACTACGCCGTCGACCGAAGTTGTATCAGTACCAGAGTTGCACTTTCGACGCTACAGGTGGCGCGGCCGTAGCCGGGAAACTCCACTGTCAGGATTATAATAATAATATTTGGGGTTTTACATGCCAAAACCACTTTCTGATTATGAGGCACGCCGTAGTGGAGGACTCCGGAAATTTTCACCACCTGCGGTTCTTCAACGTGCACCTAAATCTACGCACACGGGTGTTTTCGCATTTCGCCCCCATCGAAATGCGGCCGCCGTGGCCGGGATTCGATCCCGCGACCTCGTGCTCAGCAGCCCAACACCATAGCCACTGACCAACCACGGCGGGTTGCCACTGTCAGGAGCATATATAAATATATATATATATATATATATATATATATATATATATATATATATATATATATATATATATATATATATATTGTCACGCAGTAACGGTAAAGAAAGAAGCGAAACTGGGTGACCAAACTAGCGTTTTATTGGGCGAACCTGTGCCATCAAAAACGGGATACGCTCAAAGAACGGCGATAGCGGTGAACACAGTCGGCGATCGTCGAAAATCTGATCAGCGGGTCAAGCGCGTCGGCTTTTATACATCAGTCATCGAAGGCTCCGGAGTAATCGCTGGGACCTGCGTGTCTCCAAGAAAGTTCTACACCATTCGCGTCGAGCGATGAAATCGGATTACAGAAGGTTCGGTGACAACAGACAGCGGATGTTCTAGAACCATCGATAACTTTCGAGAAACTTCTGATACATGCAGGCATGTCCTACGCTGTGCGATAACATTTGTTAGGCGGTGAAACGCGGTCACCCGATAAACAAGTACACGTGTCAATACCCTACCTCTCTTAAAGAGCATCGTCCCGATGCTACACACTGTTTAGTTCACAAAATACTCAACACCAACTTTCCCTTACCCAACGCCATATTTAACTTCCCACGTAGAAACACCAAGCAAGCAACTAACTTTAACTTAAACCTTCCTTATTGCAGCAATGTATACGGTGAACGATTATTAGGGTTCTTTGGTGCTATAACTTGGAACACTGTGCCTGTGGAAATAGAAGTAACCAGAAATTTTGATCGTGTATGTAAACGCTTCTTCTTGTCTAGCCAAACGTAATAGCTCTTCCTCTTCCTTGTTCATCTAAATAATGTTCTTACTCATTGAGCAGATATGTATTTGGTTGACCTGTATATGTACTTTTGTGTATTGGACCAGCTACTAGCCACATAGGCTATTGGTCCAACTATATTTGTACACATTCCTTGACTTTTGTTTAAATAAAGCTGACTTTTTGATTGATTGATTAAGAAAAAAAAGAGTATCCCTTACTTTTTTCGAAGAGTATGGACTCGTCACGTATGCGACATACCTTGTGGGAGGCACCCGAACTCTCTTTCGGCAGAGAGTCCCAAGACTATCTGAGCTCGATACGAGGTGGTTACGTGACTCCGCACACAATAGTCATGCACACTCTGTTTTAGTAGTCTCTGAAACCCTCTCAAAAGGGTTTTAGTGACTACAAGATTAGTGCTGAGGGAGTCCGTTAACTATTCTAGATGAGTCTTATGACTCCAGCAGTGTGTGTGGTCCCTTAGATTATGATTCCCTTAGTGCGTGGTCCAGGTTTCTTGCAAATAGACTAAAATAACTAATTTATGTAAGTGGTTTGACCATCGAATGGCAGTGTCGAGCCACTTTCAATATATGTCAACAACTTCTGCTGTAAGTAAACACGACTACGGTTAGTTCTCAAGATGACTACTGAGAAAAGAACATAGGATAATAAAGAATCCATAGCAAACTTGCCAGAAAGCACATGGCAGATTAGCAACAAAAAGTTCATATTTCTTCACCCTTTATTATTGTCTTCTGGAATATTCAAATGTATCAGTCAGCACAGAATCACCATGAAAGAAAGACAGTTCTCATTACTATTAAACTGGAATCAATGGTCAACCAAGCAAAACAGTCTTAAATAAACATCCAATATGTAGCCTGCAGCTGCATATGCACGACACCGCAATGCCACTCAGAACCATGAAACCCCAAAATATTATTAAATTCATGTAGAAGCTCAATTCAGCACTGCACAAGTCTCTAATGTCAAAATATTTATAAGTTAAACCTATTTCACTGTTCTCCGGGACGTGTTTTTATATAGAACTTAGGATTTAACATCCTAAGCAAGTAAGCTACACATAAATAAAAAAGGCTGCACTTTTGTACAAAGGAGACCCAGATAATGAAGTGCAATAAAAACAATATTCCAACTTAGATTATATAATCTATGCACTATATTATGCTTGCTAAAAACAACTGGTTGGCAATTGATAATCCAATCTAACTGTAAAAACAGCTGTCTTACCTTATGGTACTCTTGTTGGCACTTTTTCCCACACAGCTTGTGCGTGTTAGCACGAGTTGAAAATTGATCTGAAAAACACACATTAAAAAGTTGTGCATCAATTTTATTCTGTCATACAACATGCAACAGTGTATAAAAACTTCATAACTGACAATATTGCAAAAATAAATACAGCAACATTTCTACCGATTATGTATGTTGACAAACATATACTTTTGCAAGACCATGTATAGTAGCTGACACTCGAATTTCAGATTGCAATAACCACTAATACAAAACTTGCCATATTGCAAACACGCTGACAAAATAAGTAGCACGGTTAGCTGTATTTTGTTACGGCAAAGATAGCGCATGAATGATGAGGACAAGGGAGGAAGCAGTACACATCAACAAACTATACCGAGCTGCATGCACGCAGCTGTAACAATACACCATGGTGCACAAAGATCCAAAAGAAACAAAGATGTGAGGAAGGTTTCTTTTACTCATCACTAGTCATCCTGTAAGAGCACATTATGCACTGGGTGTAATCTACCCTCAGCACATACATGAATAAGTTACATTAGGTGCTACATTAAGAAATCACTCATGCAATTTTCTTGTGATTTTCCTTATTCCAATTTTTAACTAATTAAGCATGACTGAGTTAAGTAAAGCCTCCCTACGGCTTGGCGCATTTACAGAAAGAAGTGCCTCTATAAACACTGGAGGTCATGGAAGGATGACTGACACATACCTCTTTTCATTCTTTTGTCTTTGTCTTTATGATGATCTACCACAGTAGTCTGTTGTAGAGTCAAACACATCCAGATAATACACTGTGGGCAACCAAGTGTGAATACCTGTTCTCGATTTCTACCTTTCTTTGGTGTCGCGTTAAGGTAAGATTGGCGCAAAGGATTGTCTTCCCAATGTATGTGTTCCCACACAACAGGAGCAGATGATAAGCCAAATTAATGGTGTGTGAAGTAAAACATCTGTGCTTAACTTACCACTGCCGCTCCAATCTGGAGTGATCTTTTTTTTTGCTTTGTTGTGAACTCTAGCACAGGTGCTACGTAGTCCCCTTGGTGCCCAAAACAACTCTCACACCACAGCAGGATGTCAAACAAAAAAAAAAATTCTAAGTGAAACTCTGGTTATGGGGGACAATTGCAAACTTATATTTTTGCTTTGTATCTTAATTATGTTGTTGACGTTTAATTTTGCCACTTTGCTACTTTTCTGCAGGTGCAGACAGGCCATTGCACCAATGCTAGGTTTAGAAAACACCAGAGCAGGGTAGAAAGCAAGAACAGATATTTGTAATTTGGTTTCCCGCTGTGCACTGCGTGGATATGTTTCAATGAACGATAAAACTAATTGGTAGATAAACATATGCAAGATAAGAGAATTAAGCTCTAAGCCTACCAAATCAGTAGCTCGGAATTTTATGTGTAAATGAACTTTCGTGACTCCCAGTGATGAAGAAACAGTTTTGAGAATATGTATGCGCCAAGGCAACCAAGTCACTCATGCTCACAAGGGAAACAAAATAAAAACAAGCAAGATTACAAGAACTTCGAACATGCAGCCTAAAGTATGACAACTCACATGTCTGATTTATGTATTTACTGAGAGCATAAATTACATCTGTCGCGTAATCTGCTTGTACAAGATGGCAAGTGAGTGAGTGTCAACATTATTATTAGAAGGGGTAAGGGATAAGGGAGGCCAAGATACGTAGGCTTCCAGGATGTCCTTCACGATGGAGTCTTAAGCTCGTGCCAGGACCCGTGTTTGGATGTCTCGGTTGGTGCTGGAGAGAAGGGCCTCCCATTTTTCGTTGGTGGGGGTTGGCGAGACGAGGTCGGCGGGCAGGGGGACTTCCTGGCAGCCCCAGAGGATGTGGTTTAAGGAGGCAACGTTGCCGCACAAGCAGCAGCGTGGATCAATGACGCCAGGGTTGATGTGCGAATACACTAAGGGGCACAGAAAGGTGCGGGTCTGGAGGCGACACCATGCGATCTCGGACCGCTTGGGAAGACTGCCATGTGGGGGTGGGTAGGCGGACCATTCGAGGCGATAGTGCTGGGTAATGTCGTGGTAGGTGACCAGGGGCTCCGGCACCGGGCCGTCCGACGCGGAGGGGCCCACCGCTCGGCCGACGAATCCTCGAGCGTGTTGGTGAGCCGACTCGTTGCCGAGGCGACCCGAGTGGGCGGGGACCCAGACCAGTTCAATGTGACACGGTTCGTCCTCCAGTAGGAGTGGGCGAAGGAGCCGTAAGGTGGTAGGCAAGACGAGATCTCGGGCGAAATTGGAGATGGCGTGCTTGGAGTTGGAGAATATGACGCTGGCGTCGGTCGAGGTGGCGGCTAAAGCGATGGCCGCCTCCTCGGCCTCGACGACATAGGGCGTTCGAATGGTGGTGGCCGTGATTGTCGGCCCCGAGGGTGCCGAGGAGGGCGAGACGGAGATGACTGCAAAGGCGTCCCCGGGCGAGGCGTATCGGGCCGCATCCACGTAGGCGATGGCCGGTTGGTCGGCATACTTGGCGTGAAGCATGGCCGCACGAGCTTGGCGACGGGCGTCATGGTGTCCCGCGAGCATATTCTTGGGTAGCGGCTTGATGGAAAAGGCTGCCCGAAGAGCATGCGGTAGTGAGACCAGGTCTGGCGGGTGAGAAGAGGTGTCATGACCGATGGAAGAGAGGATGTAGCGACCGGTCGGCGAACGATGAAGGCGTTGCACCGGAGTGGTGCGGTAAACTTCGATCAGTTCGTCGAGCGTGTTGTGGACTCCCAGGCGGAGGAGACGTGCCATGGACGCGTTGGTGGGAAGGCTGAGAGCAGTCTTGTATGCACGGCGGATGAGGACGTCGATCTTGTCGCGTTCCGATTTGAGAAGATGAGTATAAGGAAGGCCGTACGTGAGACGGGAAACGACGAAAGTGTTGACTAGGCGGAGGAGATCGTGTTCGCGCATGCCCATGCGCCGCGCTCGGACACGAGCGAGCATGTGCGCGGTTCGCAGAACCGAAAAAGAGAGCTGGTCGATGGTGTGAGCATTATGGCGGTTTGACTGTACTATCAGCCCGAGCACCCGGAGATGCGAGACGATGAGAACGGTAGTGGAGTTGGCGTGAATCGTGATGGTGGGGGTAGGTGTCTTGTGACGACGCCGGTCGGGGGGCCGCATGAGGAGGAGGGCCGATTTGGCCGCCGAGCAAGCAAGACCGGTCGCGTGCACGTGACTTGTGACGACATCAGTTGCGCGTTGCGTCTGCTCAATGTGCCCGTCGGAGCCAGACGTGACCCAAAGAGTTACGTCGTCCATGTACAGGGTGTGTTTGAGATCGGGGATACGGTCGAGCTTCTCGGGAAGTGAGCGAACGGCGAGATTGAAAAGGAAAGGCGACAAGACGGTGCCCTGAGGGGTACCACGAGATCCAAGCGCATGAGTGGGAGACGAGAGATCTCCCACGATGATTTCGGCCGTGCGAGCCGTGAGGAAGGAGCGAATGTAGAGGTTGGTGCGAGAGCCGGCGTTGATGGTGGCAAGTTCGGTAAGAATAGCCAATTGGGAGACGTCGAACGCCTTGTGAAGGTCGAGGCTAAAGAGAGCCTTAGTGTCCGAGAAGGTGGGCGGATCGAAAAGGTCGTGGTGGAGTTGCAAGAGGACGTCTTGTGTGGAGAGGTGGGGGTGGAAACCAATCATGGTGTGGGGAAGGAGTTGGTGAGTGTCTGTGTACGTTTGCAAGCGAGCTAGGACCACGTGCTCCATGAGCTTGCCGACGCACGATGTGAGTGAGATGGGCCGGAGGTTCTCGATTGTGAGTTTCTAGCCCGGCTTCGGGATGAAAGCCACGCGAGCGTGTTTCCGCGACTGAGGGAGGTTGCCGGAGCGCCAGCACTCATTCAGGAATGAAGTGAGGGCAACGACCGAAGGGGCATCAAGATTTCGGAGAAGTTTGTTGGGAATGCGATCTGGACCGGGGGCGGAGGTGGTGCGGAGCTTGTGTAGCGCCGCGTAGACTTCAGCTTCCGTGATATTGTCACGTAGTGGTGACGGCAGTCGCAGGGACGATGAGGACGGACAAAGGTTTGTCGAAAGAAGACTGTTTATTGGGCTGACTTGCGCCCACAATGCCCTGAACTACCCGACGACGGCGAGGCGACCAGCGTGCTCGGCGGTCGTCAAACAGAATTCCCGCCGCTGTCGTCTGCGCTCAATTTAAAGCGCGTCTTGGCGCGTCTCAACTGGGCGCGCCTTGCGTCGCATGGCGGAAGCGCGTCTTGCGTTTCGTCGCGGGGCTGCAGACTTGAAGAGTGAGCAAGCACTGCATAGATTCTCGGCATTACTCCCCCCTGAAAGAGGCATCGACCCGATGCATAAATAGAAATAATGCCTCTAGCAACAAATAAAACGAACCGTGCGAAAATAAACACAGAGTGTAAAAATGCAGCGTCCTTTAGCGCGCGTAATAGGGCTTCAGGCGGACGACATGAACAACTTCTGGTCGTACGCGTGTCGCTGGGATACAGTCATGGCGTCAGGGATGAATTCATAATCCAGTTCACCTAGCCGACGAAGAACCTTGTATGGGCCGAAATAGCGGCTCAAAAGCTTTTCACTCAATCCACGGCGCCGAATGGGCGTCCAAACCCAGACTTGGTCTCCTGGCTTGTATTCCGCGTTGCGTCTTCGTAGGTTGTAGCGTCTGGTGTCAGTTCGTTGCTGGTCTTTGATTCGTAATTGGGCAAGCCTTCGAGCTTCTTCTGCGCGTTGAAGGTAGGCCGCGACATCGACGTTCTCTTCTTCTGTCGGCGCCAATACACTCCGACGTAACGCGCGCGCGCGCTCGTCATGGCGACGTTACGTTGGCGAAAACACGACCCTCTACAGTCCGGCGGCATCTGGCGCCGACGCGACCGGCGGCATTCGGCGCGCTCGGACGTCATCCGGCGCCGAATGCAACCGACTGCATTTCGCGCCGACCGCGCCGAGCAAGTTAGCGCCTAGCGCCCTCTCTCATCGAGGTAGAGACCCACGACTCGGCAGGCTGAGCCAGAACGAGATGGCCTCTTCGCTAGAACGCGTGCCCGACATGTGCGGATCCAGAATCTAAAGGTTTCTGGACGTCGTCCAGCAACACCCGTGTGTCTACGACACCAAAAGAATGGACTACTGGGATGCGGAGCGGGAAAACAACACGCGAGAGCAGATACGCATGTACTCTGGCCTCTCAACAGGAGCGTCAATGCTACGCGCGTGTGTGTTTACGTCTCCGGATATGCTGTTCATTCAGCGCCTGTTTGCTTGTCTTCTTCTTCCTGTTTCAGTCGAAGAGTGCCTGAAACTATGGAAGCGGCTGAGGGACCGCTATGTTCGTGAACTGAAAGCTGTTGAAGCGACGAAAAGGAGTGGCAGCGGCTACGTGTCTGTGTTATGTAGAGAGACCTGTTCCTCTTGCGACGCAAACCACACGACACACAGTCCGATTCGGTGTCCGATCCGGCGTCCGACGCACCGGAACGGCAGCCGGAATCGAGGTGTTTTGCCGTGCCGAAGCGCCAGATCGGACGTCCGGCGTGCGAAAAAACGGGCAGATTTTCATCGTCCGACGCGTCCGACAACCGCACCGTCGTTTGGCCGCAGCCAATGACAGCGTGGCTGGCATGTGACGTTCTCTGACGTTCCCTCCACGCAGGCGGCGCTGGCTGGCTGGTTTCTCGCAGTCTTTTTTTTTTCCTTGCCTGCTGCAGTTTGTTTCCGACACGAAATAGTTACCAGTTCAGTAAAATTATCTCGAACGTGTGCCTGTTATGCAAAGCAGCGGCAGGGGCGCGGCGTTGTACTGTAGGGGGACGGATTTACGCCTGACGCGGCGTAGCCGACCCGGCGTGACGTAGCGCAACCACCGCGCGCGTGCGCACCGGGTCAATAATATAATAATATTTGGGGTTTTACGTGCCAAAAGCACTTTCTGATTATGAGGCACGCCGTAGTGGAGGACTCCGGAAATTTTGACCACCTGAGGTTCTTTAACATGCACCTAAATCTAAGCACACGGGTGTTTTCGCATTTCGCCCCCATCGAAATGCGGCCGCCGTGGCCGGGATTCGATCCCGCGACCTCGTGCTCAGCAGCCCAACACCATAGCCGCTGAGCAACCACGGCGGGTTGCGCGCGCCGGGTCACGTCGAAGTGTATTGGCGCCTTAACATTGGGCAGCATGGCGTCTAGCGTGGTCGTGGCCTCCCTTCCGTGGACGAGCCTAAAAGGCGTCATCTGGGTGGTCTCCTGCACTGCGGTGTTGTAGGCGAAGACGACGAATGGCAGGATGACGTCCCAGGTCTTGTGTTCGGCATCGACATACATGGCGAGCATATCGGCGATGGTTTTGTTCAGGCGCTCGGTCAGTCCGTTGGTCTGCGGATGGTATGCAGTTATCCTCCGGTGGGTGGTTTGGCTGTAACGCAGGATGGCTTGCGTTAGTTCTGCCGTGAATGCTGTTCCTCTGTCCGTGATGAGTACATCGGGGGCGCCGTGTCGCAGAAGAATGCATTCCACGAAAAATTTGGCGACTTCTGCTGCTGATCCGTTCGGTAGGGCTTTTGCCTCGGCATAGCGAGTCAGGTAGTCGGTAGCTACGATGATCCATTTATTTCCAGGCGTTGACTTTGGAAAAGGGCCAAGCAAGTCCATGCCGATCTGCTGAAAGGGTCTTGCGGGGGGTTCAATGGGGTTCAGGAATCCTGCTGGTCGGGTGGGAGGTGTCTTTCGTCGCTGACGGCAGGTTTTCACATAATGTGCGACATCGGCAGAAAGGCGGGGCCAGTAATACTTTTCTTTAATGCGGCGGAGAGTGCGAGTAAACCCGAGATGTCCCGCTGTCGGCCCGTCGTGGGAACCCTGTAGAACTTCTTCGCGGAGACAAGCAGGTACAACAAGGAGGTAGGCTGTTTTGTTCGCTGCGAAGTTCTTCTTCATGAGGACATCATTCTGTACACAGAAGGAAGAAAGTCCTCGCTTGAATGAGGCAGGGGGCGAAGAAACGTTGCCTTCCAAGTACTCTATGAGGCATTTTAGGTCAGGGTCCGAGCGTTGCTGCTGGGCAAAAGAGCTGGAGCTGATGGGTCCCAGGAACGCGTCCTCATCGTCGTCCGGTGGCGGCGCATCTACAGGGGCTCGTGAGAGGCAATCGGCGTCAGAGTATTTGAGTCCGGACTTGTAAACCACGGTGACGTCAAACTCCTGGAGGCGAAGACTCCATCGAGCGAGGCGGCCAGAGGGGTCCCTCAAATTGGCAAGCCCGCACAGCGCGTGGTGATCGCTGACCACCTTGAACGGTCGTCCGTACAGGTAGGGGCGGAATTTTGACGTAGCCCAGATGATGGCAAGGCACTCCCTCTCAGTCGTGGAATAGTTAGCCTCGGCCTTGGAAAGGGAGCGGCTAGCGTATGCGATGACGTTCTGTAGCCCATCGCTTTTTTGAACGAGGATGGCGCCTAGGCCCACATTGCTTGCGTCGGTACGCAGCTCAGTATCAGCGTTTTCATCAAAATGCGCGAGGATCGGTGAAGACTGTAAACGGCGCTGGAGTTCAAAGAACTCCAGCGCCGTTCTGGGGCAGGTCTTCTGCTTGCGGCGCTTCCCATTTAAATGGCACGTTTGCCTTCGATAGTTGGGTCAGGGGCTCGGCGATGCGCGAAACGTTTTTCACAAATCGTCGGTAATATGCGCACAGTCCGAGGAATCTGCACACAGCTTTCTTATCGGCCGGCGGTGGGAACTGTTCAATAGCGGCTGTTTTCTGCGGGTCTGGGCGTACTCCATCCCTGCTAACGATGTGGCCTAGAAACAGCAGCTCTGCATAAGCAAAGTGGCACTTCTCGGCTTTCAAGGTTAGGCCAGACGACTTGATGGCATCGAGCACTGTCCGAAGTCTTTTGAGGTGTTCTTGAAAGTTCGAGGCGAAGACAACGACGTCATCTAAATATACCACACAAATTTGCCACTTTAGGCCTGCGAGCACTGTATCCATCACCCGCTGAAACGTCGCTGGTGCGGAACAGAGACCAAATGGCATCACCTTGAACTCAAAGAGCCCATCAGGAGTGATGAATGCTGCCTTCTCGCGATCTCTTTCGTCGACCTCAATCTGCCAGTAGCCGGTCTTCAGGTCCATCGATGAGAAATACTTGGCGTTGCAAAGCCGGCCCAGTGTGTCGTCGATACGGGGGAGGGGGTAGACGTCCTTCTTTGTTATGTTGTTTAAGCGGCGGTAATCATTGCAGAATCGAAGTGCGCCGTCTTTCTATCTCACTAGAACAACCGGTGCAGCCCATGGGCTGTTTGATGGCTGGATGACGTCATCGCGAAGCATTTCTTCCACTTGGTTCCCGATGGCTTGTCGTTCTCGCGGCGACGCACGGTAGGGGCTTTGACGGAGAGGTCGGGCGTGCTGGTCGGTTATAATGCGATGCTTGGCAGTTGGCGTTTGTCGGACCTTTGGCGATGACGAAAAACACTGGCTGTAACTTTGAAGCAGATTGCGGATCTGGTATTGTCTGTTCTGGGGCAGAGCTGGGTTGATGTCGAAAATGGGCGAGTTCTCATGGTCAGACGAATCTTGTGCGGATGGGTCGGAGAGAGCGAAGGAATCCCGTACGTCGGATATTTCGTCGAAAAAAGCAATCGCCGTTCCTTTGTTAATGTGCCGGTATTCTTCGCTGAAGTTAGTCAGCAGTACTTCGGTGTGGCCGTTGCAGAAATGTGCGATGCCTCTTGCGATACCGATTCCTCGGTCGAGAAGCAACTGCCTGTTGCCCTCGATGATGCCTTCAGAGTTAATGGCTTTCATGGCACCTACGGTCACGATAATGCTTGAACGGGGTGGGACGCTCACTTCTTCTTTCAGGATGCTCAGGGCACAGTGATTTCCCAGAGTTCTCATCGAAGGGATGGCCTCGTTCGTCGAAAGCTTAATCAGCTTGGATCGCAGGTCGATGATCGCCTGATGCTCACTAAGGAAATCCAAGCCCAGGAACACTTCGCGGGAGCATTGCGGTAGCACAACAAAGGTCGCAGGATAGGTGTGTCCTTTGACAGTCACTCGCGCTGTGCATCGTCCTGATGGCGTAATGAGGTGGCCACCTGCGGTGCGAATTTGTGGGCCATCCCAAGCGGTCGTGACTTTCCTCAGCTGCGCAACGAATGTTCCACTCATCACTGAGTAATCGGCTACTGTGTCAACTAGAGCAGTGACTTTCCTACCGTCGATAGCCACTTCTAAGTCGGATGTCTTGGCTCTTGCATTGCACGTCGCCCTCGGCGTCGGGTTACGGCTTCGTCGCGTATTCGAGTCGCGGGTAGGGCGTATCGTCGAAGCGTTTCTGGGTGGAGGCGTCGTTTCGAAGGCAGTTCGCGTCATGGTCGGGGTTGTCATCTTCTGCGGCGTCGGTGCAGCCAGTGGGGCTTCTTCATGCTGCGTTAGCGGGTGTAGCGTCTTCATGGAGCGTTGTCGGTGGAGGATCTTCGGCTTTTCGTTCGTGAGCAACCTCACCTCCAGAGGTTGCCGTCTTTAGTTTCCCCTACGGGGGCTCGGAGACCTTCCCCGTACCGCGGCTGCGTAGCTGCGGCGTGGCGACGCAAAGCGCGACGTTGACGGCGATGGTGAGCGTAAAAGGTGGTTCGGCGTGTACTCCTCTCGACGCAGGTACTCGTCGATTTCCTGCGGACGTTGGCCGAAGCGTGGTCGTGGAACGTCAACGGCAAATCCTCGAAGACCGATACGTCGGTACGGGCAGTGACGAAGAATATGGCCGGCCTCACCGCAATGGAAGCACAACGGCCGGTTGTCGGAAGTCCTCCAGGCGTCGCATTTCCTGGGGCTTGAGCGTTGCTCGTAAATTGGGCGGGCGGGGGCAGGGAGGCGGTGTCCGGGAACAAGTTGTTCATGTCGGACAGGATGTAGTGGTTGTCGTTGGGGCTGAGGAGTGCGTACTACAGCGGCGTACGTCATGGCCTGGGGTTCTGTGACCGTCGGGGTGCCAAGTGCCTGTTGCACTTCTTCCCGTACCATATCCATGAGAGTTGCTGCTTGCGGCTGTGCGGAAGATGGCAGTAATCGGCGTAGCTCCTCGCGAACAATTTCGAGGATCACTTCCCGCAAGTTGTCGCTGGTGGTGGTCGTTGTGTCCGGACGGATTACACAAACAGAGGAAGGGCGGTTGTACTGCCGAGCCCGGACGTCGAGGGTCTTCACAATCGTGCTGGCTTCTTGCATGAATTCCTCGACTGTTTTTTGGCGGCTGGCGGACGAGGCTGCAAAAGAGTTGTTGTTTTACGCCGCGCATTAAAAACTGAACTTTCTTTTCCTCGGCCATCTCGGGGTCGGCACGGCGAAATAGGCGCTTCATTTCTTCGACGTAACCACGGACGGGCTCATTTGGCAGCTGGATCCTGGACTCGAGGAGTCGCTCGGCTCTTTCTTTCCTCATGACACTGCCGAATACCTTCAATAGCTCCCTCTTGAATAGCTCCCATGTCGTTATGGACGACTCGTGGTTTTCGTACCACGTGCGTGCGGAGCCCACCAATCAGAAAAATACCTGTCCAATCTTTGCCGCATCATCCTACTTGTTGATGCCACGCGCTCAAATTGGTCCAACCATTCTTCGGGGTCTTCGCCTAGGGATCAATTGAAGGTTGGCGGCCCCCACGGCTGCTGCAGTATGATCGGTGTCGACATCTTCGGCGAGGTTGCGGTACTCGTAGCGGCGTCTTTTCGGTTTCTGGTGCGGTCCGGCAAGGTCCCGAACTCAGGATCCTCTCCCTGGAGACGTCGGCTGGCTCGCTGAACTGCTGGCTCGTCCTCGGGTGCGAAGCGCTGAGGGCTGGCTTCACGACTTGAAGGACGCGTTCGGAACATGGAAGGCTACCCCGCACCTCCACCAGATGTCACGTAGTGGTGACGACAGTCGCAGGGACGATGAGGACGGACAAAGGTTTGTCGAAAGAAGACTGTTTATTGGGCTGACTTGCGCCCACAATGCCCTGAACTACCCGGCGACGGCGAGGCGACCAGCGTGCTTGGCGGTCGTCGAACAGAATGTCCGCCGCTGTCGTCTGCGCTTAATTTAAAGCGCGTGTTGGCGCGTCTCAACTGGGCGCGCCTTGCGTCGCATGGCGGCAGCGCGTCTTGCGTTGCGTCGCGTGGCGGCAGACTTGAAGAGCGAGCAAGCACTGCATAGATATCGGCATAGCACTGCAATATCGGCGTCTAGTTCGGGGGCCCCGGAGTAGAACGCGAGAGGGGGCAAAGAGGTTCCAGGGGGTGGCAGCTGGAGGTATTTGGCGGCCGGGTCTGCTATCAGCGACGGTGTGTCGCCGGGGTAGGCCCGGACAATGCGTTGTAATTGTTGCCGAGCGACTGACTTGGCGGAAGCAGGGTCGAGGAGGTGGCGGAGAAGATGCTAGGATTGCTTGCAGCCCAACTGACCGGAGTTTCCAGAGCAAAGCTGCTCCCACTGTTGGCGGGCGAGCACAGTTGTGTGATGCTCGATCTCGCGATCGAGGTATGCGATGCGGCAGCGCAGGCGATGGTTGTGACGCTGCTTAAGCCAATGGTTGGTGAGGCCCGCGCGAGCGGGTAACAGGTGGGCGAGGCGGGAGTCAATTGCCGGATGGTCCTCCGTGGTGGGGATCGAGGCGGTGACCCCGTCGAGGTCCGCCAGTAGCTGGTCGGCCCACATCGAAAGGTCCTCGATGTCGGTGGCGCAGAGTGCAGCCGGCGGGCTCGGAACGCATCCCAATCCGTATAGCGGGTCGTGTGTGGGCGCGGCTTGCACGGAGAGGTACGGGCTTGGATGGCGAGAACGTAGTGGTCGCTGCCCATGGACTGATGTGTATTCGACCAGCGCGCGTCGTGCACGTAACGGCAAAAGCTGAGGTCCAGAGTGGTGTCGTGGCACACGCTGTTGCCGATGCGCGTGGGTTGCGTGGGGTCGGTGAGCAGGGAGAGGTGGAGGTCGTGTGCGAGCTGCCACAGCCTCGTGCCGGGGCCATCGGCCTTGGAGTAACCCCAGGCCAGATGCCTGACGTTGAAGTCACCGAGAACGAGGAGGGGGGAGTTGGCTGCCCTCGCTGTAGCGGCAGGGAGCAGAGCAACGAGCGACAAGTCTTTGGTGACGCGTAGGGGGGTGTAAACATTAACAATAAAAAGAGAGGGGTCTTCATGTCGCTGAGGTAGGACCTCGATAAAGACATGGTGGACCGTAGGGAAGGGCAGATGGGCTTGAATGACCGTGAGCGTCCGCCGAGTGGGGATGGCCGTGACGGGATGGGGCAGAGGGTGATGAGCTACTTGGTCGTGGGTGAAGTAACCAACGAGGGAAATGGTGGCGTGAGTCTCCTGTAGTACGATGGCATCAGGAGAGACCGAGGGGTCCAGTTGTTGAAGGTGTAGAAGGAGGTGGTTATGCTTCGGGCGAAAACCACGGCAGTTCCACTGCCAAACGGTGACGACAGAGCGGTCAGCCATGATTAGTAGCGGAAGAAAAAGGTATTGCCTCGGCTGGTGCTTGTGAGGGTCGGGCGGCAGAGGATGAGGTGGTGCGGACGTGGAGGGGTGGCTTGGCTCGGATGGTTGCGAGCATGGAAGCTTGAACACTATCGACCGTCTCTTGGAGAGATTGGAAGGACGTGGCGGGGGGATAGGCAGTGAGGTCCGTGCGCATGGCATTGAGGGCTTCTTGTTGTGCCGTGAGAAGTTGGTATATCGAGTTGAAACAGCTATCCAGTCGTTTTTCGAGGTCCACCAGGGCGTCTTGATGGCTGCCTGGGCCTCTTCCGAAAAGTGGAGAGATGCAAGGGGGGTGTTGGGCCTGCGGCGTTTGCTAGTGCCTCCTTCGGAAGTCTGAACATCCATGTCAGAGGAGGAGGTGATTGAGGATTTCGCTATTTGGACATTGGCGCCCCTGGTTCGCAAGGTGATGGCGGCATTTGGCAGTCAACACCTCTGCGAAAAGCAATTGATTAAATAAAATGCGGGACTGCCCAAAACCGTAAAAGTGGCAAGTTCGCCGGATCTTCAAATGCCCCCGGTTATTGTAGGAGATACTTTTCCTCTGGGTGAAAATTCCTGAAGGTGAGGCGTTTTTTCGCGAAAACCATTTTTAGAAACTCTGCAGAGGTTCACTCAGATGAAGAAAATATAATGGTACAAATCTAGAAGAGCATTCCCAAAAATGAAGTAAATGTTTCGGCTACATGGTTCATATTGAACTGGTAACATGCTGCTGACCACACAAGAAAAAAAGAGAGACAGGGCTGAGCGCCGAAATGACAGAGCACCCTGCCCTCTCTCTTTCTTTATTTTTTGGTTACGCAGCACGTCATTATCCCAAAAATGAAGTTATAGCAAATAATACAAACCGACAGAGTAAGGCGCTCATTCTGCATGCCGCTAAGCCATTTCGAGAGCGATCTCTTGCCATAGCCTGTTACGCAGCTGCGCGCTTGCATAATCGGCGTGCTCTATATTCAGTAGCGCTGCGAATCCATCAACAAGAGCAAAAAAAGTACCGGTTGCTTCGTCATGTAGCATTTTCTTGCGCACCTCACTCATGTTGAGGTCACGCAGGCTGCGCGGTCTAAATAGAAATGCGCGCGCAACCACGACTCGCCTTTCCCGCTGCACCACTACAAAAGCACATGCGGTCACTCCTGCACAACAAAAACACACGTGGCATCAAGCCACGGATGCATCAAGCCGACAACACGCGATCGTTGCCACGCCAACCCGTCCAATGTTGGCAGATTTGACGCTGACTACGTTAAATTGAGGCCAGACGACCGCCAAACGGACGGATGGAAATACCGGCGAGCATTTTCAATCCGGACCGCGAGTGGAGGAGGCCGGACAAGGCGAGGGCGGCAAGTTTTGATGACGCGCGCGTCACGTGATGCGCCATCCGCTGCGAAAATTCCTCCTCCGTCCGGTCGTGTGAATGCACCTACACGACGGACGGCTCCGCGCAAATCTGTGCCGCGGACGCTTGCCCGTACATGGTCGCTCCGCCCGTCCGTTCCGCCCTCGTCCGGTCGCGAGCGGAAGCCCGAAAGGCGGAAGGTGTCGCAAAATTCGATGCACGCTCAATCCGCACGAGCGGAACGCACGCGCACTCCTATTGGGCGACGCGGCCTGTTGACAGCTGGCAACCGTTCGGCGGAGCAAAGATGTTCAAGGTTGGCAACGACATTTGACAGCAGACGACACTGGCATATTTTTGCAGATGTGATTTCAAGTTTCCGCGTTCCGGTGAAAATGCGACTCTAGGCTGCCACATTCTGTTCTGCAGCCGTATATGTTGCATTGACACCGTCATCCTTCTTCGAAACATTGCGCAGTCGTCTTATCTGCGCCACCGTTTACAGATGTATTGCAATCGCATCACGTCGCAGCACGCGACGTATTCTCGGATGATTACTTTCAGTGCGCGCTGCCTATGCTGGTTGAACAAAACCTCTCTAATTATCGAACGTGAAGCGTTCTGCGTCACGCGAAACGGATAGTGTCGCCGGAAGCGCGGTTTCTGTAGTGCTAGTGACAGCTTGCAAGAATACGGAACACACGCACATCTGTCGCGGAATGCATTTGCGTAGGTCGCCAAGACACCTTTTTACCACTGAGCACGCGTGTGAGGCTCCGAGTACATGATACGCTTGCTCGTGCTTTTTTTTTCACTCTGCCAATTTTAAGAGAGTGCTTAAAGTAGTTGGATGCATGGAATGCCTTTTCTTTTTTTACAGATATAAAGGCACCAAATATGAGGCATGAAACATGCACCTTAGGAATTTAATACTTGCTGCTTGTAAACTTTCTAAACAAAATATAACCTTAAATGATGTGCCCAGCGATGAATGAAGTTCTCACCGTGTGCAAGAAGGTTGTGCATAAGTGGTTAACTTCATGCAGCAAGGAATTGAAGGTTAAGCAGTGAGTGTACAATTCACTATGACTGGCTTAAAGCAATATGTATGTATAGCGGTGACCTTATGCAGATATATGTATACTCATGAGATGTTTCCAAGGGGAGTATTTATTTGAAAGCATATAACTTACATTGCTGATAAGAAAACTTATTTTGAGTGAAATCGAACAATTACATTCTTTCTTGCCAGCCTGGGTGGCCAATATGTTGCCACCTTCTCTACTTAAGATACCTAATTTAACATTTCAACAATGTACAAACATTACCAAAGTGCACAAAATTCAGTAGTACCTTGACAGTCATGCTCCCTCTCCCCCATGGCACCAAACAAGGATGTTCGACTTGAGACTGTTTGATACTGTCAGCATCATACGTGCGTGTTCTATTTTGATTGCTCTACATATAAAAAATAAGCTCTACTCAGGTTATATGAGTAGTTGGGAATGGGCTGCATGTTTATTTATTTATGCAGTAACAACCTAGCTAGCTCATGCACAGCCGTGTTTTAGAAAAATGAAAAATGCATAGCATAACATAAACAGCTGGCCAGTGCCTGTATTTATTTGAAAGCAAACCGAGATTATCAAGTGTAGCTTAGCAGTGAGTTCAGTGACCTCTTGTGGTGTGAAAAGGTTGATGTAGTTAGTAGTTTTGTGTTTGTCTTTTTTAATTAGTTGCTGTTTTAACATGCTCATGACAATGAAATGAAGGCACGTAGGGCAGAAGACAGGGCCACACAAAAAGTGAGGAAACATTCATTGCCATTTTTTTATTTCCATAGCAAACCAGCGAATAGTTCCTTAGGTTCAGCTTTGTGAATAATGCACAAGGTGTTCTGTGTAAAACTGAAAGATTGTAGTGCTCTATTACGTATTCACTATTCGGGTAGCCAAATGAATGATACTCCCATTAGCACTGTGAGAGCACAGAAATATGCAGTCAAGAGGCCGTAGTGGCTCAGCCTCTGTGCCAAATGTAAAATTGTTCCAAAAGAAAACATGCATACTGGTGAATTGGGTATGCATTCACATCTACTATTCAAATCCACACATCACAAGTAATCTTTCATTCCTTGGCGCATTTCCCACCATTGTACAGACTTTGTTTCAGTGCTGTGTGTGTGCAGCAACATAACTTGGTAAATAAAAGCTGTGGTTATTCAGTACACTGAAAGCAACTATGCGTGTGGTTTAGATAATGCAATGCTCCTACATATGGGTCAGCTCAGGCACGTACCCAGGATTTTTTTTCGGGGGGGGCCCACCACTACCATCATCATCATCATCATCATAGATATCATCATCATCATCATGTTTTATGTCCACTGCAGGACGAAGCCCTCTCCCTGCGATCTCCAATTACCCCTGTCCTGCGCCAACCGATTCCAACTAGCGCCCGCGAATTTCCTAATTTCATCGCTCCACCTAGTGTTTTGTCGTCCTCGATTGCGTTTTCCTTCTCTTGGTACCCATTCTGTAACCCTAATGGTCCAACGGTTATCTAACTGGCGCATTAAATGACCTGCCCAGCTACATTTTTGCCTCTTCATGTCAATTAAAATATCGTCTATACCCGTTCGCTCTCTGATCCAAACCGCTCCCTTTCTCTCTCTTTACGTTATGCCTAGCAATCTTCGTTCGATCGCTCTTTGCGCGGTCCTTAACTCTCTCTCAAGTCTCTGCCCCATATGTCAGCTCTGCAAAATGCACTGATTGCATGCACACCTTACTTTTCAATAATAATGGTAAGCGTCCAGTCAGGAGCTGGCAATGCCTGCCGTATGCGATCCAACTTATTTTTATTCTTCTGTGAATTTCCTTCTCATGATCAGCGTTCCCTGTGATTAATTGACCTAGGTAAACATACTCCTTCACAGTCTCTAGTGGCCGACTCGCGATCCTGATCTCTTGTTCCTTTGCTCGGCTATTTATCATTATCTTCACCTTCTGCATATTAATATTCAACCCCACTCTTACACTCTCTCCGTTAAGGTCTCCAATCATTTGTTGTAACTCGTCTGCATTGTTCTTCAATAGAACAATGTCATCAACAAACCGAAGGTTGCTGAGAGTTTTGCCGTCGATCTTTACTCCTAAGCCTTCCCAATTTATTGGCTTGAATTCTTCTAAGCATGCAGTGAATAGCTTTGGAGAAATTGTGTCTCCCTGTATGACCCCTTTCTCTATAGGTATCTCCCTGCTTTTCTTGAGTAGAATTAAGGTAGCTGTAGAACCTCTGTAGATATTCTTACGCGAAGGACGAGTCAGTGAGACGAGAAACTATTTACATGTTATATTTACAACAACGGTTGCAGCGAAGACCGGTCAGATTCACAGCGCGAGCCCAGTTCGTTCTTCCTCCTCTTTTCTGGAGTGATGGCGCCTACGCGCCTCATTCAAACAAACAAATACCACACGCATGTAGCAATATTCTCCAAGCTTCTTACGTAAGCGTTCTGTACTCCTTGATTACGTAGTCCCTTTATGACTGCTGTTATCTCTACTGAATCAAATGCATTTTCGTAATCTATATAAGCAACATAGAGAGGCTTATTGTACTCTGCAAATTTCGCGATAATCTGATTGATGACCTGGATGTGATCCATAGTAAACTATCTCTCCCGGAAGCCAGCCTGTTCCCTTGGTTGACAAAATCGAGTGTTGCCGTTATTCTATTGGAGATTATTTTGGTAAATATCTTATATAATACTGGGAGCGAGCTCAGGGTCCTATAATTTTTCAATTCTTTAACGTTTCCTTTTTTGTGGATTAGTATAATGTCTGCATTCTTACAGTTTTCTGGGACCCTTGCAGTCGATAGACACTTCGTATAAAGAGCCGCCAGTTTTACAAACATTATGTCGCCTCCATCTTTGATTTAATCGATAGTTATTCCACCTTCTCCTCCCGCTTTTCATCGTTTCATGTCTTGCAGGGCCCCTCTTACCTCATCGCTAGTTATAGGAAAGTTTCTGTATCCTTTTCATTACTGTTTCTAAGTGAGGTATCGTGACTCCTCTGGGTACTATATACAGGTCAGTTTAGAATTTTTCCGCTGCTTTTACTATATCTTCGAGATTGCTGATGATATTATCCTTTTTATCTTTTAGTGCATACATCATGGTTTGTCCTATGCCAGGTTTCTTTTTTACTGATTTCAGGCTGCGTTCATTTTTGACGGCTACTTCAGTCTTTCTCATGTTAGAGTTTCGAATATCAGTTATTTTCGCCTTGTTGATCAGTTTTGACAGTTCCGCGAATGGACCATTTCGGAAATCGCAGCGCCGCGAGAAAACCTAGCGGGCGCGCGCGACGCATTATGGGAAAAGTGAGCGAGCGCCGACCAACCGCCCGTCTTGGCTGCCTCCTGCGTTCGCATAGCTGCGGTGTGTGTGTGTGTGCGCGTGCTTTGTTTGGTTAGAGATTTCGTGTACTTTTTGGTGGTGGGCGGTTGCAGGTGCGTTATATTAACTGTTACGTGCCTGTGGGTTACTTAGTGACCTCAGCTACTACTGCGCGTGATGTCATCGAAGGATCGAGGCGGCGGTCAGACTTGTTGTGTGCCTGGTTGCGACAACAACACGCTGAAAGACAAGAACGTTTCATGTCACGCGTTCCCTGCAAATGAAAAAGAAAAAAAGGAGTGGGTGAGAAGAATCAACCGCCAAGGAAGTGCTGGTCGCTTCTCTTTGTGGCAACCTTCTAAGCACCACCGGATATGCGGAGCTCACTTCAAAGCAAGTGGACGCCGTGGTTATCTGGATCGGCTGCCAACAATTTTCCCCCACAAGGTCATCAATCAACTATCTCCTTCCTTTAATACCAGTAAGTATATATGTTCAGACGGTTATTGCATGTAATCATAACTTCCAAATCTTTTCCAGTCGCGAAACGCAAGAAGACGAGCTCCCAAACTGCCTCTGCCAGCCCGGTGCTCCTTCTGAACGAGTTGGATATCGGCTGCGTAGTTGACGTGCCCCAATGCGATCAACGTAAGAGACGCTTTAACTGTGCCATCTTTTTTCTGAGGCTTCGGCTTTGTGTGTACGCATTTTCACGAAAGTGTATTATACGCAGAAAGCGACATTGTTTCCCAGGAGCCCACCCAGCTGAGATTCGGTGCACCGGCTTCGCCTCGCATGGAAACGGAAGGTTAGCGAGAATTCAAAATTCTCGCTTTCTGCATTCCACTATGAAAACCTAATTTTCGCATTTAACGGACCCCTATCGCGCCCAGGATGCCGGGGTCCACGGGTGCTGTGGCAACCGATATATTAATAGCGAGCGACTTCCTTATCTAGTGAAAACTGACGAAATTTCTTCCCGCGAAGCCAGTTTTTCGCAAGCTTTTGCAACTAGCCATGGGAAGTCTGCATGTTAGGAGTGGCAGAACCTCATGTGTTCTGTGACGTAAATGTCATCAGTGATTTGTACCGTCCATGTGTTAGTACTTCAGCGAGTTTTCTGATAAACGTGGTACCTCTTCCACCAGTGCACGCATTGGGAAACTTACCCATTTCATTTCTTTCACCTCGATATTATTCCCTTTACCCCAGCTTGGAAAAATGACTCAAAAGTCAGGCTATCCATATGTAGTGCAAATTTGGCGGAACAATACACTGGTAGCACAAGCTGCAATGTCGTCGAACTGCACGCTCAGGAGGGGCACAGACAGCTCATGAGGTTTACGAGTATAAATGGATAGCATTAATCTGGGCTTGCTGGTTGGTAAGCTGCTTGCGCAGGTGGATCAGTGGAGTGAAAGAGCGCTGGGCTCTATGGCTTTGGCATCCTGGTTCTTTGTTGTCTGTATATCAATGTAAGCCGAGAGCAAAGGTTCAGAACACACATTGTGGGCTGAAGTGACTATTTAAAACCCTGAAATCTGCATTAAAGTAGGGCCTAACTGTTCGCAAATCAATGAGCAGTTCATTTTTTTTTTAGGTGCCGACCACTCGTACTCCATGGGGCCTCCAGACGCAGCATCTTCTGCCACACTGAGAAAAGTCAACCACCTTCTCGAAGTCTGTGGAAAACTCGAGCATGAAAACAGCTTGCTCCGCAAAGACAAATCTGTGCTCCAGAAAGAGGTTGAGGATCTGAAGGCTCAGTTGCACGATATGAAAGTTGAGGCGCTCAAAGAGAAGCTGAAACTAAAAGATCCTGTCTCTAAAGTTCACGATTTTGTTTCAGATGAGAAACGACTCGTGTTTTATACGGGGTTTAACTCCTTCAAAAAATTTGATGCGTTTGTGGAACATGTTGAAGGCATGTACGAGGCAGTGAAAACGGGTGCTGGCAGGCCACCAGCACTGACAATGAAAGAACAGCTCATTGCAGTGCTTTGCAGGCTCAGGGTTGGGTTACTGGAACAGGATTTGGCATATCGCCTGAAAGTGTCTGTGTCGACCGTGAGTGCCATGTATACATTTTGGGTTAATTTTTTGTTTGAAATGCTAATCCAGATAGCAATGTGGCCATCCCGTAACACAGTGGACCTGTTCATGCCAGACAATTTTAAAGAATTGTACCCATCTACACGCATTGTACTAGACTGCACAGAAATTTTTATCGAGAACCCGTCTGACTACAACACACAAAGCGACACTTTCAGCTCGTATAAAGGACACAACACCGCAAAAGGGCTCATTGGCATCACTCCGAACGGCTTCGTTTCTTTCGTGTCTAATCTTGCTCCTGGGAGACTTTCTGATCGAGAACTCACAAGACACAGTGGCCTGTATGAGTTGCTCGAGAAAGGGGACAGTGTAATGGCGGATAGAGGATTCCTCATTGAAGATGACCTCCGTCAGCTTGGAGTCGAATTAAACATGCCACCTATGTTGAATGGCCGCTCGCAGTTGTCACTGGCAGAGGAGTTAGCAACGCGGCAGATAGCCAGTTTGCGAATCCATGTTGAGCGTGTCATCAGGGAAGTTAAAAACTTCAGAATACTCCGTGCTGTTTTTCCGATTGTTATGGCAGAGAAGCTGAACAAGATATGGAAAATTTGTTGTTATCTCAATAATTTCATGCGTGAGCCCATTCTAAACAGATGAGCGATGGTGGTGTTTTTAATGTTTCGTACGTTGTGCATGATCTACTGTAAAGCAGGGGTGCTCAAACTTTTTAGCCTTTTCAGTTGAAGAAAGACAAACCTCATTTGGCTAAAATGGAGTCGGCTCCTACCATGTTTCATTTCTATTTTGGCCAGCTTCGGTCACGGAGCCTGTATTGAAAATATTTGCTTTATGGGGGTTTAACGTCCCAAAGCGACTTACACTATGAGGGACGCCGTAGTGAAGGGCCCCGGAGATTTCGACCACCTGGGGTTCTTTAACGGGCAGTGACATCGCACAGTACACGGGCCTCTAGAATTTTGCCTCCATCGAAATTGGACCGCTGCGACCGAGACTTGAAAAGGTGTTGGCCGGATTATGTAAAAGGGGTACGCAAGCTGCACAGCACCTGAACAAATACTTAAATTCAGTTATGACTGGCTGTATAGTGAGATAGCAGTAAGCGGCTAGAGCATTAGTCCCAAATTAACTGGCTAAGGCGGGTGAAGACATGCATGAACATAGGTGCTTGGCGATTCTAGGAAGTGTTCCAAGAAACCCAAGAGTTCCACAAAACGCAGTTTGAGAATCCCTGCTGCAGTGCAAGGCATTGAACTTGCGTTAAAGTACACTATTTCATGTACAGCAGACTAGAGCAGCATTTCTTGCTCTGCTGAAGTAAGCCTGAAGTCACTGTACAGGCTATATAGCGCTGCAATGCCTTATTTCTGTGTCGGTGTTGTGCAAATGATTCGAGCACAGAATGTGGCAGTACTATATCTGAGTCATGACTAAAAACCAAATCACCAGTCTCATTGCTGAGCTACACAGATAAGTTGTAAAGTTGGTGTTT
Source organism: Dermacentor albipictus (assembly GCF_038994185.2). Taxonomy (NCBI): domain Eukaryota; kingdom Metazoa; phylum Arthropoda; class Arachnida; order Ixodida; family Ixodidae; genus Dermacentor; species Dermacentor albipictus. The sequence continues at coordinate 1,117,477 of NW_027225568.1, forward strand.
GCAGCCATTTTCTTTTCTACCACAGATTTTCTTTCCTAACTTTTTGGAGTGAAATCTGTAAACTGAATTTCACTTTGTCATTTTTACATGTGTTAGTGACGCGCTCATGTTTCAAAAAATTGTGATATGTATATGTATTGTATATTTGTGTACTGTATATGTAAAAAAATTTGTATATGTATGCGAGACCTTTTGAGACCTTTATTACAAACTCTCATGTAATGTCCTGCATGGAATTCTTGAGGAAGAACTTATGAAATAACTGCTATCGCACTCAGTATCAGTATGCAATACTCGAGATGCGGTAGGTTCGAGCTTGGTCGTCAATGCAGTGCGAGCCCAGTGCAGCTCGAAACATGTGCATTTGCCCCTCAGAGCAGAGATGAAGTATGCTCAATGTGCACCTTGGGCACTCTCTATGACGGCACATTGATTACTGTAAAGCATAAACCTTCGTTGGTTCACTCCACGTATGTTACAGGTCGTACCGAGTGCAAGAGTACCTACACTAAGGAGAACACACTTTTCACTTCGCAAAGATTTTGCTTGCAACTTTCAATGCGGTTTCCTTACAGAGACCAATGTGAATTCACTATCACCATCAAGTATAGGAAATGTTGAAGTGTGTAGCTGCCCAGATTCCTGTGTCTAAGAGTGCGTTATGTATGTGTTCAATGACAAGGCAGCAAGACGTGTGGTGCTTGATTTACTTTTTACACACCGATTAGTTGCACACACATTTAAATAGGTGGTGGCAACACATACGCGTGGCCATAACGATATTACACAGAAAAACACTTTCTTCATTTCTTCATGGAGACTAATGCAATACAACATATTTAAAAACCAAATATATGTAAGATGAACACATGCCAAAGCATGTTATGAGTCCGAGCATCTTTGTCCTGCAGACCAATGTGACTTAACTAAGTCGTTGATATTCACACACAAGCACAGTGCTCTTGGTAGTTCTTGAAACATTCCAGAAGCCGTGGCAGCATTTGTGAAATCCAAAGCGAGCTGTCAAAAGTGATCCTCTGAAGAGTGCAGTTTGTGCCATTATCAACCACAAAGTCACACCAGGAGAGTCCAGTCAAAGCCATTTGCCCCTGGACCTGGTAAAAGTACTTGTGGGTCGGTTTAAGAACTCCATTCTACAGGTAGGATGCCGTATTCACAGCATTTTCTAATTCATCACCCCGTTCCTTGGGAGCTGAGAGGGTCTTAACTTCAAGGAGACCAAAATCTCCTCCCTCCTGTACAACACGGTCTGGCGTTGCACCAAGAACAGGGACACCAGGGTTGACGCACAACCCACAACAGTACATCCTAACTGGGACCTCTCTCTTCTCTATGTAACGCTGCACGGCTGAAGCTTCATTCCTTAAACCATCAGCCATGTATTTGGTCTGCATCTGGCTAGACCCAAACAGCCTCTTGAAAAACTTCTCGTCAGCTGGCTTCTTCCGTGACACCACATCTCCGAAGTGCGAAGCAGTCAGGCGCTTGGATCTCTCGAAGCTCCATGTTGTAGAGCCACTCTGCATCCTAGTCGCTTGCTCAAGGGCCCATGAGTCTTCTAAAGTAAGCTCACAGGAGCCGAACTTGTATCCAGCTGGCACATGCTCAACCCATAGGGCTTGCACCGGTAACCTGATTGGCATCTGGCTAAGAGCATCCTCGTGAAGTGCTCTTTTCACTGCTACGGGCAGAAAGTGGTTGTCCTCCAGCGTCTTGCATTGCATGGCGTTTGGAATATTTTTCTGTGTCTGATACATTCTCTTAATATGGTCTTCTGTCACTGTCAGAGAAACTGTGGTTTCTTGAGTCAGATGCCTGCCAGCTTTCATTGGCATATGTTTCACAAAACGTAGTTAGCGAACTCGCGTGAGTGCATGTTGGCCTTCTTAGCGCCAGTACCCCATGCTCTGGGTTTGTCTGTACACGACTGTGCGTCTCGCACGTAGGCTGCCCCAGAGCGCTTTAAGTCTAGTACAAACCATAGTAAGGCAGCTACATGTTTACAAACACCTGCAGCTCCAGCCCGGCAGTTGCAGGTTCCTTCAACCACAGTTCCATTTGACGAGAGCACAGCAGCAGTGTTATATAATTTTGCCAAAGAGAACGATGCCTCCACGGTTGCTTTAAGAAAAGTGGAACTGTCAGCCTTGCAAATAAGAACATTGTGAACCTTATCTGCTTTAAACATCCTGTATCCGCTTATAGTATGCTTCTGAGCACTATGTGCATTCTGATGTGCCAAAATTTCTTGCTCTGAGAAACCATCCGGCACGTCTTTTAACTGCTCTGTCCATGGTCCTTTCGGTAACCTTGCTTGAAGAGGACGAGTATTTTCAATGGCTCGTAGTGGTTCCTGCAACATGGGTATAAGCAAGCGTCAAAATGTTTTCTTCGGCACTCCACATATGAACAGAGCATGGAAGCATACACAGCTGATCATGGGATCATCAATGCGATCTTGAAATAAAAGAGTATTCATTCATTGTGTCATGGTCACTTGTGGGAAGCATGCTTGAAAAGCAACGCTGAACCCGTTTCGTTCACTATGCGCGGTCGTGAAGAATGTTGCACAAGGACGGGCTCCGTAAGCCACTAGCTAACTTAAAACTCTGAGGCCGCCCTAGTACAAGGTACTGGCGCGTTCAATACTTTTCAGGTTAGCCAAAACATCCGCCGCAGTTTTTTAGACCGCGTTCGCGTTACTTGTAGCCACCGAGGCACGTTCATATTTTGGGTGCGTCTATCCGCACTCCACGGTAGTAAGTAATGTACACCGCGACCGAGGTAGTACGAGCTGTCAAACAAACAGCAACTGCTATCTATACCGCAATGCTATGCTCAGATATATACACTGAATGTAACAGTACTAATACAAGAGCTTGTTGGTTCTACTTCGTACTTGCTGCGTGCTATTCAAACAACACTATAGGCAAGAAAATTCGCTGGCACAAGCTAAGCGCCAACTCAGCTACTTATTTCTTGCAAGATGTACATTATTGAACGTATGCGCTTTCCGTTCCTTTCGACGATATGCTTGTTTCAGACTCATCCGTAGATTAAATAGCCCGATGTAACCAAAAGACTGAATGGGCAGTGCTCGATAACGAGGTATTTTGCTGAAATACAGCGCATAAATTCTCACAAGAGGGTGTCGCACTGTTGCAACAAACATGAATGTACTGTACGCTACGTACTACGCCTGCCGCCGGAACAGCCGCACAAACTTCGAAGGTTTGCGACGGGCGACTAGTAAATAAATGCACTGTTAGCGCGTGCTCACCAACAAAACACGCCTGCTAGCCGTAGGATCGCGCTCGTGCCTTCAGTAGCATAGCTATAAAACGCTGACAAAGGTGTTGCTATGCAACGCAAGCTCCGAGCGCGAGACACTGGCACATGTGCGCGCTTCACGTGCGAAAATACTCGCTTCGCGCTCGTAGCGTCGGCTGCATAACCACAAGAAAGTTGTACGGCAATGTAAAGATCACTTGCGCGACGCAAACATGAAACAAAAGTATTACTAGCACTCCAAAAAACGTTTTTTTTTTTTTACCTGCTGTTGCGCAACGTCCATGTCGTACCGCTCCTGCGCCGGATCCTGCCCGCCAAGATCGCTCACAATTCCCAGCCTGCTTTGCGGCGGTCGCGTAGGGGGCGCGCGCAACTTTCCGAAATGGTCCATTGCGTAACGCTGTGCGGCCGCCAGTCCTATACAACCGCGTAGAGCGCAGGACTCTGCAATTCTAGACGTACTGCGCTCACCGCCAAAGGTTAAAAAACACCCACATAAGCACAGCAGAGAAGTGGTTACGTGAGGCGGTTCGACCGATAACTGTAGAAGGGTCATTCACAACAAGTAATTGTTCTCCACTTCCAGCGGCGTTTTCTCTACTTCCTTTCTAAGTAAAAAGATGTTAATCCATAAATATTCTCATAAACAACGGTTAACTTTTTTATTATTCGCTTTTGCTTGCAGTTTGGTTGTTGCCTTGGCTCTCTCCCTTAGTAGATCGCTTAATTTCTCAACTCCTTGCGATTTTTGTTTCCAGTTTCTAATTTGGCACGAAAAGTGCTATAGAATTAGGGAAAAGCAGACGAGGTAACGGGCGGCAGTCATCTTGCTTATGGGCTTAAGGGTTATTGCAGGGCTTCATGATGGACGTTCTTTCACATTATTTTATTTCCCACCTTATCTAACCCATATCACGTGTATATGGTTCCGGGCATCTGCCAGCGTCGTGGCGAGCCGTAACTCAAGGAAATAATGCAGCAAAGGGAAAAGCTAAACGCAATTGGCGTTTTCTCCACTGCCGCAACTCGTTCCATGAGAGTACAGACCAGCTGAGTAACAGCCGCATCCCTCTCCTGGTCCCAGGATCAGCCTAAACAAAGAAGGTTGAACTAACAAAAGCAACAGCTATGCGCGTGACGGTTGAATAGATGATGACAACTGAACGCATCTCGAGTTAATCGCGCGGGTGCAGAATCTATGAGAAACCTGTCCTTCACATTACAAGAGATGCCGATAACTACCGCCATCTAAAAGGAGTGAAAAAGGCAGCATAATGCTGACCGATGAACAGCTGCCAAGTCTCAACATTGATCTGGCGGCGCTTCAGGAATGTGTGAGGAGTGGTGGCGTGGTTGGGGAGGGGGGGGGGCGTATGCCACTTGATTTCGGGGGGGGCCCGGGCCCCCCCGGGCCCCCCCCCCTGGGTACGTGCCTGGGTCAGCTTAGTATTATCAGCCGCTTTGTTTACTAGTTCACTGTTACGCCTGAACTATACGGCGCCACTGGACAATGCTGTATCCCTGCAGGCACGCTAGAACAGCTTGGCTATGCACAAACAACCCTTTACATAGCACTTAAATTAAGGTGGTGTAGCTGTGCTGTCACAATGTGCTTGTAAGCATAACTGCCAAGCATTCAAAAAAGTGTTTGAAATGTAAGGGTGGATGCTCAGGTTTGCAGGTGTGACGTTTTACATTTATAGTGCAAGGACACACCGATGAACAGGAAGGATACCACACAAATCCTCGTGTTGTGACCTCGCAGTCACAATGCAAGTAGTTTTCTGTGGTTTTTAGCTATAAACATGTGAAGCAATCTGTAAATTCAAAACTGTATTAAGTAAACTGAGACACCATGCAAAGCAACATAACACTAAGGTATACACATTTTTTTTTTGTCACATCAGCTCTTTGTGGAGCCGGTCAAATATGTATGCACGCTATTTGTAGCTGAAAACAGCATGCATAACATTTAGAGCTCAGAATGTTCAATGCAAAAGATTTTTAATGTGTCAGACATACATATGGTACCTTGTCCAATGCTTTGCACACAGATAGCTATGCTTGGCACAACTTGAGTAGCACATTCATAAGGGACTACTACATGCAAAATCCGTTTTGCACCTCTCCTTTGATATTCTACCCTCCGACACAGAAGTACAGACTGGAATTTTTCTTTATGTCAATAGTTAAAAGGCAAACAGGTGTTTGGCATCACAGGTCTCAATCTCCCACACAGGGCACTTATTGCATGTTATGAATGTGCATTAATTGCCGATGACATATCTTCTAATGTGAAAATGGTTTGTTCGACATAGTTTTACCCGTTGATTTTTGAGCTTACCCACAAGTTCTCTGCCCTACTTGTATATACCTCCTTCAGTACTTGTATCTGTGCTGTGCCTTCATTAGCACAGTAAATGTTGTGAAAGCTGTTAATTTATAAAGTGGGAAGCCTATCCAATATAAACAAGGAACTTGCAGGCAACGTAATCACGACAAACCAGCTGAGACGGCAGTACTATTGTACTTGTTTTCGCTTGTGATAGCACAAGTGTTCCCACTTGTGCTGCTGGATGGTTGTGACTGATATGCTCGCAAAGGTTTGGATCATTCACATTTCAAGGGATGAGTAACTGTTACATACGTGCATCATCTTCCTCTGCCTATATCACTGACTTAACTATATGTGGCAGGTTTAGTTGTGTGATTATTGGTGTAGCTGAAGTGATGTATCACACATAGTTTCCGCGCACTACCCAATTGGCAAAAAGCATGCAGGAATTGGTCTTTGAGCTATTGGTTCAGTGGTGGCTTTCCACTAAACTGACTGTTGAAGAGGCAGATTTGACTTCATCGAAAGGCCCATGTGAAAATTAGCCTAGAACTCATGACGCCAAATACTGTCAACACGTGTGACTGAAGAACATGTTACAGAACAATGAGCAGTGGAATTAATATCACTAGTATACAAAGAATTGCAGCTGCATTCAGTATTTCACTGCTCGTATACTAAACACAAACCTTTATACGAGTTGTTTGGATGGCATAATCAACAAGATCCCTCTAATAAGCTGTGGCAAAGCTTACTAAAAAGTTGCTACCCCAGGTACTGCATTGGCCTAAAATATGCATTCTCACATGCAGTGAATACAGTTATTAAATTGGTTTACATACAGGTATGAAATGTTGTAACTGCACCATGTGATAAAATTTCAATAAGATCGGCTGAATACCACAAAGAACATCTTTAATGGGTATAGTTGGTACAACGTGCCTTGATATTAGAAGTTGTGCTGTTTTATTCACACACACATGCACATAAATGCAAGGTACACATACATTTGTGTTCACGTGTTACTGTGTGCATCAAATGAACAGCACCACTTATACTACAAGCCATAAAGACAAATAATTTTTTTGTACCAGTCTAATTCCTATTAGCAATGCAGTGACTTTTTTTCTCACATGAAGCAACTCAACTCCATGCATAAGTTAAGCTGATGTTGCTCATCTAAGCTAGACTTGAGTGTCATGTCCAGAATATCATAAAATAAAGAAGTGACCATGTGTACAGGCCTAAAATTCATGGTTTGGCAATATCTTTTCTGGCTGGGTAGTAAATTTCTGTAAAAAAAGAACAATTCAGCACACTAACAAAGCAGTGTGGCTAACATAATATAGGGAGCAGACACTCTGCCTGCAGAGTCACTTCAAAATTTTGCCAGCAGTTCGTGCTCATTGGCTGGCTTCGGTCACATAACTAATGCTTACATAACTGTGAAAATTTGTGCTCAGGATAAACTCATAGCAGCCAATAGGCACTTTTTAAATTGTGATAGCAGCTGACTTCTCAGGGACAACGCACTGTGGCCATGAGCATGCTAAAGAATGACAAGAGGCGAGGTCCCCCTTTCTATAGTCTGGCAGCGCAGCTGAAAACGGTTCAGTTAGTGAGTGGAAATGTGGCCTATTCAAAATGAAGATCAGTCAGATAGCCACTTATAGCGTCCAACATCCCGCACCCACGAATGATAGGTAGCAGTAAACTTACTGGCAGATGAAAGTGCACTGGAAAAACATTTAATGGACATACATTACAGGCCCAACTTTGCAGGCCCAAGTCAGTTTAATGCACATTATTTGCTAATGACTGTTGGCAGAATGAACATGAGGAAAGAAAATAAAGCACCTATCAGGCATACAATGCTGGTACTTGTGCTATCGTTCGCTTTAAACTGAAGGCTCGTGCCAAAACAGGCGACACGAACCAGATAATCAAATAGAGTGGATAAACAAAGTAACCACAAACTTTTGCTTACCGAATTCTGCCTGCATTAGTAACGTGACCGTGGCTGGCCAGTGAGGAAGAACTCTGGGCAAAATTTCTTTCACGCAGTTCCGCTGGCTGCTAGCAAAATGTTATATAACACCATACCGGTGACACTCACTTGTTACTACTCGTCCTACGTGTTCATTTTTACATTTATATTGCTTTTTGTCAGCAAGCGTAAAATTTTTAGTTAATAAGAAGTAGTATCCAGTTCCTACCTATAACAAATTCATCTACCATGCCACTAGTGTCTTCACAAACAGACTCTGTGCTTAGTCACTAGTCAAAAACAAGCAGCTCAGATTTTTGGCTATGTAAGCCACTTGCATCACAAAATATAAAGCAATTTACTTCGTGAAATCTAGAAATTCTTGATCTTCACACTAGTGTCCACATTATGAAAATCAAGGCTGCCAGAAATTTGCATTCATGACATCAGTGCTCTCAGGGGCGTCCACATTTCACGAAAGCGCTGAACGTCTTGACGTATGCAATTATTATGATGTTCCCTAATATCCCCCCACCGATATAAGCATCTCCAACCGTGCAGTAACAACTTTTGAAAGAAACGATAGATGTACGAAGCCAGGCACGTACCCAGGGGGGGGGCCCGGGGGGGCTCGGGCCCCCCCCGAAATCAAGTGGCATACCCCCCCCCCTCCCCACCCACGCCACCACTCCTCACACATTCCTAAAGCGCCGCGAGATTAATGTTGAGACTTGGCAGCTGTTCATCGGTCAGCCTTATGCTGCCTTTTTCACTCCTTTTAGATGGCGGTAGTTATCGGCATCTCTTGTAATGTGAAGGGCAGTTTTCTCATAGATTCCGCACCCGCGCGATTAACTCGAGATGCGTTCAGTTGTCACCATCTATTCCACCGTCACGCGCATAGCTCTTGCTTTTGTTAGTTCAACCTTCTTTGTTTAGGCTGATCCTGGGACCAGGAGAGGGATGCGGCTGTAACTTAGCTGGTCTGTATACTCTCATGGAACGAGTTGCGGCCGGACAAAACGCCAATTGCGTTTAAGTTTTCCCTGTGCTTCATTATTTCCTTGAGTTACTTACGGCTCGCCGCGACGCTGGCAGAGGCCCGGAACCATATACACGTGATATGGGTTAGATAAGGTGGGAAATAAAATAATGTGAAAGAGCGTCCATCATGAAACCCTGCAATAACCCTTAAACCCATTAGCAAGATGACTGTCGCCCGTTAGCTCGTCTGTTTTTCCCTAATTGTATAGCACTTCTCGTGCAAATTTGGCAACTGGAAACAAAAATCGCAAGGAGTTGAGAAATTAAGCGATCTACTAAGGGAGAGAGCCAACGCAATAACCAAAAATGTTGACTGTTGTTTATGAGAATATTTATGGATCAACATCTTTTTATTTAAAAAGGAAGTAGAGGAAACGCCGCCGGAAGTGGAGAATAATTACTTGTTTTGAATGACGCTTCTACAGTTATCGGTCGAACCGCCTCACGTAGCCACTTCTCTGCTGTGCTTATGTGAGTGTTTTTCTAACCTTTCTCGGTGAGCGCAGTACGTCTAGAATCGCAGAGTCCTGCGCTCTAAGCGGTTGTATGGGAGTGGCGGCCGCACAGCGTTACGCAATTCGCGGAACTGTCAAAACTGATCAACAAGGCGAAAATAACTGCTATTCGAAACTATAACATGAGAAAGACTGAAGAAGCCGTAAAAAATGAACGCAGCCTGAAATCAGTAAAAAACAAACCTGGAATAGGACAAACCATGATGTATGCACTAAAAGATAAGAAGGATAATATCATCAGCAATCTCGAAGATATAGTAAAAGCAGCGGAAAAATTCTAAGCTGACCTGTATACAGTACCCAGAGCAGTCACGATACCTCACTTAGAAACAGTAATGAACAGGATACAGAAACTCTCCTATAACTAGCGATGAGGTCAGAAGGGCCCTGCAAGACATGAAACGATGAAGAGTGGGAGGAGAAGGTGGAATAACAGTCCATTTAATCGAAGATGGAGGAGACATAATGCTTGGAAAACTGGCGACTCTTTATACGAAGTGTATATCGACTGCAAGGGTCATAGAAAACTGTAAGAATGCAGACATTATACTAATCCACAAAAAAGGAGACGTTAAAGAATTGAAACATTATAGGACCATTAGCTTGCTCCCAGTATTATATAAGATATTTGCCAAAATAATCACCAATAGAATAAGGGCAACGCTGGATTTTGTCAACCAAGGGAACAGGCTGGCTTCAGGAAGAGATACCTTACAATGGATCACATCCATGTCATCAATCAGGTTATCGCGAAATCTGCAGAGTACAATAAGCCTCTCTATGTGGCTTATAGAGATTACGAAAATGCATTTGATTCAGTAGAGACACCAGCAGTCTAGAGGCACTACGTAATTAAGGACTACAGAACGCTTACGTAAAAAGCTTGAAAAATATTGCTACATGCGTGTGGTATTTGTTTGTGTGAATGAGGTACGTGGGCGCCATCACTCCAGAAAAGAGAAGGAAGAACGAACTGGGCTCGCGCTGTGAATCTAAACGGTCAGCGCTGCAACCATTGTTGTAAATATAATCTGTAAATAGTTTCTCGTCTTACTGACTCGTCCTTCGCGTAAGAATATATACAGAGGTTCTACAGCTACCTTAATTCTACACAAGAAAAGCAGGGAGATACCTATAGAGAAAGGGGTCAGACACGGAAACAATTTCTCCAAAGCTATTCACTGCGTGCTTAGAAGAATTCAAGCTATTAAACTGGGAAGGCTTAGGAGTAAATATCGACGGCAAATATCTCAGCAACCTTCGGTTTGCCGATGACATTGTTCTATTCAACAACAATGCAGACGAGTTACAACAAATGATTGGAGACCTTAACAGAGAGAGTGTAAGAGTGGGGTTGAATATTAATATGCAGAAGATGACGATAATGATAAATTGCCGGGCAAAGGAACAAGAGATCAGGATCGCCAGTCGGCCACTAGAGACTGTGAAGGAGTACGTTTACCTAGGTCAATTAATCACAGGGAACCCTGATCATGAGAAGGAAATTTACAGAAGAATAAAAATAGGTTGGATCGCATACGGCAGACATTGCCAGCTCCCGACTGGAAGCTTACCATAATTATTGAAAAGTAAGGTGTGCAATCAGTGCATTTTGCCAGTGCATATGGGGCAGAGACTTGAGAGCGAGTTAAGGACCACGCAAGGAGCGATCGAACGAAGATTGCTAGGCATAACGTTAAGAGAGAAAGAGAGTGGTTTGGATCAGAGAGCGAACAGGTATAGACGATATTCTAATTGACATCAAGAGGAAAAAATGAAGCTGGGCAGGTCATGTAATGCGCCGGTTAGATAACCGTTGGACCATTAGGGTTACGGAATGGGTACCAAGAGAAGGAAAACGCAATCGAGGGCGACAAAACACTAAGTGGAGCGATGAAATTAGGAAATTCGCGGGCGCTAGTTGGAATCGGTTGGCGCAGGTCAGGGGTAAATGGAGATCGCAGGGAGAGGCCTTCGTCCTGCAGTGGACATAAAACATGATGATGATGATGATGGAGGTGGTGGGCCCCCCCCGAAAAAAAATCCTGGGTACGTGCCTGTACGAAGCAGAAAAGGCCGGGGTGATAGGGCTTATCTGTAAGGGTACTAAATATGAAAACGCGATCGGCAACACTTCTGCACAGTTCACTTCTGAGCAAACGCACATCGCGTAGAACGAGCACTTCTACACCCCGCAACGCTGCGACACATCGCACATATATATCACGGTTTGTAGCTTGCAAACGCACTTCATAACAGCAAGAACACAGCTCGAACGTCGCGGTCACCACGGCGCATCGCAGCCGGCAAAACGGCTCTCACGCAGTATAGCACACGCAGAATGGCAGCGATAACGAGGCGATAAAAACTTATCGTTACTGATCGTATCATTACTTCTGAAAGTTGCGAAGGGCTGGCGTTCACCACTTCGTGCAACGATCCGCATACACAGAGCAGAAACCAAACGTGTACACTGGGTGCGCCAGTCGGACGCTACTTATTTCGCTACGCCTTGAACGTGTGTGCTGCTCAGAATGCACGTGTATGTGATGGAGTTCTCGTCTGCGACGCACACGCGAAGCATGGCACAAGAAATCACGAAGTCGACGGCTTCAAATATTTTTTCCTCCGCTCTCGTAAACACAACGCACACTTCCTGCGCTCCGTCTGTTTCTGTTGGCGATCGCACGCACTGATTAGGTCTGGAAGGGTACACCGGCTTGCTGCTTTCGATGACTATCTCCGTGGGTGCCAGATAACTCCAGTAAAAATCACAAAAAGGAGAAAAAATAGACTGTTTCTGACGCGGCTGTAGCTTAGGCCTTACGTCCCCGCTTCGCTTCGCTTCGAGCACGCGCCATGTTTGCTGTGACGACAGCCGAACCATCCGCCTCGGACCAGCCAATGAGAGACGAGCAGGGCTTCACTAGGCGCGAGCGCGCCTTCCTCCTCGCCTTACGGACCCGCTCCGTGTGGCCCGCCGAGAGAAAGCATCGTCTGCTAGCAGCCCCCTCTCCCCTCTGCGAGGACTGCGGCAACTGCGGCGCGACCGAGACATTGGAACACTTGCTGTGTGAGTGCCCTGCTCTCTCGCCCGCACGATCTGCTCTTGCGCAAGTGTACCGTGCGCTAAACTTACCGTGTGCTACGCTGGACGACCTGCTGCATCCCTCGGGCTGCATTTCGTATCACAGGCGCCTTTTCCGCGCCCTCTTGGCCTTCGCCGAGGACGCGGCACTTCAAAGCCGCCTGTAAACATGACCCACCCACGGCCTTACCGCGGCGGCTGACGCCGCCGGGCTTTTTTCCTTTCTTCCTCACCTATCTTTTAATTCCCTTTTCCCCCTGTGCAGCGCGGTTGAGGTGTCCTCTGCGGAGAGACAGTTACTGCACTGCACTTAAATGCCACTCTTCAATTTCCTTCTATAGAATCTCTTTATGCGAGCGGACGCAAGTTTCCCGTCCGGCCGCCTGCTCGTCTCTCATTGGCTGGTCCGAGGCGGATAGTTCGGCTGTCGTCACAGCAAACATGGCGCGTGCTCGAAGCGAAGCGAAGCAGGGACGCAAGGCCTAGGCTACAGCCGCGTCAGAAACAGTCTATTTTTTTCTCCTGTTTGTGATTTTTACCAGAGATATGTGGCACCCACGGAGATAGTCATCGGAAGAAGCAAGCCGGTGTACGCTTCCAGACCTCATCAGTGCGTGCGATCACCAACAGAAACAGACGGAGCGCAGGAAGTGTGTGTTGTGTTTACGAGAGCGTCGGAAGAAATATTTCAAGCCGTCGACTTCGTGATTTCTTGTGCCATGCTTCGCGTGTGCGTCGCAGACGAGAACTCCATCACATACACGTGCATTCTGAGCAGCACACACGTTCAAGGCGTGGCGAAATAAGTAGCGTCCGATTGGCGCACCCACCGTACACGTTTGGTTTCTGCTCTGTGTATGCGGATCGTTGCCGCGGAGTGGTGAACGCCAGCCCTTCGCAACTTTCAGAAGTAACGATACGATCAGTAGCGATAAGTTTTTATCGCCTAGTTATCGCTGCCATTCTGCGTGTGCTGTACTGTGTACGAGCCGTTTTGCCGGCTGCGATGCGCTGTGGTGACCGCGTCGTTCGAGCTGTGCTCTTGCTGTTATGAAGTGCGTTTGCGAGCTACAAATCGTGATATATATGTGCGATTTGTTGCAGCGTTACTGGGTGTAGATGTGGTCGTACTACGCGATGTTCGTGTGCTCAGAAGTGAGCTGAGCATAAGTGTTGCCGATTGCGCTTTCTTATGTAGTAGCCCGATAGAGAAGCCCTATCACACCGGCCTTTTCTGCTTCGTACATCTATCGTTTGTTTCAAAAGTTGTTACTGCACGGTTAAAGATGCTTCTATCGGTGGGGGGAAATTAGGGAACAACATTATAATTGCATACGTCAAGACGTTCAGCGCTGTCGTGAAATGTGGACGCGCCTGAGAGAACTAATGTCATGAATGCAATTAAAATTTCCCGAGACGGTATTAAGAGAACGGTTAAAAAAGAAAACATATGAGAAGGTAAGCACAGCAGCTTGTGAACCCGCTCCTATAATACCTCGACCCGCGTCTGTTTGTAAACGTATGTTTTCTTGCGTTTGTCAATTTTTTTTCTATTTCCCAGATTTGTTTACGTTGGAGTTCTTCTTAGTTCTCGCATTTGTGTGTGAGTACGTGCCTGTTTCCATGCGTGCTTGCGCTTACCATTATTTCTGTCCTTTTATATTATATTAGCATTTGCTTTTGCTAGTTTTCTTTCAGGAAAGTCATTACACAGTTTCATAAACCAATCTCATTCAAAGCACTAACTCATGTACACGGCAGGGCAGGCCTCTTCCATCTCATTAAAACCTTTCTCACTGGTCTACCTCGTCTTCTCAGTCTGCCTACTCGCTGTGTTTTCTGTCCTTGCTTCTTGTGTTGTTGCTGCAGTGTGATTAACCAACTTGCTCAAAACAGATTTTCATCGCCTATGAAAACAGAAAGGTTTAGAGATAGATTTTCTTAAAGGCGTCATGGGGGTTCCACAGCAACTTAGCCTCTTACCTCAGTTCATGTTTATGCATCAGTGCATGTGGCAGCTCGCCAGAAGTGCACATGAAAGGGTGCCATATTGTGAAACTACACCTTGCTATGCTGTTGCATTTTTCATGCAATCAGTCTTAGTAAACGGATGGTTTCGCTGCCCATCACATATGATGGCAAAAAAGTTCAACACGAATAACATTGTGCAGTGGGGTGTCATTTCCTGTCTGATGCTTTTGTCGTTGCAAAGACATTTTTCAGTAAATGGAGCTCAGCAAAGCAGTGCACTGATAGCTTTTGCAACTTTCACCATTTATTACTTCACAAATGTCATTGTTTAAACCTGGCCGTCGATCACTATGCCGATGGCTTGTGAATTAAATAATTGCCTCAATAAAACACATTCAACTTCACTCAGAATTTTTTAGTACAAACAATGCTAGCAAAGCTATTCAGGGTGAATAATTGTGCTTACATTGGTGTTACTTGCCGTGAGCTAAACAAATACAACAATGGCTGCGACATGACTGATTTGACGTGCAGAGTGCTAATGGTGCATTTCAAGCGGGCCCTCGACTACTGCTATTAATATTTACCCGACTGAGTATTTTGGGCCTAACTAAGCTAATGATGTTTGGTAATTGTTCTCCTATTCGCATTACTTGTCTTGGCCAGGTAACCAAAATATACAATGCCACCACATGAATGTGTGTTTGCATGCAAGCTGCCAACAGTGGCTGTCATTTTCGCATTGAGTGCTGCCGTTTCACCAACAGTGGCGACGACTTGACTGCGCTTTCACGTGCAGACTGCTAATGGTGCCTTTCAAGCGTGCCCTCGACTACTGCTATAAATAGTTACCCGACTGAGTATTTTGGGCCTAACTAAGCTAATGATGTTTGATAATTGTTCTCCTATTTGCATTACTTGCCTGGGCCAGGTAACCAAAATAAACAATGCCACCACATGAATGTGTGTTTGCATGCAAGCTGCCAACAGTGGCTGTCATTTTCGCATTGAGTGCTGCCGTTTCACCAACAGTGGCGACGACTTGACTGCGCTTTGACGTGCAGACTGCTAATGATGCCTTTCAAGCGTGCCCTCGACTACTGCTATTAATAGTTACCCGAATTAGTATTTTGGGCCTCACTAAGCTAATGATGTTTCATAATTGTTCTCTTATTCACATTACTTGCCTGGGCCAGGTAACCAAAATAAACACTGCCACCACATGAATGTGTGTTTGCATGCAAACTGCTAAAGTGGCGGTCAATTTCGCGTTGACTACTGCTGTTTCACCTACAATGGCTACGACATAGCTGTGGTTTGAAGTGCAGATGCTGAAGGTGCCTTTCAAGCATACCCCGATGACTGTTATTTCATGGTGTACTTGATGTACACAAACGTGTACAGCTATTATAAAAATTAAAATAGCATTACAACATTGGCTCATGTCATTTAGAACATACTCAAAAATTTTTAGAAGTGGAAACAAAGTTTCCACTTACCATATGCTCATCGGATACAAAGGCTCAACTCTTTGTATCCCAGCTGCAACACATGTTGCCATTAGGAAGAGCTGCACCACAACTTCTGTGCTGTAGTTGGACCCCACTGAAACACGTGTTACATCAGTGCTTTTATACAGCCACACAGATTGCACAACCTGAGGAGCAGTGAGCCGTGATTGCTTAGTGGTTGTGGTGTCGGGCTGCTAAGCATGTGGCTACGGGATCGACTGCCAGCAACAGCGGCTGCATGCAGAGGAAGATGATTTACGTATGTAACAGTTACTCATCCCTTGAAATGTGAATGACCCAAACCTTCGCGAGCATATCAGTCGCAACCATCCAGCAGCACAAGTGGGAACACTTGTGCTATCACAAACGAAAACAAGTAGAATAGTACCACCGTCTCAGCTGGTTTGTTGTGATTACCTTCCCTGCAAGTTTCTTGTTTATATTGGATAGGCTTCCTACTTCCTACAAATAGCTTGTATACATATTTGACCTGCACCACAAAGAGCTGATGTGACAAAAATGTGTACACCGTAGTGTTATGTTGCTTTTCATGGTGTCTCAGTTTACTTAATACAGTTTTGAATTTACAGATTGCTTCACATGTTTATAGCTAAACACCACTGAAAACTACTTGCATTGTGACTGCGAGGTCACAACACGAGGATTTGTGTGGTATCCTTCCTGTTCATCGGTGTGTCCTTGCACTATAAATGTAAAATGTCACACCTGCAAACCTGAGCATCCACCCTTACATTTCAAACACTTTTTTGAATGCTCGGCAGTTATGCTTACAAGCACATTGTGACAGCAAATCTACACCACCTTAATTTAAGTGCGATGTAAAGGATTGTTTGTGCATATCCAAGCTGTTCTAGCGTGCCTACAGGGATACAGCATTGTCCAGTGGCACCGTATAGTTCAGGCGTAACAGTGAACTAGTAAATAAAACGGCTGATAATACTAAGCTGACCCATATGTAGGAGCATTATTTTATCTAACCCACACGCAAAGTTGCTTTCAGTGTACTGAATAACCGCAGCTTTGATTTACCAAGTTATATTACTGCACACACAGAGCGCTGAAGCAAAGTCTGTACAATGGTGAGAAATGTGCCAAGGAATGAAAGATTACTTGTGATGTGTGGATTTGAATAGCAGATGTGAATGCATACCCAATTCACCAGTATGCATGTTTTCTTTTGGAACAATTTTACATTTGGCACAGAGGCTGAGCCACTGCGGCCTCTTGACTGCAAATTTCTGTGCTCTCACAGTGCTAATGGGAGTATCGTTCATTTGGCTACCCAAATAGTGTATAGGTAATAGAGCACTACTATCTTTCAGTTTTACGCAGAACACCTTGTGCATTATTCACAAAACTGAACCTAAGGAACTATTCGCTGGTTTGTTATGGAAATAAAAAAATGACAAAGAATGTTTCCTCGCTTTTTGCGTGGCCCTGTCTTCTGCCCTACGCACCTTCATTTCATTGTCATGTGCATGTTAAAACAGCAACTAAGTAAGAAAGACAAACACAAAACTACTAACTACATCAACCTTTTCACACCACAAGAGGTCACTGAGCTCACTGCTAAGCTACACTTGATAATGTCGGTTTGCTCTCAAATAAATACAGGCACTAGCCAGCTGTTTATGTTATGCTATGCATTTTTCATTTTCCTAAAATATGGCTGTGCATGAGCTAGCAAGGTTGTTACTACATAAATACATAAACAACATGCAGCTCATGCCCAACTAACTCATATAACCTGATTAGAGCTTATTTTTTATAAGTAGAGTAATCAAAATAGAACACGCATGTATGATGCCGACAGTATCAAACAATCTCAAGTCGAATATCCTTGTTTGGTGCCATGGGTGAGAGAGGGAGCATGCCTGTCAAGGTACTGCTTAATTTTGTGTGCTTTGGTAATGTTTGTACATTGTTGAAATGTTAAATTAGGTATGTTAAGTAGTAAGGTGGCAACATATTGGGTAGCCAGGCTGGCAAAAAAGAATGCAATTGTTTGATTTCACTCAAAATAAGTTTTCCTATCAGCAATGTAAATTATATGCTTTCAAATAAGTACTCCCCTTGGAAACATATCTCATGAGTATGCATATATCTGCATAAGGTCACCGCTATACATACATATTGCTTTAAGCCAGTCATAATGAATTGTAGATTCACTGCTTAACCTTGAATTCCTTGCTGCATGAAGTTAACCACTTATGCATAACTTTTTTTTTTTTTGCACACGGTGAGAACTTCAGTCATCGCTGAGCAAATAATTTAAGGAAAATGCATTCCATGAATCCAACTGCTTTAAGCACTCTCTTAAAATTGGCAGAGTGAAAAAAAAAAAAAAAGCACGAGCAAGCGTGTCAGCAAGCTGTACTCGGAGCCTCACACGCGTGCTCAGTGGTAAAAAGGTGCGTCTTGGCGACCTACGCAAATGCATTCCGCGACAGATGTGCGTGTGTTCCGTATTCTTGCAAGCTGTCACTAGCACTACAGAAACCGCGCCACCGCGCTTCCGGCGACACTCTCAGTTTCGCGTGACGTAGAACGCATCACGTTGGATAATTAGAGAGGTTTTGTTCAACCAGCCAAGGCAGCGTGCACTGAAAGTAATCATCCGAGAATACGTCGCGTGCTGCGACGTGATGCGATTGCAATACATCTGTAAAAGGTGGCGCAGATAAGACGACTGTGCAATGTTTCGAAGAAGGATGACGGTGCCAATGCAACACATACGGCTGAAGAACAGAATGTGGCAGCCTAGAGTGGCATTTTCACCGGAACGCGGAAACTTGAAATCAGATCTGCAAAAATATGCCAGTGTCGTCTGCTGTCAAAGGTCGTTGCCAACCTTGAACACCTTTGCTCCGCCGAACGGTTGCCAGCTGTCAACAGGCCGCGTCGCCCAATAGGAGTGCGCGTGCGTTCCGGTCGTGCGGATTGAGCGTGCATCGAATTTTGCGACACCTTCCGCCTTTCGGGTTTCCGCACGCGGCCGGGCGAGGGCGGAACGGACGGGCGGAGCGACCATGTACGGGCCCTTATTCCGCCGCCCGTCCGGCTGCGAAGCGCATTCAGACGACGGACGGACTGAGTAGGCGACCGCGCCGGAAAAATAAAGATGGCGGCTACGCCCGAAGCGACTGCCGTCCGCCTCGAACCTGTCAGGTCGTCGTCGTCCACTGTGTGGCCCGTAACTTTCAAACTGAGGATTGTATTTGGTTTAAATTTGTGTCCAGAAGCTTCGACAGCAATATATTCGTGATGAGTGGGCACCGTTTCCGAAAGCGATACTCAGATTCTCCGCGTGTGGACTTAGAGTGGCTGTTATGGCTGAACATGGCCTCGAAGATGTTGCGGCGGCCCGGGCGGATCTCAGTGGTCGTAAGTTAACATGATTGCTTGTTTCTACTCACTCTAGATGGCGCCATCGGTGTAACAAACACTTTGTCATAGGTGTTTTTCACTTCGAATGAAAATGGAGATCGAAAGGAAACGACGGTTGGCCGCAATGGCTGTTGTTTTGTCCGAATTGGACACGAATGGGGTTAGCAGCGATGAAGCTGTTTCAGAAAGATACCAAAGTCGCGCTTGTTGCCAGACTGTAGAGCATGCTATGCTAAATCCGCAGCACTCGACCCCCAAAATCCGGATGCGAAAAATAGCTCGGCATTTTCCGTCCGTGGGGGTCGCGGACGATGCGTGGACGGCACAAATCCGTGACGCGTAGTCACGTGATGCGCAGTCCACCACGAAAAAGACGGATTTCGACCGTCGTGTGGATCCACCATAATGGTGTATCCACACGACGGACGGCTCCGCGCAAATCTGTGCCGTTGACGCTCAGTGGCGTAGCTAGGTCATCTGGCACCCGGGGCCCACAGGTCTTCTGTCACACCCCCCCCCCCCCCGTTTGTACTCGAGGAAGGCGAGGATATCGACAATTTCCGGGTTTCAGCACCAGTACAGCCGCCTTGTACACCGCGCACGTCCCCCGGGTCCCCCTCTCCTTCGCTTTCTTTCCCAGAGGTCGCGAATGGAGCAGGTATGGCGGCGAGGAGTTACGGAGTCGCCATCTATAAGAAGCGCCTCGCTGGCGTAGTATGAGGGATCACGCGGCGCGCTCCTCATAGGTTTTGCTGTCAGCGCTCACTGAAAACACCACGCGCGAGCTCTCCCGGACATTTCTGTAAGTACTTTCGAAACGAGAGAAGTTTTTTACTGTCTAAATAATAATCTTGGGCAAACTGAAAGCACAGAATCATTTACAGATGCTATCTCTTTACCGAATACGTACAGTGAACGCCACTGTGCGCGGTCGCCGCGATTTAGTCTCCCGAACCGGCTTCTTGCGTGAAAGGTAGGCAAACGCCGAGACCAAACTATGTGAAATATGGTCTTATAGTGTTTGTATATCTAAATGGAGCGTAATAGAATGAAGCCTCAATGCAGCGATCGCACAGCTTCGCAGCGACCGACTGCGTGCGTCTGCATGCTTGTGCGCGCACTGTTTCGCTTTCGCCGCGTGCGCGTTTTCGCATCGTGCTATGAGTTTTAGGCTGCAGACTATGAGCATTTGGCAGTATACAAGCAACCATTGTTGCGTGGGCGCTATCAGAGCTGTTCAAAAATAATTTCATTGTAGAGACTTCGACGCCTACCGGGACTGATGTGCCGGACGTCGCGGCGATTCAATCTGCTTTTTTTCTAAATTCTTGGACGTTTAAATATTATTTCTCGAGCTGCGTCGCACTATATGTTTATCGGTGTTCTCAGCGTGCGATTTCCCGCTGCTTCTTTTTTTGTAATTCAGTGCATTATTTCATAACACAAACATGACCATATGCCATGCGTTTTTTTTGTGCTTCTTACCGCTCCCTATCCACTGCAGTGAACTTGCCAGTATATATAGCATCGACATGTTCATAGACCAAACCGTCATGACATTAGTCGGGCAGCGGACTCGGGGCGAGCGTCTCAGTGCGCGTTTCCAGAACATCGCAGACCGGGCGCCGTAGCAGAAATCTTCCTCGCGTCTGTGCTTGCTGCATACCCGAGTCGTAGCCGATGACCGTTTGCCAGTTTTATGTTTCGCTAGCCAAGCTTCACGCAGCTTCTTGTCCTGCGGCTACGTGTGAATAATGCTGACACCGGGCTCCGTTGCGTAAGTCTGGCACTGCGGCACCGAGCAGTAGCCTACCATGTTGCGCGCTTTCAAAGGCAGCCACTACCTATTCTAGTGCTTTCAATCGTTGTAAAGGAGACACTCGAAGCGGGAAAATCCCGCCAGTAATTGAGGACCGCAGCGTACGAGGGAACCTAAACTTTCCTTTTCAGCTCGCTTCGGCGCTCCCGAAGCAGCCGACGCGGCCGCTATGTCCACGTGATCCCTAATAGCACGACACGCCGACGATGCGCCAGCTTTTCCAGTGGTGGAGCTATACCATAGTGGAGCTCGAAGCCAATACACGCTGTTTTTTTCTGCGCCAAATAACACAGTGTGCTGCAGTGATAACTTGTGATAAGCGCATGTGCACATCTTCTGTCAGACTGTAAGGCTAGGCAAGCAATACAAATGCGACATCGTCGCAAATACGGCTCACGTCACAAGTAAAAAAAAATTATAAAGTTTTACTTACCAATTTTAGCGGCAACATTGCATTTGGAAAATTGAAGGCCGACATTCATATCTTGCCCAACAACAACTTCACAGAAATCGTCGTAGGTACTATGGCCCGCAGTATTTTGGCTGTGGGCAGCCCTGAACGAAAACGAAAATTAAGTTATGTCTCAGTGACGCTGATCTCCCCACCCTATTAGAAAACGGAAAACGCCACCTGCAGCCTCCCTGCTGCGCGGGCGCCGATGTTATGACAATTACGACTTCACTTTATTGTGATCAATAAAGCCTTGTTTTTATTTGCTGCTATACGGACAAACGTGATTATCCTAGCTGTGGTACCACCAAAAGATTGGGAACAGAATAGAGCACGCTTCGCGTCAATTCTTGGCGTCACCATAAAAAAAATAAAGGACCTCGATGAAGCCCGTGCCAGCGAAACCTGTTGGCCCGCACTCGCAATGGAGAAGGTTGAGGGATCAACCTGACTGGTCCACTATTTCATTTCTTTCACTACTGCCATACTAGGCGCCGCCCGCAGTGCCGAAGTACTGTAGGTTGTAGCACCCAAAACGATTTTGTTTAAGAAGTTTTTGTTGAGTTAATAATATGACTTTGAATCCTCAATTCTGGAATTGAAGTACTTCCTCTATAAGCACTAATAAGGGGAATATTAAGGATATGGTTATCACTTACCTGCCATATTTTCCACGCTACCGAGTTCCTAGTAATTAATCACAGACACATAGCTTCATAGAATATCCGGAAATATCCTTACAAAATTCACGTTCTTTTTTAATTCTGTGCAGCTGACACACACTGTACTTGACATGAAGTCACACTATAACAACGGTTTTCTGAAACTTTCGAGGGTAAGAAGGAAAGCGTGAAACATAACGGCAGGTTTCGCAGCGGCTTCTCGGAGCAAGCGGGAGAGTTCGGGAAGTAAAAGCGAGCTGAACATCGCGGCGATCGCGACTGTATACAGCCTGTCGAGTCATTTGCCGCCAAACTCTTCGGCCGCACCGAGTCTAAAGACGATGCAGAGAATCCCATTCGCGACGTTTGACGGCCGCACTTATGCAACGTCGCTCTCAACGAACGCTTCGCCGTAAGAACGCCGGGCGCGCTCGTTGAACGCCCTCTGGCTGCTGTCTTTGTTCGCCTTCGCTGCGCGTTCTGAACGGAGGAGGGACCCAAGAGCCTCAACGCCTTACTGTATGTTTAGCGACTCCTGCTCCCAGCATGAACGCACGGCACACCCCACATGAAACATTCCGCTAAGGCGAATAGTTTAGCGACCATTTTGGGAATTAAATTTCTTAGCTCGCACATTCGTGCAATTATTTCATGGGGTGTTGATAGAGCTGCAGCCGACAATTCTGCGGCGCAACGCATCGGGTACATGAGCTCGGGCTACTGGATACCGGAGCATTCTTTGCCATTTGCGCCCAGTCAAGCCGGCGGAAAAAGGGGTGTCTTCAGGCGTATGACACCCCCCCCCCTTCCCTCTGGCCCCTGCACCCAGGGCCCACGGCCCCCCGCCCCCCCCCCCCCCTGTTGCTACGCCACTGTTGACGCTTATTCCGCCGCCCGTCCGGCTGCGAAGCGCATCCAGAATTCTAGCCACCCTATCCAGACGACGGACGGACTGAGTAGACGACCGCGCCGGAAAAATAAAGATGGCGGCTACGCCCGAAGTGACTGCCGTCCGCCTCGAACCTGCCAAGTCGTCGTCGTCCACTGTGTGGCCCGTAACTTTCAAACTGAGGATTGTATTTGGTTTAACTTTGTGTCCAGAAGCGTCGACAGCAATGTATTCGTGATGAGTGGACACCGTTTCCGAAAGCGATACTCAGATTCTCGGCGTGTAGGCTTAGAGTTACTGTATTGGCTGAACATGGCCTCGAAGATGTTGCGGCGGCCCGGGCGGATCTCAGGGGCCGTAAGTTAATATAATTGCTTGTTTTTACTCACTCTAGATGACGCCATCGGTGTAACAAAGATTTTGTCATAGGTGTTTTCACTCTGAATGAAAATGGAAATCGAAAGGAAACGACGGTTGCCGCAAAGGCTCTTGTTTTGTCCGAATTGGACACGAATGGTGTCAGCAACGATGAAGCTGTTTCAG
Organism: Dermacentor albipictus; assembly: GCF_038994185.2. Classification (NCBI taxonomy): domain Eukaryota; kingdom Metazoa; phylum Arthropoda; class Arachnida; order Ixodida; family Ixodidae; genus Dermacentor; species Dermacentor albipictus. Next base: position 1,141,012 of record NW_027225568.1, read on the forward strand.
AAAGATCCCAAAGCCACGCTTGTTGCCAGACTGTAGAGCATGCTAGGCTAAATCCGCAGCATTCGACCCCCAAAATCCGGATGCGAAAAATAGCTCGGCATTTTCCGTCCGTGGGGGTCGCGGACGACGCGCGGACGGCACAAATCCGTGACGCGTAGTCACGTGATGCGCCGTCCGTCGCGAAAAAGACGGATTTCATCCGTCGTGTGGATCCACCACAACGGACGAACGCCACGGAACGGACGGAGAGTCCGTCCGGAGCGATAGAATGGATTAGAACGGCTACCAGACGGCTTGGATTGGATTAGAACGTAGGTGCTTTGGACAGTTAGCATCTTTCGTATCCGGTTCAATCCGATTCCGCACTCCCAACAGTTGGGGAACATGGCGTTTTTCTCTGCCGTGCCTTTTCGTGTCGCCTGTGCGGCTGCTGCAGTCGCGCAGAGACGACGACCCGAGGTAGATGATGGATTTGAAGACTTGACGGAAGAAGAGTTACGGCAGTATTTTCGTCTGGCCAAACGAACAGTGCGTAGCTTGTGCGACGAACTTGACCATATCATTGGATGCCAGCGAGCCAGTGGCCTTTCCACAGAAAGGAAGGTGTTGTGCGCGCTGCGATTCTTCGGCACCGGAAGCTTCCAGAGGAGCGTTGGTCGCGAGGAACACGTAGGCATCGCACAGTCGGCCGTGAGCAGCACCATTCACAAGGTGACGGAGGCCATCATTTCCGTGTCTGCCCGGAGAAAGTTGGTGGACTTTCCTTTCGCACCGTCTGCCAAGGATGAAGCTAAGGCGGCGTTTGCGCGACGCGGCGCCATTCCAGGCGTGCTAGCGTGCGTCGACGGCACGTTGATCGCCATCATGAAGCCAGAGGGACTCAGCCCGGCCGACACGGCGAGCTTCGTGTCGAGAAAGGGTTATTACGCCCTAAACGTCATGGTCGTAAGTACCGTTAGAACGTTTTACTTTAAACTGTGGTCACCATTTTTACTCGCTCATAGTTGCAATTGTTCAGTTTAATTTCCAAGCTGGCATGACTAGTAATGTAGTGATTAAAAGAGGACATGCGGGGCACTGTTTACGAGATCGTTGAAGTCTGACATGTCGGGAGTAATGATGATAGTGCCATGTGTTTGTGTGCATAATCCGTCTGCCGTTGCAAAATTGTTTTAATTGGGCAGCAGTCGTAGCAGAAATGGATACACTGTAGGGAAGACACGATGGAAGCATTTTGAACACGGAAGTACTTACATCCATTGCATGAGCTGGCTTTGGCTTGTATGGGTGTTCTTGCGCAATATCGGGCCTCAAGTTTTCATTTAGCTATCAATTAGTGCGAACAATAGGCGTCCCCACAAGGGGGGGCGCATTGCACCATCCCCAATTGCAAGACCCTGTGGACGCCTATGGCTGAAACAGTCTGCTACTTATACCAGCGTACATATATTATTTTCTGCATATGAATGGCAAAACGTATTTCGAGCATATCTGCAGCGCTATATTGTATTCCTCCCCAGTGCAGGTGTGCAACGCGGAACTTCGCATTCTTGCTGTGGACCCCCGGTTCCCTGGTTCGTGCCATGACTCTTGGGTGTGGCAGCATAACACACTGCGTGCACGCCTAGCCACACAACTGCAGCCTGGCGAGTATCTGCTTGGTTAGTATTCGTAATGCGTACCCCTAACTAGGGCAGAGCACTCAGCTGTCACTTTCTGTAATAGGAGGCTCAGGATATCCCCTCGAGCCATGGCTGCTTGTTCCAGTACCTGGCAGCCATGCCGGCACCACCTCTGAAGGCCACTGGAACCGGGAGCACGCATCCATGTGCAATGTTGTGGAGAGATGTATCGGGGTGTTGAAAAGCAAGTTCCCCTGCTTGCAGCACTTTCGGACACTGCTGCACAGCCCCGATAGAGCAGCGCGAATCATTTATGCATGCGTTGCTCTGCATAACATTGCCTTGGACGCGGGCGACTGGACATTGGAGGATTATGGTGCGGAAGTGCCACCAGCTGAGGAGCCAGGAGACATCCAGGTGCTGGCACCACACGACGTGTTCCTCAGAGGAAGGCAGCAGTGCAGCGCCGTTGTCAACCTTTTCTGAAGGACACAGGAATGGTGAGTTTTCATAATATATAGTTTATTTATACAAATTACAGTGCCCTTGGGCTATCACAGGGCTGTGCTTGTACAGCGCAAAATACATTTAAAAATTTGTGTACACAACAAGTGCACCTCCATACGGATGGTCAATGTTCCAAATCTACACATCCGACAGATTATGATAATTTAATCACAAATGAAGTACACTTATACAAAGAATCCTTTAAGTAGAATGCCACAGCCGTGGACTCGGAAACAATTGTACCCTCTTCACTATGCACGAGTCTCCAAGGCTGCCACTTATTAACAGTAGTACTCGTGAAGCAGTCGTGAGGCAATGCTTCATGCCCCTTCATCTGTAAAGAACTGCATTTGCTGCTGCTCCCAAGCTAGCATTGTTTTGTACAATATGCACATCACAAAGTGATTCTTTCCCCATGTAACATTAGAAATACGACGCTACAACAGCCTGTATGTGTTGTTTGCATCCTGTGATATGCCACTTTCTTTAGATGCAGCAGTTGTTACTTTCTACTCATGTCCGAACATGTGTTTGTTTTGCCATAGTTGGTGGTTACAGTAATGGGAAATAGGCACAAAGTACTTCTTTCCTAGTGCAACACGAAACATGGTAGCAACATGAAAGTGCAGCCTTTTCTTTAAATGTCACATGAAATATGAAATGGAAACATCCCTTGACCCATCATAGTCATGACAGACTTGATGGAAGCAGTACATATGATTGGCACTCTGTGCTCATGGTCACCATCAGCAAAAGGTGCGCGAAATTTCCATAAAACACACCAGAATGAACGCAACCGCCGCATCCTGTGCATTCGGACGCTCAGTGTACATTGGTAGGAGCGAGGCAATATGTTTGCTAGCCATCTCTTGTGCTAGGCGTATAAAATCTTATGTGCAAGCATGAATACGCAGGCGAGGCAAGCAAGTAAAGCGTTATGAATGCGGATTCAAACACAAACAAAATGTAACGCCAAGTGTAGTGACAGCATTACACTCGTCACATCATGTCCAAATGGTAGACGTAAATTAACCTAAAAGCGCAAAAAATAGATAGGTCAAATTTATCACACTCTATGATGACAAGTACATCACAAACCTTGTAGTACAGCATGCTTCAGGTAGCAAAGCATGTGGCATCATTGCAACATCAGCATCACACAATTCGTTTTCACCATGGCACATAAAACTTGCAGTTACATTTACGTGACCTTGCAAGAAAGTATGACTTTCACAGGTATGTTCGTTCCCTTGTCAGTGTTATGAGTCGCCGACTAGAAGCATTCATTTCTCGGCAGCAATTGTAGTGCGATGCTAAACAACAGGTGAATCATAATTGTAAAAAGGTGAGTGCACTTGCCAGCTGTAATGAATGCTACATAAAACATGAATAATTGGCTCTACAATCTCACAGCACCCAGAAAGTGTCACACGTGAAAGTTGTTCTTGCAATGACTCCCTTGGAACGAGGACTAGAGGAAACCAATCACTGGCGTGGTGCAATGATGGTCATTTTCATTTGTGAAACTATGCAACTTAAAGAGTGACTACTTTGGTGCTCTGAAAAAAAAGCACAGTGTAGTTGTTGCACCTTAGCCTCACTGTGCCGAAATGAAAATATCACAGTACAAACACTATGCGGTAACGCTTCATAATGAGTGCAGTAAGCTACAACACAGTGAAGCAATATAAATATCGCAGTACAAAACCCATACGCAGAAATCGACAACTATTTGTAATGAGTCCAGTGTGAATGACTAGGCGCCTTCGAAATGTGTAAATAAAGAAAGCACGCTGGCATTGCAGCTAGATAAGCGTAAATAGAAAGAGGCAAATACTACAGAACGAAAAATGGGTGCATGCATTACACCTTTCAACCAAAAAATCTTCCTGTATTACTTATAAAGGAAACTTAAAACACTAAAAATCAAGCAATAAATAAATAAAACAAACGAAACTGATGAAACAAATGAATAAAATGATGAAATTAATTTCTGTCTTGTTGCAGGTGCGCAGCGATGTCTTGCGCTATGGCGCGCACCTGCTCCAAGATCCCTTCTGGAGCTGCTGCCGTCCGCTCTGCCGCGACAGTGAGGCGGGTGGTAGAGGCCTCGATTCTCCGCAGCACCTGGAATGAATAATCATGGTGGAACTGTTCGCATGAGTTGCCGATTACTCGAAACCAGCTCACGCTTGGAAGCTGCTATTGTCAAGAATTGCAACGTGCACAACGATTCCTTCTCTGTTAAAGAGCCACTGGTCTGATGGCATCTTTTGGCAGTGTCAAGCGTCGCGCACAAGCTATGCCCTCTTTGTTTGGACAGACAAAGACCTGCTGGAACTACTCTTTCGTTATCTACTCAAATGCATCTCTCACCACCAAACAGCCCTTTTCAGGGCTAACCAAACTTTTGCCCGGCGGCTGATCTTTGGCAAGACACGATACCGAGCCCTCTATACAACGCATATTTCTTGTTTACATCCCAAGCTGATTTGTTTTTCAGATTCATGATTTACTTATAACAAAGCATAAAGAATATTTATGTCCTTCATGTAAAATGACACCAAAGGACCAACCAACCTGCAACATCTCGTCGCCCTGTTCCACGCTGCGGGCGCACTGCGATGACATCGTCGTCAAGGTATCCACCCGTCGCGATCACTGTCGAAGTGGTGGCCGAACCGGGTGCTGCAACACTGAAAGCATGCAGCATTTTCTACAGTTGTACTGCATTTTATGGTACGAATAAAAGTGGCTATGGCCATGTTATGGCTTATTGGGCTAGTTTAAAAAAATACGAGAGCACATTTTCTTTAACAGCTTGAGGATAAATAATTTACCAGGTGCAGCGGCCACCCTTTCGGTAGGCGACGCACTGCGCGGTGGATCCTCTGCCGCTGTACAGTAAACACATTGAAAGTTTACGAACTGCACACACATTTGGCGATAATTAAAACACTCATTCCTCGGATGCTTACGTGTCGCTGTACTCCTTACGCCCGCAGCCTCATCTGCAGCTCGGACGACGACTTCCATGGCACAGGTGGGGACGTCAGCCTGCTGGAAAGTGTCATAAGCGTGGCTATTCGTTACAATGCCTATTTTACAAGTTTTCGTACTACACATTTGCGGAAATATTCTGCAATCATTGAGTGCTTAATGATCCCATGTATTACCGTCCTCGTGCACTTCCCTGAAGGCATTTTAATTCTGTGTTCATCACTTAATCCCCCTTTTCCCGAAACCGCAGCCAACGGAGAATCTAGTCGATTGACCTACCTGCTTTTCCATTCTCTCCTACGCAATTTTCCTGCTCACCAACGGTGTCGCGTTACGTTCTGCTAAAGGTACCACTTACAGATAATGACAAACTCTAAACCGGCACCGTTCAGGAACCCATGATATTACGGCGGCAGTGTGCTTACCTCTTGGTAGGGGAGGTCGGTCACACCGTGGAGGCGGACCGTCCCGGTCAGCTGCAGGACTCGGCCATGAAAACCATGTAGCCGCACCCCTCCTGTGCTTCTGAAAATACACGCCAATGTCGAAGGACAAATCGCCCGAACCATGGGACGGTCACTCACCTTTGTTCTTGGGCGATTTCGGCAGCGTCACGGCGGGCCTCAAAAACCTGTTTGCGTCACCACTCTTGCCACTGCTCGGTGCTTTTGACAACAGGGCCTTCGCTGTTGAGCGCATCGGCCAGCTGCTGCCACAGCCGTCGGCGGTCGCCAACAGTGAAGCGCGGCCCCAGCTCGCTGGATGTTATGGCCAGCTGGGGATGCTGCTCCATGAAAGCGACCACCGTCTCTCGCTGTGCTTCCGACACACGTGGCCCCTTCGGAGCTGCCATGTTTACCGCCATGGCCATAGAATAAAGAACTTGGCAGCTTCCAGTGCTCGACCAAAGGAGGCATTGGCTCGACTGAAGGACTGAATCAACCACTTCAAAATTCGCCCCGTGTGCTTGAAACGGGGTGGTGGCTAGCGTCATCACTAAACCTTTCGCAAAACTGCGACACCACCTAGCGCCATTTGAAGACATTAACCGCAATATTTTGCTTCAGTTGTTTTGCTTTCCAAATTGAATCTTTGAAAAGCAACACCAACACATTTTGCTATATACTCAGTCATAATAGCAAAATATTTCTCAACATGTTGGAAACGCTTCTCAATGTATTAAACGGTACCCAAGCAGACGTCAAAAGTGTCACGCAGGCTTTCACTTCGCTCATTGGCTGGTTGCTTCCTTTCGTTCTCGCGAACACTGCGGACCGCCTATTTCATGACGTATCTCCGTTCTATTTTGGAACGCGTACAAGATTGCATCCCTGTTATCGGTGATGTATCGGAGACACAGCGCCGTAAACATGATCAGAGTCCGAGAATAGCTCGCCTTTCTAGACCCAGTGCAATGGCATTCATCACAAGCACTGCGCACTCAACAGTTCCAACACTTTCCTCCGTTCGAAGTCTCATTTTATAACTGCACACAAGAGCCGTCACCTGCCAAAATGCGATTGCTGCGGTGACGTTACGATATCCCTCTGTGATCGCTGCTCACTCCAGCAGAGGTAATCCGTAGGCACCTTGGAGTGCACAACGCACTCAAATACTGCGTACATGCGCTCAGAGGCTGTTTCACTGGGCAAGCGATGACAACCGATGAATTGAGTCGCTGGGAAGCACGCACTTCTTCGCAATGCATCGCAGAGGCTTCGCGCACATTGATAAACTGGTACATTTTCACTGAACTGCGTCACTACGGACCCTAAAATACTGTACCGCCATTTTGCAGCGGCAGCAGTTGCTCTCGTATCTATGACTAGTGGATCACATTTAGTTGGTAAAGCGGGAGTTTTAATAGCCTAGTGAAGAGCCTGCGATAAACAGCCGTACCGTGGCACTGCGTTTCTATTCCCCTAATAGAGAAAGAGTGGTGATGACTGACTTTATTGAGTATAGCACTGCAGCATTCCTGGGCGACTTCTCACCGTATGAACTCCTTCGTGTGTGCGACCCTCTTCAATGTATCCGCTTCTAAGCTTTTGCTTCACTGTCGCCACTCACGGCAAAAAGTGCAAAATTTAATAATTTCCTCGATCCCCATTTATCATCAGAAATTTCTAGCATTCAAAACTAAAAACAGATACTTGAAGAAATAAAAATGTTCGTTATTTTATTTGTTGTATTTTAACGTATTCGTTTGAGCGAAAGCGTAGGTGCAAGAATGCGCCGCATGTACCCTGTTCGCATTCAATTGAGAATAGAAAGATAGTGCCCGAAAGAGGATGAACGCCCTTGACGCGCCCGGGATTGGCGTGGCAAGCGTCGCACGGCAAGTGTGCAGACAGACAGCGGGGGGACATGTCACGGTATTGCTAAGTTGCGATAATCCGTTGATAACAATACGCGGCGCCGGCGCGTTTAGTTGTGCAGCCTTCTGCGCTTGAAATGTGGAAGCAGTGTGCCGCGCAGGGGGGGCTCATGTTGTCATACGCGGCTTTTCGTCCTCATATTTTTTTGCCTGAAGCTTTTGCGCATTTCACGTTATTTCCGTTCATTGACTGCCGTCGAGGAAACTCAGGTAAAAACTCGGGTGAACGAGAAACTCGGCGCATCCTGCATAGCACCCCTGTTCATGTTTCTTCGTGCGTGCGTGACACCGCGCTTGTCAATTGAATTAGTAAGCTAAAGTTTACTGCAATTTATACGTACGGTAATAGTACGAACCTTACTTCATGTAGTTTTGTAATACTTTGCTATCGCTACCAATGTTTCGCCTTTCGGGAATAACTGCGAATTTTTATTTTATTTAGTGGCGTTGACCTTAACGCATAACGCGATGAAAAAGATCGAAATAACTATTTTCCGATTTCAATTTTGTCCTTACCGACAAGCCCTTCGTGGGTGAATCACTTTGATATAATAATATCAAACACTCGGGATGGAAACAAAAGTTGTTTACATTTCAGTGAAGCCTCAGTTTTCTTACCCATTCAGATTCCTTTTATCTGCACCAAGCAGATATTTACAGGATGTTGAGCTGGTATGGGAAGTGTCGCCATTATTTACAAAGGACTAGTTTTCTCTTGCTTGTGTGTCGTTACGGCAACTCCGGTATTTCTAGGAACCCTTGTTGACTTTTGTGTATAGTGTTTACATTGCTGTAGAAGCGTAGGCCAGCTGGTGTAGCACTGTGAGGAACAAAATTGCAAAATACACAGTACAGGCAACGTTCGTGTTGTTTATTTGTGCTCTCCCAACCTGTGTATTGCACGATTTTATCATTGAAAATTATTACTTTTTGGAGAGTCGTCATAGAGGACTCGTGTAAATAGGAGTGAAGGCTTACTTGAGTGACGTTCGGGCCAGTTACAGTAGCATAATTAGAAAACTGCGCAGCAGAGTGAAGAGAGGCTCACAGCAAGCGCTTCATCGTCCGTGCTCGTGTTTATGTCGTGTGTATGCTTTACTTGGCAGCGCTGCATTCTAATGACGTGTCGACGCACCCATTTTTTTTTCTGTTTTGTGTAGTCACCGCCATGGAACCTCAACGGATTTATATTGCGTTATACCGTCTTGAACCTGATCATTACAGTACTGAATACCTTATACTCCTTAGAAGGGCGAATTACATCAGGAGATATATAAAGGATATAATACAGGATATATACAGGATATAACTAGAATTTCGGCTATTCCGTTTCCTCTGATCCACACCGTTCTCTTCCTGTCTCTGAACATTACGCCTAACGTTTTTCGTCATATTGCTCTTTGGCGGTTTTTAAATCGTTCTTGAGCTTCTTCGTTAACCTGCACGTTTCTGCCCCATATGTTAGCACCGGTAGAATGGAATGATTGTACACCTTTCTTTTCAACGATAGTGGTAAGCTGCTAGTCAGTATTTGGAAATGTCTGCTGTGGGCGCTCCCAACCCATGTTTATTCTTCTGTAAGTTTCCTCCTCGTGATCAGCGTACCATGTAACTCAACTAGATAAGCGTCCTGCTGCACAGACTACAGAGGCTGACTTGCGATGATGAATTCTTGTTCCCTTGCCAGGTGATGAATGGTTGTTCCCTACTCTTCCACTTCCTAGGTTAAGGTCCTAAATAATTTGTTGCAGTGTGTCGCCAGCGTTGTTGAACAGGACAATGTCATTTGCAAGTTGAAGGTTGCTATGATATTCGCCGTTGATCCTCACTTCTAAGCTTCCCACTCTAATAGCTTGGAATGAGTCTTCTAAGTATGCAGTGAGTTTATGAATTAGTTCATAGTCAACTGGCAGGGCAGTTAGCCCCCGAAGTCAACCGGCATACCGATATTTGGTTAACTTCCAACCCCGACAATAAATCCGATTTTAAGCTCAAAATGACATTTGCGACCTAGCGCTGACGCCATTACGCGCTTTCCAGATTCGACGCATGACCTCATATTTATTGCAGCTCCACAGTGATCTATGTGTAATTTTAGTGCATTCCGTTACCTCTTTATTGCAAAATTATCGTGGGACGCGCTTGAATTAGGCTTCCCTTCATTTATGTATGCACCCAGATATTGATATTGCTTAACTATAGGTATGGAAGCGGGTGGGGGGAGGGAAGGGAAGACTTGCGGTTGAACTGATATCACATATTTACTCATCTCATCATCACATATTATAATCGGCGATTTCATTGTGCTAAACTTAATCCCTATATTTGTCGTTGCGGTGCCACATACATCCACAAGTCCCTTTAAATCTCTTGTATTGTTCACTAGTAGCACTATGTCGCCCGAAAACTTAAACTCAGGGACCTTCTGTTGCACCCTTTGTTAATTACAAATATAACGTAACTCAAACCCAAACACAGCTGTTTTCCAGTCGATTTTTCAGTTAACATAAGGCGTAAACAACAATGAAGACAGAGGAGATCCTTGGAATTTCCATTTCATTGCATTTTCCGCCTTCGCATACAATTTGCACTTTGTTTTCCCTACATATCTCCCTCACCAGCTTTAGAAAATCGTCACCTATGCCGTGGTGTTTGAAAATATCTCATAAATAAAGCCTGTCTACATTGTGATATGCTCCCTTAATATCTAGAAACGCTATCCACAAAGGCCAATTCTGAGCTGTTGAAATCTCTGTGCACGTATTTAGCACAAACATAATATTCTCTAAGCATCTGCATGTCATTATGTCATTTCTCTCCACCCACTTTGACAGTTCTAATTTTATGGCTTGCGTTGCCATTATACCGTGAGGTCCAGGTAACGTTAGTCAAGATGGTCAATAAAAAAAGATGTAAAAAACACTGTGCCAGATACAAATAGCTGTATCGGTTTAGTTCTCAGGGGTTTGTTGACCAAACGCGATAGATATCAAGATCGTATGTCGCACTGTGCTTTTCTAATCTTTCTTTTTCGATAACAGCTTGGCGAGTGTTAGATCACCATCATCATCGTAATAATCACCATCATCATCAGCCTAGTTACGCCCACTGCAGGGCAAAGGCCTCTCCCATACTTCTCCAACTACCCCGGTCATGTACTAATTGTGGCCATGTTGTCCCTGCAAACGTCTTAATGTCATCCGCCCACCTAACTTTTTGCCGCCCCCTGCTACGCTTCCCTTCCCTTGGAATCCAGTCCGTAACCCTTAATGACCATCGGTTATCTCCCCTCCTCATTACTGGTCCGGCCCATGTCCATTTCTTTTTCTTTATTTCAACTAAGATGTCATTTACCCGCGTTTTTTGCCTCACCCAATCTGCTCTTTTCTTATCCCTTAACGTTACACCGATCATTCTTCTTTCCATAGCTCGTTGCGTCGTCCTCAATTTCAGTAGAACCCTTTTCGTAAGCCTCCAGGTTTCTGCCCCATATGTGAGTACTGGTAACACATAGCTGTTATACACTTTCCTTTTGAGAGATAGTGGCAACCTGCTGTTCATGATTTGCGAATGCCTGCCAAACGCACCCCAGCCCATTCTTATTCTTCTAGTTATTTCAGTCTCGTGATCCGGATCCGTGGTCACTACCTGCCCTAAGTAGATGTATTCCCTTACCACTTCCAGTGCCTCGCTACCTATCGTAAACTGCTGTTCTCTTCCGAGACTGTTAAACATTACTTTAGTTTTCTGCAGATTAATTTTCAGACCCACCCTTCTGCTTTGCCTCTCCAGGTCAGTGAGCATGCATTGCAATTGGTCTCCTGAGCTACTAAACAAGGCAATATCATCAGTGAATCGCAAGTTGCAAAGGTATTCTCCTTCAACTTTTATCCCCCATTCTTCCCACTCCAGGTCTCTGAATACCTCCTGTAAACATGCGGTGAATAGCATTGGAGAGATCGTATCTCCCTGTCTGACGCCTTTCTTTATTGGGATTTTGTTGCTTTCTTTGTGGAGGACTACGGTGGCTGTGGAGCCCCTCTAGATATCTTCCAGTATTTTTACATATGGCTCATCTACACCCTGATTCCGTCATGCCTCCACGACTGCTGAGGTTTCGACTGAATCAAACGCTTTCTCGTAATCAATGAAAGCTATATATAAGGGTTGGTTATATTCTGCACATTTTTCTATCAACTGATTGATAGTGTGAATATGGTCTATTGTTGAGTAGCCTTTACGGAATCCTGCCTGGTCCTTTGGTTGACAGAAGTCTAAGGCGTTCCTGATTCTATTTTCGATTACCTTAGTAAATACTTTGTAGGCGACGGACAGTAATCTGATCGGTCTATAATTTTTCAAGTCTTTGGCGTCCCCTTTCTTAAGGATTAGGATTATGTTAGCGTTCTTCCAAGATTCCGGTACGCTCGAGGTTATGAGGCATTGCGTATACAGGGTGGCCAGTTTCTCTAGAACAATCTGACCACCATCCTTCAACAAATCTGCTGTTACCTGATCCTCCCCAGCTGCCTTACCCCTTTGCATAGCTCCTAAGGCTTTCTTTACTTGTTCTGGCGTTACCTGCGGGATTTCGAATTCCTCTAGGCTATTTTCGCTTCCACGATCGTCGTGGGTGCCACTGGTACTATATAAATCTCTGTAGAACTCCTCAGCCACTTGAACTATCTCATCCATATTAGTAACGATATTGCCGGCTTTGTATCTCAACGCACACATCTGATTCTTGCCTATTCCTAGTTTCTTCTTCACTGTTTTTAGGCTTCCTCCGTTCCTGAGAGCCTGTTCAATTCTATCCATATTATAGTTCCTGATGTCCGCTGTCTTACGCTTGTTGATTAACTTAGAAAGTTCTGCCAGTTCTATTCTAGCTGTAGAGTCAGAGGCTTTCATACATTGGCGTTTCTTGATCAGATCTTTTGTCTCCTGCGATAGCTAACTGGTTTCCTGTCTAACGGCGTTATCAACGACTTCTATTGCGCACTCCTTAATGATGCCCATGAGATTGTCGTTCATTGCTTCAACACTAAGGTCCTCTGCCTGAGTTAAAGCCGAATACCTGTTCTGTAGCTTGATGCGGAATTCCTCTAGTTTTCCTCTTACCGCTAACTCATTGATTGGCTTCTTGTGTACCAGTTTCTTCCGTTGCCTCCTCAATCTAGGCAAATCCGAGTTCTTACCATCCTATGGTCACTGCAGCGTACCTTGCCGAGCACGTCTACATCTTGTATGATGCCAGGGTTCGCGCAGAGTATGAAGTCGATTTCATTTCCAGTCTCACCATTCGGGCTCCTCCACGTACACTTTCGACTAACCCGCTTGCGGAAAAAGGTATTCATTATCCGCATATTATTCTGTTCTGCAAACTCTACTAATAACTCTCCTCTGCTATTCCTAGAGCCTATGCCATATTCCCCCACTGACTTGTCTCCAGCCTGCTTCTTGCCTACCCTGGCATTGAAGTCGCCCATCAGTATAGTGTATTTTGTTTTGACTTTACCCATCGCCAATTCTACGTCTTCATAAAAGCTTTCGACTTCCTGGTCATCATGACTGCATGTAGGGGCATAGACTTGTACCACCTTCAATTTGTACCTCTTATTAAGTTTCACAACAAGACCTGCCACCCTCTCGTTAATGCTGTAGAATTCCTGTATGTTACCAGCTATTTCCTTATTAATCAGGAATCGGACTCCTAGTTCTCGTCTCTCAACTAAGCCCCGGTAGCACAGTACGTGCCCGCTTTTTAGCACTGTATATGCTTCTTTTGTCCTCCTAACCTCACTGAGCCCTATTATATCGCATTTACTACCCTCTAATTTCTCCAATAACACTGCTAGACTCGCCTCACTAGATAACGTTCTAACGTTAAACGTTGCCAGGTTCAGATTCCAATGGCGGCCTGTCCGGAGCCAGGTATTCTTAGCACCCTCTGCAGCGTCACAGATCTGACCGCCGCCGTGGTCAGTTACTTCGCGGCTGCTGGGGACTGAGGGCCGGGGTTTGATTGTTGTATTCATATGGGAGGTTGTGGCCAAGTACTGCACCAGAGTGGCCAATCCTGCTCTGGTGAGAGAGTGCGTTACCGGTTCTGGTCGCCGAGATCAGGCCGCACTCCAGGCCTGTTTGTGCAATTTTCTCAACACACGTTTTTTTTTTGTATTTTCCGGTGGAGAATAGCGCGGCACCGGGATTTGAACCACGGTCCTCTTGCACAGGAGACAGATACTCTACCGTCCCCGCAGTAGTGAAATTAAAAAAATAAATTATGGGGTTTTACGTGACAAAACCACTTTCTGATTATACGGCACGCCGTAGTGGGGGACTCCGGAAATTTCGACCACCTGGGGTTCTTTAACGTGCACCTAATTCTAAGTACACGGGTGTTTTCGCATTTCGCCCCCATCGAAATGCGGCCGCCGTGGCCGGGATCCGATCCCGCGTCCTCGTGCTCAGCAGTCTAACACCATAGCCACTGAGCAAGCACGGCGGGTCCCGCAGGAGTTGTATGCCTCATTTAACCTACAGTGGTGCCCTATTTGATCAGTCAAAGTTGACCAATCTGAGATCGGTTATACCGCACGGATGGCACTCGACTAGAGAACCTGGTATTTATGACTTGCACATGTGTCGTCATACCTAATTCAGGATGCATATATATATATATATATATATATATATATATATATATATATATATATATATATATATATATAAAGAGGGTTCCCGTACAGTCATAAAATAAAGGCAAAGACATTAAAAAGAAAGAAATAGAAAAAAGGGGAAAGAAAAGGAACATGACAGGTGATTTTAACTCATGACCCTTGGATGTTGCCCGGAAAGATAGTTCAGTCGGTTGGTTCGTCAGGCCCCAGGTTACTTTCAAGCGCGATAGCTCCTGCTCCGAGCCTCATACTTACGTGGAAAGGGACTGATGTCCGCGACAGTCGATGTCCGCGACAGTCGAGTTGGAAGGCATAATTTCTTGGGAAAAAGGGGGGGGAAGATGAGGGGGGAAATATGCGCTCACCGAGAGGTCATCGTCAGCACGAGACCACCACCAGGCACCTGACTGAGATGTGGGGGGGCTTCGCGGCCGGAACGAAGCCTCCCTTCTCCGCCGGCCAAGAGGAGGAAACGCGCTTTCCGATCGCTCAAGGTTGCGCGGGCACAATAGTATAGGTCTAGCGTCTAGGAAAAGCTTAAAAAGGTGCGAGGGCGGCACGCATAGCGTGGGGAGCTAGCCGCCAGACTAGCTATCTCAAGGACTGCTGCTGACGAGGGCGAAATACCTTCGTGTAATTATAATAACCCTAATAGGACTACTTTCGAAAGAACAAAAAAAAAGAAAGGAAACGGCCCAGAGGGCTATACTACGAGAGCTATGACTGATAATTTTCTATGTATATATATGCATTCATCTCATCTATGGAATCGCATGCGCGCGTTGTTGCTTTGTCTCTAAGAATCAAGGAAAGGAAAGCAAAATTGCAGCGCCGTGGTTTTAAAGCGCACCCGTGGTAGAGAAACGGAAGGCGATATAAGCGTGCGTGGCTATGATACGCACACGAAAAACTGCCTCAAAATAGTTAGACTTGAGGGAAATCTTCGTTAACAAACGATAGCACAGCAATCAGCATTCGAATATAATTATAGCCCTAATAATAATTGTAAATATTCATCTCATCTATGGGATCTAATGCGCGTGCTGTTGCTTTGTCTCTGCGTGTAGTAGTTAAAAGAACCAGTTTAAGGCGATATAAGCGTGCGTGGCCATGATACGCACACGACAAACTGCCTTAAAATATTTAGACTTGAGGGGAAAGCTTCGGTAACAAACAATAACACGGCAATCAGCACTCGAATACGACGAGAGAAATTATTGAGACATGGAAAATTCCCTTGAATTAAATATGGTTTGCGAGACAAATGCTTGTAAGTATTGAACCTCTTAAGAGATGAGGGGGGAAATATGCGCTCACCGAGAGGTCATCGTCAGCACGAGACCACCACCAGGCACCTGACTGAGATGTACTGCCCTCTAAGTCCTTCAATAGCACTGCTAGACTCGCCTCACTAGATAACGTTCTAACGTTAAACGTTGCCAGGTTCAGACAAGCCGTCATTGGAATGCGAGTGTTAAATGGGACACCTTATATACATACTATATCGCCAAAGTTACTGTAACTGGCCTGTAAGAGCTCGTCTTATACCTACCACATTTGCCGTTGTAGGTAAGGTTCATATTGCTTTCATATCATCTAAACAGAGTTTTTTTTTTTCGTTTGAATCACTTGCTCTACGGAATTAGTCAGCAGTGCCTTTCACTTCGGACCCAGCTGTTTGATTAGCTGTATAGGGATTTCATCGGTTGCTGTGGCCGTGTTTTCAGGGAGATTCTCCTCTGCTTTTTATTACGATAGCAATTATAGTGAGACTCAAGGCGCATTTCCGCCGTCGGCGTCGCCGTGATGTTCCGTATGATGTCCAAGTGGAATAGCACCATGGCTGCGCGCCCTGTGCTGTAGGTGCGAGTGAAAGCGTGTGAGGGTGAGGGAGGCTTGTAACTTGATCACACCCGAAAATACACGCAAACCTGCGACGCCACATGTTGTTCGAGGCGCATGCATGTATTCGCGGGCTTCTTTCACACTTGAAAAGAGTCTTTTATGTTCCACGTGTTGAGCAATTACAGAGAGCTGTATAAATAGTTTTTTATGTTGCTCTACAATTTTCTCATTGACACTTTTCGTCTAATTATATTATTCGCGAAGCAGATAAATATTTAAGACTAATTATGTAATTAGGCGTGTTGCAATATGTAATCTGAGTATCTCCAAGCGACGGCAAGCAACATTGCCTTGGTTCTGTGCAGCCATGTGGCGTTTGCATATTTTAAAACTTGGTCTGTGATAGTATGGGCAATGTGTATATACACTTTTTTTAGCGAACATTTTCAACAATGTTTAAAGGTTGCCTGTTGCAGGTAGCGCAATTCTTGTTCATGAGCTGGTCTACTCGAAGAGGCAGGCACAACATGCACAAGAAATTGAAATGCATAATGGAATGATCAACAAGAATTCACTAAGTTTCTAGCTATTTGCATTATGGTCCATATTGCAATTTACAAATTATAGCCGGAGAGTTCGCAAGGGGGATCCACTTGGAACTAATTCTCAGATTCACGTCAGTTTTGGGATACTAATTCCCGAATTTTTCAGACAAATTCACTGGCGTTCCAGTCATATTTGTGCTTAAATGCAAAAAACTACGTTTTTTTTAAACAATGTAACTGGAATGCCAATGCATTTCTCGGCACGTGAAAACGTACTCATAATATCAAGCAGTGTCAGCCAGCTTTTCTAAAAAATGAGCGATGCAACCGGTGGAAGTGCTTCCTCTGCCGCAGCAGCTAAACTAGTTGCCCGAGCAGAGGCTCAGCGCCGCCGCCGAGAGGACACTTTCACCCAGAATCAAATTCTTTGCCGCAATACATCGCCAATTCAAAGCACCTAAACAACTACGCTCAACATTCGCATTAGTGCGTATCGCAATCGTCGATAAATTTTTTTATACTTATAAGCTGCCACGGTCGGATATATTTCAAATACTTCCATACGTTAATTTGGCATTCACGGGTGGTTGGGTCGAGGGTAGGTCTCCCTCGACCCATGTACACGCAACTGATTACGTGACAAAGCAATAAGCCGGCTTGTTGTTGCCAGCCGAGAGCAGCAGCGTGGCTGTCACCAGTTTCGCCCAGCTTCTGGACTAGCGCGCCTTACGGAGTCCGCTACATCATGTGAGAACTTCACCTCGGTGCCGGAATTCCCTCCTCTGAATGGGAAATTAGCGTGCTACGTCCCAAAGGTAATTATTAAAATTTCGGAATACTTACGAGTACCGATACTGGCTACGGACATATGAGTGCATGCAGTAAACACGCGCTGGCCTTTAGTCTCTACAAAATGCAAAGAAAGAAAACGATCCAGATATACCGGAGTAGGTGCATGAACAAGAAGTAAATATAAAATAATTACATCACACAGTGTTTAGTGTACTTTGGTATTATACGATTATTATCTCTTTTTGTACAATTCGAATTCGCATAGGTTTTTATGCAGCTCTCGGAAGTACAATGCGGCATCGGAGCTGCGCGAGAAGCATGGTTTGCCTACTGCACAGCTAATAAACAGCTGTTCGCCACCATCCGCCGAAGCAGGCGCATAACGTATGTTGCGTCTTTCCATGCAGGGAAGCCAGGGTGACGTACTCTTCCAAAAGCTTGTCGACGACGTCACGGAGCTCGCTCGTAATGTGCGTGTACCGGAGGGAGGACAGATGGTGGTGCAGAAGGCAGCACTGGCATATCAGACGTGCGAAAACATCGTCGCCCAGAACAACACCTCTCTCACCACTGTGATGCGCATCCTCGAAGAGGCCGGGCTGTACTCGCCGACCGCACGGACAGGGCCGGTCAACGCTATCATCTCGACGTTTTTCTTGGGCGTCAGGTGGAGCATCGCCTCTCCCATAAGGCTCACGTACGGACAAAGCACTTATCGAAGAATCACTCTGCGAATGGCTCCCAGCGAGTCGCTGAAGGCATACGTCCGCAAGAGGCAAAAGCCAGACTTATGCGCGAAGCAGAAATACGATTATGATATTTTAGGTGCAATGGATAAACACCCCAAAATCGATTACAACAAGTGGATGAAAATTGACAAGGACGTTATTGAGGAGACCCAACAGAAGTTGCAGACGGTAGCGCCGGGCAATGACTTCGCCCGATGGAACGAGACTAACATCGGGAACGTGATTCACGATGTGTCACGGCAACAGTGGACAAGCCTTCTAAACTTTTACTTTTGCAAATTCACCGAATCGCTGAGGTTTTATGTGGACTCCCTGTATCTATTCAGGAAATTTATACAGTTGCCAAATGCAATTGGCGCTCGGAAGGCGCAAGCTTATGTTAAGTGGTACATGGTGGAAATCTTGGCGACGAATGTGTATGCACCCTGGGTCATCAGAGTATTCCAGACTTACCAGGAGGCACTAAACTACCAGTATCGCTTTTGCTTCGTAGTTGTAGAACAGATAGCGAGCTATGCGTTTTTAGCACCCTATGTCACGAGGATGTTTACTGATGAAATGAGGAACGACGTAAGGCAACTCTTGCAGAAAGTGCGGCGATCTTACGACTCCGTGTTAGCCGACATCAACAATATGCAATGGAGCGTCCATATGCTGCCTTCCTAAGCTAACAGCACCGGACGCGTTTTTGAGCTGCTGCAGCTTACAAAGGAACATTCTCTCGAGGAAAACTATGCGCACTACGAAGACATGGCCTCAGATCATCTCGAGAATTGGAGGCGACTAGTGCGAGGTCGCAGCAGCTCCTTCTGGAATCGCATATAGATGGGGACTGCTGACTCGCTTCCGTCGGACCTGGCATATTACGAGGTCGAAAGTATGTCCTACGACTTCAGCTTGCGACTAGATGTGGCCATGTTTCCCGCCTACGACAGAAGCGCACCCATTTTGCTGAAGCTCGCCAGCTTAGCTTCTCTTATGGTGTCCACTATGGCTAAGGTATTGTACGTGGCGCAGATGAACAAAAAGAATTGGCACTTGACAGCTGAGTGCATTCTCCAGCAGCAGCAGCAGCAGCAGTTGTAGAGCAGATAGCTCTACAACTAGCTGCTGCTGCTGGTGCTCTACAATAGCTCTACATAGCTCGATAGCCAGATACCTGTACAAATTGCTGCTGATGCTGCTACTGCTCTACAATAGCTCTACATAGCTCGATAGCCAGATAGCTCTACAAATTGCTGCTGCTGCCGCCGCTGCCACCGCTGCCACCGCTGCCGCACCAGCAGCTACAGCAGCAGCAGCAGCTACAGCAGTTGCTGCCGCTGCCGCTGCCCCCGCCGCCCCCGCTGCCGCTGCTGCTGCTGCCGCCGCCACCGCCGCAGCCGCTGCTGCTGCCACCGCCGCCGCCGCTAGTGCTGCTGCTGCCGCCGCTGCCGCTGCCGCCGCCGCTGCTGCCGCTGCACCAGCAGCTACAGCAGCAGCAGCTACAGCAGTTGCTGCTGCTGCCGCCGCTGCCGCCACTGCCGCACCAGCAGCAGCTACAGCCGCTGCTACAGCAGCAGCAGCAGCTACAGCAGTTGCTGCCGCTGCTGCTGATGCCGCTGCCGCCGCTGCCGCCGCTGCCACCGCTGCCGCCGCCGCTCTTGCTGCTGCTGCTGCTGCTGCCGCTGCCACCGCTGCCACCGCCGCTGCTGCTGCCGGTGCCGCCGCCGCTGCTGCTGCTGCTGCTGCCGCCGCTGCCGCACCAGCAGCTACAGCAGTTGCTGCCGCACCACCAGCTGCTACAGCAGCAGCAGCAGCTACAGCAGTTGCTGCTGCTGCTGCTGCTGCTGCTGCCGCCGCCGTCGCTGCCGCCGCCACCACCGCTGCCACCGCTGCTGCCGCCGCAGCTGTTGCTGCTGCCGCCGCTGCCGCACCAGCAGCTACAGCAGCAGCTACAGCAGCAGCAGCAGCTACAGCAGTTGCTGCTGCTGCTGCTGCTGCTGCTGCTGCTGCTGCTGCTGCCGCCGCCGTCGCTGCCGCCGCCACCACCGCTGCCACCGCTGCCGCCGCCGCTGCCGCACCAGCAGCTACAGCAGCAGCTACAGCAGCAGCAGCAGCTACAGCAGTTGCTGCTGCTGCTGCTGCTGCTGCTGCTGCTGCTGCTGCTGCTGCTGCTGCTGCTGCTGCTGCTGCTGCCGCCGCCACCACCGCTGCCACCGCTGCCGCCGCCGCTGCCGCACTAGCAGCTACAGCAGCTGCTGCAGCACCAGCAGCAGCAGCTACAGCAGTTGCTGCCGCTGCCGCTGCCGCCGCCGCCGCTGCCGCACCAGCAGCTACAGCAGCAGCTACAGCAGCAGCAGCAGCTACAGCAGTTGCTGCTGCTGCTGCTGCTGCTGCCGCCGCCACCACCGCTGCCACCGCTGCCGCACCAGCAGCTACAGCAGCTGCTGCAGCACCAGCAGCAGCAGCTACAGCAGTTGCTGCCGCTGCCGCTGCCGCCGCCGCTGCCGCACCAGCAGCTACAGCAGCTGCTACAGCAGCAGCAGCAGCTACAGCAGTTGCTGCTGCTGCTGCTGCTGCTGCTGCCGCCGCCGTCGCTGCCGCCGCCACCACCGCTGCCACCGCTGCCGCCGCCGCTGCCGCACCAGCAGCTACAGCAGCTGCTACAGCAGCAGCAGCAGCTACAGCAGTTGCTGCTGCTGCTGCTGCTGCTGCTGCTGCCGCCGCCGTCGCTGCCGCCGCCACCACCGCTGCCACCGCTGCCGCCGCCGCTGCCGCACCAGCAGCTACAGCAGCTGCTGCAGCACCAGCAGCAGCAGCTACAGCAGCTGCTACAGCAGCAGCAGCAGCTACAGCAGTTGCTGCCGCTGCTGCTGCTGCCGCTGCCGCCGCTGCCACCGCTGCCGCCGCCGCTCTTGCTGCTGCTGCTGCTGCTGCCGCTGCCACCGCTGCCACCGCCGCTGCTGCTGCCGGTGCCGCCGCCGCTGCTGCTGCTGCTGCTGCCGCCGCTGCCGCACCAGCAGCTACAGCAGCTGCTGCAGCACCAGCAGCAGCAGCTACAGCAGTTGCTGCCGCTGCCGCTGCCGCCGCCGCCGCTGCCACACCAGCAGCTACAGCAGCTGCTACAGCAGCAGCAGCAGCTACAGCAGTTGCTGCTGCTGCTGCTGCTGCTGCTGCCGCTGCTGCCGCTGCCACCGCCACCGCTGCCACCGCTGCCGCCGCCGCTGCTGCTGCAGCTGCTGCCGCCGCTGCCGCACCAGCAGCTACAGCAGCTGCTGCAGCACCAGCAGCAGCAGCTACAGCAGTTGCTGCCGCTGCCGCTGCCGCCGCCGCCGCCGCTGCCGCACCAGCAGCTACAGCAGCTGCTACAGCAGCAGCAGCAGCTACAGCAGTTGCTGCTGCTGCTGCTGCTGCTGCTGCTGCTGCTGCCGCCGCCATCGCTGCCGCCGCCACCACCGCTGCCACCGCTGCCGCCGCCGCTGCTGCCGCCGCAGCTGTTGTTGCTGCCGCCGCTGCCGCACCAGCAGCTACAGCAGCTGCTGCAGCACCAGCAGCAGCAGCTACAGCAGTTGCTGCCGCTGCCGCTGCCGCCGCCGCCGCCGCTGCCGCACCAGCAGCTACAGCAGCTGCTACAGCAGCAGCAGCAGCTACAGCAGTTGCTGCTGCTGCTGCTGCTGCTGCTGCTGCTGCTGCTGCTGCTGCTGCTGCTGCCGCCGCCGTCGCTGCCGCCGCCACCACCGCTGCCACCGCTGCCGCCGCCGCTGCTGCCGCCGCAGCTGTTGTTGCTGCTGCCGCTGCCGCACCAGTAGCTACAGCAGCTGCTACAGCAGCAGCAACAGCTGCAGCAGTTGCTGCCGCTGCTGCCGCTGCCGCCGCTGCCACCGGTGCTGCTGCCGTCGCCGCCACTGCCACCGGCGCCACCACTGCCACCGCCGCTGCTGCTGCTGCTGCCGCCGCTGCGGCACCAGCACCTACAGCAGCTACTGCTGCTGCTGCCGCAACTGCCGCTGTCGCACCAGCAGCTACAGCAGCAGCAGCAGCAGCTACAGCAGTTGCTGCCGCTGCCGCTGCCACTGCTGCTGCTGCCGCCGCCGCTGTCGCTGCTGCTGCTGCTGCTGCTGCTTCTGCTGCTGCTGCTGCTGCCGCCGCCGCCACCGCCGCCGCCGCCGCTGCTGCTGCTGCTGCTGCAGAAAAATTGTTCACGAACCACCGGAGATGAGGGTCAAACTAAGTAAAGCTCATTGTTTTGTGTCGCACTGCACTTCGTGTTCTTTGTTTTCTGTCTTGTTGAAGCGTAACTATTTTTTGTGGCTCTTGCACGGCTGTACCTCGCAGCCCAATACATTCCTGATAGCGAGACGTGCGGCTGTGCGTGAACTTAGTCGCAATCGTGTGTTTCGCGCTTCTATTGTGTATATGGTAGTATTACATCATACGTAACACACGGGTGCGTCCTTTTTGCCGCCGACCTGGGGCATTTCGCAAGACGGTGGAGTGTTATGTAAAGTCTCAACGCGCTAAGTTTCACAAGGAAAGGTAGAAAAAGCTGGCGGGCACTCACTTTCATAAGGAAAATATTCAAGGTTACGCACATGCCAAGCGTCCCTCAGCGCTAGCTTGCACGAGTGAAGGACCATGGAGGTTCTTCTGCTTAAGTTAAAAATTATATTGTGGGGTTTTTACATGACAAAACTACGATATGATTATGATGCATTCCCTAGTGGGGAACTCCGCATCAATTTTCAACATCTGGGGTTCTATAACGTGTAGCCTATGCATGGCACATTGGCGTTTTTGCATTTCGCGCCGGGATTTGATCGCGCACCCTCGGGCTTAGCAGCGCAACGCCAAAGCCCCAACGCCGCCACGGCCAGTTTCTGCTGTCTTGTTATGCTTGCGTCTGTGCGCCAATGAATAGAGCCGTGAACTCTTGATCTGGGTGACCCTTGTTTAAATCAGAGCATCGCGCAAGCAATTCATTTATAATAACCCTGTAGTGCGCAAACACAGTTCCACATCTAAGAAATTTAGAACAAACTGTTGACATTTATTCCTGGCAATGGAGAGCAGGATATGTAGAAAACATTGGCTGAAGGCTTAGCTTGGTTAAGCCTGGAAGATTAAGGAAGCAGTACCCTTGGCTGCGCCTTCGTTCGGCTGATGGTGTGGACATGGTTGCCCTTTGTTAAACTGATCGCTATACATCATCCGACATAGCGCAAGGCAGCGCGCCGACCACTGCGAGGAGCCGAGCTGTAGGCCCATTTATGCTCCTAGCGTGACGTCAAACCAGCGAGTGCTCTCTCTCGGTAGCGCCGCAGCAGCGGCGCTCAAGGCTTCGCCTCCACCATCGATGCCGCGAGCTGGGGCCCCATCTCTAGATCTGGCGTGACGTCACTACAGCGAGCGCCCTCTCTTGGTAGCGCCGCAGCAGCGGCGCGCAGGCCACGGCCGGTCTCGAGCGGTGCGCGCGCTCCCCTAGAGACCGGCCGTGGCAAGGCTTCGCCTGCACCATCGATGCCGCGAGCTGGGGCCCCGTCTCTCGGTCTGGCGTGACGTCCCACAGTCACATGATGCGCAGCTGTGTATGGGCGCCACTACCAGCGATGGGCCGAAAGTGCGAGCAGTATTGCTTTCGCAATAAAAATGACGCATTTTCGCACGAAAGGCGAAACATCCGTTGTGATAGGAAATTAGTAGACCGCTATATGAAGTGTGAATAGTAGTTTTATCAGCCGTATAAACTTGGAAGCATTCGCATACTAACTTAATTAACAAGCATTGGTGTCAGCTCGCCCAAACAAACATGAACGCATCATACTCGATGAGCACCGACACTCGCCGTTAAAACGCTGGTGTGAGCAAGCGCCGCAGCAGCAGCGATCGAAGAGGAGAGATGGTCTATATTGCTTCAGCGCAAGAGCAGCAAGAACACGGCACGCACTAAACTATGTGCCGTCTGGAGATGCAATTCAAGGCAGGGCGCGCGTGCGAATGCGCACGGTCGTGCAATCTACGCCCTTGCTGGGGGAGTTGAGACCGCCCTCTTCCCTCGCGTGCTGCCTCTCCACTTTCCTCCATATACGGCGCGCGACATTCAGCCGCGAACCTCAGTTCCCCTTGCGCCCGGTCGCGAAATACGCAGTTGCTGCCGGAGGAGAACGCCGCCCCTCCCTTCTATCCCCTGTTGCATCTGGGTCACAAGCCCCAAGGGTAGCGTTGGCCTGGCGGCCTGGGGCACAACTGGAAGCATCCGAAGGTCCTGGCAAAGCATGAGTCGACTGCTAACAGAACAACTTGTATATTCTAGCATCGCAAAAGAGCGGCGGTCAGGTCAACCGAAGTGGAGAGGCGGGAGAGCACGTTACTCGATGGAAGAAATCGGAGCCTCTCTCTTGGCGTCCGGGGGCAGCTGCTTTTATACTCTCGGAGTTGAGGGCAAGAAGGAGCGGCTCTGGATGTGGCGCACGTGACGGCGCCGCTCGGGCACGTTGAGACTAGAAGGTGATGCAACCGCCGGGCCGGCGCCGGTCACACCTCCTCGCTTCACAGTTGGGGAGCTCCTCTCCCCGGCTGCCGCGCTTTGACAAGCGTGGGCACCAACATGTACACACGCACACACGCACACACGAAGACACGTGGCATTGAAACATGCCTGGATGTGCGTGGCAGGAGGCATTGCGGCAGCGCTGAACGGGCCAAAATGTCCGCCTCTTTGAAGGAAGCCCCGGCGTCCGTTGCATCCGCGCCGGCTATTCCGCGCGTCGTAGGCGAAACGTAACAGACAGCCCCGCCGGGAGAAGGAGATCCCGATGGTCAGGGGACTGCATCCGCTGTGCAGAGAGATGTCGCTCGATGAAGCTCATAACCGAAGTCGGCCGTCCTTCGGCGTTTCTTGAGTGCAGCGCACCGGGAAGGCCTCGTTCTCACGTTCAGGTTCACACAGGACACTGCAAAGTGACTTCGGGAGAGTTGGCATTTTTTGTTCTCGTTCCCAGCAAGCGTTAGAACTACGCCGAAACTCAACCACTCAGTCAGCAAGCACGCCCTTATGAAAATGAACCATGAGTTTCTGTAGAGGACGTGATGTGTTCCTAAGGTGACATCAGACATGCATAAGAAATGCATCGTCTAATGTTTTTTGGCGTCACAAGTACATCAGAGACTCAAATGACAATGCACCTTAAGATTTCTGATGAGAGGAGTATACAGCTTTTTTGTGTTATTGCTAATGTCAAAGTACATCACGTATGAATGTGTACGATGCCAAGTCGTGAAAAATTCTTTGTAATGCGATAGCATTCAATGGCTCATGAGCCGGAAAATCCGGCATTGTCGGCCTGAGCACTCGATGTACGAAGAGGTTACAAACTCTCAACCTTTCATGGGAGTTAAACCCACTACCTTTGGCGGTAATTAAGGCTACGAACCCACGACCTTTGGTGTTAAGATACCGTTAATTAAGACAGTTATTGAAGATATAGTTAATTAATGCACTCGAACGCACGTACCACCCTTAGTGGAAGTCGAAGCATGTTAATTAATATGTTAATTAATGTGCACCTGATTATTATGTCGTTAATTAAGACACTCGTACCCACGACCTCTGGTGTTAATGAAGGCGCTGTTAATTAAGGCGTAGTTAAGATACAGTTATTTGAGGCACTCGAACCCACGACCTTTGTTAATGATGACGATGCTAATTAAGGCGCAGTTAATTACGACCTAGGAATTAAGTCACTCGAACTCATTACCTTGTGTGGGAATCGAACCCACGAACATTGTTGTTAATGAAGGCGATATTAATTGAGGTAATGTTAATTAATATATAGTCAATTCAGACACTCGAACCCACGATCTTCGGTGTTAATGAAGGCGGTGTTAATTGAGCACAGTTAAGATACAGTTATTTGAGGCACTCGAACCCACGACTTTTGTTAATGATGATGGTGCTAATTAATGCACTGTTAATTAAGATCTAACAGTCAAGTCACTCGCACCCAGTACCTTGGGTGGGAATCGAACCCACGACCTTTGTTGTTAATGAAGGCGATGTTAATTAAGATACTGTTAACTAATATAGTCACTTAAGGCACTCGATCCCACGGTCTTAGTTGGTAAAGTTTATGTTAATTAAGGCATATTTAATTAATATATAGTTAATGAAAACACTCGAACCCATGATCTTGTGTAGGAGTTGTGCCCACGAACGTTGTCGTTAATGAAGGCGATGCTAATTAATGTACAGCTAATTAAGATATAGTTGAAAGCACTCGGACCCATGACTCTTGGTGGGAGTCGAACTCATGACCATTGGTGTTAATGAAGACGATGTTAAGTAAGGTACCGTTAATTAGGATACAGTTAATTAAGACACTCGGACCCTTGGCCTTTGCTGGGAGTGGTTTTGATTCATCGTTGGGGGCAGTCTAAGAGACAAAAATGAAGAAAACGATATAACACAGCGTGAGCGCCGAGTACTCTGGAAACGCTTCCGATATACCAGGGCTAGGCACAAAACGACGACGTCATTTTCTTTCCTTTTTAAAGAGCACTGTAAGATTGTGTTACCCCGTTATCACATTTGGTAAACAGTGCCAAACTATAGCGTATGCCTTGTTCTGGGCAGTTTGATTACTCGGATGTGTTACTAGTCTTTAAGTGGCAAACCGACAATTCTGCAGATTGACATGATCATGACATGGAAAACTGCGCGTAAAAAATTATGGGGTTTTACGTGCCAAAACCACTTTCTGATTATGAGGCACGCCGTAGTGGAGGACTCCGGAAATTTCGACCACCTGGGGTTCTTCACGTGCACCTAAATCTAAGTACACGGGTGTTTTCGCATTTCGCCCCCATTGAAATGCGGCCGCCGAAGCCGGGATTCGATCCCGCGACCTCGTGCTCAGCAGCCCAACACCACCATTAGCCCCGAGAACGAACACGAGCGGCGCTGCGAGCGCCGCTCGCGTGACGTCAGGGCACGGACTCGCGCCTGTCGTCTGCTACAGTTCGGGCGTTGTCCGGGCGCTTTCTGCGGTGTTTTCGTTTGTTCGCCCTCGTTATCTCTGCTTGTACACTTATGGTGGTCGTCTCAAATATATTTTTATGACGTCTTCCTTTGCGAACATTTATTCAAAGAGCTAATTTCTTAGACAACAATGCAGCTCTCGAAGGCAACGCTACAGTGCCAGCCGAAGCGACGCAGACCAGCCCATTGCGGGTTTTTCATACGCGGATAGACAATCGCAAAAGCATAGCCTATAGGAATCCAGTTATGATACCATACCTGCCGCGGTGCAACAAGTATGTCACAAAGCTGGCTATATATGACTTCTACAGCAGTTACGTTGATTTTATTCCGCTAAAATAGGTTTGCTCACGACGAGTAGTTCATGGTATAATATCGAATTTTTGCATTTCCTCACAGAAACGCTCGGCAGTAGCACGGGGACTTAACTAATACTGGAGCTTAGGTTCTACACGCATCACTTGCTTCTTTAACTGCTTGTCAACATTAGGCGGTTCTTCACGTGTTTATTTTTTTTAAGCGGCGAAAATTTGAAGTAAAGTTAATGAAGGCTTACAGCTGTTTAAAGAGTACAAATAGGAATGTACCAATATATATTCCCTTTTCCGTGCTACACGTTCAACTCACCTCTTTAGAGCGCGTTTGTTAATGATTAATAATGTATGTTATGTTCCTCTTTTTTTGTCTATGTTACCAAGTGTATATCATTTATTTATTTCAATGCCGCTGTGTATTTTGCATTGTTATTGTGGGAATATTTAACTGTTCTTTCATATATTGTATAACTGCAATGTTTTATGGCCACTAAATAAATGTAATTTATATGGCGCTTGATGTGTTACCCCATGCAGCCATATTGTACCTAAGGGGGTGAGGTTACCTCAAGCCGCGTCTGTGCGGCTTTTTTCCCTCATCCACCTCCATTTACCACTCCTCTGTACATGTGTGTGTGTAAATGGAAATTAATAAATCAAATCAAATCAAACTCACTTGAGAAATTTACTGGTGTTTGTTGCTTGAGGAATATACATGACGAATATGTTTGGCGAACTGACACAGGCTCCTCGGCCCAATTTTTTTTTAGTGAAGTATGCCTGCTGGACCGCATAGCTGCAGCCAGAAAGAAGTCGACGCGCCAATGACTAGTAGTATGGGACATAATGAAGATATCGAAATTCCCCCGGTGGAGGGTCAGAAATCAAGTGAAAGTATATGCAAGGCTTGTGGTGCTTTCTTTATGAATGTTTGCGATTGGATTGGAGCAAACTTAATTTAGCCTGCAAGGTTCTCTTTTGTGTACCGACGAAGCGAATAGTTATCCGTTTGTATAATTAAATAACGCTGGATCGAGACATGGTGAGACAGAAGGTGCTTGAATTTTTCTTTTGTAGGCAATCTAAGCTGCGGTGTAGTAGCTCGAGAATACTTTAGCCATTCCAGTTGGCGCTGTAAAAAAATGCTTTATGGTTTTAATTCGAAGTTGTAGTGAACTGATGGGTTTCGCGAACATAGCGTGCCTCGCCATACGTACAGTCGATTGCTACCGTTACGTGATCAGGGGTGTGCCATATTGTCGATAAAGGCTACTGAGGGCCACTATGAAACATTTCATCACTTTCAATTGAGTGGCTCTCGATCTTAACAACGAAACTTTTCTCTCAGGTGATTGCTACTATGGTGTGTTAGAGGTGTGTGTTGGAGGCCTGTTTCAGAGGGGTATGAAAGTAGCAGCAAACTTTTTCATAAGAAATGCGCGCCTAACTATTTTTTACGCATCAATGAATGGCCATATTTGAATAGAACAACACACCAGAGTAATAGGAATCATGATGACAGCTTCGCTGGGCAGTGTCTTTCTAAAATCAGATAACATGTTGACGCCAATTACCAAATTTTTCTTCCACGTAAAATGCAATGCCTCTCATAGCTAAATACTAAAGGAATGTTAAATGTTTAGCGAAGCATCATACACAACTTCGCGCGTTGAATTTGCAGATATTCTTTTTTTTAGTCAAAATTTACCGATAGACACGGCGCATATATGCATTGCAAAACCTAGTAGACCCCTTAAACGCTACTTAGCTTGCGATATCCAAGCCGCAAAGTTTCTCGACTCACACGCTTTTGAAGAAGAAACTGTGGTTAAGGTATGGCAGCTGAAAGAAGCCGACGTATTCTTCAATACGTACGGCTCGAGCCACCCATAACCCAAGCATACACGAAGGGAACGAGCGCGCGCGGCAGCCGAGCGAGCCGGAGCGAGCGGCGTCCTGGCCGTGACGTCACTCGCGAGAGGGCGCCACTCCTAATTCTCGGGGCTAATAGCCACTGAGCAACCACGACGGGGAAAAAAAGAAAAGAAAAAGAAACTGCGCGTAAGCGGCAGCGTCTATTTGCTGGAACGCACTGTAGTACTTGGTTGCACGCACATCGTACGCCAGCGCACACTTCTGGCATATACCACATAGGACAAATGCACGCTGCCGAGACATGTGGGTTTTTCGAGGAATCTTCGTGGGTAGCACGATCAACACGGAAGGCACGAGCGACAGGAGTGCAACCCGCGCACGTTAAACACGCCAACACGAAAGCAAGATACGGACGACAGGGGTGTAAGCTGCGCCACACGAGCAGATTTGATGATTTCCGACTGACACTGTTGCAACGGGCACTAAAACATCGCACACTGCACATGTGTCGCTCGGAGATCGCGTCAACGATGTCTGAGGCTATATAGTTGATGTGAACGACAGCAGGAAGTTATTTAAATTGAAGTAACGGCGCAGGTAGCACGGGGAGCAGCGAAATGCGTAATTCACGGTTTTTATGAGAGGTAACTGAAGTGAAAATCGTTCGAATAGCGTCACCGCAACGGCTTTCTATAGGGTTAACATTTCCAGATCTCGAAGGCCATGCTTTTGCTGGCTGCAGATAGCCGAAGCGATTCAAATTGAAAATGCGTTATAGAATTTCTTTCTATGCCAAACTATAGCTTACAATGTAGACTTATCTTTGGTTCCCTTTGTCTTGCAACAGCTATGCGCAATTAGGCAGCCGCACAAATCCTCAGATGACGCTAGCCGAGACATTGGCTGGCCCCAACCGACCTGTTCGTGGCGCCACCTACCGTCCCGTTTCCTATCCAATCCAATCCAATCAGCCTGTCGCTCTGTTTTCGAGTCGGTCGGGTGTGCGAGCTGCAACGATGTGCTTGTTAGATCGTGTGTTTTTGTGTTTGCTGTAACCAAATGTGACTTAGTTCGCGTGCGCATAAGCGCCACAAACAACTTGTGTCTCGCTGCAAACTCGCCGTGTGCGTGGCGCGCCAGCGAAATGTGGACCAACGATGTTCATGCCGTGGAGTGCGTTCCCTTTGTCTTGGTTGTCGTGAAAAGTTGGGTGGACGTCGCGAAGAAATAATGCGTGTTGTTAGCGTGCCACTGCTCGTCCACTATGCACCGGTATGTCTGCTGGGAGTAGCATCGAAGCACTGGCAACTTGGAGGGCGCTTTTCGACCGCGTCGGGCCGTTCAAAAGGTGAGTAACCGTGCTTGCTAACTACACACGTGTTGTGCGTGCTTCTCGTGTGGGCATAGGGTGCCTTGCGAACGTAGGAAAGAGAACTCCCACGACAACAGTGAAACCTATGCCGATGCTTGCTGGGTGTCAGAGTTTAGTTGCGCGAATTAATTGCCATAATGCAGAATTGAAAATCTTGATAAGCGTTTTCTTCTGATGAGAAAGATTACGTTCAGAAATAATCGTGTTCATCATGCGCGCTTGTGCGTGTTTTCTGCTGAAGTCGCATGATAACGACTCATCTACCTCTTGACTGATTCTTACTGCTATGACGTTTCCACGCTTATAAATGATTCGACGTTGTAGATGATCTCTGCTTACAAGGTTTTCGATTTACGAGCAGTATTGGGGAAAAAAAATGTAAGCAATCACAGCGTGCTACTAGTACAGGTTTGTTTTGAAGGGGTGTTGCCATAACTTCGACTTAAGTAAACATTACAAGGGATAGTTACCTAAAGTTATGAAAGAAACTCTAGAATCGTTATGTAAACAAACATTCATGTAATGCGCTGCTGCTCCTGCGTGTGAAATTTTGCCTTGTTGAAGGGGTCCCTGTTATCGTGACATTCATCAGTAACTTTGACTTTGTGCTCTGTTGCCACCCTGCACCAGTGCATGCATTGTTTTCATGACTGTTTTTACATGCTCCTTGCATGTGTTCACTATGTGATAGTCTTACTGTGCCACAGCTATAAGTTAACACAGAATTCTCTGTGTAGTGGTGAAGCCGTGACCCACAACAGTGTCCACATAACCCGTGGCCATGGCTGCAGCAACACGGCGTGTAATCTGGATGGATATGTCAGGTATGCTTTAAGTGTACGTGTTCACAAAAGTAGGATCTCGGTATCATTAGTGGATAAGTGTATCGACATATTACTTAATGCATCTTGCTAAATAGGCTAAATATTTCTGCAACATCATTCCACTTGCTGCTTATTTGTGTTTGTAGATATTATGCACACATTATCTTGTTCTGTTAAAACTACACGTCGCATGTCCTGACGTTTAGTATTTTTCTCGCATCAATTGCTTGGCTGCAAGTCCATTTTATTTTTGCCTATTACACAGTATGTTTCTTTTTATCTTGGTTTTATTTGTTTGGAACTGTTTCTTATGCTGTAGCCCATATTTCCCTGTTTTCCTTTCTGCTTATGATACACACATGTGCTGTTTTTGTCCATGTAAGAATTCGAAGTGTAGTGTGCCATATATGTCACAGGTCTAAGCACGCAGTGTGCCTACCATTGTTTAACATTGATATTTACAATCATGTCTGTCTTGTTCTCAGAATAACTGTCACTGGCAAATACACATTTGATGAACTAGAATTTCTTGGAATAAAATAGGAAGGCCAGTATTCATTGTGCTGCAGTTACTTAAGTAGTGAGGTGTTTTCTGGTAAGCTTTCTATTTTTTCTCTCACTTTCTTCGTATTCTTTTCTTTGCAAGCTGCCCTTATTCATGCTGGTAGGCATTGTAGCAGTTGTGAGTGTGTTTACTGCAGCAATGTCACAGCTAGTTTGCACACACTACAGGATGCCAACAGATACCCATCACTGTTTTTGTGCATTTCTGAGAACCAGCTGTGTCCACTCGGCGAAACTTGTAGTGTCCATTTGAATTTACCAATCAGTTCATGTAACATTTCAGGACAAAATTTACGCAGTGAGAGAAGGGAGACTATGCAACATGACCTTGGCTAACAACTGACTGTTTAAGTTGTTGGAAGGACTAACAAAAATAGCACTGGATGTGCACTTGTGTTGTGCACCATTTAATTTGAGAGGGATGGCAGAAGTTATAATTCAAAGGCATAAAATCATGGTAAACGGTGTCTGCATAAAAAGAAGTAAATAGGCACAGACTAATTTCTATCCCTTGTAATCTACAAAGGATGCCTTTCTTCATGCATTGATAATGGGGGCTGGCTCACACTTATTGTTATTTATGTGGTGCGCCTGACGGATTTCTCTTGCCAATTTTCAGCCATGGGTGAAAACAGATAAACAATCCTAATCTGGCCTGAAGCCCCATTGCAGATATGTGTGGCCAAGTCGGACGAGCATACTGGTCTTTTGAATGAAATATGGTGATCTCACAGGTACATATTTAGGCACCAGCCAGTCTGCGCTATGTACATTTGACCACATGTGAAAGGAATACAGCACAGTGCCTCTGACACGCACTGGACAAATTTGGTGCTACCTTTAACCAAGCAAGCCTCGCTTGCCTCCTTGCGTTTCTCGATTAAATTTTCAATTCAATCAGTTCATGTAACTTTTGAGGACAAAATTTGCGCAGCGAGGGAAGGGAGACCATACAACATGACTGTTGTGCATATGCTGCCTAATTTATTTTTGCTGAAAATATACGTGCATTGCAGTCCACAAGTGAATTGACAAAGGCACCCAGGCATTGGAGGCTTGCTTAGTTAAAAATACCCAAAATTTGTCTCGTATCTTTCAGGGTTAATGTAGGCTACTCTTTTGATCACGTGCATATTTGGTCCAATGTACATCGGGCACGCTGACTAGCCAGTGCCTCAGCATGCGCCTAGGAGAGCACCATAATTCACTCAAAGGACCAGTGTGCTCGTCTTATTTGACCATGCATTGACACGACAAGCTGTGCACTGGATTTAGCTTGTTTATCTGTTTCGTTCGCCTATGGCAACCAACTGATACAACAAAATCAGTGAAGAATACCACAGCCAAAAATGGGACGTGTGTCAGTCGACGCTCATTATGATTGCATGACAAAGAGGAATACTCTCTAATGACGTGGCATAGCAACCACCATGCTTATTTATTAAATTATTTTTATGCAAGCTTGTTTGTCATGCTTCTACGCATTTGTTTTTCAACTTGTGCCCTCCCTCTGAAAGCAGTGCTCGGGTGTAAATGATAAAAAACCCCAGACATGGTGTGGTGTATTTCTTGAATGGGATATATGCCATCATTCAGGAGGCCAACACATGCATGACATAGTAGGCTTGGAATGTATGAGAACTGTGCCCGTAGCTGATGCAAATATTCTATAACGACTGGCACTTGGATGTCTCTGGGATGCATTGGGTTGCCCATACACAAACACTCCTACGCTCATTTCCATGCCAAGTAATTAGTGAGAATTTCTCATTCACGCTAGCAATCCACAGACACTGCTGTCCTTTGTCAAGTGGAAACCAATATAGCTGAAGTAGTTCACGACATGTACACACGCCACAGCTGATCCATGTTGCACATTTGTACAGCCAAGAGCAATTTCTGCTTACTGTAGTTACTGCTGCACCCAAAGGCCACACAGTGGTTCCTCAACTTTGTGTGAACCGACACCACATAAATTTTTCGCAGAACTAGCTATAACGTCTCCAGACCGTTCTGCAGCAAGTGATACAGCGTGTATTTCTGTGGTTGATTGCCAAGTTTTGTTAATTATCTGTCCTTTCTACCATGCAGGGTACACATGCACTTACTTCAAGATGACGACACTCCACCTCAAGAACAGCCTCTCCTCAGTGATAAGTAGCGAGATTAAATGAAAGGGAGATATCACATCCGTAACCAGGCTGATACTGTGTTTTCCTTTCATTTAACCTCCTTCTGCATTTAAGGAAGCATTGATATGCCCAATAAATGTTTTTGTTAAATTTCTTTCGTTGAGTAATGTCTAACATGCAGCATATGTAGGGCCCATGTACATGTAAGAAGTGCTGCATCTTCACTGGACATACATGCATACAGGCTGCATATATATAGCACCAAAGATAGTCACGCACAGGTAACATATTTAAATAAGGTCTGACTGCCATTGGGACACATGAGAAAATGTTACCACACGTGGTGGCCAATTTTGTTATAGGAGTAATACGAGCACCGGCAGTCTAATGTATAAGCTCATTAGAGATTCGCTAGGAAGACGTGAGAAAGTCACAAGAAAACTGCTTTGGAGCGCACATTAGGAAGACATTTCATGCTCACAAGAAAAGCACTCGTCAAGAGTTCTACAGAAAGACGGTGGCCAATATGTTATAGAATGACATTAGGAATACATCAGAAAATTCCAAAGAAACTCATCAGAAAGTCTAATGGCTGTGATGTCAAAACTCGTCAGACTTTCATGTGAAACTCATCTCATATTTTCATAAGGGCGACACAACCCTCACTAAGCCCTGCCAGGCTCCTTCCCCTTTTATTCCACTGCCTGGTTCCTTACAGTCTAGCAGCACTCAGAACGCGTCCGCAAATTGGAAAATTGCACTAGAAAGCACGTCATCACTTTGAAACACTAAACAAAAGCAACATGTTAAAAATCCTGCCTCAGGAAGAAAACATCAGTAACAAACAACTTTGAGGCTGATTCCTAGGTTAGGGGCCTCGACTTAAGCCATCGGCATTACCGTTGAGACTCCCCTTTTTGTAACGCACCTCAAAGGAATATTGTTGCAAAGCGAGGCTCCAGCGCAGGAGGCGGCCATTTGTGGAAGAGATGTTCTGCAGCCATTGGAAAGGGCAGTGATCCGTTTCGAAGCATGCGAAGCGCAGACCGCAGTGAGCGACCGTACACCAGCTCAGCTGGCGAAATCCCCGTAGCCGCATGCGGCGTGGTCCTTAATGCAAACATCACCCCAGGCAGACACAGCTCCCAGTCAGTTTGTTGTTCAAAACACAATGCTCTCAACACGCGCTTCATGACGCAGTGGAGCTTCTCAACGGAACTCGACTGTGGGTGGTACACTGAGCTGTGTAACAGCTTTACCCCGCACCTTTCGAGAAAGGCTGTCGTCAAAGCGCTAGTAAACACTGTGCCCTGATCTGACTGGATTTCCGCCGGAAAACCAACTCGCGCAAATATGGACAGTAGTGCATTGACTATCTCAACTGAGCTGAGTTCTTTAAGCGGCACTGCTTCAGGGAACTTTGTCGCTGGGCAGATCACAGTCAAAATGAGTCTGTACCCCGTGGTTGTCACCAGCAGAGGTCCCACTGTATCAATAACGTGCCGTCTAAAAGGCTCCGTAATGATAGGTACCATCTTCAATGGCGCCCTCGATTTGTCCCCTGGTTCGCCCACCCGCTGACAGGTGTCACATATCCTCACAAATTGGTCTGCGTCACGAAAACACCCTGGCCAATAGTACTCTTGCAAGAGACGGTCCTTAGTCTTCTTAACTCCTAGGTGTCCGGACAACGAACCTCCATGCGACAAGCGCAACAGATCCTGACGGTAGCACTGAGGCACGATCAGCTGATCGAACACCACTCCCTTGCTAGATACTTCCGGTACAGGACCCCACCTCTTTCCACAAAACGAGCATTTTTTTGGCGATACCTTCCTTGACATTGCAGCGCATGTTTTCTAGGCTGCCATCCTTTTTTTGCTCGGCTATCAAAGCCAACCGGCTGACTTTTAGCACCAATTGAGTCCATCTGACGTTGGTGCGATGAGCAAATCTGCAGATAGCTCTTCTAACTTTCCCGTGTCGGGCATTTCCTCTCCAGTATCTGGTGCCTTCAACGCTACAGGCTCAATTTTCTTCAGTTCGGACGTGCTCTGAATATCAGCTTGTTGCGCCTCCGACCCTTTCTCATTGTTCGACAACGTCGGCGCCGCAACTACCGCCTTTGCAGCGAGCTCCCGAACTCTCGATCTGGTTAAGGCCTGAACGCTAGCCTCACCAAATAAAAGCCCCTTCTCGCGCAGGAGGTGATCAGACCTGTTCGAAAATAGGTACGGGTATTGGGGGGCAGCATAGATGACACTGCGGCCTCCGTCTTAAGTGCTCCGAAAGGTCCTTCAATAAGCACTTTTGCTACGGGCAGACACACGCTATGAGCTTCCACGGCTTGCTTGATCCATGCGCACTCGCCCGTGAACATATCGGGTTTTACGTAAGAGGGGTGAACTACATCCATTGTAGCTGCGGAATCGCGAAGCACTCGGCGCTCTTTCCCGTTCACGAGGAGGTCTCGCATGTAAGGCTCGAGAAGCTTCATGTTCTCGTCAGTGCTACATAATGACAAAAACACGACTTTTGTTTTTGTTTCTGGACACTGCGCCGAAAAGCGACCCGGCTTCTGGCACGTATAACACACGCGCGCTTGCCTCGTCTCGAACCGCTTTCTGCGTTCGGCTTCGGCTGCCGCCGTCTCCTTACATTCGGTCTGACTGCTTTCACTCGCATCCGCACTACGTGTGTCGCCCCTTGTTCTCATGGGTGTGAACTTCGGCCTCTCAAACTTGGAGCTAAATTCACCCTTTGACCGTCCTTAGCTGCGCGAGCCCGACGCGTCACAAACTCTTCGGCTAGCTCAGCGGCTTTAGCCACCGTACTAACGTCTGTCCTATCCAAGACCCAGTACCGCACGTTCTCAGGTAACCGACTATAAAACTGTTCCAGCCCGAAACACTGCGGAACTTTCTCGTGGTCACCAAACACTTTCTCTTCTTTGAGCCACTACTGCATGTTTGACATAAGCCTGTAGGCAAACTCTGTATATGACTCACTTCTGCCTTTCTCATTTTCCCGAGACTTCCGACGGAACGCCTCCGCTGACAGCCTGTACTTTTTAGCAGACTCGATTTCACTTGGTCGAAATCCTCAGCCTCCTCTCTTTTCAAGCGAGCGACTACGTCGGCCGCCTCGCCGGGTCACAAAGTGAGCAAGCGCTGTGGCCACGTTTCCCGAGAGAACCCCTGCTTCTCGCACGTTCGCTCAAAGTTAACCAGGAACAAACCAATGTCCTCTCCAAGCTTAAATGGCCGCATCAGGTCAGTCATTTTGAACAATACTCGTTCTCCTGCACCGTGTGCCTGACTTCCATTACGAGGGCGTTCCATCTCTACCTCGAGACGCTTCATTTTCAAGGCGTGTTGACGGTCGCGCTCTTTTTCTTGTTGCTCTCACTCTTTCTGTTCTTTACATTCGCGCTTAACTTTCTCTTTTTGCTCTTTAAGTTCGCACTCCTGTTTCTCTTTTTGCTCTTTAAGTTTGCGCTCCTGTCTTTTTGCCCTCTCCTCAATGGTCTCAAGGCATTCCGACAGCTTGTCATCCTCAGCTTCTAGCTCAAGAATAGCCCTTAGCAGTTCTGGTTTTGTGAGTTTGTCTGAGACATCCAGACCCAACTCTCTTGCAAGCTCCAGCAATTTCGGTTTGCGGAACTACTTCCAATCCATGGCTGCTCTGAATGCTGCTTTCTCTACTGCCTACTATTGTCTTGCCGCAAACTAACCCGGCAGCAACGACAACCACAATTACCAGCTCTGTTTCTGACACTAACAAAAGCCTGGCAAAACTCAGAAGAAGAAAGTCCCGCACTCACCAAACCTCGCAGCCACGAATTCAGCGCAGTCGTTCCGCTGCGGGCAACCAGTCATCACACAGGGCTCGTTGCACTGCTCCCGGATGGTCGTTGTGCTGCCCAGCATACAGTCAACCGCATATCTTCGCTGCTGGCCTCCGTTGTTGGCACTCGTTGGCACCAGTTGTTGCATTCGGGGTCGCAAGCCCCAAGGGTAGCGTTGGCCTGGCGGCCTGGGGCACAACTGGAAGCATGCGAAAGTCCTGGCAAAGCATGAGTCGACTGCTAACAGAACACCTTGTTTATTCTAGCATCGCAAAAGAGCGGCTGGTCAGGTCGACCGAAGTGGAGAGACGGTAGAGCACGCTACTCGACGGAAGAAATTGGAGCCTCTCTCTTGGCGTCCGGGGGCAGCTGCTTTTATACTCTCGGAGTTGAGGGCAAGAAGGAACGGCTCTGGATGGGACGCACGTTACGGCGCCGCTCGGGCACGTTGAGACTAGAAGGTGACGCATCCGCCGGGCCGGCGCCGGTCGGACCTCCTCGCTTCACAGTTGGGGAGCTCCTCTCCCCGGCTGCCACGCTTTGACAAGCGTGGGCACCAACATGCACACACACGCACACACGAAGACACGTGGCATTGAAACATGCCGGGACGCGCATGGTAGGAGGCATTGCGGCAGCGCTGAACGGGCCAAAATGTCCGCCGCTTTGAACGAAGTTCCGGCGTCCGTTGCATCCGTGCCGGCTATACCGCACGTCGTAGGCGAAACGTAACACCCCCTACAGCCTTACGCGCCACGGAAGATGGCGCGTTTGCTCTCCGCTTGCTTCCTTCGCGCGCGCCAGATTGAGCCGCGAGCGTCAGCTTCCATCGCGTACTTTCACTCGCACATACAGCATGCGACGCGGGGCGATGGTGTTATCGCCCTTGAACTTTACAGAACATCAAGGCGACGCCGATGGCAAAAGTCCGGTTTGAGTGTCCGTATAATGGCTATCGCAAAGATATGATGTGATGCCCTCCATCGAAAGTTTCATGGTAGCTTTGTTGTATCTCATGTACCAACTCTTGTTATGTAGGGCAAATGTGAAGTGCTGTGGCAAAATGTGACCCATTTAAGAGGATGCTATTGCAGGACGTATTTTATAGCAGCAGGATGGGTAACAAGCTTTGTCACTGCTAATGATTTCAAATGGTACTGTTGGTAGTTTGCTTAGCATAGCCGTTATGACGACGGCAGCTGTGGAGATTGTCGACGAGGCTTCCAACCCATCGATATAGGTGTTTATTGGGCCCACGTACGCATGTCTCATTTAAAAATAGCAGCGCCATATGTTTCAAAATCATTTTTGGACAATAGGGCTTCTCCGTAACCCACGTAATATTAAGGCGCGCCTGAGCCTGTTGGAGCCACCACATGGGAGATTAAGGCCTTGCTGCTCATGTAAGACCTGATGGAACACAGCCTTAATGGGTTGCGATAAGTTCCGAAAATGGGGCTTGAGCTCCTTGCGAGGGCACGAGGACCTCTAAGTGATCCGGGATGCAAGCGCCATGACGAATGTGCGTCCTCCGAAATTTTTGTTCAGGTATTCACGCACAGTGAGGGCGCCCTAAAGATGTGCGCAATGCCTGACCCTGTAAGGTCTCTGACGAGAATAGAACTTGCAACTATTCGAGGGACTGGGAGGCTATAGTGTAAAGATCTCAGAAACCCGCAGACAACGTCTATCCAAGAAGCAACAGAAGAGCAGTGAGAGGCACAGCTGATAAGCCCAAAACCTGAGGACCAACTTTCGTGGCTGAACAGGCCCAGGCTATCAGCATAGGCTCAAGATTGCCCACCTTCGGGCATCAACAGCTTGATCTCCGAAATGAAGTTTATTCACTCACTCACGGCCCTGTATAAACTGCAGCACGAGGCATGCACTTGTGTCCCATGTTTTCCTACAGAGGAATGTCAGTACATGCGCAACAAGCGACAGCCTCCTTTTAAGATATCCGCAATAGGGGCTCCATATAAGATTTCAGTTGATTATTGCACCAAATGATTGAATCACTTTTTCAACAGTTATATACCATCTACTGAAGGGACCGAGATGTAGGTCATGGGTTTGCGCGTGAAGGCAACACGCATTTCTCGGTGGACAAAGATAAGCTGCGTTAGGAGATAGGCTGATCTCAGAGCTGTTGAACTGCAGTAGTCGAAAGACAAATGTGAGTCTCGCAAATTTCCATGCACGCCTATTTTAGCAGGAGTTGTCACGCGCTAACGACCAGCTTGTCAAGGGAAAAATATTTGTACACCAAAGCCTGTGGCTTACACCCCACACAGCGTTCAACTTCCGCGGCATAGTTGGCAATGCACAAGTGGAGTTCGTTGCCAGTTCACTACACAAACTCCTCAAAAGTAAATCCTATTATCTTTTTCCAGGAGTGATGGTCGCCCAACCCTAACGTCTTCTTTTGTCTCACAGCGTGTTATCTGGAAGAAACAGGAACAGCAGTACACACCTAGGGCCCTAAATGTCCAATTCCAATGTCCCGACGCTAAAATTGTTGTTTGAAAAGCACAATCAAACACGCTCCTCGTTTACAGATCACTTTTTGTTTGCTTTCGGAGCGAATGGCATTGGCTACAATGAGCAGATTTCCATATCGAATTGGCTGACAAGAAGCAAGGACCCCGCAGGGGCGCCTGCGTCAGCAGGCGTTTGGTGTGTTGCGACACCAGGTACCCGAGCCCACGAGGGTGGGACCCTCCCGCGTGCAGCCATGCGCGGCTTAGCCGTGTCTGGGGAAAAGGGGATCCTGGGGGTTGAGCCGATGCTGGGTGTTTGGACCTTTAAGGCCCCCCGGCGGAGGCAACACACCTCTTCGGCCTCGGCTTCACATAGACGGCACCTCCAGACTGACCCACCCGGAGGAAATCGGCAGTCGCCTTTTCCTGTCTCTCTCTTCCTACAACCTTCGTCTTTCCCTTACTTTCCCCCTTTCCTGTCTCCTTCTCTCTTCTATTTACTTCCTTCTTCTTGGCGGCAAGGGTTAACTCTGTGTGGCTATCCAACCTTGGGTACACCATATTTGGTTATAGTGGCGGCGTACGACTGGCGTCGTGCAGACTTGCATGCAAGCTCTGTCGCGTCCCCTCGTTGGGCTCCGTGGTGGGCGGTCGGCGCTGTTGCCGAATTTTTAAATATTTTCATGGAAACTTCTGGGCGCACCGAAGATGTATTTCAATTCTTTGGACACCAAATCCAGAATTTTCCCCGGTTCCATGTTATTCACTCTGAAAAGCCAAACAAACAATGCGAAACATTTCACCATTCCTTGTGTCAAAGTCCTTGACTCATCTTTTTGTTCCAGGTTACAAGGTGTCCAGGATGGCAAGCGGTGACCTACTCTTGGAGCTCCGCGATTTGAAACAATATCAAAAACTACCGAAACTAGTGTCATTTGGGAAGAACCACATAACAGTAACCCCGCACCGTACAATGAATACCACCCGCGGTGTTGTGTCAGATGATGATTTGCTTGACCTGACTGAAGCGGAACTCCTGGATGGCTTCAGCGAACAAAATGTGATCAATGTCAGGAGAATTAAGATGAGGCGAGATGGTAAAGAGATTCAGACGAAGCACTTAATAATCACCTTTGGTTCAAGTGTCCTGCCCGAGTCAATCGAGGCCGGGTACATCAAGCTCCGTGTTAGGCTGTACGTGCCAAACGCACTCCGTTATTTCAAATGCAGCTCGCAGAGCTGCCGAGGCCGCCAAACTTGTGCTAAATGCAGTGCCAAAGAACAAACCACTGAAACTTGTGAGAACGCTCTCCACTGCGTAAACTGTGATGGGGAGCACGCCGCGTACTCGCGGTCGTGCCCATCCTGGAAGAAAGAAAAAGAAATCGTAACGATCAAAGTGACAGAAAATATCTCATTTAAGGAGGCACACAGGCGGGTTGCATACCTTCCTAAGGCCAGCTTTGCCGAAGTGGCGCGTCCGGGGGCAGTGTCAAAACGGCCTCCGGCGGCTGTCCGACCCACAAGCCGTGAGTCGGCAGTTACGCCATCTGCCCCCGCGGCGGTTGCAGCTAGCGCTGCTCCGTCAATCGAGGAGAAGGGACCATCAACCCCGAAGGTGGGCGCAGCCGAGGCTGCCTAAACCTCCCAGGTCCCTTCCAGCGCTGGTAACGGCCGGCGAGCCAAATCCCCCAGGGAGCCCCATCGACCTCCGGGCTGGTGGGCGCAGGGGTCTCGCCCTTCAAGGCAGGACTCTCCCTGGTAACTTCTCGCTCGCAAGAGCACGTGTCCGGCGCCTCACAAGAGGCAATGGACACAACACCTATCCCCACAGCGCACCAAGCGCCTAAGAAGCGGCGAGGCTTCCTCGAACGCTCCCGAAAAAGCAGAACCCCGGTTACAGGGCCTCGCAAGAGCTCTGTAATCTAATGCATCACTTCTGTTTCCGTATACACAGCACCAAATTACTTTATATATGGGTACACAAATAGTACAATGGAACGTCAGAGGTCTTCTGAGAAACCTTGATGATGTACAAGAACTCATCCACCAACACAATCCAAAAGTGCTGTGTCTACAGGAAACACACCTAAAATCGAAACACACAAATTTCCTCCTACGGTATGTTAC
The DNA here is from genome assembly GCF_038994185.2 of Dermacentor albipictus. Lineage (NCBI taxonomy): Eukaryota > Metazoa > Arthropoda > Arachnida > Ixodida > Ixodidae > Dermacentor > Dermacentor albipictus. The sequence continues at coordinate 1,183,686 of NW_027225568.1, forward strand.
GTTTCGCAGAGATCGCGATGATGCTCTCGCATCATGGGGTGGTGTTGCCATTGTTATTCAGAAAGGCATAGCGTGTCAACGTTTGCAGCTACAAACGCCCCTTGAAGCAGTGGCGGTTCGTGCTGTTCTTCTAAACAAACTTATCACTGTGTGCTCGCTCTACATACCCCCACATTACAAATTAACTAAATATGAATTTCAGTCCTTCATAGATAAATTGCCAGAACCTTATATTGTTCTTGGCGATTTCAATGCACGCAACTACCTGTGGGGCGACCCTCGTATAGATACGCGAGGACGACTTGTTGAACAGTTCCTTCTCTCTTCTGGTGCATGCCTGTTGAATAAGAAGGAACACACATATTACTATCTTGCAAACAGAACCTATTCTTCAATAGATCTTAGCGTAGTCTCCCCGTCTGTACTGCTTGAACTTGAATGGGAAGTTGCCAACAACCCTTACGGCAGCGACCACCTCTCTATACTGCTAAGATCACCTAAAGAAAACGAATATCCACCACACGCTCCTAGGTGGGAGATTGAGACAGCTGATTGGGAGAAATTTCGATCTCTTACTAGTATTTGATGGGCTGACATGTCTTCGTTAGGAATTGATGCTGCAGTGGAGTTTTTCACAGCCTTCATAATAGATGCCGCATATAAATGCATATCACAAGTAAATGGCTTGGCATGTAAACGGCGTGTCCCGTGGTGGAACGCCGATTGCAGGATCGCTCGAAAGAAACAAAACAAAGCGTGGGGGTTCCTATGCTCCTCCCCCACTGCGGAGAATCTTATCAAATTTAAAAAAGTAAAATCAGAAGGCAGGTGAACCCGCCGACACGCCAGAAGAGACAGTTGGCAGAAGTTTTTATCGGGTATCAACACGTATACAGATGAGGCCAAAGTCTGGAACAGGGTAAATAGCATAAGAGGGCGACAAACATACTCCCTCCCTTTGGTAAACACACACGGCGATACCCCGCAAGACCAGGCTGATGCTCTGGGTGAACACTTCGAGCGCGTGTATAGCTCCACTCACTATTCAGAGAACTTCCTTAAATATAAAAAATAGAAGAACTCAAGCCTCTGAATCGGAAATGCACGCCAAACGATCCTTATAATCGCCCTTTTACCATTGCTGAACTTAAAGCCTCCTTGTAAGTATGTTGGAGCTCTGCACCGGGCCCCGACAGAATCATGTATGATATGCTTAAACACCTGCACTCCGACACACAAATCACGCTACTTACACTTCTCAATGCTATCTAGGCTGCTGGTTATCTCCCATCGAAGTGGAAGGAGGCTATTCTGATCCCTATTTTGAAGCATGGTAAAGACACTTCATTGCTCACTAGCTACCGTCCCATAGCGCTTAGAAGCTACCTCTGTAAGCTTTTCGAAAAAATGATCGATCGCCGTCTGATACATCTCCTAGAGTCTAGTAAAATGCTTGACCCATTTCAATGCGGTTTTAGGGAAGGGCGATCTACAACCGACCATCTCGTGCGCATCGAAGCGAGCATTCGCGATGCCTTCGTGCACAAACAATCCTTCTTATCTGTATTTCTGGATATGGAAAAAGCATACGACACAACCTGGCGGTACGGAATCCTGCGTGACCTTTCGGCGCTGGGCATCCGCGGCAATATGTTAACTATCATAGAGAGCTACCTAGAGAACCGTACATTTCGGGTGAAAATAGATCCTGCACTGTCGCGTACATTCATACAGGAAACTGGGGTACCCCAGGGTGGCGTACTCAGCTGCACGCTCTTTGTCGTAAAGATGAACACGCTTCGTGCATCATTCCCACCAGCTATTTTTTATTCCGTCTATGTAGACGATATACAAATAGGCTTCAAATCCTGCAACCTCACAGTCTGCGAGAGACAGGTACAGCAGGCCCTAAACAAGGTGTCCATGTGGGCAGACCAAAATGGATTTAAAATCAACCCCCACAAAAGTTCCTGCGTTCTCTTCACAAGAAAGAGAGGCCCGGTCCTAGATCCTTCTCTAGAACTGGGCGGACAACAAATTCCTTTTAACAAAGAGCACAAATTTCTAGGTGTTATACTTGACTCCAAGCTTAGTTTCATTCCACACCTAAAATGTCTAAAAACAAAATGTCTAAAAACAATGAACCTACTTAAAATCCTATCCCACACAACATGGGGTAGCGCCAGGAAGTGCCTGTTGAATCTTTACAGGAGCCTAGTTCGATCACGAATAGACTATGGTGCCGTAGTGTATCACTCTGCCGCCCCGAGCGCACTAGAGATGTTAGACCCCGTTCATCATCTGGGAATCCGCCTGGCCACTGGCGCATTTAGAAGAAGCCCTGTTAAAAGTCTGTATGTCGAGTACGATGAGTGGTCACTCCATTTTCGCAGAACATACATCAGCTTTAACTACTTTCCGAAAGTGCGCTCTAATAAGGAACATCCGTGTTTCACAACCGTGAATGACTTGACGTGTGAAACACTTTTTCGTAATAGACCCTCTATGAGATTACCTTTCTCACTGCATGTAAGAGAACTAGGCGAAGGAATAAACGTCCCATTTCTCGGGCATCGCCTAATGCCTGCTGTTAAGCTATTACCGCCCTGGCAGTGGCAGGTGATAGAATGTGACGTATCGTTTGTAAAGGTCACAAAGCACGCTCCTGAGCTTGAAATTATCATGCATTTCCGGGATCTTCAATTGAAGTACTCCTGCTCCGAGTTTTACACAGACGCATCAAAATCACATGCTGGCGTATCCTACGCTGCTGTTGGTCCCTCTTTTACTGAATCTGACGTGTTGAACCCCATAACAAGTATCTTCACTGCAGAAGTCTACGCAGTACTGTGTGCAGTAAAACATATAAAGAAACTGAAACTGGACAAAGCCATCATATTCACAGACTCCTTAAATCTTGTAAAAGCACTCATTTCTTCTCAAAAGCATACGAATCCTGTCTTCAATGAACTCTACTCACTCTTATGTAACATCTACTTATCACATAGGCATGTAGTAATATGCTGGGTTCCTGGCCATAGAGGAATCGAGGGAAATGTGCTTGCCGACGAGATCGCCAAATCAATAGCATCGCAAGGTATTCGTTATGCTGCTGTCCCTGCCACAGACATGGAGCCTTTTCTAAGACACAAACTCCAAAGCCACTGGCAACGCTTGTGGGACACAGAAACAAGTAATAAACTTCACCTAATTAAGCCGAAGCTATGTCCCTGGCACCCAACTAGGAAAATACGAAAAACAGATGTCCTATTCACTAGACTAAGAATAGGACACACATTTGGCACTCACAACTTTCTCTTGTCCGGTAACGAGCCTCCAACCTGTGGCAGATGTGGCGACCGGCTGACCGTCCTCCATGTCTTCCTGGAGTGCCGGGAAGCCGAAAGAGACAGGAGGAAACATTTCCCGTTTGCATACCGCCATTGTATTCCCCTGCATCCGGCTATGTTTCTTGGTGAAGAACCGCTTTTTAAGACCAAAGCAGTCCTCGCTTTCTTAAAAGATGTTGTACTACATGTTACAAGCCCATTCATTTCGTAGCGCATCCTCTTTCCAGAGGATATCGCTAGGATAGATTCTCTGTATAGCACATGGCTCTAGGCCCTTGGGTTTCAAGGGCCCCGGGGAGGCAGTAGTGCTCTAGACTATTTTATACATCTAGATAATCACATGTTTTATATATTGCATCATTCTTTCTCAATGCCTTCTAATGTTCATAGTACGCGTCAATAGTCATTCCCACAATTTCATTACTCCTACATTTTATGGAATTTGGATCAACTCTTTTAGGCCCCTTTACAGTCAAGGCACATTAAGACCACAGAACCCATCTGTCCACTTCGAACTCATTAACATTAGCGTGGCGCTCTTTGGCCACACCTGGCCCTTGCGCCATTAAACACCAAACGTCATCAAGAAGCAAGGAGCACGCTCAAGTAGAGAGGGATTGGTTGGCGCCGAGCTAGCACAGTGAAAGTAGGTAACCGGCTGAAGAGGGTGGTGCCCGCGTCTGTGATTGATCCGCTTCCCCTTACTTATATTGCGGTACGTTAAATATAACGCCAGAACGGATCCTCAGCAAAGAATAGTTAGCAAAATGATGTCGCATACGTGCCTAAAGGGCTCGATATTGATATAGCGCCACAGAAAAATGTTTACTATACGCAAATAAATCCATACTCCGCGGACCTTCCCAGTAGCTAGTGCCAGAACAAGCAGTGGGCAGACATCTTTTATTCCTTTCGGAACAGGGCATCCTCCGGCTATTCAGAAAAAAATTCAGTTTTGTTCAGCATATTGATGCGTCTTGAACGCGTACACGTCACTTTGACGCTCAGTTTTCGTGGTTTTGTGACATCGCGTGACAGACAGGTGAAGTAGGCGCAGCCCGTAAACGCTTGGTCAATGGCAGAGTAACATGGCGAAAAAGGCGTCGAATGAGAAATAATTATTTTTCTTTCGTTCGGTCTAATCAAGCATAATCATTCTGCATACATCATATCAGATGGGTCGTTTACGTGGTTTTTGCTACGTTGCATGAGAGACAGGCGCTGTAGGGTGGCCCGAAAATGTGTTGGCCAATCATGGAGGGCTGATTGCAGAAATGGAACAGAAAAATTTGGAATAGCTTTACGTTATAGCACCCCTATTTGTACTTATGACCCAAAGTTCGATTTACGAATACCAGGTGGTCTTGCAAGGCATGGTCGTGCATATATGCAGCATATTCGTCTAAACGTGGTCAACGATATGAAATTCGAGCACAAAACAGAGCTGATTATATAGCCACTGTGCCCTGCGTGCAATGCATGGCATAACACAACGCACTTAATGCGGTTAAAGCCTCTTCCCACTTCAAAGGATCGTCACGCACCCCAGACTGAGCCTACGTCACGTATCGCACCTCGGCTGTGCCGAATCTGCTGGTTGCATGGAATAGGGCCTCATGTACACCCCACGCCAAGAGGGAGCTATTCGCTTTTCTTTATGACCCCGCATGGTATCAATAACATACCCTAATTGTACATGTTGTGTGTTTTGTGTGTATGTCGCATGTCCTGTGTGCATCATTTTAGCATTCAGGGCGAAGTGCTGTGGAAATACGATTAATTTTCATTAAAGAGCCTGTCTCTCTCAATATAAATTCAGATATCTTGAGATCTGGTGAAACTGCTTCGCCACTAACGTGTCCAAAAAACAGTAAGCCAAATATTATATGAGTAAGGAATAAAATACAATTGGGAATGTTTCCGCGGTCACTTTTATTTATTACAATAATAAAGTAAGTGGAAGGGCTACAGAATCGAGCCGGCAAGTGCTGCGCACTTTACAATTCTAACCACCTTCATGACAGCCCGGATCCGGCAAAGCGTGCTGCCTTAGCACCGCATTCTCCGCCGCCAGTTGATTCACCACATCATCTTCCTCCTTTAGCCTCTTTTCCATGTCTACGATAACGGCTTCCATTTTCTCCAATTGCACTTTGTACATCTCCAACTCTTTCTCCTTCTGTTCAAGTTTTAGCGTGTTGGCCTCGAAACTCCGTATCACATCGTCCTGACTGCGAAGCATTGTCAGCAAAGTCTCTTTTTTCTTTAGAAGAGCGAAATTTTCCTCTGACAGTGACTGCAACTTGGCGATGTTATGTTGGAGCACTGCTTCAAAATTTTTCTTCTGCTCCTCATCCTTTAACTGCAGCAGTGGGGATTCGTGACTTTTCTCCACGTCTTGCTGCCATGCTTTGTGCATAACTTTGACGGAGTCTCGTTGAATGCTATGATGTTCGCTGATGGCGTCCCGGGTTCTTGTGTCGCAGTGACTACCAAGAAGCTGGGTCTCCAAATATGCCTTACTTTTGGACCTGATCTGAGCTGTTCTGCTTTTAGGGCGTGCGCCTGCGCCGGCTCCAAGAAAGCTCGGTGGCGTCACTGTGGCCGCAATTTTGTTCATGTTGGTAGACAAACAGACGAGATCATTGCTCTTGGCATGACAGGCCCCTTCGCGAGCGGCAAAGTCAATCGAGGCAGCCTGCGTAGCAGGCTCAGTGATTTCCGTGGCAGTATCACGCACCATCGCGAGTTCATCTACTATTGTCGGTGATGCTGGCTTCTGGACCTTATTTTCAAGGAAGCATATCGTCTTCTCATTCATTATTTGGTGCTGGTGCTGCCCATTTAAGTCGGATAACTCATCGACGCAAGCTTCGGCAGCTCGCAAAAAACATGGCTGTGAGTACTCATAGAGTACCAGCTCACCAGAGCACGAGAGCAATTCCGAGTATTTTTTCATTGGGGCTTCTTTGGCTTTTACAGAGCTCTCTACTTGCCTACCTGTCGGTGCATTCTTGGCGTTTTCTTTTACTTCACTAATCATAGACAGAATAGCGTGAGCACAGCCATCTCTCACCGAAGCACCAGCTTTCTCTTTTGATACCGGTGTCTCGAAGTCAGTCTGTAAGGTGTATTTTTTCCTTGACAGTGGTTTACGGAAGAAAACTTCAGTAATGCATGTATCACTGGCAGCCATGGATGTCTCAGAGCATTTCTTGGGCGAAGGAATGGGTGGGATTTTGTAGAGCGGCGTCAATGTCCACGTAAAGCACGGATCTTCACTGTGGATACAAGGCGGCTGTGCTGCTCGTTGGATCCGCCCTGGCTCAACAGTGTCCACGTCCAAACACTGAAAGTTATCGTCGTAGCTTCCATTGGAATCCTCTGACTTGCTCGTTTCGGGCTTTTTCTTGTGACCGTGGTGCTCCCTGGTCGCGTCGTCTGCGTCCTCACACTGCGCTGAGACTGGCAGTGCAGCAGTTGTGCTGCCGTCATTGAAGTTCATACGCTCTTGCCTGATGCAGCCACCGGTGGACATGACAGCCGGGACCTCATTTTCTTGCAGAATTATTTCATCCCTCATGCTCCGGGTTGTTTCCTTCATCACGCTGATATCTGAAGATTCATGAACATCTTCGCTGCGCTGATCCTGCAGAAGAATATTTCCTGTTTCTTTAAAATCTCCAGGCTCCGTACCCTGATCGAGGCAGTCAACGTTTCCAGATTTGTTTATCGCAGTCTTATCATTATCACTGTGTTCTCGAAAGAGCTGACAGGATAGGTCCACTTGTGTTGGCAACAGGAATGGTTCCAAAGTTAAGGAGGTACCAGCGTGGAGAGATTTGTGAAAAATGAAACTGGCCTCCTCTTCAGCCGGCAATTCTTCGGCGATGGTGACGTCAGAAAGGTTAGGGCGATGCCGACATTGCAGTGGCTGCTCCCTCCGATTCGTCTTTGCACGCTCGACGACGTTCAGCTGCAAAGAGCAGCTCAGGCCGCTTGCTTCCTCCTTCCTCATTTTTACTGCTTGGATGACGAAAGCGGTCGTCTGGCCAGGTTTTTGATGGCGACCGTGTTTCTCGCCTTTGCGAAACCGAAACAGACGTCTCCACAAGGTCTTACTGCCGTCTCTGTGTGACGCACATTTGTCCTTTGCACTTTCTCCGCCATCCGGGATGGTGATAGACCTGTTCACTTTTGAAGGCTTGGTGATGCCCGAAAGTTGGTATGCGTCGCGTAGAGAGGTCCGCTGCTCAAGGAGCCCCCATGGTCCGTCGCCACCGCCGATGCTGTGGGTTGGCCGCCTTGGGTAGCGCCTCCACTTGGCGGGCAGGAACTTTTTCCACGACCAGCCCCGGTTCGAGCCCTGACTTTTGCTCGTAGGCACAACGACCGGCTGACGCGATGTTGCTACTTCGGCCGAACCTTCGCCACTGTAAGGCTCTGACACATCGCATTCCAAGTCCACGGAGCGGAGATCCATTTGGCGATGATTGCCTATCGCAGCGACACGAAACGACATGGCTCCGGAGTGTGTTTCCTTGACTGATCGTATCTTACTTCAGCTGTTGTGAGCAAGCCCCGTGCAGTTTTTCACTATCGGAGGAAGAGGACCAGCTGCGCAAAGGATATGGTGCTGCGCTTAGGATGGCAAAGGCCAAGGGCAGCGCAGGGGCTATGGTGAGCATGATGATGCGCCTTTAAGGTATGGCACGTACCCACAGCGAGAGATGAGCTAAAAATCAGGGGGGAGGGGGTGTGATTTGAACACACTGACAATTATAGGAACGAATTATTAATTATTAAACTTGAGAATTTAGTCAAGAAATTTGCAAAGCGCTATAATCCACCCCTGTCGCTCTCATTCCACGCAGCGCGTAGCCCACTCCTGCAGAAATGATCACCATGAACATTTCTAAAATTCTTGTTTAATTATTTACGGCGGCTTTTTTTACGTGATTTCACCACGAAATGACTGGCTGGTTCCAATAAATTGAAGACCATTGACACGGAGATGAAGGCTGTTAGTGATAACCAGTAGCCGAACTTAACGACAAAGAGCAACAATATTTCCCTATGGCTGAATTGGCTTTACATTAGCTGTATACTATATAAAATCAATTTCTACAAAATTGCAGGGCTGGTAATTCTAAAATATTTTATTAGCGCCTTTAATTTATAACATAACCCCAAACGGTTACCTCGTGGTTATCGAATATGACGCACATTGCAAAACATAGCCTCCGAGATGTCCAGCGCGCAGTTATCGCCACGCGATCTCGACGGGAACGCCGACGCCCGCATTCGTTGTCAATCCTCCGCGTTCTGTGTCATTTGCAGCTGGCCATTATTATTTCAAAGTTGATGTTTAATTTTGATGCCAAGACCACTTGGAACTTTTTTAAACAACGCTTCCACTCATATATTTCAAACGCAAACCTTTGCAGGAAGACGGCTAGCGGTAGTGTAAATGTTTTATTCCGATATCAGGACCGTTTAGTTTTGGTAGCTTTTTCAATGCTTCCACTAATATTTCAAACGCAAATTTTTTCAGGGAGACCATTGTATGTTTGTACTCAGAGAAGTTTCGCAATTTACGTACTGCAAAGTTACGGTAAAGTTGGCTAGAAATTTTCGCTGCGTAAAAAGCTCTATATAATACAGATGCAGAGTAGCCTCCCTGAAAAATTATGTTCTAAATTTGAGTGGCTGCGTCAGAAAAATCTCTAACGCGTTGAAAAGCTTCACTGGAGCCTTAGAGCCACACTGAAGTTCTTGGACAACACGTTCGGGTATATCTGGCCGAAGGCGTGTATTCATAAACTACTGCCCGCCCCTCGCATCGTCTCCTTCAGTGGATACTGAAGTTTATTTGCCTGTCTGGTGTGCTCTGCGCCGCTGGAGGAATCGCGCAGAAATAGATCAATTTCTTAAGTCGAAATAGATATAATGAGACTCTGAGCCTTGCTGTTAAATCGCTGCTCAACAAGACGCCTTGCTACGAGTCAGCAGTTCAAAGGCGTAAGCTCGTCACTGTAGCTGTTTTCTCAGCGCTTTCTCATAATATTGCGTTATGTTACTATGTACCAATGTTGCAAGAAACGAAAATGTTTCAGGACAGTATTTTCAAAACGGTTTATTAACTATTTCACTTCACGGTCACAGCTGCTGGCGTAAAAAGCAGATGGGGTGGTCAGACACATGAAGTAAAAACTGTGCGAGTGCACCTAATACAACAGGCGCCACCATGCCGTCACAAGCCAAGATACCTCAATGATGCGTTTTCGCGCCAAATTGCGTGAGCTTTATATGTACCAAACACTGTTGATATTATTGGTATATCGCCTGCTTGAGTGCCGCTATAAATCTTTAGAACTAATACATCAATGCGCTTACCGTACACTTCTTGTCTCATGTCATATATATATATATATATATATATATATATATATATATATATATATATATATATATATATATATATAGATAGATAGATATTTGTTAGATAGTCTTACAAATATATATATATATATATATATATATATATATATATATATATATATATATATATATATATATATATATATATATTTGTAAGACTATCTAACTATGTAAGACAATCTAAATCTTGCATTCAGATTTAACGAGGTCACCAAACAGTATAAATTGGGAAGGCTCCGTTTCGCCCCGGCACACTCCTCGCTAAGTAGACGGCAAGGGACGCCATAACGCCTGTTTCAAACAGATCCATATCCGAAACCGGTGGCTTACCACCAATATTACCCAAGCCTTTATATGGATAGATGCAGATTCTGTTAAGAAGGGTGCACCTACAACATATGGTTTGGGCTTCTCCTCGGACTGAATAAAACACATAATGCCAGAGAGCAGTGGGAGACCCCGCTGCTCAGCTCTATGCTCCGGAAGACCAACTTAAGGCAACCCTGCAGGCCGAATATTGCCGCCAAAGCCTCAAGGGCTCGAGGCCGTCATACAGGTAGAGAGCCCTAGGGTTCATAAATCTGCTTTACCAAAATAACTTTTATTCCTCCTCGTTATTCATATCTGTGCATCGGGACTCGGCTGTAGCTGTCGCAATGTGTGTCTGCCAAATACCCGAGTCATCTCTTCAGTAGCTGGCTAAGTCGCTCCGCTCAAGCAGTCATCTTGAGCGCATCAAGAATTGTCACGTCATCAGCAGCCGCAGAGTCTGTTCATAATTGCAGGGCTGCATCGGAGCGCCCCGCCATACGCCATTTTGCTCAGTGCATGGAATCACTAAAAACGCGCAGCAAAAGCCAACTTGCTCGCGTGAATACTTACAACTGTGCGGACGCCGCTATGGACGACCGCACGCCAAGTTTCATCCTAGACGCCAGCGCTCGTTTCTCCCCTGGCGGAGCGATTTCATCTCCAACGGGTGTAGGTTTCCGCCGTCGCCTCCCTTCACGGTCGCGCCCGCGTTCAGTTCGCGCTGCGCGCGAAAGGTCTCTTGTTTGCGACGGCGCCTCTTCGGATAACCGGAAATTATTATTGTGTTGTTAACTGTCGCGACAGCAATGTAAACATGAAATGGTTGATGCCACCAGTGAAATTCTACCGATTCACAAGAAAATGGTACGAAAGAAGCAGACAACAGACATGGATTACTGCGGTGCGCTGAGCGAAGTAAACAACTGGCAAATGAAGCGAGCTCGTTCATTGATCACTCCTGAGTGTATGACGGTTTCTATATGTAACCCACGTGAATTTAATAATTACTCGGTACATAATCCTTTTATTCATATAAAAACTTTAAGTTCAACGAGCGCTTGTCCTGTCTTCTTTCTCGTGTTTCGTTTGTGTGTGCGCTACCCAAGAATGGAAACCACGTCTGTTGTATGCGCTACCAGTGGCCGAAGTTCACGCGTGCCGAGAAATTGAATATGTGCACGATGCATTGAACATGACCGGAGTTCATTCCCGCTTCACCACTGCACCGATCGACTGGGTTACTGGACGATACACACACGCGTCTTGGTCGCGCCGGCATTGCTGAAGCAGGAATGATTAATAATACTTTCAACTTCCATCCCTTGAGTACTGTTAAAAAATGGCTACATTGCTGCCTCTATTCCATATTGTAGGAGACGTACTAGTTAAAGTTGTGTGCGCATGTTGTACTTGTGCTATGCAGCGATATATCTTGTTTATTTGCGCACAGTGTCGATAGAAGTCCGTTGTCGCCATCAGAGACAACACGGATTTGTAGCAAACATAATGTGAGAAACTGCAAAAATGACTTTAGCTCGTAGGTGCCGTATGTATATGCCGCATCGTATGTGCTGACGATTTTTCCTGCGGCACATACGATGTCGTTTCCAATTACCTGCTCAGCGTCACTTACATGGTTAAGCAGACGCTGCCCTTTCGCCGCATTGCAGCCATAAAAATAATCGTCAAGCGTACCGATCTTCTTAAAGGCAAATATAGCGTGTGCGGTTTGCTTCACACTAAGGGGAAAACTCGGAACGTATTGCATCGCGATGCTGCAAGCAATGGAGTCGTGCAGCGGCAGCAGCTCGAGCAGGCGCACACGCTTGAGGGGCGGTGTCGTGATCTGCGTCGTCTGCTACGGCGGCGCGCGCTGGCCGCATTTTCGGGAAGCGTGGTACTCTCAGGGGCAGTGCACCGATTTCATCGGTACTGCGGGAACTGAGCTGATATTCTTTACTAAACGTTGTGCGTCGCCAAACTCTGAACCTTCATTGGCGATAATGGAGTTCCACAAACTTCTTTTGACAGCATGGTTAATTTTGTTTTTTCGAAAGGCCGGAGTACTGAGCGTGTGCACGTATATTTCTTCACTGTGTGTACTACCGTAATGAGCAGCGACAAAACGCACCAAGATGTGCGCGCAACGTGCTCACTCTTTGACTCGAAAGGAAAACAAAGCACCCAACAATGGGAGTCGAACACGATGAAACAAACGGATACGATTAAATGAAAGTTTTAGGTTCAGACAATGAGCTGGAAGTGATTTTTCTCGACAATCATTCGCTACACCAGACAGACCCTGCCCGCCGGTGGGGAATTGGACACGTCACGCTCGGAACTTCAGCTAGTATCTCGTCATGTCCCCAGCGGCAGCGATGACAGCGCTCATCCTGAAAGGCACTGAAGTGTAGAATGACTTCATCAGCGATGTGTTCATTCGCAGCACGTCTCAGTCGCTGACGATGGTGGATCGAAGCCTATCCTCGGGCGACTGATAGAGGGGATGTTGCGCCAGCGATACTTTCAACGAGCCCCAGACATTTTAAATGATGCTGGCGCCCGGGGATTGAGGCGGCCGCTCCAAGAGAGTGACTGCGCGCTCTTCTAGCAGTTCTTGCACAGCACGAGCAGTGTGGATCGGCGTCCTATCGCGTTAGAATATATAATCGCCTTCCAGAAACGGGCCGTCAAGAATGTATGGAATCAGTACGTCGTCTATGACTGCCCTGCAGCGATGAACTTACATTCTAGGCGTATCAGTGGGCGTCGCGCAACGCTTAGCAAAGAATACCGGCTCATTTCACGCAGGAACGATGTGATCGGTGCCCTGCACCTGACAGTAGAACGTTTCCCGACAATGCGGCCAGCGCGCGCCGCCGTAGCAGACGACGCCGTTCAACATCCCGCCCCTCTAGCACCTGCGCGAGCTGCTGCCGCCGCCTGACTCAAGCGCTCACCGCATCGCGATGTAATGCGCTCCGAGTTTTCCCCTAAATGTGAAACAGACTGTACATCGCCCTTCGAATCAAATGTCCACGCGCACACACGCAGGCACACACCGCGCGCGGCACGAAACGTGCCCAAACACGCGCAGTGCAGGAGGCAGTCAAGGCGGTGCGAACGAGAGGTGGGAGAGGGGTACCACCCGCTAATAGAATTTTGCTCCGCATGCGGCGCTCTCAACGCCGGCGCAGCAGCGCCGCTCTTGGTGCCGTTCTTGTCTATGGGGAAGGAAGGAAGGAGCCGAAAGTTGACACCGCTGCGGCTGGAGACGCCGCACATAGTTTGGTCGAAAGCAGCTGCCAGTTCCGGCGTGACCGCTTGATTGGTCGCGCTCCCTGAGGTTGTGGGTGGCCGCCAATGTGACTATATAGGAAACTCACATGCTATCCTAAGAAAACCTGGCATGCCTTCGTATGCCGCCCGGCGATTCATAGAGGGGCTGTGGTATACGGAGTGGTTAGCGCACGTTAACGAACTTGGTGTCAGCTCCTGTTCTTTGCACGGTCACGGAAAATGAGTGAATGTCTGAATAATAAAAAAAAATCCAGCAGAACACATCTCACGATAAATGTTGACGTTAATGCACTCAGCATTAAAAAAACTAAACCCTGTTATCATAACCAACTTGCCCTGTTTCACATGTGCAATGGCCCATCAAGTTGTCTATTCGCGCACAAACCCAGTGCCGCGTGCCCAGTTGCATGTAACCAATGGCCTGAGTTGCACATTTCTGAATTGGTATTCTGGCACTTATCTGACGGCACGTAGCCAGTGGTTGAAGTTGGCGTGGAAGAGGTCCGATACGAGCATCATACCTAAAAGTGTGTAAAGTTTAAAAACAAGGCTAGTCGCATTTAGAAAGCTGCCGATATTTCATTATGGAGTGAGCAACAAACAATTTTTCCATGAAACCAATGTCCTGCAAGTCATATATTACTGGTGAAATTGCCATATGTGGCAGACCTACAGTACAACTGCCTCAGAACCAATAAAGTCTTCTAACTTTACGTGGACGATATCACGATCTGATTATAAGGGACGCCATAGTGAGGAACTCCCGAATAATTTTGACCATCTCAAATTCATTAACGTGCACCTAAACCGAAGTACACAAGCGTGCATGCATTTCGGCCACATCCAAATGGGACTGTAGCGGTGGCGAACGAAGCCCCGGTGTCCTCGAGCAAAGCAGCACAACGCCATAGCCGCTAATGCTACCGCGGCGGGCGTAAAACTATCTTAAGTGACCTTTGGATCCTGCACTCGACATTCAGTTATGCTGTTAAGGGAAGGCAGAAACCAGTCGTAGGTGAGCTATAAGAATGTCGCAGTTTCACCCGAAAGGCGGACCATCGATTGCGATGGCGAATTATTAGGCAGCTATACGAAGCAAAGAAAGTAGTTTTATCAGCCACTTAAACTCGTATACATTCGCTTGCTGACTAAATTAACGAGCATGCCGCCACGCGCGCACATGCAAACATGAACGCATCTCACACGAAGACCGCGGACACTCGCTGTCAAAACACTGGCGTGAGGAAGAGCAACAGCGACAAAATTGAGCTTCGTGCTGCATCTCGCTTCAACGCAAAACTAAGCAGCCAGTACACAGTGCACACGAAGCTATCAGCACCCGCCTTGGTTGCTCAGTAGCTATGGTGTTGGGCTGCTAAGCGAGAGGTGGCGGGATCGAATCCTGGCCACGGCGGCCGCGTTTCGACGGGGGCGAAAACACCCGTGTACTTAGATTTAGGCGGAAGGTAAAGATGCCCAGGTGGTCGAAATTTCCGGAGTCCACCACAATGGTGTGCCTCATAATAAGAAAGTGGTTTGGGCGCGTAAAACCCCATAATTTCATTTTGTTTCGCTTTTAGAAAGAGATAATGTTATTATTGCAATGTCATTTTTTCTTCTCACGTGGTTGTAACTATTGGCCTAAATGAACTCTGTATTCCATTAATCCCCATAAGCTGGTGTAAGCGGCGAAATGCTCGCTCACACACACACACACAAACAAACGTTCGCACACACTGACAGGAACGCACGCACACAGAGGTACGGCCCATGCTCGCCCGCATTAACATTTAGACGCGCCCACGCATTCACACACGCAAAAAAGTGTACGTACGCACGCACACAGAACTGCATGCGCACACAAACACGCGTATGCACGCATACACGTACTCGTGCGTACGCATGTTAAAATCCTGAGACGCAAACATGCGCGCTCACGCAAATATAAGTGCACACGCAGGCACGCTCAAGGTGTGCACACCCATATATACTCCCTCTCATTCCCTGTTGCCTCACAAAAACATGCGCATGCAAACAGACTGAATGGCACTCGCTCTGCAATTACCGCTCGAAATTCCAGCTGTACTGTTTAAATTTCGCGCTTCTTCAACTCAATGTGCCCTATGCTGAGAAGGTGCAAAACCATTTGCTCCTGTCATGTGACATCGCCGCCCATCCCCGATCAAAACACTGCTTTAACGCACCACCAATGCTCTGATTAAGTGGCATAAATGCATATGTTGTTACAAAGAAAAACCTATTGGCACAGACATCTGAAGATTGTTGATATTTGGCTACTACATAGACATAAAATTCTTTAAAATTTTGCCCACTCAGTTACGCATGTGCCGCGCTATGAAGTTCCACAGGATGGTGAAGGCGCAATGTCCAGAATTCCTGTAGGTCCATGCTACAAGGCACGATAGTACACTTTTTTAACGCAGCACAAAGACATGCACTTGCTCTTTATTACGTTGTCCAAGGAATAAACGCTGATAATCAAAGCGATGACTTAACAAATAAGCAAACCCATTAGTACATTTTAGGAAGCAAAAATAGAAAACAAAATATTTGAAAGGCACTCCTGTAAAAACTGAAACTGAAACCAAATCTTCTTTTGTGTTTTGGCCATGTGGTGGGAAACTGTGGAACAGAGTCCTACGTGGCGTTAAAAAGAACGTGATATCACACAGTACAGCATGGAACTCCTGCCATCATGACGCGGAACGATAGGTGCGAGCGATTAAACGACTCAGCCATAGGTTCCAACGTTTCAGCAAGTGATATGCATGGGTTTCTATAGAACTTGCAGGACTGTGTTTTAAAAATCGCTTTTAGGAACAGTGTTACGCCATGTGTAGATAGGCGCGATCAACATTAATCGAAAACTGAGTCTCCGGACAACATATGCTGCAGCGGCTTTTACGATAGACGCCGTACTTTTCTGACCGGTGCCCTTTTTGCCTCGGAAATTGAGCACAAGTTTGCTTCCTTTGCTGAATTTTTAACCACTCTGGAAAAATAATTCTTGGTTCCTACAGCGTGATCACTGCATTTGGCTCGTGTGGCTTGTCTTCCAGAACATGTCTGTCACCTACCTTTTTCAATAATCAACCTGTAGAATTTGTTTTTCGTGAAAAACCCGCTCAGTACATCGAAAACGCGCTAGCTTTGTGCCGGGGCCTCTTGGGGCGCTGGATGGTACGTGCCCATAAACGCTGGATATGACGCAAGGCGCACAGGTTAAAATGCGTAAAAAACCTGCCTTCACTCGGCTCCAGTGTCTAAGGCGCCGGTCGCCAAGGCCAGAGACCAAAGCAGCCAATGTTGCCAGCTCACGATGGTGGCCACCAGATAGAATCGGCGACGGAATGTGCTATGTGTATATGCACACCACCTACTGATGCGCCCTTTCTGATGGGAAATTCACAATTCAGGGAAATTCGTCACGTGGCTGAGCGAATATAGTCCTGAAGTCATGGTGGAAAACAACGCATTTCTCTTTCAGCAGTCTCTTTTTTTGTGCACGTGCATTACAGGAACACTAAACCCAAAAATATTGAATCAAGTTCAACTAATAGATTAATTCTCGAGAACGTGTAAGGCGTAAATATCATTGCGAACAGCGCTTTAGTAAATTCAAGGTTTATATAAATGCAGCGCACGATTACAGACTTCCCCGGATCATTCGGGTACTAGCCCGATGACGAAGGAACTCCTGATCTACGTGCTGTAAACTTTGGAGCATGTCATTAAGAAGCACATCATTCAATACTTCATTAATAATGATATGCTTTCACAGCATCAGCATGGTTTCCGTAGTGGTTTTGCCACTGTTACAGAGTTGATTGAATTCACGCATGACATTGCCTCATCATTTAAAAACCATGAACAGGTCGACGCTATTTTTATTGATTACTTTAAAAGTTTCGATAAAGTAGGCCACAGGAATCTTCCCCTTAAACTTCACACCTTTCTTACTGGCTACTATGCTGATAAATTACTCGGCTGGATTACAGATTACTTGCGCCTTAGGACTCAGTTTGTTAACTACAATCGCCAGCAGTCATCACCGGTTCACATTTCCTTGGGTGTTCCACATGGTTCTCTTTTGGTACCCATCTTATTTATAATTTATATCAACAATGTCGTCCAACTTAGTGCTAACGCTCCAGTTATGCTCTGTCTCAGTGCTGACTGCGTTTTGTATATCTTCCATAGTGTCACTGATCAGGTTTTACTGAATTATTTTGTTCTTCTTTTTACGACTGGAGCACGCATCGGCAAATGTAGATCAATTTTAAGAAAACGGTGATAATGACATTCACTAATAAGCAACAAGCTTTGCAATTGAAGTATGGCAATGCAGAACACGCACTGGAAACAGTCCACCATGGTGTTTAAGTACCATGGTGTTGTACTCTCTTCTAATTTAAAGTGGCACAACCATATTGACTTTATTTGCAAGAATACTTTCAAGAAAATAGGTTGCCTAAGAAGACTTTTAAAGGGCGCGACTGAAGAATGCAAGCCAACAGCCTAAAAATCGCTGGTCATGGTATGGTATGAAGAACTTTATTCGGTCCTGACGGTCAACCCTAGGTTGACGCGGGCCGCTCTCACGTTGGGACTGTCAGGCCGAGCCCTTCAGTCACATCGCGGTATTTCTGGACTGGCCGTAATTGGTCAGACAGTGATTTACTGTGTAGCATTTGCCGCCACAATTCTTCTTCCTTGTTAAAGTCTGTGAAGACCGCGGGGCACTGCCAAAGCATGTGGTCGAGAGTAATCGTGACATTGCACTTAATACAATTGGTTTGAATCGCTGGTCATGCCTCTTTTTGAATATGCGTCTGTTGTACGGTCACCTCATCTTGCACGTGAAAAAGCTAAACTCGAGTCTCTCCAGCGGAAAGCTATCAGATTCATTTTTAACTGTTACGACCGAAATTTTTCACCTTCAGAGCATTACCATGTCTTAGCACTGAGTTGCTTAGAACATCGACGAACGTGCGATCGGCTTATCATCTTAGATAACATTGTGCATAAATCCGTTACTATAGCTGCCCCTATTTCTTTCGCTGCTCATTCTACGCCTTCGACCCTCCTTTGCGACCCATTGAGCATTGTGCCATTCCGATCTGTCCTTGAATGTGAAAAATGTTCTTTTTTGTCGTGCACAGTTGAAAGTTGCAATAAACTTGACAGTTATTTGCGACCACATCCACAAGCACAGATTGTAAAGCAAATGTCTAATACTGTGTTTTGAGGTTTCCTTTTTTTATGTAACCACTCCCTCAATGGGGGGGGGGGGGGTGTCGCTCTCAAACCTGAGACAGCATGCAGTACCTGTAAATAAATAAATAAATACAATAAAAATAATTCTGTCCCTAGTACTAAACTACTGGTGAGAAAAAGATCATTGTACTGCACTAAGAATGCTACTACTCTATTTCTATTAGATTTTTTTTAGAAAGAAAGAACTCATTGACGTCACCTTTGGCAAGGATGCAGGAGGTCGAACGGTTTCGTTTTCTCCACTCTGTGCTGCCCGCGCATTCTGCTGTCGGTAGTTTCGCTATCGCGTAGACTTGCCCTGGTTTTGCTGCCTCGCGGGACTCACACAAACTGCAAGTAGCAGAGAATTCAACTTCCATGAGATGTCGCGGGATTCCCCGAACGCTATGCGACCCTTGATCATGAGCAGTTGCAGCGGCGAATCCAACGCTCTACCTAGGCTTGGTTTCTCCATCACGACGAATTTACGTTTTCCACAGAAAAACTTAGCGTCGTCTCTCGGGCGCCGCTTTGCTCACCGACGGCAGTAAAAGGTTCTCATGGCCTGGGCAGCGTCACCACTCCCGCGGTCGGCAGGTGATCTCAATTTAGCTAAAGGTATCCGCACACTGCAGACATGATTTTGTCTTAATCTAAATCTCTTTTTAGCACGAAAGAAGCGCTGCGAGGCTTCTTGAATGGTATTTTAAGAGTACACTGCTTGCGCTATTTTTACCACTATGAATTCAGCGTGAATGCAAAGCAAACTAAAACATCATCCAACGCTTATTCTGCATGAACCTTTTGGCAAAAAGAAATATTTGGCACTGGCGCCACTGGGGACCAAAATCAATACCATAGCGGCAGCATCTGCTGTGTGCCGGCAACGTGAAAACCAATCGTTAGATTGTGCTGGTCAAAGGTGGAGCACGCTTTGCCTGCGTCATCATTTGGTGCTCATTTATACGCTGCCGCACATGTACAGCGGCTGTCGCCCTCAAAGCGCCAAATCGTGGATTTATGCATATACAAGTTGTTCTCTTCACGCTAGGACTATTCCTTCGCGCTTGTTTGGAAGTTCGACCTTTCTATGACCACTATCGTGAACAAATGGGCCATCTCGTTACCCACACAGTATTCCTTCATTCGGCGTCCCGCGTTGTGTCCTGCCAAAACAATAAAAAAAACATTCACACCATGCATATTTAGGAGCGCAAAACAAAGGGACGAAAAAAGACGCGCCACTCTTGTGCCTCGCATCTTGCGCTTTTCTCCGTCCTTGTCTATTTCGCTGTTGCTAATTATGCACCGATAAGAACTTGCTCACTTACCGTACTCGCAAATGAAATTTCAACATCGCGCGTTCTCCAGCGTGGGCCTTGAATTCGCGGCAGTTCGGTACTTCATCGTTTTCGGTTCCGCCGCGCGGTCGACCTCGCGTCTCGCGAAGGAATCCCGAGACAGCGTGCCACGGGCAAGGCGCGCCCGCAGAATCGCGCAGGTGCGCGTGCAAACCACGCGACGCACGATCCGGCTCTGCTCCAGTAATTTCACCAAGCACTGCGTCCAAACCTTATGCGGCCCTGCTGCGCGGCCGATGACGCCAAAGGACCTGATGCGACGGCAAAGCTCCACCGAAAGCGTAAGGCCCTTAATTCGCTCTCTGCTTCGTCGCTCTGTGCGGTTAACGAACACACGCCGTGGTGGCTTAGCGGCTGTATCGTGCTCTCCTGCTCAGCAAGAGGTCGCGGATTCGATTCTCCCTCGAGGTATAGCCGTACCATATAATGCTAACCGCATTACTACTGTCATAGACGCGGAAGACATTGCGGAATAAATGCAAGTGCGAACAAGAGAAAATCATCGCTACACTCTTTCTATGTAACTGTATACTACTGAGCATTATCCGCATTTGTTCCGTAGCCGTTGTTTAATCATGCCGTCGACGCAAATTCACATCGCGGTGCACGAATTTGGCCGTTGTTGTATATGCATGTTAAGCTTGAAACGCAATAACATTGCGTTGTGCGTCTCCATATGTCCTCGTTTCAATTTATGCTGTTAGTACCTAAGAATATATAGCCACATTTTTCGCCATGAACGTCTCACGTCACAGCAGGACATGCGAAAACACAGAACTGTACCGCTTCTAGTTATCTTTCCTTTGCCTTTTTCACTTCACATACACCTGATGTCTGTGAATTTGCAAAGCAGCGCTATGTACTAGCGTAGTGAAGGCGGCATATTCAAAGCTAGTATACTGAGCCAGCAACTTTACTTACCGGTTTTCATTCGCTGTTGAATATGTTCTGTTATATATAAAAATGCAGCTGTTTTGCTTCGGGAAGCGACATTGACATTCTCAGTGAAATACAGGTTTCTGATACCCCTACGTTGAATTTCACAATGTATGGCAATGGAGTCCAGATTACGAGGCGTTTTCTGGTGCTTGGAGCTTTCCCCGAGTAGGATTAGACGAGGCTTTTACTTTTAGGCACACACTGCACGAGGTGACTTGCACCCGCATGGTTTCCGCTCCTCATTAGGCTAACGCCAGTGCTAGTTTCTAGCCTAATGCCTGACTCCCGTAAAATACAGTACCTAAATGGAGCAGCTGCACAACGTGACTTCACGAACACCTCGCCGGCTGCCGTCAATTTCAGTATAGAGAAGGCATTTTTCAACAAACTGTACACACGCTAACTTTCTGAGTTTTCTTATGTTACTTGGCGACACTTACTCTTCAAACGAGCAGAAAGCCCGCCTTAGCGATGTGATATGGGAGCAGCAGAGTGGAGTACGAGCACGACAGGTGTTTGTCCGCAGGTCTGCAAGGTGGGAGCACAGAGCGGCCGGCTACGAGAGTCCGCTGCGTGCCTGGTCGGCAGCTTTTCCAGCGTGTGCCGGTCGGTCCACCAGCTCCTCTCCAGCCTGCGCTGCGGGCGGAGCGTCTCGGGCCACCACCGGGTGGACCTGGACAGGTCATGCAAGGTCCGCGCAGCCGACGGGTGCTTGCACCTTGCGGAGCTGTCCCTATGGAACAACTTCATGCGGGTCATCATGATCGAGCTACGCGAAGCATGGCTGGCCCTCAATTGCCTGCGGGGACGCGTGGATCCTTTGGTCTCCAACGAGCAGCGCAGGCGCTCTTTCGTTCTGGTTCACTGGCCGCTGGTGGAGCACCGCTCCACCGAGTTTCTCGAGCTGTGCGAGTCACGCATGCCACCAAAGCAGTTCCTGTTACGGGACGGCCTCGTGCTTAGCGACAACCTGAGGCACGCCAGGCTCTGCTACCACCTGCCGGTCTACCCGTCCAGGGACCCGATGGACGCGCTACGCTCCACTGTGACCACGCTCGACACGCTGGAAATCGTGAGCGTGCGCTTCTCGAGCGTGGGTGTGAGCTGTGCGAGCTGGTCGACAGGTGCGACGCCATGCGCACACTCGCATTCCTCGAAAACTGGATCGGCGTGTCCGTGGCGTTGACGCGCTGATGCACCGTGGTACGCGGCAGCGCCAGATCCACGTCGCCGAGCTGTTCCCGACGGTTGACACCCGCTACGGGCTGGCCGACCTCGTGTCCTGCATCGCAGCCATTGCGGAGCTCGTCGTGACCCGCTGTGCGACAGGAACGTACGGGACGCTTCATGGTTTCACGGCGCTGTTCGTCCTTCGCGCAGCTGGGTGCGCGAAGCGCGAGGCACTCGCAAAGTTCAACTTCGAAATCAACGAGCTGCACCTCGGATACCTTTTATTGCGTTGAGCGAATCGCTCGGTTGCCTGGCCCATTTGATTGCTTTTGCAGGTCAGCGCGAGATTCTTTCGATTTTCAATGTATATTAAACAGAATTATTTAGGTAGTTTGATGAATTTGAATAAAGTCGCACAATAAGCAATGGGACTTACACCCAAGTTAACCCAAGTTGTGTATTAACTTGGGTAATTAGGTATGGGCTAGCTACTGTCTTTGCAAGCAGGCTGCCTGTGCCAGTGGGTATATCCCTGCATGAGACATGTACGCTGTAAAAAATATTCCCATAAAAAACACTTTTTGCCTTCTGCCTTGCCAGGAAATTCTGTAAAGCTCTGTTACATATATATTTTTTTCTTTTTCTGCTATTTAGCAAGTTCTTTCTGTTTACGTTACCAGAAATTTACTGTTTAGGGACAGTTACCTTTTACGTGTTACAGAAAAAGTTACGTTTCGTGTTTAAATTTTTTCTGTTTTCATAATATGTTCTGCTTAATTCAACAGAAAAAGTATGCGCTAAACAATTATCCATCTTGAGGCACAGAAATGTTGTTTTCTCTTTATATTTTTCTATTTCTTCACAGTTTGTTCCAATGCACAGCAAATTTGATATTGACGTGAAGCTCCCCCTACAGGCACCGATCGCCAGAGAGAGGACGAGGAAGGGCGCAGTTGTGGACACGGGGTTTTTTTAGTGTCGGCCATCATTAAAAGAAGGCTGTTCTGTTTGGCGAGTGCGTCTTCGTTATCTTCGTGACAATTTACTGGTGGAGGGGCGGGGTACATGCTGCCATTGCCGGAGACGCAGTGTACCCCTGGCACGTCTCGTGTGAATAGTCCGGGAGAGAGAGAGAAGGGACTTCATTTGCACCTGTCAAATAAATTGACGAGGTAGAGGCTCCAGCCTAAACCCACTTTCATCCTCCCAAACTGTCGGCCGCAATCCCTTGGGACGCGGCGGCGGTCAGGGCGAGACCAATGACTTGTCGTTGAGCATTTTCTTCTTCGTTGAGTAGCAAGGACTGCCAGGATTCTCTACATCTATCTAGCTTATCAAAGCTAGGACAGGTCCAAACCATGTGGACTGAGTCCGCTATACCATCACAATGCATACACCGAAGGCTATACACCGAGGGATGCCATTTCCTCCACAGTTGTGGGTTCGCAAATACTCCCGTTTGCAGCTAACTGCAGCACATAACTTCCTCGCTTTCAGTAAGGTTCTTATCCGCTCTCGGGTAAGTTATACGCCCCAGCTTGTAATGGTTGAGAATTTCCTGAAAAGTGCTCAGTGCGTCACCGGTCTATAGGGGTTTCTCGCTTGGGAGTGTTAAATTATTCTCAGCACAGTCTCGGATCGAAGAAGAAGAAGCGCCTCCTTCCTGGAGGGAGCCTGATCTTACGAGCACGTGCAGCCAGGGGCTACCTGAACGGCAAAGAATAAAACGAATGCCTCATGCTTTGACCCTCGCTTCTCGTCTGTAAACCATGCGTCACCTTAAACAGGGTGCTTGTCAAGAGAGCGCTGGGATCCCGGAAAGTGAGACCTCGGGCCAGCGCGTGCGCCTTCTCGTTCCCCGGCAGACCCTGATGAGCCGGTATTCAGATAAGCGAAGCCTGCTCCGCCGGGGCCTGCCCGGCGCCTAATATGTGTACAGCTGCGGCTGAGATCCTGCTCGCATCAAAATTTCTGATTGCAGATTTCGAATCACTAACAATAACTCTCCCATTCTTTTCAGTCAGAGCCAGCGCAATGGCTACTTCTTCCACCTCCGTTGCTCCTAAATGCATCACGCTGCAGCACGAGGCAGGCCCGCGGTTTTCGCGAGCACTTACGGCTGCATATACTTTGCCTTCTTCCGCAAGCGGGATAGCCGAAAGTGGACGTGGAGGAGCCCGAATGGCGAGACTAGAAATGAAATAGACTTCATACTCTACGGTAACCCTGGCATCATACAAGGTGTTGGCGTGCTCGGCAAGGTGCGCTGCAGTGACCATAGGATGGTAAGAACTTGAATTAGCCAAGACTTGAGGAAGGAACGGAAAAATCTGGTACATGAGAATCCGATCAATGAGTTAGTGATAAGAGGGAAAATAGAGGAATTCCGGATCAAGCTACAGAACAGGTATACGGCTTAAACTCAGGAAGAGGACCTTAGTGTTCAAGATATGAACGACAATCTTATGGGCATCATTAAGGAGTGTGCAATGGAAGTCGGTGGTAACTCCGTTAGACAGGATGCAAGTAAACTATCGCAGGAGAGAAAAGATCTGACCAAGAAACGCCAATGTATGAAAGCCTCTAACAATACTGCTAGAATAGAACTGGCAGAATTTTCCAAGGTAATCAACAAGCGTAAGACAGCTGACGTAAGGAAGTATTGTATGAATTGAATTGAACATGCTCTCACGAACGGAGGAAGCCCAAAAGCACAACTAGGCATATGCAAGAATCAGATGTATGCGTTAAGAGACAAAGCCGGCAATATCATTACTAAAATGGATGAGATAGTTCAAATGGCTGATGAGTTCTATAGAGATATATAAAGTAACAGTGGCACCCACGACGATAATGGAAGAGAGAATAGTCTAGAGGAATTTGAAATCCCACAAATAACGTCGGAAGAAGTAAAGAAAGCCTTGGGCGTTATGCAAAGGGAGAAGGCAGCTGGGGAGGATCAAGTAACAGCAAATTTGTTGAAGGATGGTGGGCAGATTCTTCTAGAAAGAACTGGCCACCCTGTATACGCAATGCCTCATGACCTCGAGCGTACCGGAATCTTGGAAGAACGTTAACATAATCCTAATCCATAAGAAAGGGGACGCCAAAGACTTGAAAAATTATAGGGCCGACCAGCTTACTGTCCGTTGCCTACAAAGTATTTACTAAGGTAATCACAAATAGAATCAGGAACACCTTAGATTTCTGTCAACCAAAGGACGAGGCAGGATTCCGTAAAGGCTACTCAACAATAGACCATACTCATACTATCTTGCAGGTGATAGAGAAGTGTGCGGAATATAACCAACCCTTATTTTATATATAGCTTTCATTGATTACGAGAAAGCGTTTGATTCGGTCGAAACCTCAGCAGTCATGGAGGCATTACGGAATCAGGGTGTAGACGAGCCGTATGAAAAAATACTGAAAGATATCTACAGCGGCTCCACAGCCACCGTAGTCCTCCATAAAGAAAGCGAGAAAATCCCAATCAAGAAGGGCGTCAGGCAGGGAGATAAGATCTCTCCTATGCTAATTACAGCGTGTTTACAGGAGGTATTCAGAGGCCTGGATTGGGAAGAATTGGGGATAAAAGGTAATGGAGAATACCTTAATAACTTGTGATTCGCTGATGATATTACCTTGCTTAGTAACTCAGGAAACCAAATGCAATGCATTCTCACTGACATCGAGAGGCAAAGGAGAAGGGTGGTTCTAAAACCTAATCTGCAGAAAATTAAGTAACGTTTAACAGCCTCGGAAGAGGACAGTAGTTTACGGTAGGTAGCAAGGCACTGGAAGTGGTAAGGGAATACATCTACTTAGGACAGGTAGTGACCACGGATCCGAATCATGACGGTGAAATAATCAGAGGAATAAGAATGGGCTGGGGTGCCTTTGGCAGGCATTCTCAGATCATGAACAGCAGGTTGCTATTATCCCCCAAGAAAAAAGTGTATAACAGCTGTGTCTTACCAGTACTGACGAACGGGGCTGAAACCTGGAGGCTTACGAAAAGGGTTCTACTTAAATTGAGGACGACGCAACGAGCTATCGAAAGAATAATGATGCATGTAACGTTAAGGGATAAGAAAAGAGCGAATTGGGTTAGGGAACAAAAGCGAGTTAATGACATCTTAGTTGAAATCAAGAAAAAGAAATGGGCGTGGGGAGGACATCTAATGAGGAGGGAAGATAAGCGATGGTCATTAAGGGTTACGGACTGTATTCCAAGGGAAGCGAAGCGTACCAGGGGGCGGCAGGAAGTTACGTGGGCGTATGAGATTAAGTTTGCAGGGACAACATGGCCACAATTAGTACATGACCGGGGTAATTGGAGAAGTATGGGAGAGGCCTTTACCCTGCAGCGGGCGTAACCAGGCTTATGATGACGATGATACTTTGCCTTGATGTATTTCGCCGCGTCCGTGTATATCACATCCCGACTGCCTTATAGTTTTTTCTGCAGTGCCTCAGCCCTATACCTGCGCTTGCCCTCGTGATCACCGGGTGCATACTCTTCGGCAACGGTAGTATTATCAGCCTGTCGCTGACTCGCGGTGGTACTTTGCCTGTCTGCTTGGAACATGCCTGAATCTCGAACCCCAGCCGCTACAAAATGCTTCTACCAGCCTGACTACGCAGAGATTACCTCTGTGCACATACGTACCAGCCGCCGTCTGGAAGGGCTCCAACGTGAGCACAGTCTTTTGCCTTGGCGTATCCGGACGAAGAACCCGATCCCACCACCTTCTGCTGAGGCTGTTCTGCCGGCAAATTTCATCAACTAGACGCAGGTGCCGATCGTATTCCACGGAGATGCTACTGAAGCCGTGGAAGATTGGGTAGACCATTTCGAGCGGGTCACCGAATTCAACGGATGGAACGAAGAGCGCAAGCTGCGCTGCGTGTACATCGCGCTCGAAGTGTCTGCGAGGACGTGGTTTCATAAACATGAAACCGCATTGTTTTCGTGGGACGAATTTCGACGACAGCTCAGCGCCACGTGCTCGAACATGGACAGGGAAATGAGAGCGGAGTTGCCAATACGGGCAAGATCCGCCACAGCAGAGACCAGGGAGTATGCACTTGACGTCATCACCAGGGTAGCCCAAGCACGCGAAATTGCCCGCGCTCGCCTCCTGGCCTCTCAATACAAGCAACGGCGCTTGTACGATCCCTAAGACAGAGACGTCCACGTTTCGCCTGGATCTCTGGCACTCCTGTGGTGCCCGACTCGTCATGTTCGTCTGTCAGAAAAACTCCTGTCTTGGTACACAGGCCCATTTCGAGTGCTGCGGGCCGTGACTAGAGTTACCTATGAAATCGCCCCAGCCAGTACCAGTGCCTCATCTGCCCCAAATTTTACTGACGTTGTGCATGTCTCACGCCTGAAGTCTTATTACTCTCGTGCTATCACCGATATTCAGACGCCCCTGGACAGTGCTTCTGCCGCTGGGGAAAATTATACATGCATATTGCGTGTTTCTTATCGCCGATGCACGTGTGCACCCCGACGAAGACGACGAACGTTCTCTGACTCTCGAGCTGTCGTAAGCTCTTGTGCTAGCTTCTGCCTTCTTGCCGTTCATGAACGTCCTGATTTCCTTGTCACTTGTATTTCATTTTGACTACTACAATCCCACAGAAGCTGGCAATGATATAATGGCTATGGAATTCAAGTCGTTTAAATCAATTCTACCGTGGACGCGACAGCCGCTTTTGCTCACTGCGAACGCACATATTGCATCAATAAGAGCCATTCTTAAGCATATAATTTCACAGCCTAAACAAATATGGGGTTCCCACTTAATGTGCTAATCGATCTATACGAAGCTTTCTGTGTTTGCTCGATTGACGTCAATTAGCGGTAATGCTGACTGCGAATGTATGATTTCTTCAGCGCGTAGTGAAATACGTGAGTAGTGAGTTGATGGCAAATGTTAGCTAACGTGCACTCTTTATCTGCGTAGTGCACAACATACAGCGAGCCGTGTTTGCTTGAGGAGTTGTTCCGCGCCATTGTTTGTAACCTATGAGACTTAGGGTTGCTATTGCATTGCTACACATGGCACATCGCATCGAGGTAGATGTGTTGGTAGAATTATGGTGCTCTACTTGCCAAAACACTATCGGAAAATGAGGAACGCCATTGTGGCGGACTCGGGATTGAGTTTGATATCCTGGTGTTCTTTAACGTGCTCCGAAGTAAAAATGCACTACCGTTTTTTGCCTTTCGCTGCCGTCGCAATCCGGAGCCCTCTTCAGGGATCGAACCCACTACCTCGAGCAATACCATAGCCGTCAAACTACCGCGGTGGGCACATAACTGTTGATTTTACGTGCGACCAATTCAGTAGTGTCACCTTTAACTTACGGTAAATAATTGCGGTTTTGCCTCGCGGCAGGCGGAGGAGTATGCTGAAAAACTCGGACGTCAGAACTGGAATCAAGTGTGCGACCAGGTACAGGGAACCCTCAGCAACCGAAAGACCTGGGCCATTTTAAAAACCCTTCTGGCGTAGACGGAATCAAAAACTGTCACGGGGCAACACATACAAAGACTTATACACAACTTCCAGGGAACCGAAGAAGAAGCGCTCAAAGCCATCACTGCGAAATACATCGGAGACGAGCAACAACGGAAGACGCAGCCAGTCATTCACCCGGAGTACGAGGGGGAACCCAATCCGGATTTAGACCAGCCTTTCACCAAGTCGAAGATCGTGGCAGCCTTAAGAAATCTCACAAGAAACACGACGCCCGGCAGGGATAAAATTAACAACAACACCCTCCGTAACCTGGACGACGGGGCGACGGAGAGTTTGCTGAAGTATGTCAATGAAAGCTGGGAGACGGGCAGTATACCGGCTTCCTGGAAGCACGCGGACGTAACGATGATCCCGAAACCCGGCAAGCCCATCAACCTACAGAACCTGCGTCCGATCTCTCTTACGTCATGCGCGGGAAAACTCTTCGAGCACATGGTCCACAATCGTCTCTCGCCCTACCTGGAAGAAGGTGGGCACCTGCCGAACACAATGTTCGGTTTCCGGCCTAACCTCTCCACCCAGGACATTCTACTTCAGCTTAAAGAAGAAGTCATCGACGGCCTCAGCACATGCCACAAGAGTGCCATCCTGGCACTCGACGTGAAGGGAGCCTTCGACAACGTCTCACACGAAGCAGTGCTAAACAGCCTACAACATACCAACTGCGGACGGCGGACATACAACTACGTCCGGGACTTCCTGACGGGTAGAACGGCGACCATAGGCCTGGGGAATCTCAGGACCGAGAAGTTCCCAGTACCGCAGAAAGGAACCCCCCAGGGGTCGGTGACCTCCCCGTTGCTGTTCAATATAGCGATGAGGGGATTGCCGAACCTCTTGGAGAACATCAGGGGTATCCGTCACGCAATGTATGCAGACGACCTGACCATGTGGACGTGCACGGGATCGGCGGGCGAACAACAAGACGCCCTGCAGGAAGCCATCGACAGGACCGAGCATTATCTACACTGCGGTCTTTCATGCGCGCCGGAAAAGTCGGACCTCCTGATCCTCAAAAAGAGGACAAGAGGGCGGCCTCCGCAGGACACACCTGACCCAACGTTGACACTAAATGGAGTCAACATACCCAAGGTGGACACACTTCGTATTCTGGGCCTCACTTTCCAGAAGGACGGTGCCGGTCTCGCCGCCATTAAAAAACTGCAAGCGACAGTTATTCAAGTCGCGCACTTGGTACGAAGAGTGACAAACAAAAAGCACGGCCTGAAAGAGCAGGACACAATCAGAATAATACAAGCCCTGATAATCAGCAGAGTCACTTACGGCACCGCGTACCTGGGTCTCAAGAACAGCGAGAGAGACAAATTGAACACCCTAATACGAAAAACCTACAAGCTGGCACTGGGGCTTCCACCGACGACGTCGACGGAGAAGCTACTCAGCCTGGGCATACACAATACTTGGGAGGAACTTGTAGAGGCCCACAAGACCAGCCAGATAGAGCGACTCAAGCTCACCAGCACGGGTAGGGACATGCTAATAAGAGTGAGCTACCCAGTCGAATATGCGTCTACAAAACAGCGGGTTCCTCTACCCCTGAGGGAGAAGATCACGGTGGCCAGCATCCCGAGAAACATGCACCCTGAATACCACAGAGAAAGGAGGCGAGCGAGAGTGAAAGCCCTACGTAAGGCCTACGAAGGACCAAAACAAGGAGAAGTCCGATACACCGACGCGGCAAAGTACAAGAACAGAGCGGCCCACGCTATCAGCGTGATCAACGGCCAAGGACAAGAGGTAGCTGCGGCCTCGGTAAACACTCCAGACATCGACTGCGCGGAAGAAACGGCAATAGCCCTGGCGGCCACTACGGGCCAGCGAGAGGAAGATCTAATCACAATCATCGCCGACTCGCAAACAGCATGTAGAAATTACCAAAAGGGCCGCATTTCCAAACAAGCCCTGAGCATCCTCGAAAAACGAGACAATTTTCCTGAACTGTACATTGTCTGGGCCCCGGGACACGAGTCCCTGGCGGGTAATGTAGCGGCTAATGCCGCTGCCCGAGATCACATTCTCCGGGCTATCCCACCAGGTTCACGAGCACCGGTAGACCAACAAGATAGCGTCCCGAAAAGATACGCCGATATCCTGAGCCACTACAGGCTGGGTAGGAGGATCTATCCACCCCCGCATCCCCAGCTGACAAGAGAAGAGGCGGTGATCTTCCGAAAACTACAGACCGGCACATTCCCGCACGGCACCCTGCTACACGCGATGTATCCTACCAGCTATACTGCACCTTCTGATGCACCTTCGTAGATGCACCTTCTGCTCTACGCCCAATACCCTCTACCACATGGTATGGGAATGTCAACAAAACGCATCGACACCGTCCATCACCGGACCAACCGTCGAGCAGTGGGAGGCCCAGCTGACAAGATCGAGCCCTGAAGACCAGCATCGCCTGGTGAGCAGGGCCAAGTTATCAGCTCAGGCCCACGGCATCCTGGACTAGGGAAGCCGCCCACCTCGGACGATTTTACCGTCGGCTCATTTCTACTAATAAAGTTTATTCCTCCTCCTCCTCCTTGCCTCTGCACGGCTTGCAGTTGTGCACTTGACAAATCTGCATGGTGTCTATTTTTTTTTTAGAAATAGCAGAAAGGTGCAGTAACGTGCCTGCAATTCGCCCGCAACCTCTTTCGTGTCTATAGTAGTAGGGTTTCGTTATCTTCTCATATCGTGTTTTCCCTGTCCCGTCCTACCCCCAGTATGATAACTGCGAGCAAGAATGGCAAGGGTGTTGTTCACTCGTTTCGCGAATACCCCGGTTCTAGCCATTTATCGCCTCCTTCTAGCTGCCCCCTCTCTACCTTTCTATCTACCTCTTTCAGGACTTGCATGTTAGGATAAGGGTAAGCGCTGCAGTTTATGCGATGCTTTTTGTGGGGAGTCGCGGATAATTACAACTGTCAAGATGTGCACATGTGACGCGACACGACTGCCGTGGCTGGGAAATTGTATTGGTAGCTAATAAGCATATGTTTTGCAACACCTGGCTAATATATGTGGAAGGAAGGCGAGAATTTAGGTTTGAAATTTAGCGTTAGAAAATCAGATGTTATAGTATTCAATGAAAACAATGGACAATGGCAATACAGGGCCAGGAAATACCTGGGGTAAAAGAATATTGCTACATGCGTGCGGTATGTGTTTCATTGAACGAGGCACGTGGGCGCCATCACTCCAGAAAAGAAGAGGAAGAACGAACTGGGCTCGCCCTGTGAATCTAACTGCTCAGCGCGGCAACCGTTGTTTTAAATATAACGTGTAAATAGTTCATTGTCTTACTGACTCGTCCTCCGCGGTACAAGATAAATACCTTGGTATATGTATAAACGAAGGCAACGGTTATATGTAAACATAGGGAAAAAACAATAAAAGTGAAGGGGAAGACCATAATAAAGCACAGAGCACTAAGCACTAGGTGCGAGGAGCTGCGGGGTATGTGGAAAGGTGTAATTGTTCCGGGAATTTCAGAAATGGGGTTGTATGCTTGAAATCAGGGGCACAAGCAGGACTCGATGGGAACCAAAGGTCAGTGGGACGCCTCGCGCTGGGCGCTCACGGAAAGACTACAAATGAAGTTGTTCAGGGTGATATGGGCTGGACAAGTTTTGAAGAGAGGGAATCTGACAGTAAAATTGATTATCAAGAATAACTGAGGAATATGAAAGAAAGTGTATTGGCTGGGAGAGTGTTGAGGTATCTGTATAGGAAAAATATTGATTCCCCGTGGAGGGAAAGAACTAGGAAGCTTACAAAGAAGTATGCGGCCTGTAGGGTGAGCAACTAAGGAACACAGAACATCAAGCGAAACGTCAGAGAGGGTTAAATAATCTCATGAGTGGCGGCAATGGAAAAGAATCCTACCGTGAGTAATGACTAAGTAGAAAAAAACGAATTCAGGAAAGAAGCAATTTATGATATCTCAAAGGGAAGCTCATTACTTTTCAAAGCGAGATCAGGCTGCCTTAGAATACGCACCTATAAAGGCAGATATTAGAAGGCAGAAGACGCATGTGCTTGCTGCGGTAAAGTTAGGGAAACGATGGATAACGTTCTATTAGAATGAGAGGACATCTGCCCAGCGGTCGATTTAGGCAACACTGGCCTCCTTGAAGCCTTTTGGTTGAGCCGAGCAGGGTTAAAGTAAACATGTCCGCAGTAGAAATTAATAAGAGGCGATTGGAAGATTCGTGGAAGAAAAACAAGGAAACGCAAAACAATCTAGACGTACAAAAGCAAAGTTTCCAATAGGGGGTCAGAAAATTAGGTTGTGGGAATTCATCGTGTTTCTTTTTCTTCTTTTTTACCTAGGTAGGACATTAGGCAGTAGAATAGCAAGAGCTTGGTGGCGCAACCGATCGTCTCGTTTCAAAGGGGCATTCATAACATACATCCAACCATCCATCCATCCACCCATCCATGCGATGGAATGGTCCAAACGAGTTTCTTGTGCCCTAAATTTCCTCTATTCCAGGCTCCATCCAAGTACTTGCCCGCTCTGAACTTACCTTCGACACGGCGTGCGAGACAGCAACAGCACCAGTGGAAAAGTCGAAGGAAGAAGCAAAGAAAGCTTCACTTTTAAAAAGTTGTCTTTATTTGTGGGCGTACAGTGGCGTGTCGTCGTGGTGTCATGATGTCCTTTGCGGGATTTTTAAACGGCGAGAGCCAACTGGCCGACTTAATTGCCCACTACACTTTCTGGCTTTTGGAGCAATCCTATCTTATTGCCAAGGTGCGAATGGTCTATCCAGTTTACTACAGACCTACAAAACTGTTTTTTAGCCGGTTCTATATTTGCGCCCTCTACAGCTATACTGTAGCAGTACTTCATTTCTACTACACTGCATTCTTAAGTGAACTTGTTTTCGGATTAAATTCTCTAATAATGTTGTATTCTAGCAATCATTGTCATACGTGATCTCCACAAAGTACTTAGGCACCCTACAATGAAATGCTTTCAATTTTGCCTAATTATGCCCGCCATATTGATACAAACAAACGTAACTTCAACTCATTTACTCTGAAATAAACGCTGAATGAAACTCTGATGTCGTCCTGACGAAGGCCAACAAGCGCCTAGGGCTCCATCTTATGATGTCTCTATTCGCAAGGCAATTTTTGTGTTGTTGTTTGGGGTGGGGGGGGGGGGGGAGGATGTGCTCTTTCACCGTGGAAGCGTCTCTCGGACGTCCCTGATGTGCACATTTTTATTCTCAAGCAACCAATGTACACTGTCATCGCCGCAGCTTCGTGATGTCCTGGTGGCAGGCCACCATTGCGTGTCGCGCAAGTATGACCACTTTGATTCAGTTGGGTTAGCATATACTATTTCATGCGTCATACTTCGCCACATTTTTGTTTCAAACTACGCTAGAGCTCGAAAAGGCCGGCCAACTCGCTAGGTCTCTTTCCTCTGTTTACTTCCATAAAGTGTGTGTCTGTCGGTGTGGTTACCACGCCCAGCGCTATGCTACTACTCAAGTGTTTCTGGTGACCTGAGCGACTGAAGTCACAGGCTTTCTACAACACGGCGTTCACGTTCAATATTGCTATCCTCAAGTACTTCTCGCGGACTTCGCTCACCGCCTTCTCTCCGATGTCATCTTTTACACTACTGGCTCCTGCTGGACACAACAGAAACAGAGAATGACCTTAGTGAAGTATCAATTACACGCCAGATGGGATGCTGTCGATGTACATTTCCGCTGATCACAGGGATAGAAGCGTGGTCCTGTCTTCTGTGACATTATCGGTCTACAACCTTGGCCAACAACACCGCTCGTTACTTATCACTAGTTTTTTTGTCGACAAGAACATACTGTATGTCCTCTGAATCTTCTTTCGGCTTTAGGTGTGACCTTGCACGCCCGCTTATTCTGTTACTCTGACAGCGACCGTTGTCGTCAGGCTGCCGCCTCCTTCTGAGATTCGCTGTCGCCAGAGAGCACAGAAAGCTGTCTTTACAAACAAACCACCGGGATTCGAGCCCATGTATCTGCAGCATTCTGTATTAGGGACCTGGGCACGCTGACCATTTCGCTACCACCTCCCCCACCACTTTAGGTTTACCTGCCTTCCCACTTTCCTTTTTCTTCGCCGACGCAGGCAGGACGGACGCAGAAATTTAAAAAAAAAAGTAAGATATCTTCAGCCGCTGGCTGACGCATGGCCTTAACTTTGGCAGGCTACTCTCATTAAAACGCATGTGGGCTTGCGGTTTCGCGCAGATGGTCACTTTAGCATTATTGCAAATTTCCTTTCACTGGCTCTTTTCGGTCAAAATAAAAATGAGACCTACCGTTGTTTTTCGTTTTCTTGTTTTCTAGGTTTAAACCAAAAATGCTCATTCCTAACTTTAAAGCAGCAACAGCTTCATCATCAGCTACTCGAACGCTTATTTACACAAATAGTGACTTTTTAAGAAATGTCATAACGATACTGTATTTCGAGGTCATGTCTCTGCCAATATGGGCCGACCCCACCTATCAAGGAAAGGGCGGAGTAACCTATCAATGCAGGCGGCAGGTTACTGAATGACGAAAACAGGAAATGCGACGGTTTTTCAGTGCTCACAACTTATACACAAATCACAATCACGAAATGAAAGAAACCTAGCTGGGCTAGTCGCGGACAACTATTCTCGGATTTGTGACGCGTCGATTTAAAACAGACATTTCTTATCTAAGTCTAAATGGCAGCAATATAGGCGAGGTGAGTTACGGTAGCTCGTTAGTTTAGACTAACGACGCTCTTGATGCAGCACTTTCGTCTTATGCGTCTTTGCGAATGGGAGTGAAAGGCACGAGGGGAACAAGTCTTCCTGAAATGAAACATTCCGAATAACTCTTTCTTTGACGGTTGGACATATGTCAAGGGCCCACGATACGAACCACCTGCAAGTCGGTATAAGCTTGCAGAGAGGGATCTCAGATGAAACATTGTCAAGCGGACAGGCTTTTAATTATCATAAGGATATCTTTATTGAAATTCCTGGCCATGAGGTGGAAGCCGACTAATAAGCATTTAAATTTTATGTGTTATTAAGACCTCCTGTTAATATAAGCTTGCTGTCTTTTACAGCCTCCTAAATTAAAATGCACGTCATGAAAAAAAAATTATTGCGCTAAATGTGCAAACGCTTACACGCAACAAAAGATCTAGTCCCATATCCCTGTATTCACTCAATGAAGATGCAACACGTACTTACTATCAAGTTGTAGTGACGTGAAGAACAAGGCAGTTCCAAAAGAGTAAGTCACGAATATAACTCATTTTAAACGTAAGCTTGCGCTACAAAAGAAAATGACACTGAAAGCAGAATGATGGCAGCGCGCAAAGTAATGCCATACAGAAAAAAATTCAGCACCCTATGGTCGTGCTTCCTCGGAATCTGATCTACGGATCAAGGCATCGGATCGTCTTACTGGAATTCCCGTACAATGCAGAGCAATCTCGGGTCTTGAAATATGATGGAGAATGTACGCTAGTACTCGCTTCAAGTGCGTAATCTGATAAGATATAAGATAACGCTGTTTCGCTATTGAATCCGTGACAACATACTGGATATTAGAAATACATGCGGGCGTGTTTTGCGCAAACCGATAAGTTTGAAACAGTGGTTCGCCCCCCCCCCCTCAAAAAAAAACCAAGACAAATAGTATACAGTTGCATGGAATATTAGCTGAAACAAAGTGCTTCTGGTAAAAAGGGCCCCGAAGACTGCACATACTAAACACTTTCCAATTACTGGTATTTCTCGACCCAGCATTTGGTGCTTCAATGTAGCCCTGTAGTCCAAGGGCCAGTTCCGCCACGGGCACTGTGTCGGTGCTCATATTTCACGTGACTGTACGCATGTCAGCATTATTTTTCATAAAATCACAATTTTTTCTCTTTATACCTTAACATTAGACAACCGAAATACATGCAGCGAAACCCTTATCCTAATATACTAGTACGCTTTGTTCTAACGTACATGTCTGCGCCAATCCATATGTTATAAAGTACTGAAAATGTATTGAATACTTTCCCCCAATCAGCTGTTTTTATTCCTGATGATGCCAGGGAACCAAGCCTGATGCTACCAACGCTC
The DNA here is from genome assembly GCF_038994185.2 of Dermacentor albipictus. NCBI lineage: Eukaryota > Metazoa > Arthropoda > Arachnida > Ixodida > Ixodidae > Dermacentor > Dermacentor albipictus. The sequence goes on from NW_027225568.1 coordinate 1,220,518, forward strand.
AGAAATCTAAACGGGAACGCGCACAATGTATTCGCACAACTTGTGTGATGTACCGTAGCACTGAGGTGCTTTTAAATAATGTAGGAGAATCGGTTATAAGCGTAGAAGTTCACGGTAGGCCACATGTGCTTAAGCTCATGAAGTTCTTTTGCGCCAACATAACCTGTCCAAGCTTTCGCACTTGCTTTATAAGAACCATACCGCACCACCAATGTTCCGGCTGTTTCTAACTGCACCAAACAAAACTATTAAACCAATACAAGCATTGGTGACATCATTTTATCATTAGTGTGTTCAGATTGGTAACCTTTGGATTAGAAGTAAGTTGGGAAGTTGGGTACGAAATTAACAAAGCTACGTTAATTAAAATTTCAGTAATTGATCTTACATGGCTAAAACAAATGAGCAGCGTGGAGCCTGTACTCGTGATTATCCAGCCTAGCGAAGAAATTTTGATTAAGCATGCTTCTGTCAGAGCCATGTGAACAAAATTTTCCAAGTAAACGCTCTTGGAAGGCGTAACTGTCGCTGAAAAGGAACATCTGTAATGTAACAGAAAGGACAGCGCTTCAAGACGGGACACAAAGGAGGAACCACACAGACATGCTGCGCTAACAATTTGAAGCGCTGTTCTTTCTGTGAAGGTGAAGCAACTATCCCGTCAGTCAATCCTTGCACACCTGTAAAGTCAACCTTACCACACCCTGCCTTTTCTGATGCTGTCATCAATAGTATGGCCCCATGAGCATCTTCCTTGTAGCCAGTCCACATCGAATTTTTATTCACTCTGTTTTGCCGAACGCAAGCAGTTTTGTTTTAGGTTCAATATAGCAGTGAACGTATGCCGCCAATGCGCTGCCGCCGAAGGAAGGAAGATAACGAAAGTGAACAGCGTGGTAGCTGCTCACGGAGCCGTGCCGATGGTAGCGGTGCCATAGTGACGAAATCTAGGGTTCGACATTGACAGCCAAGGCTTTTGTTCTTTCTTTTCTTTTTTTTTACAACGAAGCCGTTAAGAGGAAGCTTAAGCTCAGGTGCTCCCATCTACGTGCATTTAAAAGGAGAGCTCGTTTTCCTCGGCAACCACTGCACTAAATCTGACGACGTTTGTTGCCTTTAAAAGATAAACTTAATTTCTAGTGACTGTTGGTCTTGAATTTTTCATTTATGTTGTAGTTATTTATTAAGTGGCAAAAATGGAAAAAAAAACAGTACTATCATATTTAAAGCTCTCTGACTCGGCAATAAAAAAATCATATCACACTCTTGTGGATTGCATTAGGAGTACATTTAAAGCGGACAAAATTAATCATTAACCCCCTTTCTTCTCGTTTATTACATAACGAGGGTCTCGAATCCGGCTACATTGATGCCTTCAGGTAGCATATGTGGGTTTATTGACCAGTTGCCTTCACCCAAAAAGATCACGTTCTCGTGACGCCTGCGGCAAAAAGGACGTCCCACGTCCGCCGCCAAGGTCTGTGTGTGGTGGCGCTGGCTAACACTCCCAGGGTTCTACTAGGACACATAAATACCCAAGAAAGTGGATGGGAAAACAGCGCCGCGGTAGCTAAGTGGTAGAGCATCGCACGCGAAATGCGAAGGTTGTGGGTTGGGTTCCCACCTGCGGCAAGTTGTTTTTTCATCCCCTTTTATTTCCATTTATTCTTTGTTTCTTTATTTCATTTATTAAGCACAAGTAATTTCCCCTATGTTATCCTTGGTGTCAATGTTTGTTGGCTTCTCATGATATCATTAACGCATTCATGTAAGATATAAATTCACGTATTGACTTTGTCCGCTTTGAATGTTCTAATAGATGATGTTAACAGCACAGTGATATATCTTTTTGACGAAGATCTATCATCTATCTATCTATCTAAAAAGATCCATCTTTTTTCAAGCTTCCGAATTATTGAAAATTCTTTTAACAAAATTCACACCTCAAATCGAAATTCTGCTTCCAACAGTCACTGGAATTTAATTGTCTCTCTCAAATGTAACAAATTTCTTTAAAATCGGTCCAAGCACACACGCACGCATGCAAGTTCGCACACACACTGAGACACGACACATGCTCGCCTGCATTCAAATCTAAACGCGCACGCACACACACGCACGCACACACACACGTTCGCACACACTCACACAAACGCACACACACAGAGATACGACACATGCTCGCCCGCATTCACATTTTCACGCACCCGCTCATCCACACGCGCACAAAAATGTATGCCGACGCACGCACTTCGCACTTCGCACAAACGCCAAAACACTGAGACACGACACATGCTCGCCCGCATTCCACTTTACACGCGTCCACGCACGCACACACGCAAAAAATATATGCCCACGGACGCACGTCGCACAACCTCACACAAAAGCACACGCACAGAAATACGACACATGCTCGCCCGCATTCACATTTACTTGCGCCCAGGCATGCACATGCACCAAAAATGTAGGCACGCACGCACAAAAATATATGCCCACGGACGCACTTTGCACACGTTCACACAAACGCACACACGCAGAGATAAGACGGATGCTCATCCGCATGCTCATTTACATGCGCCCACACATGCACAACCGCCCAAACATGTAGGCACGCACGCAAACACGCACAAAAATATATACGCACGCAAGCACGTTCGCACACACTCACACAAAAGCACACACAGAGCTATAAGACACATGCTTTCCCGCATTCACATTTGCACGCACCCACGCATGCACACACGCCCAAAAATGTATACGGACCCACGCACGTTCGGACACACTCAAACAAACGCGAACAGACAGAGATACGACACAAGCTCACGCGCATTCACATTTATACGTGTCCACGCAGGCACACACGCAACAAAATGTACGCACGCACACATTCACACAGATGCACACACACCGAGATGCGACACATGTGCGCCCGCATTCATATTTATGCGCACCTACGCACGCCCAAAAATGTACGCACGAACGAACGTTCGCACACATTCACACAAACGCACACACACAGATATACAAGACAGTGGGCTTAGTAACACCGGTTACAGAAGGATGCTGATCCCGATTCTTTTTGCCCAGGTCGCTTGCCGGGCGCACTTCGCCGTAGGATCAACGGACCCTCCGTTCGAAAGGACTCCATACGAGCATGCGCCGGCTGACCTGGTCATCATGCCATCGCCACGGCTCATCCAAGAAACAACGCCCTACATGCATCAAGCCTATCCGCGTATCAGCTCGGTGACATCATCGGATAGCGACCACTTCAAGCATAAAAACTGGACGCTCTTGCAAGATTCCTTTGGTGGGCTTGATAACACCGGTTACAGAAGGATGCTGATCCCGATTCTTTTTGCCCGGATAGCTTGCCGGGCGCGCTTAATTCGTCGTGGGATCAACGGACCCTCCGTTCGAAAGGCTCCTGGCGAGCATGTGCCGGCTGACCTGGTCATCATGCCATCACCACGGGTCATCCAACAAACAGCACCCTACGTGCATCAAGCCTATCAGCGTATGAGCTTGGGGATATCATCAGATAGCGACCACTTCAAGCATAAAAACTGGACGCTCTTGCAAGACTCCTTTAGTGGGCTTGGTAACACCGGTTACAGAAGGATGCTGCTCCCGATTCTTTTTGCCCAGGTCGCTTGCCGGGCGCACTTCGCAGTGGGATCAACGGACCCTCCGTTCGAAAGGACTCCTTACGAGCATGCGCCGGCTGACCTGGTCATTATGCCATCGCCATGGCTCATCCAAGAAACATCGCCCTACGTGCATCAAGCCTATCAGCGTATCAGCTCGGCGACATCATCGGATAGCGATCACTTTAAGCATAAATACTGGACGCTCTTGCAAGGTTCCTTTAGTGGGCTTGATAACACTGGTTACAGAAGGATGCTGATCCCAATTCTTTTTGCCCGGATAGTTTGCCGGGCGCACTTAATTCGTCGTGGGATCAAAAGACCCTCCGTTCGAAAGGACTCCTGGCGAGCATGCGCCGGCTGACCTGGTCATCATACCATCGCCACGGCTCATCCAAGAAGCAACGCCCTACGTCCATCAAGCCTATCAGCGTATCAGCTCGGCGACATCATCGGATAGCGACCACTTTAAGCATAAATACTGGACGCTCTTGCAAGGTTCCTTTAGTGGGCTTGATAACACTGGTTACAGAAGGATGCTGATCCCAATTCTTTTTGCCCGGATAGCTTGCCGGGCGCACTTAATTCGTCGTGGGATCAAAAGACCCTCCGTTCGAAAGGACTCCTGAAGAGCATGCGCCGGCTGACCTGGTCAACAAGCCATCGCCACGGCTCATCCAAGAAACAACTCCCTACATGCATCAAGCCTATCAGCATATCAACTTGGTGATATCATCGGATAGCGACCACTTCAAGCATAAATACTAGACGCTCTTGCAAGATTCCTTTAGTGGGCTTGTTAACACCGGTTACAGAAGGATGCTGATGCCGATTCTTTTTGACAAGATCGCTTGCCGGGTGCACTTCGCCATCGAATCAACGGACCCACCGTTAGAAAGGACTCCTGACGAGCATGCGCCGGCTGACCTGGTCATCATGCCATGGCCACGGCTCATCCAAGAAACAACGCCCTACGTGCATCAAGCCTATCATCGTATCAGCTCGGTGGCATTATCGGATAGCGACCACTTTAAGCATAAATACTGGACGCTCTTGCAAGATTCCTTTAGTGGGCTTGATAACAGCGGTTATGGGTCGCTTGCCGGGCGCACTTCGTCGTGGGATCAACGGACCCTCCGTTCGAAAGGACTCCTGGCGAGCATGCGCCATGTGCCCTGGTCGTCATGCCATCGCCACGGCTCATCCGAGAAACAACGCCCTACGTGCATCAAGCCTATCAGCGTATCAGCTCGGCGACATCATCGGATAGCGACCACTTCAAGCATAAATACTGGACGCTCTTGCAAGATTCCTTCAGCGGGCTTGGTAACACTGGTTACAGAAGGATGCTGATCCCGATTCTTTTTGCCCAGGTCGCTTGCCGGGCGCACTTCGCCGTAGGATCAACGGACCCTCCGTTCGAAAGGACTCCATACGAGCATGCGCCGGCTGACCTGGTCATCATGCCATCGCCACGGCTCATCGAAGAAACAACGCCCTACATGCATCAAGCCTATCCGCGTATCAGCTCGATGACATCTTCGGATAGCGACCACTTCAAGCATAAATACTGGACGCTCTTGCAAGACCCCTTTAGTGGGCTTGGTAACACCGGTGACGGAAGGATGCTGCTCCCGATTCTTTTTGCCCAGGTCGCTTGCCGGGCGCACTTCGCAGTGGGATCAACGGACCCTCCGTTCGAAAGGACTCCTTACGAGCATACACCGGCTGAGCTGGTCATCATGCCATCGCCATGGCTCATCCAAGAAACAACGCCCTAGGTGCATGAAGCCTATCATCGTATCAGCTCGGTGACATCATCGGATAGCGACCACTTCAGGCAAAACAACTGGACACTCGTGCAAGATTCCTTTAGTGGGCTTGGTAACACCGGTTACAGAAGGATGCTGACCCCGATTCTTTTTGCCCGGATAGCTTGCCGGGCGCGCTTAATTCGTCGTGGGATCAACGGACCCTCCGTTCGAAAGGCTCCTGGCGAGCATGTGCCGGCTGACCTGGTCATCATGCCATCACCACGGGTCATCCAACAAACAGCGCCCTACGTGCATCAAGCCTATCAGCGTATCAGCTTGGGGATATCATCAGATAGCGACCACTTCAAGCATAAAAACTGGACGCTCTTGCAAGACTCCTTTAGTGGGCTTGGTAACAGCGGTGACGGAAGGATGCTGCTCCCGATTCTTTTTGCCCAGGTCGCTTGCCGGGCGCACTTCGCAGTGGGATCAACGGACCCTCCGTTCGAAAGGACTCCTTACGAGCATGCGCCGGCTGACCTGGTCATCATGCCATCGCCATGGCTCATCCAAGAAAAAAAGCCCTACGTGCATCAAGCCTATCAGCGTATCAGCTCGGCGACATCATCGGATAGCGACCACTTTAAGCATAAATACTGGACGCTCTTGCAAGGTTCCTTTAGTGGGCTTGATAACACTGGATACAGAAGGATGCTGATCCCAATTCTTTTTGCCCGGATAGCTTGCCGGGCGCACTTAATTCGTCGTGGGATCAAAAGACCCTCCGTTCGAAAGGACTCCTGGCGAGCATGCGCCGGCTGACCTGGTCATCATACCATCGCCACGGCTCATCCAAGAAGCAACGCCCTACGTCCATCAAGCCTATCAGCGTATCAGCTCGGCGACATCATCGGATAGCGACCACTTTAAGCATAAATACTGGACGCTCTTGCAAGGTTCCTTTAGTGGGCTTGATAACACCGGTTACAGAAGGATGCTGATCCCGATTCTTTTTGCCCGGATAGCTTGCCGGGCGCACTTAATTCGTCGTGGGATCAAAAGACCCTCCGTTCGAAAGGACTCCTGAAGAGCATGCGCCGGCTGACCTGGTCATCAAGCCATCGCCACGGCTCATCCAAGAAACAATGCCCTACATGCATCAAGCCTATCAGCATATCCACTTGGTGATATCATCGGATAGCGACCACTTCAAGCATAAATACTAGACGCTCTTGCAAGATTCCTTTAGTGGGCTTGGTAACACCGGTTACAGAAGGATGCTGATGCCGATTCTTTTTGCCAAGGTCGCTTGCCGGGTGCACTTCGCCATCGAATCAACGGACCCTCCGTTAGAAAGGACTCCTGACGAGCATGCGCCGGCTGACCTGGTCATCATGCCATGGCCACGGCTCATCCAAGAAACAACGCCCTACGTGCATCAAGCCTATCATCGTATCAGCTCGGTGGCATTATCGGATAGCGACCACTTTAAGCATAAATACTGGACGCTATTGCAAGATTCCTTTAGTGGGCTTGATAACAGCGGTGATGGGTCGCTTGCCGGGCGCACTTCGTCGTGGGATCAACGGACCCTCCGTTCGAAAGGACTCCTGGCGAGCATGCGCCGGGTGCCCTGGTCGTCATGCCATCGCCACGGCTCATCCGAGAAACAACGCCCTACGTGCATCAAGCCTATCAGCGTATCAGCTCGGCGACATCATCGGATAGCGACCACTTCAAGCATAAATACTGGACGCTCTTGCAAGATTCCTTCAGCGGGCTTGGTAACACTGGTTACAGAAGGATGCTGATCCCGATTCTTTTTGCCCAGGTCGCTTGCCGGGCGCACTTCGCCGTAGGATCAACGGACCCTCCGTTCGAAAGGACTCCATACGAGCATGCGCCGGCTGACATGGTCATCATGCCATCGCCACGGCTCATCCAAGAAACAACGCCCTACATGCATCAAGCCTATCCGCGTATCAGCTCGATGACATCTTCGGATAGCGACCACTTCAAGCATAAATACTGGACGCTCTTGCAAGACCCCTTTAGTGGGCTTGGTAACACCGGTGACGGAAAGATGCTGCTCCCGATTCTTTTTGCCCAGGTCGCTTGCCGGGCGCACTTCGCAGTGGGATCAACGGACCCTCCGTTCGAAAGGACTCCTTACGAGCATACACCGGCTGACCTGGTCATCATGCCATCGCCATGGCTCATCCAAGAAACAACGCCCTAGGTGCATGAACCCTATCTTCGTATCAGCTCGGTGACATCATCGGATAGCGACCACTTCAGGCAAAACAACTGGACACTCTTGCAAGATTCCTTTAGTGGGCTTGGTAACACCGGTTACAGAAGGATGCTGACCCCGATTCTTTTTGCCCGGATAGCTTGCCGGGCGCACTTAATTCGTCGTGGGATCAACGGACCCTCCGTTCGAAAGGCTCCTGGCGAGCATGTGCCGGCTGACCTGGTCATCATGCCATCACCACGGGTCATCCAACAAACAGCGCCCTACGTGCATCAAGCCTATCAGCGTATCAGCTTGGGGATATCATCAGATAGCGACCACTTCAAGCATAAAAACTGGACGCTCTTGCAAGACTCCTTTAGTGGGCTTGGTAACAGCGGTGACGGAAGGATGCTGCTCCCGATTCTTTTTGCCCAGGTCGCTTGCCGGGCGCACTTCGCAGTGGGATCAACGGACCCTCCGTTCGAAAGGACTCCTTACGAGCATGCGCCGGCTGACCTGGTCATCATGCCATCGCCATGGCTCATCCAAGAAAAAAAGCCCTACGTGCATCAAGCCTATCAGCGTATCAGCTCGGCGACATCATCGGATAGCGACCACTTTAAGCATAAATACTGGACGCTCTTGCAAGGTTCCTTTAGTGGGCTTGATAACACTGGTTACAGAAGGATGCTGATCCCAATTCTTTTTGCCCGGATAGCTTGCCGGGCGCACTTAATTCGTCGTGGGATCAAAAGACCCTCCGTTCGAAAGGACTCCTGGCGAGCATGCGCCGGCTGACCTGGTCATCATACCATCGCCACGGCTCATCCAAGAAGCAACGCCCTACGTCCATCAAGCCTATCAGCGTATCAGCTCGGCGACATCATCGGATAGCGACCACTTTAAGCATAAATACTGGACGCTCTTGCAAGGTTCCTTTAGTGGGCTTGATAACACCGGTTACAGAAGGATGCCGATCCCGATTCTTTTTGCCCGGATAGCTTGCCGGGCGCACTTAATTCGTCGTGGGATCAAAAGACCCTCCGTTCGAAAGGACTCCTGAAGAGCATGCGCCGGCTGACCTGGTCATCAAGCCATCGCCACGGCTCATCCAAGAAACAATGCCCTACATGCATCAAGCCTATCAGCATATCCACTTGGTGATATCATCGGATAGCGACCACTTCAAGCATAAATACTAGACGCTCTTGCAAGATTCCTTTAGTGGGCTTGGTAACACCGGTTACAGAAGGATGCTGATGCCGATTCTTTTTGCCAAGGTCGCTTGCCGGGTGCACTTCGCCATCGAATCAACGGACCCTCCGTTAGAAAGGACTCCTGACGAGCATGCGCCGGCTGACCTGGTCATCATGCCATGGCCACGGCTCATCCAAGAAACAACGCCCTACGTGCATCAAGCCTATCATCGTATCAGCTCGGTGGCATTATCGGATAGCGACCACTTTAAGCATAAATACTGGACGCTATTGCAAGATTCCTTTAGTGGGCTTGATAACAGCGGTTATGGGTCGCTTGCCGGGCGCACTTCGTCGTGGGATTAACGGACCCTCCGTTCGAAAGGACTCCTGGCGAGCATGCGCCGGGTGCCCTGGTCGTCATGCCATCGCCACGGCTCATCCGAGAAACAACGCCCTACGTGCATCAAGCCTATCAGCGTATCAGCTCGGCGACATCATCGGATAGCGACCACTTCAAGCATAAATACTGGACGCTCTTGCAAGATTCCTTCAGCGGGCTTGGTAACACTGGTTACAGAAGGATGCTGATCCCGATTCTTTTTGCCCAGGTCGCTTGCCGGGCGCACTTCGCCGTAGGATCAACGGACCCTCCGTTCGAAAGGACTCCATACGAGCATGCGCCGGCTGACCTGGTCATCATGCCATCGCCACGGCTCATCCAAGAAACAACGCCCTACATGCATCAAGCCTATCCGCGTATCAGCTCGATGACATCTTCGGATAGCGACCACTTCAAGCATAAATACTGGACGCTCTTGCAAGACCCCTTTAGTGGGCTTGGTAACACCGGTGACGGAAAGATGCTGCTCCCGATTCTTTTTGCCCAGGTCGCTTGCCGGGCGCACTTCGCAGTGAGATCAACGGACCCTCCGTTCGAAAGGACTCCTTACGAGCATACACCGGCTGACCTGGTCATCATGCCATCGCCATGGCTCATCCAAGAAACAACGCCCTAGGTGCATGAACCCTATCATCGTATCAGCTCGGTGACATCATCGGATAGCGACCACTTCAGGCAAAACAACTGGACACTCTTGCAAGATTCCTTTAGTGGGCTTGGTAACACCGGTTACAGAAGGATGCTGATCCCGATTCTTTTTGCCCGGATAGCTTGCCGGGCGCACATAATTCGTCGTGGGATCAACGGACCCTCCGTTCGAAAGGCTCCTGGCGAGCATGTGCCGGCTGACCTGTCATCATGCCATCGCCACGGCTCATCCAACCAACAACGCCCTACGTGCATCAAGCCTATCAGCGTATCAGCTTGGGGATATCATCAGATAGCGACCACTTCAAGCATAAAAACTGGACGCTCTTGCAAGACTCCTTTAGTGGGCTTGGTAACAGCGGTGACGGAAGGATGCTGCTCCCGATTTTTTTTGCCCAGGTCGCTTGCCGGGCGCACTTCGCAGTGGGATCAACGGACCCTCCGTTCAAAAGGACTCCTTACGAGCATGCGCCGGCTGACCTGGTCATCATGCCGTCGCCATGGCTCATCCAAGAAACAAAGCCCTACGTGCATGAAGCCTATCATCGCATCAGCACGGTGACATCGTCGGATAGCGACCACTTCAAGCATAAAAACTGGACGCTCTTGCAAGATTCCTTTGGTGGGCTTGATAACACCGGTTACAGAAGGATGCTGATCCCGATTCTTTTTTCCCGGATAGCTTGCCGGGCGCGCTTAATTCGTCGTGGGATCAACGGACCCTCCGTTCGAAAGGCTCCTGGCGAGCATGTGCCGGCTGACCTGGTCATCATGCCATCACCACGGGTCATCCAACAAACAGCGCCCTACGTGCATCAAGCCTATCAGCGTATCAGCTTGGGGATATCATCAGATAGCGACCACTTCAAGCATAAAAACTGGACGCTCTTGCAAGACTCCTTTAGTGGGCTTGGTAACAGCGGTGACGGAAGGATGCTGCTCCCGATTCTTTTTGCCCAGGTCGCTTGCCGGGCGCACTTCGCAGTGGGATCAACGGACCCTCCGTTCGAAAGGACTCCTTACGAGCATGCGCCGGCTGACCTGGTCATCAAGCCATCGCCACGGCTCATCCAAGAAACAATGCCCTACATGCATCAAGCCTATCAGCATATCAACTTGGTGATATCATGGGATAGCGACCACTTCAAGCAGAAATACTAGACGCTCTTGCAAGATTCCTTTAGTGGGCTTGGTAACACCGGTTACAGAAGGATGCTGATGCCGATTCTTTTTGCCAAGGTCGCTTGCCGGGTGCACTTCGCCATCGAATCAACGGACCCTCCGTTCGAAAGGACTCCTGACGAGCATGCGCCGGCTGACCTGGTCATCACGCCATGGCCACGGCTCATCCAAGAAACAACGCCCTACGTGCATCAAGCCTATCATCGTATCAGCTCGGTGGCATTATCGGATAGCGACCACTTTAAGCATAAATACTGGACGCTCTTGCAAGATTCCTTTAGTGGGCTTGATAACAGCGGTTATGGGTCGCTTGCCCGGCGCACTTCGTCGTCGGATCAACGGACCCTCCGTTCGAAAGGACTCCATACGAGCATGCGCCGGCTGACCTGGTCATCATGCCATCGCCACGGCTCATCCAAGAAACAACGCCCTACATGCATCAAGCCTATCCGCGTATCAGCTCGATGGCATCGGATAGCGACCACTTCAAGCATAAATACTGGACGCTCTTGCAAGACCCCTTTATTGGGCTTGGTAACACCGGTGACGGAAGGATGCTGCTCCCGATTCTTTTTGCCCAGGTCGCTTGCCGGGCGCACTTCGCAGTGGGATCAACGGACCCTCCGTTCGAAAGGACTCCTTACGAGCATGCGCCAGCTGACCTGGTCATCATGCCATCGCCATGGCTCATCCAAGAAACAAAGCCCTACGTGCATGAAGCCTATCATCGTATCAGCTCGGTGGCATCATCGGATAGCGACCACTTTAAGCATAAATACTGGACGCTCTTGCAAGATTCCTTTGGTGGGCTTGATAACAGCGGTTATGGGTCGCTTGCCGGGCGCACTTCGTCGTGGGATCAACGGACCCTCCGTTCGAAAGGACTCCTGGCGAGCATGTGCCGGCTGACCTGGTCATCATGCCATCGCCTTGGCTCATCCAAGAAACAACGCCCTAGGTGCATGAAGCCTATCATTGTATCAGCTCGGTGACATCATCGGATATCGACCACTTCAGGCAAAAAAAAACTGGACGCTCTTGCAAGTTTCCTTTAGTGGGCTTCGTAACACCGGTTACAGAAGGATGCTGACCACGATTCTTTTTGCCCGGAAAGCTTACCGGGTGCACCTAATTCGTCGTGGGATCAACGGACCCTCCGTTCGAAAGGACTCCTGGCGAGCATGCGCTGGCTGACCTGGTCATCATGCCATCGCTACGGCTCATCAAAGAAACAACGCCCTACGTGCATCAAGCCTATCATCGTATCAGCTCGGTGACATCATCGGATAGCGACAACTTCAAGCATAAATACTGGACGCTCTTGCAAGACCCCTTTAGTGGGCTTGATAACACCGGTTACAGAAGGATGCTGATCCCGATTCTTTTTGCACGGATAGCTTGCCGGGAGCACTTAATTCGTCGTGGGATCAACGGACCCTCTATTCGAAAAGACTCCTGGGGAGCATGCGCCAGCTGACCTGGTCATCATGCCATCGCCACGGCTCATCCAAGAAACAACGCTATACATGCATCAAGCCTATCCGCGTATCAGCTCGATGACATCTTCGGATAGCGACCAATTCAAGCATAAATACTGGACGCTCTTGCAACATCCCTTTAGTGGGCTTGGTAACACCGGTTACGGAACGATGTTGCTCCCGATTCTTTTTCCCCAGGTCGCTTGCCGGGCGCACTTCGCAGTGGGACTAACGGACCCTCCGTTCGAAAGGACTCCTTACGAGCATGCACCGGCTGACCCGGTCATCATGCCATCGCCGTGGCTCATCCAAGAAACAACGGCCTAGGTGCATGAAGCCTATCATCGTATCAGCTCGGTGACATCATCGGATAGCGACCACTTCAGGCAAAAAAACTAGACGATCTTGCAAGATTCCTTTAGTGGGCTTGGTAACACCGGTTACAGAAGGATGATGACCCCGATTCTTTTCGCCCGGATAGCTTGCCGGGCGCAGTTAATTCGTCGTGGGATCAACGGACCCTCCGTTCGAAAGGACTCCTGGCGAGCATGCACCGGCTGATCTGGTCATCATGCCATCGCCATGGCTCATCCAAGAAACAACGCCCTAGGTGCATGAAGCCTATCATCGTATCAGCTCGGTGACATCATCGGATATCGACCACTTCAGGCAAAAAAAACTGGACGCTCTTGCAAGTTTCCTTTAGTGGGCTTGGTAACACCGGTGACGGAAGAATGCTGCTCCCGATTCTTTTTGCCCAGGTCGCTTGCCGGGCGCACTTCGCAGTGAGATGAACGGACCCTCCGTTCGAAAGGACTCCTTACGAGCATGCGCCGGCTTACCTGGTCATCATGGCATCGCCAAGGCTAATCCAAGAAACAACGCACTATGTGCATCAAGCCTATCATCGTATCAGCTCGGTGACATCATCGGATAGCGACCACTTCAAGCATAAATACTGGACGCTCTTGCAAGACCCCTTTAGTGGGCTTGATAGCACCGGTTATAGAAGGATGCTGATCCCGATTCTTTTTGCCCGGATAGCTTGCCGGGCGCACTTCGCAGTGGGACCAACGGACCCTCCGTTCGAAAGGACTCCTTACGAGCATGCACCGGCTGACCCGGTCATCATGCCATCGCCGTGGCTCATCCAAGAAACAACGGCCTAGGTGCATGAAGCCTATCATCGTATCAGCTCAGTGACATCATCGGATAGCGACCACTTCAGGCAAAAAAAGTGGACGCTCTTGCAAGACTCCTTTAGTGGGCTTGGTAACATCGTTAACAGAAGGATGCTGCTCCCGATTCTTTTTGCCCAGGTCGCTTGCCGGGCGCACTTCGCAGTGGGATCAACGTACCCTCCGTTCGAAAGGACTCCTTACGAGCATGCACCGGCTGACCTGGTCATCATGCCATCGCCATGGCTCATCCAAGAAACAACGCCCTATGTGCATGAAGCCTATCATCGTATCAGCTCGGTGACATCATCGGATAGCGACAACTTCAAGCATAAATACTGGACGCTCTTGCAAGACCCCTTTAGTGGGCTTGATAGCACCGGTTATAGAAGGATGCTGCTCCCGATTATTTTTGCCCAGGTCGCTAGCCGGGCGCACTTCGCAGTGGGATCAACGGACCCTCCGTTCGAAAGTACTCCTTACAAGCATGCGCCGGCTGACCTGGTTATCATGCCATCGTCATGGCTCATCCAAGAAACAAAGCCCTACGTGCATGAAGCCTATCATCGCATCAGCTCGGTGACATCATCGGATACCGACCACTTCAAGCATAAAAACGGAACGCTCTTGCAAGATTCCTTTGGTGGGCTTGATAACACCGTTTACAGAAGGATGATGACCCCGATTCTTTTTGCCCTGATAGCTTACCGGGCGCGCTTAATTCGTCGTGGGATCAACCGACGCTCCGATGGAAAGGAATACTGACGAGCATGCGCCGGCTGACCTGGTCATCATGCCATCGCCACGGCTCATCCAACAAACAACGCCCTACGTGCATCAAGCCTATCATCGTATCAGCTCGGCGACATCATCGGATAGCGACCACTTCAAGCATAAAAACTGGACGCTCTTGCAAGATTCCTTTCGTAGGCTTGGTAACACCGGTAACAGAAGGATGCTGCTCCCGATTCTTTTTGCCCAGGTCGCTTGCCGGGCGCACTTCGCAGTGGGATCAACGTACCCTCCGTTCGAAAGGACTCCTTACGAGCATGCACCGGCTGACCTGGTCATCATGCCATCGCCATGGCTCATCCAAGAAACAACGCCCTATGTGCATGAAGCCTATCATCGTATCAGCTCGGTGACATCATCGGATATCGACCACTTCAGGCAAAAAAACTGGACGCTCTTGCAAGTTTCCTTTAGTGGGCTTCGTAACACCGGTTACAGAAGGATGCTGACCACGATTCTTTTTGCCCGGAAAGCTTGCCGGGCGCACCTAATTCGTCGTGGGATCAACGGACCCTCCGTTCGAAAGGACTCCTGGCGAGCATGTGCCGGCTGACCTGGTCATAATGCCATCGCCACGGCTCATCCAAGAAACAACGCCCTACGTGCATCAAGCCTATCAGCGTATCAGATCGGTGACATCATCGGATAGCGACAACTTCAAGCATAAAAACTGCACGCTCTTGCAAGATTCCTTTAGTGGGCTTGGTAACACCGGTAACAGAAGGATGCTGGTCCCGATTCTTTTTGCCCAGGTCACTCTCCGGGCGCACTTCGCCGTGGGATCAACGTACCCTCCGTACGAAAGGACTCCTGGCGAGCATGCGCCGGCTGACCTGGTCATCATGCCATCGCTACGGCTCATCAAAGAAACAACGCCCTACGTGCATCAAGCCTATCATCGTATCAGCTCGGTGACATCATCGGATAGCGACAACTTCAAGCATAAATACTGGACGCTCTTGCAAGACTCCTTTAGTGGGCTTGGTAACACCGGTGACGGAATGGATGCTGCTCCCGATGCTTTTTGCCCAGGTCGCTTGCCGGGCGCACTTCGCAGTGAGATCAACGGACCCTCCGTTCGAAAGGACTCCTTACGAGCATGCGCCGGGTTACCTGGTCATCATGGCATCGCCAAGGCTCATCCAAGAAACAACGCACTATGTGCATCAAGCCTATCATCGTATCAGCTCGGTGAAATTGTTACGTAGGATGACGCAGACGAAAAGCTATGTACAAATATATTTACAAAGAAAATACGCTGCGCTAGGCCAAGAGGCAACAGCCCGCGCTAGCATCTAATCGTCGGCGTCGTCTTCACACTGCTGGCCTTTCGTGATCGCACATATTGTGCCGTAGCACTACCCCCGGCTGCAAAAGCGCCGTCCCGGAGCGACTAAAGATCGGACTCGGAAGCAGTGTAGTAGGCCTTGAGCCTACTGACGTGTACGACATCACTAGATGCCACAGGAGACGACGAGGTTGAGCCCACAGGAGCAATTTCGTAAGTCACAGGCGTCACCTGGCGCAGCACGCGGTAGGGCCCTGTGTATCGCGAAAGAAGTTTCTCGGAAAGTCCGACGTGACGAGAGGGCGACCACAGGAGCACGAGCGCACCAGGTGAAAACTGTACGTCACGATGGCGGGCGTTGTACTGACACTGCTGAGTGGTCTGTGAGGCCGTAAGTCGAGCACGGGCAAGCTGGCGTGCATGTTCGGCGAGGGCGATGGCGTCGCGCGCATACTCGCTTGTTGAGACCGCAGCAGGAGGAAGTGCCGTGTCTAGGGGCAAGGTAGGTTCGCGACCGTACAGGAGATAAAAGGGAGAAAATCCGGCGGTGTCGTGCCGGGAAGAATTGTACACAAATGTTACGTAAGGAAGGGCAATGTCCCAGTCGTGGTGGTCCTTGGAAACGTACTTGGCCAGCATATCGGTAAGAGTACGGTTTAACCGCTCTGTCAGGCCATTGGTTTGAGGATGGTATGAAGTAGTCAGTTTGTGTTGAATGGAGCAGGAACGCACAATGTCAGCGATAACTTTTGAGAGGAAGTTTCGACCACGGTCAGTAAGCAGCTGTCGCGGGGCGCCATGAAGCAAGATAATGTCACGCAAGAGAAAGTCCGCGACGTCAGTGGCGCAGCTGGTAGGGAGAGCCCGAGTGATAGCGTATCGGGTGGCGTAATCAGTCGCGACGGCTACCCATTTGTTCCCAGAGGATGACGTGGGAAAGGGACCGAGCAGGTCTAATCCAACACGAAAGAACGGTTCCACAGGGACGGTGATCGGCTGGAGATGACCGGCAGGTAGCACCTGAGGTGTCTTCCGACGCTGGCAGGGATCACAGGCAGCAACATAGCGTCGAACGGAGCGAGCGAGACCAGGCCAATAGAAGCGGCGGCGGACGCGGTCGTACGTGCGGGTTACCCCAAGATGTCCTGCAGTGGGTGCGTCATGCATCTCAAAGAGCACAGCCTGTCGTAGATGTTTTGGCACGACAAGAAGAAGATCAGGGCCATCAGGGAGAAAGCTCCTTCGGTACAGAATGCCGCCCTGGAGGACATATCGGCGAACGGATGCGTCGGTAGGTGTAGAGCGCAGACGCTCGATGAGTACTCGCAGCGATAGGTCTCGGTACTGCTCATCGGCGATGTTAGCGAAGGCAGACACAGAGAAAATGCCGTCGGCGGTACTACTGCCGGCGTCGTCAGGCTCGTCTACCGGGTAGCGAGACAGGCAGTCAGCGTCCTTTTGTAGTCGGCCAGATTTGTAGGCGACAGAGAACGAATATTCTTGGAGGCGTAAGGCCCAGCGACCAAGTCTTCCTGAAGGGTCTTTCAATGAGCATAACCAACAAAGCGCGTGATGGTCTGTGACAACGGAAAAGGATCGGCCATATAAGTATGGGCGGAATTTCGCAACCGCCCAAACTAGGGCCAGACACTCACGCTCAGTGATGGAATAGTTGCGCTCCGCGGGTGAGAGGAGCCTGCTGGCGTAAGCGATAACACGGTCGTGGCCACGCTGGCGTTGTGCTAGTACTGCTCCAATTCCGTGACCGCTGGCATCAGTACGGACTTCGGTAGGCGCAGAAGGATCGAAATGGGCCAGAACGAGAGGCGTTGTGAGAATGTCGATTAGATGAGAGAATGCAGAGGCCTCGTTATCGCCCCACTGGAAAGGAGAGTCTTTTTTCAAAAGGTCGGTTAGTGGTCGTGCTATGGCGGCGAAATTCCTCACGAAACGGCGGAAGTACGAACAAAGGCCGATGAAGCTGCGCACATCCTTGACACACGTCGGAACAGGGAAGTGCGTAACAGCATGGATCTTGCCTGGGTCCGGTTGCACTCCGTTCGCGTCAACGAGATGTCCAAGGACGGTAATCTGGCGACGGCCGAATTGGCACTTCGATGCGTTGAGTTGCAGACCGGCTCGCCGAAAAACGTCCAGGACTGCTGAGAGGCGCTCGAGGTGCGTAGCGAACGTTGGGGAGAATACGATAACGTCGTCCAAGTAGCACAAGCACGTGGACCATTTGAAACCGTGAAGAAGGGAGTCCATCATGCGTTCAAAAGTGGCAGGAGCGTTACATAGGCCGAACGGCATCACCTTGAATTGATAAAGACCGTCGGGTGTCACAAAGGCAGTCTTCTCGCGGTCGAGATCGTCCACGGCAATCTGCCAATAGCCGGAGCGAAGGTCAATAGAGGAGAAATAGCGAGCACCGTAGAGGGAGTCAAGGGCGTCATCAATCCGAGGTAGGGGGTACACGTCCTTTTTGGTAACCCTGTTAAGGTGCCGATAATCCACGCAAAAGCGCCATGAGCCATCCCTCTTTTTTACCAGCACAACCGGTGACCCCCAAGGACTACATGACGGTTCAATAATGTTCTTGGCAAGCATTTTGCGAACTTCTGCGTGAATAACTTGACGCTCAGCTGGTGACACTCGATACGGGCGGCGATGAATGGGAGGGGCATCGCCGGTATTAATGCGATGTTTGACAGCTGTAGTTTGGGCTAAAGGACGATCGTTAAAGTCAAAAATATCGTGGTAGGAAAACAGAACGCGGTAGAGTTCACGAGCGTGCTCGGAGGGCAAGTCGGGCGCAATCATTTTCCGTAAGTCAGCGATGGAACAATTTGTCGACTGCGATGGTAGAGAAGTATCAGATGAAGTGTCGTCTACTGCAATGGATGCTACTGAGTGATCCTCGAACGAACAAAGCTGGGCCAAAGACATCCCACGTGGCAGCACTTGTGTCGTCAAGCCAAAGTTGACCACTGGCAGGCAGACGCAATTCGTCGTAATAGATAAAACTGTATGGGGTACTGTGATCCCGTGTGTAAGGAGGACGTCTTGCATAGGAGCCGCGATGTAGTGACCTTCGGGGACTGGTGGGGATGACACTAGGTCAACGTAGGTCAGTGCCGAAGGTGGCAAGCGAACGAAGTTGGCGGAACTGAGGCGACTGGGGTGTGGTTCAGTAGGATCCAGAACAGGCAGGTCAAGGCGGAGAGTACTGGCGGAACAATAGATGAGAGGAGAATGTGCGGAGAGGAAGTCTAAGCCGAGGATGATGTCGTGGGGACAGTGGGCGATGACTGTGAATAGCACGATTGTTGAGCGATCGGCGAAGGAGACGCGGGCGGTACACATACCAATTACGGGGGCTGTTCCGCCATCGGCGACACGGACAACAGGCGTCGTGGCGGGCGTGATAATTTTCTTGAGCCGGTTACGAAGGTCAGCGCTCATTACGGACAAATGCGCCCCAGTGTCTATGAGAGCAGACACGGAAACACCGTCGACGTGCACGTCAAGAAGGTTCAGATGAGTGGGCAAAGTCAGTAGAGGATTTGGCGGCGTAGGGAGCAATGCAGCGTCACCTCGAGGCGCTGCATCGTCTAGTTTTCCGGGTGGGAGCGGCGCCCGAAGGGAGTCGGCGAATAGGAGCGACGGGGCTGGGGAGAGCGAGATTGTCGTCGTTGGGGCGAAGGCGAACGAGAATAGGGGCGGTTCGTTGCAGGAGAATCAGTGGCGGCATTATCGGAGCGTGCGGCATAGGGACGAGAAGGGCCACCTGAGGGGTGAGAGTAGGCAGTATAAGTAGACCGGATCGGGGAACTCCAGCGACTACGACAGTGCCGAGAAATGTGCCCGATTTGATGGCAGTGGAAACAAATAGGCTTGTCGTCAGCAGTGCACCACTCAGATGGGTTGCGGAAACGTGGTGGGTAAGAAGATGCGGGACGGGCCGAAATCGAAGAAGCCGGGCGGGTATCAGGGCGATGGGCCGGGTGGGTAGCAGGGCGATGGGCCGAGCAGATGGTGTGAAGACCCATGTTTTCAAACTCCTGGCGGACAACTGCCTGGATCAGTGAGACGTGACTGCAGATGTGTTGGTGGGACTGGAGTCGAAGGCAGCCGGATAGGCGGCCTCGATCTCACGCCGGACGATCCTGGTAACATCGGCAGTGTTGTTGGGACGAGGAGCGTCGGCACAGGAAGATGTCGCTGGGGTGTTGGGCAGACGGGCAAACTGCTGGTCAATACGTCGGCTTTTGGCGAGTTCCAGGCGGCAGCACTCTTTTATAACAGCATCCACCGTGGCTACGTTGTTGCAAAGGAGCAAGTTGAAGGCGTCATCGGCAATGCCTTTGAGGATGTGGGAAACCTTGTCTGACTCAGTCATGTGGGTGTCAACTTTGCGGCACAGAGCCAAGACGTCCTGAATGTACGTGACATAGGGCTCTGTTGACGTCTGCACACGGCCGGAAAGCGCCTTCTGCGCGGCAAGTTTTTGACCGTAGGGGTTGCCGAACAAGTCTCGAAGCTGTGTCTTAAGTGAATCCCAACTGGTGAGCTCATCTTCGTGCGTGCGATACCAAACTCGAGGTGTGCCACCGAGGTAAAAGACTACGTTGGCGAGCATAATAGTAGGGTCCCACCGGTTATTGCGGCTGACGTGTTCATAGAGGCTGATCCAGTCATCAACGTCTTCCCCATTGTGGCCCGAGAAGACGCCAGGATCACGGGTAGCGGGGAGAGTGATTTAGGTCGTCGAAGGGGCAGCAGGTGTCGGAGCCGGCGGAGTCGGGTTGTCGTCGCCGGGAGCCATGAAGGAAGGCCCGACGTGACGAGGTACAGGGAACGTC
Source organism: Dermacentor albipictus (assembly GCF_038994185.2). Taxonomy (NCBI): domain Eukaryota; kingdom Metazoa; phylum Arthropoda; class Arachnida; order Ixodida; family Ixodidae; genus Dermacentor; species Dermacentor albipictus. The sequence continues at coordinate 1,241,185 of NW_027225568.1, forward strand.
CACCTCCACCAGATATGTTACGTAGGATGACGCAGACGAAAAGCTATGTACAAATATATTTACAAGGAAAATACGCTGCGCTAGGCCAAGAGGCAACAGCCCGCGCTAGCATCTAATCGTCGGCGTCGTCTTCACACTGCTGGCCTTTCGTGATCGCACATATTGTGCCATAGCAATAGCATCGGATAGCGACCACTTTAAGCATAAATACTGGACGCTCTTGCAGGATTCCTTTAGTGGGCTTGGTAACACCGGTTACAGAAGGATGCTGATCCCGATTCTTTTTGCCCTGATAGCTTGCCGGGCGCGCTTAATTCGTCGTGGGATCAACGGACCCTCCGTTCGAAAGGACTCCTGGCGAGCATGTGCCGGCTGAACTGGTCATCATGCCATCGCCACGGCTCATCCAAGAAACAACGCCCTACGTGCATCAAGCCTATCAGCGTATCAGCTCGGTGACATGATCGGATAGCGACCACTTCAAGCATATATACTGGACGCTCTTGCAAGATTCCTTCAGTGGGCTTGGTAACCCCGGTTAGAGAAGGATGCTGATCCCGATTCGTTTGGCCCAGGTCGCTGGCCGGGCGCACTTCGCCGTGGGATCAACGGACCCTTCGTTCGAAAGGACTCCTGGCGAGCATGCGCCGGCTGACCTGGTCATCATGCCATCGCCATGGCTCATCCAAGAAACAAAGCCCTACGTGCATCAAGCCTATCAGCGTATCAGCTCGGCGACATCATAGGATAGCGACCACTTTAAGCATAAATACTGGACACTCTAGCAACATTCCTTTAGTAGGCTTGATAACACCGGTTACAGAAGGATGCTGATCCCGATTCTTTTTGCACGGATAGCTTGCCGGGAGCACTTAATTCGTCGTGGGATCAACGGACCCTCCATTTGAAAAGACTCCTGGGGAGCATGCGCCAGCGGACCTGGTCATCATGCCATCGCCACGGCTCATCCAAGAAACAACGCCCTACATGCATCAAGCCTATCCGCGTATCAGCTCGATGACATCTTCGGATAGCGACCACTTCAAGCATAAATACTGGACGCGCTTCCAACACCCCTTTAGTGGGCTTGGTAACACCGGTGACGGAAGGATGTTGCTCCCGATTATTTTGCCCAGGTCGCTTGCCGGGCGCACTTTGCAGTGGGATCAACGGACCCTCCGTTCGAAAGGACTCCTTACGAGCATGCACCGGCTGACCTCGTCATCATGCCATCGCCATGGCTCATCCAAGAAATAACGGCCTAGGTGCATCAAGCCTATCATCGTATCAGCTCGGTGACATCATCGGATAGCGACCACTTCAGGCAAAAAACAGGACGCTCTTGCAGGATTCCTTTAGTGGGCTTGCTAACACCGGTTACAGAAGGATGATGACCCCGATTCTTTTCGCCCGGATAGCTTGCCGGGCGCACTTAATTCGTCGTGGGATCAACGGACACTCCGTTCGAAAGGACTCCTGGCGAGCATGTGCCGGCTGACCTGGTCATCATGCCATCGCCGCGGCTCATCCAACAAAGAACACCCTACGTGCATCAAGCCTATCATCGTATCAGCTCGGCGACATCATCGGATAGCGACCACTTTAAGCATAAAAACTGGACGCTCTTGCAAGACTCCTTTAGTCGGCTTGGTAACACCGGTGACGGAAGGATGCTGCTCCCGATTCTTTTTGCCCAGGTCGTTTGCCGGGCGCACTTCACAGTGAGATCAACGGACCCTCCGTTTAAAGTACTCCTTACGAGCATGCGCCGGCTGACCTGGTCATCATGCCATCGCCATGGCGCATCCAACAAACAACACCCTACGTGCATCAAGCCTATCAGGGTATCAGCTTGGTGATATCATCAGATAGCGACCACTTCAAGCATAAAAACTGGACGGTCCTGCAAGATTCCTTCAGTGGGCTTGGTAACACCGGTAACAGAAGGATGCTGATCCCGATTCTTGTTGCCCAGGTCACTCTCCGGGCGCACTTCGCCGTGGGATCAACGTACCCTCCGTACGAAAGGACTCCTGGCGAGCATGCGCCGGCTGACCTGGTCATCATGCCATCGCTACGGCTCATCAAAGAAACAACGCCCTACGTGCATCAAGCCTATCATCGTATCAGCTCGGTGACATCATCGGATAGCGACATCTTCAAGCATAAATACTGGATGCTCTTGCAAGACCCCTTTAGTGGGCTTGGTAACACCGGTGACGGAAGGATGCTGCTCCCGATTCTTTTTGCCCAGGTCGCTTGCGGGGCGCACTTCGCAGTGAGATCAACGGACCCTCCGTTCGAAAGGACTCCTCACGAGCGTGCGCCGGCTGACCTGGTCATCGTGGCATCGCCAAGGCTCATCCAAGAAACAACGCACTATGTGCATCAAGCATATCATCGTATCAGCTCGGTGACATCATCGGATAGCGACCACTTTAAGCATAAATACTGGACGCTCTTGCAAGATACCTTTAGTGGGCTTGGTAACACCGGTTACAGAAGGATGCTGATCCCGATTCTTTTTGCCCGTATAGCTTGCCGGGCGCGCTTAATTCGTTGTGGGATCAACGGACCCTCCGTTCGAAAGGACTCCTGGCGAGCATGTACCGGCTTACCTGGTCATCATGCCATCGCCACGGCTCATCCAAGAAACAACGCCCTACGTGCATCAAGCCTATCAGCGTATCAGCTCGGTGACATGATCGGATAGCGACCCATTCAAGCATATATACTGGACGCTCTTGCAATATTCCTTCAGTGGGCTTGGTAACCCCGGTTAGAGAAGGATGCTGATCCCGATTCGTTTGGCCCAGGTCGCTGGCCGGGCGCACTTCGCCGTGGGATCAACGGACCCTTCGTTAGAAAGGACTCCTGGCGAGCATGCGCCGGCTGACCTGGTCATCATGCCATCGCCATGGCTCATCCAAGAAACAAAGCCCTACGATCATCAAGCCTATCAGCGTATCAGCTCGGCGACATCATAGGATAGCGACCACTTTAGGCATAAATACTGGACGCTCTAGCAACATTCCTTTAGTGGGCTTGATAACACCGGTTACAGAAGGATGCTGATCCCGATTCTTTTTGCACGGATAGCTTGCCGGGAGCACTTAATTCATCGTGGGATCAACGGACCACTTTAAGCATTAATACTGCGACCACTTTAAGCATTAATACTGGACTCTCTTGCAAGATTCTTTTAGTGGGCTTGTTAACACCGGTTACGGAAGAATGCTGATCCTGATTCTTTTTGCCCAGGTTCCTTGCCGGGCGCACTTCGCAGTGGGATCAACGGACCCTCCATTCGAAAGGACTCCTGACGACCCTGTGCCGGCTGACCCGGTCATCATGCCATCGCCACAGCTCATTCAACAAACAACGCCCTACGTGCATCAAGCCTATCATCGCATCAGCTCGGTGACATCATCGGATAGCGACCACTGTAAGCATAAATTCTGGAGGCTCTTGCAAGATTCCTTTAGTGGGCTTGATAACACCGCTTACAGAAGGATGCGGATTCCGATTCTTTGTGCCCGGATAGCTTGCCGGGCGCACTCCATTCGTCGTGGGATCAACGGACCCTCCGTTCGAAAGGACTCCTGGCGAGCATGCGCCGGCTTCCCTGGTCATCATGCCATCGCCACGGCTCATCCGAGAAGCAACGCCCTACGTGCATCAAGCCTATCATCGCATCAGCTCGGTGACATCATCGGGTAGCGACCACTGTAAGCATAAATTCTGGAGGCTCTTGCAAGATTCCTTTAGTGGGCTTGATAACACCGCTTACAGAAGGATGCGGATTCCGATTCTTTGTGCCCGGATAGCTTGCCGGGCGCACTCCATTCGTCGTGGGATCAACGGACCCTCCGTTCGAAAGGACTCCTGGCGAGCATGCGCCGGCTTCCCTGGTCATCATGCCATCGCCACGGCTCATCCAAGAAGCAACGCCCTACGTGCATCAAGCCTATCATCGTATCAGCTCGGTGACATCATCGGATAGCGACCACTTCAAGCATAAATACTGGACGTTCTTGCGAGATTCCTTTAGTGGGCTTGATAAAACCGGTTACAGAAGTATGCTGATGCCAATTCTTCTTGCCCGGATAGCTGGCCGCGCGCACCTAATTCATCGTGGGATTAACGGACCCTCCGTTCGAAAGGACTCCTGGCGAGCATGCGCGGGCTGACCTGGTCATCATGCCATCGCCACTGCTCATCCGAGAAAGAACTCCCTACGTGCATCAAGCCCATCAGCGCATCAGCTCGGCGACATCATCGGATAGCGACCACTTTATGCATAAATACTGAACGCTCTTGCAAGGTTCCTTCAGTGGGCTTGATAACACCGGTTACAGAAGGGTGCTACTCCCGATTCTTTTTGCCCAGGTCACTTCCCGGGCGCACTTCGCAGTGGGATCAACGGACCCTCCGTTCGAAAGGACTCCTGGCGAGCATGTGCCGGCTGACCTGGTCATCATGCCATCGCCACGGCTCATCCAAGAAACAACGCCCTACGTGCATCAAGCCTATCAGCGTATCAGCTTGGTGATATCATCAGATAGCGCCCACTTCAAGCATAAATACTGGACGCTCTTGCAAGATTCCTTTAGTGGGCTTGATAAAACCGGTTACAGAAGGATGCTGATGCCGATTCTTTTTGCCCAGATCGCTTGCCGGGTGCACTTCGCCATCGAATCAACGGTCCCTCCATTCGAAAGGACTCCTGACGACCCTGTGCCGGCTGACCCGGTCATCGTGCCATCGCCACAGCTCATTCAACAAACAACGCCCTACGTGCATCAAGCCTATCAGCGTATCAGCTCGGTGACATCATCGGATAGCGACCACTTCAAGCATAAATACTGGACGCTCTTGCAAGATTCCTTCAGTGGGCCTGGTAACACCGGTTACAGAAGGTTGCTGATCCCGATTCTTTTTGACAAGGTCGCTTGCCGGGCGCACTTCACCATGGGATCAACAGACTCTCCGTTCGAAACGACTCCTGGCGAGCATGTGCCGGCTGACCTGGTCATCATGCCATCGCCACAGCTCATGCGAGAAAGAACGCCCAACGTGCATCAAGCCCATCAGCGTATCAGCTCGGCGACATCATCGGATAGCGACCACTTTATGCATAAATACTGGTCGCTCTTGCAAGGTTCCTTTAGTGGGCTTGATAACACCGGTTACAGAAGGATGCTGCTCCCGATTCTTTTTGCCCAGGTTGCTCGCCGGGCGCACTTCACAGTGGGATCAACGGAGCCTCCGTTCGAAAGGACTCCTTACGAGCATGCGCCGGCTGACCTGGTCATCATGCCATCGTCACGGCTCATCCAAGAAACAACGCCCTACGTGCATCAAGCCTATCAGCGTATCAGCTTGCTGATATCATCAGATATCGACCACTTCAAGCATGAAAACTGAACGCTCTTGCAAGATTCCTTCAGTGGGCTTGGTAACGCCAGTGACAGAAGCATGCTGATCCCGATGCTTTTTGCCCAGGTCGCTTGCAGGGCGCACTTCGCAGTGGGATCAACGGACCCTCCGTTCGAAAGGACTCCTTACGAGCATGCGCCGGCTGACTTGGTCATCATGCCATCGCCACGGCTCATCCAACAAACAACGCCCTACGTGCATCAAGAATATCAACGTATCAGCTCGGCGACATCATCGGATAGCGACCACTTTATGCATAAATACTGGTCGCTCTTGCAAGGTTCCTTTAGTGGGCTTGATAACACCGGTTACAGAAGGATGCTACTCCCGATTCTTTTTGCCCAGGTTGCTCGCCGTGCGCACTTCACAGTGGGATCAACGGAGCCTCCGTTCGAAAGGACTCCTTACGAGCATGCGCCGGCTGACCTTGTCATCATGCCATCGCCATGGCTCATCCAAGAAACAACGCTCTAGGTGCATGAAGCCTATCATCGTATCAGCTCGGTGATATCATCAGATAGCGACCACTTCAAGCATAAAAACTGGACGGTCTTGCAAGATTCCTTCAGTGGGCTTGGTAACACCGGTGACAGAAGGATGCTGATTGCGATTCTTTTTGCCCGGATATCTTGTCGGGCGCACCTAATTTGTCGTGGGATCAACCGAACCTCCGATCGAAAGGACTACTGACGAGCATGCGCCGGCTGACCTGGTCATCATGCCATCGCCTCGGCTCGTCCAACAAACAACACCCTACGTGCATCAAGCCTATCATCGTATCAGCTCGGCGACATCATCGGATAGCGACCACTTTAAGCATAAATACTGGACGCTCTTGCAAGATTCCTTTAGTGGGCTTGATAAAACCGGTTACAGAAGTATGCTGATGCCGATTCTTCTTGCCCGGATAGCTGGCCGCGCGCACCTAATTCATCGTGGGATTAACGGACCCTCCGTTCGAAAGGACTCCTGGCGAGCATGCGCGGGCTGACCTGGTCATCATGCCATCGCCACGGCTCATCCAAGAAACAACGCTATACATGCATCAAGCCTATCCGCGTATCAGCTCGATGACATCTTCGGATAGCGACCACTTCAAGCATAAATACTGGACGCTCTTGCAAGGTTCCTTCAGTGGGCTTGATAACACCGGTTACAGAAGGGTGCTACTCCCGATTCTTTTTGCCCAGGTCGCTTCCCGGGCGCACTTCGCAGTTCGATTCCTCGCGAGCATGCGCCGGCTGACCTGGTCATCATGCCATCGCCACAGCTCATCCAACAAACAACGCCCTACGTGCATCAAGCCTATCAGCGTATCAGCTCGGTGACATCATCGGATAGCGACCACTTTAAGCATAAATACTGGACGCTGTTGCAAGGTTCCTTCAGTGGGCTTGGTAACACCGGTTACATAAGGATGCTGTTCGCGATTCTTTTTGCCCAGGTTGTGACAAGTATCTATTTTCTTCTAATAAGAGATTATACCGTCATATTGACGGTGTTGCCAAGCCCACAGTGTTTGTTTGGTCTATTTTGTGACTGTTTGCATGTGATCAGGTTATGGCTAGCAACATCAGGAGACATAGAGATAAATCCTGGTCCTACTTCTGATGCAGAGTCTGAGACAGTTAAACAACCAATTGCTTCAGAAAATTTTGAAAGAGCAAGCAAAGGCTAATCAGACTCTGGCTTCGCTGATTAATAATCTGAAACAGTTAGAATCGACAGTCGAGGATATTCAAACCAGGATTACCAAAATTGAGAATGAGCTGTGCCGAACTGAGAAATGCGAGCGAAGGTGTGAGAAAGTGGACGAAGCTTGGAATAATACGAAGTAGTTCTTGAGTTAACCAAAAAGGTAGATCTCGAAAACAGAAGTCGTCGCAACAGTATCGTAGTATATGGAGTAAAGGAAGATCCATACGAGGACTCAGAAGAACTGGAGCGGGAAGTTAACAAAGAAGTTTTCAAAAAGATTTTAGGTGTTGAAGTAAACTCAATGGAACGTATTCACCGAATTGGCCTGAAACATGCACAGCGACATCGTCCCATCATTTTGAGATGATTTAATACGTAGACAAAACTAAGGTTATGTCATCCTGCTTCAAATTAAAGGGCACGAAAATTGCTATATCGGAGGATTTTTCAAAAAAACATTCGAGATATTCGTGCAAAATTATGGCGTTCAGCGGCTGAAGAAACGTGCAGTGGTTCGAAGGTTTTCCTTCGTTTCGATAAGCTCAAAGTTGATGACGGGCTTTGCGTATGGGACGCAACACGCAACCGCAGAGTAGAGTTGTCCAATTCATCTGCGCCTGCCCAACCCGAAACGTCCTCTCATGGACCCACACATGCGAACACGCGTACGCTAGATAACAAATGACGGGAATCCGTCAAGACGCTACGGCTTGTCTTGTTTAACGCACGCAGTGTACTGAATAAGATCCAGAGCATTGAAGAAATTATTCTGACCTATCAACCACACGTCCTAGTGGTAACTGAAACCTCGCTAAATTCCGATGTGCAAAATTCAGAAATAATGCCTCCTTCGCACACGCTTATCCGTAAGGACAGAGGATCAAGGGGTGGCGCAATTGCAATAAAGAATAACAATAAATTCATACGCTTAAACGGCATCAATGATCATGAAAGCATATGGTGCAAAATAAAGTTTTTTGGTAAAACTATATTATTAGGAGGGGTCTATCAGCCTCCGAATGCTCCTCAGGAATACTTACATTCCTTATATGATTATTCACTGCAAAATACAAATTCGCGTTTTAACATCCTTACAACAGGAGATTTTAACCTTCCCGGAATAACTGGTGCAGCCTTTCTCATGACAGCAAAGATTCCAAAAATGCTGAATCATTACTACTAACTGCATTTACGTTTTCGTTCACCCAGTTGGTTTTGGATGCTACAAGAATTTCCAGCTCTGCTGTACTTGACCTTGCGTTTGCAAGTGGCTTGCTTCCAGACTGCTCAGTCAGTGTCAGGGACGGTATATCTGATCATCAGTTACTTGTTCTTGAGTGTCCTATTTCGGGCTTGCGACCGTATGTTAAACCTTCTGACACATTTGTAAGAGACTATACGCATGCTGATGAAGACAGAATTATTAGCTGTATGGAATCTTTATTTCCTTCCTTTAATGAGACAAATGACCTTAGTGCGCTGTGGTCAAAGTTTAAAGACATAGTCATGCACTGGTGAGAGCACCTACGTGCCTTTAAAGAAAAAGCGCATCAACAGGAAGTACCCGTGGATGGATCGTAACCTCATACATCTGAAACGCAAAATAAAACGCTCTCGAAAACGTGGTGACCGGAAACAAATTGTAAGTCTAGTGCGCACTTACAAAGATAAAGTGCGCGCTGCAAGAGATCAGTTCTTTTCTTCCACATTGACTTCTTTCATGTCGGAGCAACCAAGGAAATTCTGGCGATATTTATCTAAAGATAAAAGCGTCATCACAGAGATCAGAACATCTGGCATCAGCATTGACGATCCTTTGACCATTGCTATTGAATTTAACGCGTTTTTTCAATCAGTGTTTACCATCAACGCATCGTACGCGCACTTGCAACCTTACACGCTTCGTAATCCGATGCGAGGAGTAGATTTAAGCAAAAACAGCATTCTTAGTCTTTTGCTTAATCTAGACATAAAAAAGTCATCAGGTCCGGACAAAATATCAAGTGTTTTCCTCAACAGATGCGCAATCTGGGTAGCAGAGTACTTATATGTAATATATAAAACATCGTTAGAGTCCTGTGTGATACCGGATGACTGGTGCTTTGCAAGGATAGTTCCGATTCACAAATCTGGATCCCCTTTTGAACTAAATAATTACAGACCAGGGGCACGATAACGTAACTCTATTCCAAAGAAAAAGTATTCCAAACTCCGGACGTCAAAATGACGCGACTGTTTCTGCGTACGGTGGCGGCAACCTGCGACGTTTTTCAATCTGCCCAATCAGCAGCCTCCGTCGTTGCCGGAAGCATGTTTTGCTTGTTTTTTTACTTGCAAAGGGACCGTATAGCAACTAACATTTAGATATTATAGCCTAATAAAAGAACAATTGTATGTCGCTGAGAGTAAAATTGTTTTGTAATCTTTTGACGCAAGATAAGTTGAAGCGCGCTTGAAAGTAAACACAAATATTTTAATTTTTCGAGTCATAGCCACACATGCGCCAATTCCGCATCCAATCCATTTCGCTACGCACACGTAAGATGGCGGCTACGTGAAAACAGCTGATCGGTTCTGTGGGCCGCATTTGGTGTATTTTTGCCCGCAACGCTGCCTGACTAGATGAAATCTCGGCGTACGAGATGTACTTTCGCCCAAAAAGAATTTTGGAAGCGGTGAACATCATGAAGACTGTGAAAGCGTAGGGCTCGGGAGTAAACACATAATTCTTTCTTGTGCTTAATGACTGAGCAGTAGCATCTGAACATCTGCAGTGATCACATGGTGTTCACTTTTGCTTTTATTCGCATAGGATACGGAAGAATTGATGAAGGTTGGAAGGCATCTGAACAGATAGCTGGTAAGTACACGTTTTCTGTAAACGATCGCAACTATCTCCGAATGTAGGTCCTGATTTAAATCGAAGGTGGTCTGTAACAGAGGCTCTTTTTTTTTCTCTGCCGCACACTGCTGCACAGTGATACATTCCCCCGTGCGGGCGGTACAGATACTCCGCCAAGCCGCCAACAGCCGCTGGAGGATGCGGCCTGCAGGGCAGCTGCCGAGTATGCGTGGCAGGGGCAGCTGGCCGAGGCAGCGAGCGCGGAGGCCGCCAGTTTCCACCAGCTGCTGCTGCAGCAAAATAGGCAAGTACGTACAACTTGGCCAGGTCATTTTTTAAAGAGGTGATTAATGCACATGGTAATGTACATTACAACCATATTACACATGAAAGGCATCTGTAGTCATTTGCCTCATTGGCTCATGCACGTTTATACATCTCCTTTGAGGTGTTATTTAACACATAGCAACCTACAAAACATTTCCATGGTTGCGTGTATCACCACAGCATGATCATCTTTTGTTTAACAATTAACTAGTCACGAATACTGTCTTCTGACAGGCAGAGGCAGCTTGGTAGGATTTGCTGCGTTTCACATGTTTTAAGCATAACAGACCACATACGTTTGCACGACCATTTCTCATGTCATATGAAAATGATATCGCTGCCCTCAAGAGTAACTTGCTGAACCTGTAACACTTGCAAACAGTGCGAATCAAACATTTACATTGCATAACGTGCAGCTGAAGTAAGTGAATTTGTTTTGCAGCATCATCATCAGCAGCTGGTGGAGGAGCTGAGGGTGACCCGGGTGGTGCAGCAGCAGCTGGCAGCAGAAATGCGCGGTTTGAGAGAGGCCACTGGCCTCATCGCGACAACACTGCGCCATCTCCTGGCTGCCCTGGCTCGCCTCCGCGAGCAGCCTCAGCCATGAGGGACAGTTCCCCCCCCCCATATCGTCCTTTAGTACTAGTAGGTACAAGTGTTGACTATCTTTCCGTTCAAATCACCGCAGCAGCATTTGGTGGTGGTGCCCATACGTCCTCGAAAGCTGTTGTGCCGAGTTGTAGCCAGCCTTGTGAAATTATGTGCAGGTCATGTGCGACCATGGCAGCGAAAACTGATGGTGCTGTGATGTCACTTGAAGCACGAATGCATGTTTTTTTATGTAGCACTAAAGGATTATATGACTGTTTTCCCTACATTTCTGACCCCAATCATATTGGAGGTTGGAATGCGCAACATTTTCACGAGACACACAGAAGAGACACACACCACAGAGCGCTGCAACATTTTCATTTGCAGTGCAAGTTTGCCCAAGTGAGGCGTTTTATAACTTATATGTCGAATTTTCGCCATATTTTGGTTAGCTGTTGTGCACTTTTGTTTTGCTGATACTGATATGTTTCAATGTGCACCGTTTTTCCTAGGAAGATGTACACTATGCAATCACTTTTACAGGAACTTCGACATTGTCTCGCACACATACAGGTGCACTTAACTACAATGCTGTGATAACTGGAAATGAATTTTCATGCCATATGTATGTCATGTTTGCAATGTCAAACCATTCGTGCCTATGCAATGCAAAGTGGCCGAACTGGAATTTTTGTTAGCACCAAGCGCCTGTTGTGATAGTTATTGTGATATTTCAGGTGTCTTTACCTATGATAGCAATACAATCTAGTAATCCCCAGTGTAGTTGAGCACAGTTTGTGACATACGTAATGGAGCCATCGATGTGGCCACTAGTTTGACATTCGCTGCCAGGCTGCTCTTGCAGCCGTTTTTATGAAATACCGCTGAAGTGCCAAGCATTTTTTCACGTTTCTTTCGTTAAAAGCATGTGATGGCTGTTTTATATTGTGATCTTATTACGGCACTAGTCATTGAAAAGAAACTATTTCGTGCTACAAACATGCCAACGACATAATAGGCAAGCCATCTTTCTTGCTGTTCAGTTGCTGGATGTAGATAAATGGTTGTTCGCAAGTTAAAAAAAACATCATTATGCTCGTGTCATATTTATGCAACTTAACATCCGCCCATTGGTAATGTACTGGGACCCATGTAGTGAAAATTACATGGCTATTTTGGCGCCATGAAGCCATGCTCTGTGTACTTGTCTGTCATTTGCTTTGATGAAAGATGGCATCGAAGATGGATCACATGGTTTTGTTTACAATGCCGATATAAATAAACGATTTTAAACAATGCAAGTGGCACTTGAAATGAATATTTACAATTTGTTTTCCTTCAATTTCAGAACTATTTACATATGTACACTATATGTACACTCTCCCAAGGGAGAATAACGCGCTTGACATGCCAGGCGATCGTTTTCGGCATAACTTGGCCTTCTGTCAAGGAACTGTGCTGTGGATGTGTGGCAAAACAGCACAGGGCCTACAAGGTGCGTGAGAACAGTACACATGGTGGAGCGAGAAGTGCTGTGCTTGGCAGCAGGCCAAATAGGAAGCGAGGAGACGAAGACCAATATCCTCCCATGCACAGTGCAGATGGCGGTGACAGTATCGGTGATGACAGAAGCAACAGCAGCAGCAGCAACTCATTTGGCAAACCCCAGCTGCCCAGAGAAGTGGCTACAACATTCTGCTGATGAACACAAAATGTTCTATCCACAGGTACTAAATGAAAGGCTCTCATGTAGTGTCACAGTGGAATGATGCAATCATCTCCGGTAGTGACTGCTCACTGGCAGAGGACACGTGAAAACGCTGGTTATGATTGAGCAGATTCGATATAAAAACAGCACGCTATCCACTAATTGCACACATTTCTGCACATTGGTTCCTGCTCTCTATTAGGTGTGTAGGCAGCAGTAATAAATATCTGCCTGCAGTGTCAGGCACGTGTTTATTGCTGCTGTCGGTGCTGCTATCGACGCAGCCGCCTTCGCACTCTTTGCAGGTAGTGCTGGTGCTGCTGCCGAGTCGTGCCAAGTGAGCTAATAACATTATCCCGGGCAGCACAGGCTTTCAAGTACATTATGCGTGCTGCCCTCACTCGGGGAACTCTCTGTGGGGAGGGGTTGCCACTTTCATCGTCACTACTGCTGCTGCTGCTGCTGTCATCACTAACATCGTCCAACACGCCACCTTCGTCACGGCACAAGTTGTGCAACACTGCACATGCTGCAACGACGTTGGCAGCACGGTACGGTTCGTAGTGGAGGGCGCGGTACCGCTCAAGGCAGCGAAAGCGGCTCTTCAGAAACCCAATGCACCGCTCCACTACGGACCGCATGGCAGCATGTGCAGTGTTGTACCTGCCTTCTGCTGTGTGTATGGGAGGGTGTCCTGTGACTGGGGTCAGGAGCCATGGTTCCAGGGGGTAGCCGCTATCACCTGCAGGATCATAAGACATGGTATGAAATCTGCACAAAGTATAGTAGGCGAAGCATGGGTCATGTAATATGCACCTACTACAGAAAGGCTGCAATAAAGGAATATACAGGCTGAGCACCTGACGCAGTTGTGATCACAGATAACAATAGCTGGGACATAGTAGCATCCCTATTTGCAGTAAGGCAGCTCTTTCTGTAGTCTTCATTCAGAAATGACTATCAGTGTAAAAAATAATGCGACAACGCGTGCACTGTACACACACATTAAAATTAGTTCAAAATACAGCGCAGGTGTGTTGTTACTTTGTCTCGTGCAGATAACATTGGAAAATTTCTACATCTCGCCTATACTTAGTAACCTGACTATAACACAAGGGGTTCGGGCTTCAATATTCTCTTACGGCGTGAGCACGCTTTGCTGCATGCTGCCAGAATTGCAACTGTACAAAATTTTCCCGCTGCTCACTGAGGAGGTGTTCGCCGGCGTTGGCAATATGCCCCTCCAGGAACCGACGACGCGAACACCTAGTTCTCCAGACGTGGGCGTCGTGGTCTGACCCCGGTCGCAGAGCGTCGACGGCGAGGATCCGCATGCCTGCGTCGCACATCTGAGGAGAGCGCGCACAGCATAAGCCACGCGTTGCTATGACGGACAAATTAGACAAAAATTAAGATACTCACGAACATTGTGTTGAGGGCATAGTAGCCTTTGCGGCACATGAATGCCGCCCTCTGCTATAAGGCTGCCGTCCACGCATTCGATGAAATGGACCCACTTGTTGCGGGCCCCGGCATGGACGATTGCCTCCGCCACGCGTCGCACACACTTGCTGACCGCAGGCTGGGTCACGCCGATCGTCTTCTCGCTCCCTACCGAGGCTTGGAAGCTGCCCGTTGCGAAGAATCGCAACGCGCACAACACTTGTCGCTCCACCGACAGCGCTGTAGTTTCACTCCTCCGAGTTCCTCCGCCACTCCGTCGCACAGCCACCGCACAGTTTCTTTCTTCATGCGAAAGTGCCGCCGAAACAGATCGTCTGGCATGTCAAACGCATCCTCGGCCTCCCTCCTCCCGCGCCGGGACTGACGAGCCGCCGCCGCCAACGCAATCAAGAAGGCCGCCATTTTTTTCTAATCCAAACGGAATGAGGCACCCACCGGTTATTCCCCGAATTTGGCGGGTTTGTTCGGCCTAATTTAGCATAATGAGTGCGTAAACGTCACTTGGACGTGGCAGTTCTTTAGCATTCCTGACGTCGCTTGACAGGCAGGAAAAATGGGTGCGGCCTCAAAAAATTCGACCAATGAGCGAGCGGTGTCAGGCATTTTGGTATAGAAACAGAACCGAATAGCTTTACGTTATACCGACCCAGTTTCCTTAACATCCACAACTTGTAAACTGCTAGAACACATTTTATTTAAAGCGATTATAACACATTTAGAGAATAATCATTTACTTCATGCAAATCAACATGGATTTAGGGCTGGTTTATTCGCAATAACACAGCTGAGATAACGGATGATTTTATAAAGGCATTGAATATGAGGGGTCAAATCAATGCAGTGTTTTTGGACTTTTCCAAAGCGTTCGATGTAGTTCCGCATGCCGATTTAGTAACGATACTGCTCTCTATGGGCATTGAACGCAATATAATCCGTTGGATAGAATCTTATTTGTCCTCAAGAAAACAATACGTTGCTTTTAAAGACTGCGTTTCTGGTACATTGAAAGTGCACTCAGGGGTGCCACAGGGGTCAGTTCTCGGTCCTTTGTTGTTATTCGTTTATATCCATGACATCTATTTATCTGTTCAATCGCCGGTGAAGATCCAATTGTTTGCGGACGATTGTGTTGTTTATACTAATGTAAATCATCACTCCGACCAAGTAAGATTTCATGAGGCGTCGCACTCAATTAGCGTATCGTGTGAAACACGGGGACTGAAGCTAAATACTTTGAAGATGGCAGCTATTACATTTACCAACAATAAAGAAACCTTAGATTTTGCTTATATTGTTAATAATTCTTACATACACAAAACCCAGCGAGTGAAGTATTTAGGTGTTACACTCACAAGCAATTTCATGGGGGAACCCCATATAGAAAACGCTGGCAGCAACGTGCCAAAAAAGCTGGCATTTTTTAAACGGAAATTGTGCCGTACCTCATCGACCGTTAGGTTAATAGCATACAAAGCTCTTGTCAGACCAAAATTAGAATATGCGGATTTGATGTGGAGCCCACATCAAAAATATTTAATCAAGGAAATAGAAAGAGTGCAAAATTTAGCTTTGCGGTTTATATACTCTACATACTCGCGTTTTTCGAGCGTGTCCGTTCTTCGTGACAGGGTGTAATTGAAAAAACTAGCTCGTCGCAGAATTGTATCTCGCATCAAATTTTTATACCAGCTGTACCATGGTCACTACAAAATACCGCGTGAATGTTATTTACCTGAGCCCCCCATGTGGTCTGCTCGTACAAACCACAACAAAACATTTAGGCAACCATTTAGTAACCTTAACATTATTCAATATTCTCTTTTTCCCCACGCAATTCCACTATGGAATAAGTTACCCGAGGAAGTAGTTACCGCTAATACAACAGAATCGTTCGTTCAGCTTTCAAATAACCTTTTCTTTGACCCCTAAATTGCCGCAATGAAGGCAGTTGCTTTTGCGTTACGCTTTTTCATTGTTATTTTGTTTGTGTATTGCACTGTTGTATGTTCATGTTTATTTCTGTTACGTATAGTGTTATAATGATGTATGTACATGTTTTTGTTGTGTTCTCAATTGCTAATTGACAGTTGGAATTTACGTTGCTGCATGTACCAACTCCTGCTTGAGCCCGAACAGGGCCTGCATTATTTGTAAATAAAAATAACATAAAATAAAAGACAGGCTCGCCTGCATTCACATTTACAAGCGCCCGCGTACGCACACGCCAACAAAAACGTGTATGCACGCGCGCATGTTCGCACACCCTCACACACAGAGATACGACACATGCTCACCCGCATTCATATATACACACGCCCACGCGTGCAAACATGCCCAAAATTTCATCACGCACGCACACACGCACGTTCCCACAAAACAGACAAATGCACAAAAACACAAATACGACGCATGCTCACCCGCATTCATATTTATATACGCCCACGCACGCACAGGAATGTACACACCCACGCACACGCACAAAAATGTATATGGACCCACACACGTTCGCACAAACACACACGAACGCACACACAGTTATATACGACACACGTTCGCCCACGTTCACATTTACACGCCCCCACGCACCCACGCGTGTTTGCACACTCACACAAATGCACACAAACAGAGATACGACGAATGCTCGCTCGCATTCATATTTATATGAGCCCAGGAACACCCAGAAATGTACGCACACACTCACAAAAATAGACAGTTTTAGTTACACGTACGTAGAGGCTTTGCGTACGTAGAGCTTCTACGTGTCAGCAGTGCGCATGCGTAAAACGTAGCGGCCGCGCGCTGGTCTCACGGACGTACGTGAGATTCATTTCTTTGCGTGCGTTTCTTGCGCACGTAGACAGCTTCGCGCGGGAGTTCCGCAAGATCACGAACAAGCGATAGCGGGCCGCGCGTGCGCAGACGGCTCGCATCGAAACACGGCGACAGGATTGAATTGGCTACCGCCGTGTTCACATTTCCCGATTGGAGCTATACGGGGTCCCTTTTGGCGTGCGTCGCGTACGTGTAGCTAAAAGCGTTTCAGATGGCGTGCACGTAAGGTGCGTAGGCTTTTCACGTTTGCGTACGTGAACCCTCTACGTACGTGTAACTAAAACTGTCTAATGTGTACCCACGCACGCACGTTCGCATAAAAATGTATACGATGTATACGCACGCTCGTTCGCACACACTCAAACAAACGCACAAGGAGAGAGATACGACACATGCTCACCCGCATTCATGTTTACACGCGCTCACGCATGCACACACGCAAGCACGTTCGCACACACTCGCACACACGCAGTTATACGACGCATGCTCGCCCGCACACACATTTACTCGCAGCCACACATGCACGCACACTCTTTTATTTATTTATTTATTTATTTATTTATTTATTTATTTATTTATTATTGAGTACCTGCATCGCCTGAGAAGGCATTACAGCAGCGGGGTACATACATATCTACATCAATCGAAACTCATTTCGACGCACAAAGCGTGGTAAAACTTTTCATTACATTGTATAGCAACAATATTTGACGGCAGACCGTTCCACTTTCTCGTGGTCCTATAAAAAAATTCATAACGCAAGGTGTCACCTTCAAAAGGAAATTCATGGAGTTTCTTGGCATAGTCGCTTCTAGGCTAAATATACGATGGTAATGTAATATATTTGTTCCTGTCAATGCCTGGCACTTTCTTCTGTCCTTTAGATCTTGCCAATCAAGTGTGCGCTTGCCTTCGGTAATGCTGAGGTTTTTGTCGTAATTCCTAAGAACCAATCAAACCACCTTATTCTGAATTTTTTCAAGTAAATCGACTAACTGACACGTATAAGGATCCCAGCAGATACAAGCGTACTCAAGTACCGAACGTACGCGAGTAAAATACGGTGGTTGTTTCAATTTATCAGGTAATTGGCAAAAATTTCGACGGAGGAAGCCCAACTTTCATGCCACCTTCCTTCATACCTCCTGTACATGCCTGTTCCACCTCAAATCCGAGGTAAACCAAACTCCCAAGTATTTACATTCCGTAACCCTGCTTAGAGTAACACTATTTAATTTGTACTCGTATGTCTTGCATGAATGTTTCCTTGTAAAGGTGACGTTTAAACATTTTGAAACGTTAAGTGACATTTCCCATTTCCTACACCGATTGAAAGTTGATCTAAATCACTCTGAAGTGCCTAAATATGACAATCACTATAAATAACCCTATATACTACGCAGTCGCCTGCAAATATTCTGAAAGATGACGTAATACTACTAGTGATATCATTTATAAGTAATAAAATAAGAGGGGCCCCAAGACAGAGCGTTGGGGTACTTCAGAGGTGACTGCAGCAAGATCAGAGGAGATGCCATTGAGAACCACAGACTGTTGTCTGTGTGAAAGATATTCAGATATCCATGCAATTAAATTTTTGTGCAACTTGAAGCGTGTAATTTGCTAATAAAGAGGTCAGGAGCCACAAGGTCAAATGCTTTACGAAAATCTAGAAAGATGCAATCAATTATCTGCCTTTTGTCTATTGCTTGGGCCAAATCTTGAAAGCTGCATACTACAAGAAAAACCCTGCCGAAATCCATGTTGGTTTGCATCTAATCGATTTTGTTTAACTAGACGTGACACAATACAACTATATACAACATGTTCCATTATTTTACATTTAATGCTACTCAAAGACACTGGCCTGTAGTTCTCAATGCAGTCTTAGGCCCACTTTTGTATAAAGGCACAACATTTGCCAATGTCCAGTTGGTAGGTACGGCACCCATGTGAAAACGTTTTTTTTTTTTGGAAAAGACGGCATAAATACAGACATAACGATTCACAACAACTACTAAGCATTGCTGCTGCTATATCGTCTGGTCCATTCGCCTTTCTGGGAAAAACATCTGCTAATACCTTGCCTACACCTTCCAATGCAAAGTCAACATCGGGAATTTCTTCATTGCATAGCGAAAAATCGAGACTTGGAACCCGAAACTGGCACTCACTAAATACGGAAGAAAAAGAACTACCGAAAAAAAAATGTGTTCTACTACCCAAATACATGGTTTAGGCAAAAAGTGCCACAATGCTTTCGCACAAAAGTTCTATCATCGAGAGCTTGATGGAAGCTTGCCTGGTCGGGATGGAACATGACAAAGAATGACAGACTAATCAAAGAAACTTTAAAAGCTAGACAGTTAGGCTTCCATTCGAAAGCCTTATTCTCAATGGAGCAAAAAAGTAGAAGTGCCTACTTAGTAGGTTTTAGCATGTGACGCCAACATCGTGCCAAACACGGAGTGGGTTACTTTGTTTCAATATGTGTGTGTCCTATTGATTGTATCTCTAGGGACCTCACAGGTACAGGTGTGGCTTCCAGTTTCTTTCCTGGCCAATTGCGCTAGAGTTCATGCAGTCACTGTTGTGCTTAATCATTGCTGCGTGCTCTGCCAAAGCATTTGATGCCACGATTGCCATTTGCTTGAAGCTCAGTGCTTTTCAGTTGCATGACTGCCAAAGTTCAATCTAGCCGAGAAAATACAAATTTACATGTACATTATACTTTTGAGTATAGGGCAAGTAATTGTGGAACCTTGCTGTAAATGTACGCATAAATTTCTTTCATGGTGCATTCTGTGCGTTTAATTTTTTCAATCTACAAGCAAGAAGATATAAAATTTGGCAATTACTCTTAAAATTTGTTCATAACTCTATTCAATATGGAGCATTTCTTCTAAATACTTGTTCATCAGTAATCTGTCAAATAGAATGTAGAATACTCTTTATAAGACACTATGGTTGGACATTCATGAGCTGATGGGTATGCAAGGATGGGTATTTTGCCTCTTGTTGGTTTTACGAGCCTAGAGGCAAGAAACTCATTCTCGCATACTCTCCTCATTCAAAGCCAGTGAAGTTAGGTATTGTCAACTTGTGATTCAAAAACGCCCTTTTGAAGTCCAGCCCGCACTTCGGTCAGAGAAGTTTTCAGTGCAAAGTCTCAAAGCTGTTAGATGCAGGTTACCCTTTGCATGTATCGACCACCGTGACAGGCAGCATTCGCAATGCCACTGACCAGGTGACAAAAGTAAAGAAAGCAATCGTCTTGCCCTACCTACATGAGATTAGTGACAATATGAAAAAGTTTGGGAAATGTGTCGGTGTAGATATCGGTTTCCCTGTTCCTTCGAAGCCGTGTAGTTTGTGCACAAGGGTAAACGCGGATAAGTGCAAGCCACGTGGGTGCAACAAGACCCACCGAAAACCATTTGTTTCTTGTGTTGAAGGGGTGGTTTACTGCATCCCGTTGGACTGTGGCAAGGAGTATGTGGGACAGACAAGTAGATGCATCAATGAGCAATCACGTCAGCACACGAACAACGTTGAAAAATAGCCCTAACTGGCCACATTGCCGGACACTGCGCATGCTGCAGATGCAAGCCTCTGTTTTATCGCCTTCAATCGCTGGCCAGACACCCTGACCAGTTCACTAGAGAAATAGTAGAAGCTGCAGAGGTGAGGAATACGGATTGTGTTAGTTGCCCATTAATCTCCTTAATGGAGAAAGAAACGTTTTTGTCACATTAGCTGCCTGTGTGAGTTCGTCTTGATGGGTTGATTTGTTTGTGTCTTCTTTCTCCCTTCCTTTTTTTGTGCAGTGATATATATATATATATATATATATATATATATATATATATATATATATATATATATATATATATATATATATATATATATATATATATATATATATATATATATATATCTGCTCTCGTGCAATAAACACTCAGTTGATAGCACTGTGTCGCGTTTCTTTCGTCCATGTGATTCTGCGCTACTGCGGAAATAACCAGGGTCAGAAATTGTTAAGGTAAAAAGGGGCATTGCAGCAATAATCACTAGGAATAGCATCAGCAGCAAGTGAATCGCGTTAAGAGTTGGCCGGCGTAGTCAATCAACATGTGCACTTCAACCAAGGCACAATTCACTTGTTCACAGTTTGGTTTTCTTTTTTGCAGACTCCTCACGGATAGTAAGGAGGTTGAAACACATACTTGATAAAACAAGTGGTGCCGGTGGGGCTGAGCCCATCGCAGTCGTGTCAGCACAAAAAGTAAGAAGCTGATGTGGTTTCTTTGGGCCGACTGTTGTGTGTGTGTGTGTGGGGGGGGGGGGCTGATTGACCCGTGGAAATTAAGATATAGCAAAAGCTTAAAAGGTCAATCAATTTCTTTTTTCTACAGTCACGCACAGTATATATTAGCTGTCTTCTGTCATTTTATCTTATCAGAACTATTCTTATTTAGTTAAAAATGCACAAAACATTGTCTTTAATTTATTAGGAAAGCCTTCTGCATGGAGCAGCTACCGCAAACTCTCATGTTTTACTCTTAAGTGTAGTGCATGTGTTGATGTGGAACACTCCTGTAAAATACACATAGCCTTCATTTGTAATGTACAATGTGCATTTAATTCTGTCTGCCTTTGTTCCTTCCCCAGTGTAGGATAGCAAACTGAATATCTGTCTTCTAGTTAATGTCCCTGCCTTTAGCATCTCATTTCTCCAGTACTAGCCAGAAAATATAGAATTTGGCAAATTTTCTTGAAATTTTTCTATGACTTTATTCAATATGAAGAATTTATTCTAGGGACCTGTTCAGAAGTTATCTATAAAATACAGTGCAGTAGACTATTTGTAAGACACTATTAAGATGGATATTCTATAGCCGAGCAGCCCGCGCAGCTAGATGTAGTGCGAATCACTTCAATTTTGTTAAATGTAAAATCATGTTAACGAAAAAGACTATTTGAAGGATCTTTCAAGTTTGCCTTTAAAGGTGGCCGTAAAGCTTAAGTGATGCCACCATATTTATTGTCAGTTAGTGTAGCTTTGGTTGTCCTAAACTTTGAATATCCCTACTGCAACTGATTTATGGCTACTTTGTTTTTTTAGGTTGGTTCTCACAAGTGTACATTTCCTACATATAACAGTTCATATTCTGTGCAGCAGTACTACTTAAACACCTGCATTACATTGATTGCAGGTGCATTTAATTTTGCTTCTATAAGAAAATGGAGCTGCTTCATTTCTGAACCAAGCAGCACGACTTTCAGAAGCTCCTAACCCATCTCACAAAACAGACACTTCATGGAAGCATTAAAACATCTTAGTCATATAAGTTATTCCTTCAAAACTCTTTTTTTTTTGGTAGCAAAACTTTGCTTAAGAAAAACGAAACCAAACTTCGTTGCTCTCAACTTCACACCTCATTATGGACATGGTAAAGAGAGCAAGTAATATACCAGGTTCTGCATCATTTTGTATGTTTTGGTTGCTTATTCTGCAAACAAAGGGTCCTGTTTTTTCTAGGTCGACTACTGCTCTTGGAAGACAATGTAACTTTCCTATAGTGATTAACAGCTCATTGCATGTGGCTAACCGCAATCAAAGTTGGTGGCATCGCCACACACTTTATGTTCCCTTCGGTTTCATAAGCTTCATCGTGTAGTACAAATTGCTTATTTCATATATGGAGAGAGAAACAATGTTCTGGTATAATTTAGTGTGTCTCCTTAGTACGTCAAGGTATATGCCGGAAGTCATTGTGTTCAAAGCGCTTGTTAAATAGGGCTTCAACAACTCAACGCACAGGCCTATTTTGTATGTAGACATTCTCGTCTGAAAATGGCATGTGCTCTATTGCATGCCGCTCGCCAACATGTAAGGTTAATCTGCCCATAGCAGTACTGCACACACACATGCAAGTTTGGCTGTTGCCAACCACCTGAGTGTGCCTTGTGAACCAGCTTGTCTGCACGAGCCTAGAACATTTGTGACGTGTTTGTAAGTAGATGCTGCACATGCAGAAAGTACACTGATATGTGGATGAAACGCTGTTTGCACTAACCAGTGCGGTCCAATATGTTGTTGCAGAGATCTTGTACAGCAATGTTCACTTAGTCAAGTTCAACGCCATTATTTCAAAGGCTGTAAGATGATTTTAGCTTGGCACTCCTTCTGGCACACGCTTCTGACACCATACTCATCCAAGCCACTATAGCATGGTGAGCTATCTCTGATGTTGATGCTGTAAGGACCAATGCGTGATCTGCTGCATCAGTACATCGATTTGGAGAGCAAAAGACATATGAGCAAATGGGCTGAAGGCAGGAGCAGGAGTTCTTATTTTAATGCCTGTGGCTCAAAGTGTTGGAGTGCCCCAAATTAAAAACGGCTAATTAGGACGATATAAGAGTTGGTGACAAAGCTTACATAATTGCTGGAATTCACTGCTGAGGTGACATAAACTAAAATGAAAACAAGAAACGCTCTTCACTTCTAAAGAGTGAAATGGGGCAGCAATTGTTGCAAGTTTTACGGGAACTGGAAAGTCTGGATGCAGCAATGCCGAATGAAGCCGTCACTAGGATGGATAGAAGGATTTTAGCGCCTTCACTTCAGATGAAGCCATCACATTTCTATTGCATCCTGACTCACTGGAAATGTTTGAGAGACCTATAGATATAAACCACAGCTTTTGTTGCAGTCACCTGTTACTGTATCATAGCATGACTTTCTGCAATAGACCATCTAAGTAGGAGATTACCATTTCTCGAATATTATAGCACTAGAAAGACAAATGTTTTAGTTGCAAAGCTTAAAAACCGCAACTAATGTTTGCTTTTCGTTTTCAAGTGGACCTCGGAAAAGGAATCCCCCTAGATGAGGCCACGCTGGCACGACTACGGCGAGACGCAAAAGACCTCAGGCCCAAGATTTGCACAGGGTCTCCTGAAAATTCTTTTCAGTCCAGAAGAGTTAGCTAGAGCACAAGTATCTATTTGGGCGGCGTCCCAATGCCCACATGGATGTCGCCCAAAAAGAGGCTTTGGACCCAAGGCATGTGAATGCCATTCCGAGTATGTGTGACAGCGCGGACAACTAAAATGTTTGCTTTAATTCTTAATTTGAAGTTAAAATCTTGTGGATCACTCATTTGTGCTGTCCTACCTAGATACTAACAGAGACATAAGACTAAACTAACTCTTTTTACTTTTTCTCTTCCCTTAGGCTACACAGCAAGGCACTTCGACACTGCGAAGATCAAAAACACATTGTCATCGACGCTTGCGCGTGAGTTTTGAAATGTGCTAAATAAATGTTAGTTTTCAAAAAGATTCGTGTGTTTTGTTCATAGACAAATACATTTATATATACTACCCATGTTGAACGTTACATTAGGACAGCACCAGAATATATTAAGAAATGCCGGAGAAATTCGCTTAAATGTCACCAGCACATTTAAAGCTTACTAAAATGGTTGCTAGAATGTTTCTACGGTGAGCAACAGAAAGTTCGTAAAATGTTACCAGGCCGTTTCTAGGTCGAGTTATAGAAAGTTGCTAGGATGTTTCTAAATCAAGCAACAGAAAGTTGGCAGAAAGTTACGAAAATGTTTCTAGATCGAGCAACAGAAACTTAGTAGAATGTTACTAAAATGTTTGTAAGAAATATGAAAATGGTCAGTAAATCCTGATTGTAGTGTCTAAAGCATGTTGACTCATTTGCTAAAGAACGTTTGTAAAAAAGGTTTCAATTCAATATCGATGGCCAATAGTTGACAGGATGTTGGTATGAAGTATATAAGAAGTTTGAAAACGGTATAAAGAAATTCAATAGACTGTTGGTCGGTTCTAGTAACATTTGTTTAAAGAAAGTTTATTGGAAGTTACTAGAAATTTTTCTACCTGGTACCACAGCGTTGGATGAATTCACAAAAAGCCCGCGACAAGCATTTATGTAGAATAAAATAAACATTTCCTCATTTCACAAGGCGTCTTGCGTCTTTATAAAATTGCACGTGGCACATATTCAATGGAGGCTTGTAAAGATCATTCGCAATCAATGTTAATAATAACATGATTTCGCGCGAAGACGCGCGCGGTGGAGCTGTAGAAGTAAAAGGAAACACATTGATCAGCGCAGCCGGCGTACCACGTACTAGCTAGCGTTGAAAACGCGCGCGCCCATAACCAAACCAGAAGTGTGCTTCAGGTATTAACGCCGGCGGCTCGGTACGCTGCAGTCAATTCTGCCGTTGGGCTCAATGGGAGTGTCCGTTCTTGTTGAATCCTTTCTCTGTGTTCTTGGTTTTTGATCTACGCAGCTTTATCTCTTGCGCGTTCTGCCGGCGCAAGCAGCTCACTCCAGTGTTACCACTCTTGGAAATCGCTCGTCGCGTCTCCGACAAGCGTGAGTACCGAAAAAAGTACATGTTGGCGCGTCTGTAGAAAGCGTCACAAACTTGTCTGACTAAGATTCAGTACACGCCAAAGTAACTGTCATCACAGCCAGTTCGCATTTTTGCTAACTGCTCCACAGCCCCAGGTGCGCCGACCGTGCCTGAAAAGTATCCCAAAAGTTATGAAATACAACAATTTTGGTGGTCAGAGAATGCGTCACGGACTTGTCCCAGTAATATTCAGTACACGCGATACTAACTGCGGCACATTGCCGAGCTGCTTCTCGCTAACTGCGTCAAAGCGCCGGGCGAGGCTACTGTGCATAAAAAGTACCCCAAAAAATAACGTAAATATTTACAATAATGTTGTGGGTCAGAGAACGCGCCAAAACTTGTCCCAGTAAGATTCAGTACACCTGAAACTGTGTCACATGGCCGAGCAGCTTTTCGCTAACTGCGTCACAAAGCCGTGTGGGGCGAGCGTGCCCGAAAATTACCGAAATAAGTTACAATAATGTTGGGGCTCATAGAAAGTGTCGCAAATATACACCAATACGAGTCATTAACTCAACTACGCCAGGACGGCAGAGCTGTTTTCCGCTAACTGCGTCGCAAGTCTCGGTTCTGTGCCTTAAAAGCCAAAATTGCTTGAAATGCGTCGCACACTCTCAAACAAAATTTCTCACCTTGCTATAGTCCAATAGTGCAGTGGTGCCGTGTCGAAGTGCAGAAGGAACGCTAGAATACGCTGGGAGGCCAACAAACACGCTACATCCAAGAGATCGGCCGCCGAACAGACGAACTTCACATGCGCAACCGGCCTCGCTGGCTTCGGTGGCCAGTCTGGCGCATGACGCATTCACTGGCATGCATTTGTCGCGCCTGGCGTGCCATTAGCTTGTTGTTAGGTCACGCAATAAAAATAAGACGCAAAGTATAAGTGCATTTATACGCATTTTTTTTTAGTTTTAGCGGAAAAGAATTTAAAAAATAAGACGTTGTCTGTAAGTTAATTTCACATCCTTTTTTTTCCAACGCTCACGTCAGCTAATCAATGGGATTAACATTAGCCGTGACGTGTTTCCTGCTGCCATTTTTGGCCGAGTGTCCCCTCTTCCGTCGAAGTTTTCAAAAGAAAACACAATGTTTGCTTAGTGCTGTTGTAATATCGAAAGTAATAAACAATATCTCCCGAATGCACCGTAGAATACATCTATGCCGTATTTCTTTCAGCAATTATAATTTTTCTGTGTTATATAAAAACATCAAAGCAAAATGTAGGCGTAGTAAAGGCGTTACTTTACCAAATACAGATGTATTTATTGCAATGGTGGCCACCATGCGTACCACTTCGTACACCGCATGTTGGCGTCGATCATTCGTTGTTGCCCTTGCTTCAGCTGATTTCTTTGGTGTTCTCACCTTGTTTTCTCAAAGCAACGATTGCGAAGGTGAGCGACGAAGTTGAAGATGTGAACGAAAAGTATGAAGTAGCACTGTCAATGACTCCAGTGTTATCGCTAGAAATAGACGTCGAGGCAGCAAGCAAACAAGTGCGTTATATACGGCTGCGTCTCATCGCCAACAACTGCCTACTGATGGCCATCGCTTCATTGCGGCACGCAATTGAGCGACGGGCTTGGGCCGATCGTCGTCATGAAGCATGGTTTGACAGAACGCTACCAAACCTTGGTAGCCGGCATTCCAACCAGTCGTTCAGGGTATCAGAAACGACATTCAGATACTTGGTTGACGTCGGCCGGTCAGCAATGCAACCGCGAACGACAAATGTGCGCGAGTGCGTCGCTATAGAAAAAAAATTCAGTGCTAGTCCACTCTGGGAAGAACGATGACTAGTGCAGCTGTGTATGTGAGCCTCTTATTATCGAACTGCACCTTCGCCGTGTGTCGGGCCGGCTTTGCACTATCTTCGGGATCCGCCCACGCATGGGGATCACTTAACGCCTGCATCACCTCCGCCGCGTGTCAGCCCGGCATTGCACTATCTACAGGATCGGCCTGCGTATGGGGAGTTCTTAACGCCTGCTTCATCTCCGCAGCGTGTCAGCCCGGCATTGCACTATCTACAGGATCGGTCTACGTATGGGAAGTTCTTAACGCCTGCTTCATCTCCGCCGCGTGTCAGCCCGGCATTGCACTATTTACAGGATCGGCCTACGTATGGAAAGTTCTTAACGCCTGCATCACATCCGCCGCGTGGCAGCCCGGCATTGCACTATCTACAGGATCGGCCAACGTATGGAAAGTTCCTAACGCCTGCATCACCTCCGCCGCGTGTCAGCCCGGCATTGCACTATCTACAGGATCGGCCTACGTATGGGAAGTTCTTAACGCCTGCATCACCTCAGCCGCGTGTCAGCCCGGCATTGCACTATCTACAGGATCGGCCAACGTATGGAAAGTTCCTAACGCCTGCATCACCTCCGCCGCGTGTCAGCCCGGCATTGCACTATCTACAGGATCGGCCTACGTATGGGAAGTTCTTAACGCCTGCATCACCTCAGCCGCGTGTCAGCCCGGCATTGCACTATCTACAGGATCGGCCCACGTATGGGAAGATCTTAACGCCTGCATCACCTCCGCCGCGTGTCAGCCCGGCATTGCACTATCTACAGGATCGGCCTACGTATGCATCACCTCCACCACGTGTCAGCCCGGCATTGCACTATCTACAGGATCGGCCTACGTATGGGGAGTTCTTAACGCCTGCTTCATCTCCGCCGCGTGTCGGCCCGGCATTGCACTATCTTCAGGATTCCGTTATCTTGTGCACTATCACAGGACCTTCCGTTATCTTGTGCACCGTCTGCGTCCTTCGCTGGAGAGGGTTACAACGAATATGCGCGAGTGCATTGCGGTAGAAAAAGTGGTGGCCATCGGCTTATTCAAACTGTGCTCCGTAGCAGAGGACCGAGTCATGGCCACTGTCTTTGGCGTCGGATGATCAACGGTGAATGGCATTTATCGAGAGTTTTGCGAAGCCGTCAATTCCGTCTTGGAAAAGGACTGGCTCAAGATGCTGCGTCCAGCGGACATGGACGAACACATTCGCGAATTCATGGCCGTCTGTGACTTTCCCCAAGCCGTAGGAGCCCTCGACGGCTGCCACTTTCCCGTATCGCCGCCAGAAGAACATGCCACTGACTATTATAACTATAAGGGATGGTAAGTTGATTTCGCCTCTTTGAGTAATTAACCTTCGTGCCTAAGACATTCTACTCGATGCACCTTACAAATACGCTTAATGTGCCTTTTAGCATGGGCGGGTTACAAATTAGAAGCGCATTTTAACAGCACCGCATTTAGCTTGAATAACCACCGTAATTGTCCTCACAAACGGAGTGCGGCAACTTGTTTTCCTAGGATGTACAACCGCGCGTATTTTTTGCAATTACAGCGGTGCAAAAGAAAATCCTCGCTACAAGCTTACCAAAAACAAAGCCTACCGAGAAAATAAGTTTAATAAGTGTTTACGTAACTATAGTGTACGAGAAGGAGAAGTATGTTGCAATTCACTTTCGAGGCCTTGAAGCAGCTAAAGGCATTATCACGACAGAAAATTTCCATTGAAAAAATTGGCAGTGGTAGCTTGCAGGAGCCGTCAAATGCTACGAAGCGTCGTGGCAACCAAGACGAACATAGAAACATAGAAATTTATTTACTTGGCGTGATACACAATGAAGATAGGATCAGGAGAGCTTTAGGAGATTGTACATATAGGGCTAATGTTAGGAAATTACTTGAATATGAGGCCGATGTCAATGTTCTGAGGTGAAAGGAGCATAGACACAAACAAGAGATATATTATGTGTATTGTCTAGCGCCTTTCACCTCACAATATGCCAAACCAACATGTCCAGTTTTCCATCCCAACGTCTTGTCAACGCGTTCATGAATTGTTCCTAATCTATTAACATCAAAATTGCAACCGCTATTAAATAAGATGCTCTTGTTGACTCGACTATTGTGGATATGTTCATTTTTGCAGGCACAGCATTATTCTTCTGGCTCTCGTGGACCACAAGTACCGTTTCAGGTATATAAACGTGGGTGCCCCTGGAAGAAGCCACGACTCTCATGTTTACCGAATGTCGAGCCTCTCCCAGATGGTTGCAAGTCCCCTTTTTAAGGCTCCGGTGGCAGCAATTGGAGGAGTTGCCGTCCCACCTCTGATATTTTGCGACCAAGCATTCCCACTAGCACCAAATCTCATTAAGCCATTTGGACACAACGGTCCACTGAATGAAGACCAGAGAACATTCAATTACCACATCAGCCGAGCGAGACGTATAGTAGAAAACGCTTTTGGGAGACTTAAAGCAAGATTTCGCTTCACATCGAAGAGAATGGAATGTGATGTTGACAATGCCCGCCTGGTGATTCGCGCATGCTGCGTGCTCAACAACATTTGTGAGCATTTCAATGATGCAGTTCAGTTTCAGTGGCTCCAGGAAGTACAACAGTCTAACAACCAACTGCCCCAATCAGTGCGTAGTAGCGATTCTGAAATTGGAAATGCAACCAGTGTGCGTTCTGCACTCGTGGACTACTTCAGACAGAGGGTGTAGACCTTGGTAGCTCACTTCTAGAAATTGGGCCCCAACATGCAAGTGATTTGTGCTCACACTCGTGAATAAAACAAAGTGACCGTTTTTCTGCCTCAAGTTTTATTTAAAAAACCAACAACTGCATTCACGAGCTTTTCTTGCAGCTGCAGGTGTTTGCTTCGCAGCTCGAATTCAGTTTGTTGTGCCCGTTCAAGTTGCTCTCGCAGCATTCTCTGTTCGGTAAGTATGGCACCTTGAATTTCCGTCGCTGTCGTTACGGTCCGCCGTCGCTTCCTCGTTATGCGCGTTGCTGTGCTCGCTTCGGGGCTCAGAGCAGACTGCACGGTGGGTGAAGGTGGTGGTGGCTCTTCTGCCAGCGTTCCTGGCACCGATGTGCCTTCACTGTCGGTCATGTCTGATGTGTGACCGCTCTC
The DNA here is from genome assembly GCF_038994185.2 of Dermacentor albipictus. Classification (NCBI taxonomy): domain Eukaryota; kingdom Metazoa; phylum Arthropoda; class Arachnida; order Ixodida; family Ixodidae; genus Dermacentor; species Dermacentor albipictus. The sequence goes on from NW_027225568.1 coordinate 1,271,502, forward strand.
CATGTCAGAGATCAGCTGTAAACATTTAAGAAAAAACTGCTACACAGATTGCAAGCAAAATACTTCACTAGTGGCAGCGCATAGCAGCCTCTTAAGTGTAACAGACACGGCCGCTTCGTTATAGCCACAATCACACCTGTTGATAATTACATTGAGGAAATGAACTGCACAAATGGGGATAGAATTTTTTATGATGCAGTACAATATTGCACCAAACACGACAGCCTTTCTGGCAATCTAGGGGCATCCTTCAAAAAAAAGCTTTAAGTAACAAAACCACCTTTATCATGCAAAGCAAAGGTCTCTTCAATTTGGCAGTGCAGAAAGCGACTTCACTTGCGAAGAAAGCGCAGCCAAATCGAGGAGACAAAGTTTCACAACTCTCTCAAAAGAAATGTGAACTTCTGTGAGTCAAATTGTGATAAAACATAAGCGTAAATGCTCATGCATTTACTTATGTAAATGCATGAGCATTTACTGATTGCAGGGAAGTTGCACAATGGTACTTTATTCATTGCATACCTTTTCGAGAGTGTAACTGCTGCTGTTGCAGCAGCTCTCCTCCATGAGTGATGAGTCGTTTATGGGTAAACAACCAATAAATCTCTTAATTTCGTTGAAGTACGGCCACGTCGGTGGCGAAGACCCAGTTGTTAGCTCTCGTTCATGTTTTCTAAAACAAAGAACATCACAGTCGATTTCAGTTGTGAAGCACCAAAAGCAAGGACATTACAATGAGCAGCGTAGAAATACATAAAAAAAGAACTATACTAGCTTATCAGAATTTTATTGCTCCCTGAAAGCAAGTTCACCTCTGTGACAAACTAAACGAGTACTTTTGACCACGGCAGCTTTTTTGGTAATGAATCAAAAGAAATAAAAGTCGTGCCAATTAAATGCTAGGCGGAAACATCCCTAGCTATTGTTTGCACAGGAGGTAACAACGTGCCTTTTCATTGACGGCACAATTTTTCACCTCACGAGGCTTGAATCTTTTTTTTTTTCGTGTAGACTAAAGCGTATTTAAGGTTACAGTTCCCAAGACATCAGACAAGTAGAAATTGTAAACCTCGAGTACACCCGGCTCACCTAAAGAGAAGCCCCACGAGACACATGGTACGAAGCCGCCACGTTCGCGACACCATTGCGGCCGTACACTTCATATGCGAATATAGCTGTTCTGACACTACTGCACGTTGTCTGTCATCGGCACGCTTTCGTTCACAGCTGATACAATAACGCAACATGGCTCTACCATACACCACGCAGGACACCGATCTCGGAACTTTGACTTTAGCGATAAAATATCGAGTTCTCTGTCAAGCACAAACACACGCTAAACATACAAGCACAGCGCTCGCGACAATACACAGCGAGACAGCTCAACGCCCGAAAGCTAGCTATTGCAGGCGCACCAGCTCCGGCTTCTCTCATTCAATGCCAGAAGTATTGTAAATAAAACAGATAAGCTGGAAGATTTGCTTTTGTTATATGACCCCCATGTCTGCATCATTTCAGAAACTTGGTTGCACGAAGCCATTCGCGATGACGAAATAGTTCCGCCGAACTATCATCTGTACAGAAAAGACAGGGTTTCTCGCGGTGGCGGTATTGCAGTCATAACAAAATCCAGTGTTCATGTAACAGTTGCAGATCAAATCAAGGAACACGAAAGTTTACTCTTGAAGGTATCTATCTGGGGAATGTCATTTTTTTGTGCTCTGTATATCGGGCCCCAGGGGCTGATGATTCTTTTATGCATCAGTTGTATGGTCATCTTCTGAAACTAAAGGGAAAAACTTAATAATAGCAGGTGACTTTAATCTACCATGTCTAAACTGGAATCGTTTAAACTATGGTTCATCGGTTTCTGGTGACTTGGCGATAGATATTATGTTCAGCCTGGACCTCCAGCAGGCTGTTTATAGTGACACCCGTGGAAATAACATTCTCGATCTTCTATTCCTGAGCGAAGTATTTTCTGATGGAACAACAACGGTCGAGCCTGGTATATCAGATCACAAGCTGATATCTTTTTGCTGGAAAGTTCCTGCGCAGAAGCCCCAAGGTCATAGAACAGTTAAAACAATTAGAGATTTCACTAAGGCAGATGATGTTGCGATTATAGATTATTTAGATACACAACTTGGTATAATCGAAAATAATGTTGAACTTTCATGGCAACGTTTTGAGGCGACTGTAAAGTACTGTACGGAGCACTTTGTCCCGTTAAAAGTAGTTCGAAAACAGCGCCTAAATACTTGGATAAATCGAGATATTATTCAGACCAAGCGTAAAATAAAAAGGCTGAGAAAGAGGAACAAAGCTACAACCCCGCAGATTACGCAGCTGAAACAAGACTTACTACGAAAGGTAAATTTGGCTAGAGACGAGTTCTACAGCTTGAATCTCGAAGAATTTATTTCTAGCGATCCTAAAAAGTTCTGGCTGCATCTAAGCCAGAGAAAACAACAGATACAAAGCATTAACGTCAACGGATCTGAAATAGAGGATGCGCACTGCATTGCTGAATACTTCAATGTATACTTTTAAAGTGTGTTTACAGAACGTAATCAGTGTGAACTTTCCAGTGCAAGTAGCCCATCGGTTGATATTTTAATCAGTCGCGAAGGTGTCCTGGCATTGCTTCTAAATATAAATATTAAGAAGTCAGCTGGGCCCGATAACATTCCTAATGCTATCTTGAGGCGATATTCTGAGCAATTATCTGAATTCATTTCTAATCTTTTTCAGTTATCCTTAAAATTCGGCGCAATACCATCAGTCTGGAGTAAAGCACGTGTTGTGCCGGTACACAAGAAAGGAGACCGCCAATCTGTTTCAAATTACCGTCCTATATCTATTACTAGCTCGTGTTGTAAGCTATTGGAACATATTGTCGCTGGTTTTATACAAGAATTTTTGAAAGATCATAGCATACTATCACCTTTTCAGCATGGTTTCAGGAAAGGACTCTCCACTGTAACTCAACTCGTAACAACCGTACATCAGCTATCCCGCATACTTGATTTATCTGGACAAATAGATGTGCTCTTTCTGGACTTCAGCAAAGCTTTTGATAAAGTTCCCCATGCAAAGCTGTTACATAAATTAGATAAAATTGGACTCCCATTTGGTATCATACAGTGGATATGTGCTTATCTCAAAAACAGAGAACAGTTTGTTGATATTAGGAAATGTACTTCCAGTGCACGTCAGGTCACCTCAGGAGTCCCTCAGGGCAGTGTACTAGGACCATTGTTATTTTTAATCTATGTTAATGACTTGATTGATGTTATTCCTGGTAATGTATCCATACGGTTATACGCGGATGATTGTGTTATCTTCAAGGAAATTGTGTCCTATGATGATCATTTTGTGCTGCAAAGATGCCTTGCAGAAATCACTGACTGGTGTTCCAATTGGGGAATGGAGCTCAATGCGGAAAAACTGTACTTTTACGCGTAACAAGAAAAAAATCTGCTAGCATTTTTCCGTAGCAACTTGGAAATAGAACTGTCCTCGAAGTCGACAAATACAAATACCTTGGCGTTACCCTCAACAATAAGCTTACATGGTCAACTCATATCTCGGATATTTGCTCAGCTGCGCTGAAGAAACTGTGGTTCATAAAAAGAAAGCTTAAAAACGCGCCTGTAAGGACTAAAATGTTAGCCTACAATGCAATAGTGAGATCAAAGTTAGAATATGCTTCCGAACTCTGGGACCCGCATACCACCGTTTATAGATCTTTTCAGTTCCGTATCTCCTCGCCGCCACCGCAGCGAGTATGCGGCCCACCTCTGCACCCGCCACCGCGGCGCTGATGTCGAAGTTTGCGCCAAGGAAGCGCGTCGTCTGCTGCAGGCGCCTAGCGTTCCGTTGTGCTTTCGCACGGCGCTTAACGGAAGGCATTGCTCACGCTTCACGGCGTCATTATCTGCGCTTTACAAGTTTTATGAGTTAGCCCACGTATCGTACAAACGATCGGCGATTTATATAACAGTGGGCTATGGCGATTACATTTTGTTTTCGGCAGAATAGTCGCTTTCGTGCACGTTCATTTCGCGCTTTTCGTTTTTAATGCGTTTAAACTCTATAAACCTGCAGTAGAAAACTACGCTGTCGCATATATGGCGTATGAATCAACGTTTATTGATCAAAACATCTATAAACAATGGTATAAATCGTGTGAATCTTGCGGATCGTCTGTGCATTACGGCGTTGGCGTTTCGTACCCTCCGCATCTGTATGGCTAAATGAAAAGTTTACTTCGCACTTGCGCTTGAAAGGTGACGCTATCTCTCCTTATCAATCACACTGATCGCGAGTAATTTTTATTCGTTTTCCGAACGCGAAATCGCGCAACTCAGGATTTACAGAAATTGAAACAGCAAAGCTTGAACATTTCCCCCGATTTTATTAAGGACGCGATACACCCTCCAGGGTCGTCTAAAGAGGTTCCATAAAGAGACTCCTTAGTTTTCAAGGAACATGTGGAGGGCTACTTGATAAGTGGATATCATGCTGCCATTGCTCTGCTACCTCTGGTAAATAGTTATAAAATAAATACATTACAGAGACGTTTTTAGTGGACTTGTATTAGTTTATTAAAATTCTTCACACACTTTCAGCTACCTTCTTTTTCGCTTCATTCACCATTCACACCAGCTTTGCTTTTTTACGCTCCCTTCGAGCTCTATTGGCGCTGTCGTTCTCCTGGTTCTTCTTTCGGGAAAAAAGTGCATACGTGTCACCAAATAATAGTGTACAATCTGTGCTGTGAAATCACAGCTATGATCTGGGCAACCAATACAGTTTGTCCCTGTCTTGGCAAGGGCATCTAAAACCCTCCAGAAAAGGTCTCCAAAGGATTCTTTTTTTGATGCTTGCACAACAGTCTCTTCCATGCCTTTCATGCAGCTAAACAGTTTCCTTGATGGACAAACAAGGCTACCAGTCACAAACTCGCGTTCAATCACAAGCATTGCTTCAGGAGGTACAGTGTCTTGTGATGCCATTGTGTCCCTTTTGCAATCCATGCAGGAGGTCACTTTCATCATTTTATGTGCCACATATCCAGCGAAATAGTACAATGCCGCCTTTTCTGGACTAGAAACACTATACACGTGATCGTCAAATGGGGCTGACAGTACTCTCGAAGGCAGTGATGTAAGCCGCCGGAAGACTTCATCTTTAACCTTTCTTTTTTGTACAAGTGCTTCACGGCGCTTCTCTCCAAGGCTCTCAAATGTGCTGAGCAGAACCCGTTCATCCCCGGCTTCACAGTTCCCTTTCGTGGCAAGCTTAACAGGCGTGTAAAGGGACAGACGTCTGAAGAGCTGGCCGAATTTGGTCACGGTTGGATGGTCCTCATCTCCTCCGAAGGACCTGACAAGTCCGAAGAATCGCTGCAAGGCAAGAAATTGGAGCTTAACAACTGTAATTATGAGGAGTTGAAATGGAAACAGGATGGAAGGGTTACGGTTACCTCCAGTGGATCCTGGTTCAGGCTTGCTGTCAGAATGTAGCCAACACCTTGGTTGAAGAGAAACTCAACAAGTGACAGCACAGACATCAGCGTTACACGCAGGGACTCTATAGTCTGCCTAGATGCAAACAGCTTGACATTAGGAATACACTCTGTCTCGTTCATCATTGTCAAGAAATCCTCCAAAAACTGAAAACGAATAGAAACAGCAAACAGTTTATGAGAAAACGGGTGAATCGATTGAGTTTCATATTAATTAGTGCAAAGCTATTGAACAATAAAGTCCCCATTCTTTCACCAAAATAAAAAGGCAACATATAACAATTTTTTTACCTTAATTTTTGGAGATCCCTTTCGTATCCCAGCTGCAGGAACCTTGGAGTTCAGAATGTCGAAGAGATCATTTAGGAGCATCGTGAACTGTTCCGTTCCAGAACTGTCGGCGAAGCCAGGTACTTTCATTTGTCTGTAGACCTTCAGGCCAATCGACACACTTCGGCTGAAGAGCTGCAATAAAAAAAATGAGTAAACGAAATTTCTCAAGTTGCAAGAAACATAGCGGCAAATAAGTTTTGAGAAGGCCTGGATGCAGACAAGCCCAGTTGCCATGTAATGTATAAGCGTGCAGTTTAATGGTATCAACCGCTTACAACGTTTATAATCATAATGACTAAATGGCCAGAACACACTACCTGAGTTGCTAGACGAACGTTCATGGTCTGCAACTTCTGTGGCTTGACGTGATGCTCAGTCAACTTAGGTACCACTTTTATAGCGACTTTCTTTTCAGCCTCAAAAAGGCGTTCATAGTGCTGGAAATTGGCTTGGTATTCACCTATCTGTAATAAATTATTGCACACCGTTCCGTTATACACAGTAATTAAAAACAGGTCAAAGGAGCGTCAGCAAGGACACCAATCAAGAGGCAGGCATATCCGAGGAATAATTGAACTTGCCTGGCCATACTTGTGCTTCATGATATGATTCCGGATACATTTCACAATATGTGGCATGTCACATATGAAGTGGAGGAATGTGCCATCTGGAAGGCAGGGATGTTCAATCTTGCACTGTGGGTGCTCCACCTTACCGCTGATTCCAAGATGCGTCCACATCGATTTGTTATTGCCAGCACCATCGCTGATCACTGCCAGCACGCGAGCACCGTGTTCATGCAATTGCAGCACTCAGCTGATCACTATTTTTGCCAAGACCCATCCTGGTGCTGCACCCTTAGCTGCAAAAGTTGCTATTGGCTGTACCCATGAAGCAAACATTTGGTTGAACATTACAACCAGTGCATGGTCTGCAAGTTGGTCCGTGCCAAGTTGAGTAACATCCCCGTAGTCTACAAAGCCGTCAAATTTGTAGGACGACCTGTTAAACTCGGTTCCTTCCCTGAGTTTCACTTCATCAATGATTAGACACCCATATGTGTAATGTTCTGGCTTGCCTGCCATATGCAGTTTAATGCTACCAAGGGCAAACTTGTTTAGGCCATAGCCACACGGCAGACCCTTCAATAGCTGCACAAGACGGCTGGCACTTGGCAGGGGCAAAATCTTCAAGTCAGATAGAGTTCTGTAACACTTTGGGCTTGTCAGCCTCAGGAGCAGACAGATCATAAGCCAATCTGTAGCGTATCGGTGCCCACGTGGCGACTTCGCCGCTTGTTGCATGACGGCCGCCTGTATGGCCATCTTTTGTGCATCTGGCAGGTCTTGCGTCACTTCACTGAGAGTTGTTGAAACCGCTTTCTTCAGCTTTTCACTGAGTTGGCTAATTTCTTTCTTCTTTCGCTCCCGAGCTGCAGCGGCACGAATGAGCCTCTTCCTCAAAACACTGGCTGCAAGGCACACATTTTTCTTGGGTTTCAGTCCACTTTTTCTTTTGACGTCCTTCATCATCTTCACACACTTTACACAGACCCCTTTTTCTGCCTCAGTCAGAACTTTGCACAGCTTGTGGTACACAGTCCCCCCACTGCTAGTTGTGCAACCATGGCAGGCTTGCATAGTTTGTACAACCTGCACAATTGCCTCTACGTCTCCTAGCGAAGTGACTGTCACATACATGGGCAACGTTGGCACCAGTTTTCCGCCGGCAGATACTACGTAGCTCATGTTTTTGCGGACTACGACACTCTTCAATATTTTGTACACCTCTCCCTCCATTCCTGCCTCGTAAAAAACAATATGCGATCGGTGTCCATTTTCGTCGTCAAGAGCTGCCAATCTCCACCGTTGAGGCAACCGCAAAGACGCGCTCTTCTCCATCAACTCATTAACAGTCAAACAGCTGACTTGCACGGGCTCCGGTTGCTCTTGTACGGTGTCCTCTGCAGCTTCCCTTTGAGTTGCCCCTGCGTTTCTTGCGACACTTGCTCTCTTTTTCGGAGATTTTCTTCGTTTACGATTTGAGGATGAGTATTGCGGGAGATTGGGAAATATGGTAGGAACAGCATCACTCCTGAGGGACCATACTCCGCGCTCGATTTCAATCACTTTTCCATTGATTATATGTTTATAGGACTTCACAATGTCCCCTTCTTGGAAGTGGGCGTCGCACACTTTGCATGTTCTCCCCAACACTTTGTCTGCGCGGGGAATCGCTCTCTGCCACTTTGCAAGGAGAAGCGGATCGGTCGGCGGAGAGAAGAAGTGCCCCTTCTCTGTGTTGCGCCGGTACCCGCTGGTGCATCCCGGCACGAAACACGTTGGCATTTGGTTGCCGAGTCCTAATACGTTGCAACGAAGATAAATCACACGTACCACCTACCTTCTGACAGCGAAAATAAAAAAAATATCCGGCGTTCCTGAGCGGCAGCCCACGCTGCTTGCAAACTTGCAGCTCCAAAGGGCGCCGTGAGCGCGCACACTGACCACAATACACCGAAAGCTGCTGAAGTGCAAATTGCGCACTACTCACGATAATGCACACCCACTTGCGGGGAAAAAATCAAGACCACTCGACAAGAAAACGCGACGCAAATGTTCTCGGCTACTACAACGTCGGCAGCATGGTCGGCAGGTTGCTGCACGGCAGCGTGGCTAGCGTAGCGCAAACTTAGACTGCAGCGCCATCTCAGTGCCTAGGCGCAAAACGCGCCCGCTTTGGGAGGAGCAGTTTCGAAACTAAAAAAGCTTTATAAACGGTGCCGCATACCATGAAAGACACAAAAGAACTTGAGCGAGTACAGAGAAAAGCAGTGAGATTTATTTACGGGAAATATGCCAGGAAGGATTCGCCGTCCTCAATAATGTTACAAAATAGAATACAGAGACTCGAAATACGCAGAAAAATTAATCGTCTTGTACTGCTACATAACACTCTTTCTGGAAAAAATAATATGACGCTACCAGCTTCCATATGTCGGCCTTCTACGAGGAGAACACGACACAGTCATGAGTATTTGCTTGCACCGATCTTCGCGAAAACAAACGCTTACAAGTACAGTTTTTTCCCTCGAACAGTGAACGATTGGAATTCACTTCCCATTAGTGTATTTCAGTCCAAAGATTTCATGGCTGCAATGCAAAATCATTTTTGTGCAAGTTAGCGATGTTGACGGTATCATTTGTGCTTCTTTTAGTGTATTATGTTCATTTCATGTTGCATTGTATACGCTTTTCTGTGTTTTCTTGTTTGTGACATGCCCCTCCTGCTTGGGCCAAAGTATTGGCCTGCAGTATTATTAAATAAATAAATAAATAAATCGACATCTTACCTGTATGTCTGAGTCAAGTTATCTATTTTGCTGTGGACTTGTGCCCGCGTGCGGGGAAGGCCCATGCTGCTGAGGCTTTCGGCAATCTTGTCGTACAGCCCGCCGTTGTGTTTCTGACCTCGTAAAGCGTCCAGGTGGTCCTCCCACAGCTTTATAAGCGTCCAGGTCGCCTTTTCGGACCACTGGACGCGTGGTTTCTTCTGGTTATTCCCTGCGGGCGCTGATTGTGGAGTCTCCATCTCGCGACGCGCACACACCACACGCGCGCAGCAAACGACGACGACACTGCCGGAATTCAACATGGCGGCACTAGCGACGTTATGCGAGCGTTTGAGAGTATAGCTAGGGAAATTTCCACTATTCGACAAATTGTATTACCGCTAACAATTAAAACATTTTCGCAAGGTAAAAAAAATACCTATGGGCACCGTAGTTCAGTGGCAGGTTTCCTTCTATTGACGAGTTGCGCACGCTGTGTGCGAGAGTAACTCCTTTTCCGCTCGAAAAGTAGTTGCACGATCTCCTTTCCCGAAAAGGAACTTTGCCGTAAAGGAGATACTCCTTTGTCGTGTGTCGCTGCACTTGAACGCCTTTCCGGTACATGTCCCCTTACCTAAAGGATTTTAGAGTGCCCGTGTGTCAGGGGTATTAAAGCCTTCCCTACATTTGTTGGACAAATAAAATTTTACAATGCAATTGAACGGTAGAGGAATTCAGCTTCGCTGCAAAAACGCGTGGCCGTCAATTTGTAATAGCTGTGCTCGTGCGCATAGAACAGCGAAATAGGACATCTTCGGCTTTGGTCGTTGTACCGTGAACGTTATATACAGGAAACTTTTTGCGACTTTTGTTGCCACCCTCGAGAAGGAAATGGTCAAAATTATTTCGCCGGACAACATGCCAGCGCACGTAAACGAATTCCAGACAGGGTGTGACTTTCCGCAAGGCGTCGTGGCCCTGGACGGCTGTCACATACCGGTATCACCGCCAAAGGAGCACGCAGGTGATTATTATAATTATAAAGGCTGGTAATTATGTCTCTATGGGCATTATTATTGTCGTTAACGCGATGAATATTTGTGGCTCTGGTCGATGAAAACGTTTCATCAAACTGAAAGATAAACTAAGCAATACATTCATTAAGCATTTTCAAAGCATTTAACAGCTAAATACTAGGATTGCTGTGCTTTTTGACATTTCACCAGTCGTAATATTACGCTCGTTCTTAGTAGTGGACTATGACCTCTTTGATTGTAATTCATTGCTAATATTTTCTTGAGCGCTGCAAGTTCATGACTATAACATGGTTCTTTGCAGGTACAGCCTCATATTGCTCGCCCTAGTAGATCGTAAGTACAGTTCAGGTACACGAACGTCGATACACAAGGGCGCTATTACGATGCGTGTCTGTACTGCGAGTCTGCATTGACCGATTAGCTGAGGGACCCTAGTTCCAAACCCCATCAGCAACAGCAACAAAGGTGCAGTGCCCCCGTTTATCCTGTGCGACCAGGCTTTTCCACTGACTTCTAACCTAATGAAGCCCTCCAAGAGCTTCGGACATAACGGTCAGCACAGGCCCTACAATTATAATTTATGAAGGTCCATGAGTTTTGTTGGAAACGCCTTTTTGAGGATGAATGCTGCATTCAAGCTGGTGATGAAGAAAACGCATGTGGAAATTAGGAATCTACCGATTACCATAAGGGCCTGTTGTGTGGTTCACAACATATGTGAACACTTTTCAGACTCTCTTTCACAGCGGTGGCTACAGGAGTCTGAACTTCAAAGTATGGTGTATGTGGAACCTGAGCATTCCACAGATCTGCAAGTCAGAAGTGACCCAGTTATTAGAGGAGCCCTCATTGAACATTATCGCCAGCGTGAAGGTCACGAAGTTGGTGATGCAGGGCTGTGGTCAGTTTGCTGCGCTGCTCATCACTGTCCGTTTGTACGCATATATATCCACCTTTTTCTGCGAAATGTAAAACAGTGCCTAAGTCAAACTAAAGTACCGCACTGAATGAGCATGTTAGCAGGATCATCATGTTGCTTCATAAGTTGTCTTTATCGCAGAAAAAACAAAAATTGCCGCCATCGTTGTTTGCATGACAGTGATACGAAATAGTTTCAATAATTTTACATACCTTTTTGTCAAGCTGACAATTCCACACTAAAGAGTGAATTATAAGAGCTGCTGAGAGCTCCCTGTTATAGTATCTATTGTATCATCATCATCAGCAGCAGCAGCCTATTTTATGTCCACTGCAGGACGAAGGCCTCTCCCTGCGATCTCCAATTGCCCCTGTCCTAAGCCAACCAATGCCAACTAGCAAACCCAAATTTCCTAATTTCGTCGCACCACATAGTCTTCTGCAGTCATTTACTGCGCTTCCCGTCTCTTGGTACTGTAAGAGTTGAGGAGGACTTCGGGATGAAAACTTGGGATGTTTATTTACATTATTTACAGTGAGAGTCAATTAACAGTCTTAAAAGTAATTACGGGCCTGCAGCAACTTGGACACTGCGGCCCGTGGCAAGAAGCTCGAAAAGAAATGAATCAAGGAATGCTCTAGGAATGCTCGCTTGCTGCTCCCGGTCTGTGTCTTTTTAAGCCTTTCGGTGTCTCGAAGACACGTCACGTTCGGCCAATGGGAGAGCCCGCTCAGGTGACGCCGTCTTCGGCCAATCGGCGAGGGCTTACTTCTCCCTGCAGTCTTGCCTTGCTGACTTGCAATGCGCCGTCACAATAGATGGATGGGGGTGACGCTGCCAGGTTTTCACGGCGCATTACAGCCGTTTTGCTTCGGGAACCACTTTACCCGCAACAGTGCCAGGCTCTCGCTTCACTTCCGGGAAGAGTCAAGCAGTGAATAGCTCCACCTGCAGCACACGAAGTGGGGGCCGCCAGCTTGTTTGCACGGGCCGCACCTCAGGCATGTGGTATCCGTGCTTCTGCGCTCCTTAATTAGCTGTGGTGCGATTCGATGTTGTCTGGTGAACTCGAAGTAGGCTCAGGAAATGGTCCCGTATCTAACAGTACCCATTCTGTCACCCCAATGGTCCAACCGTTCTCTAATCTGCGCATCACATGACCTGCCCAGCGCCATTTATTTACCTTAATGTCTATTAGAATATCGTCTACACGCGTTTGCTATCTGATCCAAACCGCTCTCTTTCTGTCTCCTAAAGTTATGCCTAGCATTCTCCTTTCCATCGCTCTTTGCGCGGTCCTTAACTTGTTCTCAAGCTTCCTTGCGAACCTCCAAGTCTCTACCCCATATGTCTGCACTGATGAAATGCACTGATTGTACACCTTCCTTTTCAATGATAATGGCAAGCTCTCAGTCAGGAGCTGACAATGTGTGCCGTATGCGATCCAACCCTTTTTTATTTTTCTATGGATTTCCTTCTCATGATAAGGGTTTCCTGTGATTAATCGACCTAGGTAATCGTACTCCTTCACCGACTCGAGAGGCTGACTGGTGATCCTGAACTGCTCTTTCCTTGCCCGACTATTCATTATCTTTGTCTACAGCGTGCTAATATTCAACCCCACTCTTACCCTCTCTCTGTTAAGGTACTTTATCATTTGTTGCAACTCGTCTGCAGTGTTGCTGAATAGAACAAAGCCATCTCCTTTTCTGAACAATCTCCGTGTCTGACTCCTGTCTTTCTAGGTATCCTCCTACTTTTCTTGTGTAGAGTTAGGGTGGCTGTGGAATCTCTGTAGATATTTTCCAAGGTATATGTGTAAGTGGTCTGTACTCCTTGATTACCTAATGCCTCTCTGACTGCTTGTAACTCTACTGAATCAAATGCCTTTTCGTAATCTATAAAAGCCATGTAGAGAGGCTTATTGTAATCTGCGGATTTCTATATAACCAGACTAATGACATGGATGTGATACATAGTAGAGTATCCCTTCCTGAAGGCAGCCTGTTCCCTTGGTTGACTAAAGTCCAGTATTGCCCTTATTCTATTGCCCTTATTATTTTGGTGACTATTTTATATAATACTAGGAGTAAGATAATGGGCCTATAGTTTTTCCATTTTTTAACGTCTCCTTTTTGAGGATTAGTTTATTGTTTGCATTCTCCCAGTTTTCTGGGACCCTTGAAGTCGTTAGATACTTCTTACAGACAGCTGCCAATTTTCCAAGCATCGTGTCTCCTCCGTCTTTGATTAAATCTACGGTTATTCCATCTTCTCCTGCCGATTTTCCCCGTTTCATGTCTTGCAGCTTCAGGCCCTTCTGGCCTTATCGCTAATTTTAGGAGTCTCTGCAACCTGTTCATTACTGCTTCGAAAGGAGGTGTCATGGCTCCTCTGGGTACTGAGCAGGTCAGTAAAGAATTCGTCTGCTGCTTTTACTATACCTTAGAGATTGCTGATGATACTGCCCTGCTTACCTTTCAGTGCATACATCTTTGTTTGTTCTATGCCGAGTTTCCTTCTCCCTGATTTCAGTCTGCTTCCATTTTTAATGCTTCTTGAGTCTTTCTCACGTTATAGTTTTGGACACTTTCTCCCGTTTGGAGTTGGACACTTTAATACTTTGCCGTTTCTTTATTAGGTCCTTTGTTACTTGGGAGAGCTTGCCTACTGGTCGCCTTGGGGTCTTGCCTCCCACTTCATTTGCTGCCTCTGAAATTAGTCTAGTTATGGTTTCATTAATTACCTCTATGTCATCTTTATCTGTTGTAAGACTGCATATTTGTTGGTATGTACCAGCTTGAATGTGTCCGCTTTTACCCCTACTGCCTCTGGGTTGACTTGTTTCTTCTTGACCAATTTTACTCTCTCTCTCTCTCCTCAAATTGAGGTGAATCCTAGCCCTCACTAATCTATGATCACTACACTTTACCCTACCTATCACTTCTACACCTGCACTATGCTGGGATCGCCAGAAACTATGAAATCAATTTCATTTCTTGTTTCCCCATTAGGGCTTTTCCAGCTCCACTTTCGATTGCTACGCTTCCTGAAAAAAGTATTCATTATTCGAAGCTTATTTCTTTCTGCGAATTCTATCAACATATCTTCTCTAGCATTCCTGGAAGCGATGCGGTAGTTGCCAATTGCTTGTTCCTCAGCCTGCTTTTTCCCAACTTTTGCATTCAAGTCACCTATTACTACAGTATACTGAGTTTGCATTTTTCTCATCCCTAATTCAACATCTTCATAAAACTGATCTACTTCATCAGCGTCGTGACTGGATGTTGAAGCGTAGGCTTGAACTATCTTGAATCTATGCCTTTTATTAAGTTTGATTACGACTACTGCTACCCTCTCAATAAAGCTGTAGAATTCGCCAACGTTCCGCGCTTTGTCCTTAAGGATCAGGAATCTTACCCCGTATTGCTCCTTATCTGGCAAACCTCTATAGCAGAGGACATGGTCGTTGATTAGCAATGTGTAAGCCTCAAGAGTTATTCTAATTTCGCTATGCCAATGATATGCCAAACAGTGTATGATAGTTCCTAAAAGAGTCCTGCTAAGCTAGCCTCGCTCGACAGTAGGTATGAGTAAACGCGCTAAGAGAAAGAAAGAAAAGTTAAGGACGCACAGAAAAAATCCGAGGTGACTGGAATGCGTAGCAGTCGGTGCTGACGACAGGCCGTGCTGGCGCTGCTGTGCCGGCGTGTTCATGATCGACATTGCGGGTGTCCCGAAAGTGTTCAGTACTTTAGTACCCAGTTTTAGTACTTGGAGGATTGTTCTGAAGAAGTAAAAAGTGAACTTTCGTAGTTATATAGATCTTTTTCTGCTCTCAGATGCCCTCTAGGCTCAAGAGTATTACCAATGTATTCCGTTGAGATTTCAAAGGACGAACGAGGACTCCTTTGATTCAAAGCTCCCTTCGACTAGACCTCTTTGATGCGCCTGTGTGACAACGCGCATTCTCCCTTGAAATAAAGGACCTTTGGTTCAAAGAACTTTGAAAGTGCCCGTGTGACTTGGGAATTCGTCGGAACATAGGTGGTGCGTTAAACGGTGTTTTGGTCAGGGATGGCGGTGAAGTCACACGACAGGAGCAAATTCTTTTGCACCTTCCCTGCAGAGAGAAAATTAGGGCTATGTTATTTTAAAAATGATGCTTTCTTTGCCTGTTCCTTCGACTTTCCCTCTACTGCTGCAGCTGTGGCTGCTGCTGTCAGGCATACCGCGTTGTGGGAGGGGGGAGGAGGGAGGTCACAGCGTGTGCATACATGACAAGACCGAGTCATAGAAGACTCGTTTCCACCCGAGCGCTTCGAATGTGCACCATGCCCTCTTGTGCTCCCTGGCCGTCACCGCATTAGCCGCTTGACAGCTATAATTATCCGGGACTCCCATCGGAAGCATTGCAGAAAGTGTAGCGCTTCCCTTTCTACTAAGGTGCTAGTCCAGAGTGGACTTGGAATGAACTGTGGGGAGGAGGGAGGAGAAGGAGCAGTTCCCATACAAGGGAGGGTTGGGGGGAGGTGACGTGAGAAGGCAAGCAAACCTTACTACTATACGATGGCGGTTGCGGAGAAACTGGATAAGCTTAGGTTCAAGGTACGGTGCAGTACGTTGCTGCTATTTCTGAGAAATAAACACCATGTAAATATGTCAACCGGACGCAGGGCGTGCAGAAACAGAGCCGCAATAATTAAAGCGCACCGCAGGGTGGTACAGGCGACACTACGGAAGTGATCGACCGTCAAATCAACACTTCTGTGCCCGCCGCGTTAGCTTTGCGGCTATTGCATTGCTAAATGCTACCGTACCAGCCGCATTTTGACGGGGGCGAAATAGAAAGCGCACGTGCACTTAGATACTGGGACATCATGGTTGTCAAAATTAATCCGGAGTCCGCCACTACTGCGTGCCTCATAATCCGATTGTGGTTTTGGCGCGTACCAGCCCCGTGATCTAATTTAAGTTTAATATTTCTGTCACGATGCGACGTGCCATGTGAGGCAATGACTATGCTCAACCTGCTCGGAGGTTATGAAATATGGCGCACAACAACGCCTCAAGCAAACACTTCTCCCTGTGTGTTCTGTGTACTACGCAGACAAACAGCACTGGTGCCCGCAAGGCAACGTTTAACATCAACTCACCACTCTCGTGTTAGGCTAAACGTGGAATAAATTAAGCTTTAGCCATCAACATCACCGATAATTATCGTCAATCATAGCATCCAGCATGGAATGCTTCGCTTATCATAGATTCCCAAGGTGCGTGGAATCTGCATAATTTTAACCTGCACTTCGTGCAGACTTGTGTGGACGATTTATGTGCCGGGCATAGGCTAAGACGTCGTGTGCTGCACTTAGCTCGCTGGACTGTAGCCAATGAGAGCAGTCTGCGCGTCGTATTCTGCATCAGCAGACGAAAAGCGCCTGACTTCGCACTTACTAGCTGCGTATATGCGCTTGCAGGAAACCAATCGCCAATGCACGACTTTCAGTTCATCAACAAACCTTGGAAACCTGCAGCTAAATAGATCGCGAATGCGCATTGCAGGAAGAAAACGTCTCAATGCATGTAATAAAGCGAGGTGTCTGAAACAGTCCGCATCATCGGCGTGTAGGATAATTTTGTCTTCTAGGAAGATGAGCTCACCTTCCTCTGTAACACAGGGTCGCGCGAGCACTTCGTTGCCATGTAATTAGTGAAAGTTAGCTCGCATCGCTATATCAGCGCTGACAGTATCAAAGTGGCGCTACGCAAATGCAACGCCAGCCTGCTCGTTTGTCGTCCGCTCTCCACACTGATCGAAACTGCAGTGTACAAAGTCTACATTTCAGGCTACACTACAGCTGTAAAAAATGGCCTGTTAATAGTAGGTGGAGCTACACTTTCCTACACCAAGTAAAAAAAAAAGAGCGACTTCCTAAAGTAACTAAATTCGTGCAGCCAGTGTAGGTAAAAATAGAATAGTCCTATTGAGTTGAAAAGCGCCAAATTTAAACCGTAAAGCGATTTATTGCAGCCGACGCTTGAACGATAATGGCAGAGCGAGTGTTATTCAGTCTGCTTGCACGCGCAGGGTTTTGAGAGGCAGCAGGGAGGGAGTGTATAGACGTCCGCACGCCAAGTTTCGTTCTAGACACCAGCGCTCGTTTCTCCCCTGGCAGAACGATTTCACCTCCAACGGGTGTATGTTTCCGCCGCTTCCCTTCACATGGCGCCCGCGTTAATTTCGATGGCGCCTCTCCGGATGACCCGAAATTATTATTGTGTTGTTAACTGTCACGAGAGGAATCTAAACGCGAAAGAGTTGATGCCACCAGTGAAATTCTGCCGATTCACAAGAAAACGGTACGAAAAAAGCAGACGACAGACATGGATTACTGCGGTGCGCCAAACAAAGTAAACAATTGGCAAACAAAGCGAGCTCGTTCATCGATAACTAGTGAGTGTATGACGGTTTTTATATGTAACCCACATGAATTTCATGATTACACGGTATGTAATCCTTTTATTCATATAAAAGCTTTCGGTTGTTCGACCAGCGCTTGTCCTGTCTTCTTTCTCGTGTTTCGTTTGTGTGTGCGCTGCCCAAGAATGGAAACCACTTCTGTTGCATGTGCTAGCAGTGGCCGAAGTTGACGCCTGCCTAGAAATTGAATATGTGCACGATGCATTGAACATGACCGGAGTTCATTACCGCTTCACCACTGCACCGGTCGATCGAGTTAATGGACGATACACGCCCGCGTCTTGGACGCGCCGGCATTGCTGAAGCAGAAATGATTACTAACACTATCAACTTCCGTCTCTTGAGCACTGTTAAAAAATGGCCAAGCTATTTACATTGCTGCCTCTATTCTATACTGTAGGGGACGTACTAGTTAAATTTGTGTGCGCATGTCGTACTTGTGCTATGCGGCGATATATTTTGTTTATTTCCGCACAAAGTCGATGGAAGTCCGTTCTCGCCATCAGAGACAACACGGATTTGTAGCAAACCTTTTGTGGGAAGCTGCAAAATGACTTTAACTAACTCGCATCGTATGTGCCGACGATTTTTCCGGCGGCACATACGATGTCATTTCCAATCACCTTCCCAGTGTCGCTTGCATGGCTCAGCAGACGCTGCCCTTTTGCCGCACTGCAGCCATGAAAATAATTGTCAAGCGTACCGATCTTCTTAAAAGCAAAAAGGAGCGTTTACAGCGTCCTTCGAGTAAAACGTCCACGCACACACAAGTAGGCACACGCCGCGCGTGGTGCGAAACGTGCCCAAACACGCGCAGCGCAAGAGGCAATCAAGGCGGTGCGAACGAGAGATGGGAGAAGCGTACCACCGGCTATTTCAATTTTGCCCCGCATGCGGTGCTCTCACGTCGGCGCAGCAGCGCCGCTTGCGGTGCCGTTCTTGTCTATATGTGCGTGCACGTCTTGAGCTTGTGTGCGCGCGCGTGATTGTGTCTCTGTATTGGAATCTGCGTGAGCACGAGTGTGTGTATGCGTCTGCTAACATACGCGCGTTTGTGTATGCATTCAATTCTGTGCGCATGCGTGCCTACATTTGTGTGTGTGTGTGTGTGTGTGTGCGCATGCGTGGGCGCGTATGCATTGAGGTGAACACGTGCTTTATCTGTGCGTCTCTCTTTGTGAGAAATAGAAAGAGAGAGAGAGAGATTCTTGTTGGAAGGAAAAATTGGGGTAAAGTGCAGCGCAGTAACTCTCTCTCAGATGAGGACACCTCAACCGCGCTGCACAAGAGGGATCGGGAATGGAAAGAAGGGTGTAAGAGATGCGGCGGCGGCGGCCCGAACAACACTCGTGGGCGAGTTCGCAGCCTTCGCTTATGTGGCGCGGTGGCGCGCCTAGTCGTGGCGAAGCAGAGCTTCCTGCGCGGCGAGAGCCGCGTCGCACATCTGTCGTACGTTGCCGTCGATGGCTGGGCACTGGTGCAGCACGGCACGGAGTGCAGCCGCGAGAGCGGCTATGAGTGCGTCCCTGGGGTCCCTGCTTGGTGCAGTTTGTGGGCCGCGTAACGGCTCAGGAGCGGCCGTCTGGGTATTGCGGCCACGCAGGGCGTCACTGTAAGATCGGCCCTGCGGGGTGCGAGCAGGTGTCGAAGGAGTGGCTAAATGCGACTCGTGCGATGTGGCGCCGGCCAGCTCAAGCGCTTTCTTCCTCGAAAGGGGCCGCTCGAACGAAGACAACAACACGGCCGCCTTCCTCTCGCGCTGCCACTCTGGACAGCTCGGCTCTGTCGAAGGGTGTCGGCCACCGCAATTGACGCAGCGTGCCTTCTCCGCGGGGCAGTCTCCTGTGGGATGCGACTCACCGTAGCGGAGGCATCGGGCGTCGCGGAAACAAGTGGCGCCGGCGTGGCCGAAAACGCCGCAGCGGTCGCACTGTAGTGGTCGAGGAAGACGGGCACGAACGGCGCGCAGCTGCTTGATTAGCCGCACGCTTGGAGGCATGACACTCCCGACGAAAGTGACGGTGACGCTGGCGCCACTCCTCGAGCATGACAGCACCGCGACGGGCGCTTCCAGGTTTTCGCGCACTGTGCGGGCGTCGAAAGAAGGGTCGACCCCATGGATGACACCCACACAGGAGTTGTTGTGTAGTGCCTTGGGGCGCACCGCCACGCCGCCGAGGTCGCACACTTCGAGGAGGGGCGCCAAGTCGGCACCGCGCATCACGTCGGCAGCCACCACATTCCGGCGGAAGTTCACGCGAACGCGTCTCACGCCTGGCACAGAGGAGAGCTGGGCAGCGATACCGTTCCGTGAGAGTGCGAGGAAAGTCGCCTTGCGCCCGCTGGGACGGTAGAGGACCGTGACGGCGGTATCGCGGGCAACGCCGTCGTCAACGGGTGGGGTGTGCGGCTCGAAGTCGACGAGCCGTCGGTGACGGCGTCTCCTTCTTGCGGCTTGTTTTGGCTGCACCGCTGCCGGCTGGCAGGCTTGGGCATCCTCGGCGGCTGCGAGCAGCAGCGGAGAGTTCCTCTGTATGAGCTCCCCTGTTCCCTCAGCAGCTGGGGCAGGGGTGGGTGCTCTCGGCCGGCTCTCGTCGTACGTGGTTGCTGGTTTGTCGGTTTGTCGTCGTCGTGGTTTGTGGTTTGTCGTCGTCGACGGGAGCAGCCACCGCCGCCGAGCGTGAGCCCTTCTCCGCCGTAGGGGGAGTGGTCTCGGTGTTGGTGAGCGGAGGCGATGAGCAGGCCGCCGGTGACGACAGTGATGGGGAGGCCGGCCGGACGGGACTTGCCTCGGGCGAGGTGGTCGTGTCCATGCGGGAGGACGCAGTGTCGGAGCCAATCATGCTTGCGGTTGGCAAGAAGAAAGTGCCGGCACTGTCGTCGGTGTCGCCGGTCGACGGGCAGCTGGCACTGTCGTCGGTGGAGGCAGCCGAAGTAGGGCCTCCGCGGTGGTGTCCGTTGAAGCGGACGGCGCGGCGTGGTGATCGCTGGCGGTAGTTTTCGGTGCATCAATGGGAAATGCACGGAAGGGTGTATCCAGCGCCGATGGTGCGCGCGTGGGTGGTGTCGCGCTCACTGGAGAAGGCGTACATGACGGCGCGGAGCTCGTCGAGTCCGCCGAGAGCGCGCGTAGCGTGCGAGCTTTAAGCCCCCGCTTCCAGCGTAAGGCGGCAGGCGACCTGCCGGAGCGTGACTGCCGGCCACGTGGGTTGAGCTGCTGGGCTCGTCTGGGCGCCGAGCCATCAGTGCCGTCTGGAGGTTGCTTCGTCGGCCTCTTCCTCTGCTGCTTCTTCGGAGGGTCGCCCATGAGATGGGGCCTCCGTCTGTCGTGCGAGCCCTGAAAAAGGCTGCGCTCATAAGCGCGGTCGAAGGCGGAGACGTACGCGCGCAAGAAGTGGCGGGCGAGCCGTAGTCGTCGGAGCGAGGGGCAATGCGACCGCTCGCTTCGAGTGTCCGGGAACGTCTGGGGATTCGGGAGGAGGGGGGGTGCGCTCATAGGGCCGGGACCAGTATAGCGCGCGCACATTAACGCACGCTCATATACAGGGTGTTTCATGTAACTTGAACCATGGATTTAAAAGAAGTGGTTAACTGCTGCTGAATGAAACCAACGACATAAAGTTTGCCGTCATGTGGCGCTCCTGAGGGTACTTTTTTAGTGTGCTGAATTAGTTAATTAACAAAGATCAATTATGCTATTCTTTTTCATATTCACTTAAGAGTCAAATGCGTTTCGTTACGTTGTAGAGGGCATTCCGAAACGACCGATCCAATTTTTTGTGCCAACTTACATGCTGCGCATAAGGGGACAAGTAGACGTGGAGGAGCCCGAATGGCAAGACTAAAAATGAAATAGACCTTATACTCTGCGCGAACCCTGGCATCATACAGGATGTGGACGTCCTCGGCAAGGTGCGCTGCAGTGACCATAGGATGGCAAGAACTCGAATTATCCTAGACTTGAGGAGGGAACGGAAGAAACTGCTACATTAGAAGCCGATCAATCAGTTCACGGTAAGAGGGAAAATAGAGGGATTCCGGATCAAGCTACAGAACAGGTATTCGGCTTTAACTCAGGAAGAGGACCTTAGTGTTGAACATATGAACGACAATCTTATGGGCATCATTAAGGAGTGTGCAACAGAAGTCGGTGGTAACTCCGTTAGACAGGATGCCAGTAAGCTATCGCAGGAGACGAAAGATCTGATCAAGAAACGCCAATGTATGAAAGCCTCTAAACCTACAGCTAGAAGAGAACTGGCAGAACTTTCGAAGTGAATCAACAAGCGTAAGACAGCTGACAAAAGGAAGTATAATATGGATAGAAATGAACGTGCTCTCATCAACGGAGTAAGCCTAAAAGCAGTGAAGAACAAACTAGGAATTGGCAAGAATCAGATGGATGCGCTAAGAGACAAAGACGGCAATATCATTACTAATATGGATGAGATAGTTCAAGTGGCTGAGGAGTTGTATAGAGATTTATACAGTACCAGTGGCACCCACTACGATAATGTGAGAGAGAATAGTCTAGAGGAATTCGAAATCCCACAGGTAACGCCGCAAGGAGTAAAGAATGCCTTGAGAGCTATGCAAAGGGGGTAGGCAGCTGGGGAGCATCAGGTAACAGCAGATTTGTTGAAGGATGGTGGGCAGATTGTTCTAGAAAAACTGACCACCCTGTATACACGATGCCTCATTACTTCGGGCGTACCGGAATCTTGGAAGAACGCTAACATAATCCCACTCCATAAGAAAGGGGACGTCAAAGACTTCAAAAATTATAGACCGATCAGCTTACGGTCCGTTGCCTACAAAGTATTTACTAAGGTAATCGCAAATAAAATCCGGAACACCTTAGACTTCTTTCAACCAAAGGACCACACAGAATTCCGTAAAGGCTATTCAACAATAAACCATATTCACACTATCAATCAGGTGATAGAGAAATTTGCGGAATATAACCAACCTTTATATATAGCTTTCATTGATTACCAGAAAGCGTTTAATTCAGTCGAAACCTCAGAAGTCATGGATGCATTACGGAATCAGGGTGTAGACGAGCCGTATGTGAAAATACTGAAAGATATCTATAGCGGCTCCACAGCCACCGTAGTCCTCCATAAAGAAAGGAACAAAATCCCAATAAACAAAGGCGCCAGGCAGGAAGATACGATCTCTCCAATGCTATTCACAGCGTGTTTACAGGGGGTATTCAGGTACCTGGATTGGGAAGAATTGGGGATAAGAGTTAATGGAGAATACCTTAGTAACTGAAAAAATTATATTATGAGGTTTTACGTGCCAAAACCACTTTCTGATTATGAGGCATGCCGTAGTGGAGGGCTCCGGAAATTTCGACCAGCTGGGGTTCTTTAACGTGCACCTAAATCGCAATTTGGTGTTTTCGCAATTCGCCCCCATCGAAATGCGGCCGCCGTGGCCGGGATTCGATCTCGCGACCTCGTGCTCAGCAGCCTGACACCACAGCCACTGAGCAACCACGGCGGGTAACTTAGTAACTTGCGAGTCGCTGATGATATTGCCTTGCTTAGTAACTCAGGGAACCAATTGCAATGCGTGCTCACTGACCTGGAGAGGAGAGGCAAAGCAGATGGGTGGGTGTAAAAATTAATCTGCAGAGAACTATTGTTTAACAGTCTCGGAAGAGAACAGCAATTTACGATAGGTAGCGAGGCACTGGAAGTGGTAAGGGAATACATCTACTTAGGGCAGGAAGTGACCGCGGATCCGGATCATGCGACTGAAACAATCAGAGGAATAAAAATGGGCTGGGGTGCGTTTGGCAGGCATTCTCAGATCATGATCAGCAGGTTGCCATCATCCCTCAAGAGAAAAGTGTTTAACAGCTGTGTCTTACCAGTACTCACGTACGGGGCAGAAACCTGGAGCCTTATAAAAAGGCTTTTACTTAAATTGAGGACGACGCAACGAGCTATAGAAAGAAGAATGATGGGTGTAACGTTAAAGGATAAGAAAAAAAGCGGATTGGGTGAGGGAACAAACGCGAGTAAATGACATCTTAGTTGAAATCTAGAAAAAGAAATGGGCATGGGCAGGACATGCAATGAGGAGGGAAGATAACCGATGGTCATTAAGTGTTACGGACTGGATTCCAAGGGAAGGGAAGCGAAGCAGAGGGCGGCAGAAAGTTAGTTGACGGATGAGATTGAGAAGTTTGCAGGGACAACATGGCCACAATTAGTACATGACCGGGGTAGTTGGAGATGTATGGGAGAGGAATTTGCCCTGCAGTGGACGTAACCAGACTGATGATGATGATGATGACGATGATGACATGCTGCGTGGCGATTTTGTCCGCACATGCGTTCTGACGAAAATAAAGTTTTTCCATCCATCCATTCCGGAGTTTGAAGAAAGCCCATGAAATATGAACTCAAACCACGTGACTTCGCTCATGTGCTACCGCATAGACCGTTTTTTCGTAGGCGCCGCCATATTGTGAGCGCAGTGGCGCCGCCTATGAGCAGCGCCATACTGGCTTGGGTGAAAGCGGTCTTTTGCATGGCGGGTATACGCTCGGCGGCAGGTTCTGGCGTTTGTTTTCGCCGTCGTGCGGCCTGTTTAGTATTACGTGTGTCTTCTACGTGGTAAACGGTTCTGTGAGACGTGCTGAAGTGGTTTAAGGCGTCATGGTCGGGATTTCTGCTGGCGTTGAGGTGGACGGTACACGCAGCGCGATGTGTGCGCGCATATTCGAGTCTTCAATCAGCCTCGGAGATGAATTGTGTATTTCTGAATGTTCCAGTCACTAATGTGACCTTATTGCAGTATTATCCTCTATTTCTAAGCTGTGGTTTAGGAGCCATGAAACATACGCGACGATCGTAACAGCGTGAGCGTGGGTACCGTTCTTCTACGATAGGAGCTGTGATATTATACTTTGACAAGCGTTCGAACTGTTCGCTGCAGGTTACATTGCGTGACTACTTGGTTCGATGGATGAGGTTTCCGCCCCTGAATAAAATAGTTTTGACAAGTGATAGCAGCATACCTTACAGTCTGAATTGCGCTTGTCCAGCAAAGGGACTGTTTACAAACTGCGCGAGCGTCCTAAGCAGTGGTAGGTGCTGGATTACATATATCTTTGTTCTATATACCGCTTGGTCCAAGCATACCGCATGAGCGGTTATATATTTATAAACGTTGTGCGGCGTGACTATGCGAGGCCCTGTTGCAGTGTTAGTCCGTTTTCTCTTGCGTTTTCTAGAAAGAAGATGATAACCGAATTTCTTTTTCGGTTGTGTTCGTTCCGTTCTCAACGACGCACTCACACGTATTACGTAAATTTTCTCCTCAAAAATAGGCATCGCATTC
This sequence comes from Dermacentor albipictus, assembly GCF_038994185.2. NCBI lineage: Eukaryota > Metazoa > Arthropoda > Arachnida > Ixodida > Ixodidae > Dermacentor > Dermacentor albipictus. The sequence goes on from NW_027225568.1 coordinate 1,296,495, forward strand.
TTTTTATGCGATCCCTCATATATTATGGCTGTATGCAGGCCAAAAAAATTACCGACGATTACGTTACTTCCTAATGCGAAATTTGAGCGCAGCAAATAAGCTGTTTCACCTTTTCGATAGATTGAGGCAAAGAAATCGAGCAACACACGTATGCGCTATCACAGAATTTTTTTTTATTTTTCACTCGTATTCCTTTAACAAAGACTCCACTAACAGTTCTTGACAGTCATGAAGGAAGCTTTGTGGTCGGAGAAATAGACTGATATATGTTCGACTTGGTACACCAATGCTTGATTCTCAAAGACGAGATCTATACAAGTGCCTCGCGAGGTTGTCACAGCCGTGGGACGCGTTACGAGCGAGAGGAACGGGATGTTCTCCCGCATAAGTGTTAGGAAATTGCTGTTTGTCTTTATGTCAACATTAAAGTCCCCCACTACTAACATCGGTGTGGATCGATGGACGGTTAATGCGAGTTGCAGGAAGTGCACGACGTCTTTCGTGAGTGCGGTAGCGGACTCACGAAAGCGGTATCAGTCGGTCGCTGCTAGCGCTGGGGGGATGAAAGGGGGGCGGAGCTGGTTACGAGGCCGACGACAACGCCGACGCGAAACCCAGGAACGGACGCCAAAGAGCCATTTGTGTAGCCAGCCCTCCTCCACAGTCTCTCCTCCTCCCTTCCATCATCCTCCCTCGCCCGGAGAGCCGACAGCGCGCATGCGCGGCGGCGGAGCAGATTCGTCGGCGAGCTGGTTACGAGGCCGACGACGACGCGAAACCCAGGAACGGACGCCAAAGAGCCATTTGTGTAGCCAGCCCTCCTCCACAGTCTCTCCTCCTCCCTTCCATCATCCTCCCTCGCCCGGAGAGCCGACAGCGCGCATGCGCGGCGGCGGCGGAGCAGATTCGTCGGCGAGCTGGTTACGAGGCCGACGACAACGCCGACGACGACGACGCCGACGACGACGCCGACGACGACGCGAAACCCAGGAACGGACGCCAAAGAGCTGCGCTCTAAAAGGCAATGCCGAAGCGCACAGCTTACATATGTACCGTGCTGGATCACCAACCGCAGTGATCGCTGTGTTGAGCAGCGCCATCGGCCTCATGCAGGAAGGCTAGCGTAGACATATGGTAATTTCAAGCCTACTAGACTTGAAATGCGCGAGAACGATGCCGGTGCATCACAAATATTTGATTGCGCCTGCCGCGTAGATGTTTCGTGGTTGCCTTAGGTTGGCCGTGCACGAGCATGCGCTCTTGTGCTTTATCTTTTACTCCCTACGCCAAGCGATCAGATATTGAGCAGATTTACCATTTCATGCTGCTAATAAAGCGACACCGGTTTTCTTTGCTGAGTTAAAACCGATATAAGCAAAATAGTTCACAACACATACACACACCGCGACTGATAATGTGCGTACACCGCGGCTGATAAAACGCGTCACATTTTCGCGCCCCCAAAAGATATTTCCGCCTATTGTAGTTACCGATGCACCGAAAGGCTTCCCTGACGGCCTTATATGAACGGACACGGCGTAAATTTCACAGAGTACGATCTAAAACATCAAGAAAACGTTCCGCAGCACGCGACAGCAATACTTTCAAGCTGCGCCGCGCCGGATCGCCCAAGCCAGAGAGGAGGAAAGACTCTCCGCGCGCCCTGTCCTCCTCGCCCGATGAATTGCTCTAAAACGCGCACGGAAAGGAAGCGCCGTCATCCCTGATCAGCGATAGAGATGAAGGTTCGTTTGCGCCGTTATGCTTTGAGTATGGATTACCAGCACGTCCGACAGTCAGTACTCCTAAACACAATTTGTTTCTGAGTGTAGGTGTAAGGAATTAAATGCACACATAGACAAACACGCCTTTACATGCACACTACGAACGCATACATACGCACACAAACACTCCCTCGCACACACACACATACAGTTGTTCGCACGCATGCATGCTGAAACACGAACACGCATGTTCGCACACGTATGCACACACACGCAAATGCACGTATGCACCGCAAGCACGCACACAGGCAATAACACGCGCGTACACACACACACGCAAATGCACCCATGCACGCATGCTCAAATATGCATGCACGCTATCCCGCGCATGCAAATGCAAATACGGAGGCACATGCAGGCGCTCACATACACGGGCGGTTACGCGCATACAACCATACACAAGGAGAGAGAGAGAAGTGGTTCATGAAGGGATAAGAAAAAAATTGAGGCTGTTTTCTGCAACCCTTGCGGGAGCACGGCTCAGCGTCAACAGGGATGGAGGGGTGATAGTGGGAGTAAAGGAGATAGGAAAGTAGAGGGTTAAAGTGTCGCCATGGCAGCGGCTGAGCAGTCCGGCAGGAAGGGCCCAGTGAGTCCGGTAGGAGTGGTGATCTGGTGAAAGGCCAGGGGGCGGTGATCCAGCAGGAGCCAGATGGTTGGGGCAGGTCGAGTAGCCTAGATTGGTTTGGATAGCCGTGAGGCTATCGGTCTTTGTAGAAAATCCTAGAGTCTCGCCGAGAGCCCCGACGAGTCGAGGTACTCGACGACACTTAAGAGGGCTGGTAGCTCGCTACGACCAGGGAAGAGGATGTCTTCCTGCCATGCAGAAGGAAGCCCCAGGCGTGGGATAAACTCCTGCACGAGACGGTCACGCTGCTGCAGGTAAGCAGGGCAGGCCAGCAGGAGGTGCTCCAGGGTCTCGGGCTCCCCACAGGAGACACAGGCTGGAGAGGCGATGAGGCCGTGCCGGTGGCGGCGAGCACCCGTCCAGCAGCAGCCAATCCTCAGTCGCAGAAGGAGGGAGGTCTCCCTGCGTGCAAGGCCGCGCTACAGAGGCTAGAAGGTTTTCCTAGTGTCGTGAACGGCCGCCATTTCAAGGGGCCCCTGTGAAACCAGTTTGGATGCACTGCGTAGCTGGCGCTGCAGCTACCAGGCGAGTTTTGGCGGCGCTGTTCTAGGCGCGCCGTTCGCCCAGCCAGTTGGCAAGTGCGCGCGGGCTGGGATTTGTGCGTGATTTGTTTGTGCCTCTAGATGCACGTGTAATAATGCCGACAAAAAAGGTCGCACGTGTTTCGTGCCACTCTGCAAAGGTGGCTACAAGTCGTCGAAAGAAAAAGTGACGTTCCGCGCCCCGTCCGACCCTCATCGGTCGCAAGAATGGGCTCGAAACATAACGCGAGATGACAAGGCTCTCGACGAAACCTGTGTCGTGTGCTCAAGGCATTTCAACGAACGCTACGTTCAAAGCACGAGATAAATTGCTACTTTGTCCCGGCTGTTAGATTGAGCCTCTCTCACCTGGCCAACATACACAGTATGGAAAAGCGTACTTCTCGAAACCCTGCACTGTGACGACGTCCGATATGCAATACTTGCCTACGATGCAAATACTCAAGAAAGCTTATCTTGAACCAGTTCAGCTGGCAGCATAAAAAACGACTAACGACTTTGAAACAAACAAATGCAAGGAAGCGATAATCCCTTGACTTATTCCGCCCCCCCCCCAAAAAAAAATACTTTCAGCAAGACTGTCAAAGACCTCCGGGTACTCCCGCAGTCCATCCCAACTATTGTGCTGGAGGAGAAAATCGGAGGCCTTCTTCCAAAGCAGCGCCTTGGTGTGAAGGCATGTTTCGAGGCAGCTCCCAGAAAGTCAACCCGGGGCATGCGGTTCAATCAGCTGTGGGTGTTGGAATGTATACTCATGCGGATGAGGAGCCCACAGCTCCTGATCCGCATTTGCAAAGGGACAACGTCTGAAACATCGACACGACAGAACGGTTTCTAAAACTAATGGAAAGACTAATTTTTATAATGTCGTCTAGAATCCCATCAAAAGGCCTTCGTGCTGATTCAAGAAGTGCACAGTTTTTAATGAGTTTATTGTTTTTCTCAATGAATGGGAAGAATATGCTGCACACCATGGTGGCGGCTTTTTAAGTGCAGGAACTGCCCTTGGGCTGCGTGTAACGCTGCAAAGCACACTGCCGCTTGTAAAATACCTAACCACGTCCCTGCAATACAAGTACTTGTTGACCGCAAACCTAAGCCAAGACAGGATGGAGAATGGTATTGCGTGCCAGTGCTTCGGTTGCAATGATCATCCAATAGTGGGGCAGTTTTTGATAATTATCAAAAACCTGGCTTTCTACAGCCTCGCAAAGCCTCCAAAAGGAGCAAAAGTACCTGCAGAAGTAGTGACTGCCCTCTTGCAGCCATCTCATGTCCCCCCCCAAAAAAATGCGCGAATAACTGAACTTGTCGATAATTTACTGGATGGCGGAAACTTGGCTTCTGCTGCATGCAGAGCTGCTCGAGGAGCACAGCAGCCTGAGCGATCCTCAGGGCTGTGTAGACAAAAAAAAAGTGACAGCAGACTAATCTTTTTATGTAGCTGGGTATGTTGTAAGAAAAATCCTTAGAAGATTTCCTTGCCCTCATGCAATGTGCAACTTGTTTCAGCACTTTGTCTTTGCAAGCCGAGTCAAAGAACAATACCTCGCTTACTCGAAATTTTGACCATGGAGGCTTAATTTATCCATCAAGGCCAATTGAACAGCTCATAGCAAAGCTTGAGGACGCATTTACGGTGTTTTTCAGTCGCAATAAGCTACACGCAGATAGCATGGTCAGCTTTCTGCATTTTCTTCAGGGACGTGAGCTTCAAGGTGAGTGCTGCGAGGAGCATGGACGTCGAATTACGACAGAAGTGATGAAGTTTTACGCCTTGACTAGGATGCATTTTCTTGTAAAGTCAGTAAACAAAGCGCGCAGCGATAAAAGAAAAAGCTGCTGAAAATGAGGCGCTGTCGGTAGCCTCGCACAGGGCACTTCCCACAAGGAAAGGCATTAGTATATTGTTGCCATGGAACCTTGTGTAATAAAGACATTCCGCCCTGCAATTTGTCCTGCTTCATTTTCTCGTTTCGGTATCATGTACAAGATGTGTTCTTACGCTTCTTTACGGCGCAGTAGGTCGGGCCCGATGTGACGCTTGCATTTGCTCCGGCCGCGGCACACTCTCGGCGTTACAGCTAGTCCGTGTCGAATCTAAATGACAAGAGAACCTATGCCAGAGTTTGCACTGTCTTTAGCACTTTAACGCCTTGTCAAAGCAGTGACAGCAGCACACACACGATCAACCGACTGAACCAGAGAGCACTACCCCCATGAGAGCTTCTTGCGCCTGCCCGCGCGCCAGCGGGCGGTAGCGCCATCTGCCTTGCGCATAGCAAGTTATTTCAGCTGCGCCGGCTCGGTCGTGACACTAGAAAAACCTTCTAGCCTCTATAGCCGCGCTGTGGAAGCGGTCGCGGAGGGCGGCCCAAGGACATCCGCTTGTCCGGATGGCAGGCCAGCAGATGGCGCCGAAGCCTGTGGCTTGTGAAATCATTGGCTGTCACTGCCAGGCTGGGCGGGACCACTCAGTGGTGGGCACGCTTTGCCAGTGCATCTGCTTCCTCGTTGCCCGGTATCCCTACGTGGGCTGGAAGCCAGTGCAGGGACACTGAGCAGCCCGCCTCCTGGAGCGCCATCAGCCTTGTCGAGAGCAGGGCAACCCCGAGGCTGGCCCTTTCTGGCCTCTGCAGGCTGAGAAGTGCCGCCTTGGAGTCGCAGTAGATGGTCACTGGGGCCACTGGCAGCTCCTATGCGAGTAAGTCCACAGACAGGTGAAGGCCTGCTAGCTCTGCCGCTGTTGACGTCGCATGGTCGGGGAGGCGACACTGCTTGCTCTTCCGCAAGGCGGGCACCACGCAGGCCGCAGTCGACGAGCCTGTGTCCGGCATCACCGAGCCGTCAACGTAGATCTGCAGGTTTCCTCCGTGGTCCTCATGCAGGAGGGAGGCAGCCGTCTGTTGAAGGGCACAAGTCGGGGAGCGCCCTTTGGAAACGCCGGGCAGCTCTGCGATGATGGGTATGGGTGGCCTCTGGGGAGGAGGCAGCTGTGCGTTGTTCGCTGGACGCCTCCCAATCACCTCTTCGTACAGCCCGCAGAGTCTGCCCATCTGTGAATGGGGCCGCGAGCGCAGTCGGGAGAGCAGGGCACTGCCATCTGGTCCATGGTGGAGGTGGTCAACATGGCGTAGCCCCTGCTGCAGGAGGAGGAGTGACAGGGGCCATGCTCTGCCTCGGCCAAGGTTGCAGCGACTTGGGAGCTGCGGGGAGCGCCCAGGCAGAGTCTAATCGCGGCCCGATGCTGCAGCTCCAGCTTCTTGAGGCGGGCAGGTGGTAGTGCCACGAGTGGGAGGGCGTACCGCAGGCGTGAGGTGGCTGCTGCATCGTACAGCCGCAGTGCCCACCCAGTGGTACAGCCCTGTCCTCGGGCAAGAAGCTGGGAGACTGCCTTGCGGACCCGGAGGACATGTAGAGCCGCAGGGTCTTGACAGCAGGCAGCCAGGACAGTCGGTGATCAATGCGCAGCCCCAGGTACGTCACTGCAGTGCTCCAGGGTAACTGGACGCCTTCCAGGTGCAGCAGGCGTACTGTGCTGCGGGCGGCTGCTCTTGGGTGGAGCAGCATGGCCTCCGTCTTCCTTGACGAGATGGCAAGGCCAATGCTGCTCAGGTAAGCAGCGGCGGTGTCGAGAGCTCTTTGCAGGGCCGAGCGCGTGCTGCGGTGGTTGTTTGGTAGGCTTCGCGCCCACAGGCCGATGTCGTCAGCGTAGATAGAGGCACTCACCGGGTAGTCGGGGTCGATCGGCAGGGCAGCAGGAAGCCGGGCCAGGGCCAGGTTGTCCGGGTCGATCGGCAGGGCAGCAGGAAGCCGGGCCAGGGCCAGGTTGAACAGGAAAGGGCTCACCACTGACCCTTGTGGGACGCCCGCTGCCACCGGCCGAGGGGAGCTCCTCGATCGGCCCACTCGTACTCTGAGGGTGCGTTCCTCCAGGAACGACGAGATGAACCGCCGCAGATTTCCGTTGATGCCAAGTAGGTCCAGGGCCTGCTGAACGACTGGGTGGGGCAGGCCGTCGAAGGCCCCCTTGGTGTCGATAAGCACCAGGAGAACGGCGTCACCACAGGCCTTGGCCTCTTCCAGCGTGGAGACCACATCCGGGATGGAGTCCGCGGTGCATCAGCGCCGCCGGAACCCCGTCTGCTCGTCGGCCAAGAAGCCACGGGCACGGGCCAACCAGTCCAGTCAGACCAAAGCAATGGTCTCCATCACCTTGCAGGCGGTGGAAGTGAGGGAGACCAGCTGGTAGGAGCTCACGTTTCCAGCCGGCTTTCCGGCCTTCAGGATGGGGGCCACAATGGTTGTGCGCCATGACTCCGGCACCTGCCCTGACCACCAGATGTCGTTGTAGCAGTCCAGCAGGCGCTGCTGCTCGCTGGCAGCCGGGTTGCAGAGCATTTGGGTCGTCACTCCCTCGGCGCCTGGTGCGCTCCGGCACTTCCCCCTCTTCAGGGCCACTTGGAGCTCGTGCAGCGTCAGTGGGTCCTGGCAGATAGCAGTAACCTGGCTCGATGTCCACCCCGGGTGGTGGATGCGCAGGCAGCTAGGCAGGCTGGAGGAAGGCTATCCTACCGGCAGGGTGGCTGCAGTGCGTGGTACAGCGGGCGCGAACTGATCGGCGAGGAGCTCCGCAAGGGCCTCTTCAAGCCAGGGGTCCCCTGGACCTGTCCTCGATGGCAGAGCAGAGGCTCCTCCAGCTCTGGATCCTCCTGCGCCGGGCCTGGCGTCTGCAGCAGGCATCCGCGCGTCTGAACACGGTCCAATGCTCTGCATTGCCCGTCCGGATGGCTCTGCGCTCCATACGGCGCCTGGAGGCGCGGAAGTTGAGCAGGTGGAGGTCCGGAGCGGGTGTATCTGGTTAATAATAATAATATTTGGGGTTTTACGTGCCAAAACCACTTTCTGATTATGAGGCACGCCGTAGTGGAGGACTCCGGAAATTTTGACCATCTGGGGTTCTTTAACGTGCACCTAAATCTAAGCACACGGGTGTTTTCGCATTTCGCCCCCATCGAAATGCGGCCGCCGCGGCCGGGATTCGATCCCGCGACCTCGTGCTCAGCAGCCCAACACCAGGGGTATCTGGTTGGGCAGAGCACTGAACGGCGGCAGCCTGAGCACAATCCGCGATGGCGCTGAGGAAGTCACGGCCATCGTCCAAATTGCTGCAGTGCTTCCGGAATAGGGACAAGTCTGTGACGTGGTAAGTTCTTCACCTAGGCCTTCTCCCAGACCCGGGGCTGATCACGATAGGGAAGTGGTCAGACTCCCATGTGTCCGGAGTTGTGGCCCAGGAGTAGGAGCACTGCTTGGTGGTGAGGGAGACGTCGATGGCCGTGGGAGCTCCGCGGCGGACGTAGGTAGGCTCCCCGGTGTTCGAGATCAGCAGGCCAGCTCGGCTGATGGCGTCTGGGAGGCCCTTGCCTCGGCGGGTGCAGCAGCGGCTGCCCCAATCCGTGTGGTGTGCGTTAAAGTCACCGCACAGGAGTGCATGCCCACCGAGGCGAACAGCCAGCTGGACGAGGCTGGAGGGATCCCACGGCTTTCCTGGACCAATGTAGATGCTCGCCACAGCCGTGTCCTGGATACCAAGGCGTACGGTGACGGCATATGACTCCAGGGGGCCACCCGCGATGTCAGAAACAGGTAGAACAGCATGCGCCAGGGAGCTGTGGACGTAGATTGCCGTGCGTGGCTTCCCTGTCTTGTGGGCTCCATCTAGGCAGGGTGCCGCAGTGGAACTACGTGTGGCAAAGGTGGTGACGCCCGAGTAGCCGGGGAGCCGTAGGTTCTCGGCCGCAGCGTATACCTCCTGCAGTGCGAGAACGTCGAAGTCGCACTGCAAGAGGTACTCCACAGCTCGCGGTGCCGTCGCCGCAGCGAGTTTACATTCCACTGGAGCACCCTCGGGCGGCGGCGGCGGGACTTCGATGGGATGCTAGCCATGCTGGTGTTGGGTGGATGGCACGCCTCCCGCCTGGAGGCAGAGGGCTCGGAGTGGGCTATCAGCAGGCAGCATCTCTCCGACGGCCTTCAGCGTCAGCTGCAGGCTCGCGATCAGCTGGTCGCGGGGGTCTGGGCAGGCCTGTGGTGGTGGTGTGGCTGGTGCCTCCTTGGTTGTGGTGGTGGCTACAGACGGTCCGGCTCGGAGGGTCCGTGGGGCTGCTTTGGGTGGCTGGCCAGGAGGGAGCATCGCCGACTAGTACATTCGTGAGCGACTGGTTAGGGCCTGTGCATACGAGACCGGCGTGAAGGTCTTCGCCTGTTGTGTCTCTTCCCGCACAGAGGCCCGGACAGCACGACGAGAGAGGGGAGTAGGTGCGGTCGCCATGATGGTTGCCACCCTACGTTCTTCCTGCCACCTGGGGCAGGCAGAAGTATTAGCAAGGTGATTGCCACCACAATTATTGCAGTGGCCGGCATTTGGGCAGCTTTCTCGTCGCTCGTGCGACCTCCCACAGTGCAGGCAGCTGGTAGGTCTGTCGCAGGTTGCAGCCACGTGCCCATAGCGGCCACATTGCTGGCCCTGCAGTGGACGCGGTCTTCCAGGCCTCACCCGGAACTGGAGCTTGTATATGGACACATGCTCGGGAGGGACCGGGCTGCTAAAGCGGAGCATCGCCTTGTTGCCGGAGCGGGTCGCAGACAGGATAGGGACACTGGACTCGATCGCACCAGTCAGCTCTGCGTCGGTAGTCTCGCCGTCAATGCCGTGTATGAAGCCCGTGCTGTTTCCACGGACAGCTGGTGGACGAGCAGCAACGGGAATGCCTCGGAGCACGGTGGTGGCGAGCAGCTTCTCCAAGCAGGCCTGCGAGGTCGCGTCCGCGGCCACGATGTTTTTTTAGGTGTTAACCCGGACCGCGGACACCCCTGGTAGCGCAGAGAGCACAGCGGCAATAGCAAGGCGGGATCCTCGCTCGAAGGCCCCTCCCGGGCCAGAAGGGCGGTACAGGGCCGTCGCGACTACCACTGGGTCAACCGGTATGGTGGCGGCTTGTTGTAGAGCCCTGGCGCGACGCTGGGCGTTCCTAGAGAGGACCGTGGTGAACGCGTCCTCTGCTGGTCCGCCACTCTCGGGTGCCAGGGAGAGTGCGATTTGAAAACTGCTGGGGGTGTTCTTCAGTGGCGCCTGTTGCTGTGGAGAAGCCGCTGGGCCCGAGGCGGTAGCAGTCGCTGGAGGCTGCAGGCTGCCTGGAGTTGTCCGTCGCTTTCCCTTGTCCTTCTTTTTTGAGGCAAGGCGCTTTGCAGGAGGAGCTGGCGGATCCTTCAGGAAGGCAGCTGCGCTCTGTCCAGTAGCTGGTGGAGCGTGATCATGAGTAGTCGTGCCCTCTCTTGGAGAAAGCGCCAAGGAGGCAGTCGGTGACTCATCAGGCGTCCGAGAGACGGCGCTCGCGTTCTGTAGGAGCTAAAGTCCCTTGATGATTTGAAAGTAGCGACACTCTTTGAACTTTGCCGCCGCCGCGCGACCTCTTCGCCTCCTCCTCGCCCCTTGCGCGTTCCCCCCGCGGTAACCAGTTTCGCCCCCGTTTTTCTGCACGACGATTGGTCTCCCTGCCATTGCCCTTGGAAACGCGCGGATGTTGAGTTTTGCTTGTGTTTTTCTTTTTCGTTCGCGCCATTTTCCTCCTGAGCACGGCTGGCTCGGCGCTTTAGCTCGGCGTAGCGAACGTTGCACGCCGTGTTTCCTGCTCTATGTGCTAGCGCTATGCCGGGCTGTTGCGCATATAACTGCAGCAAGAAGCCTGAAGATGGTTATGCCGTTTTTATGATACCACAAGGAAAGCGTGACGGCTTCCGCAGGAAGCAATGGCTGCATGACATTGGCCGAAGGAACTTTGTTCCGACAAAGAACAGCGTTGTTTGCGAGCTGAGGCGTCTTTCTTATAGCTCGTAGCAAAGCATCCCGAAATGCTGCATTTTTTTTCATTCTTCCGCTCACTGCGCCCACTACGCTCACAAACGCTCACCAGAGTTTTTGTTGCGGTTGTCCTCAGTATGCTTAATATTCCCCTCGCACGTCGCTAACTGTTGTTATTCAGTCGGAAGTGCAGCATTATAGATTCTGCTTTGCGCCCTGAAAAAATTAGTGGCAAGTATACCCTTGTTATTGCAGGTGATGAGCGTTAGCTAGTCAACGTTGAGTTTTTTTTTAGTTTTAAGGCGAAAGACTTTAGATCTCTGTTTCAAGGTCGCGTTGTAAACTGGAAGTATCACGTGACCCAAGGAAGGCCAGAGGTGACCCAAATCATGTCCACCCCTGCATAAGAGAGTGATTACCCAAGTTAATTAATGAATCATTAGTGATTGACATAAAATGGATCAGGGAGGATTAATGATTAGCGTGTATTAAAGAAGATTAAGGTGTATTAGAGTGCCTTAAGAGGGATTAAGATGCATGAATAAAGAATAAAATGGGTGGAGGAGGATTAAGGCAGATTAGGGTGGATTCAGGTGAAGGGTTGATGAAAGGGTATTAAGACCGATTAGGGTGAATTAGGGTGCATAAACTAGGACTTGGGGGAATTAAGGTGGATAAAGTAAGATTAAGGCCGATTAATTTGGATTAAGGTGAATTAGGGTTGTTAAAGGAGGATTAAGACCGATTAAGGCGGATTAGGGACCATAGAGCTGGATTAGGTTTGATATAGGTGGACTAGGGTGTATTAAGGTAGATTGGGACTATTAAGCAGGATTAAGGTGGATGAAGGAGGATTAAGGCGGACTATAATGGGTCGCGGTTGATAAAGGAGGATTAAGAACGTATATGGTAGGTAAGGTGCATTAGGGGCAATATCGATTGATTAGGTTGTATTAAGGTGGATTGGGAGTATTAAGCTGGATTATGGTGGATGAAGGAGCATTAAGGTGGATTAGGGTGGAGTAAGGTGAATAAGGGTTCATTGAGCATTAAGACTGATTAGTCTACGATAATCCTCCTAATGCACATTAACCCACCGAATCCACATTCATCGACCTTAATCCTCCTTCATTCACTTTAATCCACCATAATCCATGAGAGTCCTCCTTAATGCACCCTAATCCAACTTCATCGACCTTAATCTACTCTAACCCTCCTTAATGCACTTTAATCCTCCTTAACCAACCGTATACTGCTCCCTCATCCACATTAATCCACCCTAATCCTCCTTCATGCACCTTAATCCTTAATCCATCCTCATCCTTCATGCACTTCAATCCACCCTAATCCACTATAATCGTCCTTAATGCACCTCAACGCACCTTCACCCACCTTCATCGAACTTAATCCAACCTTGTCCTCCTTTATGCACCTTAATCCACTTTTATCAACTTTAATCCACCTTAACCCTCCTTAATTCATCTTAATCCAATCCTAATCAATCAATACTTTGCTAATAATTAATCATCACCTATGCGCAGCTGCACATGCTTTGGTTCGCTTCTCGCCTTCCTTCGGTCACGTGATATTTTCTGTAGCCCACAACTGGACGTTGATACAGAGGTCTAAGGCTTTTGCTTAATAAGCCACACACAAAGGGATGCGTCACAAGCAATACTACATCAGACGCACGAAGTAAACCATCTCATCATGCGGCAGAAAAATTTCTGGAGTATAGAACTCGCCTCAAAGGCTCCCTTTACATCGGTATACCCCGTTCATACGGCTTTAGGAAAAAACCAACCTCGTCATAAATGTTGCCTCTAGCATTATCGATGCTGTTATTAGCATTTCTCAAAATTTTCAACCCCACTGGGGCGCGCAACTGACCCAAAATAACACGCCTCCATAGAATCCTGCGGCCCGTCCGCGGGAGCCCAGGAGGAATAGCGTGCCGTGTGCAGCCGGTGGGTGAGGAGAATCGAGGAGGAAAGCGCCGGGAGGAGGAAAGTGTGACTACTTTCAAACATCAAGGGGCTTTAGTAGGAGCGGGGACAGGCAAGTCGCAGCAGCCGGCGCCGACGTTTCGAGACCAGCGCCATCCTGTGCGTGGGGCAGGGACGATTTGATGGCTGCCACTCCTGGTTGTCGGGGGATAGCGCTGTCGACATCCGTCCGCTAAAGCCCCTCAATTTTTCAAAAGTAGCGCCATTCTTAGATCTTTCCGCCACCGCGCTCACCATGGCGCCTCCTATCGCCCCAGCCTCCTGCGCTCCCCCATTGGCCAATCTGTGTCACGTGGAAGCTGGCGTTGCGCTTGTGTATATTTTTTCTTTCCAGTGCGGTGCAGGCGCCGCGCTTTTTTCTACATATTCTGTATATTTTTTTCTTTCCAGCGCGCGCCGTCCTCCATTGTTGGGCCTGCGCGACGAAAGTACGGCAGGCGGACTGACGGAGTGCGTTAGCGTAATAGAATGTGTAGGTCCGAGAACTTAACTGCGATGCCATGCTGCTGCGCCTTCGGTTGGTGCAACAGACACAGCGAGGGCAAAAAGCTTTTTGTTTTGCCGTCCGTCGGGCGCACCGCAAAAAGAAGTGTAGATTCGCAGGATCGGGCGGGCTGACTTCAAGGAAGTGGCAAAGAGCGCACGGCTTCGTGAAGTAAGGGCCACGGCTACTCACAACCTCTTATTTTAAGCCTAGTTCATGCCTTCCGGTTCGAAAAAGTGTGTGTTCATGCTCTGCGTGGTTTTTAGCGCGTTGTTTGTGCTCTCTTTGTTTCATGTAGTTTCGTCTTGCGGTGAAATGCACGCATCTGCAGCTTGCCTGTGACATAAAAGCGACTTCATTCAGGGTGTGTTTTGAGCTCCACCAGAAGTTCGCACATTCTCGACGCTTTTGCAAGTCTCAATATGACTTACGATGCAGTTTTTTAGCTTGAATGTAGGCCCGCATGTATTGATTTGGTTTGTGGTGATTAATATTTTTAACGTTTTGAAGCGACTAAAGCTAGGATAGAAATCGTAGTGAATGGCTCCGGATCACATTATCTAGCCTCGGCTGGGGATGTTTAACGTGCACTTTGATCGTAGAGTCGTACGCGGGCAGGCAAATTCCTCGTTGGCGTTTCATAATACTCGCGCGGGCGCGCTAGCGCTGCTTTAGCAGCTGGTGCTTTAGCGCGATTGTATCTCTTCAATAAATTTTATTTACTAGTTGTAACAACTTGTCATTATTTCGTATTATTGACGGCGCCCCCAGGGCACCAAAGCGGCAACGGGAACACCAAACCTAGAACCAGGGCTGGATGGGGCTCGCCGAAGCGTGTGCATGCCAAGGGGGTATAAGATCGCGGACAGCCATTTTTGTATGCTAACACTCCCTGCGACACCCGCATTATTGTAATGTCACGTACTCTTCAGAGGCCTCCGTTAGCCATTACATGTGCCCTCCTGGAGCAGTACTTGTAAAAAAAAAAACAATATGTCGTCACGATTACCAAAGCACCCCGCAATGAAAAAAAACGGCCCTGTTGCCAGGCGTTGCTGACCGCACACAGCCGGAATCTCTCACGCGCCGGCCGAACAAAAGTATCCTGCAGGTCCGTAAATGAACCTATGAAACCACGTACACATACTTTTACGCTGTCAACGCCTGAAACTTTGGTAATTACGCGCGTGTTTGAATACACCGCGTGCTTGCGTCGTGTTTCAGCAGCGCGAACTCTCAACATCGCGCGCTTTACGCCTTAAGTACAGCTTGAATAATGGTCTTTTTCTCTAGTTCTTGCGTAATTCCAACACGAAATTCTAAAGGCCAGTTACCGACTGACGAAGAAAGATCTCGATTGAAAAAACTGCTCCGCAGGGCTCGAACGACCTTTTCTGCGGATTTCCTCCCGTAGCGTGTTAGCTGTCATCTGCTACGGAAGGCCCACCACCGGCGGCGCCACCGTCGAGGCCGCGCCGAGAGGAGGAGGAGGAGGGAAGCGAATGGTGCTACTTTGGGAGATTGAGGGGTTTTACCGTCCGCTCCGAGCGTACGTCGGGTGATACAGTAAAAGCTCGTTAATTCGAACCGCAAGGGGAAGCCGCTTGAGTTCGAGTTAACGAAAGTTCGAACTAACGAAAGTGAAGGAGAGCAACAGTACACTGCGATTTGAGAGCAGTAGGGCATGTCAGAAAGTGATGGCGTTTGCTGCGGGCACATGCCATCTTCAAGTCGAAGCTCTGGGTCCGACTGTGCCCCACCACCGATGTCCACCGAAACGAACGTTAGCCGATGCTTAGCACCATCACAATGAATCGCGATGGCCGATACCTCCTAATCTGAAAACAGAGGTGCACAACCGATGAAGACTGCCGAGTCAAAGACGCTGAACATGTGAAGGTGGCGAAGGCCCTGATTCGTTGGTTCTTGATTGCAAGCGCAGCTGCGACGTACTTGATTCGCTGTGTTTTGGCGCTTGCCGTGCCATCTCAGAACAACATTAGCAGCTGTACAAGATTTGTAAAGCCTCCGAGATTCGCAACGGGCAAGAAGTCTCGGAGGTTACGTAGAACGGAGAGGCGGCAGCCGCCGCTGGCTTCTGACTGACCCCGCGTAGGTTAGATTTTTTTCCGATTTTGCCTTCTCTCGCCGTTCTCTCCGTTTCGGAGGCAATACAGCCTCAATTGTGTGTAGGCAGTAGGCGCGTTTCTCTGGCCGTGTGCCAGGCGAGCGTAGTTCGAATTATCCGTGAGGGAACCTTCTCGCGTTCGAATTAACGGACTTTTTTATACATAGACTTCTGTGGAGCTTGGCCGGACCAAATCGTACAGTTCGAATTATCCATAAATTCGAATTATTGAAGTTCGAATTAACGGGCTTTCACTGTATTGGCGGCGAGGAGTTACGGAGTCGCCATCTATCGGAAGCGCCTCGCTGGCGTAGTATGAGGGATCACGTGGCACGCTCCTCATAGGTTTTGCAGTCAGCGGTCATTGAAAACACCACGCGCGAGCTCTCCCGGACATTTTTCTAAGTACTTTCGAAACGAGAGAAGTTTCTTAGTGTCTAAATAATAATCTTGGGCAAACTGAAAGCACACAATCGTTTACAGACGCTATCTCTTTACCGAATACGTACAGTGAACGCCACCGCGCGCGGTTGCCGCGATATGGAGTCTCCCGAACCGGCTTCTTGCGTGAAAGGTAGGTAAACGCCGAGAGCAAACTATGTGAAATAGGTTCTTATAGTGTTTGTATAACTAAATGGAGCGTAATAGAACGAAGCCTCAATGCAGCGATCGCGCAGATTCGCAGCGATCGACTGCTCGTCTGCATGCTTGTCCGCGCACTGTTTCGATTTCTCCGCACGCGCGTTTTCTCACCGTGTCATGAGCTTTAGGCCGCAGAATATGAGCATTTGACAGTATACAAGCAACCATTGTTGCGTGGGCGCTATCAGAGCTGTTCAAAAATAATTTCATTGTAGAGACTTCGACGCCTACGGGGACTGTAATGTGCCGTCGCGACGATTCAATCTTTCTTTCTTCTAAATTCTTTGACCTTTCAATATTATTCCTCGAGTTGCGTCGCACTGTATGTTTATCGGTGTTCTCAGCGTGCAATTTCCCGCTGCTCCTTTTTTGTAATCCAGTGCATTATTCCATAACACAAACATGACCATATGCCATGCTTTTTTTAAATGTGCTTCTAACCGCTGCCTTTCCACTCCACTGAACTTGCCAGTATCTATAGCATCGACAAGTTCATAGACCAAACCGTCATGACATTAGTCGGGCAGCGGACTCGGGCGAGCGTCTCAGTGCGCGTTTTCAGAACATCGCAGACCGGGCGCCGTAGCAGAAATCTTCCTCGCGTCTGTGCTTGCTGCATACCCGAGTTGTAGCCGATGACTGTTTGCCGGTTTTATGTTTCGCGAGCCAAGCTTCACGCAGCGTCTTGTCCTGCGGCTAGATGTGAATAAGGCTGACACCGGCCTCCGTTACGTGCGTCCGGCCCTGCGGCACCGAGCAGTAGCAGACCATGTTGCGCGCCTTCAAAGGCAGCCACTAGCTATTGTAGTGCTTTGAAGCGTTGTGAAGGAGACACTCGAAGCGGGAAAATTTCACCACTAAATGAGGACCGCAGCGTACGAGGGAATTTAAACTCGTTTTCAGCTCGCTCTACCCGAAGCAGCCGAACGAGCACATCGAAAATGGATTTCACCGCTCTTTCTGCGCACGCGCGAGGAGCAGTAGCTGCGAGAGAGAAATGTGGGGACTTTTGGTGCTCAAGATTTCTCTTCGCCTAGGTACTACGGGGAAGAAAACCGTTAGCTCCATGCCTACCACAGCGCAGCAGCGCCAGATTTACCTCTAGGTAATGTAGTGAGAAACTCTATGGGTGTCGCGGCGGTAGCGGCGGCCGCGCCGGCCGCACTGCCATGCGGTGATGTGCGCATGCGCGCATGTGTTGCAAGCGACCACCGCAACGATCGCTAGCTACCGCCTCGAGAAAAAGCTTCAAGCATTAAAGCTTCAAGCATGGGCAGAGAATAATGACATTTTGGGAGAGCTTCAGAATGGCTTTAGAATAGGTAGGCGTTTGGATGGTAACTTGTTTGTTCTTACTCAGTGTATCGAAATATCAAAAGCAGAAAGCAGACCGTTGTATGTGGCCTTTTTGGACATTACAGGAGCATACGACAACGTAGACCGCAACATTTTGTGGGATATTCTGGAAGGGGAAAGCTTAGGTAACGATTGTCTACAGCTTTTGAGAGAGATTTACCTAGAAAATACCGTTTGCGTTGAATGGGAAGGGATGAGGAGCAGGGAGAAAGTTCATATCAACAAGGGACTGAGGCAGTGGTGCCCTTTATCCCCGCTGATGTTTATGAAGTACATGGTGAGGATGGAGAGGGCGCTAGAAGGAAGTAATATCGGGTTTAATCTCTCATACAAACAGGCAGGTACAGTAATAGAGCAGCAACTCCCAGGTTTATTTTATGCGGACGACATTGTATTGCTCGCTAACAAGCAAAGTGATTTGCAACGTCTGGCTAATATCTGTGGACCGGAAGGCAACAATTTAGGTTTGAAATTTAGTGTTAGAAAATCAGGTGTTATGGTATTCAATGAAAACAGTGAACAGACAGTGGAGATACAGGGCCAAGAAATACCTCGGGTAACAGAACGTAAATACCTTGGTATATGGATAAACGAAGGCAATGGATATATGGAAACACAGGAAAAAACCATAACAGTCAAGGGGAAGAGAAATGCAGCCATAATGAAGCACAGAGCACTATGGGGATACAATAGGTACGAGGTCCTCCGAGGTATGTGGAAAGGGGTAATGGTTCCAGGACTTACTTTTGGAAATGCGGTTGTTTGCTTTAAATCAGGGGTACAATCAGGGCTCGACGGAAACCAAAGGTCAGTGGGTCGCCTCGCATTGGGCGCTCACGGGAAGACCACAAATGAAGCTGTCCAGGGGGATATGGGCTGGACTAGTTTTGAAGTGAGGGAAGCTCGCAGCAAAATTGAGTATGAAGAACGGCTGAGAAATATGGAAGAAAGTAAATGGGCTGGGAGAGTGTTCAGGTACCTGTACAGGCAAAACATTGATTCACAGTGGAGGAAAAGAATTAGGAAGCTTACCAGCAAGTATGCGGCCTGTGGGGTGGGCAACAGCAACAAAGAAGGTCAAGCGGAAAGTCAGAGAGGCTGAATTAATCTCATGGGTAGCGGCAATGGAAAAGAAACCTGCCATGAGTAACTACTTAAGAGGAAAAAACGAAATCAGGAAAGAAACCATTTATGATAACTCAAAGGGAAGCTCATTACTTTTCGAAGCGAGATCGGAATGCCTTAGAACACGCACCTATAAAGCGAGATATAAGAAGCAAGAAGAAGCATGTGCTTGCTGCGGTAAAGCTAGGGAAACGACGGAGCATATTTTATTAGAATGTGAAGACGTCTACCCAGCGGTCGATTTAGGCACCACTGGCCTCCTTGAAGCCCTTCGGTTCAGCGGGAGCAGTGGTAAAGCAAACAGGTCCGCAATAGACATTAGTAAGAGGCGATTGGAGGATTGGTGGAAGAAAAGTAGGGAAACGACAAAAGACGGAGACGTACAAAAACACAGTTCGCAACAGGGGATCAGCAAATTTGGACGTGGTAGTTCATAGTGTTTTTTTTTTCTTTTCCTTTTTCATTGGTTAACCTAGGTAGGATATTAGGCAGCATAGTAGCAAGAGTTTGGTGGCGCCACCCACCGCCCCGTTCCAAAGAGGACGCTCATAACATCCATCCATCCACCATCCAGAAAAAAAGGAGGAAAAGGGGAAAGGTAAGGGCAGGTCATCTATGGGCAGGTTTTCGGCGCACGCGGCAGGCATCTCTTTAAAGGAGGCGTTGCGTGTGCTGTTAGTGCTGTTATGAACTGCGACTTTTCGCGTGCACAAAAGTGCCAGAAGATAGCTTGTGTCTCGCTGCAAATTCGCCGTGTGTGTGGCGCGCTAAGCAAATGTGGACCAACGATTTTCATGCCGCGGAGTGCTTTCCCTTGGTTGTTTTGGAAAGTTCGGTGGACGTCGTACAGAAATCATGCGTATTAGCGTTACGCAGGTCGTCCACTACATAGTGTTTCCTGCGGGAATAACTTTGCAGCACCGGCAACTTGGAGGGCGCTTTTCGATGGCATCGTACCATTTAAAAGGTGAGTACACGTGCTTGCTAACTCTAGTTAGCAAGCACGCATGTTGTGCGTGCTTCTCGTGTGCGCATAGAGCGCCTTGCGAGCGTAGGAAATAGAACTCCCACGACGACATTGACTGTGCTGATGCGTGCTGAGCGATGGTTGACATAATTTGGTTGCTCAAGTTTATTGGCTTAATGCTAAATTGAAAATCTTGATAAGCGTTTCCTTCCGGTGAGAGGGATTAGGTTCGGCAACAGTCATCTTTTGCGCGAGCTGCCGCTTTTCTGTTGAAGTTGGATAACAATGACTCATCTGCCTCTTCATCTTTTCTTACTGCAATGACGTTTCCTCTCTTACGTATGCTTCGAGGTTCTGAATAAACTGTTTGCGCGGTTGTCAGTTTGCGAGCAGTTATAGGGAAAAAGTATAAACACCATGCAAGTGATCTTGCGCGCGACAGCGACGCGATGTAGATGGCTGCCGCGCTCGCTCGTTCCCTACAAGTCGTACCCCATGCGAGCGACTTTGAGCGCCGTCTCCCCGGTGTTGCCGCTATGAAGGCAGCAAATATGCGCTTCAAAGTGGTTGAACGCGTGCTTTATTAATTTAAGTTGCTGTGTTTTACTCTAAGGAACAGCGTAAAACATTTCTTTAAAGTCTTGCAGTAGGTTCTTAACCTTGCACGTATCAAAATAGTCGTTTGATCGTTCCGTGCAACAATCGGTAGTATTCGACTGATGTACTACATCCAGTTCCGGCTTCGCGCTATTGTCTAGTCGCTCATGGCACTCCTGGGCGACGAGCGACGAATTCTAGATTTCCAGAACCAGGCGACAAGAACAGCGATCGGTTCGCGCGACTGCCCGTTTTCTCGCTCAAAGCCGTCGCTCGTCGCCGTCACGCACAAAAACTCTCTCATAGGGTTTGGGCTAAAAAATGGAAGCAATCGCTGCTTGCTACTACTACAGCTTACGTTTTGAGACAAGATGTGTTGACATAACTTTGGCATAACTAAACATGACAAGGAAAAGTTGCTTTAACTAAGTGATGGAAAAAATGAATTGTTACGTAAACAAACGTTTGTTTGTAATGTACTGTAGCTGTATGTCTCAAAAATTTTACTGGCATGAAGGGGTCCCTATTATCACGACATTCATCAGTGACTTCGACCTTGTGCTTTGTTCCCACCCTGCAGTGGTGCAAACATTGTTTTCGTGACTATCTTTAGGTGCTCCTTGCATGTGTTCACAATGGAACTTCATTAAAGTGCCACCGCTAAACGGTAACACAGAACTTATCTTGCAGTGGCGAGGCCATGACCAACAATAGTGTCCACGTCAGGGAGGAGCTATGGCTGCAGCAGCACGGTGTGTAATCGGATGGTCTGGTCAAGTATGACTGAAGTGTATGTGTTTGCAAAAGTAGGATCTCGGTATAATTCGTCCATAAGTTTATGGACATATTACTCAGCACTGCTTACTAAATAGGCTAAATATTTGTTCAACTTTATTCAACTTGGTGCTTATTTGTGTTTGTAGACATTATGTACACATTACCTTGATCACTATAAAACTAGCCCATGTCTTGATGTTTACTTTTTCTTGCATCAATCGCTTGGCTGCAAGTTACATTTTATTTTGCTTAGTACACATTATATCTACCTCTTGTTATTTTGTTTTATTGATTTGAAACTTTCCTATGTTGTAGCTTTTATATCCACTTATTTTTTTGTTTATGCTACACGCTTGTGCAGTTTCTGCACACGTAAGGATTCAAAGTGTAATGGGCCAAATATATCACAGGTCTAAGCATGCCGCACACTTACCATTGTTTAACAATGATATTTACAATTATTGTGACGGTTACTTGCACGAACAAGACTAATTGAAAGAAGGTGGGACACGACAGTGCGCTAGACCTCGGCTTACAAGCTTTATTCAGAAAGACACGCCAAGAGGCCACCATATGCTCATATAAATGTACAGACAGATGCATAAATTAATGTGCCACGTGGGAGAAAACCAAATGCGCAACGAAGCCAATACTGCCCACAACAAGCCATTACAAAGCATTCACCAGGTTCTTCTCAAGGTGCAACAAACGCTCCTTTATCGGTGAGTTCCAGTGAAGGAGCGCTTACGCATTCATCAGCAGGTTTTGAAATGTGAAATACTTCAAATATTTCCCTATCTAACTGCCTAGCAAACTGTCTGAGCTCTTTTTTTTTTTTTAACTCGGGTAGCATTTACGAGCACATCTTCGGCAGTGGTCAGCCAAATGGGCAGCGCCTGCTAGAGCATTTACAGCGTTCCCGTGCTCCCTAAGCCTCTCATTCAGGCACATGCATGTTTCTCCAATATAGCACTTTCTACAGGGAAGTGAAATCTTGTATACCACCCCCAGATTGCAGTTAAGAAAGTGGATGACATGCTCCTTAGTGCATGTACCCTGATTCCCGGCGTTGCTTACTGACCTGCACATTCTTGCGAGCTTTAGTGGTGCTCAAGAAAGCACCTACACTGCACTTGTTTGCCGCCTTTATTTAGGTGGTGGGACACCCTGTGTACATATGTCGCAGCCACTGGGCGCCCACTGGGACGTGCATTATTGCATCGAGTGGCTGCCAGATCAGTTTTTGCCTCTTTAATGAGGTTCCCAGCAACTGACACCAAGGTGTTATCGAGATACCCAGCCCTACATAAATGGCTTGCTTGTTGCTGAGCGCTGCAGGAAACCTGGTGCACAAGATTTAACCAGAACAGCTCTCGGCCAGGTAGGAGCTATGCATCTTTTAACATGCTATGTGCCAAATGGTAGTCAAGCAAGGGCTTCTTTCTCCTAAGAGAGTACGTATAACAAAGGAAAGTATGATTGAAAATTATACGAATATCGAAGGATTGCAAGCAACTGTCTAGTGGCAACTCGTGTGACCTTGAGTACTACTGAACACTTCAAAAACACCCACAATGTTTTTAACAGCAAAGCCAGCACAACAAGAAAGTCATTGGCACTACCTGTGTACGCCCACTGGACGTGCAGTAACACATGTCCCAGTGGTAGCCGTGCAGTTCTGCCATATGTACATGGGGTGTCCCCCCGCCTAGAAAAAAAGGTGGCGAATAAGTGTGGTGTAGGTGTTTTTTCAGCACCGCTAACACTCACAAGAATGTGCAGGTTGGTAAGCAATGCCGGCAGTCAAAGTGCATGCACTAAGGAGCATGTCACCCACTTTGTTAACAGAAATGTAGTGGTGGTATACAACATTCTACTTCACTGTGGAAAGTGCTATATTGAACAGAGGTGCCTGAATAAGCAGCTTGGGGAGTCTCGCACCAGAACGGGGAGTCAGTACCAGAACGCTTTAAATGCTCTCACAGGCGCTGGCCGCTTGGCTGACCACTGCCGAAGTACCCATGGGGGGGGGGGGCTTATGGAGTTTCAGGTCCCCCCCCCCCCCCCCGAAATTTTTTCATGTTGTCTAGCACCGCCGACCAAAACAACCTTGGCACCGGAAATCATTCTGGATTTTGTCTAGAATATCTTTTTTATGCTCGAAAAGACATTTCAGCGAGAACATTGCGAACTCGGGCTCGATTTCGCAGCAGATCCCATGCACCTGGAGTCGCATAATGCAAGAAGCTCCATCCCGGCACAAAGTTTCAAGGGCGTTTTGATGGCGAGCGGGCTCGTCGGTACATACCACGGAGGCCCCGGAATCTACAGAGCGCGGGGATTTCAATTGCAAAACTTAGTGGGCATAAAATTCTTATAAACATTTGATACCAAATGTGCATTGACTTTTATGAAGTTGCACATCCGACCATACAATGAGTCAAGCCAAATTAATACTCTGTCATACAAGTTGGCTAAGCACGCAGCGAGGTCATATGATACGAAGCGTTGTGGTGGTTCATTTGGGCCGTCATGTCACAGAAAAGAATATGAGCACTTTTTTCACGTGCGCCAAAACATCAGTGTGAAGACACTAAAGTCAGCAAATGTAACTACTTTCTTATTTATTTTCCTACTTTGACTTTTATTCGCTAGGGCACATCGAGCGTCTTCAATTTTCTTGTTCTCATTACCTGCGGGCTGCCAGAGCCAGCATGCATTTTTCTCTCGTGCGTTTCTCTTGTGCTGCCCCGACCACCACACAACGCACTTTGGTGTGCGTTCGTTTTTCTCAGGCCGAGTGAATTTTGGCCTGCCAGAATTTTGGACACTTTCTGGCTAGCAGACGAGAAAACGAAACAATGGTCTCTCACCACCATCACTGTGGAGACTCGTTGGATTGCAACGCCTCCACTTGAGACCGTGACCTTAACTTTGATGTTATTGCAACCTCATCGTAAAGTCTTTTGTCTCGCCGGTGTTTAGGCGAGACCCTGGTTTAGGTATCTCAAACAATTTTGTGTTCCGACAGTGGTGGAGGGCTCGCGGATTATGCACATTGAAAGTTCCGTGCAGCCAGCTTCATGGGGGGGGGAATTAGGGGCTGAGAATGAAGGATGCTTTCTTCTGCTGTGCAATGCAACTCGGTTTTAGCTGCACTTTGTAGTGTAGAAATAAAAGGCGCGAGTAAGAAGTGTAGCGAAGGAGCGAGAAACAGGGGTGGCTTTCAGCAGTTTATCAAATGCCTTTACTTTTGATATTACTGGAGCACCATATTTAAAAAATTCTCACAGCTTACATTCATGTACACTAGAGTTTCTCGCTTATAACAATCCCACATACATATAACAAATTATTGGTTAAAATCACCATATTTTATTGCATTAGTTTACGATTTTCTAACCATGCTTGTTGAAACGGTGTCCACATATATGAACATATTCAATAGCGCTGTACTGTTACAACAAACATTTCAAACCTGGTCACAGTAAAAGGAGCATGCACACCAAGTTCTGAAGCTTGAAGCTGCAACGGGACTTGGCGCATTCGTCGCTGCAGTTTAGTCGGGACGAAAATATAACTGCTGAGATGAGTGAGTGGTGTGAGTGGTTTTCAGAGGCCACAAGGGAATCCACTTGTTTTCAACCATGCAAGGGTAATTGTACTTTCAAGGCATGTATGTCTCCAGTGTACTTCAGAACAAGACCATGTAGTGTATGATGACGGTGGCCTTTGGAGACTGTGACACGTAGCTCTCTAGGTAATGTGTGCTGTGCTGTTCTCCGTGTTACACTGCAACCTTGGAGGCCTTGACGGCACTCATTCTTGTACTGCGTGGCGCTGCGCCTATTTGAATCAATTCTTTCGCTTCTTCCGTCAACTTCATTTTTGCAAGGTTAGGCTGTATGAAATATGAGTGTTTGCTGCCCTTAAAACGGGAAAATTTTAGTAGTTTAATCTATTACAAAAAGGTGAATTTCTTGGTGAGGTTGCGTTTAACCCATATTTTAAAACTTGTACAAGGGGCAGAAATCGGAAATTATAGGGTTGCATCAGAACTCGACGAACCTAATTGACCTATATAGTATGTATAGTTTTATATATATACTATAGTTATATAGTATATATAGTTTTATTCTAGTGTGTTCTAGTGTTAAGAGTACTGCTCAGGAAAAAGAAAACACTTCATCTCTATTGCAGGTACAGATTGGTGTGGGATTTGTGATGCCACTCAGCAAGTGGCATTACATATTCAAGTCTGCTTCCGACACAGAGTGCACATTAGATGTGGCACGGCACCTGTAGACACCAGTGCAAGCAGGTGAAAGTAGCCTGACTGGACAGGCCTGCCGGACAAGGTGCCATGCGTCTGGGAAGCTTCTGGCAACACCGGAGAAAGTGGCTGCTTTGAAGAGTAAGTCAACAGTCACCTCATTTAAGGAACATAACTGCATATCTACAAGTTATCTGAATGAGTTAGCATTGCGTGATGCATACAGAACGACAAAAATGCTAAAGCAAAAATGAGGCAAGTGCCTATATGTTTATCTTTTTCTTCTGCTGTATATGCAGTCTCGGCACACAATTTAAATGCCTCTGTGGGTATGAAAAGCAGCACAAGATAATTTCGGGATATGGTTTTCCGGCAAAAACCGCCCACAAAGTTTCCCCATAATTAGTTTGAATGAAAAACAATCAAGAAAGGTGGGTGGCTACACGAGTGGTTAATTTTGACAGGACTTTGGCAGCTTGCATTCGCCTGCTGCTTATTGTCCTAATAACAGAAGGGAACGTTTAAGCACCTCATTGTCTTTGAAAATTCCAATGTAGGCTTGGCATGTGTTATTGTAGCTTTTCATGCTGCAGCTTTCATTTCACTGTTTTTGAAATAATGCTTCTCAAGAAAATTGGGTCCCGGCACAGCTTGGCAAATTGTACTGTCTAAAAGAAGCTTTTTAAACCACTGCCTTTCCAAAGTGTTGACTGTGGTCACCTGATTAGCTGCTTTACAATCTGCAGCGTTCACAGCCATGCAGTTTCAAAAGACTACTCTGATTATTGTGACGTAAAGGTTATAAACAGGGATAAAGTGCCTCAAAAAGGCTGGCCAACGTTTCGATAGGAGGACCTATCTTCGTCAAAGGCTGCCTCGTCATCCTCGGCGTGTTAGTTTTAAAGCGTTTGTAGAGTGACGTTACGTGCGGTTGTCGGGAGTGGCTGGTTGTAAAAGGAGAGACTTGAAAGAGAATGAGCGCTGTCACCTTATGTCTGTAAGCATGATTCCTAAGACGAGGGAATGAGAGCAGGAGTGGGAAGGCGGAAAGAAAAGGAGAAAGAAAACACCAAGAGGGAAAGAAAGAACAAGAAAAGAAAAAGAAGGGCATGGGAGTGTGTTGGGGCAGAGAAAGGTTCGGGAACATTCAGGGGTGTCTGTGGCAGCTTGTTCTTGTGGCTTTAAAAGAGCCGGTCAGGCGGTCGGTGCTCGAGTAACAAAAGAGACTCAAAAAGACATCAGTTGAAAGAATGACTTTATTAGCATAGCAGCAATGCTTCGGATAATTTTGAAGGAGTTAAGATGGCGACGAGGAGTTTGGGATGCAGTGCATGGGGTAGCTGGAAGGCAGCGACATGGTCTTTCTAGGGACGTTAGCCCCAGTAGCTCAACGTAGGTGACGTCGCAGCGGTATACAGAAGTGGCCATAACCTGTGTGGCTGAGGCAACGAAAAAGGTATGCTGGCGTCTGGGACTTTGGAATGTGTTGGCGAGGATGTTTCAAAAAATATAATAAAAGACAGACAAAAATTGAGGCGAACCAAAACTGGAATACAGTGAAACCTCGTTACACCGTAGTTGGCCCGAGCTCAGAAAAATTATGTACTAAACGGTAGTACTGTTTAACCGAAATAGCATAAGATCGCCCACTTACCTGTCGAAAACGGAATACAGAACTCGGGGAGTGCCATGAATGGGGGGAAAAAAAGACATGCAGTATTTATTCACTTTGCACGACAAAAGTGTTGTTATAATTTGATGTTGCGGCGGTCTAGCATGACGGCAGTGGCCTCAAACTTACGGAAGCTGCGTGCCAGCTTTTCAGCCAGCTCCCTCTTCTCGGCAAACACATGCATGGCAGATTCCTCGCTGGCATTACATATTCTTAGTGCACGCGTGCAGTAGTGCTGCAGAAGTCCCAAGGCGCCTTTTTCATTGCTGGGTGCTGTTCTCGTTGCGATGATTGCATTCATGAGGCTGACGTAACGTACAGCTTCTGCCACTGTCAGGCCTGAATCGCCCACGCTGTCGCTTTCCGTGTCCTCCTCATCACTGTCGCTAGGCAACAACAGAGGCAACGATGGCAAAAAGTCGAACCTCGTGGCTGACATCTCTTCGCAGTCATAGCAGC
Organism: Dermacentor albipictus; assembly: GCF_038994185.2. NCBI lineage: Eukaryota > Metazoa > Arthropoda > Arachnida > Ixodida > Ixodidae > Dermacentor > Dermacentor albipictus. Next base: position 1,323,799 of record NW_027225568.1, read on the forward strand.
GCTGCCGAGCAACTTCTTCGCATTACAAATGCCACACACCGTAGTCAACAGCAGATCCCTGTCACGTGCCAGCTCCGACTTCGTGTCACGTTTGGTAGGACGCACAATGTCTAATTTTTCTTCTATGCTGAGCACCCAGTGTCTTTTTTTTTTTTATGCGAGCTTCGGCATGATGCGAGTCCTCGCTTGCACGACGCCACAACGCTCTCTGGTACGGCGCTGAAATGATGTTGATGTGGCTTCACGCACATGGCGCTTGTGACCTGTTGTGACTTTGAAGTGGTCCTGTAGCGCTCGTCACCCGTTTCATGACAGAGCGTTGGTAGCGAAGACTCTGAGTCAGGCGTCGGTGAGAATAACAAAAGGGACTTATATACAGCTCATTATACAGGACAGGATTGGATCGGCACGCGGGTCGAGAGCTAACAGCAAACGCGACTGTTCCCGCACGGCGATGTCCGGCGAGACTCCAACGTATAACACATCTCACTCCACTCGAGAGCGGCACTCAGCTCACGGTGGTTCGGTGAATCCGGTTCTCCAGGCGGTGGCGTCAGTGCTTATAAAGCCCCGAGAAGCGATTGTCACTCAAGCGGCCCAATGCAAAGATAGCACTCGACGGTCGTCCGAGAGGTCCTACCAGCAACCGCGCTGGCCACCCGCTTCAAATTTGCCGCGCGCGGTGACCTCCAGGGGAAAGAAAATACGGCGCCGGGCTGTCTAGCACTTTGTTGCACGTTTGGACATGTCGCTCGCTGATGCTCCTCCACAGGGCAGAGCATCTTGACTTGTCAAGGGAGCGTTAGGGCGCTGTGCCTTTTGGCACAGCCCCGGGTTTGTCCAAAGAGCATTCACAGCATAAATTCTGCATCTTGTAGATTCGGAATCCAGGCTTGTTGTATGGGCACAACAGCATCCCCGTCATCAGATAAGGTGCCGGGAAGACGAGCTGCCTCCACGTGGCTCGGATGCCAGGCGTGCACGTTCATCAGGCTCATCCAAGTTCACGTCCCGTGTCCGGACGCCACGTAACTTCACGTGCCCAGGTCCCACTCGCCGGGACAGGAGCTCTGCTCACAGCGTTGTCGCCAAGGTACCTCGACCAGCTCCGCTCGGGTCGTTCCGATGCCCTTGCTTCTCGCCACTGGTCCTGGTTGGTCGTTCTGCAGCTTGCAAAACCGGCCGGCAAAAGGCAACACCCAACACGAGCAAGTGCCCTCTGTATCCCGTCAAACACCAGACAAGGCCATAATCCAAATCAACCTAACTAAATTGCTATCCCCCTTTTTGCTCCTGCTGCAACAAGAGGCAGGTGTACAATCTGGTACACAAGGCTCAAACAACAATTTTTCAAATTAACAACACACCAAAATATCAGGAAAAATTAATAATTGGCAATAATAATGAAAAATGTAATGGTCCCCTTGAAATCACTTGGACTGAAAACATTTGCTGAGGAAGCAAATGAGGTCCTTCCAATTTTGTTTTTGGTATTTTGGAGGAATCAGAAGCTGCTCATGTTTGCGACCCTGCTTATCCGTGTAGCAGCGGTACAATAAGCCAGATTCCTCGTAAAATGAAACTCTCTTTTTTTCCACACCCAGTTTGACGCTCTTCATCAGATTGGCTATTGAACAGTCTTCCTGTTGCTCACAAATCAGTTTCCCTTTCAACTGCAGCCAGCTCCGGCCAGCTGGTGGAAACCGGAGCGAGTGTGGAGCCCGCGTCGCCTAACTGCGGCGTCGTGTCCGTATTGTGGCTAGCACTTCATGTGTCACTCCCAGTCACTTCCAGGACACACTCGCCCAGGCTAGCCTCTGAGCTCTGCCTCTCCCGTGCCTGCTCGCCACTCAAGTTGCCTTAATTGGTCCGTGTGCCGCACTGCTGTTCGCTAACCAACTCAAAGTCAAGTTCCCTCGACAGTTCGCGCGCTTTGGATTGCGGGACGGCCATGTACGCCATGTTGGCAAAGAATGATTTGCCCTGATGCTTCAGCAGCTGCTCCGAGCTATTTGAGAAAAGGTAGGGAAAGTGCTCCGGGAGGGCGGCAGACACAGCGGCTTCTGTGTTAAGTTTCCCAAACTTTCCTTCAATGATAACCGTTGCGATCGGCAAACAGACACCCTCCTCCCCGGCTACTTGCCGTATCCAAGCGCACTCTCCCGTAAAATCACTCGAGGAGATGAAAGACGGGTGTACAGCGTCCATGGTTGCTGCAGAGTCCCGAAGTGCTCTGCACTTCTTGCCGTTTACCTTAATTTCCTGTATTGTTACGAAAGCGATTTTCTCTTGGCAGTTCACAACGGTGTGCCCTTGCTTTTTGCAATTGTAGCAGGTTAACGGCTTCCGTTTTTCAAAAGAATGCGTCGTATCACCTCGCTGCTTGGGACCATCAGTAGCATTCTGAGATGCATTCTGTCCTTCCCTTGCAGTTTCTTTCGTAAGGGACTAGTCTTTCCGAAACTTGCGACGCGTGATTTGCTTCTGTTCGTTGGGCTTCCTGAAAAACCCATCTCTCCTATCTGCTTTTTCTATGCACACTGCCTTGCTGTGCAAGCTGCGGGAGGTGTAATACTCTTCCGCTAACTCTGCTGCCTTGTTTAGCTTAACCTCCTTTAGCCTATGTTGTAGCCAGAGCCTGACATCCTCGTCAATGCAATGGTAGAACTGCTCCAACGTGATGCACTTGACAATTTTGTCGCGGTCGTCGTACACCTCCTCACCCTTCAGCCATTCCACCAGGTCGGCTTTTAGACGAAACGTGAAATCAATCTTCGACTCCCTGCCCTTATTTGCATACCAGAACCTCTGCTGGAAAGCTTTGGGCGACAATTTGTACTTCCGCAGTAGCGCTTCCTTCACATCACTGTAGCTCTCAAAGCGCCTCTTTCGATAAGCAAGTTATTGAGTCCGATGCCTCCCCAGGAAGCAAGGCTAACAGATTCTGTGCCCAGAGGGATCGCTCAATGCCATTCCGTTCGCACACGTGCTCAAATTTCACGAGGTATTTTGCCATATCCTCTCCGACGACAAAGGGTGGAAGTTGATCGCGTATTCTTGCGACCGTTATAAGTGAGACTAGGCGCCGGTGAGCTATTTCGGGTCTCCAACTCTTTGTTTTTAAGCTCGTGCTTGCGACGTTTCTTTTCTGCCTGCCGCTCCCGACATTCATTGATATCCGCCCAGGCCTCTTCGGCTTCCTCAGTCGTTACGTTCCCAGTCCTCATGACCTCAAGGATCGCATTCTTTCTTTTTGTTGAGCCCAACTCAATGCCCAACTCCTCACAAATTTGGAGAAGTTCCTTGACTTTGTACTTCTCTGTCGTTCACACTGTCCTCCTGCTGTTTACCCTCCTTGATTATACCTGCCGTATGCTACTATAACGCTACTAGTAAGACATCCGCAAGTATTTCACACACTGCCCTGTTTACCCCCTCAGCATCCCCTGGTTTTTGAAACACACAAGGTTAACACAATGCAACACCAAATCCTTCCCTAAGCTACTATAACCTGTTTCAGAGAAAGTCTGGTGTTTGAGGTAAACTTCAGGCACTCACCGCGCCGAGGTAGCAGATGCTGGTCAATCCCGTAGCTGCCATCCACTGTTGCGACTTTGAGGTGGTCCTGTAGCTCACCCGTTTCGTGATGGAGCGTTGGTAGCGAAGACTCTGAGTCAGGCGTCAGTGAGAATAACAAAAGGGACTTTGTACACTATATACAGGTCATTATACAGGACAAGATCAGATCGGCACGCAGGCCGAGAGCTAACAGCTAATGCGACTGTTCCCGCACGGCGACGTCCGGCGAGACTCCAACGCGTAACACATCTCACTCCACTCGAGAGTGGCACTCGGCTCACGGTGGTTCGGTAGATCCGGTTCTCCAGGCAGCGGCGAGGCTTATAAAGCCCCGAGAAACGATTGTCACTCAAGCGGCCCAACACAAAGCCAGCACTTGACAGTCATCCAAGAGGTCCAACCAGTGACCGCGCTGGCCACCTGCTTCAAATTTGGACATGTCGCTCGCCGATGCCCCACAAGGCGCAGCATCTTGACTTGTCAAGGGAGCGTTAGGGCGCTGTGCCTTTCGGCGCAGCCCCGGGCTTGTCCAAAGGGCGTTCGCAGGATAAATTCTGCATCTTGTAGATTCGGAATCCGGGCTGGTTGTACGGGCACAACAGGCCGTTGTTCCGACCTCTGAGACTTGTTCTGCCGGGCCGCCCAATGGAGACGACACACCGCCGTGTTTGTGCAACAAAAAGTGGAAACACTACGTTTTAACCTATGCGTACGCAATGAGCTGGTACGGTTTATGCGGATACAAAATACATTATGTGAAATGGCCGCTGAGTCGGGCATTTGACTTTACTACTTTTAAAACGAAACTATTGTTTAAGCGGGTACGGTTTAACGAGGTTTTACTGTAACACATAAGAGGGTGACATGAGCAAAAGTGGGCAGAAGCAGGTGTACATGGGAAAACATATTTATGGGGATTCTAGAAACAGATTTTCTGGAATCCTGACTGCACTGACAAGCCCCACACATACCTACGGTACATAGACGACATATTCATCATATGGCGACATGATCAAGACAGCCTAGATAAGTATGTAGGATTTCTAAATTCTTTTCACCCAACTATAAAATTCACATAAGAATCTTCAATGCAGCGCATAATCTTTATGGACACAACAATATACATTGACAATAGGACACTAAAGACAACACTGTATAGGAGACCTTTCGACAAACAACAGTACCTAGAATATACGAGCCACCATCCCAGACATTCCAAAAAAGGCATCTTTAAAAGCCGAGCCACACAGCTACGTCGCATGTGCGTTGAAAACCAAGACTACTTAGATAGGCTCGATTACCTTTAAAAAAAACCTATCAAATGGGAACCACCCAAAGAGTGCCCTTCAGAAAGCCTACACCGATGCAACCAAACATGATTGAGCAGAGGTCCTCAAGCCTTGCCCTAGGATCACAAGAACGACGATGCCTCTTCTTACTACTAAATTCTCAAACGCACTCCCAAACTTGAACAACATCCTCAATAAATACTACCCAATTCTCACCAGCAACCAGAAACATGCGATTTTTCCCGACCTGCCCAGAGTAGTCTTAGATGCAACACTAATATTAAGGATATTCTTGTACATGCCAAACTAAGGACAAAGACGAAGTTAGGAACCAGTCCCTGTGGCCGCCTGGGTGCTCTACATGCAAACATATTTAATCTACTATTGCAGTAAAAAGTATAGCATGAAGTTACTTAAACAAGGTAACTTCGAGTTTCACCTGCACATCAAGCAATGTAGTCTACTGTCTAGAATGTGCCGCTTGTAGCAAATAATACATAGGTGAGACTGGACAGCAAATTCATAAAAGACTCAATGGTCACCACGCAGATACAAAACACAATTTACCTAAAGCAGTAGCCAGCCACTTCAATGAACATGTTCATATATGCAACAAAGCAAGGCTCTATATACTACAAACAAATTTCCGCTCACCTTGCTAGAGGAAATATACGGAATTATACCTCGTACACAAGTTTAAATGCCTACATCTGATGGGAATTAATTTAACACATAGCAGCTTGGAATCTTTATGGAGGGACATGGCGATTAGAGATATCGTACTTATTTTTTGACCAAATTCAATTAAAATACATAGACTTGTTCAGTTTTTCAAGCTGATTTCAAAAGTGCAATTACTTTTTTTACAGGTCAAGTGATTATAGAGGTAATTAAAAGTCGACTACTATTATTTGTGGAGACAACGGGTAAAAAAAAATCTGCACAGAAAGATATAGTTAATGCATGAGTGTACAGCTGAATGTCTAAGGAGTGAAATGCTGCAAGCAGTTTTCAAATCCAACAATAAGTAGCAATTTAGCAGTTAATCCAAGTCCATTGCTTACACCATGGCTACTAGGTCACAAGAACAAAAGGGAAAAAAAATATAGAAAAATGAAAAACAAGAATCTGCTTACAGCACTTCAAGCTTTATGCATTTAGCTTTATATACAAAAAAAAAATTACAGCTCTAGCTGTCCTAGATCTTAAGATATTGTTGCCACAAACAAGCAGGTTGAATGAAAAGCTCGTTTTGAGAAAATTGCAAGGAACACACTCAGCTTCATTTATTCAGGAATGCAGTCGAAACCCGCAATAACGAAATCGCCAAGGAAAGCAAAACACTTCGCTTTTGCGGGAATTTCGTTAGCGCGAGAATGAGGCAGAAAAGACAGGGAAGGAAATTGGCTTGCACAAAAAAAAAAAAAGTTTATTGCCAGAAGTCAGTCAGCTTACTTTGCCGAGCCTTGCCTTGCAGCAATTTTACTGCTCTCGACTCGCACTGCAAGAAGTGGTCCATTGGCACGTCGTCATCATGCTCACCGAAAAATGATCGAATTACATCGAAGGCATTCAACACATCCCGTGGGTTCGCAGTCCTCTCTTGATTTGGTGTCTGGTGGTCGTCGGCGTCGTCGGCACCTTGGCAAACACTACTTATGATGACCTCCATCAGTCATCTCTTCATGGACGACAACACCTTCATCCACACGAACGAACTCATCGATGCTGAGGCCATCCGGAACACCATCTTTCTCGGCAGAAAGTTCATCCCATGCGTGGGCCAGCGATGGCGGCACTGCGCCGTCAGCACTGTCAACTAGTGCACCTTCAGGCAAATCTTCTTGCGATGCCACTGGACCAGCGCATGATGCTTGCCGAGTGGCAATGAAGCCGGCATGATTAAAACAATTGGCTATCACGGCTGGCAACGTCGCAACCCATGCGGCGGCCATCATCTCAAGCGCCATGAACATGTCCATTACGGTGGGACGCTTCAACTGGAGGTTCAGCAGCAGACGCTGAATCAGCCTTTTCTTGTAGGCGCACTTGACTCTACGAATGACGCCTTGATCAAGCGGCTGCAGCACATTGGTGCAGTTCGGTGGAAAAAAAACCAAGCGCATGTTTCCCAGTTCCACGTCATCGACATGATGGGAACTGCAATTGTCCAAAAAAAAGACAGACAGATCTGCCTGCGTTCCGCATGTCCGTATCGAAGGCCTCAAGCCAGCTGCTAAATATGGCCCGGGTCAACCATGCCTTGAGGTTCGCGGAGTACTGTACGGGCAGCCGACAATTTCCTTTGAAGCAGCGGGGCTTCTTACTTCTGCCGATTACAAGCAGTGGCCGTTATCTGCGCCGTCCATGTTGGTGCACAACAAAATTGTGCACCAACACAATTGCTATGTTGCTTGCTGTGTTTCCCCCCGCAGCATTTCTGGCCTTTTAAGTCCAGGGTCTTTGATGGCAGCATCTTGTAAAATAAGGCCGTCTCATCTGCGTTGTAAATGTTTGAGGGCTTGTACTGGTCCAATACTTCTTTGTTCGTCAGCAGCCACGACGACGTTGCCAAAGGATCGACGGCTGCTGCCTCCCCGGAAATGACTTTGGCCACTATGTCGTGGCGGGCTTTGAAACGGCTCAACCAGCTAGGGCTAGCCTTCAAATCAGCGTGCCCGAGAATGCATGCGAAGTCCCACGCTTCCTGCTGAAGAACTCTGCCAGACAGCGGCACTTTGTTGGCACGCTGTTCACAAAACTATGCAAACACCGCCTTGTCAACGTCTGGAAAAGCCGCAGCGCTCACCGTTTTGTTTTTCGCACTCACACCATTTCCGAGCGCGCCGAGAATGGAGGCCTTGTTTTTCAGAATCGTCGATATCGAACTGCACGCAATTCCAAATTCTTCGGCGATATCCATTTTCTTCCTGCCCTTTTCAGCTTGGGCAATAATTGCAGCCTTATCCTGCAGTGTCATAAATTTCCTCGTTTTGGCTGGAGGCGGGATCTTAGCAGGCTGTCAAAGCAAATGGTCCGATTAGCACAGAGACACACAATTGACGCACTCTAGCACCAATGACGCTGAGCACACGACCATGTGCGGCGGTACACAAAGCCCACTGATACTAAAGCGTCATCCAGGTTATCGGAGCCTTCACGTGTTATAGATGTCGATTTGGCTGCCACGCACGCCGGCTTTTCGCTCCGCATTTAGCACAAGCTGTAGTGGCACACAGGATTAAATAAAATGTGCTCAGTGCGAGATCGCCTAAGGTTCTTGTCTTTTTTTATTTGTATCATATAAATCCTAATTGCATTTTTGGCCCGGACACTGTGCAGTCACCCGTTATGACGGGCGAACGACCACCATCATCATCATCGCTGTCGTCTGTCACAAGGGGTGGTGCGAGGCTTTTTTTATTGTAAACTATGATGGCGACGGCCACACAAGTGTGCTGTGGCGGTAGTTAATGCAATTTAAGCGCACAACGAATGCATTTGAGCAGTTTCCGAACACAACTAGTGTTACATGAGTTGATTATTTGCGGACTGTCGTTTCGGAAAATTTCGTTGATGAGGGATTGCTATGGGGAACCAGCGCTGGAGTTTTCACGGCGCCTGCAGCGCCGCCCTGACGGTCAGAATGTGCACAATGCAGCCTCGCCCGCAGACGAAAATTGCTTTGCGTGCCCTTAAAGTCGAATTAAAACAAAAGGGCGCCGACGATACTGTTGCGTATACAAGTGCCACAACTAAGTCGGGATGAGGGAGGATGTATCCTTCTGCGTCTTTCCATCTAAACCCTACGAACAAGAACGGAGGCGGCGTTGGATCCAAGCAGTCAGGCGAGCGGAGTAAGCTCCCGTCTTGTCGCCCTGTCAAGCGGTGTCGGGCTGGTTTCTAAATCAAATTTCGCGTGTATCCTTGGTTTATTCGATAGTGAAGATGGTCAGCCATGACAGACAGTACCAAAGAGCAGAATCTGCAGTCGGTATTTAGTCGGAAACAAAATGAGCAATAGCATGCACCATCCGGCATATGTACCATTTTTCCTTCGCAATGCCACCGCCAAGCCCCTTCCAACGCCACCGCACCAAGTGAACGATACGAAAGGTAAAAATTATCCATTCATTGCCAAGAATTATGTGGGAGGGAAGCTGCCTTGTAATACGAGTTGTATGCGCATAGTGCTGGCGCACGCGCGACGAAGCCACCTATGTGTTTATAAAAATGCGCATGCGGATGAGGACTCGGCGCTGAGATGCATCCGGCAAATTTATGTAATTAGGGCTAAATGTAGCCAGGATTGTTACGGATCAAGCAGCGGAGCACTCAAACCTTTGCTTGTGCGAGTCAGCTGATGCGATAAAGCTTTCTTCTGCATTGACTGCTGTGGTGAAGTAACATCAGAATTTTTTATGTCTAGCCAGAGAAATATGGAATATCTTCAGGCCAACTAATACTTATGAAACCATAGCGCAGCACGACCGGAGCCATAACTGCTGGATTTGCAAGGCAGGCATGCAGCCACGCAAGCATGGCATCGATACACGACGCAACCGTTAAAGAAACACACGTGCTCGCCGCGACGCACTGTGAAAAATATATAAAGCTTAAAAAGCTTCTTTCGTCATTTCTTCACTTGATGGCGCTGGCTTCTTTACAAGAACTGTCCACTTGAAGCGGCGCGAAAACGGAAACATACGAACTATAATACGGCTGCGTATGTGTGTGTGTCGTCTAGTTGTGTGGCTGGAATATGCCGCGTTTCGTCGCCAGGGCGGCATGCAACACACTCTTTTCGACGCGCCGCCTATCCAGCGCTGGTTCCCCATAGAAAAAAGTTTCGTTGTCACGAGATAGGAAATGCATCGACTCCTATGGCTGTTCGCCGGGGATCCGAAAATATTTCGTTGCGGCAAGAATTTCGTTCCCTCTAGATTTTGTTACCGCGAGTTTCAACTATATCATGAAATACCAGCCATAACAGGCTAGTATGCCCCTGGCAGATAGCTTGGGAACTGTTCCCTGTGTGGTGCTTTTTCAAGGCTTGATTCATGTTTTCGACTGATCCACGCTTTCGAGCTGAAGCCTTCATACCCCGCTGGTCTTTCTCATTCATGTGGTCATTGCTTACTCTGCTGGGGTTGAGGCTCAGCTGTTTGAGTATAGACACCCACGCTCTGAAGTTGCCTGCATTAAACTTCAGCGCTGCCTCCGCCACAGTTGCCTCCACAGTGAAGAGAGAGGCATGGCGCTCCTTTGGTGCAAGAGACCAGATCATTGAGTGGAAGCTCTCATTGCTGTTTTGTGTCTTTCCCCGTGGGCACCTTTCAAGCAGTTTTATCACTCAAGCGCTCGTATATAGGGAGTAAGGCCTGGCAAACATGAGGAGGCAAGTTGCGAGAATGCTTCGATGCAAGCTCGCACCTGGCCTGTGCAGCATTTTGATGGCACCAGTAGTTGGGGCCTGTTAGGCAAAGTGTATGGTTTGCAACAGTGTCGTTGGAGGTGATATGATGGGTAAGTAGCCATCACTGCCTTGTGCATGCCATCCACATCTCCTTTGTGCGTTTTCAGAACCCACCCCTAGTACGCGCTCAGCTTTGTGATAAGATCTGCTGTCAGTCGACCCTTTCCGCCAAGGCTCTGAAAGCCGGGTGCTTTGTGCTTCGTTACATGGTTGCACAAAGCTGTCCCCATGCGCTTTTGCACACGATTTACGCAATCCTACTTGTCAATCTCTATGTATCCATACACCTTTTAGTCTTGCAAGGCAAGGTATGTGCGACTGTCCCCATCACTGAGCACAGTGGTGCAGTGAAGGTTGTGCCGTTCGAGAGACCTCCTGAAAAGAATAAGAGCAGCCTCCACTTCCATTCTTCCCGACTTCTTGTCAGTGTTCTTCTGGCACTGTGACTGGTGACTGGCCTTCCAATCTTCGAAAGAAGGATTATCTTCTTTGGGGCCCCGCTCGCATGCAGCGTAGAAATTGCTGAAGACCGTATTCAGCAAGACTGCTCAACAAGTCCGTATTCATGCTCCTCTCTGACTATATTTAAGCCCCCCCTGCAGATATATGTTGCAATTGGCCACCGCAAGGATATAGTGTTCACTGCATCTGAACTGACAATGGTAAACACAGTCCCGTCAACGGGGCGCATTGCGGCATCAGTGCTATCACCTAGTAAATCTCGCTTCCTCTCCGTCACGAGAGTTGATGAGAGGCGCTGCAGATTCTCTTGCGTTTTTCTTTTGCCCTCTTCAAATTCTGCGGGCTGCAGAAACTTTGTGTTGTGACGCACGCTACGTTCGATACCTCCGGCAGTCGAAAAGGGCGAAGGGCTTGTTAGGCCTAGGCCTACATTGGAGTTATCGTCAATCGGATTGGTGATAGCGCCAGTGGGCGCCACGATTTCGACGCTTTCCTGAGCTGCAGAGTGCTTCTTGCAGTTCTCAATCAATGTACGTTGCACCTTTCTTCCACCAAACTTGTTCCTCGTGTAGAATTTTCTTCCTAAACGGGCTTTCGCGCAGCAGACACTGATGCTAGGGCAATATGGCGGATGGCGCACGGCCGACTGAAGCGGGGGCAGACGAGGAGAGAGGAATTCCGCCAATCGTATGGCGCCCTCAAGTCACGTGTGCTCAACAACGAATAAGAGAGCGCGCTGGGACCCTTCTTTGGCACGGTAACTGAAGGAATCCACTAGCTTCATAGAGCCTGCGTTGGCGGGAAATTGAAGAAAAAAGACCGCTCTTTGAAATGAGACCAAGATGTCCACGCTACAATGCGTGAAACGGCAGCTGCGTTTCGCAGGAGAAGTGCCGTTTTAGTATTAATTTTGGCTCAAATTTTGCTAGTATCAATGAAATCAGGCAATGATATGGGTAAAATACTGATCGAATAGTTTAGAAATTCGGTCTGGTTGTGTAAAAAGGGCTGTAGATTTCAGAAACACCATTTTCAACATGTGAGTGAGTGAGTGTGAGTGAAACAACTTTATTTTGTCCACTATAGACGTAAGCAAACGCCACGCCACCTGGCTAGGCCCACTCGGGGACCATCAGGTGGAACCTGACGGCCCTGTCGCGAGCCCTCTGGACTGCCAGGGTTTGAGAAGTCTGATCCTGGGCCCTAATCAGCTTCTTCATTTCCTCTTGAGTGAAAGGGGGACCGGCAGAGGCGCAGCCCCACAGGACATGTTCGAAGTCCGCATAGTCACCACACAGAGGGCAGTCCGGGCTTGGGAACCGTTCGGGGTACGTTGTGTGTAGCGCTGCGGGGCTCGGGTAAGTGCTTGTTTGCAGTTGTGTGAGAGTGACTGCCTGGGCCCTGCACACCGAGGAGTGCGGCGAAGGTAGGACTCTTCTTGACAGATAATTGTATTTGCAGATTTCGTTGTACGAGCAGAGAGGCTCGGGTCACCCAGGAGAGGACGCGTTGCCCAGCGCACGGTCAGTCAAACCTCGTGCAGCCGAGTGTGCCTCCTCGTTGGGGTTGATCGAGGCACCCTCAATGGTTCCAAGGTGCGCAGGGAACCAGGCCAAAGAGTGATGTTTCATGCCTTTGGCACTTTGGATGATACGTAGGGCCTGGGGAGCCACCATGCCCATCTGAAAAGCCCTGACACAGCCTTAGAATCCGAATAAATCGTGTCATGTACATTGTCCGTCAATGCAAGAGCAATAGCAACTTGCTCTGCAACGCTGGAATTGAAAGTGCGGACGGTTGCGCAGCTAAGGATTTTAGCATCACAGTCGATGACCACTGAGGAGAAGGCCTCTTCTTGAACGTAGGAAGCAGCGTCTACGAAGCATGTTCGGTCCTTGTTCAAGCGGGCACTGGCGAGCAGAGCTTTACCCCTGGCTCGCCTTCGTCCTTCGTTGTAGGTGGGATGCATATTTCGTGGCATCCGGTGTATGTAAATCTAGGACCTTACGTCGCTGGGCAACTTCACAGCGTCGAGACTGACGACCATGGGGTTACGTCCCAGCTTGCCAAGTATGGCTCGGCCCGCTGGGGTACCGGAGAGTCTGACAAACTGGGAAAATTCTTTGGCTCCAACGATTTCTTCGAACGTGTTGTGAATTCCCAAATTGAGGAGGTCTTTTGTATGCGTTCGGATGGGAAGGCCGACAGCAAGCTTGAAGACTCTTCTGATTAAGGCATTGATCTTGTTGCGCTCCGATACGAGCCAGTTGTGCATCATCATCATCATCAGCCTGGTTACGCCCACTGCAGGGCAAAGGCCTCTCCCATATTTCTCCAACAACCCCGGTCATGTACTAATTGTGGCCATGCCGTCCCTGCAAACTTCTTAATCTCATCCGCCCACCTAACTTTCTGCCACCCCCTGCTACGCTTCCCTTCCCTTAAAATCCAGTCCGTAACCCTTAATGACCACTGGTTATCTTCCCTCCTCATTACATGTCCTGCCCATGCCCATTTCTTTTTCTTGATTTCAACTAAGATGTCATTAACTCACGTTTGTTCCCTCACCCAATCTGCTCTTTTCTTATCCCTTAACGTTACACCTATCATTCTTCTTTCCATAGCTCGTTGCGTCGTCCTCAATTTGAGTAGAACCCTTTTCCTAAGCCTCCAGGTTTCTGCCCCGTAGGTGAGTACTGGTAAGACACAGCTATTATACACTTTTCTCTTAAGGGATAATGGTAACCTGCTGTTCATGATCTCAGAATGCCTGCCAAACGCACCCCAGCCCATTCTTATTCTTCTGATTATTTCCGTCTCATTATCCGGATCCGCAGTCACTACCTGCCCTAAGTAGATGTATTCCCTTACGACTTCCAGTGCCTCGCTGCCTATTGTAAATTGCTGTTCTCTTCCGAGACTGTTAAATATTAGTTTTCTGCAGATTAATTTTTAGACCCACTCTTCTGCTTTGCCTCTCGAGGTCAGTGAGCATGCATTGCAGTTGGTCCCCTGAGTTACTAAGCAAGGCAATATCATCAGCGAATCGCAAGTTACTAAGGTATTCTCCATTAACTTTTATCCCCATTTCTTCCCAATCCAGGTCTCTGAATACCTCCTGTAAACACGCTGTGAATAGCATTGGAGAGATCGTATCTCCCTGCCTGACGCCTTTCTTTATTGGGATTTTGTTGCTTTCTTTATGGAGGACTACGGTGGCTGTGGAGCCGCTATAGATATCTTTCAGTATTTTTACATACGGCTCGTCTACACCCTGATTCCGTAATGCCTCCATGACTGCTGAGGTTTCGACAGAATCAAATGCTTTCTCGTAATCAATGAAAGCTATATATAAGGGTTGGTTATATTCCGCACATTTCTCTATAACCTGGTTGATGGTGTGAATATGGTCTATTGTTGAATAGCCTTTACGGAATCCTGCCTGGTCCTTTGGTTGACAGAAATCTAAGGTGTTCCTGATTCTATTTGCGATTACCTTAGTAAATACTTTGTAGGCAACAGACAGCAAGCTGATCGGTCTATAATTTTTCAAGTCTTTGGCATCCCCTTTCTTATGGATTAGGGTTATGTTAGCGTTTTTCCAAGATTCCGGTACGCTCGACGTTATGAGGCATTGCGTATACAGGGTGGCCAGTTTCTCTAGAACAATCTGCCCACATCCTTCAACAAATCCGCTGTTACCTGATTCTCCCCAGCTGCCTTCCCCCTTTGCATATCTCCCAAGGCTTTCTTTACTTCTTCCGGCGTTACCTGTGGGATTTCGAATTCCTCTAGACTACTTTCTCTTCCATTATCGCCGTGGGTGCCACTGGTACTGTATAAATCTCTATAGAACTCCTCAGCCACTTGAACTATCTCATCCATATTAGTAATGATATTGCCGGCTTTGTCTCTTAACGCATACATCTGATTCTTGCCAATTCCTAGTTTCTTCTTCACTGTTTTTAGGCTTCCTCTGTTCCTGAGAGCATGTTCAATTCTATCCATATTATACTTCCTTATGTCAGCGGTCTTACGCTTGTTGATTAACTTCGAAAGTTCTGCCAGTTCTATTCTAGCTGTAGGGTTAGAGGCTTTCATACATTGGCATTTCTTGATCAGATCTTTCGTCTCCTGCGATAGTTTACTGGTATCCTGCCTAACGGAGTTACCACTGACTTCCATTGCACACTCCTTAATGATGCCCACAAGATTGTCGTTCATCGCTTCAACACTACGGTCCTCTTCTTGAGTCAAAGTCGAATACCTGTTCTGTAGCTTGATCTGGAATTCCTCTATTTTCCCTCTTACCGCTAACTCATTGATCGGCTTCTTATGTACCAGTTTCTTCCGTTCCCTTCTCAGGTCTAGGCTAACTCGAGTTCTTACCATCCTGTGGTCACTGCAGCGCACCTTGCCGAGCACGTCCACATCTTGTATGATCCCAGGGTTAGCGCAGAGTATGAAGTCTATTTCATTTCTAGTCTCGCCGTTCGGGCTCCTCCACGTCCACTTTCGGCTATCCCTCTTGCGGAAGAAGGTATTCATTATCCTCATATTATTCTGTTCCGCAAACTCAACTAATAACTCTCCCCTGATATTCCTAGTGCCTATGTCATATTCCCCCACTGCCTTGTCTCCAGCCTGCTTCTTGCCTACCTTGGCATTAAAGTCACCCATTAGTATAGTGTATTTAGTTTTCACTCTACCCATCGGCGATTCCACGTCTTCATAGAAGCTTTCGATTTCCTGGTCATCATGACTGGATGTAGGGGCGTAGACCTGTACAATCTTCATTTTGTACCTCTTATTAAGTTTCACAAGACCTGCCACCCTCTCGTTAATGTTATAAAATTCCTGTATGTTACCAGCTATATTCTTATTAATCAGGAATCCGACGCCTAGTTCTCTTCTCTCCGCTAAGCCCCGGTAGCACAGGACGCGCCCGCTTTTTAGCACTGTATATGCTTCTTTTGGCCTTCTAACTTCACTGAGCCCTATGATATCCCATTTACTGCCCTCTAATTCCTCCAATAGCACTGCTAGACTCGCCTCACTAGATATTGTTCTAGCGTTAAACGTTGCCAGGTTCATATTCCAATGGCGGCCTGTCCGGAGCCAGTGATTCTTAGCACCCTCTGCTGCGTCGCAGGTCTGACCGCCGCCATGGTCAGTTGCTTCACAGCTGCAGGGGACTGAGGGCCGGGGTTTGATTGTGTTGTTCATATAGGAGATTGTGGCCAAGTACTGCACCAGGGTGGCCAATCCTGCTCTGGTGAGGGAGTGCGTTACCAGTTCTGGTCACCGGGATCAGGCCACACTCCAGGCCTGTTTATGCAATTTTATCAACACACGGATTTTTTTTTTAATCCGGTGGAAAATTGCCGGCACCGGGATTCGAACCACGGACCTCTTGCACGCGAGGCGGGTGTTCTACCTCTACCCCACCGCTGCATCGCTGCAGTTGTGCATAGCCCCTGAATAAGCGAGGTGGCATAGCACGAAGGCGTGGATAATCCGGATCAGATTGTCTTCCTTGATTCCGCAGTACCTATTGGCGATTCTTCGGATCAGGCCGAGGGCGCTTTCGGTCTTGGAACAAATGCGTTTGAGGGCTGCTCCATTGGCCCCGTTCGACTCGATAAACATTCCTAGGACCCTGATAGCGTCTACCTGCGGTACTGGGGAGCCCTTACCGGTGAATAATGTAATGTGGCTCTCCGTTGTTGGCTTCCAGGACCGGTGTGAACCGCCTCTGGGCCTCTTCTTGTAGAGCAAGAGCTCGGATTTTGCGGGCGAGCACCTTAGCCCGGTGGGGATAAGATACCGCTCCGTCACATCGATGGCCTCTTGCAAAGCACCCTCGACCTGCCCTTCACATCCACTGGAGCACCAGATGGTGATGTCAGCCGCGTAGATCGTGTGGTTAATGTTGGGGATTTTGTTAAAGGCCCTCGACAGGTTGATCAGGGAGATGTTGAACAGCATCGGGGAGATCACCGCCCCCTGAGGTGTTCCCTTTGGGCCAAGCTGGATTTCGTGGGTCAAAAACTCGTCAATCTTCAGTCTAGTGGACCTTGAGGAAAGGAAGGATCGCACGAAATTGTACGCCTGTTTGCCGACGTTACACTCTGTCAGGCTCTTGAGAATAAAGGCGTGCGATATGTTGTCAAGAGCCTTTTCCAGATCCAAGCCGAGAATTGCCTTAGTGTCGGCAGAGGTAGAGTCAATGATTTGGTGCTTGATCAGTCTCATGGCATCCTGAGTCGAAAGCCCCGACCGAAAACCAATCATGTTGTGTGTATAGCATTCGTTAGACTCGAGATGGTCAGTGAGGCGGTTAAGCATGGCGTGCTCGGCCATCTTTCCAACACACGACGTCAGGGAGATGGGCTTTAGATTGTCGATGCTCGGCGCTTTACCTGGCTTCGGTATGAGTACTGTGTAGGCTGTTTTCCAGCTCTTGGGAATGAGGCCGCTGCACCAGATATCATTCATCTTGCGCGTAAGAAACTCGACTGAGGCGTCGTCGAGATGCTTGAGCATTTTATTGGTGATCCCGTCGGGCCCAGAGGCAGATCTGCCGTTGAGGGATGCAAGAACTCGCTTGACCTCAGCCACGGTGAAATCCTCGTCCATAGATGGTATGTCACGCCCTTCGTACTTGGGTAACTGGGGGGGGGGGCACCGGATCGTCCGTGGCCGCCAGGTACTTGTCTATGAGCTGCTCTGTGACTGCCTCATCTGGAGTCGAGTCGGTGGCCAAATGGACAGCTTTCGCCAAAGCTCTCTTCTGGTTGGACTTGGTGTTGCCATCGTGCAGTAGGTGCTTAAGGAGACCCCAGCTTTTACCGTTCTTGAGCTGGCCTTCCACCGAGTCGCACAGCTCGTCCCATTGCTGCTTGCATAGCACCTTGCAATGAGCCTCTATCATCTTGTTTATATCGGAAATTTTCTTGCGTAGTCTTCTGTTATGGCGCTGAGTCTTCCATCTCCCGAGCAGTGCCTGCTTGGCTTCCAAAAGATGCGCCAGCCTACTGTCCATCCTGTCCACCTCCAGATCAGTTGTCACCTCCTTGGTGGCTCTAGCCGCATCCTTCTTTATCTCTTCGCACCAAGTCTAGGTCCATATCATCGTTAAGGACGCGCTTGGAGCGGTTGGCTCGGAACAAGTCCCAGTCAGTGAACCTAAATGTCCTCGTTTTGTTACGGGCAGTCTTGATCACAGCTTCGATGATGCAATGATCGCTACCGAGGTCCATGGCTGTGTTGGTCCACTTGACGTTTTCCAGGTTCTTGACAAAGGTAAGATCCGGAGTCATATCTCGGCACACCGAGTTCCCTCTCCTGGTTGGAAAGTCTTTATCGGTTATCAGCGTAAGATCTTCCTCCGTTGCCGCGTCCCATATGTCTCTACCCTTCTTCGTATTGGTACAATAGCCCCACGCCTGATGCTGAGCATTAAAATCCCCCATGACGACTAGAGGCTGACAGCCGGCTAAATGCACGACCTTCTTGAGAATACCACCAGGCCTGGCTCTGTGAACGCTGGGTCTGCAGTAAACATTCAGTATGAAGATACTGTTTCTTCTTAAGCGCTGCGTAGGGGGTCGACAAGGAGTTCGGCCACGACGTACTCGATCCCATTGTCTGCGGGACCAAGATCTCGCTGAAGGCACGTGAACTTTTTACTGACCAGGATAGCGACCCCCCTTCCTCCTTCAGTGGAAGCCACCGTAACGAAACCGGGGAGCTTGATAGGTGATGATGTGATCGTTTCTTGCAAGGCGATTACTTGGGGTTTGTCCTTTACGCTTTTTAGGTATTGTCGCAGGGTCGCCCGTTTGCTGGCGAACCCTGCGCAATTCCACTGCCACATTGTTAGGACGTTAGTTCCATTATCCATGTTTGGGCTTGGGAATGGACTGCAAAAGTGCCGCATTCGTAATGGCACCCTCCATCGGTGAGGCAATGACGCTGTGCAACTTTGGGACTTGTGCTGTAGATGTGCTTGGCAAAGATCCGTGGCTCCTTCCCTCCAGCCTAAGTATTCTAGCGCTGAGGGCGACCAGGCCCAGCTGAGAGTGCGCGATCATTTCTTGTACGTGAGAGAGACCTGTCTGTATGTTGGAGATGGCGTTCTTGAGGTCAGACAGGAATTCTACCATCTCGTCTCCTCTTGAGTCATCCAGGGCACGCCGCTTCACTGCAACCGTCTTGGGAGGGGCCTCCACTGTGTCCATGGCCGAAGAGCATGCGGCAGGCTGAGAAGGTGGCTGTGTGAGCGCCAATCTTCGTATTTCTGCCATCTCGGCGGCTAGCCGACTGATTTCCTGCTTGAACAGAGCGTTTTCCTTTCTAAGACTATCATTGGCACGCCTAAGCTCTTCAAGCTCATTCGTGAGACGCAGGTCGTGCGAGTCTTGAGAGCTGGACGCCTGCGTTTGGTTGCCATGGGCCCTATCGGCCCACGTTAGAGAGGACTTGCCTTTACCGCCGTTGGGGGTCTTCGAACGTGAGCTGTTGGATGAGTCGCTCCCAGTACGGGACTTGGAGCAGCTTCTGGAGCTGGAGCGTGCTGGAGAAGGCGATGTGAGTCGCGATCTCGAGGTAGAGCGACTTCTGGAGCCCCGTCGGCTTGTAGAGCGGCTTCTCGAGCCCAAGCGTCTTCTGCCCCTACGGTTGGTGCTGGATGGTGCGGTTGGTGCTGTTGGTGCTGGCGTGGGGAGCTGCTCTTGCTGCCTGGCACGCTCGAAGCGTCGTCGGCAAACAATGTACGGCGTCTTGAATCTATGCGCACACTCTTTACCGGCTGTAAGGTGCGGACCACCGCAGATCTTGCATTTTGGGGTGCATTGATGCTGCTCATCGGGATTTGGCAGGCTGCATCCCCGACAGATGACGTCACTCGGTGTTGGACATACATCGGCGCGATGCCCGAGTCTTCCGCAGGCGTGGCATACGTCCACTTGCTTTCGATATGGGGAACATTTCATCAGGAGCGTTCCGTACCTGACAAAATTCGGTACCCGCTGCCCGTCAAAGGCGATGATGATGGTCCCAGTCTGAGCGATTCCCTTGGCTGCTAATGCAAGAGGGTTGTTCTGGTTAACAATCTTGCCATCCACCGTCGCTGGGTCGTCTTGTAACGGTATGCCACGTATGACCCACTTGCACGTGGAGTGCGGGGCTGTGTCGTACGCGCAGATTTCGTGAATCTTGCCCATGATTCGGATTTGCTTGATGCGGGCATATCGATCGGCATTCTCCCGTCTGGGAGTGCTAGCCACCATGATGTTTTGCTGTAAGTTCGGGCACAGAGTGTCTTGTGTGAGCTCGTGCTGGCTGATGCCGGAGGCTGCAAGTATTGCGTCAGCCACCGTGGCCGCTCCAATTTTGGAAATATTCAGCCCACCTCTTGGTCTAATAACGATTTTCGTGTCTTCTTTGGGAAGAACAGGCATTCGGCTCGCCCTAGTAATCTTGGTCTTCAGCGCTGTGCCAGTAGACTTGTAGCTATGGGGAGCCAAAGGCGTTGCCATGGCGTTCGGGTTAGCTTCCCGCGATTTGGCACCAGCTCTTCTAGCACCTGCGGTTTGCCATCCCTCCTCTTGAGTGACTTCCTCCGGGATATTTTCTCCCTCTACTTGATATTCCATGATGGTAGCGGACGAGTGGCACTGAGCCGCCCCGGAGGCCAAGGCGTGGTCTCCGAAGTGCTCGTTAGACGCCGCCCACGGATGCACAGGAATGTCTGTAAAATGGTGAAAAGTCACTCGCTGTGGCAAAAAGGGTATCCACGTGGTCCTTACAACTTCACGGGGAAGATGTGCACAAATAAACATTGGCTCGCGACGATTAAATACAAGAAAAGCTGGGAAAATGCGGGAACCAAAGAACGCTTCTTCACTCGCCGCCTTCTTCTTCTTCCTTCTCATTTTCAACATGTCAGTTTTTTTTCGCTACTGTTTCGTCCTAAAGACCCGTGTTCCTCCTTAAAATCTGTAAAGCTGTAACTTAAATCTGAAAGTCTCATGTCATCAACCAAGGCATAAAACACATTGTGCCACCAGCTAAACTTAATTCTTCACCTATTCCACCATTTCCAATTTTTCCCTGCCTACAACTCAATTTAATATACTCTTTCATGTGTTCACATTTATATCAACTGTACGACCCCTTTTTCCATGTACACCTGCCTCTGCTCGCTTTTACTCATGTCATCTTCCTATTGTTATTCTGGTTTCAGTCCCCCCCCTTTTTTTGTCTGTTTTCTATTATATTTTTTTTAACACCCTCACCAACACATTCGAAAGTCCCAGATGCCAGAATACCTTTTTCTGCACATCAGCCACACAAGGTATCACCAGTTCTCTATACCGCCATGACAACACTTACGTTGACCTACTGAGGCTAACGTCCCTAAAAGACCATGCCGCTGCCTTCCAGCTACCACATGCATTGCATCCCAGACTCCTTGTCGCCATCTTAACTCCTTTAAAATTACCTGACGCGTTGCTGCTACGCTACTCAAGTCATTCTTTCAACTGATCTCTTTTTAGGTCTTTTTTGTCACTGGCGCACTGACTGCCTAACCGGCTTTTCTAAAGCGGCAGAAACATGCCGCCAATGACACCCCTGAATGCTCCCTAACCCCTCGCTTCCCCAACACCCTCTCATGATCCGCCGTGGTTGCTCAGTGGCTATGGTGTTGGGCTGCTGAGCACGAGGTCGCGGGATCGAATCCCGGCCACGGCTGCCGCATTACGATGGGGGCGAATAGCGAAAACACCCGTGTGCTTAGATTTAGGTGCACGTTAAAGAACCTCAGGTGGTCAAAATTTCTGGAGTCCTCCGCTATGGCGTGCCTCATAATCAGAAAGTGGTTTTGGCACGTAAAACTCTATAATTTTTTTAACGCCCTCGCATGCGTTTCTTTTTCTTCTTTCTTTTTTTCTTTCTTGGCATCTTTTTTTTTTCTTTTTCTTTCGTTTCTTTTCTCGCTGCCTTCTTACTCTCCTGCTCTTGTGCCCTTGTCTTAGGCACCATGCTTACAGTTGTCAGACAACAACGCTCATTCTCTTTAAAGTCCCTCCCTTTACAACCAGCTGCCACCGACAACAACCACACGTGACGCCATTCTACTAACCCTTTAAAACTAACATGACGAGGCTGATGAGGCTGCTTTTGACAAAGATAGCTCCTCCTGTCGAAATGTTGGCCAGCCTTTCTGAGGCACCTCATCCCTGTTTATAACCTTTATACCACAGTGTGCTATTCTATTTCTCAGCCCCTTTCTTGATTTTGGATGTTCTGTTCATTGAAATTTGTAAGATATGGCCTATCAGCACTTTCGGCATACTTTCAGTGATCTCATTTTATTTAAGCATAAGAATGAGGAAAGAATTGCTACACAACGAAAGCACCTCGTACATTAGTCACATGTACGCTGTGACCTGGATAGCTGATCTTGTTCTGCGCAAAGCTTCCTAAAATTTTCATGCCTGTTGTCGGTGCCAAAAAAAGCAAGGCGCTGTGCATCATGCACAGCCCAGCATCTGCATGCAGAGTTCCAGCGCTTTCCGCCAGCTTGGATTAGAATGGACGACTGTATAGTGTGGCTGTTACTGGCCTTCTGCTAAGATTCAATTGTTTTATGGATCAAAGTACCGGTAACTCTTGTACTGGCATCAACACTCTGCTGCAGATTTCATTTCCTACAGAAATGTTTCTTTAGAAGCAGGCGAGCATAAAAGATTGCTCTGTATTATTTTAAAATGCTTCATTAGGCTTTCTTACATAGAAGATATAGGTTAGCTTAGCAAAGTAGCAATATGGAGATTGAAAAGTAGAACACGAAAAAATGGCGGATCCCATGCACTGTGAGAATCTATGTACACAAAGCTGTGTAAGCTGTTTGCTTTGACAATAATTAACGGTGATGTCTGTGGCAAATCTAATTTCTTCGGTGTTTAGTCCAATACGAGAGTGACGAGTTGATGTTAAGCGTTACCTTGCGTGCACCACTTCTGCATAGTCCACAGAACACACAGGGAGATGTGTTTGCTAGAGGCGTTGTTGCGAGTCATTGTTCATAATCTCTGAGAGGGAATTGAGCGTTTTCATTACCTCACATGGCGCACTGCATCATGGCAGAAGTATTAAACTTTAATTGAATTATGAGGCTGTGCATACTTCAATGAGTTGTTATAATTGTATGTATACATAAGTTCGCGGTCTGCACTACATTTCACTGTGTAACGAAGACGCTTCTGTTCTGTGTGATGCTTCTTTTGGGCCTGGGTGTCTTCGACGTCAAGTGCATGCCTTGGAGCCATCTTGCTGGCGCATGTTTACGGGCTCGTTCTACATACGTGGCCAACACACTGTCAAGATTCCAGCTCGGAGCGCTTTCTTCAGGCTAAGGATGATTGTAATGTTTACACTATCACAGCCCAGCATCTGCATTTTTGTCACATAGAAATTAAAACAAGCACAGCACGTGCAATACACACAAACTGTAAAATGCTGGCACAGCAGCGCCAGTCAGGCTATGCAGAGGTGAGCGCCATCTGGTGATATTGCAAGAAACCCAGTGGCACGCCCGACAATACCATAGCAGCAGCAGCGCCCATAATGTTGAGGGAAGAGGCAAAGAAATCTTCACTTTAAAACATTGTTTGCCATCATTTGCAGCTAAATAAAGCTTGCAAGCCAGCCATCACTACAGCTTTTACATAAAATTTTTTATGCCAATATGGCAAATGCTAAAGTTACGACCTGCTTCCTCACCAACTGCACGAGCAACAAGTAACACTAACGAGTGATAGAATGGACAAACGAGACAGCTTGCACCTTGCAGCTGTCCTGCATGCGTTAGAGACAGTGTAATCAAATCGTGGCTGTCCCAATCTGACAGGGATTTGGGCGGTTGAAGAGCATACAAATAATACAAAATCAGAAGCCCAAGATCTGCCCCATGAGGCTTTGCGTACAGCTGCCATGTGACCAGTGGCGTAGCTAGGTGGTCTGGCACCCGGGGCCCATAGGTCTTGTCACCCCCTCCCACGGGTGTAGCCGGCGGAAAAAGGGGTGTCTTCAGACGTATATGACACACCCCCCCACTGGCCCCTTGCACCCGGGGCCCACGGCCCCCCGGCCCCCCCTGTTGCTACGCCACTGCATGTGACAAAACTTTGCAGCAAAGCCAACGTCCCGATGAGAACAAGCGTGGCTTTGGTGAAAAGCACATAAAAATCCCATGTAAATCTGCAAAACATTGTGATGAATCTGGGTGCATTCTCACTACAAATAAACCTGTGCTGGCTTGCGCACTAAGTAGCATGTTTGTGTGTAACATTTGCTGCATTTTGTTGTGATTGCAGCAGATTTCCTTCATTCACCTATTGCTACAAATCATTGCAAAAACAATTTACTTCTATATTTATTGCACTCTTCTTTTAGACTGCCTGGAGAAATACATAAGTGACCATCCAATGGGGCCACCAGCACCACCTCCGGAGAACCACCTTGCTTCTCTGCGGAAGCACCTTCGGAGCTTTCTTTACAGAAGCAGGTCGCCGGGGCAAACAAGTGCAAAAGTAAATATCGTATAAGTCCAGTGATGTTTTTTTTCAATAAAGTGTGATGATATGCAACATAGTACGGTGCTTTACAGATTGATTCTTTATGGCATGAAAATAGCCGCATGCTTGGCCACATGCATATACAGACTGTACGCTTCACAATACTCAACATCACATGAAGACAGCTTGTCATGAGCTTCCAAATAGCAATGGCTGCTCCTTCATCACACAACTTGCCTTTGACATGCTGTGCCCACAATGATATCCAACGTGCCGCCTACCGTGCCGCCCAGCACTCACTGTGCCACCCGTCACCCACCGTGCCACCCATCACCCAGCATGCCACCCATTATCATAATCCACATCTATGAGATTCCGCTGAGTTGTGGCAACGTGTACGTTGGACAAACAGGCCGCTGCATTAATATTAGATTATTAGAACATGCCAATTCCCTAAATGATTCTAGAGGACAACATCTTCCTAAGCATTGCAAGACCTGCAGGCATGACGGCAAAGTTTGTACCCCACTTTTCGGCAGGACTAAGATTGTCGGACGCGCAAGAAAGAGCGCGAAGTAATCGAAGCTTTAGAAATCGCGATATTAGGGCCAGATAAATGTGTTAGTGAGGCTTCCACACATTTGTACCGCAAGGAGTTGGTGTTTCTAGGCTTGACTACATGATAGCGGCATTGCTCTTTGTAGTTGATGCGCATGCTCTCTGTCGTTGGTAGGAAAGAGGCATTGGAGCATTAAACCAGTTGTTAGTCTGCGCCTGTGTCGTGTGGTTCTTTCTCTGTCTTGTTCTTTTTTGCGCAGTTTTTCTTTGTTCTCATAATGTCCTACCAACTAGCCCTTCACCGTACGCTACTAGGAAAAAAGTGTCTGACTTGGTGAAGAAGTGCATACTATCGCAACCGACAGTGTAGAGAATCATCCGCATGGCCGAGACTTCCGACAAAGAAACTGCTAGGTAGAGAACAGGTGCAAACGCATTCGACAAGGTGCCTACCAGGAGGTGGAAGAGGCGCTCTACAAGTGGTTTCTCGGTGCCTGCACCATAAACTTGCCCATCACCAGGCCAATTCCGGACATGGAGGCGAAGCCAAAGGCTCTTTAGAAGCCACGAGGCTTCTGAAGAGCATATAACTGTCTTGTTCTTCGCCGACATGGATGCTTGAGACAAGCGCCTCTTGTTCGTCATTAGGAAGTATGCATGGCCGTGTTGCTGCCGCAGAATGGATTATCTACCTGTAATGTACAAAGCAAACGGCACGACTTGGATGACCCAAGATCTGTTTGATGAGGAAATGGTAGCACAAAAGCAGCATATTATCCTCATTTTGGACAACTGAGCGTAAGTTCACAGCCCCCAGGCCAAAGCTGAGGGCTGTGAACTTGAAGTTCCTTCCGGCGAATACTGCTGCGAAGAGCCAGCTGTTGGACCAAGGCATTATTGCTACTGTCAAGGTGTTTTACAAGAATCGTGTATGTCAGAAAGTTTTGCTGCAATTGCAACAGAAGGAGCCCCTCAAAATAGATGAGAGAGCTGGGATAGACATGGTCACTGCGTCTTGGTGACAAGTTAAACCATTGACGATTAATAACCTAGGTACACGGGCAGGTTAACGCAGTCAGCCATAGTTAGCTCATTCAACTGTCATTAATGTCAATCATAGGTTCGTCTGTGATCGCGGCACCGATGCACCCGCTGTCGACGATGACCAGCCAATGAGTGTGGACGAAGTATGGTCAGACTTGGTCAGCAACAACATAGTCTCTGACAGCGACACTTTTGGAGACTTTTTGGGAGCCACTGATGATGATGCACATGTCTGTGAAATAGCGATGACTGACGAAAAGATAGTAGAAGCGGTGCAGGGTGACCAAGACGAGGCTGCGCTCGAGTCCTCCCATGGAGGGTGCCGATGGACGGTTCAAGAGAGAATTCCTTGACCGTGAGTGCGGCCACAGCTTCAAGGTGTGTGATAGACTGTGATTTTATCACAACCTCACGCAACTGAAGAGTGTGCGCAGTCCGGAACAAGCTCGAATCTAGCAAAACAAAGACGAGACAAAAGATTTCCTTGAAAATCACGTTAAACTCGAGTTCAAACTTGAGAAAACGACTGTGAGCTCCGCTGTTTTGACAGCTTTCACTGCGTGGAACTGGCTTTACTTTTATTTGGCGCCCCAAAGAAATAGCGTCGAAGCTACTGCGCATGCGCTATACGCAAACTGCGTTTCGGTGTTTCGTCCAGTATGCTATTTCACTGATTTAGCGGGCGCCACAAAAGCTGCTCCAAAAGCTTTCCATCAACGAACATGGCAGCACACATCGAAGCGACAGCTCTAACCTAGCACCCGTGAAGGAGAGAAACTAGCGCCAAATTGGGCTCGATTCGTTGTAACGAGTGAAGTTCGAAAGCTAGGAAAAGTGACTGCAGTTATCGCTTTCTTTCAACTAGCTTGTGTTATGGAGACTGATTCATTAAATGCCACTGATTCCAAATTTGATTGTCTATTTCATGGCTCATAGGCATAGAGGAAGGAAAATTACAGGAGGGAGCATACCGCAACGCGACTGAAGCCTACCTGGTAGCCCAACGCGTGATCGCACGTCAAAGTTGGTGGTTGGTTTTAGTGTTCCCGCTCTGCAGGCTGAGCTACGGCAGGACAGCTGAACTAGCGCGCACCAAATAAAAACTACTGGCATAGCTACTGGGAACCGAACGTCTCAACAAATATCCATTCTTGCTCCGTGTCTCGACGTAAAAGGTCACGTGTCGGGCAAATACTGTGGCTTCACGGAGCGTTGGCTTGCCAAGGCTGGTGGCTGTGTGACGTGGCGCTTTTTCCCAACTTCAGGCTATGGGGTGCACAGCCTGGAAAGTAGTACAAGATGTTATCACGTGCTTCTCCCTCCCAGTAAACACGGTCGCTGTCTTTGGCCGAGTCTGCTTCAGAAGTCAACTCGATCAGTTCATGCAGGCGAGCTTGCTTCCAACAGTGTGCTTCCTAATTTACTCATTAAGTTCCCCAGTACATCCACATATATACAGACTGTTTGTGTTCCTCCACTTCAGCATTCGTCATTGCACATTTGGTGCGAGAGCAAGCATTTTAATTGTCCCGAGAGACATCTTCCACCATGGCAGAACTGTTCGCAATCCTGTGCGCGTTGCGTTTCACAACATCAGAAAAGAATTCGCAAAATTGGTTATTTGTTGCGATTCACAAGCGGCTCTCACATTACTCGCGTTACATTTTGCTTTTGCATGAGACATTCAAACAACATACAAAAGTAAGCGCAATGAATCACGTAATTGCATTTCAGTGGATACCCGGGCACTGCAATATTCCTGGTGAAACTGCAGCAGATGCAGCTGCAAATCGGGCGCGCAGTAACTCGGAGACAATAAATCTTCCGCTTTTGCGTAGTGAAATCCGTCTGCTCCCGAGACAGATTTCCTGTTGTCTCAGCAAAACTACCTGGTTTGATCAGCAATCTAAGAATTCGAAGTTATACTTTATAGACCCAAGTATAAGCCTATCAATTCCGGAAAATCTAAGAGAAGACAGAAAATTTGAAACATTCGTGCACCGCGTGCAGCTTGGAACTGCATTTGCAAGTCACTTATACAGAACAAAACGTGCCTCTAGTCCGCTGTGTTCTTGTGGCCATCCAGACGAAGATGTGTATCATCTCATCGAGTGCACTAATTATGATCCACAACGAAGGGTACTGCAAGCAAATGTGTTGGTTTTAGACAGAAAACCATTCACTCTAAAAAGATACTTGGTTCATGGGCAACTGCGGGTCTTCAGAAAAGAACACTTCTTGCTTTAAAGAAGTTTTTCGAGGACACCAACATTCTGGGGAAATATTAAGTTTCAGTTGAGCCCAATAAGCTAAATGAGTGATGGTGTTGTTTATTTTTATTTTATTTTCAAATACTGCAGCCCTATTCAGGGCTATTGCAGGAGTGGAGTGCAACAATACGCAAGAAACAACAAAAAAAGGCAGTTGAACATAAAAGATAAAAAAAGGAACAGCAATCTTGTCGCACTAGTGCGTCTACAAAATCAGACAGTGCCAATTCACAAACAGAACTGGGTAACTCATTGCAACAGTCTACAGTTCTCGGGAAATAACTGTGTTTGAACTTGTTAGCGTGAAAAGAAAGACTAGGTTGATGGTGTGACAACGTCTAGTTCGAAGAGCACTGGCATACAAGATGTAATCATTGGCGGATAGTCGACAGCATGAGTGAATAATTGAATGTAATAGCTTCATGGGGGCTATCTATATGCCGCCTTGTGCATAGGAGAGATAAAGTCAAGGAATTCATTGCGGATGAGGACGAAAAATCACGATAGTCGCGATGACAAATGAAACGAACAGCCTTCCTTTGCACCGATTCAACTTTGTTAATGTCGCAAACTTTATACGGGTTCCAGATGCATGAAGCATACTCTAAAACAGTATGAATCAGTGTTTTATACATTAACGAGAAGGAAGGGGGTTAACCGAGGGGCCCGATATTTTATTACTCATATCATAAGAAGCCAACAAACACTGACACCAAGGACAACATAGCGGAAATTACTTGTGCTTAATAAATGAAATCAAGAAACAATAAAGTAATGGAAATTAAAGTGGATGAAAAGACAACTTGCCGCAGGTGGGAGCATTGCAGGTAGAGCACTGAGAGGCGGTGGGTGCGCGAATATATAATTAAAGAACTCTTATTATGTCCAGTGACAGTGGCCCCTTTTCACTTTTAGTATGCTTCACCGTAGTACATTGCTTAGGCTTCACCTCGAAATATGAGTGTATTGCGAGAAAGATGATCGTAAAAAGCCTAATTATGCAACGTTTCTTTTGTAGCTTGCTACACCGCAATGCAGGGGTGTAAATAAGCATCGTGCAGTAAATCATACTAAGAGTGGAAAGGGCGCATAGGTTTACACTGTGCTCATTATTTTCAATTGTGACATAATTTGCAAGTGCATCTGTGCTCATGGTAAGCTTCATTGGCAATTCTTCATACATTACAAATTCATATTGCAGGGAAGCTTACTAAAGCACATTCGCCATTATAGTACGTGTTATTCACCTTCAATGCAGGAGCACAATGCGGATTCTTGCCCCTGCTTTTGGCTGGACTGCACATGCTCTTTTAGAATTGATTCATTGTTCATAAGTGCACTGGTACTTTACTCTAAACTGGAGGGCTCAAGTTGATATGAAAGCACAATTTTTATTAAGGGGACAAGATGTTGCCGAGATGGCTGCAGCACAGCTTTTTTTTTTTTTCTTCCAGGCACCTTTTCTACTTGAAGCTTCCATTGCAGTGTTTTGAGCCTCTTTGAACCAGCACATAGTGTATATAAATATTGGACCCTGTTTGGGAGCATCACCTAAGTTCATGCCTATATATAGTAAAAAGATGTAACGACCAGACAAAATAAATGAAGGGGGTGGGCTGTAGCAGTACTAAGTGTTAAATGGTGCTTTATCCTTTCCCTTGAGTTTTCTGTTTTTGTGCTTTTTATGGATCCTCCGCAAAAACCATGTGAGTGCCGAACTTGAGCTTGTTGGTTTCAAGTCACATGGTTGTTACTAACAGAACAGTGTGTTTAACGAACAAGGGCTTCGAGGCATCCGTTCACCTTGCTTGCCTCATGGTGCTGCTTCATAAGCACCGTGAGCATCCAAGCCAACTAGGAAGGGAGGTTTGTTGCAATCGCTTCTGAACTTTATTGCCACCAAACCAACAGTGCTCTCAATGACAGCTTTTGGACAGTAGAATGCTTGCACTCAGCAAAGTCATAAGAAGGAAGCACTCAGGATGTGCAAAGTGGGCTTTTGAAGCTGGCAGCATTATCGAAGGGGCTTTGCCCATCTGCCCTCTTTATGAATTCACTAAGATGATTTCCTCTTTAAGAGGGATTGTTTCAGAGGTCGTTACATGGCAACAGTGTTGGGTGTTTAGTAGCTTGTCTTTGCCCACTGTTAATAATCTGTTCCTTCTCCAGTGCCCCTGTGAAGTGCCTACTTTTTGGACACAATGTGCTCTCCATGCATGCATGCATTTTTAGCTTGTAAAGACGTCTGTTACCCCTCGCCTCAAGCTGGTCCTTGCTGATGTCACCCAAGAAGGCATTGGGGAGTATGGCAATGTACACTTACAAAAAACTGTTGATACCAGTGAAACCAAATTAATGGAGCTGCTGTTCTTTTTTTGTCCACTCCATCCTTGTTAGTTACAATGAGCAATGTCCGAACGGAAGGCATATCTAGTTGGTCATGCATAGCCTGCACACTAAGACTTGTTGGCATGTTATGACCTTAGCCCAGTGTTTATATGTAAAAACCTTCTGATGTGTTGATGACTTCCTTCTCTTTATCATACTTTGCCTGATGGAGCCAGCAAGTGGGTCAACCAGATGTTCAACAGGCTTCCCACTAGTTTTCCCAGGGTCTCCTTTACCAGTGTTCTGCTCATAGATATCTGTTTTCTTGACCTTGCACTGCACTTCAACCATGGCCACACCTGCTAAACCTATAGCACGCGATCAAAAAAGTGCTATACTTCATGTTGCTTCAAACTCGTGACATGTGCTACAAGGCCTTGAGGAACACCCTCATTTATTTATGCCCTCGTCATACTGTACAAAGCTTCGCATGATAAGTGCGATAATTAACATCTGCTGGTTTTTCAGTCTTATTGCTGTCCTGCTTGCTGAAAGCTATCCTGAGTGTTTCAAAAGCAAACGACCGCTGCTGGACAAGAAGTGCTTAAAACAATGATCGCTATAACCACATATGTCACACGAAATGAAGAAGGCCACTGAGTATACAGGCGGTTTACTTCATATCCAACAAGCTTGGTTCTCCCTTTGCTAGTGAGTAAACTCAACTTGGCCCGAATACATAGCCTCTGACAAACTATGTGCCAGATGCTGTGTCCCCTGCAAAGCTGAAGGTGTGTACGAGATCCACACACCCTGCAGCGGCTTCTACACTGGGCAAACAGGCTACTATAAAAACGACTGCCTTTACTACTAGTATGCTAATAACATGAAAACGGGCTGAAATTTGGCAAATTCATTGGACCCAACTGCAGGTGCAAGCCACTCTTCCACCAGATGTGTGTTGTTCACAGAAACTGGAGCTATACAAATGCAGATAAAAACAATGATGTTTCAAAGTAGTAGAGTTGAACTATATTCTGCACAAGCAGTGCTACCTGCAGCACTGGTACCTTATAGCGACAATTCGTGGCTGCACCATCATGCAAAGGCACTATTCTTGAATTATTAACATCTATTATATTTGCAGTGGCCATATATGGCAATTACATATCATCCACATTGTGTACAATATGGTTAGATGTCAATTATGATGGCCATTCCTAATCTGAAATGCAACAAAAGAGCAAATATAGGCAACAAATTGCAATTCAAAGAGACAAAAGACAACCAGTGCACAGGATAAGTGACAGACTTCCTTTTATTGAAAAAGAAATATCACATGTGTCGTGCCACCAGCAGTGGGTAGCAATCTTTCAAGCTTGGGTGACAGAGGCAAAACTTAGGAAAATACTACAATCGCGCTGTAAAACGGCCTTGGACACAAAAACACGACATAATATTGTACAGAATGAAAGGGCAAGACTCCATCTAAGAACAGTCTATGGCACCACATACCTGACATGGTGTAAAAAATGTTGACACGCCCTACCCATAAAGAAAAAGCAACAAACACAGAAAACACGCCTTAGAATGCAATGAGCAGAGTCTGAAACCAAGAAAAAACAACCCGAAAAAGGTTTCGCTAAGTCTTTCAATGATTAAAATTGTCAAACTGTCTCATCACCTCTTAATGAACCTGCACAGCTGAAAAGGAAGCCCAATAGCAGGGCTGCAGAAAATGTCACCTAATAAATATACTTTACTTACCAACGATACCTGTGGTTTAGTTGTGGTCTGTGTATAAACTAATTGTGCATAAATTTTTCTTGTTTAGAATAGTTTAGCGGATAGGGAAAAAATGACCATAAGAGCACCAGGTGTATGCATAGTCTACGCACGAAAAGCCACTGCTTTCTCACTTTTATTTTTTTCTTTCTACTACTATTCATGAGTATTTAAGTGCCTTAATAGCACTGCTAACATCCTACTGCAAGCCACAAAATTGGGCAAGTTGTGGCATAAAGAAAATTGCAGTTTCAATCGTAATGTGAAACAATGATGCAGTAGCTGGTGAAATATGCACAGGAAGCGTACTTCATGCAGTGTTTGTTGAAGTGAACACTTGCCAATGCAAGTCGGTAATCTCCTTAAAAAAGTAAAACAAGAGTCGTATTAATTTGTCGAAGTTGCGCCTCCCAGTGTTGATAATGATGTCCTTGATGAGTTTGGCGCTTACCCACTCACGGGGAATGGCCAAGAGTCGGGCAGACTTTGCACGACTCTTGTGTTGAAGTGGAGACTCGGCTTTTCTTCCTCCTCTTTCATATCCGGACTTGGCCACTGGTCTACACCAAAACAACCTTTTGCTTCTTACTGCTGAATTAGTTTTGGTTTTCCCAAATCTATATTTGGGCTACCCATTGCTAGGTCTCGCACTTAATCAAAGAATGAATCAATGAAATGAATCAATTCTCAAAGAGCATGTGCAGTCCAGCCAAAAGCAGGGGCAAGAATCTGCATTGTGCTACTGCATTGAAGGTGAATAACACGTACCATAACGGCGAATGTGCTTTAGTAAGCTTCACTGCAATATGAATTTGTAATGAAAATCAGACATCCACCCGTTCGTAGCAATTCGTTCGTTCATTGCTTCTCTCCACCTTGCGGGTTTCCGCAGAACTACTACGTCATGAATTTGTAATGTACGAAGAATTGTCAATGAAGCTTACCATGAGCACAGTGTAAACCTGTGTGCCCTTTCCACTCTTAGTATGCTTTACTGCACGATGCTTATTTACACCCCTGTATTGCAGAGTAGCAAGCTACAAAAGAAACGTTGCATAATTAGGCTTTTTACGATTATCTTTCTCGCAATACACTAATATTTCGAGGTGAAGCCTAAGCAATGTACTGCGGTGAAGCATACTAAAAGTGAAAAGGGACTGGACACTAATAAGAGTTCTTTATTTATACACTCGAGTACTCGCCGCCTCTCAGGTCGCCTAAGTGGACATACTATGCTGGCCGATAGCGGCCCCCTCCCACTTTTAGTATGCTTCACCGCTTAACTAAAATGTACTGCGGCAAAGACGCCGTACATTTGTATTGAGTGAATAAACAAATGGTTTTTACAACAGTACAGAAATAAACGCGCACCATGCATCGGTCTACCACACGGAAGAATTCCGCAACATACGGTAGCTGATTCACACAGGCCGCGTGGCCAACTTATTAGTCGTAAAGGGTATTATGGGTAATTAAAAATTTCAGACACACATATGTGTTTATGTTTACGTTCGCACTCCGTGCGTAATAAGACTCCCAGAAGTTCCACAATAGAAAGCAATTTACAACACACAAACGCAAAGAACACAGACATATGTCTCGTTTTCAACTCAGCCGTCATGCAAATGACATATAGCGCGGGAAAACGTGAACATGCTGTGTGTTAGCGTCGTAAACTTCATACTAGGCAAGGAGCTAGCACACCACGATCCCGCGACAGCCGCTAATGAGACCAAAACGGGAGCACATGTCTGTGAACGCGCAAATGGAGCCCCTAAGCCACTCTGCTTCTCCGCCACCCCCGCTGCGCGGCTGCACCACTCGTCTCAAGCACAGCTAGCACACCAAACACACAATCAGCGCTGAACAGTGGGCGGCCGACGCAGTTGCATTTACATGACTTGAAGCGAGCAGCACATCCCTCGATGTCCGTTAAGCAAAGTCGGACACGGCGACGCCACATCGCGGTTCGCAGAACTTCGCTGCTGGGGCGCTAGGCGACTTCGATATTGGTTCTCAAGAAAGCACGGGTCACACAACGCTGATTCTGTACTGCCAGAGCTCACCGAGGCCAAAGCCGCAGTGCCGCACCGCCACTACTCACGGCTTTCCGCCAAGTAACACAGAACCGACAACCAACACACAAGCAACGCACGTATACAATCACATGAGCAATGTTAAACAACGCGCGGTCCAGAGAAGGATCACGCCGAGGACGAACACACCATGGCGTCGCTCGGCGCCAGCATCGTGCCTTCTCAAAAATCTCTAAACAATGCTGTCTCTAGGCACCTAGGATCAGGTCACGTGAGGGATATTTGTACGACAAATAGACGCACGCGTGTCGGAATAGACAACTTGAGCCTCAGGGTAAGTAAACATTCTTGGCGAATCCCCCAGAATGTGTATTTTCCACTGGATAGGTTTCCACAAGCATATAAAAAGGCAAGAAGTGAATTCGGCAGACAAAAACAGCATGCAGAGTGCGCAGAAAGAAGAGAACAATTGAGCGAGAAACTTCGAGCTGGATACAAGTGATAAAGCAAAAGCGAAGTCATTTCAGTGAACTTCCAACAATATTGAGCTTATCACCGATTCCCACCTGTGTGTCAGATCCGGCAACATTTTTTTCAATCTGGCCATCTTTCGTGAATACTCGTAAAGGTTACGGGGCCCTAACTTGAAATTTTGCTAGTTGCAAGTCAGCAGAATTGTTTTCTCTCTTTGGTACAACGATCATTAAAACCGGTTTCATGGTCTTCTAATCTGCAAATCACTCCGTTTCGCGTGTATTTTGATAGGAAAACTGGAGTTGACCCCGACATAAAGCCTTCTCTAAATCTGCTGTTTCTAAAGCAAGGTTTTCGCATAATATTTATTTGTACATTTATACAATTGTCGCAAACCAAGGAAACAATAGAAAATTAAACATTTATCATGTAAGCAACCTTAAAATAATGCATGACAATGGGAAAAATTAAGAAAGCACGCATACAAACACACGAACAAGCTTTATTGCGGCTTGAATGAATGCCTTGCGCCCTGTATAGCACCATCTCACGTTATCCTTCGGCCTCACTTCACTCGTTTGCGTAGTACAGCAGCTTCCGCAGGCACGTGAATCTCCTTGATCTTCGGCCCAGCTCCGATTCCGGCTTCCGGAGCCACCCAGTGCACCCTCGCCAGTCGACGGAGCACACCGGTCAAACCCTTCCACTTGACGCGCTTTCGCTCGACCGCGGCGCAAGCCACCCTCCGGATCTCGGCGGCATAGTGCTCCGTCGCGCCGGTTCGCCTGCCTTCACCGTAAAGCCGATGTACCTGCTGCTTCGCTTCCTCATCAGGGCACAGACTGGTCACGTACAGAGCCGTGTACGCGTTCAGTTTAAACAGGGTGTCCTTCGTCAATGGTGCAGTACTTACACGGTCACTCGATGCGCCATCTCTCGCAGCCGATTCGGATTCGGCCGGCAGCTGCAGATTGACGGGTAGCTGGTCGTCCACAGAGCTGATAGTCTGTGTCACTGTAGACACGTCGGACGAAACGTACGTTGTCACGCAGCTTCGGCCTGCATGGGACGCTTTGTCTCGAGCGGGGAAGTACTCGGACAACACGACCACTTCGCTGTCCTGTTCGTCGTCGTTGCCAGCACCCGGCGCTGTCGACGGACAAGATTGGGTCTCCCGCTCGCAGTCTACCTCGCTGGACAAAGAAATGACCGAACAGCAAGCTTGCGCTTCGTGTTTAACGAACAAAGGGGAGACAGCTGGAGCATCGGTTTCTCGATTTTGTTTCGCCTGGTTACTGATGTTGGTCATGTCGGTGTCGGGAAAGGAACAATTCAGCCACTGAATAACTTTGGCTGTGCCGCCTTTCGACGGACGGAGGGGCGGGGCATGCGGGTCAGTCGGCAAGGCATTTCTGTAAGATCTACGAGAGGGTCCAGCTGCTGCGCCAAGACCTTTGTCGAAAACGGCATCCTCTTTGTTGTTGTCGTAAACTCTGCGTGAAGTGGACGCAACTCCGTGAACCGGGTGGGCTTGCTTTGCGGGTGAGGGGGCCCGAGTGTTGTCAAGTCCAGTTGCTGCGTCAAGAACAGTGTTGACAACTTTCTGTGTATTCTCATAAAGAACATTGGGAGAAGAGAAGGTGGCTCCGTGAATAGTACGGGCTTGCTTTGTGTCAGATGATTTTCTCTTCATCCTAGACGAAGGTTCAGCAGTATTATCGGTATGAAGACTCTGGGCGCGTGCAGGGGGCCCGTGATTGAGAGCTCTTGTGTCGTCGACATCGCTAACAGCAGAGTCCAGATGCGCACGCTCGTCAGTCAGCTTAGGTGCCTGGCTACGTATTAGCTTTAGCATGTTTTCAACTGCAGCTTCCGCTTCTGCGTAGTCCGAAGTGTTTACTGCTCTCTCGGGGTGCTGTTTAGTTCCTTCGTTCGGACGACAGTCAGTCGAGGTGTCAACCGTAGTGGCCAGTGCCAGTGAAGCCTCCACGTTGTGCGTGTATTGCTGAATGCCACTATTGTCCCCGGTCGCCGATTTTTCTGCTGCAGCACAGCTAATCTTATTTCGGCGGCCTGCAGGAATCATTGGGTTATGACTCGTGAAAGGGCGCCTGTTTCCACTGGAAGGCTGCAAGAACGCTCCATCGAGCTCGTTTGATTCGTCCGAAGCAGACCTGCCTTCGTACTTGCGGTGCTTGTCCTGCAGGGATCGCTTACGGAAAGCGCATGGGTCACCGCTTGAGGGAAATTTGACTTTGGATCTC
Organism: Dermacentor albipictus; assembly: GCF_038994185.2. Taxonomy (NCBI): domain Eukaryota; kingdom Metazoa; phylum Arthropoda; class Arachnida; order Ixodida; family Ixodidae; genus Dermacentor; species Dermacentor albipictus. The sequence continues at coordinate 1,360,950 of NW_027225568.1, forward strand.
ACGCTCGCTCCTTCTTTAGACCCGGTATCCGCAGCTGCCCTTTTAGAAGCTTGTTTAGTTTCCGTCTTAGCTTGCGTAGCAGCTGGCTTGACCATCCTCGACAACATGCCTTCACCGTTACTCTCGGACACGCGAGGACGGTCACTGTGGTCGCACGTCTTGGTCTCATCCCTGTATTGGCCTCGCAAGCTGCCTCTGAAGCCGCGTGACGCGTTCCATTCTCTCTTCACTCCGTCTGCAGCAACTGTGGCAGTCATCCGTCTCTCTTTCGACTCGCACTGATCATAAGTATCTGCTTCTGCACGGTGTCGTCTATCCCGCTTGCCGCCACCTTCACGACATTCGTCGTCACCGGACTTAACCAAGCCATGATGAGCCCTCTTGCGCTGCATGTGCTGCCCGCTTTCCTTCTCGTCTCCAAACATCACTTCATTCCCCAAAAATGAAGTCTTGTAGGGACCCTCAGTGGCGAAGCCGTCGCACCGCTGATACGCTCTGTGACGTTCCAATCTGTTTTGCACATTCGCCGGAATGCCGCCGAAGCTTCCCGCTTGTTGGTTCTGTACCCAGTCGCCCTGACGGCAAACAGGAGGTCGGTAATGAAAGCCACCCCGGCCGAAGCATCCTCTTTCGAAAAAAAAGGGTGTCTGCCTAGTAGTTCCGCGCCTGGAGAATGGCCTCCATTGTGTCGGATGACCGCGAATGGCCCGTGGTGGCGGCGGTGGGCACGGCGGCGGTGGGCACGGCAGCAGCGGCGGTCGCTGCCGAGGACCGATGCACGGACGGAAGCCGCCGCCTCCGAGGAACGACGCGCTGCGTCCGTCGACTCCATGCGCTCGAAACGGTCGCCTCCAGCCGCGGTATGGCATGGGTGGCCGGGCGAAGCGTCCGTAATTGCTGGACAGAATGTTGTTAGGTTCGCAGAAGGTTCCAACTGTGCCGTCGACGCCATGTCGAGAAGTGCAGTGGCTTCCTCCGAAGGCGTTGCAGTCGTAAACATGTCGCTGGCGACGGTCCTCACCCTGGGCTTCCCAGTATCGCGGCAGCTCCTCCGGCTTCAAGAATGCCTCTGCCGCTGCTTGCGAGCAGCCATCGCCGAGCGTCTGTTGGTCGTGTCTATCGGGTACCCACCATATTTCCGGGTCCAGGCAATATGTCGGGGTCAGGAAGCTCCGTCTCGCCTCGCTGCTGGCCATGGCGGCTTTGTCAGACGTGTCCGAACGTTCTTTTCCGCCTCCTTGCCGCACGTGAGCGTGTGTCTCAGATGATGATGATGATGGTCCTCTCTTATAGCTCGTGCCCCCGAAGATTTTCGCTCCTCGTCCAACTTCTTCCTCTTTCACTGACGGAAGTTGTAGTGGCTATGGAAGAGTTGCCGGCCATGCGAATGCTTAGTTGTTGTGTCTTAGTTCTATTACGACTGCAATACTAGGGACACGCAAAGCGTATCTGCGGCTAAATGTTGGCGTTGTCCACGACGTATGCTGGCCCGCGTTTGCTTATTAGCACGCCTCCAGAGACGCGAAGCGCGCATGGCTCCAAAAGCGTCGAATACAAGATGATGCACCGTTACGATCGCCACAATCGGATCTGTCGCAGCATGGACAGCATTTCTGGCTTCACCTGCTGGCATGAGTGTTGTGCGCACACTTTTTGTGGTTACTGAGAAGCTGTGGGCATATCACGCCATGCACTCTAAAAAACGTTTACACCCTTTGGGGTGTATATCTGCCACACAGCGATAATCATCATCTGCCTTGCTTGCGTTTCCTTCCTTGAAAACGCCGCACCCGCTACATTCCTTTCGGCAATGCTATGTCATGCTGATAACGCGCATGTCGTTCGTTACTGGGAAGTACCGGGCTCGCAACGTTAAAGAAAGGAAATACGCCCAAGACATATGACGATTATCGTTGTGTGGCAAATATACACCCCAAAGGGTGCAACTGTTTTTAGAGTGTACCTTCTCTGCTCGAGTGTATGAAATGTGGTTCAGCAGGTTTGTCGAACAGTATGTACGCGATGTTCCAGGACACTATTTCCTGCGAAGTCGAGCGGAGTCGCCGTCATCACCGCTTTTAGTAAGGATTGCGCCTGGCTTGGTCTGCTATAGTCATCAGTGTATACACGTGTGCGTACGGCGTCGGTTTCTCGTCATTGCTGTTTCGTTGTCGTGGCGCGCTCATAATAATTTGTCGGCCCTTTCTTGGCGATGGACCTGCAGCATCTGGCCTTCACGTACTGTGTCTAAGCTGTAATTGTCTGTCCAGCGCGTGCTGCGTGTTCGGTCCTCCGTTGGCCGTAGACATTAGTTTGTTGCAGCCCAGCGCGTTAAGCATATGACGAAAAACGTTTACCATTCTCAGGAAACTAGGTGGTCGCTTTGGTGCGTTAATGTATACCCTGATCCAGCGGCACTGCAGCAGACTGCTGTATGGAACATCTGATGGAAGGATGGACCAGTGCTTAAAGTCTCCGCCTCCCTTCAGTGGAAGGGGGGCAGAGGACGGCGGCCAGTATAGCGCGCGCGCACTCACACACGCCCATGTATATTGGCCTCGAGCTCCACCACTGGAAAAGCTGGCGCCACCGTCGGCGTGACGTGCTAGGAGGGATCACGTGGTCATAGCGGCGCGTCGGCTGCTTCGGGCGCGCCGAAGCGAGCTGAAAACGAGTTTAAATTCCCTCGTACGCTGCGGTTTTCATTTAGTGGCGAAATTTTCCCGCTTCGAGTGTCTCCTTTACAACGCTTGAAAGCACTACAATAGGTAGTGGCTGCCTTTGAAGGCGCGCAACATGGTAGGCTACTGCTCGGTGCCGCAGGGCCGGACGCACGTAACGGAGGCCGGTGTCGGCCTTATTCACACGTAGCCGCAGGACAAGAAGCTGTGTGAAGCTTGGCTCGCGAAATATAAAACCGGCAGTCATCGGCTACAACTCGGGTATGCAGCAAGCACAGACGCGAGGAAGATTTCTGCTATGGCGCCCGGTCTGCGATGTTCTGAAAACGCGCACTGAGACGCTCTCCCGAGTCCGCTGCCCGACGAATGTCATGACGGTTTGGTCTATGAACTTCTCGATACTATAGATACTGCCAAGTTCAGTGGAGTGGAAAGGCAGCGGTAAGAAGCACATTTAAAGAAAGCATGGCATATGGTCATGTTTGTGTTATGAATTAATGCACTGGATTACAAAAAAGGAGCAGCGGGAAATTGCACGCTGAGAACGCCGATAAACATACAGTGCGACGCAACTCGAAGGTGGAAGGTCAAAGGTAAAAGAATTTAGAAGAAAAAAAAAAGATTGCATCGTCGCGATGGCACATCACAGTTCCCGTAGGCGTCGAAGTCTCTACAATGAAATTATTTTTGAACAGCTCTGATAGCGCCCACGCAACAATGGTTGCCTGTATACTGTCAAATGCTTATATTCTGCGGCCTAAAGCTCATGGCACGGTGCGAAAACGCGCGCGCGCAGAAAGCGAAACAGTGCGCGGACAAGCATGCAGACGCGCAGTCAGTCGCTGCGAATCTGCGCGATCGCTGCATTGAGGCTTCATTCTATTACGCTCCATTTAGTTATACAAACACTATAAGAAGATATTTCACATAGTTTGCTCTCAGCGTTTACCTACCTTTCACGCAAGAAGCCGGTTCGGGAGACTCCATCGCGGCGACCGCGCGCAGTGGCGTTCACTGTACGTATTCGGTAAAGAGATAGCGGCTGTAAACGATTGTGTGCTTTCAGCTTGCCCAAGATTATTATTTAGACAGTAAGAAACTTCTCTCGTTTCGAAAGTACTTACAGAAATGTCCGGGAGAGCTCGCGCGTGGTGTTTTCAGTGAGCGCTGACAGCAAAACCTATGAGGAGCGCGCCACGTGATCCCTCATACTACGGCAGCGAGGCGCTTCCGATAGAGGGCGACTCCGTAACTCCTCGCCGCCAATATGGCTTTCGACTGGGATGCTCTAAAGTGCATCAATAATTTCAAAGTAGAGAAAGGCTTTGATCCAGCCGACGACGCCAGCGATAGGCTGATCGGTAACATGTGACCTTGCTCCGCCCCTTTGCCGCCATGAAAGTTCCTGCGCGCCGGGCGAAGTGCGCGCGTTTCGCCTGTTGTGCTATGCACATTGCTGCGATAATTTCGTTCCGGAAGGGCTGAAATGCCTTGTTGCTGTGTGGTTGGGTGCCGAAACCGGACGAAGGACGGCAAGAAGTTATTTTGCATCCCGCGCGGCAACCAGAACCTAACCAGAAGAAAAGTATGGTTGCACAGAATTGGAGGGACGGGGGACGGAAAGACTGAACCATCGGTAACTGCACGACTATGCGAGGAAAGCAACGTAGAGCGATACGAAGGTGCGAGAGAAAGTATACACGTCTGTGTGCAGAGCTGCGACAATATTTCATTCGCGCGCACGAATGTTGACGGCCGGAGTTTGTGGAGATTTATTGAGTGCATTATGAGCCCGCTGATTTAGCAAGTGCAGTATGTATGACCTGGCATGCAAGTAAATAGTGGGGCAGAAGCGCATTAACTCGCTGACGAATATCCGCATTGCGTTATAGTGCAATAAAAAAATCACATAGTTCAGCAGCGAATTCTGCTTTTACACTTCCCTGTGTTTGTGCGTGCGTTGTTAACTGCGCTTTACAATATGTCCAAAAAAGTCATTTCCAACTCTGCATATCCTAATCGTATTTTGTGCATTGCATATGTAAATAAATATATATTTCTAAGTGCCTGCATTACTCTGCTTTTAAAAAACAAATACTGCATAGCCACTGCTACTGGCCATCCAATAATAAAGTATAATACAATATATCAAAGTACATTGCATACACCTGCGAGCTCGTTCCTTCCAAGTTTCCCTTACACTCGAAGGTGTTTCAATAATCTGCGATACCATTTTACTGATGAAAAAACACACAACTGCAAATTAACATAGGAAAACCGCCAGAAGCGATACACGGATCGCCAGCAAAACACAGTGCAGTAATAGCCAGGCCAATCCGCGTGCGTTTCGTATAAGGGCCCTTTAATTCTTATGGGGCTTTAGCGGTGCACGGAGGCGAAAAGGCATAAACACAACAATGAGCGTAATGATTCAAAGTTTACGTTGTGCATGACGTCGCACGGTTCACGAGAACAGTCAACCGCATTCACACTCGCGCACACACTACGCTCGATGTTGGTGTGCCGCGAGATTAGATCGCGCTGGCAGCCAGAATACGATCGAGGAGACTCGCTGACACGATCCATACCACTGCTTCAGAATGTCACGACAGTTGCACTGGCTCGTATAGCACTGAGCCACAAGACAACAGTCGTCGTGTAATCGCTTACATGACAGACACACTCAGTAGCAAGAAGAGTGTTGGTGCACTCGTTTCCACACACAGACACAAAGGACGTCTAGTTGCCGTGAGGGTCGCATGTTTCAGCAACGTTATGTCGAAAGTTTTTCGGTCCAAGCGATTCTCAGCCTTTTTTACACGAATTATTCGTTCAAAGTAACCGCTATGTGTACGCAGCACACTTACGAGCGAAGGAATCTCCGAGGAATTAGTAGCTTGACGAGGACTTGACGAGCTTTTTGTGGCTACCCCTTCCTTGTATATTTGTTCAAGGAGAATAAAAATTCAATTCAACTCAATTCAATCACCAAGGCTCGCGCGGTGATTGAGCGCAAACGAACGAAAGGTAAACATGCGGAATCGAGGCGATCAAGCACTCATTCCGCTATCCTGAGCTTTTTTCTTTCAGCTCTCATTTGAAATTAAAGGACTAGATTTAACAGTTCGGGCCCTTCTTTCATTTTTCACCACTATCAGGCACCAGTAGATTTTATTTCCGCGCGTGTGCAGATATTTTTTCACCTCATGAATGCCGCGGCGCCGCGGTTTAGCTTAGGCGCCGTCTGCTACAGGAACTTTCTAAGGGCGCGCGCGGCACATGTCGCTTATTATTCTTATTAAATTTTTATTACAGTAAGAGGTGATTGGATGATTGGTGGCATAAAAGTAGGGAAACGACAAAAAACGGAGACGTACAAAGGCACAGTTCGCAATAGGGGATCAGAAAATTTGGGTGTGGTAGTTCATAGTGTTTTTTTCCCCCTTTTTTATTGTTTAACCTAGGTAGGACATAAGGCAGTATGATAGCAAGAGCTTGGTGGCGCAACCCACCGCCCCGTTCCAAAGGGGACGCTCACAACATCCATCCATCCATCCAGCTACCTTATTTTCAAGGAGGATATATATATAATGTATCCTCCTTGCTTATTTTATAGAGGGACTTTAGGATACTCCACTGACCTTGCGTTTTGAACTTTCACCGATGAAGTGGAAATTGGCAAAGGGAATTATGTCGGCTTTTGTTGATATCAGGAAAGCTTCCCACACCATTATTCATTACATATTATGTACCGAAATTACTGCGTACGGAATTAATGGTACCCGCTAAAGTTGTTTCAAGGTTGCTTACTAAACAGGAAACAAACTGTCGGTATTGCGGGTGTTCAATCTCCCACCATAACCACCAATATTGAGGTCTCTCAAGGCTCCATACCGGGTCCACTTTTATTTTTACTCTATATTAATGATCTCCCGATTGTCTTTCTTCATCCTCTGACTGTTTATTACATGCTGACGATACAACAGTGACTGCTTCTAACACCCGTTACGACATTTTAAGAATTCAATTAAACTCGGACTTAATGAATTTATCCGCGTGGTGTCATAAAAACAGCTTACATATCAACTCATCAAAGACTAAGTTAAGATATTTAGTTCAAGGTCTGTTCTCATATGTACCCCCAGTTTTTATGAATTCGCATGCTATACTACCAAGTGAACACTATCTTTTTGGATGTTGAAATTGGCAATTTCTTAAAATTTAACTTTCACATTATGCCACTGCGAAATGAGATATGGAATCAAAATTCTTATTAAAGGAGTACTGACACAAAAATTTGAAGTCGAGATAACTTGTGAGATCGATTTAGTGGGTCACACACACATCGTGTGTAAAATATCAGCGGCGAATATCGATTAGAACATATTTAAAATCAATTTTAAAGTACGTGCGCGCAGCCAACCGTAAAACAGAGAACCTCGCGACATTGACATCTCCCGGGTCTGTAAATAGCCAAGAAAACGCTACGTCATGTGGCTACGTCACGAATTTTCGTTGGCTGCCATGCGGCTTTACAGCGGGAGACACACGGTCCGATTTGGTGTCCGATCCGGCGTCCGACGCGCCGGAACGGCAGCCGGAATCGAGGTGTTTTGCCGTGCCGATGCGCCGGATCGGACGTCCGGCGTGCGACAAACCGGGCAGATTTTCATCGTCCGACGCGTCCGACAACCGCACCGTCGTCTGGCCGCAGCCAATGACAGCGCGGCTGGCATGTGACGTTCCCTCCACGGAGGCGGCGCTGGCTGGCCGGTTTCTCGCAGTGTTTTTTTTTTTTTTTTGTGCCTGCTGCAGTTTGTTTCCGACACGAAATAGTTACCACTTCAGTAACGTGTGCCTGTTATTCAAAGCAACGCCTAATACACTAGGACTAAGCTACTGGCGAGATCAGGAGACGCGACGCGAGGGCATTTCGCGGGCAGACAGCACACACCGACCGTCTGAGCGAGGCTGCTCGCTTTGCTTGCACATTGGCCCTTCGCAACGACTGCGTCGATTAAACCAATTGTATTTAATTACGGGCGACCTAAGTGTACAGTGTTAATTGTTTTGGCAAACATAAGCGCTCTTCGACGAGCTCGGGTTGGATCGTAAGCGCCGTCGGCCGCGGCGTCTGCCTAGCTAGGCCTACCGGCCCTATCGCTGGCTGTTAGCGGAGTCGTCAGTGGACGACGCGCCGTCGTGAAGTGTTCTGTCACTCGCAGGGGCATAACGTTATTGGCAGTGTTCGCGTAAAGCGACGCAGCGTTGTGGAGAGTTGTTTATATTGCGTTTCTCGAGGTGGCTCTGAAGTCAAGCTGGAGGGCTGTATCTGGGCGGAGCTTACGCGCCGCTCAATCTTTCGGATGCACGCACCGTGTGTCCCGAATCATCGTATGCCGCATGCCGGAGCATGCGGCGCCGCACGTCGGATCGGACGCCGAATCGTACCGTGCGTCTCCTGCTTACACGTGCTCGCCGTCGCCGGCCGCAATATCCGAGTCGCTGCTCTCCAGTGGGTCAAATTGAAAGTGATTGGCCACGTCTAATACGGCGGCGACTCCCACATGCAGGAAATCGTCGCCGCTGGACGACGAAAACGAGGACGACGACGACGATGATGGCGAGGACATGGCAAACCACGTGCAGGCGTAGCAGACGACTAGCAACACGAAGCTCGCGTGCCGGCGCGCCGCACGCTGGCTGCGCGGCAGAGCATACGTCATGGCTTTTTGCGAACACGTGACCACTTTGTTTACACTCCCGGTGTACCGTTTCGTTGCTCTCTGAAACCGGAACTTGGACTGGTCGCTACAAAAAAGACTGCAGATAATTACCTCTCGTGCTCTGAAGTAAATGAGGTCTCGTGCCGTGATTACTGGGTCATTAACCACTTATTAAGGCAGAAAAAACCACATGGATTTTTTTTGTGTCAGTACTCCTTTAAAGCTCGACGTTACTTCCGACAGCATACCCTAATCGCACTTTATTATGCCTTCATCTACACTAACTTAAAACTACTGCATTACATCTTGGGGGCTAACCTACAAAACCCAACACCACTTCCGCGAACTCAAAATCAAGCCATCCGTGCGATTACATGGAGTACTAGTGATTGTCATGTCTCTCCGTTCTTTCATCATCTCAATAGACTTTTGAGTTGATGACTTAGCTATAATGTCGAAATGTTTGCCTATCGCTTAATCAATGACCACAATCTTCTTCAATTCATCCATAGAACTGATAGAGGTAGTCACAATGTAACCAGATTCTCATTACAAAAGAATCTTCTTCTGCGAAACTTTCCAACTAATTATGGCATTCAAATAACTGGATTTTCGCTTATTAAGCTATGGAATGCTTTACTTTATGAGATCAAAACTTATTCATCATTCAAGCGAACTCTGAAGTCGTACATCTGTTCCTCTGCATCTGATAATTCGTAATTATCCTGCATCACGTCGAGACTGTAGTATGTAGTATATATGTAATTACGTTCCTTGTTACATTCTGTATAGACTATTTAGTGATGTTTTGGTATTTGTATTTAGCCTTTCATGCAATTGTTATCACTTTTGTGCTGTCACCTAATATGTGCCGCGCTACTAATTACTGCCGTTTGTTTCTTTTCGTTTTGTTGTTCTACTATTCGCATGCATTTTCCCACCGCATTTTCTTTTTTTTGTTGTTTTCTCCTCGATGTACTAAATATGAGACGACCATTTACAGTGATATTATTTGGGACCCCTTCCTCTATATCATTCACAACACCTATGGTTTTCAGTGTGTATCGAATCAAATAAACCTCAAACCCCGCGAAGAAGGCGCCAACGCCGGCCATATTCCAAAGCCGTCTTATCAGGTTCCGAAAATAGCCCCGCGCATGCGCGGGCAATTAATAAGAGACAGTCTGGTGCGCCAGCGAACGCCGGTTGTGATCCATTGACCGGGGCCCAGAGTCGTAGAAATTCAACAAAATATATTCTTCAAATAAGGTGGTTGCATACACACTTGCACACTTCGGCTAGACACATCACAATGCTGTTAGCGTGAGTGTTAACAAAACTGAAAAATAAATAGAGACTTTTAGCTTGTCCGCTATTCCGGTAAACGGGAGCGGTTTGGGCGGATTGCCGGATTTGCGGGGGCGTAAAGTGAGCGGCCAGAGCGGTGCAGTCGCCTGGTGGCGTAGAGTTCAACCGGACAAACACAGAGCTCAAACTGCAGTAACCCAATATTGGCCTCGAGCTCCACCACTGGAAAAGCTGGCGCCACCGTCGGCGTGACGTGCTAGGAGGGATCACGTGGACATAGCGGCCGCGTCGGCTGCTGCGGGCGCGCCGAAGCGAGCTGAAAACGAGTTTAAATTCCCTCGTACGCTGCGGTTTGCATTTAGTGGCGAAATTTACCCGCTTCGAGTGTCTCCTTTACAACGCTTGAAAGCACTACAATAGGTAGTGGCTGCTTTTGAAGGCGCGCGACATGGTAGGCTACTGCTCGGTGCCGCAGGGCCGGACGCACGTAACGGAGGCCGGTGTCAGCCTTATTTACACGTACCCGCAGGACAAGAAGCTGCGTGAAGCTTGGCTCGAGAAACATAAAACCGGCAAACAGTCATCGGCTACAACTCGGGTATGCAGCAAGCACAGACACGAGGAAGATTTCTGCTACGGCGCCCGGTCTGCGATGTTCTGAAAACACGCACTGAGACGCACGCCCGAGTCCACTGCCCGACTAATGTCATGACGGTTTGGTCTATGAACTTGTCGATACTATAGATACTGGCAAGTTCAGTGGAGTGGAAAGGCAGCGGTAAGAAGCACATTTAAAGAAAGCATGGCATATGGTCATGTTTATGTTATGAATTAATGCACTGGATTACAAAAAAGGAGCAGCGGGAAATTGCACGCTGAGAACGCCGATAAACATACAGTGCGACGCAACTCGAGAAATAGTATCAAAGGGTCAAAGAATTTAGAAGAAAAAAAAAAGATTGAATCGTCGCGACGGCACAGGCGTAGTCTCTACAATGAAATTATTTTTGAACAGCTTTGATAGCACCCACGGAACAATGGTTGCTTGTATACTGTCAAATGCTCATATTCTGCGGCCTAAAGCTCATGGCACGGTGCGAAAACGCGCACGCGGAGAAAGCGAGACAGTGCGCGGACAAGCATGCAGACGCGCAGTCGGTCGCTGCGAATCTGCGCGATCGCTGCATTGAGGCTTCGTTCTGTTACGCTCCATTTAGTTATACAAACACTATAAGAACATATTTCCCATGGTTTGCTCTCAGCGTTTATCTACCTTTCATGCAAGAAGCCGGTTCGGGAGACTCCATCATGGCGACCGAGCGCAGTGGCGTTCACTGTACGTATTCGGTAAAGAGATAGCGGCTGTAAACGATTGTGTGCTTTCAGTTTGCCCAAGATTATTATTTAGACAGTAATTAGAAACTTCTCTTGTTTCGAAAGTACTTACAGAAATGTCCGGGAGAGCTCGCGCGTGGTGTTTTCAGTGAGCGCTGACAGCAAAACCTATGAGGAGCCCGCCACGTGATCCCTCATACTACGCCAGTGAGGCGCTTCCGATAGAGGGCGACTCCGTAACTCCTCGCCGCCAATATCCTGCTTCGCTACTCGTGCAAAGTTTTCGCAGCGGCGTAATTGTGAACACGATTACACCACTGTCGAAAATTTAAACCAGCAGCTAAGCAGAATATAGTAATTAGCTTTGTGTTTGTGTGGTTCAGCTTTGAGCCACCAGCTGGCGCCACCATCTGTCCGCTCACGTTTCGCGCTTGCCGGAATACCGGACACGCTAAAAGTCTCTAACAACGACAAGCCCTGAGAGTTCGACGCGTTAAGAACGGCCCGCTGACGTGCAAGTTTGGCCAACCAGTTGCGACCTCGGGCGTCAACTTTTCCTGGAGCGTCGCCGCAAACCTCTTGCCACGGCGTGACTAAGTCGACTGTGTGTCGAGAACAATACGCGCGCCCTCAACTCTCCGTCGCTGGAGCCGAGTTCGACGAAGCAGGCTTTGTGCCTGCACTCGCCATCGCCGCCCTGGTCTGCTGCGAGCGGGAAGTGCCGCGGGAACGTCGACGGAGACCTCTTCCCACGCACCGTTCTTGAAGTAAGCCCCGAGTTCTACGAAGACAGTCGGACCTCGGCGTGTGTGTGTGTGTGTGTGTGTAAGTAAACCCTCGCGCAAAGAGGCGGCCATTTCCGTCACCTGGGTATCGGGGGAGGACCGAGTGTTTATAAACCGCTGTTTTGCGGATGCTCGACACTCTTTCTCAAGCAGTCATGTTAGACTGATGTACTTTCTCTCGCAGTCATGCTAGACTGATGAACTGCATGTAGATACTGTAAATAAACCCATATTCCTCGTTCTCGATGAGCAGTCCTTCCCTTCAGCAACGTCCTCAGCGTGGATAAGTTGGACGACGGCATGGGCCAGCTACCTTCTAATTCATGCCGGGCTCCAATCTCGACAACGGGTTACGAGCGATCAGATTTAGCCCCCAATCCTGACAACGCGTGCAATACAGAATGAATAGGAATACCAAAAGTGTCCACTCGTATTCACCCGTGCTGGTCTTGAGCCAGACGTCCTCCACATATCTCGAGACAAATCTCGCAAAAGGTGCATCTTCCGGAAATGCAGACGCCCGAGGAACTCGTCGGCTAGCTGGTCAAGAAATCCCCCTCTGCAGACGGTCGGTGTACGCGTCATGTCACTTCACCGGCGTGGCCTGTAGTCCGCTGATTCCACCATGGCGATTTTCTCGCCTTCGCCGGCGTTTCTCGAACTTTCTGAGGGAGTCGTTCTCCCATAACATTAAGAAAGCCTGGGAATCTTCTAAACATTTCTCGCGTTTTCGGCCGCGGCCACTGAAATGTCTCCGAAGAGGGCGGTGACTCATCCGTCGGCCTGTCGCTCTCCTCCTCGTTCTACTCCCCGTGTGTAAAGATCTGAGATGGTGTTTCGATGCGCTCTCTCTCTCTCTCTCTCTCGAGATCGTAAACTTCGTCAAGGGGTGTACGGTAGAGCGATTAAAAGACGGTACAAAAGAGGACACGCAGGGACACACACAGCGCTGTGTGTGTCCCTGTGTGTCTTCTTTTGTCCCGTCTTTTAATCGCACTACCGTACACCCCTTGAAGATGCATTACCAATAAGTTCACATTGCAACCATCGTAAACTTCGCTTATCTTGTAGAAGTTGCTATACTCGATTGATTGCGTCGGTTGTCTGTAGCGTATGCGCTCTCCCTCTGTCGGAGCTATCGCGGGGCAGACGTCTCCTTTTCATTGTTTATATATATATATATATATATATATATATATATATATATATATATATATATATATATATATATATATATATATATATATATAAACGAGAAGAAAGGGGGTTTAACCGAGGGACCCGATACTTATTAGTCATATAATGAGAAGCCAACAAACACTGACACCAAGTACAACATAGGGGAAATTGCATGCGCTTAATAAATGAAATAAAGTAATGATAAATTAATGGAAATTAAAGTGGATGAAAAAACAACTTGCCGCAGGTGGGAACCGAACCCACAACCTTAACGAGGGTCTCGAATCCGGCAACATTGATGCCTTCAGGTTGCATATGTGGGTTTATTGACCAGTTGCCCTCACCCGAAAAGATCACGTTCTCGTGACGCCTGCGGCAAAAAAGACGTTCCACGTCCGCCGCCAAGTTCTGTGAGTGGGGGCGCTGGCTAACACTCCCAGGGTTCTACTAGTACACATACATACCCAAGAAAGTGGATGGGGAAACGCCGCCGCGGTAGCTCAATTGGTAGAGCATCGCACGCGACATGCGAAGGTTGTGGGTTCGGTTCCCACCTGCGGCAAGTTGTTTTTTCATCCACTTTAATTTCCATTAATTTATCATTACTTTATTTCATTTATTAAGCGCATGCAATTTCCCCTATGTTGTACTTGGTGTCAGTGTTTGTTGGCTTCTCATTATATGACTAATAAGTATCGGGTCCCTCGGTTAAACCCCCTTTCTTCTCGTTTATTACATAACGAGGGTCTCGAATCCAGCAACATTGATGCCTTCAGGTTGCATATGTGGGTTTATTGACCAGTTGCCCTCACCCGAAAAGATCACGTTCTCGTGACGCCTGCGGCAAAAAAGACGTTCCACGTCCGCCGCCAAGGTCTGTGAGTGGGGGCGCTGGCTAACACTCCCAGGGTTCTACTAGTACACATACATACCCAAGAAAGTGGATGGGGAAACGCCGCCGCGGTAGCTCAATTGGTAGAGCATCGCACGCGACATGCGAAGGTTGTGGGTTCGGTTCCCACCTGCGGCAAGTTGTTTTTTCATCCACTTTAATTTCCATTAATTTATCATTACTTTATTTCATTTATTAAGCGCATGCAATTTCCCCTATGTTGTACTTGGTGTCAGTGTTTGTTGGCTTCTCATTATATGACTAATATATATATATATATATATATAGGCTGTTAAGCCTCAACGGTTTATTTCGCAGGCCGCGCGCTGAAGACGATGACGCTGGCCATGATGATGAATATATACAGATGAAGAAGAGGAAGGAGTAAAATAATGCTCACACAATTTCCCCCGCACGTGGAAGCGGCCAACCTGGCTGCTGGTTACGCTGGTTATGGCGGGAAACGCCGCATGAAAGGCTTTAAACGCGAAGCATGCACAATCTCTGTGGCATGGCAGCGGCCGTCCAAAGGTGGAACTGAAGTGACACGATAGTTAACTGGTGAAGTCTGTTCCCGAACGATGTCGGGCCCGATAAAACTGAGCTGAAATTTCTCGCACAATCCAGGAGCGCGAACGGGTCCACAGTAAAGGCGCGTTCACAGTGGCGGGAAAACGCGCAACGCAGAACGTTTTCCGCGCGCCGCTTCCCGCACAAACCGGTTTTTCTCCCGCAGACGGGCTGCTGTGCCTAAAACCCCTCAATTTTTCACAAGCAGCGCCATCTTTCCGCCACCCCGCTCACCCTGGCGCTTCCACCCGGCTGCACGTGTTGGAACACGTGGCACAAAAATGATGACGTCACATACGCGAGCGCACCTCGCGGCAGCGGCGCGCAGCTGCAGCATGGAGGCGTGGCCTCCGCGATCAGCTCCGATCAGCTCCGGCGCGCCGCCGGAGCTGATCGCGGAGGCCACGATTACACTTCTCCGCTGCACTACGCGTCGAATGAGACGGCCGGAGCAACGGCGCGCCGCCGGAGCTGATAGCGGAGGCCACGATGGAGGATTCGCTGGGACGATCGCGACGAGACGAGTTGGGGCCCCGCTTTTCCACAGCTGGTATGACGTCACACATAGGTCATGCTAAAGGTCAATGGTGGATTCTGCGGGACGACGGCCAAGAGCGGAAACGTCGAGCAGTATTGCTTTCGCAATAAAAAAAAGCGGAGCCGGCGTGACGCGTACAAGCTAGGATTCAAAACGCGCGCGCACAAAACTGAAACCGGAAGTGTGGTTGAGGTATTAACGCCGACGGCTTCGTGCGCTCCAGTCAATTGGGCCGCTGGTCTTTATGGGAGTGCCCGCTCTTGTTGTATTCCTTTCTCTATGTTAAAACTGTGAACTGCTTGTCTTCAAATAAACAGCGTTAAGATCGAAAGCGGACTGGCCACCAGGAACACACTCGCGGAGCCCCAATTTCGGCATCACAAAAGGCTACGTGCTGTCAGGTTGACTTTACATGCGTTCTTTTTCAGCGTCAGTTGCGCTTTCCGAGACCGTTTAATTGGAAAATATTTGTTCATATACCTCTTACAGAACCATGTTTAATCAAAATGTCTTCGCTCGGCTAGATAATATCGAGGACGGGCTCCAAACTACTCATTTTCTTCAGCCATTTAAGATCAATACTTGAAAATATAATTAACGTAGCTTCGATAATTACGCACACAACATCTCAACTTACTCCGTATCTAGAGGTTACCAATATGAACTCGAATGATAAAATGATCTCACCAAGACTTATATTGGTTAGTATTTTTATTTGGTGCAGTTAAAAACAGCCGACATATTGACAGTGCAGTAGCCTTAATTGCTACGAAGCAAGTGTGAAAGCATGGACAGGTTGGCGCAAATCGAGTTCATGAGCTTAAACGCACGTGCCCTGCCGTGCACTTCTGCCTTTAAAATAGCTCCTCCTACATTATGACCCGCCGTGGTTGCTCAGTGGCTATGGTGTTGGGCTGCTGAGCACGAGTTGGCGGGATCGAATCCCGGCCACGGCGGCCGCATTTCGGTGGGGGCGAAATGCGAAAACACCCGTGTGCTTAGATTTAGGTGCACGTTAAAGAACCCCAGGTGGTCGAAATTTCCGGAGTCCTCCACTACGGCGTGCCTCATAATCAGAAAGTGGTTTTGGCACGTCAACCCCCGTAAGTTAGTTTGTTTCCTACATTATGCAAGCACCTCAGAGTTACAGTACATCACACAAGGTGTGCGAGAACATTGTGTGCGCTCCCGATTACATTTCTGAGTGTTCCTGGCATCAGGCTGGATTTCCTGGCGTCATTAGGAATAAAAAGTCAGGACACGCTTAAGGTTTGCTTCTAAGAGTGGAACGCCCCCGATAGAATTCAAAGATCCCTGACTGCTTCTCAGGCTTCCTGGTAACTGCAGCGTACGTAACTGTAATGATTACCGGGAAACCCTGGCGGTGAACGCTATGCACGAAGGTGAGCGTTCTGGTTGCAACGCGGCCTCTTGCGTGTGCCGATCCCGGAGGTCGGGCGCAGCCGCGCCAAGAAAATGACAACATTTTCAGGTTTCTGACGTTGTTTCGCACTTTTAATATTTCAGTTTTAGAAGATTTAACATAAAAGGTATGCGCTCTCGGTATATTGTTTCATGGGGTTTGTTCGTGGGCTGTCGGTCTCAAAATTCCATGGAATAACTTTGTCAAGACTGCAAGACAAGGTATGAGCAACTTTAGTGATGGAATGTTTGGCAACATAACACACATATACCGCATGTCATCTAGCAAAGCATGGCACGTACATATGCCTAAATATGTGCGAAAATTTTTGTCACTGACAGCGCCGCCGACGCCGACACGAGATTAGAGAGCTTTAGTTTAGGCGACGGTACTAACGGTACTGCGCAATCGCAGTACCCTCGCCCCTAGTTCTTGTGTACGCAAGCCGCTTGCGTCCCCTAAACTAAAATTCTATATTTTCTGAGACATAGGGAAATTATCGCTTTAGCGTTAAAACAGCTGCCTGGGGGAAAGAATTGCATGTATTCTTCAGTGCTTTGAAACAGATGGAGCAGCGCGGCATGTACAGTCTGTTTCACACTTGGGGGAAAACTCGGAGCGCATTGCATCGCGATGCGGCGAGCGAGTCAGGCGGCTGAGGCTGCTCGCGCAGGCGCAGACGCTCGAGGGGCCGCGTCATGATCAGCGTCGTCTGCTACGGCGGCGCTGGCGGCGCGCGCTCGCCACATTGTCGGGAAGCGTGCAACTGTCAGGGGCAGTGTGCCGGTTTCATCGTTATTGCGTGAACTGAGCCGATACTCTTTACTAAGCGTAGTGCGATGCCTACCTCTGTGCCTTCAGTGGCGATAATAAGTTCCGCAAACTTCTTTTGACAGCATGCTTCGTTTGTTGTTTTGAAAGCCCAAGGTACTGATTGTGCGCACGAATATTTCTTCACTGTGTGTGCTACCGTAATACGCAGTGACAAGAAAGGCACACCAAAATATGCACGCAATGTACTCAGTCTTTATTTGACTCGAGAGGAAAACAGAGCACTCAACAATGTTAGCTATGAGGTCAAACTCAATGAAACAAGCGGATACGAATAAAGGAATGTTTTGGGTTAGGACAATGAGCTGGAAGTGCTTCTTCTTGAGAATAGTGAATTACACCAGACAGACCCTGCCCTTCGGCTGGCGGGGAAATGGACGCGTCACGCTTCGAACTTCACTTAGTGTCTCGTCATGTCCCCAGCGGCAGCGATGACAGTGCTCATTCTGGAGGACAGTGAGGTGTAGAGTGACTTAGTCAGCGATGTGTTCATTCGCAGCCCGTCCCACTCACTGAAGATGGTGGACCAACGCTATCCTCGGACAACCCATGGAGAGGATGGCGTCCCAGCAATACTTTCAATGAGCCCCAGACATTTGAACAGACAGTACTAGAGCACCGTCCCCACCGATCATCGGCTGAGAAGGCAGTTATGGCACTTTTGTGCTTTCTGAGAACGTCTGGTTTGCGCGAGCGGCTTTCTCTCAAGTACTGTCCGTGCACGTATCTATCCCTTCTCTCTTCCCCTTCTCCCTTCCCCCAGCGTAGGGTAGTCAACCAGACTCTTGACTGTTTAACATCCCTGCCTTCCTTATATTTTTCTCTCTCTTGAGGTTCGGGGATTGGGGCAGCTACTCCAGGACAGTGATGGCGCGCTCTTCGAGCTGTTCTTGCAGAACTCCAGCAGTGTGGATAGGTGACTTATCGTGTTGGAATATATAGTCGCCTTCGGGGAATGCGCCATCAAGAACGTACGGAATCAGTATATAGTCTATGATTGCCCCGTACCTTTCAGCGATGAACTTGCCTACAAGGCGTATCGATTGGGGTCGCACTACGCTTAGTAAAGAGTATCGGCTTAGTTCACGCAGTAACGATGAAACCGACGCACTGCCCCTGACAGTTGCACGCTTCCCGACAATGCGGCGAACGCGAGAAAGAAATTGCGCGCTGCCGTAGCAGACGCCGCTGATCATGAAGCGGCCCCTCGAGCGTCTGCGCCTGCGCGAGCTGCTTCAGCCGCCTGACTCCAGCGCTCGCCGCATCGCGATGCAATGGGGAACCAGCGCTGGCCAGGAGGCGCTACGACATTTTTCATGCGTTACTAAAATATGCTGAAACCGTCCGATAGGGAGGCTACGAAGATGGCACGACATATTTAGCGATAAGAAACGTGCGCCTGTATCAATGTTTGTCTAGCCCGATGCGGCCAGCCAAGTTCTGTCCATGGCCATGCGCGCTGCGTAGAGCGCATGCGCTGCTACATCCTAGCACGTCGGTTCCCTGCCGTTTGAGGAGCCGTGAAAAGTGTGACTCAAGACAATCGGTGAATTTGCTGACACGAAGTCACTGCGTGTGCTACTGGAAACTGTGTCTACCGCTCGCTAGGCTGTGTGTTACGGCGCTGCTGTCGGCACGCGAAGCTTCAGCGCTGGTTGCCCATGCGCTCCGAGTTTTCCCCCAAGTGTGGAACAGACTGTACGTATTACTAATGTATTGAGATGAGTGTCCGCGGCATATATCTTGGCTGTCTATTGTTATGACCTAAAAAAGTAAATAGGGTAATTTTGTGACAGTTATTGCTGACGTATGTGTAGTCACGTGAAGTATGAGCTCCGACACAGCGCCCGTGATGGAACTGGCCCCTAGACTAAGATTACAGGCCTATACAGTGACACGCGACATACTGGTTTAATAACTACCAGTAATCTGAAAGTGTTTAGCTCTGGAACTTTTGGTATTTATGCGCCGCTCTGCAGTCTTGGAGACCCCTTATACCACGTGCATTATCCTTCAGCTGATATTGAAGCAACAGTATATTATTAGTATTTTTTTTACGGGTGAGCTTCCTTTACCGTCTCACCACTGTTACAAAGTTATCGCTTAGTTCAAGACGCCCCTGCATGTATTTCAAGTATCGAGAATGTCGTCACGGGTTCAAAGCGAAAGAGATAATCAGATTGCGCGCGTGAAGCGAATACTGGCGTATACATTCTCCATCACATTTCAGCGCCCGTGATTGCGCTGCAATGTACGACCACTCAAATCTGATGAACCGATGCCTTGATTAGTAGATGAGATTCAGAGGAAGCCCTATTTTGCGAGCAGCCATCGTTGTGCTTTGAGTGTTTTCTTTCCCAGCGCAAGCTCGCCTTTATAATCAGTTATATCCGTGACTCACTCTTTTGGAACTGCCTCGTTCTTCACATCAATACAACTTGACGGTATAGACGTGCTACATCTTCATTGAGTGAATACTGGGAAATGAAGTAGGATTTTTGTTGCGTGTGCATATACTCATGTATAGAAATATATTATTATTCATAACTGACTTTATAATCTAAGAAGTTGTAAATGACAGCAACCCGGACACTCACAAAAGGTCTAAAGAATAAAGGAAAGTTAAATGCTTATTAGTGTGCTTTCGCGTGATGGCAAGGAAGGAAATTTCGATAAAAATATCCTTAGGATAATCTAGCGTTTCATATGAGTTCCCCCTTTGCAAGCTGATGCCGACTTGAAGGTGTTTCGTATTGTGGCTCCTTGACGTATGTCAAACCTTCGAACAAATGGTCATTTCGAATTTTTCATTTCGGGAAGGCGTGTTACCCTCCTGCCTTTCATTCCGATTCACAACCACGCAAAAGACGAAAGTTCTGGGTGAGTAGCGTCGTTCGTCCAAACCCACGAGCCACCGTAACTCACCTCGTCAGTATCGCGGTCATTTAGGCATGGATAGGAAATGTACATTTTAAATCGACGCATCAGGAATATGAAAAAACCTGCCCTCGACTAGCGCAACTAGGTTTCTTTCGTTTTGTATTTCGTCCTGTTAGAGATGAGGCATGCCACCGACACAAAAAAGTGCAACATACTAAAGAAGAGGGCATATAATGCAAGTGCAAAAGGCAAGGAGTTTAGCCATGGACGTGCCTGATTGGCTACCGTACACATGGGGAGGGAAAAAAATTTAATGGTAATTTAGCGGTAAATGTGAGAGAAATGCGGTAAGCATTACGTCGCAGATCTACGAGGTCCCGGATCCATGATTTATGCCACGTTTACTAAATTGCTGTGTTGTTCGGTACTTCACTCAACACAGGTGCTGTCTTTTGGAGGAGCGAAGTGTAACATGACGGTGGGGTTTGGAGCATACCACCATGCATATATAAATATACCCTTTTTTAAGCGGTCCCGACTCCTCTCCCACGTCACCTGCTTGCAAAACTTCACACGTTTACACTTTTTTCCCACTTTGACAATCCTAATGCTACTTATTCAAATATAAACAGAGAGATAAGGAAAAAGAATGAAGAAGTAGAGAGAGTGAACACTGCAGTATACACACAGTGCAGGCACTTTCAAGAAGCACAGTTGGTCTTTTGTGGCCTTGTGAATCGAATAATGCTTAGACCAAGTTCCCAGGATATTTTTCTCCAACAGTGGTCTGCCTACGAACCGTGTAATGGTCGCTCACAGAGCAGAGTGCTGAGTGTGGAAGTGGCAGAGGTGCTCTATACTGTCTCGTCACCCACCGAAAATTGCATAGGCGCTGCTGGACATTCCTACAAAACCGTACATGCGACACACAGCCATATGCAACATAGCATGATTCATTCACGATGACAGATTCCAGGTGAGACAGATGATGATTACGGAGATGAAGAGACGCTATCTTCTGCAGCAATTTAGGATTCAATGAATAAGTGAATGAATTCATTAAAAAAAAAAAGAACCGAACGTTGGTGGAAGCACGTCTCCCCCCAATGGGAAAGCAGCGAGGTACAAAAAGAGAGAAAAGAATAGAGTCCAGGTGGCAGACGAAGTCGCAGTTAAGGGTCGAGAGATTATAAGCGGGAATTTCTGAAACCAGTTAAATGTCAGTGTAGATGTGTTATGTAGCGAGCAAATGATTGGAGTCACCGCCCAGCATCCGTCCTTTGCGGTAGTATAAGCACCCGCCGTTCTTGGTAATTAAAGTTTACCAAATACCAATCTTGGCAATTACTTATTCCTCAGCCATACCTCGCCGCGTATCCCTTAGTGACAGGCTCTGTGAATTACAGCTGTGCTGTCGCGACAACTTGCGACCATACCGTGACTCTTGCGGTTACGGTTGCCATACTCGTGACCCTTGCGTTTGCGGGAATACTATAAACATCAGTTAACGGCACAAGTTAGAGAACAGACAGTTTAGAACAGCGTTGCTCGCCT
This sequence comes from Dermacentor albipictus, assembly GCF_038994185.2. Lineage (NCBI taxonomy): Eukaryota > Metazoa > Arthropoda > Arachnida > Ixodida > Ixodidae > Dermacentor > Dermacentor albipictus. Next base: position 1,382,652 of record NW_027225568.1, read on the forward strand.
TACATACGCTCAACGCAAGCACCTCTGCAGTATGTATACGGGGCGCGTCCCTTCAAGACATAAGGGAGTTACAGCTCAGCGAGCCAGCAGGCCAGCGCGACCAGTGGGCTAACGTAGACGCCAATGCGCATGCGCGGTACAACATGCGCAGTGGCGTCTACGCTGCCCCGCTGTGGCCAGTGGCTCGCTGAGCTATTACTTTCTGAATGCGCGAACGCAAACATAACAGCGCGACAGAAGACATGGTGCCGTCTTGGGCACCGTTCCAAACATATCCAAGCCAACAATCTATTAGCAACCATGGTGTCATTTCTATGCAAGGAGGTTATATACTTAAACTTCTGGAGTGTCAGTCCCTGCCGCCGCTTACGGGAGTGCGTGGGGCGGCCATATTGCTAGAGGAAAAAGAGCACGGCTCCAGCATATACGTGGCCGTGGTGTACGCGCGGCGCGATGAAAACTAAAACAAACCCATTTAAGAAGAGCATGATAAATAAATATCAGTCTGCCGTTGTGCCTCGCTGTTGTAGAAAAAAGAAATGCGTCGTGGTGGCAGGTGCCTTGTGTTTATATTTTCTGTTTTCATCATTCAGTAACCTGCCGCGTGCATCGGCAGTGCGATGGCCTTTCGTCGTTACGTGGACGTGGTGCCGGCCCGTATTGGCAGCGACATGATATCGAAATATAGTATACTTATGCCATTTCTTAAAAAAAATCGCTATTTGTGTAAATGAGCGTTTTTGGTTTAAACATATAGAAAACAAGAAAAAGAAACAATGTTTGGTGTCATTTTTGTCCGGCGTTTCAGTTCTAGCCAAAAAGAGTCGGCGAAAGCAAATTTACAATAAAGCTAAGGTGACCCACGATCTACACGCAGCCGCAAGCCTACATGCGCTCCAATGAGAGTAACTTGCCAAAGTTAAGGTCATGTGTCAGCTGGCGGCTCAAGCAATTTTTACCTTTTTTTTCGTTTCTGCCTCCGTTCTGCCTGCGTCTGCGACAAAAACGAGAAGTGGGAAGGCAGATAAACAGAAAGTGGTGGAGGAAGGTGGTAGCGTAATGGTTTGCGTGGCCATCTCCCAAACGCAGGATGCTGCGAATACATGGGCTCGAATCCCGGTGGTTTGTTTGTGAAGACAGCTTTCTGTGCTCTCTGGTGACCGCCAAGCTCAGAATGACGCGGGAGCCTGACGACAACGGTCGCCGTCAACGTTACAGAATAAGCAGGCGTGCAAGGTCACACCTCAATCCGAAAGCATATTCAGAGGAAATGCAGTATGCTCCTGCCGACAAAAAAAAGTGATGAGTAAAGATTGGTGTCGTTGAGCGAGGCTGCAGACCGATAATGCCACCATAGACAGGACCACGCTCCAATGCCGGTGCTCAGCGGAAATGTACATCGACAGCATGTCAACCAGCGTGTAACTGATACTTCCCTAAGGTCGTTGCGTGTTTGTGTTGTGTGTAGCAGGAGCGGGTAGGGTAAGAGATGACACTGGAGAGAAGGCGGTGAGCGAAGTCCGCGAAAAGTACTTGAAGATAGCCATATGGAACGTCGACACCATGTTGAGACAGCCTGCGACTTCAGTTGCTCAGATCGCCAGAAAGGCTTGCGTGGTAGAACACGGTTTGGGGTATTTGGGAACCACAGCGATATACACACACTTTGCGGAAGTGAACAGAGAAAAGGGACCTAGTGAGTTGGCCGGCCTTCTCCAGCTCTGGCATAGTTTTAAACGTGAATGTGGCGAGACGCAAAAAATAGTATATGCCAACCCAAATTAATCAGCGTGGTCATACTTGCGCGACACGCCATGGTGACCTGCAACATGATGAAGTTGCAGCGATGACAGTTTTCATTGAGTGCTTGGAAGTAAAAACGAGCCCATCAGAGACGTCTTAAGGACGTTTCTACGGTACAAGAGCACATCCCCCCCCCCCCGCCAAAAAAAAAAAGAACACGAAAATAAGCTTGGCAATAGGGACTACGGCGCAAGTACTGCGGCGCCAGTTGAATAGTACTACGGCGCTGGTTGATCTTGTTCAGGATGACGTCAGCGTTTTGTTCAGCGTTTATTTCTGAGAAAATAGAGAGATTTAGAATAGGGGCCCCAAACGTGTGGGGCCCCGAAAAAATAGCGTCGAAGCCACTGCGCATGCGCGAGACGCGAACTGCGTTTGGGTTTTGCGTTTGGAACGCTGTTTCACCGATTGAGCGGGAGCCCAAATAGCGGCCCCAAAAGCTTTGCGTGAGCACACATGGCGGCACCCATCGAAGCGACGGCTCTAACCCAGCACTAAACTGGGTTCGATTCGTGGTAACGCGTGAAGTTCGCAAGCTAAGAGAAGTGACTGCGGTTATCGCTTTCTCTCAACTAGCGTGTGTTATGAAGATTGATTTATTAGACGCCGCTGATTCCGAATTCGCTTGTGGATTTTATGGTTCGTAGGCCTAACCCGGCTAAGCTTGGCTGGTGAAGACACGTAAAGTTGGTTTGCTCAAAACTAAGCGCAACTAATTGTTTGCTGTTTACAGAATAACCTCCAAATTGTAATTAAACGCGAATTCACGCAAGTCAAAATTACTATTCCTATCATAAAATGGTATAGTTTATTTAATTACTTCTAATAGCTTTTATTTGACGCCGTAGTGGCGCTGTCAGCGCAAGACGCTATCCGCAAACGCAAAACCCTATTGGCGGCGAGGAGTTACGGAGTCGCCATCTATCGGAAGCGCCTCGCTGGCGTAGTATGAGGGATCACGTGGCGCGCTCCTCGTAGGTTTTGCTGTCAGCGCTCACTGAAAACACCACGCGCGAGCTCTCCTGGACATTTCTGTAAGTACATTCGAAACGAGAAAAGTTTCTTACTGTCTAAATAATAATCTTGGGCAAACTGAAAGCACACAGTCGTTTACAGCCGCTATCTCTTTACCGAATACGTACAGTGAACGCCACTGCGCGCTGTCGCCGCGATGGAGTCTCCCGAACCGCCTTCTTGCGTGAAAGGTAGGTAAACGCTGAGAGCGAACTATGTGAAATATGTTCTTATAGTGTTTGTATAACTAAATGGAGTGTAATAGAACGAAGCCTCAATGCAGCGATCGCGCAGATTCGCAGCGACCGACTGCGCGTCTGCATGCTTGTCCGCGCACTGTTTCGCTTTCTCCGCGCGCGCGTTTTCGCACCGTGCCATGAGCTTTAGGCAGCAGAATATGAGCATTGGCAGTATACAAGCAACCATTGTTGCGTGGGTGCTATCAGAGCTGTTCAAAAATAAATTCATTGTAGAGACTTCGACGCCTACGGGGACTGTGATGTGCCGTCGCGACGATTCAATCTTTTTTTTCTTCTAAATTCTTTGAACTTTCAATGCTATTTTACGAGTTGCGTCGCACTGTATGTTTATCGGTGTTCTCAGCGTGCAATTTCCCGCTGCTCCTTTTTTGTAATCCAGTGCTTAATTCATAACACAAACATGACCATATGCCATGCTTTTTTTAAATGTGCTTCTTACCGCTGCCTTTCCACTCCACTGAACCTGCCAGTAGCTATAGCATCGACAAGTTCATAGACCAAACCGTCATGACATCAGTCGGGCAGCGGACTCGGGCGAGCGTCTCAGTGCGTGTTTTCAGAACATCGCAGACCGGGCGCCGTAGCAGAAATCTTCCTCGCGTCTGTGCTTGCTGCATACCCGAGTTGTAGCCGATGACTGTTTGCCGGTTTTATGTTTCGCGAGCCAAGCTTCACACAGCTCCTTGTCCTGCGGCTACGTGTGAATAAGGCTGACACCGGCCTCTGTTACGTGCGTCCGGCCCTGTGGTACCGAGCAGTAGCCTACAATGTTGCGCGCCTTCAAAGGCAGCCACTACCTATTATTAGTGCTTTCAAGCGTTGTAAAGGAGACACTCGAAGCGGGAAAATCTCGTTACTAAATGAGGACCGCAGCTTACGAGGGAATTTAAACTCGTTTTCAGCTCGCTTCGGCGCGCCCGAAGCAGCCGACGCGGCCGCTATGTCCACGTGATCCCTCCTAGCACGTCACGCCGACGGTGGCGCCAGCTTTTCCAGTGGTGGAGCTCGAGGCCAATTCTAAAACTCTTCACTCCTTCATGCCCCAACGCTAGCACCCGCAATACCCGCCGTGGTTGCTCAGTGGCTATGGTGTTGGGCTGCTGAGCACGAGGTCGCGGGATCGAATCCCGGCCACGGCGGCCGCATTTCGATGGGGGCGAAATGCGAAAACACCCGTGTGCTTAGATTTAGGTGCACGTTAAAGAACTCCAGGTGGTCAAAATTTCCGGAGTCCTCCACTACGGCGTGCCTCATAATCAGAAAGTGGTTTTGGCACGTAAAACCCCAAATATTATTATTATTATTAGCAGCCGCAAAGCTCTGTGGGGCCCCAAACTATTGGGGCCCCTATTCTAAAACTCTCTATTGAGTTGAAGTTACGTTTATTTGCATCACCATGACGGGCGTAATCAGGCAAAAATTGACAGCATTTCATTAGAGGGTGCTTGATCGACATCAGCGGTTCTTGATCGACATGAAGGAAGCAAAAAGATAGGAGGGAGCATTGCGTCACGCAGCCAACCTTGGCAAGTGAACCCTCCGTGAAGCCCATGCAGTGGTGGCGCAACACGTGACCTCTTGCATTGAGATCGCGGAGCAAGAATCGAGATTAGAGGAGAAGGTTGGTTCCCAGTCTGCGCCAGTAGTTTTTATTTGGTGCTCGCTTGTTCGGCTGGCCTGCCGTGGCTCAGGCTGCAGAGCGGGTACACTAAAACTAACCACGCACTAAAACCAACCGCGCACCCCCCCCCCCCCCAAAGAACTACAAAGAAACCAATTACGTGGCACTCATCGTTTCAGTTTTGAATTACAAGTTCGATGAGCAAAACGAGAACGAGGTAAAAGCGTGAGCTCGAATTACCTGCGCTACGACCGAGGTGCGCTTCACTTTTAAACCTATACCTAGAAGGACATAATTTTTTCGTCGCTTCTTTGTACTCACAACTTTGGTTTTGCTTTTAGGAGCTCTTATTTCATGACCACGAAGTATTTTGCCAATTTTTCAGATGCGACATATGGCGCAATTACGCTCGCTAAATGCGGAGTCCTAGTGGGGCCGACATGGGAGCAGATGTTACAACGGCTACCGCCTCTGCTTGGACCAGTTCACAGAAAGGGACTATGCCGACCCGGCCAAAACAAGGCTGCTGTGGTCGGCTCTGCAGACTGTTGGAGTGGAACAGCGGTCCCTGATCAATGATGGTAAGTAAAGTAGGTAATTAGTGGTTGCGAATTCGTGCTTCTGTAGTTCATTATTTTCGTACAAGAACAAATTGACACGGCACGGCGCAAGTGGCGCAAGTGCCACGAGTACAGCGAGCGCTCTCTTTTCCACGTCATCTACTACGGCGCCGGGTGCCATGTGACGGTATGCGCAGGGAAATTTGCTCCGCGTGCTAGTCAGTTTATCGCTTGCACATCTGCGGTGCGCGATGTTTCCCATTATAGGCTGAACAAAAAGCCGAACTGTTTTTTCCTGACAATGAGCGAATGCGCATGCGTAAACGTCTCGCTGCTATATATGCGCTCCACCATATATACGATACGGCGAATCAGTTCATGGGAGGTGGCGGGTTCCAGCACCTTGCGGTGTATATTGCGAACCCACTACCGGTGAAATCGTGATTGTGTGCAGCTGTAATTAGCCGCACGGCGAACTAGCCCTGGAGGTAGTTGCCGCGCGCTGCCGTGCTCTCCCTATTTGGTTTGCCGCTTTATTGCAGAAATCCATTAGAGCCGAAAATTCGAAGGCTCAGTTGCCCAACAGATTTAAAACAGTGGAAGTTAGTTTTCCTCTTAAGGGTATACTGCCGAAAAATTAAGCAAAAGTAAATAAAACGCTCAGTAACCTAATACTTAACAAGAAGAATAAAAAATTTTCAGCGATCGAGAAAACTACCTCTAAAAAACGAATGCCTAGTATTCTCAGCCAGCTAGTGAGAAACCAGCAATGCATAACCCTTTACATGAATATATAGCAGCACTAAAACTTAGAACTTTGGTTTATAAATGTTGGAGGTATATTTCCAGTGTTACGTTTCGCCTACGACGCGCGGTGTAGCCGGCGCAGATGCAACGGACGCCGGTGCTTCGTTCAAAGCGGCGGACATTTTGGCCCGTTCGGAGCGGCCGCGACGCATCCCCGCCGAGCGCGTCCCGGCATGTTCAGTGCCACGTGTCTTTGTGTGTGCGTGTGTGTGTGCGTGCCCACGCTTGTCAAAGCGCGGCAGCCGGAGAGAGGAGCTCCCCAAGTGTGAAGCGAGGAGGTCTGACCGGTGCCGGCCCGGCTGATGCGTCACTACACTCGTCTCTACATGTCTCTCAGTCCGTCCGTGCCTCGCTGTCACGTGGTGTCATCCCGTGACCTTCCTTCTTGCCCGCGACGCCAAGAGTATAAAAGCAGCTGCCCCCGGACGCCAAGAGAGAGGTTCCGAATTCTTCCGTCGAGAAGCGTGCTCTCCCGTCTCTCCACTTCGGTCGACCTGACCGGCCGCTCTTTTGCGATGCTAGAATAAACAAGTTGTTTTGTTAGCAGTCGACTCATGCTTTGCCAGGACCTTCGGATGCTTCCAGTGGTGCCCCAGGCCGCCAGGCCAACGCTACCCTTGGGGCTTGCGACCCATTTGCACAACTCGTGCCAGCGGTGCGACTGCAATAACGGGTGTCAGCACTGAGGTTCCAACAACCGGTGCCATCGGTGGGATCCCAACAGCTGGTGGCAGCGGTGGGATCACGACAACGGAGGCCAGCAGCGAAGATATGCGGTTGACTGTATGCTGAGCAGCACAACGACCATCCGGGAGCAGTGCAACGAGCCCTGTGTGATGACTGGTTGCCTGCAGCGGAACGACTGCGCTGAATTCTTGGCTGCGAGGTTTGGTGAGTGCGGGACTTTCTTCTTCTGAGTTTTGCCAGGCTTTTGTTAGTCTCAGAAACAGAGCTGGTAATTGTGGTTGTCGTTGCTGCCGGGTTAGTTTGCGGCAAGACAATAGTAGGCAGTAGAGAAAGCAGCATTCAGAGCAGCCATGGATTTGAAGTCGTTGCGCAAACCGAAATTGCTGGAGCTTGCAAGAGAGTTGGGTCTGGATGTCTCAGACAAACTCAGAAAACCAGAACTGCTAAGGGCTATTCTTGAGTTAGAAGCTGAGGATGACGAGCTGTCGGAATGCCTTGAGACCATTGAGGAGAGGGAGACGGCAAAAAGACAGGAACGCGAACTTAAAGAACAGCAACAGCGAGAGCAACAAGAGAAAGATGAGCGTGAACGAAAAGAGCAAAAAGATGAGCGCGAACGAAAAGAGCAGAAAGAAAAAGAACAGCGCGACCACGCTTTGGAAATGAAGCGTCTCGAGGTAGAGATGGAACGCGCTCGTAATGGAAATCAGGCACACGGTGCAGGAGAACGAGTATTGTTCAAAATGACTGACCTGATGCGGCCGTTTAAGCTTGGAGAGGACATTGGTTTGTTCCTGGTTAACTTTGAGCGAACGTGCGAGAAGCAAGGGTTCTCTCGGGAAACGTGACCACAGCGCTTGCTCACTTTGTTACCCGGCGAGGCGGCCGACGTAGTCGCTCGCTTGAATAGAGAGGAGGCAGAGGATTTCGACCAAGTGAAATCGAGTCTGCTAAAAAAGTACAGGCTGTCAGCGGAGGCGTTCCGTCGGAAGTTTCGAGAAAATGAGAAAGGCAAAAGTGGGTCATACACAGAGTTTGCCTACAGGCTAATGTCAAACATGCAGGAGTGGCTCAAAGAAAAGAAAGCGTTTGGTGACCACGAGAAAGTTCTGCAGTGTTTCGGGCTAGAACAGTTTTATAGTCGGTTACCTGAGAACGTGCGGTACTGGGTCTTGGATAGGCCAGACGTTAGTACGGTGGCTAGAGCCGCTTAGCTAGCCGAAGAGTTTGTGACGCGTCGGGCTCGCGGAGCTAAGGACGGTCAAAAGGCTGAATTTGGCTCCAAGTTTGAGAGGCCGAAGTTCACGCCCATGAGAGCAAAGGGGGACACACGTAGTGCGGACGCGAGTGAAAGCAGTCCGACCGAACGTAAGGAGACGGCGGCAACCGAAGCCGAACGCAGAAAGCGGTTCGAGGCGAGGCAAGCGCGCGTGTGTTATACGTGCCAGATGCCGGGTCACTTTTCAGCGCAGTGTCCGGAAACAAAAACAAAAGTCGTGTTTTTGTCATTATGCAGCACTGACGAGAACATGAAGCTTCTCGAGCCTTACATGCAAGACCTCCTCGTGAACGGGAAAGAGTGCCGAGTGCTTCGCGATTCCGCAGCTACGATGGATGTAGTTCACCTCTCTTACGTAGAACCCGATATGCATGTTCACGGGCGAGTGCGCATGGATCAAACAAGCCGTGGAAGCTCATAGCGTGTGTCTGCCCGTAGCAAAAGTGCTTATTGAAGGACCTTTCGGAGCACTTGAGACGGAGGCGGCAGTGTCATCTATGCTGCCCCCCCCCCCCCCCAGTACCCGTACCTATTTTCGAACAGGTCCGATCACCTCCTGCGCCAGAAGGGGCTTTTGTTTGGTGAGGCTAGCGTTCAGGCCTTAACCAGATCGAAGGTTCGGGAGCTCGCTGCAAAGGCGGTAGTTGCGGGGCCGACGTTGTCGAACGATGAGAAAGGGTCAGAGGCGCAGCAAGCTGATATTCAGAGCACGCCCGAACTGAATAAAATTGAGCCTGTAGCGTTAAAGGCACCAGATACTGGAGAGGAAATTCCCGATGCGGGAAAGTTAGAAGAGCTATCTGCAGATTTGCTCATCGCGCCTACGTCAGACGGACTTAATAGGTTGCTAAAAGTCAGCCGGTCGGCTTTGATAGCCGAGCAAAAGAAGGATGGCAGCCTAGAAAACATACGCTGCATTGTCAAGGAAGGTATCGCCAAGAAAAATGCTCGCTTTGTGGAAAGAGGTGGGGTCCTGTACCGGAAGTATCTAGACCGCAGGGGAGTGGAGTTCGATCAGCTGATCGTGCCTCAATGCTATCGTCAGGATCTGTTGCGCTTGTCGCATGGGGGTTCGTGGTCCGGACACCTAGGAGTTAAGAAAACTAAGGACCGTCTCTTGCAAGAGTACTATTGGCCAGGGTGTTTTCGGGACGCAGACCACTTTGTGAGGACATGTGACACCTGTCAGCGGGTGGGCAAACCAGGAGACAAATCGAGGGCGCCGTTGAAGTTGGTACCTATCATTACGGAGCCTTTTAGACGGCTCGTTATTGATACAGTGGGACCTCTGCCGGTAACAGCCACGGGGTACAGACACATTTTGACTGTGATCTGCCCAGCGACAAAGTTCCCTGAAGCAGTGCCGCTTAAAGAACTCAGCTCAGTTGAGATAGTCAATGCACTACTGTCCATATTTGCGCGAGTTGGTTTTCCTGCGGAAATTCAATCAGATCAGGGCACAGTGTTTACTAGCGCTTTGACGACAGCATTTCTCGAAAGGTGCGGGGTAAAGCTGTTACACAGCTCAGTGCACCACCCCCAGTCGAATTCCGTTGAGAAGCTCCACTCCGTCATGAAGCGCGTGTTGAGAGCATTGTGGTTTGAACAACAAACTGACTGGGAGCTGTTTCTGCCGGGGGTGATGTTTGCATTGAGGACCGCGCCGCATGCGGCTACGGGGTTTTCGTCAGCTGAGCTAGTGTACGGTCGCTCACTGCGATCTCCGCTTCGCATGCTTCGAAACGGATCACTGCCCTCTCCAATGGCTGCAGAACATCTCTTCCACAAATAGCCGCCTCCTGCACTGGAACCTCGCTTTGCAATAACATTCCTTTGAGGTGCGTTACAAAAAGGGGAGTCTCAACGGTAACGCCGATGGCTTAAGTCGAAGCCCCTAACGTAGGGATAAGCCTCAAAATTGTTTGTTAGAAATGTTCTTCTTCCTGAAGCAGGATTTTTAACATATTGCTTTTGTGTAGTGTTTCAAAGTGATGATGTGCTTTCTAGTGCAATTTTCCGACTTGTGGACGCGTTCTGGGTGCTGCTAGACTACTGTAAGGAACTAGGCAGTAGTATAAAAGGGGAAAGAGCCTGGCATGGCTTAGTGAGGGTTGTGCCGTGCTTGCTGACTTAGCGGCTGAGTTTCGGCATAGTTCTAACGCTTGCTGGGTAACGAGAACAAAAATGGCAACTCTCCCGAAGTCACTTTGCAGTGTCCTGTGTGAACCTGAACGTGAGAACGAGGCCTTCTCGGTGCGCTGCGCTCAAGAAACGCCGAGGGACGACCGACTTCGGTTATGAGCATCATCGAGTGACATCCCTCCGGACAGCGGATGCAGTCCCCTGACCATCGGGATCTCCTTCCCCGTTTCCCCCCGGGATCTCCTTCCCCGGCGGTCTGTTACGTTTCGCCTACGACGCGCGGTGTAGCCGGCGCAGATGCAACGGACGCCGGTGCTTCGTTCAAAGCGGCGGACATTTTGGCCCGTTCGGAGCGGCCGCGACGCATCCCCACCGAGCGCGTCCCGGCATGTTCAGTGCCACGTGTCTTTGTGTGTGCGTGTGTGTGTGTGTGCCCACGCTTGTCAAAGCGCGGCAGCCGGGGAGAGGAGCTCCCCAAGTGTGAAGCGAGGAGGTCTGACCGGCGCCGGCCCGGCTGATGCGTCACTACACTCGTCTCTACATGTCTCTCAGTCCGTCCGTGCCTCGCTGTCACGTGGTGTCATCCCGTGACCTTCCTTCTTGCCCGCGACGCCAAGAGTATAAAAGCAGCTGCCCCCGGACGCCAAGAGAGAGGCTCTTTTGCGATGCTAGAATAAACAAGTTGTTTTGTTAGCAGTCGACTCATTCTTTGCCAGGACCTTCGGATGCTTCCAGTGGTGCCCCAGGCCGCCAGGCCAACGCTACCCTTGGGGCTTGCGACCCATTTGCACAACTCGTGCCAGCGGTGCGACTGCAATAACGGGTGTCAGCACTGAGGTTCCAACAACCGGTGCCATCGGTGGGATCCCAACACCAGTTGAAATCCTGTAACCACGTATCAGAACTGACCTGCATGGATCGAAAGTACTCTTCTACAAAAACAATCACGAGATTTGGAAAGCAGTATGGTAATATGCAAGCTTATGTGTTACCTATTTCTTCCGTGTATACCAGAAAGTGGCCTCACAGCAGCCACCGCCGTCTCCCCTGAATCGCTGTCTCGTCCGTCACGGTAAGTGGTTGTTAGCAATGTCTGATATATAGCATAACGTACATGTAAATTTTTCACTTATTTCCATGTAAAGGACGAGCATTGCTTGGGTCAAGCGCGTCGACTTTTATACATCAGTCGCCGAATGTTCCATGTTCCACTCTGCAGAGTAATCGCTGGGACCCGCGTGCCTTCCGCAAAGTTCTACATTATTCGCGTCGCGTACACATGCAGCTGGTGGATTACACAAGGTTCGGTCACCGTAAGCGGATGGAAGCATCGATAACATTCCAGAAACTTCCGATACATGCAGGCGCATCCTGCGCTGTGCGATAACATTTGTTAGGCGGTGAAACGTGTCGCCCGATAAAGACGAATAAGTACACGTGTCAATATATAGCATAACGTACATGTCAATTTTTCACTTATTTCCGTGTAAACGACGAGCATTCCTTGGGTTTCGCTACACCGAGGCCTTCACTGCGCATGCATGGAATGCTGTTTTTTTTTAGTGGGTGCAGTGGAATGAACTAAAAGAGCCGCAAGATTTCAGTCCCTTATTTATTGACAAAGAAAAAGTAGCGAATGTAGGGTTTCAGTGCAGAAAGAAGCAGTATTCAGCCTTTGTTTCAAGAAAAAAGGGATATTTTTAATAATTTACAGCAGTTCAAATAGGAACTGGGTCTGCATTCAGCTTGCGTAATTTGCACACTTACTGCAAGAAGGTTTACATAGGTTATCCATGTGCACGTTGGTGCTGTTTCCCCGAAGTATTGCATGTCATGTGGGCGAATGGGAGTACCTGGCACTCTATATTGTGTCTTTTTATTGTGGGGGTTTCACTCTGCGTACGGCTAGGGCTGAAGGCGAGCTCCGGATCTAGCCCTACACAGTCGCTCCGTGGTGCACCCCAACCCGTAGCGCGGGAATCGCGGCTACGTCGGGTTAGAACGAATAAGGCATCCAGCGGCGTCAACCGTATCAACGTTTATTGCTACAAGCAATAAAGAACACTGGCAGACGTAAGTCCTCTCTGTAATAAGTAATAATAGGCTGGCCTCGTTGCCCGGGATAGTCAGGCAAACGAGGTCACTCATGGGTTGTGGCACGTACTCCAGTCCGGCAGGTTAGAGGTCCGGCTTCAGAGAGCGGGGGGTCTCCCCCGGTGGCGCTGTTTTGTACCTTTGTTTCCTTGGCGAGGGGAATGTCCTCCTCGCCTGTCACATACATTCCCGCGAGTCCGGGAGGAAGGGTGCACGCGCGTTGCGAGGGGGTGGGCGTAGTACGCCTGTCCCGAGTCTATGCCGGCTCTCGACGCGACCGCGACTACGCAGGGGAAGATGGGGGGCCTGTGCTCCCCACATTATATACCCTAGCCAGAGGCCAGTTCTCTGTGCTTCCCCGTGGCCTGGATTGTCTGGCCTTGCTGCAGACGAGAGTGTGGAGGTGTATTCTTTGTCTCCGAAAGCATTCGGCCAGGAAATACCACGTAAGCACACCAGTTTTGCTGACTGTTTCCATGGATCTGTTAGTTCTGTTAGCTATTTTTGCTAGTAGCATAAAACAGGGGCGCGTCTCTCCTTTTTTAAATTGCATATCAGGTTATTATATGCACAACGCAGTTATGCAGCGACATCACTTGTGCTATGTGGCATAGGCGCCGACTACGGGGGGGTTCAAGGGCCCGAGCCCCCTAGGGAGCTTCCCGGGGGAGGGGGGGGGGGCTGCCCCCCCCCCCCGGCGATGCCCGAAGCCTCCCCCTTCCCCATCTACACACCTAAAGTACCATTACTAGAGCTTTCTCACCCTTATTATTTGAGGTTTCTTTTGACTTGCCTCGACCTTTTCACTTAAAATTTTATTGTGGCTAGTAGCTTACTACATCATTGCTGGCGCGGACGTGCGTGGCTTTTAATTCATACTTTTGCTTTATTTCTGGGAATTCGGACGAGGACAAGCGCATTAGAAGCACCAGCGGTGGCTGCCTCATCCGTTTTTTCTCACTTCGACATTGTTTTAAATTTTCACTGTAAACACTATGTATTATTAATATATTTAAATATATACACAGGACAATTTTCATTATACTTTTGAAAGATAAGGAGGTATCCAATTAACAGTTATTTCTAAATATATGACTAGCCTATGCTTAGGAAATAAATATGTTCCGGTATGTTCACCTCGCTTCAAATTGCTTTGCGCGCTTTTTTGACAATGAGAGAAAACCTATAGATTTCACTGACCCCTCGGCAGAGTCTTTTATCAACGGCGTGTGAAATGCACGGGAATGATATGTCTCAGTATTGCTTCTCTTTCCAGTAAGCAATGCTAAGGACTCATGAAAAAAATTCTAATAATTAGTAACACTTATTAGGGATGGAAACATCGTCACTTGCATGCAAAGGTCTTAAATATATACAGGGTGTCCCAACGAACTATCACCCAATCACCCACCGAGATTGCAGCCAGCAATATCACCAACCAAATGCAGTGCATATTGTTTCCAGTACAGTGGAGTGGCTGCCAGTAATTTTTTTCGTTACCGATATTCAATTAGGTCATTGGGATTAATTATCTAGCTCGAGACATACTACTCTATCAAAGTGTCAATGAGGCATTTGTAGTGTCAAGAATGGCGAGCTGCGAAACAAGATTGCCACACAGTTACGACAGGGCGACACGACGCGCACCTCTCCCTCTCCGTCGCTGCAGCTGGGAGGCGTTCAAAGAAGCGGCCTTTGCGCTGGAATCCGCCGCCTTCCTCCAGCCCCTTCGACATTGTGACGGAACTAGTTCGGTGCGTGAACAATGATTCCGGAGTTCCCCAACGCGGAGCTGATTTGACACGCATGGACAAGCTGCCGCGGGAACGACGTATTTTTGTGCTTCTCACGGTTCGGAGTGGCACGGAACAACGAGCGACCCTCGATCGGCAACGATAGTTCCCGGAACGGCACCCGCCAACGCCGTCGTCGGGCATCAGAGCGCGGTTGCCTTTGTGTACGTAAACTGTTCTGCAGAGCAGCGGCGCGTTGGTGATGAGTAAACGAACAGTCGCCGCGTCGTAGGACCGGCGGATCGAGTGTATAAAAACTGTGGTTGTGCGAATGCTGAGGACACTTCTCTTGAGCAGTCATGTTAGACTGAGTCACTTCTCTCATGCAGTCATGTTGGACTGTTACTCTTTTTCTCAAGCAGTCATGTTAGACTGAGTTAATTTCTGTAAATAAACCCCTTTTCCTCGTTCTCGATGAGAAGCAGTTCTTCACTTCATCAACGATCTCAGCGTAAATAAGTTGGACGACGGCATGGGCCAGCTACCTTCGAATTCATGCCGTACTCCAATCTTGGCAAAGGACCACGGACGATGGGATTGAGCCCCCAATCCTGACAGTAGGCACAGCCAAGGGACATCTTACTGCGGTATTTTCAGTGGCGCAATAATTGCGTACTAATACTTTACGATTGATAAATACACACTGCATAATATGGAGAGTACCACGTGACTGCGCTCCCACCCGCATCATAAAGCAGCGCCCATAAAACAGGCACGGGCCTGTAAATTGGCCGGCTAGGTCACCTGACCTCTCTCCACTCCATTTCTTTATTTGGGGTTATGGGAAAGGTCGTGCTTACATCATCAAGACGGACATCAGATTACCTCATGTCAAGGATAACGGATGTCTTCCGTAGAATTCGAGGGTCGGTCATCAAGAAAGCCACTGAAGATGTGACAAAGCGGACTCAATACTGCGTGCAGAAGGAGCCCTATTCGAACACGTCTTCTAGGCAGCAGCTGGTGTTCAACGGGGCTTACGAATTCATAGATAATAGGGGAACACATGAATCTGCTGTTGTTGTTTTGATACATATCTTTTGCAGGAATCCTGATTGCCAATTCGGCTCATTTAGAAGTGGTATATTTTCTTTCTTGAACGAATCGGTTTTGCTTTTTTTCTACACGTGGGTCGCTTCATGGTCTGTTTGTTTCGCTTTTATTTTTTGACACGAAACTGTTTTTGCGGCATGTATACACTTCCATGAGAAATAAAACGGTCACATTAATTTGGCTTTGGTCCGAAGCAAGTTTCTGAGGCGAAATAACACTGCGCGCGCACTCTATCGGTGCATTGCGAGCAAAGCCGGGATTTTGAAACATTCTATGCCTATTCCATTGCTTTTCTCGTTTCGTGGATGGCCAGAGTGGCGCCTTGGCCGCGTTATCAAGAGACTTTTGGTATCAATGTGGTCAGTCGGCCTTGAGAGAAGGGTAATAAGTGTGTCTTAGAAATTAGAGACTGGAATATCTGCGAAATGCGAAACCTGATGTTGGTGCTCCTTCCATACAGTTATCAAGGTGATGCGTTGTCCCTTCGAGTTTGCAACAGGCATGCAGTTGCCTTCAATCAGCTTATTTGAGGGTGCTGCTTTATGATGTATGTGGGAGCGCAGTCACTTGAAGTTTTTCATATTTCCTGAGGTTTCTTTGCCAGACGGAAAAAAATTGTACGAAATTGGTTCGTCGCTGAAAACAGCACATAGATGTCATTTGGTATCCTTACAAAGGCCTCCCTGACACTTCGAAAATTAGGACAGCACTTCTCGGGCTAGATAATTAATTGCAATTACTGAAATAAATCACAGTAACAGAAAATTACTCCTGGCTGGAGCAACGCTACTGTTTTTGTTTTTGTTTTTAAGTCTTTGTGCATGATTGTTGAGCACGCTTTATAACTCACTCAGTAATTGAAATGAGGCCAAGCCGGATTCACTAGAATCACAATCAACAGCAGTCATGCGCAACAGGGCTTATACTCGGACTCCCAGAAAAGAGAGAGAGAGAGGCTGCAGTTTCGCCGGACAGGCGAAGCAGCATTACTGATAGCCAAGTATACGGCAATTACACGACGGAAGATTGCCACACCGACAGACGCCAGATTCTTGGTGGTGCGAGAGGAGTCAGGCTATGAAAGTTCAACTGTCTCCTAGCTGAGGTCTTGTAAATTATCATACTCTCCGACAGGTGAAACACACACACACACACACACACACACACACACACACACACACACACACACACACACACACACACACACACACACATATATATATATATATATATATATATATATATATATATATATATTGCGGGACAGCTGTTAAGAGAGAGAGAGAGTAAAACTTTATTAAATGTAAATAAAACAAGGCACGATGGTTGGAGCCCCTATTCCAGGGCCCCACTGGCACGAGCGGCTCGCTGGGCTTGGTCCAGAAGAGCCAACTGGCTCTCTTGACCCTCGTCCGCAAGCCATGCCTACCACTGCCTATTCCTCATTAGTGGGTGTTCGTGTAATATGGGACTGTCTATGTGCGGAGGCCTCCTGGGACACTCCCATGTGATGTGTTTTAGTGTGGGTGTGTCTGTGCACCACGGGCACTCGTCAGTGAACCTCGTGGGGTGTATTCTGTGTAGGTGGTGCAGGTTGGGGTATGTATTCGTCTGAATACGACGCCGGTCCCTCTCCTGTTGGCTGTTTAAATCGGAGTGAGGATGTCCAAAACGCCTCCGCTCCTGCCTTTGCTGTAGGAGGATGTCACGAGAATTCGGTGGAAGGTCGTCGCTAGGCCATGCCGTTGCTCGGACGTTCAAACCTCGAGCAATACGGTCTGCCCTAGCGTTTCCTGAAAGTCGCTCGTGTGCCGGACACCATATGATAGTGTGGTGCCCCTCTAGTTGATTGCCTAAAATTTTGATTATTGATTTAGGTGCCGTTCCATGTATAAATAGGTGGCAAGCCGCTTGTGAGTTGGTTAATATGACAGCCGAATTAGTTTGGCGCTCGGCGTCCTGAATGGCCAAGGCGATCGCTGCAGCCTCTGCCACGCATGCCAAGGCGGTTTTGAAGGATGCCGTTGTTATGTTGTTCTTGCATGTAGATACTATGGTGAAAGTGTCTGAGCTGGCTCGACTGGCATCCGTATAATACACCCCCGGTTCCATGCCAAAACGTTTACGAAGAGTCTTTACCCTTGCTCTGCGTGGTCCGGGATGATACTTGGGGTGCATGTTTTGGGGAATTGGGGCCACCGCGATGTGCGACCGAACGTTGCGGTCTATCTGTGCAGTTTCCTCTCCGCAATACTGGGGTCTCAGGGGAAAGCCTAACCTCGCCAATACTTCCCTGCCCTGAGTTGAAGAACAAAGTCGTTCTTTCTGGGCATATAACGTCGTGACTGCGTACTCGTCAAAAGTATTGTGCAGGCCCAGTCCCTCGAATCTCTCTGTGCTAGCGCATTCGGTAAGACCAAGGGCGGCTTTGAAGGCTTTTCTTATTATTGCATTTGCCTGTTTAATCTCTTGGTTTGTCAAGGCCTGATACGGAAGGGCGTATGTGAGTCGGCTAATTACGAATGCGTGAACCAGGCTGATGGTCTCTCCCTCAGTTAGGCTGTCTCTGCTTCTTGCCACTCTCCTTATCATTCTGGGGTAATATAATGCTCACACAATTTCTCCCGCGCGTGGAAGCGGCCAACCTGGCCGCTGGCTATGGCGGGAAACGCCGTATGAAAGGTTTTCAACGCGAAACATGCACTATCTCTGTGGAACGGACGCGGCCGTCCAAAGGCGGAACAACTGGAGTGACACGATAGTTAACTGGCGAAGTCTGTTCCCGAACAATGTAGGGCCCGATAAAACGGGACTGAAATTTCTCGCACAATCCAGGAGCGCGAATTGGGGTCCACAGTAAGACGTCGTCTCCAGGGTGGAAGGAAACGACATGGTGAGATGCATCATAGCGAATTTTGCGGTCTTGTTGACTGCTGTCGGTGTTGAGGCGGGCACGTTGGCGACACTGGGCAACGCGCGAAACGAACTGCTCACGCACTGATGTGGACGAAGGCACGGGGACACCGAAGAAAGAAGCGTCGAGGATAGTGAGCGGTTGGCGACCATACACGAGGAAAAAGGGCGAATATACCGTGGTGCGTTGGACGGCCGTGTTGTATGCGAAAGTGACGAATGGTAGAATGACATCCCAATTGGCGTGGTCAGGGTTGATGTAGCTAGACATCATGTCGGACAGCGTGCGGTGAAAGCGCTCTGTGAGACCATTAGTTTGAGGGTGGTAGCTGGAAGTCGTTTTATGGATGGTATTGTACGCACGGAGAACATATCGTCGAGAAGTTTAGAGAGAAAGGTCCTACCGCGGTCACTCAAAAGGACACGTGGGGCTCCGTGCTGTAAAAAAATGGCTGTGGCTTAGGTAAGGTTAAGCCCAGGATGCGAAGCATACTAGCCTTTATTTTAGTTGTTGAACCACTGTTTAGCCTGGTGAACTGCTGTTGCTTGGCTATATTTGGTTCGGCTAGACGAAGAAACAACTCATGCGTTACTCTGCTTCGCCTTCAAGAGTGGAACGCGACAGCGTTCCCGTCGACCCGCCAAGGGGTGTAAGACAATGAGCTACGGCGCAGCGACTACGCGCCCCGCATTGGACGCGGTGAGCGTCGAGCAACGCAGCGTTCGGCACGGCAACGAAATGTGCGCCTGAGCAAGCGACGCACGCCTGAGCCTTAGAAACAGCTCGTTTCTAAGGCAACACCGCATTCACTAGAGGCGCTTTTGTACCGCTTTGAAGCATCGTACTCGTGGCTCAGTGGTAGCGTCTCCGTCTCACACTCCGGAGACCCTGGTTCGATTCCCACCCAGCCCATCTTGCAAGAGTTGAGCCAAGGCCACTTCTCCTCTGTCGTGACGTCACGGTGTCACGTGGTATTCAAGGCGACACCGCCGCGCCTGAGGAGCTAGGTTGAGCTCTCGTAATATGCTTCGCATAAAAGATGGCTTCCAAGAAAAACGCTGCAACCTCCTCTGCAGAGCCCGAAGATAGTGCGGCTGTTTCAGCGTATCGTGTCAAGTGGTGTACAGCTGTGACAATCGATCGTTTACCGCCAGTGGTTAAGGGTAGCGGTCCATAGAGGTCGATACCAATGACTGCGAAAGGAGCTTCAGGGCACGGGACAGGTTGGAGCAGTCCAGCCGGAGGTGAGGTCAGTCGTTTGCGGTGTTGGCAGAGCGAACAGGAAGCCACGTATTTCGCTACGCTGGTTGCAAGTCCAGGCCAAGAGAAGCGGCTGCGAATTCGCTCGTAGATTTATGGAAACCAAAGTGACCGGCAGTGGGATCGTCGTGAAAGGTCTCCAATAGCTGGGCCCGAAGTGATCGGGGAACGACAGGAAACCAACGGTGTTCTTCGGGATGAAACACGTACCGGTATAATATCGAATTTTCGATCTTGAAGTTCTTCAACTGCCGACGGAGCCGACCGTTAGGTGTGCGAAATGATCCGCGAATACGTTCCATAACGGAGTCGCAGTAGGAGTCATTACGTTGGCTAGAGGTAAACGTATGAGAATGGCTGGATGGGAGCTGGTCGAGAGCTGCGAGCGAAGGGAATGCAGCCGACGCGCACTGCGGTTTCCTCACGGAAGGTGGTAAGTAAGCAGCGTTTGAAGACGGTGGTAAGGGACAACGAGAGAGAGCATCGGCATCCTGGTGTTTCTTTCCAGACTTGTAGGTGACGTCGAAGTCGTATTCTCGCAAACGGGGTATCCAACGGCCGAGACCTCCCGTTAAATTCTTTAGCGTCGCCAACCAGCACAAGGCGTGGTGATCAGTAACGAACGTAATGTGGCGGCCTTGCAGATAAGGCCGAAATTTTTGGACGGACCAAGCAACGGCGAGACGCTCTTGCTCGGTAATCGTATACTTTTCCACTGCAGCGGTTAGCGTGCAACTTGCGTATGCAACCACACGTTCTACAGAATTTTGCTGACGTTGCAGAAGAACAGCGCCGATACCGTGTCCGCTGACGTCAGTATGTAGAAGAGTGGGTGCGGTGTTGGCGAAATGACAAAGCACAGGTTCGGACGTGAGGGCACGCTTGAGGGCGTCAAAATCAGTTTGGCATGCTTCCGACCATACGTAGGGACTGAGGTGAAACAGCGCGAAAAAGACGAGGACACAAGGAAACAAATACCACAGACAAGCGCTGACTGCCAACTGGAAGTTTATTTGAAAATCACCGGACATTTATAGCTTCATCAGCATAGGCATGCGCACATCATTCACAAAAACATTTGCAAATCATCATTTTAATCTTTCTTCCAAAAATGTTATTTCTTTTCCCGACAGGGCAAGAGAGGGAGTGCTCACACATTTATCGCCTTCCTTTCTTATATGAAAGGCCTCTATTATCTCCCTTTCCTTCTTGCTCTTTCCTTTCCCTATGAATTTAGTCTTTTCAAATATGGGGGTGCATTGACACTTGTTACAGTGTCCAGCTAAATGACTCCCATAGCCATTCTTTAGGTTAGTGCTGTGCTGACGAGCTCTTTCATTGAAGCACTGTCGCGTTTGACCTATATAAGATTTCCCACAGCTTAGCGGTATTTGATAGATGACATTGCGCCTGCACTCAGTGAAACGTGTTTTATGATTAGTGGTGCACAAGTGCCTTTCGCGCTTGTTCATGCGATTGCATGTCGAGGACAACTTGCATGGGGCACTGAAAACCAAATTAATATTATGTCTATTAGAAACTTTCTTCAGATTGTGAGACAGCTTGTGTAGGTATGGTACCACTTGCACTAGTCTTTTGTCTTTGTTTTTTTCTTGGGAAGCATCGGAACTTCTTTTCTCTTTCTGCAAAATGGCTTCGCATACTGAAGTGATCACAGAACTGGGAAAGCCTGCGTTCTGTAGTCGCGATATCTGATATAAAAAACTATGATCGCACTCATGCTCACATGATTTACTAAGTGCTGCCTTAATGCACGTTGTCGCTATGCCTCTCTTAATCAATTTAGAGTGTGCGCTGTCGTAACGCAACAAAGTTTTTTTAGATCTGGGATGATATCGCCAGCATACGTGCTCGTCCAAAGAAAAACAGAGGTTAATATCTAGAAACTGAATACGGTTGTTAATTGGCAATTCATACGTGAACTTAAGTCTTCCCGATGAGTTGATGAACAAGTTCAAAATTTCTTCGACCTCGAGTTGTCCTCGATATGCAATCGCATGAACAAGCGCGAAAGGCACTTGTGCACCACTAATCATAAAACACGTTTCACTGAGTGCAGGCGCAATGTCATCTATCAAATACCGCTAAGCTGTGGGAAATCTTATATAGGTCAAACGGGACAGTGCTTCAATGAAAGAGCTCGTCAGCACAGCACTAACCTAAAGAATGGCTATGGGAGTCATTTAGCTGGACACTGTAACAAGTGTCAATGCACCCCCATATTTGAAAAGACTAAATTCATAGGGAAAGGAAAGAGCAAGAAGGAAAGGGAGCTAATAGAGGCCTTTCATATAAGAAAGGAAGGCGATAAATGTGTGAGCACTCCCTCTCTTGCCTTGTCGGGAAAAGAAATAACATTTTTGGAAGAAAGATTAAAATGATGATTTGCAAATGTTTTTGTGAATGATGTGCGCATGCCTATGCTGATGAAGCTATAAATGTCCGGTGATTTTCAAATAAACTTCCAGTTGGCAGTCAGCGCTTGTCTGTGGTATTTGTTTCCTTGTGTCCTCGTCTTTTTCGCGCTGTTTCACCTCAGTTCTAAGTATGAACCAACTAGCCCTCATCAAGATCTTACTAATACGTAGGGAGCTCCAGAAGGAAGGAATTGATGGAGCGGCGCCGCAATGGTGGCAAAGTTACGTATGAAGCGCCGGAAATACGAAGCTAGGCCAAGGAAGCTACGCAAGTCTT
This sequence comes from Dermacentor albipictus, assembly GCF_038994185.2. Taxonomy (NCBI): domain Eukaryota; kingdom Metazoa; phylum Arthropoda; class Arachnida; order Ixodida; family Ixodidae; genus Dermacentor; species Dermacentor albipictus. The sequence continues at coordinate 1,404,654 of NW_027225568.1, forward strand.
TGGAGCGTTGAGGCCTGGGGAAGCGGAGGACAGCGGTAATTTTGTCGGGGTGGGCTCGAAGGCCCTCCTTGCTGACAAGGTGTCCGAACACTTTGATGGTCTTGCTGGCGAAGTGGCACTTTTTTGTATTCAGCTGAAGGCCAGCAGCTGAGAGGCATGTCAGGACTTCGTCGAGGCGTTGCAAGTGCTGATGGAAGGTCGACGAAAATATGATGATGTCGTCAAGGTAGCATAAGCAAGGCTTCCACTTTAGGCCCCGTAGTACAGTGTCAATCATCCGCTCAAATGTGGCGGGAGCATTACACAGGTCGAAAGGCATTACGTTAAATTCGTAAAGTCCATCGGGTGTCGCAAAAGCGGTTTTCTCCTTATCTGCTTCGTGCATGGGTATCTGCCAGTATCCGGAGCGTAGATCAAGGCTGGAGAAATACTCCACGCCTTTTAATGAATCTAATTAACGCATCATCGATTCGGGGCAGTGGATATACATCTTTGCGGGTTATTTTGTTCAAGGCACGGTGTATAGTCTACGCAATATCGCACTGAGCCGTCTTTCTTACGCACTGAAACGACAGGTGACGACCAAGGGCTTGAAGATGGGCGTATTATGCTACGTTTCAGCATGTCGGCAACGTGGGTATCGATGATCTCTCGTTCAGCGGAATAAACGCGATATGGCCGCCGGCGCACGATGGTAGTTCCAGCTGTGTGTATGCGATGAGCCGTCGCAGAAGTCTGTCCCAGAAGAGGAGAGGGGACGTAGAAGCAGTCTTTATGCTTGGATAACAACGCCAGTAACTCCCCCGTCTGCTGTGGCGTTAGATCGTAGCTGATGGTACTAGCGAGATCAGAAGCAGAGACCGGATCCATAGCTGTGGGTGGTTGAGAAACAGCAGTAGTCGAGGTAAGCACAGAGGCAGACTGAGAGTCCAAGACGCACATGAGAACGGCGCCTTTAGAAAGCAGGACTGTCTCATTTGTTGTGTTGAGTACAGCCAAAGGGGCCATACCGTTGGTGAAGCGAACAAGCCTGGGTGCCAGAGCAATCCCCTTGGATAAGTACCGGACCGACGGTACAACTAAAACGTCACCATCGGTGATGTCAGAGTTAACTGCAAGGAGTTGTTCGCAACCAGGAGGCACCATACGATCGTCAGCAGTTCGTAAGCGAAGGCCCGGTTCGTGCGCGTCGTCGGAATTGTCGGTCTCTGTCAAGTTAACGAGGCGTTCACGGCACGAGATGACAGCCGACGCCGAAGAGAGAAAGTCCCACCCTAGTATAAGCATGTGAGCACAGGAAGTCAACACTGCGAACTGGATATGATGGCGTATCCCACCGATCGAAACTCTAACGGTGCATTGCGCCGATGGCCGAACCACATTATTTGCACCACGAAGAAGAGCTCCACTGTAAGGTGTAGTAACTTAGCGTAGACGAGCGCACAAACCAGCGTGAATAATAGAAATAGCTGCTCCCGTATCAAGCAATGCTAGGACTGGTACACCTTCTACGCACACGAATAAAGTATTGGCCGGGCACGCTGGAGGAATTGTAGTCTGTGCGAGCCATGCAGCTTTCCCTCCAAAAACTGCACCATCTAGTTTTCCGATCGGTAGTCAGGAGTGCGGGTGGCCGGTTGCCGGGGTGATGTCGAGCGTCGGAGAGGGGAGGGCGAGCGGCGGCGCCCTGGGGCCCTATAACGTAAAGCTATTCCAATATGTTTCTATTCCAATTTCCTGACGTCAAATTTGCGTAACCACCGACGCAAGCACCGGGCGGTCACCCACAGGATTGTCTGAACAGACCAATCAAACGCTCTCCTCGTTCATAGGAGGTCACTTTTGTTTACTTGAAAAACGAATAACATTGCCTACACTGAGCGGCTTGTCGTATCTGATTGGCTGACAAGAGGCGAGGAGAACGCAAGTGGAGAAGGATTCACAGGGCAGAGCCAGTGCACTGAAAATCGATAACCGTATGAAGAGGGTGGTGCCGGCGTCTGCGATTGGTCGGCTTTCCCTTACTTAGCTTGTGGTGGCTGGTCGAAAATCGCGGCGGCATGCAACGGAAGCTCAAGAATGACGCTAAAACGAACCCTCAGCAAAGAAGAGTTGGCAGAATGAGGTAGTAAACGTGTCGAAAGTGCTCGAAAAAGTTACACGGCCACGCAAGAAGGTTTATTATACGCAAATACACCCATGCTCTCCGGCAGGTGCAAGTAGCCAGCGTCTGAGCGATCGGCGGCAGCCATCTTTTATTCCTTTCGGAACGGGGCAGCCTGAGGCTATTCAGAAGAAAATTCAGTTTTGTTCGGCATATTAATGCATCTTTAACCCGTATACGTCACTTTGACGTGGGCAGTTTTCACGGTTTTGTGACGTCGCGTGACAGGCAGGTGAAGTAGGTGCAGCCCGAAAACTTTTTACCAATAGCCGAGGGCTAATGGCGAAAAGGGGTCAAATCAGAAATAACTGTCTTTCTTTTTTTTTTGTCAAATCATGCATAATCAGTGTGTACACATCATATCAGATGGAGAGGTATCGCGCTTTTTGTGACAGACAGGTGAAGTGGGTGTGGTCGAAAAAAGTTTTTGACTAATCGTGGAAGGCTGATAGCAGAATTGGAATAGAAAAGTTCGCAATAGTTTTACGTTATAGCGCCCCAGGATGGCTTAGCAAGCCTAGCTCTCCTGTGTCACAGCTAGCGTTAGCCAGGCTGTTCATCAGAAAAGTTTAAATAATCATGAAGCAAGGTACAATCACAAAAGCTACGGCGTTCGGACTACCCAACGCCGTAGGTGTTATAATTGAATATTGCAGTCACTTCTTCAGCGTTTAGTGCGAAAGTATTATTTATGCCTCACATTTCGGAATTTGTGTGCAGTCACCGTCTAATATTTTACTGAATGTCTTCTCTGCTCCTTCTTACAAATAACCAAGAGTCCGAGAGCATAGGTCGGCCCACTCGCTCACGAGCACACCGTCTCATACATGCCCCGCGCTCACTTCACAGGCGTGATATACAAGTGCGTTAGCAATCACGAAGCGTGTGGATGTACGTGGGTATGAACGGGAGTGATTGCCGGCGAGTTTGAATGGACGTTAGTATGTGAGTGAGTGAGTGAGCGAGCGAGCGAGCGAGTGAGTGAGTGAGTGAGTGAGTGAGTGAGTGAGTGAGTGAGTGAGTGAGTGAGTGAGTGAGTGAGTGAGTGAGTGAGTGAGTGAGTGAGTGAGCGAGCGAGCGAGCGAGCGAGTTAGTGCAACACCACCTAGAGTGCTTGAGATATATACCTCACCATGTCACACAACTTGTTGACGGCTGCCTTGTGTGTATGTGTGAAGCGCTGAAAATAAACTCTTCATTCCCTGTGTTCATTGCATATCTTTTTGAAGCCTCTCAGGTTTGTTTTGAGATATCTGTGCAGCATGAAGTACCTATAGATCAACACATGAGGGAAGCTAACAGTCACCACCGCCGAGGAAAGTGTAGGGGGTAAAGCAGTGGTGGTAAACAATAGGAAGTGAATATGTTAACCATTTTGTGGCTGCAAGGTAAATCACTAGTTATTAGGGGTGTGCGAATATTTGACATTTCGAATACGAATCGAATATTTTCCTTATTCGAAGCGTATTCGATTCGAGAAATGCATATTCGTAAATTTCCGAATATTCGAGGACGGCCGAATAATGGTCGAAACGGCGAATATTCGGACAGACTGTGAGTAATTTAGCAATTAACGAATTATATGCTTGCTCCACATTCTCCTAAAAACAAGTTTATTCACTGAGAGCTTCACATGATCCACTCATTATCTGTATGCCCTGCATCAAGATGGCAAGTTGGGCCAGTTTGTTGGAATTCATAGTAAGGTTCGTTACAGCGCAACACAAAACAGGGACAAAAGAAGGTACAAAACGACGACACAGCGTTACAGCACTGTGATCTTAAGTGCTGTAACGAACCTTACTATGAATGTGTATGCTCTGTTCCAGTCTATCTGCATTAGGCCCATGAGACATGATGAGTTTCAATTTTTTTTTACCAAGCTTTATTCCAGGGCTCTTTCATAACAATATATGATGTACTTTCGGGCTTTGTAAGTATGCGCAATAAAATATGCACCTAGAAAATGTTACCTGGACAAATGTCGTCACAGTGCACAGAGAGCCCTTACTTTCTGAACATGTTGAGCAGTCAATTTTCCTTCGCGATAATCTGTAACAAGCGTTTACCTGACAGAGCATTACCTGACATTACCTGAGTGCATTACCTATAATGAGTGCCTCTTTAACCTGAAGCAGCCTCGTAAAATGCAATATTATTTTTAAAAGGGTAATGAAGCTAGTGTTACCTCGTTTTGCAATTTTTTCATACTACACTTATATTCGATATTCGATTCAATATTCGAAGACAGTTTTTCGCCTTATTCGTATTCGATTCGTATTCGAAAATTTCAATATTCGCACACCCCTACTAGTTATAACAAAAAAGAAACGACATGCAGCAGGTTGGATCTGAGGCCACGACCTCTGAATGTATTTGTTAGGAATTAGTTACTGTAAGGCTAACAAATGGGCTTTTTGCTTCTGAAGCTGAGTTTAAAAAATAATTTCAGGGAGAAAAAGAACAAGCACGAATGCTAAGTTCGCCGTGCAGTAAATGACAAAGGCCTGCGGCTTCTCATACCTGAATTAGCCTAAAAATCATGTGACGTACTCTCGAGGGGTACGCCTGTTAATAAGGGCATTTTAAATAACAGTAAGGCGGCACAAAACACGCGGTATCTTTGAAAACAGGTCCTCTGATGGCAGGCGACAGAAACCGTGTCGGGTGAAGCTGACTTCCAGGCCGATCCCTTGTGCGTGACGAAACGGACGTGTGCGGAGGCCTTGAGCTAATCTAGGTGGTGTTGGTTGGCGCCGGTAATTGCGAATGTATGAACGCGAGGGAGTGTTGAGAGCATGAGTAGGAGGAGCATAGAGGAAAGGAAACATATCCTTCCTGCATGAGTAGGAGCGCAAGTGAGTGCCGACGAGTGATTGCGCATGAGAGTGAGTGAGTACATAGTTTACAAAAATATCAGTGAATGAGTATAAGTGAGTATCCGCTCATCAAGGGCTTTGAATATAGCGCTAATTTCTATCAATCGACTGCGCGTATGGTAATCTCAGAGGCTTGCAATACTATACCCTTATAGTTTTGCATGCATTGGGGAGATGGCAGCACGAGTATTGCAAATATGACAGTACCCTGGGGCTGCTTTTTTGAGGTAGGGGCTGTTTGGCTTCGTACACGCGCTCGCTCGCGTGGCTGATGGTATAGTAACTCTATGGGCTAACGTTGCTATGACTGTCATGCTGTGTCGGGCGTGTGGCAAAGAGGACGCAACTATTAAGCATGTGGACCTCCTGTGTGAGGGGATTGGTACATCGGTTGTTAAAGGGGTAACATTTCTTACTCTATGGGGTAACCCTGGAAGCAGCGCTGGACATTGAGAGCTTTGATATTGGAGGCGAAAGTGCAAGTAACTCTGGTGCAGACACAGCAGTGGTCGCATTAGTCGCGTGGACGAAAAAAATGGTCTCCAATGTCACGCTGTGAAGGTGGTTGGACAGCGAAGCTGTGAACGACAACTAGAACAATCACTCATTGCTACGTAGCGTGAAATAACTCACAAGCCACACATGCACTTCCTTTAATTATCAGCCGAAGACGTTCAACAACTACCTACAAAGGGTGGACCAGAGACACGACACATTTAGGAGGTGAAACTCCCGTTAGCGCGAGCGAGCGCGGGCGACCAGATAAAGTCACAATTGTTGTATACGCCGACGGGGCCATATAGACCTCAGACTCTGCCCAGGCGGCGCTGCGAAAAAACCCGTCACCAGCGCCCCCATCGGAGCCTTGGCGCGAAAGGGGAGCTGTCCGCAAGCGAAGGTGCATAGGCCACAATGGACCCTTCTCTTTCGTTTGTGCTGAGGCACGGTTTCCTAAAAATCAAGGACCTGGAAAGCTTCTTCCGCCCATCCACGCTTCGGAAAAGAAGCTCAGCAGGGCGAAGTACGTGTACAATATAAAATAAAGTCTCAAGTGTTATTTCGGCGTGCTGCAACTCGCAAGTACAGATAGCATCAGGTTTGTCTATAAGCATATCTGCATAAAAATCTAAGCATTTCAAATTGGTTCATATAGAATATGTCCTGAATACAAGACTTATTAAGTATCTCCTATATTTTTATGAATTTATCGTAATGTTTTGCCTCGCAATTATTTACAGAGATTAAATCCTTTCATAGCCTTTTCCAGGGCAGCAAACAGAAAACGTTTTCCAAGGCAGCAAATAGCGTGCGATTATAACGAAAGTAAGCTTCCTACAGTGCCTACGCGTTGCATCTTTCTTTCATGCAGGAGCTACAGCATCGCTCAGTACCTTAATTTGAACTTTTTGCAGACGCTTCGAGCAGCAAGCACGCACACATAAATGTAAATAAACGCCACATTTTTTTCTTTACACACGTGAGTTATTACGCTCTTACTCATCCAGTGCTCCTACAGCAACTTTATTGCTCACGTTTGAAAAACGCAGTCGAGCAGGCTCAGCACATTGCGAAGTGTGCTTGTTGCATCGGCGCAGGACATACAAAATACCGAAAGTAGAAATGAGCTCGCGATACAACGATGCTCCAGAACAGGATTTTGAATTCATAAACGAACCAAAATGTTTGGTTAAGCTGGCCTGCCAAATCTCTCCATTCCACTTGTTGAGTCAAGCGGAGGCGGACGTCTGTTAAAAGGCGGAGATATCGATGGCATGCACATGAGCAGGATGGTTCGCAACGTTGTTTTTTCTATTACCAACGAAGTGGCGGCTGCGGATTCTTGAGTTTTCGCTTGGTTACCACGGTCCTCCGTCAGGGCTACGCAACACAATTACAGAATAACATACCCACATGAAAATGGGCTCTGAATTTCCAGCTGGAAATGGTCTTTCCAGCCAGGTTTCCAACTGGAATTAGCCCTTCCAGCTGGAAATAGCTGGAAATGGCACTTTCCAGCTAGAAGTGGAATCCACCTCAGCTGGTCTTCCAGCAGGAAGCAGCACTTCCAGCTGGAAGTTTTCCAGCTCCAGCTGGAAACAACTGGATACAGCATTTTTCAGCTGGAAACATGCAGCGCTTCCAGCTGGAAACAACTGGGTAGAGCATTTTCCAGCTGGAAGTAGAATCTACCCACTGGAAAGTGGCAGGCGTAGAATAGCGGGATGCTTCCCACTTGCATTAAGACATGTTTTATATCTGCAACATGCCCATATTTAGTCCTAGGTGGTGTTTGTATCGGAACGAAAGCTTTACTCTTGCAGTGGCAAAAGTTTTGTTTTTCTTCGTTTGTGTTGTGACAGCAAATGTAATTAATTGCATGAACTGCATGGAAATGCTCATCACTCAGGGTACCTTTGATCGCGATCGGGCCTGATCGGGATCGATTGCAATCGAAAGTGCCCTGTGTGACCAAGTTGCCAAAAAAAAACATATCACCAGGAAAACCGCCACTTTTATTGAACCTTACTTGTAGTAGACAAAAGCGACGCGCTCCTGATCGACACTGTTATCTTGCTACACTGTCGACGTCGTCTAGTGAGGAGCTTGCCCGATTGGTCATGATGAGCCGTTGCACAAATGGCTAGTGTTTACAGCATAGCAAATCCTTCCCTGGCTACCAAAAAAAAGAGCCCTAACATGTGGAACTTTCAGTAGTTATCAGGGTGCAGTGACCGCTGCTCCTATCTTTTCCTTCCTGCACAACGGCGCTACAATCGCCGCCATTTTTTTGAATGCTTAGTAGCTTTAGTCTCGTATCTTGTCTTGATGTGCTCTTTTGACACTAATAATTGCAATATTAGTAGTTCGCAGAGAAGCTCGGATTTTATTCGAAGCAAACAGCAGCATTACAGATGCAGGCCAAATATATAAAATATGACGACGCCACAGTGCCCTCAGTTTCGTACAGCACATGGCGGCAACTGTCACATAGCCGGGCAGTAAGACAACGTGAGACTCTCGGGTGTGCGTTAGTGATTGGTGAACAAATTTTTTATGAGGAACCTGCATGATCTTGCACATGAAGTATTTCTTTTTAAACAGTTTCTTCTCTGGACGGCGTTACAAGTACAGGCAAGCGGGTGTCAACGGTTTTTATTGCTGTAATTTGTGGTGTTGTGGATTCACCAGTGCGGATCGAACAGCGTGCTCCGTTTTCTCCAGCCCTGATTCTACCATATCGAGGTAATTATTTCACTTGTTTATGTTTTGAACGTAATAATCTTCATGTTTATCCTGAAAGTTGGCACACTCGAGCATGATATCATAGGTCCGTGCTGTACGTGCTGTTCGTATGCAAGGTGATCATCTTTGTTTTACGGAATTTGTAGAATTCACCTGTGGCAGATAGCATAATTAATGTCGCTGAGCTGAATTATTCGAAGAGGTACACGATTATTAGCACGCAAAATCGCAACAAATCTTCAACTAATTATCAAAAATTGACAAATTAACTTCTTAACAATTACCTTGCTGTATACATTGCAATTAACGAGTTGTAGCATGTGAGTTTGCAAAATGCATCCACTTTAAATGAATTTCTAGAATTGCGCCAGTTTCGAGATATTATTTTCCAAAGTGTGAGACGAAATAAATAGGCGTTCAAATTACTTTTGTGCTCCAATGCATAAGAGTGTTTTGATAAAAAAGTAAGTAAATCAACAGTGCACATTTACGGCGAATTTGATGACGCATATTTTCAACTGGTGTCATTCTGGAAGTTAAGTCCAAGTGGATACGCCTGGCAATCTCATCGGCTACAATTCGTAGATTGCTATATGTGCCGTAATGTAATAAATTAGGAAGTTGTTTCATTCTTTACAATTAGTTGAATATGTGTTTCGATTTTTTGTGCAAGTAATCTCCACCTCTCTGAAGGGTCCAGCTCAAGGACTAGAATTATAGTATCTTCAACAGGCGATTTTAAAAAATTGTATAAAAACTAAAAATTATCATCCTGTATATGCAAAGTGCTTGCCAGTTTGCGTAAGCCCCTTTTGTCTCCAATAGTCCACTTGTAAATAGTGCCATGCAATGTTTGTGCCCAATGTTGCGCATACACCTATGAAATACTAGTGTGTATGTGTCAATCTGCGCAACACAATATAAGCACAATTATGGCGTGCTTTCTCTGCAAGTGCGTGTTTGCAAACAGGCATTTAAATTGGTGCAAAACGACGATAACATAAAAAGACTGGCCCTCAAGCTCCTGCGTTATTCAGAAGATAAATGCTTCTTGGGAGGCTGTTGAGTTACATCACACGCCTAGTTCAAAATACAAGTGAGCTCATTTGAACTCCATTTAGACTAAAGCTACAGTCAATGGTGCTAAGCAATTTAACAATCACTGCATCGCTTCTGCAGCTCAGGTTGAGAGCCTTGCGAGAGCTCAGGTTGAGGCCTTGCGCCACATAAACTGTAGAAGGGGCTGTGATGAAGGTACACTATATGGTATTGTCCAAAAGCTGTTGATACAATCCATCTGATTTTGGTAAAGGTCACTGTTTACTAGAACTGAGTGGATTAAAGTCATGATTGTTTTAAATTTCACTCACTGTGTTTGAATATGTCTTTCAGATGGTGTACAAGGAGATGCGCAAGTGTATTCCACATCTTGAGGGAGATGCAAGATATGCTTCCGCGATCCTTGCTGCAGGTGTTCAAATAAATGATTTATTTAAAGTTTCAGCACTGTGCTGCGTTGGCTGTGTGTATTTTCACTGGACCGGCTGGTCCTGCGGCCAATCACATTAGCAACTAACTGTGACTTGCGACAGCGAGCTAAGATCCATGCGATCTCTGGCCAGTTTGTATCCTGCTTTATGCGAACTTACACCCTGGGATTTCACTTGGGCATGACTCAACACCAAAGCGGCTGGTCAATGGTTTAAAGCTGGAAATGTAGTAGGAACATTTTCTGGCTCCAGCTGGAACCACTGAGCCTTCCAGCTGGTAGATTCTTCCATTTCCAGCTGGAATGTCTACTGGTCGCAGCTGGGAATACAGCAGATTCTAGCTGGAAATTATGTGGTTTCCAGATGGAATCTGCACGCTTTCCAGCTGGAAATCATATGGTTTCCAGCTGGAATCTGCATGCTTTCCAGCTGGGAATTGCGTCGCTTCCAGCTGGAATTTTCCCAGCTGGGAAGCATTTCCGTTTCATAATCCAGCTGGGAATGGAAATTATTTTCACCTGGGGCAAATTGTCGCACTTTCTCATGCGAGCCGCTGTGTTGGGGGGAATGCAAGTAATCCGATTACCCAACGTTGAACGGCCCGTATCCAGCGCTCTCGCCTTTCCCCTTCATACGATCGCGATGGAAATCGGTAAAACTGAACGTTAATTGTTATTCCGTCCTTCACGTTCATGGCAATTTACAACACCACAGTAGCGTCGATTGCAGAGTTTCTTCGTAGCGCGCGGAGCAATCGCGGTTGCCGCTGTTTCCGTCATCAGTCTGATGAGTGAGCCAGCAAGCGCTTCATGGCAGTTCGGCGGCGCGTCCGACTAGAGTAGAAATTCATATAGCTCAGTCTGGGTGCTAAATGCGCAGCAAAACACTCGCCATATGGACCAAAATCTAGTTGTATCGTTGTTTCGCTGTCGCTAGCTGCATAGGCAACTTAGCAAGGGAGTCGGGCTTCGCACTACTCTCTCTTCGCATCGGCAGGTGGCGCTACGCGTCTTGCAAAACTTAGAGTCTGACGTCCATACAGTGGCGGCGCCATGCGGCGCGTCGTAAAAGCCGCAGCGAAAAAAAAAATGCAGCACCCGGGCAGGCGGCTCCGGCCAACTCCGGCGCGCTCTCAACGGCGGTAATTTCTTTCCAGGCCGCCAGGCGCCGCCAGCACGATAACGGCTCCGCGGGCTTGTGACCTTTTCTGGTCGCCGCAAACAGGGGAGTTTGCACTCCTAAATATTTCTTGCTCCGTGACCAGAGAGAAGAGAAATACAGCTAACCACACCTTCACCGCGCCTCATATGCACGCTGCTCTTGAGGAGTTCTCACTGTACGTGGCCTTCCCATTGCACTGTCACAACACCAATCAGTTGCTAGGCGGGGTTTTCTTATACATACGGAAGTGTAGTTACGTCACTCCCTGCTTCGTATGCTATAATTGCCGCTTCCCGGCAACTGTAGATTCACCATCAGCTTATGTTTATGTCCACTGCAGGACGAAGGCCTCTCCTTGTGATCTACAATTACCCCTGTCCTGCGCCAACTGATTGCTACTTGCGCCTGCAAATTTTCTAATTTCATCATCCCTTCCAGTTTTCCGCCGTCCTCGACTGCGCTTCCCTTCTCTTAACACCCATTCTGTAACTGTAATGGTGCACTGTTTATCCATCCTACGTATAACATGGCCTGCGGAGCTCCATTTTTTTTTCGCTTAATGTCCATTAGAATATCGGTTATCCCCGTTTGCTCCCTGATCCAGACTGCTCTATTTCTGTCTCCTAGCGCTACGCCTAACATTTTTCATTCCGTCGCTTTTTCGTGGTCCTTAACTTGTTCTTGAGCTTCTTTGTTAACCTCCAAGTTTCTGTCCCTGATATGTTAGCACTGGTAGAATGCAATGACTGTACACTTTTCTTTTCAAAAATAGCGGTAAGCTCCCAGCCACGATCTGGCAATGCCTGCCGTATGCACTTCAAACCATTTTTATTCTTCTGTGAATTTCCTTCTCATCATCAGCGTCCCCTGTGAGTAATTGACCTCGATAAACGTACTCCTTGCAGACTCTAGAGAATGACTGGCGATCCTGAACTCTCGTTCCTTTGCCAGGCTATGTGCATCGGGCGGCCGTCGTACGGCGCCAACGCCGCGTCAGCGACGTGCTAGTGTTCCTGCAGTTCCCTGCTGGAGCATACAGGAGTCTTCTCCATGGATGGATGGATGTTATGAGCGTTCCCTTTGGAACGGGGCTGTTGGTTGCGCCACGAAGCTCTTAGTATTATAATGCCTAATGTCCTACCTATAGGTTAAAAAAAAACACGCTGAATTTCCATAAGCAAATTGTCTGACTCGCTCTAGTGAACTTTGTTTTTGTACGTCGCCGTTTTTTGTCGTTTCCCTACTTTTCTTCCACTAATCTTCCGATCGCATCTTACTATATCTCTATTGCGGACATGTTTACTTTCCCCCTGCTCTCGCTGAACCCAAGGGTTTCAAGGAGGCCAGTGGTGCCTAAATTGACCGCTGGGCAATGGCAATTCACATTCTAATAAAACATGTTCCATGGTTTCCCTAGCTTTACCGAAGCCAAGCACATGCTTCTTCCTTCTTATATCTCGCTTTATAGGTGCGTGTTTTGAGGCATCCTGATCTCGCTTCGAAACTTAATTAGCTTCCCCTTGAGTTATGAATTATTTCTTTGCCGATTTCGTTTTTTCCTCTTAAGTAGTTACTCATGGCAGGTTTTTTTTCCATTGCCGCCACCCATGAGATTATTTCAGCCTCTCTGACTTTCCGCTTGACGTTCTTTGTTGCTGTGTTGCTCGTCCTACAGGCCGCATACTTGATGGTAAGCTTGCTAGTTCTTTTCCTCCACTGTGAATCAATGTTATTCCTGTACAAATACTTGAAAACTCTCTCAGCCCATTTACTTTCTTCCATATTCCTTAGTCACACTTCCTAATAAATGTTACTGTGGGCTTCTCTCACCTTATCCAGCCCATATATCACCCTGCACAGCTTCATTTGTAGTTTACCCGTGACCCGCCGTGGTTGCTCAGTGGCATGGTGTTGGGCTGCTGAGCACGAGTTCGCGGGATCGAATCCCGGCCACGGCGGCCGCATTTCGATGGGGGCAAAATGCGAAAACACCCGTGTGCTTAGATTTAGGTGCACGGTAAAGAACCCCAGGTGGTCAAAATTTCCGGAGTCCTCCACTACGGCGTGCCTCATAAACAGAAAGTGGTTTTGGCACGTAAAACCCCAAATATTATTATTATTATTATTACCCGTGAGCGCCCAATGCCAGGCATCCCACTGACGTTTGGTTGCCATCGAGTCGTGATTGTGCCCTTAATTTCAAGCAAAGAATCGCATTTCCAAAAGTAAGTCCTGGAACCATTTGACCTTTGCACCTATCCCCCACCCCCCCACCACATGGATATGGGCTCTGAATTTCCAGCTGGTAATGATAGTCCCCGCCAGGTTTCCAATGGGAATTAGCCCTTCCAGCTGGAAATGGCACTTCCCAGCTGGAAGTGGAATCCACCTCAGCTGGTCTCCCAGCTGGAAGCAGCACTTCCAACTGGAAGTTTTCCAGCTCCAGCTGGAAACAACTCGATACAGCATTTTTCATCTGGAAACAGCGCTTCCAGCTGGAAGTTTTCCAGCTCCAGCTGGAATCAACTGGATAGAGTATTTTCCAGCAGGAAGTAGAATCTACCGACTGGAAAATGGCAGGTGTATATAATAGCGGAATCTTGACACTTGCATTAAGACATTTTTATATCTGCAACATGCCCATATTCAGCCTCAGGTGGGGTTTGTATCAGAACGAAGAGCTTTTACCCTTGCAGCAGCAGCAAAAAAAAAAATTCTTCGTTTGTGTTGCGACAACAATCGTAATTCATTGCATGAACTGCATGGAAATGCTCATCACTCAGGGTACCTTTGATCGCGATCGGGCCCGATCGGGATTGATTGCAATCGAAACTGCCCTGTGTGATCGAGTTGCCCCCAAAAAATATCGCCAGGAAAACCCGCCACTTTTATTGAACCTTTATTGTAGTAGACAAACGCGACGCCCTTCTGATCGACACTGTACGTGTTATCATCTTGCTACACTGTTGACGTCGTCTTGCGAAGAAAGCTTGCCCGATTGGTCATGATGAGCCGTTGCCCAAACGGCTAGTGTTTAGAGCATAGCGATTCCTTCCGTAACAAAAAAGAGCCTTAACATGTGACACCTTCAGCAGTTATCAGGCTGCAATGACCGCTGCTCCTACCGTTTCCTTCCTCCGTGCCGCCGCTACAATCGCCGCCATTTTTGTAGAATGCTTAGTAGCTTGAGTCTCGTATCTTGTCTTGATGAGCTCTTTTGACACTAATAATAAAATAATAGGCTGGTATTACCATATCAGTATTTCGCAGAAAAGCTCGGATTTTTTTTTTTCACAGCAAACAGCAGCATGACAGATGCAGGCCGAATATATAATATATGACGACGCCACAGTGGCCCTAGTTTCGTACAGCGCATATGGCGGAAAAACATCACGGCGAGGCAGTGAGACAACGTGAGACTCTCGGATGTGCGTGTTAGTGATTGATCAACAAGTTTTTATGAGGAACCTGCAGTATTTCGCGCATGAAGTAATTATTTTTGGACAGTTTCTTCTCTGGACGGCGTTACAAGTACAGGCCAGAGGGTGTCAACGTTTGCTATTGCTGTATTTTGTGCTGTTGTGGATTCACCAGTGCGGATCGAAGAGCACGGTTTTCTCCAGCCCTGTCTCTACCATTTCGAGGTAATTATTTCACATGCTTATGTTTTAAGCGTAAGTTAATGCTTATTTTTATCCTGATTGTTTGCACGCTTGAGCATGATATCATAGGTCCCTGCTGTACGTGATGTTCGTATATGGGTTGATATTTTTTATATTTTACGGAATTTGTTATGAAATTATGAAGCTATGAAGTTATAAAGTTATGAAGTTATGAAGTTATGAAAAACCACTTTCTGATTATGAGGCACGTCGTAGTGGAGGACTCCGGAAATTTCGACTACCTGGGGTTCTTTAACGTGCACCTAAATCTAAGTACACGGGTGTTTTCTCATTTCGCCCCCATCGAAATGCGACCGCCGTGGCCGGGATTCACAGATTTTGTTGAAATTGCCTGTGGCAGATATCATAATTCTTGTCGCTGAGATGAATTATTCGAAGAGGTTGAGAGCATCTTGAGAGCTCAGGTTGAGGCCTTGCGCCACATAATCTCTAGAAGGGGCTGTGATGAAGGTACACTGTGGTACTGTCCAAAGGCTGTTGATACAATCCACGTGATTTTGGTAAAGGTCGCCGTTTACTAGAACTGAGTGGATTAAAGTTATGATTGTTTTAAATTTCACTCACTATGTCTAAATATTTCTTTCAGATGGTGTACCAGGAGATGTGCAAGTGCAACCAACATCTTGAGGGAGATGCAAGATATGCTTTCACAATACTTGCTGCAATTGTTCAAATAAATGGTTTCAAGTTTCAGCACCGTGCTGTTTTGGCTGCATGTATTTTCACTGCACCAGCTGGTCCTACGGCCAATCACATTAGGAACTAACAGTGACTTGCGACAGCAAGCTAAGATCCATGCGGGTTCTGGCCAGTTTGTATCCTGCTTGAATCGAACTTACACCCTGGGATTTCACCTCGGCATGGTTGGGCTGGCGGGAGGTGGTCAGAGGTTTAAACCTGGACTTGTAGCAAGAACATGTTATGGCTCCAGCTGGAATGCCTACTGGTGCCAGCTAGGAATACAGCACATTCCAGCTGGAATCTGCATGCTTTCCAGCTGGGAACAAAGTTCCTTCCAGCTGGAAACTGCGTCGCTTCCAGCTGGAATTTTCCCAGCTGGGAAAAATTTCCGGTTCCATAATCCAGCTGGGAATGGAAATTCTTTTTACCTCGTACCTATTGTGTCACCATAGCGTTCTGTGTTTCATTATGGCTGTATTTCTCTTCCCCTTTACTGAGACTGTTTTTCCTGTTTTTTTTTATACGTGTTTACGGTGCTTCCAGTGACTGCGCCTGCGCACTGCGGGTTTAAAGGTCTGACGTACCGGGAAACGCATTTTCGTGTGTCTGCTTCTGATAAAGGTCACCACTTGTGCGAGGTAGGCCCCAATCATGGCACCAGGTGATATATAAAGTAGAAAACTAGTGCAAATTCTGATGCAAATGCACCCCGCCAGCAGAGCTCAACGTGGTGAGCTAAGACGCGGAGCTCCAGCATTTATATTCCAGATGTTATCTTGCTGTGCACGTTAACGTTGTCGCGTACTTAATCGATCATGTAAATAAGGGAAGACCAAAAAGACCGTTCGCTGGCGATGTACGAAAAATGTACTGGTATGTACCACTGGTATGTACCCATGGGGCCGCTCAGGGGCCAGCGGGCATCTGCCGCTCTTCAATGAACATTTTTTGACCCAAATTCTTGGTTTACGGCAATGTCACAGCAGCATCACACCGACGCGGCGACAATCACGTAACACGATTTTTCTTTCAAATGAGGGTCGACGTCGATGTGGTGTTTTTCGGTTGTCAAAAAAGCGTATTCTTGCCAAATAAGACCATCAACATCGCGTTTCTACTCTTTATGGGCTTTGAATGGGAGATATTAAGCTAAAAGGCTTTCGCTTCTAACGAAGTAGTACACAAAAACTGCCTTGATTTTATGGTTAAACATACAAAGACGAAGTATTTGTCAGCAGACTGCAAAGATTGCCAGAGTGACTACTGCGGTTATAAGTGATAACTAGTAGGCTTGTGCGTTTGCTCTTCGGCTCCGTTGCAGTATGCCTGAAACTTGGGCATAGGGCCTTTCTCCACTTCCTTGAATCTACACATGTCAGCATCACTACAAACCTGTGCAAACCCACATCACATCATAACCATTGCACTATATATGTATCGAACATCATTTTGTGCACCGTGACCATTACTTCATGTGTAACTGCGTTTCCGTGGGTCTACGTGGTTATATGTTAGTAGGTGTGGATTCGGGCACCTCTTTCAAAACGTATCATGTATACCAGGCACGTACCCAGGATTTTTTTTCCGGGGGGGCCCACCACCTTCACCATCATCATCATCATCATCATCATCATCATCATGTTTTATGTCCACTGCAGCAGGACGAAGGCCTCTCCCTGCGATCTCCATTTACCCCTGTCCTGCGCCAACCGATTCCAACTAGCGCCCGCGAATTTCCTAATTTCATCGCTCCACATAGTGTCTTGTCGTCCTCGATTGCGTTTTCCTTCTCTTGATACCCATTCTGTAACCCTAATGGTCCAACTGTTATCTAACCAGCGCATTACATGACCTGCTCACTAACATTTTGTCCTCTTGATGTCAATTAGAATATCGTCTATACCCGTTCGCTCTCTGATCCAAACCGCTCTCTTTCTCTCTCTTAACGTTATGCCTAGCAATCTTCGTTCGATCGCTCTTTGCGCGGTCCTTAACTCGTTCTCAAGTCTCTGCCCCATATGTCAGCACTGGCAAAATGCACTGATTGCACACCTTACTTTTCAATAATAATAGTAAGCTTCCAGTCAGGAGCTGGCAATGTCTGCTGTATGCGATCCAACCTATTTTTATTCTTCTGTGAATTTCCTTCTCATGATCAGGGTTCCTTGTGATTAATTGACTTAGGTAAACGTACTCCTTCACAGTCTCTAGTGGCCGACTGGCGATCCTGATCTCTTGTTCTTTTGCCCGGCTATTTATCATTATCGTCATCTCCTGCATATTAATATTCAACCCCACTCTTACACTCTCTCTGTTGAGGTCTCCAATCATTTGTTGTAACTCGTCTGCATTGTTGTTGAATAGAACAATCTCATCGGCAAACCGAAGGTTGCTGAGATATTTGCCGTCGATCTTTACTCCTAAGCCTTCCCAGTTTAATAGCTTGACTTCTTCTAAGCACGCAGTGAATAGCTTTGGAGAAATTGTGTCTCCCTGTCTGACCCATTTCCCTATAGGTATCTCCCTGCTTTTCTTGTGCAGAATTAAGGAAGCTGTAGAACCTCTGTATATATTCTTACGCGAAGGACGAGCCAGTAAGACGAGAAACTATTTACAGATTATATTTACAACAACGGTTGCTGCGCTGACCGGTTAGATTCACAGCGCCAGCCCAGTTAGTTCTTCCTCCTCTTTTCTGGAGTGATGGCGCCCACGCACCTCGTTCAAACAAACAAATACCACACGCATGTAGCAATATTTTTCAAACTTTTTACGTAAGAGTTCTGTAGTCCTTGATTACGTAGTCCCTCTAGACTGCTGGTATCTCTACTGAATCAAATGCATTTTCGTAATCTATATAAGCCACATAGAGAGGCTTATTGTACTCTGCAGATTTCCCGATAACCTGATTGATGACATAGATGTGATCCATTGTAAGGTATCTCTTCCTGAAGCCAGCCTGTTCCCTTGGTTGACAAAATCCAGTGTTGCCCTTATTCTATTGGAGATTATTTTGGTAAATATCTTATATAATACTGGGAGCAAGCTAATGGTCCTATAATTTTTCAATTCTTTAACGTCTCCTTTTTTGTGGATTAGTATAATGTCTGCATTCTTCCAGTTTTCTGGGACCCTTGCAGTCGATATACACTTCGTATAAAGAGCCGCCAGTTTTCTAAGCATTATGTCTCCGCCATCTTTGATTAAATGGACTGTTATTCCACCTTCTCCTCCCGCTCTTCATTGTTTCATGTCTTGCAGCGCCCTTCTGACCTCATCGCTAGTTATAGGAGAGTTTCTGTATCCTGTTCATTACTGTTTCTAAGTGAGGTATCGTGACTCCTCTGGATACTGTATACAGGTCAATTTAGAATTTTTCCGCTGCTTTTACTGTATCTTCGAGATTGCTTATGATATTATCCCTCTTATCTTTTAGTGCATACATCATGGTTTGTCCTATGCCAGGTTTCTTTTTTACTGATTTCAGGCTGCGTTCATTTTTTTACGGCTTCTTCAGTCTTTCACATGTTATAGTTTCGAATATCAGTTATTGTCGCCTTGTGGATCAGTTTTGACAGTTCCGCGAATTGCGTAACGCTGTGCGGCCGCCAGTCCCATACAACCGCGTAGAGCGCAGGACTCTGCGATTCTAGACGTACTGCGCTCACCGAGAAAGGTTAGAAAAACACCCACATAAGCACAGCAGAGAAGTGGCTACGTGAGGCGGTTCGACCGATAACTGTAGAAGCGTCATTCAAAGCAAGTGATTATTCTCCACTTCCGGCGGTGTTTTCTCTACTTCCTTTTTAAATAAAAACATGTTGATCCATAAATATTCTCATAAACAACGGTTAACATTTTTATTATTCGCATTTGCTTGCAGTTTGGTTGTTGCGTTGGCTCTCTCCCTTAGTAGATCGCTTAATTTCTGAACTCCTTGCGATTTTTGTTTCCGGTTTCCAGTTTTGCACGAAAAGTGCTATACAATTAAGGAAAAACAGACGAGGTAACCGGCGACAGTCATTTTTCTTATGGTTTAAGGGTTATTGCAGGGGTTTCATGATGGACGCTCTCTCACATCATTTCATTTCCCACCTTATCTAACCCATTTCACGTGTATATGGTTCCGGGCATCTGCCAGCGTCGCGGCGAGCCGTAACTCAAGGAAATAATGAAGCAAAGGGAAAAGTTAAACGCAATTGGTGTTTTCTCCGGCCGCAACTCGTTCCATGAGAGTACAGACCAGCTGAGTAACAGCCGCATCCCTCTCCTGGTCCCAGGATCAGCCTAAACAAAGAAGGTTGAACTAACAAAAGCAACAGCTATGCGCGTGACGGTTGAATAGATGGTGACAACTGAGCGCATCTCGAGTTAATCGCGCGGGTGCGGAATCTATGAGAAAACTGTCCGTCACATTACAAGAAATGCCGATAACTACCGCCATCTAAAAGGAGTGAAAAAGGCAGCATAAGGCTGACCGATGAACAGCTGCCAAGTCTCAACATTAATCTGGCGGCGCTTTAGGAATGTGTGAGGAGTGGTGGCGTGAGTGGGGAGGAGGGGGGTATGCCACTTGATTTCGGGGGGGGGGGGCCCTCCCCCCCCCCCTGGGTACGTGCCTGCCTAACTGTATAGCACTTTTCGTGCAAAATTGGCAACTGGAAGCAAAAATCGCAAGGAGTTGAGAAATTAAGCGATCTACTAAGGGTGAGAGCCAAGGCAACAACCAAACTGCAAGCAAAAGCGAATAATAAAAAAAGTTAACCATTGTTTATGAGAATATTTATGGATCAACATCTTTTTATTTAAAAAGGAAGTAGAGAAAACGCCGCCGGAAGTGGAGAACAATTACATGTTTTGAATGACGCTTCTACAGTAATCGGTCGAACCACCTCACGTAACCACTTCTCTGCTGTGCTTATGTGGGTGTTTTTCTAACCTTTCGCAGTGACCGCTGTATGTCTAGAATCGCAGAGTCCTGCGCTCTACGCGGTTGTATGGGACTGGCAGCCGCACAGCGTTACGCTATTCGCGGAACTGTCAAAACTGATCAACAAGGCGGAAATAACTGATATTCGAAACTATAACATGAGAAAGACTGAAGAAGCCGTAAAAAATGAACGCAGCCTGAAATCAGTAAAAAAGAAACCTGGCATAGGACAAACCACAATGTATGCACTAAAAGATAAGAAGGATAATATCATCAGCAATCTCGAAGATATAGTAAAATCAGCGGAAAAATTCTAAGCTGACCTGTATACAGTACCCAGTGGAGTCACGATAGTTCACTTAGAAACAGTAATGAACAGGATACAGAAACTCTCCTATAACTAGCGATGAGGTCAGAAGGGCCCTGCAAGACATGAAACGATGAAGAGCAGGAGGATAAGGTGGAATAACAGTCGATTTAATCAAAGATGGAGGAGACATAATGCTTGGAAAACTGGCGGCCCTTTATACGAAGTGTCTTTCGACTGCAAGGGTCCCAGAAAACTGGAAGAATGCAGACATTATACCAATCCACAAAAAAAGGAGACGTTAAAGAATGGAACAATTATGGGACCATTAGCTTGCTCCCAGTATTATATAAAATATTTGCCAAAATATTCTCCGATAGAATAAGGTTAACACTGGATTTTGTCAACCAAGGGAACAGGCTGGCTTCAGGAAGAGATACTTTACAATGGATCACATCCATGTCATCAATCAGGTTATCGCGAAATCTGCAGAGTACAATAAGCCTCTCTATGTGGCTTATATAGATTACGAAAAGGTATTTGATTCAGTAGAGATACCAGCAATCGTAGAGGCACTACGTAATCAAGGAGTACAGAACGCTTACGTAAAAAGCTTGGAAAATATTGCCACATGCGTGAGGTATTTGTTTGTTTGAACGAGGCGCGTAGGCGCCATCACTCCGGAAAAGAGGAGGCAGAACGAACTGGGCTCGGGCTGTGAATCTAACCGGTCAGCGCTGCAACCGTTGTTGTAAGCATAATCTGTAAATAGTTTCTCTTCTTACTGACTCGTCTTTCGCGTTAGAATATCTACAGAGGTACTACAGCTACCTTAATTCTACACAAGAAAAGCAGGGAGATACCTATAGAGAAAGGGGTCAGACAGGGAGACACGATTTCACCAAAGCTATTTTCTGCGTGCTTAGAAGAATTCAGGCTATTAAACTGGGAAGGCTTAGGAGTAAAGATCGACGGCAAATATCTTAGCAATCTTCGGTTTGCCGATGACATAGTTCTATTCAACAACAATGCAGACGAGTTACAACAAATGATTGGAGACCTTAACAGAGAGAGTGTAAGAGTGGGGTTGAATATTATTATGCAGAAGATGAAGATAATGATAAAAAGCCGGTCAAAGGAACAAGAGATCAGGATGGCCAGTCGGCCACTAGAGACTGTAAAGGAGTACGTTTACCTAGGTCAATTAATCACAGGGAACCCTGATCATGAGAAGGAAATTCACAGAAGAATAAAAATAGGTTGGATCGCATACAGCAGACATTGCCAGCTCCTGACTGGAAGCTTACCCTTATTATTGAAAAGTAAGGTGTGCAATCAGTGCATTTTGCCAGTGCAATATGTCCAGTGCTAATGCATTTGCCAGTGCATTTGCCAGTGTTTCGCCAGTGCATATGGGGCAGAGACTTGAGAGAAAGTTAAGGACCACGCAAAGAGCGATCGAACGACGATTGCTAGGCATAACGTTAAGAGAGAAAGAGAGTGGTTTGGATCAGAGAGCGAACGGGTATAGACGATATTCTAATTGACATCAAGAGGAAAAAATATAGCTGGGCAGGTCATGTAATGCGCCGGTTAGATAACCGTTAGACCATTAGGGTTACAGAATGGGTACCAAGAGAAGGGAAACGCAATCGAGGACGACAAAACACTCGGTGGAGCGATGAAATTAGGAAATTCGCGGGCAATCGGTTGGCGCCGGACAGGGGAAATTGGAGATCGAAGGGAGAGGCCTTCGTCCTGCAGTGGACATAGAACAGGCTGCTGATGATGATGATGGTGATGATGATGATGATGACGACGACGACGACGATGATGATGATGGAGGTGGTGGGCCCCCCCCCCCCCCCGAAAAAAAATCCTGGGTACGTGCCTGCAGTTAGGGAAAAACAGACGAGGTAACAGGCGACAGTCATCTTGCTTATGGGTTTAAGGGTTATTGCAGGGTTCCATGATGGACACTCTTTCACATTATTTTATTTCCCACCTTATCTAACCCATATCACGTGTATATGGTTGCGGGCATCTGCCAGCGTTGCGGCGAGCCGTAACTCAAGGAAACAATGAAGCAAAGGTATAAGTTAAACGCAATTGGCGTTTTCTCCGGCCGCAACTCGTTCCATGAGAGTACAGACCAGCTGAGTAACAGCCGCATCCCTCTCCTGGTCCCAGGATCAGCCTAAACAAAGAAGGTTGAACTAACAAAAGCAACAGCTATGGGCGTGACGGTTGAATAGATGGTGACAACTGAACGCATCTCGAGTTAATCGCGCGGGTGCGGAATCTACGAGAAAACTGTCCTTCACATTACAAGAGATGCCGATAACTACCGCCATCTAAAAGGAGTGAAAAAGGCAGCATAATGCTGACCGATGAATAGCTGCGAAGTCTCAACATTGATCTGGCGGCGCTTTAGGAATGTGTGAGGAGTGGTGGCGTGAGTGGGGAGGGGGGGGGGTACGCCACTTGATTTCGGGGCCCCGGGCCCCCCCCCCCCCCCCCTGGGTACGTGCCTGGGCCACTCTGAAAAATTGCAATGCAGTCTTGTGTTGCCTTGAAGCTATATCAAAGAACAAGGAAGAAAGCGGTGACACTAGGAACGAAGCACACTCTCTCCAAGAAAATGACAAAACTGCATTCATGGCGATTTTCTGGAGTGAAATATTGGAGCGCTTTGTCCAAACGAGCGTAGCACTTCAGAAACCAGGCTTAGACATTTCAACTGCTGTAGACCTGCCGAGCTCTCTAGAAGGCTTTGTTAATTCTTTGCGACCTCTCTTTGATACCTTCGAAGAGAGAGCACTCACGTTAAGTACCAATCAATGTTATCAGGATGAGGGCAAACGCATCGTTTTGAGTAAGCACCCGGACGGAAAAAGAGATAGTGCGCTACAAGGTAGAAAAAAGTTTATCGTAGAGACCTACAATGTTGTACTTGACAGTCTAGGCTCTGCTTTGCGAGTGCGAAAGGCTGCCTACACTGAACTCTGCGAAAGATTCGGATTCTTAAAATTGCTGACAGTTGGGAGCGGGGCCTATCTGGTACAGCAAGCTGAGAGGTTGGTGAAAACCTACAAAAATGATTTGGAGCCAGCATTTTCCGCTGAAATCGTTCAGTTTGCGAACTTTCTGCACAACTCTGTGTGCCAGGACACGAGTCCCCTGGGAATAATGAAGTTGCTGCACGAAAGAAAGCTTATTGATGTGTGTCCGAACCTTTCTATTGCTTTGCGAATGTACTTAGGCATACACGTGGCAAACTGTGAGACCAAACGATCCTTTTCCAAGTTGTCGCTGATAAAAAATCGCCTTCGTTCGAGCCCCCTTGACGACAAGGTGAACTCGCTTGCTATCATGTCCATTGAAAGTGACTTCCTCCGCGATCTATCCTTCGAACAGACTATATCTGATTTCGCGAAAGCGAAAGCGCGAAAGATGCCATTTTAAAAGAGGACTGTTTGCGCTATACATCAATAGTTCCAATAAGTTCGTCGTGTCGCCTCCCAGCCTCCGCGTTGCCAATGAAACGCTGAGCAGTGTAATTCAAGATACGCAAATCTTCGTTGTTCGTCTCATGTTTGTTCTTCTTGTGATATTTAGCGTGCTTATCAAGAACTGTATTTTTGTTGTTTTTGATAGCGCCTCGTTTATTTGGTGTCGTCCTTGCTTGTCTTACCTTTAACGAAAATATTTTCAAATATTGTTCTGTAATTACGTTGGTAATTTTCATCTGTATTCTAGTGCATTTTTATGGTGTTTGTATTGCCTTAAGTATTGTATATATCTATTGCATATTTGTAGAGTAACGTGTACAACGATTACTGCAGTTTGATGCTTGAATTTTAATAAATAATGTTTTGGATACAACCATGCGTCTCCTCACGGGATTAAACTTAGTGATGCAAACACAGCCTAGCTTCAGAACGATCGACATCTGAGCTGTGTTGTCTTTTCTACGTTCTTGTTCGTCTTGAGTGCCCTAAACTTTTCCTTAAAGCCTAGCTTTTGCTGAAAACAGAATGCAGATTAATCACAAAGTGAGCATATCTGTTGGTGTTTATAACAGCACGCGTTTATTTATTTATTTATTTATTCAAAATACCCCCAAAGGCCCTCATTACGAGGGTATTACATGGGGGGGGGGGTCAATCACAAGCACTGGTTGTAGTTTGTACATACTAAAAACAAGAGAGGTTAACAGAAGTAATAATACAGTGAAACATAGTTAACATACAAGATAATTAGGTCACAATTATTACAGAGAAAACATTAGTACATATTAGGAGAACATAAGGCAACTGCACTAAAAACACCAACAAATATCGAAAAACACTGTAAAAGTCCCAAAAAAGAATAATAATACCATTAGTCGACAAGTCGTGAGCGAATTAAATGTTGAAACTTAGTCAAGTCTGGTTCCGTGGCAATGACTGATGGTAAGGCGTTCCATTCAGTTATTGTGCGTGGTAAGAACGAAGATGCATAATGGGATGACTGGCAGTTAATGCGTTTGACTTTGTATGGATGGTCACGGCGTGGAAAAATAACTGTTGGTGACTGAAAGAAATCATCGTGAAGTGATGGATGGTGATAAAGCTTATGGAAAAGTGTTAGGCGAGAAATTTTACGGCGAAGTGCTAAGTTGTCCAAGTCAGCTTTATTCTTTAACGCGGTGACGCTGGTGTAACGTGAATAATCTGAAAATATAAATCGCGCAGCACGGTTCTGCAAGGCTTCGATGTTACTTATGATATACGTTTGTTCGGGATCCCAGATGGCAGACGCGTATTCTAGTTTAAGACGGATTAATGTTGTGTATGCTAGTTTTTTAACAAGCATTGGGGCTTCTTTTAAGTTATGTTTAATAAGTCCGAGAGTACGATTTGAAGAGGCAAGGGTAAGGTTAATATGATTATTCCATGATAAGTTTGATTGAAGATTGATGCCAAGGTACTTGTAAGTAGTTGCGAGTTCCACAGGGTTGTTATCAAGGGAGTAGGTGGTTAGAATTCGTGGCCTATTGGTGAAAGACATGAGTTTAGTTTTGGAAATATTTAATGGCATTAACCAATTAGAACACCATGCACTTATTGCGTCCAGGTCAGTTTGTAGTAAGTGGCTATCGGTGTTACTTGTTACACATCGGTAAACTACACAATCGTCTGCAAATAGTCTGATTTTAGATGAAACGCAACTGGGTAAATCATTAATATAAATTAGAAAGAGTAAAGGACCAAGTACGCTGCCTTGTGGAACTCCAGACGTAACATCAGCATAACATGAGTTAGAATTGTTAACTGATGTAAACTGAATTCTAGATGAGAGAAAATCGGTGATCCATGCAATTATAGTAGGGTGAATGTTAAGCTGTGAAAGTTTAAGTACCAACCTATGGTGTGGAACACGGTCAAATGCCTTAGAAAAATCTAAAAATATTGCGTCAACTTGGAACCCGGCGTCTATTAGTGCGTGTATGTCGTTAATAAATCCGGCAAGTTGTGTGTCACATGAGTAGCCCTTGCGAAAACCGTGCTGATGCTTAAAAATAATGTTATGGTCTTCAAGGAAGTTGATTACTTGACTGTGTATGATATGTTCGAGTAATTTACAAATAGTGCTGGTTAAGGAGATGGGACGATAATTAAGGGGAGAAGCGCGATCACCTGATTTGAAAATGGGTATTATTTTAGCAATGCGCCAGTCATTAGGAATACCACCAGTTGATAGTGACTGGGAAAATAGAGCTGTTAACAGAGGACAAATACTATGCGATGTATTCTTTAAAATTTTATTGTTGAAACCTAGATGGTCGGCACTAGATGACATTTTAAGATTGGTTAGTAGAGATAAAACACCAGCCTCACTGATGTCTACCTCATGCATTGTGATTCCCACTAATGTCTTTAAAGTTGGCAATGAGTTAATGTTTTCATGAGTGAAAATTGTTACAAACGTATCATTTAGAAGTTGAGCGCAATCTGAATCGCTGATGGGAACACCAAAAGAATCAGTAAGAATGATGTCAGTGCGAATTGCAGGGTTCACCACACGCCAAAAGTGACGAGTATTAGTTTTTAGCATGGATGGTAAATCATGAGAAAAAAAGTTTTTGCGAGTGGATTTTAGTAATGCCTTATAAGCCTTTTCACATGCTTTGTGTTTATCATGAGCACTCGCTACACCAGTCAGCTTAGCCTGCCTGTAAAGTCTTTTCTTTTTGTTATTAAGCCGCCGAAGCTTGTTAGTAAACCATGGAGAACTGCTTTTGTAGGAAATGGATAACACAGGAATGTAGGTGTCAATGAGTGAACTGAGGGTGGCCTTAAACAGGACCCAGTTCTGTTCAATGGAACGGGAATGAAAATCATGCAGAAATTGACCTGAAAATGTGGTTAATTCATTGTTAATTGCGTCGAAATTGGCTTTACCGTAACACCTTATTTTCTTTTTGGTAATTATTCTTTTGCTCACGCAAAAGTTAATGCATCCAGTTATGACATCATGGTCAGCGATGCCTGCTTCATGAGTTATGTCAGATAATATATCCGGATTATTAGTTAAGATTAAGTCTAGTATATTGGCAGAAGTTTCAGTGGATCGTGTTGGTTGACTAATAAGTTGGGTTAATGAAAAGTCAAGACAAGTGCTGAGAAAGGTATGCGCGGCCGCATCCGTGGCCGGTACGGAGAGCGTCGACCAATCTATATTAGGAAAATTGAAATCGCCAAATATGATAATCACCGACCTCGGAAAATGCGCGCACACCTCGCTCAACACTCGATGATACTCTTCGGAAAACGCGCCAGACATGTCGGGTGGGCGATAAAAAACGCCAATTATCACACCAAATGCAGCACCCTTCAGGGAAATCCAAATACATTCCAGAAAAGAATCGATAATGATGGGTGCGGCGATGAATTCTTCCTTTATCGCGATGAGCACACCGCCCCCTCTACGCTGTTGCCTATCACATCGAAAAAACTTGAAAGTGGATTCACTCGTAAAGATGTTGTTATCGTGTATGGTGTTGTTAAGCCAGGTCTCGGTAAGTAACACTAAAGAAGCCTGGAATGAATCGATGAGCGATGAGAGTGCAATACCATTAGCGATAACACTTCTAGCGTTGGTGTATAAAAAGAGAAATTTGTTATCAGTGCTAGAGTGCAATTTTACGGGTGATCCAGTAGATGAAACTGAGCTTAATGAAACAAAGGAGGAGGAACATCATTGATCCCTGCGCCGAGAAACAAGAACAGCCTGGCCTTCATTGGTGTTCCACTCGTAAACTTCGTTGTTTAAGTGCAGTTTGTTGAAAACCAGACGCACACGGTCTCCGTCTTTCTTCATAGTTCTCGAGAACTGGAGAAGTTTCCGTCGCTTTTCGCGAACTGCTTCCGAGTAATCTCGCGAGATGCTGAAGTTAGTGTTCTTCAACTTATGGCCGCGGCTCAGAACCAATTCAACTTCTTTTTCATTGAAAAATTTGGCTATGATCGGCCGCTTCTTCTCAGACGAAAAGCGGCCCACACGATGTGCTCTCGAAATCGACGTCACGGTAAGCCCAAGTTTTTGGGTACAGAAATTACTTACGAGTCGTTCTGACTCTTCCCAAGTTTCAGACCTCGCCGAATCTGTTAATCCATAAAAGAGAACGTTAGACCGCCTAGAGCGATTTTCGAGGTCGTCAATTTTTTCCTGTACGCCTACGAGACCGTTGTCACTGCTCGTGATGGACTGCGCACATGGGGCCGCTGCAACTTTCTGCTCTAGATCAAGGACACGCTTTGTCAGTTTTTCTAAATCATTCTTTAACTCAACGTGCATATGAAGCACCTTGTTAACAGATTCTTGCAGCGCAGAATTACTAGCTTCAACACGCAAGATAGAGCCAGCCACAAGGTCTAGCTTTTCCTCTTGAGCCTTGGTCATGGGTCCAGGGTTTAGCTCGACATCACCATCCAGAACAAGCAGGCAGAACAGATACGATGCACAAGCGCGAACACTTTTCAAAACATGGGGTGGCCACGACACTGCTAAAAGACAGACATCATCGTCACGATAGGAATAAGCGTCATAGTAGCTAACCTGTACAAACATCAGCGGTGAGCGCAGGATCGCAGTGCCAGTGCCGTGGCCCAGGGCGGCGTTGGAATGCGCGTACTTTTGTACTGCCCGCTCAGCTGACTCAGTCCCACGTTGCCAGACGGAAAAATCTGCGGCGTCCAGAAGTGGCGGAGCATCCAGCAGAGGTGAAGTGGCAAAAAACGGTGTTGATAAACCGCAGTCCGTTGACGAAAGTGCGCCTTCAAGCAAGTTTTGTTGTGTTCCTTATAATAATAACAATAATAATAATCCCGTTGAGCGCGCACTTCGTTCTTTTTAATTTAAGATTGGTGGAATTAAAAGGAAACATAGCAGATTTCCAGTAGCGTAGCAAGCGACAGGGGGGGGGGGGGGGAGGGGTCAGTATAGGGAAAGGGGGCCTGCATGCGCATTAGCCCAGGGCCCCCATTTTTCTTAATCTGGCCCTGAGCGGCGGAACTATTTGAGAGGCGGAGGGTGGCGTGGTGGGGACGAGGGGCAAGGGAGATTTAGGTCCTCATCCCACATTACATGTTTTAACTGTTTCCCTCTTGCCCCTCCTCTCCAGACAGCACTGAACAGACAGACTTGCAGGAAACCACGAAAACTCTTCCAAGCAAACGCACCTCGCTTCGTAAGAAAGAGGGCCCCGCCGGGGTGGCGGGGGATTCCTGTTTTTGCAGCTGGACAAGCTCTCCCCAAATGATCAGGCTAAACGCATGCTGTTACATTAGGCGGGGGGCCCTTTCTGCTCGTTCTGGCTTTCTCGCTTCATACATGTCGCTCGAAGTTCCGTTGCCCATGGTTCCATAAACTAAGCAGGTTAGAAGAAATGGGCCCCCTTCTCCTACTGTCCGAGGTGAGGCCCTGGGATGCAGCCCTCTTAGCCTCCCCCCCCCCCCCCCCCTCCCACGCCCTTAATCCAGCGCTGGGCCCCTCGGTAAAGAAACCTTCAGAGTTACATAAAGTGACCTCACAGCAATTAAGGCTTCCTTACTGAAGTCAGGAGGATTTCATTGTTTGGGCCTAAATGTTTATTTATTCTGCAGCTTTTCCCTACCGCGTCTGGGGAAACGCGACACCATCGCACGTGGAAGCTGCGTCGATTCAGTGTCTGTTCCGAGCATGGAGGAAGGAAAATTTAGGAGAGAGCATTACGTCACGGAGCCAGCCTTCGCAAACGAACGCTCTGTGAAGTCCATACACTTGCTCAGTGGTGGTCCAACACGTGAACTTTTGCATCGAGATCATGGAGCAAGAATCGAGATTTGCTGAGACGTTTGGCTCGCAGTAGCATGCGAGTAGTTTTTATTGAGTGTGCGTTTGCTCACTGCCCTGCCGTGGCTCTGACTGCAGAGTGGGAACACTAAAACCAACCGCGCACTTTGACGTGCGATCACGTGTTGGGCCAACAGACTTGGCTTCAATAACATTGCGCGATGCTCCCTCCTAACGTTTTCCTTCCTCCATGGTTCCGAGCAACCAAAAGCACTGTCAAACGCTGCCGGACTACCTGACGCGGTAACACATCTGCAGCAGTCAAGAGCCCGTAGCTTTCCCTTCAGAGCCACAGAAAGTTGTCCGCGAGTACAGCATGCCTATGTTTACAAGTTTACACGGCCGATAAACTTACTATCCTTACTCCGTATAGCTGTACACTAATTTCCTATATACATCGATGCTTCGCCTTTCGGGTGAAACTGCAAATTAATTCATTCTTTTTTCTTTCTTTCTTTTTTACAGCGAAGCTACCCTTGTCACACGTGGGGCCCTAAGAGGTCCCAAGCACAGGAGTACGAACAGATTTTTTTGGAAAAATGTTTTGTACAACTAAGGACTCCTACAAAATTGTCGGCGCCAACCGCGCAAACGAGCTAGTGCCACTGCTCGCGCGTTCGCCGTCGTCGTCTTCTACAGCTCGCTTCGTCGTGCAAAAAACTATCATCAGCAGCAATTGGCCTCGAGCTCCACCACTGGAAAAGCTGGCGCCACCGTCGGCGTGACGTGCTAGGAGGGATCACGTGGACATAGCGGCCGCGTCGGCTGCTTCGGGCGCGCCGAAGCGAGCTGAAAACGAGTTTAAATTCCCTCGTACGCTGCGGTTTTCATTTAGTGGCGAAATTTTCCCGCTTCGAGTGTCTCCTTTACAACGCTTGAAAGCACTACAATAGGTAGTGGCTGCCTTTGAAGGCGCGCAACGTGGTAGGCTACTGCTCGGTGCCGCAAGGCCGGACGCACGTAACAGAGGCCGGTGTCAGCCTTATTCACACGTAGCCGCAGGACAAGAAGCTGCGTGAAGCTTGGCTCGCGAAACATAAAACCGGCAAACAGTCATCGGCTACAACTCGGGTATGCAACAAGCACAGACGCGAGGAAGATTTCTGCTACGGCGCCCGGTCTGCGATGTTCTGAAAACGCGCACTGAGACGCTCGCCTCAGTCCGCTGCCCGACTAATGTCATGACGGTTTGGTCTATGAACTTGTCGATACTATAGATACTGGCAAGTTCAGTGGAGGGGAAAGGCAGCGGCAAGAAGCACATTTAAAGAAAGCATGGCATATGGTCATGTTTGTGTTATGAATTAATGCACTGGATTACAAAAAAGGAGCAGCGGGAAATTGCACGTTGAGAACGCCGATAAACATACAGTGCAACGCAACTTGAGAAATAGTATTGAAAGGTCAAAGAATTTAGAAGAAAAAAAAGATTGCATCGTCGCGACGGCACATCACAGTCCCCGTAGGCGTTGAAGTCTCTACAATGAAATTATTTTTGAACAGCTCTGATACCACCCACGCAACAATGGTTGCCTGTATACTGTCAAATGCTCATATTCTGCGGCCTGAAACTCATGGCACGGTGCGAAAACGCGCGCGCGGGGAAAGCGACACAGTGCGCGGACAAGCATGTATGACGCGCAGTCGGTCGCTGCGAATCTGCGCGATCGCTGCATTGAGGCTTCATTCTATTACGCTCCATTTAGTTATACAAACACTATAAGAACATATTTCACATAGTTTGCTCTCAGCGTTTACCTACCTTTCACGCAAGAAGCCGGTTCGGGAGACTCCATCGCGCCGACCGCGCGCAGTGGCGTTCACTGTACGTATTCCGTAAAGAGATAGCGGCTGTAAACGATTGTGGGGTTTCAGTTTGCCCAAGATTATTATTTAGACAGTAAGAAACTTCTCTCGTTTCGAAAGTACTTACAGAAATGTCTGGGAGAGCTCCCGCGTGGTGTTTTCAGTAAGCGCTGACAGCAAAACCTATGAGGAGCGCGCCACGTGATCCCTCATACTACGCCAGCGAGGCGCTTCCGATAGAGGGCGACTCCGTAACTCCTCGCCGCCAATAGCTCGAGCGTCGTCGTTTTCCCCAGCTGGCTCCGTTGCCGCTCATCATTTCAGCGTAGAAGTTCACTTCTCTTTTGTAGTCGTAATGGGGAGGCCGTGTTTCAGGGGTATAAGCTATTGCTTTGGAGGTATGAGCCAAAAATTGTTTTACGTGACGGACACATTTAATGAAAGAGGTGATACGCGAATGCGTGTGCGTACCACGATAACCACAGATTAGGACGATAAATATGTTCGTACATTTGTTCAATATTCTGGATCACCTCTGTGTCGTGCGCTAAACAGTTTCGTTGGTCATCTACCTTCACAGAGTGGAATGGCTCATGATTTTTTTTCCTCTCAACGTAGCGGAGTTCATGATCGAGGCGCCTCAAGATTTTTCGTTAGTGTGTTTTTTTGCATGGTGAAACAACGAAGCGCTGAGCCACCACGAATGGACAGAGCTGCGTTCGTGCCTTTTCACCGCCCGTGCGGCACACCTCAAATAATCGGGTAGGTCGTGTGCACGACCTACTGGAACTGCAGACCACGTCGTGCATAGGTCGTGGTTCAAACTTTCCGCCATTGCGCTTCGCTAATGCAAGGGTGAGACTTATTATTGACTAAAAACAATTATAAGTAAACTAGCGCAGTTAATATTTCATGAACGCTTTTAATGTAGAGTTAACAGTACAATAACGGTAAATTTACGCACTGAATATTAAAGGGTTGGTTGCGCCACTTACTCCCCTGTCGGCAGCTGTCCCATGCCGCGTCGGCAAGTGTCAGCGGCGGTGGGCAGTCGCGGGGCGGCGTGATTCCGATGGGCTGCAGTCAGCTGCTCGTGATCTTCAGTATGCGTTGTTTACGACAGAGCATCGCGTAACGTTAGCAGTATAGTTATTAGTATATTGATTAGAGCGAATCTGTTCACTTATAGAGCTATTGGCGCTTCGCCTTTCTCTAGTCGTAGCCCATCGTGTCAGCCGAGCCTACGTGCCATGTTATAGCTACTGTTATCGTTGGAAGCTGGGAAAAACTTTTTCTTAATCGACTAGGGTAAGATATCCTACTTAGCCACCATGATCCACAGCGTTTTCGTCATAAATGGCTCTGGGTAAGATGTGCTTGACACATTTCCGATTATGCTTTTGCTCCATATCGTTTACATGCCGCCGGCTTAGCTTTTTTTTTTTTTCTTTAGAGATCGTGTGGCTCGCTCGTTGAGTATTTGAAAAGTTGTGTGTTGTATTAATGTGCTCTCTTACGGCTCTTGTTAACCTTTGAACAATTCACTGTAAGTCCCCGCGATTGTAATGTAAACAATGAACTATCATGCCCAAGTCGGCAGTCTACATTGGTAATTTCAGTGGGTGGCTCCACATACTGTTACCGCTGGCACCTTGCGATACCAATACAAACATACAGTACTCACGACTGCAGTGCTGTGTAGAAACATGCTTGGTGGAGCACACCTAGACCTTGTTCTCACAAAGAAGTCGCAGTTTGTGCCACGCAGGAAACGCCGCAACGTTGTAATGCCGTCCTGTGGCTCGCTGAACCAAACATGGCTCACGCTTTCTAACTGGAAGCCGAATAATGAACTTTGAATGTAGTGCAAAGCTTTTGGACGATCCAATGCCGCTATAAATGTATCCAGACTACCCTGTGGTGCAGTGCCATTCACATTTGTGTTGTATATGCCCATCATATGGTCAAGTAACTGCGTTCCTCACGCTGACGTGCATGTCATGCTTGTGCTTGCAAAAAAAAAAAGTGAAATGAAGCACCCCATGATAATGAGTGAAGGAAACTAACAAGGCGGTTGTTACTTTCGTTCATTCATGCAATGCTTAGTTTGTAGAGTTTATTTAGTGAACTCCACTTCAGTGAAAAATCGCCAAACTGGAACTGCTGGATGAATGGATTCCGTGCATTACTTGGGTCGGCTGCCCGTACATAGGCACAATAATGATGTATGTCTGTGAAATGGAACACTTTGGGAAAAATTGTACCCCTTGTGAACTTTCCCCAAACGGGACTGGTAGTGAAACTGAGTTGCACTAGAACGCACTCTAGTGAAACTACCATGGTCCCCCCTGGCTGTTGCACTGCACGTGGAGCGGCCACATTTTGTCAACTACTTGCGGAGGCAGTGTTAGAGTTAAGGAATTCCTTGAGAGAGATGCACCATTGTAATGTCAGTGACCCATCCATTAAGTGCGTTTCGCTCGGCATGTTAGTGTGTCATGATGGAAACGGTAGCTTACAGCATAGAGTGATTATGCTTGCTTTGGTAATCAACATGATCAGGTGTGTTTCAGGACTTTGAAGTAATGAGGGAGATAGAAAAGAAGACCAACAGTCTTGAGATGATCTACAGTTGTGGTGCCTAGGTTGTGCTACATCAAACGAATCGACATGAAATTTTTATAACACCTTCGGTGCATGGAGCATTATAGAGGCTTGTGGGAAAATTAAGTTTTTTAATAAGCATGGTATAATTAAATAAAGAATATACTGTCAGGGTAACATCAAATGAAGTAGCAAATGTTTAATATAAGAGGTTATGGTAATTGAAAGCGCATAACTAAAGAGCACTGAAACATGCTGGTAAAGAAAAAAAAATGCATGTGTGAGAGAAGCATGTGCAAGGCCAAAGTTGGACACCTAAGAATCTATCTGCATTTCAAATACAAGAGTGACATGCCTTTTCCTTTCTAGTTGCAATTAAGGAGCTTTTACTGTACTTCCTTTCAGCAATATCACGGTGACAATGCCTAAGTGTGAACGGATTGTGCACTTCATTAAAATGTGTCCTTTTTTTTTGCATGGCATACATTAGCTTCTAAGTCACCATGGACAATCTTGCTTGAAATGAGGCACAAGTAGCGATTCTTGAGGCTAACACAACACCATTTCTATCACTCGGCTTCACTCAGCAACAGGCGTCTGTGTCGCTGCTTGTTAGCAGGCTCATGGGGTAGCACAACCGTATAGATGCCATGGCCATCACAAACAGCTGAACTGATTTTCCGTCGGATACAAGGTCATTCGGTGACTTTTGCTTTAAGCATTGCGCACTCTGCGAAGATACGTGACTTGGCACAAGTGCTTAGTCTCATTGTGGTACTATCTTTGAAGAATGTTTGGTTTGCCAAGAAGGGTAACATGATGGTGGTTGTGGTTGCTACTTGTACAGAGCAGCACACACATTGAGTATGTGTATTAGCGTTTGACTGGACCTTGCTTTAGCCACTGTCAAAATACTTTCTTCTTGGTGAGCCATGCATTACTGCAAATTATTGTAATAAAGGGATACTAGAAAGAAGATTAAGCCGAGCTGTATTAGTAAACTACCCTTCAAGAGTGCCAATAAAGCCACTGTTACTGTGACAGGAGGCCTCAAAAGCCAGAAAAGGTGTGGAAATGAATGATGGGTGGCAGCGCCACCTTCGAGTTCCCGCACCAGCTTGCCATGACATTGGGGATTTTGACGGCGTCTGCTTGGACCTGGTTAATGTTTTTTGTAATTAGACACAGACTATTTTATTATGAATGATCCAAAGATGGAACTTGGCAAGCTTTGATAACTTTAACTGCACCATAATGACCCAAACACGAGAAAATACTTTGCAATCTGTGACATCACACTGACGGTGCCATATTTTAGGCATGAAATTTAAGAAATGGATGTTTGGCCTTCATTTTCTTTTTGCTAATCAACCTCCTACTGAGAAATTTATGAAAATAGAGTTCTGAAAGAATACTCTGTCAGCCTAACCTAATTTAGTGTTTCTCCTTTAATGCCTCTAATGGCAGTCTGAATCAAAATTGATCTTGTTGTGATGATTAGAAGATTACAGAATGTTAATATACAGAAGGAGGTCCCGAAATCAAAGACTGCAATGGGACCTTCTTTACAAACTAAATATAATAAAACACAGATTACAGCAGTTTCAACAAATCGTTAACAAGGAAAAATTTAGCATGAATCACATAATTGAAGAATTAAATGTGCATAAATAAAAGGCATATAAAGAAGCACTGTAGCATAATCTTGAACAGTAATAAATTAACAGTGTAAATGACATGATGTACAAAGCATAATTTGTGAACTCGAATAAAAGGCAGCACTGCAAGGTGTGGTAACTTGAACACTCATGATAGCGTAAGTGGTTATGTATCACTTCTTGAACTGTTCATTTTCATCAATTTCTTCATTATTTAGAGAGAATAGTGGCATTTGCAGGGCTGTTGTATGCATGGGAATGCTGGGAAAGGGGCATCGGATTGGCACCTTTGCTTGGAGAGCCAAGGCACCTTGCCGTCTGCATGGTGAATAGTGTTCTGTCTGTCACTATGGTTCAGTTTATTTTGGAGCAGCGTGTAAGATGACATTTCTGCTATATTCTTACAATATGTTTTATTAAAATGCAAGTATACTTCCAGTAGGGTGTATGGTATCGTGTGAGCACTATCTACAGGACGTTGCTAAAGTCAAAGAAAGGACGAGAAGGCCTACGATCAGTGTGGGCTGATTTCAGTCGTATGTTTTTCTGCATTTATTTGTCATTTTGTAAGTGAGCAAACCAATGCAAGAAACGTTAAAATGGAAAAACAAAACTCGTAAATTGCATGTAAGCTTTACTGTGTGCATCCATCACAATATTTTAGGCCAAGCCCGTGTTTAATCATTGCAAAACGAGACAAAGGACTCAAAGAAGTAGGGATGAAGACAGTGTTTGTCTTCGTCCCACCTTTCTTGCTGTCTTTTGTCTAGCCCGTTCTCATACCTTGCACTGTATGTTCAAAACAAGGCTGGACCTTTCATCTCCCAGTGCTTCAGTGCTGTTGAAACTTACATGGATGGTGATGCCAGATTTGGGCCTATGCTATGTTGTAAGAAAACTGCATAATTTCCCTGCTTTGGTCATTGAAAAAAGAAAGTATGACATAAAAGTGTCTTTGTAAGAAGCCTGAATTGTTCAGGAAGCCTGGATGGTTGCATGCTGCCCTCAGTCTCACTCTATCCTCACTATACATGGTCGTAAGTAAATGAGGAACTGTGTGAGGGCTCAGCTGGCCACTCATTCCTTGCAGTATGTGCATGCCTGGGGATTCTTTTCAGTTTATACTGGTGTGTGGGTGAGTGTAACTATTGTACATTTATCACTATATCCCGAGACATGTAAGCTTCACTGCAGCACAGAATCCAGGTAAAACTTTTGTAAGCTATTTTCAGGAGCATAACTTGCCCAATTAACAATCCTAATAGCTTTTGTACAGCTTCCCTGCAGGTTTCCCTACTCATTCCTGGGGAAGACGGGTAAAAAAATGTTAGCTTTTTTTGTGGCTGCATAGCTGAGAATGTTAAAAATGTCTTTCAAAAATGATTGCTACTTTGGCTTATTGGTGGGCAGCTGTAGAAGATTAAACAGCACTACAACATTGTTTGGACATCATTGCTTTCTTTATTTAATTTAGATTTTATTTAGCAGTATTGGAAGACATTGTATTGTCTATCAATAATCTTATTAACACTCGCCCAGAATTGCTCACTACATTGCATGCTTCGAATCTTCTTGTTCTTTACTCTCTGATAGGATAGAGAACAAGAAACCTGTCAGCATTTTGTGCCTTGCATTGTGCATGA
Organism: Dermacentor albipictus; assembly: GCF_038994185.2. Taxonomy (NCBI): domain Eukaryota; kingdom Metazoa; phylum Arthropoda; class Arachnida; order Ixodida; family Ixodidae; genus Dermacentor; species Dermacentor albipictus. The sequence goes on from NW_027225568.1 coordinate 1,442,281, forward strand.
AGCAGCGAGGCTAGGTTGAACACATTGAGCTTGGAAGAAACACCACAAAGCTGACGGGCAACTTTGGAGCCCCTGTTTATGGAGCGATGTAGGTAGTCGGCATCAGTGCAGGATTCCCATATTTCTACCCATCAGGAGAAGACCTTGCTTAGAAGCACAACTGATGGTCCATCAGTTGCTCAACTTGATCCATCGTGAACATGAACCATCAACTTGCTCATAACTGCAACTGCCAAATGTTGTTTGTTGATTGCTGTTGCAGTCCACTGTCTTTGCTGTTATCCATTGAGTCCAAAAATACTGTGCCTGCAAAGTTTGATCTTTGTAGGCCCTGTGTCATTTTCTGAGATAAATGATGCATAGAACACTATTGTGTCAGGTTCTATTTGATGAATACAAGTGTCATAGCCTGGTGGTTATCATTTTAGATGGATAGTGCTTCTGAATGTACTGTTTATGCTTAGTTTTTAAGCACACTATGTTTAATTAGTCATACAAGGCAGGCAAGAGTGGACATGCCGAGTGCTACAGTTCATCCCATGTTCCGGTGCTATATGTCTAATTATGCATCACTAACAACCCGCCAGCCTTCTACCCTGCGTTGCTTTTGAGTGGTCAACCTTCTCGGTCAATCTTTACTTCTCACTTTGTTGGACATGACTAAGGAATGAATTTCACCTTGTTTTGGTTGTGTGGTTTTGATGCCCTTGTAGAAAAAAATGCAAATTTATATGTTAAGGAATATTTTAATAGCAATAAAAGAAGTGTGGATCTTGTGCATATGGTGGGAATCGGTTATGGAAATGTCTTCACTTGATTTCTCTGTTGCTGAACATCCTCACTCAATGCATGCTCTGCCCCATGCTATTCACTTCTTTGTTCACGTTTGACTGCTTTTGATGCCAAACACCTTCAAGTCTTGCTTCTTGTTCTGCTTGTCCATTTGGACACTTACCAAGTGGTACATGCCCAGTGGCCCAAGTTGTATAATCGGCAAGATAGCACCAGGCCAGCACCCACAAAGTGGGCAGAAGAGCAAAAGAAAAAATGTTTCTTTTTAAAAAGTGGGCCTTTTTGTTTTGCTACCATCAATTGGGATGTGCAAGTCCAACTGTACACATTGTTCTACTCATTGCCATGTTGAAATGGGTAAAACTAACCTGGGCACAGCAATACACCACAAGCGAATTTAAGACGCAGCTTACAGGCGTCCTCTGAATTTCTTTAGCACCATTGGCACTAGGGACATCCTCCTGGCAGGCTACAATAACAATGTTTCCTGAAAAACTCGTGCTCCCTCAGAATTCTTTTTAACGGCTGTTGCTTTACTTTCTAAGATGTGTGAGTGATGCGATTAAGCTATATTTGCAACAGTGGCTATAGTAATTGGCTACTTATCGCAGTGCAAAAGTACAGTCTGCATGACAATGTTATATTTCAACAAATTTATATGCAGATTTTTCTTTTTCCTCCTTCTTCCTCAGAAATGAGTACTATGGGTTCCTTCCTGCTCAATGAAGCTGGCAGTAGGTGACGCTATGATTGTTGAGGCAATTTTCATGTTGCACCGATACACTGCGTCTCCTAGGCTTTAGTGCTAGTGAGACAGACTTAGGTAGCTAACATAGTGGGTGCTTCTAGAAAGCTAGACTTGGGCAGTCAGTATAGTTGACTGCTAGAATTCTTTGCACATTACCTGCAGATCAGCTGATGCCTTTGTTACCAATTCGTTTTTGATTTTTGTTTTCTTATTTCCTGTTTGGCATCTTTATGGTAGTGCCTCTGCCTTGTTCTGGCTCTGCCCTTGACCTTGTTTTTAATTTGCTAGCACACTTTTTTTACTGCTTCGCTTTGACTGAGGAGTTTGTTTGCTAGGGCCTCTGTTCTTGTCTTGTGATAGCTCCCTTGGCTGGCTGTGTATACATAAAAAAAAAAAAAATGGCAGTTTTGTCTGAAGACGAAGCATTGAAAGAAATAGCAAGGTTTAGCATTGCGCTGAAGGCATCTGAGAAAGCTGGCAGGATGAAGAGCATTGCCACTTGCATTGCAGGTGTTGCATCTGGATGGTAAACGAGATGAGAACGAAGGGAAATGATAGGTGTTCACCAGCGTCCAAAGGAAGTATTATATAGAATTACCTTGATGCTTACCGTCCATTCTGCTCAGACCAGTGCATGCACTACGGTGTTTTATGCACATAGCTGCTTGGCAGCATTGCCATTGTGTGTGTGCTCAGCACTCATGCCAGCAGTGGAAGGTAGAGTGCTGCCCTGGCTCCAGCAGAGCCAATTGAGGGCAGTGTGATAGTTTTTCCATGTGGCTTCGTCACTTTTATTGCCAAATTCACTGTGCATCTCTGGAGACCTTCTAACACGTGCGAGCCGCACATGTGCTTCACTACCGTGACAGCATGACAACGCCAACGGTGGTGCTGAAATTTGTGCCATCCCCAGTGCCGATGGCACAATACTCCTTGAGCGTTCGTTTAAATGCTATTGCAAAAGTAAAATGACACAATGAAAGATACTGAGGACATGTGCAATTTTATGTGCATTTCATGTACATTTTTTCTGGTAATCACAGGGATGTCTTTATGGAGAAGCACTGGAAGAGTGTCATCCACCGGTCGGTGTGCGACTACTTCTTCGACGTGCAGAAGAAAGCTGCCAGCCCTGAGGATATCCCGCCTGTCATCTCCGCCCCGCATCACTACCTCATCAACATCTACCGTAACAAGATGTTCTTTGTGGCTGTCACTATGTCCGAGGGTGAGTGCATGTGCATAAAGGTATCATTGACATTGAGAAACTCTTTCTTTAAAGCAATTTTCTTCAACTTTATTTCAATTACAGAAGGCTATTATTGTATGTCATGATATATTGTATTTATGCACTAAAAATGTGCTTTGCATCTCGTGTGCAGCGTAAAGATTTTTTTTTGTTCTTTTCACGTATTCAGGCAGGCATGTGAGTGTATCACAAATTGTCTTGTTACTGAATTGGTATTTCTATTGTCCAAACACGAAACATCTGACTTCTTCTGTTTGGCTGCTGTCACGGTGCGGCATTGTTAGAGTCGGTGAAGCACCGATCAATGGGCACCAAAAGGTCATGGGAATGGAAACAGGCGAGCAAGACGGGTATTGCCAGCCGCTCGGGCAAGCTGTCGAAAAAAGTCGAAGGCAGGCTTGGAGATTATTTTTTTTGTTGGTGCGACCGTGACGTTTTGACAGCTTTTTATACGAACCTCTGTGTGTTCTCTACCCCACACGTGCATTGAGAAGCTTCCTAAGATTGCAGGGGTGTGAATACCTCAAAATATGTGGTGTCTCTCTGCAATTCCGCGTCCACGAATTGCTGACAGTGTATGTGCGTCAGACGGTTTGGCGCCGTATGGCTGGCTGCCATCATTTCTTCTGCGTTTGTCAACGGACAACAGAGGTCTGCCACGAACTAAAGGGTGTGTGTGTGTGTGGGGGGGGGGGGGGGAAATGTAAGTGCGCTACTTCTAACAGCCGGGGGAAATCACCCGGTTCCTCGCCCTTAGTTAAAAGGGGCGCGGCCAAGACCATGGGAGGTGCCGGGATACATTTGGGTGAACTTGATTGCATTGTCACCAATATCTGCTGTTCCCCAACACAGGGAACTAGGGGAAGGAGAAGATATTTAAATGCAGGTTTTAGACAGAGCTAAGCAGTCTAGAAGTTGAACCTATGATCTGCTGAGAAGCGTCGAGAGGCTAGTGCTGTCCAGTATCGCCTGGGCCGCCTAACCGCATCTGAACTCACAGTGGCTAGTTGACGTAAGAGACCACAAAGCAATGTCTGCAACGAAGCTCACGGTAGTTTCCCTCAAGTTAACTCAACCTGCTGGGGGAAGTTGTCAGATCTAGACTCCTGAGAAACCCAGCACAGCAATCGCATCCACCGCAACGAGATCGGCTTGCCTGCGCTCTTCGGGAAAGCTCTCCCGTCGACTCCACGCCTTATGGACTTGCTGCCGCTGCCCGGCGATGCATATGCCATCATATGTTTTCGTTTGAACTCTGTTTAGTGGACCTCCGTTAAGTGTGTTTTGTGTAGTCTTAATTTCTGTATCCACTGTTAACTGTTCACTGTATTTCTTTTGTTGTCATTGATCTATATTAAGTGCATGTGTGTTAGTGTTTTTTTTGTTTCTTTTACTTTGTGTGTCGTTGCCAGTCGGTGAATATTTTTTTTTATCTCTTTCTCCCAACTCTGACTCCTTCGCTCGGTTCGCTTGCATACGGAATGACCAACCTGCTTGTGTACCCCGTCGACGACTTCGTGCCATTGGCAAACGGGTGACAAGCCGTGACAGCTGCATTATCATAAACATATTTAAGACAACTGCAACATAAAAAGAATCACTGCGCACTACCTGTTAGCAAATAAAGCTTTTGAAGAGTGGCGCCTCCTTACAACTTTAATATTCACTGAATGAGATCTAAGCATTTAGTTTTATTTTTTTTTTCAAGGAACACGATTTATTGTTGCAGGGGGTTCATTTGATTAATATGTGCTGTTTACTGGTATAAGGGCCAAGTATGTTCATAGAGTGCCCAACTAAAGTACATCACACCTTGACATTATAATGTAGTAGTTTAATAAAATGAAGAATGATTAAATAAGTGCTGAGGCCTTTTAAACCCTTGCTCAGCAAATGCATAGAGGCTATTGCTTATTGATGTAATTGTCATAAATGTTCAATTTTGTGAATGTTTGTGTACAAAATACTGTTCCGTTCATATCAATACATTAGTGCATGTTTGGCAGTGCCTTCTGTGTAACTTGCTGATAACCACCTTTCTATCGGTGGAGGTTTGAGTGTGCAGAGGTCCACCTTTGGGCTGCCTCCCTATCATGATGACAAGTTGTACTCACGTGCACCAACTTGATCCCAGGACATGGCCGTTTGCCAATGACGCGACATTCACGAGCTGTCTGTGCTGTTATCTGCATCGATGGGTTCATGCTCCTGGGATCAAGGCAGTACACTCGAACAGCATGATAGCCTGAAAATTGGTGCGCACTTTTGCAAGATGCTATAAACTCACTGATAGCACTGGTGGCTATCGGCAGGATGTGCATTTGGGCTAATTGGTAATGGTTCATCTTTGACTTGAGCAGTGCACGCGAGGCGAGGGACAGAAAAAGAGACGGTAATGCACTACAGTTGGTGTGTTTTCTCTCTTTTGGTCCCTTGTCTTGTATGCGCCTGACCAGTGCACACACTAAGTCAGAGTAACGTATTTAAGAGCACTAGAAGATCTTGGATGTTTGTCCTGGGCAGGTTTCTTTCGTGGGTGTTGTGCTTACAAAAGGGCACAACTCTTTGCATACTCTGTAAGCAAGCACTTCTTGTTTGGGGCAGTCTTTCATTTTATATACCAGCTGCGGTAGTTCAGTGGTTGTGGCAACCTGCTGCTGAGCATGAGGTTGTGGGTTTGATTGCTGATTGCAGCACTGCATTCCAACAAAGGTGTAATGCAAAAATGCTCCATACTGAGCATTGGGCAGAGACTAGAGACTAAGACGGTCAAAATTATTCGAGAGCCCTTCACTGTGGTGTGTGTCATTCCACCTGTGTTTGCCTTGAAACGTTACATGCCTTCAGTGAATCAATGTTTCAATCAATGTTTTCTTTACTTCTGTGATGTATCCGAGCTTCTCACCTGCTCAACTCTCCCCTCCTCCTTGCAGTACCACCGCTGTTTGTGATTGAGTTCCTGCATCGTGTGGTGGACACATTTGTGGACTACTTCAGTGATTGCACCGAGTTCCTTATCAAGGAGCATTATGTGGTTGTTTACGAGGTATGCTTTGTTGTGAATATTTTGTTTTCTATTGTCTAATTATTTGCATTTGACGAGGGATGTGAAAAAAATCCGTCTTATTCAACTTAATGTGGAGTCGACCTTGCCCCCATATTGTGATGTCTCGCTAGGCCTGCATGCAACTCTTGGCTGTGCAGCGGGATGAAGATAAATTGTCAGTGTCTAAATATTAGTCTCGATTAGTTTACAGTAAAGAAGGAAGTATCTTTAGCACGGTGGAAGTAGATTCCTTATGCGCTTACAAATTAACAAATTTGGAAGCTGCTTGCTGCGGTAACCCAGTGGCTATGGCATTGCGCTGCTGAGCTTGAGGTTGTAGGTTTGATCCTACTTGCAGCGGCTGCTTTACAGTGGGAACAAAATGGAAAAGCGCTTGTTTACTTAGATTTAGGTGCACCTTAAAGAACCCTAGGTGGTCAAAATTAATCCGGAGTCCCCCTCTACTACTATCCTCATAATCAGATCACAATTTTGGCATGCAAAACTCCAAAATATAATTTCATATAAATTTGGGACCATATTTAAAAATTGGCAATTTGTAGTGAGTAATGCAACCAACTGTAATCTTAGTATACTTTTAATGTTGTGCTTTACTATTCAAGCCATGTTCTAGTCCTTCAGTTGTGCAAGTTATGTTTATGCTTTGAACGAGAAGAAAGAGGGTTAACCAAGTAACCTGATTTTTATTAATCATATAAGGAGCCATCAATCAAAGACCCCAAGAACAACACAGGGGAAATTACTTGTACTTAATAATTGAATTAAAGAAACAATAAATTATTGGAATTGAAAGTGGATGAAAAAACAACTTGCCGCTGGTGGGGAACAATCCCACGCCTTTGTATTACACGTGCAATGCTCTACTAATTGAGCTGCCACGGCGCCGTTTCCCCATCCACTTTCTTGGGTATTTATGGTTTACTACTAGAACTAACCTTGGGAGTTTTAGTCAGCGTCACCACTCGCAAGCCTTGGGGGCAGGTGTGAAAAATCCTTTCTGCCGCAGGCGTCGCATGTACGTGATCTTTTTTTGGGGTGAAGGCACCTGGTCAATAAATCCGCGCATGCTACTTGAAGGCATCAATGTTGCCGTATTCGAGACCCTCATTATGGAATGAACGAGAAGGGGGTTAACTATGGGGCCAGATTTTTATTAATATAGTAAGAAGCCAACAAAGAAAAACACTAAGGACTTGATAAATTAATGAATCGTTTCCCCACCTGCGGCAAGTTTTTTCATCCACTTTCAGTTCCATTAACTTATCATTTCTTTAATTCAGTTAGTAAGTACACGTAATTTCCCATGTTTTGTTCTTGGTATATTTGTTTGTTGGCTTATGTTATGCTTATGCTAGAATGTCGAAAAAAGAATGTTGGCCTAGGGGCTAGCAGCAGTCACCCGTCGTGGTTGCTCAGTGGCTTTGGTGTTAGGCTGCTGAGCACGAGGTCGCGGGATCGAATCCTGGCCACGGCGGCCGCATTTCGATGGGGGCGAAATGCGAAAACACCCGTGTACTTAGATTTAGGTGCACGTTAAAGAACCCCAGGTGGTCGAAATTTCCGGAGTCCTCCACTACGGTGTGCCTCATAATCAGAAAGTGGTTTTGGCACGTAAAACCCCATAATAATAATAAGGGGCTAGCAGCAGTGCAGCATTTTTTAATGTACACATTCTGGAGAAATTGCACGGTAGTTGCACATGTACACAGGTGAACAGATTAATGAAATGTGCAGCTCCTGGATGAAATGTTGGACAATGGCTTCCCACTTGCAACGGAGTCCAACATCCTGAAGGAGCTTATCAAGCCACCTAACATCCTGAGAACCCTTGCGAACACCGTCACGGGTCGGACAAAGTAAGTTGTGTGCCTATTCGTTGTGTTGTTGTAGCAGCAGGGGGCCCTACTTATGGTAGACTGCAGTCGTTGATGGAGCAGCAAGTGCCCCTCAAAGGGAATGTTCACATATTCGCCAGCGAATTGCCTTGTCTGAATTTCTGTCTCCACCTTTGCCTTGCTCAGGCGCTGAATTGCTGCGAACCCTGAGGTGTGGGTGTTTGTGAGGTACAAAATGGATACACCTGTCTGTGGAAGAATTAGTTACAGCTTTTGTGGTGCCCTTTCTCACTGTGTGCAAGGAGATTCTCCCAACATTAGGTGGAATCAATCAATTAATCAGTTTATTCAAGTTTCTATAAAACTGGAGGTGGTGAGAAAAAAAGCAGCATCGCAGTGCAACTTGACTGGCTTCACTGCCACTGGAAGTCGGCAGTAGCAGGGAATACACATAAATATTTTGGTGAAGTAGCGCACTTGGAAAAAGCATGTTCACGCAAGCATGAATGATGAGGACAGGCGCGGGCGCTGTAACACAGGCGCAGTATCATTTTTAGGAAAAAAAGAATGCCGCTACCTGGGCATTTGATTCTATCTTGAGTGCCACACAGTGATGGTTATCTTCATCTATTTGTTATTTTTTGTTCTTGTTTTCCCTGCCATGCAGCTGTTGCAACGCATGCACTTTGCAAAGCGTTTACTGAAAAAAATGTCATTGAGCAATAAACCAATAGTTGCAAGCGCCTGTGTATGTCCTCATCTATGAATGATGCTGTGAATGTTTCAGCGACACAGATGGTAATGTCCCCATACCAGCCACAGACCTGAAGTCTTCCACGTCGGGAACTGAGGAGTCATTGGCAAGGAGAGTGGGATACACAAACATTGAATAAGCTACACATTAAAAAACCAAAACTATGGAATTGGACAAGTGAGAAAACAGCACAGTACAAAAAAGTACTTCTTTGCCGATTAAGTATAGGACACACAGTACTCACTCCTACCTCTTGACTGGGGGAGGTTCTCCAACTTGTTGTAGGTGCGGCAATAGCCTGACAGTCCTCCATGTTCTTATCCAGGGCACTGCAGTAGAAACAGAAAGGAAAAAGTATTTCCCTTTTTCACATTGGGAAAATATACCTCTTCACCCTGCATTTTTTCTTAGCGATGAACCGCTTTTTAATCTGCAAATAGTCTTAGGTTTCTTAGCCTAAGAAATAATTTGGCCAGGAAATTTTAACATGTGAATAACAGCCGTTGTATTCGAGGGCCGTCTTGATGCTCTAGTGTAACTGTTGTTTCATTTTCGTATGTTTTTACCAAAACAATTGCCATTGTCCACATCCCTAACCAATCGGTGTCATTATTTTAGTACATACCTATTATTTTACGCCATTTACAGCGACAGTTTTTAGGCCCTTATACAGCCATGCCACACCTACCATGACGAATTCACTGTCCACGCCATTCACAATACATCCTTAAAATTACCATTTGTTATGGCGCTCTTTGCCCATAACTGGCCCTTGTGCCATTAAAAACTACATGTCATCATCATGCTGTGAATGTGTTTTTTTTCCAAGTGCACTACTTCGCCAAAATCATGGATCAGTATTGCCTATTAAATGTGTAAAAAATCTATGCAGCACATGGTTGTAAATATATACACAGTTCATCACAATAACAATGGCAAGCATAATTGCATACTACAGTAGCCTCTCATTAATTTGACTCCAGTTAATTCGATTTTTTGGTTAATTCCATCTCGACTAAAGGTCCCGGCTGGCACCTATACATTTATAAACCGCCAAACTTCCGTTATTTTGATCTCAATATTGACCGTGGCCGGCAAATTCGAACTTGACTGGTCAGCTTCGCAATATGAGAACCTAGATGCTAAATAAACATACTGGCAGCAATTGAGAGCTGTTTCTGAAGTTTCTGTGGCCATTTCGGCCCTCATTTCGCCCACCATGCATGTCTTGTATTTGAGACGGTTAATGTGATCTAGTATGCTTCTTATGCGCGCACGCGCACTGTGCACCGATAAGCAGAGAAAAAGCATCTGTGTTTTGGGAAAGCTAGCAGAAAGAAAGGCGGTAAGATGAAAAACTCCGAAAGTCGAGGGGATGTTTAGGAGCTTATCTCAAACTCTGAGCGCCTGCCAGTAAATTTATTAGGTGTCTTGGTGCTCATACTGTTACCGGAGATGGCTCATCTAAGTGCGTAAATTAAGAAACGTGTTATGTCTCGCAACAGTGGCACATCCCCCCCCCCCCTTCTTGCTTGGTGTGCTTCACCACATAACACGCATTGTGGGGAAGCTAACTTTGAAGGCAAATACTGCCTAGTGATCAACAGCATGTTAGGGCATTTTTAGACCCGCCGGATAATTCGACCAGTTTTGTCGGTTCCGTCAGGGTCGAATCAACGGAATGTCGACTGTAACAACTTATACAGGTCTGAACGTAATGTTATAAGTTTCTTTGGCAAGACTTTCTCATATTTATTCGATGGACATTGACAGATTGAGGAATTTAGGTGTTATACACTTTAACATTGCAGAACCATAGTTCTGCATTGGGGCAACAGGTAAGTGTCCAGGATTCTGGTCGAATAGGGTGTTCTTGGTTCAGCCATTATATATGGGCCAGCTATCCCCCTCCTAGACCCCTTTCGGAGTTCTCGAAAGGTGTTTATGCTCATGGCTGCATTTAGTCTCGCACTTGCTGGGACTGACTGTTGATGCAGGTTTGTTGTTAGTGAGCTACTGGGATGCCTCCTCTTAGCTGCAAGTGAACTAATTTTGCAAGCGTGGAAGGATGGACAGTGGGCGCAGCACTCTTTCATGGTGGAAGCGTCTGCATCCTCAACCCTGTCATGAACTACAATGCCTGCATTATTTCTTGTGAACTCCCCTAAACATGCACTTTTAACACTGACTTTCATTTAAGTCTGATTAAATGCACTTTGGGACGTTGCAGTCATCTAATACCTACAATAATTTTTGAGTAATATTTATTATGTTGTTCATGTCGTTCATCAGGAACTTTGTCAGGTTATCAACACGTTCGCTGCATCATGGATCTGTGACAAGTTACAATGACAAGTTAGTCCCCCTGTGCACTATCCAAATTCTGGGCCTCTCCTGTATTGCAGAAGCAATATGTTTGAAAAAAAAAAATTGGAGGACGCTTAAGCTTCGCCTTTAAGAGCGGAACACAATAGCATTCAAAGACCCCTGACTGCTTTTCATGCTTTCCAGCAACTCCAGCTTATGTAACCACAACGTTTAGCGGGAAACGTTGGCGGCGAGCACTATGCATGAAGGCAAGCTTTCTGGTAGAAACGCTGCCTCTTGTGTGGGTCAATCTCCTGTTATTGTTTCGCACATTTAATGTTTCAGTCTGAGAAGAGCTAGCATAAGAGATATGTGCTGTTGGTGTTTTTTGCCATTACATTTGTTTATGGGCTGCCGTTCTCAAAATTCCGGAGAAGAACTTTGTAAAAAATGAAAGACAAGATATAAGCAACTTTGGTGGTAGAAGAGTGGTTGAGTATGCATGGTTCGGAATTAGATTACACACGGGGCCCTTAACGCTTTCGCATTAAAAGATCTATGCAGGCAAACAAACGTTGCTTGCAATTGAAGGTGCAGTAGCACCATCTCCCTGAAGTTTGAGATAGATGCAAATGTGCATGGCTCACTGGTGCATCATACCCCACCTGAGAGGCAATGTGTGTGACCGACTGGTGGGTCATGATGCATGGGAATTGGGACTTGAAATAGTGCTGCCACACTGAACGTGTTAAAAGTTTGGATTGAATGCTTGATTCATGTTACCAGAGTTGTAGTCTAGTGTTTGTGGTGTCTGCATCTTCTCTTCATGTCATGTCTACGTTGCTCTGGCAACATGAATCAAGAATCTAGCAACCAACTAGCCCGTACAGTAGCATTACTTAAGGTGTGGTTGAGAGGGAAATGAGAGAGCAGCTGGAGAAGACAAACACGAGTAATGCATGCTTCCCGAGACACAACATGCAACTGATTTTAATTCGGAGTCCTTCAAACCTCGTCTGCCTCGGCAGCTCAGTCAGGTCACCTCGCACTATTCGCTCCCTTGCACACTACATGATAACCTTAGGGTGGTTTGGCTGCATTCGTTGTCTGCGGTTCGGCCAGAGTGCTATTAAAATTCTGACTAGCCTTCCTCCCCCATTGTATGTAGAGTTTGAACGGACACTGAAGAGCAATAGTAGGTTAGTTTGGTCCACTGAGTTTTTTTTTTTTTTGAAAGACATGATTTGACATTTATTTATAGAAAAAAAGGTTGGTTATTAGCGGAGAAAATGGGAAGGGAAAATTTCTTCCCTCTGAATTTTGTGTGCATGTGACTTAGTGGCTGTGGAGCTTGCTGCCAAGCAGGAGGTCAACGGTTTAATTCCTGTGTATGGTGGCTGCATTTTGATGACGGCCAAATGCAAGAACTGTCGTGTACCATACTCTCTTTCATGAATAACAGGCAACACTATGATGGCTAAAGAGACTTATCTCACTGATTATGTTTGCAATAAAAATACGTATAGAGCATCAAATATGGAAGGTCTAGGTATGTAATTCAGTGTAACAACGTCCCACACTTTTATGTAGCAAAATGTGACGTAATTAGTGTACATGCAAATCTTATCCAAGATATCACCAAATGAGGTGGGTTTCTTTAACCAGCATCTACAGTGTGCCGGTTGTACCCACAGTCAAAACATAGTATGTCGCATATGAGAAGCACGAAGGTGCACGAATAGTATGTGATTTGAGAGCGTTCCGTCTGGAGCTTGTAGATATATGTGAAGTAGTTATTCTGTAAAAAACATTGCAGATGAGAAACAACTGATCTGCAAAACATACTGAGCAAGACTTATGACTGCACTAGTATACTTCCTCAGTGTTGCAGGCTAAATATGAAATGGATTTCAGTGCACAGTGAAGAAACCCGGGTGGCAGGAGGTAATTGGGAGCCCCACGACAGAGGTTTCACGCATAACCCACTGTGCAGCTTTGGTATTGTAAGTGGGGATACAGGTCTTGAAAAGTGAAAATCACTGGGAAAAAATCGGTTGTTTGGAACTACTTGTTTTGGCATCTGTAATGCCTAATCTACACCATATCAAAACAATTTGCCCAAGAACATACCCCAAGTGTCAGAAAAAAATTGTTTTGTCAGTTTACGCTTGCTCCAGACACACACCTACCCTAGCCCCGCTATCTTGCACCACTTCTACCCGCGTTTATATCCAACAGACGCGTGTAAAACATGCGGACAGAGAGCAACGCTGCGACACATGCTCTGGGAGTGTGCCGGCAACAACAGTGATCAAACCAGCTCCGTTCGCGACGCGTCCATAATTGCGGCCATTGCCAGAGTAGGAGAAGGCTCGAACTCGCTTCTTCCCGGCGCCTCCCCGGATGCGGGAGCCGCCGGGGACCTTCCCCGTAGGCGTCGCCACCGCTGGGAGGCGGCCATCAGAAGTTTAGAGCTGGCAGACCAGCTCTGGGCCGTCCGGCAAGCCGAAGATGCCGCTCGAGTCCCAAGGACTTCGAGCCGTCACCTGAGGCCACCACAGCAAGAACTGCCGGACTATTCTTTAATAATGTTTGTTCTTCTTCTTCTTCTTGTCAGTGCAGATGGTGGGAAAGGAGCTAAAAATCGCTCAGAAACACCGGAGTTATGAAGCTATCTTTTTGCTTTCCTGTCACTGAGTATCACTAGAAAGCTCGAAGTTCCGACTTTCAGTTCCTCACGTCATCATCAGCGATGGTTGCATAGGAAAAGCACAAACTTAAAATGATCAGGGTCCGGTCTATGTAATGTGCAATACACATGGTCCTCCTATTGGCTCCTAATGTTAAGATTGGCAGAGGCATTTTTGTGTATTTTGGCTATTTTGTGTATAGTTATTTCCCAGTTTTGAAGCTTGAAATGTATATTTTCCCAGTTTCTTTAGTTTTTTGTGCTTTTCTCAAATACGTGTAGCTACGTTTAGTCTCAAATTTTGGGATCGGCACTGTGTCCTTTCTGTGTCCTTTCTGTGGCCTCAATACAGAATTGTTACGTGGTGGAGCATAAGCATGGGAAGGGGCAATTGTCACGGACACGGTATCTATTCCTTAATTATACACGCATCCATCCGCCATCTCGTGTCACAGTACGGGCACCGATATGCCTAATAAGCGTGCTGGTAGGCCTTTTCGGATGTGCCTGTGGCAATTCCAGCCTTTAATGGCATTAAAAGACATGCATTCATTTTTTAGTCTGCCGAATTTTACGGATGTTCTCGCGGCCCTTAGGGAGTCCGAAAAATCGTACATTGACTTTACAGCTGATGAAGAGAATGCTTCAAATGGTTCGTGGGGCGAACGCGCAGTGGAAGGCGGACGAGAACAGAAAGGACCTATGCATTGAGGAATGAACGGGAAAGGAAGCCTGCCGCCGTCTTTTTCAAGGAGCTTGAACTCAAAAAATAAAATGTTGGCTGACGCCGGAATGCAGGTGTCCCTCATCCATACCGAAATAAACTCTTTAAAGCAGTGAAACGCAACACTCGGGCGTTGTGCGTGGGCTGAGAGTAGGTCAGGAGACTTGAGGTTGACACACCAGCTGTTGAGAATCTCATTTGTGACAAAGTTCGGGCCTCATACCAATGAGCTTGTTATAAATTGATAAAAGTAGCTCATATCACCTTCAGTCACAACGTCCACATTTGTAGACGTGACCTGTTTTTGCCATTTCTGTGCAGTGATAGCAAGGAATAGAGCATGAACATTAAGCTTACGGCAAATTGAAGATTCTGATAACCTAAATTACTTCCATTTTGCTTCTGAGGGATATGTATCGTTACATGCATCGCTTTTGGTGAAGGCACTACCATGTTTTACGTGACGCTTGATATGGGGCATGTCGGTAGCAACCTTGAAATATATATATCTTTTTCTTTTTTGAAATGCTTCAGGCTAATGAATAACTTGTGCATGTAATTCGAGTGGGGGATTTAATACTTTTTATGAAGAAACATAGCATGACTTACTTTACAGTATTCAAATATTTAGTTACTCTGTAATTATAATCACTTAACATAAAATGCTCAAAGAGTCGTTCTATCACCTTGATTTGCTTTCAGTGGAGTCTCAAGCACCACCTATGTTTCACACATATGTATCGAGAGTCGATCACAATTCGTGACTGAAGTAGATATTCGAAAGCATTTGTTTATGTATGCATCTTGTTTTATTCGTATTTGAGAATGTTCCATTTGATCTGCAATGAGTTTTACCATTTCTTTCAAATATATTTTATTTGCTGTGCATTTTACTAACCCCTCGCGTCAGATTTCTTTTAAATGAAATAAATTGTACTCCCTACTATTCAATCTGGATTAAGTCATTTTTTAGCATGCTTACTAGAGAGTGATGGTCTGGCGATATAATGTCAGCCCGTCTTGACATAAAACATAGTTCTTCATCACTCAGGGAATTTTGCAAAGGCACTCAGGGAAAACCTGGAAAACTCGGGGAATTTGGGAATGTCAAGTTGGTAGACACCCTGTAACTTGCAGTCTTTGAACATCCAGAAACATACCTGCTTACTTTTATCTATCTTGTTGCAGTGCATTTTTTGCACGTCACATCCCAAATATGTAACGCAAGAAGTATTGTAAGTTCTTTTTTTTTATTGACTTATAAAAAATTATTGTAATGGTTGCCACATTTTGTAATCTTATATTGGGTGGGCTGTAAAATATCTAATGGTCAAATGAAACATGTGGTTGCTATACTTCGCTCAGTACTCTTTATGCAATCTAACCGTGCTTTACAAATATTTTTTTTATTCTGCCATTTATTTTTCATTGTGGCCTTAAACGTTTGACCATGCAGCCTCACTGCACGGTCAAACAGCCAGGCCCTGTCCCCTTGCGCTTGCGTTTACCCCAATAGCAGACTTGCGAAACGCTATTGTGGTAGTAATTCTCCGATGTAAAGTGACAACCGCAAACACGCAAATCCTGGCGCCGTTCAAATAGTGGCAGTCCGATGTGCTGCAGCCAGTCTGCTCATCTGCTGCCTTGCAGAGGGACACGATGTCGCAGCTTGACATATTGCCAGTCGCTATGTTTGCAGCCCACAATGCAACAAAGTCGAATCATGGTGCTCGCGAAAAGACTGAGACCGACTCTGGCCTTGGGGCTCGCATCAAAATGGGGCACGTTGTGACACAAGCAGGCGACGCTTGCTGTGTGCCGGAAGTGCTTAAGTGTAGTGAGAAATTGTTCTTGTGCATTCTCTTTCCGTTACTTTCTTTTTATAGAAACAAATGAATTAACATTCCAACTATTACGAAAATCATTTGTTCACCATAAAGTTGTAAAAATGATCGTTGACGTGTCCTGGGCAGCCACTAGCATAGCTCGCCCTACTAATGTCATTGGCGCAAATGACGTCAAATGGGCAGGGGCTGCTTAAAGCAGTACTGACACAAAAATTTGAAGTCGAGATAACTTGTGAGATCGAGTTAGTTGGTCACACACACATCGTCTATAAAATATCAGCGGCGAATATCGCTTACAACATATTTAAAATCAATTTTAAAGTATGTGCGCGCAGCCAACCGCAAAACAGAGCACCTCGCGACATTGACATCAACCGGGATTGTAAATAGCCAAGAAAACGCTACGTGGCTACGTCACGAATTTTTGTTGGCTGCCATGCGGCTTGCATGTGCTCTTCTCCTGTGTTGTTGCTTGTTCTAGCTGTTGTACTTGTAGTGGGACGCTCTCCGGGTCGCTGCAACTGCAGTTTTTGTCGTGTCCATCGCAATATTTCCCACACTATCAGGTTGACTGTGCTGCCGCAACGTTCAACGCCGATTTGTTGTGTCTTACCATTGATTGTGGCCGATGCGAGGGTTTTGTTGAGGTTCGTCCTCGCCATCGCCGGCCGCAATATCTGAGTCGCTAAGTGATTGGTCACGTCTAAAGCGCGAGACACAGGGCGCGATTTTCTGTGCGATCTGTAGAACGGCGCGTCGTGTGCGACTAGCCGCATGCGGCGATTCGGAACACATGGTACGAATAAGCGAGCGGCGGCCCAGAACCGGCGCCCCTGCGTGGAAGTTCGGAATGCTGCATAACTTCGAACAGAAAGGGAACCGTATTTGCACAGCTATCTTGTTTGAAACAAACGATGACAATATAAACACGTCTATGCGAGCACTGTAGACGTATTTCCGCAAGGCCGCGTTGCAGTATCGAATCCGTTGACAGCCGCCGATGGCCAAGAGCCGGCAGGCATAGCTCGCTGGGCCATCGCATCCGACACCGGTTGCGCTTGTGACACGATCGCTTGCAGCTCGTATAATGAAGCGCCTATGTTAGTCGGCACAACGTGTACACAGTTATGTCACGCTCAAATTGCAGCACGTTTGATTTTATTGGCACCGACAGAAGCGAACGAGCATGCCAAGCGGGCTTGCGATCGCTGGGAGACGATGTAGGCCTAGCTCACCGGCCGTCTATCCGGGGCCGAGGGTCCTTGCGATGCGTCTGCAGCTCGTAATAAAGCGCCTAAATTCGTCAGCACAATCAATGCCTGAACATTTATGTTTCCCTTAAGTGAAAATACGGTTAGTTTTCCGGGTGCCGTTAGTAGCAATGAATAAACAGGCCAGTCAGGCGAGCCGCTTCGTATACAGACGATTGCTGGCGCGTCTGCGCTTACCGCGTGCGAGTAGAAATCACGCCAACGATTTACTAGGGAGTTTTAGTGTTGGGGACGCAAGCGGCTTGCGTACGCAAGAACTAGGGGCGACGTTACTGCGCATGCGCAGACCGCTACGTCTACTTGCGTCCTTGGGTTGTTGGAGCGGCCGAAAACATCGCTGCCCCTAAGAGGTCACGTTACCCACGTGACTCTTGCGGTGTAGGAGAACTTACGAGTAGCTAGCGGGTAGATAATCTAATAAATCTTTCGCCAAGTGTCGACAGACGTCGTTTTTATGTGTATTAGAGAGGTTTAGCGTGTCTGGTATTCGGATAAACGCAGTTGGGGTGTTGGGGCGGAGCCATAAACAAGAGCGTCCTGCTTGGTGCATCCACCTGGCGGCGCAAAGCTCAAATCGACAAAAGCAGCTAATGTTGCTGTAACCAAGTCTATTCTACTTCGCTGCTGGTATAAATTATCGGCACTGGCTTAATTGTGTTGCTGCCAAAAATTTATACGCGCAGCAAAGTAAAATACACTTGGTTACTGCAATATTAGCTGTTTTTGTCTGTTTGAGCTTTGCGCCACCAGGTGGCAGCACCATGCAGGCTGCTCTAGTTCATGGCTCCGCCCCAACGCCCCAGCCTGCGTTTACCCGATTACCGGACGCTGTAAACCTCTCTATTAACTGCTTCTAATAAAAGAGTTTAATGTACTTTACTTCATATGCTTCATTTCATATTTTATAACATGATAACGCAGCAATGATCAGACTTTGGTGGTGCTGTGAGCGCATGCGACCTCATTGTGGTTTGCGTTTGGGGCCGCTAACCTATAACACGTTTCTGCTTGCGTACGCAAACGCACCCAAGCGCTTGGGGCCCCAACGCCTTGCATCCCCAATACTAAAACTCTCTACTATTTCGCACAACGCTTTATAACTCGCACTCTTTCGAGGTCACTTTATTCTAGAAGTTATTTCGTGTCAGAAACAAATTGTAGCCCATTTATGTGCCGCCGTCAGCGGCGAAGGAAGCCCGGGTTTCGGCCAGGGAGAGAAAAAAAAAATGGCTGTGGCTTAGCTAAGGTTAAGCCCAGGATGCGAAGCATACTAGCCTTTATTTTAACGCGACAGCGTTAAGGAGCTCGTGTCGCAGAAAAGCCGGTGTCGTCGGCGTCGGCTCAGGCGTGCGGCGCTTGCTCAGGCGCACATTTCGTTGTCGCGCCGAACGCTGCGTTGCTCGACGCGCACCGCGTCCGATGCGGGGCGCGACGCCGCGAGCGACGGCGGGAGTTGGAGCGCCGGTTCTCCTCTGTCGTGACGTCACGGTGTCACGTGATTTCATGGTCACCGCCGCGCCTGAGGAGCTGGGTTGAGCCCTCGTAATATGCTTCGCATAACGTCGGCTCAGGCGTGCGGCGCTTGCTCAGGCGCACATTTCGTTGTCGCGCCGAACGCTGCGTTGCTCGACGCGCACCGCGTCCGATGCGGGGCGCGACGCCGCGAGCGACGGCGGGAGTTGGAGCGCCGGTTCTCCTCTGTCGTGACGTCACGGTGTCACGTGATTTCATGGTCACCGCCGCGCCTGAGGAGCTGGGTTGAGCCCTCGTAATATGCTTCGCATAAAAACAAAAAACAGACGTGATCGGAGCGGCGAGGCGCCCGCTCGCCGGCCCCGCCCCGCCGGGTCTACCACGTGTCCATGACGTTCACACTACCGGCGCTGTCATTGGCTGCGGTCGTTCGACCGATGCGGCAGTCACACGACAATATTCAGCAAGTTGGTCGCGCACGCTGGCTGCGCGTCAGAGCATACGTCATGGCTTTTTGCGAACACGTGACCACTTTGTTTACATTCCCGTTTGTCCCGTCTCGTTGCTCTCTGGAACCAAAACTTCGACTGGTCGCTACAAAAAAAGTCTGCAAATAATTGCCTGTCGCGCTCTGAAGTAAATGAGCTTTCGTGCCGTGATTACTGGGTCATTAACTACTCATTAAAGCAGGAAAAACCACGCGGATTTTTTTTGTGTCAGTACTCCTTTAAAATTCAGCCGAGCGATGTGCTGCAATTGGCAGTGATGTACATTTTTAAAACCTAATAATAAATTACACGCTTTACGCAGAGCACTTAGATGCGTAAATTAATGATCAGAAGGACCTGCTCTAACGACTCGGTATGTTTGTACAAAATCGTCAAAATTATTTCAGGGACCCTGAAACGATACACCATAATATTATTTTATTTTGTAATTTTGCACCTAAACCTCAGCATCTGTGCATCTTTATGACATCACAGATTTCAATGATTTTTTTCATATTCGGCCTGTGCTGGTGCAGGAAATATTCTAGAAACTTCCCTTTGCTTCCTTTTTAATGTAGTTGTTTTTTTTTGCCAGTAAACAATTAACTGTGGACCTCATTTAACACATTGTCAATATTCATCATATCACAGCAAGCTGATGTGGAAACTACAGATCATAGTGTTTTCCTTCAACATGACAGTGGCTACTGCATCTATTTTCTGTGAAATAAGGTGCATGCTTGACTTGACAGTACTCAAAGCTGGTACTGAGGGAGTTACTTGTAAAAGCAGCTGGAAGGAAAGCTGTTCAATTGTGTTCGAATTGCTTTGTTCTGCTGTTGGTATCAGAAAATAAGTTTTGATGCCTCTCATTGAATGGTCATCTCTGTGTTTAAGTGCGTAAAGTAATGAGTATCATGGGATTTAAAAACGTTTACTTGGAATGCTGTTCTTCTTGCTCAAATTCTAGGAACAAAACCAGCTGCAGTGTTCATAAGCAAATTCTTAGTAATCCTTTGGAGTGGTTCACGGCAGTATGAATGTTGTTTGGCTCAAGTCTCATTCTGTTCTTCCTGGGGTTCCCATTTAGCCTGAGCAGCACCCTGCCCACAGGCCAGCTGTCAAATGTTCCGTGGCGTCGAACGGGGGTCAAGTATGCCAACAACGAGGCCTACTTTGACGTCGTCGAAGAGGTGGATGCCATTATTGACAAGAGTGGTTCGGTCATCTCTGCCGAGATCCAGGGATACGTACGTTTTAAACTTCCATATGCCTTTTTTTTTATGGTCTGTGTGCAAGTACTTGTAGTTAAATTTGGTTAGTCATAAAAAGACTTGTGTAAACAATACTAGGTTGCTGTTTGTCCAGCTATTGAATGACAAAAGGAGAGCTTTTTGCACGAGTGCTGCTCATTTGTCACTTCGTAAGTTGTACTTGGCAGTAACTTAAAGGAAAATGCACAAAGCATTTTACACATAGGTAAACAGCTTCATGCAAGTTAATCCAGGATTTAACATTAAAGGGCCCTTAACCAAATCCTGAAACTTGTGAACAGTATGTGCATCATACATTGCATTTGTTGTTACAAAAACAACACACACACTTTGTGTTTGTTGTATGCCTATTTGCAAATACAGTAGGATCTCGTTACAACGAACTTGGCAGGACCGCCGAATTTAATTTGCTAATTTGAATCATCGTAGTACTGAAAAACCAATATTTTCATGTCAGTAATGTAACACAACAACAAAATTTACATACCTTTGCAGCAGATGCGCATTCTCGTACGTAAGTAATGAATGAGAACGCTGGGCACAGTTTAACTACAATTTATTCCTTGAAGAAGTCTTTAATATTCTTCTGGTGAGTAGACGGCAAGCGCTGCAGGACGGATGCCTCCACATCCTCGTCTTTCCTCTGAACGTCGTCGGGGACATCTTTACAGCGCCCGAGGAATGATCGAGTCTTTTCTAGAAAAACTAAAACATCCGAGCTGGAAACAGTCTCTTCTTCTTCGTGTGTTGATCCAGTGTCAGTATCTTCTTCGTCATTACTGCAATCTTCTTGCTCATGCACTTTATTCACGATGTCTTCATTGGCGAGCTCCGCGGATGTAGCCGCCGCGCTGTCGGTGTCAATGTAATCATCGAAGGTCACTGCAGTGTCGACAGGGAGCTTTTCGGTAAGCTCATTCCACAGTTCTGGGTTGAGCTCCTCTGTGTCCTCGCAGTCTTGTGGCATAGGTGAAGCCTTTAAAAGGCCTGCCTTTGCCAGCAGTTGCTGATCGTGCTTGCCTTCACGTTCCACCACGACCCTGTAAGCATTTTTGCAGCTTGACGGATGTTTACCTGTGTGGGCAGCTTCAGTCAAATATTGATCAGTAGGTGCTGCATAAGACGCTTCTGAAATTTGGCCTTCACATATCTGATGATGCCCTGGTCCAAAGGTTGGATGGAGCAAAGAAGTACAATTTGGGGGCATAAATTCAAGTTGCACATTGGTCAATCGCACGTTCGCGATATGTGCCGAGCAATTGTCTACGATGAGAATTTTTCTGTCTTTCTTCTTCATTGTGTTGTCAAGCTGCAGCAACTACTGAGTGAACAATTGTCGCATCATCCACGCTTTTTTGTTGGCTCGGTAGTCGCAAGGCAACAAGATGTTTTTCAAGAGGCGTGGCTTAGCAGACTCGCCAACAACTAGCAGTTTGTTTTTCCGTGCCCATGCAGCTGCAGCAGAACAGAACCGATACGCAGAGATGTGATTTCTTTCCGCCCTTGCACCTGTTACCTATGAAGTTCATTGTTTTATCAGGCAACAACTGATAAAAGAACGCCGTTTTATCGCTGTTGAAAACATCGTTTGGAGAGAAAGACTCAACAATCTCTTGAAAACACTAGTTCTGCCAGGCAACCGCACTCTCGGCATCTGCTGCCTTTTCTTGGGACAAGCAACCTGCCATGCAATACCATTCCTTTGCTGGAAGCGGTAAAGCCATATGGCACTTGCGTCGATATTGGAAATGTCCAAAGCCCCGTGAACTGTAGTGCCTTCTCTTGAATAATTGGGCCTGACAAGGGCACATCGTTTTGTCTGGCATCCATAAACCACGTGAGGACGGCGTCGTTGGCATTCTGGTAGTTGCCAAGCCGCAAGCGTTTTCTTGAGGGAGCCAGCTGCGACTCTCGATGCAATTTCATTATCTTTTCCCGATCCTTGAGCATCGTTGCCATTGTTGACGGGGGAATATCATGCTCTCTGCACAGGTTGACTTGCTTTCTTCCAGCATTCAGCTGCGTCAAAATGTCCACTTTTTCTTTTAGCGAAAACTGGCATTGCTTCTTTTTAATGCGGGGGCCAGGAGAACTCATTGTCAGCAAAGCGAATGCCACAACACAATCACAGCACCGATAACTTCGCAGCTCCTGCCGATCGCTATCAGTGTGGTGACGCTAGGCCTACGACGTAGTAGGAGAGTCTGAACATGACCATACGCGACGCTCACGCTGATGCCGATGCTGCTGGGGCTGTACCCATTGAAACGGGTCCCCCAGCGCATGGCTGCTGCTGCTGCAGATGATGATGATAGGTGTAAACCTGAGGGATTCGGTATCGAAACTTCAACGGTACTTCGTAATAACAAAGCATCTTGGTGGTTACGGGATGAAATTACGTGCGTTATTCTGAAATATTCGGTAATCTGAAATTTGTTGTACTGAAAGTTTTTCGCGTTGAAAATATAGGCATTTTGTCGGGGATTAAAAAATATTCGTAAATCTGAAAAGTTCGTTAATGTGGTGTTCATAGTAACGAGATATTACTCTATTGCTTTCTTTGTAAATCTGAGAACTAACAGACAGACTAGAAAGATTTCATGTGCTGCTCCAATGTGACACTCTTGTCTCTAGTGGATGAGAAGAAAGGCAACCAAGGGGCCTGATGTTTGTCAGTTGTGTGCTCTTGCACCAGATGTAGGATCAGGACACCTTGAAATGGCAGTCTTCTAGTTCCCGGGATGGCGATTGGTTGCCAACTGCAGTGGGTGACAAATCGGGTTGCTGCAAGGACTGATTGGGTGCTGTCATGTTAATGGGCTTTGGCCAGGCCTAAATGTTCACCTGTTGCCTGGATGATTTTATGGCAATAGACCAGTGATAAAAGGCCTCCAGCTTGCGTCACTGCCGGTCTACGCTTGTCAGCTCCGTTGCTGAGCGCATGCTACTAAACATTTTCTTTGACAGTTCTGGCTACCTGCCAGCTGTCATGTGTGCTAAAAATCAGGTTCATACTATTAGAAATGCAATGAACAC
This sequence comes from Dermacentor albipictus, assembly GCF_038994185.2. Lineage (NCBI taxonomy): Eukaryota > Metazoa > Arthropoda > Arachnida > Ixodida > Ixodidae > Dermacentor > Dermacentor albipictus. The sequence continues at coordinate 1,465,835 of NW_027225568.1, forward strand.
AACGTTGACTATGATGGTGTTGTCAAAGCGGTTGGCGTTTCGGCTTCCCCACACAGTTTCGGCTTTCCCTGTCATTTGTATGGCTGCCAGCACTAATGAGCGAGCATGAAGGTTAGTAGTAACTGTAAGCAGTAAGTAGCACTACGATACCAACTGTTTCCTTGAGATCACAGAAGTTATTGTCATCAAGGTAAAGTTTAAAATTGCAAAGAAAGGCAAAATGCTGTTTTAAGATATGATGTTATGCAAAACAGTGACAGAGTAGCATTACAGTCTATGCAAGATTTTTTGGTGTTTGCAATTTATTTGTGGCAAATGATTGTGTGCATTTGGGCAGGGATGAAAGTTTGTTGCTGCTTGTATACGCACTGTTGTGTGCATTTGTTGGCTATGCACCACAATGTGACAGTGTGACTCCATGACGATGAGCAAAGCGAGAACAAGGTGATAGCAGGAGCCAACCTATTGAGAAGCGGACTTGTCGCCTTCAAGTGTGACTCCATCAAATTTTCATTGGTGCTTGGTTCAGGTGTCTACTGATATGCAGTCTATCGCGGATGGATCGAACTCGAAGTGGATCACGACATAGTTCAATATATCGATAATTCTAAGTACAATTGAACCTCGCAATAACGAAGTCGGCGGGGAACGCTAAAAATTTGGCTTTCACGAGAATTTTGTTGTTGCGAAAAGAGAGCACAGATAGGTAATGCTTCGCAGAACAAAACTTTACTCTCAAAATTCCATTAGCCTACTTTGCAAGGTTTGCTTCAGGGTATAGAACTGCATTGCCAACAGTACAAAGTGTGCTGCATGCGTCCACCAGCAGTGGCAGCACTGCCATAGCGCAGTATTCTCAGTCAATTGCTTTCGGAGATGCGATCACTTTTGCGAGATTTTGCATAACTCGGCACCGGACGCAGAGCAACAGCGCATGCAGCATGCAGCAGCATTTCTTCAGCGCACGCGGTTGCCCGTAGGCGCCGACACGTCCAGTTCCGAGCGCAAAAGTGATCGTATCTCGTGTACCCAAAGGCAAACGATCGAGATAACGGCCCTTTCCTGCAAATCTACATCTGGCGCCGAATCCGCACTTGATGCCTGTCGGGTGGCACCAAAACCAGCATTCTTGAAGCAAGGGATGCGTATTCCCAGACGATCGCTCAATCGAGGCCCGATGCGTAACACACCATATGCTGCGACCGCCATCTCAAGTGCAATGAAAAATGTTATGTCAGTGGGACGTGGATTTCCTTGTTTTTGCTGCATTTTTCTCACCGAGACACACATTAAGCAGTACACTGCCACGATCGGCGATTGTTGTTCGAAACGTGCATTCATGTTGCGTTCAGTTTTGCCTGATGCGATTGGCCTTTGCCACGCCCAGTCATCAGCCGCGGGGAATGCAAACTCAACGCGCGTTTCGAACAGCGATCTACGATCTCACCTAGCAGGCGCGCAAAAACCGTCGTCACATGTCAGTAGCAACATGCGTGCCGCTTCAAACGGGCGATCAGCAAACAAGATGGCGGCCATGACGTGTTTTGAGCACACTGATCGCTTCCGACGCTTGGTTGTTTTTGTGAACAAAAATGGCCGTGCCCACACAAGTGTAATGTGGTGGCATTTTACACAATTTTAGTTCGAAAATATCACATTAGAGCACATTTTGGAGCCTACTAGCCTTACGCGAGTAGGTAATATGCGAAGTTACGTTCCAGCAAATTTCGTTGATGCGGGATGGCAGTACAGCGACATTTTGTTGCCGAGAGGTACGAAATGCATTGATTCCTGTGGGCGTTTGCTGGGTATACAAAATATTTCGATGTTGCAAGGATTTCGTTGTTGAGGGATTTCATTATCGCGGGTTTCGACTGTATAAACTATGCCTATCTGAAGCTTATCTGAAATATCGCGCATGTCTCGAACAGTTTCCTGAGATTGTGACTAAGCGGGAATTAGCGATTTGCTTCTCCAAGGCCATGTTTAATGCACAAAAGTTGACTTATTTTTCACTCATGAGAGTTGCAAGCCTCTCGCGCTGTGAAAAGGCTTTCGCAACACTAACCCTAATAGCCTGCATTGCCTGGATGTGAGACCACAGGTACCTTGCACTGTTCGAAGTCCTTGTTGCACATTTTTATTCAAGGTAAGGTAGAAACGGACGCACTGTGGAAGCAAACTAGCCTGTATGGATATGCGCCTTGCCACTATTAGCACACTTGTACAGTGAATCACATGTGAACGTGCCCGGCTGTGTGTCCATTACAATACGCCGTTTAAATGGCCGCTCGACATATGTGGGCAACGAGCCAGGTGGTATGCTGTGTTAGGTTTTGCAACCTACTCTCTGCTGGCACCAGTCGTCTTCACTTCTCGACGGCGCTTCTCGAGTCTGTTCCTACTGACGTGTAACCGTGCGAGCACAAATGAGACGCGTTCAGCGCGGACTCGTGAACCACACAGCGATGAGTCTTGTGCACTGCTGCCACTATGGTCTTCCTGCGAAATATGGATGGGATGTGCAGTGGTTTTGTTAAATTCAAACTGTAATGTAAATATCCGTTCAAGGGGAATTTGGGGTTGATTTTGTGTTGGCTGCTTGTAGAATTCTGAAAGGCCATTCGCAGAAAGCCTTTGTCTACAAGAAGACGAACCCAGAGGTATAGCATATTCAATTCAGCATCCCATGCCTGGTGCCACTCAGTGAAACGATAGTGTATTATCACGCTTTCTTCTGGAATACATATAGGACTGGGATGCCTTTTGCGATCTTGAGGCAGAATGGTGATCTGCTTTGACCAATAATGACCTGCTGCCGTTTTCATGAGCCATCCACATGCCCATCGAGCAATACGAGAGCACCCGGCTCATTTATTTTTGCTCCAAGGCATGTACTGCTTGTCAGATTCAATATCTTGTTTGACAGCATCTGCCAGAAGAGTGCCATTTTGAATTTGTCGGCATTAAATAATTTTGATGATGCATCTCTGTTAAAAGAAGCGCTCTTGCAGGGTAGTGGTACAGCGCAGCGTTCAAGTTATCAAATGTGGCGGTGAATGGGGGTTTGACGTACACATACGTTCGTTGCTAAACTTTTGCATGGAATTTTCAAGGGGACTTTACAACTATTCGATATAAACAATAATTCGATATGTCCGAGTTTGATATATCCAATATTTCCTGTATGTGCCTTCTGATCATTCATTTGTTGATGTAGGGATGGGTTTAAGGGACAAGTGGGGGAAATAGTGTCAGGTGCCATCACTTTGTTAAACGCGTGTTCTGTTAAAAATTTCCATTAAAGCAGTTTTCTTGATGATCGCTTGCAGCCACCAATACACAAGAAAAGTTTGGCCAAAGGTATGGCTTCGAAATTTTTAAAGTAAACTTCTATGGATTAAAGAAATTTTCGCTATGAGCAGCAGAAATACCTTTTGGTGGCCTTCCTGCTGGATGTGAGAAAAGATTTGATAACCTATGAGACACTTGGACACATTCTGTGCTGCCGTTTTGCTTCCAATTTTACATACAAAGTGGTAGCAGAGAAGCTGCACACATGTAGTGTACTTCTTATGTTTGAGCACACTGAGAATTGTGTTTACAAGTGCAGCATGAAATGCATTAGTTTTTTTCATAAACTCATGAGTCTAAGTGTGGGTCTAGAAGATTTCTGGGAGTGCAAGCATGTGTCTGATGCCATGCACTTACAGAGGCCTTATAGAATTTCGGCTCATTTTGAAATGTCACGGGTTTAAGTGAACCTTGTAGGAATAACTCCATTGCGAGTATCAGTTCTTGTCTTAAGGCAATATTATTTTTCAAGGCACGATAATCACACATGAAATAATGCGTAGTACGAAATTTGACATACTGCATTTGCTTGCATATTGATCGTGCCCCTGAATTTTGTTGTCAAAATTTGATTTTTTTTTTCTTTCCTGTGTAAGGATCGCGCCCCGAACTTGCTGCAGCGATATGTCGTGTGCCGAGTCTAGCTAATGATGATCGCGCTTACCATCTGTCGAATGCTGTCAAATGCTACGCCAATGACTCTTCAAGACATAAAGTAAAGCGTCGTAATTCGAACTCGGTTAATTCGAAATCCCGGAAGGTTTTCTGCGGTTGCGTATTTTGCGATATAAATTTGACCGGATAATTCGAACCAACGGCCTAGGCCAACCCGGTTAATTCGAAGATTTGGGGTGCTGTGCAGCAATTCCCGATGACCATTTCACCGCAAACCCGATGAACCGCCGGCCATTCAGAGCCGCGAGGCAACGCCACATAGCAGTCGCGATTATTTACAGACGAAGCGCCAGACGCGTAGTACTGCTAGCACAAAAGTCAGTCCACGGTACGCCCTGCGCAGCTCCGAAACGTGCGCTTGCAGAGGAGAAGACGTGCTTCACTGCAACGTGGCAGGCATACCGGTTTTTGTCACAGGCTCTCGTCCTCCACTCCGCATGCTCCTCGCAGTCGCAGCAGTCGCAGCGTCAGTGCATGTTCCATGCTGCTGCCACTGGCTGCCGTTCGCCCATTCTCTCCCACGCCTCAGGGAAGTTATCCGCTCTTGGGGAAATCATCGGATCGCCGAACGTTATCTGCAGTTTTGTTGAGTGCCACGGTGAAAATCCTCAAATGCTGCACGTAGTTGGCCAACTAGAAAACATGATCCTTGGAGCCTCGAACTACAGGACGCTGCAAACCAGCATCTCTGATTACTTTAAGTAATTCAAAAATTGCCGAATAAAGGTAGCACATTCCTGCAGCGAAATTTTAGCCTGGTTTGTATTCTTTTGTGTGTTCGGTTAATTCAAAAACCCACTTACTTCGAAGATTTTTTGCGTTCCTGATGACTTCGAATTAACGCGGTTTTACTGTACCAAGTAGTCTGCTCACACCAAACATTCTTAAGCAGATGCCCCATTTTATTCCTTTCATCACTTTCTACACTTCCATGAAAAAAAAAAAAGCTACAATCAAACTTGCCTTGGCTTTATTATTTGTAGGCTTTATAATGGTTGTGGTCAACAACAACAACAAAAAAGGCACCTTTCGATTCTTCTCGTCTGCACTCGTGGGCACGCAACAAATCACGAGTGGAAACGATAGTAGCCACGTTTACACTGATACGTTAGAAGTGTACCCTATTCATACGCCGACACTTGTAACACAGCTAAGATATTCGTCCACCCTTAGTGGAAATGTGCCGTTTTAGGATAGTAGTGAAGACAAATGCCGCAGTTTCCGCAGCACACCCGCCATGTGTTTCTATGTCACTGGCAGCTAAGCCCGCCCATCTCTGCTTCTCTCCCCTCAAAGTGGACATGGCTACGTTATTGCCACAGACTTGCCAATATTAATGATATTGTTCATTACTGATACAGAAGAAACTATTTCAATGCGCATAATGTATTCGCGAAAAGGAAAAAATCTCGTTCGCTGCGTTCGGCTTGCTCCGTGGGCCGCCATTTTTGTTTTGGTGTCCGGCACTGTTACAGCGGCAGCGACTTGTTTGTTGACCTATTGTCATCCCGCAGCAAATGTGGGATGAAAACATTTTTTTTCGTTTCGTGGGAAATTTAAGCCGTGTAATGATCACACCCCTGAATTTGTGGCAATTTTATTGACAAAAATAGTGTGATCATTATGCGAGTAGATATGGTATAACTGGGTAGGTATGGTAATGAAGCCTACCTTATTTGCTGTGTAACTTTTGGGTGAATTGAAGTCAGGGTTAGACACTTATTCGACATGCTACCTGGGTATGCATGACTTACTTTGTGGGAAACCTCTTGGGAGCACTTATTTTAACGATACATGCGAACTTAGTAGTGTGGGTCTAATTAATGTGCCTTTGTGCAGCAGAGAATTACCCAGTTGTCTTTTTTGCTTGTTCAGGAGGGTTCTTTTTAGTTAAAGTTGTTTATTTTGGCCGCTTCTTTCAATGTAGATCACACAAAATATTTCACCTTTTAGATGCAGAATAGATAATGAAGAAATTGTTGACTCGGAGTCTCCGTTGCTCATGCAGGTGGATTGCTGCATCAAGCTGAGCGGAATGCCCGACCTCAGTCTGACCTTTGTCAACCCGCGCCTCTTTGACGACGTCAGCTTTCACCCTTGCGTTCGCTTCCGGCGTTGGGAGGTAAGTACACATGCAGAATGGTGTTGCCAAAAGCTAGACCGCAATGGCTTTTGTTTCAACTACTGTCATGTCTGCTTTCCTAACTAGTAAGGCGTAATAGCGGCCTAACTGACCATGTGAAAGTGCCCTTAAAATGAAGCCTTCTTCTGGTTTAAGTGCCTTTTTCTGGTTAACCTCCCTGCCTTCTGCTTTTCTCTTCCCTTTTAATGAATCACTGAGAATAGCCAATGGCGACTTAATGGCATATCTTCCTAGCGGCAAGATTTGAAATTCATAAATACCCTGCCAAGGAGGGGGTGGACAGTGTGGCAGGCATTCTTGATAACTTTACCCTGAGCATACGCCTTTTCTGCAACACACAGTGTGCAACAGCTGTGCTCATGTGGGTAGGTACTTTCAGCAAGTAATTGCACTCGGTCAGATCCAGAAATTAGCTGTGATCTTGTACGTTCATGGAGTGGCGCAGGGCCCCGAGAAGTTTGGCAATGAAGCTGACATCAAGGTGGTCTTGTTCACAGCTAAGAGGTTGTCAAAGTTATATGTTTCAAATGTCAGTTTCTAAGGGAAATGAGAGCATGTACAGTCGACTCCCAATAATTCGAAGCCGCTTAATTGAAATTTTCGGTTAATTAGAAGTGAAGTGCTGGTCCCGTCAGTTTTGCATGTAATCCTATAGAAGAAATCGCTCAATAATTCGAAGTCCTCATCCAGTAATATTGTATAATTGGAAGTTAATTTTCAGCCAGGATCCTCAAGGTGACCGTTATTCTTTGGTAGAATGTGCAATTTTTTAAGTGTTGCAACAGTTCCCTGCTCCGCGTTGGGGTCATTGCCACCGCAGCCGCCCGCAGCGCCATCCTTCTTGGAGCGGCGCGATTATTCATTGCTACGGCTGCCGTGGCCTCCGCGATCAACTTCGGTGGGAGGCGAAGCGGCTCCTGCCGGAGGCCACGCGTGGCCGGAGCTGATTGCGGAGGCAACGCAGGTGCCATAGGTGCACGCAGCACCGCATACTGGCAGTGGCGAGATTGTGCGAGATTAGTCTTGTAGCGTGCGCAGCGTATGTCGAGGCGTGTGTTGGTCGGGCGCCTTTGTTCGGGTAGCACGTAGGCTAGGTTGTTCCACGGGTGATTCGGAATTGACTGTACCTAGTCAGGCTGTTTATAGCCACGGCAAACCGTGGCTCTTATCGCGCGCTCGACCTGGCAATGAAAGTCGAGGTTTTGAAGGAAGTTGAAAAGGGAGGTGCCGCCAAACAAGACATAGCGCGGAAGTACGGGATCAAGCCGAACACGCTCTCAAACTACATCAAGAACAAGCGCATAATAATGGATGCATTTGAGAATGACAAGTTCAAGACTTCTCGGAAGCGAATGCGCACCGGCGCTTACCCAGAGTTGGAGAAGGCTCTGCTGGTTTGGATTAGGGAGGCCAGGAGCAACAAACTTCCTCTCAGCGGAGACATCGTTGCGATGAAAGCCCGAACGCTTGCAGCAATGTTGGGGATCGATGACTTCGTTTCGTCAGATGGATGGCTGACGCGCTTTAAAGATCGCTATGACCTGGTTTTCAAGAGCGTGTGTGGTGAAAAGGCATCCGTTAACCAGGAAACATGCGCCTGTGGAAGGATGGAAAGCTGCGTGAATATCTCGCCAAATACAGACCGGTAGACATCTTCAGTGCAGATGAGACTGCACTCTTCTATCGGCTTCTACCAGAGAACACCCTGACATTCAAGGACGACGACTGTGCTGGGGGCAAACGCAGCAAGGAGAGAGTGTCGGTGCTGATCGCGGCAAAAATGACTGGCACGGAACGATGTCGGTTACTTGTGATCGGGAAAGCCGCGAAGCCGAGATGTTTTAAAGGCGTGAAGACACTGCCTGTGGACTATGAGGCGAACAAAAAAGCGTGGATGACGGCCGAAATCTTTAAGAGCTGGATAAGCAAATTGGACCGCAAGTTTGCTGCTTCGAACCGCAAGGTGTTGTTCCTTGTCGGTCACTGCAGTACTCACGTGAATGTGCCAGCCTTGAGTGCAATACGCCTCGCATTTTTGCCTGCAAGCACAATGGCTGTTTTGCAGCCAATGGACCAAGGCATCATCAAGAATGTTAAAGTCCTGTTCAGGCGGCACCTCCTCGAGCGCATGATTTTGTGTATGGATAGCTCCACAAAGTACGAGGTGAGCCTGCTTAGTGCCATCCACATGTTGGCGCGAGTATGGGATCGTGTGAAGCAAGAAACAATTGCAAACTGCTTCAGGGCTTGCGGTTTTGTGGCAGCTTCTTTGGGGGATGCCTCTGAAATTTCAGCGGAGGAAGAATCAACAAGCGAGCTTGACAACACTGATTTTGGCGATGCTCTCGGGGACATCAATTTTGAAGATTACGTCGCCGTAGACAAGGCGGTCGAAACGTGCGGTGCGCTGACGGATAGCGAAATCGTAGAGATTATTCGGCCCCAGGAAGCGACCGAGGAAAGCGACGATGACGTTGAAGGCGAGCCGCAACCTAAGGCTGCCAATGCAGCTGCGGGCCTTGCTCTCGCTTCTTTGCCGCTGAAGGTAACGCGGAAGAAGCGTTCCTCCACATCTACAGCCTGCAGAACTTGCTTTCAGCAGCGCGATTCGGCAAGAAGAAGCAAAGAAAGATGACCGACTATTTTTCTTCGAGAAAATACTCGATTTCGCCACAAATAAAGTGCTGTTTTTTGTGTTTTGTGCTTAATTGGAAGTTAGTTTAATTCGAAGTTTTTTGCGGTCCCCGTGAACTTCGTATTAACGGGAGTTGACTGTACCAATAAACACCCCAATAAGTATGTTGAATGTGTGCAAGGCATAGTGCACAGAGTCTCGCTATTGTGCAGATGTCTTTACACTAGTCAAGCCAAGCACTGTGTGAACAAGTGTTGAGGGGCACTTAGCAATGCTGGCGATATTTTGATGACTGTTTGTCTTTATTATGAAGTCGAACCCACTTATAACGATACCGCTTTTAACAATATATCAGTTTTAACAATGATAAGCTGCTGCACCTTTGACTTGTATGTTTTTCTTGGTGAAATAACCCGCTTACTACAATGCCCTGGTGCCGCATTATTGGTTATGACGATGAAATCTGGCTGCTGGGTGTCTGACCTGAAACGTAGTGAAATTCGAAATCCTTGAAAAGAAAAAAAAAAGAGAAATTCAAGCTGCTGCACGATGGGCCGCTGCTCTAACAGCTGCTGTGCACTCATTTCCCAGCCATCTCCTCACGGCTCTCTCCCGTCGCCCTTCCATCCCTCCGAACATGACTGGGCTGCGCCCGTAGCTCTACGCCGCCCCACCCTCCTATACAAAAATGGACCTTGCCAACTGCGCCGCAAGCAGATTGCTTGCATGTTGCTCGCTGGCTCGTCATTCAGTGCAGTTGTGCGAACAGCTTAATGCTTGCGTTTGTTTTTGTTGGTTGTGTTGAAGTCATTCCTGACCACGCGGTTTCTCAACTTCGCTTGACTCGCCGCTGAAACGGAAGATGGCTGATCCGCCCACTGATCATTGACAATGCATGCCGTAGCCGGTGAAAAGAAAGCGCACGGCTATAGATTTGGAAACTAAGTGCTTCTAACCAATGAGATGATGAGCTTGCATCGGATAGCAATGGCAACGACGGCAGCGATGACGCGGTAGGGCAGGCTATCTCAACGTTGTGCTCACAGGTGGCCCGGCATGATTCAGTCCCTCTGGGGCATTTTCGCGAGGAACCTTCTGCTGCACTACGTGGAGTGCATTGATGCCTTGGAGAAGGATGTCTGCAAGCTTTGGTAAAGCATGCACGGCTGACGGCCATAGGCTTTTCTTGTGTGAGCCAGTGAGAAGTATGGGGCGAGATGCTTGTGGTGATCTCTTCTCAGCGTTTCTTCTGGATTTCTGAAGCACACAGGCTGCCGCAGCAGCCTTCTCGCAATTTTTAAAAGGCCCCTTTCGGGGCCACCAAAGTGATGCCTTGGCGGTGCTCTCATATTACTTGCCACCCGTGACACCTCCTTGCAGTTGTAGCAGTGCCATTCTTTAACGCCAACAGCCATGGCTTGTCACATGCGGTCGGAGCGCCCAGGAAGCAGTTAAACGAGTGAACACATTCAGCAGCTGGGCGGAGAAAGGTGCCTATATAGTTTTCTCATATCAGTTCTGCCATCCCCCTATTTTGATTTCTTCATGTAATCCAGTTATAACAATTATCGGTTATAACAATGGAATTTTCGTGGCACTTGAATATTCTTATAAGTGGGTTTGACTGTATTGTAACCCCAAGCGCTATAGTCACTTGATTGTAAACATGTTGCCTGTTGATATACAGTAAAAGCTCGTTAATTCGAACTTCAGTAATTCGAATTTCCGGATAATTCGAACTGTACGATTTGGTCCGGCCAAGCTCCATAGAAGTCCATGTATAAAAAAGCCCGTTAATTCGGACGTGAGTTGGTTCTGCACGGTTAATTCGAACTACGCGTTGCCGCGCCTGGGCGGCGTGCCGCCTGGCACATGGCCAGAGCAGGCCTTGTTGCAAGGCTGCAGCGGCTGAGTTGCCTCCAAAATAGGGAGAGAAGGAAAAAGCGGGTAAAACCGGTGCCAGCACCCGGCGCAGAGGCTGGAGGGCAAGGGGTGACAGCTGTGGCAACAGCTACGCCCTCTCTCTACCTCCGAGAACTGCGGTTTCCGGTTTTGAGCCGCCGATCTCAGAGGCCTAAAAATCTTGTCGTATAGCTGCAGTTGTTAACCGATGGATGGCGCAACCAGCACAAAAAATACAGCGAATCCAGTACATCGCAGCGCCGCTAGCGCTCGAGAATTGAACGAATAGGAGGAGCCTTCGTCAACGTCTTTGTCCTGAACTCGCGGTGGTCTCGGCCGCTTTCGGCAGCCTCGAGTTTTCTGGTTTTCGGCGCGCTTACGACCTTTGTTGTGCGGATCGCTTGAAAAGTTAGGCCTCGGTGGTGTGCTTCGCCGTGCTGACGTGCGGTTTCAGAATGGCGTGCGCCCGCGGTAAATACTGCGCCAAAACACTGAAGGATAAATGCGACATCTTACGGGAAGTGGACGCCGGAGTCTTGTCGAAACAAGAAATCGCCAAGAAGCATGGGATACCGAAGAGCACGCTGTCCACTTATATAAAAAATAAGAGGGCGATTGAAGACGCCTTAGAGGCAGAAGTTGCCAGGGAAAGGAAGAGGATGCGGCTGGCAAAGTACCCCGACCTTCCGTGAAAGGTACGACCTTGTGTTTCGTGCGGTGTCAGGGGAGATGAAGGCTCTTAACTTTGAAACATGTGAAAGTTGGCGCTCCGAGGTCCTACAAGGCTCTACGGATTTTTTCAAACATTAAATTGAACTGGCGCCATGCCCTGCTGCTTCCTGGTCGCGGTGTCCTGTTTTTCTTCATTGCTTTCGTTAGTTCGAACTTCATTTAATTCGAACTGAGATGGCGTCCCCTTGCGGTTCGAATTAATGAGCTTTTACTGTAGTTTACGTGAGTGCACCTTTGGTATTGCTCACTAAAAGGAAGTTGCAATTCCTTGAATAGGCGTGCATGAGTAATATACGTGTGTTAGTAATTTCCGATGTGGCCTTGCAATTTGACACATTGCTTTTGCGTTCTAGGTTGTGTTCTTTTTTTTATATTTATCTACATATGTGTAACTGATTTCTAACATTAAAATCTGTATGAAGCTAATGCTAGTGTTGTGTTCATCAGTTTTGTGCTATCCATAGCCAGGGTTCATCAGAAAGATAGCAGTCAGCATGAAATGCATGTCTTTTCTCTTCTGCGCATTCATGTTAGCATCCACACACCTGCGGTCAGAGAAGAAAACAACATATGCCACTGGACTTGTTCTTTTCTTCTCTAGACATCCTTACCAATTGTCTTTACTGGTCTGCTTTGCTGCAGTGCAAGCTAGTTTCGTATCTTGATTCACTGGTGCCTTCACCATTTGTTCTGTGTGTGCTTTGCTTGTGCACGTGTGTTTTTTTCCCACATGTAGCACACATTAGCTCTGATTATTTGAGTTTTAGTAATAAACGGGATAGTGATGAATATTGCTGTCATGAATAGACAACAAACTTGAAGCTGGCAAGCAGTATCATCAGCTGTGACTTGGTATTAGCTGAAGACCTTTGCACTTGTGTTCTGCAAATGCATATTGTCCATGAGTAGAGGAAGTGTGCCAAAAGTGTAACCATGCTTTATCAGATTGTATTCAGTCTATGCCCTGTTACAGTGGATCTGCATACAGTGGACTTTTCAGTATAGTGAACTGTGCTTCTCACTTTGTTTGGTTTGCCTGTGTTAGCACTGTCTTGCTTTATTGGACTCAGCCATGACAATCAATCTGCTACTATTGACGAAATTTGAATTGCGATTCTTGAGACGAAGCATATATATGACAAGCCTTGCTGTGTTGATGTCTGCTTGCAACGGACTTTGCTGTGCGCCATTTGCTTAACAAAGGCAACATGCTAAGCTTCTTTTGAACGTCAGTGTAGTCAACCGCCAGCTGCTTTGTAAAACATTTACACCTATGCTGGTCTTTGCAGTCGGAACGGGTGCTCTCCTTTGTGCCTCCAGATGGCAACTTCAGGCTCATGTCCTACCACATAGGATCCCAGAGGTAGGAGGAGGCCCTTGGAATTCTCATTATACAGTAGAACCTCATCCATTCATTTTAGGGAAAAGCACGAAAAAGATTGTACTAACTAGGAAGACGTACCACCTGAAGTCAGTAAAACATTTGGCAGACTCAACTGTAGTTAACATCTACGTACTTAGAAGCCTTGCGCAAACGGTTGCGGCTCATTTTACTATTGCGTAGTGTTTCAAAACAATAGGAAAAAATAATGAGCTGGTGGCCAACAGCGGAATGCGATGCTGCTAGAGCAAAACATGACACCCACTTCTAGCTGCCTGCAGCAGGGAATAGCGGTGCATTTGTGTTATCGCCTATTAACATCATGGAGTACGCTTCCAATGATACTACGCCACACGCATTGAAAATTAGATAGGTAGGAGATGCATATCACAATAGTGTTGGCAGTATGTCAAAGATTGGTGGTTGGATTACCACATTCCCCATCCTGGAGGGGATGGGGTGACAATCCCACCCCGCGTATGTTACGGGTGGTTCGGCTGGCTGACCGGTGATAATGCCCACACCTGATCGACCATGGACCCGAGGCATGAAGCAAGAGGTGGCCAAGGAAGAACCAAGTGTTTTAAATAAACCCAAACTCGTATCAGCAAAGTACGAGGACAATCCACACAGGATACACCCATGCACCAAGCGTAGCCAGCCGGCGAGTGGTTATCCCCCACTACAGTCGAAACCCACTATAACGAAATCGCCGCAGAAAGCAAAACATTTCGCTTTTGTGGGAATTTCGCTAGCGCGAGAATGAGGCAGAAAAGACAGGGAAGGAAATTGGCTTGAAAAAAAAAAAAAAGTTATTGCCAAAAGTCAGTCAGCTTACTTTGCCGAGCCTTGCCTTGCAGCAATTTTACTGCTCTCGACTCGCACTGCAAGAAGTGGTCCATTGGCACGTCGTCATCATGCTCACCGAAAAATGATCGAATTACATCGAAGGCATTCAACACATCCCGCGGGTTCGCAGTCCTCTCTTGATTTGGTGTCTGGTGGTCGTCGGCGTCGTCGGCACCTTGGCAAACGCTACTTATGATGACCTCCATCAGTCATCTCTTCATGGACGACAACACCTTCATCCACACGAACGAACTCATCGATGCTGAGGCCATCCGGAACACCATCTGTCACGGCAGAAAGTTCATCCCATGCGTGGGCCAGCGATGGCGGCACTGTGCCGTCAGCACTGTCAACTAGTGCACCTTCAGGCGAATCTTCTTGCGATGCCACTGGATCAGCACATGATGCTTGCCGAGTGGCAATGAAGCCGGCATGATTAAAACAATTAGCTATCACGGCTGGCGACGTCGCAACCCATGCGGCGGCCATCATCTCATGCGACATGAACATGTCCACTACGGTGGGACGCTTCAACTGGAGGTTCAGCAGCAGACGCTGAATCAGCCTCTCCTTGTAGGCGCACTTGACGCTATGAATGCCGCGTTGATCAAGCGGCTGCAGCACGGAAGTGCAGTTCGGTGGAAAAAAAACCAAGCGCACGTTTCCCAGTTCCACGTCATCGACATGATGGGCACTGCAATTCTCAAAAAAAAGGCAGACCGATCTGCCTGCCTTCCGCATGTACGTATCGAAGGCCTCGAGCCAGCTGCCAAATATGGCCCGGGTCATCCATGCCTTCAGGTTCGCGGTGTACTGTACGGGCAGCCGACGATTTCCCTCGAAGCAACGATAGACCGTGCCGACTACGGTGCAAGCAGATTGCTCGCATGTTGCTCGCTGGCTCCTTATTCAGCGCAGTTCCTATGGCAGTTCTGTGAACAGTCTAATTGCTTGCGTTCGCCTTTGTTGGTTGCGTCGAAGTCGTTCCTGGCCACGCGGTTTCTCAGTTTTGCTTAATTCGCTGCCGAAATGCAAGATGGCTGATCCGCCCGTTGATCTTCGCCAGTGAAAAGAAAGTGCACGGCTATAGATTTGGAAACTAAGTGCTTCTAACTGATAAGATGATCGTCGCGAACGTGCTTGCATCAGGTAGCGACGGCGATGACGGCAGCGATGACGTGGTAGGGAAGGCTTGCCTCAACATTGTCCTCACAGGAGGCCTGGCAGGTGATTCAGTCCCTCCGGGGCTTCGTTTTCGTGAAGAACCTCCCACTGCACTACGTGGAGCAGGATGTCTGCAAGCTTCGCGTAAAGCCCGTGTGGCCGACGGACATAGGCTTTTCTTGTGTAGGCAAGTGAGAAGTGCATGGCGAGATGCTTGTGATGATCTCTCCTCAGCGTTTCTTCTGGATATCTCAAGCTGACAGACTGCCGCAGCAGCCTTCTCGCAATTTTTAAAAGGCCCCTTTTGGGCCCACCAAAGCGATGCCTCGGCGGTGCTCGCATATCGCTTGCCACTCGTGACACATCTTTGCAGTTGTTATATCAGTGCGATTCTTTAAAGGGACACTAAAGGCAAATATTAAGTCTACCTAAAGTGTTAGATTAGTGGTTGAGAACATCTAAGGCATCAATATTGTCGCGAACAGAGCCTTAATAATTGAAAAATTGAGGCAAATTCAGGGACATGATTAGAGAATCGCTCGGGACATTCAAGTATTGTAGCGTTCCTAGTTAAAGGACACAGTAGACTTAAAGCATTGCTGTGGAACTGGCGTCCATCTCGTCTACATTTATTTCTCACTTCTCTCTTCTCTTCTTCTGTCCCCCCGGTTCCCGCGCTTCTTCATCTTCTATTCGAAGGCTCATACCGCTTCACCCTTCCAGGTTTCTTTTGCTAACCCCTCCTGGGGTAATACTTGAAAACGTTTCCAATCGAAGCACATTCAACTGAGCCCCGTTCACCAATGTACCACACAGTCTTCAATATTCCTTTCTGAGTGGCTGTCTTTGTCACAGAGTAAGGACCATAAAATTTGGCACTGGATTCTCTTACTCCTTTCCTAACTAGGATGAGGTCGGCGACTTGAATGTCACCGACCTCATCCTAGTTAGAGAATATCCCAACGGTTTAACCAGTTGGGATATTCTCTCGACGGACTCTTGTTTCGTGCTTTTGGTAGTCCCATCAAATACTCTTCCAAGAAACACAACTTTTCTTTGAAAGAATGCACTTTTCTTAAAATTAACCTTGAGTTGTGCCAAGCTCAAGGCATTTAATACCTGAGAAAGGTGTTCCTGATGTTCAGCCTCTGTTTTGGAGAAGACGATAATATCGTCTATGTACACGTTACAAAAGACACCCAGAAAAGGCTTTAGGACTTCGTTCATAATCTTCTGGAACCATGCTGGCGAGTTTTTCCAGCCGAAAGGAAGCCGGTTATACTCGTACAGATCAAAGGGCGTGATAAAAGCAGTGTACATTTTTGTTTCTTCGGTTAGCGGGATCTGCCAGAAACCTTTGCACAAGTCAATGCGTGAAAAAATCCGGTAACCACCTGTCTCATCTATAATCGTGTCTATCTTCGGCATGGGAAATGGTATAAGGTCTGTTTGGCGATTGAGAACCCTGTAATCTGTGCACAGTCGGAAAGTTCCATCTTCCTTCGGCGCAATAGTTATGGGAGAAGCGAAGGGTGACACCGAAGGCCGGATTATATCGGCGTCTAGCATCTCCTGCAATTCTTTCTTCAACCATATCTTACGTTCTCGTGACATGTTATAAGGTGATTTTCGGATGACGGTCTTGTCAGTTAGTTCGAAAGGCACCTTGTGCGACTTCATCTCTTGTGGATAGCTTCCTACGCATACCAGTTCAGGGTAGGTCGTTGCAATATCTTCCGCGCACTTGACAATTCGCAGGTTATCTTTTCTATCTTGCTGTGTCTCTTCCCTTGATAGTCCTTCCACTAAAACTGCATCGTCCCAATATACGTTGATTTTTAGTTTCTTTATGTCTGGTCTGGATAGCAGAAAGTCGTACGTCACCCCCGTTATCACCAGTACGTCACTCTCTATTTCATGACCTTGGAACTCGATGTTTACTGAGGCCCACTGATTATGCATTGTCACTTTTCCATCGTACCCTTGCACCCGTAGTACTCTTCCACTATGCAGGTGACTTGAATCTACCAGCTTGGCATTTATTATAGACACAGAAGCACCGCTGTCAACCAAAGCCATCATATGTCTATTTCCCACTTTGACAGGAATGTGAAGTAAGCTAGAGCAAGTTAAATAAACAGTCTCAGTTGTGGTCATCGGGTCGGACTGATCACCCTTGTTTATTAGTTTTTTGTTGTCGGAGACTCTTGAGCGTCTGAAAGTATGGGGACAGGGTCGTTGTCGACGTTATTCACTCGACCTCTGGGAGCACGCCAACCCAAGCTCTCTGTACTGCCTGCAAGGCGGCTCGGTTCTCGCGGATTACGGCTTGACCAATCCACGCCGGTCCGTCTGAAGCGACTGCTTGAGCCAGCGGTTATATTTTCGTCTGAAGTAGATGGTATGTCGTGAAGGCACTCCAAGAGCCCGTCTATAGTTTTAGGTGATCGTGCTTGCGCTATCTTCAGGACTTCCGCGGGCAATCCGTGCATTATTAGAGCTACTATGGCAGAAGGAGGAAGCATAGGCTCGGCCAGCTTTAAAAGGCGGCGTTTTTCAAAGAAATACTCGACGGGGGAGCCCTGCGTGAACTTGAAATTGAGCGCGGCGTCCCATCTTTGCACTGGGTTGCTTCGGAATGTCTTCAAGAATTTTTCCTTCCACTGGTGCCAAGAGTTGCCAACATCTTCAATAATGTGCAGATCGTACCACTTACGTGCAACACCTCTTAAATAACTACGCATGTTGGTAATTTTGTCCTCATTAGAGTGCCATTTGTTCTTCCCAGCGGCATATTCATAGAATTCAAGCCAACTTTCTGGGCTTGAAGACTTGCCGTCGAAAGTATCGGGTTCGACAAATTTAGTCGCCGGCTTCTCAGCGTTTAGAGAGCTTATAAGTGACGTCACCAGTTGGTTTTGTTGCGCCATCTGTTCTTGTTGTAGCTGAAGAGCTTTCAAAACGAGGCTCACCTCTTCTGTCGAAGACCGTGATGCAGTGTCCTTTCGACGCATGGGTTCAAGAACTAATTCGTCGAAGATCGCCAGACGCAAGTTCACTTTCACCGCACCCTTCCGACGTAGTTCAGCAATGTCTATGGAAGCCTTCTCTAAAACCAGGTTCACGAGGTCTGCCGAGTTGAGTTCGCGAGGTAGTTCCACCGCTGGTTCGTCTTGAGCTTGGTATCTCGAAAAGATGATCTTCTCTGCGGAGGTCTCCTCGAGGAAAAATGTCACCCACATGTTGGAGTCAGTTGTCGGCTGCGCCAAAATATTGTAGCGTTCCTAGTTAAAGGACACAGTAGACTTAAAGCATTGCTGTGGAACTGGCGTCCATCTCGTCTACATTTATTTCTCACTTCTCTCTTCTCTTCTTCTGTCCCCCCGGTTCCCGCGCTTCATCTTCTATTCGAAGGCTCATACCGCTTCAAAGTACTTGCCCGTTGACAAAAGCACTCCTCAGTTAAATTGTGTCACAGGTACGCAACCACTCGTAGCACAAATCACCTTCTATTGTATTATAAGATGAAATAAATGCTGCTTGTCCAGTTCTATTTTACTTTAAGAAAAAAGAACTCATTGAAATGACCCTGACAACAATGCAGGCAATCGAAAGGTTTCGTTTTTGCTCGACTCCGTGCCACCCATGCTTTTGCGTTTCAGTATTTATTGCGTAATGCCGCGCTGGTTTTGCTGGCTCGTGAAACTCGCACAAACTGCAGGTAGCAGAGAATTCAACTTCCATGTGATGTCGCTGGATGCCCAAACGGTCCACGCCACTTGACCAAAAATCAGCTGCAGCA
Organism: Dermacentor albipictus; assembly: GCF_038994185.2. Classification (NCBI taxonomy): domain Eukaryota; kingdom Metazoa; phylum Arthropoda; class Arachnida; order Ixodida; family Ixodidae; genus Dermacentor; species Dermacentor albipictus. The sequence goes on from NW_027225568.1 coordinate 1,484,472, forward strand.
CTGAATCCACCGCTATAATGAACAAGAAGGCTTTCCGCCGCTCTGATGATGATGATGATGATGCAATGTAGCTTCACCCTTTGCCACGGGCAGGCATGCCAATTGCGCGCCCTAGTGATGAAAAGAAGAAAAAAAACACACAAAACCTGTCTTGGCTCGGTACCGCCGTCTGTCAGGCGCTATTAGGGTGGTGATGGTCTATGCAACATCACCACACCCCCAGTTGAGTGGCGAGAGATTTGAATTTAAATAAAGGTATTTGGGCCCTTCAGATGCAATTTTCTCACGAACATATTTTCTTGGCACGAAACAAGCGTTGTGAAATTTCTGGAATGGTATTTAAATAGTTCACGTCGGCTTTGTATTTGCCTTTAGTGTCCTTTTAACGCCGACAGCCGCGGCTTCTTATGCGCGATCAGAGCGCCCAGGAAGCATTTAAATGAGTGAACAGAATCAGCAACTAGGTGGAGGAAGGTGGTGGGGAGGGGCGTTGGCCTCCCTGCCTATATAGTTTTCTCATATCAGCTCTGCCATCCCCCTATTTCGATTTTTTCATGGAACCTAGTCATAACAATCATCGATTATAACAATGAAATTTTTGTGGCACTTGAATATTGTTATAAGTGGGTTGGACTGTACACATAACTCTTACAGGACCACAGCGTCAGTTTGAATAAGCCGGAAGATCGAATTAGGCGTGTTTGAATTAACAAGATCCGTGTGTATATATAATTCACTTAGTGACTGAAATGAGGCCAAGCCGAATTCACTCGAAGTTAGAATCAATAGCAGTCATGCGCAGCAGCGCCTATATTCAGTCACTGAGTAAAAAAAGAAAACAAAAAATGCACCCAAGATTATGACACTCCCCGATGCGAAATTTGAGTGCAGCTCTGTACGTGTTTTCATTTCGCAGTATATTGGCTGGTGAGGACAATCTTTCTCATGTGTCACGTTGCAAACAGAGCAAAGTGTGGTGTGACTGCCTCACTGATAGGGAGATCGCGAGAGGCAGCGCATGTGTGACGCTTGGGCACGATTCACTGCCGCAGACAGACCTCTACTCATGCAGCACTTCGTTTCCATATATGGTATCGGTGGTGTCATTGGTGAACAGACAATGCGTGCTACTCTGCCGCCATCTTGTAGCCATCGTCGCCACAAAGCATGTCTTGTACAACACTATGGTTTTCTTCTCATACTTTCACCATACCCTGCTCCTCCGCTTTCCGCCTCATGCTTCCGCTGCACTCCCTCCTCCACTTTCCTCCTCGCTCTCTGCTGTAGCAACCTTTCATCCCCCACTGCGCTTCGTGTTCACTCTTTCATCCTTTGCCGTGCTCGTTCGCTCGGTTATGCCTAAGTGCGCTGACACTCAACGCAGGAACAGGCGCCCAAGAGCTGCGTTCTAAAGGAAACGCTGCAGTTTCGCTGGAAAGGCGAAGCAGTATTATGATAGTGAAGTATAAGGCAGTTCCATGAAGGAAGAATGTTACCATGTAAATCTGTATAAGGATGCACACATGTAGGGCTGCACCCTCAACTTAACAGCCAATATTTTGAAAAATGCAGCCAAGAAGCAATTGTGTTTGGTACGCTGATTCCAATTGTGCTGAACAACAAATTTTCACGGGCAGCATACTTTGTGCGTTGCTGCTACATGACGAGCGGAGGCGATCGTGGTGGTTTACGACGAATTTCATGCTCGTAGTTGGAAAAACTAGATCAAATGGTCTGATCCCATGTAAGGCTCGTCAAAATCGTGACAAAAAAGAGGAACTCTTACAAGAGTCTATACATTCGTTATATCGGCCATATAGATTGCAGTAAACATTCACTTATTAATTAAAATAATAAGCATAGTGTAATGCATGAACCATGTAAACCTTTAAATTAACTAGGGTGTAGGATTGGGCTTGTTGGTGATCGGTTGGTGCGCTAGTGTGTGGCTATATAACTTGCTATGCTTTCTGAAAAGAAAATAAACTGTTGGAAATTAGCGCTCTGTTCTCTTTTCTGACCCCTCAGCTGTCCTTGCACTGTTATTCAAACTTTAATACCTTTAAATGTCTCACTGGATGACCACGAGCACTCGCTGTCACTACACTGGCATTATGAAAAACGTCGGCAGCAGGGGCGAATGATTCATACAATCACGTGACTCGTCGCAACTCCAAAAATGAGATTCATCATCTGCCTATTTTTATGCCCACCATAGGACAGCCTCAGTCAGCAATCTCCGATTACCTCTGTCTCTTAAAGGGCCCCTGAAACGGTTCGGTCAAATTTTGTAGACGCGTAGGGTACAGCTAAAAATCATTCGCACCGCAATTTGTGTAAAGCGTCTCATATTAAGAGAATTATGGACAATTACAAGTTACCCTCCTCCATAGCCATGCATTTTCTCCTCAACTCGTTCGCCGAGGGATCAGGGCTAAGCTCCGCCTTCACTGGCTCTGTGTCATGATGGCACGTTGTGTCGTCTACTTCCGGTTCTCTAGGAGCGCGCGCGCGAAGCCTTTCCAACCTTTCCGCCAGCTGCTTGGCAGTCGACCCCAAGCGAGAGCTATCGAAGCAACATGTGTTGCGAGCGTTCTGTTTCAGCGCTGAACGTGTCTGTTATTCCAGTAACCACAGGCGAGCTGGGTGTTTCAATGGATGGCTGCACGCATAAACTCAAACTTATGAAGAAACTTTAGTGTAGACGTACGTGAGTGGCCTGATCGGTCTACACAGTCCAGCCACCTGGTGGTGCAGAGCTTAACCAGCCAAACAAAGCGCTAATATTGCTCTGACCAAGTGCAAAACATTTTAAACATTTACAAAAACGATGTGTTAATCATTACACTCCTGCGAAAAATATACACCAGCAGCAAAGAATACATTTTGTTACTGCTACTGTGTGTGGTTGAGCTCTGTGCCACCAGGTGGCTTCACCGTGCAGACCATTCACGTTTGCACTTCTGCTCATCCCGTGAAACGGCACGGTCAAACGGCCAGGCCCTGTCCCCTTGCACTTGCGTTTACCCGAATACCGGACTCGCAAAACGCTATTGTGGTAGCAATCCTCCGGTCGAGCACCTCGAGCATATCGAGCACCTCGAGCATATCGAGCACCTGACTCGCCCCCAGAATTCTTTCGTGATCTTTTTGCACACATGGTTTCATTCACAAGCGATAAAACACTACTTATAGGCGACTTTAACCTACCAGATATTGATTGGGAGAACGAGTTTCTCTGCACCGGCATTAATTCACACTTAGGTTACTTGCATGACATCATTCTGTCTCACAATCTACAACAGGTTGTGAGACAGCCAACGCGCACCTATGGCACATCAGCAACCATACTTGACCTCGTTTTTGTAAGTTGTTCATTAGAAAACTTTCTTGTCTCGGTTGAGCCTGGAATTTCTGATCATAGTCTGGTATATTTTTCTTGTTCTTTGGAAGTGCTTAATACCAAAAAGATTAAAACAACCACTGTTAAAGATTTTTCTCGTGCCAGAGACGAAAGTGTCTTGGATTATCTTGAAGGATGCCTTGATAACTTTCACACTAACAATGTTACTGTGCTTTGGGATAAATTTAAAGAAATTATCACTCACTGCCTTAGCAACTTTATTCCTAATAAAACTAAAAAAACATCCAAGACTACTCCCTGGATAACGAGAAACATCTTGCACCTTAAAAGAAAAGTTAAGCGCTTGAGACGACGATGTGCCTCACGTGTTTCAATTCACGAAATCCAAAATAAGCTCAACCAAGAAGTACGGCAAGCTAAGCACTGGTATTTTCACCATACATTGCCAAATTTTATTCAAACGGCACCCCAAAAATTTTGGGCTTTTTTAAGCGCAAAAACCAAACCAATTGACCAAATTGTTCACGAGGGCCATGTCATTGTCGAAAAACAACGTATCGCGGAGCACTTCAATAAATATTTTCAGAGTGTTTTTTCAAATTTCGATGGTGTTATAAACCTTAACCGCATGTCATGTAACTCGACCTCTGATATTGTTTCGCAACCTGGTGTTGTGTCGATGCTGCTGAACCTCAAAACTAAATCATCTCCAGGACCAGACAACATACCGAACGCATTTTTGCGCAGATACGCTGAAGCGTTAGCCCCTTTTCTTGTCGTTATCTTCCGTTCGTCGTTATCTTCGTCTAATCTTCCTGCAGACTGGCTAACTGCACGTGTTGTTCCCATACCGAAAAAAGGTGACAAAACCCTAGTAACTAGTTATCGTCCAATATCATTAACTTCATCATGTTGCAAGTTAATCGAACATATTATAGCTAATGAATTAACCAAATTCCTAAGTGACAACAACGTACTGTCCCCACATCAGCATGGTTTCCGGAAGGGTTTCTCTACTGTAACACAATTAACCACAATTATTCACAACTTTGCAAGTGCTCTTGACAAGTCAAGCCAAATTGACATAATATTTTTAGACTTTAAGAAAGCGTTTAACCTTGTTCCTCACAATAAACTTATAGAAAAACTACAGTCGATAGACCTTCCAGCCTATATTATTAACTGGGTGGCGGCTTATCTTTCTAATCGCAAGCAGTTTGTTTCAATTGATAATTACTCTTCTAATTAACTTTCAGTATCCTCTGGAGTACCTCAAGGTAGCGTGCTAGGACCATTACTATTTCTAATATACGTAAACGACATCACTAACGAAATTTCTCATCCTGTTCAAGTTAGACTATTTGCTGTTGTTTAACGAGGTTACTTGCCACGAAGATCAATTAATGCTTAACTCGGACCTTCAAAACATTCTTTCCTGGTGCAGTCGGTGGGGCATGGAATTGAATAGAGAAAAGACTGTTTACATGTCCATAACAAAAAAAATAAACAAAATGTCGTTTGTCTATAACCTCGACTCTGAACCGCTGACCAATGTCAGCCAGTATAAATATCTTGGAATCACAATAACCAGTGACCTCAGCTGGAATAGCCACATTTCTAACGTATGTAACTCGTCTTTCAGGAAGCTTTGTCTCCTCAGGCACAAACTAAAACACGCTCCCTCTGGTACTAGATTACAGGCTTACACTTCACTCATCCGACCGAAACTAGAATTGCATGCATTGTGTGGGATCCCTATAAGAAAATTAACATTAACGCTTTAGAGATGGTCCAACGTAAAGCTGTCAGGTTTATTTTTTCTAAATATCGACTGAGTGACTCTCCTACTAGCATAATGAAAGAACATAATATTCAAACGCTACAAATACGCAGAAAAATACAACGAGTGAAGTTTCTTTTCTTGCTTAAAAACAACTGTTTGTCTCTTGACCCACAGGCTTATGTTAAACCACTTACAGTGCGCCCCGCAGGGGCGTCTGCGTCAGCAGGCGTTTGGTGTGTTGCGACACCACGTACCCGAGCACACGAGGGTTGGACCCTCCCGCGTTTAACCGTGCGTGGCTTAGCCGTGTCCGGGGAAAAGGGGATCCTGGGGGTTGAGCCGATGCTGGGTGTTCGGACCTTTAAGGCCCCCCGGCGGAGGCAACACACCCCTTTGGCCTCGGCTTCACGTAGACGGCACCCCCGGACTGACCCACCCGGGGGAAATCGGTAGTTGCCTTTTCCTGTCTCTCTCTCCCTCCAGCCTTCGTCTTTTTCTCACTTTTTCATCTTTCCTGTCTTCTCCTAGCTTCCGTTTACTTCCAATATTTCCAGGCAGCAAGGGTTAACCTTGTGTGAATAACCAACCTAGGTTATCTCATATTTGGTTATAGTAACAACGTACAGCTGGCGTTTTCAGGACCTGTTTTTACAGTCCCTGCAACGTCCCCTTGTTGGGCTCCATGGTGGGTGGCTGGCGTTATTGCCGAATACTAAGTTCTCCTATGGCAAATTCCTTCCCACCCCTTCTTGATCGCCCTCAGAAAAGAGGGCGCACCGAAGATGTATTCAAGTTCTTTGGTCATGAAAGACCCAACTTCCCACGATTTCATGTTATTCACTCGGAAAAATCAGACACACAAGTACGCACAATCTCCCCATTTCTAGTTTCAAAGTCCTTAACTGAGGCTCTTGGTCAAGGTTACAAGGCAACAAGGATGGCAAGTGGAGATCTCCTCTTGGAGCTCCAGAATCTGAAACAATTTGAGAAGTTATCCAGTCTCGTGTCATTTGGGGACGTACAAGTGACGGTGACTCCGCATCGCACTATGAACACTTCACGCGGCGTTGTCTCAGATGATGACCTGCTTCAGCTGACAGAGGCAGAGCTCCTAGAGGGCTTGCATGAGCAAAATGTTGTTAATGTGAAAAGAATAAAGATGAGGCGCGATGGTAAAGAAACTGCGACCAAACACCTAATTCTCACCTTCAATTCAAGTATCCTACCCGAATCAATCGAGGCCGGGTACATAAAGCTCCGTGTCAGGCCTTACGTGCCTAATCCACTCCGATGTTTCAAATGCCAGCGCTTCGGCCACAGCTCGCAGAGCTGCCGAGGCCGCCAAACTTGTGCTAAATGCAGTGCCAAAGAACACACCACTGAAACCTGTGAGAACGCTCTCCGCTGTGTAAACTGCGATAGGGAGCACGCCGCGTACTCGCGGTCGTGCCCATCCTGGAAGAAGGAAAAGGAAATAGTTACAATCAAAGTCAAGGAAAATATCACTTTCAAAGAGGCACGCAGGCGGGTTTCATACCTGCCCAAGAAAAGCTTTGCCGAAGTGGCGCGTCAGGGGGCAGCGTCACAACGGCCTCCGGCGGCTGTCCGACCCACACGCAGTGAGTTGGCAGTTACGACGTCTGCCCCTGCGGCGGTTGCAGCTAGCGCTGCTCCGTCAACCGTGGAGAGGGGACCATCGATGCCGAAGGTGGGCGCAGCCGAGGCTGCCTCAACCTCCCAGGTCCCTTCCAGCGCTGGCAACGGCCGGCGCAGCCAAATCCCCCAGGGAGCCCCAACGACCTCCGGGCTGGTGGGCGCAGCGGTCTTGCCCTCCAAGGCGGGACTCTCCCTGATAACCTCTCGCTCGCAAGAGCACGCGTCCGGCGCCTCACAAGAGGCAATGGACACAACACTTATCCCCACGGCGCGCCAAGCGCCTAAGGAGCGGCGAGGCTCCCTCGAACGCTCCAGAAAGAGCAAAACTCCCGTTACAGGGCCTCGAAAGGGCTCTGTAATTTAATCACTGTAATTTCCATAATCACCACTTCTGTTTCTGTACACACAGCACCTATTAACTTCCAATATGGAAACACAAATAATTCAATGGAACGTCAGAGGTCTTCTCAGAAACCTTGATGATGTGCAAGAACTGATCCACAAACACAATCCAAAAGTGCTGTGTTTACAGGAAACACACTTAAAATCTATACACACAAACTTTCTCCGAAAGTACGTTACATTTCGCAAAGACCGCGAGGATGCTGTTGCATCATCTGGCGGTGTAGCCATTATTGCTGACAGAAGTGTAGCGTGTCAGCATTTAAAGCTCCAAATGGCCCTTGAGGCCGTGGCCGTTCGAGGCATACTTTTAAATAAACTCATTACCATCTGCTCTTTGTACATACCACCACATTATCAGCTTCACAGACGCGATTTAGAATCATTAATAGATGAGCTCCCAGAACCCTATATGATTCTCGGTGATTTTAATGCCCACAGTAGTTTGTGGGGCGATTCACGCTGTGATGCGCGAGGTCGCGTCATTGAACAGGTCATTTACTCCTCCGGAACATGTCTCTTGAATACGAAGAAGCCCACATATTTTAACCTAGCCAACAAGTCATGCTCTGCCATAGATCTTAGCATTTTATCGCCGACGCTTTTACCCTATTTTAAATTTAATGTGCTTAACAACCCGTATGGGAGTGACCACTTCCCAATAATCCTAACCACGCCGAAACAAGATCAACTTCCCCCGCAGGTCCCTCGGTGGAAGATTGACTCAGCCGATTGGCAACGGTACCGAACTCTTACTCACATGACGTGGACTGAGATGTCTGGTATAGCCATAGATGATGCAGTTGCGTATTTTACAGCTTTTATACTGGATGCCGCCTGTAAATGTATTACGCAAACGAGCGGCATGGGTTCCAAGCGGCGTGTTGCCTGGTGGAACGATGCATGCAGGCAAGCACGGAGGATCCAGAACAAAGCGTGGGCGATATTTCGCGATTCTCCTACAGCTGAAAACCTGGAAAACTTTAAACATATCAAATCCCAGGCAAGGAGAACGCGCCGACAAGCAAGACGAGAGAGTTGGGCAAACTTTATATCAAGCATCAACTCCTATACAGATGAGAGAAAAGTCTGGAATAGAGTGAAGAAAGTTAATGGGCAACAAACGTATTCCTTACCTCTAGTAAATAGCCACGGAGAAAGCCTTGAAGATCAAGCCAACTTTCTTGGAGCACATTTTGAATACATATCGAGCTCCTCACACTACTCCGAAGCCTTCCTAAAGTACAAAACGCAAATAGAACGACAAAAGTTAGAAACAAAATCTGCTAAAAGTGCGGCGTACAATGAACCATTCTGCATAGCAGAACTGGAGGCAGCACTTAACTGTTGTCACACATCCGCCCCAGGTTCAGACCGCGTAATATATGAGATGGTAAAACAACTACCATCCGAAACACAGAAAACCCTCCTTTACCTTTACAACGTTATATGGTTTTCCGGCGAGATCCCTCCTGTTTGGAAGGAGGCTATTGTAATTCCAATTCTAAAGCAAGGAAAGGATCCGTCCTCTGCATCAAGCTACAGACCCATAGCATTAACAAGTTGCCTCTTCAAAGTTTTCGAAAAAATGATTAACTGTCGCCTGCTACACTTCCTCGAATCAAGCAATTTGCTCGACCCGTACCAGTGCGGGTTTCGGGAGGGTCGATCTACCAGTGACCATCTTATACGCATCGAGGCACGTATCCGTGAGGCTTTTGTCCATAAGCAGTTTTTCTTAGCGGTATTCTTAGATATAGAGAAAGCCTATGATACAACGTGGCGGTTTGGGATATTGAGAGACCTCTCACAGTTAGGTATACGTGGTAATATGTTCAATGTCATCGAAAGTTATCTGGCTAATCGCACATTTCGTGTTCGAGTGGGCAATGTTTTGTCACGGAAATTTGTACAGGAAACAGGAGTGCCGCAGGGCGGTGTGCTCAGCTGCACGCTATTTATAGTAAAAATGAATTCTCTTCGACTACACATACCACGTAACATCTTCTATTCAACATATGTTGACGATGTGCAGATAGGATTCCAATCAAGTTCTCTTGCAATCTGTGAGCGACAGGTCCAGCTAACCCTTAACAGGGTCTCCAAATGGGCTGACGAGAACGGGTTCAGACTGAACCCACAAAAAAGCACGTGTGTCGTTTTCTCGAGAAAAAGAGGCCTGCACGCTGATCCTGAAATTCTGTTGCATGGTGAGCGTCTGCCTGTAAACAAGGAACATAAATTTTTAGGCATAATTTTAGACGCGAAATTAACCTTTGTACCGCACATAAAGTATCTTAAAATCAAATGTATGAAAACAATGAATATCTTAAAGGTGCTCTCACGCACAACCTGGGGCAGCGATAGAAAATGTCTCATGAACTTGTATAAAAGCCTCATACGCACACGACTAGACTATGGAGCCATAGTCTACCAGTCGGCTACTCCAACTGCTCTAAAGATGCTAGACCCTGTCCACCACTTAGGGATTCGCCTGTCCACAGGTGCCTTTAGAACAAGCCCAGTGGAAAGTCTGTACGTTGAATCGGATGAATGGTCACTTGAACTGCAGAGAACATACTCCTCTTTCATGTATTTTCTTAGAGTAAACGGAAACAGTCAGCACCCCGCGTATTACACCGTAAACGATCTGTCCAGTTGTCAACTTTTTCGCAACCGGCCCACAGTGGCAAAGCCTTTCTCACTGCGTGTCAGAGACCTAGCTGAAGAAACAAGAGTTCCCCTGCTTGAATACCACCTTATGTCCCCTGCTATACGGCCCCCACCGTGGCAGTGGCAACCAATAGAGTGTGATACATCCTTCATAACTGTTACAAAGCGCGCTCCTCTCGCGCATATACGAATGTACTTCTTGGAATTACAACACAAATATTCATGTCCTGAATTCTTTACAGACGCATCAAAGTGTAATTCTGGCGTATCTTACGCAGCAGTCGGTCCATCCTTTTTATCTGCACACGAGCACAAGTATCTTTACAGCAGAGGCCTACGCCATATTGGCTGCTGTTAAACACATTAAAGAAAGTAATATCCCAAAGGCAATTATATACACAGATTCATTGAGCGTTGTAAACGCTTTGAAAACTGTCAAAAAATATAAGAACCCTATCATTGTATCTCTTTACTCAGCAATACTAACCACCTATGCGTCCAAGCAGCAAATTGTGGTATGCTGGGTGCCGGGGCACCGCGAGATTCAAGGAAACGTGTTGGCTGACCAGCTAGCCACATCCATCCACGCGAACGCTGCTGACATTTCCACGACTGTCCCTGTAATGGACCTTAAGCCCTCCATAAGGAAAGCGCTCAGGGCTTTCTGGCAGCGGTTGTGGGATAAAGAAACAGAAAATAAACTCCATGTTATCAAGCCATATCTTGGCAACTGGCCGCCGGTATCAAAGAACCGCCACACGGAAGTAATACTTTGCAGACTTAGAATAGGACATACATACAGTACACACGCATACCTCTTGTCAGGTGGTGATCCACCCATGTGTGATAAGTGTGGTCAGCCACTTACCGTGCTTCACATCCTGATGCAATGCAGAGAATTAGATGCAAATAGGAAAAAGCATTTTCCATTACCTCACCGGCAACAAATTCCACTTCATCCTCAAATGATTGTAGGCATAGAACCTCTCTTTAAACATGAATCCCTGTTTCGATTTTTAAAAGATGTACATAGTTTCCATACTATAGCCCCAGGAAATCCGTAGTACAGCCTCTAACAGAGGTTTCTGCTGCGGTAGGTGCAATAAAGAAAGCACCTGCCTCCCAGCCTTTGTGCTCAAAGGCCCCTCGGAGGCATAAGTGCTATTTACATATTCTTGCGTTTTAGCTCCATGTCCACTTGTCACGCGTACTATATCCACAGACCACTACATGTATCACTATCATAATTTTATGCTATATACTATTCTACGCTTCCATGACACTGATTGATTTTAGGCCACTTTACAGCCATGTTACATCCCACCATCGCCACTCACAAATCAGCGCTTAACAACATTATCAGTCATGGCGCTCTTTGGCCATACCTGGCCCTTGCGCCACTAAACAACACACATCCATCCATCCACTTACAGTGCGCCGAACACGGCATCGTCACGCTGATTCTTTAACACCTTATAACACCCGAACTAACCTGTTTAAGTTTTCCTTCTTCCCGCGCACTGTAACAGATTGGAACAGCCTACCATTATCACAATTGATAAACACCGATTCTATTGAACGCATGTGTCTTCAATACTAGGGGTATTGCCATGTAGGCAAGCCTTGTTACTGTCTCCCCCCCCCTTCTTTTTTTAACGTGAATTTTGTTTGATACTTTCCTGATCTTCCTTGTTCGATTATTTTCAGTATTTTGCAATGGTTGCTCGTTCAAATTCTGGTGTGTTTTTTTTTCCTTATTTTTCCTCCTTTTTTTCCTCTAGTGGTTGCAAGTGCTCATATATGCGTGTGATACTGTTCTAATGTTTATCGGGTTGTCTTCCTTCTGTGTACCTTCTCTTAATCTTATTAGTCGTCGCCTTCATTATAGTTTTCTTCTGATATTTTCTTCTGATATTTACATATGTTGCATTGCTTTTGTATTTCTTTGTCATGTGTACATGTGTATGTATATATATACGTACATATGTAAATATTTATGTACAGGGTGTCTACCAACCGGGAAAACCGGGAAAACCGGGAATTCTCAGGGATTTTGAGTAGTCTGGAAAAAGTCAGGGAAAACTCAGGGAATTTGTGCCTCTATCAGGGAAAATTAGCTGTGATTTTATTGAAAGGGTCGCAAGTCGCGGTAACGCTAGCTCGAGTAACAGGCAGGAATCGTAATGAGTCGTGTTTGATGGCTTGTGGACTTCTGGAGGAGTTGCCAGTGTACAGTCGACGACCGACTTTCCAGTCTCCCGATAATTTGGACGGCTTCGCGGCACAGCCACGTTCCCCATAGAGTCAAAGTATCAGAAGTTCTGAAATTTCGGATGCAAGAACTCTTTGCCGTCCCATTTTCCGGATGTTTTGCCGTGACCGTAGGTCCGAAACGGCATTAATCAAAGACACCACCACTGCCATTTTGATTATATCGCTACTTCGAACCGGCACTCTCGCACGCAGATCCGCTGGCAGCCGTAGCCACCACTGCGGCAACGCTAGGCCTAGCTGTTTTGACGTTCGCAATGAAGCTTCTTGCCGTTGAGTGCCGTGTGTTTTATTTAAATAATTCGTTGCTGTAAGCAATGGCACGGAGATCGCCTTTTTGTTCCTCGCGATTGGCTTAGAAGCTTGGAAAGCACGGTGCGTTGCATAATGCCGGTTCCCGAAAGTCAGCTTCGCCTCCGTACAGAAATGTTACTTGGTGAAGCATACGCACAAGTATTGCAGTGAAGCATAACAAGCGTAGGGAGGGGCTATTGTCACGGGAGACAGTACGTATTCCTTAATTATACACGCGTGCACCCGGTATTTGCTGTCACAGTATGAACACCGATATGCCTAATACGTGTACCGACAGGTCTTCAGAGCGTTTTCGAATGTGCCTGTGGTGGTTTAAGCACTTAAATACAGTAAATGACATGCATTTATTTTTTCCAGCTGGCCGATTTTTCGGACGTTTTCGCGGCCCCTAGGGGGTTCGAAAAATAGGACGTAAACTGTGCAACTGACCAAGAAGATGATTCAAATGGTCCGTGGGGCGAACGAGGGGTGGAAGGAGTACAAGAACAGAAAGAATCTATGCATTGATGAATAAACGGGAAACGGAGTGTGCCGCTGCTTCTTTCAAGTAGCTTGAGCTCAAAAAACAGTGTTGTCTGACGCAGAGATGCAGGTGTTCCTGATCCAGACCAAACTAAACTCTTTAAAGCAATGAAATGCAACACTGAGGTGTTGTGCGCGGGCTGAGAGTATATCAGGACAGTTCAGGTCGACACACCAGTGATTGAACGAGAATCTCACTTCTGACAAAGTTCGGACCTCATTCCAACGAGCTTGCCATCAGTTCATAGAAATAGCACATATACGAAAATATTTGCTCCTGTATGCATCTCCTTTTTATTCGTATTTCAGAATGTCCGACTGGATTTGCAATTTTTTAAAGACATTTTATTTGCTGTGCATATACTAACCACTCCCTTCTATTCTCTTTTTGAATAACATAAACACTACTCCTTCGTATTCAAATTAGATTGAGTCAGTTTCTTTTTATTTTCATATGCTTACTAGAAAGTACAGCATCGGGCAACATGGTTTTAGCCCATCTTGACATAAAACATAGTTCTGCGTCACTCAGGGAATATTGCCAAGGTACTCAGGGAAAACCTGGAAAACTCAGGGAATTTGGAAATGTCAACTTGGTAGACACCCTGATGTATTCTGCCCCTCCTGCTTGGGCCCTCATTTGGGCCTGCAGTATTGTATAAATAAATAAACAAACAAATAAATAAATAAATAAAGCGACGGCCGGAAACGCGCAAATCCTGGTGCTGATCGGATAGCGGCAGTCTGATGCGCTGCAGCCAGTCCGCTCGTCTGCTGCCTTGCAGAGGCACACGATGTCGCCGCTTGTCATATTGCTAGTCGCTGCATTTGCAGCCCACAACGCAACAAGGGCGAATCATGGTGCTCGCGAACAGACTGAGACCGACACTGACCGCGGAGCTTTCGTCAAAAACGAAGCGTGTTGTAACTCAAGCAGACGACACTTGCTGTGTGCCAGAAGTGCTTAAGTGTACTGAGAAATTGTTACCGGCCGTGGTTTCTCAGTGGTTAGGGTGTTGGGCTGCTGAGCACGAGGTCATGGGATCAAATCCCAGCCATGGCCGCTGCATTTTGATGGGGGCGAAATGCAAAAACACCCGCATACTTAGATTTAGGCGCTCGTTAAAGAAACCCAGATGGTCGCAATTTGCAGAGTCCTCCACTACGGCGTGCCTCAATCAGAAAGTGGTTTTGGTTCGTAAAACCCCATAATTTAATTAAAATTTTTGAGATATTGTTCTTGTGCATTTTCGTTCTTTTACTTTCTTCTTATAGAAACATTCCAACTATTACGAACTACGTTTGTTCATCATAAAGTTGGAAAAATTATCGATGACGCGCCCTGGGCAGCCAATCGGATAGCTCACCCTACTGACGTCAATTGGGTGAAGGACGTCAAATGGATAGGGGTGGCTGAAAATTCAGCAGAGCAGTGTTCTGTGATCGGCAGCGATGTGCATTTTTAAAACCTTATAATAAATTACACGCTTTACACGGAGCACTTGGATGTGTCAATTAACCCTTTCAGGGTCGATTTTTTCGCCATATGTGACTGCCCAGGGTACAATATTTATTGCAGATTCCAATTCTTCTGAGGGACCCATTTCAAAAAAATTTACTGTAATTTTTCTAGGGTGACCTTAAAGTAAGGAAAAAGTATTTTGTGATGGTATATATGTACTGTTTTTTCATGAATAACAACAATAAAAAAAGGAAATAAACTTATAAGAATGAAAAATTTCATGCGTAGTTATACACATAGTTCAAAGCTTAGAAAATGCGCAAACGAGAATGTTTTGCAACTGTCAAATGTTCCTGCTCTTACACTAATATTTACATCCATTGCATAATCAAACTCCATAGGTGAGCGCACTCAGGAAAAATGTGCGGTTGTGTGCCTGTCAAAAAAGCAAAACGTGTGAAAAACTTCCGCTGATCTTCATCTTATCGCCCACTAGAGGCGATTAGTTTTCACAAGTCTCCAAGAAAAAAAGAAAGGAAAAGGAAATGCATGCAGGGCAGCATCCTTCCTGCACTCAGCCCTATGAGCACTGAACGAGCGAGAAACAGGCGGCCTCCCTTTGAGCGATTAGTAATGAGATAGCCATCAGTTTTGCGAGCGCAAGAAGCCGAAACTGCCCGCAGAACAAAACCCAAACAGCTGCCTGCCCACGCACGCGCTAATGCACGAGCGGTAGTATATAGATGCACCGGAGCAAACTATCCCTCAATCAAACCATGGAACAAGAATCGAGAGAGGGAGGTGCAAGAAAAAAATTCCATGTATTCCCACATAGTGACAGCACATGCCAAGAAAGAAACATTTAGGAAATTGGCGCGCTTTTTAAACGCACAGACGGTGCCAAAAATATACGGCATAAATCATTTCGGACTTGTTCGCAGCGCCGTGTATTTATGTTGTCATTGACCCTGAAAGGGTGAATGATCACGAGGACCTACTGTAACGACTCAGTACGTTTGTAGGAAATCGTCAAAATCATTTCAGGGTCCCTTTAACTTAGCCTACGAGATCTGCAACTCTACGGGCGCAGGAAGTTAGTAGCCATCCCTGCTTGCCCTTTATCATTGCACCCACCAATGATTAACAACAATTAGATATGGCACGCAGGCTGCGTAAGTGTCAGCTGTGTTGTCATTCACAGCTATGGCAGGGTAAGAGGAGAGGACCTGCGCTCTCCTTCTCAAGCACGCATTTGATCACGTGACCTCCAATTAACCTGAATATTGAGCACGGGCGGGGGCTAATGCCTATCAAGCTGCCATCCTTTTCGGCTCACCGTTGTGTGCTTTTTCTTGCACTCACAGTGTATGGAAGCGCAGCGGTGGCGTAGAGGTAGAACACCCGCCTCGCGTGCAAGAGGACCGTGGTTCGAATCCCGGTGCCGTGCAGTTTTCCACTGCATTAAAGAAAAAAGAAAATCCGCGTGCTGATGAAATTGCATAAACAGGCCTGGAGTGTGGCCTGATCCTGGTGACCAGAACCGGTGACGCACTCCCTCACCAAAGCAGGATTGGCCACCCTGGTGCAGTACTTGGCCACAACCTCCTATATGAACACAACAATGAAACCTCGGCCCTCAGTCCGCAGCAGCTGCGAAGCAACTGACCATGGCAGCAGTCAGACCTGCGACGCAGCAGAGGGGGCTAAGAATCTCTGGATCTGGACAGGCCACCATTGGAATCTGAACCTGGCAACGTTTAATGCTAGAACGTTATCTAGTGAGGTGAGTCCAGCAGTGCTATTGGGGGAATTAGAAGGCAGTAAATGGGATATAATAGGGCTCAGTGAAGTTAGGAGGACGAAAGAAGCATATACAGTGCTAAAAAGCGGGCACCTCCTGTGCTACCGGGGCTTAGCTGAGAGACGAGAATTAGGAGTCGGATTCCTGATTAATAAGGATATAGCTGGTAACGTACAGGAACTCTATAGCATTAACAAGAGAGTGGCAGGTCTTGTTGTGTAACTAAATAACAGGTACAAATTGAAGGTCGTACAGGTCTACGCCCCTACATGCCGGCACGATGACCAGGAAGTCGAAAGCTTCTATGAAGACGTGGAATTGACGATGGGTAAAGTCAAAACAAAATACACTATACTGATGGCTGACTTCAATGCAAAAGCAGGCAAGAAGCAGGCTGGAGACAAGTCAGTGGGGGAATACGGCATAAGCTATAGGAATAGCTTGGGAGAGTTATTAGTAGGTTTGCAGAACAGAATATGAGGATAATGAATACTTTCTTCCGCAAGCGGGATAGCCGAAAGTGGACGTGGAGGAGCTCAAATGGCGAGACTAGGAATGAAATAGACCTTATACTCTATGCTAACCCTGGCATCATACAAGATGTGGACGTGCTCAGCGAGGTGCGCTGCAGTGACCATAGGATGGTAAGAACTCGAATCAGCCTAGACTTGAGGAGGGAACGGAAGAAACTGGTACATAAGAAACCGATCAATGAGTTAGCGGTAAGAGGGAAAATAGAGGAATTCCGGATCAAGCTACAAAACAGGTATTCGGCTTTAACTCAGCAATGGGACCTTAGTGTTGAAAGGGACACTAAAGCGAAACAATAAATCAGTTTAGACTAGTGAAGCATTGTTTGAGAACCGGGCAGTTAATCAACAAGCGTAAGACAGCTGACATAAGGAAGTATAATATGGATAGAATTTAACATGCTCTCAGGAACGGAGGAAGCCTAAAAGCAGTGAAGAAGAAACTAGGAATAGGCAAGAATCAGATGTATGCGTTAAGAGAGAAAGCCGGCAATATCATTACTAATATGGATGAGGTAGTTCAAGTGGCTGGGGAGTTCTATAGAGATTTATACAGTACCAGTGGCACCCACGACGATAATGGAAGAGTGAATAGCCTAGAGGAATTTGAAATCCCACAAGTAACGTCGGAAGAAATGAAGAAAGCCTTGGGAGCTATGCAAAGGGGGAGGCAGCTGGGGAGGATCAGGTAAGAGCAGATTTGTTGAAGGATGGTGGGCAGATTGTTCTAGAAAAACTGGCCACCCTGTATACGCAATGCCTCATGACTTTGAGCGTACCGGAATGTTGGAAGAAAGCTAACATAATCCTACTCCATAAGAAAGGGGACGCCAAAGACTTGATAAATTATAGACCGATCAGCTCACTGTCGGTTACCTACAAAGTATTTACTGAGGTAATCCCAAATAGAATCAGGAACACCCTAGAATTCTGTCAAACAAAGGACCAGGCAGGATTCCGTAAAGGCTATTCAACAAAAGACCATATTCACACTCAATCAGGTGATAAGAGAAATGTGCGGTATATAACCAACCCTGATATTATATATAGCTTTCATTGATTACTAGAAAGCATTTGATTCTGTCGAAACCTCAGCAGTCATGGAAGCATTACGGAATCAGGGTGTAGACGAGCCGTATGTAAAAATACTGAAAGATATCTATAGCGGCTCCACAGCCACCGTAGTCCTCCATAAAGAAAGCAACAAAATCCCAATAAAGAAAGGCGTCAGGCAGGGAGATATGATCTCTCCAATGCTATTCACAGCGTGTTTACAGGAGGCATTCAGAGACCTGGATTGGGAAGAATTGGGGATAAGAGTTAATGGAGAATACCTTAGTAACTTGCAATTCGCTGATGATATTGCCTTGCTTAGTAACTCAGGGGACCAACTGCAATGCATGCTCACTGACCTGGAGAGGCAAAGCAGAAGGGTGGGTCTAAAAATTAATCTGCAGGAAACTAAAGTAATGTTTAACAGTCTCGGAAGAGAACAGCAGTTTACGATAGGCAGCGAGGCACTGGAAGTTGTGTGGGAATGCACCTACTTAGGACAGGTAGTGACTGCGGATCCGGATCATGAGACTGAAATAATCTGAAGAATAAGAATGGGCTGGGGTGCGTTTGGCAGGCATTATCAAATCATGAACAGCAGGTTGCCACTATTCCTCACGAGAAAAGTATATAACTGTGTCTTACCTGTACTCACGTATGGGGCAGAAACCTCAAGGCCTTCGAAAAGGGTTCTGCCTAAATTGAGGACGACGCAACGAGCTATGGAAAGAAGAGTGATGGGTGTAACGTTAAGGGATAAGAAAAGAGCAGATTGGGTGAGGGAACAAACGCGAGTTAATGACATCTTAGTTGAAATCAAGAAAAAGAAATGGGCATGGGCAGGGCATGTAATGAGGAGGGAAGATAACCGGTGGTCATTAAGGGTTACGGACTTGTTTCCAAGAGAATGGAAGCATAGCAGGGGGCGGCAGAAATTTAGGTGGACGGATGAGATAAAGAAGTTTGCAGGGACAACTTTGCCACAATTAGTACATGACTGGGGTAGTTGGAGAAGTATGGGCGAGGTCTTTGCCCTGCAGTGGGCGTAACCAGGCTGATGATGATGACAGTGTATGGGTCGCTCAATCATGTGGCTTCTGGATAGGGGTGTGCAAATGTCAAAATTTTCTAATACCAATCGAATACAAGTACTTAGCTTAAATATTGAATATAATATCAAATAATGATATGGACATGCATTTATTAGCAGGTTGGGTTCATTTGTAATGTTGGAACTTTGCAATTGAATTGTGAAAGCTAAGAAGGTATACTAGTAAACCATTATACTAAAACGTTGTGTATTTGGCTCATGTTAACTTGGAAAATTTAGTACTTCCCACTAGGGTACCTCACCAGTCTGTGCTTTATTATGCCACATCAAACGGTTGTAAACTCGGGGGTATTTGACCCTGTGCCAGTCCTCACACATCGCACTTTCTGCCAATAATCTCAGAATTGGCGATGCCAAATCGATGCCCTCTTGTGACAGAGAGGCTGGCTTTTTTACAAAGTTCAAATGTGAAGTTGCTAAGTGTGCTTTACAGGTGAAATTTTGCTACCAGCAGGAAATTGTCTCAAAATTTTATTTATTTATTCAGCACATACTGCTGGCCTATATTACAGGCCTTAGGCAGGAGTGGGGTACAGAAATAATAAAAACAGAGAAAACGTACATTGCAACAGAAGAAGCAAACAAAGAGACTGGACCAGAGTCCAAAACACAGTAGAACCGAGTACAAAAGCAAAACACTTGACTTGAAACAGATTACATGTGTGCCCTATTGTTCACTCGGGGCTTGTAGAAACAAGTTCACTGTTTTGGAACTGACCACGTTTCCAGGCAGGCCATTCCATTGAACAATGGTGAGGGGAAAATATTTGTATTTAAAAACATGTCGGCAAGCTTCGCGTCAGCAAGCTTCACAAGCTTCGGATGACGACAAGCTTCGCGTAAAGCATGCATGGCTGATGGACATAGGCATTTCTCATGCGAGCCAGTGAGAAGTACATGGCGAGATGCTTGTGGCGATCTCTCCTCAACGTTATTTCTGTATTTCTCAAGCTAACAAGCTGCCGCGGCAGCCTTCTCGCAATTTTTAAAAGGCCCCTTTTGGGGCCACCAAAGTGATGTCTTGGCGGTGCTCGCATATCGCTTGCCACCCACGACACCTCTTTGCAGTTGTTATAGCAGTGCCATTCTTTAACGCCGACAGCCGCGGCTTGTTACACGCGATC
Organism: Dermacentor albipictus; assembly: GCF_038994185.2. Taxonomy (NCBI): domain Eukaryota; kingdom Metazoa; phylum Arthropoda; class Arachnida; order Ixodida; family Ixodidae; genus Dermacentor; species Dermacentor albipictus. The sequence goes on from NW_027225568.1 coordinate 1,504,539, forward strand.
GGAGCGCCCAGGACGCAGTCAAATGAGTGAACACAATCAGCAGCTGGGCAGAGGAAGGTGCCTATATAGTTTTCTCATATCAGCTCTGCCATCCCCCTATTTTGATGTTTTCATGCAACTTGGTTATAACAATGGAATTTTTGTGGCACCTGAATATTGTTATAAGTGGGTTCGACTGTATTTACAACTAATTTCATTGGCTATGCAATATGTAAAACCTAAAGGATTCTTTTTACGTGTGGCAGTCATTGCTACGGTCTTTTTGGAATTCAGTCATTTGCCACGTCGAGCACCAATTTTCTATTGCAGATAGGGAATCGCTTAGAAGAAGTTGGTAGTTAGGACTAGAAATTTCATGGTAAATTATGCAATCATCTGCGAACAGTCGCATTTTAACATGTATGTTTTCAGCAATGTCATTAATGAACACTAGAAAGAAAAGGTGACTTAGAACAGAGCCCTGTGGAATACTGGAATCCACTGGAACTGCATCAGAAAGAACACCATCGACAACTACGCTTTGAAGTTGAAGTTTATTCATATGCAAAACATAGGTACATAAATGTAATATACAGACGAGGGTCCCAAAGTATTGATGTTTGTGCGAAAGATAGGCTTCAATCCATGAGGGAAGGCAATTGTGTTTTAATGTGGGTTTTAATTTCGGCAATAATTTCTGATGTGATACGCGGTCGAACGCCTTCTCGAAGTCAAGAAAAATGATATCGACTTGACTTTGCCTATCTAATGCTGTTGTCAAGTTGTAAACAGTTGCAATCAATTGCATAATAGTGGAAAGACCGCAACGGAACCTGTGCTGTTGGTTATCAATAACGTGATTCTCCTCGAGAAAATTGGTTATGTGTTTACAGATGATGTGTTCTAGCAATTTTACGGAAGTGCACAAAAGAGAAATCAGTCTGTAGGAAGAAGGTTTCGTTCTTTAGGAATCAGAGTGATTATTGCAAATCTCCAATTTGTCGGCAACTCTGAGCATTTTAGTGATTTCCTAAAACTAAGGTTAGGTACTTCGTGCACCACTTGGCATACCGGACTAGAAAGGTGTTGGGTATTTCATCGATACCTGGTGACTCCTTGGTGTCTAAGTCGAGCAGAAGAGCTAACACGCCTTCCTCAGTTATAAAAATGTCAGTGATTGGAGGTAAGCCATCAAGGAAGAGGACTGTGGTGTGAAACCGTTAGTGTGAATACCAAACTGAAGTACTGGTAGAGCACCTGTGCAATTTCTAACTTGTCGTGCATAGTCGCGCTATCTGTAGAGAGCACAAATTTAGCACAATATCACCCTAATAGTCTTAAATCAGATAGAAACAAATGCTAAGAACCGTGTTCACTCCCTCACAACCAGCAGTATAGTCGATTTGATTCGAATGTTTATTTATTTACAGATACTGCTGTCTTGTAGGGGAGACATAGCAGGAGTGGGTAGATACATAGTAAAAACAAATAACATGGGCAGCATAGAAATAGATAACACAGAAGTATTAAAAACAGATCAACAGGTCAAATTGTTAGGCAACTGAACAACGAACTCTTCAATTGGCAATGTGTGAAGTGAGCCATCCAATCGATTCAAAATTTCAACAGTTAGTGGGAAAAAAGAAAATTTAATGCAGTCTATATGTGTTTTGAAAGGAACAATGTTTAATGGCTGGTTCCGTCGGGTTGCACGTGCGCTTGAGGGCACAAATGAGAAGGGTGCCTGAATGCCAGATGACGTGTGAACGATCTTGTGCAGCATGATAATACGTTCACGTGTGCGCCTATGTTCTAACGTTTGCAAATATAAAGTGTGCATATGTGAAGAAGGTGAAAAGTTGCGGTCATACCAGCCGAAGATGAATCGTATTGCTTTTTTTATAAACTGATTCTAAACGGTCAATGTCGCGCGCATGATGAGGGGACCAAACAGTTGAGGTGTACTCCAGGATGGGTCGAACTAGTGATTTGTAAGCAGTTAATTTACATTCCTTTGTGGCATTCTTTAAGGTTCGTTTGAGATAGCCAAGTTTGCAAAGTGCTTTCCCAGAAATGTTATTAATATGAGCATTCCATTTTAAGTTATATGAAAAATAACACCCAGGTATCTGAACTCGTTGACATGGGTCAAGTAGTTACCGTTATAACTGTAAGAGAAATGCAGCGGATTCTTTTTGTTACTGAAGGTCATTACAAGTGTTTTAGTGAAATTAATTTTCATTTGCCATGTGTTACTCCATTCACAGAACAGTAAAAACACTTTTAGTTCCTGTTGGTCATGGGCGTTAGCAACGTTACGATAAAGCACGCAGTCATCGGTATATAGGCGTAACTTCATTGCAGTGTCATTAATAACATTTCGTAATATTCATATCCATGCGAATATTCGATCATTTTGAAATATCTATTTTTTGAATCAAATACAAATATTAAAAATATAATATTCGAACTTTTCAAATATTCGCACATCCCTACTTTTGGACTTTATACAGAACATCACGGCGACTACGACAGTGAAAGTTTATCCGGTGTGTGAATATAATTTAACTCTCTCCTACTATGAGGTCTTGTAAATACTCACATAAGGCCGTCACTTCAGTGAACGATTCTTCATGGCCACACGAAGTTTATTCTAGTGCAACTGTTATTAAAGGCAATATATTTGAGTGGAGTTTGAAAATCTGGTTGCGCGCCCCCCCCCCCCCTTCCTCTGGAAAAATGAAGACTTTCTGTCTATGCTCACAGTTTTACACGTGAGTGGGTGTGGATGGGGACTATGTTCTGCAAGCTGAAAATAACTTTTGAATAACAGTGCCTGCTTGGCCTAGTCGTTGCTGTCATATGATGATTGGCCATTTAAATGGCGTATTGTGACAGACACGTGGCCAGGCACATACGTGATTTGAAGTACAAGTGCACTGATGGTGGCACAGTGCATATCCATACATGCAAGTTTGCTTCTGCGCTGCATCAATTTCTACCCTATTCTGAATAAAAATGTGCAACAAGCATTTAGATGTGCCTTGAGGCACATCATGGTCTTGTGGTAGGGTGCTGCGGGCTTTCAGAGTTAGCATTGCGATCAGTGTCTCAAAGACCATCCCGCAGCTTGAGTGGTTTGTGAGTGGTTTGAGAAGCCTTTCTTGACTGTGACGCTAACATTAGGGTCTACGTTTTGCTAGTGGAAACGATTACTGATGATGACACAACCTTGCAGATTCTACAGTCGTTCTGGCAGCTCGAAGCAATGGGCATCACAGATTCTGGCGAACCTCCCTCTCCTGAGTTCATTGCACGGTTCTGAGGAACAATTCGCAAGAAAAATGGCAAATACATTGTGGCGCTGCCTTGAAAGAAGATCAGAAACACCTACTTGGAAGCAACCGTGATACCGTGCTCGCACGTCTACAAAAAGTGGCAAAGAGGCTATCAATGAATGAAGGATTATTGGAGCGATACAACGCAGTCATCCGATGATACCTGGAGCTAGGACATGCTGAAGTGGTACTTAAGAGTATTCCTATTGATCGGGCCACCTATTGTATGCCACATCGGGAAGTTATACGAGAGGAATCATCGCTGACCACCAAGCTCCCAGTCGTGTTCGACGCATCGTCACACTCTCAAGGCTTTCCATCACTCAACAACTGCCTGGATAAAGAGGTGAACCTCAACCCAGAGTTACTACAAGTACTGCTTCGCTTTTGGTGGTTTCCGGTCGCAGTCAACTCGGATATCGAGAAGGCATTACAAATTGAGATATAGGAGACCGACCGAGATGCATTCCGGTTTCTCTGGTTTGATGCCATTCCCGTCACCCAAAACAGTAACATTGTCGAATGGCGTATGACCAGGGTACCATTTGGATCAACATCAGTCCCTTTCTTGCTCATGGCGACTATTCTCACCACTTGGACAACGCTTGTGAGGACAAAGCGCTTGCTTCTATTTTGAAGAAGTCCTTTTATGTAGACGATTTACTGGTGGGTGGAGAGACATTCGAAGATGGTCTGAGCATCTATGAGCGATCTAAGGCAATTATGTGAGATGCAGGCATGAGTCTCAGAAAATGGAAGACCAATAACCAGCAACTACAGAACATTTTCGACAACCATGAGGAGCAAGTGGAAGGTGCATCAAGTGAATCAACTGCAGTTTTGGGAATGCAATGGGATACCGAAACTGATTCCTTCAAATTTCCTTCCAAATCTATAGCCCAATACTTAGCCTCAGCTCATCCGGACACAAAACGTTAACTTCTCAAGGCTGCTTCCCAAATTTTCGACCCTCTTGGTATTCTCTCGCCTTTCACCGTCACTGCAAACCTTTTGTTTCAGCACCTGTGGGTTTTAGGCCAGTCTTGGGATGACCAGTTACCAGAGGAGACCAAGACAACATGGACAGCATGGTGCACAGACGTAATCCAGCTTGGCTTCATCAGGATTTTACTCTGTGTTAGAGATGGACTATATAGAGCAGTCGAGAAGGAAGAGCTGCATATATTCGTCGATGCCAGCCTGAAGGTTTATGGAGCATGTGCCTATTTTGGAACAGTTGATGACTGCGGAAATACAGCTACATCACTAGTAGTAGCGAAGTCTAGAGTAGCACCTACCAAGATTTTAACACTGCCGAAGGTCGAGCTTATGGCTGCGATAGTAGAAGCCAGATTATTAAAATACATCCACTCATCATGGGATTCAACGCATTTTCCCTCCATCATATGGACAGACTCAACAATCACACTGAGCTGGATCTGGGGTGACCGTAACAAGTTGGGTCAGTTTGTAAAGCACAGAGTAACTGAAATCGCAGCATTTGCTGACCCACTGCTATGGCTTTACTGCCCAGGAGAAGACAACCCGTCAGATTTATTGACTAGGGGCATATGTTTAAAGATTCTACGTACATGTCGCAGCTGGTGGAGAGGACCTGAATGGTTATTCCAGCCAAGATCAACCTGGCCTACAGACTCGGACATAAGCACACTGATCTACAAAGAGTCAGAGTGTGACACGCAATATGTACTTCTTCAAGCGCTGAGAATAGTGGACACCCTGATTGACTTAAGGAGGTTTGGCAACCTACAGAAGCTCCTGCGCGTCAGCACCTGGGTATTTCCATTTGTGGATCGATGTCGTCGTATTCGAACGTCACTCGGTGGAACTATCTTGACAGAGGAGCTAAACAAGGCTGAAATGTTCTGGATCTGTCGTGTCCAGCTCAAAGTATTCACGAATTACATTGAACACCTTTGGCTTAGAGACACTGTCCAGAAACACTCCGTACTGCGCGATCTCCACTCTTGCCTTGATCACAGCAGGCAGCTTCGACTTGGTGGCCGAATTGAAAGAATGAATGCTACGTATGACGAAAAGCACCCGGTTATTCTACCACAAAGGCATCCCTTCACGGCCTTAGTGGTTACTGAGGCTCACTGTAGAGTTTTACATGGTGGTGTGGCAAGCACTATGATGCAAATTCGACAGCGTTACTGGGTTATACGTGCTCGACAAGAAGTTAAACGGATCATCAATGCTTGCTTTCTCTGCAGAAAATACAACGGCAAACCTGTAAAGGTGCAATTTGCTCCAATGACTGAAGACAGGTTTCTCACATAACGGCTGTTTGAAATTGTGGGATTAGACTTTGCAGGCCCACTATATGTAAAGCAACATGAGACTGATGAAGTTACATACAAAGCTTATATTCTGTTGTTCACATGTGCGACCACGAGAGCTGTACACCTTGAATTGACGAGTGGAATCCCTACAAGCTCCTTCTTACTAGCGTTCCATAGATTTGTGGCTTGTAGAGGAGTGCCCGCAACACTGTACTCCGATAATGCTCTCTCATTTAAGAGAGCATTGCGAGACCTATGGGACATTTGGAACACCATGAAGAGCTCTCCATTTGCATCTTTGCATCTTTGCTCTTGACGCATCACATAGAATGGAAATTTATTAGGCCAGGTGCGCATTGGTGGGGCGGCTGGTGGGAGAGACTTATCCGATCAGTCAAGTCATCTTTATGCAAAGTGCTGGGAAAGAGCAAGCTCAACAGTGAACAAACTGATGAGACTGTACTGCTGGAGGTAGAGGCAGTTATCAATTCAAGACCCCTAACCTATACGTATACGGACGTTAGAGAGCCTTCTCCACTATGTCCTGCTCATTTTCTGGTCGGGAACTCATTTCTTGCCTCTCCAGAGCGAACAAACAGTGACGATGTAGCTCTAAGTGCACAGGCTGCGCAACGTGACCTCAGCAAGAAGTTGCGATACTGCCAGAAGCTCGTGGACCACCTGTGGATCCGATGGAAGAAAGAATACCTCCTCGAGCTGCAGGCACTTCACCTCTACCCATTGCATCCTAGTAGCAAACTACAAGTAGATGATATTGTACTCATCGAGGAACCTAGCACCTCAAGAGGTATTTGGCCACTGGAACGAGTCGTGGACGTCTTCCCTGGTCAAGATGGAATAATCCGAGCCTGCCTTGTGAAAGCTCAAGATGGCAAGCTTATAAGAAGGCCAGTGTTGAAATTGTACACGCTTGAATTGGACAACGCTACTGGGGGAGCTGGAGTATGTAGAAAAAGACAAATAAATGGGGCAGGCGGGCACAGCAAAAGGAGAAAAAGAAGTTGGAACAATGAGTAGCTCTTTGTCTGGTTTCTTCACGTCTCGTTAGTTTTATACACCCCTCTCACGTCCTCTTACCATACTTACTCGAATCTAGGCTGGCCCCGATTCTAAGCCGACCCCCAAATGTCCGAAGCCAGAAAAAATGTGAAAACTTACCTCGAAGGTAGGCTGAACAAAAAAAGTGAGGACAGTGTTCACAAAATGAAAACAGCATTTATTTAATATGAACATGCCGAGCTCACTCTACGTTATAAATCTTTGCTAACCCAGACCACACGCACGCTTGTGGATGCGCGCAAGCGCTCGCGTCTACACGCCCATGCATGCGCAGGCAATGTGGCATGACTCGCACGCATCGAAACTTAGCGCAATCTCGGTGAAAAGCTCCTCTCTGTTATCGCACGCTTATTTTATCGCTGTCATCTCCTCGTTGCGGCACATGCAAAAAGCATCCCCCGTTGCCCTCCTCCAACGACGGATGTTTTTCTCACCGATGCTGGAGTCCCGCCCAGCTTGAGCGTTTGACAATGCCTCTGTGGCTAGCACAACTTTTCGTTTGAAAGTGGCATTATAGTGGCATCGCCTGTTTGGTGCCATTACGATTACACCACGCCACGGGCCACACCACACACAGATACGACACAGATCAAAATAGCAGCGTCGCTCATGTACTTCCGTTGGCTACTAGTGCGGCTAATAGTGGCTGCGATACTGACTTTTCTCGATGACGCTAGCTATTATAATGAACTAGAAATATTCTGGTTCACTATACTATCTTTGCACCGTACTTATCATTTTCAGTTACAACCTGGCGCGTTTTTTAATATCCTCGAATCTAAGCCAACCCTAGTGTTTGGCATATGATTATTTCAAAAGAACTATCGGTCTAGATTCGAAAAAATACGGTATATTGCACTAGTATTTCTGCTAAAATTTGAAGCCACTTATTCGAGCATAACTGCATTATAATGAATTCCAGACAATTTCACTTCAGTAAGTAAAACTGAACTGCGGAAAAGTGCAGCTGTCACACCCTCGGCAGATACCTACCAGTGACGTGCTATTTATGCCTCACCGTCATGCAAGTATTAAGCGAACGTCTTTATGAAGTTGGATTTCGCTGAAATGCTGTGGGCACAGCATTCTTTTGGGCACAGTGCGTGGTCTGATTGCACCTGCTCAGAGGTGCTGTTCATCTTGCTCAAGTTAACGATTAATGTGCTGTGACCACATTGATGCGTCACTGACAATGTCTTAAATAAGAGGGAAAAAAAAACTTCGACTCCTAGCTCCCCATTGCTGTAGAGGCCAGAAAAAAAGTGGCAGTAATGAGCCAAGCAAGTGCTTATGAGCGAGGATAGAAAGAAGGGGGAAAGATAAGTGGGTATCACAGCTTGGTGCGGCATTTGGCTGGTGAGCTGTTGCTGGGTGAAAAGCAAGTTCAAGCTACGCTGCCAATGCTGCCCCATTGCCTTTTTTTTTGGTACTTTTGAAGTCGAAATTTCGAGATATCCGAAGTCCGGTGCAAAAACTTTTCTTCGAAATATGGGGAGGAGCACACATGGGTTGACACTGGCCAGAAGAAACTTTTGACTTGACCGATATTTTGAGATATCAGAGTTTGAGTTAATGACGGTTTACTGCATCTGTATCTCAAAGGAAAGAACAAGTCAAGAATTCAGAATGTATGTGATGTTTCACATTTCGTCAGTGCAAAGCTGTGCAAAAGCTTAAAATTATACATAGCTCTTTGTGCTATGAAAAAGTTAAGTCAACCCTCACATTTGACGTGCCATTGGACGAAGCACTTCCACAGTGTGGTGAATCATAGGTACACATTGTAGTTTTTGCAGGAAACACTTGTGTTGTTAGTTATCCTGGTTGCACTTCTGAGTTTTGATGCTTTTCCATCCTCGCTGGCCATGGCTGTTGGCAATGACAGCACAGTGTTGGTTTTAGACACAGCTTAAAAATTGTCAAGTGCAAATGGGAATGACCACGTAGAAATGAAAGCTGTAGTTTTCAAGCTGACTACGACAAGGTGTAGTAGGCTTTAATATGGGCTCCCTGCATCCATTGATTATGGTTGACAGAGGCTGTATGGGGTAGTTGAAAAAGAATTGACTATGGTGATATGCATCAGGTGCCTGATGCAAATAAGTCTCATGATCCATCTGTGTGCATTTTTTGTGCAGTGTGGTGGCTGTTCCAGTGTATGTACGACACCAGATCAGCTTCCGGGAAGCAAGCGGTGGCCGACTCGACATTAGTATTGGACCCAAGCAGACTATGGGAAAAACTGTATGTTCACTTATGTCTCACTTTCCTTTTAGGTTTTCTTTCATTTCTCTTTTTGTGGGAGCAGGTACAGTGGCATGGTCCAGTGACCCAGTCGTACAGTAAAACCTTGTTAATTTGGATTTAATGGGTTTGGAGAGAGTGTCCAAATGAACTGAAAAGAACAACAAAATAAAAGCCTCACCAACTCAACAACTACAGAAGGAAAAATCACTGACAAATGACAGATGTATAGGAACATGGCTGGAGGGTAAGCATCAAAAAGACGAAAACTATCTCACAGACTGCCGACGACAGCAATGCTCATGACTCCTTTTAATTTTGTTTGGATGCCACCACCACGTGTGCCACGGCCTCGGAGGTTGGGTAGCACGACGGCACTGCCTGTCCTTGGAGGCGTTGCATGTTGCTGAGCTCCAAGGACTGCCCGAATTATCTAGAGTATGGCCAGATATCCAAATGAAAGAGAGTTTTATGCCGTAAAATAATGCATTTCCATCTTCAGCAGCACCACTTATGACAAGGACCAGCAAAAGAGCACAGGATCATTACCAACTTCGCCAAATTGTAATCCACATAATGTGTATGCCGGACACGATTTGGCAGTGTGTCCAAACTATCGCATTTTTTCGAATTAACTGGGGTTGAATTAACATGAGTTTACTGCATAACATTTCGCTGCTGAGCATGAGGCGTCATGGCCACACTGTGATTGAGGAATGTTGCCATAATGCTCATGATCCTCTGCAGGTGCATGCTAATATTGATTTGAGAAGTACAGTGGAACTGCGATTATACGACTTTCTAGGGACCACACAAAAACATCCTATAATCCGGGTATCGTATAATCTGACCAACAAAAATTGTGTCTGTAATACACAGTTTCGCGCTTTGCGAGAAACTTTGGCTATCAGCTGTAATACTCTGCAGGACTGAAACCCAAACCGTTTTTTTAGCGTAACATGTACTGTGAGATTTAGCATGCTGTGTCCTGCGATTCACAACCACCAGCGCACTAATACATTCTTTTCTGATCTATACACTTAAAAAATCAGTCAATTTCTTATATTTATTCAGGGTGTGTACCAACCGGGAAAACCGGGAATTCTCAGGGATTTTGAGTAGTCTGGAAAAACTCAGGGAAAACTCAGGGAATTTGTGCTTCTATCAGGGAAAATTAGCTGTAATTTTTTTAGAGGGTCAAAAGTCGCGGTAATGCTGGCTCGAGAAACAGACAGGACTCGTAACGAATCGTCGTCGGATGGAGGAGTTGCCAGTGTACAGTCAACGACCGACTTTCCGGATTCCCGATAACTCGGACGGCTTCGCGGCACCACCACGTACCCCAAAGAGTCAATGTATCATAACGTCTGAAATTTCAGACACAAGAACTCTTCGCCGTTCGATTTTCTAAACGTCTTGCGTGATCGCAGGTCCGAGACGGCATTAATGAAAACCACCACCGCTGCTATTTTGATTACCTCGCCGCCTTGAACCGGTGCTCTCGCACGCAGATCCGCTGGCAGCCGTAGCCACCACTGCGGCAACGCTAGGTCTAGCTCTTCGACGTTCGCTGGTAAGCTTCTTGTCGTTCGGTGCCGTGTTTCGTTTCTCCGCTGACAGCAATAATTTTGTCTTCGAAGCTCGGAAAGCACGGCGCATTGCATAATGCTCTTTCCCGAAAGTCTGCTTCGCCTCATTACAGTCGTGTAACGCGGTGAAGCGTAACAAGCGTAGGAAGGGGCAATTGTCGCGGGACACTATGTATTCCTTAATTTTACACGTGTGCACCCGCCCTCACCTGTCACAGTAGGAGCACCGATATGCCTAATAAGTGCACTGGCAGGCATTCAGAGCTTTTTCAGACGTACATGTGTCGATTTTAGCCCTTAAGGGCAGTAAAAGACATGAATTTATTTTTTCGGACTGCCTGATTTTTCAGAAGCTTTACCGGCCCCTAGGGGGTCCGAAAAAATGGACGTTGACTGTAAATTGACCAAGAGTATTCTTCAAATGGTCCGTGGGGTGAACACACGGTGAAAGGAGGACGAGAACAGAAAGGATCGACGCACTGAGGAATGAACGGGGAATTAAGTATGCGACCGCTTCTTTGAAGGAGCCTGCGCTCAAAAAACAAATTCTTGGCTGATGCTGAGATGCAGGTGTCCCTCATCCAAACCAAAATAAACTCTTTAAAGCAGTGAAACACAACACTGAGGCGTCTTGCGCGAGCTGAGAGTATGTCAGGACAGTTGCATGACACTGAGCATGCTATCAGTTGATAGAAATAGCTCATATTCAAAAATATTTGCTTCTGTATGCATCTCCTTTTTATTTGTGCTAGAGAATGTCCAACTCGATTTGAAAATTGTTTCGAAGACATTTTATTTGCTGTGCATTCTAATAACCCCTCCCTTATATTCTTTTTTTGAATAACATAAACACTCCTTCTTAGTATTCAAATTGGATTAAGTCTGTTTTCTTTAAAATTTTTTTCATATGCTTACTAGAGAGTGACAGCATAGGGCGATATGGTTTCAGCGCGACTTGACATAAAACATAGTTCTGCATCACTCAGGGAATTTCGCAACAGCACTCAGGGAAAACCTGGAAAACTCAGGGAATTTGGAAATGTCGACTTGGTAGACACCCTGTTTATTTATTTATTTATTTTTTTTTCACATACTCTCAAGCGCCAAGGCATTATAAAGCGGAGTGGGGTACATGCGAAAAACAGCAACGATTACTACAAGTTTATATAATGCAAGCGACATGTGCAGTGGATGTAATCATTAAGAAATCAAATAACAAGAATACAATATAGACTTTGTTTGAGCCACGCAGCAAGAGCTGTCTTTCAAGCGCAGCAACTTCCGTAAAGAGGTCACCTATGGCGACGTTGCCTGCACAGATTAATCTTCCAATTTTATTGATTCTATGCAGTACATCCGTGAATGTAGGCACAGGCATGGCAGCATCTGTGGAATTGTCCTTGTCCTAGGTGGCAGGCAACCAGCAGTGTTGGCATGATATGACCATCATTGCAAAACTGGAAACCCAACGACAGATGCGGCAGAAGTCTTGTGTGCTCTCACTTAAACAAGGCTCTGAACTGCATCCGTAAACACGTGCTTCTGGGCCGATCTGTGTGGCTAATCGTTTTGATCTTCGCACATGCTTTCACACTTTCTATATGCACTAGGGTGGTTGTCTTGACCGATCACTTTCGCAGATAGTTTCACTTTTGCAAGACTTGGCAATGGACACATCGGAGTATGCGGTCGACAGTGCTCTTGGCACCGTACAAAACTTGGCATAGTATCAAAAAGCATTGTTGGCTGTATAAGTGAACGTGTCCAGTGATGGGATCAGGTACTGCTGAGAGAGAAAGTGCAATGAAGCGGTGACGAAGGGATGAAGGCTGGTGACGGGAGGGGAAATGAATGGGGAGAGGGCAGTGAATGCGAGGGAAGGAAAAAGAGGCTAGAAGGGTGCCCGAAAACCAGCCAGAGATTTCCGCATATGAAGGAGCACTTTCCCCTTTCTGTTGGATGGCAGGGCACCAAGAGGGAGCTGCCAGTAGCTGGTGGTGCTTCTTGTGCGTTGGCTGTTGAGTCCACAGTTTTGTGCGTGTAGTCATACGAGACTGGACGTATGTAATCTAGCATTGTATAATTGAGGTTTATAATGCATGATCTCTCTGCAGACTTTGCCGGGACTACACTAATCTGTCATAAAAGCAGGGACATCACAAAATTGGAGCGTGTATAACCGGGATTCCACTGTGCATTGTTTTTCAAAATGTGTTTGCGTGATGGCATTTTAAAATGGTTATTAAAATTATATTCTCTATCATGCTTCTTCAGAAATATTGCATTTGAGGCAAACAATATGAGCAAATACAGTCTGTGTCTGAATTTTCAGACTCCCTAGGGGCTATTACAAAAACGTCACACACATACACGAGAAAAAAAAAAGGCATTCTGAAAAAATGAATGCATGTTTTTTACTGCCCCCCAAGGGCTCAGATCTCACCACAAGCACGTCCAAAATAGCTTTAAAGGCCTGCCAGTACACTTATCAGGCTTATCAATGCTCGAACTGTAACAGGAGATATCTGGTGGGTAGACACGTGCATAATTAAGGAAGACATACCGTGTTCAGTGACAGTGCCCCTTTCCGCTGTTGGTATGCTTCACTGTAATACACTGCTTATGCATGACTGTGTAACACTGGCTGATTTGTGGCAAAGCTGACATTTCGGGAGCAACATCAGGCAACGTTTCATTCTTGTCATGCTTTCTCTTCTTTGAAGCCGTTGCTGAAAATGACAGTTGGTGCCATTTCTGACAGCGGTGAATTCTTTCAATGAAAAACATGACACCGAACAGCAGGAAGCTTGGCAGCGGACATCGAACCAGCTAGGTTTAGCTGGTTCGATGTTTAGCAGCTAGGTCTAGCAGCTTAGCTAGGTAGCTAGGTAGAACCATAGCCGTCGCATTGCTGTGACGGCTATGGCTGCCAGCAGATTGGTGTGCGAGTGTGCTGGCTTGAGACAGTAAAACCACCAAATGGTGGTGGCGGTGACTTCGATTAATGCGTTTTCGAACTTGTGGTTGTGGCAAAAGGTCTGGAAATTCGGATGCCAAAGTGTTTTAGGGTCTGAAATTTCAGGCGTCCTTATGCATTGGCACACGTCATCATGAAGGCATCCAAATCATCGGGCATGTCTGAAAAATTGGTCGTTTACTGTATTCCACTTTTCAGTTATTAATAGGAGCTATTGTTGCTGTAACAGTCGATAATGTGGTGCATTCAACTGTGGTAGCGATATGTTCATATGCTGGAATTTAAGAAAGAAAGAACTAAAATGTGGATGCTTTCTTGAAAATCAGTGCTGTTTTCATGACAGAAGTGTCCCATGTGACCACGATCCTTTCATAGGGATTTGCCTTTCCAGAAAGTGCCTAGCCAGTGTGCTAGGTGACAAAAACGATATGGTCACTTAGGTAGTCGCTATATGCGTTGAGGAATGATTGAGGCAAGGTATGAAAATGAAGGTGGCATGGTGATAATGATGATAGCTGCTGCAATTCAACAATTTTGCATTTTCAGTACATTTAATTCTGCAACCACAGCCAATTTTCTCTGTGCTTTCTATTCTTTAGCTTGGCCCACTTCTCTACCACTTTGTCAAAAGGAAAGCCCTTGACATTAGGTCCTTCACATGCTGTGTGGATGAGGCAGTTTAATGACTCTTCCTTCAGGCAGTTCCTCAGATGTGTTTTGACAAGCTTCAGTGCAGAGGAATCTAACAGTCGGCTGTATGTGTTGGGAGCACAAGATACAGCACCAGCCACATGTGCAACAAGAGGATAAAATTCCTTGGTGTCAGTTGCCACGCGCAGCAGAAAATCTTATTGTGTCAGCTTCTAGAGCTTCTCAGACTCGAGCACAAAGTTGAAGAAGCCCACCCACTCTTCTGGCGCATTTGGATTTACGGCTTTCCCAGTATGGAACAGAGCATTTCCAAAACACCAGAAACTTAAATGACATTGCCTCCCACCATCTTATAGTTGCTCTCCCTGGCAAACAACATAACAAACTTTTCCGGAGTTGACTGGCTTTGAAACCTGTCCTTCAGGTTGCTGAGAAGTTTCTCAACAAAAGCCTTTCTTGTTACCTGCATCCACTCTTCAAATTATTATGTGATTGATGGTAGGATGTTGTTGCTTACCTAAAAGCCCTTAGCTTGTGTATGAAGGTCTTTCTGTACCAGCATGCTGACTGTCAATTTTATTGTATCTTGCAAAACATTGACATGCAGTGAAGTTGAAGTACTTTGGACAACCGCTAAAGTGGATGGGACGACACTGTACATCATCAAAAGTGTCCCAATAAATTTCTCATTCTAGGTAAACTTGAGCAGCCCAGCTACCTTAATTATCACCCCGCTCCTCAGCGTCTTGTGACAGATTTACTGTGTTGGCTGGCAGATTATTTGAGACGATGGCACAAGAACATTCATCGCTAAGCCAGCGTGTGTGTGTCAGATGGTCCAGTAATTTTTTGTTCACCTCACTTTGGCTAGAATATTTTTTGCACTGTGCTTGACTCAGCTGCACGAACTGAGCTTGGTGTATAGAAGCTGTAGAGGTGCTGTAGCCAATCTTTAAATTTGCCTATGTATGGAATTGACACTTAAAAACGAAAGAATAACCTTTAAATTGGTTGGTTTTATATTTGGAAAATGCAAAAAAAAAAACTTTTGTTAATTGTAACCAAGCAAATTTTTCGGAACTCTCTGTAAACAAAACAGAAGCAAGCTCTAAAGGATTTTTTTAGAAAGCGGCAGGGGGATCTGAAATAAGTTTTCTTGGCCTCACCTTTCTTCTATTCAAAAGCCTAAAAAGTGGTGACAATGACTCAAACCGGCAAGAATTTCATGGTTATTTAATGCACATTACGTACTGACCTGGAATGCCTCGTAGCACTGCTGCGTGATGTCAGGGCACGGACTCGCACCTGTCGTCTGCTGCAGTCTGGGTGGTGTCCGGGAGCCTTCTGCAGTGTTTCCATTTGTTAAGCTTTCGTTCCCAATGCTTGTATACTGGTCGTCTTAAATATATTTTTACAATGCCTTCGCTTGCAAAAATTTATTCAAAGAGTTTATTTCATAGACGGCAAAATGTTTCTCGAAAGCAACGCTACAGTGCCAACCGAAGGAGCTCTGACCAGCCCATTGCAGGTTTTTCATGCGCGGATCTACACTTTGCAGCGGTAGCTCACGTGAATAATAAAAGCATAAGCACAATAACTTAGCACATAAGAATCCACTTAGGATGCCATATCTGCCATGGTATCTATGGGCAGGACATGTAGAAGGGAAGATAACAGATGTTCATTAAGGGTTCCGGATTGGATTCCAAGAGAAGGGAAGTGTAGCAGGGAACGGCAGAAAGTTAGGTGGGCAGATGAGATTAAGAAGTTTGCAGGGACGACATGGCCACAATCAGCACATGACCGGGGTAGTTGAAGTATGGGAGAGGCCTTTGCCCTGCAGTGGGCATAACCAGGCTGATGATGATGATGATCTGCCATGGTGCAACAAATTTGTCACAACCGCTGGCTATATATGACTTCTACAACATTTACTTTTATTTTAACCCGCTAAAACATGTTTGCTCACGACGAGTAGTTCATGATATAATATCGAATTATTGCATTCAGTCACAGAAACACTCAGCAGTGACACGAGGGCTTAACTAACACTGCAGTTTGGATTCTACCAGCACCACTTGCTTCTTTAACTGCTTCTCAAAATTAGGCCATTCTTCACTGGTTAAATTTAAGTGGCGGTAATTTGAACTACAGCAAATTGAGGCCTACAGCTGTTTGCAGCATATGGAAATGAATGTACCAATGTTTATTCTCTTTTCTGTACTACATGTTCATCTGGTTTAAGCAATTTACTGGTGCATGTTGCTTGAGGAACAGACATGATGAAGCTGTTTGGCAAACTGACACAAGCTGCTCAGACTAAATATCTAGTGAAATATGCTTCTAGGACCGCGAGACTGCATCCAGAAAGAAGCTGAAGCCTCGTTTATTAGTAATATGGGACATGTTGAAGATATCAATATTCCCTGGTGGAAGTAAAAAATCACGTGAATTCATGTCATTCTTGTGGTGTCTTCCTTATGAGGCGGGTATGCGAGGTTGTCTTTTATATACTGACGTAGCAAATAGTTCTCAGTTTGTATAATTAGACAATGCAAGATCACGACATGGAGAGGCAGAAGGTGTTTGAATTTTCCTTTTCAAGGCAGCCTAAGCTGCACTGTAGTGCCTCGAGTATACTTTAGGCATTGTAATTGATGCTCTGAAGAACTGCTTCACATATTCAATTCTAAGTTGCAATGAACTGACGCCTTTCGCGAACAATATGTGCCTCACTATAATGACAGTCAGTTGCTTCCGTTGCGTGAGGGGTGTACCATACTGTCGATAAAGACATGAGGTCCACTATGAAACATTTCGCCGCTTGCAATTGATTGGCTGTCGATCTTAACCACGAAATTTTTCTTTAGAGTGCTTCCTGTTATGTTACTTTAGAAGCATACCCATACTATACATCACGCACCGTCGTGTTAACAGCCATGAGCTGTGAGTTTTCTGGGTGCCTGTTTTGGAGAATGGTGAAAGTAGTAGCAAACTTTTTCATACTATATGCCTGCCTAACTTTCCCTTTCACGCATTACTAAAGTGGCCATATTTGTCTAGAACAACTCACCAGAGGAATAAGAATCACGATGAAAGTTTCGCTGGGTAATGTCCTTCTAACACGAATTTATAATGTTGACACCAAATACCAAAATTTCTCTCCCACGTAAAACTCACTGTCTCTCATAGCTAAGTAATAAGGAAATGGTAAGTGTTTAGAGGAGCATCATACACAATTCCACATGTTGAATTCACAGACATTCTAATTAAGAAAAACTTATGGACAGACATGGCACATATATGCATTGCAAAACCAGTAGACCGCTTCATACCTTGCATTATCCAAGCTGCAGATTTTCTCAACTCACGCGGCTTTAAAGGAAAAACTGTGGTTCAGGCATGGCAGCAGAAAGAAGCAGACATATTCTTCAATAAGTACGACTCAAGCCACCAATACCCCAAGCATGCACGAAGAGAAAGAGCGCGCGCGGCAGCCGAGCGAGCGAGAGCAGCCAGCATCCTGTCCGTGATGCCACTCACGAGAAGGCGCCACTCCAACTCCAACTCACTGCTAATTGCACGTTGTTCGATAATTTGGACTTCCTCTGCATGAGCATGTGTTATTCTGCCGCTGACTGGAGCATTGAGCACTATGTTTCTGCTTTTTTATGTCGCCAGTGGCTCCTCGAAATCGAAACTAGCAAAGTTTAGTTAATCCGGCAGCTCTCGACCACACCCAAAGCAAGAGACAAATTAGCTGCTACGTTCAATTCCTTAGTTAACATATCTAACAATGTTAAGAAGGTGTATGACATACGGTGCTGCACCTCTGCAGGTCTTTCTCAGTAAGTGGAACTCCTGTTAATCAAAACATATTTATGCAGTCCCTTGAGGTTTTGTTTAAGAAGAATCTACTATACTTGAAATTGGGGGAAAAAAACTGAGCAATACCGTAGAAGTTGGCACAAAAAAAAGTGAACAGCAGTGTAAAATTTTGTTGAAATTAGTCAAACACAGATGGTATTTCAAAGAGTCGTGTTCTCCCTTGAGCAAGAAAGACAGCACTTGTTTAGGTGCCAATGATTGAGTGCAGCTGGTTTCCTTCAGGAACTACAGTTATGAGAAGTGTGCGTGAGAAGCTGTGAAACTTTCTTTAGAGTATTAGAAGTATAAGGTGGGATAGGGTATGTGGAAACTGTGTCAGCACCTAATGGACTGCTAATTTTAGGATACTGTAGTCCACAACTGCTGCTTTTGGATGCTTGGTGGAGTTGGTCACTTGTCTCACAGTGGGTCAGGATGGGGAGCAGAGTCAAATACTTTGGCATGATAGGAGGAGGTGTTGGGTTTGCTGGGTAGCTGGAGTAGAAAGAATATATTTGGGTATCATCACTTCCAAGGATATGGTGCTGAATGACAGTGGTGATGAAGTGGTGGTGTGTTTCTGTTCTTTGGTGTAAACACTCGCCTTTTGGAGTTGCATTTGGAAGTGTAGTCGACAGCACATGGTGGGGTCATCCAGTACTCGTCGAGGATGCCCTTGTGTTTTTTTTTCTGTGTGCATTGTTTGCTGGCCGGGCACTGTGCACGTGGCCAAAGAGTGTTGAGCTTTGGTTGTTACTGTGCCGCCTCCAACAAGGGGACTTGTTTTCGCGGCAATAACTGGCTCCAGAGACCTCCCTTTTTCGACCACTGTTGATCACTTCGTCTCCATCCTTTTGTGTGCCTCTGTCACGTGCAGGATGTGGATAAAGTGGTGCTGTTGGGTTGAACCTTAGAATGCTTGGGAACTGTCTTTAGAGCAGCTAAAGCATGATCTTTTGCTGTCCTTCACCATAAGTAAATGTTTTCAGCTTTAGTCTTTTCAACCTTGCTAGGGTTTGACTTGGGTAAGCGAGTTGTGCGAACTGAATGACGCAGTGTGGTGAAGAAGGGGTAGGCATTTGTTTCTGTTCATTTATGAGACTTCATTCTTTATGTGCAATGATTCCAGGTCGATGAAGTGGTCCTGGATGTGCCTCTGTGTAAGACAGTGCTGAATGTGACCCTGACAGCAAGCCAGGGCAAGTACAGCTTCGACCCAGTCTCCAAGAACCTCATCTGGGAAGTTGGGCGTATCGAGCCAGGACGGTTGCCCAACCTCCGTGGATCAGTGAGTCCCTTTGATTCATTTGAAGCCGTTTCATTTGCAGAGTGAGGATATGCTGGAGCAGGAAGTTTTCATTGGGGAACTTTTCCACATTGCCAAGTAAATTCTGTGACTGGTGAAATCACAGAAGCACTTGCAGAGCAGGAAGCAGGTATGGGGAAGAATGCCAGCAACCTCCAGGATTGCCACAAGGAGGTATTGTACTAGCGTGCTGTCAGCACTGTCTGGCACAAGGATGGGAATAGGCCCCAATGCTCTGATCACTTGTGACCAGACTTGCACACATTACAGAAAAAAAAAGTAACCAATTACAGTTACAGTTACTTCATTCAAAAATGAAATTGATTACAGGGACCAATTACTGCCCCACAGAAGTAATTGAGCAATTACTAGAAAGTAATCAGCGACTTTTGCGCTAGTACTTTCATCCCAACTTTTATTAAAGATATGCTAATGTACAGTGATTAGAATGGACTGGTCTGGCTCTTCCAGTGCATCTTCTGCAGCCCATCACACATTA
Source organism: Dermacentor albipictus (assembly GCF_038994185.2). Taxonomy (NCBI): domain Eukaryota; kingdom Metazoa; phylum Arthropoda; class Arachnida; order Ixodida; family Ixodidae; genus Dermacentor; species Dermacentor albipictus. The sequence goes on from NW_027225568.1 coordinate 1,524,375, forward strand.
TCTTCATTAACAATTGCTTTTCAAAATTTTTGTGCGTTATCCTCATCAGCTGCACCAGCATATCAGCAGCGACAATGAGAACTCACTCTTTGTGAGCACAGGAGGGAAGAGCAGTGTTGTAACATACTAGCATTGGATGGTGATATTAGTGAACAGAGAGAGGTTGGGAACTATCCAGTGACAAGCTAAAAAAAAGAAGTCTAAACTCATTGAACATGAGCGTGGTGACATGACGGCACTTATGCCACATAGAAAGGTGAAACCATTGTGAGATGAAAAATGTGGTGCTGACAATGCAGCCTGTACGACCTGCCTTTAGTACGAGAGAAAAAAAATTCTGCAGAGTACCATTGATGATTGTCGGTGTAAACGAATAGCTAGATGTTTTAGAAAGCTACTCACTTTATTAAAGGCATTATGCTCTTCAAGGCATATATTATTTGTTAGAGTGAGGACATATGCATCATAGTGTTACGGTGTAACACTATGATGCATGAACGCGAGGTTTGGCATAGCGATGAAGACAACGATGAGGCTGCTTGCACATGGGCTGAATCAGACATCTTCTCTTGCCCTACCTTTCTTGTAAATATGTTGTAAATATATATCCTCCGTCACACTTTGGTGGAGGTATGGGGTAACCTTAGTCAACAATATTTGTGTTGTCTCCTGCGGTGTGAGTGCTGGCATGGAAGGTGACTGCTGCCCTCCTCTGTAGCAGCCACCATAGGGGAGAGGGTGGCGGGAGGAGGGCCGCCCTTTCCAAGCACTCCACTACAACATGCCATGCTCCCTACAGGGAAGCAGAAAATAGCACCTCTTTCCTCTTTGCAACCTTTTTTGCCCTCTCAAATCTTCGGACACCCTAAAGCTCTTGCACAACAGCACGTGCTTCTCAAAGAGCTGTAACAGTTGGTGTAGAACGACGAACACGCCCTTTGTATCAGCGGCAGGGCCGGATTAAGAAAAGGGGGCCCTGGGCTAATGCACATGCAGGCCCTCTTTCCCTATACTGACCCCCCCCCCCCCACCTCTCATCGCCTGCTACGCTACTGGAAATATGGCATGTTTCATTTTAATTCCACCGAATTAAAAAGAGCGAAGTGCGATCAACGGGATTATTATTATTATTATAAGGAAAACAACAACACTTGCTTGAAACGCGTGCTGTTGTAAACACCAACACATATGTCCACTTTGTGATTAATCTGCATTCTGTTTTCAGCAAAACCTATGGCTTTAAGGAAAAGTTTAATGCACTCAAGACGAACAAGAATGGAGAAAAGACAACACAGCTCGGACGTCGATCCTTCTGAAGCTAGGCTTTGTTTGCATCACTAAGTTTAATCCCGTGAGGAGACGCATGGTTGTATCCAAAACATTATTTATAAAAATTCAAGCATCAGACTGCAGTAATCGTTGTACACGTTACTCTACAAATATGCAATAGATATATATATAATACTTAAGGCAATACAAACACCATAAAAATGCACTAGAATACAGATGAAAATTACCAAAGTAATTACAAAACAATATTTGAAAATATTTTTGTTAAAGGTAAGACAAGCAAGGACGACACCAAATAAACGAGGCGCTATCGAAAACAACAAAAATACAGTTCTTCATGAGCACGCTAAATATCACAAGAAGAACAAACATGAGACGAACAACGAAGATTTGCGTATCTTGAATTACAGTGCTCAGCGTTTCATTGGCAACGCGGAGGCTGGGAGGCGACACGACGAACTTATTGGAACTATTGATGTATAGCGCAAACAGTCCTGTTTTAAAATGGCATCTTTCGCGCCTTCGCTTTGGCGAAATCAGATATAGTCTGTTCGAAGGATAGATCACGGAGGAGGTCACTTTCAATGGACATGATAGCAAGCGAGCTCACCTTGTCGTCAAGGAGGCTCGAACGAAGGCGATTTTTTATCAGCGACAACTTGGAAAACGATCGTTTGGTCTCACAGTTTGCCACGGGTATGCCCAAGTACATTCGCAAAGCAATAGAAAGGTTCGTAAAGACATCAATAAGCTTTCTTTTGTGCAGAAACTTCATTATTCACAGGGGACTCATGTCCTGGCACACAGAGTTGTGCAGAAAGTTCGCAAACTGAACGATTTCAGCGGAAAATGCTGGCTCCAAATCATTTTTGTAGGTTTTCACTAATTTTTAGGGGGGAGGCTACCCTGGAGACCGAACTTTTTATTTTTTAGGATATCCGGATGAAACTTTTACGGTACATTCGCACCACCGAACTATGAGGAACTGCAAACTTTCATGAAGATGTGTTTATTAGTTCCAGAGTTATTGAGGTCTAACTAGGTGGTTCATGTATGTGCCTGAGGAAGAGCCTGAAGAAATGTCAGAACATTGTAGGAAGCTGAAATTCACTGTGATGGTCCCTTGATAGATATCCCAGGGGCTACAGAGCCCTTTTATTTAATTTCCGCTCCAGAAAATTTTAAGACAACCTTGAATTTGATGTAGCCAGTAATGACCACATTAATCAACAGTTAATTGCTTATTATAAATTAACTGCACCAGCTTTCAAAAAAACAAGCCTGTTACCCCCTGGCAAAGTCATTCAGGCACAGAATTAAAAAAAAAAACGGTATACAAAACTGAAGAGCGGTTCGTGAGATATTGCCTTCCCCAGCACTACTAACGAAAAAATCCATTCCGAGAAAACAGGCCTTAAAGTTAAACACCTGTGTTTTTTATTAGAAAGCTCCTGCAGAGCTTCAAATTAGCTCTAGGGGCTCCAGGCACACTCAATGTGCCCGATTTTTGACTGGCGACAGTCGACAGCACAGTTCCGCCGCTGAAAAGCATCTACGCAGTCGGCACTCGCTGCGGAAGTTTGATGCTCGTACAAGACGTCCATATCGCGCTCCCGCGCACCGAACATCTGCACTGTCGTGGGCTTTGCCAGCATCGCGTGCAGCAAAGGACTAGCTAAAACAAAACAAAAAAAAAGCTGATAAAATAACCTAAAAGATAGCCTAAGGCGATGAGCAGCTCGCAAGCAAGCGTCTGTTGAGGCGGACGGAGCAAGGGGCAACAAGGACGCGAGTGGGCCAGTCTAGAGGGTGTTGGGCAGGCGCGGCATCAAATGAGCAGCCGCCGCCGCCCGCGCAGCAGCCAATGGCAGGCGAGCTTTAGCCCACGGGATTTGAACGCGCTGCTTCGGCCAATCAGCGCTCCGCATCACAGTGCGGGAAAACGCCACTAGCGCCTCAGCCACGCCGACGATGCCATTTTGCAAGGCGGCAAATCAGAGAAAAGTAATTCACGGTCAAAATGACACCAAGATGGCGCAGGCAGGCCGCATGGGCCGGGAATGGCACGCATGCGAAGTTTGACTTCATTTTGGCATTTGCACGTGTTTTGTGGGCCGCAGTAGCCTCAAAAGTAGCGTTTTTTTTTTTTATTTTGCGGTTGAATTAGATGCTAATAATTACAGAACACGTAGCTTATGAGACATACAACCCCCCAATTTTTTTTTTTTTTCAAAAATCGACCTTTTCGCAATTTTTCAGTTTTGGAGGGCCGTGTTTCTCCTTCTCAGCCTGCTGTGCCAGAGAAGCCTCGCTCCCAACTTCTGTCAGCAATTTTAAGAACCCGAACCTTTCACAGAGTTCAGTGTAGGCAGCCTTTCGCACTCGCAACGTAGAGCCTAGACTGTCAAGCACAACATTGTAGGTCTCTACGATAACCTTTTTTCTACCTTGTAGCACTATCGCTTTTTCCATCCGGTTGCTTACTCAAAACGATGCGTTTGCCCTCATCCTGATAACATTGATTAGTACTTAGCGTGCGTGCTGTCTCTTCGAAGGTATCAAAGAGAGGTTGCAAAGAATTAAAAAAGCTTTCTAGAGAGCTCAGCAGGTCTACAGCAGTTGAAATGTCTAGGCCTGGTTTCTGAAGTGCTACGCTCGTTTTGTCAAAGCGCTTCAAGATTTCACTCCAGAAAATCGCGATGAATGCAATCTCTAGATTTGTCATTTTCTTGAAGAGAGTGTGCTTCGTTCCTAGTGTCACCGCTTTCTTCCTTGTTCTTTGATATAGCTTCAAGGCAACACAAGACAGCATTGAAATTTTTCAGAGTGGCCTTACATGATTCAGCATGTCTTTACCACCTGGTCTCAGAGAGACTATTCAAAACAAGCTGCTGGCCAGTTCCGCCCAAGCTGTCCAAAATATACCTCCATCGCTTAGGTAAGGCAGCAAAGAACACATACATTCTCTGAATTACAGTGAAAAATTTGACTGCCTCAAGGCAACTGTCAACGCTACACGGGCCAGCTAAGTTCAGTGAATGACCAGCTCACAGGACGTAGACTGCCAATTTGTTCAGGTGTTTGATTTAAGCTTGCAGTCCTTTGTATTTTGCTGACATATTACTCGCATTATTATAAGCTTGGCCCCTACAATCAATTGAGATGCCATAGGTCGTCAAGAGGGACATCACGGTATCGAAAAGATACAAGCCGGCATGCGATTCAATTGGAACAAATACAAGAAAGCGTTCGTACACTTTCCCATTTATATAGTATCGTAAAACAACTGACAGCTGATCAACGTGAGTAACGTCTTTAGTCGAATCAACAATTAAAGAGAAATATTTTGCGCGTATCACTTCGTCAACGAGACGTACAGGGCTCGGACAGGGCTTAGTTAGCGTCGGTTGCTCAGAAGTATGGACGACCGAGGTTAGCACCGTTTTCACAGGATCCAGACAACCAAGATGAGTTAAACCTTGCTTCTTGCCAGGAAACCCTGGTGATGGAGCTGGCAAGTTCTCCACAGAAGCACAGTCGGTACTATTGGGAGTTTGACACAGACGCTGGGTAGAGCGATCATACTGCTCCGCAGAAGCTGAATTCAGTAGGTACTTCGTCATCTTTGGTAGCTTCTTTTCACGCTCTTCTCTTTCTCACTTCGTCTTTCGTTTAGGCGCACCACTTTGATGCTTCCGACTGAGCATTTTCGCATAAATAGATGCTAATTGTTCACCGGGCACTTCTTCAGTCCGACGCGACCGCAGGTGTCCAACAGTGGCCGTCCCGATGACTGGCGCATGCTACCTGCATGGTGCGTGGCTGGCCGAGAGTGGTGCGTCCCCCGGGAGCTCCTCAGCGGGCGGGCTTATGCAAGCTTAACCGGCGGCTCAGGGCTGAATCGCAGCCCGCGATCAACTTCCTTTTATGGACGCGTGCCGCGTCTGTCTGTTACTAGCGCCAAAGCAGGCGTTCACATACGCATAGAGTTCCTTGTACAAATCCCCTCCTTCTCCGTACAAACTCACTCCTTCTCCCATTCTGCTCTCGTTTTCCTATTGGCTAGGAGCAATCGTCTGTTCTGGGAGGTTCTCGATTTTTCTTTCGACCCGTCGACGCCGAGCGTGAGAGCGAAGTGGAGAGGGTGACTCCTAGCACGGGCAAAGTTGCGCGCCCTCCGTCGCCTCTGAGTCATCTTTTTCTACTTCTTTCTGGAAAGTTCGGCGGCCAGTCTGAGCTACTTTTTCCTTCGACCGCGCGCGAGGTTGCGCAGCCACTAGGCAGGAATGCGCCCTGGAGACAGGCCTTTGTGTCCATCTCTCCAACTTCCCCCTTCACTCTTCCGCAACCCTAGCCCGAACAGTGAATATTCCGTGCCCCACGGCACGTGGACAAAAGCACGTGTGACTTCTTTCCTTTCCTGCCTAGACTCTGCCATCAGACTATCATCATCTGCTATCGGACTCATCCTCGCCCTCCCAAATTACCATCGCGAATGGAAGGCGCTGTTGGATACTGCAGCACATCCTTTCTGTGAGAAGGACAGCGGCGGAACTATTTGAGAGGTGGGGGGTGGCGTGGTGGCGGCGAGGGGAAAGGGAGATTGAGGTCCTCCTCCCACATTACATGTTTTAGGTGTTTCCCCCTTGCCCCTCGTCTCCAGACAGCACTGGACAGACGGACTGATAGGAAACCACGAAAACTGTTCCAAGCAAATGCACCTCGCTTTGTAAGAAAGAGGGCCCTGCTGGGGTGGCGGGGGATTCCTGTTTTTGCAGCTCGACAAGCTCTCCCCAAATGATCAGGCTAAATGCATGCTGTTACATTAGGCTAGGGGCCCCGTCTGCTCGTTCTGGCTTTCTTGCTTCATACATATCGCTTGAAGTTCCATTGCCCATGGTTCCATATACTAAGCAGGTTAGAATAAATGGGCCCCCCTTCTCCTACTGTCCGAGGTGAGGCCCGGGGCTGCAGCCCCCTTAGCCCCCCCCCCCTAATCCCGCGCTGATCAGCGGTGAAAGTCCGACCACCAACCACAAAAACATGTGAAAGAGGCAAATACAGCTTTGCGCTTTTAAAAAACTGGGACATTGGTTTGCCTGCCTGAACATGCGCATCCACGAAGCTGCTGTATGCCACAGCCACAAGCTTTCTATTGCAATTCCTGCCAAATTCAAGTGCTGAAAACTGCGTGACCTGTTTCAGCTTGTCTTGTCAATAAAGTTACATGTAAATGGTTACTGAAAAAACATAGTTGGTTACGATGGCCATTGCTGAGTGAAAAAAAGTAATTCATCAATTGCAAAACTACCTGAAATGCAATTTATTACATGTAATTAATTACGCTTAAGTCTGCTTGTGACATCATCTGATTGATTGAGATGCCAGAGTTTGTTGCCTTTCTATTCAGCTTACGTGGCTTCAGTGTACCAATATTTGTTGTAAGAGTTGGTTTGTGTCCTGGTGGAAACCTCAGTGGCTTTTTTTTTTTCAAAATGTGGCAAGGAATCCCTCCTTCCGCCATGCTCCCACGAGTAGAAAAATGGTTGCAGTGGCAGAGAACACAATTGTACGGCGACAGGTGCATGCACTGCAGTCCACTGTTTGAGTGAATTTGCGCACACGTGGCTCTGCCAAATTTTCTTCTGGAATGAGTCTGTAGGTAGCACAGCCCCTGCATGCCTGCGCAGTGCATTGAAACTGCTACCACCAGTACATAACTGCATTTGGCATGGCCCCAGGGAACACAACTGTGTCTTCTCTTTAACCATGGACTGCACTGTTGTATAGTATCTTGTATGCAAGAAGAAACTCCTTTGAGGCCCACAGAACCTGTTGTTTGAGCCACTGACCTGGTTCATTGGCAGGTCAGTGTCAGTTTCTTGTTTGTTCATGACTTCATCCATGACTGCTGGAAGCATGGGGCATGATTTAACAGTGCGGGAAATTCGCCTTCCCCTTCAATAAAAGAAATGTGTATTATGCAAATGTAAGCATTCCGTTTGTTCTTGAATATAGGCTGTCACTAATTGAGGGGACGCGGCTGAACCTTAGGATGTGCATTAGTGCAAACAGGCTCTAAGCAATACATTCAGAGCTTGCTGCTGGGTACCTATACAAACAAGAGGAGCTTTTTGAGCAGTACCACGAAGGACTCTCATGTCAAGTCACAGCACGAGCAAGGGAGTATAAAGGAACCAGGCAGTGGCCCACATTACCTAGGTGACCAAAACAACTTTGGGATGTTAAAAATTCAGAGTTTCAACGCGTATTACTACTGTGTTTCATACATAGCAGGCAACTCTACGAGAGCTAGAGAGACTTCTCTCGCTGCTCCCATTTACAACCAAAAACTAGTGTGTCACATATCCTCTTGAGACCTGAATACAGCTTGGGGCATAATCGCTTTTCAAGCTGGTTTTTATTGTTTGATGGTATATTACAAACATAAAAGGCATTTTTGAAAATGTGAATACTCTGGTTGGGGGGGGGGGGGGAAGCCAAAGGGTGCATCTCCATGTACATGGAAGATGTAACCATCTCCTCATGTTTGCTATGTTAAAAACTGCATTTCATTGCCTAAACACAGAGATAAAGATGGAACTAGATGTAGTACATAGCCATATTGCAGCTGCATCCTGGATTTTCACACAGTCTTAAAGAATTCGAAACACCCTTCCAAGTTGCTTTCCACCGTCTGTGACAACACAGAGATCTGGATCATTTGAGTGTCAAATTTCTCGAAAGGGAATGTCCAGAATGAATATTTTGAGCAATGCTTCCAGGTAAATTTTGAAAAAGAATTGAAGGCAGTGGGCAATATATTGTACAAGTGGTCTTCAGAGGATACGAAAGGAAGATATAGGTATGCGTCATGTAATTTGTTGTAAAATTAGGTCTCATACTTAGATATAGCAAAATATGATGTACCATATTTACTCGATTCTAACGCGCCCTCGATTGTAATGAGCACCCATTTACGTGGCCAAGAAAAAAAGAAAAAAAAAAATGCCGCCCTCGATAGTAACATGCACCCATTTGCTGTGACCTAAAAAAGGGAAAGCCCTTTACAGTGCACCGCACCTCATTATTTCATACAGAAATACAACCTACTCCCATTTGGAAAAAATAATTTACTCTCAGTGCACTAAAGTTGCAGTTTTGCCCGAAAGGCGAAGCATCGATTGCGATAGCAAATCAGTAGACAGCTATACGAAAATTGAGGATAGTAGTTTTATTGGCCATATAAACTTTTAAACATTCACTTACTTAATTAAATTAACAAGCATAATGTCACACGCACACAAGCAAACATGAACACGTCTCACACAATGACCATGGAAACTTTTTATCAAAACGCTGGAGTGAGAAAGTGCGGTAGCAGGAGTGAGTGAATGGACCTTTGTGTGGCCTCTCACTTCAGCGTGAACTAAGCTATGAGAACACAGCGCAGTGCGCCTAGATGCATAGACTGTCTCCATCGCAGATCGCTTTGAAGATAGGGGCTGCAAGACAGTGCCTATGCAGCAGCTGCCGGAGTAGACTGCCTCTCCTGTTTGTGCCAGTCCCACACACAAGTTTCAGAAACTCCAAACGCCCATGATGGGGCCTGATTTTCACATGTCTCCACACACATGATCACTTTTCTTTTAATTGCGGCATCAGGATGAACACTCTGCATGTCTTCGCCGTTGGCACTTCCATGCTGATCGAGCAAATGCAGAAAATGGTGGACTAACCCAAGAAGGTTAAAGAAAAACTGCTGGAGTGGAGGGAGCGCCCGTCAAGTGAAGCTGCCGCGTCACCATATTGTGGGAGGCAAAAGCATGCCAGTCGCCACAGCTTATGTGTTTTGGGTCGTCGTATCTTGCCATGCGCGGTGCTGTGCTCATCCCAAAATGTGCTAGCGTGCTTGGGTGTCTTTAGGAAAGTTTACGTACAAGCAGTTGGCATCTTAACATTATCCTTCTCATTTAAATAAGGTTGCAGATTGACATTGCCTTGCTCTAGAATAAAAGAAAATATTATTTCAGGCTGAAAGGAAATGGCCGCCACCAAAGTTCAGAGACCCTTCAAGCAATAGGGATGCCAAAGCACTGGCAACACCTGACAGTAATGAAGATAATAATGAATACTTACGTTTTTTGTGTGGACTGCTATTTGTTATACTACATTTTCCATTTGGTTGCTTTTTGTTTTGAGAGCTTTCATGATTGATCAATTTCTACACTGCATTAAAGGGACACTAAAGGCAAATACTAAGTCAAACTAAAGTGCTTGAATGTCTCGGGGGAGTCTGTAGTCATATCCTGCATTTGCCTTGATATCTCTAATATTAAGGCCCTTTTCGCAATAATATTGATGCCTTAGAGATTCTTGAGCACTAATCTATCACTTAGTATTTGTCTTTAGTTTCCCTTTAATGCAGTGTAGAAATGGATCAATCATGAAAGCTTTCAAAACAAATTAGTGCTCGAGAATCTCTAAGGCGTCAATATTGTTGCGAACAGGGCCTCAATAATCGAGAAATTGAGGTAAATGCAGGACATGATTAGAGACTCCCCCGGGACATTCAAGCGCTTGCTTGATGACGAAAACACTCCTCAGTTAAATTCTGTCACTAGTACTCTACTCGTTGCAAAAAACATCCTCGTATTGTATTATCAGATGAAATGGGTGCTACTTGTCCAGTTGCATTTCATGTTTAGGAAAAAGAACTCATTGAAATTATCGGTGAAAAAGACGCGGGCAGTTGCAAAGTTTCGTTTTCGTTCGACTCTGCGCCTCCCACGCTTTCGCGTTTCAGTACTTTCCTGATTGCATAGTGCTGTACTGGTTTTGCTGGCTCACGAAACTCGCACGAACTGCAAGTACATGTAGCAGAGAATTCAGTTCCATGTGATGTTGCGAGATGCCCAAATGGTCTACGCCACTTGACCAAAAGGAAGCTGCAGCGGCGAATCTGCCACTCTATCTTGGCTCGGTGCCACTGTCTGTCGGGCGCCATTTTACTCACTAATGGCAGCAAAGGCGGTGGTGATGTATGCAACATCACCCCTGCGCCCTCCCCCCCCCCCCCCCCGGTTGGGTGGCGGGAAATTTGAATTTTGAAAAAGGTGTTCGGACCTTTCAGATACAATTTTCTCGTAAACTAGGTCTTGGCACAAATCAAGCATTGCAAGGTTTCTGGAATGGTATTTTAAACAGTCCACATTGACATGGTATTTGCGTTTAGTGTCCCTTTATAGAAGGTTAATAAACGCCAATTATTCCGCAAATTTTTTTCTACTTTGTGGCACCTGCATATTGACGCCGATAAAATGGAAAAATGTCGCAGTGCTCAGATATCTGCGATCCAGAGACCTCCAATATGACTCGCCTCATAGCCCACAGTGTTGCGTGAGAACTTGAAAATCCGTTAAGCAATTAAAAACTGCTGCTGCAAAGCTCTAGGCAGGCCGCTTCTTGCCCCCTGCAATATGGCCGCCACCGGCTTCACATGAGCCCATAGGCCTATATAGGCGGCTTCCACTCCAGCAGTTTTTCTTAACCTCCTTGGACTAACCCAAGCACACATACTATACAGCACATGGCGGAAGCTATGGCAGTTAGGCTTGAAGCGCGTATGAGGGGACCATTTTAAAATGCCAATGGCAATATGGTAACACAAATTTAGGGTCGTACTCAATTCAAACGAGCACGCAATTTTTGAAGCTGTTTTATTGGGAAAAAAGTGCGCATTAGATTCGAGTAAATATGGTATTTATTACATGAAAGCTTTTGGAGACCTGAACTTGTTTACCACCAAATATAGTGCGCCACATACTGGGAGCACAAAGGTACACAAATAATATGTCATCCGAGGTAAAATTGCGGCCACAAACTGTAGTTGTAACACATGAAGTAGTTACTATTCCATAGAAAGCGTTGCAGGTAAAAAAGCAGCTGCTCTTGGAAGTGCAGAGAGTGAGCCTCCTATGATGGCATAGCTTCCGTGGCATTGGCCTGCTATGTATGAAATGAAGTATACGCGTAGTGTGCGCCGATGGACACGCCACTGGTGGCGGCCTTGCGCAGAACACACAGGAGAGGAGCCAGCTGTGCACCGTAGTTTGTTGTGTCGTTGATAGTGCTTGTCTGTCTTATTCACGTTTTAAGAGCGAAATGGCCAAAGCTTCAAGGAATGTCGGAAGAAGAATTGTTGCAGGGTGGGGAGCTCAAATACCAGCGAACACCTTCCCGTGACACAGTTCTCATCATTCCTCGCAAAGCCTCATCAGCGGGAGCAACGGTAGCAAAAATGGATCGTCGCTCGGCAGGAAATTTCTTGCTCTCATCCTTTCCTTTGTCTCGTCAGTGTTTTTTCCCACTCGATCATAGTTAGACGCGTAAGCGACGAAGTTCATCTGCAGCGCAGCATGCGGTTTGAAGGCATTTCGCTAAAGTTCAGAATGACGTTTGCCGCTTATATTGTTTTCCGCTTCTTTACCGCATTGCGCTAGCTAGGCAGCACGACTGCACGAATGCATCGTGTTGTATGTTAAAGCTACTGAAGTTTGCAAGAGCTGAAATTGTTGGTTTTATCTGGCATGGTAAATCCATGCACCAGCACTGTCGCGCACTGCATGTTTTTACATCTATTTTATGCGTGGCTTCGCACATGCTTAATTGTTGCTAGTTGCTCCATGCATAACTCTTGTCGATTCTTTTGAGCTGCAAGGTTTTCACCCTGCCTCGTTTGTAAAGGGTATAAATCACACTGTGTCTTATGGGAATGATACCAAGCAAGTGCTTCTTTAACAGCTTTATTCTTTTCGCCCGAGGGCATCTTAGTGTTTTGGGGGGAAATGTGTTTAGAAAATAGGTAGTTCAGGGCGAGAATTGCTAATAGTTGCTGCATATGGTACTTTTGTTCCATTTTTTGGTGAAATGTTCGCGTCACGTTTAGGAAGTCATCAAACCTCGATGCCGCCTGAGCAAGACTTACCATGCCGAGTGATTTGTTTGTTCTACAACGTAGTCCCTTCTTGCATGTGTATTTTGTACTCAACTGAATTCTTTCTTATTATGCTTACGCTGCAGACGACTAAATCCGGCCTTGCCGTCAGCGCTCATCTACTTTGACTGGCGCTGCTGTGCCTTTAAATATATCATGTGGCACCTCTCTCTAGTAATATAAAAAAAGTACTGAAAAATTAGTCAGACTTATAGCTTTGTACGTTTCCAAGCAGCTTCATTGGGGAATTTAAAATTGCAAAAACTGCAGTGGGAACGGCAGTTCATCGGCATGTGCAGCAGAATTGCATCGGCGGTACAGCACTAACACGCGGTTTTATTAACCCGTGCGTTTGGTGACTTCGTTGACTAGTGTACATGTTTCCATCAATAAATTCTCAATTACTCTTCTTGAGGCGACTGTGACTGCACTTATTCGGTGATGTCACATGTATTCATCAGCAGAAAAATCACAACGGCATATGCAGACATCGCACCGTGCGGATTTGTTTGATATAAGTCTGCACTAACGAAAGGGGCTAATTATTGAGGTACAGAATGAGCATTACGGCAAGGGTTGAATTTAACAACAAAAAAAAAAAACGATCGAGAGATCGCATTACTCAACAAAATTTATCGGCTGGTTAGCATGAGCTCCACTTCATGTAAATGGGGTTCATGGTGTTTGTCTGCAGGACGCACCTGGCACGTATGTAGACCATATGTTGCCCCAAACACCAGTAACATCGTGTTCATACCCGCTCCCACAGAGGTCAGCGTCTTCCCTACAGCTTTTACCGCAGAAGAAGCAGTCTGGCACCCGAACAAAGGAGAAATCGCAGCCGCGAATCTCAGCCATGCTTGCTGCAAGAGGTTGCCGTCTGCAACTGCTCCCGCGCGTACTGTTGGAAGCGCCCGCTAGGTGGCTATCAGCGGCGCCTCTATAGGCGGTGCACGAGGCGTATAGTGTGCTGTTCTTGGTGCCTTTTGTTCTGTCTGGAAACATCGTGTCTTAAATGCATGGCAATGTATAGTTTTCTGTGGTCGCTTGCTCTTCTACCTTGCATATTAGTGCGTATTTTAGATTGTTGTCTGCTTTTCTGTGTGCCCAGATGGCCCTGCAGGCTGGTGCTCCACCTCCTGATGCGAACCCGACGATTACGGTGAGACCAACCAGCTGATTTCTGGCTGCACATTGGGGAGCTGCATGTGCTCCCGATCTTATGGCAAATAAATAAGGCTGCGGGTAAACTAATTTGATGAATAGATTGAATTCTGTGTGCTATTTAGTCAGTTTAATGATCGATCAGTCAATCAATTAGTCATGGCATATGGAATACAGATGCCAAGGGCTGTGTGCTAGCAATACCAAGCAGCCCGTATATAATCACTGTTGAGCATAAACCTTTGGTATTCTCTCGTAACTGCTAGAAGTGCGATGCTGATAGCTTAATGTGATGGTTGTTCTTTTGCATGGTTGATGCATAAAGCTTGTGCTTTATGAATTCTTTCTTTGTTCATTTTCACCCACCAAGTGCCAGTGGAAGAGAGCAATTGTAAATTTTCTTTATTTGCCTGTGACAGTGTCAAGACTTGGGCATTGCAGCTCAGAACTCTGATTGAAGTTGTGTTCGTATGCCTTGTCTTGGGTGCTGAGATAAGGGATCATAGTATGCATAGCTGCGCAACAGCCTGGCTAAACTTTGAAGTAGTATTGTTTTATGTATTGTAGCTCCTTGAAAGTGCCGACAGTTACATGTGTTCATGGCTTGATCAAAGCTAAGCACAATTCCCAGTGCTGCAGGAGGTTTTCTGTGTCCACACTGTCTTGTCAGCATTTTGTAGTTTCCTTAATGGCCCCCTCACCAGATATTGGCATTACAAATTTTCAAAATGCAATGCTGTGCATAGTTCGCTGCGATGATGGTGGTTACAAAGTGCTGTAGAACTCCTCTAATACGTTTTCCACAGGACCATGAGAAAAACATAGTAGCCGGGAAGTATACTATAAAACATGCTGTTAAAATCATGCGAATGTGTTGCTAAATATTAAAATAGACACCTTATGCATGGCTCAGCATTTAGAGGATTTAATAAGCAATTTGCGATTTTAGAAATCCCAGATTGAAGTCTGGAATTTTTTCCGCACCTTTGTCAAGACCACACCCTTTTCAGTCTGTACGACTGCCTTCTTGCAGTCTGCATTGTTGTTATTGTTGACGTACGTTCTCAGCATGTCCAGCAACGCATTGGAATTAAAGAAGGCAGGTGGTATGCAGTGATCCTTAGTCTCAGTCATTTCTTTGTCACTGGTGCACTCATCATCACTCAGCGCAGTCTATGTGTTAGTTTCGTCTTTATGGTTTCGAAGCCATTACTTATCGTCTATGAAGACATATCTGTCATACTTGAAACTTACGGCACCGACTAAAGGCATTGCCTGGTGAAGGTTTTCTTTGTCAGCTGTCCTGTTTTTCTCATTGACAATTTCTGCACTGCTCCAGAAACTGCACTTCTGGAAACAGTGCTGGACGATTCCTGCGGTGACTGCACTCCAAGCTGTGGCCACGTAATGCATGGTGTCCAGTATGGACACCATTCTGGGCTGTTTTCTGTGGCTAATCATGGCGAGTGGCCATTGCATGATGCTTTTCCTAGAAAAACACTGGCATCCAAAGGCTGAAGACAACTTGTTGTACAGTAAAAGCTCGTTAATTCGAACCGCAAGGGGAAGCCGCTTCAGTTCGAATTAACGAAAGTTCGAACTAACGAAAGTGAAGGAGAGCAACAGTACACTGCGATTTGGAAGCAGTAGGGCATGTCAGAAATTTGGCATGTCAGAAAGTGATGGCGTGTGCCGCGGGCACACGCCATCTTCAAGTCGAAGCTCTGGGTCCGACTGTGCCACACCACCGATGTCCACCGAAACGAACGTTAGCCAAGGCTTAACACCATCACAATGAATCGCGACGACCGATACCTCCTAAGCTGAAAACAGAGGTGCACAACCGATGAAGACTGCCGAGACAAAGACGCTGAACATGTGAAGGTGGCGAAGGTCCTGATTCGTTGGTTCTTGATTGCAAGCGCAGCTGCGACGTACTTGATTCGCTGTGTTTTGGCGCTTGCCGTGCCATTTCCGCACAACATTAGCAGCTGTACAAGATTTGCAAAGCCTCCGAGATTCGCAACGGGCAGGAAGTCTCGGAGGTTACGTAGAACGGAGAGGCGGCAGCTGCCGCTGCCTTCTGGCTGACCCCGCGTCGGTTAGATTTTTTCCGATTTTGCCTTCTCTCGCCGTTCTCTCCGTTTCGGGGGCAATACAGCCTTGTGTGTAGGCAGTAGGTGCTTTTCTCTGGCCGTGTGCCAGGTGAGCGTAGTTCGAATTATCCGTGAGGGAACCTTCTCGCGTTGGAGTTAACGGACTTTTTTATACATAGACTTCTGTGGAGCTTGGCCGGACCAAATCGTACTGTTCGAATTATCCATAAATTCGAATTATTGAAGTTCGAATTAACGAGCTTTCACTGTATTTGCCGGAAGGTACACAACTTTCAGGCTACGGAGCAATGCCGTATCCTTGGGTTGTGTTGCACTGTTATCGAGGAAAAGAACTTCCTTTCTGTTCTGTGACACGGTCTTAGAACCCATGTAGTGCAGGAAATCTTCACATAATGAGCAAGTCACCCATGTGCGAGTATTGCTCCTGTAGTGGCATCGGAGGTGTTGCACGTTTCTCAGGCAGTGTAGGTTCCGAAATTTCCTGATAACCCATGATTTCATCATTTTGTACCTGCAAAAGTTCCAGCACAACAACATGGTCAGGCACTGCTTGCATCTCTTACCTCCACGACAGGGTTCACCCTTCATAGTGAGCGTTTTGGATGGCTGCACCCTGAAGAATAGGCCTGTTTCATTGGTGTTAGATGTATGGCTCATATCTTTCAGCAACTGACGCCAGCGAAGCATTCCAGATATGCACAATAGTGACATCCATGCCTGCCACTTCTCCACTCGCTATATTGTATGACATTCTGTGCAGTTTCTTGAAATGATCGATCCGGCTGTTGGAGGCATTGAAGTCGTTAATGCTGAGCTTTTCAGCAACCTGTGTGGAAAATGCTGATGTCAAAGTTCACTCCCGCAGATTGAGCTTGTTTAAACCATTTTAGAAGAACCGCGTCAACGTAGACATGCACTGCAGAACTCGCTTTCTTTCTCAGAAGTTTTGCCGAAGTTCGCTGCATGGGGTTCTGTCTCGCTCTCTTCGATGCTCCAAAAGAACCTCTTCTTGGGCAAGTTGGTGTGTAGGCTTGCTGCACATCCCTGTTTTGTTGTGGGGTTTATAATGTGAAAAAAAAAGGAGAGGCAGTTGGGGCTTCACTGTCTCTCCTTGACCTTTTTTCACATTCTAAACCACGCCCCAAAACAACGATCTAGAGTGTTTCTTTGGTAAAGCTGCATTTTAAAAATTTTGTTTATTAGTGCTGTTGAACCCAGCTACATCAAACTACCAAAACAATGCCTACCGGTTCCATATAGGGCATAATTAGCTATTAACCTGTTAAAGAATTGGATGCCATAAAAGCGCATACCATTTATAAAAGCACTTCATTGATGAACCTGGCTTAATTTCGCATGAAATAGTCCTGTATCTTCCGCTCTGGCAACTTTGCAACCTGTGACAGCATGCATTTCTCCACTTGTGCTCAGTACGATGTCGGCATTGTAGTCTTCGTTTTCGGGTTCTCTCGTGGTCAGGACACCATCATCCGCATTCACAAACTCATCAGCCATTGATTTGTCAGTGGCTTCCAGAAATTCTGATGGCTCACCCCAAGCTTCGGCAACACCGGCAACGGCTTCGTCGCACTCATCAGAATTTTCAGTAATCACCGGACACGCGTAAGTCGGCACATCTGAAGCAATTTTGAATGAACCACTTGTACACGTCGGGCGTGGCAAGCACTGGATTGGGTAGTGTCACAAAGTAGCGGTGGCGCACTCCCCCTCCTCCACTGTCTTCTGGATTGGATTGGCGCACCACTTGTACACGGCTGCCTCAATGTCATGGCCGTACTTACTCTTCAGGTGCCAAGGGCACCGGGTCGCAAGTTCATCTGCTTTAGCCCTGATCTCTTCCTTATTCTTCAAGATCATGCTGAGGGTGCCCCTTGGAATCTTGCGAATCTTGCGGGGACATGAGACTTCTCACTGCGTTCGACTTGATTTATGATTTCGAGCTTTACGACCGAATACAAATTCTACCGCTTCATCGTGGCAACACTGCAGGAGAAGGCCCACAAGGTGCAAACCACGGTGTGAGAAGAACAGGTGCTCCGATGCATGCGCGCGGCGCGTCTCACTAATGTTGGGCCGCTGCTAGGTGGCGTGCACGACAGGGGGCTGGCACGCCGGTGTCCGGACATTCCCTGGCCACTGCACTTGGAGCGCGCTTTGCAGCCTGTGTTTTTTAGAGTGCCTTTTTTTTATAGCAACAAACCTTAGCCACTGTCTTTATGTTACAAAATCCTAAGATGTGATTTATAATTTCTGAGGCTCTTTTTGACCTTTTCTAAACAAAAGTGTATAGTACATCTCTCAATTCGGCAGTCACCGTTTGTCTTATGCTGAATCCACTAGTAACCAAATGTACTTTTGTCACTTCTGCTTCAACAAACCGTCTCTACTACGCTCTCATTTCATACGAAGCAGAGTTTTGAGGAGTGCGGCATAGGATTAGTCTGAGTAAATAGAAGCGCCTTCACCTAATAAAGTAAGTTAACTTTCATATATTTCACTGTTTATACTTAAAGAAAAATTATGCATGGGGCATTTCTCATACAGATTCTATGCAGAAGGTCCAAATTCTAGAAGCCACGAATTGAGAGACTGCTAATTCCTTAAAAACCATGCTGCCTTGGAATGCGGGGTACAGTGCAGTCCACTTATAACTATATATCGGTTATAACGATGGGTTGACATGAGAGTGTCATTTTATGCATTAGGTCTATGGGGAAAAAAAACATTTATGATGATAAGTTATTCCCCGCATATCGGATATAACGATCAAAATTTCGCCGTCTGGACGGCGTTTTCCATGCCAAATAATTGTAACATTTGTGTTGTTTAGTTCCCTGAAGCGAACGATGTCGAGACGAGGGGATGTTTACCTCCGTAAGTTTGTATCTGCCGCCATTACCGCGCTGCGTGTCCCACCCCGTCCCGCCCGCGCACTGGAGAGTACCTGAGTAGGCGCAACGCTCCACAAGATGGCGCTAGCTGCTTCATGCGTGTGAATGAATGGCGGGCAACATGAATGGTGCTCCCGGGGAACAGAAGTGCATAGAGCTATATAATGCGCTAAATGCAGAAGATATATCTCTCTATTCAGTTACAGAAATGCACCTCCGCGATCTGGAGCACCCTCCTGTGCATCTTGGATGGCATTGGGCAGGCAAGAATCGAACTGGAGATGACCGGCAGGGTGGTGGCGTTGGGCTTCTATGGCATCAGGATATGCGGTGGCAAAGTGTAGATGATGACGGTGTGGATCATCTGTGGGCCCTGGGGGAGGTTCTGGGCAGGCCTACCTCTGTGTCTGGTGTATCTGTCAGTCGGAAGCAAACAACACACGGCCAACGTTCAGCTGGTGGAGCTCATCCTCAGGGACGCAAGAAAGTTGGCGGCAGATAGACAGATCATCATTGTGGGTGACTTTAATGGGCACATAAATGAACTGGATGGGTTCACAGATGGAAACGGACACCTCTTGCTTCGAATGACCGAAGAAATGGAACTAGTGGGGAATCTGGGACCACACTGTCGTGGCCAGGTAACCTGGTATGCCCGCCGCAGCTCCACATCCATTGATTATGTCCTGGCGTCAACAAGCCTTAACAACCTTCTTAGGCAGATGGACATTGACGAGGAAGGTTTATACATACAGTCTGGGCAGCAACCACAATAGGCTGCTACTTGAGTTCAGCTCCTCGAGTAACTTGATGCCTCATGCCCAGTGTCCAATGAAACGGGACAAGTACTTGCCCAGCCGAGCTGCTCCAGATGTCGTGGATGAGTTTGAGATGAGTGCACTGAGAACTAGGGCTGAGACCTACGCTGATTTTGTGGCAGCCTTGCACTCAGTCATGCAAGGGTATATGGTGTGGGAAAAGTGTGGTACACGTGTAGTGCGCAAACCTTGGTGGGATGCAGAAGTGAAAGCTGCATGGCAAGCTCGCTGGGAGGTCAACCGCCAACATTGATCCCTTGTCAAGAAGGGAGACAACGAGGCATGCTTGGTTGCCTAGGCTCACTACCTTGACCTCAAACACAAGCTGCAAATGCTGATACAGTCAAAGATCGCCAAATATAATGTTCACCTATTTTCCTCTGTAAAAGCGGAAGGTAAATCTGCAGGGCAGAAGTTCTGGCGATATGTCCAGTCCTTGGATTGGTCTGATAGACTCCCTGTTCAGTATCGAAATTCGGACACCGGAGAACCAATTACAGAGCTTGAAAAACATCTCACCTCCCACTTGAGCCACTTATATGGCCAAGAAGAGGGAAGCGAGGCCGCAGCTGGTGGAGAGCCATCCCATGTGCCTGAACACGAGACTTTTCCATGGGAGTTGCCAGACGAGAGTTTGGGTGTGCGGTGGCAAGTAAGCGGAGGTGAAGTTGATCGTGCATTGAAACATGTCATTGCCCGTACAGCAGCTGGACTGTATGGCCTGCCAGCAGGAGTACTTAAAGGTTTCGGTAAGGAGATAAAACAGCTTGCTGGACTGTTCACCGAGATCATTGAAGGTGCGCCAATCCCAAGGGACTAGCAGCTCGGCCATGTGGTTTTTATACCGAAAAAAGGAGGCCAAGTTGATCTTATTGAAGATTACCGCCCACTAACAGTTTTAGTCTACAGGATATTAGTCTACAGGCTATTTGCAGTAATCTTAAAAGAGTGAATAAGCAGGTGAGCAGAGGCAAGGCATTTGCTTACGGAAATGCATAATGGTTTTCGTCCAGGTTGACGACTAGAGGACAATTTGTTTGTGCTTAGTGAGTGCGTGGCGATTGCCAAGACAGAGCAGCGCTCCCTCCTGTGCTGCTTTCTAGACGTAGAAAAGGCATATGACAATGTACCACACGCTGGACTTTTTGACTGCCTGTCTGCAATGGAAATCCCAGCTACATTACTATCTATAGTGCAGCACCCGTACAGAAACAACATTGCCATTGCTCACTTTGGGGATGCACTATCCGCACCTGTCAAGGTGACGAAGGGACTACACCAGGGATGTCCTCTATCCCCACTGCTATATAGGTATCCTGTATGTGGCCAACCTAGAACGCAAACTTCTCAGCAGTAGTCTCGGTTTCCAGCTAAAGCTTAGTATAATGGGCATGGATGAGAGGTGTAGACTACCTGGTCTCGCTTTTGCTGACAATCTTGTATTGATGGCAGAGGGCCCTCAGGACCTACAGGCGCTCATTAACATCTGTCAGGCAGAAATAAATCGCCTTGGGATCTGCTTTTACTGCAAAAGATCTGCAATAGTCCCCCTCGCAGGCCCAGGCATGGATGAGGGCGATATAAGGCTGGGAGACAAGGTTCTGATGGTGTGCTTGAAATACAGATACTTGTAGTCCTAATATCAAGTGAACCAGAGCTCTGGGGCCACCAAGAGGACATCCTACACCAGAAAGCACTTTGGGCGCAGTGCATCCTTCGTCGCCGATGTCTGTGGGGCTGCAACCGGTTTGTGATGGTTCGCAACCTATGGAAAATCGTCCATGTACCGGTGCTAACGTTCGCAAATGCTGTGCTTTGCCTCTCGGCGCCCACGCGGGAGTGGCTGGAACGATGCCAGCGAGAGGTTGATCGGATAGCTCTCGGCTGCCATGGTGCGATGGCCAATGAGGCTATACAGGGCGACCTAGGCTGGTCGAGCTTTGAGGGTCAGGAGGCGGTCAGCAAAATCGCATACCGTGGCGGCCTGCTCGACATGCCTCGAGAGCGGTGGGCGCGGTGTGTATTAGATTACTTGTCAGCAACATGCATGTGCACGCCGTAGGCGAGGTGCTTATACTGCATAGAAAGTAAATATGGCCTGTTTCGCTCCCCTATCAGTGCAAACTCACTGGCGCATTGGGTAAAACGGGCACGGCAACGAGTAGAATATGAAGAAGAAACACGTTGGATGCGAAATATGGCAGCGAAGTCAACGTTGGCTGTGTACCGATGTCATAAGAACTCTATTGACATGGTGCACCTATATGACAATTCCCTCGGGAGTAGGTTGCTCTTTGAAGCAAGAGCTGGTGCGCTTCGTACACTTGTGCACCTTCGAAGCATAAACAGTGATGTGAGTGATGTGTGGTGTCGGGCGTGCGGAAAAGCGGACGAAAACATTGAACATGTGGTGCTACGGTGTGAGGGCATCGGGCCATCTGCCGCGCAGGATTTATCTCTGGAGGCTGCTCTGGGTTTCGATCAGACTAGTGGAGAGGATGGTGCATGCGGTGTAGCCAGATCCGTAGTCACGGAGACAAAGAGGCGCCTTGAATGTTAGCGAGCAGCACTTGCGGATGGTCCCCAATGACTGCTTATCAGTGTAGCGCATTCTCCCCTTTTCTCTTCTCTTTCTTTTGGTGGTTTTTTTTTCCCCTACCTGTGCCTGCTTTGCTCAATAGGCAGGCAATAGAGCGTCATTCTGGCTTGGGCGTGTTTGCCACGTCCACCCGATACAAAGGGTTGGCCACATCATCATCAGCAGCAGCGTCGGCCACAGTCGCTCCAAAAGAGAGAGAAAGAAAAAAAAGCGAGGAGCAAAGCGGCGCGGTGGTGCCCGTCCCGCACTCAGTCTCTCTATGTCGCAATAGCAGGCTGACACCACCAAAGCAGCGTGCAAGCAACGGTACAACCCAGTGACCCAGTTCGAAGATGGCGCCGACAAAGCGCAAAGCTGTGTCGCTTGACATGAAGATAGATATTTTGCCGAACTCTAGACGCGGCTTCAAGGTGAGTGCCCTCGTGAAGAAGTATGAGCTTGCCCAGTCGACAATATCAACCATCTTGAAAACCGGGAGCACTACGATTGTGAAGGCAGAAGCTATCAGCGGCCATGCCGATCAGCGGAAAAGGGTTAGAGACCCTTTGTACGCCGACGTTGAAGAGGCGCTTTACCAGTGGTTCATCAAAACTCGCACACATAATGTGCCTATTAGTGGGCGAATACTTGCCACCAAAGCGAAAAACTTCGCTTTTCATCTGGGACGCCCAAATTTTGAGCCTGGAAGAGGCTGGATTCAGTTCTTTAAAGAGCGGCACGGAATCGTTTACAAAAACGTGGTAGGGGAAGCGGCATCTTTGGACACACAGGCAAAGCAGCAGTGGCTGCAGACAAACCTGCCCGGCGTGCTGGAGCGCTACCGGAGAAGGAAATACATAATTGCGACGAAACTGTTCTGTTTTTTCAAATGTTGCCGTCGAAGACTCGCGCTCTTAAAGGAGATAGATGCCCCAGCGGGAAGCACTCGAAACTTAAGGTGACTATTTTGCTGTGCGTTAGCATGGGCGGGAGCCATCGTCTCAAGCCTTTCATGATCAGGCGATCAAAGAAGCCAACGTGCTTTAAGAATCAGCACATCCCGGTCTGCTATCGCAGCAATAAGAAGGCGTGGATGACCCGCGACCTGTTCGAAGAATGGCTGCTCGAGTTCGACAGTATAATTGAAGGCCAAGGAAGAAAAGTAGTGTCGTACTTGACAACTGTAGCGCACACGGCGTTAGCCCAAAGCTAACATCACTCGAATTGATGTTTCTGCCTCCGAATACTACTGCAGGCCTGCAGCCGTTGGACGCCGGCGTGATCGCCAACTTTAAGGTCCTGTATCGGCAGTGCATGCTGGAGTGGCTAATTTTAGCCATTGACCGTGCAGCTCCTGGCACATCGCGTCATGCAGACGGGCCCCCTGACCTGAAGATCAGCCTTTTGAAAGCCATGCGCTTCGTTTATGGTGCATGGTATGAAGTAAAGCAGTCAACCATATACAACTGCTTCAAAAAGGCGGGCTTTGTGCGTCAGAACAAACTTCCCCAACTCACTGAGACCAACACGGTGGAAGCCGCTGACATAACTGAGCTCTGGGAGCTCGTTCCTACTGGTGACACAGGTGGTGCGTCGATGGAGGAGTTTTTGACTGCAGACAGTGCTGCCTCGTTCTGCGATGAGGTCACCAACGAGGCGATCGCCGAAGATGTGCTGTCTCGACAGACGGCAAAGTTGTGCGACGGTGGTGACGGCAGCAGCGACAGTGACAACGAGATTGACAGTGGCTCCTTGACCCCGACCTCGATGTCCACGCAAAGTGCACTGTCGTCGATCGACTCCTTAATTTATTTTATGCATGCTAAAGGATTGCCGCCAGTGTTCGCGCAGCAACTGGAATCCATGCACACGACGGTTGCGAAGCTGAAGCTGCCGTAAAGGCAAGCGCAGATTTCGGCGCGCCTAACCCTTGACACAGTCATTGGCGCTAGAAATAAAGTTTGTTTTTCACAGCCTACTTTCTACATCATCTATTCTTTAGAGCAAGTAGCGAATTCGAGTTCGGAGCTGCAAAGATATGTTCCGTGTTTTTTATTTTTAAAAATGTTTTTTCATAACTGCAGTCCAGATATAGCGATCATCGGTTATAACAATCATATTTTTCGTCTTTCTCGATATCATTATAAGGGGACTGCATTGTATCTACGTGTCTACTGTTAAATTAATTATTCTACACGCTCAAAAAATAAATTCAGGGTTTTTGGTTGCCAACACCACACTCTGATGAAGAT
This sequence comes from Dermacentor albipictus, assembly GCF_038994185.2. Lineage (NCBI taxonomy): Eukaryota > Metazoa > Arthropoda > Arachnida > Ixodida > Ixodidae > Dermacentor > Dermacentor albipictus. Next base: position 1,548,502 of record NW_027225568.1, read on the forward strand.
GTACACTGTAGCGGGTGACTCCAGTATTATTTATGCCCGCCTGGACTTCTTTGATGTGCATCTTAGTCATATTTCTCAAATTTGCTTTTCCAGATATGCTGACGGTTACAAATTTGTTGTGCACTGCTTCATTACGGGGTTACAGCATCCAATAAAATAAGTAAGCCAAGGAAGACAAACAGGAAAGCGCCTGTCCGGCCCCATTTCTTGTCTTATTTCTTTCATGCTGTTTCAGTGTAATGAAGCCTTACCAACAAGCTCAAGCTCAGACCATTCAGACCCTTTTAAATTTTGTTATGTGCCGTTGTTGACGAACTCGTGATGTACGCCGGTTCGAAGTGCTTATCACACCCATATGCTCCTGGTCGCAAGACTTGGTGTCCATGTTTGAGAGCATCGTACAAACCATGCAATCGACTCTTTTCACTGAGCATGGAAACTCTGTCTTTGCACAGGCAAGACCTGCTGTTGTAGTTTGGTGCGAATCACTTCTCACCTACAATCGGTCTCCACCAGGCAACGTCGCAGCTCGAGATGCAGCCCTCCCTCCCTCTCTTGCGATTCAGACTGTTCGTCTGAATTTATAAGTGCTTACCAAGAACAATGATGATAGATTCCTCAATTGTGAAGCAAACATTGCTAAACTACGTAATAGCTTATCGTCTGCCCATGGAGCTTGTCAGCGACCGCTTAGAAGGATCGACAAATGCCATCTGCTAGAGCATGCGGGGCGACTGAACTGTCAGTCATTATCGTAAGTTATGGCGCCTGAGGGATTTTCATGATTATAGTGAAGGGCAGGAACATTGAAAAAGGGTGTTTTAATTTCTTTCAACACACTTTGGGTAGTTACGATTGCTTACATGTTCAAATTTCCCGCTTTTTCAGCCTCCTAACATGTGCTGCTGTGAAACACAAGTAGTGAGATGCGTTTCTCACCAGTGGCCCCCGCGTCGTCCGATTTAATCATAAAAAGGCTCTTGAGCTTTTGAAATATGATTCATTAAGCAGCTATAGTAGTATTTATTTTGGCTTCTAAAGTCTTTTCATGAAATGGGATATTATAATCATTAACTAAGGAGCACCTGTTCTTACACTGCGGTGCAAACAACAAACCAGAACAGCAGCGAGACAACTCGCACTTGTGCCATCTTACACGACGAGGGCACAAGAGCCTCTGATTGGCTGGCTGAGCAAGCACTGCGGGCGGGCCCGGATCATTTTCGCAGGGGGGTGTCAACGGCTTGCCCAACGTGGCACAGTCACGGTACAGAGTGGTTGGAGGGAGCCGCAATGCCGTGAGGGAAAGTCAACTTTCGGGGGCATTTTTGCGGCGCTTGATGTTCAGTATATCGGGAGTCGCGACTATTTTTGTTCGATGTAAGCGTAATTTTTGCTATGTTTGCTCATTGTAACTATACCGTGTTGAGAAATTGTTTGATATCCAAATAATTCTATGTAAACAGGTTCGATATTGTCAGGTTCGACTGTATACCTTCATAAGCATTAGCTTGAGAAAAGATCATGGCTAGCACAATTGGCATGAAAGGAAAGACAAGGAAACCAAGTATAATCCAGTGAATGGGAAAGAATGGCATTGACAGTTAATGATGAAAAGCCCAACTCTTTCAGTGTTTACCTCTTCTGTGCTGGCTCCTTGTTGACAGCACACAGAACATCCAGTTTCTGCTGAAACAAAAGTATCCATTTCCCGGTTACCATTGGGAGGTCCAGAGTTGGGGGCAAACAGGCCACCTGCGTCACAGTAACATTGTGTCTAGGAGCACACAAAAACAGCAGTGCTTGCTGACTGACCATGAAGGATGATGATAATCTCCACCCTGCCGTGAGCCAAAAAAAGAAATAAAAAAAGAAACAAGGTTTTCACCCTTTGGGGCTTAGCATGTTAAAATAATTGTCATCTATCTTATGTGCCGTTCCTTTCTTTAAACCCTTAGCTTCCATGACAGATGTTGAAAAGAACTTTGAAAGTGTGGCATTCTTTTAGACCTGCATGTTCTGGCCAATTTCTTCAAAAAAAGTATACCAGAAAAGCCTATTGCATTTTTACTGATCTTGCTGAAAAAAAAAATATTATAGAAAGCAATATTTGTTGTATATTATTTGTCAGAATTGCCAGAACCTGCACATCTACACATGTGCATAAAATTAAGGAAAGTTTGTGAGGAGTTAACTCGTCATCGGTACCAGAGGACACTCATTGTGATGATGAGTTACCTTGCCATTGGCAGTTAAAGTGGTTAATGCTTCATGCATTATTAGTGTGACAGCGCATTCTTGACCACAAAGTATTCAGCAGAGAGTTTTCAAGAAAGGGAACAAAAGCTAGGCAGATGACGATTATTGTTTTAGGACAAGATAAGCCCCAAAAGGTGTACACGTATTTCAGTGTATGTTTAATAACATGGCAGCCATGATATTCTGGTTCCTGCAATAGCTTTCGATGCGTGCAAACGGTGAAAGCATAGCTTTTGAGATTTGTTTTTCCTGCTAAAGTGAGTTGTTGCAGGGTGGTCAATTTGGACACCACTTATTTGGATTCTCCATTGTTCACCAATTGCTCGTAGTGGTTGGAAGAGTGCAGCTAGGATGTCTAGTATGGTTGATTCTTTTCTTTTAGGTTTTTCATTGTTGTAGACGGTACACTTGATGTTTTTCTTTTAATTCTGTGCAAAGTTCGAAAATTACCATGTGGGAACAACATATCCAAGGGTATTCCAACACATGCTTGTCTATAGGCCATCTGGTGGGGCTGGGCTTCAGAGACGTTGAACTTGGGAAAATGTATGAACGAGGGATGTATCAGTGGGTTTCAATTGCATTGAATTGAGGTAGAATGCAGGATGTGGGCCTTATCTTCTAAGCCAATACCTTGGTCAAGGTGAGATGTAGTTAGCTGTATGTATCCGATACATTTGCTCTAAAATAGGTGACCCAAGGAAAGCTTCAAATGTACAATTCTCTTCATTTTTTTTTTTGCATTTTGTTGCAGGTACGTTTCACTATCAACCCCCTGGCAGTGTCTGGCCTCAAGGTCAATCGCCTGGACATGTATGGAGAGGTGAGGTCACCTGCCTGAAATTTTTGTCACCTTTAATGTTGTTATTACTGTGGCACATGACCATGCGTTTTCGACCCTCTGCAGAGGTGGTCATGGAATGCAGATGTTTTCTTGTCTTCAGCTTTCGTGATGTCTGCCATAAGGAAGAACATGTAAAACCTGGAATTTTCATGGAATTTGTAACTTCTGAAAAATTCAGGGAAAAACACAACAGCATCCTCACCTCACTTGCTTTGAATCAGGGAAATTGGTACCAACAGGGGAGGGGCTATGTTATGGCAAACATTGTGGTACAGTCAACCACAATATTTTGCGGAACAAAAAATCTGAGAAAAAGCTGAATATCTGCGCAGCCTCACAACGCAGCCTAGTATTTGCATTTACAGCCTCTACCAATATATGTGAGCAACATTGGGATGTTCGGTTTTACTGACTACTGCTACAGGCTGCTCAGAAATTGAATGTTTTCCGAGATCGTGTGGTTTGTAAACTTTTGTGGTTGTCTGTATGTCAAAAGGAAGCAGTCGTTTCAACAGAACATATGCAATCTGAAAACTATGGTGTCTTTTGCTGGTTTTGTGGGTGTGAGCCTAGCCGAGTGGTTAGAACATGCCTGAAACACATGATTCAGTCAAATCTGATTGTGTGTTCCAACTGACAGACGTCCTGCTGGTAATAGTTCAAAACTACTGGCTGGCAGAAATTTAGCGACCTATGAACTGCCATTTTTTTTCATTGTACCTAACCCACCAGTACCACCGACTGCCAGGGAATTTTCATAAAAGCAATCGGGGAAAACCTGGAAATATCAGGGAATTTGAAAATTGCAACGTAGTAGACATTGTGGCTTTGGCTGTATGTTAGTCTTAGCTATTGTCTGTATTTGTTGAGCATAGCCTGAACCAGGACAATTGCACAGCCAACTTCTGTTAATTCAACCTTAATAGGACTGGCGGAATTGATAGAATTACTGTGAAAACTTGCATATAGTACAAGGTTTCTTTAAAGGTGTCCTGTGCATAATTGCAATCGCTAATTATATTCAGCTGCCCAAACTTTCTATGTTATTCTGGTCGCCTAGTCACGGCTTCGATTCTGAAATGTGTTGCAAGGCATCAGTCACCGGTCGGCGTCATCCTCAGGTGCTGCAGTGTAATTGAAAAACCGAAACCACTAATGCCCGTGCCACAGTAGCTGTGTCAAAACATTTATTAGAAACAATTATTGAGGTTTGCATACCACGTATTGTGCTTGTGACCATGCCGAATAGTGTCCCGTTTCCCGTTTCTGAGCAGAACTGCCTCCAGATCTGAGCTGGAGGCAGCAAGCCCAGAGCAATTGTGGCTTCCAAAACTGCCAGCAATAGTGCCACGATGCGACAGTTTAGAATGGACAAAGGGAGCAGTGGGACTGATCATAAAGTTGGCACTGAATGAGTGCAATGATGTACAAAGGATGTCACATGGGTGAACACTTCTGGCTTGGCCGCACTTTGCGCAACATCGTTTGGATAACTGTCTATATGCACGATGATGCAATGTTGCCTGCGTTGGTTACCACTGGTGGTCAGTTCTGCTTTTCTTTCGCTCACTGCAAGCTAGTTCAAACTCTTTTCCAGTACTTAGGTAGGAATGTGCGTGTTAGTGCCTGTTACTTCACTGTTGTGCTCATCCATTCAGAGCATCATAACATTGCAAATGTGGTTTTGTAACAAGCAGGCATATACAGATCTATTTTCTTGGAAAGAAAGTGCACATTAGAATTGCATAAAAGCAGTAACCCTTCATTGTGAGTTACTGTTTTTGCTTAAAGCTTGCTTGAGAAAGCATGTTGCGCAACTTGCTGATGTACTTGAATGCATTCTTGGTGCAGTCCTCAGGTGAAGTAACTGTTCCATGGCATCCAGTCTATTCATTGCACATTCACATCTAAATACATGCTAGTGCTGTTAGCATGGCATTGCTGCTCTTGTCTTTGTTGCCGATCATTCCACTGATCACAGAGTACAAAATGTCATGTCGCCGTTTGCCAGAAGATTGCTAACTTTCCCTATGTAGCCGGCATTTATGAACTCTTCGGAGGAAACCATGAGCGCGGTCACTGCTGCTCTCGTCTTTGTTGCCGACCGTTCCACTGATCACAGAGCACAAAATGTCATGTCGCCGTTTGCCAGAAGATTGCTAACTTTCCCTATGTAGCCGGCATTTATGAACTCTTCGGAGGAAACCATGAGCGCGGTCACTGCTGCTCTCGTCTTTGTTGCCGACCGTTCCACTGATCACAGAGCACAAAATGTCATGTCGCCGTTTGCCAGAAGATTGCTAACTTTCCCTATGTAGCCGGCATTTATGAACTCTTCGGAGGAAACCATGAGCGCGGTCACTGCTGCTCTCATCTTTGTTGCCGATCGTTCCACTGATCACAGAGCACAAAATGTCATGTCGCCGTTTGCCAGAAGATTGCTAACTTTCCCTATGTAGCCGGCATTTATGAACTCTTCGGAGGAAACTATGAGCGCCGTCACTGCTGCTCTCATCTTTGTTGCCGATCGTTCCACTGATCACAGAGCACAAAATGTCATGTCGCCGTTTGCCAGAAGATTGCTAACTTTCCCTATGTAGCCGGCATTTATGAACTCTTCGGAGGAAACCATGAGCGCGGTCACTGCTGCTCTCATCTTTGTTGCCGATCGTTCCACTGATCACAGAGCACAAAATGTCATGTCGCCGTTTGCCAGAAGATTGCTAACTTTCCCTATGTAGCCGGCATTTATGAACTCTTCGGAGGAAACCATGAGCGCGGTCACTGCTGCTCTCATCTTTGTTGCCGATCGTTCCACTGATCACAGAGCACAAAATGTCATGTCGCCGTTTGCCAGAAGATTGCTAACTTTCCCTATGTAGCCGGCATTTATGAACTCTTCGGAGGAAACTATGAGCGCGGTCACTGCTGCTCTCATCTTTGTTGCCGATCGTTCCACTGATCACAGAGCACAAAATGTCATGTCGCCGTTTGCCAGAAGATTGCTAACTTTCCCTATGTAGCCGGCATTTATGAACTCTTCGGAGGAAACCATGAGCGCGGTCACTGCTGCTCTCATCTTTGTTGCCGATCGTTCCACTGATCACAGAGCACAAAATGTCATGTCGCCGTTTGCCAGAAGATTGCTAACTTTCCCTATGTAGCCGGCATTTATGAACTCTTCGGAGGAAACCATGAGCGCGGTCACTGCTGCTCTCATCTTTGTTGCCGATCGTTCCACTGATCACAGAGCACAAAATGTCATGTCGCCGTTTGCCAGAAGATTGCTAACTTTCCCTATGTAGCCGGCATTTATGAACTCTTCGGAGGAAACCATGAGCGCGGTCACTGCTGCTCTCATCTTTGTTGCCGATCGTTCCACTGATCACAGAGCACAAAATGTCATGTCGCCGTTTGCCAGAAGATTGCTAACTTTCCCTATGTAGCCGGCATTTATGAACTCTTCGGAGGAAACTATGAGCGCGGTCACTGCTGCTCTCATCTTTGTTGCCGATCGTTCCACTGATCACAGAGCACAAAATGTCATGTCGCCGTTTGCCAGAAGATTGCTAACTTTCCCTATGTAGCCGGCATTTATGAACTCTTCGGAGGAAACCATGAGCGCGGTCACTGCTGCTCTCATCTTTGTTGCCGATCGTTCCACTGATCACAGAGCACAAAATGTCATGTCGCCGTTTGCCAGAAGATTGCTAACTTTCCCTATGTAGCCGGCATTTATGAACTCTTCGGAGGAAACTATGAGCGCGGTCACTGCTGCTCTCATCTTTGTTGCCGATCGTTCCACTGATCACAGAGCACAAAATGTCATGTCGCCGTTTGCCAGAAGATTGCTAACTTTCCCTATGTAGCCGGCATTTATGAACTCTTCGGAGGAAACCATGAGCGCGGTCACTGCTGCTCTCATCTTTGTTGCCGATCGTTCCACTGATCACAGAGCACAAAATGTCATGTCGCCGTTTGCCAGAAGATTGCTAACTTTCCCTATGTAGCCGGCATTTATGAACTCTTCGGAGGAAACCATGAGCGCGGTCACTGCTGCTCTCATCTTTGTTGCCGATCGTTCCACTGATCACAGAGCACAAAATGTCATGTCGCCGTTTGCCAGAAGATTGCTAACTTTCCCTATGTAGCCGGCATTTATGAACTCTTCGGAGGAAACCATGAGCGCGGTCACTGCTGCTCTCATCTTTGTTGCCGATCGTTCCACTGATCACAGAGCACAAAATGTCATGTCGCCGTTTGCCAGAAGATTGCTAACTTTCCCTATGTAGCCGGCATTTATGAACTCTTCGGAGGAAACTATGAGCGCGGTCACTGCTGCTCTCATCTTTGTTGCCGATCGTTCCACTGATCACAGAGCACAAAATGTCATGTCGCCGTTTGCCAGAAGATTGCTAACTTTCCCTATGTAGCCGGCATTTATGAACTCTTCGGAGGAAACCATGAGCGCGGTCACTGCTGCTCTCATCTTTGTTGCCGATCGTTCCACTGATCACAGAGCACAAAATGTCATGTCGCCGTTTGCCAGAAGATTGCTAACTTTCCCTATGTAGCCGGCATTTATGAACTCTTCGGAGGAAACCATGAGCGCGGTCACTGCTGCTCTCATCTTTGTTGCCGATCGTTCCACTGATCACAGAGCACAAAATGTCATGTCGCCGTTTGCCAGAAGATTGCTAACTTTCCCTATGTAGCCGGCATTTATGAACTCTTCGGAGGAAACCATGAGCGCGGTCACTGCTGCTCTCATCTTTGTTGCCGATCGTTCCACTGATCACAGAGCACAAAATGTCATGTCGCCGTTTGCCAGAAGATTGCTAACTTTCCCTATGTAGCCGGCATTTATGAACTCTTCGGAGGAAACCATGAGCGCGGTCACTGCTGCTCTCGTCTTTGTTGCCGACCGTTCCACTGATCACAGAGCACAAAATGTCATGTCGCCGTTTGCCAGAAGATTGCTAACTTTCCCTATGTAGCCGGCATTTATGAACTCTTCGGAGGAAACTATGAGCGCGGTCACTGCTGCTCTCATCTTTGTTGCCGATCGTTCCACTGATCACAGAGCACAAAATGTCATGTCGCCGTTTGCCAGAAGATTGCTAACTTTCCCTATGTAGCCGGCATTTATGAACTCTTCGGAGGAAACCATGAGCGCGGTCACTGCTGCTCTCATCTTTGTTGCCGATCGTTCCACTGATCACAGAGCACAAAATGTCATGTCGCCGTTTGCCAGAAGATTGCTAACTTTCCCTATGTAGCCGGCATTTATGAACTCTTCGGAGGAAACTATGAGCGCGGTCACTGCTGCTCTCATCTTTGTTGCCGATCGTTCCACTGATCACAGAGCACAAAATGTCATGTCGCCGTTTGCCAGAAGATTGCTAACTTTCCCTATGTAGCCGGCATTTATGAACTCTTCGGAGGAAACCATGAGCGCGGTCACTGCTGCTCTCGTCTTTGTTGCCGACCGTTCCACTGATCACAGAGCACAAAATGTCATGTCGCCGTTTGCCAGAAGATTGCTAACTTTCCCTATGTAGCCGGCATTTATGAACTCTTCGGAGGAAACTATGAGCGCGGTCACTGCTGCTCTCATCTTTGTTGCCGATCGTTCCACTGATCACAGAGCACAAAATGTCATGTCGCCGTTTGCCAGAAGATTGCTAACTTTCCCTATGTAGCCGGCATTTATGAACTCTTCGGAGGAAACCATGAGCGCGGTCACTGCTGCTCTCATCTTTGTTGCCGATCGTTCCACTGATCACAGAGCACAAAATGTCATGTCGCCGTTTGCCAGAAGATTGCTAACTTTCCCTATGTAGCCGGCATTTATGAACTCTTCGGAGGAAACCATGAGCGCGGTCACTGCTGCTCTCGTCTTTGTTGCCGACCGTTCCACTGATCACAGAGCACAAAATGTCATGTCGCCGTTTGCCAGAAGATTGCTAACTTTCCCTATGTAGCCGGCATTTATGAACTCTTCGGAGGAAACTATGAGCGCGGTCACTGCTGCTCTCATCTTTGTTGCCGATCGTTCCACTGATCACAGAGCACAAAATGTCATGTCGCCATTTGCCAGGAGATTGCTAACTTTCCCTATGTAGCCGGCATTTATGAACTCTTCGGAGGAAACTATGAGCGCGGTCACTGCTGCTCTCATCTTTGTTGCCGATCGTTCCACTGATCACAGAGCACAAAATGTCATGTCGCCGTTTGCCAGAAGATTGCTAACTTTCCCTATGTAGCCGGCATTTATGAACTCTTCGGAGGAAACTATGAGCGCGGTCACTGCTGCTCTCGTCTTTGTTGCCGACCGTTCCACTGATCACAGAGCACAAAATGTCTTGTCGCCGTTTGCCAGAAGATTGCTAACTTTCCCTATGTAGCCGGCATTTATGAACTCTTCGGAGGAAACTATGAGCGCGGGCACTGCTGCTCTCGTCTTTGTTGCTGACCGTTCCACTGATCACAGAGCACAAAATGTCTTGTCGCTGTTTGCCATAAGATTGCTAACTTCCACTATGTAGCCGGCATTTATGAACTCTTCGGAGGAAACTATGAGCGCGGGCACTGCTGCTCTCGTCTTTGTTGCCGACCGTTCCACTGATCACAGAGCACAAAATGTCATGTCGCCGTTTGCCAGAAGATTGCTAACTTTCCCTATGTAGCCGGCATTTATGAACTCTTCGGAGGAAACTATGAGCGCGGTCACTGCTGCTCTCGTCTTTGTTGCCGACCGTTCCACTGATCACAGAGCACAAAATGTCTTGTCGCTGTTTGCCATAAGATTGCTAACTTCCACTATGTAGCCGGCATTTATGAAGTCTTCGGAGGAAACCATGAGCGCGGTCACTGCTGCTCTCATCTTTGTTGCCGATCGTTCCACTGATCACAGAGCACAAAATGTCATGTCGCCGTTTGCCAGAAGATTGCTAACTTTCCCTATGTAGCCGGCATTTATGAACTCTTCGGAGGAAACTATGAGCGCGGTCACTGCTGCTCTCATCTTTGTTGCCGATCGTTCCACTGATCACAGAGCACAAAATGTCATGTCGCCGTTTGCCAGAAGATTGCTAACTTTCCCTATGTAGCCGGCATTTATGAACTCTTCGGAGGAAACTATGAGCGCGGGCACTGCTGCTCTCGTCTTTGTTGCCGACCGTTCCACTGATCACAGAGCACAAAATGTCTTGTCGCTGTTTGCCATAAGATTGCTAACTTCCACTATGTAGCCGGCATTTATGAACTCTTCGGAGGAAACTATGAGCGCGGGCACTGCTGCTCTCGTCTTTGTTGCCGACCGTTCCACTGATCAGAGAGCACAAAATGTCTTGTCGCTGTTTGCCAGAAGATTGCTAACTTTCCCTATGTAGCCGGCATTTATGAAGTCTTCGGAGGAAACCATGAGCGCGGTCACTGCTGCTCTCATCTTTGTTGCCGATCGTTCCACTGATCACAGAGCACAAAATGTCATGTCGCCGTTTGCCAGAAGATTGCTAACTTTCCCTATGTAGCCGGCATTTATGAACTCTTCGGAGGAAACTATGAGCGCGGGCACTGCTGCTCTCGTCTTTGTTGCCGACCGTTCCACTGATCACAGAGCACAAAATGTCTTGTCGCTGTTTGCCATAAGATTGCTAACTTCCACTATGTAGCCGGCATTTATGAACTCTTCGGAGGAAACCATGAGCGCGGTCACTGCTGCTCTTGTCTTTGTTGCCGATCATTCCACTGATCACAGAGTACAAAATGTCATGTCGCCGTTTGCCAGAAGATTGCTAACTTTCCCTATGTAGCCGGCATTTATGAACTCTTCGGAGGAAACCATGAGCGCGGTCACTGCTGCTCTCGTCTTTGTTGCCGACCGTTCCACTGATCACAGAGTACAAAATGTCATGTCGCCGTTTGCCAGAAGATTGCTAACTTTCCCTATGTAGCCGGCATTTATGAAGTCTTCGGAGGAAACCATGAGCGCGGTCACTGCTGCTCTCATCTTTGTTGCCGATCGTTCCACTGATCACAGAGCACAAAATGTCATGTCGCCGTTTGCCAGAAAATTGCTAACTTCCACTCTGTAGCCGGCATTTATGAACTCTTCGGAGGAAACTATGAGCGCGGTCACTGCTGCTCTCATCTTTGTTGCCGATCGTTCCACTGATCACAGAGCACAAAATGTCATGTCGCCGTTTGCCAGAAGATTGCTAACTTTCCCTATGTAGCCGGCATTTATGAACTCTTCGGAGGAAACCATGAGCGCGGTCACTGCTGCTCTCATCTTTGTTGCCGATCGTTCCACTGATCACAGAGCACAAAATGTCATGTCGCCGTTTGCCAGAAGATTGCTAACTTTCCCTATGTAGCCGGCATTTATGAACTCTTCGGAGGAAACCATGAGCGCGGTCACTGCTGCTCTCATCTTTGTTGCCGATCGTTCCACTGATCACAGAGCACAAAATGTCATGTCGCCGTTTGCCAGAAGATTGCTAACTTTCCCTATGTAGCCGGCATTTATGAACTCTTCGGAGGAAACTATGAGCGCGGTCACTGCTGCTCTCATCTTTGTTGCCGATCGTTCCACTGATCACAGAGCACAAAATGTCATGTCGCCGTTTGCCAGAAGATTGCTAACTTTCCCTATGTAGCCGGCATTTATGAACTCTTCGGAGGAAACCATGAGCGCGGTCACTGCTGCTCTCATCTTTGTTGCCGATCGTTCCACTGATCACAGAGCACAAAATGTCATGTCGCCGTTTGCCAGAAGATTGCTAACTTTCCCTATGTAGCCGGCATTTATGAACTCTTCGGAGGAAACCATGAGCGCGGTCACTGCTGCTCTCATCTTTGTTGCCGATCGTTCCACTGATCACAGAGCACAAAATGTCATGTCGCCGTTTGCCAGAAGATTGCTAACTTTCCCTATGTAGCCGGCATTTATGAACTCTTCGGAGGAAACCATGAGCGCGGTCACTGCTGCTCTCATCTTTGTTGCCGATCGTTCCACTGATCACAGAGCACAAAATGTCATGTCGCCGTTTGCCAGAAGATTGCTAACTTTCCCTATGTAGCCGGCATTTATGAACTCTTCGGAGGAAACTATGAGCGCGGTCACTGCTGCTCTCATCTTTGTTGCCGATCGTTCCACTGATCACAGAGCACAAAATGTCATGTCGCCGTTTGCCAGAAGATTGCTAACTTTCCCTATGTAGCCGGCATTTATGAACTCTTCGGAGGAAACCATGAGCGCGGTCACTGCTGCTCTCATCTTTGTTGCCGATCGTTCCACTGATCACAGAGCACAAAATGTCATGTCGCCGTTTGCCAGAAGATTGCTAACTTTCCCTATGTAGCCGGCATTTATGAACTCTTCGGAGGAAACTATGAGCGCGGTCACTGCTGCTCTCATCTTTGTTGCCGATCGTTCCACTGATCACAGAGCACAAAATGTCATGTCGCCGTTTGCCAGAAGATTGCTAACTTTCCCTATGTAGCCGGCATTTATGAACTCTTCGGAGGAAACCATGAGCGCGGTCACTGCTGCTCTCATCTTTGTTGCCGATCGTTCCACTGATCACAGAGCACAAAATGTCATGTCGCCGTTTGCCAGAAGATTGCTAACTTTCCCTATGTAGCCGGCATTTATGAACTCTTCGGAGGAAACCATGAGCGCGGTCACTGCTGCTCTCATCTTTGTTGCCGATCGTTCCACTGATCACAGAGCACAAAATGTCATGTCGCCGTTTGCCAGAAGATTGCTAACTTTCCCTATGTAGCCGGCATTTATGAACTCTTCGGAGGAAACCATGAGCGCGGTCACTGCTGCTCTCATCTTTGTTGCCGATCGTTCCACTGATCACAGAGCACAAAATGTCATGTCGCCGTTTGCCAGAAGATTGCTAACTTTCCCTATGTAGCCGGCATTTATGAACTCTTCGGAGGAAACTATGAGCGCGGTCACTGCTGCTCTCATCTTTGTTGCCGATCGTTCCACTGATCACAGAGCACAAAATGTCATGTCGCCGTTTGCCAGAAGATTGCTAACTTTCCCTATGTAGCCGGCATTTATGAACTCTTCGGAGGAAACCATGAGCGCGGTCACTGCTGCTCTCATCTTTGTTGCCGATCGTTCCACTGATCACAGAGCACAAAATGTCATGTCGCCGTTTGCCAGAAGATTGCTAACTTTCCCTATGTAGCCGGCATTTATGAACTCTTCGGAGGAAACCATGAGCGCGGTCACTGCTGCTCTCATCTTTGTTGCCGATCGTTCCACTGATCACAGAGCACAAAATGTCATGTCGCCGTTTGCCAGAAGATTGCTAACTTTCCCTATGTAGCCGGCATTTATGAACTCTTCGGAGGAAACCATGAGCGCGGTCACTGCTGCTCTCATCTTTGTTGCCGATCGTTCCACTGATCACAGAGCACAAAATGTCATGTCGCCGTTTGCCAGAAGATTGCTAACTTTCCCTATGTAGCCGGCATTTATGAACTCTTCGGAGGAAACCATGAGCGCGGTCACTGCTGCTCTCGTCTTTGTTGCCGATCGTTCCACTGATCACAGAGCACAAAATGTCATGTCGCCGTTTGCCAGAAGATTGCTAACTTTCCCTATGTAGCCGGCATTTATGAACTCTTCGGAGGAAACCATGAGCGCGGTCACTGCTGCTCTCATCTTTGTTGCCGATCGTTCCACTGATCACAGAGCACAAAATGTCATGTCGCCGTTTGCCAGAAGATTGCTAACTTTCCCTATGTAGCCGGCATTTATGAACTCTTCGGAGGAAACTATGAGCGCGGTCACTGCTGCTCTCATCTTTGTTGCCGATCGTTCCACTGATCACAGAGCACAAAATGTCATGTCGCCGTTTGCCAGAAGATTGCTAACTTTCCCTATGTAGCCGGCATTTATGAACTCTTCGGAGGAAACCATGAGCGCGGTCACTGCTGCTCTCATCTTTGTTGCCGATCGTTCCACTGATCACAGAGCACAAAATGTCATGTCGCCGTTTGCCAGAAGATTGCTAACTTTCCCTATGTAGCCGGCATTTATGAACTCTTCGGAGGAAACCATGAGCGCGGTCACTGCTGCTCTCATCTTTGTTGCCGATCGTTCCACTGATCACAGAGCACAAAATGTCATGTCGCCGTTTGCCAGAAGATTGCTAACTTTCCCTATGTAGCCGGCATTTATGAACTCTTCGGAGGAAACCATGAGCGCGGTCACTGCTGCTCTCATCTTTGTTGCCGATCGTTCCACTGATCACAGAGCACAAAATGTCATGTCGCCGTTTGCCAGAAGATTGCTAACTTTCCCTATGTAGCCGGCATTTATGAACTCTTCGGAGGAAACCATGAGCGCGGTCACTGCTGCTCTCGTCTTTGTTGCCGACCGTTCCACTGATCACAGAGCACAAAATGTCATGTCGCCGTTTGCCAGAAGATTGCTAACTTTCCCTATGTAGCCGGCATTTATGAACTCTTCGGAGGAAACTATGAGCGCGGTCACTGCTGCTCTCATCTTTGTTGCCGATCGTTCCACTGATCACAGAGCACAAAATGTCATGTCGCCGTTTGCCAGAAGATTGCTAACTTTCCCTATGTAGCCGGCATTTATGAACTCTTCGGAGGAAACCATGAGCGCGGTCACTGCTGCTCTCATCTTTGTTGCCGATCGTTCCACTGATCACAGAGCACAAAATGTCATGTCGCCGTTTGCCAGAAGATTGCTAACTTTCCCTATGTAGCCGGCATTTATGAACTCTTCGGAGGAAACTATGAGCGCGGTCACTGCTGCTCTCATCTTTGTTGCCGATCGTTCCACTGATCACAGAGCACAAAATGTCATGTCGCCGTTTGCCAGAAGATTGCTAACTTTCCCTATGTAGCCGGCATTTATGAACTCTTCGGAGGAAACCATGAGCGCGGTCACTGCTGCTCTCATCTTTGTTGCCGATCGTTCCACTGATCACAGAGCACAAAATGTCATGTCGCCGTTTGCCAGAAGATTGCTAACTTTCCCTATGTAGCCGGCATTTATGAACTCTTCGGAGGAAACCATGAGCGCGGTCACTGCTGCTCTCATCTTTGTTGCCGATCGTTCCACTGATCACAGAGCACAAAATGTCATGTCGCCGTTTGCCAGAAGATTGCTAACTTTCCCTATGTAGCCGGCATTTATGAACTCTTCGGAGGAAACTATGAGCGCGGTCACTGCTGCTCTCATCTTTGTTGCCGATCGTTCCACTGATCACAGAGCACAAAATGTCATGTCGCCGTTTGCCAGAAGATTGCTAACTTTCCCTATGTAGCCGGCATTTATGAACTCTTCGGAGGAAACCATGAGCGCGGTCACTGCTGCTCTCATCTTTGTTGCCGATCGTTCCACTGATCACAGAGCACAAAATGTCATGTCGCCGTTTGCCAGAAGATTGCTAACTTTCCCTATGTAGCCGGCATTTATGAACTCTTCGGAGGAAACCATGAGCGCGGTCACTGCTGCTCTCGTCTTTGTTGCCGACCGTTCCACTGATCACAGAGCACAAAATGTCATGTCGCCGTTTGCCAGAAGATTGCTAACTTTCCCTATGTAGCCGGCATTTATGAACTCTTCGGAGGAAACTATGAGCGCGGTCACTGCTGCTCTCATCTTTGTTGCCGATCGTTCCACTGATCACAGAGCACAAAATGTCATGTCGCCGTTTGCCAGAAGATTGCTAACTTTCCCTATGTAGCCGGCATTTATGAACTCTTCGGAGGAAACCATGAGCGCGGTCACTGCTGCTCTCATCTTTGTTGCCGATCGTTCCACTGATCACAGAGCACAAAATGTCATGTCGCCGTTTGCCAGAAGATTGCTAACTTTCCCTATGTAGCCGGCATTTATGAACTCTTCGGAGGAAACTATGAGCGCGGTCACTGCTGCTCTCATCTTTGTTGCCGATCGTTCCACTGATCACAGAGCACAAAATGTCATGTCGCCATTTGCCAGGAGATTGCTAACTTTCCCTATGTAGCCGGCATTTATGAACTCTTCGGAGGAAACTATGAGCGCGGTCACTGCTGCTCTCATCTTTGTTGCCGATCGTTCCACTGATCACAGAGCACAAAATGTCATGTCGCCGTTTGCCAGAAGATTGCTAACTTTCCCTATGTAGCCGGCATTTATGAACTCTTCGGAGGAAACTATGAGCGCGGTCACTGCTGCTCTCGTCTTTGTTGCCGACCGTTCCACTGATCACAGAGCACAAAATGTCTTGTCGCCGTTTGCCAGAAGATTGCTAACTTTCCCTATGTAGCCGGCATTTATGAACTCTTCGGAGGAAACTATGAGCGCGGGCACTGCTGCTCTCGTCTTTGTTGCTGACCGTTCCACTGATCACAGAGCACAAAATGTCTTGTCGCTGTTTGCCATAAGATTGCTAACTTCCACTATGTAGCCGGCATTTATGAACTCTTCGGAGGAAACTATGAGCGCGGGCACTGCTGCTCTCGTCTTTGTTGCCGACCGTTCCACTGATCACAGAGCACAAAATGTCATGTCGCCGTTTGCCAGAAGATTGCTAACTTTCCCTATGTAGCCGGCATTTATGAACTCTTCGGAGGAAACTATGAGCGCGGTCACTGCTGCTCTCGTCTTTGTTGCCGACCGTTCCACTGATCACAGAGCACAAAATGTCTTGTCGCTGTTTGCCATAAGATTGCTAACTTCCACTATGTAGCCGGCATTTATGAAGTCTTCGGAGGAAACCATGAGCGCGGTCACTGCTGCTCTCATCTTTGTTGCCGATCGTTCCACTGATCACAGAGCACAAAATGTCATGTCGCCGTTTGCCAGAAGATTGCTAACTTTCCCTATGTAGCCGGCATTTATGAACTCTTCGGAGGAAACTATGAGCGCGGTCACTGCTGCTCTCATCTTTGTTGCCGATCGTTCCACTGATCACAGAGCACAAAATGTCATGTCGCCGTTTGCCAGAAGATTGCTAACTTTCCCTATGTAGCCGGCATTTATGAACTCTTCGGAGGAAACTATGAGCGCGGGCACTGCTGCTCTCGTCTTTGTTGCCGACCGTTCCACTGATCACAGAGCACAAAATGTCTTGTCGCTGTTTGCCATAAGATTGCTAACTTCCACTATGTAGCCGGCATTTATGAACTCTTCGGAGGAAACTATGAGCGCGGGCACTGCTGCTCTCGTCTTTGTTGCCGACCGTTCCACTGATCAGAGAGCACAAAATGTCTTGTCGCTGTTTGCCAGAAGATTGCTAACTTTCCCTATGTAGCCGGCATTTATGAAGTCTTTGGAGGAAACCATGAGCGCGGTCACTGCTGCTCTCGTCTTTGTTGCCGACCGTTCCACTGATCACAGAGTACAAAATGTCATGTCGCCGTTTGCCAGAAGATTGCTAACTTTCCCTATGTAGCCGGCATTTATGAAGTCTTCGGAGGAAACCATGAGCGCGGTCACTGCTGCTCTCATCTTTGTTGCCGATCGTTCCACTGATCACAGAGCACAAAATGTCATGTCGCCGTTTGCCAGAAAATTGCTAACTTCCACTCTGTAGCCGGCATTTATGAACTCTTCGGAGGAAACTATGAGCGCGGTCACTGCTGCTCTCATCTTTGTTGCCGATCGTTCCACTGATCACAGAGCACAAAATGTCATGTCGCCGTTTGCCAGAAGATTGCTAACTTTCCCTATGTAGCCGGCATTTATGAACTCTTCGGAGGAAACCATGAGCGCGGTCACTGCTGCTCTCGTCTTTGTTGCCGACTGTTCCACTGATCACAGAGCACAAAATGTCATGTCGCCGTTTGCCAGAAGATTGCTAACTTTCCCTATGTAGCCGGCATTTATGAACTCTTCGGAGGAAACTATGAGCGCGGTCACTGCTGCTCTCATCTTTGTTGCCGATCGTTCCACTGATCACAGAGCACAAAATGTCATGTCGCCGTTTGCCAGAAGATTGCTAACTTTCCCTATGTAGCCGGCATTTATGAACTCTTCGGAGGAAACTATGAGCGCGGTCACTGCTGCTCTCATCTTTGTTGCCGATCGTTCCACTGATCACAGAGCACAAAATGTCATGTCGCCGTTTGCCAGAAGATTGCTAACTTTCCCTATGTAGCCGGCATTTATGAACTCTTCGGAGGAAACTATGAGCGCGGGCACTGCTGCTCTCGTCTTTGTTGCCGACCGTTCCACTGATCACAGAGCACAAAATGTCTTGTCGCTGTTTGCCATAAGATTGCTAACTTCCACTATGTAGCCGGCATTTATGAACTCTTCGGAGGAAACCATGAGCGCGGTCACTGCTGCTCTCGTCTTTGTTGCCGACCGTTCCACTGATCACAGAGCACAAAATGTCTTGTCGCTGTTTGCCATAAGATTGCTAACTTTCCCTATGTAGCCGGCATTTATGAACTCTTCGGAGGAAACTATGAGCGCGGGCACTGCTGCTCTCGTCTTTGTTGCCGACCGTTCCACTGATCACAGAGCACAAAATGTCTTGTCGCTGTTTGCCATAAGATTGCTAACTTCCACTATGTAGCCGGCATTTATGAACTCTTCGGAGGAAACTATGAGCGCGGGCACTGCTGCTCTCGTCTTTGTTGCCGACCGTTCCACTGATCACAGAGCACAAAATGTCTTGTCGCTGTTTGCCAGAAGATTGCTAACTTTCCCTATGTAGCCGGCATTTATGAACTCTTCGGAGGAAACTATGAGCGCGGGCACTGCTGCTCTCGTCTTTGTTGCCGACCGTTCCACTGATCACAGAGCACAAAATGTCTTGTCGCTGTTTGCCATAAGATTGCTAACTTCCACTATGTAGCCGGCATTTATGAACTCTTCGGAGGAAACCATGAGCGCGGTCACTGCTGCTCTTGTCTTTGTTGCCGATCATTCCACTGATCACAGAGTACAAAATGTCATGTCGCCGTTTGCCAGAAGATTGCTAACTTTCCCTATGTAGCCGGCATTTATGAACTCTTCGGAGGAAACCATGAGCGCGGTCACTGCTGCTCTCGTCTTTGTTGCCGACCGTTCCACTGATCACAGAGTACAAAATGTCATGTCGCCGTTTGCCAGAAGATTGCTAACTTTCCCTATGTAGCCGGCATTTATGAAGTCTTCGGAGGAAACCATGAGCGCGGTCACTGCTGCTCTCATCTTTGTTGCCGATCGTTCCACTGATCACAGAGCACAAAATGTCATGTCGCCGTTTGCCAGAAAATTGCTAACTTCCACTCTGTAGTCGCCATTTATGAAATCTTCAGAGGAAACTATGACGAGGTTAGATTGAAAATCAGCTTTTTTGGCCTGCTCTATGCTATGCAAAGCTCTACTGGCCATCGGAAGCGCAATTTTGGTTGAAGGCCTCAAAATTTTGAATAAAAATTTTTGAAAATCAGTAACCACAATCTACTAATAACTGCTAGTGTATGAGCAAGGTGCAGTTGTGTACCACAAAATCCTTGTGCTTGTTGTTGGGTGGTGTTCATTTTGAGTCTTTAATACTAGTGGCACTTGCGCTTAGTGGCTTGATCCCAGGATGCATGTGCTCCTGAATGACACTGCGCTAATGATGCAAAACTACCAGTAAACTGACTATTGATAGTATTCATAGCTTTTTGAATCTAGCAATAGATAGTTTTTGTTTTATACACTTTCAATAGCTTTTGGTGCCATCGATAGTGTAGAATAGACTATTGATGGTATTGTGCTGGTTCATCAACGTTTGATGTTGAGTGCTGTCGACAGTTTTGCAATTGTTCTTGTGACTTATGCTTTTGTCTGTCGCCTGGCTCAGCTCTGGGAGCACACGCATAAGTATGTGCTAATCTTGGGTGGCACAGCAAGCAATAGTATGATCTACCACTTAAAGCTCAACCACCATAGCTGCAGAGGATACATTAGCGCAATAATCACGTGCTGTCATGGTCACTGCCGTCTGCATAGCACCTGACTTGGGACTTGCAGGAAGCCATCTACAAGTTGCAGTTATTGTGTGGTCTTATACTATTTAATTGAGACTGCAAATTGGGCTAGTGGATTGGATTTATAGTTACAAGCAAAACTTTGTGTTATGCAAGGCATTAAATAAGGAGTGCATGACATGGGGCATCGTCATCATCATCATCAGCCTGGTTATGCCCACTGCAGGGCAAAGGCCTCTCCCATACTTCCCCAACTACACCGGTCATCTACTAATTGTGGCCATGTCGTCCCTGCAAACTTCTTAATCTGCTCCGCCCACCTAACCTTCTGCCGCCCCCAGCTACGCTTCCCATCCCTTGGAATCCAGTCCGTAACCCTTAATGACCATCGGTTATCTTCCCTCCTCATTACATGTCCTGCCAATGCCCATTTCTTTTTCTTGATTTCAACTAAGATATCATTAACTCGAGTTTGTTCCCTCACCTAGTCTGCTCTTTCCTTATCCCTTAACATTACACCTATCATTCTTCTTTCCATAGCTTGTTGCGTCATCCTCAACTTAAGTAGAACCCTTTTTGTAAACCTCCAGGTTTCTACCCCGTACGTGAGTATGGGGCAGAAACCCCGTGAGTATGGGGTTTCTGCCCACAGTATGGGGCGCTGTGTTATAACTGAGATTTTTATTTTGGTCTACCCACAATATATGCACGTACAGAAGTACAGAAGTTCCCTTCAAAGATGTACAGTGCTCCTTTAACTTTAACACAGCTTCCTGTTTGTTTAACGTGTCCAATGTATCCAATTACATAACAATGGTGTCTTGTGAATGACTCCAACAGCACGTGGTACAAATTGCTTGGTGTGACATAGTCAAATCTCGATTTAATGAATCACGCGGGACCGATGAAAATTGTTCGTTATTTTGAAATATCTTTGTTATGAAAAACTTGTGCTTATAAGCCAGTGGACAAACCTAGAAATGGAAAATGACGTGCTTTGGCAATAGACGCGTGTGCAGACAAGCATACGCTCAAATAAAGATTTTTCACTCACTTCTAAGCTGCTTTATTTAAAGAAATCACTGATTTTCTTTTTGTAAACCTCCAGGTTTCTACCCCGTACGTGAGTATGGGGCAGAAACCCCGTGAGTACGGGGTAGAAACAGTATGGGGCGCTGTGTTATAACTGAGATTTTTATTTTGGTCTACCCACAATATATGCACGTACAGAAGTACAGAAGTTCCCTTCAAAGATGTACAGTGCTCCTTTAACTTTAACACAGCTTCCTGTTTGTTTAACGTGTCCAATGTATCCAATTACATAACAATGGTGTCTTGTGAATGACTCCAACAGCACGTGGTACAAATTGCTTGGTGTGACATAGTCAAATCTCGATTTAATGAATCACGCGGGACCGATGAAAATTGTTCGTTATTTTGAAATATCTTTGTTATGAAAAACTTGTGCTTATAAGCCAGTGGACAAACCTAGAAATGGAAAATGACGTGCTTTGGCAATAGACGCGTGTGCAGACAAGCATACGCTCAAATAAAGATTTTTCACTCACTTCTAAGCTGCTTTAGTTAAAGAAATCACTGATTTTCTTCTGATGCGTGCAGCACACACGACCGATTAGGAATGCGTCTACATCCACTTTGCGCAATGCCTCATCAGGTATGTCAATGCACCGAGCAACGAAAGTGTGGACTTTGTTCATGTGCACTAAAAGATGAGTGTTCGACACGATCTCATCTTCTGTGTTCGGTGACGCACAGTCGTCTTCCTTTGGGCCGTCATTGTCACTGGAGACGTCGAAAACGCAGTTAACAATCTCCTCGGTTGTCAGGTCCGCCACCGTTAGTGCTGTGCTGTCGCTCTCCACGTAGTCGTTGAAGGAAGAGATGGCAGGCCGCAGTTCCGCAACCTATATCCACAGGTCTCCTGGGTTGTTGTCGGTCGCCTCCAGGTCATCTTCAAGCTGCACAGGCACTTTGCCAAGCCCTGCTTTTTGCCAGCAGTTGCTAATGGGGGACGCCTTTTGCTAATGGTGGACGCCTTCAAGTTCCACCAAGCTCCTGTGAGCATTTACGCTGCCTGACGAATATTGATGACAGTCGGCTCCTTTAGGCAGTGGTTGATAATCAACCGCTGCACAAGGCACTTATGAAATTCTGCTTTCGCACTCTTTATAATGCCCTGGTCTAGGGGTTGCAGCAAGAACATGTTGTTTGGTGGCAGAAACTCCAAGCAAACGTGCATCAAGCGAACATTAACAATGGGAGCAGAGCAGTTGTCGACAACCAGTAGACTTCTTTGATCATCCCTCCTCATTTGGTCGTTGAGTTTGATGAGCCACTTGGAAAAGTTCTTTGGTCATCCAGCCTCGTTTGTTAGCGCGGTAGTCATACAGTTACGACATGACGCATGACGTTACGCATGTTTTTCATGCTGTGAGGCTTCACGTACTTGCCGATGACGAGCTGTTTAATTTTCTTCGTGCCTGTTGCATTGCAGCAGAGCAGGACTGTCACGCGAAGATGCGACTTCTTCCTTACTTTGCACTGCTGCCGTTTGAAGTGCATCGTCCAGTCTGGCAGGAGCTGATAAAAACATGTGGTTTCATCTCCATTGAAAATAGTATCTTCTGAGTACAATTCAGCCACCTCTAGAGAACTATCATTTTGCCAGGAATCCGCGCCTTCTCTGTCAGCAGCCTTTTCCTCACCCGAGACTACCTGCCAAGTTATTCTGTTCCTTTGGTGGAAACTAAAAAGCCAACTCACACTGGCATCGAACCCACTTATTTCAAATGCATTGGCAAATTCGCTGGCAAATTGGAGCAATGGGCCAGACATGGGTACGTTTTGTAGTCGGGTATCTTTGAACCACGTGACAGCAGCTTGGTCTACATTTTGAAAGTTTCCCAGTCGCAGCCGCTTCCTCGTAGGAGCAAGTTGCAATTCCCGGTGAAGCCTGACAATCTTGTCTCGGTCTTTCAAAACAGGCGCGACGGTCGATGGGGCAATGCCATGCTGTCTGCATACGGCGATTTGCTTTTTCTCTGCGTTACGTCCAATTAGTCCTCCAGCAAAAACTGCTTTTGCTTCTTCTTGGTGCTGTCGCTAGCTGCATTCATCGTTGGATCTCTCGCAAACGTCACCAAACCTTTGTCTTGGGCGCTATAACGTAAAACTATTCCACACTTTTCTATTCCAATTCTGCAATCAGCCCTTCGTGATTGGTCAAAAACATTTTTGGACCACCCCCACTTCACCTGCCTGTCACGCGACGTCACGAAAACCACGATAGCTCTCCCTCTGATATGACGTGTGTACGCGCCGATTATGCATGATTTGACCGAAAAAAGAGAAATAATTATTTCTGATTCGACGCCTTTTCGCCATTAGCCCTTGGTTATTGGTCAAACCTTTTCGGGCTGCACCCACTTCACCTGCCTGTCACGCAATGTCACAAAACCGCAAGGACTCACCGCGTCAAAGTGACGTGTACACTTTAAAGATGCATTAATATGCCGAACAAAACTGAATTTTCTTTTGTATAGCCGCAGGCTGTCCCATTCTGAAAGGAATAAAAGATAGCTGCCGCTCAGGCGCTGGCTACTCGCACCTGCCGGAGAGCATGGGTTTATTTGTGTATAAAAAAACTTCTTACGTGGCCGTGTAACGTTTTCGAGCACTTTTGGCACGTTTACAACCTTGTTCTGCCAACTCTTCTTTGCTGAGCATCCGTTTGAGCATCATTCTCAAGCTTACGTTGCATGCCGCCATCATTTTCTACCAGCCACCACAAGCTAAGTGAGGGAAAGTGGACCAATCACAGACGCCGGCACCACCTTCATCCGGTTATCGACTTTCTGTGCAGTGGCTCAGCCCTATCAAATCCCTCTCCACTTGAGCGTGCTCCTCGCCTCTTGTCAGCCAATTAGATAAGACAAGCCGCTCAGTGTAGGCAATGTTATTCGTTTTTCAAGCAACAAAAGTGACGTCCCATGAATGAGGAGAGCATTTGATTGGTCTGTTCAGACAACTCTGCGGGGTGACTGCCTGGTGCTTGCGTCGGCGGTTACGCTAATTTGACATTAGGAGATTGGAATTAAAACATATATTGGAATAGTTTTACGTTATAGGGCCCCTGAAGTTTGTGGTGAAGCAGTTGTCACTCGACATAGTGATGATGATAGCTACTGCACTTGCAGTTTCTGTTTCACATGAGTGTTGCGGTGCTGTTACTTTTAGCAGAATTCGTAATGCTGATGTGCCTCAGTGATAAAGGGAAAATAAACTATGTGTGTTATTCTGAAATATGCGCCGTATTGAAATTCGTAGTTCTGAAATATTTTTACATTGGGAGTCTGGCGGGGATTTTTTAAGATATTCGTAAATTTGAGAAATTCGTTAATGTGGGGTTCGTAGTAACGAGATTTGACTGTTTTGGGCAAGGCCCTCTTCTAACTACTGATATTGAGGTGCGCCTGTCAACTAACAAGCTACTACTAACTTGCCTGTGCCTTCATAGTGCGACAAATGTGGCTGCGCACTAGAGTTCAGCAGATACACAATTTCTTGTCAGAGGAGGGACCAATGTGCACATGAACAGAGCCTTTTTTTTTTTAATTAAGAAACACAGGGTGCATGCACCAGCCAGGAATTGCGTACCTTACATGATACTGAATGTCATTACATTTGATAAATAGCTATAGGCAGCGTGTGCCACTTGAAAGTGCATCACATGGGATCTTGCTTGCTTTTTTGATGCATTGTATTTTCTTTCGTTTTTGTTTACTGTTTACTTCTGTATGTGCATATTCTGGATGTATAAGAGTAAAAATTTCACTTGTAGGAAAGTGCTCGTGTTGTACACTTATTTTTTTGTGCCTTGTCATAGCGCTGAGTTCTCTTATTTTTAATGTAAAGTCGCATTTCCTTAATTCGACCCTCGCGGGAACGAAGAAATTGATGCAATCATCCGGCGGGTTGAATTAAACTAGATGAAGAAAAAATTCCGAAAGACGCTGCTGATCCGTTTGACAGTATTTGCCCGAGTCTAACATGCCCCCGAATCAATCGCGCACCCGCTTTCTATGTGTCAAAAGTAGAAAACTAACGTAGAAATCGCAATAAAGTTCCCAAACAAAGTCGAAATTTAACGTGCACCCGATTTTTTAGAATGTCGGCGGGGTTCATGATGTCAGCTTCACTGCAATGCAGCCGTGTTACGTGGTAAAAGCGTATGAACGCCGCGAAGGCAGTTGTGGTTTCGTAACCAATTGCACTGCCGACAACTTGCTACCCAATTTTCTTTGTAAAACTCTTTTTGTAAGGTGCATCAGAATTGGCTAAGTACCGTATTTAGAGATCTTGAACGTCTGTTATTGCTTGGAAATCTGCTTAGGATGGACTGAAAATAGCTGTTGTTGGTGAGAGACATGTGTTCAATGCATTCACTGTTCCCTAAGCTTCACCAAGACAGACACTGCCACTAAAGGGGTCGCTCTTATGGGGTCACAATAGCGGTCAGGTGTGTGCATGCTTACTGGTCAAGTTCAAATTATTGGGTGAATGGTTATTTTAGCATCTAAATAATTAATGTTCGGTCCCGTAAATGTATGGGCACTGGCTGGGACCTTTGGTTGGGATTGAAATAACCAAAAAAATAAATTAACCGGAGTCGAATTGATAGTCTTGCAGTGAATCAAGTATCGATTACGCCTGGTTGGCTCTGAAGCCACTGCACTCAAAAGCCACTATTCGTGTCCTTATGAAGACAAACCCAGACCAACAACGAGCAGTAAGCTCTTGTTGCACACCTTTGTCCCCTTGTCTATAGTGCCAGATGGTGTGAGTAGTATGCGGCTGCACACTCGGTTGTTGCTAATGAGAGACCTGAGTGCCATATTATGTGTTCCTCTGTGGGTTTTCCTAAGATGTCCAATCCTTTTATGTTTTATAACACGAAAGCATTATGTGCCCATTACACAAAAATCCAGCATTGTCGGCGACGGCATGAACGGAAGATGGTACCAAAAATGACCGATGGTGCATAAGAACGTTAAAAAATGCTCGGATTGATATCAGATTTGTTAGGCAGGTTTTGTAAACAAAGTCAAAAGAAAATTTGGTACATTTCGGTCTGGCTGGGAATTGAACCTGGGCCTCTGGGGCACGAGACTAGCATGCTTTCCTGACGCCGCGATGGCTGCACGGTTACAGTTGACTAGAGTTGTGCCTAGTGCATGAGTCGCTGTACACAGCACGTCACTGCTTCCATCACTGCCTCTCACGTGTCACCTGCTCTTGGGATTTCATCGGTGCTGTGTCTACTGCGATGCACTTTTGATGCCAAATCATGAGTATAAAATGAGATGTGCCTAGTGCACGCGTCATTGCACATGTCACATAGCTACCTTCGGATTTCATCGGTGCTGTGTCTACTGGGATGCTCTCCGAAGTGTCTACCTCAGTGGCAGCTGTGAAACATGGACTCCCACGGAAGCGAGCCTCAGAAAACAAAGCAAGGGAGCACAAAAAAATTTGTCATTCTGCTGCAAAGTTAATGTTTCTGGTCTGTGGATAACGTACACACACACACACACACACACACACACACACACACACACACACACACACACACACACACACACACACACACACACACACACACACACACACACCGGTTCAGGAGAAAGAACTTTAATGCATGTCGAAAACATAAATAAAAAACATTTCACCTAAGCAGTCATAACGCTTTCGCATTACAACACGTAAGCAGTTGTAAGTGGGCCTGCTTTTATTTTCCTTTTTGGTCAGGCCTTTGTGGTATGATTAGCGAGTCTTTACAGCCGAGTTTTCTGTAAACCTAATGAACCCTTATTCTGTCCCCCTACGGAGCCGGCGCAAACTGATTTCACTGTATGACATTTCAGTTGCCTTTGTGCTGTTTAATTGCTGATGTGGGAAAAAGAACTCGCCGTGGTGGCTTAGTGGCTGTGGCGTGGTGCTGCAAAGCATGAGGGTGCTGGATGAAATCCCGGCCATGGAGACTGCATTTTGATGGGGGCAAAATGCAAGATCGCTCTTGTACCTGGCATTGAGGGCACAATAAAGAAGCACAGTTAGCCATATTAATCCGAAGTCCTCCACTATGACGTGCCTTGTAATCGGATAGTGGCTTTGACTCATAATAGCACAGATTTAATTTTAATGTGGGAAAAGAGTGTGTGGCTGGTGCTGGTGTAACACTGAATGATTTACGTGTTCTCTCGCTGCTTTTCTGCAGAAGTACAAGCCTTTCAAGGGCGTCAAGTATGTCACCAAGGCTGGCAGGTTTCAAGTGCGGACATGAAGAGGTCCAAGACCAACCTTGATCGAAGTGAAATACGCTGGAAGTGTATTATACAGGACTGGGCACCTTTCGCATTCAATTGAACTTTACGAACAACCTGCAAGAAAACTGCTCAGTGTGCAATTTCCCCACTTATATGCCTGGTTGGCTGGGAGAAAAAGAAGGGGTGGAGTTGGCAGTAGTGATGACATTCTCCTGTTGAGCGCATTCCAGACAGCCAAACGAAAGATGCGAAAAATATGGCAGTTTGCATCCCATGGAAAAAAGAAGAGTTCTTTTGCAAAAGCATTTGCAGTGGTGGAACGGGGTCTTGACAAGACTGCCTGGTTTGATTTAATAAGCTGTCATCTAGCCTTACAAAAACAAGCCAGTTTCTTGCCGTCAGAGTATTATGAAAACTCTGCCCCATTTCTCATTATCCTTTAGAAAGTCTCGTTGAGACATGTTGGAGTCCCAAAGCCAGGCAGCAAGCTAAATTCATACCAAGGACACATTTAGATGGAGAAAAGTGTGGATGCCATCCTGAATGTATGGTCGTCATAAAATGTTTTTATAGTTTAGTCCACTTGGTGCAAATACAGACTTTGTCTGGGAACAAATAGTTTCGAGGAAGAAACTTTTTGCACAGATGCTTCTTTTTTTGTATGTGCAGACATAAAAACCATGGAGACTGGCTTTGTAGAGCCTATTGAGTAAGATTCGCTCAGGGTAATGCTTCTGTGTGTAGCAACCCTTTAGAAGCTTTACTGATTAGCCCTACCTGTGTCTATCAATATTCTTTGTAAATGAACTTAAGCAGCAAAAGTAAAATACTAGAGAGGTGAAAGCACCACAATGTTGATTCTACGATTAAATGCTTGAGATATTTTTTTATAAAATCTTAGTGCTTTTTTCTCTAATTGTTACGTCGTAAAATTGTATGCTTTTTTATGTACAGGCAGGGTCAGAAGTTTACGGGGTGCAGGTTTCATGAAAAAGTCAAATGTCAGCCCAGTTTTAGTGTGCAGTCCACTGTGAATGCCCTAAAACAGCAGAACACTGTTGGTTGCGTACATGAGTACGCAGCACATTTGAAATCAAGGCTGCGTGCCCAGGGTCAGGAAATTTCTGCATTTCCTTAGATTCCACATCCCGTAAACATGCGCATGGTTTTGCGCAGCTGCATCTGTTGTGCCAATTTGTAATTTTTGTATATTCAAACCATATTTGGAGACATTGCATGTCCAACAGGTAATTGAGAATGACTCCTTTTTGTGGTAATATTTGTACAAGTGTCAGGTACGATGCTCTAACATGGCTGTTGTGATGAAAATATGTTGCACACATGTTGATAGCGTCTTTTGACAGCGTTTTGATATTGCTTGCAAAAGAAAGGCCGTTGATAGCCTGTTGGCTTCCTAATCTCACCGGACTGTCTTAGGACACTTGGGAACAGACTCAGTGGCTGCAAGACTCCCATTTCAAGCAGCTGTTAAGTGATCACGGTTACTTTTATAAAAGCCACGCTGTATGCGAATAAAGGTGTACTAAATGTGTTGAAGTTTTTTGCTTCAGTTTTGTAATGTTGTACATGTATCAGAACCTTGTGGCTTTCTGTGCTCAGCACTGTACAAGTTGGCCTCTTGTGCTGTGTGTAAATATCGGTGCATCTCGACTTATGAAGTTGATGTCATGCCGTCTTCTTGACGGCATTATTCTTTATGATGGATTATCCTCTGTGGTACCATCTTTGGACCACCACGCATGGCACACGTGGTACACGTTGCAATAGGCAGCTCGGCGTTTGAATGCAGCTCTGTTTAGAGCTGTATGTGTATTTGCGAGACATCGCATCCTCCAGGACATAAGCCCATCTGGGCAGCCCTGTCATGAATTTAGGCACTCTAAAAACAGACAGGAGACATGTACATGATAGAAAAGCATTTACAACACAAGAATGCTTAAGAGAAAATGACGATAGAATATACTACAAAGAATAACGCTATAAACACGTGCTCAATCCTAACATCACTGCTGATGCACAACAAAGCTACAAACTATGGTCTCCCAGTTCCTAACAAGGCAAAGGACCAACAAAGCATTCTGACCGTCGCAACATGGTGGTAGCTGGTCCGACGTGGCTCAAGACGTGGCTGTTGTAGCTCAGACATTATGCAGACATCCGTTGCTGTCACTTGACGTGGCGCAAGACGTGGTGGTTGTCGGTAGTTCCAAGTTTATTGCTTTGTTTATACAATGCGTTGCACAAAATGTGTCAGAAAAGTTTGGACCCATAGCCAAAGGTTAGTAATGGGTCCAATGATGGGAAAATATATTACTGAATATGACACGGGTGCTTTCAGTAAATATCATGCAATTTTTTGTAAGCACATGGTTTATGTGTAATAAAAATGTGCGCAACAATTAAAATGCGTAACTAAGCAAGAAGAATAAATAACTAATAAACACTGTGTCATACGAGCACTGTGACATGGCACAGTATGTCAATTGTTGACAAAGTAATTAGCAGGTATGCGAGACAGTGGATACAGTGCAATTAAGCATACCATTGAAAGAAAAAACTGTTTAATTTGGCCAGTAGGTGCCCCTAATTGTTTTAATTCTAATGGTAAGCTATTTCATATTTTAACTCCTATAAATTGTATCGGTAGCTCGCCATAAATATTAATTATAGAGGGTAGGTTGATGTTGCCATGCACAAGGTTTCTTTTGGGACAGGAAGACGACAAAAAAATGCACGAGTGAAATGGGTGATATATGAAAACTGCCATTTTAAATTGCCATAAGTAATCATATGGGAGGATTTGCAAGGCACGAAGCAATGGCTTGGTTGTTTCATAGGGTTTGCTATGAGTTATACTAATTCGAAGTGCACATTTTTGAAGTCGTTGGATTGGGTCGAGATAGCTCTTGTATGTCCAGCCCCAGGCTTCTATATAATATATTAAATGAGTATGTATGCGGGAAAAATACAAGATACGTAAAATGTCACAATCAAAATGCTCACGCGCCTGTAGTAGTGCATGACGCTCAGATGCGAGCTTTGCGTAGATTGAGTTATGGTAGCCCCAGTGTAAATTGTTGTCTAAAACAACACCGAGGTATTTCGATGAGCTTGTGTGTTCGAGCACAATGTCATTAAGACAAGTGTGACATATCATACCTGATTCTTTTTTTGTGTTAATGGAATGTAGTGCATTTGGTATTTTTCGTGTTAATAGTGTGTTTGTTAGCTGTAAACCAGGCATTAACCTTATCTAATTCAGAATTTGCTATGCATTCCAATTCTCAAGATGCAGTCAGCAGTAATAACAATTGTGGTGTTGTCAGTATACTTCACCATTTCTGAGCTACTTCTGCAGCAAATCGTTGACATGTAAAGAGAAAGTGGTCCAAGGACAGATCCCTGTGGTACTCCTGTGATTGTAAATTGTAGTGAGGACACGGTATTGTTGATTGCTACCACTTGTTGACAGCCGTTATGGTAACTTGATAGCAGTTCATAGATCTGGGCACAAAATCTAGAATGCTGTAATTTCTGGAGAAGGATACTGCGATTGACCGTGTCAAACACCTTCTTTAAACCAATGAACACAAATGTTAGTTTGGTTTCTATCTAACGCTGAGTTTATTGTGTTAGTGACAGCACTGCTGATGTCGTCGAATGTTTAGGCTGAAATGTGTGCTGTTGTGGGCAAAGTATGTCATATTTATTAACAAATTTATACATTGACCTACCAAGGTAACAGGTATACGTGGTAGTAACAGTATAACAGTGGTAACAGTATACGTGGTATACGAATACATGGTAGCGAAGCTTCCATAGGAGCTCATACGTTCAAAACATGGTGGTCCATCGGCGGTTCATGGGGCTTAGCGCCATCTGTATCTGGTGGGAACACTTCCGGTGGAAGAAAAAATAATGTGACGCCATGTCCGTTAAAAGCAGAAGTGACGTCATTTTGTTTTCGAAGGCGCGAAATTTGTTTTGTTGTCTTTCATTTGGAGCTATATATTCAAATGCCCCGCCATTCGACTTGATGGGCGTTTCGAGCTTTCATCGTGGAAAGCGATGCAGGAAAAGGCCAGCCGTACGGTTGTCGAAATCGCATCCCTGCACAGAACATACTTTCTTTGGAGACCGACGAAAGCTTTAGGTGTAGAGTGCTGATCCTATGGCTGGATGCAAAGTCCTTCGGCCAGCGCAGTCGCACGAAAACAACTACACAATTATCTGGCGGTCGTAACTCACTGCTTTTGACTGAACAGATTAAGAAGCGATGAAGCTACCCGCGTCACCAAATTCAGACAAACTTCGACAAGCAAGAAAGCACAAACTGTGAGGGGGGCGTATTTCAACAGGTGAACTGTACGAGTGTGCCTTTCTACCCGTTTCAAGACGTGCATTGCACTGCGAGTGATAGTGGCGTCAACGCCCCCTGTAGCGATGGGCGCTGAAAAGAAATGCATTTATTAATAATAAATTAAACTTGTATTTTCTTAACTCGTCACGAATATTTAAAATTGAATAGGAATTTTATTTTTATTGAATGAATCTAACCGTCTCATTTGAATTAAAACACGAGTTTTTCTTTCCCAATGTTCGTTCCCTCCAAACATAGTCGCGCTTCAATCACTGCTCCCATAACCCCCCATGCTGATGTCGGTGACAATCTGTACTGAACCGCTTTTTGCCCGAAGCTTTGCGACCTATTTGAATCGACCTTGGACCTACTATAATTTTTTAGGATATGTTATTGATGGCTGAGAGCACTGAAGTTGGCCGATAGCTGGATGAATCTGAGCAATCACGTCCTTTATACACAGGAACAACTTTGGCGGTATTCGAATGTGAGGGATACATTGTGGTGCGCAGGAAGTGGTTGAAGATATTGCAAAAAATGGGAGCCATGATATCCATTTTTTTTTATCAGGCGTATTGTAATTTTATCCGTACCAGTAGATTTATTAGTTGAAGTAAGAATAGTTGATGTAACCTTAGCGGAATTTGATGTCATACATGACAAAAGTGTTAGAAACCTGATTTCGGCCAACTAAAGTGATCTGTCTCTGGAATGTCGGCAGCCAATGAAGGACCAATAGCAGTAAAAAAGGAGTTAAACAGTACAGCTGTAATTATGTTTTATGTTGTCAGGAAGGATGCATCGTACAGATGACCTTCCAGTAACTTCCTTCATAATATTCCAGATCATTTTAGTGTTGCAGGATGTCGATTGAGTAAGCTATATATAATGCTTCTTTCGTGCTTGCATTGTTGAAACGGATATGTTACAATATAAATTGACCACAATATATAATTTGTGTTATTTTTGTTATGCTTCCATTTGCAGTACTAATAATCCCTAGTTTTTTGTACATTCAGAATTTGTTACATCATCTACAGACAAATGGAGACTTCATATGTGTAAGAATGCATCCTGCAGGTTGACTTGGCTAGCATTTGAAAAAGTGCAGCAATGAGGTTAGTAATCATAATGGGAACAGCGCGAACAGGATGACAATGAAAGGAAATGACACAGGAGGAGCACTGTCCTGTGTCATTTCATTCCGTCGTCGTCCTGTTCGCGCTGTTCCCATTATGAATGTATACCGACTCGCCCAACTTTCCACCTTAAGTGAGGTTAGTAAATTTGGTATTGATGGTGTCATCGTACAGGTCACTAGGACTTAGTCATAAGCTTTTGTCGTAATAGAATGAAATCTGTTTTGGTCGAGTATCTTAGTTGTTCTTGCTTTTCTGTAATTGGTACCTCAAATGTGGCTACTAGGGGAACGTGATCAGTGATAGGCTCTTGATATGCATTGGCATAAACACCAGTATCAAGGTTAGCTGATGCATGGAGCTAGTAACTCTTGTGGGAGCTATAATTAGGTTGCAAAATTTATATGAATGTAACAAATATTGATAATTGTTAATATGGGCACTGCTATCAGTATTGATGTCGCCGGCAATAACGTTACTAGAGTTCTTCGTTGTTATGGTGTCAAATACCATTTCAAGTTTAGCAAGAAACGAAATAACACTAGAGTTTGGCAGCCTGGAACTCACCATTAAGGAAGTCCAAGTTTAACAAAGAAAGTGTCCATGTCAGGCAGACTGTAAACAGGAGCCACATATGAATAGCGAAGATCGTTTTTTACAAAAAGGGCAACACCACCCCCTCGATTACAATTTGGTTTTGTTGGTTTGAGATCATGGTGTAACCAGGGATCGCAATTGCCTCGCTCAGTTGTAGCCCTGTCTCAGTTGCTATGATGTCAAAGTGTTTAACATATGTTCCTACAAAATCGCTAGCACTGTATTTAAATTCTTTATTGCGCTACGCGCATTAGTATATAATTTGAAAATACCGGAATTAACAAGCGCTTCGTCAGCTTTATTTTTGTGAGTGACATGACGATGGAGGATGAAGGCTAGAATTTGACACTGAATAAAAGTTATTGTACGACCTTTGCAAGATCAACTTGAGTAGCTATGTGCACCACTTTCGATTTCTCGGACTTGTGCATCAGAATTTTACCATCGGAGGCCCATGCGAATCGCCCGTCGTTTTCACATTTGGCTTGAATAGTGTGCCGGGTCGCTGACGTAGCCAGGCGATTGCCTCCGTGGCACTGGACAGTGGCCACCTGACGGCTTCACGGGGTTGGACCGAGGCCGTGGAGCAATGCCACGGCACTGTAGCCAGGCTCAGGAGCTGGAACTGTTCCCGGCCAGCTCTCTGATGTCCCCTCTCCGGTCCTAGTCCCCGATGAATGCCAATTGCATCACCAGAGCACAGCCGGCGATGCGTCTACCTGTCCGTGCCGACATCAGCAATGCCAGCTCATCTCCTCCGCCTCATTTTTCTTCAGCTTCTCTTGTACTTCATGCATTTCACGTGCTTCGTGCATAATATGTCCAATCCCGCTTCGTTTCACCGATCGGGGTCATCTTCTTCACATAGGTTTTTCGCCAAACGATAGCCCTCTTACTCATGACAAACCCCTAAATGGAATAACGAATTTTGGGCATATTGAATGGTGGCCTTTCCAGGTAAAATGTTGTGTTTTAAATAAGACCTGTAGAGGATCATGTTTGTAAGGTAGTACCTGAAGCCGTGTTTTTCCACGCTTGCAACAGTCAGTTTGATGAAGAGCGTGACTTCAAGCTGTGGCATAGTCAACATATGTAGAGAACGCTTCGGTGGATTGCAAACAACAATCGTAGTCAACAGGCCATGAAGTTACCATGAAGAGCCACAAAGGGTCTTTGAAATGACTTGGTTGCATCAAGGAAGGACTGGGATGCATATTTAGACGTATGTGTACATAGATGCTGTAGGTGTGGATGAGACTAAGAACTTAGAACTAGAAAAACACCAAGCTATGCGAAGGCCTCACTACACGTAGACTTTCATACTAAGAACACTAGAGGGAAATGCAGAGCTAGCATGGAGGAAGGAAAACTGAAGAGACCCCCATCCGCGCGCTAGAGAACTGTAGGGGAAATGACGTAGTACGTTGGTTTTTTTTTCCTTTTTTGGCTGTAGCGGCCACGCCTTTCGGGCCTCAATGGCGGCTTTGTTATGGTTCTGTGCGCTCACGTGTTGCTCCGTAGGTTTCGTACCGTGGCAAAGGCGCCGCGGGGGCAGTTTGCGGTAGTCTCCCGTGTTTTGTTGAGCTGAGCTATGTGGACCGTGCTCTCCAGGATGTTGATGTGGCCACGTGGGACAGGAGGAACTAAAGCTCGTGAAATGAACGCGCATGCAACGCTGTACGCAATGTACCGCACTACGGCAATGGCAACAGACGAAGGAATATCCGCGGGAAATTTTGCCCTCTTCGGCAGAATCATGCTAACGTGCCATCGCAGGCCGAAACCAATGCGCTTCAGAATCTGTACAATGAACGCCTTGCAGGTCATTGATTCCTGCTTTTTACAGCGCATGGTGCAAGAGTGAGCAAGGCTCCACAGAACGTACGCCTGCGAACACATCAAACGGCTGTTCCGTGGTCGCACGTAGGCCAATTCTACGCGCGTATACTGTTCTGCACCGTGCGCCGTCTATCGCAAAATTTTGGTTCCATGAAGCTTCACTTACCGTGGGAAGAAGGCACCTCAGGCCGCAGTCAATGAATCTAAACGCGGAGTCAGAAATGACATTCTGCCTCCTCGTCGGCGCGCTGTCGTAGTGATGCGCGGCCACCCGAAGTTTGTTCAATAAAGCACGACAATTCCTGAAGCCACAGCGAGAATATGTGCTTGTGCTGATAAACTCCAAATGGATCGCAAATTGGTCGGTGTGTCGTACGTGTTTCGAGTGCGTTCTTGCAGTGCAGTGAGAATGTGTACATTTTTTTCCGTATCGTCAGTACGTCTAGCTCGCAAGTCCGTCTGAGATCCCCAGGAAGGCCGAGTAGAGAAAAGCAAAAAGCAAGTAGAAGGCAACGATAAAGGCGACCTTTCTTTAAAAGCGCGCAAGAAGTGGGCAGCGGCCGGTACCTGCCGTCAGGGCCGGATTAAGAAAATTAGGGGCCCTGGGCTAATGCGCATGCAGGCCCACTTTCCCTGTACTGACCCCCACCCCCTGTCGCCTGCTACGCTACTGCAAATATGCCATATTTCATTTTAATTCCACCAAATTAAAAAGAACGAAGTGCGATCAACGGAATTATTATTATTGTTATTATTATTAGGAAAACAACAAAACTTGCTTGAAACGCGTGCTGTTGTAAACACCAACAGATATGCTCACTTTGTCATTAATCTGCATTCTGTTTTCAGCAAAAGCTAGGCTTTAAGGAAAAGTTTAGGGCACTCAAGACGAACAAGAACGTAGAAAAGACAACACAGCTCAGATGTCGATCCTTCTGAAGCTAGGCTTTGTTTGCATCAGTAAGTTTAATCTCGTGAGGAGACGCCTGGTTGTATCCAAAACATTCTTTATTACAATTCAAGCATCAGGCTGCAGTAATCGTTATACACGTTGCTATATAAATATGCAGTAGGTATATACAATACTTAAGGCAATACAAGCATCATAAAAATGCTCTAGAATACAGATGAAAATTACCAACTGTAATTACAAAACATTATTTGAAAATATTTCCGTTATAGGTAAAACAAGGAAGGACGACACCAAATAAGCGTTGCGCTATCAAAAACAACAAAAATACAGTCTTTTATAAGCACGCTAAATATCACAAGAACAAACAAGAGACGAACAACGAAAATTTGCATATCTTGAATTACACTGCTCAGCGTTTCATTGGCAACGTGGAGGCTGGGAGGCGACACGACGAACTTATTGGAACTATTCATGTATAGCGCAAACAGTCCTGTTTTAAAATAGCATCTTTCGTGCCTTCGCTTTGGCGAAACCAGATATAGTCTGTTCGAAGGATAGATCGCGGAGGAGGTCACTTTCAATGGACATGATAGCAAGCGAGTTCACCTTGTCGTCAAGGATGCTCGAACGAAGGCGATTTTTTTTTATCAGCGACAACTTGGAAAACGATCGTTCGGTCACACAGTTTGCCACGGGTATGTTAAGTACATTCGCAAAGCAATAGAAAGGTTCGTAAACACATCAGTAAGCTTTCTTTCGTGCAGCAACTTCATTATTCCCAGGGGACTCGTGTCCTGGCACACAGAGTTGTGCAGAAAGTTCGCAAACTGAACGATTTCAGCGGAAAATGCTGGCTCCAAATCATTTTTGTAGGTTTTCACGAAATTTTAGGGGGGGGGGGGGGGGGGGGGCTACCCTGGAGACCGAACTTTTTATTTTTTAGGATATCCGGATGAAACTTTCAGGGTACGTTCACACCACTGAACTATGAGGAACTAGAAAGTTTCATGAAGATGTGTTTATTAGTTCCAGAGTTATTGAGGTCTAACTAGGTGGTTCATGTATGTGCCTGAGGAAGAGCCTGAAGAAATGTCAGGACATTGTAGGAAGCTGAAATTCACTGTGATGGTCCCTTGATAGATATCCCAGGGGCTACAGAGCCTTTTTATTTAATTTCCGCTCCAGAAAATTTTAAGACACCCTTGAATTTGATGTAGCCAGTAATGACCACATTAATCAACAATTAATTGCTTATTATAAATTAACTGCACCAGCTTTCAAAAAAAGAAGCCTGTTACCCCCTGGCAAAGTCATTCAGGCACAGAATTTAAAAAAAAACGGCATACAAAACTGAAGAGCGGTTCGTGAGATATTGCCTTCCCCAGCACTACTAACGAAAAAATCCATTCTGAGAAAACAGGCCTTAAAGTTGAACACCTGTGTTTTTTATTAGAAAGCTCCTGCGGAGCTTCAAATTAGCTCTAGCAGCTCCAGGCACACTCAATGTGCCCGATTTTTGACTGGCGACAGTCGACAGCACAGTTCCGCCGCTGAAAAGCATCTACGCAGTCGGCACTCGCTGCGGAAGTTCGATGCTCGTACAAGACGTCCATATCGCACTCCCCCGCACCGAACGTCTGCACTGTCTTGGGCTTTGCCAGCATCGCGTGCAGCAGAGGACTAGCTAAAAAAAATGATAAAATAACCTAAAAGATAGCCCAAGGCGATGAGCAGCTCGCAAGCAAGCGTCTGTTGAGGCGGACGGAGCAAGGGGCAACAAGGACGCGAGCGGGCCAGTCTAGAGGGTGTTGGGCAGGCGCGGCATCAAATGAGCAGCCGCCGCCGCCCGCGCAGCAGCCAATGGCAGGCGAGCTTTACCCCACGGGATTTGAACGCGCTGCTCCGGCCAATCAGCGCTCCGCATCACAGTGCGGGAAAACGCCACTAGCGCCTCAGCCGCGCCGACAATGCCATTTTGCAAGGCGGCAAATCAGAGAAAAGTAATTCACGGTCAAAATGACACCAAGATGGCGCGGGCAGGCCGCATGGGCCGGGAATGGCACGTGTGCGAAGTTTGACTTCATTTTGGCATTTGCGCGTGTTTTGTGGGCCGCAGTAGCCTCAAAAGTAGCGTTTTTTTTATTTTGCGGTTGAATTAGGTGCTGATAATTACAGAACACGTAGCTTATGAGACATACAACCCCCCCCCCCCCCCCCAAATTTTTTTTTTCAAAAATCGACCTTTTCGCAATTTTTCGGTTTTTGAGGGCCGCGTCTCTCCTTCTCAGCCTGCTGTGCCAGAGAAGCCTCACTCCCAACTCCTGTCAGCAATTTTAAGAACCCGAACCTTTCGCAAAGTTCAGTGTAGGCAACCTTTCGCACTCGCAACGTAGAGCCTAGACTGTCAAGTACAACATTGTAGGTCTCTACGATAACCTTTTTTCTACCTTGTAGCACTATAGCTTTTTCCATCCGGTTGCTTACTCAAAACGATGCGTTTGCCCTCATCCTGATAACATTGATTAGTACTTAGCGTGCGTGCTGTCTCTTCGAAGGTATCAAAGAGAGGTTGCAAAGAATTAACAAAGCCTTCTAGAGAGCTCAGCAGGTCTACAGCAGTTGAAATGTCTAGGCCTGGTTTCTGAAGTGCTACGCTCGTTTTGTCAAAGTGCTTCAAGATTTCACTCCAGAAAATCGCGATGAATGCAATCTCTAGATTTGTCATTTTCTTGAAGAGCGAGTGTGCTTCGTTCCTAGTGTCACAGCTTTCTTCGTTGTTCTTTGATATAGCTTCAAGGCAACACAAGACAGCATTGAAATTTTTCAGAGTGGCCTTACATGATTCAGCATGTCTTTACCACCTGGTCTCAGAGAGACTTTTCAAAACAAGCTGCTGGCCGGTTCCGCCCAAGCTGTCCAAAAGATACCTCCATCGCTTAGGTGAGGCAGCAAAGAACACATACATTCTCTGAATTACAGTGAAAAATTTGACTGCCTCAAGGCAACTGTCAACGCTACACGGGCCAGCTAAGTTCAGTGAATGACCAGCTCACAGGACGTAGACTGCCAATTCGTTCAGGTGTTTGATTTAAGCTTGCAGTCCTTTGTATTTTGCTGACATATTACTCGCATTATCATAAGCTTAATTGGCCCCTACAATCATCAATTGAGATGCCATTGGTCGTCAAGAGGGACATCACGGTATCGAAAAGATACAAGCCGGTATGCGATTCAATTGGAACAAACCCAAGAAAGCGTTCGTTCACTCTCCCATTTAAATAGTATCATAAAACAACTAACAGCTGATCAACGTGAGTAAGGTCTGGAGTCGAATCAACAATTAAAGAGAAGTATTTTGCGCGTTTCACTTCGTCAACGAGACGTTCCTTGACAGCCTTTGCCATACACTCGATAAATTCATCACGAATGGTTTTTGACAGATAAGATGGGTGACATTTTCCTTTGTTCCCGTAGCGTTTGATGCGCTCCTCTACAAAGGGATCAAACTTGTCAATGGCCTAAAGCACTCCCATATATTTGCCATCTCTCGGTGAACCAAAAATCTCCTCCAACGACTACGCGCTTCAACACCTCTGTGCAGTAAGCGGCCTCAGTGACAAGATGCTTAACCAGCTCCTTGTCAAGTGTGCTGCTCGAGTTAGAGCGGGCGAGCCATGCTGCCACGTAGTTCCGGTGCTCGACGATATTTTCGTGTGCGCATATCTTTTTTTTTTTCTGCTCTTTTCCAATCAGAAAAGCCGTGCGTGGTCAAAGCACTGGGGTTGCTTGAAATCGAAAATAGTTTGCACATGAAACAGTTAACGGAACCTTTAGACTCCGAGTACATTAACCAGTGTCGCTCGTACGCGTCCCCATTTAGCGCCTTTCGCACGAAAAGATGAGGTGACATATAGCGTTTCTGAGTTTTGTATTGCCTTTCGGAAGACGGAAAATTTTCTACCCGATTTTGAAAATACAATGGCCCTTTGTCAAGGCATACACTCCGAAAGCTGTCAGTAATAACATCCGGCCACTTAGCAAGGTCACTTGGGAGAATCTCGCCAAGTACGTCGTGCTGCGGGGGTGCGTGTACTTCTCTGTTGCCGCAACGAGAAGCCGTCTCATTCGTCCTCTAGAGGCACACTTTGTTGTTGGGAACATGATTATTTGAAGCCAAATTAACAGAAAACAAGTGAGTCGGTTCTTAGAGTGTTGTTTCCTGGCGCTCGTCAATAGAAGGAGGCTCATCGGGGAGGTTTGGCACCTGTTGATCAGCAGTAGTAGAAATCAGGCGTGGCGGACCGGACACCTGGAGCTCTGTCGCAGGGGCCCGGCCGAGTCATACACTTTGCTGACTCAGGAGCAGGACAGGGCTCGTTTAGCGTCGGTTGCTCTGAAATACAGACGACCGAGGATGGCACCGTTTTCACAGGATCCAGACAACCAAGATGAGTGAAACCTTGATTCTTGCCAGGAAACCGTGGTGATGAAGTTGGCAAGTCCTCCACAGAAGCACAGTCGGTACTATCGGGAGTTTGACACGGACTCTGGGTAGAGCGATCATACTGCTCCGCGGAAGCTGCATTCAGTAGGTACTTTGTCATCTTTGGTAGCTTCTTTTCACGCTCTTCTCTTTCTAACTTCGACTTTCGTTTAGACGCACCACTTTGATGCTTCCGACCGAGCATTTTCGCATGAATGGATGCTAATTGTTCACCGGGCACTTAGACAGTCCGACGCGACCGCAGGTGTCCAACGGTGGCCGTCCCGATGGCTGGCGCACGCTGCCTGGATGGTGCGTGGCCGGCTGAGAGTGGTGCGTCCCGCGGGAGCTCCTCAGCGGGCGGGCTTATGCAAGCTTAACCGGCGGCTCGGGGCTGAATCGCAGCCCGCGATCAACTTTCTTTTATAGACGCGCGCCGCGTCTGTCTGTTTCTAGCGCCAAAGCAGGCGTCCACATATGCATAGACTTCCTTGTACAAATTACCTCCTTTTCCGTATAAACTCACTCCTTCTCCCGTTGCTAAAGAGATTCTAAAGAAGAAGGGATTGAAAGTATGGGATTAAGTGCAGCGCAGTAACTGTCTCTCCGCAGAGGACACCTCAACCGCGCTGCACAGGGGGAAAAGGGGAATTAAAGTTTTCCCGTTGCGGTCTGTTCTTCCTATTGGCTAGGAGCAATCGTCTGTTCTGGGAGGTACTCGATTTTTCTTTCGCCACATCGATACCGAGCGCGAGAATGAAGGGGAGAGGGTGACTCCTAGCGTGGGCGAAGTTACGGGCCCTCTGTCGCCTCTGAGTCATCTTTTTGTACTTCTTTCTGGAAAGTTCGGTGGCCAGTCTGACCTACTTTTTCCGTCGAGCGCATGCGAGGGTGCGCAGTCACTAGGCAGGAATGGGCCCTGGAGACAGGCTTTTGTGTCCAGCTCTCGAACTTCCCCCTTCACTCTTCCACAACCCTAGCCCGAACAGTGAACATTCCATGCTGCACGGCACGCGGACAAAAGCACGTGTGACTTCTTTTATTTCTGCCTAGACTCTGCCATCAGACTCATCATCATCTACTATCGGACTCATCCTCCCCCGCCCAAATTACCATCACGGTAAAGGAATATTATATGTCGAATGGGAGGCACTGTTGGGTACTGCAGCACATCCTGTCTATGAGAAGGACCGCGGCGGAACTATTTCAGAGGCGGAGGGTGGCGTGGTATTGACGAGGGGCAAGGGAGATTTAGGTCCTCATCCCACATTACATGTTTTAGGTGTTTGCCCCTCCTCTCCGGACAGCACTGGACAGACGGACTGACAAGAAACCACGAAAACTCTTCCAAGCAAGCGCACCTCGCTTCGTAAGAAAGAGGGCCCCGCCGCGGTGGCGGGGGATTCCTGTTTTTGCAGCTCGACAAGCTCTCGCCAAATGGTCAGGTTAAACTAAAATCCCTTAAACTTCGTAAAGTAGCGACACTCTCCTCCGCCTTCACTCCTCCTCATTTCTCCTCTCTTTCACGCTCACTCCTCGATCATGGCGCTGCCTACATTGCTCGAGCGTAGCAACAGCGCCAACATGAGTTCCTCGCCACTCCGTAGACGCTTCTCGAACAAAAATGGCGCTGATGCACGGCGCGAGCGCCCACGTGGTGCTATTAGGCCAATAGCGACGCGGCGTCGGCCTCGGCCAGAGCGCGCGAGGAGGCGGTGGCATTCTTCGAAGCGTGGCACTACTTTACGAAGTTTAAAGGGCTTTAGGTTAAACGCATGCTGTTACATTAGGCGGGGCCCCGTCTGCTCTTTCTGGTTTTCTCGCTTCATACACGTCGCTCGAAGTTGTGTTGCCCATGGTTCCTTATACTAAGCAGGTTAGAATAAATGGGCCCCCTTCTCCTACTGTCCGAGGTGAGGCCCTGGGCTGCAGCCCCTTAGCCCCCCACCCTAATCCAGCGCTTCCTGCGGTTGATGAGAACAGTTCAGTTGGCTGGCCTTATGAAGAATGTATATTTTCATAAAAGCTGGTAAAAGCAGCCGATTCGACCTCACGCCCCGATTTGCGAAGTTTATTATGAACTTCTTTCAACATGACTTCGGCAACGGTAATGCAATGAGACATCGCGATTACATCCTTTTGTTTAGTATTGCTGCGGAGCGCGCGCGTCCGAGCAGCCCGGTTGCGCGAAGCGCGGCGTGGTTTTGCGAGAAATGTAAACAAAAGAGGAGAGCTGAGCCGACATGATGGCGGAAGTCTCCGAAGGTCGCAGGCGTAAGACTCCGTTTTTTGTCGCTTCCC
This sequence comes from Dermacentor albipictus, assembly GCF_038994185.2. NCBI lineage: Eukaryota > Metazoa > Arthropoda > Arachnida > Ixodida > Ixodidae > Dermacentor > Dermacentor albipictus. Next base: position 1,591,563 of record NW_027225568.1, read on the forward strand.
TACTATTCGTCCACCAATCTTCCAATCTCCTCTTACTAATCTCTATTGCGGACATGTTTACTTTCCCTATGCTGTCGCTGAAGCCAAGGGCTTCAGGAGGCCAGTGGTGCCTAAACCGACCGCTGTGCATATATATTCACATTCTGATAAAACATGCTCCATCGTTTCCCTAGCTTTACCGCCCCAAGCACATGGTTCTTTTTCCTTCTTATACCTCGCTTTATATCTTGGATGGATGAATGTTATGAGCGTCCCCTGTGGAACGGGGCGGTGGGTTGCGCCACCAAGCTCTTGCTATTATACCGCTTAATGTCCGACCTAGGTTAAAGAATAAAAAAAAGAAAAGAACACGATGAATTCCCAGAACCAAATTTTCTGGTCCCCTATTGCGAACTGTGCTTTTGTACGTCTCCGTTTTTTTTTTTTTGTCGTTTCCCTACTTTTCTTCCACCAATCCTCCAATCGCCTCTTACTAATCCCTATTGCCGGACATGTTTACTTTTCCACTGCCCTCGTTGAACCCAAGGGCTTCAAGGAGGCCAGTGGTGCCTAAATCGACCGCTGGGTAGACGTCTGCTCCATAGTTTCTTTAACTTTACTGCAGCAAGCACATGGTTCTTCCTTCTTACATCTCGCTTTATAGGTGCGTGTTCTAAGGCATCCCGATCTCGCTTCTAAAAGTAATTAGCTTTCCTTTGAGTTATCATAAATTGTTCCTTTCCTGATTTCGTTTTTTCCTCTTAAGTAGTTACTCATGACAGGTTTATTTTCCATTGCCGCTATCCATGACATTATTTCAGCCTCTCTGACTTTCCGCTTGACGTTCTTTGTTGCTGTGTTGCCAACCCTACTTGCTGGTAAGCTTCCTAGTTATCCTCCTCCACTGTGAATTAATGTTTTTCCTGTACAGATACCTGAACACTTTCCCAACCCATTTATTTTCTTCCATATGCCTCAGTCGTTCTTCATACTCAATTTTACTGCGACCTTCCCTCACTTCAAAAGTAGTCCAGCCCATATAACCCTGCAGTGCACAACTTCTATTGTTGTTGTAGTCTTCCCGTGAGCGCCCAATGCGAGGCGACCCACTGACCTTTGGTTCCCATCGAGTCGTGATTGTACCCCTGATTTAAAGCAAACGACCCCACTTCCAAAAGTAAGTCCTGGAACCAGTACACCTTTCCACATACCTCGGAGTACATCGTACCTATTGTATCCCCATAGCGCTATGTGCTTCATTGTGGCTGCATTTCTCTTCCCTTCACTGTTATTGTTTTTCCTGTGTTTCCATATATATATTGCCTTCGTAAATACATATACCAAGGTATTTATATTCTGTTACCTGAGGCATTTCCTGGCCCTGTATCGCCACTGTCTGTTCACTGTTTTCATTGAATACCATAACACCTGATTTTCTAACACTAAATTTCAAACTTAAATTGTTGCTTTCCTGTCCACAGATATTAGCCAGGCGTTGCAAATCACATTGCTTTGTTAGCTAGCAACACAATGTCGTCCGCATAAAATAAACCTGGAAGCTGCTGATCTACGACTGCACCCGCCTGTTTGTCATCATCATCATCAGCCTGGTTACGCCCACTGCAGGGCAAAGGCCTCTCCCATACTTCTCCAAATACCCCGGTCATATACTAATTGTGGCCATGTCGTCCCTGCAAACTTCTTCATGTCATCCGCCCACCTAACTTTCGGCCGACCCCTGCTACGCTTCCCTTCCCTTGGAATCCAGTCCGTGACCCTTAATGACCATCGGTTATCTTCTCTCCTCATTACATGTCCTGCCCATGCCCATTTCTTTTTCTTGATTTCAACTAAGATGTCACTAACTCGCGTTTGTTCCCTCACCCAATCTGCCCTTTTCTTATCCCTTAACGTTACACCTATCATTCTTCTTTCCATAGCTCGTTGCGTCGTCATCAATTTAAGCAGAACCCTTTTCGTAGGCCTTCAGGTTTCTGCCCCATACGTGAGTACAGGTAGGACACAGTTGTTATATACTTTTCTCTTGCGGAATAGTGGCAACCTGCTGTTCATGATTTGATAATGCCTGCCAAACGCACCCCAGCCCATTCTTATTCTTCAGATTATTTCAGTCTCATGATCTGGATCCGTGGTCACTACCTGCCCTAAGTAGATGTATTCCCTTACCACTTCCAGTGCATCGCTACCTGTCGTAAACTGCTGTTCTCTTCCGAGACTGTTAAACATTACTTTAGTTTTCTGCAGATTAAATTTTAGACCCACCCTTCTGCTTTGCCTCTCCAGGTCAGTGAGCGTGCATTGCAATTGGTCCCCTGTGTTACTAAGCAAGGCAATATCATCAGCGAATCGCAAGTTACTAAGGTATTCTCGATTAACTGTTATCCCCAATTCCTCCCACTCAATGTCTCTGAATACCTCCTGTAAACACGCTGTGGATAGCATTGGAGAGATCGTATCTACCTGCCTGACGCCTTTCTTTATTGGGATTTTGTTGCTTTCTTTATGGAGGACTACGGTGGCTGTAGAGCCGCTATAGACATCTTTCAGTATTTTACATATGGCTCGTCTACACCCTGATTCCGTAATGCTTCCATGACTGCTGAGGTTTCGACAGAATCAAATGCTTTCTAGTAATCAATGAAAGCTATATATAATATCAGGGTTGGTTATATTCCGCACATTTCTCTATCACCTGATTGAGTGTGAATATGGTCTATTGTTGAGTAGCCTTTGCGAAATCCTGTCTGGTCCTTTGGTTGGCAGAAGTCCAAGGTGTTCCTGATTCTATTTGCGATTACCTTAGTAAATACTGTCACATACTGAGTAAATACTGTCACTACTGATACATGCAGGCGCGTCCCGCGCGGTGCGATAACATTTGTTAGGAGGCGAAACGTGGTCGCCCGATAAAGATACGTACACGTGTCATTACCCCCCTCTTAAGAAGCATCGACCCGATGCTGCAAACAAACGAAAGTAATAAAGAAAAGCACTCGTAGCAAAGAAAACAACAAAATGAGGAAGTTCGTCAGCGTCCGTAAAATGGTTTAAGGCGCACCACGTGGACCACTTCAGATCGTGCGCGGCGCCGCTGTGAATGCGAAATGCTGTCTGGCACGACCTCATAGTCCAGCGCACCAATACGTCGGATGATCTTGCACGGTCCGAAATAGCGACGCAAGTCCTATTCTCGCTCAGGCTTCTCGCTCAGTCCTCGTCGGCGTATAGGGGTCCAAACCCAAACACGGTCACTGGTCTGGTACTCGACGAAGCGTCGTCGGAGGCTATAGTGTCGGCTGTCGGTACGCTGCTGGTTCTTGATCCGTAGGCGGGCGAGCTGTCGGGCTTCTTCGGCGCGCTGGAGATAGGTAGCGACGTCAAGGTTCTCCTCGTCAGTGACGTGCGGCAGCATGGCGTCGAGCGTCGTCGTCGGATTCCTGCCGTAAACCAGCTTAAAGGGCGTGATCTGTGTTGTTTCTTGCACCGCTGTGTTGTAAGCGAATGTTACGTACGGCAGGACCGAATCCCACGTCTTGTGCTCGACGTCGACGTACATTGCTAGCATGTCGGCGAGGGTCTTGTTCAGCCGCTCCTTGAGACCATTCGTCTGCGGATGGCAGGCAGTTGTCCTCCTGTGGCTTGTATGGCTGTACTGCAGAATGGCTTGGGTGAGCTCTGCTGTAAACGCTGTTCCTCTGTCGGTGATGAGGATTTCTGGGGCACCATGTCGCAGCAGAATGTTCTCGACGAAAAATTTCGCCACTTCGGCTGCGCTGCCTTTCAGTAGAGCTTTAATTTCAGCGAAGCGGGTGAGATAGTCCGTCGCCACGACAATCCACTTATTTCCGGATGTTGACGTCGCGGAAACGGTCCCAACAAGTCCATACCGATCTGCTGAAAAGGTCGGTAAGGAGGCTTGATTGGCTGTAGTAATCCTGCTGGCCTTGTCGGTGGTGTCTTGCGTCGCTGACAACCTCGGCATGTCTTAACGTAACGGGCGACGTCGGCGGTCAGACACGGCCAATAATACCTTTCCTGTATCCTCGACAGCGTTCGGGAGAATCCGAGGTGCCCAGCGGTTGCATCGTCATGTATGGCGTACAGTATTTCTGGACGCAGCGCTGACGGAACAACAAGTAGGTAGCTGACGCGGACTGGTGAGAAGTTCTTCTTGACGAGCAGGTTGTTTTGTAAAGTGAACGAAGACAATCCGCGCTTAAAAGCCCTAGGTACTACGTCGGTGTTCCCTTCCAAATACTCGACGTGGTCTTTTAGCTCCCGGTCTGCTCGTTGCTGTTTAGTAAAGTCCTCTGCGCTTATTATTCCGAGGAAGGCGTCATCATCCTCGTCATCTTCCGGCGGGGGATCGATGGGGGCGCGTGATAGGCAGTCGGCGACAGAGTGTTTTCGTCCGGACTTGTAGATTACCATGACGTCATATTCTTGCAGTCTGAGGCTCCACTTCGCCAGCCGTCCTGAAGGATCCTTTAACTTAGCTAGCCAACACAGTGCATGATGATCGCTGACGACTTTGAATTCCCTGCCATATAGGTAAGGGCGGAATTTTGCTGTAGCCCAAATGATGGCGAGGCATTCATTTTCAGTCGTAAAATAATTGCCTTCCGCTTTTGACAGCGACCGGCTAGCATAAGATATCACGCGTTCATGTCCGTCTTTCTTCTGGACTAGGACGGCACCGAGGCCTAGGCTACTGGCGTCAGTGTGGATTTCGGTATCGGCGTCTTCGTCGAAATGTGCAAGTACCGGCGGTGACTGCATGCGTCGTTTTAGTTCTTGAAATGCGTCAGCCTGCGGCGTTTGCCATTTGAACTCGACATCAGATTTGGTTAGATGCATTAGCGGCTCCGCGATGCGTGAAAAGTTCTTGACAAAGCACCTGTAGTAGGCACACATGCCAAGGAATCTACGCACTGCCTTCTTGTCGATGGGCTGCGGGAACTTTGCGATGGCAGCTGTTTTCTGCGGGTCGGGGCGTACTCCGGATTTGTTGTTGACGTGGGCTAGGAACAGAAGCTCATCGTAAGCGAAGCGGCCCTTTTCCGGCTTCAGAGTGAGCCCTGATGACTTGATGGCCTCTAATACTGTCGCAAGCTGCCTAAGGTGATCGTCGAAATTTTCGGCGAAGACAACGACGTCATCCAAGCAAACAAGACACGTCTGCCACTTCAATCCTGCTAACACCGTGTCCATGACGCGCTGGAACGTCGCAGGCGCCGAGCACAATGCGAATGGCATGACCTTGAACTCGTAGAGGCCGTCTGGCGTGATGAAGGCAGTCTTTTCGAGATCTCTCTCTCGTCGACTTCTATTTGCCAGTAGCCACACTTGAGGTCCATCGACGAGAAGTATTTACCGTTGCAGAGCCGATCCAATGCGTTGTCTATCCGTGGAAGAGGGTATACGTCTTTCTTCGTGATCTTGTTCAGTCGACGATATTCGACGCAGAAACGTAGGGTTCCGTCCTTTTTCTTCACCAGTACAACAGGAGATGCCCACGGGCTTTTCGACGGCTGGATGATATCGTCGCGGAGCATTTCGTCCACTTGTTGCCTAATAGCTTCACGTTCTCGCGTCGAAACTCGGTAAGGGCTCTGGCGGAGTGGTTGAGCGCACTCTTCGGTTATTATGCGATGCTTTGCAACTGGTGTTTAACGAATCTTCGATGAAGTCGAAAAGCAGTCCTTGTACCGTCAGAGAAGGCTTCTGAGCTTTTGCTGCTTGCTCATGGGGAGACTTGGATTTACGTCGAAGTCTGGTTCGGGGACTATGGTCGGCGGGGTAGATGCGGCAGAATCCGAGAGAACAAAGGCACTGCTCGTTTCCACAATTTCCTCGATGTACGCGATTGTCGTGCCCTTGTTGATGTGCTTGAACTCTTGGCGGAAGTTGGTTAGCATCACTTCCGTTTTCCCTCCGTGGACTCGAGCGATCCCTCTTGCGACGCAAATTTCACAGTCTAGCAGTAGACGTTCACCCTCGATGACGCCTTCTACGTCGGCAGGTGTTTTGCTGCCGACAGAAATGAAAATGCTGGAGCGAGGCGGGATGCTGACTTGACTTTCGAGCACGCTTAAGGCATGGTGACTACGAGAGCTTTCCGGTGGTATCGCTTGATCTTCAGACAGGGTTATCGACTTCGACTTCAGGTCGATGACTGCGCTGTGTTGGTTGAGGAAGTCCATGCCGAGAATGACGTCGCGTGAGCATTGTTGGAGGATAACGAAGGTGGCAGGGTAAGTCCGGTCATGAACGGTAATTCTTGCCGTGCAGATTCCAGTCAGCGTAATCAGGTGTCCTCCAGCGGTACGAATTTGAGGGCCTTCCCATGCTGTCTTAACCTTCTTCAACTGGGTGGCGATGTGTCCACTCATGACGGAGTAATCGGCCCCTGTGTCGACTAAGGCGGTGACTGCGTGGCCGTAGAGAAGCACGTCGAGGTCGGTGGTTCTGTCTTGCGTTACAGTTAGGTCTTGGCGTCGGATCTCGGCTGTGTCGCGTTGACCTGTGGCTGGTATGGGACGTCGTCAGGTCGTTTTTCGTCGTCGTATTCTTTGCTTTCACACTTCGTCGGGACGGCGGCGTGTCGTTATGTCGTCGAGGTAGTCTTGCGGCGTCTTCGTTGGCGGCGGAGGATCTTCGTCAGTTCGACGAACAGCAACCGCACCTCCATCGGTTGCTGCTTTTAGTTTTCCGGATATGGGCTCGCTGACCGGACCCGGGCTGGGCCAGTGTATGGACGGCGTTGCGGCGACAGGTAGCGGCCTGGTGACGGCGAACGGGACGGTCGTCGAGAGTCGCACTGAGTGGCGGCTAGGTAATCGGTGATGTCACGTGGGCGTTCCCCAAGCTGTGGACGCGGCGCGTTGACGGCGAACCCTCGCAATCCCAAGTCGCGGTATGGGCATCGGCGGTACACATGGCCAGCTTATCCGCAGTGATAGCAGAGCGGGTGGTGGTCGGGGGCTCGCCAAATGTCCGGCTTCCTCGCGTAGGTGCGCTGGGCGACGGGTGGGCGTGCTGGCGGCGTCGGTGGCGGCGGACGACGGAATTGCGGCGTACGCGGCCCTGGCGCGGTCGCGGATGGGAGCCTTGACGGCATGCGACGGTGGCGTAGGTCATCGCTTCTGGGTGGGGCTGCGGTAATTGAGGTTGCACCTCAGGGGCCCCAAGCGATCGCTGAACCTCATCTTTCACGATGTGGGTGATCGGGGCCACTTGAGGCTTCGACGAAGGCAGGACCTTGTGCAGTTCTTCGTTCACGATGGCCCTGATGGACTCTTGAAGGTCGTCGGAACCCAGTCCTTGGATGGCGTACTGCGGCGTGAGCCCCTGGCGGTTATATTGCCGGGTGCGCATCTCCAGAGTTTTCTCGATCGTCGGTGCCTCTGCAGAAAACTCAGCTACAGTCTTCGGTGGGTTACGAATAAGTCCGGCGAAAAGTTCTTGCTTGACGCCCCGCATCAGAAAGTGGACTTTTTATGCGAAGCATATTACGAGAGCTCAACCCAGCTCCTCAGGCGCGGCGGTGTCGCCATGAAACCACGTGACACCGTGACGTCACGACAGAGGAGAAGTGGCTTTGGCTCAACTCTTGCAAGACGGGCTGGGTGGGAATCGAACCAGGGTTTCCGGTGTGTGGGACGGAGACGCTACCACTGAGCCACGAGTACGATGCTTCAAAGCGGTACAAAAGCGCCTCTAGTGAATGCGGTGTTGCCTTAGAAACGAGCTGTTTCTAAGGCGTGCGTCTCTTGCTCAGGCGCACATTTCGTTGCCGCGCCGAACGCTGCTTTGCTCGACGCTCACCGCGTCCAATGCGGGGCGCGTAGTCGCTGCCCTGTAGCCCATTGTCTTACACCCCTTGGCGGGTCGACGGGAACGCTGTCGCGTTCCACTCTTGAAGGCGAAGCAGTAATGCATAAGTTGTTTCTTCGTCTAGCCGAACCAAATATAGCCAAGCAACAGCAGTTCACCAGGCTAAACAGTGGTTCAACAACTAAAATAAAGGCTAGTATGCTTCGCATCCTGGGCTTAACCTTACCTAAGCCACAGCCATTTTTTTTTCTCCTCCGACATTTCCGGGTCGGCGTGCCGGAAAAGACGGGCCATCTCCTCCGTGAAGATCGCGATCGTCTCATTTGGCAGCTGCGCTCTGGTTTCTAGTAGAGCTTGGACTCGCTCTTTTCGCACCACGCTTGTAAATGTTTGCAAGAAGCCGCTTCGGAACAGGTCCGACGTCGTTAAGGTGGCTTCTCGATTCTCGAACCACGTCCTGGCAGCGTCTTACAATGGGAAGAAGACATGTCGCAGTTTGTCGTCGCTGTCCCAGCTGTTAAATGCAGCGACCCTCTCATACGTCCCGAGCCAGGTTTTCGGGTCCTCGAATGTTGAACCGCGGAACGTCGGAGGCTCCCTGGGCGGCTGCAGCACGATGGGGGACGATGGGGCTGCCATTGGAGTTGCCTTGGCCACAATCTCCTTGGTATTCTCAGGTAGAAGTCCGTGCTCCGGGGGCAGGTGTTGAAGACGGTGGCTTGCTCGATGGTCCGGGACTACATTAGTGTTCTCTTTGTGGTCAGGGCTTGGATCATGGCTTGTCGGGGGCGTCCGGTACATGGACGAAAAGCACCTCCACCAGATGTCACGTGGTAGTGACGTTAAAGAACACAGTAGCAATACTGTGAAAGACAAAACTAGCTTTTATTGGGCGAACCTGTGCCCACAAAAACAAGCTACACTTATAGCACAACGATAGCGGCGAACATGGTCGGCGATCGTCGAAAATCTGATGAGCGGGTCAAGCGCGTCGGCTTTTATGCATCCGTCGTCGAATGTTCCAGAGCAATCGCTGGAACCCGCGTGCCTTCCACAAAGTTCCACATTATTAGCGTCGCGCACACATGCAATCAGATTACACAAGTTGCGGTGAAAGACAGTGGACGGAACCATCGATAACATTCCAGAAACTTCCTTTACATGCAGGCGTGTCCTGCGCTGTGCGATAACATTTGTTAGGCGGTAAGAAGTGGTCGCGCGATAAAGATAAAGAAATACACGTGTCAATATGCTGTTAATTTGAAGCACGGTCTTTAGGAACTGCACAAGCAACACAGGCGGGCGAGTGTAAATGCACATATGCGATTTATTAATAAACTGGCAACCTGTGTTCGCACTTCTGCTACCACTCAACGGCTTGCCCTACTGAACGATAACCTGCTAAATTCGGCAAAGATCCACGAAAGCAGTTCGCCTTGGAGTGTTTAGAATTTTATACAGTCACCGCTTCTGCTCTTCTGTATATTCTTTCTTTCTCGCTGTCCTCGCTACTGCAATTCTCAGTATCTGTCATCGTCACCAGCTTCCATGGTGAAAGTTCGGTGAAGCCTCTACATAGGCACGTTCAAAGCCCCAACTTCACGCTCGATGGCACCTGGCCTGCGGCTGCCGCCATGAATCTTCCTGCCAGCAACGACTACGTGGTCACCAACAACGACCATTTTACAAGTTGTAGATAGCGACAGTTGTACAATAACGTACCTGTTATGTGGGCTTCTTGCCTCCGAAACGACTACGTCGACGACGCGTTCATCTGGACTTGGGTATAGAGAACACCACACTACCAATGAACCATGCAAGTTCACAGGGATCCAGTTTGCGTGATAGCCCTTTAGGCTGCGAGCTCTGTATAACTCCTCGCAGCTACATCTTGTTACTATGGCCTCGTTCAAAAATTCATTTTTTCCAACTCAATACTGCGAGTGTTTTAGAAATCCTTTTTGATCTTACCACCTTTGATAACGCAACCGCCATAGCAATCACTAACACAAGGCGTCACTGCGCGCCAGAACAGTTCTCGCAAATAATAGTTCAATCATAACGACACGCTAGGAATTAAATAGATTTCGCCGAATGAACCAAAAGAGCGTACATTCTTACGGTCAAGAGAGCATCGAATAAGAAAACATAATAATAATAATAATAATAATAATAATAATAATAATAATAATAATAATACTGTTTTACGTCCACTGCAGGACGAAGGCTTCTCTCTGCGATCTCTAATTACCCCTGTCCTGCGCCAACCGATTCCAACTACCGCCAGCGCATTTCCTATTTTCATCACTCCACCTAGTTTTCTGTCGTCCTCGATTGCGTTTCCCTTCTCTTGGTACCCATTGTGTAACTCTAATGGTCCAACACATCGCCGCAATCAATATGCCGCATTGATGTTCTCGGACTAAGTAGAACCATATTAAGAGCGACATAATTTTATGTACCGTTTTGTTGAAACTTAGCGTCAAAAACCACTTCGGGAAAATAAACTGTCGAGTAAAACAACACTGCACAGAAGTGATGGTAATTCCGTGGAACCTTGAGCACCATTAACTGAACTTGTCATGCAAGAAGCTTTGGTTTTATCACTTTCTCGTGAATAATTGCGCAAAAAATGAATACGGAAGTAAAAGTCAAATCCCTCAAGCATGTATTGCCAGTGCCATTCTCACTGCCGCGAGCCAACCGTGCTCAAGTGACTGATGCCACAGACATTTTGTCCAACGCACGCTGGTTAGCATGTATCAAAACGAAAACAACACACTTAAAATTCCGATTCTCGGCGTACAGCTAGTTCTGGAATTCGGTATCTCTAGCACTATTGCAACGGCCAGCCGTGACGCACTTGTTGGTTACAATATATTGTCGCACCACAGGCGACAGCCCATAATATGTCCATAATATGTCCATAATAGGAGTCCTGCCGTCGCCATTTATGTTTATATAACTGGCGAAGGCGGTAACCACTGATTGGGTAACACTGAAGTTTTTCCCTCGCGACACCAGCGAGGGCCAGGAAGTGCGCGCCTTGGTGTCATTGTCACTGAATCACCACCTCAGCCACCTCGGCTTCGGCCAGGCCAGTCAGTGGGGACAGGTTAACGAGTAGCGACAGGCTCTCGAGCGCTTTCTTCAATAGCGGGATCGCCATCTCATATGGGAGGCCGGACGGCAACACGAACCGCGTTGCGCGTACCGAACACGTTCTGTGCGGGGTGGCGCTGCTTACAGTCGATGATGGCTAAGAGCGTGTAATTTGTTTCTAGGCCTCGCGGCTCCTACATCAGGGAGACGGCGACACCGCGTCGAACGTGACATAGTCGTGGGCGCTGCTCCTGCGCAGCGTGTCACTTAAGGCGGTCGCCACGTGGTGATCGAACGTCCAACCGCCGAAGATGAGGGATCAGAGGCTGCGGCTCTTGCCGATAACTCTGCGCTTCGTCCCGGCCCGAGAAGTCAGCGTGGCGGAGGCCAGCTGTGCGTCGAGAGGATAGTGCCAGCTGACAAATATGGTGGGTGGTAGCACGGCTACGTAACGGTCGATTACATGGCCCATCCGAACCACGGGACTGGAGACGTTGGCAGTACCATAGTAGAATCTGCCATTGAGTTCCTGGTATTTAGACCAGGCCATAAACGCGTGCGGTTCCAATGTGACGTGAGAGATGTTGGGGCCGCACTGCAGACAACCGATCAGGACGTTGGTCGCGTCGTAGCAGCCATTGAACTCTATGTTGCTTCTCAGGTCTCTCTCGCCGACTTGCGTCCAGATATTTCCCAGCCCTGGCTGCATTACCATGCGGAGGCTCGGAAGCTTTAGCGTCCAGTTGATCGACAAGGCATCTGCAAGCCGCAAGCGATAATCGCTCCGAAGACACGCCTGGCTGACTGTTAGCTTCTTGAGCGTCGCATTTAACTCGATCGCCCTCCCTTTCAAGTTGTCAACGGGCACCGAATTGCCGCTGATGTAAATTTTGGCGAGCGTCGCAATGTGCGTAATAACCGGTGCGACAGACAAGTGGAGGCCCTGGCAGGTGGCAGTGCATGTGATCATCGATGTCTTCAAGTTCGCGCTGACTCTCAGCGCTCTGGATACGCCCCGGACGTTTGCGTCGTTCTGCTCCAAGTTCTGCACCTCGAACGTTCCGAGCAGCTCGCACCGATCTCCGATGGACCAAGAACCCGTGAGCGCCCCGAAAACCTGGGGGGTATTGTGCCTGTCCGGCGCATAGCGGCTCACAATAAGCTTCACGATGATCGCGCTACGCGATACCACTCGGGACAGCACATAGCAGAAGTTGACTGCCTTTATCGTCTCGTCGAAGTGGAACTCGCGCTGACCATGGTGCGTGGAGCAGCAAGGTATCAGCGCCACAGCGTCGGACCCGTCGCTCCTGTTTTCAAGGAAGACGATCGCGCGCATGACATAGAAACTGTGGGGCAGTTCACTTGGCTCGTGAACGACGACTCTCGAGAAGCGCACGCTCCCAGTGTCCAGCATGTAGAGCGCGGTCATCAAGGAGGGGAGTGAGTCAATCAGATTCCTTGGCTGGTAGTCGTCCAGCAGGTGGTAGCAGAGCTTGGCGGGCCTGAGTTTTAGGCTCAGTTGGAACTCGTTCCGGAACGGAAACTGAATAGGAGACATGTGCGACTCGCACAGCTCGACGATGTCCACTGAGTGGTAATCCATCAGATGCCAATGGACTAGCTCGAGCGAGTGGCTGGGCTGTAAGTTGTACGCTGCAGGAACCACGCGTGTGCGCAGGCAAGCCGCGGCCAGCCGTCCTTTGGGCAGCTCGATGTTGGCGCCCCACGCGGATTTGTTGCACGGGGGCCCCTCCGAAAGCAGGAAGCAGCTGTCGGCCACGCTGGCTGTGCACGACTTCACGAGGTCCACCCGGGGACGGCTCCGGATTATCCGCAGGCCGCGAAAGCTGGCGACCAGGCACACGGAGTAGTCTCGTAGGTAGCCTCTCCATGATCTCATCTCGCAAACCTGGGCACAAACACCCGTTGGGTTTGTACGCCTGTCTTCTTTTCACGTTCCACAGCAATAACTTGTCGTTTTTCTGGTACATGCCACAATCCCTAATTAGTAACTAAGTTACTAACGCATAAAACTTTAATTCGCCCAATCCTACATTATGCTTCTCCTGTCTGGAACCCTCATAAGAAGTGCGACATTAACTCCATTGAGAGCATACAACGAAAATCTATTAGGTTCATATATCGTCGCTATGATCACTATTTTTCACCCTCTCGTGCCTTTTCTTTGAACCTAACCCCTTTATCCATACGCCGTCACATTGAGTCATTGAAGTTTCTGCATGGCATCGTCAATTTTTCTTATCGTGTCTCACATCCCATATATATTCCTTCAGACATTCCTTGGTCAAGTAGGAGTCACCATAACCTTAATATTAGGCCTTACTTTGCTCGATCTAATAAATTTAAATACAGCTTTTTCTCACGTACTATCGAATTCTGGAACTTAATTCCCGGAACAATTAGGTCACTGCCACTAAACGATTTCCTGTTAAAAGTTAACCACACCTGATTTTATGTATTTTCTTGTTGTTACAGTGTATTGACTCATTCTCGTTTTTGTACTGACTCTCAGTGTTGCTGTTATTTTGAGTTTCATTTGTGTCATCTGCCTTATTTCTTGTTAATTTTTAATATGTTATTGTTTACTTGTCTTTTGTATGACTTTTTTTTGTCTATCCCGCTCCTGCAATAGCCCCATATAGGGGCTGCAGTATGTACAAATAAATAAATAAATAAATAAATAAATAAATAAATAAATAAATAAAATCCCGAGTCGCAAGCTGCACACGCACGGGCTACGACTAAGGAGCTCTCATATAAAGACCTATCCAGAAGTTGCTTATTTGTTAACAAAGAAGCCTGGCGATGTCTAGTGTAAGCGTAAATAGCAGATGAATGCACTGCCTCTCCGCTATTTACGATTCGCCTATTTCAAGAATAATCATCGGTCAGCTTCATTCGAATAGTAAATCTTAAGTATTCATCTCACTTTTGAGAAAGTTCACGCGTGTACAGTTTGTCGAAAAATATGTTGGCTGTCCTGCAACTGGTCGTACGTAATGCTGCAGCATCATCACAACCTACATCTTGTCTACTTGAGGGAGTGTTTCACGGTAGACAGCGCGTTCGGACAGAAGTTACCTCTGGAGTCAGCCAATCGGGCGAGATAACAACGCAGATACAATTGAACTTGCGCCGCGTGTCGCTGCACGTGAGAGCGTTGCCTACTCCCCACCCAGTGCACAAGCGGGCAGCGGAGGACGCCTTCTGTAGCCGCCACTCCCAGCTGCCAGATAGCTGAGAGTAAGTTTGGGGTGCCAGAAGCATTCATTTCTTTACTCATTACGTCAAAGTCACTTCCCAAAGCTAAATCGCAACTGCATAGGTGACCGCAGAAACTGACCAGGCGCAGGATTACGTACCAGTTGCGAATACTTTTTCTGTATGTGAAGCTATCGACATTCAGGAGACGTACGTGAACGGTTAAAACACAAAGATAGCATGACTATAAATGGAATAATTCTGGTTTTGGGCGTGCCCTGCAATGGCGCATTTCGACATCGGCGCACCCGCCGCGGCTGCCCCTTTCAGGTACATCAACTAAACTTCAAATGCCGACACGGTATAAAGGCGCGTATACGCAACATCGTTGGGGTTTATAGCTTTGGCTGCGTTTAGTACGCAGTGCGTTACTTCACGCAAAATGATGTGCATTTGGGTCCCCGGTTTATATCTTGCTTAAATATTGACTACGCAATCATTGAACATAGCGCTTCCTCGTGGTTACAAGGAACATGTGTTCCGTCTTCTTTTAATGTATGCAGATGCTACTTTGAACTTTAGCCTCCAGTTCGAATTTAGTAGCAATCTCTTCGGCGTCTAAGAAAATTGGAATGCGGCCACCACCGAAATGTGACTGCCTAGGACGAGAGTCAAACCGTCAACCTCGGGGTCAGCAGCATAGCGACACACACACATGGCTAGACGCCGCTGCGTCATTAATAGCTCTTCTTTACCGAAGAGAGCAACAAAACTGAGATTGAGGGAAATGCCTAACGTTTGTTTTATTCAGGGACCTTACTACAGCGTACTAGACAATGGTTGAATGGGCCGAACGGCGCCTTCCCGCTGAGGCGCCGCCTGTGCAAACATTTTGCGAGTGAACTGGATTGGGGCGCTTCGTTTCATATTCAACGTAATTTCGCTGTGGGCCCTACAGACCGATTGCGCCCGCACGATCTCACAATAGTGCATTACTTCCACTGCAAAGTTATATTGACACTTTTTTTCTACGTAAACATATTTGAGGCATGGGTTATACAACATAACGGCTTCAATTTTACTGTCGCTGTCGAGCGCGTCGTCCGGCTGGCGGACGCCCAGCTTTTCTGGCGGAAAGTCAGTGCAGGAATTTTTTTTCATGGTTTTACTTGTTCTCCTGCGCCCGCGTCTCTTGTCGGCGTGTATCAATTGTAGCTTTAGCCAGGTGACGCGCTATTTTTAAGACTGTTTTATAAAAGTAACACGTTATTTTTCCCCCCAGGAGCCGCCTATCTACAACATGAAGCTACGAAAGAAAATTTTATTGATATCGTGTCAGGGACAATGATCAAATATAACAATATTATGGTGAAATAAACCAGGGTTGTTGACCGCGTGGCGCGAAGAGATGGAGATGAACAGTGCACTTCTAGGTAAATCTAACGGTACATAGACATACATATCCATATATATCCACGAAATATATGCAAAAGTAAAACTATTAGACATTCTAACTGCACTGATTGAAGAAGTGAGAACTCCTGACTGGGACAAGCGTGTTTCTTTTAAAAGCTGCACCAGCCCTATAGGTGAACCAATCGACTTTCTGAGAAAAGTAATTAAGGTTAATATGAACAACAGTGTTAGGGACAAGATATTGCCTCTGTGCTCAGATTGAATCAGGGAGACCGGAAAGCATTTACCAATCTCCGTGCCTTGCCTGGCGATCTCCTTCGACGTGCCAGCAGGCGAAATGAAGTACAAACATATAGTCTAATCGAATGGTAATTGCCATTCAGATCGTATTCGACTTAAGAATTCACTATTAAACTTTGTTGAATAGCCGTTTGCGTTCGAATGTAACGAATAACAGCACTTTTGAAGCCCCGAAGGTGAGGGGCCGATGCAAGTGAGGACTCTTATTCCGAAAGATTGTGCTGCTGGACATTGGTGGCTGTTGCCCAGACGCGGATCAATTCCCAAGAGAATTAACGCACGGGTTCTTATCGGTTCAGCTGAAGAACTTCCTAGCTGTCATTCAATATAAACGCCCCGTTTAGGGCCAGCCTGCTAACTTGATTCAGGCAAGGAAAACTTTTTTTTGTCAGTCTCACCATGTCTGCAAACCATTAAAGCTGGGTGCCCAATGTGGTACCACACTTCTGTTTCAACGAACACAGCAGATCTACAAATATCTCTACGTGTATGTGAAGCATGCCGTTCCTTTGAATGCTTTGTTATTGCCCTTATGATAGTGCACCGGATAACTGAAAGCACCCGTTTCTTGTACAGAAGCTGCTTAGTTGTGCGGACGTACAGTCGGCTGCGGTATTGCGTTTAGGTATGAAATACGCGATAAGCGTAACGTGTTTTTCTCAAAAATCACACTAGAGATTAATTTCTTTCGTTTACACCCCTAGAAAAAAGCCGACGGACGCAGCTACCTTCTTTTTTTTTCTTTTTCTAACATTAAACAAATTCTTGTGTTTTACGTCAGGAGACATGCTTATGAGGCACCCTTTTCAGTTCTCACCACCTGGCTTTCTTTAAGGTTCCTATAAACAGAAATACAAAAATTTTTCCATTTCGTTCCCATGGAATTGCGCGACCTGGCTTGGACTCGTGAGCTCGAGTTTAGTAGGGCAACGCCAAATCCACTATGCAGCCACTAATTAAGCTACCCCGCCGCTGTTTTTTTCTTTCATTTTACGGCGAAGCTGTTAAAGGGACACTAAAGGCAAATACAAAGTCAAGCGTAAGTGACTGATTATTGCTCGAGAATCTCTAAGGTGTCAATATTCTAGTGAACAGAGTTTTAATGATCGAGAAATCGAGGTAAATGCATGACACGATTAGAGATTCGCCCGGGACATTGAAGCACTTGCCCGATTGCGAAAGCATTCCTCAGTTAAATTCTGTCAATAGTACTCAACTAGTCGTTGCAAAAAGCATCCTCGTTTTGTACTATGAGGGGAAATAAAATGCTGCTGGTCCAGTTCCATTTCATGCTCTGAACTAATTGAAATTACCGTTGACAACGACGCGGGCGGTCGAAAGTTTTCGTTTTCACTCGTCTCTGCGCCGCCCACGCTTTCGCGTTTCACTGCTTTCCCGATCGCGTAGTGCTGCGCTGGTTTTGCTGGCCCGCGAAACACGCACAAACTGCAAGTAGCAGAGATTTCAACTGCGATGTTATGTCACGGTACGCCCGAACGGTCTAGGCCACTTGACGAAAAAGCAGCTGCAGCGGCGAATCCGTCGCTTTGTATTGGCTCGGTGCCGCCATCTGTCGGGCGCCATTTTACTCGCCGACGGCAGCAAAGGGCGGTGGTGGCGTATGCAACGTCACAACTCCGCCGGTTGGGTGGCGGGAGATTTGAATTTCGGAAAAGGTATGCGGACCCTTCAGATACAATTTTCTCGTAAACTAAGTCTCTTCTTGGCACTAAACACGCGTTTCGAGGTTTCTGGAATGGTATTTAAACACTCCACGTGGACTTAGTATTTTCCTTTAGTGTGCTTTTAAGGGCTACTTTCCCCACTATCGTGTCCACGTGTAGAAAAAAAAAATCCCAAGGTAGTGCAATGCCGGGACGACCCGCCGCGGAGGTGGCGTTCGCCCAAAGGATGCGCCGCCCCAGCCGCTCGTCCCACTCAACCGTATTGTAGTCCACTCTCACCTTAGTTACATTGTCGCTGGAGCGTCGCCGTCGCCTCAGGTCCATCGGCATCATCGGCCGCGTAGCTGCACTGCCTCTGGGTTTGGACGTGATGCTCGGCGCAATCCCTGGAACCGAGCAGGGCCGGTGGCTGGATCGTGCCTCGCGCGACTCACGTGAGCATCAGCGCCCTTCCGTGGTCACGCATTGCTCGTGGTGCGCTGTCTCGGGGCTGCACCACGTGACGCGAGGTTGACCTGTTCATGATTCATGATATGCTGCGTGTTTCTGCGCAACAAGTCTGCTCAGCCAAAGACGAAGACGAGCCAAATTGATGCACCGGTGAAGTCATGGGCTCGAAGCAATAGGAAAGTAGGCGATGCCACATTTAATTTTTTAAGCGAGACAAAGAGACTGCCATGTTAGTTTTATCGTTTTATTTTGCTGAGCATAAACACAAAAATGTTAACTTCGAATTTTAGAATAATGTAGCCTGAAAATTCGTATTAACGATTAGTATTCGTTCATTATCTCATTCTTCAATTACAAAATTCTATTTAGGCATTCTCCTTTCACCTACAGCCACCCGATTCATCGCCGATCCCCTTTGATGGGCTGAGTTTCAACCATTGGCACCAAACCAAAGCGGAAGCAAGCTCGTAGGCGCGCGAAATAAAAATTACATTTATTAGCATAGAAAGTTGGAAAAAGTACATCGGTTCATATTTAACGACTGCACAACGAACAAGAACGAAGAAAGGCGCAAGCTCAGAGACGCAAGAAAAATATGCTTTGAATGGTCTCTGTTTTTTAAGGTGAAAGGCTAAGATGACTCATGGGTCGAAAATTTGACCCTCTGGAAAATTCAATGGCAGAAAATTTGGAGTCGAACCCTCAACCCTTGGTGGGAGTCGAACCCATGACTTTTGCTGTTAATTAAGGCGAAGTTAATTAGGGCACACTTACAAAATTACAACATCTACTCTATGTGAATAAAATTAGTATACGATATGTAGCCATACACATATCTGGACGAATAGCCAATAGCGAGTCCCAGATTCTTATATATATCAATAGTTAAATAAATGAAGGTGCGTCTGGCGCAGATCCTGTATTCCTATTTCATACAGTGATGTTTCACTGGACATCACTTAAGATATCGATATAAATGTGGGCATTTCTACGTTATGCACTTTTTCCGAGCGCAAGTTTATTTTGTTACTCCTCACGATTATTTTTACTCGGGTGCGTTCCCACCGTCGGTGCTCTCAATGTACGGCACTAATCCACTTGCTTGACACAAATCTTCAACCTAGCACAAACGTAGCCGACCTTGACAGTCCTTGTTGCAAATGCACAAATAATAAAACAACAACTGACCAAGAAACATGGCCATCTTGCTTTCCCGCTCGTCTGGAACGCGCGGCTCCGGCCATCCGAGCGCGGCCTACTGACAGGCTTCTTCTGGCGGTGGCGCCCCTGGTGTCAACTACTGTGCGTCCGTATCCCCACTGCTGCTTATGATGTACAGTCTGTTTCACACTTAGGGGAAAACTCGGAGCGCGTGGCATCGGCGATGCGGCGAGCGCTGGAGTCGCGCGGCGGAAGCAGCTCGCGCAGGCGCAGACGCTCTAGGGGCGGAGTTGTGATCTGCGTCGTCTGCTACGGAGGCGCGCGCTGGCCGCATTGTCAGGAAGAGTGCTACGGTCAGAGGCAGTGCGCGTATTCCATTGTTACTGCGGGAACTGAGCCGATATTACTTATTAAGCGTTGTGCAACGCCAAACTCTGAGCTTTCATTGGCCACATTCGAGTTCTACGAACTTCTTTTGACGACAGGCTTCTTTCGTTCTTTCGAAAGGCCGGGGTACTTAGTGCGTGCACGTATATTTCTTCGCTGTGTGTGTTACCGTAACACGCAGCTACAAGAAAGGGACACCGAACTGTGCGCGCAACGTGCTCGGTCTTTATTTGACGCGAAAGGAAAACAGAACACTCAATATAATGACTATGCGAGTCGAACACGATGAAACAAACGGATAAGAATAAAATAATCCTTTAGGTTAAGGCATTGAGCTGGAAGTGTTTCTTGTCGACAATAGTTCTTTACACAAGACAGGCTCTGTCAGCCGACGAGGAAATGCACGCGGCACGCTCCAAACATCACCTAGTATCTCGTCATGTCCCCAGCGGCAGCGATGACAGCGCTTATTTTGGAGGGCAGTGATGTGTAATGTGACTCCGTAAGTGATGTGTCCATTCGGAGCACGTCCCACTCGCTCACGATGGTGGACCAGAGCCTGTCCTCGGACAACCCATGCAGAGGATGGCGCGCCAGCGATAATTTCAATAAGCCCCAGACATTTTCAATGATGTTGAGGTCCGGGGATTGGGGCGGCCACTCCAGGACAGTGACGCCGCGCTCATGCAGCAGTTCTTGGACAACACGAGCAGTGTGCATCGGCGACCTATCGTGTTGGAATATATAGTCGCCTTCTGGGAACGGGCCGTCAAGAACGTGGGGAATGAGTACATCGTCTATGATTGCCCCGTACCTTTCAGCGGTGAACTTGCCTTCTAAGCGTATCAGTGGGCCAAGACCATCTTTAGTAATGCAAGCCCACACGCTCACACTTGTGCGCCCGCTCGCAGCGACCCGTTGCAGGTACCGCAGCATATAGCTGGGACAAGAAAAGAAAGCGTCTATTGATTACGGGTATTTTAGATTAGATAATGAACTTGTCTAATAATCTGGACCAACCACACAGAAGTTCATGTTTACAGCATGCATTGCGACCACTGGCTCGAATCACAAGCGCATGCACTGCGTGCGATGGTGAAACTTCAATACTTACCGCAATAAGTTGTTCACTCGAGGTGCAGAGGCCTACTTTACCAAGCAAATATATTAGCCTATTATAGTTGCACTTTTTACATAAGTGGAGAAATATCTTAACACTGAATTATTCGTCTTCCCAAAGCAAATAAAATTAGGCTGGATCCGCATGCGAGGTAAACAAACTTAAATATTATGAACTACTGTCTTACTTGTATGGTTGAGTAACAATTGCTTCCAGAAAATAACTTACCGTGTCTTGGCGGGGCGCCAAATTCGGTCTCGCTGGTCGCCAGCGGTCGTAAACGTGGATTCATCACTGAATACAACGTTTTTCCATTGCGACACGGTCCACCCTTCATGTTCTTGTGCAAAATGGAGCCGCTTTACTCTATTTGTGGCCCTAAGTAATGGCTTTTGCGCGGCTGATCTGCTCCTCAGGCCGGCTTCATTGAGCCGCCGCCTCACGGTAGACCGCGAAGCCTTCAGCTGCAAGCTTTGTCGTAGCTCTTGAAGTGAAGCGTGGGGGGCGTCAACAGCAGCCGCAACAATAGACAAATCCTCCTCGTCCGTTGTGGCCCTTGGGGGACGTCCCCGAGGGGCATCCTTGATGCGCCCTTCTTTCTTGTAGGCCTGCAAAATCCTATTGACAGCTTTAAGAGACCGTCCTGTCATCTCTGCTATCTTCTTTTGAGTATAGTTCCTAGAACACAGTTCAATAATCTTCAGTCTTTCTTTCTCTGGTACAAGGGCCATGAGAACAAGGCTAACGATTTAGCACCGTTCTGGTCAGATGAAAAAGCTGGAATGAATTAAGACGGACAAGCGCCAGCTTTGTTTAGATCAGTCTTGTATCATGTAAACCTTCCTGTGTCTGTAGAGAGCCGCACCGTTCTTCGATCACCAATGACGCTGCATTTCCTTTTCAAGGTCATTTACTTTTTTATCTTCAGAAGTTTAAAGAGCGCCAAATCACCACAAAGTCGATCATCGTCATCGAGTCGGACGTGCTGCGAATGAACGCGTGACTTACCGATTCAATTTACAACTCACTGCCCTCTGTTAGATATGGAGCTGTTTCCTGCGATTACTTCGAGTTCCCCAGACCACATCGGATTGCAGCACAGCTAATTGAGGAATGCAGAAGCAGGAAAGCGCATTCCAGAGAAGCGGCCGAGCAAACAAGTTTAAGGCAACAAGTTCACGTGCCAACAAGTTCGTGCGTCGCCGGGATTAGAAGGGGGCCTCGTACAATGGAGCTCAATCGTCCCCCTTCGGCTTTGAAGAAGGCATTTGCCACCGCTGCGGAGCCGAGTCACTGGAAGCAGGTGGGCCCTTGTACAATGGAGCATGAGCGCCCCCCCCCCTCCTTCTCCATCTTAGAAGAAGTGGGTTGCACCACTGCGAGGCAAGACCGCAGAGAGCCGCCGGGTGTGACAACGCGATACGGGCGCCAACCATTGGCTGAAAGTGGCGTCATCGGAGCGGACTCTCCTATTGGTCGAACATGACGTGACTTCCAGTGCTCGAAGGGTTTATAAGAAGCCTTCCAGAGAGACCTGAGCATTCTGGGACATTCCCTGATTCACCTCTCTCGAACTTCTTGCCGCGGGCCGCAGCGTCCGAGTTGCTGCCGGCCCGTAATGACTGTACGACTGGTAATTGACGCTCACCTCTCTGTACATAATGTAGAATAAATCCCTCCCAAGTTTGGGTTTTCATCCCGGAGTCCGTCCTTCAACCCCTACATCTGGTTGGCAGCGGTAGGATCGCCTCCGAATGCATCAGCTGGTGGCAGCGCTACGGATCAACCTTCGTCGAGAGAGACCCTAAGGAACCGGGAAGAGCGAAGAAGAGTGAGCCTTCGTCGAAAGAGGTCCGAAGAAACTGGGAGTAGCGAAGAAGGAGCGTGCCTTCGACCCAGGGAGTCCGGAGGAACCGGGAACAGCGGACGAATGAACCGGATGGCAGGGTGCTGCAACCGTAAGTGAGCGCGTGGTTTTTTTCCTTATGATTCGCCAGACTCAAATGTTGTGTGTTCATTTTGATAGTTCTGGGAATCGGGAGTTTGTTGCATTGTGTGTTTGCACAAATTAATTAAGGAAAACAGTTTTAACCACCTGTCGGGGCAGCTGCCATGGATCTTAGAAGGTTGACGAGGTTAGACTTGTTGTTGGTGTGCGACGATTTGGGAGTTGAGGCGGACGAACGGATGGAAACGCCAGCTATAATAAAGGCGATTAATGATAGTGACAATGATGACAAAAGCATTGCGCTTGCTTGGGAGGTGATACAGGAGCCACGGGAGCGTGTGCGTCGTGTACGTTTGCGAGAGCGTCGTGAACTTAGGAGTAAGCATAAGCGTGAAGAACGCGAGAATGAACGGAAGCATGAGCTTCAAGAACTTACTCTTAGGTGTGAGCTTCACGATCGTGAGAATCAACGTAAGCTTGAGCGTGAGCAAAAGTATGAGAGAGAGAAGGCAGCACTGATCAAAGAGATACAGTATTGTGATCAGTTATTGGCACAGAGACAACGGCTGTCTGAGAATTCTGTAGGTAGTACAGAGCGAAAGAATGAGGAAGTGTCTAGCAGATTTTCGCCAAAAGCCGACGAGAAGAGTAGTGCCTGTGAGATTGGCTGCCGATTCATAAGTGAAGGGAAAAGGCTAGCTGCTAACGATGCCTTAATGGCAACAGAGGCCGTTAAAGGCCGCAAGGAGAGCGACGAGGTGCTGTGCCAACAGATGACTGTAGAGACAGCTAGGCCAGCTGCGAACAAATTGGCACAGTTACCGAAAGTGTGCGTCGCTGGTAATGTTAGCGAGGTTGCTAGCGAAGAAAAGGGTACTTCTGACCCGACAGAAGCGAGCACCCATGTCGAGCCAGATGTGCGTGCAGAAGTGAAGTGCGAGCTGGACGATGCAGTTGAGAGTAGTTCTCTGGATGGCGAGCTCCGTAGTCCACGAGAGAACAACTGCATTGTTCAGGGATCGGTGCGGCTCTCCGCCAGTCTAGATGGCCTAGATAGGGATGATTCAGTTGTTAATCATTCGGACTGTGCGCGTGAGACAGCGATCGATACCGACGGGCTGTGTGCCGATGCACAGCGTGAGCTGGGCAATGTAGCAGAGGGCAGTTCGCAAGAGTGCGAGTTGTCTAACTCGAGTAAAGCCTGCTGCATTGTGCCAGAGTCGGTTGGGCTGTCCGCCAGTCGAGGCAGAGAGAGTGTTGCTTTAAGTGAGAATCACTCAGACTGTGCGGGTAAGAGACCGATCCGGGCCGACGAAATGTGTACCGGCCAGCACGAGGCACGAGAAGGCGACATGAAAGCGAGTGCAAAGAGAAAGCGCCGTAAAAAGAAGCGCGGTAAAGACCGAAAGACGGTAACTAATGTCGCGCCGCCAAAGATGGCGAGAAACCCAAATGGGCAGGGCGCGAGGAAAAAGGTGCGGTCGTCACGGACGATGTTGACGCATCCAAAACGAGCGAGCCACAGGTCAAAGGGGGACCGCGAAGCCTGTTCTGCATGGACGCGGACAAAGGGCACGGGGCTGTTAAACTCCTCGTCGTTCCGTAGTTCTTTTCATAGCTCAGCGTGCAGTTCGAAGAAACGCAAGGTGGCAGGACGAGACCAGGTGGGGAGTAGCGACGCGGTCAGTCGAGGTCCTGTTGAAAGCGGGGCGGGAGGACGCAAAATGGCAGGAGACCGTAACGTCTTGGGGGAGCTGATAGTGAATCAGCCCTTTTGTTGTCTCTCGGCAGCCAGAGTAGCTTTCAAACCACGCCCACCGCGGGTTCGACTCAAAGTATGGGTCAGACGTAAGCGTTTGGAAAGGGAGGCCAAGAGAGCTTCCGTAGAAGTGAAATGTTAATTTGTTTTATTTTTGAGCATCGGAAAGTGTTCGCGATTTGAGACTAGGATTTCTTTCAAGGTGTAAGGTTTGAGCTTTGAGCTTTGTTTATGTTTTGGTTTGAGAAAGCTCCGAGATTTGAAAGACGCGTTTGTGTAAACATGTAGTCTCGCGAGATGCTCATTAATAAGTAGATAGGCTTTTTTTTGTGTGTGTGAGTAACCTGAGGGCCAAGGTTATTGTTGAGAGGCCTATCGTAACGCGCGTGTGTGTTATTTAACCTTCTTTCTTTTTAAGTGTTTCTGAATTTTCTAAGGTTAAGCGCGTAGATTTTCAGTAAGTGCGTGATTTGCACGGAGAAGCGTTTTTAGTTCCATTAGCGCATGTCCTGTGTGGACGGAAGGAAGCAGATTTATGACTGGGTTGCTCGTGTGTGTTGAGGGCAACCGTATTCTGACTTCTTTAGTGAGCATGTCTGGAACTAGTTATTAGAAGACGCATTATTTTAAGAGTTCTGCGGAGTGTGTAAGTCCCGCAAGTTTGATTGTTTGTTTATGTCACGTGTCCTGTAGGACTTTCAGGGAAGAAACGTGAGTAAGCGTGAATGAAAAGTTTGCCTACAACGCAAGTACGCGTTTTGTTTAGTGACCACAAGGCTAGTGCGCTTGTGATTACGTACTTGTGAGGTTGACCAGATTGTTCAGTGGTACCAGTACGTGCGATAAGTACACCACTGCGATAGATTGGAAATATGCTGTTCGTGTAGTTAGGCCACTTAAGTTATGTTTGGCTGTTTTCATTTGTTGTTTGCATCGTCAACGACCTTTTGTTTTGCAACAACAATAGTACTCTGGTCTTGTCGGCAATCGAGGAGAAATGGATAGCTGTTTGGAAGGGTGGTTGGAACTGCTTTGTCAAAATTGGGGAACTAAAAGATCAGGGTTGATTTTGACTCAGTGATAGCCTGGCGAGTCAGGGGTGAAGAGCCTGCGCTTACGCGTGGTGCAGCGCTGTGTTGTTTGGTTTGTTTGACGTATGTTCTCCAGGGCCCAGGATCCCGAGGGTTGTCAAACGAGGCTCGACCCCAGTACCCTGCAGCTTCTTTCAGCGTTCCTCATGACCAGCGAATTGAGTTCACCGGCCATTCAGAACAACCGGGGCGAGGACGAGCTGTTAGATATGGAGCTGTTTCCTGCGATTACTTCGAGTTCCCCAGACCACATCGGATTGCAGCACAGCTAATTGAGGAATGCAGAAGCAGGAAAGCGCATTCCAGAGAAGCGGCCGAGCAAACAAGTTTAAGGCAACAAGTTCACGTGCCAACAAGTTCGTGCGTCGCCGGGATTAGAAGGGGGCCTCGTACAATGGAGCTCAATCGCCCCCCTTCGGCTTTGAAGAAGGCATTTGCCACCGCTGCGGAGCCGAGTCACTGGAAGCAGGTGGGCCCTTGTACAATGGAGCATGAGCGTCCCCCCTCCTTCTCCATCTTAGAAGAAGTGGGTTGCACCACTGCGAGGCAAGACCGCAGAGAGCCGCCGGGTGTGACAACGCGATACGGGCGCCAACCATTGGCTGAAAGTGGCGTCATCGGAGCGGACTCTCCTATTGGTCGAACATGACGTGACTTCCAGTGCTCGAAGGGTTTATAAGAAGCCTTCCAGAGAGACCTGAGCATTCTGGGACATTCCCTGATTCACCTCTCTCGAACTTCTTGCCGCGGGCCGCAGCGTCCGAGTTGCTGCCGGCCCGTAATGACTGTACGACTGGTAATTGACGCTCACCTCTCTGTACATAATGTGGAATAAATCCCTCCCAAGTTTGGGTTTTCATCCCGGAGTCCGTCCCTCAACCCCTACACCTCCAGAATGAGCGCTGTCATCGCTGCCGCTGGAGACATGACGAGATACTAGGTGATGTTCGGAGCGTGCCGCGTGCATTTCCTCGTCGGCTGACAGAGCCTGTCTTGTGTAAAGAACTATTGTCGACAAGAAACACTTCCAGCTCAATGCCTTAACCTAAAGGATTATTTTATTCTTATCCGTTTGTTTCATCGTGTTCGACTCGCATAGTCATTATATTGAGTGTTCTGTTTTCCTTTCGCGTCAAATAAAGACCGAGCACGTTGCGCGCACAGTTCGGTGTCCCTTTCTTGTAGCTGCGTGTTACGGTAACACACACAGCGAAGAAATATACGTGCACGCACTAAGTACCCCGGCCTTTCGAAAGAACGAAAGAAGCCTGTCGTCAAAAGAAGTTCGTAGAACTCGAATGTGGCCAATGAAAGCTCAGAGTTTGGCGTTGCACAACGCTTAATAAGGAATATCGGCTCAGTTCCCGCAGTAACAATGAAAAAAAATTGGAGGACGCTTAAGCTTCGCCTTCAAGAGGAACGCGATAGCGTTCCCGTCGACCCGCCAATGGGTGTAAGACAATGGGCTACAGGGCAGCCATCACTTACGAGGCGCCCCGCATCAGACGCGGTGAGCGTCGAGCCATATGGTCGAGCAACGCGGCGTTCGGCGCAGCAATGAAACGTGCGCCTGAGCAAGCGGAGCGAACCAAAGAACTCGGTATCCCGGAGGGGGAAATGATGCACGCCAGCCAAACGCCGTGATCGGCACGGGCAGAGAGATAGAGAGATAGTGATCTGAAGAAAGGAAGGACGCTTGATTCTGCGGAGGGAGCGCGGCGAAGCGTTGTCAGGGGAGAGAGTCCGAACCGCGACAGCTCCAATGCGCGCGTGGCGCGCCATCTGTCGGGGCAGCGCCGTACATGGAGAGGAGGGGCTCTTCTGTGTTTGCCGCAAGATGGCTCTCCGTGTGCGGAAAGCGCAGAAGAAATGCAGCGAAACGCACTTCGCTACTCGTGTAATTGCGACTTCTGTAAGTTACATGTTCATAATTACCTATATACACCACAGTATAACTTTCCACGGCTCGTTTCGAAGGCAACACCGCATTCACTAGAGGCGCGTTTGTACCTTTTGGAAGCATCGAAATCGTGGCTGAGTGGTAGCGTCTCCGTCTCACACTCCGGAGACCCTGGTTCGATTCCCACCCAGACCATCTTGGAAGTTGCTTTTTATTTATGGAGTGCCTGCCGTGATTTATCGCTCACGGTCAACGCCGCGAAACGCTGACGCCGACGCCGACACCCGACACCGACGCCGACACCGACGCCGACACCCGACACCGGCTTTTCTGCGACACGAGCTCCTTAACGCTATCGCGTTAATACGCAATGGAGTACACTGCCTCTGACCGTAGCACTCTTCCCGACAATGCGGCCAGCGCGCGCCGCCGTAGCAGACGACGCAGATCACGACTCCGCCCCTAGAGCGTCTGCGCCTGCGCGAGCTGCTTCCGCCGCGCGACTCCAGCGCTCGCCGCCTCGCCGATGCCACGCGCTCCGAGTTTTCCCCTAAGTGTGAAACAGACTGTACACGGTGATGATGGAGAGGGTGCTGGAAAGAAGCAATATCGGGTTTAATCTCTCATACGAACAGGCGGGTACAGTAGCAGAGTGGCAGTTTCCTGGTTTATTTTATGCGGACGATATTGTGTTGCTAGCTGACAAGCACAGTGATTTGCAACGTCTGGCTAATATCTGTGGACAGGCAGGCGACAATTTAGGTTTGAAATTTAGCGTTAGAAAATCGGGTGTTATAGCAGTCAAGGAAAACAGTGAACGGACAGTGGCAATACAGGGCCAGGAAATACCTCGGGTAACAGAATATAAATACCTTGGTATATGGATTAACGAAGGCAATATATATATGGAAACATAGAAAAAACGATAACAGTGAAGGGGAAGAGAAATCCAGCCATAATGGCGCACAGAGTGCTATGGGGGTACACAAGGTACGAGGTGCTCCGAGGTATGTGGAAAGGTGCAATGGTTCCAAGACTTACTTTTGTAAATGCGGTTGTTTGCTTTAAATCAGGGGTACAATCAGGACTCGATGGGAACCAAAGGTCAGTAGGTCGCCTCGAACTGGGCGCTCACGGGAAGGCTACAAATGAAGCTGTGCAGGCTGATATGAGCTGGACAAGTTTTGAAGTGAGGGAAGCTAGCAGTAAAATTGAGTATGAAGAACGACTGAGGAATATAGAAGAAAGTAAATGGGCTGGAAGAGTGTTCAGGTATCTGTACAGGAAAAACATTGATCCACAGTGGAGGAAAATGACTAGGAAGCTTACCAGCAAGTATGCGGCCTGTAGGGTGGGCAACAGAGCAACAAAGAACGTCAAGCGAAAAGTCAGAGAGCCCGAAATATTCTCATGGGTGGCGGCAATAGAAAAAAAAAAACGTGCCATGAGTAAATACTTACGAAGAAAAAACGAAATCAGGAAAGAAACACTTTATGATTACTCAAAGGGAAGCTCATTACTTTTCGAAACGAGATCAGCATGCCTTAGAACACGCACCTATAAAGCGAGATATGAGGAAGAACAAGCGTGTGCTTGCTATGATAAAGCTAGGGAAACGGTGGAGCATGTTTTATTAGAATGTGAAGACATCTGCCCAGTAGTCGATTTAGGCACCACTGGCCTCCTTGAAGCCCTTGGGTTCCACGAGAGCAGCGGAAAAGTAAACACGTCCGGCAATGGAGATTAGCAAGAGTCCATCCGTCCGTCCGTCCGTCCGTCCGTGCGTGCGTGCTCATATGATGATTCGGCTGAGGTTTGCCGATCAGCAAAAAAAATGATTAAATGATATTGAAGAAACCTGGCAACAGTCAGAGCTACGCAGAAACGTTAGAAATTACCATGCCAACAAGACCCATAATAACGTTGACGCAATGTTAACGTCTCTATACCACGCCTAGTGCTTTCGCCGTTAGCCGAACGCCGGCGTCGCTTGCGTCTCAAATTTTTTCGTAAGATCTTTTACAACAATACTGGCATGAATAAATCAAAATACATGCTTAACCGGCATTACATATCCCATCGCCGTGAACACACATTAAAAGTAAGGCCAATGAAGTCAAGAACGAACTTGTTAAAGCATTCATTTTTTCCCAAAAAACCATCAATGAATGGACATCGAATTCAGCCTTTTTCAATGAACTGCTTGACATGTGATCAAATCGTGTGTTTCGATATCTCTTGTTCTTTTTTCTTTTTCTTTCGTGTTTGCTCGCCTACTATATATATTTATGAGTGTATACGTGTTTATGTATTCATGTGTGCCCATGTAGTGTATATATGCACATATATTCCTTTTTCTTTCTTTTCCCTTTAAAAAAATTATGGGGAACGTGCCAAAACCACTTTCTGATTATGAGGCACGCCGTAGTGGAGGACTCCGGAAATTCCGACCACCTGGGGTTCTTTAACGTGCACCTAAATGTAAGTACACGGGTGTTTTCGCCCCCATCGAAATGCGGCCGCCGAGGCCGGGATTCGATCCCGCGACCTCGTGCTCAGCAGCCCAACACCATAGCCACTGAGCAACCACGGCGGGTTTTTCCTTTTTTTTTGTTTTGAGATAGTTATGCTTCCTGCACTGCATTATTCCTCACCGTGTTTTTGTTATGTAACGTTAATTACAACTGTTTTACATTTGTATTATTTCCCCTACGGTATTGCTCTTTGAGCGAATGTTTTTAATTAATTTAATTATGGGATGTTACGTGCCAAAACCACTTTCTGATTATGAGGCATGCCGTGGTGGAGGACTCCAGAAATTTCGACCACCTGGGGTTCTTTAACGTGCACCTAAATCTAAGTACACAGGTATTTTCGCATTTCGCCCCCATTGAAATGCGGCCGCCGTGGCCGGGATTCGATCCCGCGACCTCCTGCTCAGCAGACTAACACCATAGCCACTGAGCAACCACGGTGGGTGAGCGAATGTGGGACTGTATAATAAATAAACAAATAAAAAAGGCCACCCCTTGCCAACAAAGCAGGGTAGCTTCGCGACGGCAGAACCCAGCTGGAATGCAAAGGCGTAGAAAGGAGTCTAGGTTGTGCAGTCGGTTGTTTTGAAAGCTTCCTGCGTTCCACAAGAAGAACGCCATATCACGGCTGGGCGTTCATAGTTTTCTAGCGGCATCTGTCCTTGATAACGGTATCGGCTCCTCTTCATCGCCTTTAACGTATCCAGCTTTTCTGCACACAAGGGTTTAGTTCGCGTGAGTGCCACCACGTGGCGTACTGACTTCAACTTTTCAAGCTTCCCGCGGTGACGCGTGATGACGTCAAGCAAACAAAAATAGATAAAATAAAAGCTATCCCTGCGCATTGAACTTCGCCACAATGAACACTGATAACTTCCCGCCGGCGTTATCAGTGTTCTTGATGAAGCGTATTCGCTCGTCACCTGTAAATTACTCGTCATCCTAAGAGCGTTTAGTCGCGACGAGCAATGGTTGATTCTGGGCTTTTAATGTGGTTCTTTCTTTTTTCTTTTTTTTCATTCTACGGAGTAAAGAAGCAAGCCTAACCGTCAGAAGCACTTCGGAACAGCCTTTCTTCAGTCGGCACACATTGTTAACTTCCGAACATCGCACAGCGTCTACTAGAGACGCTGTCGTGGACGGATTTTGATTTTCCCCTATCGAATTCGTTAAGGTGCACACAATTATTTCACTGGCGACATTGCAATGCTCACTCATGGGCTACCGCCGCAGTTGCAAATCTAGATGTGCTTAAGTACTGAGACATATATATGGATATGTTCGTTTTTCACCTTGACACAAAAGTCACGACACAAGAGTTGAGCAACTGTCCCTGTGTCGTCGCAGGATGTGAGACTGGGCTAGTTGGTATTCCATGCTAAAGTGACTAGCGCAAGAGTGGACACGGGACACTAAAGAGGCGACAAGGATAAGCGCAAACTTCCAACTGGGCGCTTGTCCTTGTAGCCTCTTTAGTGTCCCCTGTCCACTCTTGCGCTAGTCACTTCAGTCTGTGTCGTCGTCCGTTAGCATCTATGGCCGAAGCTGCTCGCAATATTACGTCACATTTACTGGCCACCAGGCCAGGCACACCCTTGGGTACGACATATACAGTACTTGCAGTTAGTTTCTAAAGTAGTCTCCTATGCCGGTTATCCAGGTGCGTGAAGCAAGAACGCTATTTAAAATTATTTTGCAGTAATATATGCGGGATTTGTATGTTCTCCACCTTCTCTGCCATGACCTTCACGCACGTACCATGCACGTACCGGTGTAAAGGGGAAGACTATAGGAAATCTTGGCGTTGCTCGTCATGTCGTAAGGGCAAAGTAGGACAGAGCTCGTCTGTGCCAAAGGAAACTGATGGAAAAATAGCCACGATGCTGGTCGAGATAAGCAGGAAACTTGATGAATTACTGCCCCTCAAGCAAACGGTAAACGATATTGAGGAATCGGTGAGTCTATTATCAACCAAGTATGACAAAATTCTTGAGGCCGTTGCGAAGCATGACAATGACCTAAAGGCGCTCAAGAACAAAGTTTGCAAACTAGAGGAGCAAAACATCAGCGCAGAATTGCTTTCAGTGCGCTCCTCGATAAATGAACTTGAGTACCACAGCAGGAAACTAAATATTGAGGTTCACGGTGTTAATCAAGACAACAACGAGTGTCTTATAGATAAAATGAATGTCATTGTCTCAAAACTGCAACTTGTCCCTTTGACTGAACAAACTGTTACCTCGATTCACCGGCTTCAGACCAGAGGCGACAGGCCTCCCGGCATTATCGTACGCTTTTCCAACCAGTCAACAAGGGAACAATGGCTGAGCAAAAGGAGAGTTTTGTCAGGTGCTCAGCATGGAATGTTTATCACGGAAAACCTGACTGCGCAGAATCGAATGCTCCTAAGAGCTGCGAAAGAATGGGCGCGTTTAAATAATTTCCGCTTTGCATGGTACCGCGCTGGAAAAGTGTTCCTAAGAAGGAGTCAGGGCGATCGCGCACACTTGATAAAGTCGCCTGCAGATCTGGATAAGATCGTTTTTTGAGCATAGGAGTGAAAGTAAGTTGCAGTTAAAATGATGTTGGGACACTCGAATAAAATGCGTTCGTCGGATCTTCATGATAATACAAGCTCGCAGAATGGTGGATTGATTAGATGCATACATATTAACTGCCAGTCAGTGAAAAATAAAAAGGATGAACTTGACATTTTTTTCAGCAGCCGAAACTTACGTTTTCATTTCATAATGCTTTCTGAAACGTGGTACAGTGATTGTGCGGTCCCCTGGTGTCCGCCAAAGTACGAGTGCTTTGCAAGATCAAGAATGAACTCACGCGGTGACGGGGTTAGCCTAATCGTATGCGATTCATTTAATGTAAACTGTGTTCAAGAGTTTTCCTGTGTTAACGATGACTACGAGGTATGGTCTGTGTTACATGCGCGCACTGTTTATTCTGTTATCTACAAACCACCGCGAGGTAATCTCCAAGGCTTTTTTCTCTTTTTTGAGAAATTATTAAAATACATTGTTGAATTACAGTATAAATTGATTTGTGGTGGCGATTTCAATATAAACATGATGATTGACTGCAATATCACACGGGATTTTGAATTGCTTTTAAAAACGTATGGGTGTTCCAATGTTATCAATACTCCTACCAGAATTACCTGTGATATCTCCACATGCCTTGACTTGTTCATTACTAACTACGGATCAAACAGTGTTCAATGTGGCACTATTTTATACAGCTTGAGTGATCACATGCCTGTATTCCTCACTGTCAAACGGAAAGATAAAATATCACCAGAACGAGTTTGCTTTTCGCAAATTATAACTGAAGAACGGCTAGAGTGTTTTCGCGATGACTTAAGTCACGTAGTGTGGGACAGTGTTCTTGCTGCTACAAGTGCTGATCGTGCTTACGGGGCTTTTCTGGAAACGTTCATTTCTTATTATGTTAAACATTTTCCTTCCGTTCCTAAAGTGTCCGCTCCATCAAGGATACGTAAACCCTGGGTTACTGTTCAATTATTTAAAAAAATAAAAGAAAAGGCTAGGTTATTCAATAAATTCATCATATCTCGGGATCCTGGTGATTTAAGAGGGTTTAAATTATTTCGAAATGGCTTAACTAAGGAATTACGTGCTGCGAAAACTGCATTTTATAAGCAATCCTTTGCATCTTGCAGCCATGACAGCAATAAGATATGGCATTGGCTTAATTCTTTGCTGAATAGAGTGCCCAATTCAGTGGCAGGGCTGCGAATAATTTCTGATGGAGCGGACATACCTGACGAGAAGTTGGCCGACTGTTTTAATAATTATTTCACTAATCTACCTAAACGCAATGTGAATGAAAACGCCTGCCGTTTCATTACAACGAACTGTGTGCATTCAATTCTTTTGCGTCCCACAAACACTTCAGAAGTAATTTTACTGTTCTCCGCACTAAACAATAGCAATTCCTGCGATGCTGATAACATTAAAATCAAGCCTGTGAAATTTGTAATAGATATTATCACTCCAGTACTAGCCCATATTTATAATATATGCCTTTCTACCGGTGTGTTCCCGTATAAAATGCAGATGGCAAAAGTAGTTGCATTGTTCAAGAAAGGTGACAAAACTGCTCTACCTAATTATAGACCTGTGTCTATTCTCCCTATATTTTCGAAGTGTTTGGAAAAAATCATTTTTTGCAGAATATCAGACTTTCTGGACAAGCACAACTTGATAACTAAGCATCAGTACGCTTTCCGGAAAAATAGGTCAACACAGCTAGCTTTGCTTGAACAGAAAGAACTAATTTTAAATAATTTTGAGAAACGTTTGCTAACATTGGGAGTATTTGTAGATTTTTCAAAAACCTTCGATTCTATAAATCATGATCTCTTGCTTAGTAAGTCAAACCACTACGGTATACGCGGCAATGCACTTAACTTGATTAGGTCGTATCTTGGTCATAGAAAGCAGTTTGTACAAGTAAATTGCTTTAAATCTGAAGTTCGGTCGGTCAATGTAGGTGTACCCCAGGGCAGTATTTTAGGGCCCCTCCTCTTTAATATCTTTATTAATGATTTAGTAAACATTGATGTTGATACGCGTTACGTAATCTATGCTGATGACACTACGTTATTCTTTTCATCTAACCGCCCTGCCGAATTGATTATAAGAGCTAATGCAGTTTTGAATAAACTATACACATGGTCATCTGACAACGGTTTGACTATCAATTCACAAAAAACTAAGGCGGTGTTATTTCGCGCTAAGAACACGCAAATTACTCTAGAGGAAGATTTGCTAATGAACAATTCTAAAATTGAACTTGTACACTCGGTAAAATCGCTAGGTGTATTTTTTTATCATACTATGACGTGGCAGAGCCATATAGATTTTCTTGCTAGTAAGCTTTCACAAATCACTGGAATATTTTATTCCTTGAACTATCTTCCTCGCTTTATTAAGTGCTTGTTATATAATTCACTTTTTCTCAGCCATTTAAATTATTGTTGTTCTGTCTGGATTACCACTTCTGACACAAATATCAACAGGCTGTACATACTGCAAAAGAAGGCTCTTCGCGCTATTTGCAATAAACCATACGATTTCCCTTCAGCTTATTTATTTCATAAACTTAACACACCGAAAGTACAGGCCCTTTTAAATTATCGTTTAGTGCTTGCTTATAAAAATGAACAGAAAAAGAACATCAACTACATTACTTCTATGGCTAACTTAAAACTACACGAAACTCCATACAGCACACGAAAGCCAGAGTACTGGCACGTACCAAAATCGCGCACAAACTATGGATCACAAATGCTGTGCTCCAGACTACCTCGGTTATTAAACGATCTTATTGTTAATAAAATTGATATTGCAACTTGTTCTCCTCCTGATATTCTTGATTTTTTCTCTCATATGTGAGTTGTACAATGCCTGTGTGCTTTTGAAGTGCAGTGAGATTTCGTGTTTTTGCTTGCTTGCTCACATCTTGTTTTTGTTGTATTTTTTTCCCCTCGCCTGATTTGCGATGCGTGTGCATGATATGTTGTAATGCTTGAATATGTGTGTACTTGGGAAAACTGTATTTCCGCGCTGCTGCTCCCTTATTTTCGTTTTGTATTCTAAAGGGTATTTGGGGCTAGTCAAGCTGCTACGAGCAGCTTTTTTCCCCACTTTACCCCCGCAAAGCTGTATTTAGTTTTTGTGGAAATAAAGCATACATACATACATGTTGCCGTTCCGCCTTTATTATATAGCCGCAATGTAAACTAGCAGCTATCGAACGCCATAAAGGCTATATCCACATACTCAAAGACCTCGCGCACAACTCCTGACACTTAATTGTATTCAAGAGTTTTGCGACGGCCCAGGACGTCCTTAACGAATGTTACATAACACATTATGAGGTTTTTCTTGCCAAAACCACAATTTCATTATTAGGCACGCCGTAGTGGAGGATTCGGGAATAATTTAGACCACTTGGGATTTTTTAACGTGCGCCTAACCCTAAGTACGCGGGTTTTCGCATTTCACACCCATTGGAATACGGCTGCCGTGGTTGGGATTCAATCCCGAGACCTCGTGATTAGCAGCCGAACCTAATAAAAGCTAAGCAACAACGGAGGGAAAGGAATGTTGGCAGTAGGAGGAAGGTGACAGCCGGCACGTGAGACAATTTCTTCCCATCCTCAATGCGCGAGAATCGGCACCATCTCTCGAAGAATGACACCGTAGAATGCACTGTATTCAATGTGATGGAGTCCGCGTCCAATATTTCAAACCCGAATCCTACTGTAATTACTGACGACCAGGCATCTCGCTAATACGTGCCGTCGCTTGACAGCTGCTGAGCGCTGGTGTCGGCCACAGGACCTACTTGACCTTTGTTCAACACTTGCCGACATTCTCGCCATATTTCGCGCCATTGCGTATCAGCTGAACTGCTTCAACAGCTAATTTATTTGTGCCAAAATTTGGCCACCCTGTCAACGTTGTGTTTTCTTAATTTTAAGTAATCTTCTATATTTAAGCTAATGATGTCCTGAAGTTTCTAGCGGTTTCACCTTTCCCAAATTGCCCGCATTTTTGTCGGCCTCTGTTCATAGTTTGGAGGATTTTTAATAGACGTGTAAACCATTGCGTGGCCCCCTGACCAAGCTGCTCAAAAAGTAATTTTATATCCCCGAGGTCTTGTGCAAGCTTCTGCCTTCTTGCCGTTCATCAACCTCCTGATTTCCCTGTCAACTGTATCCCATTTCGACGACTACAATCCCAAGGAAGTTGGCAACGATATAATGTCCATGGGATTAAAGCCATTTAAATCAATTCTACTGTGGGTACGACAGCCGCTTTTGCTCACAGTGAATGGAAATGTGGCGTTAATGAGCGCCATTCTTGAGCATTTAAATTGATAGTAAAAAAATTATGCGGATCCCATGTATGTGCGAATCGATGTAAGCAAAGCTTTCAGTGTTTGTTGTCATTGTCATACGTAATCTCCACAGAGTAGACAGGCACACTCTATTGAAATGCTGTCAATGTTTGCCTGATTACGCCTGCCATTGTGATGCAAATAAACGGAACTTCAACTCATTTTCTCAGAAATAAACGCTGAATGAAATGCTGGCGTCATCATAAACAAGATCAACAAGCGCCGTAGTGCTCGATCTTATAATGACCCTATTCGTAAGCTTACATTCGCGATTTATTTTTTTATACGGGGGGGGGGGATGTGCTCTTGAACCGTAGAACCGTCCCTCGGATGTTTCAAATGTGCTCGTTTTTATTCTCAAGTACCCAATAAAAACTCTCATCGCTGCAACTTCATGACGTCCTGGTGGTAGGCCACCATGGCACGCGCAAGTATGACCACGCTGATTCACTTGATTTGACATATACTATTTTGTGCGTCATGCTTCGCCACATGCATTTTTGAAACTATGCCAGAGCTCGAAAAGGGCGGCCAACTCACTACGTCCCTTTCCTCTGCTTACTTCCGCAAACTTTATGTCTCGTTGACATAAAGGATAAGATAATTGAACATATAGAAAAAAAATTGCTCACTCTTGGCTTATTTATAGATTTCAGCAAAGCCTCCACACTGTTCAACATAATATTTTGTTAAGAAAAATTAGAAAAATATGATATTAGAGGAGGGGCAACAAAACTAATCCGGAGTTATCTAGAGAAACGTTATCGATGTGTACGTGTTAACAATTGGTCCTCCAGCAAACTCGAAGTACAACAGGGCGTTCCTCAGGGCTCTATTCTGGGACCCCTACTCTTTCCTATCCATATAAATGATATAGCAATACATGGATCCCCGCAATGAATAATGTATGCAGACGATACTAATGTTTTTTTTTTTCACCGGAGAAACCATGCAATGTTTAGAGACGTCTGTTAACGACTACTTATTACAGTTATCTGCATGGCTTCAAAAATCGCTTGAGTCTAAATATAAATAAAACAAAGTACGTCATTTTTAAGCCAATTAATAAACATGACTCCTACCCGGTTAACATTAGATTTGAAGAACGCTTGCTGGAACAGGTTACTGAACAAAAGTTTTTAGGTGTCTGGTTTAACCACAACCTCTCATGGAATACTCAAGTTAGTCAACTAAAATCAAGCTTTTCTCGCACCATTGGGTGCATTTACAAAGTACAACATCTAATACCCAAACATTTAAAGCAGGCACTATATTATTCACTGGTTTACTCTAGAATGAGCTATGGAATCTTGACTTGGGGAAAACAACAACAGCTACTAAGTACTACAGACTTAATGTATTACAAAAGCAAATTTTGCGCATACTGGAAAATTTTAAAGGCAACAAGCAGTTATTGAGAACACAGCCGTTATTTACCAAATATAACGTGTTGAAGGCTGACCAGGTGTACTACTTTAAGCTATTGCAATGGATCAATAAATACAAGTTACATATTTCCGCAGCGCCCAGCTCAAGTTCATACAGTACCCGTAACCCAAAACGAGAAATGCCGCAAGTTAGAACCAACTATGGAAGGCAAGCATTATCTTTTCAAATAACCAATGCTCTAAACAGAAGAGATATGCAAGTAGACTTTAATAAAGGTGTACATACATTAAAGA
Organism: Dermacentor albipictus; assembly: GCF_038994185.2. Classification (NCBI taxonomy): domain Eukaryota; kingdom Metazoa; phylum Arthropoda; class Arachnida; order Ixodida; family Ixodidae; genus Dermacentor; species Dermacentor albipictus. The sequence continues at coordinate 1,630,101 of NW_027225568.1, forward strand.
AATAATGTAGGAAGTTTCTTGTGAACAGTGACATTATGTTTTCATTATTGTAAATTACCTCAAAAAGTGCGCTTTGTTCTTCCTCGCCATGCTCCTCCCAGCTGCTACAATTTTGATACACGGCTGTGAAATTGTGCTTGGTTTCTGTGTCTTGGTTTTTTTTATGAGTGCCATGGATATGAATGATGTTGAACGTGCTGACTGGTAACTGAATTGCTGTGTTCGGTATTTATGTTATAGACATGGTGTTGCGTATGTAAATATTTTGTACCAATTATTTGCTGACTTTATATTCGAGCAGTGACTAGTCTCCCTTTTTAATATTGCCCACTGTCTGAACCTATGATGTCTGTCTGACTGAACTCTGTTGATGTATTTTGCCTGTGTATATTATGCAAGGGGGCCGGGGCCCTTGTCAGGTGCTCTGTCGTCTTTAGCCTCGGCCCCCTCTGTCTGAGTCTGAGGAAACAATAAAGAAAGAAAAGAAAGAAAGTGTGTTTATCGCTGTGGTTCCCAACTACGGCCAGCGGTATACTACCACTCAAGCCTTTCTGGCGGCTGAGCAACTAAAGCCACAGGCTTTATTCAACATGGCATCGACGTTCAATATGGCTATCCTCAATTGCTTTTCGCGGACTTCACTCACCGCCTTCTCTCCAGTGTCATCTCTTAAACTACTCGCTCCTACTAGACACAACACAAACACGCAACGCCCTTAATGAAGTATCAATTACACGCTAGTTGACATGGTGTCGATGTACATTTCCGCTGAGCACCGGGATTGGAGCGTGGTCTTGTCTATGGTGACAGTATCAGTCTACTGCCTCGCTCAACAACGCCACCACTCGTTACTCATCACGTTTCTTTTTTTATGCGAAGCATATTACGAGGGCTCAACCCAGCTCCTCAGGCGCGGCGGTGACCATGAAATCACGTGACACCGTGACGTCACGACAGAGGAGAAGTGGCTTTGGCTCAACTCTTGCAAGACGGGCTGGGTGGGAATCGAACCAGGGTCTCCGGAGTGTGGGACGGAGACGCTACCACTGAGCCACGAGTACAACGCTTCAAAGCGGTACAAAAGCGCCTCTAGTGAATGCGGTGTTGCCTTAGAAACGCGCTGTTTCTAAGGCGTGCGTCTCTTGCTCAGGCGCACATTTCGTTGCCGCGCCGAACGCTGCTTTGCTCGACGCTCACCGCGTCCAATGCGGGACGCGTAGTCGCTGCCCTGTAGCCCATTGTCTTACACCCCTTGGCGGGTCGACGGGAACGCTGTCGCGTTCCACTCTTGAAGGCGAAGAAGTAATGCATGAGTTGTTTCTTCGTCTAGCCGAACCAAATATAGCCAAGCAACAGCAGTTCACCAGGCTAAACAGTGGTTCAACAACTAAAATAAAGGCTAGTATGCTTCGCATCCTGGGCTTAACCTTACCTAAGCCACAGCCATTTTTTTTGTCGACAAGAGCATAGTGTATTTCCTCTGAACGTGCTTTCGGCTTTAGGTGTGACCTTGCACGCCCGCTTATTCTGTTACGTTGACGGCAACCGTTGTCGTCAGGCTGCCGCCTCATTCTGAGCTTCGCAGTCACCAGAGAGCACAGAAAGCTGTCTTGACAAACAAACCACCGGGATTCGAGCCCCTCTACCAAGTGCACCATCACCATTTGGGAGATGGGCGCGCTAACCATTACGCTACCACCCGCCTCCACCAATTTCTGTTTATCTATCTGCCTTCCCACTTGACGTTCTTGCCGCAGACGCAGGCAGAACGGCTGCAGAAACGAAAAAAAAAGTAAAGATTGCTTGAGCCGCCTGCTGACACATGACGTTAACTTTGGCAGGTTATTTTCATTGGAGCGCATGTAGGGCTTGCGGCTGCGTGCAGATTGCGGGTCACCTTAGCTTTACTGTAAATGTGCTTTCACCGACTCTTTTCAGCTAGAACTGAAACGCCGGACAAAATGAGACCTACCGTTGATTATTTTTTTGTTTTTCAGGTTTAAACCAAAAACGCTCATTTACACAAATAGTGATTTTTTAAAGAAATGGCATAAGGATACTATATTTCGAGGTCATGTTGTGTGAATACGGGCCGGCACCACGTATCGACGAAAGGGCATCACAGTGCCGATGCACGCGGCAGGTTACTGGATGAAGAAAACAGGAAACGACTGTTTTTCAGTTCTCGCAACATATTGTACGCAGAACACAAGTCACCCACCACCATGACATTTTATTTTTGCCAACTGCGACACACAATGGCGGACTGATATACTTCCTAAAGGGGTTTCATTTTATTTTTTCATCGCAGAACCGCAAGCACACTGCAGGTTGCGTCGCGCGTATATCGCAGCCACGTACTCTGGCCGCGCCGGTGGCTTCACGCGCTCCCGTAAGTGGCGGATTGGACTGTCACTCCAGAAGTTTAAATACATAACCTCTTTGCACAGAAACGACAGCATGATTGTTAACATATTGTTGGCTTGGATATGTTTGGCGCGAGGCCCAAGACCCTGTCTTTTAACGCGTTCTTATGTTTGCGTTCGCGTCTCTATCTTGAAGGGACGCGCACCGTAACATGCTGCAATGGTGCTTGCGTTGAGCGTATGTAAGGCGAAAAACGCGGTTCTAAGATGTCTGATCACTAACTTGTGCAGTAAACCCATGTTTATAGTATTCGCGCAGTATAGTAGTAGTATAGTAAGAGTCACGAGTATGGCATCCGTAACCGCAAGCGTCACGTTTTGGTCGTAACTTGTCGGGACAGCGTAGTTGTAACCCACAGACCCTGCCACTAAGGAATGCGTGGCTAGGCATGGCTGATGAATAAGTAATTGCGAAGATTGGTTTTCAGTAAAGCTTTGTTACCAAGAACGGCGGGAGCTTATACTGCCGCAAAGGACGGATGCTGGGTGGTGACTCCAATCATTTACCCGCCACATCACAGATCTACACTAGAATTCAACTGGTTTCACCAACTCTTGCTTATATTCTCTCGCCCCTAAACTGCGACTTCGCCTGCCACCCGGCCTCCAGCTTTTCCTCTTTGTCCCCCGCTTCTTTCGCAATCTGCTGAGACGTGCTTCCACTGATGCTTGCTCCTCCTTTTTCTCAATAAATGAAGGCATTCATTCATGCATTCCTAAGTTACTGCAGAAAATAGCGTGTCTTTATCTCCATAACCACCCTGTCTCTCACGTGGACTGTCCCATCGCAAAACAAAGTTGCTGTGTTGCAAATGGCTGGGCGTCACCTATACAATTTTCTAGGAATGGCCAGTAGCACGGCGGGCAATTTTCGGTGGGTGACGAGACAGAATATAGAACACCTTCTCTTCCATATCCACACTCAGTGCTCTGCTTCGTGAGCTACTATTAGCCGCTACGACGAAGTACGAAATCAAAGAAACCTAGTTGGGCTGGTCACGGGCAGCTCTTTTTGGATTCGTGATGCGTCGATTTAAAAAATATATATTTCTTATCTAAGCCTAAATGACAGCGATATAGGCGAGGTGAGTTACGGTAGCTTATTGGTTTGGACTAACGACGCTCTTCACGCAGTACTTTCGTCTTATGCGTGCTTGCGAACGGGAATGAAAGACAGGAAGGTAACACGCCTTCCTGAAATGAAACATTCGGAATAAGCCTTTGTTTGGCGGTTGGACATATGTCGAGGGTCCCCGATACGAACCCCCTGCATGTCTGTATCACCTTGCAAAGGGGAACTCAGATTAAACGTTGTCAAACGGATAGGCTTTTAATTATCATAAGTATATCTTTATTGAAATTCCTTACCATGAGGTGAAAGCCGATTAATAAGCATTTAAATTTTCTGTGTTATAAAACATACTGTTAATAAAAGGTTGCTGTGCTTTACAGCCCCCTAAATTAAATGTAAGTTATGAAAAACAAATTGGTGCGGTAAACGTGTGTAAACGCAGACGCAAGCAAAGGCCTAGTCCGTTTCCCAGATTTCACTCAATGAAGATGGAGCACCTCTATAATTTCATCTTGTAGTAATGTCAAGAACGAAACAGTTCCAAAAGAGTCAGCCACGAATGTAACTCATTATAAGGTGAGCTTGCGCTGGAAAAGAAAATAACACTCAAAGATACCGATGGCTGCGCGCAAAGTGCTTCCTCTGATTCCGATCTACGGATCAAGGCGTCGGTTCGTCAGATTAGAATGCTCGTACATCGCAGCGCAATCTCGGGTCGTCAAATGTGGCGGAGAATGTACGCCAGCATTCGCTTCACGGGCGCAATCTGATAAAACAACGCTCTTTCGCTATTGAATCCGTGACAACATACTGGATATTAGAAACACAGCCAGGCGCATGTTGAGCTGATAACTTTGAAACTGTGGTTCGACGCTAACCCCCCCTAAAAGAAGAAAGATACGGTTGCTTTCAATATTAGCTGAAACATAGTGCTTGTGGTTTAAAAAGGGCCCCCAACACTGCACAGCGGCGCCGACATACAGGAAATTCAAGAGCGAACCACTTTCCAATTACGGGTATTTATCAAACCAGCATATCGTGGTTCAATGTAGCCCTGTAGTCCAGGGGCCAGTTCCACCACGGGTACTGTGTCGGAGCTCATATTTCATATCAGCATTATTTGTCACATAATCACAGTATTTTTTTTCTTTAGATCTTATCATTAGACAGCTAAAATACATCCAGCGAAACCTTCACCTTACTACTTCAGTACTTTTCGTTCTAACGTAAATATCCGTGCTGATCCATATGTTACAAAGTACTGAAAATGTACCCAATGCTTTCCTCCAGGAAGCCGTTTTTATTCGTTATGATGCCAGGAAACCGAGCCTGATGCCACTAACGCTCGGAAACCTAATCGAAAGTGCGCACAATGTTCTCGCACACTTTGTGGGATGTAACGTAGCGCTGAGGTGCTTCTTGTATAACGTATGAGAATCGGTTGTAAAGACAGACGTGCAAGGTTGGACCGTGAGCTCATGAAGTTGATTTGTGCCAAGATAACCTGTCCAAGCTTTCACACTTACTTTATAAGAAGTCTACAGCACCATCAATATGCTGGCTGCTTTTAACTGCACGAAACAAAACTATCGAAACGATACAAACAATGTTAACATCATTTTATAATTCGAGTGTTCAGATTGGTAACCTCTAGATACGGAGTAAGTTGAGAAGTTGTTTGCGTAATTAACAAAGCTGCGTTAATTAAATTTTCAGTAATGGTTCTTACGTGGCTAAGGAAAATCAGCAGTTTGGAGCCCGCCCTCGAGATTATGCAGTGAAGCGAAAAAATCTCGACTAAACGTGCTTCTGTAAGAGCAATGCGAACAAAAATTTTCCAAGTAAACACTCTTGGAAGACGTAACTGAGGCAGAAAAAAGAACATCTGTAAAGTTACAGAAAGAACGGCACTTCACGACGGGACACAAAGGAGGAACCACACACAAACTGCGCTAACTTTAAGCGCCGTTCTTTATGTGATAATGAAGCAACTAGCCCGTCAGTCATTCCTTCCAAACCTGTAAAGTCAACCTGACCACATCTAGCCTTTTGTGATGCTGTCATCAATAGTATGGCCCCGTGAACATGTTCCCCATGGCTACCCATAGTCGCGTTCCATCTCGAAGGCTAGCATTTTAAAGTTTTAGTGTCAATACGGCAGTGTACGTGTGCAGCCGAAAGCTTGCTTGGTCGATGAAGCGATGCATGACGGAATGATGATGCAGATTTAGCGTGTCACTGGAATCAAGACAATGCGCTGCCGCAGAGAGAAGGAAGATAACGAAAGTGAACAGCCTGGTAGCTGCTCACGGTGCCGTGCCGATGGTGGCGGTGCCATCGTGACGAAATCTGGGGCGGCGATATTGACGGCTGAGGTGTTTTTTTTCTTTTATTCTTTTATTCATTTTTTTACAACGAAGTCGTTAAGAGTAAGCTTTAACTTGGGCCCAACTCCGACGTGGTCTATTCAAATAGACGTAAAACGCCGAAACGCTTTTCTGAGATAACCCCTGGGCCGATTTTAATGAAATTTGCTGGATTCGGGAGAGAAAGGTAAATTCTGGTGACTAATTGGAAGCGGAATTTCTATTTAGGGCTTCAATTCTGGTAAAAAATTTTCAAAAATTCGAAAGTGCGAAAAATACAGAAGTACGAAGTTTACAAATTAACTTCGAATCAAGAACTGATATCGCGGTTCTGTAAACAGCATCCTTTAGACGATTCAAAGCGGACAAATCCAATGTGCCGATTTATATCTTACGTGAAGTCGTTACGTTGTGAACAAGGGTTGTGCAAAAGTTGTATTTCCACATTACTAAATTTCTTTAGATTCATGCGTAATATATCAATTTTGTCCGCTTTAGATGTGCTGTTAGATGCAGTGTACAGAATTGTGATCTCAATTGTCACTGCCGAAAGACAGAGTTGTAAACTTGATGGTTTCGTTTTCTGAAAATTTGCGATTTTTGCCAATTTTGAATAAACAAATGATGACCTAAATCAAAAATTCTAAACCAGCAGTCACTAGACTTAAAGTTTTTCTTTTTAGTGCAACAAACCTTGTAAAATTTGATGCAGTGGTTGTGGAGAAAAACAAATTCTCCTTTTACATGTATTTAGATAGGATGATGATGTTTGTTGTTTTTTATTTACCTATTTATTTATTCACTTACTTATTTATTTAGTTATAGTAACCTCAGGGCTTAAAATGAAGCATTACAGAGGGGAGAGGCTAATAAATACAGATACGTATGCAAGAAAGGAGAAAGGAAAACACGAATACTAATCAGATGACAATGCATGATACAATGTAAAAATAACGCGAGAGCGATACAAAAAAAGCATGTTACGGTAACAAAAAACAATTATACAAAGAAAAGCGGAAAATTCGGTAATACAGATTAAATATGAATACATATGCGCTCGTCATTTAAGTTATTTCACTAGTAATCAACCACTCTTTGGAAAAAAAAGAACATCATTTTGTCGTATTACACGACGAAATAAAATCCTACTTGTCCAGTTCTTTTACTTTCAGGAAAACGAACTCATTGAAACTCCCCTTGACAACGACGCGGGTGGTCGAAAGATTTCGTTTTCTCTCGACTTCGCGACGGCAACGCTTTCTCGTTTCAGTAGTTTCCTTATGTTGAAGTGCTGCACTGGTTTTGCTTGCTGGCGAAGCTCGCGCAAACTGCACGTAGCAGAGAACTCAACTTCCACGTGATGTCGCGGGATGCCCGAGCGGTCTACGCCACTTGACAAAGAAGCAGCTGCAGCGGCGAATCCACCGCACTCTATTGGCTCGGCACCGCCGTCTGTTGGGAGCGGTTTTACTCCCCGACGGCAGCAAAGGGTGGTGTTGGCGTATGCAGTGTGAGGAAAGATATGAATTTAGAAAATGTTATTCGGACCCTTCAGATGGAATTTTCTCGTAAACTAAGTCTTGGCACGAAACATGTGTTGCGAGGTTTTGGGAATGGTGTGTAGAGAGTCCACGTCGACTTGGTATTTTCCTTTGGCGACCCTTTAAGGAAGGAAGGCTAAGTCCTGGTCGCTATAGAAGAACTTCGTTTCCACCATCGCCGCGTGCCATTCCAGCGAACTCTACGCTGCCATGGATTAGACTACATTTCAGTATTTTACAGCCGAGCACACGAACAAACCATATGGCTGACCTGGCCACCATGTCATCTCGCCGAATCTTCGAGGTCACCTCTTGGCTTTTAGATGGAATAAGCTTCGTAACCGCCTTTTCCAGTAATTTATGAAAAAATGGCAGCCAGAAAGAAATTAGAGTAGAAGGCTCAGTTATACTTTGCCCATCACCCACTAAAGACATGCTCATGGAAGGAATAAACTCAGCAGCAGCACACTTCAATCCAAACAATCTGTATTTCAAACACACCTAAATATACCACATTCACACACGTACGTTGAAATAATCAAAACTATTACGATAGGCAAGCGCAGGCACTCGTCCCAAGCGGGGCCACAGTTTCGCTGCACTATCGTCCCGGGGATAGCTTCGCGGAGACTAGCTCACAGCGGTTTCCGGTGGCGACCTCGACAAGGCTCGCTCACGCTGACCAGCACTTCGGCGCAGCTGGAACCTCAATGCGCTCGCACACGTCTAGCGGAGCCACTGGAGCCCTGGAGCCGTGAAGACGGCGCGCTCGAACGTGGCCGGTCACGTGGTCAGCAGCGACCGCACCGTCAGCTCCTCGGCTTCGATGAACGCAGCCGAGGTGACGGTGAGGCCGCCTGCAGAGCCTGGTGGTGTTGCGCCGCTGCAGCTGCGACAAGGTGCAGCCGAGCAGACGACACCTAAAGGTGCGGCGATGCACGAGACGACGGGCGACTGCTGTCGTCATGGTGCGCCGTTCCAGGCGCACACCGCCGTACTGCCGTCTACTCTGGGCAGGGTCGAACCTGATGAAAGAAGAAACAGATGCGATTGTGTGTTACTCGGCCGCGAGGAGGGTCAATCTCGCTAACGGGATGTGTTATCTCTATCCCAAACGGGAAATTTAAACAATGTCACAGCACATGGATGCACTATATGGCAGCAAACAACTTTTTGGCGGTCTCAGCTTGTCTGCAGCTGCTAATGATGTGTTCTGCACAGTTAAGCGAATATACTTGAGTATAAATATCATCCTTGCTAGTAAGCGCGATAGTAAGGAGTGTCTAGTAAGGAGGTGTGCCAAAGGAATATTTAAGTGCTGAAGAAGCTTTACAGAGCGGAATTGCAGAAGAGGTGGATTGTATGGCACAACAGCACCATGCAACAAAACATGGATCAGAACGTATACTGTTCCACTTCGAACAATCTAGCGTCTAACCGTGCACGGCGAAGTAAGACGTTATTTCTAACGCTTGTATATGCGGTATGTGCACGACGATATGTATACCCATTTGTAGTGGAAGACAGTTAGGTCTTGCAGAGCTTTGCGGAAATGGAAAATCAGTTTTGCGGAAGCCTGCAAGGTGGAGGACGGTTCATGAAAGGAAAAAAATTGTCGTCCATGCGACTTTTGCGCAAAGCTACAAAGGCAACCCCTTAGTGTTTCCCAGTAGTAAAGCTTCCCAGTTGAAGAAAAATCCGTCCTTGTCTGGAAGATCGACTGCGGAGCCAGCGCTTTTCCGAAATGGTCTTTCTGACATCTGAGGTAACTACGAGGACAGCAGATCACAGCACAACCGTGAATAAATCGATATGTCCAAACACATACACATTGACCATCAAAATCAGTTCTGCCAAAACGCGCAATGGGGAGGAAGTTTCATTAAAGAGAAAATTGTCATCCACACGACTCCATGTCCTTCGAGATGTCGATTAATTAACCGTCGTCCTGCGAGCTGCAGCTTGACACCTGGGGCGGTATTCTGTAAGAGTCCACCTAGTGGACTGTCCATTTCTTCCGCAGTTGATTGGCTAGGGCTGCTCGTCTCCTCCTTGCTCGTACAGCTGCATCCAATCAGCAGCGGCTGAAATGGACAGTCCACTAGGTGGACTCTTATAGAATACCCCCCCTGGTTAGCTAAGATGGTTGAATTATGGCAGTGGGAAGGTTTTGATCCCAGCTTGGGCCCGCGTACCAGGACGAATTGTTCATTAATTGCCCATCTTTCCCTGAAAAATACGTATGGGATTCCACTGCGGCTTCGTGCGACAGTCGGGTGGATAATGTCTTTCTTAAAAATACTTCTTCTTGAGCAAGTTGGTGCTTAGATTTCCTAGGTACACTTTGTAGCGCAATAAACACTTCTTGAATAGGGACAGAAGAAAGCAAGGAAGACAGTGAAGCGCCAAACTACCTATAACTCAGTGACTAATGAACTAATATGACTAATATAAACTAATATGACTCAGCGCACTCTAAGAGTGTGAAGCGTGGAATCGCCTTACTTTGCCTGAAATCGGTTCTGCGTAAGTCATGTGAGAATGTGATGCAGGCGAGTTTTCGCCATCAACTTGAGAGACTTTTAAAAGCAGGTTACCCTCAGTCTGTCTTAAATTCCTGGTCGAATCTCTCCTGCAGAAGCTAAAAACTACCGCTGTGAGTGTAAAAACGCACTCGAAGGAAAGGGAGCGTGCAAAACCAGAAGTAGTACCTTATGTGCACCGTGTGTGCCACAACCTCAAGAAGGTAGCTACCACATATGGCATTCCGGTTGTCTTTTCGGCTACCAGCAAGTTAGCTCACTTGTGCCCCCGGTTCACACGCAAGGGGTAACGGGGCTACCAGAAGCAGAGGGACTGTGTTGAAGGGGTGGTCTACGAGATACCCCTAGATTGCGGGAAGTCATAGGTGGGACAAACGGGACGTTGTACTAATGGCAGACTGAGGGAGCATGCTAACAGTGTCGGTAAATATGACAAGGCGCATCTTCCTGCGCACGGTAAAGCATGTCGTTGTACGCCATGCTTTGAGCAAGTATTTATTCTCGGCAACAGTAGGGACCAAACTGCAAGGGAGTTGATCGAAACGTTTAATATTGAAAAGAAAGGGTCTCATTGCGTCAACGATACATCTGTCGTGTTATATTCAGCAGAAATGTGTTTATCCAAAGTATGTTATCATGACCATGTTGTTTGTCACACCTCGGCTCCCTGCGCATGAGCGTATGTTGGTCTTTTTTTCTATGCGTTTTTTCAGGCTGTCCTTAAACAGTTCGTAGTTTGGCGCTTCACTGTCTTCCTTTCTTCTGTCCCTTTGCAAGAAATGTTTTTTGCGCCACAAGGTATACCTAAGAAATGTCTTTCTCGTTCGCTGGAACCTTTGAGTACAGGATGGCAGTGACTCTTAACTTTCACTAGGCAATAGACTTTACCGTAAGATTGTCCGCAACCACCACATGGTCAAGAGACTGGGCTCACGGAAGGTTACACACTTTGGAGGCGGAAGTCGCTATAGCGACTGTAGGCTTTCGCGCGTGTTAACTATGAGGGATGGAGGTTGTCCAACGCGCACCGATTCGATTTCTCTATAGCTTCATTGTTAGGTCGTCGTCCTTGTTTCTTTTCTTTGCTTTTCTAAGTATTTGCATAGTGGTTGTACATATGCTTATCGTATATTTCTCTTTGTTGTCTTATACTCTTTCATCTATTGCCAGGTACTATGGTAGAAAACTTCCTTTCCCATCTATTATTCCAGTTGTTTTGCGTCTTTTGCGTAGCTGCGCTATAGTTCCAGAGTTCACAGAAAAGTGAAACGGTCGAAAAAATTACGAAAGGTTACCAGCGTTAGTGTCTACATCATATGAGCTAATGTATGTAGGATATAAAACTGTATGGTTTCTATATTACTCCCACACACGCAGTTGTAAGCTCGACGCAGCTCTTTTAATGCGAAAGCACTATACGCCCCATTACGCAAAAGTCTGTCGCCGTGACTCAAAGATGGTAGCAGTAATGGTCGCCGCCACAAAAAGCAAAAACACTTCAACAGAAGCTCGGACCACCGTCACATTTCACAGGGAGGTTGCTGCAAACAAAGTAAAACATGGGCTTTCGGGGTGCGAAGCGAGCACGCTTCCACGACGGCGGTTCCGTGGTTCTGGTTGACTGAAGGTGCGCCTAGCGCTTGCACCATGGCACACGTCACGTTAATGAACTCCTAGATCGCTAGCGAGAGCTTCGGGCTCCTTGGCGCGTTTTGATTTGGCCTTAGCGAGGCGCAGTTAGAATGCAGGCTTGAGGTTGCGCGTAGGAGAAACGCGGAGAAAAATATTTTACGAGAGCGACTATAATGCTTCCCTGTTCCCACACAAAGCAAGTATTAAGCGTGCATAACGAATTTTTTTCGTTGAATCATTTTGTACACTTTCAAGTTGTATGCGACTAACAAAAAACGTATAATATACGAACTAGAAATTTGCTATTTGGAGTCCCAATATTTATACATTCTCTTCCTCTCTCATAACTGCTTCTGCTGTGAAGCCAAAGTGCCCAGAAGTGGGCCCTAATACACCGGCTACATTCCCCTTTAAAAGACTCAACAGTGGTATTTAATACGACGGAAGCTGCTACAATCCCTTCGCTGAAGGATTTCCATACATTGAAAGACTACGCGAAAGGATTAGTTCACACGGGCCTCGGCGGCTCACCGGGACGCGCGCGCTGACACGAGGAAATAGCTGGCGTACAACCACAGCGTCTCTCGGGAGATAAGTTGCCCCAAATGGAATAGTAATAAAACGGGCCACAGGCTCATTGCGGCGTTTTAGCTGCAGTGACCTTTGGCTTACCTCGCGTGTAGCCCCCAAAGGCAGCTGCTCGGAGTTTCCCCGCCGTCCATGTCGTTGTTGCTCTCAGACCTGACAGAGTCCAGCATCGTCAACGCGCACGGCAGTGTGTCACGTGGGTGCGTACGCAGCTTGCAGCCCAACACGTCGAGGCTGTTCACGCGAGAAGCCACTGCGTCACACTCCTCGACCTGGCGAATCGTGCTCGCGGCAGCTTCCGCTCCTCGCGAACTCGGATGATGGGAATTGCGTTGACAATACATGCGCATAATGAACTCTGTACTTGAAAGGCACCGTCGTTAAGCAAACAAGTCAGATGACACTGCAACTCTTCGAATGAAACGCTTCCTCCTTTACTCCGAGCAAACAGCGCCTTTTCAATAATAATAAAAAAAAGCAATGGCATCAACCATTCAGGAAAAGGGGAAAATAGGTTCTGGCTGCTCAAATGTTCTGCTCAATTGTTGGACTTTCTTACCGAGTGTATAGGCTAAGACGAAGCTGCCATGTATTAAGATCTAGCCTGATTTATCCCAACTTGTCCTAACGACATAGAAAAGGTTCGCAGATTACCGAAAAAAATATTTGCTGCGTGCCAAAAATTGCCATTTTCCGATGTGTGATTCGTGACCCGTGACCATACAGTGCTCAAGAAGATATATTCTACGTTAGATTTATTTTCTATTTTATTCATTCAAGCCTCACTTCATTCGAAGTAATAAGGAACGTATAAAAAGATTTAAACATATCCTAACGGAATACGTCCTCAGTATAATGTGATCACACTATCGTGAGGAACGCGTTTTCTTGGTACTATCTCATGCTAGAATGTGTGTTCAATTCTGACATTCCTTAGCAAAGGGGCAAAAGGCTGAACTTCATCTTCTCGAACCTCGCTGTCGTCTATGCGACTTAGTGCGGTCTCGGAGTGGGTGTCGGAAAACGTGATTTTTGTGACAAAGAGGAGACTCAATGCCCGTTTGTTTTAAGCGTCTTTTGTCTTTTTTATTCTTACGCCATGTATCAGTAGAAAGCAGCGGCATCGTAAGCAAAACTGAGCTCAAATTGCGAAGCTACTGGAAATAACATCAATAATAGAATTATAGACGTTGTTTTCTGATGTGACCCTGCTAAGTTCAGTCAACATTTTTTGATGGCTCGGTTCGCTATGTAAAGGTATGTGAATGCAATTAACGATAAAAAATAGGTAGGAAATTTTCCTGAAGCATTGTCCTCCAACAAGCTCACGTGGCCTAGCTGCCATGAGACTTGAAATCATCTGGCGAGTCAATGCTTAACCAACACTGCCAAGCCACCAATGGACGTACGAAAATAAATTATTGGGGCTATTCACGTGTAAACCGCCGTGCTTGCTTAGTGGCTAGGGTGTTCGGCTCCTGAGCACGAGGTCGCGGGATCGAATCCCGGCCACGGCGGCCGCATTTCGATGGGGGCGAAAACACCCGTGTACTTAGATTTAGGTGCACGTTAAAGAACGCCAGGTGGTAAAAATTTTTGGAGTCCTCCACTACGATGTGTCTGGTAATCAGGAAGTGGTTTTGGCAAGTAAAACCCCATAATTAAATTTTTTATTCACACGCAGATGATACAAGTCTGGATATATGTGGACGTGTCCTAATTGCCGCACATCACGTTCTTTTTTCTCTCTATCTCTAGGCTTCTCTTTTTGTAAAAGGATAAATATAAGTGAGCTTTCGGCGTTCTTCATCTTCATTCCGCCAAAATTTGATGCAATTACAGCGTATAGCTGAATTCTACTGATTCATGTAGCCGTGATGTTGTCTTGAGGCATACACGTTTAAAGAAACTGCTTGGAATGGTTGAATGAAAATGTTTGAAGGAGTTTGCGCATTGCTGACTCTGCAGTGAAAAGAGATCTCCCTTTTTTCAAAAAACTGATTCTATTAGTACGTCTACCTGAAAAGGACAAAGGCGCCCTGAAAATGTATTGCTTATGTTAAATTGTTCCAGTATTTACGATTGCTGATGGAAGTTTTAAAGAGTGCTGTATAAAATATAACTTTTATCCGCTTTACATTTATCACCAGCTTATATATACAGAGCTTTAGTGCGTCGCAAGAACCCTTTTATTTTGGAGTTAGATTTGCAAGTTGTTTTTCTGAATTTAACATTAATTACTTAAATCAGGAATGTGCTCCAGGCAGTCTGAATATTCAAACGTATCTATTTAATTTAGGCAAAAATCAAATTCGGCCCTTTGCATGCCAAGCAAATGTATTTCTCCGTTTCAATGTATTGGGATTGAATCTCTTGAGGTAAATCTTAGTCTTAAGAAAAAGATATCATGAGAAGCCAACATACAAAAGCACCAAGGAAAACGCATGGAATTTAATTGTACCTCATAATTGAATTAAAGATATGATAAATTAATGGCAATGAAAGTGGATTAAACAACGACTTGCCACGAGTGGGGAACGATCCCACGTCTTCGAAATACGCGTCTGGTGCTCTAACCAATTGAGCTACCACGGTTTTTTTTCTTTATTGCAATTGAGCTACCGCGGTGCCGTGTCCCCATCCACTTTCTTGGGTATTTATGTGTTACTACTAGAACTAACCTTGGGGACGTGTCAGCCAGCGCCACCACTCATAAACCTTGGCGGTGGATGTGGCACGTCCTTTCTGCCGCATGCGTCAAGAGTACGTGATCTTTCTAGGTGAAGGCAACTTCAAAAAACCCACACGTGCTACTGAAGGCATCAATAATGCCAGAATGGAGAACCTCGTTATGTAAGAACGAGAAGAGAAAGGGCTAACCGAGGGACCCGATTTTTATTAATCATATCATGAGAAGCCAAGAAACAAAGACACGAAGTAAAATACAGGTGAGGTTAGTTCTATCAGTAACACATACATACCCAAGAAAGTGGAAGGGGAAAGAGCCCCTCGGTAGCTCAATTCCTTAGAGCATCGCACGCGTAAGTGAGTGAGTGAGTGAATAAACTTTATTGCATGTCCGGCGAGGACGCGAACTCGTCGCGCACCCGGCTAGTCCCACGTCGGGACTGGCAGGTCCAGCCCACCGATCCGGTCACGGGCACGCCGGACGGCCAGGATTTGCTTTTCCAGAGCGGGGCTACGCAGAAGCGAGTCCCACTCCTCCTTGATGAACTTCAGGTAGGTCGACCCGCACTCCCAGAGCATGTGAGGTAGAGTGGAGGTCTGGCCGCAGGACGGGCAGGCGTAGTCACGATACACGTCGGGGTAAGCCTCGTGGAGAGTGGACACACACGGATATGTGTTGGTCTGTAGAAGCCTAAGCGAAACGGCTTGCGCCCTATTCAACTTGAGGTGAGGGGGTGGAAAGACCCTTCTGGATATGTAGAAATATTTAATAATCTCGTTGTGAGTAGCGGGAGCGTCCCTGTGACCGTAGAGAGGAGGGGAATCGGTGCTTCTTATAGAGGAAGCGCGGTCGGTGAGGTCACGCGCAGCCTCGTGAGCAGACTCATTGGGTTCGGGGGAGCATTCTCGACAGACCCTACGTGAGCTGGAAACCAGTGAATTGAATGGTTTGTGAGAGCATATGGACTCGAGCCGCTAAGAAGACGAACAGCTTCCTTGGCGATGCAACCCTTCTGAAAAGCCCTAACTGCCGTTTTGGAATCACTATAGATTTCGGACCCACGACCGTCTAGCAGGGCGACGGCGATGGCGACTTGCTCGGCTACTCCGGGGTCTGAAGTGCGAATCGAGGCGCTATTGGAAATCTTGCCGCTTGAGTCGACCACAACGACGGCAAAGGTCTTCCCGTCACTGTACTCCGCGGCGTCGACGAAGCTAGCTCTAATGTCGTGTTGCTTGATCTGTTTGAGGGTGGCTGCTGCTCTGGCCTTGCGTCTGCCCTCGTTGTGGACGGGATGAACGTTTCGGGGCACACGGACCACTACGAACTTGTCTCGAATGCACCTAGGGATCGGGGTACTGACTATCGAGAATTCCGCAGGGTGGTAACCCAGCTCTTCGAGGATGCGTTTACCTGCCGCTGTGGTTGTCAGGCGACTGTGTTGTGCGCGTTCTTGGGCTTCGCAATCTCCTCGGCGGTGTTATGTACCCCCAGCTTCAAGAGATCCTCGGTATGGGTTCTGATGGGTAGCCCGAGAGCCCTCTTGACTACTTTGCGGATGAGAACGTTGACCTTGCCTCGCTTCGCTCTGAGCCAGTTGTGCATAGAAATCGTGTGCGTGAGGTGGCAGAGTACGAAGGCATTGATCAGCGTTAGAAGATTGTTTTCTTTCATGCCTCAATGCCGATTTGCGATTCTGCGTACGAGGCGGAAAGCGTTGTCCGTCTTTGCGATGATCTTGCGGAGAGCAGTTCTGTTCCCGCCGTTGAATTCGGCAAACATGCCCAGGACCCGAATAACATCGAACCTGGGTATCACGCCCCCGTCACAAGTGCGAAGTCTGATGCTGCTTTTGGAGACTGGATTCCAATCTTTGGGTCTGCCTCCCTTCTCTTTTCTGTAAAGAAGGAGCTCCGACTTGGCGGGGGAGCATCGAAGTCCGGTGGGGCGGAGATACACCTCGATCACGTCGATCGCCTCCTGCATGGCTTCTTCGATGCTGCCCTCGCAGCCGCCGGAGCACCATATGGTGATGTCATCGGCATAGATGGTATGCTTGACGTCCTCGACGCGCGCCAACATCTCGGAAAGACCAATCATACAGATGTTAAACAGTGTTGGGGAGATGACAGCGCCCTGAGGAGTGCCCCGCCCTCCGAGGGGCACATCTTCGGAGCGGAAGTCTCCAATGCGAAGCTTGGCCTTCCTGTCAGTTAGAAAAAAGCTGATGTAACTGTGGAATCTGGATCCGAGAGCCAGGTCTGAAATGGTCTTGACGATGAATGTGTGGAGCACGTTGTCGAAAGCCTACTCGAGGTCCCGACCGAGCAGAGCCTTGACGTCTCTGGAACGGCCATCCACAATCTGATGTTTGATTAGTTTCATGGCATCCTGCGTTGAGAGTCCGGCGCGGAAGCCGATCATGTTGTATGTGTAAATGTCGTTATCTTCGAGGTACCCGTTAAGCCTGTTGACGACGATGCGCTCCATGACCTTGCCGACGCAGGATGTCAGAGAAATCGGCCTCAAGTTCTCGATGTTCGGGGCCTTGCCGGGCTTGGGAATGAGCACAGTGCAGGCCGTCTTCCATTCTGCAGGTACAATGCCGCTCTTCCAGGACTCGTTTATCTCCTCGGTCAGAAAGACAATCGATGTGTCGTCGAGGTTTCTCAACATTCTGTTGGTGACTCCGTCCGGACCTGGCGCAGACTTGTGGTTGCGCGCGAAGATGGCCTGTCTGACCTCGACAATGGAGAAGTCTTCGTCCAGCTCGGTGCGTGGGGGGCCTCGGTAGTCCGGGAGTTGGGTCGACGGATCTCCGTCGCGACGGACAGGCAGGTACTTCTGTATGAGTTTTGCGACGAGTTCATCGACCGTGTGAGACCTGGTGGCTTCGTGAAGGGCCCGAGCCAACGTATGCCTTTGATTTGACTTCGAGCCGCTTTCGTCGAGAAGGTGCTTCAGCATACCCCAGGATTTGCCGTTGCGCATCTGTCCGTCGACGGATTCGCAGAGCTCGTCCCACTGCTGCTGGCATAGCACCTTGCAGTGGTCATCGATGACCATGTTGAACTCCGAAATCTTCTTTCGGAGTCTGCGATTGAACCTTTGACCCTTCCATCGGTGGAGCAGGGCGGTTTTGGCCTCGATCAGGTGGGCGTGTCTGCTGTCCATCCGCTGGACGTCGAGATCTGTTTGCACTTTCTTGGTGGCCGCGGAGGCGTCGTTCCGAATGCCTTCACACTATTCTTCGAGAGTGGCGGGTTCTCTGGCTCTCCTGGGTTCTTCACGAATCTTGCGAAAATGGTCCCAATCGATGAACTTGAATTCCCTGACCCTACTCCGAGACACCTTGAAGTTGGTCTCGAGAACGTAGTGGTCGCTGCCGAACTCCATGGCGGTGCTCTCCCAACCCACGTCCTCGACGTTCCTCACGAAGGCGAGGTCGGGTGTCGAGTCCCACGTGACGGAGGTGCTGATGCGCGTAGGAAAAGTCTTGTCAGTGACCAGAGTGAGGTCAATCTCGTTGGCGTCTAGCCACAGGTTGCGCCCCTTGGTAGTGTCGTTGACGTAACCCCAGATGCCGTATGATGCGTTAAAGTCGCCGACGACGACCAAGGGCTGAGGACTGGCCAAGTCGGTCGCCTTCTTGAGAATGGTCTTCAACGGCTGGCGCGAGTCTCTGGGGTTGCTATATACATTGAGGACGAACACGCTGTTTCTGCGCTGATTTCGCTGCGGAACGTCAAGCAGGATCTCAACCATCGCATATTCGATTCTACCACTCGCCAGCTTGAGGTCGTGGGTGATATGAGTTAGCCGTCTATCGATCAAGGTGCAAATCCTTCGCCCCCCGGGCCGACCTAGCATAGCCCTGGAGCGAGGCGGTGGAGATTAATGTTTTCTGGGGAGCAATAACCTGAGGTTTCGCAGCGAAAGACCTGAAAAACTGCTGCAGAGGGCCTTTTTTGTTAGAATACCATATGCAGTTCCATTGCCAAATGCGAAAACTCTCTTTGGATCTATCCATTATGGCTGACCTGACGGACTACCACCTAACGGGGCAGTTAGGCCTGCGCAAAGACTAGGACCTCCTGTCGCCGCGCTGGTGGGATAATGAAGTCTAGCTTCCTTTAGTATGGCGGGAACGGTTAGCGGTTGTACGAGGGAGGCGGATAAAGCCATTGGCGCCTCAATGGCGTCGATACGATCTGCGAGAGCTCCGAGGCCCCTGTTGGGGTCCCCGAGCGCCACCTGAATTTGGCGAACGTTATCACTGAGGCAAGCGACGCTAGCGGTGACCTGTTTGAGGCCGTCTGCCAGCCCAATGAGACTTTGCTTAATCTCGCTGACTTCTGCAGACAACGCTCCCAATTCACATTTTTGTTTGAGTACTGCCCCGCGTTTGGAGGACGTCGCAGTACCGTCTACAGGAGCTGGGATTGGAGTCTCGGTGGCAGTGACTGACGCACCGTTGCCCGACACATTCGAAACGAGTTTCCTGATCTCTGCCATTTAGCTAATTAGCCTCTTGATCGTGTTCTTGAGGTCGTAGTTTTCTTTGCGTAAGCGAATGACTTCCACGTCTCTAGCTTGCTCCGTGGGCGGGTTGCTACGAGATGCCGGAGCAGCCTCGGTATTGGCGCCGGGCTTGGGTCGTAACAAGTCGGCCCAAACAAGGGTCGGCTGTTTTCCGCAACGTGTGGAGGCGGGCTGAGGCCCGGATGCTGGCTGGGTTCTGGAACCCGGGCGGCCCCTGGAACGGGATCTGGACCTGGATTTGGGTCGCACCCGAGATCTTGACCTCGACCTGGCCCTGGAGACGGAGCGGCCCCTGGTGTCACCCCTGGAGTGGCCACGAGACCTGGATCTCCCCCTGGAGCGGGAGCGGCTGCGACCACATCGGCGTTGAGGCGATGCTTGCCGGGCTTGATTCGCGCCCTCCATGGGCGGGAAATATTCGGCGTTGAGGGCGCGGGAGCGTTGCCCTCGTCTGCGCCTTACGAGATACGACGTCTGAAATTTCCGCTTGCACTCCTTGGCGGCGGTAAGGTGGTCGCCTCCGCACAGCTTGCATTTGCGAGCGCACCTATGCTGAGCGTCGGGGTTTGCTTCTCCACATCCTGTGCAGACGGCGTCGTTGGGCGAAGGGCAGACGTCGCAGTGGTGCCCGAGCCTGCCGCAGCTGTAGCACACCTCCATTTGCTTGCGAAATAAAGTGCACCTAACAATAGTGCCGCCGTACGAGACAGAATTTGGCACCCGGTACCCCTCGAACAGGACCACCACGGTGCCGCACGCATCGCACGCGTAATGCGAAGACGTGGGATCGCTCTCCAACTCCGGCAAGTTGTCTTTTCATCCACTTTCATTGGCATTGCTTTATCATTTTTAAAATTCAATTATTAACTACAAGTAAATTCCCCTGTGTTTTCCTTGGTGTCTTCGTTTGCTTCTCATACTATGATTAATAAAAATCGAGCGCCTAGGTTAAACCCCTTTCTTCTCGTTATTAAGAAAAGGAGGACTTTAGCAGGGTCCATAGCCTGGACACCTTGAATTAGATATAGCGAGGTAAAATAAAGCAGCTGCCCATCGTCGTGAAGTTCGTGAAGCACATGACGTTGAACCGGCGGCAAGTCGCCGATGATAAAATTAAATCCTGGGGTTTTACGCGCCAAAACCACGATCTGATTTTGAGGCACGCCATAATGGAGCCTCCGGATTATTTTTGACAACCTAGAGTTCTTGATAGTCCTTCTAAATTTAAGTACATGTTCAGTCTTTGCATTTCGCCCTGATCTCAATCCGACTGCCGTGGTCGGGATTTGATTCCACTACATCGTGGTTGGAAGCTTAATGCCAAAGCCATTGAGTAACCAGGGCGGGTGTGCAAGCATCGAGGATAGGACGCACGTGAAGGTTACGATTAATAATCAATGGACTTGTCAAATACGCGACTCGCGCAGAAGTCGCGTACTGTTCCTCCAAAATTGATAGCAATGAACATAGAGTTGCAGAATCTGAATAAACGCAAATTGATGGACCGGCTAATCATGCGACAGAAAAACTTAAAGTGGCACATAAGAAATTCGCTTAACAGTCTTGTCGGCATTCAAACTTTGCGCTATGCGGGAATATGAGCTCAAGTGTGCAATGTGTGCGGTTGCTGACGCATTTTCCGTTAAAAATCGTATATGTGCGAATAACCAGCGTACTGTTATAAAATGTCGCAGTTTCACCTTGAAGGCGAAGCACCGATTGCAATAGTAAATTAGTAGACAGCTATAAGAAGTAAAAGTAGTAGCTTTATCGGCCGTATAAGCTCGTAAACATTCGTTTAGTGACTAAATTATCAAGCATGGTGTCACGCCCGCAGTAGCAAACATATCTCACACGAAAAACGAGGAAACTGGCTGTCAAAACGCTGGCTTGAGCAATAGCGGCAGCAGCAGCGAGAGAATGGCACTTCGGGCTGCCTCTCGCTTGAACGCAAACTAAGCGGCCAGGACTCAGCGCAGACCGAGTGATGAGTGCCCGGCTAACCTAGACTTTTGCTCATCGCGGATCGCTTACAGAGCTACAGAGTTCTGTAAGCTTACAGAGCTACGGAGCCTACAAAGCTGGGTGACGATGTTATCGCTCTTGGACTTTATACGAAACATCACGGCGACGCCGACATGAGAAATGCGCTTGGAGTGTCCGTATAATTGCTATCGCGCTAAAAGTGAAATTATAACACTTATGCAAGAACAATCTTTTAGCTTAAGGCGTTAAAAAAATTATGTGTTTTACGTGCCAAAACCACTTTCTGATTATAAGGCACGCCGTAGTGGAGGACTCCGGAAATTTCGACCACCTGGGGTTCTTTAACGTGCACCTAAATCTAAGTACGCGGGTGTTTTCGCATTTCGCCCCCATCGAAATGCGGCCGCCGTGGCCGGGATTCGATCCCGCGACCTCGTGCTCAGTGCTTAAGGCGTTACAACGTGTACTAAATCGCCAATCATTTGTGTTATTACCCAGGCGACGTTTAACAATGCTCTACCTGACTATTGTTGTCATAGCTACGGCTATTCATTATTA
Organism: Dermacentor albipictus; assembly: GCF_038994185.2. Classification (NCBI taxonomy): domain Eukaryota; kingdom Metazoa; phylum Arthropoda; class Arachnida; order Ixodida; family Ixodidae; genus Dermacentor; species Dermacentor albipictus. The sequence continues at coordinate 1,652,044 of NW_027225568.1, forward strand.
AAAATAGATTATAGTGTTTCACGAGCCAACACAGATATCTGTATTCGAGGTACGCCGTACTGGAGGACTCCCAAATAATTTGGACCACCTGGGGTGCTTTTGCGTCCACCTATATGTAAGTTCACGGGTGTTTCGCATTTCGTCGCCATCGAAATGCTGCTGCCGTGGCCGGGATTCAATCACGCGACATCGTGTTTATTACTTATTCTTACCTGGTCGTAAAAAAAGAAAAAAAAAGAATTTACACGCAGTTTTTTTTGCGTCACAATACACCTCGTAAATGGGATTGTATCTATGGTGTAGAAAGAAATAGAAATTACTTTATCCACGGTTGATGTTCGCAGCGGTCCTACCATATGATACAGAAAATACCGAATTGATCATTACCTGCGTACTAGTAGGCGTGCGGTGCCTCTCGATGCTACCATCGTCTGCTGCTGGGCTCCTCACACGCTGCATTGTGTTTGCTTGGTGTTGCACTGAGGCATGCTGTCCTTCTGGCCCATCTCAACGAGCGGGTCCCACTCGGCTCTCGAGGAAAGTCTGCTGGGATGTTCTACGCGGATACGGCAAGCGCGATCATCGGCCTTGTTCCAAGGCTATAGCACACGGGCCCGATTGTCTGGGCGGACGTCCTCGATGGCCAAGTTGCTGAACGCGTTGGACACGTCGTCCTTGAGCTCCTCTAAACGTACGAGGAGAAACATCGAGTAAAGCATCATGTGGTATGGCGATTCTTCCGAGAAGGCGGATATGTTGCCTTGGAGGAGACCCTAAATGCCGATGCCTATGATTGGGATTATGCGGATGCCGTTCGTTTCCGCGACGGTGCAAGGTGCGACCGCTACGATCAGCTGCGTGTTCGTATGCGCGAACAAGGTTCCCCATGTCACGTGAGCCTCGCGTGCCAGCGCGCGAGCGTGGCCTCCTTGCCGTTCTTCTTTTAAGGCGAAAGCCTCATGCGGCTCCATAATAAAATTTTTTTCTTTATATTTTTATCCTTTTCTCTCTCTCACCTATCGCATCCCCTTGCCCCTCACCAGTGCAGGGTAGCCAACCGGAGTTAATCTGTGCTTGACCTCCCTGTCTTTCCTTCGCTTCTCTCTCTCTCTCTCTCTCTCTCTCTCTCTATATATATATATATATATATATATATATATATATATATATATATATATATATCATATTGACACGTGTACTTGTCTTTCTCGGGCGACACATTTCACCGCCTAACAAATGTTATCACAGCGTAGGACGTGCTTGCATGTGTTGGAAGTTTCTGGAATGCTATCGATGGTTCCATCCGCTGTCTGTTGTCGCCGAACCTTGTGTAACCTGATTGCATGTATGCGCGACGCGAATAGTGTAGAACCATAGAGAAAGAAATTTCAACAAGAGCAGACACTCCCATAGGGCCCAGCCGCCGAATTGACTGCAGCACACCAAGCGGATGGTATTAACTCCTTCTGGTTTCGGTTTTGGGCGCGCGCGTTTTGAACACCAGTTGGTACACGCCGCGCCGGCTCCTCTGTTCGGCGCGGCATTTTTTTTTCGCTTCTGCTGAGCCCCGCGTGGCCTTGGCGTGGAATCGTTTCATTATTTAGTTAAAATGATTGCGAACGACCTTTACAAGGCTCCGCCGAATCCGTCAGGTGCAATTTCATAAAGAAAACGCAAGACGTCTTCTGAAATGATGAAATGTTTACTTTGCTCTATATAAATGCTCATTCCGGGCTTCTTCTGCATTCATCCAAAGTTGGGGCACCAGGTAAGCAGCAGTCATTGCCGTACAAAGCTGCACCGGATGCCATCAGCTGAAAGAAAGTAAATTACAAGCATGTATCATTTTGGTATATTGACCTAACATGAGTATTGCGTGTAGAGGCGAAACGTGCGCAAGTGGTGAATGAGCGGCATAACAGATAAATTCACTTTTACGTACAGGCGCCGACAAAAGTGGTATACACCACGCAGCGGGAGCCGGAGCAGCAGCACAGTGCATTCCGACGCCATCTACATTGACACGAGTCAAGCGACATGCCTGCAGATAATAAAGGGCACCCATCGGCTGTCTCGATCCCAGATGCTGCCTGTAGATGGCGTTGCGATGCAGTTTGCCGTAAGGTTTGCCGTTGCTCCGGCTCCCGCTGCGTGGAGTATACCACTTTTGTCGGCGCCTGTACATTTCGCAGCAAAGACTCCTCCCAAACAATGGCATAAAATCTGAAAAAAAAACATCCGATTTTCAAGTATCCCTCCCTTCCCGGGCATTATTTCCTGCACCTTAAGGCTGATCCACTCGACGGACCAAGACCGCGGGCCGATCGGTCACGTGATGCGACGTCACGGCCCGCCGCGGTCCGGTCTGGCGCAGAGCACATCCACACGGCGGACCGCCATATATAGCAGACGGCAGATCAGATCAACCAGCTACACTCTCGGCCAGAGTGTTGTTGTTATCATTCCTGCTCGAGTCCCACAAAGCCGGGAACTGCTCAATGAGGCACACAAGATGAAAAAAAAAAAAACTCATCGTCACTCCAAGAGGACACGGTGTTTAAAAAATATATCTGCTGCCCGAACGTGTAGGCGGAACGGCGGACATGAAACGGCTGGCTTGACTGGCTTTTGCTGAGCCGAAAACTAGATTGGATTTGGCTGAAGACACTCTGTTGCTAAGCAACATTCGTTGGCTACGCCAAAATCGCTGTGGTTTGCATGCGGTCCGCCGCCAATACGGAAGCGGGAAAAGCCTCAGCGATTTGTTGGAACGCGAGGGCCGCGGTCTTGCGCGGGCCAACGGCGGTACGCACGAACTCTTGACGTCCTATCACGTGATGTGCGGACCGCGGTCCAAAAGAGTAATTTGGTCCGTCGTGGGGATCGGCCTTTAAGAGCACAAATACATGGATGACTGCGCGTTTCCAAAACAACTTCGCCTCAGTCGACGCGATGGTACGCTAAGTACACAGAGGTGGCTGCAACACAGGCTCAGCCAGACCATGTTACACGCTCGCAGAATGCCTTCTAGTCGCACTCAAGACAGATTCGTGGCTGCAAAGCCTGTTTTCAGTCGCTCAGAATATATAAATGTCATGTTCTTGAGCTCCTCCGCGTTATCTTTTACGCGTCCTGCCGGCGCAAGCAACACTCCCGTGTTATCACTCTCGACAACCGCTCGTCGTACGGCTCGAAGTACAAACCAGCCTCCCACGCAGTGATGCCACGCTGCTTCACCTTTGGCTAGGTGTGGCATTTACGAATGCTTATTCTTACCATCTAGGAATGACTGATATACCATTGTGCAACTGCAGGTCTGAAGAAACTATTGAATATCTGTTTTGCACTTGCCCTCAGTATGGCGTTCAGCGCAACCCTTTACATACCGCACTAAGTCGAGTGGTGCCTAGAACAACACTTTCTGGAAAAAAAAAGAATCCCTGGACCCTAGCCACGTTCGTCGGATGGCGCAAAAAGCTATTCGTGTGCTACTGCAGTTTTTGAGCAACATAGGCCTCAGTGACCAATTGTAATCCTTCTCTCCGTCCTACTATGTGGGCTCAGTGCTCACTCTATCCCTATTTCCCTCTTTCTGTTCCCCCTGCCCCTTACTCCCTGCAAAGGGTAGTGAATCGAAAGTTTGGCTGGTTGTCATACCTAAATGAACTGGCCAAAGTAAGAGCAATTAAAGGACAAAAAGTAGCGTACGGCTGAAACGCTTGGCGACGTATTGTAGAGTTTTTGGGTGTGAGTATCGGTGATATGTCCGGCAATATATAGCTATGCTAAAAACCCTAACTTTGCTATGGCATTATTGGAGCCCAAGTGGTTTAGGCTTACCCGAGATGCGTATAGCACACCCCAGATGTGTATAGAAACGTCGGAAATAACTAGAAGTCCGAAACGACACAAAACCCATGTGCATTTAAAAACTTTGCTCTAAAGGGGACACCTGCGGAGCTACAATGCAGCATTTGCATTATTACCCTCCCAGCAGTGTAAGGTGACAAATGGCCTTACACTGATTATAATATGAGCTCGGATGCAGGCGTTCTACACTCGCCGGAAAATATATTCGTTAGGCGGCAGCACTATAGAGGATGCTATGCTCGTCACAAAGACCATGGCTTTGTGGCTGCGTGGCTGCTCAAGCAACCACCGTCTGGTAGAAAAAAGAAAAGAACGGCCACATGAAGATATAGTAACTGTCTGAGTGGAAGTGTGATATTTTCGTGACGGTTTGTCATGCTCCACGACGTGCTGTGGTGCAGCGGTGGCGTAGAGGTAGAACACCCGCCTCGCGTGCAAGAGGTCCGTGGTTCGAATCCCGGTGCCGGCAATTTTCCACCGGATATATAAAAAAAAAATCCGCGTGTTGATAAAATTGCATAAACAGGCCTGGAGTGTGGCCTGATCCCGGTGACCAGAACCGGTAACGCACTCCCTCACCAGAGCAGGATTGGCCACCCTGGTGCAGTACTTGGCCACAACCTCCTATATGAACAACACAATCAAACCCCGGCCCTCAGTCCCCAGCAGCTGCGAAGCAACTGACCACGGCGGCGGTCAGACCTGCGACGCTGCAGAGGGTGCTAAGAGTCACTGGCTCCGGACAGGCCGCCATTGGAATATGAACCTGGCAACGTTTAACGCTAGAACATTATCTAGTGAGGCGAATCTAGCAGTGCTGTTGGAGGAATTAGAGGGCAGTAAATGGGATATAATAGGGCTCAGTGAAGTTAGGAGGCCAAAAGAAGCATATACAGTGCTAAAAAGCGGGCACGTCCTGTGCTACCGGGGCTTAGCAGAGAGAAGGGAACTAGGCGTCGGATTCCTGATTAATAGGAATATAGCTGGTAACGTACAGGAATTCTATAGCATTAACGAGAGGGTGGCAGGTCTTGTTGTGAAACTTAATAAGAGGTACAAAATGAAGATTGTACAGGTCTACGCCCCTACATCCAGTCATGATGACCAGGAAGTCGAAAGCTTCTATGAAGACGTGGAATCGGCGATGAGTAGAGCGAAAACTAAATACACTATACTAATGGGCGACTTTAATGCCAAGGTAGGCAAGAAGCAGGCTGGAGACAAGGCAGTGGGGGATTATGGCATAGGCGCTAGGAATAGCAGGGGAGAGTTATTAGTAGAGTTTGCGGAACAGAATAATATGAGGATAATGAATACTTTCTTCCGCAAGCGGGATAGCCGAAAATGGACGTGGAGGGGCCCGAACGGCGAGACTAGAAATGAAATAGACTTCATAATCTGCGCTAACCCTGGCATCATACAAGATGTGGACGTGCTCGGCAAGGTGCGCTGCAGTGACCACAGGATGGTAAGAACTCGAATTAGCCTAGACCTGAGAAGGGAACGGAAGAAACTGGTACATAAGAAGCCGATCAATGAGTTAGCGGTAAGAGGGAAAATAGAGGAATTCCAGATCAAGCTTCAGAACAGGTATTCGGCTTTAACTCAGGAAGAGGACCTTAGTGTTGAAGCAATGAACGACAATCTTGTGGACATCATTAAGGAGTGTGCAATGGAAGTCGGTGGTAACTCCGTTAGGCAGGATACCAGTAAACTATCGCAGGAGACGAAAGATCTCATCAAGAAACGCCAATGTATGAAAGCCTCTAACCCTACAGCTAGAATAGAACTGGCAGAACTTTCGAAGTTAATCAACAAGCGTAAGACAGCTGACATAAGGAAGTATAATATGGATAGAATTGAACATGCTCTCAGGAACGGAGGAAGCCTAAAAACAGTGAAGAAGAAACTAGGAATTGGCAAGAATCAGATGTATACGTTAAGAGACAAAGCCGGCAATATCATTACTAATATGGATGAGATAGTTCAAGTGGCTGAGGAGTTCTATAGAGATTTATACGGTACCAGTGCCACCCACGACAATAATGAAAGAGAAAATAGTCTAGAGGAATTCGAAATCCCACAGGTAACGCCGGAAGAACTAAAGAAAGCCTTGGGAGATATGCAAAGGGGGAAGGCAGCTGGGGAGGATCAGATAACAGCAGATTTACTGAAGGATGGTGGGCAGATTGTTCTAGAGAAACTGGCCACCCTGTATACGCAATGCCTCATAACGTCGAGCGTACCGGAATCTTGGAAAAACGCTAACATAATCCTAATCCATAAGAAAGGGGACGCCAAAGACTTGAAAAATTATAGACCGGTCAGCTTACTGTCCGTTGCCTACAAACTATTTACTAAGGTAATCGCAAATAGAATCAGGAACACCTTAGACTTCTGTCAAGCAAAGGACCAGGCAGGATTCCGTAAAGGCTTCTCAACAATAGATCATATTCACACTATCAATCAGGTGATAGAGAAATGTGCGGAATACAACCAACCCTTATATATAGCCTTCATTGATTACGAGAAAGCATTTGATTCTGTCGAAACCTCAGCAGTCATGGAGGCATTACGGAATCAGGGTGTAGACGAGCCATATGTAAAAATACTGAAAAATATTTATAGCGGCTCCACAGCCACCGTAGTCCTCCATAAAGAAAGCAACAAAATCCGAATAAAGAAAGGCGTCAGGCAGGGAGATACGATCTCTCCAATGCTATTCACAGCATGTTTACAGGAGGTATTCAGAGACCTGGATTGGGAAGAATTGGGGATAAATGTTAATGGGGAGTACCTTAGTAACTTGCGATTCGCTGATGATATTGCCTTGCTTAGTAACTCAGGGGACCAACTGCAATGCATGCTCACTGACCTGGAGAGGCAAAGCAGAAGAGTGGGTCTAAAAATTAATCTGCAGAAAACTAAAGTAATGTTTAACAGTCTCGGAAGAGAACAGCATTTTACAATAGGCAGCGAGGCACTGGAAGTCGTAAGGGAATACATCTACTTAGGGCAGGTAGTGACTGCGGATCCGGATCATGAGACAGAAATAATCAGAAGAATAAGAATGGGCTGGGGTGCGTTTGGCAGGCATTCTCAGATCATGAACAGCAGGTTGCCATTATCCCTCAAAAGAAAAGTGTATAATAGCTGTGTCTTACCAGTACTCACCTACGGGGCAGAAACCTGGAGGCTTACGAAAAGGGTTCTACTCAAATTGAGGACGACGCAACGAGCTATGGAAAGAAGAATGATAGGGGTAACGTTAAGGGATAAGAAAAGAGCAGATTGGGTGAGGGAACAAACGCGAGTTAATGACATCTTAGTTGAAATCAAGAAAAAGAAATGGGCATGGGCAGGACATGTAATGAGGAGGGAAGATAACCGATGGTCATTAAGGGTTACGGACTGGATTCCAAGGGAAGGGAAGCGTAGCAGGGGACGGCAGAAAGTTAGGTGGGCGGATGAGATTAAGAAATTTGCAGGGACGGCATGGCCACAATTAGTACATGACCGGGGTTGTTGGAGAAATATGGGAGAGGCCTTTGCCCTGCAGTGGGCGTAACCAGGCTGATGATGATGATGATGGTGGTGATGATGATGATGATGATGATGATGATGATGATGATGATGATGATGATGATGACGACGTGCTGTGCGTCGACGAAAGAACTGAGAGGGCAGAATAGGCCATCAGCCAACGATATTGAACGCAGCTGAAACCCTCGGGGCCCCAAATGGTCTTGAGGCAGGGACCAAGGTAGTCAAGCGGGTACCGCTGAGCACGAGTGAGGCCTTAGGCCACCTGGCATTCAAGACGATACCAAGATTAAGCAGGCGAATTCACGGTGACCTTATGAGTGACGACTACGGAGCGCCAGGCCTGGGCGTATATTGGTACTTGTAGCGACCACTATGCAGCCTTGACCTTCAGTTCTGGCACGCGTCGTCGCTGTCCCCGTCTTCTCCACCCACCGCTGACGCCACCACCAACAACACGTGAACTGACATTTCGTGAGAGTGTCGACGTTTTCTTGCTCTTACTGGCCGCCGCACCTTTATATAGCAATGACCGTGGAACTAGAAGGAATTTTTATCAGCATAGGTGGCGTCGGTGCATTGTTGTGCATCGCTAATGAGTATGTTTTCGTTCCTGTTCTCTAGCCATTTTGTAAATACAATTGAGTGTTTTCTACTCTGACACCTCCCTTGTCTAGCTCCTGCGTTCATTCTTCGACGCACAGCATGTTGGCAAGCGTTGCGAACATCCTCTATATATTGACACGTGTTTGTCTTTATCAAGCGACACGTTTTACCGCCTAACAGATGTTATCGCACGGCGCAGGACGCGCCTGCATGTCTCGGAAGTTCCTGGAACGTTATCGATGCTTCCATCCCCTCTCTGTTGTCGCCGAACCTTGTGTAATCTGATTACCAGATGTCACGTGGTAGTGACGGTGAAGAAAGCAGCCAAACTGGGAAAGATGAAACTAGCGTTTTATTGGGCGAACTTGTGCCCTCAAAAACAGGCTACACTCAAAGAACGGCGTCAGTGGCGAACACAGGCGGCGATCGTCGAAAATCTGATCAGCGAGTCAAGCGCGACGGCTTTTATAGATCAGTCGTCGAATGTTCCAGAGTAATCGCTGGGACCCGCGTGCCTTCTACGAATCTACGCCATTCGCGTCGCGCATGCATGCAATCAGATTACACAAGGTCCGGCGACGACAGACAGCGGATGGAAGCATCGATAACATTCCAGAAACTACCGATACATGCAAGCGCGTCCTGCGATGTGCGTCAACATTTGTTAGACGATGAAACGTGTCGCCCAATAAAGACAAACAAGTACACGTGGCGACGGGTTGGCGTGCTGGCGGCGGACGGCGGAATTGCGGCGTTGCAGGGCCCTGGCGCGGTCGCGGAGGGGGACCTTGACGGCGTGCGAAGGCGGCGTAGGTCATCGCTTCTGGCTGGGGCTGCGGTAATTGTGGTTGCACCTCAGGAATTCCAAGCGATTGCTGTACCTCTTCTTTCACGATGTCGGCTATTGAGGCCACTTGAGGCTGCGACGAAGGCAAGACCTTGCGCAGTTCTTCGCGCACAATGGCCCTGATGGTCTCGCGCAGATCGTCCGTGGCCAATGATTGAATTCCTGCGTAGTTGGTAGTGCTCGTGCGGCGGTTGAATTGCCGGTTCCGCATTTCGAGTGCCTTCTCAATGCTGGTGGCCTCGCGAAGGAGCTCTTCTACGGTCTTAGGTGGGCTTCGTATCATTGAGCCGAAAAGTTCTTCACACCACGCATGAGTAGGCGGGCTGTCTTCTCCTCGGGCATATCCAGGTCGGCATGGCGGAACAGGCGGCTCATTTTTTCCGTAAAGATAGCAACGTTCTTGTTAGGTAGCTGCACTCGGGCGTCCAGCATAGCTTCTGCCCTTTCCTTGGGCACGACGCTCGTAAAGGTGCGCAGGAAACCGCTACGGAACAGGTCCCATGTCATCGCCGACTCCCGGTTCTCAAACCAGGTTCTGGCAGCGTCTTCTAAGGTGAACTACACATGCCGCAGCTTGTCGTCGGATTCCCAGTTGTTGAAATTCGCGATTCGTTCGTAGGTCTCCAGCCAGGATTCCGGGTCTTGAGTAGCTGCTCCATGGAATATCGGTGGGTCCCGAGGTTGTTGCAGGTTAACGGGGGACGCTGAGGCAGCCATTGGGGATGTCTTGGCCACGATCTGCTTTGTCGTCTCAGGTAGAAGTCTGTGCTCTGGGGGCAGTCCTTGCAGTCTGCGGCTTGCACGCTGGTCTTGGACAATGTTAGTTTTGTCCTCGGGCTTCGGGCTAGGATCGCGGCTTTGCGGGGGCGTTCAGTACATGAACGCACAATCACCTACACCAGGGGTGCGATCTTGTACGCGTTCCAAAATAGAACGGAGGCGGTCCGTTCCACCGAGCCGCACACGCTTGGTCAGTTTGAACGGTGTCGAACGCCATGACGTCAATTGTGAAGTGATATCTGCTGTCAATCATTCCGTGTTGTCTGCTATCGGACGAACGCAACGGAACGGACCGCCAATTTCGCGACGGAAAGAACGGACCGCCTCCGTTCGAGTTTGGAACGCGTACAAGATCGCACCCCAGATGTGACGTGGTAGTGACGGTGAAGAAAGCAGCCAAACTGAGGAAAACGAAACTAGCGTTTTATTGGGCGAACTTGTGCCCTCGAAAACAGGCTACACTCAAAGAACGGCGACAGCGGCGAACACAGTCGGCGATCGTCGAAAATCTGATCAGCGAGTCGAGCGCGTCGGCATTTACAGATCAGTCGTCGAACGTTCCAGAGTAATCGCTGGGACCCGCGTGCGCGCCTTCCACAAAGTTCTATGCCATTCGCGTCGCGCATGCGTGCAATCAGATTACACAAGTTTAGGCGACAACAGGCAGCGGATTGAAGCATCGATAACATCCCAGAAACTTCCGATACATGCAGGCGCGTCCTGCGATGTGTGATAACATTTGTTAGGCGGTGAAACGTGTCACCCGATGAAGACAAACAAGTACACATATCAATATTACAATCAATAATAGTATGTTTCAGTAATAGAAGTTTGTCAACGTCGTTCACTGGTGAATGAAAGAAATTGGAGTTAGAAGAAGACATGAGCACTCCTTGAATTCCTGCATGCACCATGATCTTTCATCAAGGATGGGGGCTGTACTTATAAAATTAGTCATGCGATCAAAATTTGTATCTAGCTGCCTTCTTTAGTGAGTGTTATTCAGCTATCTCTGTGGGAATGCCACACATTCCATGCACTCATGAAGCTTTCATCGACATAAATCGGTTTCAAGGTGCAGGAGTGCGCGGCATCAGCTGTTCTTGTCACTTGCGCGAAACTTCCCTTTTGATGCAGTTTTCAGGGCTGGTACTCACGAAGCGCATGGTACGCTACAACGGCTTGTAAGAGTATTTGTCGGCGTACCGTATCATCCCACATATAATTAGGGAACGCGGCTAGACAATCGCAAATTCTATTTACCAACAACAACAACTACAACAACCAGAAAATGCGACAGACCCGAGGCACTTCTTTAAATTTGCATTAAGCGAACCTTTGTTGAAAGGTTATCGTGTGTTACATTCAAGGAGGTTAAAGAAAAACCGCTGGAGTGGAAGCTCCCGTAGCTTCTTACCGGGAATAGGTGAAGCCAATGCTTGCCCCTTCGTCACCTGAAATAGAGCCTTGTCGGGTGATCTCCGCTTATAGATTAAGTGATTTGGCTCTGCCATTGTAATGCTAGGCGAATGAAATAATAAGCGCTGGTTGTTCCCAACGAAAACAACAACTTCATCTTAATATTGATGACGTTCTCCCCAATACCGTATGCCAGGACATTCAGATTTCACACTAAGACCGCGATTTAATACACAGATACACGTAGATAAGTATCTGTCTGGTAAACTAAGCCACGATTAACAAAGGACGTCGATTAACTCGTGGGAAGTGTGCGAAAAGCGCTTCTTCGCCATTTTTATCGTTTATTTACAGTTTTATCGTGCCCCTGCTGTGCGGCTTCATCTTCCGCGCACAGCTTCCACTCCAGCAGTTTTTCTTTAACCTCCTTGGTTACATTACGTGTGCCGGCACATTTTCGACGCACCATTAGAAGACGATGAAGAAACATCGTTGGAACCCATCTAATAATGACTGTCGAAGATAATGCGTAAGTAATAACTAAAAATAGCGACACAACGTGTTTCCACCGTCGAAACGAGTTATGTATAAGGCGTGTACTGCGGCGGGGTTCCTCTTTCACGCTTCCATAAGAACACTCTACGCCATCAGGCGCAGCCGCCGCAAAGCATGCACGTAGCCTCCAAAATGTACGGCGCGGCAGTGCGTGCGAGCGCTGAGAAACGCGTCGTGCTGCAACTGGGCTCCTCTATCGCGTTTCTTTTTGGACACACTGCGCCGTCAAGTAGCACTGTCTAGAATTCCACACGTGGCCTCCAAGGCAAGAAGCGTGACGCGCCTGTGTCTGCCAACGTTCAGAACTGTTCGCTCACTTGCCGCACTCTCAGTGGCACATAATTAGTGACCAAGTTGGTGGCTGATTCATTGAATAGCCGAACATAGCCTGTGCATTCCTGACACCGCTCACTAAAGCATTGGCGTGGAAGGGGTTCATTGAAAACGGCACATATCCAGTGAAATGATGGTGCAGTCTGCCAATGCGTGGGGTTGCCTTCCTGGAGTATACCCTTGTAACGTTGGTTCGACTGCGCTGAGAATCGGCGAAATTTAGGGGGTTGTTTTCGTCATTGTAGAGCTGCACATTCTGAGTGGCGCATACCTAGTTAACCAAGTTGGTGACAAAGACGTTCATAGAAGAGCGCCACACACCTACTGGCACACACGCCGTGACCCAAGTTGTCACAAAAGAGGTTCGTTTAGAACCAGCACACACCGAGTGGCACATGCCCAGTGCTCTAAGTCGGCCACAAAGAGTTTCTTCGAGCAGCGGTGCCTACCCAGACCCACATCTACAGCGACCCATGTCGGCATGAAAGGGGCCAATCGAAGAGCGGCACATACGAATACAATGGCACGTACTCAGAGACTCAAGTTCGTTGGATGGTTCTTTTCGAGCCCTGTTACGTCAGCGCAGCAGCCCGATGCGCTAACCATTCGACTACCCAACGACCTAGGTAGGCGGGAAAGTGGTTAGATATAAACAAACATTGATAGACAGATAGCCCCAAGGAAGTGTGTGAAATATCCAAAGAATGCTAACGCAATAAAAGGCGCATTCAGACCCTGTTCCCCACTGAAATGATCTTTAGTGTAAAGTGCTCTTGTCACATCAAACACAGCTTATTTTCTGAAGTGGTAGTACGAATTCAACAGAGACAAGAATCTTCAAGTGTAAAGAGGTTTTGTGAATGCCAGGGTCCTAAATTTTCGGGGAAATATTAAGAAGAGATACCTGACATGTGTACTTATTTATCCTTCTTTCGGGGACTGCGTTTCACTTGCCACAGCCTAAACTTATCAGCCAGCAGAAGACACGTCTGTATTACATGGAAACTACTTATACGTTATGTATGTTCTCACCGAGCCTTATGTACATATATCGTATGAGCAACATGAATTGTGTTGTACTTTCTGGAAGGCACGCGGATCCCAGCGATTACGCTAGAACGTTCGACGAGTCCTGTAAAAAAGCTCACGCGCTTGACCCGCAGATCATATTTCGACGTTAGCCGACTGTGTTCGCCGACATCCATGCGCTTCGCATGTCACTTGCTTTTGTGTTCACGGTACGCCTTGTACTAGTGCGTTTATTTCGCTCAGTAGTGCTTTGTTTAGTTAGTCACTCAGCGAAAAGTTAATTTCGCCACTCACAGTTGTGCTACTGTGCTCTTGACCGTGCAACAAGGCGACATCTGGTGGAGGTGCTTTAGCGTTTATGTACCGGACGCCCCGCCAAACAGAGCGCGCCGACTTGGCGCGTGCCTCTCGGCATGCTTTCTGCGGTTCCGTCGCAGCAGACCGGAACGGGGCAGCGGGATAGATGAACTCTACCGTTCAAACGCGCCACTGTTCGCGAGATTTTACACGTGGACGATTGGGCGTTGGTGTCCAGCATGGGGGTGAACATATTCGCTCGATATCCTTTAGTGGGGAGTCTGACTTTCTCGATCCGTTAGCGCCGATTGGCATGTTCTATTGGTTTTTATTCGGCTTGCTGGAATTGATGTATGAAAGATGCAATGAATGCCCTTTCGATTGTTTGCATTGCACTGTTGTCGTTAGTTTGTCCCAAGAGCACGTTTGAGGCCTCACAAGTTCCACAACCTTAACAACGTGGGACCGTTTCCGCAGCACTTTCTTGAACCCCTTCACGAGCGTCGTCCACAAAAAGAGGGCTGAAGTGGTACTGGAATACTGTACACAGCTCCCAAATGAGAACATTGCGATCTACTCGGAAGAGATTACCCGCCTGCTCTAGCACGCCGTCCCGGACATCTCTGAGGAGAAGAAAGTTCGCTTCCTTATCCGCTATGTGAAGCAATAACTTTTCGACGCATTAATTTGCAATTCACACAAGACCGTCGCAGAATTTTCAATGGAAGCTACGGGTATCGAGAAGACATTGGAAGTGCGCACGCGACAGTATAACCGCTAAGGACTTTGGTTAAAGAGTGAAATCGAAGAGGCCGCGACGAGCTGAAGGCTGAAGCAGAAGGCTCGACGCAGCTTCAGGTGGGTTCAATTTCTGACATCGTCCGAGAGGAGATCCAGCAGTAATTTGCAGTCCCTGAATCATCGCGGCGTAAGCCGGAATTGATGACCTACGCCACCGTATCCCGCTGTTACGTTCCCCCTCCGTGCCGGGACCCAGCATTGCCGCACTTCCATCGTCCACCGCCGCCGCCACGCCCGCCCGTCATGCCGCCCAGCTTTCCAAAGAAGACTGACGTTTGGCGCGCTTCCGACCACCGTCCGTTCTGCTAACTCTGCCGAGAAGCGGGCTACATGTACAGCCGGTGCCCATACCGCGATAGGGGACTAGGGGAATTCACCGTCAACGCGCTGCGTCCACTGCTGGGCGAGCGACGACGAGGCATCGCCGACTATCTTCCCGTTCGCCGTCGTGCGGCTGCTACCTTTCGCTGCAGCACCATCCATGCACTGGCGCAACCCAGGGCTGGTCAATTAGCCCATGTCCGGAAAACCAAAAGCAGCAGCCGATGGAGGTGCGGTTTCTGTTCGTCGAAATGCCGAAGATCCTCCGCCGCCGGCAACGCCACTTCAACATCCTACTCGATGGCGTAGCGACGACACGCCGCTATCAATTCGAAGCCTCGAAGCCAAAAATACGCCATTACGGAAGACCTGACGACGAGACGTAACAACGGGATAACGCGATGCGACCGTGATCCAACGCCTCGACTTAGCCGTAACGCAAGACGAACAACCACCGACCTCGACGCGCTTCTTGACGGCCACGCAGCCACTGCATTAGCGGGCACATGAGCAGACTGTTCTGTCATAAGTGGATCCTTCGCTGCCAAGTTAAACACACTTAAGACAGCCTGGGAAGGCCGCCAGATTCAGACAGCTAGAGGATACCTGATAACGTCGACTGGAATCCACGCGGCAAGGGTTAGAGTGCGCCATTAGGCTTACCCTGCTACTTTTGTTATCTTGCCACAATGCTCACGGGACGTAATCCTCGGCGTGGACTTCCCAAGCCAACACGGCGCAGTCATCGACCTAAGATCAAAGTCGATAACGCAGTCCCCGAACCAATTAATACCATTTATTGAACATACGCTCGATACGTGGTATCGGGGTACATGGAAGGCATCGTTGAGTGTGACCAACAGCTGCTCGACCGTCAAGTTGGTGTTGCAAGCATAATGCTGCAATTGGGTGGAGGAAAAGCTGAGGTAATAGTAACAAAGTTAAGCTACGAAAATAAACACCTGAACGAGAGCACAAAGGTTGCAAGCTTGGAAGAAGTTACAGCTGTCAGCGATACGTTGGTGCTCTAGGATCCAGCTGAACTAACAACGATGGTCCTGTTATTGCGTCAGCCTTCCATGCTAATCCGAGTCTGCCAAGACACGAGCAAGCCCAGCTCAAAGGTGTCCTCCAGCAATACAAGGACTGCTTCTTTCGTCATCAAGGATTCGACAAACACCAGTCGCTAAGCATTGCATAATAACCGGAGTGAGCGTTTCACTGCTCCGCCAGAGTGCTTAGAGTTTCGACGCCAGAATGTGAAGCTATAAGACAACAAGTCAACGAAATGCTGCTCGGCGACGTCATCCAGCCGTTGAAAAGCCCTGGGCGCCTCCTGTAGTCTTGGCGAAAAAGAAGGATGGAACTCCGCGTTTCTGCGTCGATTGCCGTCGCCTGAATAAAAACTCGAAGAAGAACGCATACTCCCTCCGACAAATAGCTGATGCTTGGGACCGGCTTTGCAACGCAAAGTAGTTTTCGTTGATGAACCTCAATACAGGCTACTTGTAAATCGAAGTCGACGACAGGGATAGAGAGAAGACCGGCTTTATCATGCCAGGCGGCGTCTATGAATTCAAGGTCATGCCATTTGGTCATGCTATTTGGACATGGTACTAACTGGCTTGAAATGCCAGACCTGCTTAGTCGACTTCGATGACGTCATCGTCTTTGCCTCAAATTTTGACGATCACCTTAAAGGGAAGATGAAAGGTTTTCCAGAAAAAATGAGTGAACATGTGTACATAATGGTTTTCGACCCTCCGAATTCGAATATCGTATCGAAATTGAGCGAAAGAAAGCGCAAATATATTTTATTTCGACGAAAAGTGCAGCAGCGGACACGCCCAGCTCGCGCGTCTCGTTTCCGCCTGTGATTGGTCGGGCGACCCGTGACGTCAACTTTAGCGACCGACCGCTGCCGCTCCACATGAAGCGCGGTGCCAGGTAGTTTGGTGCCGTAATGGAAAATTAAGAGGTAATAGAAAATTTAGAGAGACTACGTTTTTCTGAAGAGTTCGGCGTTGCTCCCTACATGTACGAGCCGATTGCAAAGAGCCGGCCTCTCGAAGAAGCAAACGATGCTGGTGCGAGCAGTGCTTTCGACGAGAACGAAAGCGAAAGCGAACGAAAGTCTTGGGATCTCCTCGTGTTGGAAATGCTCTTTGGTGAGCATGTTTTTTGCAAAGCGACCTAGTGATCTCGCCGATCTTTCGCCGATCTAGTGAGCTCGTTTCCGGTCAAGCAACTGCAGTGTTGTGTTCCTGCATGCCTCCTCGTGGAACGTAAGCGGGGATGCGATCGTCGGCATTTGTGCGCTGTCCAAGGCTGTCGGCAACCTACAAAGACGGTTCAAACACGTGAAAAGCTTCCCGGTTCATGCAGTACGTGTAGTGACCTTCATCTGTGCGCCATCCGCACACTACTCGTAACCGAAGTCGTAAAGGCGGCGAATTCCGTCGGCTACGTGAGAAAGTCGGTTTCTCGCTGTGCGCGAGAGACGGGGGGAGCGTAGCGTCTTGGCGTGCGCCGGCTTTCCAGCACATGCAAACTCTACATTAGCACTGCGTTATGGTAGCTGCGTGCAGGCTGTTTTACAACACACGTGCAAATAGAAAATTCGCGGCGCTCTGCGACGAAACCTGCGTCGAGGGCGGGAAATAAACATGCGCCTTCCGTTCAGCGTGCTAACACGAAGGAGCTCGCAGTAAATCAAAATCCAGGTTTGGGCGAGTTCGTGTATTCATAAGGCCTTCCAACGCCACTTATCATCAGTCAGTCCGCACTCGTGCCGTCTTTGTTTTCGTTGCTCCGATCTTCTCGCGCTGCGTTTAGAAAGCCTGCTAGTGGAAATTCTGGTGATAATCGCCGTCACGGAAGTGGTTGGAGCACAGCAGTGTTGTTCTTGAGGGCTTGAAATTCTTTCGCTTTACAGCAGCCTCCCACTTCCTTAAAAGCGTCTTGTCTTGTGGGAAGCAATGGAAGACAACATCGTCGCGGCCGCTGGTGTTCGTGCAACCGTAGGCTGCACAGAAAGACGGCATGATCGGCCCACCACATCAGTTGATGCTGCGGACGTTGACCACCACTCTACATACACACAGACGCACCAACAAAGAAATGCAGGGTCGATCGAAGCAGATTATACGACGGCACGCACGCAGAAACAAGCACGGTCAGGCACGGTCGCGCAGGCTGCGAAGGAGCAAAACACTGGAGTTGACGTCACAACACCGCGGTTTCCGGTCTCCGCTCGCATCGTCAGCGTCAGCAGCAGCGCGCGGCATTCGACGGGGGGCGGAGCTACAGCGCAATTTCAACCGACGATTACGTCGCTCCTATTTGAAAAAAAAAACCCCAAATTTCACCTACATGGTTTATAAGGTTCCCGCATCCGTATATGAGCGTCTTATTGAATTCGACAGACTCTTCAGCTTCCCTTTAAGCGCCTTGCAACAGTACTAGAGGCCATCAAGTCATCTTGGCTGACCCTGAAACCGGAGAAATGTCGCTTCGCTTACAAAGAACTTCTATTCCTGGGCCATGTCATCACCACGTCAAGAGTCCGTCCTCATCCGCAGAAAACAGCTGCTATTGCCAGCCGTAGAAAAGAAATCAGTGTGCAGGTTTGTTAGTCTATGTGCCTAGTAAAGGCGCTTTGTCTAGAACTTCTTTCGCATCGCCGCGCCTCTGACTCTTCTCAAGAAATGCCATACGCAGGGATTGTGAGCATTGCCCCTCCTCCATTCTGTGGAACCTCACGGCAACGCACAAGCGTAACTGAGTGGGCAGAGCTTTCAGGAAATTATATTTTAAAATAGCAGCCGGGTATCAACAAATTTCAACTGGCCGCGCCAAGAGGGTAGTCTCTTCCAGGAACATATGCATTTATAGCACTTAGTCTCAACGTTAGCGCTGCGTTAAAGTAGTGTTTTGGTCAGGGACGGGTGGTGAAGTAAAACGACACGAGCAAATAGTTTTGCACTCTACGGGCAGAGGGAATATTGACTTGAAGAAGCGCCAAATTTAAACCGTAAAGCCATTTGTTACCGCTGAAGTTGCAACGGTAATGGTAGCGATAGTGTCACACAGTCTGTTTGCATGTTCAGGTTTTTGAGAGGCAGCAGGGAGAGGGAGAGCAAAGCGTGTGCACCTCTTGAGCATGCCTGCGTGTGTACTTGCATTTGTGTGCGTGCACCTGTTGCCTCCGTAATTCCAACTGCGTGCGCGCGAGTTCCTGAATGCATGCGCGAGCATACGCGCGTTTGTGTATGCGTGCATTTCTGTGTGCGTGCGTGCGTGCGTTCTTGGGCGTGTGTGCATGCGTTGGCGCGTGCAAATGTGTATGTAGGCGAACATGCGTCATATCTGTGTGTTGGTGCGTGTGTCCGCGTGCGTGTGTGCATGTGTGCGTCTACGCCTTGTCACAGTGAACTCCCAGATATTTTGTGGTGGTCTTTCATGCCCGAAATATTATTGCGAGCTCACAATACACAATTCGTCCCACGTGCGTTTTTTCTGAGCCGTGATCCGGCGAAGAAAGATTGCAGCGAGCATCGGTCACGCTGCGCCACGCTTCGTCTGAAAACCGGATTCCGCGTCGACACACCACTACAAGCAAACAACCTGCGGGTTCCTTCCATGGTGTTTTGTTTTGCTCCAAAGTGACGTTAGGACGAGCAAAGTTTGCCAAGGTCTGGTACCTACTGCGAGTGGCAGGTGTGTTCTTGCACAGTGTCGATGTGTTTTTCGTCGGATGAGGTGAAGTGATGGAGCTAAACTGTTCTCAGGAGAAACGAGAAAAGCGTACACGGATGAAACAAACCCATGAGTGCCTCGAAGGAAAATATTTGCGAAAGCAGCCTCAAATGCAAAGATACGTCGCCGCCAGCTCAACTAGAACGATCGTCGTCAGTCAGCAGTGTTGTAAGATAGCCGAGCGGCTAGTAGCTTCGTTGGAGCGTTGTGTAGCACCCTCGATTGATTACGGTCCACCAGTGCTAGCAGTGAGAAACACGCGCTGCTTGAGCGAATGTCGTTGAACTAGTAACGATAAGATGTTTGGCCGCAGCGTCTGTTTCCATAATATCAGCCCCAGTACCAAGTCGCATAAAATTACGACCGTTAAACGGATGCCTTTGCAAGGGAGCTTGGCAGAAAGTTATTTATTTATTTATTTATTTCATAACCTTCTATGGCGGAAGGCGTTACGGAAAGGAGTGGGACAAAAAAAAAACATAATCGTTGTGATTGTTGGCGGCTAGTATATACAATAATAATTGCCGACAGCGGATTTGAATGCAGAAACACTTGGACTGGCGACGACGGATGTGGGCAGGTGGTTCTATTCCCTCGATATCTTTGTCAAGAATGAATCGGAAAATAAGTTAGTATGTCAAAAAGGTATTTCAACTTTATGACGGTGATTAGTACAAGACAAATAAGATGCGTCATTAAGAAGTTCACTTTTCGGATGTGGATTATGAAAAATCTCATGAAATAAAGATAAAACAAAACACTTTTCTGCGCAGGGAAAGGTTTGGAAGTTTCAAAATGTGTTTCATCGACGATACACTTGAAAAGCGGGAATAATTTGACAGAATGAAATGCGCACTACGGTTTTGTACTGATTGAACTACATTAGCCAGGTCGTAAATGTACACTAAAAATAAAAGTGGATCGAAGACAGAACCCTGTGGTACACCGGAAGTAACTGGACAGAAGAGGAATCAAAATTGTTAGCTGTCACTAATTGCGTTCTATTAGAAAGAAAATTTTCAATCCAGCCAAATTGTTAGGATCAATTTTTAATTTGCTTAACTTTAAACTAAGTGGAGGGTGAGAGACAAGGTCAAACACTTTCTGAAAATCTAGGAATATGCAGTTGACAAAACACCCATATTGTCAAGAGGAGCGAAAAGTTCATTGATGAAGCAAATTGGTTGCGTCCCACACGAAAATGATATACGAAACCCATGCTGCTTCGTCGTAAAGAATGCATTAGACTAGAGGAAATTAACTAAACATGAGTAAATAACATGTTGTAATAGTCTGCAGGAAATGCTAGTTAATGATATAGGTCGGTAATTATATGGTGAACTGACGTCACCAGACTTGAAAAGTGGTATCACTTCGCCAATCTTCCAATCGCCACGTAACTGGGCAGAAGCGATGGACTTTGAAAAAAGTTATGTTAATATAATAGAAAAGTACATTGCAGTGTTCTTCAAAAATTTTTTGTTGATACCATGCGCTCCGCATGACGAAGACAATTTTAAGTTTTTCATTAGGTGAAAAACTTGAAAGCTTAAGCTGGTTATTGTGGTAAATTATGACACAATAATACGTAATAACATTTCTTTTGTTCTGTTATTTTGTTTGCCATCAGTGAAGCAGGAAGCCACAGGGCTTTCTCTTTTTTTTTTCTTCATTATTATCGCGTCAAAAATTGGCCATTGTTAGTTTGTTGCAACGTGGCTACATTGTTGGCTGCCCATCAAAGCCTTTGCCGCAGTTGGTGGCATTTTGCGCTCCTTTTCAGAATTTTTCAGCTACTTTTTCTCCCAACGACCTGACAAGCCTGGACGGTGAAACGTGTTTACTCGATATACGAGTACACGTGTCAATATTCGGCCCTTTGTGAGGACCGCAGGAAAGTTACAGGTGCGCGCGCCCCTTGGCAGGAACACAGTAACTTGATGTCGCTCTCGATTGGTGCAGGACCGCTTTTTGTTCAAAGCTTTGCGAGCGTGTGAATTGACCTTGATGCGCCGCCCCCCCCCCCCTCCCGCCCTCCGCGCATTGAACGTATCGAGAGCAAAGATTTTCCGTCTTTAACTGCGAAAGGAGGCCATCTAAAATCTCGAAAGGTAGTAGTCGATATTCAATACGATTCTATTGCAAAAAGAGTCTGCCTCGGAAAAAGTGACCAGTTGCAAACAAATATAATCGACAAACTTTGTAACTAAAGGCTAAGTATGTTTATTTACTTATGAAATATTTGTAACGTCAAAACAAGAATATAGTAATCAATTCGGAGATCTTACTTGGCAAACCCACGACATGGGTAAAATAGCATGCTGTAGTGGGGGACTCCGGATTAGCTTCGACCAGCTGGGTTTGTCTAACGAGCACCCAAGGCATGCCACACGGATATTTTTGCATTCAATTCCTATGGAAATGTTGCCGCTGCTGCCGGAATTTGATCTAGCGACAGCGCGAGTACCAGCGCAACGCCGAAGCTACTATACCACCATGGAGGGTATGATGCCAAGGCAGTTTAGCAATATACGTACAGGAACAAGTGTTTGACTGAAATTTTCACTGCAGCTTTAGAAAATAATAACGTTAAATTTGGTAAAAGGCCGTAATTGGGTAACACTCCCAGGGCTAATCTTGTATATGTGTACACATACACAAACCAAGAAAGTGGGTTGGTAGAATTAGTAAACAGCCGCATAAAAATGGGGAAGATGCTGGTTGGGACCCCACCTGAGGCAAATTATCTTCTCATCCACTTCAATTCACGTCCACATTTCAATTAAACATAACAATTACCTTTTCCTAACTTTTTTCTATCTTCTTGGCAGCACATTGATGCGTGTACTTGTTTATCCCCTTTGCGATGACCAAATTTCACCTTCTAACAAGTCAAAGTTATCGCTCAGCGTAAGACGCACCTGAACGATCTAGAACTTACTCCAATGCTATCATCGCTTCTGTGTGTTGCGCATGTTCTCACTGAGTCTTGTGTGATGAGATTGTATGCGAGACGCGAATAACGTTGCATTTTCTGGAAGGTATACGATCACGAGCGATTACACTAGAGCCTTCGGTAATTCATGTAATAAAGCCGACGCGTTTTACATTCAGGTGAGATTTTCGACAATCACCAACTGAGTTCACCTCAATCGTTGTGCTTTGAACGTCGCTTGCTTTTAGGGGCACAACTTCGCCCAATAAAGAGTTAATTTGGTGATACAAAGTTTCGTTTTTTTTTGCGCCTGTGCTCTGCCGTCACTACTACGTGGCGGCAATATGTCGAGCCCTTCAGGTTCCCCTCTTTTTCTCGCTCAACATTAAAGTTAATGTGAAGAAGTGGAGTAGCGTGTGCTTCTTAAAGCGAAGCTTTCTGTGCCTACCATCCCATGGTTTCGCCTGGGTCTCTCGGTATCTCGGTCGTTCCGTCGCTGGTCGTGTTCTCGCCTAGTAGATTCCGTCGCAATCTTCAGTAAAAAGAAAGAAAGCGGGTCCGGGGGCGGGGTGGGAACCTCGGCCCACCAGCGAAGCAATCCGAATGTATAATCTTTAGGCCACAGATGCTTTTTATAGCATCTATTTATAGCATCTATTTAGTATCCGCGGGAAACGAACACATCTAAGAAAGAGAGTTAAGAAATCTCTTCTAGTTGCGCACTGATAAAGGCACATATACAGAGCACCATAAAGTTCGTCTTCCTTCTTGAAACGCGGTGCTCAGGTCGTGGTCAATCTTCACAAGAGACCCTAAAGTTGTGGTACCTTACTGTGCAGAATATAACCCTGGACAAAATTCAATTTATTCGTATAGATGTTTAAGTTGGACGATCATTGTCATGAAATGAGTTGCTGATGTGATTATAGGTTCGGCATTTCTATCCAACATGTGTGTTTTTCCTGGCTATGCATTCCAATGAGCAGAAACTCGTAAAATGGTACATCGCTACTACTAGTTGGCACGAGATATCATACGAAATGAGGATTTAAATCAAAGTCTTTGTTACGAGTTCGTTGAAGTACATCGGAAAATGAAATGACACGTCTGCAGCATATAAAACAACATTCAATTCTTTGAGGTACATCACACAAACCGCAATGAATGGACGTCACGAAAACGTCTCTTGAACGTAGCAAAGTTCTTAAAAGCAAGGTTTCAGAATGTAAACGAAGAAAAGATCGTTTTGCAGATGGAGGCAGACGTATTATACGCACATGGCCTAGTACATCCAGTCCTGTCAGGCCAGAATATTTTGAGCGGTAAAGTGGTGGCGGGACGAATATAGATATTCAAACTGTGTAGAGATCTTTTTTCGTGGTACACAGTAGAAATATTCAACTGAAAACCTCACTGTCATAAAACGAACTGAGAAATGCACTTCACGCATGAATCCCCAATGACATGGTTGGTAGGAAAGTTGTTTTGAAACCGCTAGGTTAGATAAACCATGTCCCATGTTTACCTGCAAGAAAGCTGAGGCTTGTGACCAAGAAAGAAGCAGCGAGATAGTAAGTGCAACACATATTGATGTACAAAGCGTAGCGCACCTGCATTGACCGGTCTGAAAAGATTATCTCGTCGCATTAGGCTAATAACTTGAAGACCACATGAAAGTGGCAAATGAGTGGTGAAAATTTTGAATGTACAATATCGTACAGTGGAGCATATGTAATAGATATAAAAGTTTTGTTGCCAAGAACGTGTTACATGCCTTAGCTTTGCCAAAAATTGAAAGATTGTCCGGCACAAAGAACTTAACGTAACATTAAAGGTCTACAACTCTTTCTTTTCAATCGCGTGCACATAGCTTGTGTGCATCTAATGGAACACGGGAGTATTTTGGTGGCACAACAGACCACTTTATTCTAGCGAATGGAGCAGGTGTAGACCACCGCGGCCTAAACCACAGACCTGCACGTTTCGAATAGTTCATGTCACTCCACGGTACCTACCATTCGTTCAAAACTTGAATTGTCTTTGCAGAAAAAAGGCAATATCGTTTGGATACGCTAGCATTTTAGCTTCGTATGCTAGCACGGTGTAACCATGAATGTTATCAGATTGAAAAATGCTCAAACACAGCGGCTCTATGAGAAAACAAGAGGACGCATGACAGCCTTGCTTGGCAGAGGGTTGCATAGATATAGGCTCCGAGGGATGACCATATGCAATCAAGAGGGTAGAACAATTTTTGTAACAAAGTTGCCCTCTTTTTAAGGTAGAACCAACATTAGCGTATTGATTTAGAAGAGGTAACATAAATGCATGAGAAGCTCTATCAAATGCGCTTGCGAGGTCAACTTGAAGTAATGCGAGTTCATAAAAGTTTGAGAAATATTCAAGAAAAGTACGACCGATGTGAAGGTTAGTTTTTATCGGACAACTCTCTAGGGCTATTTGGGGTTGACATTACAAATTGTAATGACAAAATTCTAATAGTCAACAGTGGACCCCGAAATCAATGAAGCCCAGCTTCAGGCCATGATCGTGAATCAAAGAAATCCCAAGGCCTTGGAAGCCAAGCGGATCAAAAACACCTCGACGGTGGTAGTGCTCTTCAACGGCATGAAAGTGCCGAACTACGTCATGCGTGGCGTAAGCCTAATACGCTGCACGCTATACAGGCGGCAGAACGACGTGTGCTACGAGTGCGGCGACTTGGGCCACAGAGTCGACGTCTGTCCAAATCCTGACAAGAAGAGGTGCCGTGGCTGCAGAGCCAACGACCCGGCTGAAGACCACCAGTGCTCGCCCAAGTGTGCCCTCTGCGGGGGCCAACACCCGACGGCGGACAGCAAGTGCAAGCAACGATACCAAATCCCTTACGTCGTGCGGCGCAGGAGGTGCCGAGGCAGAAATGCGAATAAATCGCAGCTGCAAAGCCAGCCGCAACAGCTGGAGAGTAGATCACGCGATTCAAGCGTGGCAAGCCCCTCCAGAGGGGGATGTTCGACAACGCCGACACTACAACAGCGCAGCCGATCGAGAGGCCGTTCCCGCTCCAGGGGGCGCTCCCGCTCCCAAGTTCGCATTCAAGAGAGGCCGACCTGGGCGGACCGGGCCAGGCCAAAGCCGCAACCGAAATCACAATCAAAGGTAACGCAGGTAGCATTGCCAAAGCATGACAAGGAGGACCCTAAAATAGCTCAGCTAGTTGAAGAAAACACGCGCCTCAAGGCGGAGATTCAGAAAATGAGAGCGGATTTCGAATTGTTTCGGAAACAAGGTTCCACTCCCCAGCTAGTCGAACAACAGCAGCAGCAGGTGCCGCAAAGTACACCGACCCCGCAAGGGGAACAGTCGGTTCGCTCGGTCAAACGCAGGGCCCCTCCCCAGACGGAGGAGGGAAACCCGGCGGAACCCGAGTCCAGTAGCATCCTATTGGGAATTAAGCAGTCGATTAGCTCTTTGCAGCTAATGGTCCAGCAACTAGCGGAAAGCATGGTAGCGCTCGCGGCAAGAGTGACGCGTATCGAAGCTCACATGGCGCCTGCATGTGCTAAACAAATCCAAGGCATCAATCATGGCGAACAACTCAACTAGAGAACTGGTAGTGTGGCAGTGGAATTGCGCTAGCTTCAAAAAGCGCAAGGCTCTGCTGCTACAGTTCGTTGCCTCACAGGCAGACAAACCGCACGTCATAATCTTACAAGAAACTTTGGGTAGCGAGGCGACCCTGCCCGGCTACCGAGTCGCCTCGTCGAAATTCGAACAGGGTAAGCGCGGAGTGGCGACCCTCGTTGCGAACAAATGCTCTTTCCAGGAACGAGATTTGAAATTAGGCAATGCGAAAGCGGAGGTATCCGTGATCGAAATCATACCGAACAGTTGGCTGAAAAACAGCGTACTCGTAGTGAACGTGTACAGCCCGCCCTCTGACCACAGACAGTCGTTTACATCGATAATAACGAAGGCGGCCTCAATGGCCAGGGGGGCACCGCTAATAGTGGCAGGAGATTTTAACGCACCCCACGGAGCCTGGGGTTACGCAAGGCCAATGCCTAAGGGAGAGCGGCTATTGGAGGCAGTCACTACGTGCTCGCTAGAGCTGGTGACGGACCCCCGCTATCCGACTCGACTAGGTACGTCGGTGGCGCGGGGCACGACGCCCGGCCTGACCTTCGTCAAGAACTGCGAGGGGCCGAGTGGCGCAACCTGCACGAGAACCTCGGCAGCGACCACTACATACTTGCGGTCACGATCCCCATCAGGGCGGCACCACCGAGAAAATTTAAGGTCACCGACTGGGACGCCTTCCGCAAAATAAGGAAGGAAGACACAAGCGAATACGCGGATCTAGACAGTCTTTTTAGAAGGCTCAAAGAGGATGTTAGCACCGCGACGAGGGTTGTCCAAACTGAACTGAACATGGCAAGGATGGACGCGAGATTGGCACACCTATTAGAGGCAAAGAATTCCATCACGGCCAGGTGGAAAATGCAAAGATTGAATCGCAGACTGCGAAAGAAAATAGCGGCACTAAACCGGGAAATCGAAGCGCACTCGCTCGAGCTTTCCAAGCAACAGTGGAACGAGGTGTGCGCATCGGTAGACGGACAAATGCGAACCGGGCGCAAATGGAACCTCCTAAAGCAACTGTTAGACGACAGGCAGTACAAAGGCAATCAGAGATTGGCAATCGATAGGATTTTATAAAAGCAAAAGGAGCAGGGCAAAACGGAAAGCGAGTTCCTAAAGGAGCTGGCGCGGGGACGTATCTCCCACTGGGCCCGTCAGGCGACGGCGATTATCCACAATACGCCGGGGCAGAGGTCGAAGAACTCGACGCGCCCTTCACGAAATCGGAAATTTGGGATGCCTTACAAGGCCTCAACGGACGCTCCGCTAAGGGCCCGGACGGGGTCTCGAACAAACTGTTGTGGAACCTAGACGGAAAGTCGGTCGAGAAGCTCACTGAAGAAATCAACAGAGCGTGGGATACGGGACGAGTACCAGAGGTCTGGAAAGGGGCCTCGGTTATACTAATACCGAAACCCGATAAACCACTTGCGGCGGAGAACATGCGGCCAATACGCTAACCTCCTGCGTAGGAAAGACGGCCGAACATGCCATACATAACCGAGTATCGTGGTACATAGAGAGAGAGGGCCTCTTCCCACATGACATGGTTGGCTTCAGACCGGGCCTCTCCACACAGGACGTAATGTTACAACTCAAAAAGCAGATAATCGACGGCGTAACAAGAGACACCAGGGGCATACTGGCCCTGGACCTAACGAAAGCGTTCGACACGGTGAAACACAGATTTCTAATGGAAACGATCTCGGTGATGGGGCTCGGCCGGAAATTCCACTCTTACATAGGCTCCACAGGAAAGCCACGATCAAAATAGGACAGGCCACGTCCGATTGGTATACACGCTGGGCGCGAGGGGCACCCCACAAGGGGTGGTGCTCTCCCCACTATTATTCAATCTGGCCATGAAAGGGCTCTCGGACCGCCTCACGAGAGTGACCAACGTCAATCACGCCCTGTACGCAGACGACATTACGGTGTGGTGCCCGGGAGGGTCCGACGCAGAAGTCGAGCGGGCTCTTCAAGAGGCGCTGGACACAACGGAAGAGTACCTGCAGGAAACGGGACTCCGTCTGTCACCCAGCAAATCGGAACTGTTGCTGTACAGGCCCTCGAAACAAGGCATGAGGAATTTGACGCCGATCGATCAAATACCGATCAAATTACACACGAGTGCCGGCCAGCCGATTCCCAGGGTGGACACTATAAGAATCCTGGGGCTGCTATTTGAGGCTAAAGGCGGTAACACGCAAACTGTCAAGAAACTCACGTCCAAAACGGAGAACATGCTCCGGCTGATCCTCAGGGTGACGAACCGCAGGGGGGGGGGGGGGGGGCCTCAGCGAGAGCAATCTCATCAGACTTTACCACGTCTTCCTCATGAGTCACGTAAATTACGTAGCCTCAGCGCTAAAATGGACCAAGAGAGACGCGGCCAAGATAGAGACACTGATGCGCAAGAGCATCAAAAGGGTGCTAGGTCTTCCGATCACTACAAGCACGGAGCAGCTCGAGCGGTTAGGAGTCCACAATTCACTATCAGAAATCATTGAAGTGCAGACCAAGGCACAGGTCGTGCGGCTGTCGACCACCAGGGCCGGCAGACGCATCCTAGAAGAAGCAGGGATAAATGCAGAGGCAGAGTGCAACGCACGCAGCGTCGCGCTCAGCGCGGCGGTCAGGGGCACTTTCAAGGTAGAGCCGCTTCCGAGAAACGTCCACCCACAATTCAACGAGGGGCGCCGAAAGGCGAGGGCCCGAGCACTGCTGAAATCGACCACCAACTGCCCGGGACTGGCGGCATTTGTAGACGCGGCCCAGTATCCATGGGCGCAGCGACCGGTACGCCGCCGCCTCGATACGCTGGGATGGCACGATAATTAACGCAGCATCGGTCAAGGGGGTAACGTCCGAAGTGGCCGAACAGGTGGCAATAGCCATGGCAATGAGGGACCCCGAACGTCCTTATACGTCTACACTGATTCGCGATCGGCGGCCAGAGCATTCGTCTCGGGCTCGATATCGCGGGAAGCGGCGGCCATCCTCGGCAGCGAGGGAGCCGCGGGTCATCACATCGTCAAATGGTTTCCAGCCCACGTGGGGGCCGACGTGCACCCCGAATTTCCCAACGCCAACGAGCTGGCGCACGGACGCGCGCGAGGACTCACGCACCGCGGCGATCGTGGCGAGCGAAGTGGCGGGGAGGGAGGGGAGCACCGAGACCCGCTGCTCACCTTCAACGAAATAACAACGCACTATCAGCTGTCGAGGAGAACCTTCCCGCTGCCCCACGCTAAACTCACTAGACCACAGTCATCGATATTCAGAATGCTTCAGACAGGGTCGTTCCCCTCGAGAGGCAGACTGAGTCGTTATTCACCAGAAGTTGAGCCTCAATGTCCGGATTGTGGCGCATCGTACTGCTCGCTAGCGCATATGCTCTGGCAATGCTCCGCGTTAAGCGGCACCGTGTTCACTAAAGAAGAAGACTGGGTGGACGCCCTGCAAAGCGATGACCACCAGACCCAGCTCCGGGCCGTCCAGAGGGCTCACGAAAGGGTGGAGGCTCACGGGCTTCCCGTCCCAACGTGGGTGCGGCCCGCGACCCCTGCCGACAACTAAACCAAGAGTGGGTGGGGAGGGGTTGCTCAGGACCCAATAAAGTTATTTCCTCCTCCTGCATAAAGCTATGGGCCAGTAGCCTTCTGCACGACGTAATATTTCTCGATCGGTGCTTTTTAGAATCAAAATCGTGTGACTTTCGGTGAAGGACTGTAGATTAGTAGCATCTATAACAGGCTAATATGAGAGACGAAATGGTTTTCAAGTTCGCCATCCAGGTAGGTGGACTAGCGCAAAACAGTAATCTGTAGTAATTCTGAAATTATATCATAATATCCATCATAGGTGCTTCTTACCATGGTTACATTAGAGCAAATTTCCGAACTATTTCGACTTCGCATGGCGATGCTCATCTAGGAATGCCTGACGGGATTATTCGTTGGCAACTCGTTTATTCCACTTATTTGCGTTCTCATGCACTGCGGTAGCGTAGGGACGAGGGTAAAGGGAGGCAGAATCAGCTATCTCTGCATTCTATAGTAGGCTAGGAAGCAGCAAGTGTGCCGTCGGTCCGATCTGGCACCCTGTTCTTTCTTTTTTGTTTAGAGACGCCATGCAGTCGATCTCCAACCGGTCCTACCGATGGGTTCCGGAGTACAGACACAAGAGCCCGCCACAGTTCCGTTGCGGGCTCTGCGGACGATGATGACGCTGGAAACACCCATGCGTGAAGTTACGTCGGCAATCGTCCCTGCTGTTTGCTGAAAAGCGCTTTGCTCCGGACCGCGCTGTAAACTGGACAATGCCAGAGAACGTGGTCCAGATCCGCCCGATGATGGCACTGGAAGCAGGTTGCAGGTGTCGATACTGACTCTCTATGTCATCGGAATCGATTGAGACAGAACTGCTTCCACAGTGTTCCAGTCTGGATAATCCTGATGGCCACAGGACTACTGCGAGATAGTTCTTGGAGCGGGATGGGCCGTACGGATAGCGGGTAGACGAGAGCAGCCAGAAAGACGGTGCGTTTTGCCCTGGCTTTTTGCACTTCAGAAGTGGAGTAATGAATGAGCGAATTCCGTGGAGCAATGAGTGGTTTAGACTCAGTTAAGATGGCAGGCTATTAGGCTCTTTTTCTTGTGCGGAGAGAAGGTGTGCGCGCGGAAGGATGTGGGCCACGTAATTGCCAGGGATCCCTCTGTGTGCAGGTATCCATTTGGTTGTTCAAAACTTCGGAAGTTGGCGGCCTCTTGTCGGAGATATCGCAGTAATTAGTCGCCACAGAAGACTACAAGTCATTGGAAATGTGAATGACGGTTGTCGCATTTTTTGCAGTCACTAGTTCCACGTGCAATAATTGCTTGCATCTCTGCCTGAGTGCTGCTCGGAATATTAACAGGTTGATGCAGTTTTTGGCAACCTTCACCAGTGGTAACAGATCTATCACCAAGCTTACGGGCTATATAAACAAGTGCTGGAAAGAAGGCCGCATCCCAGAGCAGTGGAAGAGGTCCAAGGCTATCCCCATACCCCATCCCGGAAAGCCATTGAGCTTGGAGAACCTACGCCTAGTCCCTCTCACGTCCTGCATGGATAAGGTCTTGTAACACGCCTTCCTGAACCGTATCAACACCCACCTAGAAGAGACGGAAGCCTACCCCCACACCATGATAGGTTTCCGACCCCGCCTGTCCACGCAGGACGTCATGTTACAACTGAAGAACCAGACCCTTGACGACAAGAAAAGAAACACCAAAGCCATTCTAGGGCTAGACCTGGAGAAAGCATTCGACAACGTCGCTCACGAGTCGATCCGGAAACAAGTGTCTAACCTGAACCTGGGCGAAAAGGCCTTCAACTACGTGAGGGACTTTCTGAACGATCGCCACGGCACCCTGACGGTTGGCGACCTCAAGTCCGAAGGACGGACCCAGGGAAGTGCAGGTACCCCCCCAGGGCTCAGTTATATCTCTGCTCCTTTCCAACTTAGTCATGCTGAGTCTCCGCAGTAAACTACGGGAAATCGAAGGAATCCACCACGTTATATACGCAGACAATATAGTGATTTGGGCGGACCGCGGAAGTGACGGCCAAATTGAGAACGCACTACAAACGGCCATTCACAAAGTCGAAGAGTATATCTCCAAGGAACGGGCCTCAAATGCTCCACGAGCAAGTCCGAACTACTCCTTTACCGGCCCACGCGCAGAGGCATGCCACCAAAGAGCTACACGGGACCCCGGGAGTACGAGCAAATCTACCTGTACACCCAGACGGAAACGCAATCCCCAAAGTAAACAAGATCAAAATTCTCGGAATGATCATTGAGGCCGACGGAGCTAACGGCAAAACCATGAGGAAGGTCGTAGGCAATGTCACAAGCGCCACGAGACTCATAAAGAGAATAACCAATAGACACGCGGGCATAAAGGAAGAAAACGTCATTCGACTGATCCACTCCTTCGTTGTCAGCCACATCGCTTACGTAGCCGCCTACCACAACTGGTACGTCGCGGAAAAGAACAAGATCAACACGCGCATAAGGAAAACGTACAAGATAGCCCTGGGCCTCCCGGAATCGAGGAGCACCGAGCTCCTGGCTCAGCTGGGCATCTACAACACCCTGGAAGAAATAGCCGAACACAACGCGTCTCGCAGCTCGAACGCCTGTGGAAAACCACGACGGGAAGGTACATTATGAACACGCTCGGCATAACGTACCACAACCAGCACGGCCAGAAAATGCAAATCCCCAGCAAAATCAGAAATGCTTTTATGGCAGCAAACATCCCAAGAAACGTGCACTCCGATTACAACCGAGGCAGAAGAAGGGCAAGAGCCGAGGCTCTGCTCCGTTCATTCAGCAGGGAGAGGAGGAGGAGGAAGTAAACTTTATTACTCTAGAAAGAGTAATTCAGCGGTCGTGCCGGATGTCTTGATCTTCTATTGGTTGATGAAGATCTCCGGCCTGCATGGTTGGCGCCCCTATTCCAGGGCACCACTGAGCGTGGCTGCTCGTCGGGCATGATCCACCAGCTTCCGTTGGAGGCTAGGGTCGCCGCTGGAGAGCACGCTCTCCCACTGCTCCGCACTCGGATTTTCTATTTTGTGGAATTCCTTATTTGTATTGCACTCCCATGTGATGTGATAAAGTGTGGGTATTGCACCACACCACGGGCATGTGTCCCTGTATTGACTTGGGAACATTTTGCATAGTATATGTAAATTTGGGAAAGTTCCTGTCTGCAGCTGTCGCCAGTAAACTGCCTGTTGTTGAGTGAGTGTATTGTGGGGCGGGGGATATCTGATTCTCGTCCCTCTATGGTAATTTAGTATGTCAGAGTACGTTGGGATCACTGTGATGAAATCCTCAGGATCTCTATTTAGGTCCGCTCGGTTTGCATGCTCGCGAGCGATCCTATCAACCCTTTGGTTGCCCTCAATCTCAGTGTGCCCAGGTACCCAAAAGATGGTGTGTCTGATGCGTTTATTCTGTTGGCCAGCGCGGAGGAAGATTTGGAGCGCTTTTTGACCGATTCTGCCATTAATGTAGTTTCGGCATGCTTCCTGGCAGTCGGTTAGAATTATAAGGGATCTATTTGTGCGGTAGCCCTCCACAGCTGCTAGAGCAACAGCCATTTCCTCTCCCTCGGTTACCGTACAATCCCGTGCCGACGCGCAAGCAATTTCCCTATAGTCCGAGTCTATTACTGCCGCGACAACTCTTTGTTGTGTTTCCCGTCGTTCTCGAGGATACACCGCGGCGTCCGTGTATACCGTGTTCGCTTTTGTTGCTAGGTATTTTTCCACATATTCTGCCCTAGCGTTCCGCCTGGCTGTGTGTAAATTTGGGTCCATGTTTCTTGGTAGGGACCCTACCTTGATGGTGCTGCGATACACATCGGGTAGGTTTGCCGTTCTTTGTTCTTGCCTTTCAATTTCTTTGTGCCCCAGTTTTTTTAGGAGCTTTCTGCCCGTGGTAGTCTGCTGGAGTCTGAGTAGCTGCGACCCTAATTGTGCTTCTCTGAGCTCCTCGAACGTGTTGTGGAGTCCGAGGGCCAGGAGCTTCTCTGTCGAGGTGTTGGCCGGCAGGTGAAGCGCTGTTTTGAACGATTTCCTTATGATGGCGTCGGCCTGGTCCCGTTCGCCTTTGTTTGTGTTGTAATATGGGAGGGCGTACGTAATCCGGCTGATTATGAGGGTCTTAACCAGCTTGACTGTATCATCCTCCTTCATGCCGCTTCTTTTTTGCGAGACGCGGGTGATCATACGTGCCACCTGTGCCGTCGCTTGCTTGAGTAGGTTTATGGTGTGTGTGCAGCGTTGATTGCTCTGCACCCACATTCCCAGAATCCTGACGGTTTCTTTTTCTGGTATCTTTTGTCCTTGTAGGGTGACGCTGATTTGTTCTTCCGAGCGTTTTCCTCTTCTGACTCTCAGGAGCTCTGATTTCTCCGTGGAGCAGGCGAGGCCTCTTTCCCTAACACATTCTTCCACGCATGTTGCTGCGGCTTGTAGTCGTTCTTCTTTTTGGCTGAGCGAGCCTTGGTTAGTCCAGATGGTGATATCGTCGGCATAAATGGCGTGATGTATGCCGTCGATTTCTTCCAGCTTCCGGGCTATCCCTATCATGGCAATGTTGAAAAGGATCGGTGAGATCACGGATCCCTGCGGGGTTCCTTTGTTAGGCGTGTGGAACTTGTCTGTCCGCAGGTCTCCTAACCCCACCGTGGCTGTTCTGTTTGATAGGAACGCTGTCACGTAGCCGTGGATTCTTCTTCCGCTGTTGAGATCATCCAGTCCCTTGAGGATGGACGCGTGGCTGACGTTGTCGAACGCCCCTTTGACATCGAGTGCCATTATTATGTTTTCGCCGTTGTAGGGGATGTTGCTTAGAACCTCCTCTTTAATTTGTAGTAGGACGTCTTGGGTTGATAATTTGGTGCGAAAGCCGAACATACTGTGGGGATACAGATCTTCATCTTCCATGTATTGTTGTAGCCTCCTTGTCACGATTCGCTCGTACAACTTGCCAAGGCACGAAGTGAGTGATATCGGCCGTAGGTTTTCTACTAGTAGCTTTTTCCCTGGCTTGGGGATCATAACTACTTCTGCATGTTTCCATTCCTCTGGCAGTGTCCCCGCTTCCCAATGTGTATTGAGGAAGTTCGTCAGCTGTATGACCGCCTCATCACTTAGGTTTCGGATTAGGGCGTTTCTAATCTTGTCCGCGCCTGCTGCTGTGTTCCGGGTCGATGCCTTAACTGCTGCGAAAACTTCCTCTTTGGTGATGGGTCTGTCTAGGTCGGGGTTTTCTTCGCCTCGGTATCTCTCCGTGTACGCTTCGGGTTTATCTTGTCCGTAGCACTTTACACGGACTTTTTCTAGTAGCTCTTCTTCTGTCCCTTCAAATTGGTGTACTAGTCTTTGGATGGCCTTGTTACTTTCTGACTTGGTCTTGGTTGGGTCCATTAGAGCCTTGAGGATACGCCAGGTCTTTGCGGTGCTGAGGGTTCTATTCAGCGAGTCGCTATACTTTTGCCAACTTTGTCGTGTGAGTTGGGCTGCGTATTCCTCTGCCTCCTTGGTAACCTCTGCTATCTTCTTCTTTAGCTTCTTATTTAGCCGTTGTTTTTTCCACCGTTTGGTTAGTCCACGCCTTGCCTCCCATAACCTGAGGAGTCGCGAGTCCACCTCCGGTGTTTGCTCTGACCTTTCGACCTCCTGGGTGTAATGTTGTTGTATTTCCTTAAGTTGTTTGCACCATTCTTCTATGGAAGTTATCCCACCCTCCATGTGCTTGCATTCTTTGCGAAAAGCGTTCCAGTCCGTTATTTTGGCTGTTCCTATCTTGCGCTTGACGTTCTCTGCTGACACTTGCGTTCTTATAATGAAATGGTCGCTACCCAGGTTCTCCAGCAGGTTCTCCCACGTGGCTTGCCTAGCTCCCCTGACGTATGTCAGGTCTGGGCATGTGTCGGGACTAACGCTGTTGCCTAGGCGCGTTGGTTGGTTTGCGTCCGTTAAGAGGGTGCAGGTTGTGATTTCTGCTGCGTCGCTAACTTGCGTACCCTTCTTAGTGTCTTTTTTATATCCCCAGCTCTGTCCCCTGGCATTAAAGTCGCCCATTATAAGCAGAGTGTTGGATTTCGCTAGCTTGCTGGCTCCTATGAAAAGTTTCTGAAAATCCCCATCATTTTGTCGTGGTGGACTGTATAAGTTTATGATAAAAGTGCTTTTTTGTTTTCCCTTTTTCTTTGGAATTATCTCTGTCACGATGTGTTCTATCCGCGTGTCCGGAATTTCATCGTGTGCTATGGCGACTAGATTTTTACTGATTAAGGTGGCTGTGCGATCTTTTTCTTGGCACGTGTATCCCTTGAGTGTCGGCACGGTGTTTGTCTCCTGCAGCGCGATTATGTCAGGAGGATTTAACTGTGAATTTATGAATTGCTGCAGCGGGCCTTGCTTTTTGCGGTAGCCTCTGCAGTTCCACTGCCATATATCTAATGTGTTGTGTCTAGCCATGTTGGTTTATCGTTGGTTGTTGTTATACTTTGGTTTTCGGTGCCGAATCTCTTTTCGTGATAGAGTCTATCTCTAGCCTCATTTGTTATCTTTTGCGTATTTTGATTTTTTATGTAGTTGCGAAAACTTTGATCTTGCATTGCGATTTTTTGTTGTATCAAATTCATTTGCTCCTGCATTTTTTGCATAAAGGATTGCATTTGCATTTCTACGGTTCCCTTTTCCGGCTGCTGTGGCTGTTGCTCCATAGCTAAAGGTGGAGTCTGCTGTCGCGGCAGGCTACCCACCCTTTGCTCTCGCAGTTCCCTGATTAGTTCTTTGATTCTCTCCTCTAGTTGTTCTGTTTTCTTCGTACTCTGCTCTAGTTCTCGCCTTAGAGCCTTATTTTCTTCCCTTAGTTGTTTAAGTTCGTTGTCGTTATTGTTATTATCCGAGTGCGGAAACAGTGATTTGGGAGGGCCTGCCCCCCAGCTTACCTTAACTCCGCCCTTCTTTTGTTGTTGTTGTTGTTCTTGTGGTGGTTTTGGCTGCTGTTTCCACTGCCCTTGGGCTGCAGGTGGTGGCCTCAGCGGTGGGAAGGAGCTGTCCCTGGACTGGCTCCGGTCCCGGCTCCGCGTTTGGCTGCGGCCCCGGCTCCGCGAGCGGCTCTGCTCTCCTTCCGAGCTCAGCCACCTGGGACGGCGCCTACGGCTCCGGCTCCGCCCTCGGCTTTTCTGCGGGGCTCGTCCTCGCAGCTCGTCCATGTTCTTGAGGCGCATCCGACAGTCCCTGGTACCGGCGGCGTGTTCGCCTCCACATACCAGGCATTTTGGTTGGCACTGGTGTCCTTCAATTGGGTTGTTTGCTCCGCACTGCCTGCAGGTTCTCGCTCCCGGCGTTGGGCAGACGTCCGAGCGGTGTCCTTGCGTGCCGCATACGTAGCAAAACTGTCTGGTTGGTCTATAGGGGTATGTCTTGTATTCTACTGCGCTGAAGATGACCCACTTGGGAATGATGGGGCCGTCGAAGGTGATTAGCGCCGTCTCTGACTTGCCCAGCATCCTTGCCGCTAGGATCTCCACCCCTTGGGTGCGTAGTCGCAGCTTGGATTCCAGTATTTCAGATGGTAGTCCTATCGGTAGCCCGTGAATTACCGCCCGCTTTACGTCCCCAGGCATGGCCACGTAAGCGTTTACTTCGTAATTGATGCCGCTGTATGGGAGGTACTTGATCTTCCTGATGACGTCCGCAACTTCTTCCTTCGAAGCGCTTGCGATGACGATGTTGGACCCTGGTCGGAGCCTGACCAGAAAGTCTTCTTCCTTGAATTTCATTCCGCAGGCCTCTAAGATGGCTTGCGTTGCTTGGTATGGTTTCATGTCCTTGATTTTCAGCCCCCCCCTGGGCCGGATGATGATCTTTGCGTCATCCGTCGGTAGCGGTGGCAGCCTCTGCCTCGGCTGCCGCGGCGCTCCCACCTTTTGTTGTTGTTGTTGCGGCGGCGTGATGCCGCTGCCAGCTGTGGCTGCCGGCGTCATCTTGCTATTCTCCGTGGCTTGGGGTTCTCTAGACTTCAAAATGACGTCGCTCCGTGTAGCGCGCTTGAGATTCTTTTTCTGGCGCCTGGAATGGTAGATTTGCCAGTTTTTTTCCTCGTCTTGCTGCCGGCTCGCCTCGCCCGTGGCGTCCTGCTGCATGAGGTGCTCTTCTGCGGCTCCGGTGCCTGCTTCCTCCATGCTCGAGTGCGTGGTGGCGGGCGCCTCCTCCATATCTTGGAATTCTGCCGGGTTTTGGGCTGGCCCGGCCATGAAATTGCTTGTCACCGGGTTGGTAGCGCCCCGGGGATCCATTTCGGTCGATTCCTTGTCGCTCCGACCTACTCGGTGCCCGCCCGGGTGTCGGGTGTGGCTAAGCCTAGCGCGAGACTTAGCTCCCCGGCCACGTCGGAGATCTTCGAAGTCCGATAAAAAGTCCAAAAATGGGCCTACCGGCTCGAAGGTGGTATCCTCGTGGTCCTGACGATCAGCTGCGTTGATGTTGCCAAAAAATTTGGTGGCCCAATGAAATTGTCCTGCCGAAAACTTCGTAAATTTGCTGAGCCCATGCGACGTGCGTCCGCACGTCGCCGCACGTCCGCTTTGTCGACGCAGCCGAATATCCGAATGGCCAAAAATACTCCGCCGTAGTCATAGACACAAACTCCAAAATCAGAATCGCATGCAGTGTATACATCAAACACTCGGAAATAGCGCAGGAAGTAGTGATCGCGCTGGCCCTCAAATAACAGGAATGCGAAGTCGTACTATAAGCGACTCGCAAACGGCAGTAAAGAATTACGCCAAAGCTAGAATTTCCAAGAAATCCCTGTCCATTCTGGCCAAAGCGGGCAGATCCAAAACCACGAGCTCGAGGATCATATGATTCCCCGCGCACGTCACCACGGAAGGCGACGCGCTCCTGAACCTGATCGAGACGGTGCACCGGACGGCGCGAGACATGACCCGCCGCGCCGAGCAGGGCAACGCCTCTCGCACGATAGCGAACACTCCTCGCGCAGTACGGGACAGGCTCACCAGATACAATGACATAACCAGTGCATATCTAAACACCAGAAGGATATAGCCACCGCCGAGTCCCAAATTGAACAGGAGGCAGGCCGTTGTCTGGAGACAGGTCCAGACGAACACCTTCCCTAATCCATTCCGTCTGAAACGTGTCTTCCCAGATAAGCATCAGTATGACACGTGCAAATTGTACCAGGAAGGACCAGCAACATTCACACACATGCGTTGAGAGCGCAATGTAGTTATAGGAAGGATGGCAGTTGCTCCGGAGACCCTGTCGTCGAGGTGGGCAGCCGCTCTGCGCAACTCAGATCTCGGAATTCAGACGTGGGCAGTCCAGCAAGCCCGTGAGGCGGCGTTGCGGCAGGGCCTTGACGTTTCCCCGTGGGAGACCTGAGCCCGGGTCGCGTTAAACCTTTCCGGACGTACAGGAAAGTTGCATCCATCCATCCATCCATCCATCCATCACCGGTGGTGCAGCTGTGCCAAGCAGAATACCTAAGTTGACTGGCATTTTCGGATGGCAAGGCAGCGTCAGTGTTGTAGCACGTTCGTGAGGAGGAATATCCGGTACGTGGCGAAGATGACTTTACTAGTGAATTCAGATGGCAGACTCGGAGTGACCCACGAAGTCTGTGCTGGAGCACTCCGCTACCGCGAAGGGCAACAGACTGAAATCTTCGATTGAAACAGAGGCACCCCCGTCAGAGCAATCGGCAGGCGGAGCTGGCGCACATCCACTACCGAAAGAACCCAGCATTCTTCGAGTTTTTCGTCGTCTGCAGCCTTTTCTACTTGAACTCGGGCGCCCGTTGTGTTTAGAAATTTACAGTTTTTTCTTCACCTCCTGCGCTCTAATGGAAGTTACACCGCATTTAAGTCGGCTTCTCTTGTTCGCTGTGACTGCGTGACGGAAAAGACAGATACGCAGCTAAACCCGCGATCAGTTCGGTGGCAACGCATCGAAACAGCCTTAAGTGCCTTCGAAATTGCACTTCCTCAACAGAAGTAAAGGCTGTTAAAATGCGAACTTCCGATGAAGGGGTAACAACTTCCGTTGTTACCTCTTTATACGAATACTGGCGAACGACATCGTCGACGAAACACGCAACTTTCGATTTGTTGGCCGGCGGCCAAAACAAGATGTCGAAAACTTGCTTGAGTACACCAGCTTCCGAAGCTTATTCATTAATTGTCAATTAGGAACTTCAGCTAGATGAATCATCGCTCTCCGCAAGCTGTAAAAGTGCAAGTTGGCGAAGCAAGCGAAGCACCACTCATTGCTTCCGAGAGACCGCGATTCGTGTTCACTGGCGCGCGCGCCTTAGTGGTACGTTGGTTGTGGGTGGCCTGACATCCAGCGACTTCCGCTTGACTCTCGACCTCCCAATGGAATAGACTTGCTCCGCAAGGAGCATAAAACTGCTACCGGAATAACTCCGAATCTGGCATTGGATTTGATAAGATGTAGGAGGCAGTCGTCTGCCTCTTTGTTGTGTAGCTATGTTCGTTAGTAGCGGTTTCCCGTTTGTAATTACGATGTGCCACCACGGTGGCACACATTGAGGTATGGAGGGTAGATCTGAAGTGCTGCCCCCCTCCCCCCCCCCCCAGCCTAGTCAGTAAGTGCATGCCGGCATGGCTTGAGTGGAGTCGCACCTCCTGCACCTTACTGCGTGTGGTAAGTAGCCCGCTCAGGTAGTTCAGACCCCTGTAGCTCTTTGGGGCGTCCAGTCTCGTGGACTTTCACAGGCATGCAATCAGTCTGCTCGCTTCGTACACTAAGCATTCCAGGCAGCGCATCTGAGTTCTCGGGATCGCATGGTATGGAAGCCAATATGTTTTGACAGAGATTACGAATTCACGAAGAATTTGTCGCATTTATCATTACTTCACACCACGCGTCCTGCTGGACATGCCACGGAGTGCATCGATTATTTGCGTGCGCGACTTTACGGCTCGCCTGTGCCATCTATTGGCAGTGCAGTTGTCATCCAGGTACATTAATAGGATTGTACAATTTCTCTGTGTTGTATGCAAGGAGTTTGCGCCAGCGAACACAGACACCGCTGTAGCGTTCGGCGCGCTGTTATTGGAGCTGACATTTAGCGTTGGCAATTTCTTCAATAGGTCAACCCGCCACTTCGCGTTCTAGATCATAAAGGCTTTTAAGGCTATTCAACAACATTATTTTTCATTCTTCGCATAAAATCACCTCATAGGGCCTAGTTCTATAGTGACTGTTCGTAGCTCTTGCTTATGTTGTCTCATGTAGGAAATAAAGGCAAATAAATAGCAAAACAAGTTGTCGAAGTATTGCACACATTAATGACAAATTTCTTATCAATGATGCGCACGTATGCTACTTCCGTGCCATTACCAACTAGCTCTTTCAGATGCTCGCTAAGTATTACCTATGATGATTTCAATACAGTGGTACACACCCACAACGAGAAATTAGTCAAGAATGGGGCAGTATATATCGCGCCAACGAAAACTCGTTCTTCCGGATGATAGCTGCGTGTTGGTGATTATGATTCCCATACTATGGGAAATAAAACCTCAACTGGGGATCGGTCAGAAAGCATGTCCGCGTGATGGTACTAATGTGACGATGATTTCTATACTTTGCGTACACCCGCAACGGAAGAAGTGGGCGGTACATATCGCGCCACTAACTAGATCCTTCAGATGATTGTTCCGTGTTTATGATGAATATGATTTCCATACTATGGCACGTGCCTACTACAGTGAATCGTCCGCGATGCGTGCGAACGTGTTGATTAGGATCATGATTTCCATAATATGGCTTAGAAGCACAACAGGGGATCGGCAAAGAAACATGTTCACGTGTCGATAATGGTGATGATGATGTCCATGAAATGGTATAACGGAGTGCAGGTGAGGATTGACCAAGAAGTGGCTGATACATCTAAAATAAATAGCAATAAATGGAGTCATACCTTTTTTTGTATCCTGGGCATGCATTATTTTAGCTCTGTGTAATTCCTCGTCTGTTTATATGCTCATCGCAGTCTAAAGCAAGGCTGCTTCTGTGTGTTTGTGATTGTTTACAAAGTCCTTGTGGTGCAACCCGTCTTTTATACTGTTACGTTCACTGGTGTATAGGACTGTGAGCTATGGATTTCCGATCCTATGACGCGATTTCTTTTCATTTTTACATATGTATTTTTATATTGTTGTTTCCGCTATGCGAAAAGGTGACTACGTGTCTTTCTTTTACTTTCATTTCAATAATAAAAAAGTGACATTCAAGCCAATATAAGATTTGTGACATTGCGAAGGACAAGCGCGCGCCGGTTCCCCTTTCGTCAAATACTCACGAAAAAAAAAAAAGAACAGGCTTATACAATTTCATTAACCACTTCGCGAAAGCATCGCTTCACATGGATTCCAACGTGTACGTTGGATCTATTTATTTTTTTTCAACCGCCGTGGTTGCTCAGTGGCTATGGTGTTGGGCTGCTGAGCACGAGGTCACGGGATCCAATCCCGGCCACGGCGACAGCATTTCGATGGGGGCGAAATGCGAAA
This sequence comes from Dermacentor albipictus, assembly GCF_038994185.2. NCBI lineage: Eukaryota > Metazoa > Arthropoda > Arachnida > Ixodida > Ixodidae > Dermacentor > Dermacentor albipictus. The sequence continues at coordinate 1,693,925 of NW_027225568.1, forward strand.
ACACCCGCGTGCTTAGAATTAGGTGCATGTTACGAAACCCCAGGAGGTTGAAATTTGCGGAGTCCTCCAATACAGCGTGCCTCATAATCAGAAAGCGCTTTTCGCACATGAAGCTCCATAATTTAAGTGTTTATTTTTTTCTTCATTTCTTTTTTTCTGCAGGCTTGCGAGACGATCCAGAACATTGCCTTTAAGCACAGTTTTGAAAACCGAAAATGTATTGACATTTTGTCAAGTGCGTGATCATTGAGAACAGCAGCAGACAGCCGAATACATTATCGTGGACTCAATACGCTGCCCCCTGTGGCCACAATTCGATGGAGGCGGCGTGAACGTTTCTGTATACTGAGATTTAGACGTAGGTTAAGGAACTCCAGCTATCAAAATTAATCCGGAGCCCTCAACTGTGGTGCCTAGCGCCAGCGTAATTGGCCCTTAAACCTCGTGAGCCAATGAATAGATAATTCGGGAAACTGTTTGTGCCTCATCCCCAAGAAATCAATATTTGTCACGCAGTGCCCGAGTCGTCAGATGAGCAGTTTAAGTCACGTGGTTCAGTTTCGTTGCCCAGATTCTGGACTTCGCTGTTTCGCCACGCTACGGCATTGAGTGCTGGGCCGCTGAGTTGCCCTCTCTTATGCACTTCTTTTTAACAAGGTACATCAGCATCGCTCAAGATAGCAAAATGACGCGGCATGACGATACCTGAGAAGCAGGCTATAAATACGCGTGTTTCGTGACCCGCCCTACCACACGGCAACCAGACTGCTCCGAGACAGCCACGAGTGTCACGTTCGTACCTACCGTGAAGCCCTGCAGTAGATCTCCATTTACGATGAAGAAAGCAGCTGTCCCGAAAATGCCTCGTAAGACGAAGACAGACGGAGTGGGTACGTCTGCAAAGCCTGCTCACGGGGCGGTCAGCTGTCCAGTGCCCAGCCAGCCTAACTCGCCTGCTTGCACCAGGTCCCAGAAAGAACGCTTCCGGAAACAGACGGATCACCAGCAGCCACTACCAGAACGCCGACGACAGCAACAGGGCACCAGCCGCCCAGCACTGAGGGACATTGGGAACGTGCAACCGCGGAACGGTGGGACCCACCGGAACCCCTAGGCGCATCCGTAGCGGAGCCGCTTTTGACATCGGGCGCCAGGGCAAAGCTTCGCACCATCGTGTCACCACTGAAGAAGCAAGCCCTCGCGCCCACTCGAAACAAGGCTCTGTGTGATCCACAGAATAAGTGCCAGCGAAACGCCTCAGTAGACGTGGGTGCTCCGTCAGCTGAGGAAAAAAAAAAGTTCAACTTTGCGGCGAGGACACGTCTGGTAGCAGCAGCTGTCTAGCGACGGCGCTTTCCTTCGTTCTACGGGCGCAACAAGCGTGCAGCTCTTCTGTTGCCGTGAAAGGTGAAAACAACCGGAGCGACATGGCTTGGTGTCTGTATCCCTTCGTGTTCTTGTACCAAGCTTTTGCCTTCCGCAGGGCCCCGTTTCGAAGGCACGTTATGAAACAGTGACGCTGTGCGCGTGATAATTTTACGACCCGGCATGATTTTAGCACTTATATGTATGCTTTTTAAATAAACCGTCATAAACCAGCTTTACGTTATGGCCTTCTTTCCGTACCGCACGACGGCGTCACTGATCGGCCGAAGGGGAAGTCCGCGCTCCCTGCGGTCTTTGAATTAGAATGGCACTACGGCATGCAATGGCAACAGCTGGGGCTGTACGCCGCTTGGCAGGCGAGACATTTTGACACGCAATGTACCATACTGGAATACATGTGTTACTATTATTTGAGAAGTTATGCAGATGGAAAGCACATCATGGAATCTGTGAAGCTTTCTTGGGGTGGTTAAGCAAATACTCTGCCTAGGCTCATTTCATTGCTACGTCTTTGACGTGCAGGTAACTGGCCCGCGCACGCATGTTATTTCGCGCATCCGTGCGACGCAGTGTGACACACGCGGTGACTACCTCGAAGAGTTGCTTTGCGTTGGCGCGATAGGATTATACATACGAATACGATTTTTATGCCAAGGATAGATCCACCATTAGGCACGTGATACCTTTTTTAGCGTGAGCTTTTCGGCATGACAGCAGCCACGATTAGGAAAGGTTGAGAGAGTTCGCAAAGAAAGTTTCCATTTAAAAATGCCGATCCCCAAGTTTTTTAAGCTGGGGCTCGGGTCGTTTTTAAGTCTGTTTTTAAGCAGACGCTCTTTCGACGCTGGCGCCAAGGTCCCCTTCAGTTACGGCCCTAGTCGGAGGGCGACACTTTGGCAAAGTGGTGGCGCATACGATCGTTTACGTTGTCATGGCAGCAGGAAGAGCAGCCGAGTGGCGCCTCCTCATCCTAGCGCTCTTTTTCTCTTCTTTTTTTCATGACTACCGGCTCCGCTCCCTTTGCACCCTTCCACGTGCACCTTCACTGTTTCTTTCTTTTTGCCTGTCCGCGGCACGTATTTCTCTATCATCGCGTGCGCGCGCTACCTCAGGCATTGTTTGTGAACTGGTGCGTGGTCCGCGGTGTGTTCTTTATGCGTTAGCACGCACGCTGTCTTGTCTATACTTTGAGTATGCCACAACACATATCAATTCCCCTTCCAATACAAGGGATGTTAGGCCTCGTTTTATTGACTTCCGTTTCCGAAGACAAATATTTTCGCGCAGCTTGGTATGACACACGCTTAGAAAATAAACAAAAGGGAAAAATGCATGACATGTACATGACTACTAACCAACACAAAAGTTCACAGGAAGTGAAATAACAAAACAAAACTCAAGAAAATGCCAGGGCCGTTTCATGTACACATATAAAAGATTTCTGTATAAAGCCTTAAAGACAAAAGTGTAGAAGAGATTCTTTCAGATATGCGCACTGAGAGCTTCTGATATACTCACTGAGTTATTTTTTTTTTACGAATACTGTTGGCCTGTCGGCCGTTACAGGGTGGGTCAAAGCAGCACTTGAACAATCGGTACAATACATGGTATTACAAATATACATATAGCAAAAAAAAAACCCAAGTTAGTAGCAGTATTTCGGCAATTAGTACAGTACATGAAGGCAGTACATGAAGTGTTTTAATAGGAGAACATAAATGAAAAAAGAAGATACATAAGCGAAATATAATACATATACTCTGATAAATATGACTATAAAAGCAGTGTTAATAAACGAGGTCATACACTCCCCCCTCCCAAAGAAACAAAAAGAAAAAAAAAACACATACGTGCGTGCTTCTTTCAATGTTGCCTTAAGTTTTTCTCGAATTCTTCCGCACTGATGCTTTCTCGCCTTAACACCGGTAACTCATTCCATTCTTTAATGGTTCTTGGGAAGAAGGAAGATGCGTAGGCGTTAATCTGTATCTGAGGTATTTGAAAAGCATTATATTTGCTTTTCCGTAGTGTTCTACCTTGTCGTGCTATCAAATACTGTTCGCTATTAATGTGGAATGTGTTTTTAGTGAGAAGAAAAAAATAACTTTAACCTAGCTACGCGCCTGCGTTCAGCGAGCGTAGGCAAGTTCAGCAATCCGAGCATTTCGGAGACTGAATCTGTGCGAGAATAACGCGATAGAATAAACCTTGCTGCTCGACGTTGAACTCTTTCCAGCCTCTCAATTAGCCCCGACTGATAAGGGTCCCAGATTATGCTGGCATATTCTAACGTGGGTCGAACGTACGTTAAATAAGCTGTTAGTTTTACTGACTGTGAGGCTAACTGCAATTTCCGTCGTAAGAACCAAAGCTTCCTTTCCGCAGTTTGGCATATTTTTGTAACATGGTTGGACCAGCTTAAATTCGCGGATATATGTATGCCTAAGTATTTCAGCACGTCAACCGTGGAAAGCACCGAAGAATTCACTGTGTAATTAAAATCAAAAATATGATTTATTTTATTCGTTATGCGCAATACAACAGTTTTACTCTCATTTATTTTCATTTTCCATTTGTCACACCATTTTTCTATAGCCCTAAGAGCGTCACTGAGTAATTTCTGATCTTCTGTGCTATTAATTTCTTTGTATAGTAAGCAATCGTCGGCGAAAAGTCGCACCTTGTTACCTTCGTCAATTGCTGAGGAAATGTCATTAATATATACTAAAAATAGTACAGGGCCTAACAAAGACCCCTGACGGACACCAGACGTTACGTTCAACGGCTTTGATTTAGTGTGTTCCACTTCTACGTATTGGGTTCTGCCCCGGAGGTACGCGGTTATCCATTTTACTATTTTCGCGTTTATTCCCATATTAGCCAGTTTCACAATCAATTCTGCATGTACCACTCTGTCGAATGCTTTCGACAGATCAAGACAGATGGCATCTATCTGTTTCCTATTGTTTAATGCACTGGCAAAGTCATGGATTGTTCCAAGAAGCTGTGTTGTTGCGGAAAGGCGCTGTCGGAATCCGTGTTGGTTGGGAAAAAATGAGTTCGCATTTTCGATGTACGTGTAAATTGACTTGGCTACAACATGTTCTAAGAGCTTGCAGCAAACGCAGGTCAGCGATATTGGACGATAATTTTCAATGATCTGTCTATCTCCAGATTTGTGCGCCGGTATAACCTTTGCCGTAAGCCAGTCATCAGGGACTCGGCCTTCCGCAAGTGACACGTCAAACATAGTTTTTAAGTAATGCGCAACCAATTCCGCATACCTGCGCAGAAATGTGTTGGGTATGTCATCGGGGCCTACCGATTTTTTGACGTCAATGTTTAGTAGAAGCACTACAATTCCATCATACGAGACTTCAACGTCTGACATCTCTTCCGAGCGAAGCGATGGGGAGAGTATGGATTCAGTACTGGATTCTGATGGAGCAGAAAACACCGACTGGAAGAACTCATTGTAAGAAGAAGCAATGACTCCAGGATCAGTAACTACAGTGTTATCAATTACAATGCAATGCGACTCGTTGTCCTTCTTCGACATGTGACGCCAAAATTTATCGGGAGACGACCTTATGAAATCTGTCAATGTTTCTTTGTAATATTTACTTTTGGCTTCAGTAATCATAGAAAGCAGTTGTGCAGACAACTCAGTTATTTTTGCGTGGTCTTTGGTTACTTTCCGTCTCTGGCGGCTCATTCGACGTTTTAGTTGGATGATTTCCCTGTTGATCCAAGGGTACCGTTTAGTTTTCTTTCTTTTACGAATCGGCACAAATTTGCTAATACAATGGAAAATAATATCCTTGAACGACAGCCACATGGTGTTGATATCACTTTGAGAATCAAAATTGTCCAGTGCAAATGACAAGTAGTCAATGATACTTATGTCATCAGCTTCCGAAAAATGTGGAACAAATGTAACTGCCTCTTTATACTTTGACTTTGTCTCGTTATGTGGTATCTGAACGAAGACAACTTCATGGTCTGAGATACCCTCCTCAACCGACACTTCAAACTGGTCAACGCGCCCGTCAAGAAATACCAGACCCAGGATAGATGGACATTCCCCTGAATTTCGCGTACTTTGACGAATAATTGGTGAAAGGTCATAAGTGAATGCAATGTCAAGGAGCAAATCGCAGTGTGCCTGTTCCCGCAATTCTGTTGCGAATGTATCCCAGTTAATTGCAGGTAAATTGAAGTCCCCGGTTAGGAGTAGTCGGCAGTGGCGCTTTTTGTTTGCTTCTAAGTAACTCTGTATCGACTCTACGAATGAAAGAGGCGAGTTTGGGGGTCGGTAAATTGTACCCAGAAGGACTCGTGACGTTCCAATATTCATTTCACACCAAAGACTTTCGTGTTCTGGGATACCATTTAGTGTTTTGAAGTCAATATTTTCTTTCATTATTATTGCAACGCCGCCTCCTCGAGACTGTCGATCCCGACGTACTATCTTGTATCCGGGAGGTATTATCTCATTATCTTGAATTTCTGAACGCAACCATGTCTCTGTGATCGTAACAACGTCCGGATCACAATTCACTAAAATGTACTCCAAGCCTGCAGTCTTATTCACGATACTTCTAGCGTTAAAGTTAACTAGACGAAATTCATGATGCCCTCTCTGTTTCGGTCAGTCCTCGCTTACAGCTGATGGAGTACTCTTATTACGCCTGAGCTTGACTCGACGGTTTTTTTCGTCGTCCCAACTGTACATATCACCATCGATGAACATTTTATCATAGTCAAGACGCACGCTCTGTCCTTGTTTTCGTTCATCCTGCGCAGAATTCCAAAGAAGCTTGCGCTTGGTAACTGTTTCCTTGCTGTAGTTATCAGCAATGGATATGCCAGTTCCCTTTAGTTTTTTACAGTTTTTTAAACTTTTGACTTTTCTCTGGAATCGCACAGCTTTAGAATAACAGGTCGTGGCTGTTTGCTCTGCCGTTTCCCGATCCTATGTATTCGTTCAACTGTGTGCAGAGATACGTTCAGCTGTTTGTCAAATAAATCGGTAAGCACTTTTGTAGATAGTTCTTCTGTTGTTTCTTTTTCGCCCTCCGGAATTCCGAAAACCATGAGGTTATTTCGTCTGCTTCTGTCTTCCAAAGACACCAGCCTATCGTGCAGCGTTTTTACAGACGCGTTCAGGGTTTTGTTTGTCTTAGTTAACTCAGCTATCACTTTGGCTTGGTCCCTGACAGCCTGCACTGTCTTCTCAACTTGTTTTATTCTCGCGCTCAAGGCGACTAAATCCGTTTTGATCGCTTGTTGCCCGTCAAGCAATTCTTTCAAGAGCGTTGTTGTGTTAGGACCTGGATTCGTCTCAATGTCGCCAGATAACAACAGACACAGAGAAGCCAATGACAAATAAAGCACTTTTGGGCACGGCAGCACTACAATGAAGCGATTATCATTCTTGCAACCATAATACAGTTATTGCACAAAACTGGACGAAGTGTATGACATATTCATGACAACTAAAAAAAGGGGATTTTTTTTTTTCATAGACCAGGTGGCAATGAGGAGGAACATCTATTTGTCAGCTTCCTCTAACGGTAACAGGGAAGTGTAGCACAATCTCATGGAACACACGCATGCACAAGGCCGTGTTTGTGTACATTGGTCTTCTTGTGTCCTAGGGTCTGCGCGCTCACCTGTTTTTAAGCACTCGGAATAACCTCGCAGGGCTTGTTTTTGTGGTATTCGTGCACCACTGCCCGACGCCCGAGTGGTGCGTGTCGTGAAACGGGTGAAACATCGCGGAGCACGAGCACACAGCCATCGAGGACCACGAAACTGACGAAACTGCCCACGCCGGTCGACCGCACAGCTGCGCACGCTTCCTGATAACATCAGATAACGAAACATGAAACTTCATGCAGCGAGCTAAGCCAACGCCCTCTAGAGAACTTCAGGCCTTCTGGCTGTACCCTCTCCTCTTGAGCGACGTCACCCAAAAGAGGCCCACATAGAAGTTCCGTGCAGCATGCTACGAAGCAACGAGCGGCGCAAATGTGTTGGTAATGAGACGCGGAAGACCGAGTTGGCGGCGACGGCGCTAACTATTCGATTAGTTCCGGGAACCCTGCCGCTCCTTCCATAGCTTCGGGGTTAGAAAAGTCCTGGCATGCTGCCACATGCTTCCGAGCGCACTTTTTTTTTTTCTGGACTTGAACCGTGCATGTAGTCTCTGCGGTTGTGCTACGATTACGGTTGTGTGTACGGCAAGCCTTCATTTCCGCGGAATATCGATTACGTTCATGCCAGGATATGCCTAATAAGTGCTGCGTGCCGAATTGCTGGAGCAATTACAAATCGGGGCCGAAAAATCTTGCGTTCATGTTTGCGAAATATCAATGACAGACTATTGGGTGTCAATGCTACGAAGAGAAAAGCTGGAATGCTGCGGAATAAGGCAGCTGTTTCTGTGTAAATTGTTGCACGAACGTTTTGTATCTCCATTGCTAAACTAATTTGACGTGTTGTAAATATGGTGGACTGTGGTACTGTATGTAAAAAGGCCTCAAAAGCGAAATTATTCGTTCAGAGCCTAATCTAGACTGGAATAAATACATGTGTCCCGAATGTGGAGAAGGGCACACCAGTGAAGTTATCATGATGTATGTGTTATGGTGTAGTGCTAACATTTTGTTGAAGAACTTTTGTGGTCGCATGAACGCCAAACTCTTTGACGCCGACGATAAATCAGGGCAAAGAAGCTGCTCCGAATAAGAGGGCAGCACTGTTACTTTTCAATATAAGACACGCTCCCCGTCATCATTTACCCGAAATTCGTTCTCAATCCTAAGGTTAAACCATTTCATTTCTTTTTTATGCTCGGGCTTTTTAATAATGCAGCGCGTAAATATTTTTGAATAAATAAAATAATCTTGGAACACCCTCCGTTCTCTGGGGGCCATCTGCTCAGCAATGCATAAGAAAAAAAAAATTACCGACGATTACGTTACTTCCTAATGCGAAATTTGAGCGCAGCAAATAAGCTGTTTCACCTTTTCGATAGATTGAGGCAAAGAAATCGAGCAACACATGTATGCGCTATCACAGAATTTTTTTTTATTTTTCACACGTATTCCTTTAACAAAGACTCCACTAACAGTTCTTGACAGTCATGAAGGAAGCTTTGTGGTCGGAGAAATAGACTGATATATATTCGACTTGGTACACCAATGCTTGATTCTCAAAGACGAGATCTATACAAGTGCCTCGCGAGGTTGTCACAGCCGTGGGACGCGTTACGAGCGAGAGGAACGGGATGTTCTCCCGCATAAGTGTTAGGAAATTGCTGTTTGTCTTTATGTCAACATTAAAGTCCCCCACTACTAACATCGGTGTGGATCGATGGACGGTTAATGCGAGTTGCAGGAAGTGCACGACGTCTTTCGTGAGTGCGGTGAAGAACACAGTCTGAATTGACACAAGTCCGAGTTGGGAAACGCACACCGGAGATTCTCACGGCACGTATCCGGAAGCGGTTTCACGTCATTCTGGAACCAGAGCCGATCACACACTGAACACACACTTCCAAACGGATTGTCTGTAAACTGTCGCCGGAAAGCATTTGTTGCCCCCTGACTGTTTGCGAGCCTTTGTTTGCGTTTGGCCTCGGCCTCGGCCGCGCGAACGGTAGAGTCTTCTCTGCGACGGCGATGAGCTTCTGCTTCAGCCTCGCTTACTGCTGGTTGCTCTCGACGGCGGCGATGAGCCTCCGCTTCGGCGGCGCGAACTGCAGGGTCTTCTCGGCGGCGGCGATGAGCTTCTGCTTCAGCCTCGCTGCTCTCGACGGCGGCGATGAGCCTCCGCTTCGGCGGCGCGAACGGCAGGGTCTTCTCGGCGGCGGCGCTTAGCCTCTGCTTCGGCGACGCGTACTCCTGGATCATCTCGACGGCGGCGACGGTAAGCTTCTGCTTCGGCGGCACGCACCTCTGGATTCTGACGGCGACGGCGCTGGGCCTCTGCTCTGGCAGCTCGTTTAGCAGCAGCAGCAGCAGCAGCAGACGGAGGACTTCCATCGGTCGTCTCGCTCATGGCTCAGAAAGAACTGGCAGATAATTTCGCAGTGGCGAACGGCAGCGGCAATTTCGGCTCGGGCGGTGCACATATACAGATCCGCCACCACCGATCTGGCTCTCTGATTGCCACCGCACAGGGCGAACGGCAGCGGCAATTTCGGCTCGGGCGGTGCACATATACAGATCCGCCGCCACCGATCTGGCTCTCTGATTGCCACCGCACAGGGGTTGCATTGGAGGAGGAGCGAAGAAAGGAATTAAGTTCGAGCCGGCGCTTTGACAACTGGAGACTCGCAGGAAGAGGGGGGAGGGGGGCGGCGTGTACACCCAGCGGCAAACGATGGGGGCAGAAGCGCGCGCAGCAAGCGGACAACACGATAAAGGGAGGAGGGAAGAGATAGCAGCGACTGACTGATGCCGCTGACGCCGATAGTGAGTCAACCCCAGCTGCGGAGTTGGTTTCAGGGACAACGCCGCCGATGCCGACACAAACAATATGATACCCTCGCTTCCGCAGCGCTAAGAACCAGGTCTAGCCGTGGGAAGGTGGTCACGTATTCGTCGACGTGCCGGGGCCTACGTGAAATAACCGGCGCGTCGGCAACTGAAGAGCACCCTATCCGCCACACAAGAACAGGGGGGGGGGGGACCCTTTCCTCCTCTTTCTGCATGGCGGCGACGGTGTTCTATGCAGTCACGTTATCTTGACTCTCTAGCGGCGTCAGCGGCATCCAGCGGTATCAGTCGGTCGCTGCTAGCGCTGGGGGGATGAAAGGGGGGCGGAGCTGGTTACGAGGCCGACGACAACGCCGACGACGACGCGAAACCCAGGAACGGACGCCAAAGAGCTGCGCTCTAAAAAACAATAACTGCGCTCTGGTTAACGTTGCTCATAAGGGCGCGATCCCTTCATTCAACCCGTATCCCCGAGCACGCCGCCGGCCTCTTCTCCGTGGCGTCACTCGCCGAGCGCTCAGGCGTTCTCTTGTCAAGGTGGTGTTGATGTAGCGCCACCGCTGAGAACGAACCGAGAAGGGATGAGGCGCAGGGACGACCGAACTAGGCAGAACAACTCAATGCGCCAGTGCAATGGCGCGGCAAATTCTCCAATCCAAACAATTTGACGCGGAAAATTGTGATATATGAAATCGTAGCGTACGTGAAATTGTAACAATGGTTACAAGCGTTTTGTAAAAGTTATAATAAAAGGATATTGGTATAGTTCAGATAAGTGTGTTAGTCATATTTACGTTTATCCGCTTTAGACGTGTTTAGGTGTAACTTAGAGATTTGTGATATTATTCTTGATTGGGGCATTACAGAGTAAGAAACCTAACACTTGATTGTTTTTCGTATTCTCAAATTTTGCAATATTTTTATAAAATTTGGCGAGGTTAAGTGAGTAATATAGTTGCTATACACTTTTTCGATATTACATTTTTCGTTGAAATGCAACACACCTAATCGAAATTGGTATTGTAGTTTCCGAGCAATACGATGAGAGCTCCCGAGCTAAAGCTTAAGCATGCCGACATATGTTTATTCGAGGGAAAGCGCATTAAAAAGTGCTAACGCGTCTGGGCAGTTAGCAATGTAGTATGCCAACGTGAATGCCTAAATATTGATCCGAACATTTCACGAAGCGCCTACCACCTGCACTTTCATGGGCGTATCTTCTCTTTTTAGTGAATTCTTTCGTTGCACCTTATGAACGGATATTTCCGCTCCCGAATGCAAGAAAACGAACGCAGAGTGTCAATGCTGCAGCGTAAAATTCCTCCACTGTGTTCACGTTTTCACTACGCCACAGTTCACTTAAATTTTCAACCATGAAGATGCTTGAGCTAGAAAAAATATATTATACCAAGATGTTCTACTTAGCTTCCATGAACCGATATTCAAGTCATTACGCCTTTTCATGACCCGGTGATTTTGCTATTCATATTGTGCTACTATCTCGGTTGATGAGAATGAGTGTTCCGAAGCGAGTTAAACCATATGAAAAAAACAAAAAACAAATGCGAAGTTCTTAAATTTGTAATTGTGGCTGCAATGCTGCAAAATTTAAGGGGCTTGCAAGACCAGCCCTGTGAAAGAGTACATTGTGCATTAAAAGTAGCACGCTTCATTCATAAAGGACAGATGGGTGATGCTACGAAAAAGACACTGACCTCTTTGTACACGAACAATGTTACGCAGAAGCCTTGGTTGAGCTACAATGAGGGATCTATTCTGCTTCCCATTGATGCAATGAAGCTGGGATTTCTCACAAGGCGAACAAATTGACAAGTTCCATTGTGCTGCCGAATTTCGTATAGCTTTATCATTATTTCCACCAACTTGATCATGGATGTTCACGTCTTGACAACCGCATTCGTGAGTTTTGTTTCTACGAATGCGAAAAATCGGACCATGTCAATGCAGCATAAGTCACAATTACGGGAGAGCAGGGAGTAGAAATGCAAGGTATTTATAGCTGGAATAACAGCTCCCGTTATGGAAATCACGATCATATCACGAAAGCCTGCCTGCCTGAAACTGGCCAGTTCTGACGTTCCTCTGAGCGACATGAACGACAAATAAAAGAAATCATGGGTGGAGGCTGCGAGCATGGCACAGCGGCGCCTAAAGCGAAGAAAGGCGACCGAGCTAATGTGCTGGCGCAGTGTAAATCAACATTAAAAAAAGGAACGAAAAGAAAAAGTGGTACGCAACGCTTGCGCGACTCCATGCGACCAATCAATAGCGCAGCCCATGCCTGTCAAATAACGCCTCCATCACCGTCAACGATGTCCTCGATGCACGCAACACCAACGCCCAGTTGAGCGAGCATGCGTGCTGTATTACAGATGCACAGTATTGCTTTTAACTTCGCTAGCACGAGAATTTCTTTAGATAAAAGCAGCTGTCAAAACACTATCAAACTCAAGGCCTGCTCACGAAACTGTAGCAGCTCGGCAGACGTCATCGTCATCATAACCACCTCGACCATAACCCACTGCAGGACGAAGGCCGCTCTCTGCGATTTCCGATCACCCCTCTCCTGCGCCAACCGATTGAAACTAGCGCCTGCGAATTTCCTTATTTCATCGCTCCACCTAGACTTCTGCCGTCCTCGACTGCCCTTGCCTTCTATTAGCACCCATTCTGTAACCCTAATGATCCACAGATTATCTAACCAACGCGTTACATGACCTGTGCAGCTCCATTTCTTTCTCTTGACGTCAATTAGAATATCGGCTATCCCCGTTAGCTCTCTGATCCACACCGCTCTCTTCCCGTCTCTTAACTTTACGCCCTACATTCTTCGTTCCATCGCTTTTTGCGCGCTCCTTAACATGTTAGCTTCTTTTTCAGTCTTCAAGTTTCAGCCCCATATCTTAGCACCTGTGGAATGCACTAATTGTACACCTTTTTCAGTGATAGTGTTAAGCTTCCAGTAAGCACCTGGCTATGTTTGCCGTAGGCACACCAACCCTCTTTATTCTTCTGTAAATTCCCTTCTCAGGATCAGTGTCCCCTATGGGTAATTGACCTAGGTAAACGTACGCCTTCAAAGACTCTGAAGGCTGATTGACGGTCCTGAACACTTGTTCCCTTGCCAAGCTATTGGGTATTATCTTTGTCTTCTGAACAATAATCTTCAACCACTCTCTCACACTATCTATCTTAAGGTCCTCAATCACTTGTTGTAACCCTTCAGCAGTGTTGCTGAACAGGACAATCTTATCTGCAAGCCGAAGGTTGCTGAGATATTCGCTGTTGATCCTTACTCCTAATAATAATAATAATAATAACAATAATAATAATAATAATAATAATAATAATAATAATAATAATAATAATAATAATAATAATGATGATGATGATGATGATGATGATGATGATGATGATGATGATGATAAAGTGTTTGTCGTGAACAAGAACAACCATTAGGTCTGAGTTCTGCGCACGCATGTATTAAAAATAAAAAAATATATATAAAACAGATTTGTAAAGAAGGGTCCAATTAAGCAACGCGCGAAGTGAAGAAGAAGACACTTTAATAAAGAATAGTCCGGCAGTGCTTGCTGTGGTGGCCTCAGGTGACGGCTCGAAGTCCTTGGACTCGAGCGGCATCTTCGGCTTGCCGGACGGCCCAGAGCTGGTCTGCCAGCTCTGAACTTCTGATAGCCGGCTCCCAGCGGCGGCGACGCCTACGGAGAAGGTCCCCGGCGGCTCCCGCATCCGGGGCGGCGTCGGGAAGAAGCGAGCTCGAGCCTTCTCCCACCCTGGCAACGGCCGCGATTATGGACGCGTCGCCAACGGAGCTGGTCTGATTACCGTTGTTGCCGGCACACTCCCAGAGCATATGTCGCAGCGTTGCTCTCTGTCCGCATGTTTTACACGCGTCTGTTGAATATAAACGCGGATAGCAGTGGTGTAAGATAGCGGGGCTAGGGTATGTGTGTGTTTGGAGCAAGCGTAACGTTACGGCCTCGTTCCTGTTCAATTTGTCGTGCGGTGGCGGGAATGTGCGTCTTTCGAGTCTGTAGTGTTGGGTGAGGCCTCTGAACGTGGTTAGGCGATCGCCCCACGCCCAGTGTGCTTCTTGTTGTGTTTCTGTTGTAGTGTCCCGATCCGGCAGATCCGATGCCCCGCTCTCGGGGGCGGAGGCGGCCACATAATCAGCGGCGGCTCGGCGTGTGAGAAGCAGGAGAAGGGCAGTTAAACAAGGTGTTAAGCTGTGACACAACACAAAGATTGGAAAAGAACAATGCTTGCGAATCAATCAATGCATGAATAAATGATCAATGAATCAATCAAATGTGTTTCTTAAAGTGCCCAGGAACAACCTCGAGGGTCTTGGTGCTGGTGCACTCGGCAAAACACTGCGCAGGTCATAGGCGCCGACCACATGGGGGGCTCCCGGACCGTAGCTTACTGCATCATTCTTGGCGTGGTCGTGGAGGGATTTTAATTCATACATTGCTTTATTTCTGCAAATCCTGACAATAGGAGAACAAGCGCATTAGAAGTACCAGCGGCGGCTGCCTCATCCGTATTTCCTTACTTCAACATTGCTTTAAATTCCCACTGTAGAAGCATGCACATACGCAACATATTTAAATATATACACAGGACAAAAGTTTATTATATTGTTACGGCGAGAAAATATATGTATTTATAGTATATACAATTACAAGGGCGTATCTCAGTGACCAGGCTAACACCATCAACCGATGGTATGGTATGGTATGGTATTCCTTATGCGATGGTGCAAACCCACTGTGGGGGATTGGCCAAGATTTGGATGAAATTAGGCCTTCATTATTAAAAACTGAAAATGGTAAAGCTAACTGGAGGAAATGAACAAAAATGAAATGTATAAGAATTCAAGATAATCTCTTTGTAGCAATTATAACATCATCCACGGTTGAGCAAATATCCCTGTGGCACTTTTCAAGAGAGGAGGCTCCTAGAGAAAGAATATTTATAATTGAAAAGCTCAAACCAAGCTCTGTAAATCTTGATTTTAGATTTTTTTCTTTAAGACGTGAAACGGCGGCAGAATATGAAAGAAATGATCTATTGTTTCATCTTCTCCACAGCTGGGCACAGAGGGGAGGGCACCAGACCAGCCCTGTGACGATAGAAGTTTAATTTTGGTATTCGACAACGTAATCGGGCAAAGATGACTTCAGTTTTTCTGGTGGGAAAGGAATTTTTAGGCCAACGGAATAGGAGGTGTCGATATTTTGAAAGATTTGCTACAGCTGGGTTCAAAATTCTTGATTAATTGTGTATCTCCTGAATCTAGTAGTCGTCAGGTAAGCTATTGTAGGAAGTAATGGTAATACAGGGCCACTGAGGGCCGCTCTCGCGAGACTGTCAGCCATTTCGTTCATGACTAATCCTTTACGTCCAGGCACCCAAAGCAATCTAATTAAATTTATGTGGGCAGGCACTAGAAAATGAAATGTACGTAAAAGGTTAGTGACACCATTTCTGTGAGCGAGGAACATAAGGATAAAGAATCTGTTATAATTACTACCGCCGATGTTGACAAATTTAGTTTGCGTAAGGCTAGGACTACAGCTAGAAATTCAGCCAAAAATACGGAATAAAAGTCCGGAGTCCTGATTGCAAATGACGAGTTTAGAGCGGGAGAGAAAATGCCAATTCCCGATTTTTCTTCACACTGTGAGGCGTCTGTCGCAATGACAGTACTTATAGATAAACTCAATAAATGGTCCTGTAATAAGCCGTTTAATATATTATAACAAATATGTTATGCATTATTTGGGTAGATGTCATCATATATAATTTGTAGGTTCTCTCGCACATCAGAAATACGCGGTACCTCCCAGAGACGTACATTTAAGGGATTTATTAATCTTTGTACGAAGACCGCCTGTGGTGTATGAAAACGATGCCAGTGTACTCCGAAGAAAAGTGCAGGCTGGGAAATGAATATGTATTTCAATCTTGTAATAGGGGATTCATACAATTTCAAGACTGTTTGCACCGTCAGTAACCGAAATCTACACAATATTGAGGGCAGCCTGACTTCTTGGTGTAATATGTTATTGGCAACATATTTCGGTAATCTGCAACACAGTCGTAGGGCTTCCCGTTCAAGTAGAACAAGGGGACGTAATTTATAAGCTGGGGCACCAGAAAATAATACACATCCAAATTCTAAATTGGGCCACACATACATATTGTATATCATTAAAAGTGGATCTCGCCGCATTCCGGACCGACTATTGCAAAGCTTACGTAGCATACCAACTGCTCGTACTCCTTTTTTAACTATATGGTTAATATGGCCGAGCCAGTTGAGGGAACCGTCATATACTACACCTAAGTATTTCACCGACTCCACTTGAGGTATAGTCTCGAGGCGATAGGATATCGATGTATTGACGGGATTGTTAAGAGGGAAAACCAATATCGAGGATTTTCTAACGTTAAGTGAAAGGCGAATTTTGTTTAACCAGGTTTCTATGGCGTTGAGGTAGTTTTGTAATCGATAATATAGAGAGTGAATATCACTGTCTGATGCGAAGAAAGCAAAGTCATCCGCGCATACGTATGTTTGTACATCTTGATGAAGAGGAATGGAATGGAATGGAATGGAATGAAGAGGAATGGAACACATCGGAATATTAAATAGTAATGGTGAAGTGACAGCTCCTTGAGGAACACCTCGTGATTGATTATATATACTCGAGGAAACGCCTCTCAGACTGCAGTAAAATGTTCTTCCATTTAAAAATTCACCAATCCAGTTTGAAAAATTATTTGGAATCTCTAGATTTCGCAATATATCTAATAAAATTAAGTGTTCTACACTGTCGTAGGCTTTGGAAATGTCTAATGTCACAAGAGCACCTATTTGCCTCTGTCGCCGTGCTAATTTTATTCTACTTTCTAGGTCCACGTGAGCATGCCAAATTGAACATGATGGTCGGAATCCAATTTGGCAGGGGCTAAGCAAGTCCTTGTTCTGTATAAATTTAATCATGCGGGCATATAGAATTCTTTCAATTATTTACCCAAATTTGAAGTTAGCGCAATTGGCCTAATGTTATCTATTGTATATCCTTCCCCATGATTTTTAAGAATAGGGATGATTTTAGCAATTTTCCACTCAGACGGAATCCATGAGAAGCGAATTGAGTAATTTACAATAGCTAAAAGGTCATCAGGAGCTTCCTTAAATAAAATTCTGATCATAGTAGATGTTACCCCATCCACACCGGGAGCTGAATCTGGAAGTCGCTCCACGATTTCAGCCAATACTAACATGGAGATTTCTGTAAAATCATTTGATGCCCTTCGTAAGCGAGAACCACTTGGCAAGACAGAAGAAAATCTCATTTCTAGTCCCTTCGTGATTTCTTCTAGTGATTCAACCGATCCTCGATACACTTCAATCTCCTCTTCATCTGCCAAAGTCATTGTGTCCACAGCGGCGCAAACTCGTACGCGACATTGACCTACGGCGGCAGAAGCATCGTCTCGATGATTTCTTTTAAGGCGGCGAATCAGCGTGCGAGTTATAGGGCTTAAGCTGCGAAACGTGCACGATATCAGTTCTTGGTGGTGGAGAAGACGTCGAAGTCACCGGTGATTCCTCATAAGTGAGGCTGGTGACTTAGCGAAGAACTCAGTATGACCCGACGTATCGCGGCAGCTGTTTTTCGCAGCGGCCGACGTGACGGGAGGGTACCCAAAGCAGGACAAGTGACCCTGGGCTGAAATGAGCGTCCCGACGACGACTGTCGTAACGGTGCTTTTGGGTAGTTTGAGACGCCAGAAGACGATCACGGGCAATGCAACGTGCTGTGGCCGTGCAAATGAAGGCCTTGCGAGCGTAGAACGTGGTAGCGTTGCATCGGAAGGGAACAACTAGTCAAGAGGCAGGAGTGGGTCACGGCCATATGGTAGATAGAATGGAAAATAACCAGTAATATCTTGACGCGATGAATTGTATGCAACCGTCAAGAAGGGTAAGGAGCAGTCCCAATCTCGGCGATCATCGGACACGTACATGAGGAGCATGTCCGTGAGTGTACGGTTGAGACGCTCGGTAAGTCCGTTTGTCTGTGGGCGATGAGCCGTCGTGAACTTGTGGGACATTGAGACAAAGCGAAGAAGGTCGTCGACAACCTTAAAAAGAAAACAGCGGCCTCTATCACTCAGTAGCTGACGTGGGGCACCATGAAGGAGGATCGCTTCATGGAGGAGAAAATCAGCCACATCAGTTACGCAGCTCGTATGGAGGGCCCGCGTTATGGCATAACACGTGGTATAGTCCGTCGCAACGGCCACCCACTTGCTGCCCGAAGATGAAGTTGGAAATGGGCCAAGGAGGTCGAGGCCGACGCAGGAAAATGCCTCACTGGGGATAAATATAGGCTGAAGTTGCCCAACGGGAGACAATGAAGGCTTCTTGCGGCGTTGGCAAAGTTCGCAGGCAGCGACGTAGCTTCGAACAGAGCGATGTAGCCCAGGCCAGAAATATCGCCTGCGCACACGGTCGTACGCACGGGAGACACCCAAATGACCAGCGGTGGGCACATCGTGTAACTGCGAGAGAACTGTTGAGCGCAGGTGCTAGGGAACGACGAGAAGCAGTTCAGCACCGTGTGGATGTATATTGCGTCGGTATAAAGTCCCGTCTTGGAGAACAAATATACGGAGGGAAGCGTCCATAGGTTCCGAGGTCAGGCGTTCGATGATGGATCGGGAATATGGGTCACGACGCTGCTCGTCGGCGATGCGTCAGAAGTCGGAGATCGACAAAACGCAAAGTATCTGTATAGGTTTCGGTGCCATTGAGATGGTCGACAGGATAGCGGGAGGGGCAGTCGGCGTATTTATGCAGCCGCCCAGATTTGTAGGACACGGAAAAGATGTACTCTTGTAGGCGTAAAGCCCAGCGGCCAAGACGGCCTGTCGGGTCTCTGAGTGACGATAGCCAACATAAGGCATGATGTGTCACGACGGTGAAATGTCGAAAGATCAGGTAAGGGTGGAACTTAGCAATGGACCAAACAAGGGCCAAGCATTTACTCCCTGTTACGGAGTAGTTGCGTTCTGGTGCTGAAAGAAGACTGCTAGCATACGCGATCGCGCGATTGGTGTCCCGCTGTCGTTAGGACAAGATAGCGCCAATGTCATGGCCGCTGGCATCAGTGCGAACTTCTGTGTAGGCATGCAGATCAAAATGACCCAACACGGATGGATTGATAAGGCGACTGATAAGCGTATTGAGGTATGGAGGGTAGATCTGAAGTGCTGCCCCCCCTTCCCCCCCCCCAGCCTAGTCAGTAAGTGCATGCCGGCATGGCTTGAGTGGAGTCGCACCTCCTGCACCTTACTGCGTGTGGTAAGTAGCCCGCTCAGGTAGTTCAGACCCCTGTAGCTCTTTGGGGCGTCCAGTCTCGTGGACTTTCACAGCCATGTAATCGGTCTGCTCGCTTCGCACACTAAGCATTCCAGGCAGCGCATCTGAGTTCTCGGGATCGCATGGTATGGAAGCCAATATGTTTTGACAGAGATTACGAATTCACGAAGAATTTGTCACATTTCTCATTACTTCACACCACGCGTCCTGCTGGACATGCCACGGAGTGCATCGATTATTTGCGTGCGCGACTTTACGGATCGCCTGTGCCATCTATTGGCAGTGCAGTTGTCATCCAGGTAGATTAACAGGATTGTACAAAAATCTCTGTATTTTATGCAGGGAGTTTGCGCCAGCGAACACAGACACCGCTGTAGCGTTCGGCGCGCTGTTATTGGAGCTGACATTTAGCGTTGGCAATTTCTTCAATAGGTCAACCCGCCACTTCGCGTTCTAGATCATAAAGGCTTTTAAGGCTATTCAACAACATTATTTTTTCATTCTTCGCATAAAATCACCTCATAGGGCCTAGTTCTATAGTGACTGTTCGTAGCTCTTGCTTATGTTGTCTCATGTAGCAAATAATGCCAAATAAATAGCAAAACAAGTTGTCGAAGTATTGCACACACTAATGACAAATTTCTTATCAATGATGCGCCCGTATGCTACTTCCGTGCCATTACCAACTATAGCTCTTTCAGATGCTCGCTAAGTATTACCTATGATGATTTCAATACAGTGGTACACACCCACAACGAGAAATTAGTCAAGAATGGGGCAGTAAATATCGCGCCAACGAAAACTCGTTCTTCCGGATGATAGCTGCGTGTTGGTGATTATGATTCCCATACTATGGGAAAATATCCTCAACTGGGGATCGGTCAGAAAGCATGTCCGCGTGATGGTACTAATGTGACGATGATTTCTATACTTTGCGTACACCCGCAACGGGGGATTGGCCAAGAAGTGGGCGGTACATATCGCGCCACTAACTAGATCCTTCAGATGATTGTTCCGTGTTTATGATGAATATGATTTCCATACTATGGCACGTGCCTACTACAGTGAATCGTCCGCGATGCGTGCGAACGTGTTGATTAGGATCATGATTTCCCTAATATGGCTTAGAAGCACAACAGGGGATCGGCAAAGAAACATGTTCACGTGTCGATAATGGTGATGATGATGTCCATGAAATGGTATAACGGAGTGCAGGTGAGGATTGACCAAGAAGTGGCTGATACATCTAAAATAAATAGCAAGAAATGCAGTCATACCTTTTTTTGTATTCTGTGCGTGCATTATTTTAGCTCTGTGTAATTCCTCGTCTGTTTATATGCTCATCGCAGTCTAAAGCAAGGCTGCTTCTGTGTGTTTGTGATTGTTTACAAAGTCCTTGTGGTGCAACCCGTCTTTTATACTGTTACGTTCACTGGTGTATAGGACTGTGAGCTATGGATTTCCGATCCTATGACGCGATTTCTTTTCATTTTTATATATGTATTTTTACATTGTTGTTTCCGCTATGCGAAAAGGTGACTACGTGTCTTTCTTTTACTTTCATTTCAATAATAAAAAGATGACATTCAAGCCAATATAAGATTTGCGACATTGCGAAGGACAAGCGCGCGCCGGTTCCCCTTTCGTCAAATACTCACGAAAATAAAAGAACAGACTTATAGAATTTCATTAACCACTTCGCGAAAGCTTCGCTTCACATGGATTCCAACGTGTGCGTTGGATCTATATATTTTTCTTCAACCGCCGTGGTTGCTCAGTGGCTATGGTGTTGGGCTGCTGAGCACGAGGTCACGGGATCCAATCCCGACCACGGCGACAGCATTTCGATGGGGGCGAAATGCGAAAACACCCACGTGCTTAGAATTAGGTGCATGTTACGAAACCCGAGGAGGTTGAAATTTGCGGAGTCCTCCAATACAGCGTGCCTCATAATCAGAAAGCGGTTTTCGCACGTAAAGCTCCATTATTTAAGTGTTTATTTTTCTTCAACGGGGGATTGGCCAAGAAGTGGGCGGTATACATATCGCGCCATTAGTTCCTGTAGCCCTACTCGGGTGTCAACCCGAGGAGGGCTACAGGAACTAATGAGCATATGTGGAGAGGAGGGAGAAAAATTGGGACTGCAATTCAGTAGAGAGAAGTCTGGGATAATAGTATACAATGAAGAAAGGGGGGATCCATTGGAAATACAAATCACTAAGATTGATCATGTTGAAAAATACAAGTATGTGGGCATATGGCTAAACGAGGGCAAAAAGTACTTGGAAGAACCGGAAAAAATTATGATTGAAAAAGTGAAAAGGAACTCAGCTGTAATGAAACACAAGGCACTATGGAACTATAATAGGTACGAGGTGGCTAGGGGCGTATGGAAAGGGGTTATGGTACCTGGCCTCACATTCAGAAATTCAGTACTGTGCATGAAATCGGAAGTTCAGGCATGCATGGAAACGAGACAGAGAAGTGTAGGCAGGTTGGCCTTAGGAGCACACGGGAACACCCCTAATGAGGGAGTGTAGGGGGACATGGGATGGACGTCATTCGAAGGTAGAGAGGTAATAAGTAAGCTAAAATACGAACAGAGACTGCAGCACTGGAGGAAAAAAGGTGGGTAGGAAAAGTGTACAAATATCTATACATGAAAAGTTTGAACACGAAGTGGACACTCAGAACGAGGAAGCTGAGGAATAGATACCTACAGCCGAGGGAGGGGGTCCAACGTGGTTCTAGTGTGGGAAAGGAGGTGAAGTAGACGGAAAGAAAAATGTGGGAAGAAAGAATGCTCGGAAAGCCAGCGCTATCTATGTATAGGTCACAAAAACAGGAGATTAAGAGAGAGCTCTTATTTGATAACTCGCGGGGCAGCTCACTATTATTCGAAGCTAGGACGGGGGTTTTGAGAACGAAAACATACAGGGCTAAATTTGAAGACGTGGACCTTTGGTGCACAGCTTGCGGAGCCGAAATGGAGACCACTGAGCATATAGTGCTGAGATGCACAGACCTTCGCCCGACTCTGACAGAGGGAACAGTGGCAGATATGGAAGGGGCATTGGGATTTCCCGGGGAACGAGGACAAATAGACGAGAAAAGAGTGGCAATAACGAAGGGGAGGCTAGAGGATTGGTGGAGGAAGTCAAGGGAGAGATAATACCTTAAATCGGGGAGATAATGTTTCCTCTACTTTTTTAGATAGTTATTTTGGGGGAAAGAGGGGAGTGAAACTAATTTAAGGAAAAAAGGATATAAAGAAGGGAAAAAATAGGAGGGGGAGCAAAAGGCTAGGTGGCGCCAGCCGCCGCCCGTTACAAAGGGTATAGCCGCCATCCATCCATCCATCCATCCGGCGGCGCTCTTGCGGTTCCCGATTTCAATGCATGGGCCCTATGGGTAGCTTGTCCTCTAGAGTCAGTATAGTAACTCTAAGGCGTGTGTTGGTCAAGTGCCTTTGTGCGGGTAGCTCGTTGGCTAGGTTGTTCCGTGGGTGATCCTACGCTTCGGAATTGACTGTACCTAGTCACGCAGTTTATAGCCATGGCAAACCGTGGCTCTTATCGCACGCTCGACCTGGCAACGAAAGTCGAGATTTTGAAGGAAGGTGGAAAGGGAGGTGCTGCCAAACAAGACATAGCGCGGAAGTACGGGATCAAGCCGAACATGCTCTCAAACTACATCAAGAACAAGTGCATGACGAAGGATACATTTGAGAACAAGTTCAAGACGCCACAAGAAGTGAATGCGCACCGGCGCTTACCCAGAGTTGGAGAAGGCTCTGCTGGTTTGGATTAAGGAGGCCAGGAGCAACAAACTTTCTCTCAGCGGAGGCATCGTTGCGATGAAAGCGCGAACGCTTGCAGCAATGTTGGGGATCGATGACTTCGTTTTGTCAGATGGATGGCTGACCACTTTAATGATCACCATGACCTGGTTTTTAAGAGCATGTGTGGTGAAATAGCATCCGTTAACCAGGAAACATGCGCCACGTGGAAAGACGGAAAGGTGCGTGAATATCTCAGCGAATACAAGCCAGAAGACATCTTCAATGCAGATGAGATTGCACTCTTCTATCAGCTTCTACCAGAGAAGACCCCGACATTCAAGGACGACGACTGTGCAGGAGGCAAACGCAGCAAGGAGACAGTGTCGGTGCTGATTGTGGCAAACATAACTGGCACGGAATGATGTCGCTTACTTGTTATCGGGAAAGCTGCGAAGTCGAGATGTTTTAAAAACACTGCCTCTGGGCTATGAGCCGAACAAAAAAGTGTGGATGACGGCTGAAATCTTCAAGAGCTGGATAACCAAATTGGACCGCAAGGTGTTGTTCCTTGTCGATCACTGCAGTGCTCACATGCATGTGCCAGCCTTGAGTGCGATACACCTCACATTTTTGCCTGCAAACACAATAGCTGTTTTGCAGCCACTGGACTAAGGCATCATCAAGAATGTTAAGGTCTTGTACAGGCGGCACCTCTTCGAGCGCATGATTTTGTGTATGGATAACTCCGCAACATACGAGGTCAGCCTGCTCAGTGCTATACACGTGTTAGGGCGAGCATGGGATCGTGTGAAGCAAGAAACAATCGCAAACTGCTTCAGGGCTTGCGGTTTTGTGGAAGCTTCTTCAGAGGATGCCTCTGCAATTTCATCGGAAGAAGCATCAACAAGCGAGCTTGACGGCACTGATTTTGGTGATGTTCTCGGGGACATCAATTTTGAAGATTACGTCGCCGTAGACAAGGTAGTCGAAACGAGCGGTGCGCTGACGGATAACAAAATTGTGGAGATTATTCGGCCCCAGGAAGCGACCCGGGAAAACGACGATGACGTTGAAGACGATCCGCAACCTAAGGCTGCTGATGTAGCTGCGGGCCGTGCTCTCGCGGAGCACTTCTTTGCTGCTGAAGGTAATGCGGAACAAGCCTTCCGCCACATCTACAGCCTGCAGAACTTGCTTTCAGCAACGCGATCCGGCAAGAAGAAGCAGAGCAAGATGAACGACTATTTTTCTTAGAGAAAATACTCGATTTCACTACAAATAAAGTGCTGTTTTTTGTGTTTTGTGCTTAAGTGGAAGTTCGCTTAATTCGAAGTTTTTTGTGGTCCCCGTGAACTTCGTATTAACAGGAGTCGACTGCACTCCCCTCTTCGTCGTCTCATGCTGGTCTCAGTTAATATTTCGGTGTTGCATCCATGCTTCTCCGTTTCACAGTTCTTTTGGGGTGTTTTTCGCACTTACACCGAACACAGCTGCATAAAATGACGAAACAAGAGGTGATTAGTAGCAAATGCTTACGCATCACTTAGATAACTCTTAAAGGAGATTCTGCATGTAAATTTTTGTCGTTTGTCATTTTGGCACTAAATGTTTCACCAAATTATCTGAAATAAGCAGTTTTTGATCAAGGTTAGTATATGGTGTGTAACATTCTGAAATACTTCTCTGTATCATTTTTCTGCCACAACATAGTAAATTTATCTGAAAGAGGCAAGAATTTGCTGTTAGCTGTGTATGACTTTTTTAACTACATTCCATTTTCACTGGCAAGTTTAGAGTGCCTGACATCAGTCAATGCCAGTCCATACTTGCTGGACCAGGGGAAATAACAAAAGAAAGCATGGATAGTGATCAGTAATCTAAGCCATGACAATTTTTGTCGTTGGGGGGCAATAATTTCATTTCTGAACTCTCAGGGATAGTAATGGGCAAAACTGGGTATGGGCGATATGGGCAAAACTGGGTATACCATTGTTTCACATCATCAAGGCAGTGGAAATGGCAGTCTTTAAATTGTCGTCGATGATGAAGGTGCTATTGGTGGGAAGGTGGTTAAAGTCGTGGTTGTGGTTGGTTAAAGGAAAGTAATACATTAGCACAATAATTAAACAATCTTTGAACTGGTGGCCATAGCGTGAGTAACATGGAACGTGGTTAAAGTATATTTTATGAAAGAGACAGCCAAGCAGATTAATGTCCAATGAAAAATCAGGCAAATAAACAGACAATCCTATTAATGTTACCCTTGGGTGCTCATTCGGTGCTGAATCTTTTGTCTGCTGCTGGTGCACCAGAATTGATAGAGTGCATCTTCCTAATATTTAAAACCACACAGTCAATCTTTACCCACAAGAACGTGGCATGGTGCAAAGTACCCTTCTTGCAACAGGCTAATTAATCACACCTAGGAGGCTCAAGAGCACACCATTTATTTAGGACTTAAGCCCTTCCCAACAATCACATATAATAAATCACAGGTCAAATGGCAATAGCTTATGTCGCAAATCAAGCCAATGTGAGAAGACAAAGTGCTACCACAATAAAGTTATGCATCCAAATTTCATCAAGTCATGCGGGCAACTTAAGTTGTAAAAATCTGAAGGCAACATTGTCTTTCCACGAAGCAAGCTATAACAATATAAATTTATATTGGCTGTGAAGCATTACAAAAAACTTGATGCAAACATAACACATGCTAACTCTTTCCTAAAGATAAAAGGAGGTAGAGATTACCATGAGGCTTGTAGATTTACACTGCAGGTCAATCTAAAGGACAAGAAGCTTACATACACTAAATCCTATAAGCCACGCACGTACCCAGGATTTTTTTCGGGGGGGGGGGCCCACCACCTCCATCATCATCATCACCATCATCACCATCATCATCATCATCATCATCATCATCAGCCTGTTTTATGTCCACTGCAGGACGAAGGCCTCTCCCTGCAATGCGATCTCCAATTACCCCTGTCCTCCGCCAACCGATTCCAACTAGCGCCCTCGAATTTCCTAATTTCATCGCTCCGTCTAGCCTTTTGTCGTCCTCGATTGCCTTTTCCTTCTCTTGGTAACCATTCTGTAACCCTAATGGTCCAACGGTTATCTAACCGGTGCATTACATGACCTGCCCAGCTACATTCCTCTTGATGTCAATTAGAATATCGTCTATACCCGTTCGCTCACTGATCCAAACCGCTCTTTCTTTCTCTTAACGTTATTCCTAGCAATCTTCGTTCGATAGCTCTTTGCGCGGTCCTTAACTTGCTCTCAAGTCTCTGCCCCATATGTCAGCACTGGCAAAATGCACTGATTGCACACCTTACTTTTCAATAATAATGGTAAGCTTCCAGTCAGGAGCTGGCAATGTCTGCCGTATGCGATCCAACCTATTTTTATTCTTCTGTGAATTTCCTTCTCATGATCAGGGTTGCCTGTGATTAATTGACCTAGGTAAACGTGCTCCTTCACAGTCTCTAGTGGCCGACTGGCGATCCTGATCTCTTGTTTCTTTGTTGTTGTTGTTATAGCCTGTGGCACGTGTGGCTCCTACCCACGATAGGGGATTGGCCAAGAAATGGGTGGATTATTACAAAATAATATAGAGCATAAATTTCCTAATGTCTATGCGAATAGCATTGAATAGGGTTGAATTACCGGCTAAAATAAAATCAGGAAAGTGCTGTTGAATGAAGAATAATTAATTTAAAAATAAAAGAAAAATAGAATTTAGCAGGGCATTCGTTTAGATTCTGTAAGGAATGTTTGGACAGCGAAGCATGCATCCCTGTGGCTTAATCCCAAAGTGGACGCCCCGAACGAAAGAATTGCAGGTTCTGTCAAGTCCAGGCCAATTCTTCGAAAAGGTATCTCCAACAATCTTTTTCTTAACGCAGCAGAGCGGCGGCATGATAGAAGAAAGTGCTGTATCGTCTCCTCCTCCTCACAAAAAGAACAAAGGGGAGAGGGAACCAAACCCGACCTGTATAAATAGAAATTTAGGGAGGGAATGCGGCAGCGTAATTTGGTGAGGCAGACCTCAAGCATCTTTGAGTAACAAGATTCGCTATGCCAGGGAAATGCCAGGTGTTTATACTCTGGGGAAGCTGTCAAATGTGGGTTTCTGGGTGTCTGTGGGTTTCAATTGTGGTTTCTGTCAAATAGGAGTTTCTGTATCCTGTTCATTACTGTTTCTAAGTAAGGTATCGTGACTCCTCTTGGTACTGTATACAGGTCAGCTTAGAATTTTTCCGCTGCTTTTACTATATCTTCGAGATTGCTGATGATATTCCCCTTTTTACCTTTTAGTGCATACATCATGGTTTGTCCTATGCCAGGTTTCTTTTTTAGTGATTTCAGGCTGCGTTCATTTTGTACGGCTTCTTCAGTGTTTCTCATGTTATAGTTTCGAATATCAGTTATTTTCGCCTTGTTGATCAGTTTTGCCAGTTCCGCGAATTGCGTAACGCTGTGCGGCCGCCAGTCCCATACAACCGCGTAGAGCGCAGGACTATGCGATTCTAGGCGTACTGCGCTCACCGCGAAAGGTTAGAAAAACATCCACATAAGCACAGCAGAGAAGTGGCTACGTGAGGCGGTTCGACCGATAACTGTAGAAGCGTCATTCAAAACAAGTAATTGTTCTCCACTTCCGGCGGCGTTTTCTCTACTTCCTTTTTCAATAAAAAGATGTTGATCTATAAATATTCTCATAAACAACGCCTAACTTATTTATTATTCGCTTTTGCTTGCAGTTCGGTTGTTGCCTTGGCTCTCTCCCTTAGTATGTCGCTTAATTTCTCAACTCCTTGCGATTTTGTTTCCAGTTGCCAATTTTGCACGAAACGTGCTATACAGTTAGGGAAAAACAGACGAGGTAACGGGCGACAGTCATCTTGCTTATGGGTTTAAGGGTTATTGCAGGGTTTCATGATGGACGCTCTTTCACAGTATTTTATTTCCCACCTTATCTAACCCATATCACGTGTATATGGTTCCGGGCATCTGCCAGCGTCACGGCGAGCCGTAACTCAAGGAAATAATAAAGCAAAGGGAAAAGTTAAACGCAATTGACGTTTTCTCCGGCCGCAACTCGTTCCACGAGAGTACAGACCAGCTTAGTAACAGCCGCATCCCTCTCCTGGTCCCAGGACCAGCCTAAACAAAGAAGGTTGAACTAACAAAAGCAACAGCTATGGGCGTGACGGTTGAATAGATGGTGACAACTGAACGCATCTCGAGTTAATCGCGCGGGTGCGGAATCTATGAGAAACCTGTCCTTCACATTACAAGAGGTGCCGATAACTAACGCCGTCTAAAAGGGGTAAAAAGGCAGCATAATGCTGACCGATGAACAGCTGTCAAGTCTCAACATTGATCTGGTGGCACTTTAGGAATGTGTGAGGAGTGGTGGCGTGGGTAGGGAGGTGGGGGTATGCCACTTGATTTCGGGGGGGGGCGCCCCCCCCCCCTGGGTACGTGCCTGTCTGTGATGCTTCTCAAACGATTGTGATGCATCACAAGAGCTGTCTGCTCGCGTGATGTTTTGAAGAAGAAGATACATTCGTTTACTTACATGTGAAGGTATATATGCCAGAGCAATTCGGGGCTTCGGTGGCACATAAGGCACGAGTGTGCCATAGCGTGCGATGTCGACGCGCGATCGCGTGTGAAACCTAAACTGTACGAAACTATGACGCATCCAAAAACAGATTCGAAACCGAAATTCGCGTCATCCTTTATTGCATGAATGCGTACATCGTGATTTACATAAGTCACGGACTTAGCGATCGCTTTCTGTAAACTTAATATTAACGTACCACCTTCATAAAGCCATCAGGTATGCGTTTTTAGGTGACAAAGCTGAAGGTGACCTGTACTTGTTCTCAGCTCTTTCAATAGTAATTGCGCTGGCCACATTGACCAGTAGCAACAGGGCGGCGCCCTAGAGGTTCCCACTTTTCCGGCCCAGCTTTTCCTCTAGAGTTGCTCTACTAACTCTATGCCTAGAGCAACGCCTCCTCTAGAAAGATGCCTGCGGCGTCGCTCGCTTACCCATTGTAGCCGTCGCGCCTTGAGTTACGCTCAGTTGTCAAGAGATGGCGCGACTTACATCCTTATCTCCGCCAAGGGGACTGGGGCGGTGTGGTTACAGTGGCTACAAGGGGGAAGTGTGAGGAGCGCGCCCGGGCAGGCGAAGCGCTTTGGAAGGAAAGGGGCAGATGGCGCTGCAGCGCGCATACACGTCAGATTCTTCGGCTGCAGCGTTGGTAAACGCGTGTTTTATACGCGGCGGACGCAGTTTTTCTTTCGTCATGTTTCCATGGCTCTCACTATATTACAGAAATCGGTTCTGCTGGACACTTGGTTGTACAAGAGAGCCGGAAATATTACTGAGTTAATTCCAAATTGAGCAGAATGTCAAGAGAAAGCAGACTTACCGTTTCCATGTTGGATCGCCCAACAGCGTAGATTATTTCGCGACGGGTTGATTTCTGCTGTACTCGGACAAAGCACCACATGTTCAAATGCGCAAAATTTCTGAATAAAGCTTTATTTTGCTAAGCTGCTCTGGTAGCGGCAAAATAAAATGATTTCCTGGTACTTGGGAGTGAAACCTCTTCCAAACAGTCCTTAGGTAACCCGCCTCAGTTTCAAGTGCTTCTTTTTTTCCCGCGATGATTCCCTCTCTTTGTTAAGGGATTTCATGTAGAAATGAAGGCGTGTTAGCAGGAAAAACTTGGTGATGTGGTTGGTAATACTCAGCCCATGAAGTTCACAGCCAATCAAGACATTGTTCTTCCTGAGACAGCATGTCAGCTGATCAAGGCTGTCATAGTGCAGTTGGTTGTTGCTAAACCACATAGAAAAGGTGAGTTCTAACGCCTCTACAAACGAGAAAAGTTCGTGGGATGGGTAGAGCAGACCACCTTTGTCACAAAATTTGGTAAATGTCGAGAGTTCTTTGTTAGCATTCTCCGGATTCACGAGAAGCTGATCAAAACAGTCTTTGCAGTGAGTTTTCAGGATGGTCTTTCGTGCAACATACCCTGCAATGTAAAACACCAGGCGGCTGTCGCTCGTTTTTTCATTGTACACATGGTCAGAGAGAAGCTCAGATTTCTGGAGCCTTTGTGAAGCATCTTCTATCTGTCCTCTGTCAAGAAGTTCATCCACTTCACCGCCTGCTTCCTTCTCACCCAGCAAAAACTGCAGGGTGCCTCCTTCACAGTTTCCGCTGCTCGGCGCTTTCACTAAGTTATAAAAACTTAGGCAATTAACAGTGATGAGGAACTGGGTTGCGTTGGGGTGGTCATTACAGCCGGAAAACTGACGTATGACGCCAAACAGTTTTTCCAGGCTATCCTGACAAAGGCGGCTTGTCAGCAAGTACTTGTACCCAAGCTTGTCATGGACATACTTTAACAGATCTAATGTTGCATGGAGGGTAACCCTCAGTCCTTCAGCTGTGCTTGCTGACAAAAAACCTACTCTGGAAGGTGCCAAGGATCTTTCCCATTTGTTAAGGTACTCGATGAAATCTTTGATGTTTTTCTCTTGAATGGACCCAAGTCTTAGAGCTTCGGATGGAATACGTGCTGTCATCGCCTCTATTAGCTTGGCCATTGTGCTGACAAATGCCTCAGTTGCTGCTGGGTCACCCCAATTCCTTTGAATTTCATTCTTGTAAAAGAAAAGGCCACGAACGACTTCTGAGCTGAAAAGTTGGAATGCTAAGTTCACCCTCATTTTCTCAAAATTATTGGGCTTCACGTGGCATGCACTAATTTTTGGCATGACCTTGAGGGTGACTGCACATTTATCTTCCTCGTGTGCCACCCTGATGTGCTCAATGTAGGCAGCACCATCCGGAGTTTTGTAGAAGCACTTCAGGAAACCGTTCCTTACGCATTTTATCAAGTGGGGAAAATCTGACATAAAAAAAAGACGTCTTTCTTTATCAACAGGATGAGCAACCGACGACTTCACACAGCTCGAGGAACCAGATATTCCAAATATGCGCCACATAGAGCGGTTCCATGAAGCGCCATCAGCTGTCACAAAATCAACCTTCAGGCCAGCTTTTTCGGCAAGAATCACAGCTTCTAGGACGATTTTCGACAACAGAGCTGCCTTCACATTGCCCCTTGAGGCAAAAACACCAAGTATTTGATGCCAAGAACCGCTTAGAGGTTGAAACATGACCACTAGACCGTGATCACAAGGCACATGTTTCTCACTTTCGGGGGTGAATTTTCCTAAGTCCACAAGTCCCTCAATCTTTCCCCCTCCAACTACACTGAAACACTCCGACAGTTTCATCTCATCTATTATCAGGCCACCGTGGCACCTGAATTCATCCATGGTCTTCGTTTTCTTGCCAATCCCTGCAAGCACAAGGGAGTTGAAGCCAAACCCGCTCTTATACTTCCGCATATATGTCTTCAAGCAGGTTCTGTTCGGGAGTGTTAGTATTCCCTCTCTTCTGACGTGCTCGTAGAGTCTTGGACTCTTCATGCGCATTATAATGCACTCGAGTAGCCAATCTGGGTTGTATTTCATCCCTCTCAGTGATTTGCGACGAGCTGCCTGAAAACACTGCAGTACCGCGAGCCTTTGCTTAGGTGGAAGAGCTTTTAATCTGTCTTCCAGGACGCTCTCTTCCAGTTCTACACTCTGCCTCTCAAGATCCTTGATGGTTTGTGTGTAGACTGACAACTTGGCCTTGAGTCGCCGAACAGTTTGCGTTTGAAGTTTTTTCTTCCTTGAGAGTCTGGGAGCTGAATTCTGGCTACGACGCTTTTTTGATCGCTGGTTCAAAAGAGCTTTTCTTAGATGCTTGCACATCACACATGGCCTACTGTCATGCGCTACACCACGACACTTTATGCTTGAAATGATTGCGTCAAAAAAGTGAAATTTCTTGCTTCCCAACGCAAACGGAAATTCATCGACTGTGCCGGCTCCAACACAGACTTCCATGCTGTCGACCTCTTTCAAAAGAGATGTAGGATCGGTGGATGACAGCCCCGACTGGCGCACTCCCTTTAAAAAAACATCTTGTTTCACACAGTTCGCTTCTTGTGAAAACACAACCAGCTTGCTTGCATATAGGACCCGTTTATCCTTCCCTGGTTTGCACACACTGTAAGCCACAGTCAACGGCGAAGGGTTCAACGTGTGCATGCCCCACGAACACGACGGTAAAGTGAGGTCCTGAAACGAAGCTGTGCAGTACGGAACCTCCTCGAAGCCCACACTCACAGAAACGGCACTGTCTTCTGCACATTTCTTCTTGGCTGGAGCTGTGGGTTCAGGCTTTGCGGGCCGCTTCCTGTCAGGCGGCAGTTGCTTCGATAAATACTTTGGTAGGTTTGGGAAAAGCGTGGGCACAGCTCCAGGAAGCAACAGAGGCCTGCTTCTTTCGATTCGGACGAGCTCTCCATTCACTGTGTGCTCAAAGTACCTTGAAATGTACCTTGTGTCGAAATGAAGCTCGCACACCGCAGAGTTCTTCTCGAGTTGTTTGTCAGCACGCGGTATAGCCCGCTGCCACTGCGCCAACGCCAGTTCATTCTTGGGTACACCAAACAGCGACAGTTTCATCTTGCACGATTTGTAGCCAGTAGTGCACCCAGGCACAAAACAGTGGCTCTGTTTTCTGGGCATCACCACACATACAGCGCACAAGAAATAACTCACACAACTGCCGGCAAAGCCGAGAGAAACACGTGCAGCACAGCTCACGCCAGCGTATGCCACCGCGCTACAGTGGCTACTGTAACCGCGCCTTGCCCATCGACTGACGTGCAAACGTCGTCGAGCGCCGCCTGTCGGATCCTCCTCAAAGGCCTCAGTGGACCGCATACGGCGAGCGGCGCGCTGCTCACACTTCCCCCTTGTAGCCACTGTAGTGTGGTGTCGCGGCGGAAGCGGCGGCCGCGCTGGCCGCACTGCCATGCGGTGATGTGCGCATGCGCGCATGTGTTGCGAGCGACCACCGCAACGATCGCTAGCTACCGCCTCGAGTAAAAAGGAGGAAAAGGGGAAAGGTAAAAGTAGCAGATTTTCGGCGCACGCGGCAGGCATGTTTTTAAAGGAGGCGGTGCCTAGGGCTTTCCACTTTTCCCATAGAGTTTCTCACTATAATACCTAGTGAGGAACTCTATGACTTTTCCGGCTCAGCTGTTCCTCTAGGGTTGTTCTACTAACTCTATATATGGTTTTAGTCATATGGTTTTAGTATAGCATTTCGCTTCTACCACGCGCGTCACCAGTTACTAACGTTCTTAGACATACTTCAGTTTCACAGCTCCCTATGCGAGCCCATTGGCCGACGTGGCCGAAACGGGTGTCACTGAAACTACCGGCGCTGCAGTCGCGTCTTTCGTCACGCGCCGCGCATCGTCTGCTCCTGCTGCGACGCGTCGTTTGCACCGACAGGCCTGTAGGCGCTTATCCGACGGTAAATGTAGTTTAGATACGCAGTCTGAGTTTGTGAAAAACCTGCCGCGCTTAAGTGACGGGGACTTTACGGTGTCTATGCACTATCGGCGCTGTAGTGACGCATCTCTCACGCAGCGCGCATCGTCTACTCCTGCGATGTCATCTCTGCGGTGGGTCGTTTTCCCCAACTGGCCTGTGCCGTTCGCTCTTTGACAACTGCGTTTTGGCTGCTGAACAATATTTTATGCCAAGGACCTTTGAATGACATGTCTGGTTAGTCTTTAGAGGCTGCAACTACACCGCAAATGAGCGGTCGTGCACTACGATTCCGCTTTTCAGCCAACTTTTTCCCTATAAAAGCGCTACGGTGCTCCCTTGAGCGGGAGCTTTGTTTTTTGCTGCTTATTCTTAAGATGTGTATTAATTAAAGACGGCGAGTGCCTGTGCAGACGTAGGGACATTAACGCATCACGCCCAGCAGTCGCTTGAGACAACGCTGTGGTGAATTGATCCACTCCCGTCAACGCTTCTTCGCCTAATAAATTTAATTGACACATGTATTTTTTATAGTTGTCCGCGGATATTATGGGACGTGCAAATGAGTTGGAAGTGATCTGTGAGCAGTGACAAGGACGAAGTTAAATACATACGAACAAATATTTATTAAGGTCAAACCTTAATTAATTTTCTTTTTAACGAACAAAACAAACAATAATCACAGTGACACTTTTTATTTACTTTGTGCACAAAAAAGTAATTTTTAGCTACTTTTGCTCAAAGCAATTTTGCTCTCTTTCTGGCTGCTTGCACCTGTTCTGTCAGCGATGCCTCACTGTGCATTTTTTTTTTAAAGAAGTGCATGCGCATGACAAGATAGAACTTGATGACATTTGCAGTCACCTCCTCATAATGATTGTCACATCCTAGTGCCGGCACAGATGCTTTGTCTAGCCCGTCCAGGATGCTCCAAAATAAGTCACCAAAAATTGCGTTACTATCGAGTGTGTGACGAATTATTTCTTCTATGTGTTTTTGATGACGCGTACGTGAACATTCTGAAAGAAGGTTCACGAAAGCACCCTGGCTTGAATGACCTCAGCTCTGTCAAAAGGCTATGCGAGGGTCGTGGGTCACCCGCACTTGGTGGCACAGAAGCACTTTCCAGTGATTCAACACACCGTTCGCAAGACATGGATTTCGTAACTTTCTTCAATGTATATCCAGCCAGGTAGTAGACAACCATTTCTTGTGTTCCTGCTTTCTGGTACCCGTGGTCGCCCAAGTCATCCATGTGGCCTACTGAAAGACTCATCCCACATAGCTTCTTGTATAGCTTTGCTTCAACTGCACCTTTCAGCTCAGTAGCAGCCTTCGCCTTTTGCCGCAGGCTGTCGTGGAGAGACACCAGGGGTGCGATCTTGCACGCGTTCGAAAATAGAACGGAGGCGGTCCGTTCCACCGAGACGCACACGGTTGGTCAGTTTGAACGGTGAAGAACGCCATGACGTCAATTGTGAAGTGATATCTGCTGTCGATCATTCCGTGTTGTTTGCTATCGGACGAACGCAACGGAACGGACCGCCAATTTCGCGACGGGAAGAACGGACCGCCTCCGTTCGAGTTTGGAACGCGTACAAGATCGCACCCCAGTACACCATCGGGAGCGCCAGAGCAATTTCCTCTCACTGCATTTTTCACAGGTGTGAACAAAGACAACACCTATAAATCTGGCTGAATTGAACTACGGATGGGTGGTCATCGTCGCCATGAAATGAACGGACAACTCCGAAAAATTTCTGAAATGAATAAAGAAAGCATTCTGTGAGTGATTTTACCTGCGCACTTCTTAATTTCATGGTGCAGTAATAAAAGTAATCACGATAAGACAAACTTTGCATTTGCGGTTTGTGCATGCATTAAAATTCAACAGCTCTCCACATTTTCAACAAGCATTTGCGCATTACCTCTAGGGGATCTTGGTTGAGCTTCACTGTCAGTATGTAGGGGACACCAGCTTGAGCTCATCAATTATGTCGAGTACCGACATTAGCGTAACACGCAAAGCTTCAGTTGTCTGTCGCGAGGCAAACATAAGCATGTTTCGGTGGTGGTAGTTGTGTTCCGTGATGTTGAGCAGGTCGAGAAACTTCTTGATTATCTGCGCAAATAAATGGATTTATAGTTTGCACTAACTGTAGGGCTTCCATTAAAACGTCATGTACACTGGCTTAAACCGTACGTACCTCAATCTTCGGTGAGCCCTTTCGTATTCCTTCTGCAGGATGCTTTGTGTTGAGTGCATCAAAGACGTCATTCATTGTCATTGTAAACGCTTCTGTTCCCTCCGAGTCTTGGAGGCCTTCAACGCTTTCTGCCCTGTATAACTTCAATCTAATAGCAGTACTGCGGCTGAACTGCTGCGGAAGGCAAACAAAGTGTAACAGTTGTAGTTGAAAAAACTTACAAAGCAACAGAGAGCCACCTTCTATATTTTGGCATATTACTGTTTTTAATCGCTCACCTGTGCAGCGAGTCGCACGTTCATTCTCTGCAAGTTTGTGGGGTTTACATGCGCTGCTGAGAGCTTGGGGACGACTTTGAGATGATGCTTTCTTTCGCACTCATAGAGGAGTTGATAGTGGGCAAAGTTTATGCGGTAATCTCCAGCCTGAAAAACAGTTATCGACGCCAATCAGCACAGGTTATATATGAAATAAACTATGCTAGCTCACCTGTCCATATTTGTGCTTGAGCAAATGGTTGCGTACACACTTCAGGGCATGTGGCACATCACACAGGAAATAAAGGTACGCGCTCTCAGACAGGCATGGATGTGGAATCTTGTGAGAAGGTGAGGTTACGCTGCCGCTGATTCCCATCTGCTGCCACATCGAGTGATTGTTCCAAGCCCCGTCACTGACTACGGCGATCACCATCACCATGTTTATGCAATTGCATTACTGCTTGCAACACCAGCTCTGCTAAAATCTTGCCAGGCGCAGCACCTTTCGTGGCAAAGGTACGTGGCAATCGGTTGCACCCAGCTCTCCAGAAGTGGTACGAACATCAGCACGAGCGCATGATCTGCAAGTTGGTCAGTTCCTTCATTTGAAATACCATCGTAGTCCACAAAACCATCAAGTTTGGAGGTTGACTTGTTGGAATTGTTGAAATTGTACGCCTGGCGTAACTTAATTTCATCCAAAATCAGTGTGCCGAATTTCTTCCCATCTGCTCTGTTGCCCAGCTGTTTTCCAATAGCTTCCATACAGAGAGGATTGAAACCATACTCAATGCATGGTATTGCTTTCAGAATTTGTGTGAGACGGCTCATGGAGGGCAAGGGCAGCATATTCATGTCAGATAGAAGCTTATATGCTCGAGGGCTCGCTATCCTCAGCATTAAAGAAGCCAGTCCGCATTGTACCGCGCGCCACACGGAGACTTTGCTTTCAACTGTTTAAACGATGTCATAAATGCAAGGAAGTTCGGCCAACGCTTCCTCGATTCTGTTATCGGGCATTTCAGAAAGCCTTCTTCAGAGCCAAGATTTCATTCTTTTGCTTTTGATGCGCAGCAGCCGGCCAAAGCAGCCTCTTCTTCGCAAGGCGTAGTTTCTGATATCGCTTGAGCGTTGCGCTCGGAGCCTTAATCCTCAGTTGAAGTTTCCTCTGTAGACGGAGAAAACGCGCGCAGAATAGTTGTTTTGTAAGTACATTGCACTGCTTGTGGTGCATATTATCTGATGTCACCGTGTCACGCTGGCCTGCTTTCACGCCCGCACACATGTTCAAGCTCTCTGCTTCTCTCAGGATTCTTTCCACACTTGCAATGCTAGTCGCAGCTCGAAATAGCTTCCTGTGAATTTTGCTGTAGCCGTTTATGCAGCAAGTACCATCCTCTTCAAGCACAACAGTTTTCATTACTCGCAGATGCCTGGCTACCAGTTGCCTCTATATAAAATATCCCGCATCGCTTCTGTGTTGCGTCGTGCTCAACAATTTCGAACTTCCAGAGCGCAGAAGGCAGTGTCACGTTCGTGAGCTCGTTGAGCACCAGGTGTGTAGCGCATATTTCTGAAGTTCCTTCTTCCAAGCCCAACAGCAGGTTTGAAGTTGAAGCGCTGTCACTACAAGCTTCACCCGATGTAGTTGCCGGCACTTGCGCTCGTTCTTTTGGTGGACGTCGCTTTCGCTTCACATTTTTTGGCTTTGAGATGTTCTCAGGCAGCCCAGGAAAGAGCCGAGGAAGTGCGCCGGGAGCAAGCATCCATTTCCCGCGAGGAATCATTATTTCTTTGTTACCCACAACATGCTTGTAGTATTTCAAAATGTCGTCGTCCTCAAAGTGGCGGTCACACACTTTTGATTTGTTTGTGAGGCGTTTGTCTTTTCGGTGTAGCATGCGCTCCCAACTTTTAAACTCTCCAGCGTCTTGCGGCGGTGCGAAAAATGGTGACAGCGGCATCGTGTCTGAGGCCGCTCGAGCAGCCGGGGGCAAAACAGCACGGCATAGGGAACTTCTTGCTGTCATGAGATGCGGAAACGCTTCTTCAAGAAGCTTTTCAAGAGAGCAAATCGCGACACATCACACAACACCTACAAAACGGAGAAGGATAGCGACTGACGGTGCAGCGCAACAAACATGAAACCAGAAGTGAAAGCAGAAGTCAAGTTTCAAGTTCCTTACCAGAAACGCACTTACAATACATAGCTCAGATATCACAATATTTCACAAAGAGGCTCAAAATTAAGAACTGTGAAATAACTACTTCTCAAAATATAAAACAGAAATCTACTAGAAATGACGCAACTTCTATCAGAAACGAAACAAAAAGTGACAAAAGACGCGATCGCAGCGCCGCTAGTTCGCGTGACCACCACTTCGGCCATCTCCCGAGCGGAGCTGCGAAACTGAAGTATGTCTAAGAACGTTGCCAGTTACCGCCACTGGGCAGATGTCTTCACATTCTAATAAAACATGCTCCATCGTTTCCCTAGCTTTACCGCATCAAGCACATGCTTTCCTTCTTCTATCTCGTGTTCTAAGGCAGCCGATCTCGCTTCGAAAAGTAATGAGCATCCCTTTGAATTATCATAAATTGTTTCATTCCTGATTTCGTTTTTTACTCTTAATTAGTTACTCATGGCAGGTTAATTTTCCATTGCCGCCACCCATAAGATTATTTCTGCTTCTCTGACTTTCTGCTTGATGTTCTTTGTTACTGTGTTGCCCACCCTACAGGCCACTGTTCCTGTTTTATATACGCGCCCTCTCGCGGATGCTGTTGATCCTATGGATGCTGTGCCCACGACCTACTGAACTCCAGACCTGCACAGATCTCCCTCCTCCAGCACGCCTGGTCTAGTTCGCCTCTTTCGCCGCTAGGGAAAGAAGGTACGAGCGGAGTGGCGCTAGTTATAACCTGATCGTTGTCGTCTGCTTCTGCGATCTGTTCAGCGCTTGTCTTGCCATTTGGGAAGGCACAAAGCTCTTGTACTGGCGGTAAATTAATAAATTCACAAATATACAAAAGAAAACATATTTGCGAATGCTTTGCGTTTGAATAGTGATACTACAAGAGGAGGAGCGGTGCAAGAAATGTAAACAACGAGCATAGGTGGCAGCCGCAATGCTAGATCGACGACATAAATTTCCCTTTCCTAGCCTCCATAAGAGACTGAAAAAATTGTCTTAAAAAGATTCATAGGATAATCTAGTTTTTTTAGTTGTTTACAGATAGCCTAGTGTCGTAGATGACATGAGAATTTACTGCTGTGTGCCGTAATGAAAGGCAGTTGACCTGGTAAAAGTATATAGTAAAAGTATTCACGAGTACAAGTCCTTCGCCCGATATGTGCAATAGGTTGATCGATTCTGTTTCAAGGAAAGGTGAGCATACCTTGTTTTTATTGTCGTTGGTTGCCTAGCTCAGTAGAAAGCTCACAAAAAATAAAGCGATCCCAGTGTCATCTCACGGGACTCTTTCCAAACTGTAAAGCTAGCTTTTCTGCGTGGTACGGCGGCACCATTCACTTTTTGAACTCACGACGCATTCACGGACAACATTTAAGAGTTAAAATGAGTGGTAATCGTTCTGTCGTCGAATATTACGGTGGTTTCAAGTTTCTAAAGAGCGCAGAAGCGAATTTTACAACGTGTAGAATAAAACTGTTGTGTACTTTGCGAACTCTATACACAATGTGATTTACAATAATCTTCTTGAAAAAGGCAATAGGAGCGGCTATTTAACGCTATTTTAGAGAGCAGCGGACTACATGCTCCGACATTTTTTAGGTTCGGGCAGTCAACTTTTGGAGCCAAGTGACCGATCAAAGCCTTGTGACATCACTGTCACTGTGTTAGCAAAAATTATCAACTAGACAAGCAGTTCGTCACAACACAACAGCTGCCGTACTAATTACAACGCCGCACAGCCGCCCACCGCGTAGCAGACGAACAGGTTATAAAAGCGCCACCTACGGCCGTCGGTTGAACGAAAGTGGGCGCAAGCTGCTCCCATAGATGCCGGATATCTGTGCAG
This sequence comes from Dermacentor albipictus, assembly GCF_038994185.2. NCBI lineage: Eukaryota > Metazoa > Arthropoda > Arachnida > Ixodida > Ixodidae > Dermacentor > Dermacentor albipictus. Next base: position 1,734,046 of record NW_027225568.1, read on the forward strand.
GTCTGGAGTTCCAGTAGGTCGTGGCTGTGCCTGCGTCCGTCGTGCCGTTAGCGCGGTATGTTTGTTTTGCTAAACTAACGTCGTCGTAACGCATACGTTGTGCTGTGCGTTCCTGACGCCGTTTCGTGTGTCGTGAAAAGCAATTTCTATCTTTTTATTTTTTTAGTAGTTACGAAAATATAACGGCGTCTGCTTGCATTTTCACTCGACGAAAAGTCTATTATGAAGGAGGCGCTGGACGGGAGCAGACAGCGCTCAAAAACGACTGTCTGCCTTCGTCTCGGAGCCTGTTTCGACATGTCTGACAATTGTCTGCCTTATTGCGCGCGTTTTTCGCCCTCAGAAGTGGTCCAAGGTTTTCGAGTGCGCGTTACGAAGCCGTGATTGTCCAAGCCGGATCTGCACTTCGCCGCAGCATGTCTGATGCGCGGGAGCACGCCGCTTCGGAGACGCCGACACGAAACAGATTCAAGATGCAGGCGAGGTACGCGACTTAGTACGCTGAGTTGCCGAGTTGGCGCTTTCTGAATGATGTTGCTGCACAGTCGAAGCTTATAACAGATTACGCCAACTGTATTGTTGAACCTTGACAAATCAGAGGGGGAGATATCTGGATTTATCCCAATTACTCACATGCGCCGCACAGTTAATTTCTTTAGCCAAATGATAATTTTCACGCCTCGTTGTGCCATCGTTCCTCAATTCAAATGTTCAGTATTCACATGTGGTTTCCTTACCTGCAATAAAAAGGATTTATGGAATTTATTTTCGCGCAAGGGTGACATATGGTGCAAAGAGGAATGTATAAGCAAGGACATTCCATATGACCGAGTCACAGAAGTACGACGCGGACACAGCGCTGTGTCCGCGTCGTACTTCTGTCTCTCAACTTCCTCATTGCAAAACTTTGATGTCTTGTTATGTGGGACCTAGAATTGGGTAAATATATATAGACACACGCCAGCTAAAGAAGATACCTTTCAATAGTTCTTTGTAGTGTCTATAAGCACAATGCCGCTTCAAATCTGACTGAGTACGCAGGCTAACTCTTTATATAAAAAGCCGTAATTTGTGCGGCAAGATTTTTTTCCTGTGTACAACAATAATAACATACATTTCGATTTCATAATATACATTTCACATAGCTTTTCGTTCATTTTTCTGGTACTCCTCTTTTTCTCTGAAGACGTAAACACTCATACCACCGCTTCTTGCAGGTGGTCCCGATCCAGCCTTGGTGCTGCCAATCGCCCATTCAGCTCACCGGTGAGATGTGCAATATTGTGTGTCACGCATAAAAAGAAGTGGGGTGAATGATAAACTCGTAACTGTGTGAGCGCTGCCCACAACTATCACCAGAAAACCAGTGCACAATCGCCAGCAAAAGTTTGGAGGACACAGGTGCTGCACAAATATATAGATATCTTTTTTTTTTAATTAACTGTAAGCGTGTAGCCTAAAGTCATGCCATACAGCATGCATGTGCATGTCCAAATACCAAACCACATAGCCATATCAGAACAAAAATTGATTTTTTTCACTGATGCTGTGATCTTGTAAATTTTGTTTGCAGGGGTACATAGAGAGCTGTAGAGCTGCAAGTGTGTAGCTGCCTTGTCTTTTGTTCATTGTGATCCGGAGGCCATATTGTTTATGTAAGGATATTGTTTTCCTTTGATTAATTTCTTATCACCCATTGCAGCGAGTAGCTGATGGTACTGGTAATAGTGGTGACCCGGCATCATTCCAGCCTCTGACAGAGGGCAAAAAGAATGGAAAGTGAAAAGAATTGCTGCATAATATGGCACTAGGTCTTTGTACGGAGGGGTGCATAAATGATCGTGTTTTTTCTCCTTTTATTTTCTTACAATGAATGTGAGATTTTTTTCTTTTTTGAAGTTTCTTGAAGCCTGCACCCATGAGCTTGTATGGGCTTGATTTGTTGTAAAACACAAGCACATACACAAGGGCTGGTAACAATGAAGGACTGAAATGCAGAAAGAAACAAAAAGGAATTAAAATTATTTGAAAAAAAAGAAAACTTAACAAGTGCATGTGTGCTACTCTTCTAAATGTTTTAAAGCTATAACTAAATTCTACATGTACTAAACAAACATATCTGCTATTGCTTAAAGTAGTGCGCCATCTGTTGACCTCCTTACACCAACTACCAAGCACTATTGTTACGCAGTGGTGTAGTGGTCAGCGTATCCAGCTCCCAAGTGCACATTGCTATGGTTACATGACTTCGAATCCCAGTGACAATGGCAGACTAAGTTTTAAGTGCTTATTGGCTACTGCACACTCAATTTTGTCAGCAATTAAGTGTGGGCATGTCATGGGGATGGCTTGAACCGCACTGCCACCTCTCAATACATTAGTGGTTCAGTTTGTATCACGTCGTGTCGACTAGACATTAAGAGCGCCTTGCATTTCTGAAGGATAGACTGACGGTGATCACAGTGGCTGTTGCATTTCAGATGAAGGCTACGCCTGTAAGCAGTGAAAGTGTCGAGGACTTGCGCAAGAAGCTGGCTGACCTCCGCCACAAGAGTCGCTTCCTGGATGAGCAGATTGAACAGCTCAAGGCAGAGTAAGTGAGCCTGTGCAGCACTCCCAACTTCGGACAAAGGCCTCTCCTAGAGGTCTCTAGTTACTTCCTCCTTTGGCTCAACTAAAGAACGCTCTATGCTGGCACATATTTAAATTTCACTGCTCCATCTAATACTCTGCTACTTTCAACTGGGTTTGCCTTCCCTTCTCACCCCATTCTGTTACTGTAAATAGACTGCTCGTTATCTGCTCTACGTGTCGCATGACCTGCTTCTTCCTGTTCATTTCAACCAGAGTATAAGCTTTACCTGCATTTGCTTCCTGGTCTATATTTTCATCTTTCAATGTCATAGGTTTACCACTGTCATTTTCCTTTGCATCACTTATTGCTCTGTTCTTAGCTTTATTTCTTAGTCTCAGCATATTGACCTGTAGGTTAGTTGGCAGAATACAGTGACCACGTGAAGTGTTTCAGCAATGACCATCTCTGACAGCTAAGATAGTGACAGCTTTACCCATAATGCCAAGAAGCTACGTGATTGCAGTTGCAATTATTATATGCAGTGAGCCTTGCACCGTTTCGTAAGATATCGGTACGAGTAAAAATTTGCAGCTGCCTGTAAGCAATTTTCTATTGAGAAGAAGGCAACTTGAATCACAACGGAAATGACAGTCCAAAATCAAGAAAGGGGCTGACAGATGGAAAAGTACACTGTGGTATAAAGTTTGTAAATAGGGATAAGGTGCCTCAGAAAGGCTGGCCAACGTTTCGATAGGAGGACCTATCTTCGTCAAAGGTGGCCTCATCATCCTCGGCATGTTAGTTTTAAAGGGTTAGTGCAGTGACGTCATGTGCGTTAGGTGTCGGCGAGGGTTGGTTGTAAAGGGAGAGACATCAGAGGTAATGAGCGCTGTCGCCTGACATCTGTGAGCGTCGTTCCCAAGACGAGGCGACAAGAGCGGGAGAGTGGGAAGGTGGGCAGAAAAGAAAGAAAAGGGGAGAGAACAAATGGGGGGGGCACCAAGAGGGGAAAAAAAGAGAAATAAGAAGAAGAAAAAAAGAGAAGGGTGCATGAAAGGGCTTAGGGAAGTGAGAGGTTAGGGAGCATTCAGGGTTGTCGTTGGCGGCATGTCTTTGTGGCATTAGAAGAGCCGGTCAGGCAGTCAGTGCACATGTAACACAAAAGACCCCCCCCTCCCCCCCCCCCCCCCCCAAAAAAAACATGAGTTTAAAGAGTGACTTGAGTAGCATAGCAGCAATGCGTCAAGTAATTTTGAAGTAGTTAAGATGGCGACGAGGAGTATGGCGTGTAATCTATGGGGTAACTGAAAGGCAGCGGCATGATCTTTCAAGGGACGTTATCCCCAGTAACTCAACATAGGTGTCGTTACGGCGGTATACAGAAATGGCGATACCCTGTGTGGCTGAGGCGCCGAAAAAGGTATACCGACGTCTGGGACTTCGGAATGTGTTGGTGAGGGTGTTTCAAGAAACATATAATAAAAAACAGAAAAAAAATGAAAAAATAGAAGGGGAACTGAAACCAGAATAACAAATAGGAGGGTGACATGCGCAGAAGCTGGCGGGAGCAGGTGTACATGGGAAAAGGGGGTCGTACAGTTGATATAAACATAAAAACTTGAAAGAGTATATTAAATTGAGTAGTAGGCAGGAAAGAATTTTCGAAATGGAGGAATAGATGAGCTTAAGAATTAAGGTTAGCTGGTGGCATAATGTGTTTTGTGTCTCGGTTGATGATATGAGAATTTAAGATTTAAATTACCGCTTTTAAAGATTCTAAGTTGCCACGTACCATATTAATTCCCGTCGGGTGTAGGCAATTAAACTTTTGTATGAGGAATGATTCCGTATATTTCCTTTTGCAAGGTGAACGGAAATTTGTTTGTAGTATATAGAGCCTTGCTTTGTCAAATATATGACCTTCTTCATTAACGTGGCTTGCTACTGCTTTAGGTAAATTGTGTTTTGTGTCCGCGCAGTGACCGTTGAGTCTTGTATGAATTTGTTGTCCAGTCTCACCTATGTATTGTTTGCTCCAAGTGGCACATTCTAGACAGTAGACTACGTTGCTTGATGTGCAGGTCAAAGCCGAAATTACCTTGTGTGCGTAATTCGACACTGTACTTTTTACTGTAGCAGTAGATTGAATATGTTTGCATGTAGAGCACCTGGGGTGGCCACAGGAACCGGTTCCCAACTTCGTCTTTGTTCTTAGTTTGGCATGCACAAGAATATTTTTAAAATTAGTGTTGCATCTGTAGGCTACTCTGGGCGGGTCGGGAAAAATCTTATTAAGTTTCTGGTTGCTGGTGAGAATTGGGCAGTATTTAGTGAGGATGTTATTCACGTTTGGGAGTGCGTTTGAGAATTTAGTGGTATGAAGAGGCATTGGTGTTCATGTGAACCTCGGGCGGGGCTTGAGGACCTCGGCTCGATCAAGTTTGCATTGCAGCTGTGCAGGCTTTTTGAAGGTCACTGTTTGGGTGGTTCCTGCTTGATAGGGTTTCTTTAAGGTGATCGAGTCTATCTTGTAGTCTTAGTTTTCAACGCAAATGCAACGTAGTTGTGTGGCCTGGCCTGTAAAGATGCCTTGTTTGCAATGTCTGGGATGGTGGCGGGTATATTCTAGGTACTGTTGTTTGTCGAAAGGTTTCCTATACAGTGTTGTCTTTAGTGCCACATTGTCCAAGTGTATTGTTGTGTCCAGAAGGTTTATGCGCTCAGTTGAGAATTCTGATTTGAATTTCATTGTTGGATGAAAAGAGTTTAGAAATGCTACGTATTTATCTAGGCTGTCTTGACCATGTCCCCATATTATGAATATGTCGTCTATGTATCGTAAGTATGTGTGGGGCTTGTCAGTGCAGTGCGATAGGAAATCTCTTTTTAGAATCCCCATGAATATGTTCGCGTAGGTTAGTGCAAAAGGCGTACCCATGCTTGTACCATGCATCTGCAGGTAGTAACTCTCCTCAAATTCGAAGCAGTTATGTGTTAGAACTAATTCAAGGAGAAACAAGTAGACTTCAGTAGTGTGTTGTGCATTCTGTTGAGACAGCATTTGTTTTATCAAAGATAAACCATCAGGGATTGGAATGTTGGTATACAGGGCCATGATGTCTAGTGTTGCAAGAATTATGTTTTGGGGTAGTGTGCCTTTGCTATTAATGTCCTGTATAATTCTCAGCAGGTGGGGCGTATCTTGTACAAATGACGGAAGTGCTTTTGGCAAGTCACCAAGGAAGTGGTTAAGGAATGTGGAGATGCTCTCTGTCGGGGTGTTGTTGTTTGATACCATCCTGCGACTTGGGATAAAAGTGGTGTATAGTTCAGTGGATGGAATTTTATGAATTTTAGGAAGGATGTAGAAATGCCCGGCAGTTTTGTTGCTTGGTTTAAGAAATTTGTATTCTGACGAGCAATTCATCAGCCAAAAGCGATTTCAGCCTGTAGGTAATTGTCACTGTGTAGGATAATGTCGGATCATTATCTAGCTTACGGTAATGTTCTGGGTTGTTTAGTTGTCTGTAAGCCTCGTGCTTGTATTTTTCTACTGGCCAAATAACTATACTTCCACCCTTATCTGCTTCCTTAATAACAATGTCATTCCGGCAACTAAAATTTGTAATGATATGACTCTCTGACGCAGTTATGTTTCTAGGTTGCTTAGATGTCTTGGATTGGCCTATAATGTCATTACTGACAGTTTTAAGGTATATGTCAAATTCTATGGCTTGTTCTGGTTCGCGAGTCCAAGTGGATTGGGCTCTAAGTGGTGTCGTCCCGATGTCTGGTGTGTCTGCGAAAAAGTGTCTGGTATGCATTCGTCGGGGAAATTCTGAGAGGTCCTTGTGAAGCTTGAATTGATTTATTGTGTTGGTCATGGGACAAAAATTTGGGCCCTTGCTGAGTACGCCTATTCCTCTTTTACTTAATGTTTTTGAAATGTCTACAACATTGGAGTGGTTTAATTTTGATGAAGTTTCCGTCGCGTCTGGTACTTCCAAACTTAAAGTTTGCTTTTTCCCTTTGTTTTTGAACCAATTTTCTAGACTGTTTTTCGTTGTAATGCTCGAAATCTTTCTTCTCATGTGGTGTCGGAGCTATGTTCTGAAGTCTGTGGTGAAAACGACAAGGCCGCCTTTGGTGACGAGGCCGCCTTTGACAAAGATAGGTCCTCCTATCGAAACATTGGCCAATCTTTCTGAGGCACCTTATCCTTGTTTATAAACTTTATACAACTGAAATGACAGCGTGCTAGAAGATGAAGGAGATGCCAATGCCAGCACGATCCTGTAGAAAGTAGGTGAAGCCAAGTGGGCATCAGCCACTCATTGCAGCAGTAGGTGTGTGCACACCCTTCGTGTGTAGTCTTCTTGGGTGTATCTTTGGTGGAATGGCTAAGAGGCAAAATCTTTAACTGGCAATTTGTTGCATTGGAAATCACACGAATCACAATCACAGTGAATCTTCACAAAGGTACTGTAGATTTCTATAACATCTTGTTTATAAGCTTCTTGCAAAGCACTTTGGGATTCATACAACAGACAGCAGTGACTTGAGCGGACATCAATACAATCAAGAGAGGGAGCTCATAACGGCTGTGGTCATAAAAGGTGACACGAAACAAAATGATTATTTTTGCTGACCAAGATTCGTAGCAGCGGTGGACATCAGAACTTGTGTTGTAATAGTCTCTATGTTTATTAATTGTTACATTCACTAATTAACTTTATTTTGACTAAATTGCTTTAAATTAATAATGTATGGGGATGTAATTGCAGAATTGAAGTCCGGCGTCATCAGAAACATAACCATTTGCTGGAGATTGTGTGCTAGCAAACACGGAAGCTATAGTTGTCAATGTGCCCTGCATTTTCTGTTAGCGTTCCTTCGTCGCTCTTGGGCATCTTCGTTTGATACCAAGCTCTAAAGGTTACCATAAGTGCACTGTGGAATGAAGAAACAGAAAGGAAAGAGTGATTGGCAGGGCATTGCCATCGGCACCACCCCAGCTAAGAGGAGCTGGTAAGCTGAAGGGGAATGAAGAATGGCACTCGTCAGGTCATTGTTTGTTGTTATATCATTATGATGCACTCAATATATTATCGTTCACATTAGTTCCTTTCAAAAACTTGTTCAAGAATATATATTCTTTAAAAAAGGCATTGCACTAATTCTGGTTTTTTCAGGTTTCAAGAAAAAAGTTTAAATGCACCTTTAGTGAAAAAAAAAAAAACTCGGAAAGAACAAAAACTACATAAAATGAAACCTGTGTGCTTCAATGCTTTTTTAAGCCTCTGTATTGTTCTCTGTAACAATACATTGTTAGTGTTTGGTTTAACGGGTATAGGACACTGTATTCGTCCTTGTGATTCCTTGTCCTGGAACATGGCATCACCATCTTGGTCTAAGAGGTTGCGAGGCGCCGTAGGGATATCTTAAATTATCTGTGTTGGAAATCCCTTTCAGATGCAGTAGCTCCTATCAGAAGCAGATTAAAATTTGATCTGACAGGTTCACATTGTGTCCTTTTCCAGGCAACACCATTGGTCAGTTTTCAAAGTGAGTTGAATATTTTGGGCAGTTATCAGGGATAGCAGCGGCTTGCAATTGAATTTTGGCACTCTTGCACCACGTGATGCCTTAACAGTAGCACTCATTGCTAGATGACACAATTCGATCGGCGCTTTTAAAACCTGCAAAGTTTTGTGCTGAGTGGGTACCTAGTACTGCACAGCTTGTAATACTACTGCACCTAGGTATCTCCAATGCTTTACTACTGGTGACTTTTTGATATCACATCGTTAGGTTCAGAGTGCTTTGCTTTGTTCAGAGTGCTTCCCTGTCTTTTTGAGGTATTTAGGCCACAAGGCCTTGGCGGTATAGGAAAGGCTGCATAGGCGAGCCATAGGGTACGCCTTATGATATGTGGGAAGGAAACCACAGGGACCTATTCCTACTAATAACTTATCGACTCCCATATTCAATCACATCATATGATATATGGGAAAAACAGGTTCTTAAACAGTCGACTTTCGTCATTTCGATGGAAGTGACAAAACTGGTCGAAATATCCGGTGAGTCTAATTAAACAAACGACAGAAAAAACGCAAAACTTGCCGTTAATCACTTGACAGTATTTGCCTTTAAGGTTAGCTTCGCCACAATGCAGCCATGTCTTGGGGGAAGCATAGCAAGCGGGGGGGGGGGGGGAGGAGGTGCAACTGTTATAGGACATAGCACGTGTTTCTTAATTTACACCTGTGCCATCTCCGGTCACAGAACGAACACCGAGAGGCCAAATAAACTACTGATTGGCCTTCAGAGATTCAGATAGACCCCCGCTCTTTTGATGGCCTTAAACGTCCTCTCAACTTCCGGAGTTTTTCATCTTACCGCTAGCTTCCCCAAAACACAGATGGTTTTTCTCCACTTCTCGGTGCATGGTGTGTATAATTAAGGAACGCGTGCTAGGCTCCGTTAACAGTCTCGTATACGAAACACGCATGGCGAGCGAAACAAGGGCTCAAATCGCTGCAGCAATGTCACAACTAGCTCTGAATGGCTGACAGTAAGCTTATTATGGATCTAAGTGCTCGTACTGTGACTTGGAAACGGCGCTTGCGCGTCTGTATAATTGAGGAACCTGTACTATATCCAGTGACAGTGGCCGCTTTCCTTTCAGGGTATGTTTCACCTCATAACACGGATGCATTGCGGCGAGTCTGAGTAGTCAAGTTCGAATTATCCAGCAAAGGCCAATTTTGAGATCGGAATAGTTTAGGCCCATAGAAATGTACAGGCGCCGGCCAGAACCTTAGGTCGGGATCTAATTAAGCGGGGTCGAATTAACAGAATCCTGCCGTATAGGATCCCACATGTTTCATATTGGATATGGGAGTTATGGGGCATATGGAGTTTATCAATGGATATGGTTCTCCATGTGGAGAACTGCTACTGAAAGCTTAAAAAAACACATTGCTGGGCTAGCTGGTGCATGTTTTCTTACCAGAATGTGGCCCAGCAAAAGGACGCAGTTGAGAGAGCCAACATGGACAGAAGCGTAGACTGTTGGGCCAGTTGGTCAATCATGTAGTGTTGGTGAGCAGAAATACGAGTGGGAACGTGTCCACTACGGGTGGGTGGTGTCTAGTACGGATGGGTGGGTGTCCACTCCACTTCATCCCACCGGTATTTCCGCTCAACGACACAAGATGGACAGACGCACACTTCCAACTAATTTACTTGCAGAAGAGGCTCTCTATTCATGTCTCTATGCACATGTTCTGCATATACGTATATACTCTGTCTTCTGAAACTAAATTAGTTGGAAGTGTGTGCCTGCCCATCTCAGTTCTCTCATCTGGGTTCTTTTGCTGCACCATAATTCTGGTCAAAAAACATGCCTGAAAGACAAAGATGATGAGTATAAAGCTAGAGTTTGGGGCAGTGGTGTCTCACATTTGCAATCTCTTGCCTACATCACATGCCGAATTTTTGTGTAATTCCCCTTTAACAAAAGACTCCTTCCTCAGCTAGGTGATGTCCTGCAATGGGCTTGCTCTTTCTCTCGCTTGCCATAGCGTGCTGCATTAATGATCACAGTACCTTGACCATTCATGTAATTTTCGTTTCTGCTTCTTCAGAGGCTGCACCGTAGAAGAGCTTCCTTGGCACATGGAGCAACTGCATACTTACAACCAGATTAAGGACATTGCTCATCACGTCATTGGCAGCCTGGGTGAGTCAAACTCCCTGTCTTCTGACCTCAGAGGTTGATTATTGTTGTTGTTTATCTTGTTCGTGCAAAAATGGCATTTTATGCATGGGGCACTTTGGTTTGTCCACAGTTTTACTAGGCTGGATATGGTAACTGGAAGCTTTTACCCATGAGAATTCTTTTTTGGCACTTGCAGCAGTTGAATGGTTGATTGCCTGAGATCCCTGTGTATCAATTCCAAGAGCCAATGTCAGCACCATCAATTTTGTGGATGCTTAAAGCAGTACTGAAAATTTTGTGTCCCACTTTTCCTGCTTTTTTAGGTAGCTGTCCACTCCATAAAATTAGAATTCGAAGCCTCAGTTCCTTGAGAATGCCACAAATAATTCATTACAGCGTCTTCCATGCAAGCAGTTCAAAATGCGCATCAAATGTAGCGTGGCTTCGAACGTGATAAAGGAGACTTCATATCACTGAAAACAGAGGTGATGGTCACGTGGTATCACAACTCGAGAGCGCAATGGTCATCCTGGTGTGGTAGTTCAAGGTCATATAGTGAGCATGTTTCCAAAAGCTACTAAATATGCCCTTCCTATTGTGTGCTTCTCATAGAAGCACAGAGGGACACACAATCCTCTCTTGCCCCACCGAGTGCTCAATAGACTGCTTTTTGGCTGCACAGTCATAATGGGTGTGTATGTGTGAGTGATGCTTGTTACCGGAAGACTGCCACATCAGGTTTTGGTGACTCCCTTTTCACATCCAAAGCTGCGCTGCACTTAGCGCGCATTTTGAAGTGGTCGCATTAAAGGGTAACATTATTCATTTCTTCTGCACTCTCGAGGAGCTCGGGCTCCATAGCATGATTGATGGGTTAATGGCAATACAATAAAGGCACAACCCCCCCCCCCCCCAAAAAAAAAAAAAAACTTTGCTGTCAGGAGTTCTTTAATGTGGAAGTAGCCTTCTCAAGTAGTCTTTTCCAGAGATATGGTAGATTAATTAATTTAATCCTGTAAACAATCAAACATATCACAAAGAATAATGCCCTTAAAAAGGCACTATTATTACATGAATGAGAAGATATATGAGATTTGCCTCCAGGGCTTTCCTTCAAGCATGTCCCTTCGATCAATACATCTGTATACATTTTGCGCTTCTAGCTTGCGAAATAAAGGATAGCAAATGTAAACACATTTGATAAAAATGAGCTTGCACACTTGTGCATGCTTATCAGCACTGCCAGGTACTTGAAAGCATGCCGAAGAATTCCATCCACTACCATTTCTGTAGTGAAAAATCTTTTCTGGCACTTAATGGTGAAGTAAAGCATGAAGGCAGATATGCACACGCTCAAAGAACAGCATATGTTCTGAGTGAGTTCCTTCCAACCTCATGTACATATTTCTTCCTTTTTATTACAAATGTGTCAGCAGGAGTAATCAAGTTCCGCAGCATCCAGTAGCATCCTTGAAGCAGGCCGTGTTTGATAACATGGTGGTCCTCTGTGTCCACAAATGACAAGCTGCAGCTCACCGAGTGTGCTGCGCTGCATCAATTCTGTTTTGTCTGCACTAGGACTCTATAGATGTTTGGATGGAAATGGAGACACAAGATTCATTATTGTATCCTGCGTTGCAAAGCCATCTCAATTCCTTCTTCAGGGGTGACGACCATAGAGCAGGGTGTCTACCAAACCGGAAAACCTATTTCCAGGGATTTTGAATAGTCTGGAAATACTCAGGGAAAACTCGGGGAATTTGTCCTTCTATCAGGGAAAATTATCCAGTTTTATTGAAAGGTAATGGTGGCTCGAGTAACAGAGAGGAATCCTAACGAATCGTCTTTGACGCCGTGTCGTCGGCTGGTGGAGTTGCCAGTGTACAGTCAACGGCCGAGTTTCCGGACGCCCGGCTGACGCCTTCGCGGCACCACCACGTACCCTATAGAGTCAAGAACGTCTGAAATTTCGGGTGCAAGAACCCTTCACAGTCCGATTTTCCGGACTTTTTGCTGTGGCCGCAGGTCCGAAACGGCATTAACCAAAGCCACGGCTGCTGGATAAAAAAAAATATGGCTGTGGCTTAGCTAAGGTTAAGCCCAGGATGCGAAGCATACTAGCCTTTATTTTAACGTGACAGCGTTAAGGAGCTCGTGTTGCAGAAAAGCCGGTGTCGTCGGCGTCGGCTCAGGCGTGCGGCGCTTGCTCAGGCGCACATTTCGTTGTCGCGCCGAACGCTGCGTTGCTCGACGCTCACCGCGTCCGATGCGGGGGGCGACGCCGCGAGCGACGGCGCGAGTTGGAGCCCCGTTTCTCCTCTGTCGTGACGTCACTGTGTCACGTGGTATTGAAGGCGACACCGCCGCGCCTGAGGAGCTGGGTTGAGCTCTCGTAATATGCTTCGCATAAAAGAAAAGGTTTCTTTTTTATCCAGCGGCCGTGCCAAAGCCACCACCGCCGCCATTTTGATTATCTTGCCGCCTTGAACCGGTGCTCTCGCAGGGGCAACGCTAGGCCTAGCTGTTTCGACGTTCGCTATTAAGCTTCTTACCGTTCTGTGCCGTGTCTTTCATTGAAAGAATTCCCTACTGTCAGCAATGGCACCGATTCCGCCTTTGGGGTCCTCGCGCCTGGCTTTGAAGCTCGGAAAGTACGGCGCGTTGCGTAATGCCGGTTCCCGAAAGTAAGCTTCGCTGCAATACAGCAGTGTGATGCGGGGAAGCATAACAAGCGTGGGAAAGGTGAATTGTCACGGGACACAGTGTTTATTTATTTATTTCTTCATACTGCAGCCCCGAAAGGCCATCGCAGGAGTGGGGAATACAGTACACGAAAAAGCATAAAAAGAGCACTGAACATCAATTATTAGTAATATACAATAGAAATTCATCGAGTAGTAAAGATCTTGCAGAACCAGGCAGAGCATTCCACAGTTCCATAGAACACACAAAAACACTGTTTTTAAACGCATCAGTGTGATGGTGAAAAGTTGACATATTCAACTCATGGTGATGTCTGGTGGTTGTAGGGCTAGTGGGTGCGATGTATTGGCTAAGTAGGGAAAATCGTGAGGAGTTAATTAGAGTATAAACTTCAAATATTTAATGTGACGACGAGAAGAGAGACTGGTAAGTTGAAGCCTAAGAAGATGGGAACTGGGTGAAAAATACCTGTCAAGGCGACGATAAATGACGCACACATCTTTCTTCTAGACAGATTCAATTTTGGTGAGGTCAGATATTTTGTGTGGGTTTCATATGACAGAACCATACTCCAGTATTGGGCGAACCAGTGTTCTATAAGTGAGGTGTCATGTGCTAAGTGGAGCTGAATTTAATGTGCATTGCTAGTAGCCTAACCTTCTACGCGCACGGTTGCAAATGAGTTCGATGTTAAGCGACCAAGAAAAATCTTGAGTGAATAGAAGACCTAGATGTTTATACTGTGAAACATCTCCTAGAGGGCAGCCATTATACGAATAGGTAAACGGAGAAAGGAAAGTGTAGCAAGCATGTGACGCCCCCCAGGCATAATGTTTGTTCGCCGCCAGGCTCGAAGTGCATCAGCACTGGTGCCTTGGTGACTAGCTCCTTGCTGCGCTGGAAGGCCTGGTTCTGCTCCTTCTTCCAGACCCATTGTTGACCATCTCGAAGCAGAAGATGGAGCGGCTGTAGATGCTGCGACAGGTTCGGCAGAAAACTCCTGTAGAAGTTGATGAGGCCGAGGTAGCTCTGAAGCTCCTTCTTGTTCTGGGGCTTATGTGCCTTGAGCACAGCACCAACTTTGCGGGGAGCCGGGGCTAGGCCTGCCTGGGAAATGACATGTCCCAAGTACTCAACGCTGGGGTCTAGGAAAACCCACTTTTCCAGCTTGAGCTTGAGGCCGGCGTCCTGTAGTCGTGCCAGGACGTTGTGCAGGTTCTGCAGGTGGTCCCCGTCGTCGCTGCCAGTAACCAGGATGTCGTCCAAGTACACCGCCACGTGCCTCATGCCCCTGAAAAGGTTGTCCATCTCCCTCTGGAATATGGCTGGGGCCGAGGCCACGCCAAACGGTAAGCGCATGTACTGAAAGAGTCCCAAAGTTGTTGATACTCTGACATACTTCTGGGAGGCATCCTGGAGCACCAGCTGCTGGTAAGCATCTCTGAGGTCGAGCTTGATAAACTTCTGTCCACCGGACAATGCTGACCAGAGATCTTCAATCCGGGGCAGCGGGTACTTCTCGACGGTAGTGACGGGGTTGATGGTAACCTTGAAATCCCGGCAGATCCTGACACTGCCGTCTCGCTTGAGGACTGGTACAATGGGAGCGGCCTATTCCGATGTCTTCACAGGTACCAGGATGCCCTCTCGCTGTAACCGTTGCAGCTCCTGGGTGACTCCGTCCTTCAGGGCGAACGGCAGTGGGCGAGGCTTGAAAAAACGTGGCCGGGCTCCCTCAGGTACATAGATGCCAGCCGTTGTGCCAGCATATGTGCCCACCCCTGGCTGGAACAGGGACTTGAACTCGGTCAGGAGGCTGGGGACGTCTCCTGACTGTCTCCTGACACTGGCGACAAAAATGGGATCCTCGTGACCCTAGCGACAAAGATGGTGACGAGTACCCACGGATCGTCCCATGCCGCTGAGAGTGGCGGAACACCTCCCCCCGTTGCTGCTGCCATGCCGCTGTACGGAAGGCTCGAGCTGTTAGAGGGAGATGGGTCCGCCTGGCAAATTTACGAGGAGCAAGCCCACATGTTCTTCCAGGCAAACGACACACCCGAGGTCAAACAGTGGGACACTTTCCTGGCGAGCTGCGGGACCCGCGTCTTCAGCCTCTTGCTCGACCTTCTCAAGCCAGCCACGCCGCACGTTAAGACGCTGGGTGAGGTGCTCGCCGTATTGCGCTCACATTTCAACCCAGCACCGTCCACACTAATGGAGCGTTTCCGCTTCAACAACCAGAGCCGCCGGGAAGGAGAGACTCTCAGGCAGTTTGTTGCTGCGCTACGAGGGTTAGCGAGTGCCTGCGCCTTCGGGGACCAACTGGACTCGCTGCTCCGGGACCGTTTCGTCTGCGGCATCAACAACACCGCCATGCAGACGCGACTCCTGGAGCTTCCCAACCCCTCGCTGCACGACGCCGTGAAGGCAGCGCTGGCAATGGAAGCTGCCGCCAAGGACGCTGGTGAGATTTCCTGTGCAGCTGGTTCACCGTCGGCGGAAGCGGCGGTCAACGAGTTGGTGACAAAGGGCAGTACCTGCGGTCGCTGTGGTGGTGCACACTCCCCCTCAGTGCCAGTACTCTCAAACACAATGCTTTACGTGCGGGAAAACTGGGCACCTGGCACGTGTATGCCGAAGGGGGAAGATGAACAGCAAACAGCAGCAGCAGCCTCATTCAAGCCCAGGTACCACACCAGCTTGTGGCCAGGGTAGCCATCGCAAGGGTACGTGGCGGGGGCATGCTGCAGCAGGCTCAAGTTCTTCCGCGGCCAGTCTCCACGTCGTAGCCGAGGACCCGCCAATTTTCGACATGTGGCACACAAGCTTTGTATCGTCGTCTGTGCCACCATACATGCTGACCGTCGAAATCTGCGGGCACCCCATTTCCATGGAGCTGGACACAGGGGCCAGCGTGTCAGTAATGGCCGGGAAACTCTTCAAGCGTACTTTCCCCGGCGTGTCCGTTGAGTCTTCAGGCGTGATGATGCGCAGCTCCTCCGGGCAACTCTCCCAGGTCCAGGATCAGGCACAGGTCAGCGTTCGTTTTGGCGACAGGGAGGCAACCCTTCCCCTTTACTTAACGAAGGGGTTGTCGCTGATGCTGCTGGGCCGAAACTGGATTCATGCACTGGGCATTAGTCTGCCAGAGTACCCGGAAGCCAGCCTGCATGTGGTGCAGAGCTGCCAAATCTGCCAGGAGCATCAGCAAGCCTCGCGTTATGTGGAAAGCACCCCCTGGCCATTCCCACAGAGACCTAGGTCCCGCCTACATGTGGATTTTGGGGGACCCTTGCAGGGCCGTTACTTCCTGGTGGTGGTGGATGCCTTTTCAAAGTGGGTGGAGGTTCTACCTGTCGCCACTCCATCAGCAGGCGCGACCATTGCAATGCTACAACAGGTCTTCGCCGCCCAGGGGTTGCCGGATGTCATCGTGTCCGACAATGGTCCTGCTTTCGCTAGCGCAGAGTACCTGGCCTGGCTGACGAAAAACGGAATCCGCCAGATGATGGTTCCGCCGTACCACCCTGCTTCAAATGGTGAAGCTGAGCGGGTGGTGCAAACCATCAAAGACAAGCTGAAGAAGAGCCAGACGGGATTTCCGGATGCAGATTGCCCGGATACTATTTCAGTACTGGACCACGCCCCACGATGTCACTGGCCGTGCCCCCTGTGAGCTCCTGCTGGGTCGGATGGTCAAGACACCCTTGGACTTATTGCATCCGGACCTCCGATCCACAGTGCTCTTGAAGCAGCGGAAGCAGAAGCTGGCTGCTGACCAAGGATGCCGTCCTGGGCCTGTGCCGGAGTCAGGAGCTCCATATTTGCCAGAAACTTCCGTCCAGGCCCACCCTGGTCTGCCGGAAAGGTGGTGTCTCCTGCCAGCGCCTCATCGCTGCTCGTCTGCATGCCAGACGGGGCCATGTGGCACAGACACGCCGACCATGTCAGGCCTCGCCTCGGGACCTGGCTAGCACCCTCGGCTGCCACTTCTGAGTTCCAGCCCGCAGGAGGACTAGCGGCAGCACCAGTTGCTTCCAGCAGAGCACCACCCACCTCGGAGGCGGCAACCATAGCCAGTGGCGCAGCACCCGTCGGACTGTTGTCGAGCCCGGCACCACTAACAAGGCCGACTACTACGAACCCTCCGCATGGAGCAAGGCTAGCTCAGGCAGCACCCGGCGTTGCCACACCTGACCCATCAACACCGGTGCCCAGGTGGAGTACTCGACGGCGGAGGCCACTGGATCGTTACTCGCCTGGATAGCAGCCACTGTCGACCCAGCTAGGGTGGAGGCAGAGTCTCGCATCTAAAACATGGACATTTGTTTTTTCTTTAACAAACAAACTGGGGGTAAGGGGGTGTAGCAAGCATGTGATGCCCCCCAGGCATAATGTTCGTTCACTGCAGGCTCGGTGGCCTGCCAAAGCTCGGCAGGCAACATTGATCACCGCACCGCAATAAACACTGACGAGCATGGCTGCTCACCGGTCAGTCATCATTCAGCACCACCACGCTGCGGAGCGTCCGTCTATCAGAGAGTGCCCCGAGCCCTCCCTTGTTCACGAACCCGGGTGGATCGTGACAAAAAGAAAGTTTGGTAAATGACATAGATACAGTTTTTCGGAAGTTCATTTGCATCTGCCAAGTCTCACACAACGATTGAAATGATGCAAACGAATCATTAAGCATAATGTGATCATGAGGAGCTTTAATCGTTTGATCCAAAACACAATCATCTGCGTACATGCGGATTTTAACAGGAATTTTTCTTTGTAGATCATTTATGAAAATCAAAAACAGAAGCGGACCTAATATTGAACCTTGAGGCACACCAGACGTTACACTGCAAGTGGAGGATTGAGAAGACCTAGAGTACATACTGAGACCGATTAGATAAAAAATAAGAAATCCGGTTAACTAATGCTTAGTTGTTAAGAATAATAGTGATCTTTTCAACAATTTGTAGTGCGACACAGTGTCGAAAGGTCTTGAACAATCAATAAATATTGCGTCAGTTTGATCTCCTGCATCCAGGGCCTGGATGATATCATGAGTGAATTCACTGAGCTGGGTTGTGGTGCTAAATCTGCATCGAAAACCATGTTGATCATCAGATAAAACATTATTATACTCTAGAAATTTAACGATATGCTTGTAAATTATGTGTTCAAGTATTTTGCAAGAGTGCGATGTGATAGAAATGGGTCTGTAGTTTAGTGAGGACTGCTTATTCCCAGATTTGAATAGTGGAAGAATTTTAGCCATTTTCCAGGCAAAAAGGGACAACAGACATAGAGAGAGATTTCTGAAAAGTAACAACTAAATATTTACTAGTCCATAAAGAGTACAAGCAGGAAAAACTATTGAAGAGACCGCTTCGGTTCCTTCCTGACACTGCCCGGGGAAGCTGTTCGAGGACCCTCGAGGTCTGGGTCCAGGAACAGATCGTGGACGAAATCAAGGTCGAGGTCCGGTTCGAGAACTAATTGAGGGGGAGACGGGAGCAAAGCACAAGTTAGCTGGGCAAGCGCGGTCTCCGGCACTGCTTCTCAATCGCCTAAAGTTAAGGGGTCCGCCCTAGAACAGCAAATGACACAGATTAGAAACATGTTAGAACAGATTACCGGAGAGAATGCAATGCTTAAAGATGAGATCAAGCAGCTTAGGGCAGAAAACGAGAAGCTTCAGCAACAAAAAAGAATGGCAACACACCCTCCACTAGTACGACGACAACGCCTAGTCGAGCTCCAACACCTGTTCCCACACAAGCAAACGGGCAAGCACCACCACACAAAAGGAGGGCGCAAGGAATGGTTGAAGAAAAGAGTGTCTTTGCAATCAGCGAGGTTATGGGAACATTTAAAGGAATTCGATGAGTTACAGCAACAAATCACAAATATGTATGTAAAGCTTAAACAACAATTCGATGGATTAGAGAATAGAGTAGCGGCACTAGAAAGCGTACTAAAGGATATTCGGCCAGCAGGCGTAGGACCAGTAAAAAGCAAACCGTACAGCTTACCAAATGTGGTAGTAAATAGCAAGGCCACCGGGGAAGAACAGATAAATCAACATGGCGCCACATAACCAATACACGATTTGGCAATGGAACTGCCGTGGGTATCGTCGCAAGCGAGGAAACCTGCAGCAGTTCATTAAAAGCAAGGAGACGCCAGATGTCATCGCCCTGCAGGAGACCGGGTGGATGGCAGAATTATCAGGGTATAAGTCTTACAGTGCTTCCCACGAAAAGGCAACTGTCATGACGCTGATACACAGAAACCTCTCTGCTGTCGAGCACGATACCGGTATGCGTGGCATAGACCACGTCCTCATTGAAATAATCCCCTCCCATAAAGAAGAGAGAGGTCTATTTATTCTTAACATATACAGTCCACCCCGACACGAGGTCAAATTTGGCCCAGTCTTCCACAAAGTGTTGAGCGTAGCACACAAGCAGCCGCCAGTTGTGGTCGGCGATTTTAACGTGCCACACGTGGCTTGGGGATACTGCATAGAGAACATTAAGGGCCGAAGCCTATGGGCAGGCGCTCATAGCTGACCCTCAGGCACCAGCCAGAATAGGAAACAGCGTAACCAACGACACGACACCAGATTTCACATTTACGAAGAATGTAGCAGATTCTCAATGGACAAACATGCAGAAAAGCTTAGGTAGTGACCACTACGTTGTCATCACAACGGTACAAGTAGGCCCAAGGAAAAAGAGGGGTAGAGAACTGAAACTTGTAGAATGGGACTCTTTCCACAAAATCCGACAAGAAGATGCGGAAGACACTATAACGGACATTGAGAAATGGGCAGAGAAACTACAAGAAAGCATTAAACGAGCTACCAAAACTGTTCCAGAGGAGGCAGGGATAGAGGAGATGAATAGCAGATTATTGCACATGTGGGAAGCGAAAGGTAGTGTGCTGAAAAGATGAAAAATGCAAAAACATAATCAGAAATTAAGGAAGAGAATTGTGGAATTAAGCAAGGAAATCGAGATATATGCAAATAGGTTAACCCAACAAAAGTGGGAAGCCATGTGCGACCTGATGGAAAGGCAGATAGGAATGTCCAAGACCTGGAACATTCTCTGATGCCTCTTGGACCCCGGCAGTACAAAAACCATACAAAGACACAATCTACAGAAGGTTATACACAGCTACGATGGTACAGAAGAAGAGCTTTTTTGAGAGCTCCAAGATATGTACGTTGGAGATGCAGATAGAGAATGACTCCCAGGTTACCTAGCTAACGAGAATCCTGATCTTGATACCCCTATTACAGAGGTGGAAGTCAGATATGAACTTACCAGGCTCAACCCAAAATCTGCACCAGGACCTGATGGAATAAGCAACAAAACACTCGGGAACCTCGACAATGTATCCATCCGAGCTCTCACGGACTATATGAATAACTGCTGGGAGCAAGGTGGCATTCCAAGTCAATGGAAATCAGCCCAAATAATTTTTATACTAAAGCCTGGGAAGAAACCATAACTGACGAACTTAAGGCCCATATCGCTAACATCCTGTGTCGGTAAACTCATGGAACATGGGGTTCCCACACGCCTCACGAGATACATGGGTGATGGAGGACTTTACCCACATACCATGGTTGGATTTCGACCCAAGTTATCGACGTAGGATATTATGCTCAAACTAAAGCATCAGATCATATATGTGGGTGAGAAAACTCTAGACATCAAGGCAATACTAGGTCTTGATCTAACTAAGGCCTTTGACACCGTCACGCACAAGGCAATACTACAAAATCTCCATAAGCTGGATGTAGGACGTAAAACATACGCGTACATCAAAGCCTTCTTGCCAGATCTTACCGCAAAGATTTCAATCGGAGAATCGAAATCGGAGACGCTCAAACTAGGTAGTAGGGGTACCCTGCAGGGTTCCGTCCTATCTCCCTTTCTATTCAACGTGGCAATGATCGGTCTTCCTGCGAGACTCGAAAAAATAGAAGGACTCGGACACAGCCTATACGCGGACGTCACCGGGTGGCGGGTGGAAACGATGGGCATGTGGAAGAGATCCTTCAAACAGCAGTAAACACGTTCGAAGACTACATCACAGACAAGGGACTGAGATGCTCCTCGCAAAAATCAGAACTTCTGCTCTATAGACCTACATGCCGGGGTCGAAAAAGCATTAGGGAAAGGCCGGGCATTGTGGTCGCAGTAGAAGGCACCAGGATACCGATAGGGGAGAGCCTGAGAATATTGGCACTCTGCATATCCGAAAATGGCCATAACTGAGAAACCATGAGACTACTTGACAATATTGTTCAATAAACAATTGGACTAACGATGTGGATATCCAACAGGCACTATGGCATGAAAGAACACAATCTCATCCGATTAGTAGAAACATTCGTAATCAGTCGTATTGTATATGTGGTCCCTTACCTCAAGCTCTACGCTGCGGAGAAAGCATTATTAGAAGGGCGTATAATCAAGCCTCGGGACTTCCAGCAAATACGTCAAATGAGAAATTCTTGGCTCTCGGCGTGCACAACACACTAGACGAACTTATTGAGGCCTAGAGAGTAGCGCAGTATGAAAGGCTTACACAGAGCTTGACGGCGAGACACATCTTAGGTGAGATCGGAATAACCTACAAAGCACAGCACGGAGTGTGGAGAGACATCCGAAGGAAAATAAGGGAACATCTATCAATACCCCCAATCCCCAGAAACATGCACCCCGAGTTTCACCAAGATTAACGAATCGCAAGAGCGAGAGCTCTCCACAAAAGATTCCGTAGTGTCAGGGACGTGGTCTATGTGGACGTGGCGGAGTACACAAATAGACAGAGTATGTCGATAGTTGGTACGAGTCTAGAGGGTGACTGCAGAGTTAGCGGCACGGTAAAAACAGGGAAGGCGGAGGTGGCGGAGGAGGCTGCCTTAGCACTGACAATAGCCTCCACGGAGGCTAACATCGTAGTAAGCGACTCCAAGACAGCCGTCTAGAACTATGCAAAAGGAAGAATCTCGCCAGAAGTGCTGAGAATTTTAAACAACATTTGTGAAGATCGCGACATTTACATTATATGGGCACCCGCACACTTCTCTCTTCCTGGGAAAGAAATAGCGCACAACCTGGCTCAAGAACTGATTGGCCGAGCAGGTGATATGCAACAAATACTGGGAAAGGAGAGAGACCAGATGACCAGCTTTAATGAGATCACCAAACACTATAAATTGGGAAGGGCCCATTTCCCTCCGGCATGCTCCTCGCCGAGTAGATGGCAAGCAACGGCATGGCGCCTCTTACAAACAGACATATATCCAAACTCGGTGGCCTACCACCGCTACTACCCGGACCGTTACACGGATAGATGTAGATTTTGTGAAGAAAGGGCAGACCTACAACATATGGTTTGGGCTTGTCCTCGGACACCCACACAGAATAAAATAAATAAGACCAGAGAGCTGTGGGAGACCGCTTTGCTCAGCTGTGCACTGGAAGACCAACTCAAGGCAGTCCAGCAGGCCGAAGATGCCGCCAGGGCCCAAGGGTTTGAGGCCGTCATCTACGTAGAAAGGCCTAGGTCTCAAATCTGCTGTGCACAAATAAAGTTTATTCCTCCTCCTCCTCCATAAAGAGTATCTAAGAAGGAATGCATTGTCTATATTGTTGGGACTACCTTTCTTTTTCGAATCCAGTTTTGAAATCAAATTCAGCATACCCTGGTTCCAAACAACAATTTCGTTAATAGAACCATACGTTTGCTCTATAAAAGGAGGAACAACAGAGTGATCAAGTGTAAAAACAGACTTAAAGTAACTATTAAATGCATTTGCAATCGTAGAAGTATCACTTGTAACTGTGTTGTTTGTTTCAAAAGTATCAGTAGTAGATTCTTTTGGCAGAATAGAGCTCCATAATTTACGTAGACTATTTCTGGTTAAAAGGGTAAAGAAAAACCCCGGGGGACTTCGCCGACCAAATAAAGATTTAAAAGAAAAGAAGACGTTTCGGCTCCCACACGGGAGCCTTGTTCACTGGTAAAATAAACAAAGGTGCTCGAGCAGCTCGCTTAAATAGTCTAGAACACGTGACGCAGGCAGCGCGCATACACTGACGGCAGATTGCCATCGCTCCTGTTCAGAGTGTGTGGCGTAGTCTGGATCATGAGGGACTCAAGATAAAGGCGTCGAGATAGCCCTTTTTCCCTGGCAAGGACACGTGCCTTCCCCCAGTCGATTGCGTGGCCGGTTGAAGTGGCATGCTCAGCCAAGGCACTGGATTTCACATTTTCTTTTCTGACATCATAATTGTGCTGTTTGAGACGCCTTTCAAAGTCACCAGTTTCGCCAATGTACACGTAGTCGCAATCCGCGCATGGGACTACGTACACAACACCTGGGAATTTCTCTTTTGGTAATTTGTCCTTAACATTGACGAGTGATTGCCGTAGTTTCTGGTTTGGAATGTGTGCCACTTGAACATTGTATGAACGCAGAATACGGCTTAGAGCTTCACTCGTGGACGGGATATAGGGTATTCCGGCGCGCTTTTGACTAGAGGCAGCATGGGGTAACTGCGGACGTGCCATTTGTCGTTCGACAGCATTCAAGAAAGAGCACGGGTAACCACAGGCTGATAGTTCCCGCCGTGCCATGCTTACGTCAGATGCGTAGTCTTCTTGTCTCGTGCAGATTTTCTCCGCGCGTCGTAGAACCGTCGAAACCACTGCCCTTTTGTGAGAAGCAGGTTGCAAGGAGGCGAAATGCAAGTAGCGTCCTGTGTGAGTTGGCTTTCTGTAAACGGCGAACGACAAAGTGGGTCCCTTTCTTTCAATCAGCATATCAAGGAACGGAAGCTTGCCGTTGACTTCCTCTTCTACCGTGAACTGGATTGCTGCTTCCATGCTGTTCAGGTGTGAAGTGAACGACTGAACTGCTTCTTTATGAATGATGCAAAAACAGTCGTCCACGTAGCGAAAGAATGCCTTCGGAGCAGGGCTGAACGAAGCGAGTGCTCGACTTTCAAGTGCTTCCATTGTCAAGTTAGCGGCAGTTACCAATATGGAAGCTCCCATAGCCGTTCCGTGGACCTGTTTGTAGAAGCACTTTTGGAACGTAAAGTACGTATTTGATAAACAGAACTGTAACAGCCGAGCCAGGTCCGGTGCATCAATGGGCGATCTCTCGGGGAGAGTGGCATCCGACTCCAGAGCGGTACTGCATGCATCCACGGCCAGTTCCGTTGGCACACTAGTAAAAAGCGATTTCACGTCAAAAGAGACCAAGATGTCGTCTTTGTCCAGTACGACGTCACGGACTTTGTCCATCAAGTCGTAGGAATTGCGTATGTGAGTAGCACATTGTCCGACGAGGGGCGAAATGACACGATGTAAAAATCCTGATAGCTTGTGCAGGGGTGAACGCGTGAAATCTACAATTGGACGCATGGGAACGCCTGGCTTGTGAACCTTGGGGAGGCCATAAAGAGCAGGGGCCGAACCATTATGGCAAAGTAATGTAAAATACAGTGACTTGCGTTCAGGGGGGACCACATGAAATACATCGGCCAAAAGCTTCTGGTAGTCTCTTTGCACCTTGGGTGTTGGATCCCGGTCAAGTTGAACGTACGTATTCGTGTCTTCTAACAGCGTCAACATCTTCTGGGAGTAGTCGACTTTGTCCAACAGAACAGTCGCGTTCCCTTTGTCTGCGGGAAGGATCACGACCTTGTAGTTGCCGCGGAGCCTCTTCACCGCTTGACGCTCTCCTGAAGACAGGGCCGAAGAAGGGGGGCCCCGCAGTCTGGAGAGAACAGACACAACACGAGTGCGGGCCTCATCACGGTGCGCGGGATCAACTTGGCTAACGGCGTTCTCCACGGCACATACAAACTTCTTTTTATCCCTTGCAGCTCCGGCGTTGAAATTGAGGCCAAGGCTGAGGACCGAAAGCTCTGTTTTGTCTGGTTTGTACGAGGACATGTTGAGAACCGTGCACTTTCCTGCTTTGCGCTGAACGTCGCTTCGCTGGGCTTCAAGTCTGCGAATCTTGTTGTCGTGCGACAGATCATCTTTCCGTGCACGAAGGCTTGCTTGAAAATTGGCATGTAGCTGCACGCTTGCGAAATCGTTAGGCAAGCGGAACTCTAGCTGACGGCGAGCAAATTTCTAAGCAAACCTGGAAGTGTTACCTGGAAGTAAAAATCAAGAGCAGCATTAGTTTTGCTTCGAAGTTCCTCCTAAGAGCAGTGAATCGTGCAGTAAGGACAGAGTCACCAGTACGTTTAGTGCGCCGCAAACACCCAAGTCGTCGTGAAAGGTGCAAAATTTCCTGTGTGATCCAAGGCAGCTCTGAATTTGTCATTTGTGTTTTTAACGGTACTGGTATATATTTCTTCATTATATGCACGTGCACTCACCATCTCCTGTCACAGTACGGCACCGATATGCCTAATAATTGTGCTGGCAGGCCTTTAGAGCTTTTTCAAATGTGCCTGTGGCGATTTGAGCCCTTAGGGGCAGTAAAAGACATACATTCATTTTTTTTTAACTGACCAATTTTTCGGATGTTTTCGCGGCTCCTAGGGAGTCCGAAAAATCGGATGTTGACTGTACAACTGACTAAGAGGATGCTTCAAACGGTCTGTGGGGTGAACGCATAGTGGAAGGATGACAAAAACGGAAAGGACCTACGCATTTAGGAATGATCAGGAAAAGAACTGTGCCGCCGCTTCTTTGAAGGAGTTTGAGTTTGAAAAGCAAAGTGTTGGCTGGCGCTGAGATGCAGGTGTCCCTCATCCAAACCAAAATAAACTCTTTAAAGCAGCGAAACGCAGTGCTGAACCATTGTGCGGGGGCTGAGAGATGCCAAGACAGTTCAGGTTCACTTACCAGCTGTTGGGAGAGAATCTCACTTGTGAGAAAGTTCGGGCCTCATACATATGAGCTTGCTACCAGTTGATAGAAATAGTAGCTCATATTCAAAAATATTTGCTTCTGAATGCATGTCCTTTTTATTCGTATTTGAGAATTTTCAACTCGATTTGCAATGGGATTTACTATATTTTTTGAAGATATTCGCTGTTCATTTTACTAACCCCTCTCTTCTGTTTTCTTTTTGAATAAAATAAACACTATTCCTTACTATTCAAACTGAATTAAGTCGTTTTTTCCCCTATCTTCTGTTTTCTTGAATAAAATAAATACTACTCCTTACTATTCAAACTCAATTAAGTCGTTTCTTTTTTAAAAATTTTTATCATGCTTACTAGGGAGTGACACCACCAGGCGACATGGTGTCAGCTCGTCTTGACATAAAACAAAATTCTGTATCGCAAAGGAAATTTTGCAAAGGCACTCAGGGAAAACCTGGAAAACTCGGGGAATTTGGAAATGTCAACTTGGTAGACACCCTGTAGAGTTAGTATAACTATACAAGCTTATGAGAAAAGAGCTGCAGCTTTGTTTACCCCTTTCAATACCAAGGGCGAGTCACTTGTCTGGGGATTTCCTTTCATTTACGGAGTGCCACAGATTAGTGGCAGTCATTTTATAATTTTGGCGGGAATGCTACGCTAATAAATGGCACCTGCTTTCCATAATACTAACTTTCTGAGGGCGCAGTTGGTGGGAGCGAAGCGGAAGGATGGTTCCCCCGAGTTTTAAGGATGGTGATGCAGCTGCAGTCAGGACACAGGGTTATAGAGGCCGCTTTTTCATTGCCGAATCCATGTGCATTTTAGCGTTTGTTCACCTCAAGTGAACAATTAGACCTGGAAAGCTCTAGCAACTCGTCTTTGGTTCTTCAACTTAGTACATACTAACAGTTGTGAAAATTTAGAGCCTCTGCCAATCTCTCTCGTGTGAACGACAAAAACGGTTTGCTGCAGGCGCTTCTGTGATTTCCTTTTTATGCCGTGCCATTAATAATGCATCGCATGGAGGGTAACAAAAGCATGTAGACGTCTTTTCAATGGATTATCGCACGTCACATGGACTTTTTCTGTGGCCTTACATAATCTTCAACTCATAGACATGAAAAAAATATTTGCTAGTGAAAGACAACAGAAAATAACAAATGAACTGCTGATATTGCAGTAATGAAAGCTGTTTTTGGTGGTTTTATGAAAAAAGAAAAGAAAATCTGTGGCAATTTAGCAGCAAATGCGGGAGAAATGTGTTTAGGGGGTGGGGCATTATGTCGCTTCTCTTTGAGGTCCCGGATCCATGATCCAAACTGTGTTCACCACATTACAAAGTGTTGTTCTGGAGCTTACTAGACACATGTCCTGCCTCTTCAAGGAGCAAAGTGCAACTTGCGGTGTTCCGGGACACACACGTGCTTGCGCTCCCATCCCCTTCTCTACCTGTGCAATGTGACTGGTTTCCCACACTTCATACTCACGCTTTTTTTCCCACTTTGACACTCAATGCATTCAGAATAATAATGATAATAATAATGATAACAATAATAATAATTTGACATAGAAGAGATAGTAAGGCTGGAGGGTAGGGGCATCGGTGATTTTGAGGCTTCCCATGGAGCAAAGAAGAAAAGCAAAAGAACTCTGGAGGGAGTGTTATGTGACAATAGTCATAGGAAAAAAATAAATAAAAAAGCAACATCATGGGAAAAACATCCAAGTGTGTAATAGCAAGCCGTCGTTTATACGTTGTCTGCTTATCTTGCGCCGCTCGGTAGTTGTAATGCATGGCTAATCATCCACAGACGCTGGGCCCCTGGTCGGAACAGAAATTTGCCAGGGTTCCTGCAGAAGGAGTGTTGTGGGGTCAGTTTCATATATGCCTGGTTCGTGAAAATGTTTTGTGGGCTGGTTCCAAGATGTATCTTGCTCGTAAACTGAACTTGCCAGTTATGGTTGCATTCCTCAATGAAGCTCTTTACTCTGTGTCATTTAGCTCAACGAAATGCAAAAGGGATGATAAAGTTGGTCAAAAAAAGAAAAAAAAAATGAGCCCTTCCATTATGTGAAGATGGAAGACCAGCACACGACACAGAGGTGACCCAGAATATTGAACAAAGGTACAAGCATACTTATTGTCCTAATGTGTGGTCATCGTGGCGATACTGGTTCACACACACATTCGCGTATCACCTCTGTTATTAAATGTGTCTGTCACGTAAGACAATGAATGGTAAGGGACGTGGTAATGAATGGTACGTGGTAATGGTAATGAATGGTGGCCTCCCCATTACGACAGAAAAGTGAAATTCTATGCTGGAATGATGAGCAGCAACGGAAGAAGACAACGACCGCAAATGTGCAAGCAGTGGCATGAGCATGTTCGCGTGGTTGGCACAGGCAATTTCTAACTGTCCTTGTTTTTTTTTTTGTTTTAGTTGTACTGGTCCCTGAGACCTCTTTGGGTCCTAGGTGTGGCAAGGGTAGTGCAAGGGCATGTTACAGGTCCCGTAGCACACAGGGGCAGGTGCCGTTGAGGGTGAGCGCTTTCTGCACTGCCATCAGGATCGGCCCACTTGAAACTAAACAGCACGGCCTACTGAACTCCAGACTTGCACAGATGTCCCTTGGCCCATAGAGTTTCCTACAAAAATTACTAGAGGGAACTCTGGCGCTGCAGTCGTTGTACTACCTTGGAAATGATGGGAAGTACATGGATTTGTCTGATCATCGTGCTTGTGGATTCAGACGTTCTTGTGGCATTGTATATTACGCTATATAAATAATTTTGTCGTGAATTTCAGCACAATCCATACTCTTCGAAGTGCAGAAGACGCCGCGAACATGCACAATTGCTATTAATTGCAATGATTGAGCTTGTCCAGGTGGCCAAATCGAAATGGGCCATGCATCTCAGGCCACTGGCATGCCCGCGATAAATTAATAAGGGCGTTTCATTCGCTTCTCAATACATGCGTTTGTGGCTTAATGTTTTCAATATCAGGCTTCTGTGCTTGAGTTCCTGTGTTCGAATCCTGCCGTCGGGCAATTTTAATGATGTTTATTTGATTATTTGTTACGCACGTACATTGTTGAAAATGACGAGTTTACAAAGTCACAAAGCCGTTTGAAGCCAAAAGGACGAAGTTTAGGCAAATCCATGCACTTCCCATAATTCCCATGCTGGTACAACCGCGCTCATTGCAGCCATAGAGTTTCTCACTATATTACCTAGAGGGAAATCTCGCGCTGCTGCGCTGTGGTATGCATAGGAATGCTGGTAGGCGGATTGGCGTCGTTATGGTGGCTAGAGCCCTCTAGCCACCATAGCATTGTTCTCAGAGAGCCAGGCAAGCACCATTCCGTCTGTCACAATGATTCATTTTCTGCTAAAACTGTACGTCAAAAGCTGTTTTAGCTTTATTATTGCACAAAAATATGTTTTGTTTAATTATGAGAACTTGTTATTGCATGTACAATTATCAGCGGGCCGCTAAAGTTGAAGGACAGACGACAAGATTCGCAATCGCTTTAGAACAGTTTCTTATCTGTTCTTGCTTTTCTTCGCTTGGTCATGCATTGTATGTGAGTGAAGATGTAATATGCGTGAATTGGAACATTTCATGAAGATTTTACTTTAAGAACGCGTTATTTGTGTAGCCGAATCGACGTTCTAGACAAAGCCTCTTACAACACCAGCCAACACGAGCCTCGCAGACGCATATACCATGCATATACCGCATGCATATATCGTCATTCCCATGACGGCACGGCTATATGCGCTGTGCACGCCAACGGATGCGCCACTGGTGGCGGCCTTGCGCAGAACACACGGGAGAGGAGCCTGGCGCACCCCAGTTTGTTATGTCATTGATCATGCTTCTCTGTGTTATTCACCTTTTCAAAGCAAGATAGGCAACACCATACGCACGTGTGGGGTGGCCAAAGCTTCAGGGAATGTCGAAGAAGAAAATCTGCAGGGTGGGGGGCTCAAATACTGGTGAAAACGTGCGGGCGATATGGTTTTAATCATTCCCGGCAAAGCCTCATCAGTGGGAGCAACGGTAGCAAAAATTGATTGGTGCTTCGAAGGGAAATTTCTTGTTCTTATCTTTTCCTTTGTCTCGTCGGTGTTTTTTTCCACTCGATCATAGTTACACACGTGAGCAACGAAGTTCGGAATGCTGTTTGCTGCTTATATTGTTTTCTGCTTCTTTACCGTGTTGCGCTAGCTAGGCAGCACGACTGCACGAGCACATTGCATTTTATGTTAAAGCTACTGCAATTTGCAAGAACTGAAATTGTTGGGTTTCATGTGGCGCGGTAAATCCTTGCACCAGCTGTCGTGCACTTCATGTTTTTACATCTATTTTATGCGTGGCTTCGCACATGTTTAACTGTTGCTAGTTGCTCCATGAATAACTCTTGTCGATTCTTTTGAGCTGTGAAGTTTTCACCCTGCCTTGTTTGTAATAGGTATAAATCACACTGTGTCTTATCGGAATGATACCAAGGAAGTGCTTCTTTAACAGCTTTATTCTTTTCGCCCGAGGGCATCTTAGATATTGCTTGCGTTTTTGGAAATGTGTTTAGAAAATAGGTAGTTCAGGGCGAGAATTGCTAATAGCTGCTGCATATGGTATTTTTGTTCCATTGCTCGCTGAAAAGTTCGCGTCCCATTTGGGAAGTTGTCAAACCTCGATGCTGCCTGAGCAAACTTAACACGCCGAGTGATTTGTTTGTTTCACAACGTAGTACCTTCTTGCATTTGAGTTTTATACTCAACTGAATTCTTTCTTATTATGCTTACGCTGCAGTCGACTAAACCGGGCCTTGCTGCCAGCGGTCATCTACTTTGGCACTGCTCTGCCTTTAAATATATAATGTGGCACCTCTCTTTAGTAATATACCGTATTTACTCGCATAATGATCGCACTCGCGTAATGATCGCACCCCTAAAATTTGTCGTCAAAATTCGATTTTTTTTATTTCCCGCGTAATGATCGCACCCCGAACTTGCCGCAGCGATATGTCGTATGCTAAGTCTAGCGAATAATGATCGCGCTTACCACCTGTCGAATGCTACGCGAACGACTCTTCAAGACAAGCCAAGCGGCCTGCACGCACTAAACATTCTTAAGTAGATGCCTCATTTCATTACTTTCATCACTTTCCGCACTTCCATGACAAAATGAGGTACAACCAAACTTGCCTTTATTATGGGTTGGCTTTATAATGGCTGATGTCAACAAAAACAATAAAGGCGCATTTCGATTCTTTTCATCTGCTTTTGCACTCGTGAGCACGCAACAAATCGCGCGCGGCAATGATAGTAGCCACGTTTACTCTGATACGTTAAAAGTGTGCCCTATTCATACGCCGACGCTTGTAACACAGCTAAGATATTCGCCCACCCTTAGCGGAAAGTAGTGTAGACAGATGCCGCAGTTTCCGCAGCATGCCCGTCATGTGTTTCTGTCACTGGCAGCTAAGCGCGCCCACCTATTACTGTCCCCTCAAAGTGGACATGGCTACGTTATTGCCGCAAACTTGCCGATATTAACGATATTATTCATCACTAATACGGAAGAAACTGTTTCAATGCACGTAATGTACTCACGAGAAGAAAAAAAAAAAAAAATCGCGTTCGGCGCGTTCGGCTCGCTCCGCTAGCCGCCATTTTTGTTTTGGTGTCCCGCACCCGCAATCTCGCATCCCGCAGCAAACGCGGACGAAAAAAAAATTTTTTTTTCCCGGGAAATTTAACCCGCGTAATGATCGCACCCCTGAATTTGCTTCAATTTTTCTGACAAAAAAAGTGCGATCATTATGCGAGTAAATACGGTATAAAAGTACTGAAAAGTTAGTCAGTCTTTAGCTTTGTACGTTTCCAAGCAGCTCCCTTGGGGAATTTAAAATTGCACAAACTGCAGCGGGAACGGTAGTTCATCGGCGTATGCAGCAGAATTGCGTCGGCAGTACAGCACTAACATGCGCTTTTATTAACACGTGTGTTTGGTGACTTCGTTGGCTAGTGTACGCGTTTCCATCAATAAATTGGCAATTACTCTTCTTGAGGCGACTTCGACTGCACTTATTCGGCGATGTCACATGTATTCATCGGCAGAAAAATCACAACGACATATGCAGAGATTGCACCGTGCGGATTTGTTTGATATAAGTCTGCACTAATGACGGGTGCTTATTATTCAGGTACGGAAGCAGCATTGCAGCAAGGGTAGAATAAAAAAAACCATCGAGAGATCGCATCGCTCAAACTTTATTGGCTAGTGAACATGAGCTCCACGTCATTAAATGGGGTTCATGGCATTTGTCTGCGGGACACACCTTGCACGTATGTGGACCATGTTGTCCCAAACACCGGTAACATCGTGTTCATACCCGCTCGCACAGAGGTCAGCATCTTCCCTACAGCTGTCACTGCAGAAGAAGCAGCCTGGCACCCGAACAAAGGAGAAATCGCAGCCGCGAACTTCAGCCATCCTTGCTGCAAAGGGTTGTCATCTGCTACTGCTCCCGCGTGTACTGTTGGAAGCGTCCGCTAGGTGGCTTTCAGTGGTGCCTCTATAGGCGGTGCACGAGGCGTATAGTGCCTAGAATATACTGGCTAGTGCCAGGATCATGGCCTAGCAGGATAATCGCCAAGATCGTGGCTTCAAATCCGTTTCTGTTCTTCGTCCAGGTTTTTGCTTGGCTGTTGCTGATACCAGGACCGACAACGGAGCATGCCACACCACTGTTTAGTGTACTTCCTGGCTCCCGACGGCGACTGGGTGACTCGGCCGATCATTCTGATGCCTATTATCAAGAGACAAACCAGTGCTCCCAGCGGCACCAATTTTTCAACTTTGGAACTGCAAGCCCGATTGTCAACGATGGCAAGCAGTATGAAAGACGGCTTCCAAGTAGCTTTCGGCAGTGGGCACGGCGGCAAAGCCAGGTTCGTGGCCTCAAATTTATTTCTGTTCTTTGTCCAGGTTTTTGCTTGGCTGTTGCTGATAGCAGGACCGACAACGGAGCATGCCACACCACTGTTTAGTGTACTTCCTGGCTCCCGACGGCGACTGGGTGACTCGGCCGATCATTCTGATGCCTATTATCGAGAGACAAACCCGTGCTCCCAGCGGCACCAATTTTTCAACTTTGGAACTGCAAGCCCGATTGTCAACGATAGCAAGCAGTATGAAAGACGGCTTCCAAGTAGCTTTCGGCAGTGGGCACGGCAGCAAAGCCAGGATCATGGCCTCAAATTTATTTCTGTTCTTTGTCCAGGTTTTTGCTTGGCTGTTGCTGATAGCAGGACCGACAACGGAGCATGCCACACCGCTGTTTAGTGCACTTCCCGGCTCCCGACGGTGACTGGGTGACTCGTCCGATCATTCTGATGCCTATTATCGAGAGACAAACCAGCGCTCCCAGCGGCACCAATTTTTCAACTTTGGAACTGCAAGCCTGATTGTCAACGATAGCAAGCAGTATGAAAGATGGCTTCCAAGTAGCTTTCGGCAGTGGGCACGGCGGCAAAGCCAGGATCATGGCCTCAAATCCGTTTCTGTTCTTCGTCCAGGTGAGCATACGATATGGAAAGTGTTACCGCAGTAATGATGTTTACCTGCTTGTGCTGCCATGTTTATGCCTGGTTTTTAAATGTTTTGTGACCTGCGATTTTTACTGCTGCTCGGAGGAGATGTAGAATCAAATCCGGGTCCAGGGGACACGTTGCTACAAGCGCAATTGAAAGCAATCGCAGCTGGCATACAAGAAATTAAAAAGGCAAAACAGTAATCAACCAAAAACTATCCACGATAGACAAAAAACTTGAGAAGATTGGCGTACTTGAAAAACAAGTCTCAGAGTGCATGAAGAAGGTGACCGTACTTGAGCAACGCGTGGACACTATGACCAAGAAACTTGATGATCTTGAACATAGGAGTCATCGATGCAATCTGATTGTTTACGGCTTGAGTGAACCTGAGGAGGCATCCTTTGAAACGCTTATGGAAGCAGTCGTAGATGGAATTCTGAAAGACATTCTTGATGTTCACATTGTGGGAATAGATCGAATTCATTGACTTGGTAGACCAAAACCAGATGACGAGACTATATTAGACCGGTCATTTTTAAGTTGCACAACTACTGAGACAAAGCGAAAATCCTTCAAAATTGCAAGAAGCTGAAAAATACCAGGTATTCTATTGGTGAAGATTTTTCACGCAACATTCGTGACATAAGGAAAAAGCTTTGGAATAAAACTAAAGAAAATCGAGACCGGAAAGAGAAGGTAATGCTAACTTACTATAAAGTTCGCATAGCTGGCTGCCGTTTTACATGGGACGCAGATAGCGACGATATGGTTGAGATAAAACCAAAAAATGATGAAAAATCCAGCTCAGACCGCAGAACAACGCGATCTTACCAAAAGTAACCTTTCTGAACTTAAACGCGCGAAGTCTTGTTAACAAAATGGAAAGTCTGGAAGCTTTATTGATAGCACTGAGTCCGGATGTGGTCACTATATCTGAAACGTGGCTCCACTCTAACGTCTCAGATAATGAAGTTGTTCTGCCAGGTTATACTATTCTGCGCAAAGATAGAGCATCGAGAGGCAGGGGTGTGGCTATTATCTTGAGGGATGATTTATCTTTTCATGCCTATGCCTGATGGTCCGAACGTCGAAAGTATGGGGTGCAAACTAAACATAGAAGGATACATGCTGCACGTAGGCGCTGTCTATAGGCCACCAAACGCTGATACAGAGTACCTGGTTCCCTTACTTGATTACATGCACCGGCACATATCAGGTGACAAAATTATTTTGGCTGCGGACTTTGATATTTCGGAATCGTACTGGAGCTCTCGAATCCCGAGATCACTTTATAATAATGTTCTCCCGGACATAATATTTGCATTTAACTTGAATCAACTTGTCCACACACCTACTCACATTCAAGGGTCGTCCAGCTCGATACTCGATTTGGTTTTCGTTTGTGATTATTTTTCATCAACCGCAATAGACACTGAAATACTAGAAGGTTTGTCAGACCATAAGCTTGTGTTGTGCACTCTGCCTTTCCCTGTTCCTGTGGCTGTCTAAAAAGATAGTTCACCGATATTAGCATTTGGAAAGGCAAATGACGCAGCCATTATAACATATCTTTTTCATGAATACGCCAATTTTCTTGAACTGTGTATGGATGATTCATCAACCATTGATCAGGTATGGGCATGTTTTAAGGTTAATGTCAGGCATTGCATTGACAATTTCATTCCCACTGTAACAAAATCGACAAAGAAAAAGAATCCATGGATAACACGCGATGCTATTCACCTCAAGCGTAAAATCAGAAGACTGAGAAAATTTTTAAAAATATGCCCGGTTACAAACTGCCTTACTCGCCTTCACTCTCCAACTAGCCTATTAAAAAGTACAATTAGGACTGCTAAACTGACTTATTGTAATAGCACACTTAATGGTTTCATTAAGTCAGCACCCAGCAAATTCTGGAGATACCTAAGTTCCCAACGCACAAACAGCAAGACAAAATTTACTGAAGGAATTGACGCTGACACCTTTAACACTCACTTTCAGTCAGTGTTCACACATGACAACGACTGCTGTGACCTAGCCCTCGAATTCGAATGTAAGACCCCGCTGACAGGTACTCCACTAATATCTGAGGCGGGAGTGCTCATGATGTTGTTAAACGTGGATGATAAGAAATGTCATGGACCAGATGGAATCCCGAACAAATGTCTCAAGCGGTATGCTGAGCCTATAAGTAAATACCTCTGCCTGATATATAAAAAAATCAATCGATGAGTGTAGCCTTCCTGCTGAGTGGAAACTAACGAAAATAATTCCGGTGCATAAATCTGGCAATGTTTTATAGGCAGCTAATTATTGACCAATATCACTGACATGTACATGCTGCATATCACTGGAGCACATCATTGTGAAATTTCTCACAAATTTTGTTGGAGTCAATAACATACTCCACAGAAGCCAACTTGGATTTTGTAGTGGCTTGTCAACCGCTACGCAACTAGTAGAAATTATGCATAATTTTGCACAAAGCCTCGACAATCAGTCGCAGATCGGCCTTTTCCTGGATCTGCCGAAGGTTTTTGACCGAGTCTGTCATACTAAACTCCACTTTAAAATTAAAACAATATTTGGCGATGGACCACTGGTACGATGGATATATAATTACCTCTCTGATCGTTATCAATCTGTGGAATACGACCATCATGCCTCCAAGTTAGTACCTGTTCTTTCACGAGTACCTCAAGGTACAGTTCTAGTCCCGCTGTTTCAACTTTTTATTAACGACATATCACATGAAACTGATGAAAAAATGCGACTATTTTCGTATTACTGCATGCTATACCAAGAAATAAAAGACTCTAATGATCAGGAAAAACTTAACAACGCTCTAGAAAAAATTGCAGAGTGGTGTAATAAATGGTAGATGGTAATTAATTTAAAAAAAATAGTCTCTATGTCCATTACAAAGAAAAAGTGTAAATTAGATTACGTATATTCTTGCAGTGACATGAATATCAGTAGTGTGATTGAAAATCGGTACTTGGGTGTAGTCATCACTTCTGACTTAAACTGGACTACACATGTTCAAAGCATAGCTAGCAAAGCAATGAACAAGTTATTTTTTCTTAAAAGGGCCCTTCGTCATTCTACATCTGATACAAAACTTCTAGCTTACGTCACCTTTATCCATCCGGCCTTAGAATACGCTAACATAGCTTGGTTCCCCCACACTAGAAACAATGTTAAAACACTCAAAATGGTTCAAAGGAAAGCCGTGCGCTATATCTTCAACTGCTATGGACGCATGCATTCACCCACAGATCTTTTACACACGGCTGGGCTTCACAGGTTGTCCAGCCGTGCTAAATTACACCGTCTAAAGTTTTTCTATTTATTGCTTAATAATGCATTAAAGATGTCTCCCACAGATTTTGTTCGTATAAACACTACAAGACTAACACGTCACAAACATGCACTCACCCTTGAAGAATATTTCTGTCACAGTAATACCTTCTGATGTTCTTTTTTTCCACAAGTTGTCCGATATTGGAATCACTTGCATCCATCAGTCACGGCCCAGCGCACCATAGACGAACTTATCACCCTCGCTGAGAGCTCCGTGCTTACATTACTCTCAGCATAACCTTGTTCATAATCTTATATTACAGTGTTCCTCTCAGTGTAATTATTGTATTCAAGTGCCATCATCAGTTTTATTTATTATTGTCATGTGTATTGCATGTTTTGCCTTTATTTTTTACTCTTATATATATATATATATATATATATATATATATATATATATATATATATATATATATATATATATATATATATATATATATATATATATATTAGCACTGAACCTGTATTTCTATGTTTTGCCCTCTCCTGTAAAAATCCCAGGGATTGACAGTATTCCGAAATAAATAAATAAAATATAGTATAGTATTTGCATCAGTAGTAGCATATTATAGTATTGTAGTATTTGCAAAAAGCCGTGCAATACATGGCGAGAAGGATGGGAAAGCAAGCAGTGTACGAGGGGTCCCTCAAGGCAAATGAGGAGACGGATGAGTATGGAGAGGGCATCGAATCAACCGGCACACAATGTGATGTCGATACTAGGCTGCAGAAAATGGAGGCTTTTCAGGAAGACCTTGTCGAAAAGGTGCAAGAGCTCAAAAATGAGCTAAACAGGGAGCTTGATGCACGGAAGGTAGTTGAAAGGAGACTTGAAGCAGCCGAAGAAAAGCTGAACAGGACCGCCATTGTGAACGAGAATGTGCGTTACAGTGGAACGCAGACCCCCGACGCGACAGGCGAGGGAGTGTCAGCGAAATATGTGGAATGCATGAAGCGTGATGAAGGATTAGCTCGAAAGAGCGGCACCTGCCTTGAGGCCGCCACGTGGAAAAAGCAGGAGCCCAGGGGTCAATGCCCCTTGTCGAGTCCGAATCACGCGAAAACGGACAAAGGCAGCAGTGCGAGGTAGGAGAGAGTGAAATGGCGATTATCGCTGGCGACTCAAACCTGGCTGGGTGCTCAAAAGCAATTGTGGAAAGGGTGAAAGATCACAAAAGAGTGGCGGTAGGGACATTTCCAGGGCAGACACTCGGTTCTGTCATGGAGTGAGCAAAAGAAAAGCTCGCGGAAAATGCCCACGTGCGTAACCTTGTCATAGTAGCAGGTGGGCTAAATGACGTCCTAAACAGGAAAGGGCCAGGACTAGTCCAGCGCTTGGCGAAGGGGGTGGACGACTTGCGCAAGCTATCCCCTCCATATCGTGGTGTGCACGGTGCCGGAGGTGCTTGTACGTGACAGTCACGTACATAGAGCCGTAGTGGCTGCTAATGAGGCAATATGGAAAATTAGCCGAGAGAAAGGCTTCGAGGTTGTCGAAGTAAACAGGGAAGTGAGAAGTTGTCATGGTTTTAAACGAGATGGGATCCACTTCAATTACAGGCTGGCACGGGAAGTGGGCTGGTGAATTGGTGGTCGCGCTGTTGCTTTTTAGGGGGCCCACGGGCGCTCAGGAGGTCAGAGTAGATAGTAATGAAGAAGGTCCCCTAGGGGAACATCAGAAGAGCATCGCCATTGATAACAGAAAAAGGAGGAAAGCAAGAAAAAGAGCTCGCCATGCAATAGGCTACATAAACATGCAGGGCGGCAGAAGAAAGGAAAAGTGGGCAGTGATTGAGGAGCAGTTACATAGAGAACAAATAGGGGTGTATGCGGTTACAGAAACGCACCTTAGAGACTCAGAAGAGCCGCCTGTTATTGAGAATTATGTTTGGGAAGGGTGCAACAGAACTAAGTCGGAAAGAAAGGGAGGGGGAGTGGGAATGCTCATACATCAGGGAGCCAAATGGAAAAGCGTAAATTCACAATGTCAAGAGCACCTTTGGTTATTAGGTACAATGAGTGGGAAAGAAAATTGGCTGGGCGTTGCGTATTTGTGGACTGGAAAAAATTGCGCAGAGAAGAATAAAGAGTTAGTGGAATGCTTAAGCGCTGATATTAAGGGTTTCGGGAATGGTGCTGCAATTGTCCAATTAGGTGACATGAATGCCCACATACAGGATTTAGATGGCTATAACGACAATAACGGGAAGTCAATACCTTTGTGAGCAACATAACCTCGTTATCGTGAATACAGGGCCTAAGAGTGAAGGGCAGATCACGTGGGAAGTGGGAAACCGGCAATCGACCATTGATTACTGTCTGATGACAAGGAATTCATGATAAGTTGACAGAAATGGTCATCGATAAGGAAGGGTTTAGCAGTATAGGGAGTGACCATAAACGCACCATTTTTCAAATGGCATATGTAGTTGGGAAACAGAGCAAGGAGAGCAGAATGGCCAGTCCAAGTTCGAAGGCTGAACAAATAGCAAATATAGTCACTAGAGTTGAGGAAGAACTTGGCAAAAGGCCAAGTAAAGAGTGGGAATATGGTGAGCTTCTAAGTGTAATAACGACAGAAATATGGAAAGAGAAACAACATGTTCGTTGGAAAGGAAAAAAAAACCAAAAAGCTGGTGGAACCATAGAGTTTCCCACAAAAATTACTAGAGGGAACTCTGGCGCTGCAGTCGTTGTCCTACCATGGTAATGATGGGATGTACATGGATTTGTTTGATCTTCGTGCTTGTTGATTCAGATGTTCTTGTGACTTTGTATATTACGCTATATAAATCTTATTGTCGTATATTTCAGCGCAATCTATATTCTTCGAAGTGCAGAAGACGCCGGGAAGGCGTACAATTGCTATTAATTGCAACGATTGATCTCGCCCAGGTGGCCAAATCGAAACGTGCCAAGCGTCTCAAGGCACTGGCCTGCCCGCTATAAATTCATAAGGGCATTTCATTCGCTTGTCGATCCATGCGTCCGTGGCTCAATGGTTTCAATATCAGGCTTCTGTGCTAGAGTTCCTGTGTTCGAATCCTGCCGTCGGGCAATTTTAATGATGTTTATTTAATTATTTGTTACGCACGTACATTGTTGAAAATGACGAGTTTACAAAGTCACAAAGCCGTTTGAAGCCAAAAGGACGAAGTTTAGGCATATCCATGTACCTCCCATAATTCCCATGCTGGGACAACCGCTCCCATTGCAGCTCCCGTAGACACTAGCGCCAGAGCTCCCTCCAGTAATTATTGTAGGAAACTCTATGGGTGGAACAAAGAGATACTAGAAGCAATCGCCGAATGACAGAAAGCATCTTGAGAGCACAGCCAGGCAAAGAAGGCGCAGTTGCTGCAGGATGAAGTACCAGGAAATGGGAAATATATCGGGAGAAAAACTCTGTGGTTCAAATGCTGGTGCAAGCAACATTAAAAGGTGAAAGTGAACGTTGGTTGTCAGAAATACGTGAGAGAAAGAAGGCCGCACCTAGAATATTTTGGAACCACATAAAATTATTAGGCAGGAAGTCAACAACAATACAACATATCCTAGACGAAGATGAAAACAGACTGGAAGGAGAAGCGGCAATAAATTACATCCGAAAAGTAACAGCCGAATCTTTCCAAGGCAATGACGAGGTTGTATTTGAAGAAAGAAAGAGCATGAAAGAGACCCAAGTGGTAAAGGAGCTGGTGCTGACAAATTTAAACTGGAAGAAAGCGGAAGAGAAAATTCCTAAGCGCACAGCCACGGGGCTAGACGAGGTTCCCGTTAGGCTGATAAATGAACTAGGACCAAAAAGTAAGGAAGCTCTGGTGAAAGCAGTGGAAAAAAACTTTAAAAGATAGACGAATACCAGACATTTGGTGACAAAGTAGAATGAATTTAATTTTTAAAGGTAAGGGGGACAAAGACAGAATTCACTCGTATAGACCGTTGACCATTAGATCGGTAATATAAAGGTTGGCAATGCAGGCAATCAACTTAAAGCTTCAAGCATGGGCAGAGAATAATGGCATTTTGGGAGAACTTCAGAATGGCGTCAGAATAGGTAGGTGTTTGGATGATAACTTATTTCTTCTTACTCAGTGGATTGAAATATAGAAAGCAGAAAGCAGACCGTTGTATGTAGCCTTTTTAGACATTACAGGAGCCTACGACAACGTAGACCGCAACATTGTGTGGGATATTCTGGAAGGGGAAGGCTTAGGTGACGATGGTCTACAGATTTTGAGAGAGATGTACCTAGAAAATACCGTTTGTGTTGAATGGGAAGGGATGAGGGGTGAGGAGAAAGTTCATATCAACAAGGGACTGAGGCAGGGGTGCCCTTTATCCCCGCTGCTGTTTATGATGTACATGGTGAGGATGGAGAGGGTGCTAGAAGGAAGTAATATCGGGTTTATTCTCTCATACAAATAGGCGGGTACAGTAGTAGAGCAGCAACTCCCAGGTTTATTTTATGCGGACGACATTGTGTTGCTAGCTGACAAGCAAAGTGATTTGCAACGTCTGGCTAATAATATCTGTGGACAGGAAGGCAACAATTTAGGTTTGAAATTTAGTGTTAGAAAATCAGGTGTTATGGTATTCAATGAAAACAGTGAACATACAGTGGAGATACAGGGCCAAGAAATACCTCGGGGAACAGAATATAAATACCTCGGTATATGGATAAACAAAGGCAATGGATATATGGAAACACAGGAAAAAAGCATAACAATGAAAAGGAAAGAAATGCAGCCATAATGAAGCACAGAGCGCTATGGGGATACAATAGTTACGAGGTCCTCCGAGGTATCTGGAAAAATGTAATGGTTCCAGGACTTACTTTTGGAAGTGCGGTTGTGTGCTTTAAATCAGGGGTACAATCAGGACTCGACTGGAACCAAAGGTCAGTGGGTCGCCTCGCATTGGGCGCTCACGGGAAGACTACAAATGAAGCTGTGCAAGGTGATATGAGCTGGACTAGTGTTGAAGTGAGGGAAGCTCGCAGTAAAATTGAGTATAAAGAACGGCTGAGGAATATGGACAAAAGTAAATGAGCTGGGAGAGTGTTCAGGTATCTGTACAGGAAAAACATTGATTCACAGTGGAGGAAAAGAACTAGGAAGCTTACCAGCAAGTATGCGGCCTGTGGGGTGGGCAGCACAGCAACGGTAAAGCGGAAAGTCAGAGAGGCTGAAATAATCTCATCGGTGGCGGCAATGGTAAAGAAACCTGCCATGAGTAACTACTTAAGAGGAAAAAACGAAATCGGGGAAGAAACCATTTATGATAACTCAAAGGGAAGCTCATTACTTTTTGAAGCGAGATCGGAATGCCTTAGAACAGGCACCTATAAAGCGAGATACAAGAAGGAAGAAGAATTAAGCATGTGCTTGCTGCGGTAAAGCTAGGGAAACGACGGAGCATGTTTTATTACAATGTGAAGACGTCTACCCAGCGGTCGATTTAGGCACCACTGGCCTCCTTGAAGCCCTTGGGTTCAGCGGGAGCAGTGGTAAAGCAAACATGTCCGCAATAGGCATTAGTAAGAGGCGATTGGAGGATTGGTGGAAGAAGTAGGGAAACGACAAAAGACGGAGACGTACAAAAGCACAGTTCACAATAGGGGATCAGAAAATTTGGGCATGGTAGTTCATGGTGTGTTTTTTTTCTTGTTTCATTGTTTAACCTAGGTAGCAGTATAATAGCAGTATAATAGCAAGAGCTCGGTGGCGCAATTAACCCACCGCCCCATTCCAAAGGGGACGCTCATAACATCCATCCATCCATCCATGCCGCAGCACAATCCGGTCTTCGTAGCACACCGTGTTTCCACAGCATCGGCAACTGCGCTTTTTATTTTTATTAAGCCGTAGCAGCAGCACAGTTCAATTGTGGGCAGCTGATTACTGATTAGGGTTCGTTTTGATTACAACGGGGTTCTCTAGCGCTTGTCACTTGCGTGAAAAGCTTGTGCTAGCTCAGCTCGGCTTCAAGCGGGGAACCCGATGTGTTTCTATGCTGGCGAAGAGAAAACGTAATTTTGAGGCAAATGCCTTAATCTCCATGTTCCATAACATATAACACGATCCAAGGAAGGCCAGAAGCGAACCAAAGCATGTCCAGCCGTGTATAAGAGATGCTTAATGATTAGCAAAGTTAATTATTGATTATAGTGATTGGATTAAGGTGGATTATGTTGAATTAGGGGGATCAAGGCGGGTTAGTGTGGATGAAGGAGGATTAGGGTGCATTAAGGTGAATTACAGTAGGCTTTACAAGGCCTTCATGTCTCTTAGGCGATAGCTAAGGACACTTGCTTTTTTTTGTTCTAGCGATGATGGGAGCGTAATTTTTTAAGGGTAAGTTTTAGGTTACATTTTTTATTCTAA
Organism: Dermacentor albipictus; assembly: GCF_038994185.2. Taxonomy (NCBI): domain Eukaryota; kingdom Metazoa; phylum Arthropoda; class Arachnida; order Ixodida; family Ixodidae; genus Dermacentor; species Dermacentor albipictus. Next base: position 1,777,331 of record NW_027225568.1, read on the forward strand.
TAAAGAAAAATAATTGTAAGGTTACGTTACCGTTCTATTAATGCAGAATTATTCAAGACCGCTGTAACTGATCATCTTTTGAGATTGCTTGAATTCCGCTGTTCTTTCTATTTATTTTATTTGCTGCTATTTCTGCCTATTATCTTATTGTTGTCCTCATAGGTTTGAATGTTTTTGATTGTTTGTAAACCATGTACCCATCTCCTCATAATGCCCATCGGGTCCCGAGGGTAGGATAATAAGTAAAAAAATTAGCCTGTAGAATGGACTGTGGTGTTCCGTGTACTATACATATTTTTATACCTGGTAAACACGTACAGATTTCTTTTTATGTCGGATATATGTGAACAAAAATAGGAAGCAGATATGTCATTTAAGTGTAACAAAGATTTTTTCAAGTATAACAACAGTCAAACGCAGGCACAAGACAGCACTAGATGTGATAATGCGCACATACATGAAGAAGATAGATCTAGTGGCAGTGACGCACTTTAGAGGCGATTCAGTACGTTTGTAGAAAATCGTCAAAAGCGTTTCAGGGTCCCTTTAAGGCGCCACTCATTGCCCAAACAAAGCCAAGTCGCAGATTTTCAGTAGCCTAAATATAGCCACGTAGCCAACTCGCAATTTTTTTTTTGTAGCCCAATTTGGCTGCCAAACCTGGCAACACTGGGCAAGCGGCGCCCACAGAAGCCGGATATCTCAACGTTCGACATACTTCAGTTTCGCAGCTCCCTATGCGAGCCCATTGGCCGACGTGGCCGAAACGGGCGTCACTGAAACTACCGGCGCTGCAGTCGCGTCTTTCGTCATGCGCCGCGCTTCGTCTGCTCCTGCTGCGATGCGTCGTTTGCACCAACAGGCCTGTAGGCGCTTATTCGTCGGTAAATGTAGTTTAGATACGCAGTATAAGTTTTGTGACAAACCTGCCGGGCGTAAGTAACGGGGATTTCACGGTGTCTGTGCACTATCGGCGCTGCAGTGACATATCTCTCACGCAGCGCGCATCGTCTACTCCTACGATGTCATCTCTGCGGCGGGTCGTTTTCCCCAACTGGCCTGTGCCGTTCGCTCTTCGACGACTGTGTTTTGGCTGCCCGAACAGTATTTTATGCCAAGGACCTTTGAATGACATGTCTAGCTAGTCTTTAGAAGCTGCAACTACACCGCAAATGAGAGGTCGTGCACTTCGATTCCGCTTTTAAACCAATTTTTTTCCCCTATAAAAACGCCACGGTGCTCCCTTCAGCGGGGGCTTTGTTTTTTGCTGCTTATTCTTATTGTGTGTATTCATTAAAGACGGCGAGCGCCTGTGCAGACGTAGGGACATTAACGCATCACGCCCAGCAGTCGCTTGAGATAACGCTGTGGTGAATTGATCCACCCCCGTCAACGCTTCTTCGCCTAATAAATTTAATTGACACATGTATTTTTTATAGTTGCCCGCGGATATTATGGGACGTGCAAATGAGTTGGAAGTGATCTGGAGCAGTGACAAGGACGAAGTTAAATACTATGAACATATTTATGTCAAAGTTTAATTCATTTTCTTTTTGGCGAACAAAACAAACAACAAACACAGTGGCACTTTTTATTTACTTTGTGCACAGAAAAGTAATTTTGAGCTACTTTTGCTCAAAGCAATTTTGCCCTCTTTCTGGCTGCTTGCACCTGCTATGTCAGCGAGTTATCGACGCCAATCAGCACAGGTTATATATGAAATAACCTACTAGCTCACCTGTCCAAATTTGTGCTTCAGCAAATGGTTGCGTACACACTTCAGGGCATGTGGCACATCACACTGGAAATAAAGGTACGCGCGCTCAGGCAGGCATGTATGTGGAATCTTGTGAGAAGGTGAGGTTACGCTGCCGCTGATTCCCATTTGCTGCCACATCGAGCGATTGTTCGCAGCTCCGTCACTGACTACGGCGATCACCACAGCACCACGTTTATGCAATTGCATTATTTCTTGCAACACCAGCTCTGCTAAAATCCTGCCAGGCGCAGCACCTTTCGTGGCAAAGCTATAGGTGCCACGCGGTTGCACCCAGCTCTCCAGAAGTGGTACGAACATCAGCACGAGCGCATGATCTGCAAGGTGGTCAGTTCCTTCATTTGAAATACCATCGTAGTCCACAAAACCATCAAGTTTGGAGGTTGACTTGTTGGAATTGTTGAAATTGTACGCCTGGCGTAACATAATTTCATCCAAAATCAGTGTGCCGAATTTCTTCCCATCTGCTCTGTTGCCAGCTGTTTTCCAATAGCTTCGCCCGTGTGCTGAGATTTAGGTGCACGTTAATGAACCCCAGGTGGTGGAAATTTCCGGAGTCCTCCACTACGGCGTGCCTCATAATCAGAAAGTGGTTTTGGCACGTACGTAAAACCCCATAATTTAATTTTTTCCAATAGATTCCATACAGAGAGGATTGAAACCATACTTGCTTGGTATTCCTTTCAGAATTTGTGTGACACGTCTCATGGAGGGCAAGGGCAGCATATTTATGTCAGATAGAAGCTTATATGCTCGAGGGCTCGCTAATATCCTCAGCATTAAACAATTAAGAAGCCAGTCCGCATTGTACCGCGCGCCACGGAGACTTTGCTTTCAACTGTTTAAACGATGTCATAAATGCAAGGAAGTTCGGCCAACGCTTCCTCGATTCTGTTATCGGGCATTTCAGGAAGCCTTCTTCAGAGCCAAGATTTCATTCTTTTGCTTCTGATGCGCAGCAGCTGGCCAAAGCAGCCTCTTCTTCGCAAGGCGTAGTTTCTGATATCGCTTGAGCGTTGCGCTCGGAGCCTTAATGCTCAGTTGAAGTTTCCTCTGTAGACGGAGACAACGCGCGCAGACTAGTTGCTTTGTAAGTACATTGCACTGCTTGTGGTGCATATTATCTGATGTCACCGTGTCACGCTGGCCTGCTTTCACGCCCGCACACATGTTCAAGCTCTCTGCTTCTCACAGGATTCTTTCCACTTGCAATGCTAGTCGCAGCTCGAAATAGCTTCCTGTGAATTTTGCTGTAGCCGTTTATGCAGCAAGTACCATCCTCTTCAAGCACAACAGTTTTCATTACTCGCAGATGCCTAGCTACCAGTTGCCTCTATATAAAATATTCCGTATCGCTTAATTCTGTGTTGTGTCGTCCTCAACAATTTCGAACTTCCAGAGCGCAGAAGGCAGTGTCACGTTCGTGAGCTCGTTGAGCACCAGGTGTGTAGCGCATATTTCTCAAGTTCCTTCTTCCAAGCCAAGCAGCAGGTTAGTTGAAGCGCTGTCACTGCAAGCTTCGCCCGATGTACTTGCCGGCACTTGCGCTCGTTCTTTTGGTGGACGCCGCTTTCGCTTCACATTTTTGGCTTTGAGATGTGCTCAGGCAGCCCAGAAAAGAGCCGAAGAAGTGCGCCAGGAACAAGCATCCATTTCCCGCGAGGAATCAATATTTCTTTGTTACCCACAACATGCTTGTAGTGTTTTAAAATGTCGTCGTCCTCAAAGTGGAGTTCACACACTTTTGATTTGTTTGTGAGGCGTTTGTCTTTCCGGTGTAGCATGCGTTCCCAACTTTTAAACTCTCCAGCGTCTCGCGGCGGTGCGAAAAAATGGTGACCATGCGGCATCATGTCTTAGGCCGCTGGTGCAGCCGGGGGCAAAACAGCATGGCATAGGGAACTTCTTGCTGTCATGAGACGCGGAAACGCTTCTTCAAGAAGCTTTTCAAGAGAGCAAATCACGACACATCACACAACACCTACGAAACGGAGAAGGATAACGGCAGACGACGCAGCGCAACCAACATGAAAGCAGAAGTGAAAGCAGAAGTCATGTTTCAAGTTCATTACCAGAAACGCATTTACAATACCTAGCTCAGATATGACAAATTTCCTCAAGGAGGCTCAAAATTAAGAACTGTGAAATAAGAACTTCTCAAAATTGAAACCGGAAATCTGCCAGAAATAGAGCAACTTCTATCAGAAACGAAACAAAAAACTGACGAAAGGCGCGATCGCAGCGCCGCTAGTTCGCGTGACCACCACTTCGGCCATCTCCCGAGCGGAGCTGTGAAACTGAAATATGTCTAAGAACGTTGGGATATCTGTGCATGGAGGCCTGGAGCAATGCATTGCCTGGAGGTCCAGCACGTCGCGGTACAGTCATAGAGTTTCTCACTGCATTACCTAGAGGGAAATCTGGCGCTGCTGCGCTGTGGTACGCACGGGAATGCCGGTATATTGTGGATTCGGATTGGCATCGTTCTCGTAGAGACACGACACCTTGAAGACGCGCTTGGCAAGTAGCGTTCCGTCTGTCACAATGGTTCATTTTCTACTAGAACAGCATGTGAAAAGCTGTTTTAGTTTCATTATTACTCAAAAACATGTTTTGTTTAACTGTTAGAACTTGTTATTGCATGTATGATTATATGTTACGTAAGATGTATCAGTGGGCCGCTAAAGATGGAGGACAGACGACAAGTTTTGCGATCGCTTTGAAACAGTTTGTAGTCTGTTCTTGCTTTTCTTCGCTCGGTCCTGCATCGTGGGTGAGTAAAGATGTAATATGCGTGAATGGGAACATTTTATGAAGATTTTACTTTGAGAACGCGTTATTTGCGTAGCCATATCCACGTTTTAGACGAAGCCTCTTACAACACCAGCCAACACGAGCCTCGCAGACACGGCACTAGGCTAGCCACCCTAACGGCACGGTGCCCCCTTAAAGGGCCCCTGAAACGGTTCGGACAAATTTTGTAGGCGCGTAGGGTACAGCTTAAGTAGAACATTCGCACCACAATTTAAGTGAAGCGTTACGTATTAATGGAGCTGCAAGCGATTAGAAGTTACCCTCCTCCCTAGCTATGCTTTTCCTCCTCAACTCGCTCGCCGAGCGAGCGGCGCTAAGCTCCGCCTTCACTGGTTCAGCGTCACGATGCGACGTCACATCGCTCACTTCCGGTTGTTTAGGAGCACGCCCCCTCCCGCGCGAGACCTCTCCGCTAGCCGCTTGGCCGTCGACCGAGAGCTATCGAAGCAGCGTGCGTTGCGAGCATTCTGTCGTAGCGCCGAACGTGTCCGGTACTCCGCTAAAAACAGGCAAGCTGGTCATTTCGGCAAATGACTGGAGGCATAAACTCAAGCTGATGAAGGAACTTTAGCGTAGACGTACGTGAGCAGCCTGATCGGTCTGCACGGTCCAGACACTTGCTGGCGCAGCGCATAACGAATCAAACAAAGCGCTAATATTGCTCTAACCAAGTGTAAAGCATTTTAAACATTTATAAATCAACGTGTTGATGATTACACTCCTGCGAAAAATACACACCAGCAGCAAAGAATACACTTCGTTGCTGCTACTGTGTATGGTTGAGCTCTGTGCCACCAGGTGGCTGCACCGTGCAGACCGTTCACATTTGCCCTTCTGCTCATCTCGTGGCTCATCCCGGCACAGTCAAGCGGCCAGACCCTGTCCCCTTGCGCTTGCGTTTGCCCTAATACTGGACTCGCGGTTTGCAGGTCGCTAGGTTTGCAGTCCACAAGGCAACAAAGTCGAATCATAGTGCTCGCGAAAAGACTGAGACCGACTCTGACCGCGGAGCTCTCGTCAAAATGGAGTACGTTGTAACACAAGCAGACGACACTTGCTGTGTGCCGGAAGTGCTGAAGTGTACTAAAAAACTATTCTTGTGTATTCTCTTTAAGTTATTTTCTTTTTACAAAAACAAAGTAACTAACATTCCAACTATTACGAGCATCATCTGTTCACCATAAAGTTGGAAAAATTATCGACCACGCGCCCTGGTCAGCCAATCAGATAGCTCGCCCATGTGACGTAATATGGGTTATTTGCATCATATGGGTAGGGGCGGCTTAAAATTCCGCCGAGCAGTGCGCTGCGGTCGGCAGCGATGGGTATTTTTAAAACCTTGTAATAAATTACACGCTTTACGTAGAGCACTTAGATGCATCAATTCATGATCAGAAGAACCTACTCTAACGACTCAGTACGTTTGTAGAAAATCGCCAAAATCGTTTCAGGGTCCCTTTAAGAGGAAGCTTTAGCTCGGGCCCAACTCCGACGCGGCCTATTCAAATACATGTAAAACGCAAAACCGTTTTTATGAGATAACCCCTGCACCGATATTGATGAAATTTGTTGCATTTGAAAGAGAAAGTTAAATTCTAGTGACTGTTGGAAGCGGAATTTCGATTTATGGCTTGAATTTTCTTAAATCGATTTTCAAATATTTGACCGTTTGAAAAAAAATAGAAGCACAAAGTTTACAAATTCATAGCTCTGCATCAAGAACTGATATCGTGGTTCTGTAAACGGCATCCATTAGATCATTCAAAGCGGACAAATTCAATATGTCATTTTACATCTTACGTGAATTTGTTACGTTGGTTACAACGGTTTTGCAAAAGTTGTATTTCCCTATGATTAAATTTTCTTATATTCATGTGTAACATATCAATTTTGTCCGCTTTAGATGTACTATTAGATGCAATTCACAGAATTGTATTATCATTTTTAGTCGTTGAGTTACAGAGTTGTAAACTTGATAGTTTCGTTTTCTGAAAATTTTCGATTTTTGCCAATTTTTAACAAAAAATTGACGACCTAACTCAAAAATTCGAAACCAACAGTCACTAGATTTTAGGTTTGTCTTTTAAATGCAACAAACCTCGTCAAATTTGGTGCAGTGGTTGCCGAGAAAAACGAATTCTCCTTTTACATGTATTTAGATAGGAGCACTCGAGCTAAAGCTTCCTCTTAAAGGGACCCTGAAACGATTTTGGCGATTTTCTACAAACGTACTGAGTCGTTAGAGTAGGTTCTTCTGATCATTAATTGATGCATCTAAGTGCTCTACGTAAAGCGTGTAATTTATTACAAGGTTTTAAAAATACCCATCGCTGCCGACCGCAGCGCACTGCTCGGCGGAATTTTAAGCCGCCCCTACCCATATGATGCAAATAACCCATATTACGTCACATGGGCGAGCTATCTGATTGGCTGACCAGGGCGCGTGGTCGATAATTTTTCCAACTTTATGGTGAACAAATGATGCTCGTAATAGTTGGAATGTTAGTTACTTTGTTTTTGTAAAAAGAAAATAACTTAAAGGGACCCTGAAACGATTTTGGCGATTTTCTACAAACGTACTGAGTCGTTAGAGTAGGTTCTTCTGATCATTAATTGATGCATCTAAGTGCTCTACGTAAAGCGTGTAATTTATTACAAGGTTTTAAAAATACCCATCGCTGCCGACCGCAGCGCACTGCTCGGCGGAATTTTAAGCCGCCCCTACCCATATGATGCAAATAACCCATATTACGTCACATGGGCGAGCTATCTGATTGGCTGACCAGGGCGCGTGGTCGATAATTTTTCCAACTTTATGGTGAACAAATGATGCTCGTAATAGTTGGAATGTTAGTTACTTTGTTTTTGTAAAAAGAAAATAACTTAAAGGGAATACACAAGAATAGTTTTTTAGTACACTTCAGCACTTCCGGCACACAGCAAGTGTCGTCTGCTTGTGTTACAACGTACTCCATTTTGACGAGAGCTCCGCGGTCAGAGTCGGTCTCAGTCTTTTCGCGAGCACTATGATTCGACTTTGTTGCCTTGTGGACTGCAAACCTAGCGACCTGCAAACCGCGAGTCCAGTATTAGGGCAAACGCAAGCGCAAGGGGACAGAGTCTGGCCGCTTGTCTGTGCCGGGATGAGCCACGAGATGAGCAGAAGGGCAAATGTGAACGGTCTGCACGGTGCAGCCACCTGGTGGCACAGAGCTCAACCATACACAGTAGCAGCAACGAAGTGTATTCTTTGCTGCTGGTGTGTATTTTTCGCAGGAGTGTAATCATCAACACGTTGATTTATAAATGTTTAAAATGCTTTACACTTGGTTAGAGCAATATTAGCGCTTTGTTTGATTCGTTATGCGCTGCGCCAGCAAGTGTCTGGACCGTGCAGACCGATCAGGCTGCTCACGTACGTCTACGCTAAAGTTCCTTCATCAGCTTGAGTTTATGCCTCCAGTCATTTGCCGAAATGACCAGCTTGCCTGTTTTTAGCGGAGTACCGGACACGTTCGGCGCTACGACAGAATGCTCGCAACGCACGCTGCTTCGATAGCTCTCGGTCGACGGCCAAGCGGCTAGCGGAGAGGTCTCGCGCGGGAGGGGGCGTGCTCCTAAACAACCGGAAGTGAGCGATGTGACGTCGCATCGTGACGCTGAACCAGTGAAGGCGGAGCTTAGCGCCGCTCGCTCGGCGAGCGAGTTGAGGAGGAAAAGCATAGCTAGGGAGGAGGGTAACTTCTAATCGCTTGCAGCTCCATTAATACGTAACGCTTCACTTAAATTGTGGTGCGAATGTTCTACTTAAGCTGTACCCTACGCGCCTACAAAATTTGTCCGAACCGTTTCAGGGGCCCTTTAACACGCTGCAAAATTTGAATCTACTTTTTTTTTTAACACGGCCGCTACCGATCGTTCCCGTAACATTAAAGCCATCCTCGGACTCGACCTCACTGAAGCTTTTGATAACATTTCCCATGCAGCTATCCTTGACCAGGTTACCGTGTCTCCAACCTCCACCTGGGAGAGCGAGCCTACAATTACATTCGTGACTTTCTCTCGAATCGCACGGCCACCCTCTCGGCCGGAGATTTACGATCAGCCCCCTAGGCAGCAAAGGCACCCCGCAAGGTTCAGTTATCGCTCCCATGCTCTCTAACTTAGTCATGATTGGCCTTGCCCAGCAACTACAACGAGTCGACAATATCAACCATACCATCTACGCCGACCACATCACCATCTGGTCGTACCGAGGCCGTGATGGTCAAGTGGAGTCAGCCCTCCAAACGACGATTGACACGGTGAAAGCCTATCTCCAAGGGACCGGACTGCGCTGTTCGCCGGCTAAATCGGAGCTTCTGCTATACAAGCCCATTCAGCGGGGTCGCCCTCCCAAACACCAATTTGATCACCGACCCTGTGACGCCATCACCCTACGCCTTCAAGAAGGCAGTCCTATCCCACACGTCCCTAGTATCCGTGTCCTCGGTCTCACCATCGCTACCAACCGCTTCAGCCTTGGCTCTCAACAAGATCTATGCCCAATCTCAAAACACCCGACTTCTTAAACGTATCTCTAACCGACGAGGGGGACTCAAAGAAGAAAGCCTTCTCCGCCTCGTCCAATCCTTTGTCATATGTCATATTACCTACGTTGCTGCATACCTCAACTGGTACCGGGCTGAGCAAAACAAGCTCGACACCCTCATACGAGGGGTCTACAAGCAAGCATTTGGCCGCATTGCACTCCCGCATTGTACCAGCACTGAACTCTTCAACCAACTGGGAGTTCACAACAACCTTTCCGAACTCATTGAAGCCCAACAACGCTCTCAGCTTGAACAGCTCACGAAACGGGACGCTTTATTCTACCTAACGCTTGGCTTCACCTGCCATCAGCAACAGGGCCCCAAACAACCGATCCCTACCGACATCCGTAGCTGGGTCTGCATAGACCCTATCCCTAGAAACATGCACAGGGCCCGGCGCCAAGCTCGGGCCGGAGCTACCATAAAAGCCCTTGCTCACGTACCTGGCATCACATTTGTTGATGCAGCCCAATATTCCCATGGCACACGATTTGTGGCCGTCGCCACACGCGATGGAGTCCTACACCACGCTTCCATTGCGCGAGGCCTAGTCAACCGCGCCGGAGCCACTGGAGATGGGTTGCACACCAGGGACAATCTGACAACTTATAACGATCTCGTTAAGGCCTTTTACCTCAGTCGCCGAACCTTCCCCCCGCCTCACCCAAAGTTCAGCCGGGCGCAGACTACCACCCTGCGTCTGCTACAAACAAACACGTACCCTTCACCCGCCCGCCTCCACCTTATATTTCCAGACGTCTACACTAACCCCAACTGCCGGTGCTGTGGCATTCACCCGGCTACGCTTCCGCATATGCTATGGGAGTGCCCAGCACAGTACACCCAGACTAACACCATAGAGAAAGGGATTGCTAACACCACGACTCTCTCGTCGAGGTTGCATGAGGCTCTGCGGAGCTCCGCCCTCGACGACCAAACCTGGGCGACCCAGCACGCCCGCGAGGCGGCGGCGAGGCAAGCCCTCGACGTCCCTTCGTGGGAGGCGTAGGCCCGGCCATCATAAAGTGCTGGTTCTACAATGAAAGTTTATTCCTCCTCCTCGGAGCCATTTACGGTTTCATTCCTTGAAAGAACGCGGGCCTTGCTGTGCAGTTAAGATTCCGCACGGCGTGTTCCGCTGATTTGAATACGAGTTGCCATGACTGCACTACGCCATAAATCAGGAACGAACAGCGTGGAAAGTAGGAAGTAGACGTACCACAGAACGCCTATGTCGTGGGGCGAGTACATTATTTCTCGGCGTCTAGCTCAATAGACGTTTCTAATATATAGCAACCCGTCAATACTTGCGACATCAAAAAGTATACATATAAAAAAAAAAATTCCGACACCGGGAATCGAACCCGGGCCTCCTGGGTGAGAGCCAGGTATCCTAACCACTAGACCATGCCGGAAACAGTAGCCCTGGTAACGTACAACCCTCAAATAGAATACCGGCGCCTTTGAATACGCAGGCTCCTTTTGCCGCGACAGTATTCTATCCTAGTCCACTGTACCCGTGGCCTCCGCGATCGGCTCCGGCGGCGCGCGCCGAACGGAGCTCATAGCGGAGGCCACGCTGTACCCATAGAGTTTCTCACTATAACACCTAGAGGGTAATCTGGCGCCACCGTCTATGAGAGTTTCTTAATGTGGGCTGGTTAGCAATATATAAAACTTGTTTTGCCTAGAGACGTTGATGACGTCTGGCAACAGCAACACGATGAAGATGTGCAGGGTGTGCGTACAGTACACTCTAGGCCTGGCGGAGTTTTCGTGGCCTTCATGTGCCTGGGTTCGCTTGTTGAGCGCGATGTTATGTGGTATGAGCGCACAAAGCAAGCAAATTCGCGATTCGCAGCTGTAAGTGGGCGTCAGAAGGCTCGCTGCGCCGTGCCGCGCAGCCTCTGCGCCGTTTTGCTGCGACTCGGCGTTCGCACGCTTCTGGCCTGCTACTGGCCAGTTCAGCCGCAGGCTGTGGTTGCTGCGTACCACCTAATGTTGTGAGCGAGCAACCAGTGCGTTAACGCAACGCATCTGCACGTTTCTCACGTGTTATGCTTGGATATAAAGGGGGGGGGGGGGTTGCAGTGGGCGATGGTTCAGGCAAGAGGTCGCCAGCTTGCAGCGAAATTTTCAGTCCTTGAAGTGCAGTCGAGTCGTTATCGGTTGACGCCTTGAACCTATTTTTCTGCTGCCCTGTCCAGCGTCGTAACGGTGGACAAGTGGCGAAAACACTCGCACTGTACTGACCGCCGTGCGTGTGTTTTCTCGTTTGGCACCTGCCGTGGTTACGCGGTTGTACGCTTAGCGGCTTCAAATTCTGTTCTTGTGTGCGTGTAGTTCGGCGAGGTAGATTTCAAGTCGTGGCAACTTGATCTGTATTCAAGCGGGTACGACACTTCAGACACGGGCAAGCGGGAAGGCACATAGGTAAGAATATGTTGCGCAAAGTGTCGTTTTCTATGCACTTTCACCTTTATCCTTAGCGCTGTACCCGCCTGAATATAATCAACTAGCCGATGTCTTCACGTGAGCCGTATTGCTGACAGGAAAGTTTTTTTTCCCCTCCCATCCTTTACGAATGTGCAAGATTTCAAATGCTGCTCTTGCGGACATGTGTACAAAGTAGATGAACCAGTCGCGAGCATTGTTTTCTCCAGAACTAGCACAGGTAAACAAGTGGTGTCATAGGATTAAAAGAAAATGAGATAGAGCCAGTGTTACATTGAATTATGAGCCCTCAAAAGGGCTGCTTACTGCTCTATGCTTAGCTTTATCCGTTATGGCCGCAGGTGTGCATAGCTTATATTAGCAGATTGGGGTTCAGTTTCAGCATGGCAGTTACGTTCAATCGGTGCACTAGTGCAGGTCTTCATTCTCTCTCAGGTTCTCACCGCTAGGTGTACAAGCTATGTGTTTTGTTACATGTACAAGGATAGGCCATGGAATTTATAAAGTTGATTTTTGGCTGAGTACTAGCACTCACTTCACACATATCAGGCTCTGCTAGTTGGAAGTTGGTCATATGGAGAAATGTTGTGCAAAAAAGGGGGAGAGGAAAGGTATGGGTTTGGGTTTGGCCATCATCCCCCTTGTGCAGCAAAATTTTAAACTGTAAGAAGAAGTGAACAGAAGCGTAGATGCATACACAAAATGCAGACTTCCAACTAGCTTTGTTTCGTGAAGGCAGGTAATTTTGTAAGGGACTTCAAAATGGCAAAACAAGAAGCAATCAAAGAAATCTTGCACGAGGCAGCGACGAATTCCATATGGAAACCCGTATGGGTTTCCTTTGAACTTTGTGCTACAGTCCGGGCGGGTGCTAGTTTTTACCTTTCATGTTTACAGGTTTGGAGATGAGCATGCCGCTTTTGTGACTGGCAGCTGGATCTGGCACTTTACTGGGTCTTATTTAGCCCATTGTGCAGAGACCTTCTGCTAGGCTGGTTGTGTGTGCTTCTATCCGACCACCTCTAGTGGTAGTGTGTGTGTGTTGGAGTGATAGCTTGATGCAGCAAACAGCTGCAGCCTGGGAAAGAGCATGCACATCATATTCACATTGTTGTGTTCTTCTAAGGCTGTGTTTGCAACTACTTGCTCATGGGTCTTGGTCACAGTGACGTGGGTTGTTACATGGGATATGACAGCACCCGTAGCAATGTGCCAGGAATGAAGCTATATCGCTTTACTGAAGGACATTGGGAAGCAGAACAATGCACATGCATTTCCCAAAACTGGGAGTTGCTTTTGCAGTGCCTGCTTGTTGATTTTATTTTCATTACATGCCTTTTGATTACTTCTGAGAGCACCGTGAGATATGGGGCTCCAGCAGTGTGCTTGCTTCGGCTGGTTGGTGCATGTCTGAAAAAAACGAGTAACAGCGCTGGACAACGGGACATGACTGAGACAGACGAAGTGCTGACTTTCAACCAATATTGCGCACACAGCAACATATACAGGGGCTTTAATAGGCAGGAGGGTGAGGAGAACATATAGTAGGAACACATTGTCAAGAGGGATAGCGGTGATGGGTAATGTGAAAACTGCACAACTAAATGGTTGGCATCATCCACGTGCAAGATACGAGAGTTCCTTCGTGAGGAGCAATACCGAAGGCACACTCGCGCACTTGTCGGCTTTCTTGTCAATGCAAAAGGCCTCATATATCTCACGTGCACGCTGGTCACCATAGCACCTTAGTGTCTTTCATTTGTCAAACAAGGCATGACAACCACACCGGGAGCTATGCACGGCTAGGTAGCTGCCAACACACCCCTTCATTAAATTTGAATGTTCTCAGAGGTGGTCCTTAATACAGCGGCTAGTTGTTGCAACAACTGCACGGGAGGGGGATCTTGTATACTATGTTGTGGCAGCACCCGCCGTGGTTGCTCAGTGGCTATGGTGTTGGGCTGCTGAGCACGAGGTCGCGGGATCGAATCCCGGCCACGGCGGCCGCATTTTGATGGGGGCGAAATGCGAAAACACCTATGTACTTAGATTTAAGTGCACGTTAAAGAACCTCAGGTGGTCGAAATTTCCGGAGTCCCCCACTACGGCGTGCCTCATAATCAGAAAGTGGTTTTGGCCCGTAAAACCCCATAATTTAATTTTTTTATGTTGTGGCAGCACTCAACGGGCTTTTTTGTGCGTTTCTTATCACACGTGCGGGGCCCCGTGTCCTCCTCATTCACTTTTGGCACATAATTCAGTACACACATACTGCAGTATGTGCCAAAAAGTGAATACGGAAGACAAGGGGGCCCCGCACGTGTGATAAGAAACTCGCAAAAAAAGCCTGTTGATTGCTGCCACAACATAGTATACAAGATCCCCCTCCTGTGCAGTTGTTGCTACATCGGCCAAACTGGCCGCTGTATTAAGGGCCACCTCTGAGAACATTCAAATTTAATGAAGGGTTGTGTTGGCAGCTACCTAGCCGTGCATAGCTCCCGCTGTGGTTGTCATGCCTTGTTTGACAAATGCAAGACACTAAGGCGCTATGGTGACCAGCGTGCACGTGAGATATACGAGGCCTTTTGCATTGACAAGAAAGCCGACATGTGCGTGAGTGTTGTGCCTTCGGTGTTGCTCCTCACGAAGGAACTCTCGTATCTTGCACGTGGATGATGGCAACCATTTAGTTGTGCAGTTTTCACATTACCCATCACCGCTATCTCTCTTGACAATGTGTTCCTACTATATGTTCTCCTCTCCCTCCTGCCTATTAAAGCCCCTGTATATGTTGCTGTGTGCGCAATATTGGTTGAAAGTCAGCACTTCGTCTGTCTCGGTCATGTCCAGCGCTATTACTCCCGTTCTTCAGATATGGGGCTCATTTATAGGGCACCAGTTTTCTTTTGCTAATCTCTGAAATGGCAATGTTCCGTACTCAATCTTGCTAAATCTTTGTGGTGCAGTTGAAGATGTGGATTGGTTCACTAGATTGATCCATGACTATCACTAGGGTTTGACCCCCGTTTGCTAATAACCCTCCATCATGTGACACTTGGATGGAAAGATCCCATGTGTATTAGCATAATTGGGCCAGCCCTCTACCTTGTTTTCATTCACCTGCCGTAGTAGCTATGCCACTGTGTTGCTAAGCTTGAGGGCATGAGATCAAATCTCAGCTACAGCAGCTGTTTTTGTTGGGGGCAAAAATGCAGAAATGCTTGTTTACCATCCGTTTCATGCATATTAAAGAACCCCAGGCGGTTTAAGTAAATCCAGTGTCTCCTACTGTGTCTTGCCTCGTAATCGTATCATAGTGTTTTGGCATGCAAAACCTCGGAATAACTTGCTGTTAGGCTAGTTGGTAACTCATGGTAAAGCAACTTAGAGTGCAAGAAACACATCCACACACACCTGTGCAGAGGGGGTCCTTTTATTTTTTTATTTTTTTTAGTGAGTGCGTGTGTGGCTGTGTGCATTGGTTGCACTCTAAGTTGCTTTACCGTAAAACCCCAGAATGTTTCCTCCTTATGGTGGCTGTCAAGATCTGTAGCTTGGACTTCACTGCACAGCTTTGGTGAGACGGCAATGCAGTTGACTGTGTTGATGAATAGCTCTGGCACAATGTGATTCTCACCTGTTTTCAATCCAGCATGCAAGAAAAAGCAAGCAGAATGAGGTGCATGCAAGTAAAACGTGCAGTAAGAAAGGCGAAAAAAAAAAAAAGGGAGCACCACTTGCATGTCGTGGACTTCGGCATAGCTCTGTGGCACAAGCAGCTGGCAGCATGCATGGCAGGACCAGACGGCACACTATATTGAATCGAAGAAGGTGATGTGAGGGAGTTATCCTTGATACAAAAGGCGAAGCTGTGCTAATGAAACGGAAAGGGATGGCATTGGTGAACTAAGCGATGAGATGATGTCAGTGGTAGGAAAGAGAACTAGTTGTTGGCTGCAGGACCATAAAGAGACATAAGAAACGATTTTGTCATGTCGAGGGACAGCTGCAGCGGTAACTTGAAAGAAAGAGGTTATGGTGGGCTGATGACCTTGCTAAAGAAAAATGTTAGGATGGAAGGCAGGTATCAAAAAAGGTTTAAAAATATGAGCAAAGAAGAAAAAGCTGCAACAAACAAGTGAAGTGGCAGCAGGGGTAAAACTAAAGGCGGTGAATGTACGTTGGAGGGGCCTTCTTTGTTTTGTTTTTTTTTCTTCATCTATGAACTTGAGACATATGTGCGAGAGATGGCCTTTTTGTTTAGTCTTGAAAGCAACCTTACGAAAATAGGTTTGAGTGCCTCATCGTCAATCACCAGCCAGTATTATGTACACTGCAAGACAAATACCTCTCCTACTGATTTACAATTGCTCCTGTCTTGCGCCAGCTTGCTCTTTGCCTGCAAATGACCTACTTTGATCACACTACATAATTCACTGCTGCCCTTGACTGCACTTCCCTTCCCTTGGTACCCATTCTGTAGATGTTATAGACTATTGGTTATCTGCCCTGCGAATTGCATGGCACACACCTGCCAGCTGTCCTTAAGTTATCATTATGTTTACAAATTTGGGCTATTTCAATGATTTTCTTAATGTTGCCTCAAGTTTTACAAAAAATATATTCTGTTTGCGACGATGTTTTAAACATGTTGAAGGACGTGGCAAGCAAGATTGAAGAAAACAGTGCCTGCAAAAAAAGAAATTGCATGGTGTCTACCAACTGGGAATTCTCAGGGAAAACTTGGGGAATTTGGGCTTCTATCAGGGAAAATTAGCTGTCATTTTATTGAAAGGGAACGCAAGTCACCCTAATACTAGCTCAAGTAAAGGAGATGACTCATAACGAATTGTCTTCGATGCCGTGTCGTCTGGTGGAGGAGTTGCCAGTGTAAAGTCAACAACAAATTTTCCAGACCCCCAATTTTCGGGACATGCCCGATAATGCGGACGGCTTCGCGGCACCACCACCTAGCCCATAGAGACAATGTATAAGAATGTCTGAAATTTTGGATGCAAGAACCCTTCGCCGTCCACTTTCCAGACTTTTTGCCGTGACCACGGTTCGAAGCGGCATTAATCAAAGCCAACACTGTCGTCTTGATTATCTCGCCGCCTCGAACCGGCAGTCTCGCGCGCAGATCCGCTGGCTGCCGTAGCCACCACCGCAGCAACAGGAGGCCTAGCTGCTTCGACATTTGCAATGAAGGTTCTTGGCATTCGGTGCCACGTTTTTCATTGAAAGAATTCGCCATTGTCAGCAGTGGCACCGACTCTGCCTCTGTAATCATCACGATTGGCTTCAATGCTTGGAAAGCATGGCGCATTGCATAATGCCAGTTTCCAAAAGGCAGCTTGGCCTCAGCACAGCAATGTTACGCCGTATTGCAGTGAAGTATTGCAGTGAAGCTTAACAAGCATGGGAAGATGCAATTGTCATGGGACTCGGTATGCATTCCCTAATTATACGCATGCACCTGCAGTCTCCTATCACAGTACGAGCACCGATATGCCAAATAAGTGTGCTGGCAGTCCTTCAGAGCTTTTTCGGACGTGCCTGTGGCAATTTGAGCCCTTAAGAGCAGTAAAAGACGTTCATTCATTTTTTTAGGGTGTTTACGTGGCCCCTAAGGAGTCCGAAATATTGAACGTTGACTGTAAGACTGACCAAAAGGATGCTTCAAATGGTCCGCGGGGCGATCATGTGGTGGAAGGAGGACGAGAACAGGAAGGACTGTCGCATGGAGGAGTGATAGGAAAGTAACTGTGCCACCTCTTCTTCGAAGGAGCTTGAGCTCGAAAAGCAAATTGTTGGCTGTTGCCGAGATGCAGGTGACCCTCATCCATACCAAAATAAACTCTAAAGCTGTGAAACGCAACACTCTGGCATTGTGCACATGCTGAGAGTATGTCGGGGTGAGAATGTCAGTTGTGACAAAGTTCGGGCTTAATACCAATGAGCTTGCTATCACTTGATAAAAATAGCTGATTTCCGAAAATATTTGCTTCGGTATCAGTCTTTTTATTCGTATTTCAATATTTTCAGTGGGCTTTGCCATTTTTTTTTTCGAAGGTATTCAGTATGCATTTTACTAACTCCTCCCTTCAGTTTTCTAATTTTAGTAAAACACTACTCCTTACTATTCAAACAGGATTATATATTTTTTTAACATGCTTACTAGAGAGTGACAATATCAGGTGACAGTGTTGCCCGTCTTGACATAAAGTTCACTCTCACTCGGGGAATTTTGCAAAGGCACTCAGCGAATTTGAACATGTCAATTTGGTAGACAGCCTGAATTGCGATAGTGCCTGTGCTGCCCCTTTGTGGCAATGCAAGATGCTAAACAGGGGGCTACTTGCTTCATGCAAGCTTTTTCAGACAACTTTCAGACAAGCAGGCTAAATGAGCAAAAGCAAAGTTGCTGAAAATGTCAGTGATGTAAAAACACTATTGGTTCCTAGTCTCTGCTGTGCCTAGCTTGGTGCTCCTTATGTGCTGTGTCTGAACGTAAACAGTCGTAAATAAAGTGCGGCTCCGTGCTCCTCGCTCGCTATCGCAGCATGCTGGTGGCCTACTGCTGGGTGAGGTAAGCAGTACATTGCCTCGAGGGGCGTGGCTTTGTGCTCGCTGCAGCCTCCCAGTTTCGGTTTCATGTGCTCCGATAGCCAAAATTCGTCGTCCCACAGTTCCATGAGTAATCAGATTTTTCCAGATCCAGCAATCAATATGGCTTGTACGGAGAGCTGGGTTCAATTTCCCAATTACAGTGAGCACACTGAAACTAAAAGTTTAAAAGTTAATTTTTTTTAATTGACTACTTACCATCCATCAATCGCCACCCTGTGATTGGCACTGCCGACGCCATGTCTCCGAAGGAGCCATCCTTTTGTATCAGTACGGCTATTTTTAAATATTATTGTGTTCATAATAACACCCTGTGTAATGAGTAGTGCACATCACCGTAGTGTATAGCATGTAGCTCCACCAATTGAGAGTAAAAAATTTTGCTCAATTCGAGGAAAGTTCTGCAGGCAATCCAAAATTCCCTGTTAATCCAACCAGAAAACTTCCTTATTTATGCACACTGTCTCTATACAGCAATACTTCCTCTTGCAGTAGATAATCTTCCACTCTGGAGATTTCTAGAATGTCAAAGTACTTCTGACTAGGATGGCTTACAACTGGCACTAACTGGTACACAATGGTACAGGCAGTTAGTAACTGGTCGATGGTGGTACATAGGCAAGTCTGTATTCACACGACTTCTACATAAGAGTGTTTCCTCGTTGGAAAGCTCCTTGACAGATCCCATCGAAAATTTTGGTTATACATTGAAAAAAATGCTATCTAGGGAGCACTTTAACAAAATGATTTTTCAAACTAATTAATTATTAGAGAAGATAGGAGAAATTAAAATGTTGCATCTCCATGCTGCCTGGAGGTGAGCTTCACTGCCAACATAGACATACACTCCGTGCTTTGGCTAGCGTACGCATGACGTTCCTTCTCTGCTTTCTCCCATACTGGAGCCAAAGAATCGTGTCACATTTATGTAACAATTTATACCTTCAGTTTCTTCATTTTCGTTTTTGCTGGGTGGCGCTCTTCTAATGCCAATTTTGCACTTCCTGCAACTGATGGTTTACTGAAGTCGTGTGCCAAATTCAGTTATGTTGCAGCTAGTGCATCTGACATAGAGGTGTTTATGCATGTGACCTTGATTCTTTGGCAGAAAGCAGGGCTCCTTTGAAAGGAAGGGCACGCAGGCCTTCATTTGAAATTTCAGCTGTTTTCACGCCCTGTAGCAGTTGGATACTTAGCAGACTACAACCGTTGGCATGTGAGTTATGCACTAGGCTTGTCTGTTTTCAATTCCCAAACCTAGTGAGGGGCAGTTTTGGAGCAGCATTCTCGTGCTTGACACTCACAATAATCGTCATAATAGACAGTTGCAGATGGCACTTACACTCTTCGAACTATGCTAGCTTTGGTAACCATAGTAACTTTATTTAAACACAAGCAATACAGGGAGAAATCAAATGTCAGATTCGCAAGTCTGTTTGATTCATATTTGAAGCTGTGGAACTTTCTCCATCCTTACTTTTGGGTTTTCAAACTGTTTGCATTCCACTTGGGATTGCTGTACATTGGGTGCCTATCTAGTGTAGCATCGAACAAAGCAGCATTGATTCTTGCATATTTTTTTCCATGTTTTGAAAGCTTGAGTAGTGTTTTTGCGAGGAATTATGTGCTTTGAGCCAACTGCAGTTTCCCCATTTGTATACATATGCAACTTAGAAATGCTCTTCTCAATTGAGCAACTACTGAAATAAAAAAATAGAATTTTTTGTCATTTAATATAAAAGTAAACAATCCTAGTGATTGATAGCCGCTGAACTTTGGACCGTGCTCTCGTGTATTACAAAACAAAATGTAGCCTGTTGTTTCCAAGAAACGTTAGAACACTGAGTTTGTAAAATCTAGTAAAAATACAATGCTTTAACTCAAAGCAAGACATTCTCTGTTACATAGGCTCTAGTTAACTTGCATTTTATTTTTGAGAAAAAGCCTGCTCTTGTGGCCTCAACTCTTACACACCGCATGTTTGCTTGACTCTGCTTCCCATAACCTCTTTGAAGCACTGTGTGAACTATTGTGCATGCCAAAATAGTACATCAAAAGTAAAAGCAGTGATGAGAAAATGTGTAAAATGTGCCAAATATATCTTGAAACACTTCTTATTAGGCCTGTGCTGCAAGTATGGATAATATGTGTAAAGTGTTTGGAAGGTGGACGGCTGAGTGTTTGCTCTCGGTGTCAGTATGTTGTCATGTAGCGAGTTCCCGTCTTTCATTGTCTTTCACAATGCTTTATATGAAGTATATTCCTTTAAGTGAATGAATAGGTGCCTTCACAGATGAAGTTGTTCATGTTCTCATATCTGACGTTCCTGTAGGTAGCTTTTGCACGGAGTGCACATTCTGTACACTTGACAGAATGCGCTAATGAATTGAGTATCCTTTATCAGTTGTGCAGCTTGTACTTTTTCATTTTTTACGAATATGCGAGAAATGTGGTGACACTAAATTTTCAGTAAACAGAATCAAGTGGCCCTTGGAGGGGATAATATCAACACTGTCTGGTGTGCCTTGAAAGGGGACATAGCATCGAGCTGGCATTTAGCAACTTTTTTCCATGGCAGCTCTCCATCACAGCTTTGTCGATGTGGTGCTGTTCTTCTCTGCATGAGGTCGTGGGTTCAATGCCTGATGGAGGTGGCTGTATTGTGATGGGGGCACGTGAAAAAACACCTCTACTGTGCTTGGGGTGCACACTAAAGAACCCTGGTGGTTTAAATGAATCGAGAGCCCTTTGCTACTGCATCTCTAATATCGCCACTGTTGTTTTGGGACATAAACCCCATAATAATTACTATCTTTGACAGCAGAACTGTGTTGACATCAGGGGTTTGTTATTTTTAGCCATGGGAAGGTATGCTCAGTCATTCACTTTTGGCAGTAGAATCGCTTTTGCAAGACTTCACATGACTAGCACAGGACTGGACTGTTGGCACATATGTGCGCCAGCATTTCTGACATAGTGCTGTGCATGCTGTCGCTGATCATATGACTGGACACTTCGGTGAAATCTTGTGAAAGTTATTGTATCCCCGAAGATGAACGGTCAATGAATTCCACCCCAGGACGATGGAAACATGCTGGATGCAGTGGCCTTGCGAATTTGGGTTGTGAGAAACGAGCTTGTCAATCATGTGTGAAAAGATGTCGGGGGAAAATAAATTGTGCATGGCTGTGCTCCTTTTTTTTTTTCCTCAGTTCCATGGAGCATATAGTGTTGTTATTTAGCCTGTTCAGGTGGATTGCCTTGAGGAGGCAGACATAGCTTGCATGTACTAGAAGAGAAACTTGGGCAAGTTGATGGTGATTCGTGTTTCAGAAATTAACAGCGCAAAGCAGACTAGGATGAAGGGAAAGAAAAACACAACACTGGCGCTTACTCACAACCTTCATTTTTCAGTTGAGTCAGCGCCAGTGTCGTGTTCTTCCTTCCCTTTGTCCTAGTTTGCTTTGCGCTGCTAATTTCCGAAACATGAATAGCTTGCATGACAAATGCCGCTAATTCTGATTTAAAAAATGCATTTCATTCCAGCTACAATGTTCCAAACTTCCAGAGATGCTTTTGCTTTTGTATTTCTTAGTGTGTTTTTAGGATGGATGTCTCAAAAGTTGTGCTAGTGTTACGATTTCTGCTAAGCAAACACGACCTCACTATCTCTTACCTTTAATTTTGCAACTGCCACATGTTCCCTAAAGTGAAAAATTGAATAGTTAATGAGTGAGTATTCCTAATTAGCTGCCGGGATATTGCCATTTGTCCGCCTCTTCCAAAAAATCCGCCTGAAAAGGTGGAAAAGTGCTGTCACAGGCGAAGAAAAAAAAAGAATTAAAAAGTGGTATGCTGAACTGTGCATACGAAATTGGACCTTTGGCTTCTCAATTCCTTATGTGAAAGGCCTGTTGACTTACACTGGTGAATGAGATATTGTTATTGCTGTGCCTTGCCAATCTCTGATGAAAGTACTCCCTTTTGCTCTGTTTGTGCCTCAGCGGTTATTGAAGGAGTCACCATAAAGGACAAGCAGGAACACTACGGTCTGCCCACAACCGAACCCAGCAGCGTGCCACCGCACACTTGACTATCCTGTGTGGCGCTCCCCCCCCTCCCTTCCTTTTTTTTTTGTGTATGTGAGGGGGCGGGCTAACCCATGCAGCAGAAGTCTGGTGGGTTCCACAGTGCATTGATGTTTTTTCTTTACATTTTTCCCCTCTTTTCTTGCATCACTCCCCCCCCCCCCCCTTTTATTCATTCTAAAACGTTTCATTGGAAAAGCCTACAAGTTATATATGCTGGTACCGTTGTGGATTCATCTTTATATGGCCTCTCTCTAAGTGGGAGGGCACTTTTGAAGCGAGGTCAGCTGCAACACCTATGTACAATTGTCTATTGAATAAACGTGTGTGCTTGTGTGCATTTCATTTGCTGCAATCCTCACAACCTGTGGTGTTGGGTGCAAACTCTTCAATGATGTCAAGGTGTGGGAGACGCTCTGCTGGCATGTTTCTAGATGTTTCGAGTTGCAATCCTCTCCACTGTGCATGTTCTGCAAATCCTGTATCTGGGCACGAGCGCTTGGTGATGCAACCGCAGATACGTGGGCAGACCGGTTGGAGTGCAGGTAAGGACGAGCAAGCAGTTATGGGCTGTTCTGCCATATTGAACTGGTGTGCTTGGGTCAAGTTCTAAGAGTGCAGGTGAAGGCCCAAAACTTGACGGCTGCAGCTTGTCACGTATGAAGAAACCTTTGCTAGAGTAGCTAGTAAAAGTGCTTTCGACAAAGCCTGCTAAACTGGTGCACAAGTGATGTCGCTCAACTATGTGCACAGCTAGAAGGCGTGTGACCTGAAGCATCATCTTGCGTATTTGTGCCTGCATTTCCACCACTCGCTTATCTAGTTCTCTTAAGCATTTTCGTGGTACAGCTGTGTCAGCGATGGCCAGGTTAATGGGTAGTGCTTGTATGCATAAAGGTATTCTCGTTATGTAATAACATCTAATTGCCCAACATCTGCACTTGGGCTTGTCAGTGATGTTTTCCATGCTGCAGATAGATGCCTTAAAGGAGTACTTACAATTTTTTTTTTTATTGCACAACTTCAAACTGTGGTCATGTTGAGGCCTCATTTCCTACTAGGCACAGCAAATCATTGCGCTACCCAAGTACAGTGTGGCTGTGGTCTCTAACGGGATACTAGGTGGACGCCCCAGGCTATCGCAAATTGCCAAGGCATGTGCAAGCCTGCCTGGTTCAGTGGAATTGAGGCCTTGCGAGGCGAGTTAGTAGTGCTCCATTAAAAAACGTTGTGCGAGCACACCTTAATGTACCTGCACTTATGTTTACACGTAATGTTTATTTGACCTCTCGCTTTGCCTTGAAGTTATTTGTGCGTGCAGTTATGGTAGCTGGCAATGTGCCTTTATTTTTGCATCGCATGTCTATGCAAGCTGACTGGTATGATCCAGCCGGGTTGGAATAAGCTTCCATGAACGGGCACCCAGCATTTCCTTTTCTTCACTGACTCCACATTTGCCAAGTTGAGCTCATACGTGCAACGCAAAGTGGCCGGGCCATTTAGTATCCATTAACAAAGCAGCGTTGTCAGTGGCGATTTTGGTCTTAAACTCTGACCATTTTTTCGAGGCACTCCGCGTTCCACAGTAAACCAGTGTGAGAAAGGGTGCAGTATGCCGTGTAAACATGCCTAGCTAGCGCATATCCACTTGTAACTGCCCTGTGAAGGTGAAGCTAATATGGTTGGTACATCTTGCTACATAAGAGGGAAATGGCCCAAAGTTTTGGCAGAATGTTGTATTTGCTGCTTATTTGAAAGTCCATTTAGAACGATGCTACCCATCTTGTGTTCATAAGAAAATTTTATAATGCTATGAAAACTTCCAATCTGTAGACCTGAATATACAGGTCAAATATTCTACTACGGGACTGTGAATACAGCATAATAGATCACTTGCACTTTCCTGCGGCCAACAAGGACCTTGCTTTCTTCCGCCCCATGCCACATTGGCAGTGACAATGCACAAAGTGCAATGGCCCATAGGCGCTGGCCATTGAGCACATGCATGCACACAGCTCAAGATTTTATTGGAAAACCACTGCTTCACAGTTAACTGGAAAATCTACAATGGTGTGCATTATTTAAATCATCGGTTGTTACTCGTCAAGTAGTATGCAACCTCCATTAAGCATGAAGCTGCTTGCATTGAAATGCAAAAAGTTTTGCAAAAGACGTTTTTCTGTTTTTCAGTTTTTCTGTTCTGTTCATGAAGAGCAAAAGTGTGTTGCATGCCTGTCGATTGTATGAACACCACTCATTTCTCTTGGGGAAGGGGGGGGGGGGGGGGAATACCACTTGGCATGGTCGCTGGAAGTGCACTAGGAAAAGTCTGCAATATGCCACAGCTCATACTAGGCTAATTTCGATGGAAAGTATGTTACCAGTAAACAAGCAAGGTAGACATAAAAAAAAATTTTTTTGGACCGTCAATTTGCACTTTGTTATATACCTTCGTTATATCTGGTATTCGTTACAAGCATACATGCTGATACTGGCGAGAGGAAAAAAAAAATCGCGATCACGTCGGAAGAAACGCAAGCGTGATGCCTCTGACGGGCCAGCAAAGGTTCTACAGCTGGCTTTGATGGCCCGATAGTGGCTTCTGCCGATGCGTGGTACGGGAACGTTACATTGCAAATTATTATGTACTGGCCCTTTGATTGCATCGTCACCCGGCTGCCGGTCTAACCAAGCCGCAGGCCGACTTCCTTGTTTCGACTTCTTGTTCAACTTTCTTTGTTTCTTGTACCACCGAGTCACCATGACAGGCGTCTTTGCCAGGTATGTGACATGTCGATGAGCTTTTCAGTTGATTCAATGTATGGATCAAGTGGAAATGAGGGAAACCATGCCACCTTTAACGAAATTGTGCAGGAAAGCACACACTTGTGCAGTGCTTCATTTGTTGTGAAGCTGATGACCCGAACTGTTGGCAGTAATTATCTAATGTGTAATGTGCACTTTTGAGTTTTCCCTTGTAACTGCGACTACATCTGTTGCTTGATGCTATTAGCGTACTGCAGGTACAGTATGCAATGCCAAACTTTGTAATCCCAGTGGCAACAGACAGACATGTTGCCCCCATGCTTGGTAAAAAAAATCGAGCAGCGTTGCAGCAGCTAACCTGCAAGAAAAGCAGAGAAACCTGCGTTTACATTTTAATCAAACTGCCAACAAATTACAAATAGTTAACACGGTCAAGTGTATGTCGTGGTTATTGCAGCAAGCACGAGCAACAACTAATGCCTATTGAAAGGAGTACTGACATTATCAATAGTAGAAACTATACCACATGCCCCTCACACGTAAAAACGTGTAATAGCAGGTGTGAATGTTTGGAGGAGGAGGAGGAGGAAGTAAACTTTATTACTCTAGAAAGAGTAATTCAGCGGTCGGGCCGGATGTCTTGATCTTCTATTGGTTGATGATGATCTCCGGCCTGCATGGTTGGCGCCCCTATTCCAGGGCACCACTGAGCGTGGCTGCTCGTCGCGCATGATCCACCAGCTTCCGTTCGAGGCTAGGGTCGCCGCTGGAGAGCACGCTCTCCCACTGCTCCGCACTCGGATTTTCTATTTTGTGGAATTCCTTATTCGTATTGCACTCCCGTGTGATGTGATAAAGTGTGGGTATTGCACCACACCATGGGCATGTGTCCCTTTATTGACTTGGGAACGTTTTGCTTAGTATATGTAAATTTGGGAAAGTTCCTGTCTGCCGCTTTTGCCAGTAAACTGCCTGTTGTTGAGTGAGTGTATTGTGGGGCGGGGGATATCTGATCCTCGTCCCTCAATGGTAATTTAGTATGTCGGAGTACGTTGGGATCACTGTCATGAAATCCTCAGGATCCCTGTTTAGGTCCGCTCGGTTTGTATGCTCGCAAGCGATCCTATCCACCCTTTGGTTGCCCTCAATCTCGGTGTGCCCAGGTACCCAAAAGATGGTGTGTCTAATGCGTTTATTCTGTTGGCCAGCGCGGAGGAAGATTTGGAGCGTTTTTTGACCGATCCTGCCGTTAATGTAGTTTCGGCATGCTTCCTTGGAGTCTGTTAGAATTATAAGGGATCTATTTGTGCGGTAGCCCTCCACAGCTGCTAGAACAACAGCCATTTCCTCTCCCTCGGTTACCGTACAATCCCGTGCCGACGTGCAAGCGATTTCCCTATAGTCCGAGTCTATTACTGCCGCGACAACTCTTTGTTCTGTTTCCCTTCCTTCTTGAGGATATACCACGGCGTCTGTGTATACCATGTTCGCTTGTGGAAAAGTAACATATTTAATTTGATACTGAAGTCTCCAAGTGCTGGACCTGGTGTCAACAAAGTTATTGTGATATCAGTACATAGAACAAAATTTGCTTATGTGTACCAGCAAAGCTAGAGCTTGCGCAGTGAAAAAGAAAAGAAAAAGAAATGTGAAAGAGTGCTCGGCGAGTTCTTTCTGGCTGCACTCGCATGGTGGCAGCCGCAACTATCACAGGAATGGAGCAAGTCATTGTATTGTGAAATCATGATGTGTCGGGACATCAAAACCAAACTGGTTCATAGAAGCAGGTATAATTGCAGATTATTTAAGACACTCAAATGCTCGCCAATGTTTCTTCAAGGGTTCAGAGGGCATCCAGCTGTTGATGCAAGAAAAATGACAAATTGAAGATGTCGTGTCAGTGTAGTCGTTTCATTTAATTTTTAAAAAATACATCTCTTCACCTGTGTAAGCCATTACTGGGCAAGCATTTCAAACACATTTCAGTGAATTCGATGTCGAGCAGAATCACTTATATCCTGTCATGGCATCTTGCAACCAAGAAAAGGTTCGCTTATAAGTGCTGCGTGAAAGCAGCATGCAGCCTCAATGCAGCCTCAAAAACAGTGTTATGAAACATCATGAAATGAAGAGCTTTAGTACTATTGATATGATAATTACACACCCACATAAACTGTCTGTAGTGGTTGCTGTACCAAGCTGTCGAAGGCAATTTGGGTACCAGCTTGTTGCTGACACGCTTTCTAGTGCAAAGTGAACAGCTTAAAGAATCGCTAACTTAAGCACATTTCAAATTCTCATGTAGTTGCATCGGCCACAAATTGCATTCTGGCTAGGGCTATTGATCTAGTGCCACAGGAACAATGCAATGCATGTCCACTAGAAAGGATGCACAGCAGGCCTACAGTTGCAACCAGCATTTCTATTTATTCACTCAACCCAGAGTTAAACAAGGATGCTTGCCATGTGCAGATGCAGGAATAAGATTTTTTTTTAAAATCAGGATCCTTTTGACACGACGACCTAAAATCAACGTTTCTGCATTCCTTATATCAGCATGCCGAGCCAGCAACGCAGGATACAAACTCAACAATGATGTTTGACACACGCACGTACATGCACACACACTGCAGCATCTAAGACAAGCTGCAACTAAGGAGCATGGCTCCCTTTCAAGAACACGCAGGATGGCTCATGAAGTTACCTTGGCAACTCCGACTCGGACCACTACGAGATCAAACGATGGTTTGTCCCTTGGCTGAGAACCGAGCGAACAAAGGAATCTCACAAGCCACACGGGCTGCTCACGACACTGGTGCTTACATGTCCTGTCCACGGCGTCGCACATTTCAAACGCTTGAGAGAGCACGCGCATGCACAGCCTTGGACAGCAATGGCTCTTGCAACAGAACTCTGTGTGCATTGACAACTAATATACCTACCAAAAAAAACTGACTACTGCTGCTGTTACAGGTGCTGTATTCAAAGCAAAACCAACTCCTTGGACACTTTGGCATCTGGGTGGCAGGGGGACCTTTCTTCTGCTTGACTGGAAAAATGACTAAGACTAGAAGAAGAGTGTCCCAGCTTCATTTAAAAAAAAAAATGGAGAGCGCAGTGTAAGACAGAAGGGAGGTGGGGGGGAGCAGAGTGCTAAAAGCCAGAGTGTAGCCCCACTGCAGGATTACGTAGACAAGTGAGGGGGGGGGGGGGGATTAGACAGCATGCACAGGTGAGAAAAACAGTCTGAACTTTTGGGCTGATGACAATACTAAATTTATCACGATTTACAATGAAACATGGATACCAGCAGAGGAGAGTTATAGCAAGCAGGGAATCAAAGTCCTGACACTACTACCGAACAACTCTGCGTACACACGTCCTTGCCAGGATGAGACTGCTGGTTTAATGCAGCTCTCCTACATAGTAGGCCAAATGGAGAAACTACAACTTGGAGAGTGCAGGTGAAAAGTTCCAGTTTAGCACATGACATGCTGACAAGAGTACAATTGCTCACCTGTTGATGATGTTTCACAAGTGATTAAAGAGGTAATTCTTTAGAGTGCTGAATCAGTCGCAGTTGTACAGCAGTGGCTATCAAGGCAACACTACGCTGCGAACAATAAATCTAATTTATGTAAACAAGACCACTTCTGACATGATTAGGGTGCCAGCCGGTAATTTCAAGATTTAAGGTCAAGATTACAGATCAAGTACTCAAGTGTAAATTCGTCCTGGTCCCGGACCAGGACGAATTTTTCTCCAACTCTGAGGCTTTTCTTTCGAGGAAACCGTATGGGTTTCCTGTCTAGCAGTTGCTACAAACTGGTGGAAGTCTGTTTTTCCCTTTATTCATTACTTCTCTCCACCTTGCGGGTTTCCGCAGTACTACTACGTCAGATCAAGTACAGTCATGGTATTGTCAAGCAAAAGGCAATGAACACTGTCATCCCAGACATAAGAGGCATGCGTGATACCTTTCTTTACAAATCTATAGAGCGCTATATGCCCCAGTACTTGCACACTGTCTGTCTGTGAAGCCTGGCTCCATTAGACCAGACGAGGCCAGTCTAACAATTTTACAGATAATAAACTCTCATGTAATCAAATTCACAGATCTGGCGAAGGCAAATGCACTGCGACCCACGACTGATGAACCGCATACACCATTTAACGCGTAGCCATATAACCAGAGCATTGTAACCACCGTCTCAGAAGCGCGTGCCTCTTGCATAAGGCCATTGCTATGTTTAAGAAAAGCAAGGCCGAAGCTAAAAGAGGGCAGAACTGTGCGTTTCACTGTGCGTACAATACGTGGGGGGGGGGGGGGGGGGGGGGCGCTTCGCTGAAACTCGTGAGCATCAGAAACGAGCACAAGAACACCAAAAAGCTTCGCGGCGACGGCAACAATCATGTTCCACAAAACGTTACAAAACGAGGGCCTACAGTTTTTTCCTCAAAGTAAAGCTGGACCGCAAACTAGCGATAAGGAGATTTTCTAATAAGCCGAATAAACACGGCCCGTTACAAGCCTACTAAGAGGTTTGTAACGGCCCAATGACACACATCAATACGTACAGTACATCTGATGCCTGGCACAACTCGAGCACTGCAAAGCACCTAACAGCAGCACAACTGTTGTTGTTGCGGCGACGGCGGGGACGTCAGCACCAGTAGCAGCGGCGGCATCATCACCACACTTTATTTTCTTTTCTTTTCTGTAAACCCCCAAAGGATAAGAGAAGACAGCATAGCGGGTAGGGCTACTTCAGGCACCGTTCAAAGTACGTCGCGCCGATGTAGCCTCCAAGCATGGCCTTCTTGACGTTTTGTTCGAACAGTCTCCGGTTGCTCTGCAGAACTTCGGCGGCGTCCTTGTTAAGTGGGTCCTCGGGGTTGGGCTCGAGGAAGAGGTATTGCAGGCCGTAGACAATCGAGTTGACCGTCAGCACAGGCTTCCAATCTTCGCGCAGGATGTTGAGGCAGACGTTGCCGTCCAGGTCTATGTTAGGGTGGTAGACCATTGTGTCGCACTTGACCTTGGGAGGTTCGTGTGGGTAGTTTGGGCTTACACGGAAGCTAAACACGAAGCGGCCGTTCCGGTAGAAGCCCTCGTCGGGGCAGATAACCAGCTTGAAGTTCAGCAGATCATCCGGATCGGGGAACTCCATCTGACAGGTCTTCGGCAAGTTCAATTCGTTGATGTCCTTCGTAATGCGTAGCTGGGCTGCCGAGGCACGCTTCTGGCTCGCCGGCTTGTTGCCCGTCGCCTCACCGTCCTTCTGTTGCTGCTTGAGGGAGAAGAGCTTGATCATTATGGCGTTCGTCAACCCCGCAGCACGAAATCACAGAAGAGACGCAGGCAACACCACGCACACAACGATGTCCCTACGCCTAGCGCCTAGGCCTTCCCACACTGCACCGCGCGGCAGCTATATTGACCCTTCGACACGCTGTAGCCCTGGTCCACCTCGTCTATTGTATGTAGTTATGTAAGCTACCGCTTCAGTAAAAGCGCTGCCGTCGCTAAAATTGGATGCTGTTCTGCGAGTGACGCGCACCGTAGGTTTACGTCTACTAGAAGAACTGAAAAACGAAGAGCGGCGTTTACGTTCTGGAACAGCCACCGTAATAACTGTGCGGGTAGCGGCAGCCTGCGGAATTCCAGTTGTGAGCGGTTGTGTTGGTTGCGTATCTGGCTTCTCGCTTGTTTGGGCACTCTTGTCCGCATCGTCGTCGTTGTGCGGGTGGTGCTGGCTTTTGTGGCCGTCGAATCGGTCTCACGGTGGGCTCGAGCTCCACGCGAGCGTCGCACTTCGCCACGCGGCTCGCGGACCCCGCGCTTGGCGCCCGGGATCCTTCCACCAGCTGTCTCGGGAACAGCGGCGGCGGTCTAGCAGCCCCCCAAACGCACCCGTTTGGAGGAGAGCTAGCGCCGTAAACAAGAGGGCCGGCTGACCGGGGCTTCGTCGATTGGAGTTGCGGCGCGCGTTCCAGCGCAAGGGGCTCGAAGATGTGTCGGCTACTCGTACGATGAAAGGGAAACGCTTCCACCTGATAGTGCGGCTCAAGTCTCTCTTCTGGCTGCCCGCGTAGCCCGCGCACGACATCCGCGGACTGCTATGCCGGTTGAGCGCCGCACCACAGGGCAGCTTCGGGCAGCTGAGAACGCGACCATCGCAGCGTTCTAGTCGGCAGCACACGGCCGACCGAACGGGAACTCGCCGTCTTCTCGTTCCCAGCACGGTAAGAAGGCTAGTTTTCATTCGCAGCCCAGCATGCCTTACGAGTTCGTCTTGTAACCGCTGCGCTTGGATGAAACCAAAGCGCCTGCTCGTGCTCGCGCGAGGCAGTCGCCGGAGCTCAACGTATCTCTCGCGCCTGCTTCACATTCTTGCGTATGGAATCTGCGTCTCACTACGAAAAAAAAGTTACATTGCAGTTTTGTTATTGGGGGAACAGCAGATAGGAGAGGGCAACATTTACGTATTCCCTGTGATCGTTTGGCTCGATTTTTCGGAGTTGAGACGGTCTGCTACCCGCTTTCCACGATCGGCGAAGCTAATCAGCTACAGAACGTGTTCAGCTTCACGGACAGGAAAATCAAACAGGCTTTATCCGGATGTGCCCTGTCGAGCTAGGTTAAAGCAGCCGCGTTTTTGACGACCACTGTAGAATCCGTTTCGAACGCGGAGATAGCGCGCAAACAGCTGACGCTGTATTTCGACTATGGTGTCCTGCTATGCTGCTCATAGTTCAGGCGCATGATTTGTTTTGTGTTTGGCGAGGGTGAGTGGTCACTTGGGTAGTTGCCCCTAGCAGCGAAGTAATCTTACCCCCCTTCCTGCCCTCTTCACGGCTATAGGTAAATGGCCTTGCTTATCAACTCGCCAAACCTCTCGTTGTTTGTTTTGCTTTGTGTTCAGAACTTGTTGGGTAAAAAGCCAAGGTGCATTAGAAATGACACACGGCACTGTTTACACAAGAAAGTTTGTGCATGTTGTAAGTAGTGGTTGGTTTGGGCTTAAAATGCCAGCATTTTCTTCTGGAAGTTCTGCTTGTCGTCTATGGTTTGCAAAGCACTAGCTGTCTGTTAACTGAGCCAGGCAGACCAGTTTCCTCATTATGCTTCAGCAAGCTTCATGCGTGCAATACTTGCTGAACAGCCTGAAGGACATTACTGGTTGCTGATCTTTTACAAAAGATATGCACTTCATTGGTCCAGTTTGGTCCTTGGTTGAAGCAATATTAAAATTGTGCCTGGTATATTTTGTTAATCAGTCTGAGATATGCCAAATGTTTTCATCTGAACATTACTATGCAAACATGACGGTAAATTTTGCAAAAAAGCTGAAATCTTTGATTTGTGAACGTGTCTACAGGATTAATAAAGGGAAAATGAAACATCCACCCATATGTAGCTAAGTGCTACAAAGGAAACCCATACGGGTTCCTCGAAAGAAAAGCTTCGCAGTTGAAGAAGAATTCGTCCTGGTACGGGACTCGAACCTGGGACCACCGCCTTTCTGGGGCAGCCGCTCTACCATCTGAGCTAACCAGGCAGCTAGCATATGGCAGGTGAAATCGAATTTAAATTCGGCTAATTAAATTGTCGAATGTAAATGGAATGTTCTCAGAGGCTCAGAAATTTCTCAAGTAGACATGCCCATTATTACATAGCCTCATTGCTGCAATTGCAACATGTGCCCTTACTGAAGTAAGGTATAAAGATTTAATGGGACACTAAAGAGAAACTCCAGCCGCAAGCCTCCACAAGTTTACTTTATGGACTGATAAAGTATTCTTGCAATACTGTTTTCCTTAAATTTCATGTGAGAGGTTGATTACTATAATAAAATATAGACTAAACTTAGCTATTTAAAATTTTGCAAGGAAATCAGTGTGATGTTAGATTTCAGGGCGTTTTCTTGTATTTTGGCCATTGTGGCACAGTAGAAGTTCTGCAAACTTGTGAAGTTTGCTACTTGACCTGCGTTTGCCAATAAAAGATTAACTGGGCAGAGTAGGTGCCATCAAAATTCATGGTGAACTGGTGAGGAAACTTAAAGGTGATGCTGGGACCACCTTTATTTAGTTTGTGTCTTTTCTGACTTATGAAGCCTCCGCTTATAGCAAGAGGAGTTTTTGTAGTATTGTAGAAGTGTAATTTACTCTTACAACTCCATTTGCTTTTCCTTTAGTGTCCCTTTAATTAGTGAAGCTTTGGTAATTGGGTACCTGAACGTGACAATAACATATCTGATGACTGACTCTTTCAGTAACCTGCCTGAAGAGGTGGAGCTACGGTGTTTGTTTTAGGCAGTTTTTAAAAAAGATACGTTCAGAGAAAAACAAAATGGATGGTACATATTTATTGGCTTCAGGTGTATGAAAGTGCATAATTTTTCTGGATTGGAAGAGTTCTGTTTTGATTCCTTCATAGTCTGGTTATGTAGCAAGCACATTCATTTTTATGAACAGTACTTCTGCAGGCTTGCACTGCTGCTGCCCTAGCTGTCCCAACCGAGGGGCCTTGCGCTATGGATTGGGGTTGAATTCGTTTATATATTAGTGGTTTCAAAACAATAGTAAATTGGTGCATTTCAAAACACACCAGTAAAATGGAACACTACTCCGTGTAGAAGAAAGATGTAAATGCTTATGGGTAGGATGCAAACATAGCAATTCATTTCGCTGCAGTGCAAGAATATCAAAAGAAAGGGGCACTGTCAACAGACTGCCTACACATCAACACAATGCCTCAACAAAATAAGTTACATAGATGGTCAAATAGAAAGACATGTAGGGACTGCATTTCTGAACATTTCCAAACAGGTAATAGTGGTGTTGTAAAGGGGAGGCTGCTCAGAATAAAAATGAAGATGTAAATACAGGCATGTGGATGGACAACACGGAGGAAATTAACATGCTGAGAAACAGGCAGGGTGCTGTTATAAATAGTGTACAGTGCAGAAGAGAATAAAAAAAGAAAGCTTTTAAATAATGACAATCTGGCAATGCAATGATGGAAGCACATAGGTATGTACTGTTAGATGGCTTTGAGGTCCGCAAGGCAAGATTGAGGTGTGTCCCATATGGCAGATATGTCTTCTAGTTTAGTTCTTGCAAGTGATTTGCATGGAAAAAGTTCTACCGGTGTTTGTGGTGCTTGGCACAAATAAAGAAAAAAGTATTTGTTGATGAGAATGCTATACCAGCATGGTGCTCACCAAGATAGGCTGTTATCAGTGGCCACTACAAAAAAAAAAAAAACGTTTTTTTTTTCAAGCCGAGAATATGAGTACTAAAGGCATAAAATGAAACGCAAACAACAGAATGTGTGGTCAAAGATGCACTTTGCAACATGTGCCAGTGATTGTCACAGACAGCTGCATCTATCTAGTTTTTCTGGTAGAAGCGAGGAGGCATGCCATAACAGGCAAGACTTGGCTTCCATTTTCTTTGGTGCGCATTCTCTAGCTTTGCTGGTAAGGTGGTCACATCATGCAATGTTCTCGCCAGTTTCAACTGGTGCCATGCAGTATCCCTGGCCGGCGTGAGTGAGGCTAGCATGCTTGGCATCAAAGGAAACAGGAGCCAAAGTGTCCCTGTTGAATGCCCAGTCCTTTCTTCCAGCAGCCATATCGGGTATGTGTGGTTGTCTCTGTCAATCACTCACAGGTGGCTCAAATATGCAACATCGGCCTCGCGGTGCGCTTTTTGCATTTCATTGGACTTGATCGCAAAAAAATTGTGGCTTGGTGTAATGTAATAGATGGATAAGAGAAGAACATAACATATTCAATGTGAATAGCAACAGGAGAAAATTCTAATTAGCTTTGTAGTACTAAAACGAAGCACTGAAAAACAGCTTAAGACTGGTGGAGCATGATTTCCTAACTTCATCATTTTTATGGCCGGTGAAAGGATTGTTACTGACAGAGAAAACTGAGAACAAACTTCTCTCTTTTATTTTCGCAGTCAAACTTTGTCCCTGATGATGCCAGTGGGATACCATGCCTTTACTGTATCTTCAGGTATTTTGATAGCTTTTGTGCACAAGCCTCCCTTGAAGTTGTCAGCTTGAGTTTTCATGTACTTTATAATGCAATGTAATCTTTATTTACTCCTGAACAGTTCGTCAATTTGCTAGAGATTGACGAACTTCAGATGCCGTCAAAAGTTGTGATGTAATGGGGCTCTGGTGCAGCAGTTTTATTCTTCTTTGTTACTAGGGTATTGTTTCTAGCCTACGAGGCCTCCATTCAAGCAAGACTGGTCTATTTTGTATCCTAGAAGTGTAGCTACTGGAAATTACCAGTGTAGCTTAAAGGTCAGCTGTGACCAAATTTCACTTAGGATACATTCATTATAATTGAGTAGTATGCATATTACCTGTTTTCTTTTAGTTTGGACAGATTAAAAAAAAATGTATGTGATGGCATTGTTCTGGTTTCAAGTACAAGGGATAGAAATTGTCTACCTGAGGTATTGGAATGTCCATGCAGCTAATTAATATTCACTAATCAACTTTCTAATTATTCACTATGGGCACATTTTGCAATTGCAAAATTGCAGCTGTGCATGGCAAATTAGTTCTGTGGAAGCCTGCAAGGTGGAGGAAAGTATGTAAGAGGGAAAAATTGGCAGCCACCTGACTTGTAGCAACTGTAGAATTGTAGCAACTGTAGAATTGTAGCAGTTGAGAAACTTGTATGGGTTTCCTTTGTAGCTTTGTGCTACAATTCAAATGGCTTCCAATTTTTCCTGTTCTTGCAGCTGTGCGGTATTGACTGATGGAATGGGAATCGAATGAATGCTCTAGAAACCACAATGAGGTTGGAATGGAACTGGCACATAGTCCCACAGTGCCAAGTGTTTGAGAGGGAGAATAAACATTTTTATTAGGTAAATGCAGCTTTGGAGAGGCGTGCTCATTCTTGAATGCCTTGAGCTCGGGTCGTGTCCTTGGCCCTCGCAATCAGCTGTCACTGATCCTCGAGGTCGGAGCTGCCCAAGGCTCTCTCCCAAAGCTCGTTGGTGTAGTAAGGGTTCGGGGGATTTAATGGTGCTGCTCTGCAACTCCCTACTATGTGGCTGAGAGACCCAGGCTCTGCGCAGAAGTGGCATTGTGGAGAGAATTGTGTAGGTGCTATGAGGTGATTTCTAGTTTGGTGGCGGAATGTATTAACCAGTAGAGCTCAGAGGAATCGCTCCTGCTCTCTAGGTAGGAGGTAGGTGACGTGTGTGGGGGTGCATATGTTCTGCGGGTTAGCTTGTAGTGTTGTGTGATGTCTTGGTATGAGACTAGAAGGTGGATGTGCTCGGGTTCAGATTCCTCGGTGTCGGCTCGGTGGGTCAAATCTCGAGCCACGTGGTTGGCGACCTTGTTGCCAGGAATGCCGTGATGAGCTGACGCCCAGATGATCATGGCTGATCTCGTTGGCGGCTTTTGATTGATCATCTGGAGCGTAGCAGTATGAATTCTGCCGCTAGCAAAGTTGCGGCACGCCTGTTGGGTGTCTGTCACTATGACTTCAACCTCTGTTTCGGAGAGCACGAGGGCTGTGGCTGCTTCCTCGACTTGGAGGGGATTGTTTCGGGTGAGCGAAATTCTGCTCCGGTGTTCTTTGTTGACGAATACGGTGGCTGTTGTGGCTGCGCATCTGGGGTAAGGCCCCGCATCCGTGTAGGCTGTAGAGGGTAAAGTCCCATATACACATGGGTTGTGTATGGCCAGGGCCCGAGCCTCCCTTCACTGTGCGTGGTGCACTGTGTGCATGTTGTGAGGTAGAGGACGTACAGTGATGTTGCTCCGGATGGCATGGGTTAAGCTCACAGTCTGAGGCAGCGGATGGCTGAGAGGGGCAGAGAGCCCTAGGTGTAAGAGGATGAACGTACCCGCTTCCGTAACCGCTAGCCTTGTTCGCTGACTGGATAAATGTGCCTCAATCAGCTCCTCGGCTGTGTTGTGCACACCTAGTCGTAGTAGGCATTCTGTAAACGTACAGATCGGCAGGCCCATCGCCTCCTAAGTGTTTGAGCAAGACTACAAAACTGTTAAATTTACCAATAGACTAGACTGCACTATTTTTATGATGGATCTACTTGTATTTAAAGTATAAAAATTTTATATTGAGGCTTCTCTTTATCTGTGCTATCTAAAACTAGGCCTTTTATGCAGTCCAATTTTTGTTGAAGTTGGCCTTTATTTATTCTTAAAGGGACCCTGAAACGATTTTGGCGATTTTCTACAAACGTACTGAGTCGTTAGAGTAGGTTCTTCTGATCATTAATTGATGCATCTAAGTGCTCTGCGTAAAGCGTGTAATTTATTATAAGGTTTTAAAAATACCCATCGCTGCCGATCGCAGCGCACTGCTCGGCGGAATTTTAAGCCGCCCCTACCCATATGATGCAAATAACCCATATTACGTCACATGGGCGAGCTATCTGATTGGCTGACCAGGGCGCGTGGTCGATAATTTTTCCAACTTTATGGTGAACAAATGATGCTCGTAATAGTTGGAATGTTAGTTACTTTGTTTTTGTAAAAAGAAAATAACTTAAAGAGAATACACAAGAATAGTTTTTTAGTACACTTCAGCACTTCCGGCACACAGCAAGTGTCGTCTGCTTGTGTTACAACGTACTGCATTTTGACGAGAGCTCCGCGGTCAGAGTCGGTCTCAGTCTTTTCGCGAGCACTATGATTCGACTTTGTTGCCTTGTGGACTGCAAACCTAGCGACCTGCAAACCGCGAGTCCAGTATTAGGGCAAACGCAAGCGCAAGGGGACAGGGTCTGGCCGCTTGACTGTGCCGGGACGAGCCACGAGATGAGCAGAAGGGCAAATGTGAACGGTCTGCACGGTGCAGCCACCTGGTGGCACAGAGTTCAACCATACACAGTAGCAGCAACGAAGTGTATTCTTTGCTGCTGGTGTGTATTTTTCGCAGGAGTGTAATCATCAACACGTTGATTTATAAATGTTTAAAATGCTTTACACTTGGTTAGAGCAATATTAGCGCTTTGTTTGATTCGTTATGCGCTGCGCCAGCAAGTGTCTGGACCGTGCAGACCGATCAGGCTGCTCACGTACGTCTACGCTAAAGTCCCTTCATCAGCTTGAGTTTATGCCTCCAGTCATTTGCCGAAATGACCAGCTTGCCTGTTTTTAGTGGAGTACCGGACACGTTCGGCGCTACGACAGAATGCTCGCAACGCACGCTGCTTCGATAGCTCTCGGTCGACGGCCAAGCGGCTAGCGGAGAGGTCTCGCGCGGGAGGGGGCGTGCTCCTAAACAACCGGAAGTGAGCGATGTGACGTCGCATCGTGACGCTGAACCAGTGAAGGCGGAGCTTAGCGCCGCTCGCTCGGCGAGCGAGTTGAGGAGGAAAAGCATAGCTAGGGAGGAGGGTAACTTCTAATCGCTTGCAGCTCCATTAATACGTAACGCTTCACTTAAATTGTGGTGCGAATGTTCTACTTAAGCTGTACCCTACGCGCCTACAAAATTTGTCCGAACCGTTTCAGGGGCCCTTTAATACCTCAATGGTCCCAGAAATGGTATGATTACATGACGAGCCTTTAACCTTTAACTTCAATATTTTTTTACATTTCTCACTTTTTACTCTATACTCCTCCAGTATCTACCTATAGGTGGCTACATCTGCTGCAGTAATCACAAATGAGGTATGCTACTCATTGTACACTCCTGAGGACCCGAAAAGCTTTCATTGTTTTAATGTTGAAATGTATTGAAATATAGTGTCTTTCAGTTAATTGAAAGTTAGAGTTAAAAGTAAGTTGTCAAGAATTATCAGATTTAGCAAACGCATGCTTGATCTAAAAGATATGGGCACAGGCCAAAGACAGCCACGTCATTAATGGTTGCACCTTGCACAAGTCCATGGGGATTTCAAAAGCGTGCAGTGTTTTTTCGCATTGTTGTGTATCTAGAATGCACCATCGCAAGTGGTTAGAGTGGTTTGCTGAGAAATGGTGCCCACTTGTCTACTAGTAAATGTGACAAAAAAAAATGTCTGGCTTCAGTGATTTCTTTTGTTCTAAACTCAATTGAGGCCATCACCTTAATTTTACTTGCCTGTTTTTCCTCATATAGTTGTGCTTGCCCACTGCAGAGGACTTGGTGTAACATTACTTTGTACTTTCCTTTACTCGAATAATTAAGAAATAGAGAAATTACAGGTACCAATGCCATGAAGAGATGAGAAGCCACAAAGTGTGTTCGTTCTTGTGCAAAACAATTGTGCATAGCATTAATTGTTATGTTGTTAAGACTTCAAAAAAAGAATTTTCTCACTAGGCATGCAAGTGCAAGTAGAGAACAGTTATAAAGTAAACATAATTTACTTGACTTTGAGGAATTCAGTGGACCAGCTCAGCCACCATAGGAGTGGGAATGTTCTAACTCGCCATTTTGGGGTGGTTAAAGAAAAGGAATTACAGATTTCCACTCTGAAATTATATGGGAATGGAATAGAGGGCTCCATTCTGCAACTCTGATGCCCAAATCCACTCCTCAGTGAGGATTTTCTCTGGATAACAAAACCAGATATTGAAGGCTATGCTTTTACTGACCATGTGTTGAAGGGAATTTCCGAGCTGGAAACACATCATAGATGCCATGTTTTAGACATCACCTATTGTGAATTTCTTTATTAACAGCCTTTAAATAGCACCTAAGCATATCATGCGAGCACCTACTGGTTATTGGATGTGATGCTAATCTCTCAACATGGCCTCCGAGATTTTCAGTGTGCTGCAGGCATTGACCTCCGAATGGACCAATTTTGGAGGTCATGCCCAGGTACTGTGCCACTTCTCAACATTTCTGGTTCTGTGTAATTTCTGGTGGACAATAATGGCAGTTCCTTTAGAAGTTTTGATATAAAAAATGTTATTCTTGCACGCTTTTCTTGATTCATCCACTCGTATGTAAAGCTAAAATTTTACAGGGAGGCTGCTCTATGTCTACGTCCTCTAATACACAGGAGCCTCTTCTACAAATTCGCAACATTTTCTTACAATGTTCAAAAAGTGTTTCAGATAAGATAAGATCGGAGGGAGAGGCCTTCGTCCTACAGTGGACGTAAAATAGGTAGATGGTGATGATGACAATGATGAAATGACTTCGCCTCGCTAATCCCTTGTCTGGAAAATTTTTCAAATCCTTCAAGTAAAAGCTGAGTTATCACACTGATGAGCAGCTTTCTCTCTCCATTTTACGTGGTCCGATTTTGGTTGCAGTTGGCCTTTTATTTATTCATACCTCAAAAGTCCCAGAAATGTGAGATTACATGAAAGGCCTTTAACTTTATCTTTCACTTTAACGTCCCTCTAAATGGACAACAGAGGAGAAAGTTAATTTAGGCTGTACTGGCAAATCATGCTTCTTTTATATTCAGCATGGCTGCTCTTGTGCCTGGTAAGCCTGAAGAGACACAAAAACTCGGGTGCCAACACTCAGCCCCTCTCTCCATAACATCACAGCACCTGCTCGGGTCTCGTTTATTGCTAAAGGAAGACTACATTGCATTCTAATTAAAGAAAGCAACAACTCAGCCTAGCAGGTTTGGAAAAGTATTTGTTTGCTGTTCATGTTTTATTTATTATCTATTTATTATACCTCAAGGGCCTCGATGTGGGGCAGTACATGAGGAGGGCATGAGTATAGCAGTCGTGGGTTACATGGTAAAATTTTGTTTTAATGGCGTACTTGAATTGGAGGTGCTCTGTTATCAAAGCAATGCATCATGGAAAGTCCTTCCAGTCTTGGGTAGTATGTAAGAAAAACAATTTTTGATATATCATTGTGCTGTCTCCTGGAGAATAAATAGCCTTTGATGGCTGCTGCAGGAGATGCAATGCGCACATTGAATGAAATCGTTGTTTGGTGCTAAAGAATAGAATGACCTGTGAAAAAGACAGAGCTCTGTAATGAGGCAATACAATGAGAGGTGAGTGTAGGAAGATGAAGTTGTGATTTGAAGGCAGTAAACACTGCTGTGAGTAGCAAGAGAAAATAAATCTGGAGGCAAAGTTTTGGAATGATTCTAGCATTTTAACTAGATTAGCTTGGTGAGGATGAAAAATGGAACCAGCACACTCAAGCTTAGGTCAGTCAAGTGTTATGTACGTGAGAAGTTTGACAGAAGGTGGCACGAAGAGTAGATTATGGCTTAAGTAGCCTAGCACATGATTTGCAGAATTAATGATTTAGGTAATACGTTTGGTCTAAGTAAGAGCCCAAGAAACGCCAAGGTACTTAAAAATCAGAGAAAGCTCAGCCCCTCTCTCCATAACATCACAGCACCTGCTCGGGTCTCGTTTATTGCTAAAGGAAGACTACATTGCATTCTAATTAAAGAAAGCAACAACTCAGCCTAGCAACCGTAAATGGTAATAGCCGGGCAACCGTAAATGGCAATAAACCAGATGGGGTCGTGGCAGCGGTGAAAGGAAAGGAAAAATGTTTTGTTAGTATTTAAGGACATAAACCAGTTATCGCGCCATTTCTGTATTAGAGAACGATCGTTTTATTGGGTAGAGAGATCAGCAGCATTAAATATAGTGAGGTACACAGTGGTACACAATGCAATCATTGGCAAAGAGCCGTATGTAAGACTGAACATGGAGGCGAGATGTTAAAGGGGCCCTGAAACACTTTTCTAACTGATCATTATAACCATTATTACCAATCATTTAATAATGGGGGTAATTGGAGATCGGAGGGAGAGGCCTTCGTCCGACAGTGGACGTAAAATAGGTTGATGATGATGATGATGAAATGACTTCGCCTCGCTAATCCCTTGTCTGGAAAATTTTTCAAATCCTTCAAGTGAAAGCTGAGTTATCACACTGATGAGCATCTTTGTCTCTCCTTTCGTCTCCACGGTCGTGCTGGATGCTACACGGGGATGATGGCAAGGGGGCAAAGCCCTGCCTAAAAGCTGAGCATCTCGCCCGGCGAGAGGGCTTGTAGCGGCACCCTGTGGCAGCCATGGTATCTACGGTGCGCAGCACGCTGTGGCTATCTCGCAGGCCACGTGCAGCAGACGCCGCTATGCAGTGCAAAGATAAAATGCTTTTTGTGTTCTTTGTGAGATCACAGACACATGTTTTTAATTTAACTCTGCTTAGCAATAAGATTATTTGTGAGAATTTTCTCGGTGATCATGAAATCTGTCAATTGCTGTTTGTGGGCTTCTGCTTGCGATGACGACATTGCGAAGGCGAGAGCAGGCGATTTTTCACTGTTTTTGACACATGATTGTAAAGTCCCTGTTGCGTGCAAGTGCAACAGGGAATTTACGTGTTCACAGGAGCCTCTTTTGCAGATTCGCAACGTTTCCTTACGATGTTCAAAAAGTGTTTCAGATAAGCACAGACAGCTGGGCTAGTTGGTTGTGAATAGCATTATGAAACATCATTCCAGCATGCAGATAAACACGGATAAGCAGATTCTTGTTGTCTTTCTCTTCTCATCCCTGTGTTAGGGCCCCTTTAATATAGATATGAAAGAAAAGCGGGCCTGATACACTGCCCTGCAGAGGGGAATCGGGGTTAAGAGTGGTAGTCAGCGAAAATAAACTGCTGATGCTTAGTTATTAATTTGCAAATCCATTAGAGAAAACGTGCTGATCCAACTTGAGACTCTATAGCTTGAGCAAAAAGCGATGGTTAGGGACTTTATCGGAAGCTTCCTTAAAGTTGAGAAGTAAAGCATCAATGAGCATGTTTCGGTGAAGGTGCGAGTGAATGTCTTGCAAGAAAAGAGCAAGTTGCATTTCGCACGAGTGATCATGACGAAAACCAATTTGGTAACGGTGAAAAAAGTTCATGATTGATAAGAAACATGCTGCGTCTGAATAGATGATACGTTTCATAATTTTACTGCAAACAATGGGGATGGAAATGGGGCCATAGTTGCTTGGAGAGGACTTGTTACCCTTTTTGAAGGTGGGAACAACCTACTTGATTGGTGTATTGGTAGGGACTGAACCTGTATTGAGAGCCTGTTAGAAGATGGGACAAAATGAAGCTATTATGTTCCGTATTTTCAAGGAATTTATTTATGCCATCAGTTCCAACAGAGGATGAGTTTTTAAGTTTGTCTATACGTTAACACAATAGTACCAATAGGGCCGATAGCTACCATAATGTTTATTTGGGTGTGCGCATATAACCGGCAACTTCACAGTGAATACAGAGCAAAAAGCATCATTTAGCACATTAACAGCTTCAGATTCAGGGATTGAATACCCATTGTTGTCACTCAAAGATTTTGTATTAGAGCCAGTTGGTTTAATGGTCTGCCAAAATTTTGTCAGTTTGTCTTGAAGCATGGCGAGAAGTGTTTTACTGTAGAAGTTTAGTGTGTAGTAGAGCTGCATTATACTCATTTTCCGCACTTATGTACTTGTTCGATGTAGTTACTAGCTGAAATTTTAGCCCAATGAAATAGTCTTTTCTTATTATTTATGTGCTTGAGGTGCATGTTAAACCAAGGGGAATTAATGCATTCTATTCTGCTTATTGTGGGAATAGTATGCTTATCTGTCGGACAAAGCTGGTCTCTTTTGAGTAAAAGCCAGTTACAGTCCATGGAGTGTTGCTGATAGTTGATTGCAAAAAGGGTTCGCCGTGCTGAAAGATGGTAGGAATGTGAAGGCAGAAAAGTTTTCAGAATGTGTTTTGAGGATAAGGTCAACAATATTGGCAAATTGGTCAGTTACTCTCGTAGCTTGAGTGACTAATTGCGTTAGACTGAAAGGGAGACAAATGTTTTAAAATCCGCTGTCGGTGTTGCTTTTAGCCAGTGTAAGAACTGGATCATTCCACTTGAGCAAGGGAAGATTAAAATAGCAA
The DNA here is from genome assembly GCF_038994185.2 of Dermacentor albipictus. NCBI lineage: Eukaryota > Metazoa > Arthropoda > Arachnida > Ixodida > Ixodidae > Dermacentor > Dermacentor albipictus. The sequence continues at coordinate 1,821,347 of NW_027225568.1, forward strand.
GTTCAAGGCATTGTCACTATAAGGGGGTTGATAGCAAATGCCTACGTGCATGTGTGGAAATGAAGCATTGCAATATAGCCAAATAATTTCTAACAGGGTGGAAATGTTCACAAGCGTGCATTCAAGTACTCTGCTTGCGGTGATAAGCACACCGCCACTGTGACAATCATTGGGCCTATATTTGTGAAATATATCAAAATTGGGATATGAGGGTGAGATGTTGCAGTCAGTAATCGATGAATGAAGCCAAGTTTGTGATACGACAGTGTCGCTTGATAAGACAAAACAAAGGTACATGTGCTACAATGCTTCGGTATGACGCTATGAATGTCAGTGTATAAGAATGACAAGAATAGGTGATTAGGCCTATTGTGTTGGATTTTCTCCTGTCACTAGGATTGCATTCGACAACCTTTTATGTGTTATAGTCATAAATGCATGTTTTGTTATTACGGATGAGCCTGTCAAATTGCAGATTGAATTGCATATTGTGGGTCTTGCCCAATTGTACTAGCTGGCTGTGTGCAAGGCAAGTGGTAGGCGTGAAGTCATCACTGACACCATATTGAGTTCCTTTAAATTTCTTACTTAGCAAGATAATGCGCTCTTTGTAGTGCAAAAACTTAGTGATTACTGGCCTGCTTTTATCTCTCTTGAATGCACCCAGTCTGTGAGCATGCTCATTATCTCGCAGTTGAATGTCAATTCCTAGGAACTGTTCATAGTGGTCAATGACAAGGTTCTCGCTCTTGATCTAAGATTTAGACTATACGTCCTACAGGCCGTAAAGAATGTTATTTTGGCGAGATGCATTTTCTGCATCTTCCATTCAGGCAGTCAACGTAGATACCTGCACCATTCATTCTTTCAAAGCAGGTGGGACAAGGAATACCCCAGATTTTACCCCATTCAGTAATGTACATTTCGATTCAGTTTTTTTTATTCTAGTGAAAGTCAGCAAACGCTCTTTCGTGATACCAACACGCCGTGGTTGCTCAGTGGCTGTGGTGTTGGGCTGCTGAGCACGAGGTTGCAGGATCGAATCCCGGCCCCGGCAGCCGCATTTCGATGGGGGCGAAATGCGAAAACACCTGTGTACTTAGATTTAGGTGCACGATAAAGAACCCCAGGTGGTCGAGATTTCCGCTGTCCTCCACTGCGCATGCCTCAACCATGCTCCGGCAGATAACGAGAGTTATTCTAGGCACCCCTGCATATTCGCGATCCAACTGAGTTGATGAGACGGCAGTGCTGCCTAAACTGGATGAGCTGAAACAACTCCACCAAGAGGCACAATTTAGTCGCCTGAAGCTATCTAGACAGGGACGGGCATTTATGCGTGATCTAGGCTACGATGTCCCACAATGCCCAGACAGGGAACAACAATATCCCCCATGGGACACGCTAGACCATATTACCGTCGACCCAATACCTCGAAATATGGGGGCAGACAAACAACCAGAAAGATGATAAAGTCGAGCACTACACCTCAAGGACGACACCGAAGACTGGATCCTATACACGGATGCCTCTCCAAATAATAGAGGCTTCTGCACAGGGGTGGCAACTGACTCTACACCTTTATCATGGGGCCTACACTGCAATATTACGTCACAACATCAAGCGGAACTTACAGCTGTCGTGGAAGCCGCGACCATGCCAAATCCACACGAACGAAATCTGCTCATTCGAACAGATAGCCAGGCTGCATGCAGGGCACTCGCCGCCAGAAACGTTTCCGCGGCACTACACTCAGCATTAACAACGCACCTCAACGCACACCCTAACATTAGAGTGCGGATTCAGTGGATTCCGAGTCACACAGGGATCAGAGGGAATGAAGTGGCACATGCCACATCCCGCGCAAATCTCCCGGGCCCTCCTCTGTGGTGGCCGGACTCACTGAGTCTGAATGAGCAATATGCCTTCGCGCGGGCGGAAAGGCGCGAAAAACTTGATGATTTACTAAACAACTCCATGAAGTATCCACAAGCAGATACACACATGAATCGAAGAGAGGCGGTACTATGGAGGCGTGCACAGACGCACTCTCTCTTGTCCCCACACTTCCAACACTACATACAAGGTTTGCCTGGTAAACCTGCTTGCATGGCATGTGGCGGCTTCCTGGATAATGCTCACATTCTGTGGGATTGTCCTGGGAGCTGTCTCGCTATTCAGGCTAGCCTTGCCAAACTCTCACCCACCCGTAGACCTACGGCACTTGAGGAGCGGCTGGCGGACTCCTCCTCCGACTACGTACGTGCCATGATCGAGCTCATCACGACGCTCGGCTTGGCAGACAGCTAGAACAAAGCGGGCGAACCCGGACCGGGGTTCTTGAATAAAGTTTATTCTCTCTCTCTCTCTTTCTCATAATCAGAAAGTGGTTTTGGCACGTAAAACCCCATAATTTAATTTTTTTTTCATGATACCAAAGCTACGCTCGAATTTACTTCAGCTCTTTGAGTATTGCCGACTGCCCGGATTGAATTTCTTTAAGTACTGACTAGAGTGGGAGAAGCAAAGCTGCTAAGTGGATTCGGGGGCCCTGGATTAGTTTTGGCATCCCTGGCTAATAAGAGCAGATTCATCATCATGCATACAAAATCATGCATGATTTTGTGCAAATAATGCCTGCAGTGAGACAAGACCTCGATAACTGGTTCATTCAGGAAAAAAACAGTGACAGTCAATTATATGCATAATGAAGAGCAAAGGCCAGTTAACATGATCCTTCGTTGTCGTGGTGCTGAGCCCGCTAAACCATGCGTGCAGGCAAACAGGCTTTATGTAGTAGTCTGATGACATTGCTGATGATGAAGTGGCATGTGACACTTGGTGTTGGGGAGGCCACAGCCGATCCAGGAATGGTGGGTCGCAAGGGAAAGCTGATGGGCACAAACTGCGATGTGCACCACACTGGCTGGGTGACGCAGTTGCAGTAGATTTCCAATCAGAGAGGTGAAGAGATCAGCATGGTTGCCAGGTTTGTCCTGGAGCTGGTAGCCTGATGCAGGTAAATCTACAGGTAGACCTGATGAACTGCATAACGAAGAGCAAAGGCCAGTTAACATAATCTATTGTAGTTCTGGTGCCAAGCCCACTCAAAGCTTTAGCACATGTGGTGCGAAGTACAGAAAAAAAAAACTTCGATATTCATGTCATATTCAGGTACACCTTTGCAGTTTTTTTTTAATAATAAATAATGTCACACAAATGTTGACCGCATGGCATGTCAATTTCTTATAACGGCAAGAAATGGCATGGTTGGTGACAGTATCTGCAAGCTTGCAAAGCAATTTACAGCACGATTGCCGTCTGCTATGCTGTTTGCTTCAGAAGGGGATGGGCCCTGCCTTTGTCATCCACAAGGGTCCATTTCATATCGCCACAAATAGCCAGACCATGCAGCTACAGATATGAACAATGATTGCTTTTGCTTCCTTTATGACAATTCCTTTCACAGTCTCGTAATTTTTTTTCTTTCTAATCTTTATTCACTAGCGTAATTGCAGCTTCCAATATTATAAGAAACAGTGAAAAGCACATCACAAATGAAACATATTAATTTACGCCTGTTCTCACAGTGGCTTTCACAAACAGGACGCCGCAGATAACCCTGGTAGGGTGTGTGCCTTCATGATGTGAACACCGCAGTGAACGGTGCTCGCACCAGGAAGTGCGCGTGTGCTTGCGCATAATGTCGCCGATCTTGCTGCTTCTCACTGTTACAATGTGCCTACATGCTGTACGGTCAACACTCGTGTGACATTATTAAAAAAATTGCAAGGGTGTACAAGCATGCCAGCTATGGCACAAAATTCAAGACGGGGAAGGGAGCTGATCATTAAAAAACTCGAGAAAATATGCAAGGACAGCTCTCTTCTTGTTTGTTTTATGCTTGAACCTCATTCACATCACTGTTTAACCAACTCTCCTAACCAAGGGTTTTCTAACCCATGAAAGCAAAGTTCAACCTTCATTTGATAATTATTGACATTCTACCATCAAATAATTGAAAATGAAAGGGAAGAAATTATCATTCACCTGAGTGTAGTGCAAAACTACAAAGGAAACACATATTGGTTTCTCAGAAAGAAAGCCTCACTGTTAAAAAAATGTCCTTGTTTGGGGATTGAACACAGGAATAGTGCCTTTTTGAGGCAGTCACTCTATCATTTGAGCTAACCAGGAAGCTAGCAGGTCGCAATGCGAAGCCAAATTATTCGACAACTGGACGCGCAAGTACACTGAATGTGACAAATGTCACATTTTGTTACATGAATAAGAATAGTATTGAAAGAATACTTTACCTGGCCCTAATTGATTTAGCACTGCTATTGTTTATCATTATCTTTTGCTAAAATAATACCTCAAAAATAAGTTAGGCATTTTGTTTCCAATTTTCTTGGGGTTTATCAAAAGCTTAGCGTTCCTTTTTTTTTTTAAGAGTCTAACAATTCACTGTTCCATTGTTGCCGTGCTGCATTACTGTGGGTCAAAGTAAAGGATTTATGAGCAAAAATAAACTTGTACATTTTCTTTTATATTTGGATGCTGCAGTTTAAATTTTACGAAAGCAGCTTGTCTTTCCTCTCCTTCTACCAACCCACTGCCGTTCAGCAAAGCTCAAAGACATTCTGCCTTGTAAGTCATTTGAAATCCCACATGTTATTGTGCTTGAAAGGAAAAATTGGCATCCACCTAAGTTGTAGCACGAAGCTGCAAAGGAACTTAGCGTGGAATCTTGGGCTTGTTGGTGGTTCATTGAAAAAAGGACAGCGCAAAAAAACAGGGACACGAGAGAGTGACATGCACACAGCGCTGGCTTACAGCAGTATATTCATGGAGCCTTGAAGGAATAAATATGTAGTACGCTACCATGCACAATGTGTGAATGATTGGCAAAAAACCTGGAGCATCATTTGCAATGCTAATAATGATAGCCACGTGCCTACAGAGCACACCGAATGCTTGCCATTCAAACCCTGTCAAGATAAGCCATTTTCTGAGATGACAGTGCAATCGAAGGAGAACTAATGCACGAGCTATCAAACTTCCTAATGAAATCTGCCTTAATGATTTCACATGTCAGCTGTGAACTACGTTTAGCCAACACTTCGCTTTTGTCCAAGTGGGGCTTACACCCGTGGTCGCGGCAATGAATACCCAGATGGTCCTGTATCGCGTTGTACACATTGTTATGGTACTCCCTGACATGATCATTTAAGCAAATTTCTTTCTATCCCACATATTTTTTCCACAAGAGAGAGGAATCACATACAACGGACCAGTGATGCAGGTCACTAAACCTTTCCTGTGTTTCACAGTACAACGGCCATGCCTGGCTGGTGAAGCAAACTTGCACAGCTTTGCTAGTTTTTCTGGGGCAGAAAAAACCACTGCAACACCAGCGGGTGTAAGCCCTACTTGGAAAAAAGTGAAGTGTTGGCTAAACATAGTTCACAGCTGACACGTGAAATCATCGAGGCAGATTTCATTAGGAATTTGATAACTTGTGCATCAGTTCTCCTTCGATTGCACTGTCATCTCGGAAAATGGTGCATCTTGACAGGGTTTAAATGGCAAGCATTCCGTGTGCCCTGTAGGCACGTGACTATCATCAGCATTGCAAATGATGATGTTGCAGGTTTTTTGCCGATTATTCACATATTGCGCATGGTAGCACCTTGTATATTTATTCTTTCATGGCTTCATGAATAAACTGTTGTAAAAGTCAGTGCTGTGTGTGTGTCGCTCTCTCATGTCCCTGTCTTTTTTGCACTGTATCCTTTTTCCTGCAAAGGCAACCCACGCAGGTTTCTCAGAAACAAAGCTTTGTAGTTGAAGAAAACTTTGTGCTACATACGGGTGGATGTCAGTGGAATTCCATAGAACTAATTTGCCGTTATTGTGCTTGAGTAATGTTCAGATTCTAGCGTATATTCGATGTCGATAATTTGAATTTCACAAAAAAATTGGGTGGACCCTTCAGCTTGACACACACTCAGGGAGCTGCAGCCCTTCTCAATTTTTCTCTGGTGCAGGGCGCCGTGGGCCGGCGAGGTTACCCCACCGGGGGGGCAGCAGCCAGCATGCCCGTGCAGGCTCCGCCCCCTCACTCGTGGGGCAGTGTGCCTGCTACTGCAGCCGCCAATGCCTGCTGTTGCTGCCGTGGCCGTGTGCCACAGCCTGAAGGGGGATCCCACGCTCCCCAGTGTCGCGCCCACCACCTCCAGCAGCAGCAGCCACAGCAGAGGCGTCACTTACCTGAGAATGGTGTTCCCCCACTGCTCCACCTTGTATCTGCGCCCCCTCCTCCACCCGTGGCGGCAGCGGCGGCAACTGGGGCTCCGGTGATTCCAGCAGCCGCGCCTGCTGTTGCCTCTGCAGTTCCTGAGGAGAGTGCCGAGCAAGTGGTCGCACGCTGTGTTCACGAGATGGCGCTGCTTCTCAGGCCTGCTGCTCAAGGCAAGCTGTCATTACCATTGCTACCACTACAAGCTCGATTCAGTCCACTGGGGGGCAGAGAGTACTCTGGCCTACATTTTAGAGCTAATGTTTTGGCTAGGATATTTGCCTTCATCAGGGCCCTGCTGTAAACAAGTGTCATTGTCAAAACATTGGCTGTGGCCTGAGGCTTCACTTGTTCCCCACTGTTTTAATCACTTCAAATCTCTATGTACCTGTGAACCTCTATGTTGTCTGGCCTATGTTTGCACTTCTAAATGTGTCTCCCTTTCTCTGGCAATGGTTCTGTTTATAGGACCATTGTGGGCATATGTTTGCGCATCACACATTAGGGCAAATGTCTAGTGACACAAAAGTCAAGGAGGCTATGTTACCCTTGATAATTTCTGTCTTCTCATTGTCTTGTTAATTTGGTTTGGGGAACTGCAACTGCTTGCTTTGCCAGCCCACTTTGAAGAGAGTGCAAGGTCACACAGGCAGCCTGAGTGGTTGTTTGAATGCTGTCGCTGTTTAACTTGTCACTGTCGTCGGTCTTAGCAGCTGCCTCGGGCTGTGCAATTCCCATTGAGGCCTCTGCTTGTGCTACAGTGATGAACTTTTATAATCACATACTAGCCTCTGTAATTTAAAGAAATAAGTGCTTTCTCATTATTTAGACTGCCTATGTTGCTGTAGCATTGTTCCAGCCTACCCATATCATTCTTGTCCTTTGCTTTCACATTTTTCATTTGGATTCATCTGACACTGTCATTGTTAAAGGGCTGCTGCAGTTGCTCTTTTAAGGTAATTTTCTCCAGTTGTATCCAGTTAAGTCGTAAAAACAATGTTATAGCTAGAGTTGCCAACACTCCCAGATTTAGTATGGTAGTCTTAACTTTTGACTAAATGTTTGGAGTCCTGACTTGACCCAGTCATGACAGCTAAGTGTCCCAACTTTAGCTTTGTTTTTCTGCTGAATGACAATCAAGAAACCAGATTTGTTTTTTTATAATGCCAGATACATCTATTGCACAATCTTCTCTTTTGTGTTCTCTTGTCATTGTCATTAACCCTTCCTGTAGCATGCCCATTGCTCATAGTTAGCCCGCTAACTATAGTTTGAAACGCCGGCGTCGAGACTTTCTGCCCTGCTCACGGACACGCTGCGTTATCGAATGTGGAGGAGGAGAACTATTCATTTGTTTCCTAAGCAGTTAGCTTTTTTTCCCCCCAGGCGGTGATTTTTAAACGCGCTCCGAAGTTTTCGCGCTCGTCAAAGTAGAAAGCAAAAACGGCCGCCCGCTATCTATGATTTCAATCGCCGCTTTCGAGACCTTCCGCGCCGCTCAAGGACAGAGTGTGCCATACGACATGAAGAAGGAGAACTATATTTTCGTTATCTAAGCAGTTCGCTTCTTTCCCACCAGGCGTTAATTTTTGAACGCACTCACAGCAGAAAGCAAAAATGGCCACCTCTGGGAGGGATGCACATGCTTCGAAAGATCGCAGATCTCGCAATTACGCGGTGTTTCCAGCTGACTGCATCCATGGGTCGAGCAGCAGCGAGTCTGAGGATGCTACCTTTTCGTCTGACTTTTTTGAGACCGATGACGATGCAAGCCAGCCCAAGTCCGCACACCAAGCTGTAATGCTTGCACTTAAATTTTTGTAGTGGAATACCTGCTCAATGAATAGATATTTTCGGGGATAGTGCCAATTAGACTGCAATACATTTTGTATATCTTATTGTTTTTGTTAAATTTTTTTCTTAGTATAAACAAGTTTGTTTTTACAAACTTTGTTCAATTTTATCCCACAATCTTAATTTGGCTATTTATATCTTTTTTATGACACACATCTCGTTAATAAATCCTTTATGCATAAAAAGTGCATTCAATCTGCCTTTTGTTTATGTACTACATAAAATATTGAGTGCAGTAGTTCTTTCGGAAAGAAATTAAGGCGTAACCTACAAAAAACACCTATGTTCCCTATGGCAGGGAGAAAGTTAAGCCGGTTTTTTGTCATGGTTTTAGTTCTGTTGTTGGCCCCAACTGTTCACAGCGCCTATATGTATACTGATAATCATGTTAGCCAGGTAACTACTACACTTGATGTAAATTGTGACATGCTAGGACAAAAAAAAAAAAAAAATTGCCACATGGTTGCACATACAGACTGGCGGCTCCTGGCAACCCTAGCAACCCTAGACTTGGCAACCCTACCAATAGCTTGCAAATGGTTATTTGGCGTTACTGAGAAGAATGCATAGGCACTGAGCATGTTCCCAGGTTAAAAGCTCGGTACAAGTCTTATTGTAAACTGCTGCTGTCTCATGTTAGAGACATTACTACAAAAATAAATCTGCTGACTGGTTGGGCTCTATAAAGTGGTATTGTATATAATCAGGCTTTTATTGATGTAAGCCTTACCTGTATTCTTTGAGTTATTTCGAAGAACTCGTGTGAAGTGTGGAAGTGGAATCAACTGTCTTATTCACTTGGCACTGAAATTTGTTAAAGCAAACTACTGCCAAATTTGAAAGCTTTCACCAGTTTTGGTGTCGCCTTACCCAATTTCGAGTTATGTTTATTTGCATCATTGCAGTGTGGGCATGCTCAAGTGAAAAGGGCAAAATTATTTCACTTGAGGGTGCCCAAGCCTTCTATGTGCTGTTCTGCTGTATCTGTTAGATAATCTATAACATATGTAGAAGGAAATTGAATCATATGTATTTAACAAAACTCATACAACTTCTCAATTCCAATACATTATTAAAATCCTATTGGCCATGATATTGTTACATTCAGCTTAGGTAAGTTGCCTTCTTGCCTACATATGTCATTTTATATTTATGTGATGCCCTTTGTTGAGTTAGGGCCCCGCGTGGTGGCTTAATGGCTATGGCATTGTGCTGCAGGACTCAAGGTCATGGGTGCAATTCCCCGCTGCGGCAGCTATATTTATTTGGTAGTGAAATGCAAAAGAACTCGTGTACTTAGATGTAGGTGCATGTTAAAAAACCCAAGGTGGTTACAATTAATCTGCTTACCCTCCACAAAGGCATCTCTTCTAGCACCGGTGTTGCTTTGGGACGTTTAACTTCATGAATGAATGAGTCATGGCTGCCAGGTGTGTGTGCAGGGCAAATCCTGTTCCAGTGTTTTAGTTGTTTCACCGTCTCCCACTTTGTGTCTTGAAGGTGGATGCTGGCTGAGCCGGCCCTTGCAGCGCAAGCTGGTTTCTCTGGTGCACTGTCCCATGTCCGAGCCAGAGGGGCGTGCCCGGGCAGCCCGGGCAGCACGCTCGCTGGGCGAGCGCTGTGCACTCGAGCTTCTCCTCCAGCATCACCAGCACAACCAGGCGGGCGGCGGAGCAGGTGGAGGGGGCCAACAGCTGAGCGCTGCCCTGTGGGCGGCCGTACGTGCCCGTGGCTGCCAGTTCCTGGGGCCCCACATGCAGGAGGAAGTGTTGAGGCTGGTCCTCCTTGCCCTCGAGGATGGGTCACCCCTGTCACGCAAGGTGCGCATTTCGTGCGATGCAAATTGATAACCCTGGCCCCTATCTCATTGTACTGCTGCTGTGCATGCGGACAGTCAGTTAACGTTGCAGTAGCTGTAGTACATGCTAGGGAAATACAGCTCTAGAGTGACAAAATGTGTTTTCACTTGTTCTTTGTTCATGACTTGTCCAGGCACTGCATTTCTCCAGCAATTAAAGGGACACTAAAGGGAAAAATGATTCCTTGTGCATCAGTAAATTACCTTTCTGCAACACCAAAAACACCACTCTTACAACGATAACACGTTTGGTAAGCGAGAAAAAGCGCAAGAACGAAATACGGGTGGCGACGCCTACTGAAGCTCCCGCACCAGGTGGCTGTGACGTCATGGATTTTCATGGCATCTTCTAGGGCCTGCTAATTATATATAGCGGTACAGATTGACTACATTGTGTTCTAAAGGAACCAAATATTAAACATGGCAAGTTTCGGGAATCTTTACTCGGCCAACGCTGCCCAAATGCGAAAACATACTTTGGAATCCCTGACGTCACGCTGACGTACAAGCAGTGGGGTTTTGGCGCGAAATTCAAATACTGATACTTGGAGCTTCATTTTCTCATCTAATAATCAAACTATCTTCTTGAAATGACTGCTTGAAGGGTTCTGAAACAACGCTTCATTAGCCTAAACTGATTTACTGTTTTGCTTTAGTGTCCCTTTAACATCGGTAGGACATCTTGATGGGCTAGTTGGGGCATTTCAGTTAGCGTGATTGACTGCGCATATAAGCAACACAATGAAATGTGGACAGAATGAGGGCAAACTAACAAACAAGATTGTCTGCTTCACATCATTGTCAATGCATAATTAGCATGTTTGCGTCGTTGTCAGAATACATTGTTGCTCTTTGTAGCGCACTAAAAGTACAGTCCATTCTTCTCACTTAGTTTCGTCTGCCTGTATATTATCAACGAAACCAATTATGTTTTTAATGGACCCAGCTATAATGCACAGTTGGCTACAACAGCCAAATTTTGGGGAATATCTTATCTAGGTGGTGTAAATACAGCATGCTTTGCTGTTGAATAGTGCTTACATCAGTGCACTGCCATAAGCACTATTTGCATACATGCCATCATGCATGCAACTATTTCCGGCTGCTTGTGGAATTCGTGAAAGTACACTTTTTCTTGAGGAATGAATACACTAGTGGCAAAGTTCCCACAAAGGGTGTGTCACGCAATGTTTCGCCGGCGGAGCATTTTCATGTCGACCACACAAGTGGACCACTACTGCCCACCGCTGTCTGATCAGCGCTGAGCAAGCGCCAAGGGTGCTGCAAGGCCTAACTAGCTTCAAAGTCGAATACGACGCTCAAGAACAACCGCCGACTATTGCAAAATACACAGTTTTGAGAACACAGCTGTATTTGTTAATGCATCAGTTTGTACAAAAAAAAGAATATATGCTGCTATTCCCAGCATCCAGACTGTGAGGCACGTGATGCAGTTTAGTCGTCCGGCATGCTGTGGAGCAGTGACCAGCCGTAGGCTCCAGTTGAATCTGCCTCTTACCGTGGCGTTCGTTTGTGCTACAGATTTGACACTTGTCGTTGCTTGTTGCAAAACATAACTTTAAAACATCGGTTTATACTACTGGCCCCTGTTCTGTCTAGAACAAACTGTAGCTGAAGTTTGTGTCATCAGTGGCGGCAACGTGCTTGGGCCGGGTGGCCAGCTGACTGGCTTCCCTCCATTGTTCTGGTGGCATATACTTTAGGATGGGGAAACTGCCATTTCTCTGCTGCTCATGGTGTGGGTGCCGGGCATTGTATCTTGAAAGCGATCTGCGATGTGGACAAAATGCTTGCTCCCACAGGCCTCATCTTCAAAGTGATCTGCGATATGGACAAAGTGCGCCGTGTTCCAGTAGCTTCATATGCTCTGTGCTTTCGACATTTAGTTCGCATTGGAGCGAGAGACAGCACTTACTCCGTTTTGACATGGACTTTCCACTGTCATCGAGCAAGATGTGTTAATGTTTACCTGTGCGTGTGTGACACCGTGCTTGTTAATTCAGTTGGTAAGTGAATATTTAGAACTTTATATGGCCGATAAAAGTACTATCCTTACTTTGCATAGCTGTCTACTAATGTGTTATCGCAATCGATGCTTCTCCTTCCGAGCGAAACTGCAACTTTCTTTGTTTGGTCTTTACTTTGGACATTCACGACTCACTCTTTGCAATAACATTGTTAGATATTGCAACCAAAGTTTCAAAAGGGAGGCGTTTCGGATATTACATACTTTGGATTAAAACTGACATTTTTTGTTAGATTATCAGGGTTCGTTGTAACGAGAGTCGACTGTACTGCTGCCATGCTGGCAGACCCGCATAATCAACGGGCCTGAAAAAGTGGTCTGTAAAAAATTGCTCAGCGACTGTATTTCTCTTTCTTTTGAAGTTGTTATTGCTCTAAACTACAGTATACACAAATGAAAAATCGTGAAAAATTTCTGTAAATACGACAATCTTAAATAAGTGCTAAAAATCGAACAGTTTGCAATAAAATCATGAATGTTTGCAGGTATACTATAGTTGTTTATTTTAATTTCGTTGTTTCTATTGTTCTTGCAGTCGCTTATGGTTTAGACAACAGTATATGCAAAGTTTCACTATTTCACAACTTACCGTATGCTAATTTTAATTAGAACGGACTTGGGATATAGCAGACCTTTTTTACTAGATTATCACAGTCCGTTGTGATGAGCGTCGACTGCATACATGCCAAGATGTGTATCATTACACAAAGCAGACATGAAACTCACTTGGTAGTTTGTGCTCGTCCTGCCCATATATATTCTTATATGGTTTGTGCTTTTTAAGCACAGCAGACATGCTAACCGGGATCGCAATGATAGAAGGCATGGGGTAGGCATATGGGCTGTGGCATCTGCCAACATATAATGCAGGCTTCTTTGACTGTAACAAGATTACGCTGTATCAGTGTCATTGACGCTAGATGACATTAGTGTAGAATAAGATCCGATACTTGCATTTGTGACATTTTGTGATTGTGTGGAGAGCAGGTTCACTTCTTCCTCCTGTTCCATGGATACAGCATAAATAGCTGGTGGTTGGTCATGTACAAGAAGCTTGCAGGTAGTAGTGTCACAAATGCCTTGAGCAACTTGAAGTTTGTCACATACTTGATTAATCTGGCGGCCGAACTAACCAACATGAAGTATCCACCATGTGAGTGCCAGTCATGCTTCTTATGAATGGGCCTAAGATATGCACTCTCATCAGTCAGTGATTAATTACTCATTACTTCGCTCAGTGAAAAGATAACCCACCTGTAATTTGGACTTGATGGGAACCGCTTAAACGTCCAAATTGTGTTTGAAATAATGGAGTAGCCAGAAAATAAGTGTTTTTATCTGCGAAGTGGCTTCAGGAAAGAAAAACGAAAAAAAAAAAAAGCCTTGTCAGCACATTCCTGCATGCTTATATGCTTGCATGCGACCTGTTCAGATTGTATTTTGACGATTTTCATGCTGTACCTACAGACAAAAGTATCATCAATGCATGCACCAAATCTCCATCTGCTATCGATTTAAACAGAATTCAACTTTGCGCTAATAGCTGAATAGTCATGGATCACGTGATTATTCATGTGAACCCACATTATTCATGGGACAGATAACTGTCTGGCACTTCCCTTGCTCCATTGCTCCCCTCATAGGCACAGCCATTGATGATGGAGTTGGTGCCACTTGAACCTGCTTGAATATTTTGAGTGAAACATTTGTAACAGTAACCAAAAAGGTCGCCAGAGGTTGTGTAGTAGTGGGAATACTACGCCAATTGTGGCATTTTGATACTCAAGCGAATTGCCATGCCAAAATACCAAAATTGCACCACGCTGCACCAGAACAGCTTTGGCTTGAGTAGGTGAGCTAAGGATTGCCGGCACGGTGCAGGGCGTTGTCATTGGTCTCAGGGTGTGCATGTATTTCTGTAGTAACTTATATATTCTGGCCATGAGTAGGTGGGAACAATTACATTCCATGAGTAAAACTCTTGCTAGCGACATTCTTTTAACTTGCTGCCCGAGCCGGCGACTAGGGCAGGAGGTCTGGGACTTAACCCCGTCTCACTGTTTGAGCGGAGTCGCGTGGTTGTGCTGTCGCCATTTCTGCAGAAGTGTGTGCAAGATCCACGCACTGTTGGCCGTGCCTTTCGTTTTTGTTATTGATGTTTTCTGTTTTGACTCATACCGTCACAGATGACCAAAATTGCACCACGCCACGCCAGAACAGCTTTCGCCTGCTGAAGCCAAACTGTGATCGTTGTGCACAGCCCAACGATGACAGTGATCGCAAATCCTGATATCGCGTTGATCACTTATTGCTGTGCAGTGCGATTGCCACAATCAAAAAGTGCAAACTGAGAGGGCGAGTGGTGAGGGAAGGCATGCGCAGCGAGGCGATTCGGAAAAGGAGAGGCCAAGGGAAGAGGACCCACTGTGGTTGCCCAGTGGCTTTGATGTTGCACTGCTAAGCACAAGGTCGTGGGATCAAATCCTGGCTGCGACAGCCGCATTTTGGTGGGGGTGAAATGCAAAAATGCCCGTTCCATGCATTAGGGGCATGTCTAAGATTCCCTGGCGGTCAAAATTAATTTGGAGTTCCCCTCTACGACGTGCTTTGTAATCAGTCTGGTTTTGGCAGGTAAAACCCCAGAATTCAATTCAATTCAATTCAAGAGCAAAGGAATGAATAGGAATGCCTTTTCAGGGAGCTTACACCCAATCACTCAGCGTGAACTCCAGATGCCTAGGTACATCTAGTGAGTCTACTGAGTGGCTCGGTGTGGTTAACCACGTGCAGAACCTTGGGTTTGATATAGTTGCCACTGTCACATTACCTAGAAATGTCTGAATTAAACCACTGTATTCACTAACCCTCCAGTCACTTAAAACCAGCACTTAATGCAACAATTGTATGAAAAAGGCCTTTAGGCTGTATGAGAAAGGCTTTCAGGCTGTTCTTCAACACTTCCTTAATGCTGCAGAATGCAAGGGTTTTTGACTGTGGCATAGTGGCTTGGCTTGGCTTGTCTCGTGGCTTAGACATCATTGGTCGCCCTAAAAAAGGTACTGAGAATCGTCCGAGTGCCGTCAATACTCTAATATGTTTACCTGCTTTTATGAACTAGTTTGTTTCGATACCCAGGAGTGTGCCAGGTCCAACCTTTCAATACCATTTTTGTTATAAAATTAATATATCTTTTAAGTGTTTCTCAACCCTTATACTTGCCAAGCGTCACCCTTTGTTATCTTGCTACTTTGAAAATGCGTCAGCGCTCCTATAGTGTCATCCTGTCATACATTGTGTGTTGAGCAGCAACTGAGGGTGGGAGATATGCTGCCATTGTTCAAATGTTCCGCTGTCCTTCCCCCCTCCTCCCACTCCCAGGTATTGGTGCTGTTTGTGGTTCAACGTCTGGCACCCCACTTCCCCCAGGCATCAAAGACCAGCATTGGCCATGTGGTGCAGCTGCTCTACAGGGCATCCTGCTTCAAGGTGAGCACTACTGTGTCACCACTTGAGACTTGTCAGGGGTCTGTTTGTTTCTGTTTTAGTGTGGACTTTGCGATATCGTAGACAATTCACGCGACACCAGTGTTTTAATTTTAACCTTGTGTGTATGTTGGAAGTAGTTTTGCGCACATATTTGTGCTGCCTTTCTGTAGCATCATGCTTTCATGAATCATAACAGAATTTAAGTTTCAGGAATCCTCAAAAAATAAGGAATAATGAGAAATAAAGGGGGGGGGGAAGCACTATGAAAGGTTATCCAGTGCCTCGTGTTCAAGGGTTAACCGTACTGTACTTCAAGGCAGAAACTCGCCTCCCGATAAGCCGCACCCCACCTATTGTCTTGATCAATGCAGAATTGACTATGGTGCACACACAATCACACAGAGTGAGTCTTGCTTGAAGCGCACTTGCATACGACGTTTTGCTTGATCACAGGAATTTAAAAAATTTTTGTGCTCGTCATGTCCGGTGCCCCTTCTATGTGCTTTCTTAGTTGGAACTTAGCTCAGTTTGCTTTGCAACTCATGACCAACTGTAGCCTTCTTCATTGCTTATTTGGCTATTCTGCATGATAGTTCGCTGGAGCATAAAGTAGAGGCTTTGCTTGGGTAGAATGTTGCCTTCGCTGCAGTAGAATGGTGGCACTATCTGTGGTAGCTATGACAAGTGCACCGTGGTTTGCTGTAGCTGTAACTAATGCCACCACTGTTCTATTGCAATTTGATTGTCATCATCATCAGCCTACTTTATGTACTCTGCAGGACGAAGGCCTCTCCCTGCGATCTCCAATTACCCCTGTCCTGTGCCAACCGATTCCAACTAGCACCCGCGAATTTCCTAATTTCATTGCACCACCTAGTCTTCTGCCTTCCTCTTCTGTGCTTCCCTTCTCTTGGCACCTATTCTGTAGCCCTAATGGTCCAACGGTTATTTTACCTGCACATTACATGACCTGCCCAGCGCCATTTTTTTCTCTTAGTGTCAATTAGAATATCAGCAATGCCCATTTCCCCTCTGATCCAAACTGCTCTCTTTCTGTCTCTTAACGTTATGCCTAGCATTCTTCGTTCCATCGCTCTTTGTACAGTCCTTAAAGGGTAACCGGGAATATGAAGTGGCCGTGAAACTAGTGGTGAACTGTGCCATTTGCGACAACATAAGCACCGGATGGAGCTCACCAAGAAGAGGGGTATACAGGCTGAAAAATACCAGCACCGGCTAGTGGTGTCTGACAAGGAGCATGCCAGAGCAGAAAAGCTCATGCGTGCCATGAAGAAGAGGTGCACGAAAGAGAGCGATGGTGATTATGTGCCTGGTGGCTTCTAGTGCAAGGTGGACTTGAATTTCTTGCAGTAATTGCTAAGAATAAACCTAGATCATGTCCTGGAACTTCGTTTTGCATTTTCTCAAAAGCTGCATTTCTCCTATGACACGTGCTGTTGCCCACAGTATCTTTTGATGCAATAGTGTGATTTCACTTATTCTTGTTGCATTCAAAAACTTATGAGTTTCTACATACAATAAAACTAATAAAATATGGTATCCCTTAGGCTAGAATCTTTTATGTGGCAATACAACAGATGAGAATTTTGAGCTTCCTAACCACCACATTAGATATGGAAATAACTTCTGTAAAAATAGAGCTAAAATTGCAGTGATGGTCTAATTGTGATCTATGATTGTTCTAGAATGTGTACATATCAATTTTTCTCTAATATTCAGTGATGAAATTGTTGAAAAGTTGGGCAAATTGATTTTCAGAAGGTATTAATTACCTCAAAAACTACTTAAAATAAGAAAAAATAGATCACATATATGCTTCTAGCAGGCTAAAGTATACCTTTCCTGAAAATTTCATTTGTATATGACAAAAATTAAAAAACAATCGAACACCAGTGTCTCCCCTTGACTTGTTCTCAAGCTTCTTTTTCAATCTACAAGTCTGCCCCATATGTCAGCACCGGTAAAATGCACTGATTATACACCTTCCTTTTCAATGATAATGGTAAGCTTCCAGTCAAGAGCTGACAGTGTCTGCCGCATGCAGTCCAACCCACTTTTATTCTTCTATGAATTTCCTTCTCATGATCAGGGTTCCCTGTGAGTAATTGACCTAAGTAAACATACTCCTTCACAGAATCTAGAGGCTGACTGGCGATCCTGAACTCTTGTTCCCTTGCCCGGTTATTCACCATTATCTTTGTCTTCTTCATAATAATCTTCAACCCCACTCTTACGCTCTCTGTTAAGGTCCCCACTCATTTGTTGTAACTCGTCTGCATTGTTGCTGAATAGAACAATTTCATCGGCAAACCGAAGGTTGCTGAGGTATTCGCCATCGATCCTTACTCCTAAGCCTTTGCAGTTTAATAGCTTGAATATTTCTTCCAAGCACACAATGAATAGTATTGGAGAGATTGTGTCTCCTTGTCTGACTCCTTTCTTTATAGGTATCTTCCTACTTTTCTCGTGGACAATTAAGGTAGCTGTACAACCTCTGTAAATATTTTTCAGGGTATTTACGTGAGCCTTCTGTACTCCTTGATTACGTAATGCCTCTATGACTGCTGGTATCTCTACTGGATCAAATGCCTTTTTGTAATCTATGAAAGCCATATATAGAGGCTGATTGCACTCTGCAGATTTCTCGATTACCTGATTGATGACATGGATGTATTCCTTCTTGAAACCTGAAATGTGAAAACACCGGTGTACTTAGATTTAGGTGCAGTTTAAAGAACCCCAGGTGGTCGAAATTTCTGGAGTCCTCCACTACGGCGTGCCTCATAATCAGAAAGTGGTTTTGGCACGTAAAACCCCATAATTTTTTCCTTCTTGAAACCTGCCTATCCCCTTGGTTGACTAAAGTCCAATGTTGCCCTTATTTTGTTGGGGATTATTTTGGCAAATATTTTATATAACACTAGAAGTTTGCTTATGGGCCTATAATTTTTCATTTCTTTGTCTCCCTTTTTGTGGATTAGTATAATGTTTGCATTCTTCCAGTTTTCTGGGACTCTTGCAGTCGATAGAGACTTTGTATAAAGAGGCGCCAGTTTTCTAAGCATTATGTTTGCTCCGTCTCTGGTTAAATCAACTGTTATTCCATCTTCTCCTGCTGCTCTTCCTCGTTTCATATCTTTCAAGGCCCTTCTGACATCATCGCTATCTATAAGGAGTTTCTGTATCCTGTTCATTACTATTTCTAATTGAGATATCCTGACTCCTCTGGACAGGTCAGTATAGAATTCTTCCGCTGCTTTTACTATCCCTTCCGGATTGCTGGTGAGGCATCTTGGTTTCTCCTATGCCAAATTTCCTTCTCACTGATTTCAGGCTGCATCCATTTCTTACGGCTTTTTCAGTCTTTCTCACGTTATAGTTTTGAATATCACTTATTTTCACTTTGTTAATCAGTTTTGACAGTTCTGTGAATTCTATCTTATCTCTTCAGTTGGACACTTTCATTGTTTGTCGTTTCTTTGTTGGGTCCATTGTTACTTGGGAGAGCTTGCCTACTGGTTGCCTCGATGCCTTGCCTCCCACTTCAATTGCTGCCTCTGAAGCCAGCCTAGTTACCGTACGGTTTCATTCATTACCTCTATGTCATCTTCATCTCTCTGTTCTCAGGCTGCATATTTGTTTGAAAGTACCAGCCTAAATTTGCCTGCCTTCACCCTTACTGCCTCCAGGTTGACCTGTTTCTTCTTGACCAATTTTACTCTTTCTCTCTTCAAATTGAGGTGAATCCTAGCCCTCACTTACCTATGATGACTGGACTTTACCCTACCTATCACTTCTACATCCTACACTATGCTGGGATCGGCAGAAAGTATGAAATCAATTTCGTTTCTTGTTTCACCATTAGGGCTTTTCCAGCTACACTTCTGTTGCTACGTTTCCTGAAGAAGGTGTTCATTGTTCTCAGCTTATTCCTTTCTGCGAATTCTACCAGCATCTCTCTTCAAGCGTTTCCCCGCAGGGGCGTCTGCGTAAGTAGGCGTTTGGTGTGTTGCGACACCACGTACCTGAGCACACGAGGGTTGGACCCTCCCGCGTTTAACCGTGCGCGGCTTAGCCGTGTCCGGGGAAAGGGGGATCCTGGGGGTTGAGCCGATGCCGGGTGTTCGGACCTTTAAGGCCCCCCGGCGGACGCAACACACCTCTTTGGCCTCTGCTTCACGTAGACGGCACCCCCGGACTGACCCACCCGGGGGAAATCGGCAGTTGCCTTTTCCTGTCCTCCTCTCCAATCTTCGTCTTTCTTTCTTGCCTTTTTCATCTTTCTTGTCTTCTCATCACTTCTCACTTCCTAGTTTCCCGACGGCGAGGGTTAACCTTGTGTAGCTAGCTAGCCTTGGTTATGCTGTATTTGGTTATAGCAGCGATGTACGGCTGGCGTTGGCAGGGTTTCTCTAGCAGGAACTTCTGTCACGTCCCCCTGTTGGGCTCCATGGTGGGTGGTCGGCATCGCGGCCGAAAACCGAACATTACTTATGGAACATGCTTTTTCTAAACTACCTGATCGCCCTCAGAAACGAGGACGCACCGAAGAAGTTTTTCAGTTTTTCGGACGACAAGTCCACAATTTTCCTCGTTTTCATGTCATCCATGCTGAAAAACCAGCTAAACAAGTGCGAACAATCTCCCCATTCCTTGTATCTAAGTCTCTTACCGAAGTTTTTGGTCCAGGATATAAGGTGTCGAGGATGGCTAGCGGTGACCTCCTCTTGGAGCTCCGCAATCAGAAGCAATTTGAGAAACTGCCTCAGCTAGCATCATTTGGGGAGACCCAAGTAGTAGTAACCCCGCACCACACAATGAATACCTCCCGCGGCGTTGTCTCGGACGATGATTTGCTGGAGCTCACTGAGGCTGAGCTCTTGGAGGGCTTCAGTGAACAAAATGTTATAAATGTCAAAAGAATTAAAATGAGGCGAGATGGTAAAGAACTTGCGACCAAACACCTAATACTCACCTTCAATTCAAGTGTCCTGCCCGAGTCAATCGAGGCCGGGTACATCAAGCTCCGTTTAAGACCGTACGTGCCAAATCCCCTCCGATGTTTCAAGTGCCAGCGTTCTGGCCATAGTTCGCAGAGCTGCAGAGGCCGCCAAACTTGTGCGAAATGCAGCGCGCATGAACACTTCTCTGAAGCTTGTGAGAATTCTTTCCACTGTGTAAATTGTGATGGCGAGCATGCCGCATACTTGCGGTCATGCCCGTCTTGGAAGAAAGAAAAAGAAATAGTAACAATCAAAGTAAAAGAAAACATATCATTCAAAGAGGCACACAGGCGGGCTACATACCTTCCTAAGGCCAGCTTTGCCGAAGTGGCGCGTCAGGGGGCAGCGTCACAACGGCCTCCGGCGGCTGTCCGACCCACAAGCCGTGAGTCGGCAGTTACGCCATCTGCCCCCGTGGCGGTTGCAGCTAGCGCTGCTCCGTCTACCCAGCAGACGGGGCCACCGACCCCGAAGGTGGGCGCAGCCGAGGCTGCCCCACCCTCCCCCGCTCCTTCTAGCGCTGGCAACAGCCAGCGCAGCCAAATTCCTCAGGGAGCCCCATTGACCTCCGGGCTGGTGGGCGCAGGGGTCTTGCCCTCCAAGGCGGGACTCTCTCTGAAAACTTCTCGCTCGCAAGAGCACGTGTCCGGAGCCTCACTAGAGGCAATGGACACTGCACCTGTCCTCAAGGCGCACCAAACGCCTAAGGAGCGGCGAGGCTCCCTCGAACGCTCCAGAAAGGGCAAAACCCCGGTTACAGGGCCTCGAAAGAGCTCTGTAATCTAAGGCATCACTGCTGTTTCCGTAAACACAGCACCAATTTACTATAAAAATGAATACACAAATAATTCAGTGGAACGTCAGAGGTCTTCTTAGAAACCTTGATGATATGCAAGAACTCATCCACAAACATAATCCAAAAGTGCTGTGTTTACAGGAAACACACTTAAAATCCAAACACACAAACTTTCTTCGAACGTATCTTACGTTTCGCAAAGATCGCGATGATGCCGTCACATCATCGGGTGGTGTTGCGATTGTCACTCATAAAAGTGTAGCCTGTCAACCTTTACAGCTACAAACGCCCCTTGAAGCAGTGGCGGTGCGAGTTGTTCTGCTAAACAAACTCATCACCATTAGCTCTCTTTACATTCCCCCACATTACAAACTAACGAAACATGAATTCCAATCCTTTATAGATCAATTGCCAGAACCTTATGTTGTTCTTGGCGATTTCAATGCGCACAGTTCCCTGTGGGGCGACTGTCGTATAGACGCGTGAGGTCGTCTTGTTGGACAGTTCCTTTTTTCTTCCGGTGCGTGCATCCTGAATAAGAAGAAACCCACTTATTACTGTCTTGCAAACAATACCTTTTCGTCAATTGATCTGAGCATAGTTTCCTCGTCCATACTGCTTTAACTCAAATGGGAAGTTACGAACAATCCTTACGGAAGCGACCACTTCCCCATACTATTAAGAACATTTAAAGAAAACGAATATCCACCACAGGCTCCTAGGTGGAAGATTGACACAGCAGACTGGGAGAAATTCTGAAACTTAACTAGTATATCATGGGATGACATATCTTCTTTAGAAATCGATGCTGCTGAGGAGTACTTCACAGCCTTCATAATAGATGCCGCATCTAAATGCATACGTGAAGTAAGTGGCTCGGCATGCAAACGGCATGTCCCGTGGTGGAACGATAAATGCAGAATCGCATGTAGGAATCAGAACAAAGCGTGGGGGTTGCTACGCGCTTCGCCCACAGCAGAAAATCTTGTCAACATTAAAAAAGTAAAGTCCCAAGGTAGGAGAACCCGCCGACAGACCAGAAGAGAAAACTGGCAGAAGTATTTATCCAGTATTCACTCATTTACTGATGAGGGCAAAGTCTGGAACAGGGTAAATAGAGTTAGAGGGCGACAAACATATTCACTCCCTCTAGTAAATACACGGGGCGATACACTGCAAGATCAGGCAGACTCACTTGGGGAGCACTTTGAGAGCGTATCAAGTTCAAATCATTATTCACAATCCTTCCTGAAATATAAACAAATAGAAGAACGTAAGCCATTAACAAGAAAATGTCGAGAGAATGAGCCTTACAACCGTCCATTTAGTATTGCCGAATTGAGAGCTGCCTTGAGCGCATGCAAGAGCTCCGCACCAGGATCTGATAGAATCATGTATGAAATGCTCAAAAACTTACACAATGACACCCAGGTTACATACTCATACTTTTCAGCGCCATCTGGGATGCAGGGTACCTTCCAACCGCATGGAAGGAAGCCATTGTGGTCCCTGTTTTGAAACAAGGGAAAGACCCTTCCTCAGTGGCAAGTTATCGCCCGATAGCCCTCACAAGTTGCATTTGCAAGGTGTTTGAAAAAATGATAAATCGGTGACTCATTCATTTCCTTGAACAGAGCAAAATGCTTGATCCTTATCAGTGTGGCTTCCGAGAAGGGCGCTCCACAATCGATCATCTCGTTCATGTTAAAGGGAATATTCGA
This sequence comes from Dermacentor albipictus, assembly GCF_038994185.2. Classification (NCBI taxonomy): domain Eukaryota; kingdom Metazoa; phylum Arthropoda; class Arachnida; order Ixodida; family Ixodidae; genus Dermacentor; species Dermacentor albipictus. The sequence continues at coordinate 1,844,434 of NW_027225568.1, forward strand.
GATGCATTTATGCATAAACAGTTCTTCCTATCGATATTTCTCTATATGGAAAAGGCGTATGACACAACGTGGCGTTACGGAATCTTAAGAGACCTGTCAGAAATGGGCATGCATGGTAATATGTTTAACATAATAGAAAGCTATCTGTCCAATTGTACCTTCCGGGTAAAAGTCGGCAATGCACTCTCACGTCCTTTTACGCAGGAAATGGGTGTACCCCAAGGAGGCGTGCTCAGCTGCACGCTCTTTATCGTCAAGATGAACACGCTTCGTGCTTCATTACCACCGGCCATCTTTTACTCTGTCTACGTGGACGACATTCAAATAGCTTTCAAATCTTGTAACCTCGCAGTTTGCGAGAGGCAGGTACAGCATGGCCTGAACAAAGTGTCAATGTGGGCAGACAGGAATGGATTTAAGATCAATTCTAACAAAAGCTCTTGTGTTCTTTTCACAAGAAAGAGAGGACTTATCCCAGATCCTTGCATAGAACTGCGTGGACAACAGATACCTGTAAACAAAGAACACAAATTTTTAGGTGTCATACTTGACTACAGACTCACTTTCGTCCCCTACATTAAACATCTTAAAGAAAAATGTCTAAAAACAATGAACATAATGAAACTTCTATCCCAGACTACGTGGGGTAGTGACAGGAAGTGCCTGATGAATCTCTATAAGAGCCTCATCAGGTCACGATTAGATTATGGTGCCGTGGTATATAACTCTGCCGCCCCGAGCGCGCTAGAGATGCTTGACCCTGTTCACCATCTAGGTATCCGCTTGGCCACGGGCACTTTCAGAACAAGCCCGATTGAAAGCTTATATGCCGAATCGAATGAATGGTCTCTCCACCTGCAGAGATCATACATTAGCTTTACATATTTCCTTAAAGTACGCTCCAATCCTGAACATCCATGTTTTCATACCGTTACTGATATGACGTGCGCCACACTTTTCAGCAATCGTCCCTCCATAACCCAGCCTTTCTCGCTGCGTGTGAAGGAGCTTAGCGATGAAATGCATGTCCCACTCCTCGAGCATCGCCCAATGCACCTAACCAAGCTCTTACCTCCTTGGGAGTGGCAGGTGATACAATGTGACATATCCTTTATAAAAGTTACAAAACACACTCCCGAGGCCGAAATCAGAATGCATTTCCTAGAACTGCAGTACAAACACTCCTGAGCAGACTTCTACACAGACGCTTCGAAGTCAAATGCCGGGGTATCCTATGCAGCCGTCGGCCCATCCTTCTCGGAATCCGATATACTGTATCCGGAAACAAGCATCTTTACGGCCGAGGCCTACGCATTACTCTCTGCTGTGAAGCATATAAGAAGATCAAAACTTCCAAAAGCAGCGATCTATACAGACTCTCTAAGCGTCGTGAAGGCACTAATGTCACTCTACAAACATAAAAATCCCATATTCAATGAACTGTATTCGGTATTGTGTAAAGCGTACTCATCTAACCAGAACATCATAATATGCTGGGTCCTTGGCCATAGGGGAATCGAAGGTAACGTTCTCGCGGACGAGATGGCCACGTCAATCACATCGCAAGCTGTTAACCCTACCGCTGATGTGCCTGTCACAGATCTGAGGCCTTTCTTACGAAATAAACTGCGATATCACTGGCAGTGCACGTGGGACGCGCAAACAAATAAACTGTACGTTATAAAGCCCCAGTTAGGTTTTTGGCCCTCCTCAACAAAAACTCGGCGAACAGATGTCCTATTCTGTTGCCTCAGAATAGGGCACACATTTGGCACCCATAGTTATCTGCTTACTGAAAGTGAACCTCCAACCTGTGGTAGATGCGGTGAGAGGCTTACCGTCCTCCACGTGCTCCTGGAGTGTCGGGAAGCCGAAACGGAGAGACAGAAATATTTTCCGCTTGCTTACCATTATAACATCCCTCTACACCCGGCTATGTTTCTCGGTAAGGAACTGCTTTTTGACACCAAGGCAGTCCTCAACTTTTAAAATGATGTTGTGCTACATGTAATAAGACCATTAAACTCGTAGCGCATCCTCTTTCCAGAGGATGCCGCTGTGATAGTTGTTTTATGTAGCACATCCCTCCAGGCCCTTGTGTCGCAAGGGCTCTAACGAGGCCATGGTGCTCTAGTTAATTTTAGAAACTCATGCAATTTTTAATATCGTATCATTATTTTGAAATGCACCTCAATGCTCATAGTGCGCGTCATTTGTCATCGCCATAATTTTATTACACGTACATTTTTCGCACTTTACAGCGACTATATTTTAGGCCCCTTTACAGCCACTTCACATCAACTCCATAGAACCCATCACTCCACTGCGAAATCATTAACACTTGCATGGCGCTCTTTGGCCATACCTGGCCCTTGTGCCAATAAAAACCACACATTCATTCATTCTCCTCAAGCGTTTCTAGAATCGACACCGTAGTTGCCAATTGCCTGTTCACCCGCCTGCTTTTTCCCCACTTTTGCATTGAAGTCCCCCATTACTACTGTATGCCGAGTTAGCACTTTTCTCATCGCTAATTCAGCATCTTCATAAAACTGATCTACTTCCTCATCGTCGTGGCTGGATGTAGGTGCATAGGCTTGTACTACCTTCAATCTGTATTTCTTATTAAGTTTGATTATGTCTACTGCTACCCACTCATTAATGCTGTAGAATTGGTCAATGTTGCTGGGTATGTCCTTATGGATTAGGAATCCCACCCCATATTGCTTCTTATCTGGGAGACCTCTATAGCAGAGGACGAGGCCGTTATTCAGCAATGTATAAGCCTCACCAGTTCTCCTAATCTCACTGAGGCCGATGATATCCCAAGCAATGTCTCCAGTGAAAGCTCGGTAATTCGAACTTCAATAATTCGAATTTATGGATAATTCGAACTGTACGATTTGGTCCGGCCAAGCTCCACAGAAGTCTATGTATAAAAAAGTCCGGTAATTCCAACGCGAGAAGGTTCCCTCACGGATAATTCGAACTACGCTCGCCTGGCACACGGCCAGAGAAACGCGCCTACTGCCTACACACAAGGCTGTATTGCCTCCGAAATGGAGAGAACGGCGAGAGAAGGCAAAATCGGAAAAAAATCTAACCGACGCGGGGTCAGCCAGAAGGCAGCGGCGGCTGCCGCCTCTCCGTTCTACGTAACCTCCGAGACTTCCTGCCCGTTGCGAATCTCAGAGGCTTTGCAAATCTTGTACAGCTGCTAATGTTGTGCAGAAATGGCACGGCAAGCGCCAAAACACAGCGAATCAAGTACGTCGTAGTTGCGCTTGCAATCAAGAACCAACGAATCGGGACCTTCGCCACCTTCACATGTTCAGCGTCTTTGTCTCGGCAGTCTTCATCGGTTGTGCACCTCTGTTTTCAGCTTAGGCGGTATCGGCCGTCGCAATTCATTGTGATGGTGTTAAGTCTCGGCTAACGTTCGTTTCGGTGGACATCAGTGGTGTGGCACAGTCGGACCCAGAGCTTCGACTTGAAGATGGCGTGTCCCCGCGGCACACGCCATCACTTTCTGACACGCCAAATTTCTGACATGCCCTACTGCTTCCAAATCGCAGTGTACTGTTGCTCTCCTTCACTTTCGTTAGTTCGAACTTTCGTTAATTCGAACTGAAGCGGCTTCCCCTTGCGGTTCGAATTAACGAGCTTTTACGGTAGTAGTTTTTCAAAGAGTCCTGCTAACCTAGCCTCACTCGACAGAGTTCGGCTATTGAAGTTTGACAGGGTCAGTTTCCATTGTCGGCCTGTCTGGACCCAGAGATTCTTAGCACTTGGTTACTGCAATATTAGCTCTTTGTTTGTCTGGTTGAGCCCAGCGTCACCAGATAGTATCCCTGTGCAGGCTGTTCGTGTTTACGCCTCCGCTCATCCTGAAAAATTCTCAGTCTGCTCGCGTTTACCGGAATACTGAACACTAAAACTCTTTATAGTGTGCTACCATATATGCCGTATTTACTCGCATAATGATCGCACTTTCTTGTGAAAAAAATTGACGCAAATTCAGGGGTGCGATCATTACGCCGGTTAAACTTCCAGCGAAAAGAATTTTTTTTCATCCCGCATTTGCTTTGGGATGACAACAGGTCACCAAACAGGCACCTTCCATTGTAACAGTGCAAGAGACAAAAAAAAAAAAAACAAAAAAAACAATGGCGGCTGGCGGAGCAAGTCAAATGCGCTGAACGCAATTTTTTTTCTTCTCGTGAGTACATTATGCGCATTGGAACAGTTTCTTCTGCATCAGTAATGAATAATATCGGTAATATTGGCAAGTTTGCGACAATTACCTAGCCATGTCCACTTTGAGGGGACAGAAACAGAGATGGGCACGCTTAGCTGCCAGTGACATAGAAACACATGGAGAGCATGCTGCGGAAACTGCGGGATTTGTCTGCTATCCTAATATGGCACATTTCCGCTAAGGGTGGGTTAATATCTTAGCTGTGTTACAAGCGTCGGCGTATAAATAGGTACACTTCTAACGTATCAGTGTAAATGTGGCTACTATCGTGGCTGCTCGCAATTTGTTGCATGCCCACCAGTGCAGACGAAAGGAATCGAAAGGCACCTGTATTGTTGTTGTTGTTGACCGCCATTATAAAGCCTACAAATATTAAAGCCAAGGAAAGTTTGGTTGTACCTTTTTTTTGTGTGTGTGTGTGTGGAAGTGCTGATGAAAGGAATGGAATGGGGCATCTGCTTAAGCATGTTTGGTACATGCAGACTGCTTGGTATGTCTTCGAGAGTTGTTCGCGTAGCATTCGACTCATTGTAAGTGCGATCATCATTAGCTAGACTTGGCACACAACATATTGCTGCGACAATTTAGGGGTGCGATCATTACACGGGAAAGAAAAAAATATTGAATTTTGACGACAAAATTCAGAGGTGTGATCATTACGTAAGTGCGATCATTATGCGAGTAAATATGGTAGCATGAAAGATCTTTCTAGGGCGGGCCGAAAATAGTCATTTTTGACGGGAGATGTGCGTTCGATGCATTGACTGTCCCCTAAGCTCCGCCAAGGCAGACACTGCCACTAAAGGGGACGCTATCTGGGTCACTGTAGGGGTCAGGCACGTGCGTGCTGACTGGTCAATTTATAGTTATAAGACGAATGCCAATTTTAGGATCAAAATAATCAACGTTTGGACCCATAGAAATGCATGGTCGTCAGCAGGAACCTTCACTCGGGATCGAATTGACTGAAAAATGGAATGAACTGGAATCAAATTAACGGCAGTTTAATGTATTGTCATTTTAATTTATTGGTAGAACTCAAGTTAATTTTCTCTTTATTGCCTTTCAACTACATCTACCATGGTGTGCTATGTCTGTGAAATTTGGGCCTGAATGAGTTATCGGTTTAGCTGGCTCAGTCAGTCAAATAGCCCTTCACATTTTTATGCATGGGCTGACTTGACGTGTGTGTGACCTGTTTTCTGTGCTTCACTAGTTTGGTCCGGCCACTTATTGAGACTTGTCTTTTCACCGCTGCTGTAGGTGTCCAAGCGAGAGGGTGACTCATCGCTGATGCAGCTCAAGGAAGAGTTCTGCACATATGAGGCGCTACGGAGGGAGCATGACGCACAGATTGTCCAGATTGCCAGCGAGGCAGGCCTGCGGATCGCACCCGAGCAGTGGTCATCACTTCTCTACGGAGACGCGGCCCATCGGTCACACATGCAGTCGCTGGTGGACAAGCTACAGAGCCCACAATCCTTTGCCCAGAGCGTACACGAGTTATCGCTTGCGCTGCAGCGGACGGGGGACCCTGCTGGACTGGCCGCCCTGCGGCCACACTTCGATCTCCTTGCCCATTGGGAACCGCCACCAGGTGAGGCCAAGCTGAGGAGCGCAAGCAATCGATGCAATTGGTTCTTTTGGGAAGTACTGCTGCATTGTGGTTGACAAGTGGAACCATACTGCCGAAAGGAACATTGCCAGTGAACTGCGGTATAACAGTGAATAATTTTGGTACTGGGTGCAAATTATAAACTTCAACATACTTATTTGCCCCGGATGTTGGAACTTGTCATTGTTTTCCCTAGTTGTGCCAGATAACTCTGACATCACCCAACTTGCAGCAACTAGGAGTCCCCTGTTTGAATCCTGTGGTCGGACAGTTTCATTTATGTTTATTAATTAAAGCCAACATCTTTCTTGACGACTTTTACCAGCACTTTTTCATATGGGCATGTTTCAAACGTCTTTCCTGGACCGATCCTGGAGGAGACTAGTCCACAGCCACGCAAATAAATCTACACCATTTTCTGGTTTGAGCTCTGTTATTCTTTTGTGCTTTAATATTTTAAGCCTGAGAAGATTTAAGGCAGACATGCGCTGTTGGTGTTTTGTTTCATGGCATTTGTTTCTGGGCTGCCATTCTCAAAATTCTCAAGAATAATTTTGTCAAGAATGTAAGACCTAGTATGAACAAGTTTAGTGATAGAATGGTGCGGCAAAATAACACGCGTACACTGCATGTCATATGTCATGAAATATAACATAGTACATGTACTTAAATACATACGGAACCTCACGGAGACGCCGACGGCAAAAATTTGCTTGGAGTGTCTATCGCAATAAAAATAAACTTTGATAAACACCCTCTGGCATTGCCCAAAAATAAACTCCAAAAACGCAGAACCCTATTCAGAGAAATACTGTAGTGTGTGGCTTCTGATTAATTCCGACTAGCTGGGGCATCTCAGCATGCCCCCACCCAGGGGTGCCACTATGGGCACTGTTAAATTCCACCATACTGTCAAATTTGCCATCTTGTCAGCTCTGATTGGCCCACAGGGCTGCTATGCCATCTCTGATAGGCTGAAAATGCCACCATGGCAGAACTTGACAGTGTCCAAAATAGCACCTTAGGGTGCATGAATATTTTTTCAGTTCATTTTTATTGGAATGCGACTATTGCAGCCAGAAATTGAACTTGTGGCATCGCCTTTAGCAGCAGGCTCCTGACTGACTGTGAAGGGTCCATGGGCTTGGTAAAACTGATAATGTGCATCAGCTTGTAAAATTTCGACGGTTTTTCTCATTTGACTTGTTATCTCTGCTTATCTCCAAACAATTCCAACAATTCTCCAAAGGAAAATAAGTTACTAATGTATAAAACTTTAATTCGCCGAATCCTAGATTATGCTTCTCCTGTCTGGAACCCTCATAAGCAGTGCGACATTAACTCCATTGAGAGCATACAACGAAAATCTATTAGGTTCATATATCGTCACTATGATCACTATTTTTCACCCTCTCGTGCCTTATCTTCTTTGAACCTAACCCCTTTATCCATACGCTGTCACATTGAGTCATTGAAGTTTCTGCATGGCATCGTCAATTTTTCTTATCGTGTCTCACGTCCCTTATATAGTCCTTCAGACATTCCTCGGTCAAGTAGGAGTCACCATAGCCTTAATATTAAGCCTTACTTTGCTCGATCTAATAAATTTAAATACAGCTTTTTCCCACGTACTATTGAATTCTGGAACTTAATTCCCGGAACAATTAGGTCACTGCCATTAAAGATTTTCTGTTAAAAGTTTACCACACCTGATTTTATGTAGGTATTTTCTTGTTGTTACAGTGGATTGACTCATTCTCGTTTTTGTACTGACTCTCAGTGTTGCTGTTATTTTGAGTTTCATTTGTGTCATCTGCCTTATTTCTTGTGAATTTTTAATATGTTATTGTTTACTTGTTTTTTTGTATGACTTCTTTTTGTCTAACCCACTCCTGCAATAGCCCCATAAAGGGGCTGCGGTATGTATAAATAAATAAATAAATAAATAAAAATCTGTCATCATTACTGCCATTGCTAAATGTTTGTGGGCTTCCACAGGAAAAGGGGCAGGTAATGCTCAAACATGGTCTATTCCATGTTGCAGCAGCCCTAGCTGCTAAAGCAACGTAGTGACAGACACAGGGTTACAGGAGGAAAGGCTCACAGCACCGGCATGCGCTTTTTAACTCGTACAGTGAATGACATGTGGGCGACATCTGCCATGTAACGGAAAGCATGCATGGCATTATGACGAGTACAGATATGCCACAGTAGCTGGAGCGAGCAAACAATGTATGGCTGCCCTTGCCAGCTAGGTGCCGTCTTGTATCACTTGGCACTCTAGGAGGTTCATTTACAAAATATTGCGTTAACTATGAAATTGCCAGTGCTCATAAAAAATTTAAAAATCCCATAAAATGGTTTTCAAAGCTTGCTGGGCACACACTGTTAGGCTGAGAGCTGCAGGCGGAAAAAATGTCAGAGGTGATTTAATGGTAAATGCGATAGCAATGCTTCAGTATTAAGTCGCACCGCTTTGTGATCCCGGATCCATGATCTAAACTGCATTCACCACATTGCAAAGTGTTGTTTAGGACCTTACTTGCACACATCCTGCCTCTTTGAGGAACTAAGTGCAACTGACGGTGGTCTGGAGCAGACCACTGTCAATTGCACTACAGCTCAGACAACTTCTAATGTAACTGCTTATTGTGCAGAACTGGTATCTCGTTTTCTTGCTTTCCTTTTTTTTTTTACTTCACTGCCCACTCCTGCAATAGCCTCACCGAGGCTGCAGTATGTATAAATAAATAAATAAATAAATAAATAAATAATGCAGCATGTTTTCACATGCACAGCCTTTCAAAAACATTGTTTTGCTTATAATACTGCAGAAATTCTTGATTCTGGCGACTTGAATTATAAATGGTTTATGCTTATACATACCCTATTTACTCAATTCTAATGCACCCTCGATTGTAACGCGCACCCATTTTCCGTGACCAAAAAAAAAAGTACAGTACCGCACACCTCGTGCTTTCATATAGGAATAATATTTTCTCTCATTTGGAAAAAGCAGATTTATTCCCAATGCACTAAAGTTGCAATGAATAAAAACACAAATTGAAGCAGTGTACCTTGCCCCCAAGATTTTCACTGTGCCGGTACAAGTCGCGTGGGGCAATAGGTATCACTTGTCATCGCTATCACACAACTTCTTATCGCTATCAACAGACCAAAACATTTCATCCTCGGCACCGTCCATGGCATTCGAAATCCCGCATTTTTTAAAGGCCTTGTTGACCATGGCAGACGGGATCGTGCACCATGCATCTTTCACCCATCCAGCAAAGTCCTGCAGTGAGGCACGCTTCATTTTATTGGCGGGCGTGAATTTATGGCAGCCACTGACAAGCTATTCGATGTAGAGCGCCCGAATTCTATCTTTCACTGGCTTGTTCAAAGAAACATCAAACGGCTGGAGCTGCGATGTCATGCCGCCGAGTATCATGACAAGGTCAGTGTTGCATGCAGCCAGCTTGTCCTTGATGCGCTGGTCAAGGTGTCACCTGAACGCGTCGAGCACAAGCATCCCACGCAGACCCAAACTGCCGCCGAGTCTCTTCCGCCAAACGTTATCAATCCAGTCAACGACCAAGTCCGTGGTCATCCAACCTTTTCATTTGTGCGCACAATCGCGCCACTCAAAAACGCGATTCCTTTCGGGAGCGTCTTCCGTCTGAAGATAAGATACGGGGGCAACTTGTGCCCATCCGCAGTGCAACAAAGCATTGCGGTGACTAGTTTTTTCCTGGCAGGAAGACAAAATGCGCACTTGCTTTGCCCCCTTCTTTTCAACGGTTGTGGTGACAGGCATGTCAAAGTAGAGCGGCATCTGATCAGCATTTCCAATCTGTCCAAAGTGGTAGCCGTTTCTATGGTACAACTTCAAAACGTACCGCTGAAAACTGTGCAATTTCTCTTCATATTCTTCGGGGAATTTTTGGCATATCCCTGTCCAATTCGAAGAGAAAAGCCTTCTTTTTTTTCATAAAATTTGATAGCCAGCACCTGCTCACTTTGAAGTCGCTCCGCCTTAGCCCTTTCTGTAAGGCTAACTGCATCTCCCGTACTTTGAGCAGATTCGTCACAGGCCACTGTGCCGCTTGCTGCTCTTGCATGTATTCCGCGAGCAGCTCTTCTATTTCAGCGAAGAGGCCCTGCTTTGGTCCACTGAAACCCTTCCTTGTTGCTTTGCTGGCGAAAATATTCTTCCTCTGTTTGCGCCAGTCCCGCACGTAAGTTTCGGGAACTTTGAACGCCCATGATGTGGATCGATTTCCGTCCGTCTCTGCTCATATGATAACTTTCCTTTTAAATGCGGTGTCATGGTAGTCTCGGCGTGTCTTTGCAGTCAGAGCTTCCAAGCTGATTGAATAAACGCAGAAAGCAGGAAGACAAGCAGTAGACTAGGTTTCACCAGCGCCTGGTTACACGTGCAACATGGAGGTATGCACGTGGTGAAAGCTACGGCAGCTAGGCTAGAAGCACATACGAGGTGGCCATTTTTCGAATGTCGATGGTGATATGGTAACGGGATTTAGGGTCATACTCGATTCTAACGTGCATGCAATTTTTGGACCTGTTTTATCGGAAAAAAGGTGTGCGTTAGGTTTGAGTAAATACGGTATATGCAGGGTGTCCCACATAACTTGAGCCAAGAAATTAAAAATGAAAGGCGCGTTGGAAGCAAATTGAACCAAATGCATACTATTTGCTATAGCCTATAGTAATTCGGACAAATTTTTGTTTTCCCCATAACTCACTAATTAAGTTTAATTACCCAACTTTTTCATTATTGGCTGAGGACCCCAAGTATGATAGGCAGATTTGTAGAGCACCTTCAGAAACCACTAATCAAGCTGTTTCCTTTACTATATGTCTCACATAGTCCTTTCTTCTGGGTTGCAAAGAAAGCCCGCAAAATATGAAAAAAAAGTCACGTGACGGAACACTTGTGCAGTGGTATCGGGCTGCTTTCAAGGGTGCGTTCGGGAGCAAGGTCGGCTCCCATCGGATGACAGTGAAAATGCATGCTGCTGGCCAAGCGCTGTCGATGACATAAAGAGCGCCCTGCCGCTTCCGCATCGCCAGTCACCATGCAGCCGACCTTGTTTACCGAACGCACGCTTGAGAGCAGCACAATACCACGGCGCAAGTGCTCCGTCACATTCCTTTTTTCATATTTCGCGGGCTTTCTTTGCAACCCAGAAGAAAGAACTATGTGAGACATATAGTAAAGGAAACAACTCGATCAATGGTTTCTGAAGGTGCTCTACAAATCTGCCTATCATACTTGAGGTCCTCAGCCAATAATTAAAAAGTTGGGTAATAAAACCTAATTAATTAGATAATTATGGGGAAAACAAAAGATTGTCTGAGTTACTATAGGCTATAGCAAATAGTATATGTTTGGTTCAATTCGCTTCCGACGCACCTTTCATTTTTAAATTCTTAGCTCAAGTTATGTGGGACAATCTGTGTTTGTGTGTGTGTACACACGCACACTTTTACTTTCTTACCATGTGACCGGCTTCCTACATAGACTGAACTTTGCGGAATGTGTATCAGGTCATGCTAGACTGGCGAATTCCAAGCCTATGTTCACATTAGCATTGCTCATCGTTTACGTAATCATAATTTTGAGTCGTAAAAAGTCCCCCATGGCATTATACATACCCGTGTTTGCAAAAACGGCGAACGCCCCCTTTTTGTTTCTATGCCTCTTTCACTGACTTGCATGTTGCAATTAAAGGGAGGTCACATGTATTCTTGTTCTGACCACAAGAATTGCGTGTGCATTGGAATCAAGGGCACATTTAACCTGGTAAATAATTTGACATGAGTTTATGAAAACAAGTCTTACATTAAGTTCTCATTATGTTTGTTGTCGCACAGCATTTCACTTATACCGCCAGCAGTGCTCCTTGAAATCCTTACTGCTTGATTAAGGGATGGCTCTTCTATGGCTATGTCATGTGTTTTGAGCGTCTAACAGGACCAGGATGCTCGAATGAAGTATCCCTATGGTGAAATGACGTGCTGCTCCAAGAGGTTGTCTAAAATGTTTATTGGCCTTGTTGTGGTAATGAACTATGTTTTCCTGAGTGCAGACGGTGGTGCACCGACGTGGGAGGAGCTGAGCAGGTGCGTGCTGGCGGCACGTGCCTGCCTCCAAGGGCTTGTGGCATTCATGGGGGCCTTTGGGGGGCGGCGAATGAACGGAGGGGGCGGAGGAGCCCCATCATCCTCTTCGCCCGGGAGGGGCAGGGCTGAGACGGGAGGTGGTGCGGCTGGTGGGAGCCCCGGCCACAACCCTGGTGGGTCCCGCTACAAGACGAGCCTGTGCCGCGATGTGGCTCAGCGTGGCTCGTGCCCCCGCGGGGCCCACTGCACCTTTGCTCACTCCCAGGAGGAGATGGACAGGTGAGCACCTGACTCGGTTTCCATTTGGCATGCTGGGTCACATGACGAGGGTACATGCATATATGCGGTCAAAGCTCGTTAATTCAAATTTCATGGGGACACTCACTGAATTCAAATTAAACGAAATTTGATGTTGAAAGCAGTGGTAGCACCTCTGGAACTATCACCCTTATGAACGAAATCTGGGATAGCTTTCTGCTTTTTTTTTTTTTTCTGGAAGCGATCACTGTTTGCTTATACATATTCAAGAGCTCGGTAAGCTTCTTCCACATATTTTTCAAAACTAAAGAACAGCCATGCCTGATTCAGTCCTTCCATCACCTGCAATAACAAAGGCAGCACCGGTGCTTCCTCTTCCTCATTCGCATAATCTACCACTGCATGGTCATTGCTGACAACTTGGCCAATGATGTCATCATCTGTGACTGCACCGCAGGCCATGGCATAGCTTACCATGGCTGAGCTGTTGACACTTATGTAGTCTGTGATCATATAATGGGGGGATGCGGCAATGAAAGCTATTTCTTTTATTTATTTATTTGTGGAAATAAATTGGTGAAATTTGGCATGCAGGTGTGATTTGTTATGCTGATATCATAACTGAAATTAGTTTTGTGCTATCTATCATAGTTTTCGAGTTACAACAATTGACAGCCTCTAATGGTCATCCACAAATTAATTACACATAAGTTCGCCAAGATTTTCACATCTGCATCTTCACTAAGGCCAATTCTATGCAATAAAGCTATTGGTTTATTTTTTAAATGCCGAAATGACCATAAAAGTATTTTAACTTTCCTGTGCACATTGTCTTACTAATTACTTTTGCAAAAAGCCCATTATAAACTTTTTTTATGAGGTGCAGTTAAAAATGGACAGCTTTATTGCACTCATCAATGTTTCAGGATATAAGTGCGAAAGACAGAATGATTTTGTCTTCATTCATTGGGAAATGGCACTGGAATGACTGAAAGCAACTGCACAAAAACTGAAAGCTGAGGAAATAGAGCTCAAAAAAAGTTTTATTGGTTGTAAACATTTTAATCTTTACTTTGAGCACCTAAAACCCGCCTGGGATGTAGTCCCTTGCCTGTGAGGACGCGTTATCTGTACATGTTGATGTAGTTTTTTGCTTCTTTGCAGCAGTTTCCTGCACCTTAGCCTTTTTGATGCATTGTGCATCCATATGTCGTGCAGAGGTGGATGACAGCACATTCAAAATGTCCGCTGTTGTCTCCTCTCGTTGTGAAACCTCATCATTAGTGAAAGTTGGAGCTGAAATCTGCAGCTGAACTTTTGCTGTGAAAACTTCTGCTCTTGCCGATGTCATGTTGCCATCACGACCTAACACGGACACACTGTTGCCATAGCTCATGGTCATGTCGTCAGCACTGCACGCAGATGCACTTTCTTGGCCACCCATGTGCGCCGGTCATGCCTCGTTGAAAGTCAGCGGCATCCGCTTCGAGTAGTTTCCTCCCTCTGTTCCACGCCTTTTGTGGTCTTCCATATGCGTGGGCGATTCGGAACTTGCTTCCTTTGGGGCTCATCACAGAACACACACATTAAACTGCCACGATCATCAATCATAGTGATCTGAACGCACACCTTGCTGCTGTGCAAATGCCCGTGAGAGAGGTTCGTCAGCAATTCAAATCTAGAACAGCTAATAGGAGCATGTCGTGTGCCCCACGTGACTACTGCTCCAAATCGCAATGCTGCTTTTGCGTTCTTTTCGCTTGCAATTGCTGGTTTATTTTACGGTGGAGAAAGACAGATTTTTTATCTGAATCGCTAACACCGAATCGCAATTTTTATGACAGCACGCTAGGAAAGTGCTGTTTTCTTGATTTCTACCGGTTATTTTGTTATAATATTTCACCATGAGATAAATAAAGGTCTGCGGATCACGAAAAAACAACAGGAAGTCGAAAATTTTCACAATTTGACTACTTCAATTGCCACGTCCCCCCCATAACAGTTCTGAGATCTGTACTTGAATAGGAACACGATGGTTCTCCTCATGTCAACTGGGTATTTGCCACCAAATGAAGACACGGCGGCACATGCACAGTGTAAGTCGGGTCTCCGCGACAGAAACATCCCACAATACACACAAGGGGTACTGACACAACAAAGACTACGAAAAATGGTGCAGCTTATCACGCTTGCTCAACATTTGTGAGTAGAAAGTTGCCCTATGCATCAGATATGCCGCGTGCTCCATAGTCGATGTCAGTGCAACTCACCATTTGGAAAAATAAATGTAAGAACATGGTGGCGATGATGCGATTCCGGCTCGTTTAATCTTTTCCTGCGCATGTAATCCGAAAAAGCATAGCCTTTGAGATCTGAGAGAGCTGTTGTAGGGCCATGGATCGATGATGATGGTGATAAAGCACATCACACCACCTGTCACTTAGCTGAAAAAGTTGTTACCAGTGCGAGCCTAGGAGCTGGCCATGGTGGCACGCACTTTGAATGATCGATGGTGGACCCCATTTGGCATGTGAGTAAACAAGCTTTTTTATTCATGTAGTTTCTATAGAGCTTGGTCAGACTTTGCCAGTTAGCTTGAATTATCCAAAGTGTCAAAATGGCGAGGTGTGAATTAACAAACTTTTACTGTATTTTTTGTTTAATACTTAGCAGGCAACACTGTCGACGTTATATAAGTAGTGCAGTCGAAGAAGTCTCAATTAGGGCATTTTGCAGTGCTGTTGTTTTGGATCTGTGACTGTTTCCAAGGAAAACTATTTCATGTACAGTCAATGTTCAATTTTTCGGACTCTCTAGTGGTCGCGAAAATGTCTGAAAAATCAGGCAGTCCGAAAAAAAACAAGTGCATGCCTTTTACTGTCCCCAAGAGCTCAAATTGCCACAGACATGTTCTAAATAGCTCTGAAGGCCTGCCAGTACACTTATTAGGCGTATCAGTGCTCTTACTGGGACAGGAGATGGCGGGTGCACGTGTGCATAATTAAAGGGGCCTTGAAACACCCCTCAGGCTTAGTGAAATAACTCAGTCAACGGGTAGCATATGCTGCTGCGAACATTTCTCACAAGTTATGCTGTTGTACGCACTGTGTGGAGCTCGCAAGTGGAGTGCGATGTCACCTTTCTCTCATACGCTCTCTTTTCAAGAGAAGCCTGCTCCTCATTCTCTTCTGGATGCTTTATTTCACAATAAAGATTTCCATATGCGGCTGCTATTGGTAGCTGCGGTCAGCTACGCAGCGTGGATACTGCGACCGCTGCGAGGTGCTGCCTCGAGTCCACTGGCTAAGTGCATTGCGGCCGCTGAGGACAGCTGCATTTGGCTTACGTTCAGCACATCATAGGTACCATCATAGGTACCAAAATCGGAAGCCGGGATATCTACCTTAACATCCAAAATGAAATTTGAACTGCGTGCCATGGTGACATTTACAGTCAAATCTCAATATAATGAATCACGTGGGACTGCCAAAAATCGTTCGTTATTTGGAAATATCGTTGTAATGAAGAACTTGCTGTTATAAGCCAGTGGACAAACCTAGAAATGAAAATGACGTACCTTGGTAGTAGACGCATGTGTAGACACGCATACTCTCAAATAAATGTGTCACTCACTTTAAAGCTGCTTTATTTGAAGAAATCAGTGATTTTCTTCTGGCGCGTGCAGCACGCACAATCGATTAGGAAGGCGTCTACATCTTCCACTTTGTGCAATACTTAATCGGGTACGTCATTGCACAGAGCGATGAAAGTGCAGACTTTGTTCATGTGCACTAAAACATCAGTGTTCGACACGATCTCATCTTCTGTGTTCGGTAACGCACAGTCGTCTTCCTTTGGGTGGTCATCGTCACTGGAGACGCCGCGAACACAGTTAACATTTAGTGCTGCACTGTCGCTCTCCATGTAGTCATCGAAGGAAGAGATGGCAGGTCGCAGTTCCACAACCTCGGTCCACAGGTGTCCTGGGTTGATGTTGGTCTCCTCCAGGTCATCTTCAAGCTGCACAGGCGCTTTGACAAGGCCTGCTTTTCGCCAGCAGTTGCTAATGGTGGACGCCGTCAAGTTCCACCAAGCTCCTGTGAGCATTCACACTGCCTGACGAATATTGATGGCAGTCGGCAACTTTAGGTGGAGGTTGATAATCAACCGCTGCACAAGGCACTTAGGAAATTCTGCTTTTGCACTCTTTCTAATGCTCTGGTCTATGGGGTTGCAGCAAGAACGTGTTGTTTGGGGGCAGAAACTCCAAGCGAACGTGCGTCAAGCAAACATTCACAATGTGAGCAGAGCAGTTGTCAACCAGTAGAATTATTCGGTCATCTCTCCTCATATGGTCATTGAGTTTGATGAGCCACTTGGAAACGAGTTCTCTGGTCATCCAGGCTTGTTTGTTGGTGCGGTAGTCATATGGTAACGACAGGACGTTTTTTTATGCAGCGAGGCTTCGCGTACTTGACAATGACGAGCGGTTTAATTTTCTTCGTGCCTGTTGCATTGCAGCAGAGCAGGACTGTCACGCAAATATGAGACTTCTTTCCTCTTTTGCACTGCTGCCCTTTGAAGTGCATCGTCCGGTCTGGCAGGAGATGATAAAAACATGCGGTCTCATCTACATTGAAAATATCTTCAGAGTACGATTCAGCCACCTCTAGAGAACTATCGTTTTGCCAGGAATCCGCGCCTTCTCTGTCAGCAGCCTTTTCCTCACCCGAGACTACCTGCCAAGTTATTCTGTTCCTTTGGTGGAAACAAAAAAGCCAACTCACACTGGCGTTGAACCCACTTATTTCAAGTGCATTGGCAAATTTGCTGGCAAATTTGAGCATTGGGCCAGACACGGGAACGTTTTGTAGTCGGGCATATTTGAACCACGTGAGAACAGCTTGGTCTACATTTTTAATGTTTCCCAGTCACAGCCGTTTCCTCGTAGGAGCGAGTTGCGATTCCCGGTGAAGCTTGACAGTGTTGTCTCGGTCTTTCAAAATGGTCGCAATGGTCGATAGGGCAATGCCACGCTGTCTGCACACGTCGATTTGCTTTTTCCCTGCATTTATTTCCTGCAATACGTCCAATTTGTCCTGCAGCAAAAATCTGCTTTTGCTTCTTCTTGGCGCCATCGCTAGCTGCATTCATTGTTAGATCTCGTGCAAACATCGCTGAACCTTTGTTGTGGAGTTCTTGGTGAAGTTTTTGGTGAAGCAATAGGCACTCGACGTGGTGATGATGATAGCTCCTGCACTCGCGGTTTGTTTCACGCGAGAATTGCGGCACTGTTACTTTTAGCCGAATTTCTAATACTGATGTTCCTCGGTTATAAAGGGGAAAATAAACTATGTGCGTTATTCTGAAATATGCGCTGTATTGAAATTTGTAGTTCTGAAATATTTTTGCACTGAAAATATAGGCAATCTTAAAATGTTCGTAAATTTGAGAAATTCGTTAATGTGTGGTTCATAGTAGATCTGACTGTAGAAGGCGGAGTTGTGGGCACGCCCCACTCAGCCGTGGCCTTCACAGTGCAAGTCATCGAAGAAGGAATGGGGCCGCAGCAGAGGCCTCATTCCTTCTTCACTTCACTTCTTCACTTCACTTCACTTCACTTCACTTCTGCTGAATGCATTGAAGTACTTTTTGCGGCAAAGTATTTCTGAAATAGCCATGTTTCACTTCAAATGCCTTTCTCCACTTCAATAAAGAGTGGTTCAGGGCCCCTTTAAGATTCGAATGCATATTAAGGGAAAATGAGGCATCCACACAATCGTAGCAGTTGCTACAAAGGAAACCCATACGGGTTCCTCGAAAGAAAAGTCTTGCAGTTAGAGAAAACCTCGTCCTGGTCCGGGACTCGAACCTGGGACTCGAACCCGGGACCACCGCCTTTCCGGGACAGCCGCTCTACCATCAGAGCTAACCTTTGTCGAAATTGCTATGATTGGGTGGATGTCTAATTTTCCCTTAATTAATGCGTTCCATTTTGCAGATGTCCCCATAACTATTACGTCAAACTCTTGCCTTTGCTTCGAGTTGTTGAGAAACTCTACTTCGCCCTGCTATCTGCTAGCCGCCTAGTTGCTTCACCGCAATACACCGCGTATGCTTCACCGCATAACTCCGCTGTATTGCAGCGAACCTGACTTTCGGGAACCGGCATTATGCCACGCGCCAAGCTTTCCGCGCATAGAAGCGACCGACGAGGATTACAAAGTTGGGGTCGGCGCCCTTGCTGACAGCGGCGAATTCTTGAAAAAAGAAAAAATGACAAGGCACCAAACAGCAGGAAGCTTCATAGCGAGTGTCAAAGCAACTAGTCCTAGTGGGTCTGCAACTGCCAGCAGTAGGCGTGGGAGAGCGCCGGTTCGAGGCTCCTTCAAAATGGTGGCGGTAGTGGCTTCAATTAATGCTGTTTCGGACTTGCGGTCATGGCAAACAGTCCGGAAAATCGGATAAAGGGTTTTTGTGTTTGGAATTTCAGACGACCTTATACACTGGCTCTCTGGGGTACGTGGCAGTGGCGTGAGTGAATTATCGGGCATGTCCAAAAAATTAGGTGTCCGAAATATTGGTCATTGACTGTGTTACAATTACAATATATGAATGTAAGGCTAGGTCTAATTGCATGTTATTTGTGTACTTTTGTGCTTCCAGTATGCCACACATAACATATCGATTGCGAGCAAAAGTGCTGCGCTGTGGCTGCTAGTCATAAACATGCTGCTCCACTTATTCTGTGTTTAAGTTTTTAAGGTTCAGGCCTACTATGCCTTCCATGTAATATTTGGCATATTTTCACTACATAAAAGTATGGCACTTAATGTTAGATCAAGTTATAGAGAGATATGATTCTTTCAAACTTGGTGCATTATTTTTTGGTTATGAATGTGAGCAGTAGCCATTGTAGCATTGCTGGCTCTGCATGAAATGGAATATGGTGGTTTGGCCTTGTCTGCAAGACATAAAGCAAGTGGACACTCGCTTCGTCTGTGTTCTTTTATTATGCTTGAAAATCTTTAACGTGTGTCCTGTGCTCCTTATGTGTTTGTCACTTGAGTCACTATTTAGATGCCTGCAAGCACAGCCATCGTCTGTGTGATGGTGGCCGAAATTGCTGTACAGCACAGGAGGTTTACCCCATGCCACATTAGATGTTCGGCAGTCGCATTTGTTTTCAAAACTGTAGTTTTAAGAATGCTTGAGCTTGACAGCTGCACTGTTTTCCACTTTCAATACCACAAGAACCAGTCTATTTGCAGACACAGCAAATACACATGTTTCTGAAGCCAGTCCTCATCCTCTGATGAAGCTCCTCTTTATCAGAAACACATTAGCAGAACTCTTATGGGACTGTGAAGCAGTAAAAAAACCATAGCTGCAAAAGAAGTGCTTAATTTTGTGCACTTGCCTCAACACTGCAAAAATTTCAGGAGGCAGATCGGATACTCGTGCCTACAATAGTTTGCAGTTTGGCAGCTTGGAAACAGCGGGAATAGAAGCCTTTGTCAAAGGTTTGTGGGCCACTGTGCATGTGACCAGACCTGCAGCTGAGAGTTGTGGTGGGTGCAGGAGGTGCAGTGGGATCCACACTGCATGGCTCCTGGTGATGGCATCAGCTGTATATGCACTCTATACGTATGTACGCAGTATGTTTACTGTTGTCGTAAATTCAAAAATGAACAATTATGAAGCATTTTTTCACTTCCATGTTCATCTGCATTTGTAACAGCGGCTTTATTCAGACTCCAAAATGTATGCTTGGGACTACTACATGTGAAGAAACTGGCTACAAAGCGATTACTCGTTGCGCTTCTGTGTAATTACAGTGCAGTCCACTTATAACAGTATAAAGGAGAGCAAAAAATCGGGATTCTTATAACCAATCACTATACCTTTACTGCCATAAAAAAAGAAATGCTGCTTAAGAGTGCGTTGAAATAATAGCTTTTGCAGTTGTTGCATATTTACAACCGAGGTGTGCATAGTGTCCAGCTGCTGCTTGAACACTGGCGGCAATCCTTTAGTGTGCACGAAATCAATGAGTGACTCAATCGACGACAGTGCACTTTGCGTGAACATAGGGGTTGAGGTCAAAGCTGGGCCATTGTCTATCTCGTCGTCACTGCCACTGCTGCCACCAATGCCATCACTTTAGTTGCACAACGATGTCTGCATCGCAAAACAAGCCTCTTCAGCATTACAGTCCAATCTCGTTAATTTGAGCACACGTAATTCGAACTTCCAGTTTATTCTAACTGCCACCGGGGTCCCGTCATAGTTATGTTTATTCCAGTGGGCAAAAATGCCCGGTAATTCAAACACACAAGCATTTGCGATGGTTAATTAGAACCGACCGAGCTCTGACAATGCTCTCAACAGCGTGCCAGATCACACGGCGGTACCTCCGACCAGCATTGCTCTGACCCTGTCATAGAGGAAAGGCTTAGGAGAAAGCCTTCAACTCCACAAGGGGGGGAAGCCACATGGCAGAAATTTTACCTTCTGCCAAATGGCAAGGTCACCGTTTCTGCGTCACACCATAATGCCCAGCCACACGAGCGGCAAAACGCATGCCACAACAGAGATCAGTCCTGGGCTGATTTTTTGCGGCTCGCTGCGGCGGCAAGCCAGCCGCGAGCGGAGAAGACCAATGAGAGTGGCCTCTACAGTGACGGAATGCGCGGGAAACTGGTATCATGTGGACTCACCCGGCTGCTCTATTCGTACTCGCGTCTGGTTCAACCAGACCACTAGTTTCGCACTATTGTTTGCTTGCGTCAGCTCTCGTTCGCGCCTGTTTTGTCTGGTCTTGTTTGCACTTGTTTTTGTTTTTAACGCGATAGCGTTAAGGAGCTCGTGTCGCAGAAAAGCCGGTGTCGTCGGTGTCGGCGTCGGGTGTCGGCGTCGGCGTCGGCGTCAGCGTTTTGCGGCGTTGACCGTGAGCGATAAATCACGGCAGGCACTCCATAAATAAAAAGCAACTTCCAAGATGGTCTGGGTGGGAATCGAACCAGGGTCTCCGGAGTGTGAGACGGAGACGCTACCACTCAGCCACGATTTCGATGCTTCCAAAAGGTACAAACGCGCCTCTAGTGAATGCGGTGTTGCCTTCGAAACGAGCCGTGGAAAGTTATACTGTGGTGTATATAGGTAATTATGAACATGTAACTTACAGAAGTCGCAATTACACGAGTAGCGAAGTGCGTTTCGCTGCATTTCTTCTGCGCTTTCCGCACACGGAGAGCCATCTTGCGGCAAACACAGAAGAGCCCCTCCTCTCCATGTACGGCGCTGCCCCGACAGATGGCGCGCCACGCGCGCATTGGAGCTGTCGCGGTTCGGACTCTCTCCCCTGACAACGCTTCGCCTCGCTCCCTCCGCAGAATCAAGCGTCCTTCCTTTCTTTAGATCACTATCTCTCTATCTCTCTGCCCGTGCCGATCACGGCGTTTGGCTGGCGTGCATCATTTCCCCCTCCGGGATACCGAGTTCTTTGGTTCGCTCCGCTTGCTCAGGCGCACGTTTCATTGCTGCGCCGAACGCCGCGTTGCTCGACCATATGGCTCGACGCTCACCGCGTCTGATGCGGGGCGCCTCGTAAGTGATGGCTGCCCTGTAGCCCATTGTCTTACACCCATTGGCGGGTCGACGGGAACGCTATCGCGTTCCACTCTTGAAGGCGAAGCTTAAGCGTCCTCCAATTTTTTTTTTACAATGACTCGTCTAAACTGAGACGTCCTGATGAAAAGGCTGTTGAAGACAGTGCACCATATTCGATTCTGTACGACAAGACAGACCCTGAATTCAAGGATGCGAAGGCGACCCCCAGTCCCTCATTCTCCTTGTCTTTTGAAAGTGGCAATGCCGCAACAGATGGGGCAGCGCACCAACATAATTATGATCAGCGGCAACAACTTTATCTTGATAAGACGTGACTCACATTAAGAACACAGGACAAAGAAGGTAAACACAGCGCCGATCTGTCGGCAGACGAAGAAAAAAACATGCGAGCATGCAGAGGGAAGCAGCAGTGGAGGCCCAGTCCGGGCTCGGCAACTCTGCTGCTTCGGTGGCAGTAGGTGGCAGAGGTACTTAGTACCATCTAGCAAGCTGGTGGGAAAGCAAGTCCGCTTTCCTCCCGCCCTTCCTCGCAACTACGCTCCCCTCGCCCTCGCTCATCTTCGACTGTCTCCGCGCAGGCGGCGCCCGGCCCGGAGGCCCGGAGGCCCGGCGCCAGCTTAGCTTGCTCCTTGAAGTTATTGGGAAGCGAGCATTGGCTGGCGTGGGCAGTTTCGTGGTGCTCGCCTGCTGTGTGCTTGCGCACCACAATATTCCATGACTCACACCGCTCATGCATCTTGCTACGGTGCATTAATTCTTCAAAAACATGTCCTTCTTTTAATTCGAACAAATTTTGGGGCCCCTTTGAGTTTGAATTATTGAGATTCGACTGTATCTTGTAGCGCAGTTCACCAACTGGCGATGTTCTGTGACTTTTGCATTTGACATGCGGGTGAGATGCACTGCATGGTAATGGCGGCAGCTACGAACTCACATAGGCAAACTTTTCGCCCAGTCTTGGTATAATTTAAGGGCAACTTAGCAACATAAATGCCAAGCTCAGTCTGCATGGAAAAAGCCATCCAGAAGACAAAAATTTGATCGTTGTATCCAACATGTGGTCATAAGTTTTTTGTTTTTTTTCTCGAAGTCCTAATGCATAAGTTGATACTAATGCATAAGTTCTAAGGAGGCCCGCTTAAATGGGTGATACACTCATTCTGGTTACTTGTTGTAGCCCTGGAGAACATTCATACCATCCAAAATGACTGCACTTGACTCTTTCCCTACCATGAGAAAAATAGGTGTGTCTTGTAGGTTACGCCAGATCTTTTCTGAAGGAACTACTGCACTCAATATTTTGTGTAATACATAAACAAAAAGCACAATGAACGCACTTTTCATGGTTAAAAGTAATATTAACGAGATGAATGTCATAAAAATGATATAAATTGCTAGAATCAAGATTGTTGGATAAAATTGAACAAAGTTTGTAAAGACATGCTTGTACATGCTAAGAAAGATATGTAACAAAAATGAGATGTTCAAAATGTATTGCAGTCTAATTGGCACTATTTCCGAGAAACTCTAAATGATTAATTGAGCAGGTATTCCACTACAAAGATTTAAGCTCAAGCACTAAAGTTTGGCGTGCCAGGCTGCGGCCACCGATGTTCCAGGCAGGCTTGCATTGTTGTCGCTCGCAGAGTCAAAGTCCAACAAAAAGTTAGCATCCTCATGCTCGCTGCTGCTCGATTCATCGATCAAATCGGCCGCAAACGCAGCGGAATCGTGAGATCTGCGATTTTTTGAAGCGCGCACGCTGCTCCCAGAGGTGGCCATTTTTGCTTTCTACTTTGATGATCGGGAAACTTCGGAGTCCATTCAAAAATTATTGCCTGGCACGGAAAAAATCAAGTGCTTAGAAAATGAGTGTATAGTTCTCCTCCTTCATGTCCTATGGTGCAGAGTGTCCTTGAGCGCACGGAAGGTCTCGAAAGCAGTGTTTCAAACCATCGTTAGCGGGCCAACAATACCCAATGGGCGTGGTACGGAAACGGTTAAGGCCAAGACTTGAAATAAAAAAGTTACCCCAAACTTAACTGAAATTGCATCATTGAGATCATCACTGATATGTACACTGCACAGGACACTTGCATTGTGAATGTAAGTTTTGAGCACAGCAATTAGAAAAATTGTTCATGTCAATTTTTATTGTCGCATTTAAAATGTTAAGCTGTAAGGGCTTCTGCGTACGCTTGTAGAGAAACAATCTTGGCATAAATTTTATGCCTGCAGTTGTTAACTTCATTGCTATTGACCCAGCTGATTTAGTTTCAATAAAAAAATGTCCGATAATTGGTTGGTGGACCTTTTGAAAAGGTAAAGAAACCTGCTTCTTTGAACCACTGGACTGATACATCATTGAATACTACTTACGTTGTTGTGCATGGTAAATGATGGCCTTGCAATGTAGCAGCTACTTACCTTTTCTTTTTTCTCCTTTCTGTTGCTGTTTAACAGAAAACCACCTTATGTCCGACAAAACCGGTACAGAAAGTAAGTTGCGTAATCTGGTGACCTACTGAAACTCTGTAGTCATTTTGGTTTTGAGTTTTTGCAGCGTTCAGTAGCAAGCAGTGAAAAGTCTATGATTATACTTCTCCTCACTTTGCACAAATGGAGCGCGGCTGTGACTCTTGAGGCTCGACGTGCTCCACTTGACACATTCAGCAATGTATGCTAAAGAAATTGGAAGATGTATGTAACGTTCCCCGGCTAAACTTTTCACTGTCGGCTGAAAATTTTAGTGAGAACAAAAGAGAGAATGCACGGTAGTTCTAATATTGCTTATACTTCAAAAACTTATAACTAGTTATCAGCCATGTGAGATAACGATAGACTTACACATCTGCATTTTAAAGTGATTATCTTCGTGAATATTCAGTGTAATTCATGTCTTTATCAATGCCACAAAGGGCACTGACACATGTGCCTTTTGCACAAACAATTTTTTCGACTTTGAGTATTTAAGTTTTACAATGTTGCTGTGAATTTTGACCACACGTGCTACAGTGCACTAATAATCATCCATAGACCTGTTTTGTTAATACGATTGCACTGTTAATAATGTAGCATGATTATCACTGATGAAAGAAATCCCTCATCATTCCACTAGCATGTTTGACTTAGGCTGTTGGTATTGTGTATGCTGGTCAGCCTGGAGCATAATGAGGCTTTGCAATATAGAATGTTTACATATTGCAGGCTAAAATGGGATCCTGCTTCTCTTATACATGGTGTTTGAACTAATGTTGGTTCGGCTTTCAACAAATATGGCGTAAATAGAACCGATGCAGTGTTTGCTGTCACCTTGTGCAACTCGTTTAATTATAATTTCATTTCTCAATAGTCGATTATTTAATTTGCATGTTAAAATTTTCTTTTTCTGACTGTATTTGCACTATAAAGCTTCGGATTGCCATGGAAAAAGTCAAAACTTGGTCATTTCTGCCTTGCTAACTTCTGTGTTCTTTTTGTCATTGTTTAGTAGGAAGCAGGCAAAATTGGAAGACTTGCACGGCACTGGCTGGCTTGCTCTCAAATTGAATAGACTTAATTGTGAGCAGTATGAATGTGATAATTGATTATCTCAGCTATAGCGACATCCTTGCCAGCCACCTTTCCAGCTTGACGTAGCAAGTCAAAACAGCTTGTACAGTTTTATGATACCAGTAAGTGATGTGGTGACATTCTCGACGCTACAGCTGAGGCTATGAAGCCAGAGTGCATGTGTATGAGCTTCTACTGGGTCCCAAGCATGATACAAAGTTATTTTATTTATTTATTTATTTATTTATTTATTTATTTATTTATTTATTTATTTATTCATTCATTCATTCATTCATTCATTCATTCATTCATTCATTTATTCATGTATTTATACTGTCAGCCCCTACTGGGATCATTGCAGAAAGGGTAAGGTCATTATTAAGTCCACATATGCACTCGGTAAAGAAAACACGAGCACATAAACTGTTATACAGTGTGGAAATGTATGTCTGAAGCACCTTCTAAAAAGATTCCTTAAATTTCTTCGATGCCAAGCAGAATCAAACTCCTGTCATAAAGGTTCCTCGAGGACAGCAGCCAGATGCTTTAGCAAAAGGCTGCGGCATAAGTGCTCTAGGCATGTGTTGCTTTTCAATGAACGTCTTTCACGCCAGCGCTTTAGTGAGCTGCGCACTGAATGTACTGGGTATGTGCCGCTCTTCGCTGAACCTTTCGCCAACTTGGGTCACTGAGTTTTTGCCACTTATTGTGCAGCAAGCGAGGGAACAGTTCTCAGCGTTTGAATGCACTGGCAAGCCACGCTTCTCATTGCAGAGGCCACGCGTGGACTTCACGGCAGCGTCACTAGGTGACGCAGTGTGTCTGGAAAAATGTGTGAGAGAAAAACCTGGCTGTCGCATGATGTGTTTGTGAGCATTTGCATGCACCAGCACGCCATGCCTTTCGGAGGCCATGCACAGGCTTCGCGGTGGCACCGCTAGATGGTGCCGAGTGCTATTAAGGAAGTGCAGAAGAGGAGTCCTGCTACAGTACACGCCTCATACATAACTCGTTTCGACGGTGGCAATACGCTGTGCCGCTATATTGATTCAATGCTAAACGCGTTACTGTCGACAGTCATTGTGAGATGGGTTCTCCCAGAATATTTTGCATGCACAGCAGGTGACACAAATGTAGTGCTTATATTTTACGATATGCAGTGCGGCATGCAGGCAAAGGACATATGTTGTACCATTTCGTCCTTTCTCTGCTGTCATGCCCTGCATATAGTAGATTACCAACTAGCCCGGTCTCACACCTTGCTTCGTTATATTAGAGCTGCAGTCGTGTCGCCCTCTTTTTGTTTCCTAAAAAGCTTCTAGAAGTTCATGTGCTGTTTTATGTTTGCTCCTGCCCAGAGTCTTCACCTCGAAAAAGCACAGTACTCCTGTGCAGAATTCGCAGCCAACTGAAAGGTGCGCAGTGATATGTCTTTGAATTTTTGGTGTAATCTCTTGTCTGGCCATTAACATAGAAACCGGTTCGCAAGTTGAAGGCATGTTTCATTAAAAGGCCCTTATGCAGGCTTTTGTGTGTGTGTGTATCGCCTAGTTAGGTTCAAATTGTTGTTCCGTGTACATTGGACACGGCACAGCACATTGCATTCCCAGCATCAGCATTGTAGGAAACCCACAGATCAAGCAAAGGCTGACACCTGCTCTCCAGTGGTGGTTGCTAAATGCCTTCGTTAGTGTGCAACTTACACACTGAATGAATTTTCCATACAAAGAATTTCCATACAGACAGCAGGGAGTGGGAGGACGGGGGGAGTGTATAGAATGCCTCAGTGGCTATGGCAGAATACAAAGGTGCTTTAAGTATTTATGTGTACATTAGGAACCCCAGGTGGTCAGACAATCAGTCTGGAGCCCCCTACTTTACATTTCTCATAGCCCATGTACAGCTTTGGAAGTGTTCGTTCCTGAGGACCAGTGGAAGGCAGGTTCTTTTTTTTTTTTTAATTGCGACTGGGTAATTCAGTTGGCTGGAAAAGGCTACCCCGGAGACCAAGCTTTTTATTTTTTAAGATATCCCGATTAAACTTTCAGGGCATGTTTACATCACCAAGCTATGAGGAACTGCAATGTTTCATCAAGCTGTGTTTATTAGTTCCAGAGTTATTGAGGTTTAACTAGGGGGTTCATATGTATGCTTGAGGAAGAGCCTGTAGAAATCCCAGGACATCGTAGGAAGCAGAAATTCACTGTGATGATCCCTTAATAGATATCCCAGGGGGCTACAAAGCCTTTTTTTTTATTTTCTCTCCGAAAATGTTTAACACAACTTTGAATTTGATGTAGCCACTAATGACCACATTCATCAAAAATTAATTGCTTATTATAAATTAACTGCACAACATTTCAAAAAGAAAGAAGCTTGTTACACCCTGTCAAAGTCATTCAGGAACGGAATAAAAAAAAACGGCACACAAATCTGAAAAGCAGTTCTTGAGATATCGCCTTCCCCAGCACCACTACTAGTGAAAAAATCCATTCTGAGAAAATGGACCTTAAAGTTGACACATGTGTTTTTATTAGAAAGTTCTAGAAGAGCCTCTAATTAGCTCTTGCGGCTCCAGGCACACTCAATGTGTCGGATTCTCGACTGGTGACAGCCGACAGCACGCTTCCGCCGCTGCAAGTGTCTACGCAGTCGGCACTCGCTGCGGGAGATCGAAGTTCGATGCTCATACAAGTCTCATATCGCGCTTCCGTGCACTGAACATTTGCACTGTCTTGGGCTTCGTTGCCAGCATCGCCAATGAAGGTGAAGGCCACAGAACGAGTGAAAAAAAAAAAAAAGCTGAGAAAATAATCTAAAAGATTGCGCAAGGCAATAAGCAGCTCACAATCGGACGTCTGTCGAGGCGGACGGAACAAGAGGAAACGACACGAGCGCGACGGGCGCGGCATCGAAGGGAGCAGGCGCCGCCGCCGCCCGTGCAGCAGCCAATGGCAGGCGCGCTTTGGCCCGTGGGATTTGAAGCGCCGCCGGTGCCATTTTGCAAGGTTGCAAAACAGAGACGAGAGTTCACGGTCAAAACGACACAAGGTGCCGCGGGCAGGCCGCATGGGCAGGGAATGGCTCATGCGCTAAGTTTGTCTTCATTTCGATATTGGGCATGTTTTCTTAAGGCCGCGGTGGCCTCAAAAGTAGCTTTTTTTTTACTTTGCGGTTGAATTAAGTGCTAATAATTACAGAACAGGTGGTTTATGAGACATACAACTCAAAACTATTGTTTTTCAAAAATTGACTTTTTCGTGATTTTTCAGTTTTCCCCTGAAGAAAATGATAGGGAAAACCAGCTACCCAAAGAGATGTCTCTAATGCCAGCCTGCCAATTCTCCGAAGGCAGGCCTGCCCCGCAGTGAGGCTTGAGGGTTGATAGGAGTACATGGTCATGAGCAGGAAGCATTGTTACTGATGTACATGCCTGCAGATTGGCTATTTTAGCCCTTTGTTGGTCAGGGAGTCTGGGTAGGATTTCTGCAAAGAGAGTGTGTATGTTGTGGCATGTTGTGCAGAGGGTATTCAGCATCTCCGTTTTCTCTCTCTGATGAGAGGAGATTATTGGGCAACCTTGTTTGGAACTGGAGAGACAACATATGTAGCTGTAATGCCTGTGTGCGCCCCCCCCCCCTTCTTTTTGTGCTATAGCTGAACCCACCTAGATCATATTTTTGTAACATTAAAAGGACTGAGTGGGCTTACTTAAGTGGCTGGAGCTAAAATCTCCACCCTCCTTAAGGTGATGCAGCGTAGGCTTTAGGCTCTACGAACAGTCAGTATGGCCATGTAATTGATAGAAAAAACTGTGAGAAGGGTGACGGAGAGAAAGATAATGCTTAAAGAAATGCACGCAGTGAACTTAGTGAGGGTTTTGAGCACTGCACACTACCCTCACTATTGAGCTATGACCAACCCGGGCTGTGTGATGAGATACAATAAGTTACATGCTGCCACTGGGGAGATCATCGCCCTCACCTGCGTTGAGTGGCAGCTTACATTGGTTGAATGATAAACAAGGATGAAGAAAGTTTCAGATGTGATGGAGGGCAATGTTTGGCTTTTCATAATTATGCTGAAGACTAATTGTCAATAGCCTGGTGAGGGGAATGAGTTTGTTAGCCTCTTGAAGCCATGCATAAATGAACGATGATCATGATCTCGGCTAATATTGTTAGCAATATGAAACTTCTCTGGCAGAGAGAAGGTGTCTGAGGTGGCATTATTTGACAGCCATGAAAAGTTTGCAGCGTGTAAAAAGTGTTGTGGGGATCCTTTGAGATTGCGTATGTGGCACTGGTTCCCAGTTTTGGACTACACTGGTTGTTTCTTGCGAGGGAATGTATGGGAGTATGTGGTCTTAGGAGCAGTTTTGTTATGACACGAGAATTGTCTAAACTTGCATGACTAAATATTAGAGGCTGAACAGAATTCTTGTGTCCAATAAGAGTTAGTACTGCAGTTGTGGGGTACTCTAGTTCTATCTGCAGCACAATATCATTTTAAGATGTGGCAAATTTGATAGGTGGTTGTCTAAAAATTATGTATTTCTGGGTCTCAATGCTCCATTCAGTCTTATAGACATAGAACAATGAAAATACAGTATCTGCACTTACTGCAGCTGATGAAAAAACTTGAATTGTCAGGGCTGCTAGTTGTAAGTCTTGATTGTAGATGCATTTAACATTTAGCATAGCAAAGCTGCAGGCTACAAGGTGATAGCACTCATGATGTTTTCTTGCCATTAACAGAAAACCACCTCCCCGTTCTGACAACAGATTCAGAAAGTAAGTTGTTGGGTGCAAGTATTGTTAACCCATGTTGTTACAGTACCACATCTGCAAAGAACCTACTCTATGGAATGTAAGTGGTAAATTGTACTTCCTGCTTAACTGATGAGCACTTTATGATGCTCTTCTTACTGACTGGAAAATCAGAACTCGGCGTTTGAAGCATATTTTCCTGGATAAGGTAACTTGTGACTTTCTGGAGTGTGACTTTTGCTACATGGGTTGTAAGAATTTTTTTTTTTTTCTGTGAAAACCATTTGGTCGGTGTTATTTGCCGCACGATCTGCAAGGATGTTTGTCTCGCAAATTGTGACCACTGCTTTGCAGCCTCTTCCTTTCGTCATGAGCAGCACATCTATTTAGGCTTTGATGTGCAGAGTAGTAATGTCTCAGACAGATATCTCTTACGTGTGTTGCCTGAGGTACCTTGTGTGATTTCCCAGTGGTGCATGTGGTTTTGAGACCATGGAAGGGCATGTGTGTGCCGTACTGAAATTGCAGGCGTGTATGTTCTTTCCTGCTGCTCACCACTTTGGCTTACTCACAGGCTGGGTTGGTTATATTAAAGAATTTGGGGTGTTATTAGGCACCAAACCTGTCTGTGTTGTGTGTTGTTGTTTATTTGTGCTTTCCTTAGGCTAATACCCAAGAATGAGGTAGACGTGCAGCACATCATTCCACTGTCATGATACAGGGGGTGTGTGTGTGAGGTCGGCATAAACAAATATATTCCCACATCTTTCAGTTGAGTCGTGTTGTAGGCAGAATGCACATACCTGTAGTAAGGCATGCATGTCTGCTATTCTGGGGTCTTCTGTGATCCACCCGGATTAAACAAAGCAATGAGACACTGATGTCACTCTTTCCATGATTCAGAGTTTGGCTCATGACGATGCACGCTTGAGAAAGCATGGGCTAGGCCAAGATGAATTTCTGTGTTTAGCTGGAAGGTCCAAGGATACTTGAGTTTGAGTTTATTTTCACCACAATCATGTTAGTACATTGCTCTGACACACACACACATTAAGAAAAAACTGTGGCATGGAAGGTGGGAAAAAAGCTGTGATTTGAAACTCTGCTTGACTCGCACCACCTCTTAGCAAAACGAGGCGGCTAAGTGTCAGCATGCAAAATGTAATACGTGTTATAAAATAATGAAATATAATACACGCTACAATATACACACAAAAGTAGCACAGTATAATATACACCAAGCAAAATGGGCTGACTGTTCAAAAAAGGAAAATTTGTGAAAGAGGTAATGTAAAATTTATTCATTGCAGTATTGAAAACTAGCTACAAAAGCTCCTCTATTTCACAGTTAGAAAAATATATTGATGACCTACTTGCATAACTGGCAACTCTTATGACTTTATCATAAAATACCCAATCTTGGACAGATATGTCTTAGGTGTGTTAATTGTTCACAATTGTCGTATCGACGCGAGTTTTCACTAGTCTAGTTTTGAGAAAAACTGTCTTCTAAAGAGTACAGATGCAGTCGCTCTGATTCTTCCTAGCTTGATTTTTTGTAGCCCCCCAGTAGTGGCACAAACTTACAGAATAAATTAATAACTGGAATTTTGGCTGCTGTCAAGTGAATACATTATAAACAATTCTGTTTGTGGCCTAGATCATTCTCACTGTTACTTTAGAGCAGAGTGCCTGATCACAGCATCCCTACAGAAAAAAGTCAGCAGGTCTTTAATAAACAGTTAACATGTTGAGTAATAAACCACTGTTTAGTACCTTTCACCAAATTTTAATATTTTTGGGGCTTTGGCTGCAGTGTTTTTCATATTCTGACGTTGGTAGATCTGCACCGGGCATGTGTTCAGGTCAGTGCTGGATGGGATAGTGCAGGTGTGAGTGGAAAAGAGCCACCTCTGAAAAGAGGAGCAGCATGTGCCACAACATCTGTGCTTCTTGTGCCTGCACTACAGGTGATCTGCGTCACTGTTAGTGGGATGCTAGTTTGGTCGTGCAGTATCTTAGCCAGCCTTACAATTCGTGACACTGCGGCTAGGACTATGCATACAAGGCGCAAACCTTCACTGTGGCATAGCGTGGACACTGTGGAGCACTTTTTCCATGTGCCAAGTGCAGTAAAGGAAGCCACGTGGTTTGAAATAATCTGGGTCCCTCCACTGCTGCATCCCTTGGAGCTCACCTGTTTTGGGCCACCTATTTTGGTTGGCATTCATCATAGTCTGCTTTGAAAAATGCTGTTGGAATCTGGCAGATGCTTGCCTCACGCTACAGTGTGCACTAATGCAATGCCCAGTCATTGGCACATCTTCCTTGCACTCAAGTTTGAATTGTAGTGCTGGTGCCACACAGTGGGTGCTCAATTTAACAGTACATGTCACTCGGGGTCAGACTTTTTTTTTTTTCAGTGTGTCAATGACCTAGTCCTGTCCTGCTGTTTTGTCTGGCTTCTTTAATGTACCAATATGCACAGTGCTGTGAAGGTGTGTGAAGCATAACAGAGTAGCTGCTTTGGCTGGCTGGTGAAACATTGTTTCATCTGGAAGCATTCATCAGGAAGTGCCTTCTCTTATTCTTTGTGAATTGTGTACAAAATAAGGTTTCCTTTGATGAAAGTGTGTGAAGTAATGTTCTGGATATTTAAACTAAAATGTTTTTGGAAAGCCTTTTCGTGCGTCTGAAGGCATGTTGCGGAGAAAGCGCAAACTCTAAAAAACTCATGCTAATGATAACTTGACCTCACACTCTCTCTAGTCAAGGCCTTGAGTTCGGAAAAATGCACTTTTCATCTAAGTTCAACTTTTTCAACCAAGCTTTTATTGTAATTCTAATTGTTATTCACCTGTTGTGTGTTCCACGTTTCACTGTTATCACCTCTCTGTCAGTGTACTTTTGTATGTTTTTTCCTATACGGAAAAAGTGGACAGAGGTTCTGACAATTTGTCCACAAAATATATTGAAGTACCCTGTTTCAGAAAGAGCTGCATGCGATTACAACATTGTGCTCTCAAGTTGTGGCCCTCCTTCTCAACTCATATTCTTGTGTGGCTGTTGCTGTGTTTCCCCACTATGCACTGTATTGCTCTTGTGCAACAGGAAACACATTGAGCGTGGTATTGATGAGAGCTAGTAAAGAAAAAGGCAGACAGTAGTGCTTTGGGCTCCTTTATTAGACAGCTGCCAGCTTAACCCTTTCAGGCACCACTTGCAATTATGCATAGAAAAAAATCTTTTTATATATAAACATTCTTTTTAAGACCTAAGAAACACAAAACCATTGAATTCCTGAAAGTTATCATGAAACTTTATTATTTGCAACATCGTACACAATTGTGTACACAGCGCCTCGGTGGTCACAAAATTCACTTGTGGAATGCGAGGAAGCAATTTCTCTCTTTCGTCAGGCACAGTGGCACGGTGCATTTCATGCAGAATATCCGGGCGCCTCGTGTGCACTTCTCGAGCTTGCACCTAATTCGCACCTTCTGGTCGCGGGATTCGGGCCAATGGTCAAAGTAGTTGTAGTGCGCGTCGGTGCAAGGAAGTGATATTCTTGCTTTTTTGCCCTGTCTTTTGTTGTGGTGCTTGGATCTCTGCAAGAGAAGGCCTTCCACGCTTTTTCTCGGGTAGTACCAACTTAATGCTTCGGCAGCTTGCAAGCGAAAATTCATCAAATATAGGAGTTTAGCTCTAGGCAGCGTTTGATTGTCACGGTGGTAGTCCAGCAAAGAATTGCAGGTACCCAGGTTCACAAAAGGAAAAAGTACTCTCAGTGTCCACTTCTTCAGCTTGCGTTTCCCCTGCAGCAGCATCTTCCTCTTCTGTGAGGTTGGTGAACACAGCCGCAACGCAGGCGTCGGTCGCTTCACACGTGGCTTCTTCTTCGTCACTTTCCCCGACGTCTGAAACATTTATCAGCAATGAGCTCCAAAAGCCTTTCAGCTGTCTTTTGGGTTTTCTTATGCTTGTTTGCACTGTAGAAAGAACGATGAATGGCCAAAAAACCTGGAAAGAAAATCAAAGCAACTCTCAGCGTTCTTCATTTCTGCAGCGACCACGGCGCCTTGTACACAATCGTGTACACATGCGCGTGCGAGCGTTAGCGTTCGGTCATCTCCTCAGAATGGATGAAATTATCACTCCTCGGTACTTCATATAATGCACAAACGCGTCTAATTTTTTTCGCTTGCTACAATAAAAAAAAGCGGCTCTAAAAAAATAAGAACTTGACTCACCGCTCTTTGCTGCTCCAGCGTCCGCCATTTCTTGTTTTGATATGGACATCTTCACCGAAATGCGACAGATGGCGCCCAAAATGCACATGGTTGTCAGTTTAAAGTTTGGGAATGCGCTAAAGCCAACCTAATAGAAAATTGCGCGCCCTAAACGTGAAAAAAAACACCAGAAGTACAATGTACACAATTGTGTACAAGGCGCCTTAAAGGGTTAATCTTTCCAAGTTCTGCGTTGTGAACAAGTAGAAAACTGGAATGCATCATTGTGTTTCTGGGTTCACCTGTATTTGTAGCAGTGGCATAAACCCAAAATGCACCTCTCAGACTACAAGCTTAGGACCCAGCTGCTGAGTGAATGCATATTGCACTTACATCTAATTATGTGTTAATGAATGAATTTATGCTGACGATACAGTTGACGCCCAAACTTTATGGCCACAGGGTGCGAGAAAAAGCTGAACATTTCTGCAGCCTGAGCACGAAGACTGGCATTTGGCCTGTAATAATGCATAATGTATAACAATGTATTGTTTTACAATTTTACTGGCTACGGATGCAAATTGCTTGGAAATTCAATGCTTTCTCATAGTTGTGCTCCATAAAGTTTTGATGCTCACTGTACACTGGTGATTCTGCCACATGGGGAACATTCTTAGAGCCCTTTGTTTAAGCCCTGTTTTGCAAGCCTTTGGTAGGGGAACATTACCATCTGAAAACATTGCTGCCAAAAACTTTAGTTAAGTATGAGATGTATGCACGGAACCCATCTTGCGCATGAGCTGCTTTTGTTGATCCCTATCACCTCCAGAGCATGATGTATACACTCGTGTAATGGCCGCACTCTTTTTCTTTTTCTTTTTTGTGACCTTGAGGTGTGGCTCTTACATGGGGTTGGCCTGTTCAGTGCTATTTTTTTCTTCTGTGCTTAATTGCCACAATCCCTTTGAACCAAAAGAGTGAATTCAATTGTTTTCATAACACATTTAATAGTTTACGCATGGACGCTGACGCACATGATGACTGTTTAGTCCTCTTGCTGCTGCTTAGGCTCTGTTCAGCAGCACACTCATAGATAGGCGTCCTCTGTGCCATCCATCGCGTTAGATATGCATGTTACTCTAAAGCTTTTCACAACAATGAATGCACCACATGCAATGTGCAGTGTCTCTTTTGACTTTTTGGATTGGGCTCCTAAGTTTGGGATGTGGCTCTTTAATGAATGCAGCCTTTACTTGGGCATATACAGTACTTCCACTCTTGCAGAAGTGCTGCTGAAATGCCTAAAATTATTACAGTATTCACATTGCACGCAGTTCTTAAAAGCTTCGCTGTGTTGAAACCTGTCGAAACTGACTACTTGCTTGGTTATAATGGTGCACACCAAACGATTACTGCAGGTACCGTGCAAGGCGGCCCCCAAGGACATCTGTAGATATGCCCAAGCCTTCTGTCAGCAATGACGGCAGGACTGCCAGTACTAGGTAAGTGCCATGTGCACGATGCAAATATCCTTGAAGAGAGAATATGCTCGAAGTTGGAACTTTTGTCAAGACAGACTTAGCAGTTCATCTAGGGGGAACTAAACTGAGGCTCACAGGCTTTTGAGCTTAGTTGCAGACTCTAATACTAATTAGGCTTACAAATAATGTGCAGCGCATTGATTAGTTCGTAACAGTGGTATTTCTTTTACGGAGAAAAGCTCTTGTCCTATTGCATTGTCAGACTTGTGGCTTTTGGGCATACAGTGGAACCTCGTTAATTTGACCCTCATTAGTTTGGAAAACCAGGTAATCCAGGCTCGTCCTTTGGCAGGCATATGGATTATTTAATGGCATCAAACCCTCATTAATTTGCACATATTTGGTCGTACACCAGTTAATTTGGACAACTATTATAGCGAGATGAGCCCAGAGCACCGCAAAGGTGCCGTGCAAAAGAGCAGAATTGGTGCTAGTCGCCAATTGAAATGAAGTGGCCGAGTCCGCATCGCCATAATCATGAACGGAAACCAGATGGGAATGACAAAAACGGTAAACGTTTAGTGTCTATTTGTGAATTCATGCATTTAGCACTGCATGTGACGCTGCGTTAGCTGCACATGCCTTCATAACTGCATAGTCACCATCCCCAATTGTGTCGATTAATGACCATGGTTCGTGGCAAACAGTAGTTTTGTTCCTACTCTGTGCACATGTTGGCTGCATCCCTTCAAAACTGCATGGTCGTCATGCATGATCGCATTGATAGCGACTATGGTTTTGGTCGCAGTGGTTACGGTGGGCAGTAGTTCCCTTTTGACTTGGCTCAGTGTCAGAAACATGGCAGAAGCTGTTGAGAAAGAAGACCGATTCTACCGTGGCTACATCGCAATGGATGGACTATCTGTTGCCAACACTCTCACGGGCAAAAATATAATTGGGATGTGCCAGTGCTAGTGAAACGTATGCCTACTTGGATGAAAATGCAGGACTTGTGCAATGGCCAAACGGGCCCAACTGCGAAGGAATTCATAAGACCCTTGCTGATGCGAGCACTAATCAGTCATGAGATGACAAGAATTGCTGCTTCTGTACTGATTTTGTGTGAAATAGAAGCAACTGACCAACGTTCTTTGCATCCGCAGGCTAGTCATATGCGTATGTATCGTTGTCATTTGTAATTCTAATATTGCTGCAGCTGCTGCCAAACATTGCTGCTGAACTTGTGTTAACTTGTACTGCCAAGCTTGCGTCGTCTCGCGCGGCCTTCCGGGTCTGGTCAGTGAAGAATGCCTACAAATGCGGAGCTTGCCAAAAGAATTGATGACATTGAATCCAAGCTTGGAAACGTAAGCAAAAAACTTCTTGATGACATTTTTGGGAAATTTCTGCTGAGGGCGAGCAATTCAGGCATAGACGTCGTAGAACTTAAGAAAAGAACTGATACTTTGGAAACTAGCGTGGAATTTCTAAACAAACTCGTCAAAAAGCTGAGTGCTGAAAATGAGCTAAAAGCCGAAAACAAAGCTTTACAAGCAGACAACAACACTCTTGCAAAGAAAGTTGGCGAACTGGAGCAATATTCTCGATTAAGCAACGTCGAGATTAAGGGCATTCCTTGCACACAAGGAGAGGACTGTGCGACAGTCATACAAACTATTGGCAACAGAATTGGTTGCCCAGTAACGGCCACTGACCTTGACGTTGTTCACCATGTTCCTACTAAAACAGAACATAAGGATATCATCGCTCGCTTCTGCTCGAGAACGAAGAAAGCTGAGTTCATCACGAAAGCACGGAAAGCTAGACTCTGCCTGAGTGATATTGGCCTCGCAACAGCAAAAGAGAACCCTGTCTTCGTTAATGAACATTTAACACTTGAAAACAAAGCTCTCTTTTGTAAAGCCTTGGGTCTGAAAAAAACGAAGAACTGGAGATTTCTGTGGACAGACAACTGTCAAATCAAGGCCCGGAAAACAACTGAAAGCCGCGTCTTTCGCATCGCAACCGAATCCGACCTTTCAGTGATAACCTAACTCTAATCCACCTTGCGCCACGCCTGTCACCTAGGCAAGTCTCACAATTTTGTCCTATCTAACAGCTAACGAGTTAAACAATCTTCTTTCAAATCATCAGCGATCTTTCTTGCACTTGAATGCGCACAGTCTGCGCAAGCACTTCGATGAATTCTCCGATCTCGTTTCTTCATTCACCTTCCCATTTTCGGTCATCGGAGTACCTGAAACTTGGTTGAGCGAGCACGATAAACACCTTTTCTGTTTTTCTAGTTTTGTTCCTGAATATTCCAATCGTCCATGCAGCAACCATGGCGGCGCAGCGCTGTATATCTATTCAGATATTACTTACAACCGAAGGAACGATCTTGAACTTAATCTAACTAATTGTGAAGACGTTTGGATTGAACTCAAAAATGACTTCCTCAACATAGACAACAATGACCTAATAATTGGTTGCATATATCGTTCACCCTCGTCATCAGCAATAGATTTCTGTACTGCTCTCCATAACGTCATGGGACTGCTAGCAGATGAAAACAAAAATGTAATAATTATACGCGACATCAACATTAACCTCGCTGATAGTATGTCTACTAATGCTTTACATTATTCTGATTGTTTTAACAGCGTTGGTTATCAATGTTTAATTAAGATACTGACACGATGTGCTAACCACCCCATAGGTACATTAATTGACCATGCATTATCAAATTTGGCGTATGTACCAGATGCAGGTGTTATAATGACCGACATAACTGATCACTATCCTATATTTTCAAACTTTCACTATACTCATGGCTCCGAAAAAATCACGTACACGAAGTTTATACTAGACAAATTCTTTGACGCCGTGTCGAACCTTGACTGGTCCCCAATCTTTTCTACAAGTGATCCACAAAAAGAATTTGCCCAATTTATCTCTATGCTTAAGTCATGTTTTGATCATCATTTCGTTCAAGTTAAATGCAAAAAGAAGTACGCGTCGCCTCAGAATCCATGGATAACAGATAAGCTCTTAGCTTTAATGCGCAAAACGGATAATCTTTATAAGAAAACCAAACGACAGCCATTTAACAAGAATTTAGCCATTCGGTACAAAAAGTTTTCTAACCAGCTTTCTGCCACATTGAAAAAAAGCTAAAAAAAAACATGGTACGAAAGTAAAATTTTGGAATGCGGCAAAAAAGTAAAAAAGAAATGGGAAATTGTTAACTCCTTCTTAAACAGGGCAAATAATCGCGAAGCTATAACAGAAATTGCTTGTCAGGGTAAGATGTACAAGACCGCCAAAGAAATAGCTGATGCTGTTTGCTGATTTTGTCTTTAGCAGTGGGCTACAGTCACCTGCGTATGACTATCCCGTGCCCCAGCGCCTGCCACATTCTTTCTTTTTACTTCCAACTACATCCCAGGAAGTTCTAAACATTATAAACAACATGAAAATAACCGGCGCTGGCATCGATAAGTTACACCCTTCCCATATAAAATTCATCATCATCATCATCATAAGCAGCAGCCCAGTTACGCCCACTGCAGGGCAAAGGCCTCTCCCATACTTCTCCAACTAATCCGGTCATGTACTAATTGTGGCCATGTTGTCCCTGCAAACGTCTTAATGTCATCCGCCCACCTAACTTTCTGCCGCCCCCTGCTACGCTTCCCTTCCCTTGGAATCCAGTCCGTAACCCTTAATGACCATCGGTTATCTTCCCTCCTCATTACATATCCGGCCCATGCCCATTTCTTTTTCTTGATTTCAACTAAGATGTCATTTACCCGCGTTTGTTGCCTCACCCAGTCTGCTCTTTTCTTATCCCTTAACGTTACACCCATCATTCTTCTTTCCATAGCTCGTTGCGTCGTCCTCAATTTCAGCAGAACCCTTTTCGTAAGCCTCCAGGTTTCTGCCCCATATGTGAGTACTGGTAACACACAGCTGTTATACACTTTCCTTTTGAGGGATAGTGGCAACCTGCTGTTCATGATTTGAGAATGCCTGCCAAACGCACCCCAGCCCATTCTTATTCTTCTGGTTATTTCAGTCTCATGATCCGGATCTGTGGTCACTACCTGCCCTAAGTAGATGTATTCCCTTACCACTTCCAGTGCCTCGCTACCTATCGTAAACTGCTGTTCTCTTCCGAGACTGTTAAACATTACTTTAGTTTTCTGCAGATTAATTTTCAGACCCACCCTTCTGCTTTGCCTCTCCAGGTCAATGAGCATGCATTGCAATTGGTCTCCTGAGTTACTAAGCAAGGCAATATCATCAGTGAATCGCAAGTTGCTAAGGTATTCTCTATCAACTTTAACCCCAATTCTTCCCACTCCAGGTCTCTGAATACCTCCTGTAAACATGCTGTGAATAGCATTGGAGAGATCGTATCTCCCTGTCTGACGCCTTTCTTTTTAGGGATTTTGTTGCTTTTTTTGTGGAGTACTACGGTGGCTGTGGAGCCGCTATAGATATCTTCCAGTATATTTACATATGGCTCATCTATACCCCGAACCTCGATTCCGTAATGCCTCCATGACTGCTGAGGTTTGGACTGAATCAAACGCTTTCTCGTAATCAATGAAAACTATTTATAAGGGTTGGTTATATTCTGCACATTTCTCTATCACTTGATTGACAGTGTGAATATGGTCTATTGTTGAGTAGCCTTTACAGAATCCTGCCTGGTCCTTTGGTTGACAGAAGTCTAAGGTGTTCCCGATTCTATTTGCGATTACTTTAGTAAATACTTTGTAGGCAACGAACAGTAAGCTGATCGGTCTATAATTTTTCAAGTCTTTGGCGTCCCCTTTCTTATGGATTAGGATTATGTTAGCGTTCTTCCAAGATTCCAGTACGCTCGAGGTTATGGGGCATTGTGTATACAGGGTGGCCAGTTTCTCTAGAACAATCTGACCACCATCCTTCAACAAATCTGCTGATACCTGATCCTCCCCAGCTGCCTTCCCCTTTTGCATAGCTCCTAAGGCTTTCTTTACTTCTGGCGTTACCTGTGGGATTTCGAATTCCTCTAGGCTATTCTCTCTTCCACTACCGTCATGGGTGCCACTGGTACTGTATAAATCTCTATAAAACTCCTCAGCCACTTGGAACTATCTCATCTATATTAGTAACGATATTGCCGGATTTGTCTCTTAACGCACACATCTGATTCTTG
Organism: Dermacentor albipictus; assembly: GCF_038994185.2. Taxonomy (NCBI): domain Eukaryota; kingdom Metazoa; phylum Arthropoda; class Arachnida; order Ixodida; family Ixodidae; genus Dermacentor; species Dermacentor albipictus. The sequence continues at coordinate 1,885,585 of NW_027225568.1, forward strand.
CCTATTCCTAGTTTCTTCTTCACTGTTTTTAGGCTTCCTCCATTCCTGAGAGCCTGTTCAATTCTATCCATATTATAGTTCCTGATGTCCGCTGTCTTACGCTTGTTGATTAACTTAGAAAGTTCTGCCAGTTCTATTCTAGCTGTAGGGTTAGAGGCTTTCATATATTGACGTTTCTTGATAAGATCTTTCGTCTCCTGCGATAGCTTACTGGTTTCCTGTCTAACGGCGTTACCACCGACTTCTATTGCGCACTCCTTAATGATGCCCATGAGATTGTCGTTCATTGCTTCAACACTTAAGGTCCTCTTCCTAAGTTAAAGCCGAATACCTGTTCTGTAGCTTGATCCGGAATTCCTCTAGTTTCCCTCTTAGTGCTAACTCATTGGTTGGCTTCTTGTGTACCAGTTTCTTCCATTCCCTCCTCAAGTCTAGGCTAATTCGAGTTCTTACCATCCTATGGTCACTGCAGCGTACCTTGCCGAGCACGTCTACATCTTGTTCATACAAGATGTAGGGTTCGCGCAGAGTATGAAGTCGATTTCATTTCTAGTCTCACCATTCGGGCTCCTCCACGTCCACTTTCGGCTAACCCGCTTGCGGAAAAAGGTATTCATTATCCGCATATTATTCTGTTCTGCAAACTCTACTAATAACTCTCCTCTGCTATTCCTAGAGCCTATGCCATATTCCCCCACTGACTTGTCTCCAGCCTGCTTCTTGCCTACCCTGGCATTGAAGTCGCCCATCAGTATAGTGTATTTTGTATGACTTTACCCATTGCCGATTCCACGTCTTCATAAAAGCTTTCAACTTCCTGGTCATCATGACTTCATGTAGGGGCATAGACTTGTACCACCTTCAATTTGTACCTCTTATTAAGTTTCACAAGACCTGCCACCCTCTCGTTAATGCTATAGAATTCCTGTATGTTACCAACTATTTCCTTATTAATCAGTAATCCGACTCCTAGTTCTCGTCTCTCTGCTAAGCCCCGGTAGCACAGTACGTGCCCGCTTTTTAGCACTGTATATGCTTCTTTTGTCCTCCTAACCTCACTGAGCCCTATTATATCCCATTTACTAACCTCTAATTCCTCCAGTAACACTGCTAGACTTGCCTCACTAGACAACGTTCTAAGGTTGAAAGTTGCCAGGTTCAGATTCCAATGGCGGCCTGTCCAGAGCCAGGTATTCTTAGCACCCTCTGCTGCATCACAGATCTGACCGCCGCCGTGGTCAGTTGCTTCGCGGCTGCTGGGGACTGAGGGCCGGGGTTTGATTGTTGTATTCCTATAGGAGTTTGTGGCCAAGTACTGCACCAGGGTGGCCAATCCTGCTCTGGTGAGAGAGTGCGTTACCGGTTCTGGTCACCGGGATCAGGCCGCACTCCAGGCCTGTTTGTGCAATTTTCTCAACACACGTTTTTTTTTTGTATATTCCGGTGGACAATTGCGCGGCACCGGGATTTGAACCACGGTCCTCTTGCACGGGAGGCGAATACTCTACCGTCCCCGCAGGAGTTAAATTAAAAAATTAAATTATGGGGTTTTACATGACAAAACCACTTTCTGATTATGAGGCACGCCGTAGTGGAGGACTCCGGAAATTTCGACCACCTGAGGTTCTTTAACGTGCACCTAATTCTAAGTACACGGGTGTTTTCGCATTTCGCCCCCATCGAAATGCGGCCGCCGTGGCCGGGATCCGATCCCGCGACCTCGTGCTCAGCAGTCTAACACCATAGCCACTGAGCAACCACGGCGGGTCCTGCAGGAGTTGTACGCCTCATTTAACCTACAGTGGTGCCCTATTTGATCAGTCAAGGTGGACCAATGTGAGCTCGGTTATACCGCACAGATGGCACTTGGCTAGAGAACCTGGTATTTATGACCTGCACATGTGTGGCCATAAATAATTGAGGATATATATAATTTCTTTTTTTTAGGAGGGTTCCCGTACAGTGATAAAATAAAGGAAAAGACATTAAAAAGAAAGAAAAAAAAGAAAAAAGAGGAGGGGGAGGAACATAACAGGTGATTTGAACTCGTGACCCTTGGATGTTGCCCGGAAAGATAGCTCAGTCGGTTGGTTCGTCAGGCCTCAGGTTACTTTCAAGCGCCATAGCTCCTGCTCTGAGCCTCATACTTACGTGGAAAGGGACTAATGTTGTCCGCGATAGTGGTTGGAACTGATTGGACTGATGTTGTCTGAGTGGTTGGGAGGCATACTTTCTTGGAAAAATGGCCGCCCGAGGAGAAGAGCGAACTCGAGCGGCTTTAGAGACTAGGAAAACTGCCTTAAAATATTTAGACTTGAGGGAAAGCTTCGTTAACAAACTATAACACGGCAATCAGCACTCGAATACGACGAGAGAAATTATTGAGACGTGGAAAATTCCCTTGAAATAAATATGGTTTGCAAGACAAATGCTTGTAGGCATTGAACCTCTTAAAAGATGAGGGGGAATATGCGCTCACCGAGAGGGCATGGTCCGCACGAGACCACCACCAGGTGCCTTACTGAGACGTGGAGGGCTCTGCGGCCGGAACAAAGCCTCCCTTCTCCGCTGGCCAAGAGGGAAAAACGCGCTTTCGGATCGCTCAAGGTTGCGCGGACATAGTATAACTCTAGCGTCTAGGAAAAGCTTAAACAGGTGCGAGGGCGGCACGCATAGCGTGGGAAGCTAGCCGCCAGAATAACTACCCCAAGGACTGCTGCTGACGAGGGCGAAATACCTTCGTGTAATTATAATAACCCTAATAGGACTACTTCCGAAAGAAAAAAAAAGGAAACGGCCCAGAGGGAGGGCTATACTACGAGAGCTATGACTGATGATGTCATATATATATATATATATATATATATATATATATATATATATATATATATATATATATATATGTATATATTCATCTCATTCTGCGGGATCGCATGCACGCGCTGTTGCTTTGTCTCTGCGTGTAGTAGTTAAGAGAACCAGTTTAAGGGCGGAGAAGAAGGAAGGAAAGGAAAGTCTCTGAAGCAAAATTGCAGCGCCGTGGTTTTAAAGCGCAACCGTGGTAGAAAAACGGAAGGCGATATAAGCGTGCGTGGCCATGATACGCACACGACAAACTGCCTTAAAATATTTAGACTTGAGGGAAAGCTTCGTTAACAAACGATAGCACAGCAATCAGCACTCGAATATAATTATAACCCAAATAATAATTGTAAATATTCATCTCATCTATGGGATCTAATGCGCGCGCTGTTGCTTTGTCTCTGCGTGTAGTAGTTAAGAGAGCCAGTTTAAGGGCGGAGAAGAAGGAAGGAAAGGAAAGTCTCTGAAGCAAAATTGCAGCGCCGTGGTTTTAAAGCACAACCGTGGTAGAGAAACGGAAGGCGATATAAGCGTGCATGGCCATGATACACACACGACAAATTAATTGCACCCTTAATAAGTGATGTCCTTGCAGACATAATCAACTTCATGTTTAAATCAGGCAGTTTCCCACAAGAACTAAAATAAAGCAAGATCACCCCAATTTTTAAGAAAGGTGACTGCTCTTTAATTTCCAATTATCGCCCCACCTGTGTATTACCTTTCTTTAGTAAGGTAATCGAAAAGCTAATAGAAAAGCGTTTAACTAAAAACCTTACAAAATTTAACATTGTCTCACCATTCCAATATGGCTTTTGCTCGGGTTACTCGACCGAACTGGCTTTCGTTGCTTTAACTGATCAACTAAAACTCGCTATTGATGAAGGGAATTATGCAGCTTCAGTATTTGTAGATTTAAGCAAAGCGTTTGAGAAAATAAATGACCGCATCTTATTTCGTAAGCTTGAATCACTGGGAATTACTGGCCCAGCACTCTTGTTACTACAAAATTAATTCACAGACAGAATGCAGCTAGTAACCATTTCAGGCGTTCATCCTAAAACCATGTTCACTAATACTGGCGTGCCCCAGGGTTCCATATTGGGCCCGCTTTTATTTTTTTATACGTCACACGTCGAACAAAGTTTATTGTATTCACATGTCGGAAACAAAATTTATTATATTCACTTCCCACCAACGAACACTTCACTCCATTCCTCCTATCTTTTTGGGCGGAAGTCCTATCCCTGCAAGTTTTTCATGCAATTATCTTGGCATAGAAGTAGACAAACATCTTAAATTTACTGAACACTTAACCAAACTAAAACAGAAGATTACCTACGGGATTAGGATACTTATAACAGCACAAAACATATTTGACCATCAAATATTACTATCATTGTACTTTTCATTTATTCATTCCCACATTAACTACTGTGTTACTTGCTGGGGAAACACGTAACCCATTTAAACTCATTGCAAATCCTACAGAATCAGGCTATTAGGATAATTACATTTAGCCCATATAACAACAATGCCTCATATCTTTTACAAACTAATCACATTCTTACAGTCACACAACTCGTTAAATATAATCTAGGTACCTTTTTGTTCCGTCAAATCAATTACACACGATGCGATAGCTTACCACAATCTTCCCTATTAAATACTAATATTACCAGGTTTGCAATAAATATGAACTTCATTTTACCTAGAATACATTATAATTATGGCAAACAGAGCATCCATTTTTCTTCTATCGCATTCTGGAACACACTATCATTATACATAAAAGCACTTAAAATTCACAAATTCAAAAAACAACTAAAAGATTACATTCTGTGGAATACTGATGCCTAGTCCATACTCACAACCATTCTTTCAGGGTGCCTTCATTTCATTTTCATTGCCATACCGCTAGGTTTCCGTTTTTGCCTCACATATATATTCGAGTTAGCAAATTATACTGTGTTCGTCACATCATCTACACTGTTACTTTATCAGTTGTCAACGAGATTGTGTTACAGTGCTTTCTTTTATGACATTTATGCATATGTAATTCTTCAATCATGCTATTCATACTAAAACCTGTAATTTTTCTATGTTAACAATTTGTTGAAACTGCTGTAGTACTTTTGTTTTATTACGTTCACTTTGTGAAGGAGGTCCCTTTGCAGTCTTTGACTTCGGAACCTCCTTCTGAATATTAACAACTTGTAATCTTTCTAATGATCTTAATAAAAACAGATTCTGATTCTGATTTTGATTTATTCTGTAAATAAAGGCGCATGGGTGTAGGCAGCATTTGTTTATTATTTGCTTAATGCCCTCGATAACTATACATTCGGTTAATTTGGCCCTTTGATTTGGTCCTATGAAATCTGAGTCAATAAGGTTTTACTGTAGTGATTTCAACATGAAGTATGTGTGCACCCAGGAGGCGTTCAGGTTTTGCCCTGGCATTACGCATTGAAGCGTTGAGAACAAGGCATTGCAGCGAGTGGGGGGCGTTTATGGTGTTTTTCACTAGTTGATCTGTAGCAGGATGTTTTGCTCCATGGTGGTGAATATAGATTTCCCTGGTTGATCTGGAGTGGGTTTGCGCTATCCATGGTCGTTTTGGCTGAATTCGCTCTGTGCTGGATCCTCTCACTTCCTCAGTTGCTTAATGCAGATTTGGGTATATAAAGCATATGTCACTTCTACTTGTTTTGGGATAGCGACTGTTGTTGTGAAAATGTACTGAGTGGAAGTCGGTTTCTGTGACATGTGCGCAAAAGCTTCTGGCATGATCCACTGCGGAGCATATTTGCAGTCCGCTGGCAGATTCAGATGGGTGAAATTCGAGCACTCATTCCAGGATTACAGAGGTCGCTCCAGATGACCAGTAGAAAACGCTATTATACCAACTGCCAAGTGGCATGTGGGACAGCCAGTACAGCCGGGGTGTTGGAATCGGCATTCATAGGTTTGGCACATTAGCATAAATGGAGGGAAATATGCCACAAGCAAGGTGGTTATGGCACAGTTGAGCCAACGTTTGAATGCAGAGGCACATGTAGACGTTTCTCTTGGCTACACGATGCCAGTTAGCTTATTAACCTACGAGTGCTATGATGCAGTAATTTCACTACTTTTGCAGTAAAAAAGAAAGTTCAGAATAGTCTCAAAAAGAGTATACGCATTACTCACAAAACACTGATCATATCATGACTTTGCTAAGCAGGTGTAGTGTAATGTACAGAAAAAAATTTATTAGGATGAGTTGAGTGTTCAACTGCTGCAGAAAAGCGGTTCAGTGCAAGTAGACAGCAGAGTTGCTTGTATAGTGACACCCATCACAAGCAAAAAATTGCAGAGATGGGACTGGGTATGTTCTCACTGAAGCCAGTAGTCATAGTAGTAGTAATCGGTTGTTTAATTTTTGCATGAAATGGAAAAGGAAGTAAGCAAATAACTGTTGTCTGCACTGGAACTCTAGCGGTTATCTGCTGACACCTGAACAAAGGAAAGGTGGGAGAAAAGGGTTAAGGAGATAGCGTAGAGTTGGACGAAGGAAACTGTTTACATGAAATACAATGTGGTATAAGTAAATGAATAAATAAATAAGTAAATAAAAGTGACTATGCAAACATGACAGAGCCGTAGTTCGCTTGTGCTGTCACCTTGGCAAAATGTTTATAAACCCGACCTCGCACACTGGCACTGTTAAGTTAGCCAGTGGTCAAGTAAAAAACTTGAAAAAAGCCCAGGACTCCTACAGTACTGTGACATTTGTCAAATTCAATTGGTAGTGCAGGCATAAGACAGTGTGCGCAATATTAAAAGCACAGAGTCAACATACATGAAAGCAACAGAGTTCATGATGAAGTTGCACTGTTTGCACCAATGTAATAATTGTATTACTGCACTTCACAGCATTATACTTTTTATTTCCAGTGGCTACTGCTGTTCATTGTGCAGGTAGGTTTTCTTTTATAGTCTGCTCAAATTGTGATAATGAGTGTGGGCAAACATTTATGGCTCCCTCTAGTTAGAAAAACTGCCATTCATCCCGTTTTGTCTGTGCATGTGTCTCCAGACTAATTGATTCTTCAAGCTTTAACTGATAATGTTAACTGCACATTCATCACACTTATTGATCTGACATAGCTTGCTAAAAAAAAAATTGGAAATTCCATTCAATGTGAACATAAATACCATTTTCTTTGTGAGATCAAGATTACTACTCAGGAATTTGATATGATATAAATTAATGGGGCACAGGATATGATGTGGTGAACCACATATTACAGCCGAATGCTTTTAAAACATCTCTTTTCTTGCCAGTGAACTACACTTTGTTGCTATGTGAACTTTTCGTTAATCTGATTTGCTTTGTTTATGTTCTGCAGTGTTTCCAGTTTTTAGTGCGCAATTAGTTTACAATAAACTAGTAAGTCAATTTTTTTTTAACCTGCCTGTTAGAAGTGTATGGATTAAAAAAAAAGAAACTTGCTTGACGAGGCCCGTAAACCCCTACAACGCAGTAGCATACAAGCATCCACGAGCAAGTACATTGTAAGTTCTGTGAAAGCATGCAAGAATTGTCAGTGATACTAATCATGCAATACATAGTAATTCACATTCACACGTGGCCATAATTGTACAAATAATAGCACTTGCATTCACTCTACAAATAAAACTGGTGAGAAAAAGGGCGTAAATGATAATGTAAATGCTCCAGGAAGAGGCAGTATTAAGAATTAATACCAGTAAATCAGTGACAGAAAAAAAGCAAATGCATATATATATATAGTTCTTTTCTTTTTTCAATTTCTTTAGAGCAGAGTTGCCTATAGTACATTGATGTTTGTTTGAAATTGTTAGCCGAATATGCTGAAGGGATTGCAATTAACCCTTTCGCTGTCGGACGTTTCTGGCCGTGACGCACCCCCAGTGTCGGATTGGTTTCAGGGAACGAGCATAACAGGGAATGAACATAGCAATTTATTTTTGATTATAATTGGTATACAAATAACATAGTCAATGCAATATGCACATTTCAGTGTTCTGCAGCTGTTGTTAGTAAACATCATCATCATCATCAGCCTGACTATAAAATCCGTTCAACATCCGAATCTGACAATGCGGAACCCTCTTCCTCGCATGCGACTCTGTCCGAGTCCGAATCCGAGCTCGGCTCGTATTCTGAATCGGAATTGAGCCACCGCTCCAATGAGCAGACGAAGGTCCCGCGCGCTCAGCCATCCGAAAGTAACCGCGCGCAGGGAGGAGGATGCGCTTTCAGTCGCCCGCGCAAGAGAAATGGGATGTTGCGTGAACAAGAAGACAGAGGGAGATGGAAAAAGGCTAAACAAAGTTCGAAGGGCTTTACGTTTACTGGTGCAAGTCGGAAGCAAGGGTGCGGCGACAGAGCGAAAGCAGCAATCGAGTCACTCTTTTCGGAGAGGCAAAGGCGGCACGTGAGCCTGAACTTGACGCCCCGTAGCAGACACACCAACAGAAGAAAAATAAAAACGTTCAAACCAGCGGAGAAGGCAGAACAACCCTTGAACCCATAACCACACGCGCGCGACGCATGATCCAGCGAACGCGGAGATATCGCGCCACTCAGCAAAGAGAAAGTGGGGAGTGGCAGTCGCACCGTACTCTTCAATACATGGACTTAGACAGGTCGGGGCGAATATACGAACTTGTAGAAAGAGTCAACAGATAGCGTGGCCAATCCAGGAGCGCCAGCTTTGCGCTCAGGCGCGAAATTTTGAACGCACGATAGAGAACGTACCAGTACCAGGGTGTCTACCAACCGGGAAAACCGGGAATTCTCAGGGAATTTGAACAGTCTGGAAAAACTCAGGGAAAACTCAGGGAATTTGTGCTTCTATCAGGGAAAATTAGCTGTAACTTTATTGAAAGGGAACGAAAGTTGTGTTAATGCTGGCTCCAGTAACAGAGGAATCGCAACGAATCGTCATTGACACCGTGTCATCGGCACGATGTATTGCCAGAGTAGTTAACGACCGATTTTCTAGACGCCCGATTTTTCGGACATGCCCGATAATTTGCACGGTTTTGCGGCACCACCACGTACTCCATATAGTCAATGTATATTGCCCCGACTGCAGGTCTGAAATGGCATTAATCAAAGCCGCCACCGCCGCTATTTTGATTATCTCTCCGCCTCGAACCGGCACTCTCGCAGGCAAATCCGCAAATCCGTAACCACCACCGCGGCAACGTCAGGCCTAGCTACTTCTATGTTCGCTATTAAGCTTCTTGCCGTGCGGTGCCGTGTTTTTCATTGAAAGAATTCGCCGCTATCACCAATGGCACCGACTCCGCCTTTGTAATCCTAGCGATTGGCTTTGAAGCTCGCAGAGCACAGCGCGTTGCGTAATGCCAGTCTGCGAAAGTTAGCTTCGCCTCGGTACACTAGTGTTTGGCGGTGAAGCATAACAAGCGTGGGAAGGGGGCAATTGTCGCGGGACACAGTATACGTTACTTAATTACACATGCGTGCACGTCGTCTCCTGTCACAGTACAAGCCCTGATATGCCTAAAAAGCGTACTGGCAGGCCTTCAGAGCTTTTTGAGACGTGCCTGTGCTAATTTTAGCCCTTAAAGGCAGTTAAAGACATGCATTAATTTTTTTCAGTCTGCCCGTTTTTTTCAATTTTTTTTTTGCGGCCCCTCAGAAGTCCAAGAAATCAAATGTTGACTGTACAACTGACCAAGAGGATGCTTCAGATGATCCATGTGGCGAAAGCGTGGCAGAAGGAGGATGAGAACAGAAAGGACCGACGCACTGAGGAATTAATGGGAAAGGAAGGGTGCCGCCACCTTTTTGAAGGAGCTTGAGCTAAAAAAACTAAGTGATGGCTGATGCTGAGACACAGGTGTCCCTCATCCAAACCAAAATAAATTGTTTACGCAGTGAAACCCAACACTGAGATGTTGTGTACGGGCTGAGAGTATGTCAGGAAAGTTGAGGTTGACTTCCCAGCTGCTGAGAGAGAACCTTAGTTGTGACAAAGTTCAGGACCCCATACAGAGGAGCTTGCTATCAGTTGATAGAAATAGCTGATATTTAAAAAATATTTACTTATGTATGCATCTCCTTTTCATTCGTATTTGAAAATGTTCGACTCAATTTGGAATGGGCTTTACCATTTCTTTCGCTTTGCATTTTACTAACACCTTCCTTCTGTTTTCTTTTTAAATAAAATATATATTACTCCTTACTATTCAAACTGGATTAAGTCATTTTTTTGTTTCAGCATGCTTACTAGAGAGTGACAGCATCGGGCAACGTTGTGTCAGCCTGTCTTGACATAAAACAAAGATCTGACTCATTCAGGGAATTTCGCAAAGGTGCTCAGGGAAAACCTGGAAAACTCAGGGAATTTGGAAATGTCAACTTGGTAGACACCCTGAGTACGTCAGTGACACTGTGGGGGGGAAGCGCGATGACGTACCCGTACGTCCGTGACAGCGAAAGGGTTAATAATCATTTCACAAGTACAACCTGATGCGTGTATCCCTCTGGTTTTTCATGAATTGTGTTGACCCAGGTCACGTGAACCAGGCTGCAGCCCCGATCACCGGCTGGCGTCCTGCCCACCGGTGCCGGTCAGTCTGTGTGAGTCACCACCGCCTATTTTGGTGCCTCCTCCCTGTCGACGTGTGGATCCTGTGGCTCCACCCGTCTCGGTCGGCCTCAATCCCGAAAGCCCGGCCTTTCACCCGGATGAGCCCTGGTGCAACCCCTCTCCACCAAGCCGGGTGAGACATGTTGCTGCTACAGAGGGGCATCAGCAGCAAGAAACTGGCTGCTGTGTTGGGAGATGGTGCTTAGTGAAGCATTCTTTGTGGTGCCCACAGGTTTAGATGCTGCGTCGTGTTTCTGTGAGGTATGCAACTGTGGCTAAAAATGGTTGCAGGATGCATTCGTTGCCAAAATTCGCTGCTCCTCTCATATCATGATGGGCCTTTTCATCTTGCTGACTCACCAAAGCCTCGCCTAAATCAATTCACAGAGTACACGGGATCTGCATAATGCAGCAGCTTGTGCCTCATCAGTGAGGTGAGAAGCTGACCGCCCCAACCATGCCAATGTTTACTCACCAAGACAGCAGATGACAGTGACGACATTCCAAACCCTGGGTAGGTAGGCAAAGAAAGCTTCACATTAAAATAAGCGTCAACTTGAGTGACTTTTTAAATCCCTTCGCTCAATGACTGGGAACTCCCAATTTTGAGCTCCCAAATCCTCAAATAAGGTTTAGGCTCTTAACGAGATTTAGAGAACACCCCGCTACTGATAGTACTGGAAAATATTGACCAAACCCTATTGTGGATGGCAAGTGCAGCATAATGCGAACACCTCTGGAGTGAAGGATGAGCATGCTGCAGTGCGTGAGCTGAGCTCAATGGAAAACCATCAGTGTTTCTCAGCACTCAGTACAGGTACAGTACTCAGTACAGCGCTCGCTTGCGCTAAGCTGTTGTTGCATTGTTGTTAGAATGCCCGACTCGAAACTGCAACATTGTTAATTTGATCATACCTGCTTGAATATTTTTTACGTGCCATGCCAGAAATGAAGCGGAACCTAACAATCTGCTTCTTTCCTAGCTCACAACAGCTGTTCGCACTAAAACACCATAGCTCTAGTTGCAGCAGTACAAGTGGGGTAGGGGAACAGAATATTTGCTTGTGTGGCCAGTGCCAGTGATCACTGCTTTATTCAATAGAGGCTAACAGTGTCCGAGCGTCGTCTGCCTTTGCTGCGGAATCGGGCATTCATGGTGGAACTGTGTGGGGAGGAATTCCTCAGCGGCTGGCCCTGTCCTAATCTCCCCATTACCCAACTGCATTACCCCTAATAGGCCGATGCGCCATCCCATTTTTTAAAAGGTGTATCATCATCATCATCATCATCGCAGCCAAGTGGCTGTGCAGCATGCATTTGTTTTTTTTTTAAATTAAAGGGTCCCTGAAACGGTTCGGACAAAGTTTGTAGATGTGTATGGTTCAGCTACAGTAAAACGTTCGCATCACAATTTAAGTGAAACGTCTCATATTAAATAGCCACGGACGATTACAAATTACCCTTCTCGGTAGCCATGCTTTTTTCCTCAACTTGTTTGCTAAGTGATCAGGGCCTTCACTGGCTCTACGTCATGATGTGACGCCGTGACGTCTATTTCCGGTTGTCTTGGATCCAGCGCACAAAACCTCTCGAACCTCTCCGCTAGCTGCCTGGCCATCGATCCCCAGCGAGAGCTATCCAAGCAGCGTGCGTTGTGAGTGTGCTGTCGCAGCACCAAGCGTGTCCGGTATTCCAGTAACTGTAGTCAAGCTGGGAATTTTGACAGATGGTCGGAGGCATAAACTAAAGCCCCTCCATACTGCTATTGCTGTGATGAACGAGCTTTAGCATAGACATACGTGAGCAGCTTGATTGGTCTGCATGGTCCAGCCACCTGGTGGCGCAGAGCTTAACCAGCCAAACATAGAGCTAATATTGCTTTAGCCAAGTGTAAAACATTTTAAACATTTAAGATTACGTTCCTGCCAAAAATTTACACTAGCAGAAAAGTAGAGTACACATATTACTGCTATCCTAGCTCTGTTTGGTTGAGCTTTGTGCCTCCAGGTGGCTACACCAGGCAGGAAGTTCATGGTTGCGCCTCTGCTCATCCCTTAAAACACTGAATCCGCTTCCACTTACTGAATTTCCAGAATACCGGACACACTAAACTCTATTGTTATAGTAATCCTTCGGTGAGAAGTGATGGCCGCAAATACCTATATCCTGGTGCCGATCGGATCTCAACGGTGCGATGTGCTGCAGCCACTCTGCTTGTCTGCTGCCTTGCAGAGAGACACGGTGTTGCAGCTTTGCATATCGCCAGTCGCTATGTTTGCAGCCCACAACGCAACAAGGGCGAACTATGGTGCTTGCGAAAAGAAAGATTGAGACCAACACTGACCGCGCAGTTTTCTTCGATATGGAGCATGTTGTAACAGAAGAAGACTGCACTTGCTATGTGCCTGAAGTGCTTCAGTATAATGATAAATTGTCTTTGTGCATTCTCTTTCTGTTACTTTCTTTTTTATCGAAACAAATTAACTAACGTTCCAACTATTACGAACAATCATTGTGTCGGAACGGAAAAACCACAAACAAAACAAAGCTATGTTTTTGACTGGAACGAAAACATACCCAAAACATAATTATTTTGTTTTGGAGTGATACCAAAATATTTTTGATCAGTTTTTGGTTCAAGGGGAAAGTTAGCAATCCGAAACAACTGACATCAGGCAATTTCAGAATTAGCGCGTATCTCAGGTGTCCGCATAAGTGCGCATCTCAGGCAGGGATAGTACGAGCAATAGCTGGTCGAGTGCACCACTAATCTAAGCCTGCCGCTTGTTGCACTGGTAGATCGGCATTGTAGCAAAACCCAGGGCTCGCATGCTGAAGAGCTTATCATTTCGTTTTCTACGGGTACAACGCTTTGTTATTGAAGTTCTATCGTGCATTTATGTTCATTTAAGTTTTTATGGGAACTGTGGTTTCACATTTCGGCGAATACACTCAATGTGCTGAGATCGTGCTCAGGGCCATGAGTCAAGGCACTGAGCATGATCTCAGAATTCATAATTCGCTTATTAAAAAAAAACTAAATACTGTTTTTATCGTTATTTTGCTTCAAAAATTTTTGTCATGCGAAACAAAACCGTTATGAACTGTTTTTTTTCATTCTGGAGCAGAACCAGAATGGAAATTTTTTCAGTGGGATGAAACTAAAGCCGGAAAGAAAAACATTTTGTTCCGACACCGTGGGAACAACATTTGTCCACAAAGTTGGGAAAATTATCTGACATGCCCGGGGCAGCCAATTGGATAGCTCGCCCTACTGCCGTCATATGGTCACCCGCCTCACTTGGTAGGGTGCGGCTGAAAACTCGGGAGAGTGGTGTGCTGCGATCGATAGCGATGTACATTTTGAAAACCTTATAATGAACTACATGCTTTACACGGAGCACTTAGCTGCGTCAATTAATGGTGAGAAGGACCTACCCTAACGACTAAGTATGTTTGTACAAGATCGTCAAAATAGTTCTTCTTCACTGCAAGATACATAGTTACGTCTACTCATAATAAATGGAATGGAAATGGAAGATACATAGTTACGTCTACTCATAATAAATGGGATGCCAAATTAGTGGGCCAGCACTGATTAGAGCCGATTCCTAGTATATGAATGTCTTGAAAACGCTCTTTTATCAATAGAATTTCTGTTGAATAGAATCAAGCACTTAGTTCTCTCTGAAACTAATGAATTTGTAAAGTTCTGTTGTAGTGAATGCTAATGGGTTTCTTAGCTTAATAGTTGACCTGTGTTTTGGGCAATCGTTTATTTATTTCGTGGAAACATTTTGCTTTCCAGTTTCTCTCCAAAGTACAGAAGGGCTATCTCAACTTTACAGCTGGTGGGTTATCTAAGGCCAATCTCTGCGACAGGCAAAAGGACCATGCATCACGTGACTAAATCACCGCACTATGCGTAGTCCTCACCAACAGTAAAGAGCAGGCACCATCTGCACCGTTTCATTGTCAGGCTCTATGTGATTTGCCAGCTGTAAAATATCTGAAGGGTCATGGTTAATTCGAGCGAGGCATCCTCGGTAATAGAAACCCCACAAGGCACTCCCAAATGCCGCTGTTCCGTGAATTGCGCCGTTCGGGGGCTGTATGCAATCCCTGCATCGGGGCTGACATTGGGGAGTGCTTGCAGTGACAGTGCACCACCATGTCAGCCGGGGCTGCTGGTCTGTGGCGCTCTCCGCACTCTTTTTGCATCGGAAATGAAGTGAAACACACGCTTGGGCTTCATCAAGCACAAGGGGCTTTGCAGTGCACACAATGTGGTACCGAAAATATCGAATTTTTGAAAAGTCAAGTAGCGGTATTGGTGATAGTATCTGTGATATTAGAGTATTCGCACGTCCCTAGAAAGAAAGGGTACACTTAAACCTCGTTTTAATGAAACAGGGTATAACGAACTAATGGATATTATGAAGCAATCGTGATTCCCCTTGAAATTCCAATAAATGCCCATATATTGAAAACCTCGTTTTAACGATTCTAAAGTTTCCTTGCAATTGGTATAATGAACCTTTTTTTAGAGCTCAGCTCTTTGGCGCCCGTTTCTGCATTTCGTGGCGCCATCGTGCCTCGCCATAACCAGCTCCGTAGCCGGCGCCAGCGTGCTGCTCTAGCTGAGCGTGCTCCTGGCGCCATCTCTCGCGCATGGTGCAAGCTTTTCTCTCTTCGCTTCTCCTCCAATGCCTCCCATGTGCGGCGGCAATCAGATTGCCGGTTCTGTGGCGGTTGGTCTCGATGATGTGCTGCTGCCCAAGCTGAAACCTATAGCCGCTGCCGTTCACCACTCCGTGTATCCCTTCCCCCTCGTCACGAGAGCGCACGGTGTTCTACGGTTGCCGAAGTGCCGGCTCGGTATCAGCGGATTACGGTGCATGCTTCCCAAGCTGAAACGCAAAGCCACCTTCAGTTGACTCGCTAGCAACGTCAGCAGCGTCAGTCAGTCGCTGCCATCTCTTCGCCACCCAACGTTCCTATGCGCCTATGCACTGCCTCCCGCAACCTCCCGATAAGCGAGGCAGCTTCACCAAGCTATGCCCAGTTTGCAGCGGCTGGTGCAAAATGTTCCACACCAGACGGATTGTCTGTAGCTCACAGACGGTTTATATTATAATATAACCCGTCTGCCTATATAAGTAGTTTATTCTCAGCCAGTTATTTCTGAGCCATGAGCGAGGCAACCGGTGGAAGTTCTTCGTCTGCCGCTGCTGCTAAACGAGCTGCCCAAGCAGAGGCTCAGTGCCATCACTGCCAGATCCAGAGGTGTGCTATGCCAAACCAGGCATTGGTGCAGTAAGTCGAGCATATATCCATCTATTTCTCCGACCACAAAGCTTCCTTCATGACAATCAAGAACTGGGAGTCGAATGTTCCTTGAAGAAGTGAAGAATAAAAAGTTGTAACTCTACATACATGTCTTGTTCTAATTATTTGCCTCAGTTGCCCGCCTCTCTCTGCAGGCAGCTTTACATCTACTGGACTCAAGACCGTTGACCGAGTCAAAGATGCTCACACCGTGGTCACACCCGTCACTGGCACGAACAGCGATTTGTGCACTAGTACAATACTTGAAGCGCACTGGCTTAAGAGACGGTTTATAGTGTCCCTCCCACACGCACTCAGCACTTACTCTCCCTTTTTCCTCTTTCTATTCCCCTTTCCCCCACCCCCAGTGTAGGCTAGCAAACCGGGTGCTCTACTGGTTGACCTCCCTGCCTTTTCTGTCGCTTTCTCTCTCTCTCTCTCTCTCTTGCCTCAGTATACAGAAAAGCCGAAACAGCTGAAGAGCTGCGCTAAAATTTCACATTTGGAAGTAATGTAATCGTCGGCAATTTTTTTTTTTTCCACAATGAGCATTTACTTACCATTTTGGTACCCGTCAGGTCAATGTCTTGTAGCGCGCAACGTTCACGTCTTCCGTGCGCATCTCCTAACCTCCCCTTTCTCGTGGAACTGGTGGTCCCACCCGCTCTTTTGCTGCCTGTGTGTAGCGTCGTCGACTGCGGTTTTGTTGTTGCTTGTCGTCGTTTCCGTTCGTATCAGCGATATCAGTGTTTCCATTGGTTTGTTCGTGCGAGTTCCTGCCACCAGAAAGGAGATGGACGACGGCAAACGGAAGCACAAAATAATATCAGTCGAGCAGAAGGTGGCTATGCTGAAAGCCCTCGAGTCCGGCGTGAAGAAGGAAAATGTGGCCAAAGATTTTGGCATAGAGTTGAGCATGCTGTTGACGATTTTGAGTGTGCAAAGATGATGTCACCAGTGCTGTCGCACGTGGCGTAAAGGGCGACAGAAAGAAGCTGCGAGCTCCCGCCTTCGAAGCTGTAGAGAAGCCAGTCTTCAAGTGGTTTTTGGACACAAGAGCAAGCAGCACTCCTGTGAGTGGGGCACTGTTGCAGCACAAAGTGAGGGGCTTCGCATGCATCATCGGGCACGACGATTTTGTGGCGAGTGTCGTTTGGCTGCAGCGTTTCAAGGAGCGCCACGACATCCTCGGCAGGGCTGTCAGCGGGAAAGTGCAGTCTGCTGACCGTGAAGCTGCAGTGGTGTGGGTGATGACAAAACGTTCAACAGCTGCTAGAGAAATACAGTGCCAAGGATTTGTTCAACGCAGAGAGACAGCCCTGTTCTACCAGATGCTGCCACAAAAAACCTTGGCTTTCAAAGGTGAACGCTGCCAAGGCGGTAAGCATAGCAAGGTCCGCGTAACCATGTTGCTTCGTGCCAGCATGGATGAGTCGGAAAAGGTGCCGGCCCTTGTGGTCGGCAAAAGTGTGTCACCACAATGTTTCAAAGGCAAACTAAAGCTCCAAGAGAGTTATGTGTCCAACCGTAGGGCTTGTATGACAAGAGAAATTTTCACACAATGGCTGCGGGAGTGGGACGAGTGGCTGGGCAAGCTGAACCGGAAGATATGCCTCGTACTGGACAACTGCGCTGCCCACTACACTGCTGCTGTGCTCAACAACATCGAGCTATGCTTCTTGCCGGCAAACTGCACTGCAGTTGTGCAACCCCTCGACCAAGGAGTTATCATGCACTTTTAAGTCGGACTACCACAAGCGTGTGATCGATCGGATTCTGCTCAGTATGAGCATGAAGCGTGAGTCCACGATGGACTTGTACATGGTGATCGAGCTGCTACAGGCTGCTTGGATGGCTGTACCAACAAGCACGATCACCAATTGTTTCCGGTATGCCTCATTTGGTGTCAGCAGCGGTGGTTACAGCGAAGATCTCGGTGCTGCCGCCAATGAGGGTGCCGCGGGCGACCAAGCCCTAGCGTAGTGGGACGCTCTCCTTGACGCCAGCGTTGTGCCCGACTGCAACACCTTCTGCACGTACATCAGTGCTGATGCTGATGCGGTGACGACGGAAGAGCTAACGGAGGGGGAAATTGTAAGCGCGGTGATGGGGTGCCTAATGACGACAGTGACGAATGTGTCAATGACAGCCCGGAGCCTAATATTGGCGAAGCTGACGTACCGATGCCCGCACAAGCGCTGGATGCAGCAGACCTGCTGCGCCGCTTCTTTGGTGCTCATGATGACGGCGAGGACAGACTTGAAATAACAGCTGAAGCTGAAAAAGCCATCATTTGCTTGAAGAAAACGCGGCAAAAATCTAACAAGGACTTTTGCTGCGAAGTGAGCTGCCAGCTGGTGTGCTGTTGATAGATCAGGGATGAGCCGTTTGGCCGGGTAAATTAGCAATTTTTTGGCTGTCTTTTTTTAGTGTTTTTTTTTGGCGACGGCTGTTTTCTTTTACGCGTGGCGGGCTGCTGTGAGATTCGGTGGTGAGTAAATCCTCTCTTGCTTGCTAATTGTGGATAGAAATGGATAGTGGTTATAACTAACTAATAGTTTTAACAAAGTAATTGTGACCCCCCATTCAACTTCGTTATAACAAGGTTTTGCTGTAGTAACGAAATTCCCCTTGGAATCCACGTAGAGATTGATATTGCAATACATGAAATAATGGATATAATGAAGTAATTGATATAACAAAGTAATTTGGCCTCGCCCTTCAACTTCATTGTAATCAGGTTTTACTGTACGTTTGTGACAATTTCGTCATGTAAGTACTTATTATTCGACACATCTTTTTTACTGAAGTAAAAATATCTGCTGATTGTGTGTGCCCTATATGGGCATAAGACTTGATCTGCAAAGCACTTTTGGTGCTGCCACCCAGCACACCACACCCAAGGCACAGAGGGCTAGTGCTCAAACCCTTCAGGCATCTACATTTGTACTAAAGAATACATTGTTGTGCCAAAAAAGGAAAATAAAGACTTGCGAAGGTAGAGTACGAAATGACAAACAGCGCTGAACTTCAACTGATTTTATTCTTACAGCAGGGCAGGGAGAATGAACAAATGAACATGCGTACATCAGTGTTGCCTAGAGCGATTCCAGTGATGTTCTTAACAGTTGCAACTCGTTTTCAAACAGAAAAACAGACGTGTCACTAATACAACTCGTGCCTCTCTCTTTAATGAGATATGCCTCCAAAAGTTCTCTTGCTAACGTATCACCACTCCTGCCAAGTATCTTTATCCCACGCAGCAGTGGCGTGAATCTGCCTTCCAGGCAAACCGTGCAATGCGCAGGTAGATGCGCATTACCTTTATTGATTACAGACAATTCATGCTCCCGGGCCCGGTCATTAACACCTCTCCTCGTTTGTCCAACGTAGGATTTCCCACATTTTAGCGGTATTTCGTATATAATGCCCGTCACACATTTGACGTACTGTCTAGTGTGCTTTTTCTGGCATCCTGACTTTTTGTCAACGCGGCTTATGCGCGGACACAGTCCAGCCAACTTGTGTGCAGCCAACTGCACAGCCAACTGTGCAGGAACCTGCACAGTTCCTTTGACGACGGGTTCTACCTTAAGGCTTTTAGATGTGTCAATGATTTTTTAATTCTTTTAAAAAGTAACCATGATTTTACCGTTGACCAGTGCATTAGCCTGGTGTTAGATGTTTTTGGACTACATGGGAAGGGCATGCTATTTACACATGAAATCCCTTCCCATGGCGCTGTTCAGTTTTTTAGATCTGTCTTTATTTTTTTGACAAAGACCACTTATGTTGGCAGTATAGCTCACGTGCCCAGAAGGAAATGCTACTGTATGATTCGGCACACTCAAAGTTAGTTAAAAGAGGAATAGCCACTCTTTGCCTTGAATCTGCTCTCATGAAGTCGTGCCTTCACGCGATGCGGACTAGCTTTGATAAGCAATTGGCGAGGCTACATACAGCCGGCTACCCGAGCTCGGTCGTTGGGGCGGTCTCTAAAACATTGCTCCAGAAAGTGAAGGGGAAAAGGCATGCGCCTAGGCCTGACCAAAAACGAGGCAAACCCGCAGTGGTGCCATACGTCCACAAGCTTTCCCACAACTTGAAGAAAGTCGCTACTAGGTTTGGTGTGCCAGTTGTTTTCTCGGCACCACGCAAGTTGGATGGACTGTGTCCGCGCATAAGCCGTATTGACAGAAAGTCAGGATGCCAGAAAAAGCACACTAGACAGTACGTCAAATGTGTGACGGGCGTTATATACGAAATACCGCTAAAATGTGGGAAATCCTATGTTGGACAAACGAGGAGATGTGTTAATGACCGGGTCCGGGAGCATGAATTGTCTGTAGTCAATAAAGGCAATGCGCATTTACCTGTGCATTGCACGGTTTGCCTGGAAGGCAGATTCCAGCCACTGCTGCGTGACATAAAGATACTTGGCAGGAGTGGTGATACGTTAGCAAGAGAACTTTTGGAGGCATATCACATTAAAGAGAGAGGCACGAGTTGTATTAGTGATACGTCTGTTTTTCTGTTTGAAAACGAGTTGCAACTGTTAAAAGCGTCACTGGAATCGTTCTAGGCAACACTGATGTACGCATGTGCATTTGTTCATTCTTCCTGCCCTGCTGTAAGAATAATATCAGTTGAAGTTCAGCGCTCAATCTGTTGAAGTTCAGTGCTCAATCTGTTGTTTCGTACTTTTCCTTCCCAAGTCTTTATTTTCCTTTTTTGGCGCAACAATGTATTCTTTAGATCCCAACCAACTCGCCCAGCAACAAGTTCTACTGCTCTACATTTGTACTCTTTGGGATGCGTGTAATGTGGCATTTCGTTTCACTTCTCATACTTCGTTATTATTTACCGTATGCTCGTCACAAGTGTGGTAAATGCTGGACTTGGATCAGGTATAAGCATGGAAAGGGAATATCTCTGTGACCTGCATTTTTGCAGAAGATGTTGACCTGCTCAATAACACTGGAGATGACTTACAACAAGCGATTCAGGACCTGAACTGGCAGTATCCAAGTTTATCATTCAGCATTAGTAAAGAAAGACACAGTGCTCCGCTGTATGTGTCTTTCTTTCTTTGTCCCTGTCCTTCGTGCTGTTCTTATTTTAAACATGAACTACCAACATGCCCAAGTCTCAATCCTTCATTGTTAATCTAGGCCAAGTTGCAGGGGCGATCCCGGTCATGAGAAAGAATCTGGCATTGTATCAGAAGCATAATATCATATATTCTGAATATAACCCAAGGTGCTATCTGAAGTTGGTAATTGCACTATGGAAATGAACATTATCAACAGTGGATGATCGAGGGGAAGCATCAGCTTCAAAATGGTTTTTAAACAAGGGCACTTGTTGAAGTAACTGTGCGTTGTGTTTGCTTGTTCTCCCACTCTGTTGATAAATTCTAGTCCACATTCATCCTCTGGTTTGCTTGGACAAAAAGAACTTGCATTATTATCTGTGTTGACTGGGTCCACATGTGATCGGGATTCTGGTGTTTGTTTCTACCTGTAGATGGTGCTACGTCACAGCTTGGCACTTTCACAATTAGTAAGTACAATTTTCACCTGCACTCAATGCAGCGGTGGATCTCGTAATCTTGGTTTTGTTGCAGTGTGAATGTATCATTCAGCTAAAGCAAAGCCAACCTAAGCTAGAATTTAATATAATTGTCAAATAATTTCCTGCATATCTGTGCTTAAGGTTTTCAGGTGAAGTTACGTGCTTGTTTGTGATTATTTCACCTAGCGTGTGTAGTCGCCTTCTCAAAATATTCGACGAAGAAATAAAAGCTGTAAGCTTGTGTACTTACTTTTTGCTGCACATAAAACTTGATTCGCAAGAGCCCGAAATGCTTCTTGACATGCTGTGGTTGCTCTGTGAATATTGGATTCTGCTGTTCAACACCGGCCCACCGGCTGTGTCGTTTCCGGCCATAGTAGCTGCATTCTGGTGAGGGTGAAATGTAAAAAAAATGGAGGACGCTTAAGCTTCGCCTTCAAGAGTGGAACGCGACAGCATTCCCGTCGACCCGCCAAGGGGTGTAAGACAATGCGCTACGGCGCCGCGATCACTTACGAGGCGCCCCGCATCGGACACGGTGAGCGTCGAGCAACGCAGTGTTCGGCGCGGCAACGAAATGTGCGCCTGAGCAAACGGCACAAACCAAAGAACTCGGCGTCTCGGAGGAGGAAACGATCTACGCCAGCCGAACGTCGTGATCGGCACGGGCAGAGAGATAGATAGTAATCTAAAGAAAGGAACGGCGCTTGAGTCTGCAACCCGTGTGGGAGAACGGCGAAGCGTCGTCAGGGGAGAGGGAGTCGGGGCATGCGACGCGCCTGGCACCGGTCCGCGCACAGCCGTGGCGCGCCACCTGTCGGGGCAGCGCCGTACATTGAGAGGAGGGGGTCTTCTGTGTTTGCCGCAAGATGGCTCTGCGTGTGCGGTAAGCACAGAAGAAATGTTGCAGAAACGTACTGCGCTACTCATGTAAATGCGACTTCCGTAAGTTACATGCTCGTAATTACCGATATACACCGCAGTATAACTTTCTACGGCACGTTTCTAAGGCAACACCGCATTCACTAGAAGCGCTTTTGTACTTCTTTCAAGCATCGAACTCGTGGCTGAGTGGTAGCGTCTCCGTCTCGCACTCCGGAGACCCTGGTTCGATTCCCACCCAGCCCATCTTCGAAGTTGCTTTTTATTTATGAAGTGCCTGCAGTGATTTATCGCTCACGGTCAACGCCGCAAACGCCGACACCGATGACACCGGCTTTTCTGCGACACGAGCTCCTTAACGCTATCGCGTTAAAATTCATGTCCTAAGCTTTGGGTACATCAGGTGGTCAAAAATAGTCCAGAGGCTTCTCGTTACACACCATCATAGAACCTATGTTGCGTTGTGACGTGTCACTTATATCAATCATTCTCTCTAAGTAAATTACTGACTGCTTGTAGGAATATAACTAAGGGAAGCTGCTTTACCTGTAAATAAAAATTTTTGTAAAGTTTCTGAGTTGGTTTTTATATGAAAAAAATATAAATTCATTTTTAATTTATTATAATGTGTGTTGAGGGCTGAGTTGCCTACATGTACAAAATGTTTACATGTTAGGCTGCTTTATAAATGCATGCAAGGCACATTTATTTATGTATATTTTTTTTGAGGCCTTAAAGGGCCCCTAAAAGGACTCGGAAAATTTTGCAGACATGTAGGATACAGCTAAAGTTCATCGTTCGCACCACAATTTGTGTGAAGCGTCGCATATTAAGAGAGCTACGGATGATTACAAGTTACCCTCCTCCAAAGCCTTGCATTTTCTTCTCAACTCGTTCGCCGAGTGACCAGGGCTAAGCTCCGCTTTCACTGGCTCTGCGTCATGATGGCGTGTCGTGTCGTCTACTTTCGCTTCTCTAGGAGTGAGTGCGTGAAGCCTCTCCAACCTCTCCGCCAGCTGCTTGGCAGTCGACCCCAAGCATTCTGTCGCTGCGCCAAACATGTCTGGTATTCTGGTAACCACAGGCAAGCTGGGCGTTTCGACAGAACAGCGGAGGCATAAACTCAAGCTGATGAAGGAACTTTAGCGTACATGTACGTGAGCTGCCTGATCGATCTCCACGGTCCAGCCACCCATTGGCGCAGAGCTTAACCAGCCAAAGAAAGAGCTAATATTGTTCTAACCAAGTGTAAAACATTTTAAACATTTACAAAAGCAATGTGTTAATGATTATGCTCCAACGAAAAATTTGCACCTGCAGCAAAGAATAATGCGCTTCGTTACTGCTACTGTGTTTGGTTGGGCTCTGTGCCACCAGGTGGCTGCACCATGCAGACCATTCATGTTCGCACTTCTGCTCATCCTGTGAAACGGCACGGTCAGATGACCAGGCACTGTCCCCTTGCTCTTGAGTTTACCTCAATACCAGACTCGCGAAATGCTATCGCGGTAGTAATCCTCCAGTGTAAAGTGAAGATTGTAAACGCGCAAATCCTGGTGCCGATCGGATAGCAGCAGTTCGATGCATTGCAGCCAGTCCGCTCGTCTGCTGCCTTGCAGAGGGACACAGTGTCGCAGCTTGACATATTGCCAGTCGCTACGTTTGCAGCCCACAATGCAACAAAGTTGAATCTTGGTGCTCGCGAAAAGACTTGAGTCCGACACTGGCCGTGCAGCTCTCGTCAAAACGAAGCACGTTGTAACACTGGCAGACGACGCTTGCTGTGTGCCGGAAGTGCTTAAGTGTAGTGAGAAATTGTTCTTGTGCATTCTCTTTCTGTTATTTTCTTTTTATAGAAACAAATTAACTAAAATTCCAGCTATTACGAAGAACATTTGTTCACCATAAAGTAGGAAAAATTCTTGATGGCGCACCCTGGGCAGCCAATCGGATAGCTCGCCCTACTAACGTCATTAGGGAAAACGATGTCAAATGGGTAGGGGCGGCTTAAAATTCAGCCAAGCAAAGTGCTATGATCAGCAGAAATATATATTTTTAAAACCTCATAATAAATTACACACTTTACACGGAGCACTTAGATTCGTGAATTAATGATCAGAAGGACCTACTCTAACAACTTGGTATGTTTGTACGAAATCGTCAAAATCGTTTCAGGGTTTTTTTTGTTCGTAGTTCAGATGCACATTTTGTATTAGACACTTTGTTAATTTCTTAGTTGTCTGACAAACTTGGTTTCATCTGTATTGTATTTATGGGAACTTGCACTTCCAAAATATGTTCACCATCGTCAATGTAATGATTTTATGAGGTACATAAGTGACACATCACTTGTGCACGCCTTTGAGCATGATGAAATATATGCTTGTCATTTCCATATGAAGCCAAGGAAAGCATAGGGGAAGTTATTTGTAGTTTTAATTAAGTGCAGTAATGATGCGTGGTATGTTTAGCAATATGTTAAGTATTATGGTGCACCATCAGTCAAAGGGATGTCCACGTCTGCTGCTGTGGCCATGGGTGGCACTGGCTAACACTGCCAGGGTTATATCATGCACACATACATAAATACCCAAAAATGTGGACGAGGGAACAGGCACCACCGTAGCACAATTGGTAATGCAACACATTGTAATGGGGAAGTTATGGGTTCGGCTTCCACAGGCGGCAAGTTGTTTTAGAGTGCAGTTCTTAGGCGCCCATTCCTGCGGCGAGTGTCATCGTCATTGTCCCTCAGCGTCCTCATAACCGAGCAAATGGACACAGCGAAGGACGAAAGAGCGAATGCGGAGTGCTGATGAAAGATGGCGATAACGAAGAGAGCGTGGGGAGGAGCGTATGGTGAAAGCATGAAAAGAAAAATGTAGTGCCCCTCAAGACAGGCTTTGTGGCGACAATGGCTACAAGATGGTGCCAGAGTAGCGCGCGTCCTCTGTTTACTGATGATGCCACCGAAACCATATATGAAAACAAAACACTGCATGAGCTGAGGTCTTTCTGTGGCAGCTTCTGTGATTGTGCCCATGTGTCACCCATGCTCTACCTCTCGTTATATCTCGATTAGTGAGGCAGTTGCACCACACTTTGCTCAATTCACAACATGCTGCACGAGACAGATTGTCTGTGCTCTCCAATATATTGCAAAATGAAAAAAACATATACAGTTGCATTAGCGAGTATTGCAATCATCAGGGAATTTTTTCCCATCCACTTTCGTTTCCTTGTAGCTAATCATTTCAGTTATAAACAACAAATAATTTTCTCTATGCATTCATTGGCTTCATATGATAGTGACTAGCAATCTAGCCCCTCGGTCCCCCTTGTCATTCAGTGCTTGTCATTTCTCTTTTCTGAAGGTACTGGGACAGTTTTTAGTTAGCTGTGGTGGGTGGCTGATGCTGGTGTCACCATTCTGTTTTGCGTTGCTGTAAAATTCTGTAAGGTAGTTGTGAATTCCCTTTTTGCAGCTGTGGGACTTGTGCATGTTTTTGATTCCATCAATTGCACTGAATTGGCTGAGTATTATTCTCTAAAGGGACAGTGTGTGTATATATTATGTCTGAAGTGTCGTTAGCTACATTGATATCAGTCTTGGACCACTCTTTTATTTATTTATTTATCTGTTTGTCTTGTGTTTATTAAAGTAACTGCTTTTGTCCTGAGGGAAGGAGTGTTTTTCTGTGTACGTAATAATAGGAAGCAGCTGTTTTGGAATACAGTCGAATCTCAATAATTCTAACTCGAAGGGGCCCGAAAATTTGTTCGAATTAAAAGAATTCGAATTTAAGGAAGCTAATTGAATAGGGAACTTGCCTGCAGTGGTGCATGTGTACTGAGCTAACACATGAGTCGGAAGTATCAGAAGATTTATTCACAGTTATTTGCTGTTATTTACAAATTACAGTCAGTGTCCGATTTTTCGGACTCCCTAGGGGCCGCGAAAACGTCCGAAAAGTCGGGCAGTCCGAAAAAAATACATGCCTTTTAATGCCCCCAAGGGCTCAAATCGCCACAGGCACGTCCGAAATAGCTCGAAAGACCTGCCAGTACACATATTAGGCGGATCGGTGCTCGTACTGTGATGGGAAACGGCTGGTGCACGTGTGCATAATTAAGGAATACATACTGTGTCCAGTGACAATTGCTCCTTCCACCTTGTGGTATGCTTCGCCGCGTAACATTGCTGCATTGAGGCGAAGCTGACTATCGGGAACCGGCATTATGCAAGGCCCCATACTTTCCACGCTCCGAAGCCATTGGCGAGGATTACAAACGCGAAGTCGGCGCCATTGCTAACAGCGGCGAACCGAACAGCAAGTAGCTTGGTAGCGAACCTCGAAACAGCTAGGCCTAGCGTTGCCGTGGTGTGGCTACGGCTGCCAGCGTATCTACGTGCGGGAGTGCCGGCTCGAGGCGGCGAAATAAAATGGTGTCAGTGGTGGCTTCGAGTAATGCCGTTTCGGACCTGCGGTCATGGCAAAAGGTCCGGAAAATCGGACGTTGAAGACTTTTTTCGTCCGAAAATTTAGACGTTCTTGTATTATAAATGCCTGTCCGGAATCCCTGGCTCCGGACAGGCCGCCATTGGAATATGAACCTGGCAACGTTTAACGCTAGAACGCTATCTAGTGAGGCTAGTCTAGCAGTACTATTGGAGGAATTAGAGGGTAGTAAATGGGATGTAACAGGGCTCAGTGAAGTTGGAAGGCCAAAAGAAGCATATACAGTGCTAAAAAACAGGCACGTCCTGTGCTACCGGGGCTTAGCGGAGAGACGAGAACTAGGAGTCGGATTCCTGATTAATAAGAATATAGCTGGTAGCATACACGAATTCTATAGCATTAACGACAAGGTGGCAGGTCTTGTTGTGAAACTTAATAAGAGGTACAAAATGAAGGTTGTACAGGCAAGAAGTCGAAAGCTTCTATGAAGACGTGGAATCGGTGATGGGTAGAGTGAAAACAGAATACACTATACTGATGGGCGACTTCAATGCCAAGGTAGGCAAGAAGCAGGCTGGAGACAAGGCAGTGGGGGAATATGGCATAGGCTCTAGGAATAGCAGAGGAGAGTTATTAGTAGAGTTTGCAGAACAGAATAATATGCGGATAATGAATACCTTTTTCCGCAAGAGGGTTAGCCGAAAGTGGACGTGGAGGAGCCCGAATGGTGAGACTAGAAATGAAATCGACTTCATACTCTGCGCGAACCCTACATCTTGTATGAACAAGATGTAGACGTGCTCGGCAAGGTACGCTGCAGTGACCATAGGATGGTAAGAACTCGAATTAGCCTAGACTTGAGGAGGGAATGGAAGAAACTGGTACACAAGAAGCCAACCAATGAGTTAGCACTAAGAGGGAAACTAGAGGAATTCCGGATCAAGCTACAGAACAGGTATTCGGCTTTAACTTAGGAAGAGGACCTTAGTGTTGAAGCAATGAACGACAATCTCATGGGCATCATTAAGGAGTGCGCAATAGAAGTCGGTGGTAACGCCGTTAGACAGGAAACCAGTAAGCTATCGCAGGAGACGAAAGATCTTATCAAGAAACGTCAATATATGAAAGCCTCTAACCCTACAGCTAGAATAGAACTGGCAGAACTTTCTAAGTTAATCAACAAGTGTAAGACAGCGGACATTAGGAACTATAATATGGATAGAATTGAACAGGCTCTCAGGAATGGAGGAAGCCTAAAAACAGTGAAGAAGAAACTAGGAATAGGCAAGAATCAGATGTGTGCGTTAAGAGACAAATCCGGCAATATCGTTACTAATATGGATGAGATAGTTCCAAGTGGCTGAGGAGTTTTATAGAGATTTATACAGTACCAGTGGCACCCACGACGGTAGTGGAAGAGAGAATAGCCTAGAGGAATTCGAAATCCCACAGGTAACGCCAGAAGAAGTAAAGAAAGCCTTAGGAGCTATGCAAAAGGGGAAGGCAGCTCGGGAGGATCAGGTATCAGCAGATTTGTTGAAGGATGGTGGTCAGATTGTTCTAGAGAAACTGGCCACCCTGTATACACAATGCCCCATAACCTCGAGCGTACTGGAATCTTGGAAGAACGCTAACATAATCCTAATCCATAAGAAAGGGGACGCCAAAGACTTGAAAAATTATAGACCGATCAGCTTACTGTTCGTTGCCTACAAAGTATTTACTAAAGTAATCGCAAATAGAATCGGGAACACCTTAGACTTCTGTCAAGCAAAGGACCAGGCAGGATTCCGTATAGGCTACTCAACAATAGACCATATTCACACTATCAATCAGGTGATAGAGAAATGTGCGGAATACAACCAACCCTTATATATAGCTTTCATTAATTATGAGAAAGCGTTTGATTCAGTCGAAACCTCAGCAGTCATGGAGGCATTACGGAATTGGGGTGTAGACGAGCCATATGTGAAAATACTGAAAGATATCTATAGACGCCGTGCACGCTGACGGACGCGCTACTGGTGGCGGCCTTGCGCAGAACACGCGGGATAGGAGCCTGGCGCGCGCCGTAATTTGTTGTGTCGTTGATCGTGCTTCTCTATCTTATTCACGTTTTCAGAGCAAGATAGGCAACACCATTCGCACGTGTGGGGTGGCCAAAGCTTCAGGGAATACGCAGCACCATTCGCACATGTGGCGTGGCCAAAGCTTCAGGGAATGCCGAAGAAGAATTTTTGCAGGGTGGGGGGCTCAAATACCGGTGAAAACATGCCGGGGATACGGTTCTAATCATTCCCGGCAAAGCCTCATCAGCGGGAGCAACGGTAGCAAAAATGGATCGTCGCCTCGAAGGGAAATTTCTTGTTCTCATCCTTTCTTTTGTCTCGTCGCTGTTTTTTTTCCACTTGATCATAGTTAGACACGTGAGCAACGAAGTTCGTCTGCAGTGCAGCATGATGTTTAAAGGCATTTCGCTAAAGTTCGGAATGTTGTTTGCCGCTTATATTGTTTTCCGCTTCTTTACCGCGTTGTGCTAGCTAGGCAGCACGACTGCCCGAGCGCATTGCGTTGTATCTTAAAGCTACTGAAGTTTGCAAGAACTGAAATTGTTGGTTTCATATGGCGCGGTAAATCCTCGCACCAGCTGTCGCGCACTTCATGTTTTTACATCTACTTTATGCGTGGCTTCGGACATGTTTAACTGTTGCTAGTTGCTCCATGCATAACACTTGTCGATTATTTTGAGCTGCGAAGTTTTCACCCTGCCTTGTTTGTAAAGGGTATAAATCACACTGTGTCTTATAGGGCCAAAACGTGAACAAGGTGAATGCAGCTAGGAGCCAACGTTTCGACAAGTGGACTTGTCTTCTTCAAGGCCTTGAAGAAGACAAGTCCACTTGTCGAAACGTTGGCTCCTAGCTGTTCACCTTGTTCACGTTTTGCTCATCGTCTTGAATTTCCATCTCCCGCATTCCCCGTCTTTTCACTGTGTCTTAGAGGAATGATACCAAGGAAGTGCTTCTTTAACAGCTTTATTCTTTTCACCCGAGGGCATCTTAGATATTGCTTGCGTTTTTGGACATGTGTTTAGAAAATAGGTAGTTCAGGGCGAGAATTGCTAATAGCTGCTGCATATAGTATTTTTGTTCCATTTCCCGCTGAAAAGTTCGCGTCCCGTTTGGGAAGTCATCACACCTCGATGCTGCCTGAGCAAACTTGACACGCCGAGTGATTTGTTTGTTTCACAACGCAGTCCCTTCTTGCATGTGAGTTTTATACTCAACTGAATTCTTTCTTATTATGCTTACGCTGCAGTCGACTAAACCGGGCCTTGCTGCCAGCGGTCATCTACTTTGGCACTGCTCTGCCTTTAAATATATAATGTGGCACCTCTCTTTAGTAATATATAAAAGTACTGAAAAGTTAGTCAGTCTTTAGCTTTGTACGTTTCCAAGCAGCTCCCTTGGGGAATTTAAAATTGCACAAACTGCAGCGGGAACGGTAGTTCATCGGCGTATGCAGCAGAATTGCGTCGGCGGTACAGCACTAACATGCGCTTTTATTAACACGTGTGTTTGGTGACTTCGTTGGCTAGTGTACGCGTTTCCATCAATAAATTGGCAATTACTCTTCTTGAGGCGACTTCGACTGCACTTATTTGGCGATGTCACATGTATTCATCGGCAGAAAAATCACAACGGCATATGCAGAGATCGCACCCTGCGGATTTGTTTGATATAAGTCTGCACTAACGATGGGCACTTATTATTCAGGTACAGAAGCAGCATTGCGGCAAGGGTACAATAAAAAAAAAATTATCAAGAAATCGCATCACTCAACAAAATTTTTCGGCTAGTCAACATGAGCTCCACGTCATGTAAATGGGGTTCACGGCGTTTGTCTGCGGAACACACCTTGCACGTACAGTATGTGGATCATGTTGTCCCAAACACCGGTAACATCGTGTTCATACCCGCTCGCACAGAGGTCAGCATCTTCCCTACAGCTGTCACCGCAGAAGAAGCAGCCTGGCACCCGAACAAAGGAAAAATCGCAGCCGCGAACTTCAGCCATCCTTGCTGCAAAGGGTTGTCATCTGCTACTGCTCCCGCGTGTACTGTTGGAAGCGTCCGCTAGGTGGCTTTCAGTGGCGCCTCTATAGGCGGTGCACGAGGCGTATAGCGGCTCCACAGCCGCCGTAGTCCTCCATCAAGAAAGCAACAAAATCCCAATAAAGAAAGGCGTCAGGCAGGGAGATACGATCTCTCCAATGCTATTCACAGCGTGTTAACAGGAGGTATTCAGAGACCTGGATTGGGAAGAATTGGGGATAAAAGTTAATAAAGAATACCTTAGTAACTTGCGATTCGCTGATGATATTGCCTTGCTTAGTAACTCAGGGGACCAACTGCAATGCATGCTCACTGACCTGGAGAGGAAAAGCAGAAGAGTTGGTCTAAAAATTAATCTGCAGAAAACTAAATAATGTTTAACAGTCTCGGAAAAGAACTGCAATTTACAATAGGTGGCGAGGCACTGGAAGTGGTAAGGGGATACATCTACTTAGGGCAGGTAGTGGCGGTGGATCCAAATCATGAGACGGAAATAATCGGAAGAATAAGAATGGGCTGGGGTGCATTTGGCAGGCATTCTCAGTTCATGACCAGCAGATTGCAATGATCCCTCAAGAGAAAAGTGTATAATAGCTGTGTCTTACCAGTACTCGCCTATAGGGCAGAAACCTGGAGGCTTACGAAAAGGGTTCTACTTAAATTGAGGACGACGCAACGAGCTATGGAAAGAAGAATGATGGGTGTAACATTAAGGGATAAGAAACGAGCCGATTGGGTGAGGGAACAAACGCGAGGTAATGACATCTTAGTTGAAATCAAGAAAAAAGAAATGGGCATGGGCAGGACATGTAATGAGGAGGGAGGATAACGATGGTCATTAAGGGTTACCGACTGGATTCCAAGGGAAGGGAAGCGTAGCAGGGGGCGGCAGAAAGTTAGGTGGGCGGATGAGATTAAGAAGTTTGCAGGCACGGCATGGTCACAATTAGTACATGACCGGGGTTGTTAGAGAAGTATGGGAGAGGCCTTTGCCCTGCAGTGGGCGTAACCAGGCTGATGATGATGATGATGTATTATAACTGGACTCTATGGGGTACATGGCAGTGCCACAAAGGCACTGCTATGTACGGGGGTCTGTAAAATGGGTCGTTAACTGTACAGGACACCTGTCACTAGCAGAAGTAATCGGTGATGCCTGCGTGCACGCGACTGTGCATAGATTTCCACCACGGTTTCTTTTTTTTCTTTGCGGGTGGCATTGAGAAATATCTCCTAAGCTTTTCCTCTATGGTGAGATCGGAGGAATGCTGGTCGGAGGCACCGCCGCACAGCTGAGATCATCGTCAGAGTGCAATATGTTCGAATTAACTGTTGCAAATGCTTTCGCATTTGAATTACCAGGTGTTTTCGCCCATTCGGATACACAACTTTAATGTGACCGCAGCGTCAGTTCGAGTGAATCGAAAGTTCGAATTAAATGTGTTCGAATTAATGAGATTCGACTGTAGCAAATCAAGCAGCATTCTCAGAATAGGAGTTGGCAAGGTATAAGATGTACGCATGAGGTTGAGTCTGATGATCAAAATTCTGCTATATTTCTGAACGGGGCAATAGCACTTAAGAGCCAGTGGACGTTCCTTTGTGTGCAAGCTACAGGGTGTCTACCAACCGGGAAAACCGGGAAAACCGGGAATTTTCAGGGAACTTGAACAGTCAGGAAAAACTCGGGGAAAACTCAGGGAATTCGTGCTTCTGTCAGGGAAAATTAGCTGTAACTTTATTGAAAGGGTACGAAAGTCATGTTAATGCTGGCTCCAGTAACAGAGGAATCGCAATGAATCGTCATTGACGCCATGTCATCGGCACGATGTATTGCCAGAGTAGTTAACGACCGATTTTTCCAGACGCTTTTTCGGACATGCCCGATAATTTGCACGGCTTTGCGGCACCACCACGTACTCCATATAGTAAATGTATATTGCCCTGACTGCAGGTCTGAAATGGCATTAATCAAAGCCGCCACCGCCGCCATTTTGATTATCTCGCTGCCCCGAACTGGCACTATCGCACGCAAATCCGCCGGCAGCCGTGGCCACCACCACGGCAACGTTAGGCCTAGCTACTTCTACGTTAGCTGTTAAGCTTCTTGCCGTGCGGTGCCGTGTTTTTCATTGAAAGAATTCGCCGCTGTCAGCAATGGCACCAACACCATGTTTGTAATCTTCGCCATTGGCTTCGAAGTTCGCAGATCACACACAGCGCGTTTCGTAATGACAGTTTCCGAAAGTTAGCTTCGCCTCCTTACAGCAATGTTAGGCGGTGAAGCTTACAAGCGTGGGAAGGGGCAATTGTCACGGGACACATTATGTATTCCTTAAATATACGCGCGTGCACCCTCATCTCCTGTCACAGTACGAGCACTGATATGCCTAATAAGTGTACTGGCAGGCCTTAAGAACTTTTACGGGCGTGCCTGTTCCAATTTTAGCCCTCATAGGCAGTTAGAGACATGCATTTATTTTTTTCGGACTGCCCGATTTTCGGATGTTTTTGCGGCTCCTAGGGAGTCCGAAAAATCGGATGTTGACTGTACAACTGACCAAGAGGATGCTTCAAATGATCCATGGGGTGAACGTGTGGCAGAAGTAGGATGAGAACAGGAAGGACCGACGTCCTGAGGAATTAACGGGAAATGAAGCGTCCCACCACCTCTTTGAAGGAGCTTGAGCTCAAAAAACAAAGCGTTGGCTGATGCCGAGATGCAGGTGTCCTTCATTCAAACCAAAATAAGCTATTTAAAGCAGTGAAACCCTACACTGAGATGTTTTGTACGGGCAGAGAGTATGTCATTGTCAGGACAGTTGAGATTGACTTCCCAGCTTCTGAGAGAGAATCTTAGTTGTGACAAAGTTCTGGCCTCATACCGATGAGCTTGCTATCAGTTGATAGAAATAGCTCATATTCAAAAAATATTTACTTATGTATGCATCTCCTTACACTCGTATTTGAAAATGTTCGACCCAATTTGCAATGGGTTTTATCATTTTTTTCACTGTGCATTTTACTAACACCTTCCTTCTGTTTTCTTTTTATATATATATTTATTTTTATTTAGGATATATATTATTTTTTTATTTAATAGATATTACTCCTTACTATTCAAACTGGATTAAGTCTTTTTTTTTTTTTTCAACATGCTTACTAGAGAGTAACAGCATCGGGCAACATGGTGTCAGCCTGTCTTGACATAAAACAAAGTTCTGGCTCATTCAGGGAATTTAGCAAAAGTGCTCAGGGAAAACCTGGAAAACTCAGGGAATTTGGAAATGTCAGCTTGGTAGACACCCTGAAGCTAGAAGACAATATCCAAATGGGGGAAAAAAACAAAAAGAAAACATTGATCTGAATGCATACCTGCTTGCAATGGGCTACTATGCTTGCATGCTTA
This sequence comes from Dermacentor albipictus, assembly GCF_038994185.2. Classification (NCBI taxonomy): domain Eukaryota; kingdom Metazoa; phylum Arthropoda; class Arachnida; order Ixodida; family Ixodidae; genus Dermacentor; species Dermacentor albipictus. The sequence continues at coordinate 1,919,867 of NW_027225568.1, forward strand.
CTGGTTTTGTCTTGAGCAAAACCCGCTGTTTACTCTGGTGTGTTGGATTTGTGTACACTGTTAACCTAAATCATTCTGTGCATTGGTGGGCTAAATTGATTCCTTCATGTCTGGTCAAAATTAGGTAGAGTAAGGGTAGGAATTTGTTCCGTTGATGCTGAATTGAATTCAGAGTACTCTTTGAATTTGACTAATACATTGGATATAAAATATCCTCGTGCTCATAGTATATTGTCTTACTATCTTTCTTGTTCTTCTTCCTTGATTTGCAGGAGGATGATGATGACTGGGGCTCCAGCCATGGGTCCTGTGACAGTTCCACCTCGAGCCATCATCCAACTCGACCGTGAGTGCATAGTCTCACTAACTGCAGGGGGCATCTCAGTGACATAGCAGATTGGCAACTCTGTTTTCTTGAGGCTATGTCATTGCTCTCCTCTCTCTCCAGTGCAAATTTAAGTGCAGTCAGTTACCTTGGCTATGATTTTTTAAGTGGGCTGGTGATTGATTTGAGCTGGCTATGATTTTAAGTGGCTATGATTTTTTAAGTGGGCTGGAACTACCTCACATACTGGTGAGGTAGTTCTCACGTGGGAATGGCATCTCCCTTGTGGTGGGGATCAAATGTTATGCTTCAAGCTGGTGCAGGATCTTCTGGATGGTCCGAACACAGTGCAGCCATGTAGAGGTTCAGAAAGCAGGCAGCGCATTCTCCATAGGTATATTAAATATTATTTCCTGCAAAATTTACTAGAGGCAACTCCCATGTTGTAATTGTTCAGCTACCATTGGAACAATGGGTAGTACGTCTTCATGCTTGTGGCTTCAGATGTTGTAATATTTTATACACTTTCTTTCTTTCCAAGCACTCGAAACCTGGCAAGGCAATAAGTCTCTGTGTCATGCATAATTATTGCAAATGGTTGCATTTATAATGAAATATTTTATTGAAAATGATCAATTTGCAAAATTGCTTGATGCCAAATGAATGAAAAATACACCAATCCACGTAGTAATGCTCACCATTGCCATGCTGGCCAAACTCCACGATACTTGTAACTCCCGTAGGCCAGAGTTTCCTCTGGTAATTTTCCTAGAAAACTCTGTGGTCTTAAAGGTGCCAGTGGAAATTGCGCAAGATGAAAGGTAACAATGATGTTACATGATCTTCCGGACTGTGCCATGAAACTGCTTTCTCAAGCATGAAAATTTAGCTTCAGGCACTGCTCCTGAGCAAGTCATAAAAAAATTTATCCGCAGCTTCCTAAATATTTTGTGTAGTTAAATTATTTTCACAATCGCGCCTTATTGTGCACTTATGTGGACCACACTATGCCGAGATTTTTGTGTGTGTGTGTGTGCACGAAATGAGGCACTCTTGTCGGTTTACGTTAGGTCATGTCATGCAAGCCTGGCATTTGTAGTGTTTTGTTGGACCTCTTGAGGAGGTTGAAACCGAAACTGTTTTCAAAACTAACACAGTCCCTTGTTCCTGTGTTTATGGTGAACGCAGTTGCCCATCTGAGGAGGATCCCCTGGTGCCCTTTGACCCTCCCTTGGTCTCCAAGTATGGACCCATCTCGCGCTGTGCACGAACCCTTGTCAGAGGTCCTGCCCCGATCCAGGTAAGACTGCATTCCCTGATTTCAGAATTCTCTGCTATTTTGGTGCACTTATTTGGCAGTGTCTATTTGATATCTGCAAACTCTCCAAAATTTTTTATAATTTACAAAATTGGGCTTATTCTACTATTTTACAAAGGCATTGTCAAGTTTTACGAAAAATAAGTTCTTGTCCCAAAATAGTTTCGCTCGTTGGTCTATAACCTTGGTAATAGGCTTGTGTGAATATCAATTTCTTTGGTTAGAGTCGAAGCGAATACTTATTAATGTTTAATAATTGTGGAATTAATAGCCCAAATAGTTGTGAAATTTGAATAAAACCTTGACACAAGTGTCAGATGTGGACAGTTGTTAAAAAATCCGGTTCTTCACTTGCAAAATAGAAACTGTAACTTCTCTGGAGTCAGCTTAATTTCAGTATGCCATTTTTGATGTATTTTCATGTAAAAGTGCAAGTTCAACATTTTTTACATCTACAGCAACACAGGATATTTGTTTGCTTTCTATTGCTCACTGTTTTGCTTCAGTCTGTTGAAAATTTTATTGTGAGGCCGCAGGAGCGTTTTGCATTCGCCCATCGTGCGGTGTCACAGTGCTATGAAGTGTGACCTTGACTGCGCAATGCCGGCAGTTTATGCCATATTCCACAAATTCAGCTTCTGTAAGCACATAGATGAATTTGGTAGCCAAGCTCTCTGCTTTTATGGTCCTTAGTTTAACCCGCGCACATGATCTTGTTCCCAATCACTTATGAGCAGCAAACTTTCCACTTCTGCTTGCTGTCCACCTGCCTGCCTTGACTGTTAGGCCTAACCAGTGCTGTTTCGTCAGCCACCAAAATTGTATTGGTGCCATGTAGATGCAAATCTATTCTCTGAGGCCGTGCGATCCTTGAGAAGCTGTACGGCTGCTGCGAATAACGTGTTTGAATAATTGAGCATGTGCAGAAATTGGTAGGCAACTGTAAATGAATTTGTCTTTGGCTTAATTGTCTTGGCTATGAAATATGCAATGTGATTTTCTGATGAAAACTGAAGCTGTCAATTACTTTTTATAGTTTGCCATAACTTTGTGCATATAACACGCACCAAAAATTATAAAAATTGAGCAGTAACATCGGGGTGCAAGTTATATGCCAATTTGGATTTGAAACCACCCATGAAAGCATCTTTAGAACAAAGCTCTCTGCCATCAGTGTTGCTATAGTGCCTAGAATATACTGGCTAGTGTGCCGTCCACCAGCTCTTTTCAATGGGCGAGCGTGGCGCCGCCTGCAATGAATGCCCACGATGGCCGGCAGAGGTCGCTGCCACACGGGTGGGTGCAGACTGCGTGTGTCGTCTGCTTCGCATATCAGTTTCGCAGCTGTTGCGTCGGTTTCTGTGTTTGTGTTTTCAGTGTTATAGCAGCGTTGCGTCTTTGTTCTTGGTGTTGTCAAAGAGTGAGTGCGTGGTTGTTATGTTCGTGTACCTGTCATTGCGAGATCTATGCGGCGGTGGTGAAAAAATGCCGAAGCTATAGAAACAGTGCAAGGAGTGGACCTGCTTTGTGCCGTTGTGTAGAAGCGGTTACCGCTCGAACAAAGGGCGTGTATCCTTGTTCACTCTACCATCTGATACGAAGCGGCAGCAGAATGGGCAAGAATGATCAGGAGAACGGACAGAAGGCCGGCACCAACTGCTGCGGTTTGTGAAAAACATTTCGAAAACAGCTTAGCCGAGCGCGCGTTCTCTATCACCGTGAATGACGTTGTCCACGAGATTCCCCGCGATAACACACGCCCACGGTGGAAGTATTCTTTCATCGTATGCTAAGCATTATGCTAAGCATTCAGCTTACTTTTCCTGAGTACCAGGGGTAAAAAACAAGAAAAAATGAGCAGTAGTGCTTTGATCTACTATACTGCAGGTTATATGTTGCACGAAAGATCACTGCCCAAAATTCTTGACCACATCGTGCAGGCTTCCTTTGCGTAATTAAAGCTGAAGCTAGTAACGACGCTGCTTTATTATTGTACTTCCCATTTTGACAATGGAGGCCTTGCTTGTCTATCTTAGCCAGACGTTGTCAAACGCTGTGAAGGCCGTGGAAGATGCTTTTACTGTGTTCTTCAGCAGAAACAAGTTACCAGTAGTGAGTCTAGCTGATTTTTCAGGTCAGCTGCAGACAGCTGCCTTTTTCCCAACTAGGGTGACCAGAGCGTGAAAAACCAGCTTTGACAGCACTTGCAAAGTTCTTTATTTTCTTGAGGTTTTGGTTTTTGTGAAAGGCATCAACAAAGAGAGGGAAGCGCAAAGGCAACGGCAGAAGCTCCTTAAACTACGTCACTGCGCGATCTATTATCTTGATGTATGTGTGCATTATCTCATCTAGGGCTGTCTTATATGCCTCCGTTTGACTGTTCTTACGCATGAATAAAATCTTTGTTACGCTTAAATGAAAGATCTGTTTCCTATTTTTGTTCACGTATATCAGACATAAAAATAAATCTGCATGTATTTACCAGGTATTAAAAAATGTATAGTACACGGAACACCACGTGCAGTCCAACTTACAGGCAATTTTTTTGCTTATTATCCTATCCTCATGGTCCAATGGGAATTATGAGCAGATGGGTACATGGTTTACAAACAATAAAAAAACATTCAAACCTATGAGGACAACAATAACAGGCAGAAATACCAGCAAATAAAATAAAAAGAAAGAACAGACAAATTCCAGTCATTTCAAAAGATGACCGGTTACAGCGGTTTTGAATGGTTATGCATTATTATAACATCAATAGAACAGTAACGTAACCTTAGAATTCCTTTACTTTATTAGAATGAAAAATGTAACCTAAAACTTACCCTTAAAAATTACGCTGCCATCATCGCTAGAATAAAAAAAAAACAAGTGTCCTTAGCTATCGCCGAAGAGACACGTACGAAGGCGATCGCTTTGTAAAGCCTACTCTCACCCTAATCCTCCTTAATTAATACAGCTCAATCCGTCTAATTCAGCCTAATCCCTCTTAATCCAATCACTATTATCAATAATTAAATTTGCTAATCATTTAGCATCTCTTATACACGGCTGGACATGCTTTGGTTCGTTTCTGGCCTTCCTCGGATCGTGTGATATGTTCTGTACCTCGCAACATGGCCTTGGAAAATGGAGATCAAGGCATTTGCCTTGAAAATTACGTTTTCCAGCATAGAAACACATCAGGTTCCCACCTCGAAGCCCAGCTGAGCACACGCTTTTCATGCAAGCGACAAGCGCTAGAGAAGCCTGTTGTAATCGAAACAAACCCTGATTTATAAATCAGCTGCCCACATTTGAACTGTGCTGCTGCTACAGCTTAATAAAAACAAAAAGCGCAGCAGCCCGCTTGCCGATGCTGCGGAAACACGGCGGGCTACGAAGACCGGATGGTGCCGCGGCACCCACCTGCACTGCAGCGCCCCTAGCGGCAGCCGCCGGCATTCATTGCATTTGGTGCCACCCGGGAGGCCGTGGACGGCACACTAGCCAGTATATTCTAGGCACTATAGTGTTGCCGAAGAAGTGGGAAAGAGCCTCTAGCTGAAGATACGATGTAGGCAATTTGTGCATCAGCAGATGCATTACAAAGATTTGGTTGTAGTGTGCAGTTGTTTCCGCTGGTTATATGCATGGATTTTTTTTTTTCCGGGTTGTTGTATTTCAGGGTGCAGCTTATACGTGGAAAATGTGTATATTCGTTCCATTTTGAATGCTTTGAAAACTTTGAATACCGAAATTCAAATATCAGGTAGCATAATATTTGATCACATATTCAAAACTATCAAATATTCACACAAGCCTACTTTGTAGCCTTTTCATTGTGTAAGGACATCAGAGATTGAGAGAGTACCTGCGTTGAGCAAGTTTATTCGGAAAGTTCGTGAACCAGGCTAAATGTGCAACAACAAAGTTGCTGAGTGTTCCTTGTCACTTTGTGCTGTTCCAAGTTTGCTATGCTCGTGTGCTGCACCTAAAGGTGAATCATCATTAGTAACATGTAGCCCACAACATGTGTGCATCCAAGGCAGAATGAAATAAAAAATGCATGCTATCCCCCTTTCCCTCCCCCTTCTTCTCCATTGGTGTTGTGCTCACGGGAGGTTTACAAATTTAACAGACTGGCAGGTATAGTATTGCCACTAGCTTCAGTATGTAAGATAACTTTTCAATGCTGCTTTCATAATGGAAGCAGCATATATATAACGTAACATAGTAAATCTAAAATAAGGTTCGCTATGCTTTTAGTGACTCTTTTACACTGCTATAACAAAATCGGAAATGGAACATACCGCTTATAGCAAAGTGCATTTTTGTTTGCTTGGCAGCTCAAGATGTGTATTCTGTTAGCAAAAATGTCAAATACTTGCTAATGCTGAGTGACAAGAAGTCAAACGCTCAGCCAGAGCAACTTGAAATGGCACATTCTGGGTGTGCATGTGTGCCTTTGGCCACTGGCTTGGCTTGGCTGGCCCGCAGTTCATAAGCCAGCATGCTGATCCCATGTGATTACACCAATTGCACGATTGCACATTAATAGCAGGGCAAATTGTGTAATTTAGCTCTGTTCACATGCCTCATATCGGCATTGCAAGCTGCTGATAGGCATTGAAATCAACAGGAAACCATTTGCTGGCCCACCAGAGGCATTGTGTACCCTTGTGTTTCGTTCACACAGACCCAATTGCCAAAAATTCTTTTCTTTAGCTACAGTGGCTTTTCTACACTTATAATGAAGTATTTAGATATAATGAAGGTATATTTTGTTGGATGTAACTCTGTTATTATGAGGCTCAACTGCACTTTAGATGACAGTGGTGATGATGTTGGCTCTGACAGCAGGCTATAACCAGCACTGCAAATGCAGTTTTGGTGTGATTAACTTATGTGGTTTTGCATGCCAAAACCACGATCTGGTTATGAGGCACGCCGTAGTGGGGGACTCCGGAAATTTGGACCACCCGTGGTTCTTTAACGTGCACATAAACCTAAGAACACAGGTGTTTTCGCATTTTGCCCCCATCGAAATGCGGCCGCCGTGGCCAGTATTCGATCCCACGACCTCGTGCTTAGCAGCCCAACACCACAGCCACTAAGCAACCATGGCGGGTAGTTTTGGAGTCATATCCACTTGTGATGCACAGGCAATTTTGCATAGCCAATGTTTTATCTTCTTTGTCAGCAAAAAAGAAAAAAAAAGGGTTATGCATTAGAATCTGATAAATATAGCCCATAAAAGTACTCAATGTGCTTTGTAAATCTAGTGCCTTGCTGTAGAAGTGACGTGGCCGGATCACATTTGTGTTGTTTGAAAGCAACTTCACAACCAGAGTTGGTATCCGAGAGCTGCTGTGTGCTCCGTTGCTGAGGGTGTGCCCCCCTTGCTGCGCCCAGGTGACATCTCGGCAGCCCCAGGAACTGACTAGTCCCACAGCTGCCTTGCGGCTGCCCCTGGCATCTGCTGCGGCTGCCCCATCATTCTACGCACAGGGTCAGTGGTTTGAACATGGCTAGGCTTTTTATGCTTTGCAGTCTAAAGCAGGCTTTTGTTTGGCATGATGGGCAGTTTGCCTTGACATCTGAGGTGCAAAAGCGAGGGAAGGACTGCTTTGCCCTTTTTGCATTGCTCCCTTGCTTGACTATCCACCCACTCTTTGATGTGAAATACTGAAGGTTTCTTGTGGAAGAACTTTACCATATTTAGTGAGTTAAAAAATAAGATCGAGAGGTTGATGTTCTTAAATAAGACACAGAAATGTGGTGTTGAGAAAGCGAGAAGCGGAGTACCAAGAATGGCAAGCTATCGGCCTCAAAAATTTACAAGGCAAGGGATGTGATAAAAAGCTGAATGTATTTCCGGTGCATGCAGCCTGGATTTCAAATTTTCTGCCTGTACTAGTGCACACCACCAACAGAATGCTGTACAGTAACACCTCGTTAATTCAGATCTTACAGGATTAAAAAGAAATATCCGAATAAGCCAAATGTCAAATTATTGAGAGTATCAAGAAAACTTACATGCTTATATATATAGAATGCTTATATGTCACCACGCTTTTATTTACTGAATTAATCAGCAAATCCTGTTTCTATTTTGCACAAGAGCAGTGCGGAAGCTGCTATTCTCATAATCTCGTGACTGATTAGCGCCCGCAGCAGTGAAGGCCTTGTCACTCTCTTTGCAATAATAATGTAAAGACCTGGTTCCGTTAATGCGCATTGCATTCACAAACCTGGATGACAGTTCTACCTCCTGCTTAGATATTGCACTCTCCGGCACCCAAATTGGTTTTATATGTAAAACTGGCTGTGGCTTAGCTAAGGTTAAGCCCAGGATGCGAAGCATACTAGCCTTTATTTTAACGCGACAGCGTTAAGGAGCTCGTGTCGCAGAAAAGCCGGTGTCGTCGGCGTCGGCTCAGGCGCACATTTCGTTGTCGCGCCGAACGCTGCGTTGCTCGGCGCTCACCGCGTCCGATGCGGGGCGCGTAGTCACTGCGGCGTAGCAAAGCCACCTAGAAACAGTCTCTGTAGCATGCCGCAACCTTCGCTTCTCATTCCAACGAGCAGCTCTGTCTCCAGGAGGCATCTCACCTCGTGAGTGTCTAGCAGAGGCAAGCGCAGCTGCTTATATACCGCCGCGACGCCGCGAGCGATGGCGCAAGTTGGAGCCCCGTTTCTCCTCTGTCGTGACGTCACGGTGTCACGTGGTGTTGAAGGCGACACCGCCGCGCCTGAAGAGCTGGGTTGAGCTCTAGTAATATGCAGTATTTCACGTGCCCAGTCGTACAGCTCAAATGGCGTCAAAATCTGCCTCGAGAAAGGCCTTTCTAGGCTTGCCTTGGCAGCCAACCGTTTCAGGGTGCCACCCACCCCATCACAGGCACTTTTTCCATGTGATGTAGCAAAAGAATGCCATGTAGCATCCAAAGTAAAATCTTCCTCGTGGTAGCACAGGTTTACACAATTCTTTCTGTTCTTATACTGGGAAGCAGCCCCATACGAAAAGTAGTGCACATGTTCTACCTGTGGCACGCCTACTTTAAGCTGATCCATCGGCACCTGCTGAAATGTCGAAACTGCGGCAGCCGTATGGTCGAGGCAGCCGGATATCACTGCGTACGACTGCACATGTGGCTCATCAGAAGAGTCCGTCGAGCGAGAGTAGACTACAATCGGGTGTACCGTTGCTTGAGAGTTGTCCCAGTATATTGACTGCAGGGCTCTCTGAATGAGAAAGCTGTAGTTTTCAGAGAAATCTATTATAACTATGGCTTCTGCAGGCGTGAGAGCGGTCTTAAAATTGCGTAGGTGCCGAGCTTGGAACTCGCTGACAAAGTGATGTGATTTTAAGTCGCTTATGATCTCAAGGAGACGGTCTACGAAGTCATTATGGAGGAACAAGATTGTTTCCAATCGGCACCGCACTCCACTAGCCCACTGACGGACCGAAATACTTACTGCCAAATCCCAGTTCAGTGCAGGAGAGCTCAATATCAGCGATTTGAGCAACGAATCTCCTGGGCAATTCCTGCATATAACGGTCATACAGCTCTCATTCGTTATCTCACACACAGTCATCTGAAGGAGTGAATCGATTGTTTGTAAAATGCCCAAGGACTGTAGCATCAAGTTTACATTTTGGTGGTAAATGCAAACGCAAATGGAGTGCGTTCCCGGAGCACCGGCAAGTAAACTGTGGCGTGGGCTCAGGTAGGCGAACTTAAAAAGCCGCACTTCAGCTCTGTGTTACTTTTCATCCATTTCTCGTGCGCATCCTTACGATTCATTAGCAGCAATCTTTTTTGCTTGCATCGGACGACGTCTTTCTGCCAAGAAACCTGCTTGATACCTTGTCACGTCCAGGACAGGTTTCACATTGCTCCGATACCATGCAACATGGACCCTAACCTACACTCCGGCAGGAGGAGAGCAAGGGCCCAGTACATGGAGAAAGCGTTCAGGTTCAATACCACGGCCCGTTTTACGGACGCCACCGTGTATGGGACGAACACCAAGGGCGCAGTTGCAGTGGCACATGACCACCGAGGCCCCGTTACCTCCGCGGCATCGACCCGCCCCTGCACAATTACGGAAGCCGAAGAGCTGGCCATTGCGTTAGCAATCAGTGAGGGCCTACACACAAACCAACCACTGACGATCCTCACGGATTCCCAGCAGGCCTGCCGCAACTTCCTACAGGGTAGAATTGGAAGACCTGCTGCACAAGTCCTAGCTGGAATACTTGAGGAGGACTCTGAGGACTTCACCACCCAAACCATCATCTGCATACCGGGCCACACTGGCATCACGGGCAACCTGCAAGCTAACAGAGCAGCTCGAGGATTCGTACATAACCGAGCACTCACCATGCCGGCTGCAGAAGACCTGGACCCTGTCGACCTCGAGTATTCAGCCATCGTGAACTACCACAGAGGGCGTCACTTGCGATATCCACCACCCCATTGAAACCTAAAGACAGAAGATGCCGTAGCCTGGCGTAGGCTCCAGACAGGCACTTACACTAACTTACACATATTACCGTATTTACTCGCATAATGATCGCACTTTTTTTGTCAGAAAAATTGACGCAAATTTAGGGGTGCGATCATTACGCGAGGTCAAATTTCCCGCGAAAAAAAAAATTTTTTTTCGTCCCGCGTTTGCTGCGGGATTGCGGGTGCGGGACACGAAAACAAAAATGGCGGCCGGCGGAGAAAGCCGAACGCGCCGAACGCGATTTTTTTTTTCTTCTCGTGAGTACATTACGTGCACTGAAACAGTTTCTTCCGTATCAGTGATGAATAATATTGTTAATATCGGCAAGTTTGCGGCAATAACGTAGCCATGTCCACTTTGAGGGGACAGAAACAGGTGGGCGCGCTAGCTGCCAGTGACATAAAAATGCATGGCCGACATACTGCGGAAACAGCGGCATCTGTCTTCACTACCATCCTAATACGACACGTTTCCGCTAAGGGTGGGCGAATATCTTAGCTGTGTTACAAGCGTCGGCGTATGAATAGGGTACACATTTAACGTATCAGAGAAAACGTGGCTACTATCATTGCCGCGCGCGATTTATTGCGTGCTCACGAGTGCAGATGAAAAGAATCGAAATGCGCCTTTATTGTATTTGTTGACATCAACCATTATAAAGCCAACCCATAATAAAGGCAAGTTTGGTTGCACCTCTTTTTGTCATGGAGGGGCCGAAAGTGATGAAAGTAATGAAATGAGGCATCTACTTAAGAATGTTTGGTGCATGCAGGCCGCTTGGCTTGTCTTGAAGAGTCGTTCGCGTAGCATTCGACAGATGGTAAGCGCGATCTATATTAGCTAGACTTAGCACACGACATATCGCTGCGGCAAGTTCGAGGTGCGATCATTACACGGGAAATAAAAAAAATCGAATTTTGACGACAAAATTTAGAGGTGCGATCATTACGCGAGTGTGATCATTATGCGAGTAAATACGATACATAGGATACACCCCACAGCCTACAGGGACGAAGGCCCATGGTGTGGGGCCACACCAACCCTATACCTATACCACATTACGTGGGAGTGCACACTACACAACATAGAACACCCAGACACGAACATCACGAGGGAGCAATGGGAGGCACAGCTGTCCAGCTCGGCCCTCGACGACCAGCTCAAGCTGATAAAGAGAGCTGAGAAGATGGCAAGAGCCAGCGGAGCCCTGGACTAAGGGCCCCGACCATTAGCTTTTTTTCCGATTATTCTTTTAAAAAAGTTTATCTATCCATCTGTCTTTGCCTAGAAGACAGATGGATGTATGTTCACCCTCATAGAACTTTATTATGCTTCTTATTGTTGTGTCGTCTAGTGGTCTACAGTAGAACCCCGCTGTTACGTTCCTCACTGCTGCGTTTTCCCGGCTGCTACGTCGTTTTCATCCGGTCCCGGCATAGCTTCCATAGGATACAATGTATAAGGAACCCCGCTGTTACGTTGTAGCTGTGAAAACGTTCCCGCATGGTACATCGCAACTTAGCACCCCGCACCCGCCTGGGCTAAACTAGGCAGTGCGCTCCAACCGCCATTTTGGCTTTTGACGAGTTTTGGCTGGGCTTGGCTATGGAACTGGCTGCAAGAAGCCGCACGCCAGTTCGAGAGGCCGCCACTAAGTGGCCATTCGTGAAAAATGCTCTCACTATCATCACTGTGATTACGGTCACCGCATCGTTGTTGGACGTGTTGACCCACGGAGGAAGGAAACTCAGGAGAGGTCCTGACCATAGAGTTTCCTACAAAAATTACTAGAGGGAACTCTGGCGCTAGTGTCTACGAGAGCTGCAATGGAAGCGATTGTCTCAGCATGGGAATTATGCGAAGTACATGGATTTGCCTAAACTTCGTTCTTTTGGCTTCAAACGGCTTCGTGACTTTGTAAACTCGTCATTTTCAACAGTGTATTGCGTATTAAACAATTAAATAAACATCATTAAAATTGCCCAACCGCAGGATTCGAACACAGGGACTCTAGCACAGAAGCCTGATATTGAAACCATTGAGCCACGGACGCATGAATCGAGAAGCGAATGAAATGCCCTTATGAATTTATCGCGGGCATGCCAGTGCCTTGAGACGCTTGGCGCGTTTCGATTTGGCCACCTGGACAAGCTCAACCGTTGCAATTAATAGCAATTGTACGCGTTCCCTGCATCTTCTGCACTTCGAAGAATAGGAATTGCGCCGAAATATACGACAATAAGGTTTATATAGCGTAATATACAAAGCAACAAGAATGTTTGAATCCACAAGCACGAAGATCAGACAAATCCATGTACTTCCCATCATTCCCATGGTAGGACAGCGACTGCAGCACCAGAGTTCCCTCTAGTAATTTTGTAGGAAACTCTATGGTCCTGACGTCATTCTTTGTGAAGCTAAAGTGAAACCGGAAGTTGGCGTTGCTGGTGGCGTTGCTGGTGGCGTTGCTGCGCCTACCGGGCCAGCTCTCCTCTCTTGTTTACATTTCTCCCACGCTGCGCTGCGCGCAACCGGGCTGCACGGACGCGCGCGCTCCGCAGCAATACTAAATAATCGTTAGCATGTCAGCATGATTACGCCAAAGAGGGCGAAATTTCCCACGGATATTCCTTCGTCCGTTGCCATTGCCGTGACGCGGTGACGATGAGGAGCACGAGCCGCATGGTGCCGGGGAGTTGCCAAATCGTAGCTTTGGAGAAGCTGTCGCGGCTCTGGACCTCCTCCGCAGGTACGTCGCACCTCACGGCGACGCTGACAGCTATGCGGCCTTCCAGGCTATTGAGAAACGTGTGGCGATTTCTAGCGAGCGAAATAAATGGCAAGCCGCCATTATAGACTTTTTAAAGTCCTAAGCGCACTCTGTGGAAATAAATAGTTCAAGCTGCATTTTTTCATTCATTTTCGGAGCTTTCCTCACTGTTGCGTTTTCCCGGCTGTTACGTTTTTTTTTACCCGGTCCGGTGAAAAACATATGAACGGGGTTCCACTGTACTTAACTTTGATGTAGGAAAGCCCAAAATTCCTCCCTGTTGCCTAATTTTCATAGCAATACGAACTTGACTTTCCGATGCACCAAAGTACTCAGCAACTTTTTTCCGGGACCATGAACAACGAGGCACCAATGTCAGAAGAGATATCTTTTTCGACTGTTTTCTTTCTCGTACGAATCGAACTCTCACGTCTTCAAGAAGCTTTTTACAGTCTTCCGCAAGTGCGGTGGTTGGTGCCATTTCATAGCCTACGCCTTGCACTTCAGCATCCTTACTATCATCATTGGGCAAGGTGCCACTTGCGACAGCCACTTCTTCCTCATGGCACTTCCATTTTCTGCTCGAGGTCCTTCCAGTCCCATCTCGTGGTGCAGCACAGTCCGTTGAGGTGGATGCATTCCCATCAAATGCTGACTTGCATACTGTTTCACAATCTGCCAAGCTCTTATTGGCTGCATCTAACTGCGCCCGCATTCGGAAACACCTGACTTTACATTGTGGACAGAGTCTTTCACCAGAAACCAGTCCCAAGAAAGGCACTGCTGTAGTGAGGCCCAGAAATATGACCCAAGTTCCTCGACGGATCGACCCATGGTCGGAGAAAGGGTCTGAGCATATCTTTGACACACATAGTGTCGTGAACTTCTTAATATATATGTAATAATGGTGTGCGCATACTGTTTCTAAACTGTCCTTGTCGCTTTTCGCACGCAACACCAGAAGACTAAGTTCACGTTCATCTAGGCTTTCAGTTCTAATCAGGAAGGTGTTTTTCACTTGTGTCGTCTTATGACAGTCTTTGGGTCCCAATTAGCAGAGAAAAAGGTGTCCATCTGAAAATGTAAAAGAAATTCACCGATTTCAGGGCGAGATTTCATTTATAATGCTTTGCATGAACGATGCATGCGCTCTTTGTGCGTTTAATTTATACTTGAAATCGAGGGTTCGACGGAAGCCCATCTGGTCGGGAAGAAGCATGAAGTATAAAATGAAGGACACCGACCAACAGAAGTGCTAAAAAAATGAATAAATACAAAAGACGTTTCAGCTTCGCTACAGAAGCCTTGTTCACAATGGGATGACAGAAGGTTCATGGAAGCTTAGCTATAAGGTACCCTGCGCAGGTTGCGACCACGCATACATCGGTGAATCGGGCAACTTCAAACACAGACTGAAGCAGCATCAGAAAGATGTCGAAAAGAAACGTAGTTTCGAATGCCCTTGCCGAGCACACGGATGCAACGGGTCACAAGATTGACTAGGAACGACAGAAAGCTGAGCTAGTTGGTAAGGATTCATTATGCAAAATAGAAGTGAGGCGTGCAGACAGGACACAAGAGTAGAGAAGTGGACAACACGAACACCGACTATCAACTGAAGGGAGCACTGAGGCGAAAAATGAAAGACACAAAACTCATCTGCGCATGCTCAGGAATGGTAACACCACGTGTCAATCGGGTACACGTGCTGGTCTACGTGAGAAATAACTGTTAAGGCACTTAATCTCTTCCTTATATAAAGTAATCGAAGGCTGACTCACGCACGCACTTCCACCATTATAGATATGCCATGCCTCTACCATAAGACGCGTATCTTCATTCTTATGCCTGTACAGTATCGCGCATTCATCTAACTTTGGCTTGCAGTTACAATCTCGGCAATGTAGCGAAAGATTAGAAGGCGATCCACCGGTTAACGACCTTTTATGCTCCATTAGCCTCTGATTGATACACCGTCCCGTTTGCCCTACGTAGAACTGGCCACAGCTAAGGGGAATTTGATATACCACACCCATACAACATTCTGTAAAACTGTTGTTCTTATTGTGCTTCACTGGACAAATATCTGTTCGTTTTTTGCCTTTAACCCGCTCCTTTTTATTCTGTACGGCAGCGCATATCTTACCTAGCTCATTGGGAGCAGTGAAAGCAACATTAACATCATATCTACTGTAGCAACTTTTTTAAGCCTGTGTGACGCTGAATGAATATACAGAATAGCCACTACTCTTTTTTTTTGCGATTACTGCTTTCTGAAATTACGTCCGTCCCCCTCGAAACCGACTTCTTTAGGCACTCAGCTACAGTGGCCACCGCTACATTAGGATATCCTGCTTCTAAAAGGCGCCGGACCTGCGTATTAAAACTGGCGCTCATTTTGTGCATGCAAGATCTTGTGAGGGAAGACTTAAGGCACGACGATCGGCACGACGAAGGCACGATCGCCTTCTAATCTTTCGCTACATTGCCGAGATTGTAACTGCAAGCCAAAGTTAGATGAATGCGCGATACTGTACAGGCATAAGAATGAAGATACGCGTCTTATGGTAGAGGCATGGCATATCTATAATGGTGGAAGTGCGTGCGTGAGTCAGCCTTCGATTACTTTACATAAGGAAGAGATTAAGTGCCATAACAGTTATCTCTCACGTAGACCAGCACGTGTACCCGATTGACACGTGGTGTTACCATTCCTGAGCATGCGCAGATGAGTTTTGTGTCTTTCATTTTTCGCCTCAGTGCTCCCTTCAGTTGATAGTCGGTGTTCGTGTTGTCCACCTCTCTACTCTTGTGTCCTGTCTGCACGCCTCACTTCTATTTTGCATAATGAATTGACTAGGATCGCTCGAGAATTATTGGCCAAGAAAGAAACCTGAAATCGCAGCTCTATCTGGAATCTCTGGAGATACAAAAAACGCGTCACACGCTCAATCGAAATGAGGGAACCCTCCCCCCGTCATACACGTGCTGCTTACGTCACGTTCTGAAGTATGCATAAGCTTCCATGAACCTTCAGTCATCCCATTGTGAACAAGGCTTCCGTAGCGAAGCCAAAACGTCTTTTGTATTTATTCATTTTTTAGCACTTCTGTTGGTCGGTGTCCTTTGTTTTGTTACTTCATTCCTAATTTATACTTATGTGCAAATATTTCAGTTTATTAATGTATGAAACATACCTTTCAAATGTGCAGGACTCTCTGGGGAAATTAAGCGGTCGTGAAGTTCTATGTGCAATTAGAGCATGGTTTACGTGGCACACCATGCATAAGCTGCATTGCGCTGAAGCGTGCGTCTGTTCGCAATGAAATTCAGATGATCACACCGTTTCCCTTTCGTCTGCGTCAAAGACGATGCTAGCTTTGCCGTCTGGATCCAAGATCAGCAAGCCTGGGCTGAGGAGCACCGGAATCAGTGCTCTACCTAGCTTGACTTCCATCGGCAAAAGGCCGGTGCTGACACGAAAATTAAAAAAACACATTTCTTGCGTTTAAAGAATACCTTTTTATAAATTCCCACATGCATAGCAGACATGTAGGGCTATCTCTAATGATGTAATGCATATATATTTAGGCCAATCACCAAAGCACCTTCTTTTTACATTGAATATGGAGCTTCTTGTGAAAAAATAGAATTTTACAATTTCTTTCCATGCGAACTGCTAAACCTTCGATACTTTAAATAATTTTCAGCTGTACTATGTTGACTGGGCTACCAGTATATATTTTATATGTGACTAGTAGGTTTTTATACGTTCCGAGAAAAACACTCAAGCTTTGCAATTTTACACGCTTTTGCTAGTGCCAGAACCAATCGAAGCATTCAAATATTTATAAAATCGGCAATTTTTGCAGTCACATCACATCTTTGGGTAACCATAACCACAATTTGAAGGAGTGGATCATGCTGAGACAAAATGTTGATTGATGCCGTCTAGCTCAGCTTGGCAGGAAAAACAAGTTGTCGTGAAAATTCTAAAAAAATTTTGGCAAGAAAGAATAAACGTGGAGGATGAGTTTTGAACACCAACGAACACGTGGAAATTTTTGCAGCTACATCTGTGATGATAGAAAAAGCGCTGGTTGATTTGGCGTGGAGACCCATTTAGACGCTCCGGGACGTCGCTTCTGCCGCCGGTGGATTATGCTACACGCGTGTGGTATTTGATTGTTTGAACGAGGTGCGTGGGTGCCATCACTCGAGAAAAAAGGAGGAAGAGCGAACTGGGCTAGCGCTGTGAATCTAACTGGTCAGTGCGGCAACCGCTGTTGTAAATATAACCTGTAAATAGTTGCTCGTCTTACTGAATCGTTCTTCGCGTAACAATATTTGCAAGTGGAAGCAATATAGAGTTGGAAGGAACAAGACTGTGTCGATATAAGCAGAGTGTTATGGTATACATAAAGCAAGGTGACACAATAGTTAGCAAAGGAAAAACCAACAAGTGGAATGGATGCAGGTGCCTGCAATAAGATGGCACATCTCATAACACCATAAAGTTGTACAATAGCTAGCAGAAAGTGTGTAATAAGCTATAATAGAAAATAACAGTGAAAACAGATGCTCATGAAAAAATGGCAGTCACTTCATGTCGAAATTTTAGGTTGGGACTATGAAAATGCAATGTAGCTGCTGGGAAAATGCAGCGAGGAATGTATCAACGGGGTTCCAATGTACTTGGTGTTTGTGCAGTGAAATTGACCTCCTGATTGAAACATTGATTGTGCACATGTAAGAAATTGGGATTCCTGTTTTAATTAATTATCATTATTATTACAAATATGTGGAAGGGGTCAGCAAGATTTGGTGCCATTGTGACTTTTTTTTCTCCTTTGCCACAACAGGTTTTGCCCTTCTCTCAAGTGACCTGGCGTGTGGAGCTCTTGCTGATCCTCCCCCCCCGCTGCTGTTCCCTATCAAGGGTGCACCCCCTTTCACCCCCTCTACGGGAGCCCTGCTGGCCGCTCCGCCGGCACTCGTCGCACCCCCGACTAAGGTAAGTGCCCTGTGTTAATCGGCATTGGGCAGCTGTTCGCATAATGCCTCGAGTCATCGCCCATCCCCGAGACATTGCCTGCGCTCTTTCCTCGTGGAGTACAGTCCACACCTGTTACAACATATCAGCATGCAACATACAGTATTTACTCGAATGTAACGCAACTGCGAACGTAATGCGAGATGAACGAAAAGATATGGGGGCCGCTATAACGTAAAGCTATTCCAAACTTTTTAATTCCAATTCTTTTTCCAATTTTTTTCAAACACCCCCACTTCGTCTGTCACGCGACGTCACGGAAACCGCGATGGCTCCCCGTCTGATATGACGCGACATACTGATTATGCATGATTGGACCAAACAAAAGAAAGATAGTTATTTCTGATTCGACGCCATTTCACCATTAGCTCACAGCTATTGGTGAGAAATTTTTGGCCTGCACCCACTTCACCCGCCTATCATGCAACGTCACAAAACCACGAAAACCGTGTCAAAGTGACGTGTGCACTTTCATCATCATCAGCCTGATTACGCCCACTGCAGGGCAAAGGCCTCTCCGTTACTTCTCTAACTACCCTGGTCATGTGCTAATTGTGGCCATGCTGTCCCTGCAAACTTCTTCATCTCATGCGCCCAGCTAACTTTCTGCCGCCCCCTGCTACGCTTCCCTTCTCTTGGAATCCAGTCCGTAACCCTTAACCCTTTCGCTGTCGGACGTTTCTGACCGTGACGCACCCCCAGTGTCGGCTTGGTTTCAGGGAACGAGCATAACAGGGAATGAACATAGCAATTTATTTTTGATTATGATTGGTATACAAATAACATAGTCAATGTAATATACGCATTTCAGTGTTCTGCAGCTGTTGTTAGTAAACATCATCATCATCATCATCAGCCTGACTATAAAATCCCTTCAACACCCGAATCTGACGATGCGGAACCCTCTTCCTCGCATGCGACTCTGTCTGAGTCCGAATCCGAGCTCGGCTCGTATTCTGAATCGGAATTGAGCCACCGCTCCAATGAGCAGACGAAGGTCCCGCGCGCTGAGCCATCCGAAAGTAACCGCGCGCAGGGAGGATGCGCTTTCAGTCGCCCGTACAACGGAGATAAATGGGACGTTGCGTGATCAAGATGACAGAGAGAGATGGAAAAAGGCTAAACAAAGTTCGAAGGGCTTTACGTTTACTGCTGCAAGTCGAAAGCGAGGGTGCGGCGAGAGAGCGAAAGCAGCAACGAGTCGCTCTTTTCGGAGAGGCAATGGCACGTGCGCCTGAACTTGACGCGCCATAGCAGGCACACCAACAGAAGAAAAATAAAAACCTTCAAACCAGCGGAGACGGCAGAACAACCCTTGAACCTATAACCACACGCGCGCGACGCATGATACAGCGAACACGGAGCCACCGCGCCACTCAGCAAAGAGAAAGTGGGGAGTGGCCGTCGCGCCCTACTCTTCAATACATGGAGTAACACAGGTCGGGGCGAATATACGAACTTGTAGAAAGAGTCAACAGAGTGCGTGGCCAATCCAGGAGCGCCAGCTTTGCGCTCTGGCGCGAAATTTTGAACGCACGATAGAGAACGTACCGGTACGTCAGTGACAGTTTTGGGGGGGAAGCGCGATGACGTACCGGTACGTCCGTGACAGCGAAAGGGTTAATGACCATTGGTTATCTTCCCTCCTCATTACATGCCCTGCCCATGCCCATTTCTTTTTCTTGATTTCAACTAAGATGTCATTAACTCGCATTTGTTCCCTCACCCAATCTGCTCTCTTCTTACCCTTAACATTACACCCATTACATTCTTCTTTCCATAGCTCGTTGTGTTGTCCTCAATTTACGTAGAACCCTTTTGGTAAGCCTCCAGGTTTCTGAAAAGGGTTCTACTTAAATTGAGGATGATGCAAAGGACGACTGAGGATGGCTTTAAAGATGCATTAATATGCCGAACAAAACTGTTTTTTTTTTTCTGAATAGCCACAGACTGCCCTGTTCCGAAAGGAATAAAAGATGGCTGCCACTGATGTGCCCAGGCACTGGCTACTTGAACATGCCGGAGAGCAGGGGTTTATTTGCATACAATAAAACTTTTTGCAGGGCTGTGTAACGTTTTCGAGCACTTTTGGTACGTTTATGACCTTGCTCTGCCAATTCTTCATTGCTGAGGATCCGTTTTAGTGGCATTCTTAACCTTCCATTGCATGCCACTGCGATTTTTGACCAGCCACCTCAATCTAAATAAGGGAAAGCGGACCAATCGCAGATGCCAGCACCACTCTCTTTATCCGGTTATCGATTTTCATTGCAGTGGCTCGGCCACATCGAATCCCTCTCCACTTGAGCGTGCTCCTTGCCTCTTGTGAGCCAATTAGATAAGACAAGCCACTCACTTTAGGCAATGTTATTCGTTTTTAAAGCAAACAAAAGTGACCGCCTATGAACGAAAAGAGCATTTAATTGGTCTGTTGAGACAACCCTGCGGGTCACCGCCCAATGCTTGCATCTGTGGTTATGCTAATTGACGTCAGGAGATTGGAATAAAAACATATTGGAATAGTTTTACGTTATAGTGCCCATGCTATCTTTATTCAAGAAATCAGTTTGGAAATAAATTCTCTTCACTTATTGACATTTGAGAAGGAGACTGAGCTTTCCATGGGCGGTATTCTCGAACAAACACTTTGGGAGATGTTCACTTTCATGAAATTTTTCGTGACTCGGCACTGAAAGTGTCTCCGACAAGTGTTTCTGAAGATATGCCAAGCTCATTATCAGTGCTAGTGCAGGGTTTCTACCAACTGGGAAAACTGGGAATTGTCAGAGAATTTGTGCTTCTGTCAGGGAAAATTAGCTGTAACTTTATTGCAAGGGAATGAAAATCGCGGTAATGCTGGCTTGAGTAACAGAGAGGAATCTCAACAAATTGTCTTTTAATGCTGTGTTGTTGGCTGGAGGAGTTGCCAGTGTACAGTGAACTTTCCGGATGCCCAATAATTCGGGCGGTTACACAAAACCACTACCTAGGTACCCCAGTATAAGAACGTCTGTGAAAGCGTATCTGAAATTTTGGACGCAGGAACTCTGTGCCGTTCGATTTTCCGGACTTTTTGCCATCACCGCAGCTCCGAAACAGCAGCAAAGCCACCACCGCTGCCGTTTTGAATACCTCGCCGCCTCGAATCGGCGCTCTCGCACGCAGATCTGCTGGCAGCTGTAGCCACCACTGCGGCAACGCTAGGACTAGCTGCTTCGACGTTTGCTATTAAGCTTCTTGCCGTTTAGTGCCGTGTTTTTTCATTGAAAGAATTCATCGCTGTCAGCAGTGGCGCCGATTTCGCCTTTGTAATCTTCGCAGTTGGCTTCGAAGCTAGGAAAGCGCAGTGGCGTTGCATAATGCCGGTTCCCGAAAGTCAGCTTCGCCTCAATACAGCAATGTTACACTGTGAAGCATATGCAAAAGTATTGCAGTGAAGCGTAGCAAGCGTCAATTGTCATGGAACTCGGTACGTATTCCCTAATTATATACGCATGCACCCACCGTCTCCTGTAACAGTATGAGCACAGATATGCCTAATGAGTGTACTGGCAGGCCTTCAGAGCTTTTTCGGATGTGCCTGTGGTGATTTGAGCCCTTAAGGGCAATAAAAGACATGCATTCAATTTTTTCAAACTGTCCGATTTTTCGGACGTTTTCGCGGCCCTTAGGGAGTCCGAAAAGTCAGACATTGACTGTGCAACTGACCAAGAGAATGCTTCAAATGGTCCGGGGAGCGAAGGCGCAGCAAAAGGAGGACTAGAACATAAAAAATTTATGCATCGAGGAATGAACAGGAAAGGAAGTGTGCCGCCTCTTCTTTGAAGGAGCTTGAGCTCAAAAAACAGTGTTGGCTTACGCCGAGATGCAGGTGCCCTCATATAAACCAAAATAAACTCTTTAAAGCAGTGAAACGCAACACTCGGGCATCGTGCGCATGTTGAGAGTATGTCAGGACAGCTGAGGTTGACTTACCAGCTGTTGTGAGAGAATCTCACTTGTGATAAACTTCGAACTTCACACCAACGAGCTTGCCATCAGTTGATAGAAATAGTTCATATTTGAAAATATTTGCTTCTGCATGCTTCTCCTTTTTATTCGTATTTGATAATGTTCGACTTGATTTGCAATAGGTTTTACCATTTCTTTTGAAGATATTTTATTCTCTGTGCATTTTACTAACCCCTCCCTACCGTTCTCTTTTGGAGTAAAATAAACGCTACTCCTCACTATTAAAAGTGGATTACATAGTCTTTTTATTTTTCAACATGCTTGCTAGAGAGTGACAGCATCGGGCGACATGGTGTCAGCCCATCTTGACATAAAAAAGTTCTGGGTCACTCAGGGAATTTTGCAAAGGCACTCAAGGAAAACCTGAAAAACTTGGGGAATTTGGAAATGCCAACTTGGTAGACACCCTGAAGAGAGCTTTTGGCTGTATACTTTGAGGGGTTTGGTGCCAAAACAAGCCAAGTCTCGTGAAAGTGAAACTATTTTCAAAAGCGATTGCCGGAAAATCAAATCATCCGTGCCTTCATGTTCGCTTGAGAGTAAGTACTTCGAAAAAGACTGCACAACCAAATTCAGGGACAGTACCAGGCTACTATGAGCCCCTTCCGACTGGCCCCGCATTTACAGAGGGCTTCCCATTAGTGCCACCATCCGAGAATTTTTGACTCATTGACATTGAGCCGACGAGGAGTTTCCCAGCTCCTCAGCCATCGAAATTACTCCTCTCTCGAAGCGGCCATCATATTGAACATTCTGTGTCGCCATAAAGTTGCGAATGAATGTAGTTGAAGCGCAAAAGGCCACAGGGTAATGCAGCATCGTAACTGTAATATTGCAGTCACAAGCGCTGCAAAAATGGCGTCAATTTCATCAAAAATGAAGTTTTTACTAGATGGTGGGAGTGTGTCCAGCACGGGCTTCTTGCTGAGACTTTTTTTGTTGAAAAGTTGGTGTCGCCGCCGTCTTCACCTGAATAAGTGGCCCTGCACACCGGCCCGACGCTTGTTGTGTCGGAGACCCTACTGCAGCTGCATAGAACTTTGACAGGCATTTCACTCTGTCACATCTAGTTTTTATACCAGGGGGTTTACCAACCAGGAGAACCGGGAATTCTCAAGGATTTTGAATAGTCTGGAAATACTCAGGGAAAACTCAAGGAATTATTTTAGATTTTATATTTATTCAGGGAGCTTCTTCACACCGAGTGAGCGAGTGACCCTCTCTGTCCATGCGCTCTTTTCATACATGCTGCGCCAGCGCACTATCAGCTGCGAGCGTTGGCACCGCCATGGGGCTGCAGTTACTATGGCCGAGGTTTTGTAGAAGTACTGTGAAATGGAACAGGTAAATGGTACTCCGCACCGCCGTCTTCCGTGTAGCGCACCCAGTGTGCCCAGTCAACCGAACCCTATTGGCTCCCTCCCGCAGCCTGTGCAAAGGAGCCAATTGCGACCAAAAAAAGTCGATCCCAGTTTGGCTCGATCATGACCAAAAAAGTGCCACCTGACAGCCGTATTAGATTTCCACGGAGTTGTGCTATTTTACCTCTGCTTTTTTAGCTTTTATGGATTGGTCGTTCTTATTGAATTACCACTTGTACCGAATTTTTTCGCTGTTCCTTTCACCTCATTATAACAAGGGTTTACTGCATGCCAGGAAACCCTCGAGTAAACTGGTTTACTGCATGTGCGAGCGAACTGCCATTTGAGAGCGACCAGCATCCAGGAAATGGCGAACAGGGGATCTGTTCTGTGACAATTACTTTCAGCAATACTATCGCCTCAGCCATCAGGCACACGCTGATTGGCTGGTTGGGCAAAATTGGATGAGCTGATTGGCTGGTTGAGCAATGCATCATGTGAAGGCGATAGTATCATTGAAAATGGTCGTCTGAGAATACCTTCCCAAGAAGGCACCGCTACTCATGGCTGCAATATTTCCATGTAAACCAGTTTATCTATTGTTACCTATTATAACTTTAACATTTTTATCACTTATTTGATCAGCTACGGGTTACTTTCAGGAAGATCTGATGGCTATTTATAAAATTTTGATGTAGAATTTACAGTGCGGGTGAAGATGCGTTTGCAGCCGCCTTAATTAGATGGTGCCACAACACTGGGGATGCTCATGATCTGTTGGGTTGCTGAGCACGAGGTCGCGGGATCGAATCCCGGCCGCGGCGGCCGCATTTCGATGGGGGCGAAATGCGAAAACGCCCGTGTACTTAGATTAGGTGCACATTAAAGAACCCCAGGTGGTCCAAATTTCCGGAGTCCTCTACTACGGCGTGCCTCATAATCAGAAAGTGGTTTTGGCACGTTAAACCCCATAATTCAACTCAATGCTCATGATCGCATTTATTGCGTGTCTCGTCTGAATTGTATCTTGTCGACTGTGCGCCTGCACAGAGTAGCAACACAGCTGTGCCCTTGTGGTTACCAATTTCAATGCTTGGGTGCTGTGGGGAGCTTTTCCTCTAGAGGTGGTTATATTAAGTCTATGCCATGTGCACCGCAGCCTCCTCAATTTTTTTAGCAATGCCACAGACGGTGCAGCGGTGTATCCTGCCTACCACATCCTGGCATGCATGGTTGACGGCTTTTCTGCCACTCGAACTTTTCATGCAGAAGGACGGTTGACATAACTTTTGCCTTGGCCGATGTTTTTAATTCTGACAGATGTACTTGCTAAACAGGCTCCAAGTACATGTTTGAAATGGCTGAAAACTTGTTGTTGTGTGTTGTCGCACTCATTAGGTCTCATTCTTTGTTGTGTGTGTTTGTGCGCTTCCAATCAGCCATGAGTTCGTTAAATCGAAACTGTATCATGAAATTACTCTGGTAAATCACGGTCAATCATGTTTTCAATGGTACTAAGATCGGGAAATAGTTCTTTACATCGCTAATTTTGTTAAATCATGGTTCATTATAGTATTCAGGTTTGACTATAACAATAGGCAGCCACCACACCATTAACTTGTGTTCTATGGTAACATAAACCGCTTAGTGCAATGTTCGCTTCATGCAATAATTATAACAAGTCAGTGTCCGATTTTTCGGGCTGCCTAGGGGCTGCAAAAACGTCTGAAAAATGCATACTGAAGAAACGAATGAATGCCTTTTACAGCACCCAAGGGCTCAAATTGCCACACGCACGTCTGAAATAGTTCTGAAGGCCTGCCAGTACACATATTAGGCACATCGGTGCACGTACTATGATAGGAGACAGTGGGTGCACGTGTGTATAAGGAATCATGCCATGTCCCTTGATAATTTCCCCTTCCCATTGTTAGTATGCTTCACCACAGTACTTCGTGTACGCGTCGCTGCATAACACTGCTGTACTGAAACAAGCTGAGTTTTGGGAACCGGCATTATGCAATGCACCATGCTTCTCGAGCTTCCAAGACATTGACGAGGATTACAAAGGAGGAGTCGGCGTCATTGACAACTGTGGCGAATTGGTTTAATGGAAAACACTGCACTGAACGGAAAGAAGCTTGGTAGCAAACGTCGGAGTAGCTAGGCCTAGCATTGCTGCGGTGGTTGCCACAGCTGCCAGAGCATCTGCGTGCGAGAGCACTGGTTTGATGAGGCGAGGTAATCTAAATGGCAGCAATGGTGGATACAATTAATGCCATTTCAGACCTGTGGTCATGACAAAAAGTCCAGAAAATCGGATGGCGAAGGTTTTTTGCGTCCAAAATTTGTGACGTTCTTATACATTGACTCTGTGGTGTACGTGGCGGTGCCGCGAAGGTGCCCGAATTATTGGGCATGTTTGAAAAATTGTGCATCCCAAAAATCGGCCGTTGACTGTAAAACTGGCTACTGGGCTTGTGCTCCAAATGAAAAAAGAATGCAAAATACATGGAACAAAAAAAAAGCACCACTTGTTTATCTCAGCGGTCATATCTTTGTTTTGGTTGTACCAATGAACCTTGGTTGGAGTGAGGCAGGCTTTTTCAGTCAGTTCGGTCGCACTTTCATGCTTTGGAATTTCGCATTTGTCTTCTTTTTGCCAAGATCAAATTTAAAGGGTTCATTGTGACAGTTAGCAGATTTTTAGAATGTTCGTTATATCTGGATGCCGTTTTTAATAGGCAGGGTCAGAAACATAAATGCAGTGAAATTTGGTCATTATAACCAATAAGTTGTTATATCAGGGATTGTTATAAGCTGGTATGACTCTAGTTGCACTCGCTCGGTGATTTGTAATTTCCGAGACAGTTCTTCCAAAAATGTATGGTAAGGCACCATTGCTGATACTGTACAGTCGCCAAGTGATAATTCTGACAGTTTTTCTGAAACTTCAGACATCTTAAGAGTGCTCCGCTCAATAATTCTGACATGTTGTGCAGAAAAAAAATGTTTGATACGTTGCCGGTGCCACCTTGATGCTGAAAGTAATGAAGCCTAGTCGACTCCACCCGAACCATGGCACTAGCCAAAACAAAGCCCCTAAGTTGTAAAATAACTGCATTTGCATGGCATTTGCGGTTTGTCATGCAAGTTCTGCATGTCAGATTATTTCTTGACGTGTTAAATTGTGACACTGTCTTGGGTGACTTCTTTGGCTGCTCTTGTGAATTTGGGGGGTCGCAGTTACCAGGCAGCTTAAATTGGTGGCAGTTCCGTGCTCTCCTTTCAAGAAGGCAGCAATTTCGATGGACAGTGGCTGCTGCATAGAAACCTGTGATCATATGCCTATCAGAATGTGGTTGGCCTCTGTTTAAGTTACAGTAAACGGAGATTTGATGCATTTGGCGCCTGTACTTTCATTTATTTATTTATTTTATTTATTTAACAATACTGTTGGCCGAAGGCCGTTACAGGGTGGTTTCAAGACAACAATACAAGATAGCAGCACTGCCGCAGTGTAGAACAGACAAAATAGACAAAATAAGGCATACTCACAGGCAAATGCACAATGCAAATCAAGAAGCAGCAAAAACAAATTGCAGTAGGGTGGTATTAATTGTACCATTGCCGCTGGAATTATCGTGTGTGTTAGAACCAGGAACATAAGTAAGACAAGTACCATTATTAAAGCAGTAGTTATGTACTTCTAGCCGAAGTAAAGAATTTTGTTAGTGTGGTTTCAAATTTATTTACATTGTCTACTGTTAGTAATTCAGGCGGTAGTGCGTTCCATTCCTCTATTGTTCTGGGGAAAAACGAGTAGTTGTGTGTATCTATTCGTGCTGGAATGGGTTGAATTTGCTCTAGGTTGCTGCTTCGTACTGTTCGAGACAGATGCTGTTTTATGTACTGCTGTGTATTAAGGTTAAACCAGTTATGGCGAATCAGGTAAAGAAATTTCAGTCTAGCTATCCTTCTGCGTTCGAAAAGTGGCGGTAGGTTGAGCTTGCTAAGCATTTCAGTTGCGGAGTCCGTTGAACGATATTTTGACAAGATGAATCTTGCCGCTCTTCTTTGAAGTTTTTCAATTCTATCTACCAGGGTTTTTTTATACGGATCCCACACGACGCTTGCGTACTCTAATGTAGGACGAACAAGCGTTAAATATGCAGCTAATTTAGCTTGCTGAGGAGCAAGCTTTAACTTTCGCCTCAAGTACCAGAGCTTTTTTTCAGCTGATGAGCATATGTTCGTTATGTGTGCTTTCCAGTTGAGGTCACTGGATATGGTAATTCCGAGGTACTTAATGTGATTTTCGCGGCTTACGACCTTACCATCTATCTCATAATCGAAGGAGTGTATATTTTTTATCTTCTTGGTTACCCTTATATACTTAGTCTTGCTGTAGTTTATTTTCATTTTCCACTTATTACACCAGTCGCTAATTCTTTTTAATGCGGAATTTAAGACGATCTGGTCATGGCGGCTGGATACTGTGGTATACATTAAGCAGTCATCTGCAAAAAGTCGAACTTTGATAACGGGGTTAATCTGGTCTGCAATGTCGTTTATATAACTGAGAAAAAGGACAGGGCCCAGCACCAATCCCTGAGGGACTCCTGACGTTACAGGCAACACTCCGGATGTCGCACCATTCACTTCCACAAACTGTGTTCTTACTAAATATGATTGAATCCATTTGACAATGTTTATGTTAATGCCGAGACTAAGCAGTTTATCAAGAAGTTCTGGGTGTGGAACGCGGTCGAACGCTTTTGAAAAATCGAGGCAAACAGCATCTAACTGACCTTTCTCGTTAAGTACGCTTGAAAAATCGTGTATGGTTTCGGTGAGTTGGGTAACCGTTGACAATTTTTGCCTAAAACCATGTTGGTTAGGAAGAAGGATATTAGCATTTTCCAAATATTTGAACAAGCTTTTTGATATTACATGCTCCATGATCTTGCAGCATGTAGAGGTAATTGAAATGGGCCTATAATTTTCGATGCTTTGTCTGCAGGGTGTCTACTAACCGGGAAAACCGGGAAAACCGGGAATTCTCAGGGAATTTGAACAGTCTGGAAAAACTCAGGGAAAACTCAGGGAATTTGTGCTTCTATCAGGGAAAATTAGCTGTAACTTTATTGAAAGGGAACGAAAGTCGTGTTAATGCTGGCTCCAGTAACAGAGGAATCGCAACGAATCGTCATTGATGCCGTGTCATCGGCACGATGTATTGCCAGAGTAGTTAACGACCGATTTTCTAGACGCCCGATTTTTCGGACATGCCCGATAATTTGCACGGTTTTGCGGCACCACCACGTACTCCATATAGTCAGTGCATATTGCCCTGACTGCAGGTCTGAAATGGCATTAATCAAAGCCGCCACCGCCGCTATTTTGATTATCTCGCCGCCTCGAACCGGCACTCTCGCAGGCAGATCCGCTGGCAGCCCCACGACCGCGGCAACGTTAGGCCTAGCTGCTTCTATGTTCGCTATTAAGCTTCTTGCCGTGCGGTGCCGTGTTTTTCATTGAAATAATTCGCCGCTATCACCAATGGCACCGACTCCGCCTTTTTAATCCTCGCGATTGGCTTTGAAGCTCGCAGAGCACAGCGTGTTGCGTAATGCCAGTCTCCGAAAGTTAGCTTCGCCTCAGTACACTAGTGTTAGGCGGTGAAGCGTAACAAGCGTGGGAAAGGGGGCAATTGTCACGGGACACAGTATGTATTCCTTAAAAACACATGCGTGCACCCCGTCTCCTGTCACAGTACAAGACCTGATATGCCTAATAAGCATACTGGCAGGCCTTCAGAGCTTTTTCAGACGTGCCTGTGGTAATTTTAGCCCTTAAAGGCAGTTAAAGACATGCATTAATTTTTTTCAGACTGCCCGTTTTTTTTTTCTTTTTTTTGCGGCCCCTCGAAAGTCCGAAAAATGAAATGTTGACTGTACAACTGACCAAGGGGATGCTTCAGATGATCCATGTGGTGAAAGCGTGGTAGTAGGAGGATGAGAACAGAAAGGACCAACGCATTGAGGAATTAACGGGTCAAGCTCAAGCTCAAGCGCCTTTTTGAAGGAGCTTGAGCTAAAAAAAACTAAGTGTTGGCTGACGCTGAGACACAGGTGTCCCTCATCCAAACCAAAATAAATTGTTTAAGCAGTGAAACCCAACACTGAGATGTTGTGTACAGGCTGAGAGTATGTCAGGACAGTTGAGGTTCACTTCCCAGCTGCTGAGAGAGAACCTTAGTTGTGACAAAGTTCAGGTCCTCATACAGATGAGCTTGCTATCAGTTGATAGAAATAGCTGATATTAAAAAATATTTACTTATGTATGCATCTCCTTTTCATTCGTATTTGAAAATGTTCGACTCAATTTGGAATGAGCTTTACCATTTTTTTCGCTGTGCATTTTACTAACACCTTCCTTGTGTTTTCTTTTTAAATAAAATAGATATTACTCCTTACTATTCAAACTGGATTAAGTCATTTTTTTGTTTCAGCATGCTTACTAGAGAGTGACAGCATCGGGCAATGTGGTGTCAGCCTGTCTTGACATAAAACAAGGTTCTGGCTCATTCAGGGAATTTCGCAAAGGTGCTCAGGGAAAACCTGGAAAACTCAGGGAATTTGGAAATGTCAACTTGGTAGACACCCTGGTCTGTTGCCGGATTTATAGATGGGGACAACTCTACCTGTCAGCCAGTCAGATGGTAATTTGTGCTGCTCTAGGGACCCCTTAAAAATTATACAGAGATACTTAGATATCCATTCCGCGTATCGTTTTAAAAATTCATTTGGGATGCCATCAGGACCGGCTGATTTTTTTTGTGTCTAAGTTAAGGAGTAGTGCATATATCCCCTCTTCAGAGAAAACGATGTCTGGCATAGGCAACCTACCCTCGGTGCGATTTTCATCAAGGTCAGTGGAAGATGGCTCCGGTGGAGCGAACACAGAATGGAAATATTCATTATATTTTTCAGCAATTTGAGCACAGTTGTTAATTATGTTGCCATCAATGCAGACATATTGTATTTGTTCGTGTGACGGGGCAAGATGACGCCAAAAACGCTGTGGTGAATCTCTCATGAAATTGGGTAGCGTCTGTGAGTAAAAGTGTTCTTTCGCCGTTACGAGCATGTGCTTAAGGGTCTGGGAAAGCTGCGAAATCTCCATTTTGTTCCTCTCTTTATTCCTACTTCTGCGTCTTATTCTTCGTTTAAGCTGTATTATATTGCGGTTAATCCAAGGATTCCGCTTCTTTACTACCTTGATTCGCTTTGGCACGAACTTTTCCAGACAGTAGATCACCGTATTCTTAAACTTATTCCACAAGATGTTGACGTCAGTCGCCCCATCGAACGAGTACAGCGACATTTCAAGACAGTCTAAGATGCTAACATCATCGGCGTTGCTATAATCTCTTATACAGATAGTTGGCCTCTTTGAATTCTTCGTCGGGACGGCCTCCTTTACACAAAGCAAAACCATTTTATGATCAGAAATTCCGTCTTTGACGGAAACACTACAATCTGGTACATTGCTTTAAATAAGCACAAGATCAAGTAAGGATTCTGAGGTCTGTGTAACCCTAGTACTTTCAGGAACTATTTGCTTGAGGTCGTAACTGAAAGTCAGGTTTAACAAAGCTTCACAATGTGCAACATCTGTAGTACCCACTGCAAGATCAACCCAATCTATTCCCGGTAAATTGAAATCTCCTGCAATAATGACTTGAGTGTTAAGAGGAACATTGTTGCACATATAATCTTGAAGGCATTGTACAAATGAAAGAGGAGCATCCGGAGGTCGATAGACAGCTGCAATAATAAAAGGAACGCCTAGAAACTCTGTTCTGCACCAAATGTTTTCAGTATTAGTGCAGTCATCCAGAACGATCAGCTCAATGTCTTCTTTACAAACAACAGCCACGCCTCCACCACGCGTTCCACGGTCCTTGCGGATCATGATATAACCCGGAGGGATTAATTCACTGTCTTTTATTTCGGGGCGTAGCCACGTTTCTGTGAGAACAACGACATCTGGCTTGTACTGTAAAAGAAGGTGTTCAAATTCGACTGTCTTGTTTGCCAGGCTACGAACGTTGACATTAATCAAGTTCAAATCTCTGGGTTTGCTTTCTCTTTGTCACTTTGTTATACGCGAGCTTGACCCTCCCTTAACCACCTTCTTTCGACACTTTTTTTCTTCGTCCCAGATAAACGTGTCGTTGTCGATCAAGATCTTATCACGCACGAGGCGAACCTTCATTCCTCTGGCCTTTTCAGCTTTTGCACTTTCCCAAAGGCATTTACGCTTTCGTAGCGTCACCTCGGAAAAATCATCTGCAACTGATATACTGCTGCCCTTTAGCTTTCTGCAGTTCTGGAATATTTTCGCCTTCTCGTTGTAGTAAAAAAATCTTACAATAACTGGTTGATATTTATTCGTCCGTTGTCTTCCAATTCTGTGAATTCTTCCAACTGTACTGACTTTCACTCCAAGTTTCTCCTCAAATACATCTCGCAGAACTCGCGTTTTTAATTCATCATTCGTTTCAGTAGTACTCTCCGTTATTCCGAAGACAATTAAATTGTTTCTACGACTTTGATCTTCTAAATCAGCCATTCTTTCTTGGCTGTACTGCAGAGCACTACCTATGTTGTTAATTTCTGTTTGAAGGCGCTCTATTTTTCCTTCATTTTCCTCTACAGCTCTCATGGTCAATTCCATCTCCGATATCTTCTTGTTTATGACTTCTAACTGGTTGGAAAAGGTAGCCTGTGTTGTTCTTACTTGTTTTATATCCTCACTCATTAGTTTTTGCCCTTCCAAAATTTCCGCGAGCATTCCTTCAACTGTTTTGGGCCCAGGATTAAGCTCAACATCACCAGACAGTATCAGCAACATGGAAATACATTCCAGGGCACAAGAAGCACATAGTTCGGGGCATGGCAGAACAATAATAAACCGGTCGTCACTTCTGAAGCACTTCTCAAATTTACTAACCTGTAACAACAGAATGGCCGGTTCAGTCTTCATGACAGCACTTTCGCCATGCCCACGGGATTGCTGCGTGCCGACTGCACTTATATAGCTGCTGCGCTGGGATGTCACTATCGTTATCGGTGCTGTTCCGTGCGCATGCTCCAGTCCAGAAGTAGCAAGCTGCCACGATGTTCCTTGGATGCGACGTACCTCGCAGCTGGCGATGGCTGTTTCCTTGCTTGAAGTGTATGCCGAAATGGGTGCATTGCACAGGAAAACCTGTAACAACAGAATGGCCGGTTCAGTCTTCATGACAGCACTTTCGCCATGACCACCAATCTGTGACCACTCATGACAATGGCCAAAATACAGACCAACCAGGTTGTGGAATAAAGACTTATTTGTTAATAAATTTGACACTTTGGACTTTTGGGTGGTCCCCACAGAATCTGAGTTATCGGTCAGTGACTGTATTGCGCTGTACATTATAGAGCATGACAACTAGAGGCTGGATTTTTAGGCGCTAGAATTGTGGGTTTTAGGCACCTAAAACAGGCACTTGAAGTGTATTTTATTATGCACTGAAAATTGTTCAGAAACGACTTCTTATTGAAGATTCATTGTCAATTTTCATGGTGAGAGACCTGAAGTAGTGTTCATTGTGAGTTAAAGACCTTATTGTGCAAGCCAACGATACCAAGGGTCTTTATTGGGCACATGAGCAGCCGCTTTTTTGTCAACCCACATACTGCAACCAGCATGTTTAATACGTCAGTTCATACGCACTGTGCAGGTAGTGCATATATACAGTATTTATTCGCATAATGATTGCACTCGCGTAATAATCGCACCCCTGAATTTCGTCGTCAAAATTCAATTTTTTTTAAATTTTCCCGTGTAATGATCGCACCCCAAGCTTGCCGTAGCGATATGTCGTGTGCCAAGTCTAGCTAATAATGTGTCAAATGCTACGCAAACGACTCTTCAAGACAAACCAGGCGGTCTGCGTGCACCAAACATTTTTAAGCAAATGCCCCATTTCATTCCTTTTGTCACTTTCCGCACGCCCATGAAAAAAAAAAAGCTACAACCAAACTTGCCTTTATTATGTGTAAGCTTTATAATGGTTGGGGTCAACAACAACAAAAAAGGCGCCTTTCCATTCTTCTCGTCTGCATTTGAGGGCACACAACAAATCGTGAGTGGCAATGATAGTAGCCGCGTTTACACTGATACGTTAAAAGTGTACCTATTTATGCGCCGACGCTTGTAGCACAGCTAAGATATTCACCCACCCTTAGCGGAAACGTGCTGTATTAGGATAGTAGTGAAGACAAATGCCGCAGTTTCCGCAGCATGCCCGCCATGTGTTTCTATGTCACTGGCAGCCTTAGCGCACCCATCTGTTTCTGTACCCTCAAAGTGGACATGGCTACATTATTGCCGCAAACTTGTCGATATTAACGATATTATTCATTACTGATACGGAAGGAACTGTTTCAATGCACGTAATGTACTCACGAGAAAAAAACGAAATCGCGTTCGGCGTGCTCGGCTTGCTCCGCCGGCCGCCATCTTTGTTTTGGTGTCCCGCACTACATTCAACAGCAGCCGCCTATTTGTTGACCTGTTGTAATCCCGCAGCAAATGGGAAATGAAAAAAAAAAACAATTTTTTTTTCCTTTTTGCTGGAAATATAACCTGCGTAATGATCGCACCCCTGAATTTGCGTCAATTTTTTTACAAAAAAGTGTGATCATTATGTGAGTAAATACAGTACTAGCCAAAATATCTGCTGACAATCTCACCAAGTGGAGCAAGCATGGAATTATGCCAAAATATGCCATGCACAAAATATGCACAAAATATGCCATGAAAGCCGCTAAATAGTTAATGATACAAAGCAAAATTCGTGCCTAATAAATTAGTCAAGCAATGCTTCAGTAAGAAAAGAAGTGTTGAATATTATACGCTCTTCTCACTCACATTAAGCTTGTATAGATGTAAACAAGTGTTGATTATCGACAAAAGTGAATGTGATTTTTTTTGTATTTCCATATTTTTTTAGGGCATCACACTTACCGTGATTCTTGTGTGTTCCCCTCTGTGACCTAGAAAATTGTTTTGACCTGAAAAAAAAAAAAAGAAAACCTCTTTTGTTCCTTGTTTACGCAGGCTGCAATCTTGCACAAACTTTTTCCACATGTGCTGCAATACACATTAGATGCATTAAACGTTATGGTGCAGTAGCTATGTCACACCTCGCGAACTGTTCACGAGACCCGTTCTGTAAGTGCTCTTTCAATATCACTGTTACTTTGCAAAGCTTTTTTTTTCTATGATCACACGTCAACACAGCACTAGGTACCTCCTTATGTACACTTATTTAAATAAAAAGAGTGGGGCAAAGCTTACTGCCTTAGATGAACTGCCATGGGTAAGTGTTCTCTCTACAACTGCAGTCCATAGTGGTTCCGACAAACTTTGCATGCTTCCATATAAAATATTGGCATTGTGCTCTACACTCACCACTCTTTCCATGCTATAGCCAACAACTCACCTTTATCAAAATGATGTGCATCTTTCTCTGTAATCTCCGCTCTCACTGTAACATGGGAGTTGCATGTCCATTGCCAAAGAAACTGACTTTTTGTGAACGTTTTCTGTCATTACTAACCAGTGTTATATCAGAACGGCAAGTTGGGCCAGTTGGTTGGGATTCATGGTAAGGTTTGTAACCGCATCCAAGAAAAGGACAACAGAAGCGCCGTGTCGTCGTTTTATTCCTTCTGTTGTCCTTGTCTTGGGTGCACTATTACAAACCTTACCATGAATTCCAGTGTTATATGGTGGCATATGGTGAGATACCTTCAAAAGATCAATAAATGTTGTCACGTAAGTCCTTGTCTGCTAGTTGCATTTCCATGTGCATTTGGCTTTAGCAACAGCATCTGCTAAAGCTGCTTGGTCTCACTGAAAGAAGAATTTGCTTTTGAAACACAATTAGTGCTCCTGTGAAGGATTTTCAGGCGCTAAATGCAATATAGGCTTACAAAGGCGCAAATAAACGAAATAGGCTTTTATAGGCACCATAAAGTCGGTGCTAAACCACTCTTAACCTATAATCCAGGTTCATAAGGGCACTGCCCCGACACATGGGAAGAAACAGGCATGGGCCTATAATCTTGTCTCTTGTGATAACACTGTACATTATCGAGCATGATATTCAAAAGAGCTCTCTTTTGCTCTAACTCCGTTTTAGAGTTAAACCTTGATGTAATGAAGTAGGTAAAATTGATGATTCGCTTCGTTATATCGAAATTTCGTTGTATTGAAATTCGACCTTTTATGCAACTAAGTACAGTCACTGATCGATTTTTCTTACATAGAAAGGGATCACAAAATTTTCTAGATTATTGGGCAATCCAAAAAAGTAAATCAGAATGAGAAAACAATTCATTGTGATGAATTTGGGAGTTGGCAACGAATGATACAGTTTCCTGCTACATCGATGATATCTTCACATAGGCGGTACGAATTAAGCGAAGCCAGCCATGCTTTCGCATGCACTCTGCCCCCACGGCTGATGGCGTCGTCCCAGTGCAGGCGACACTGTCGGGAAAAGCACCGGTTGTGAGGAACAGATGCTTCGTCTGCCTCTTGCCCCAGCGAGTCACCCAAACTTGGGGTTACACAACCTCCAATACTAAACAGCTTACATGGTGCCATGGCGTCTCAGCAAGTCCACTCTTTACACATGCAGTGTATGCGCTCAGCCGCACTTACAGCCACGCACAGCCATGGGCGAGGCACTCGCCAGAAGTCTATATGCGCTCGAACTTACCCCCCACTTTGCCCCCCTTGCCCCTCGTGCGCACTTGATCGCGTTGCCGTGAGCTCGCACCCATCCCTCTTTCCCTTTGCTTGCGCAGAAAGGCATCACTCCTGAAGCCACCTTCTTCCTTTCTCACCCTCACACCTAAAGTACAAAGTGTGCAGGGCACGAGAAGATCTTATCACACTTCGACTTTATACAAAACATGATATGACTTCACTTTGGCGGTCGCTCTTGTCACGCCGCACGCAATTTGAGAAGTGCGTTTGCTAACAGCTGTTTGCAATTCAATCATTTGATCATCTGTGTCTGCGGAAGCTTCCATTTATTGCCTCAGCATTCTTTTGCGACGGAAACGAAATTTCATTAGATTGAAATTGCATACAAAGACAGTTACCGTAATTACTCGAACCTAGGCTAACTCTGATTCTAAGCCAACCCCGCATGTCCGAAGCCAAAAAAAAATTTAAAAACTTACGTCGAATGTAGGCCAAATAAAGAAAGTGAGGACAGCGCTCACAAAATGATAAGAGCATTTATTTAATATGAGCATGCCAAGCTCACTCTACGTCATCACCACTGTTAGCCTTCTCCCTATAGTCCAGACCACACGTATGCTTGCGGATGCGCGCAAGCTCGCGTCTGCGCACCCATGCGCATGCACAGACTGTGAGGCCTTGCACACGTCAAAATGCGGCGCGATCTCGGTGAACAGCTCCTCTCTGTTATTGCACGCTTGTCTTCCTTATCGCTGTCATCTCCTCACTGTGGCATGCGCAAAAGCATCTCCTGTTGCCCTTTGCAACGAAGGACGTTTTTCTCAGTGATGCTGAAGTCCTGCCTGGCTTACTATGCCTCTGGGGCTTGCACGCACCCCACGCTGATACCATAGAACCAGCTCCGATACGACACAGGTCAAAGTGACATCGCTCGTGTACTTCAACTGGCTTACTGGTCCGGCTAGTAGTGGCTGCGATATTGACTTTTCTGTAGTCGGATACAACTTTAGAAAAAAGGGGGCGTTTACTCCTCCGAGGCGGATGCACACAACCATCCACCAATGGGCGCGCACTCTGGACCGACGTCATGCGCCGGACGGCCGGTGACTTCGCCGCTTCGGTCATCTGGGCGGGGCCTCCCCTTTTTTTAAAGTTGTATCCGACTATAGATGGCATTAGCTATGGACCATATTTATTATTTTCAGTTACAAACAGGCGCATTTCTTAAGATCCTCAAATCTAAGCCGACCCTAGAGTTTTGTGTATGATTTGGAAAAAAACTATCGGCCTAGATTCTAATACATACGGTATATTGAGGTTCTAAATACCTAGTGTTCTATGGACAAGATGTTATGAAAATTTAAATACTCCGTTATATTGAGAATCTCATTATATTGAAGTTCATTATATCGAGGTTTAACTGTATTCGAATTATTTTCTGGTCCCCTTAGAGTTTGAATTTAACGATGTTCCATTATACTGTAAAGCACCGCCAATGTGTAGGCCACTGTAATAAAGGCTGTGATGTCAATTTTCCAATTTCTTTTTAACTTGACCTTCCAGTAAATTAGGCTGACCTTGCTCGTCCTGGTGACACTTTCTTTTTTTCTTTTGGGCGCAGGGAAGCGAGTCCTGGGCGGGGCAACCCCAGGTGCCAACGTCAGTGGGCCCCTGGCTCCTGAACCAGCTGGAAGAGTCGGCACAGTTTTGTTCCGACAACTGCTGGACCCACCAGGGACACTGAGAGGGGGCCACACCCACTGCGGACAGGGCCCCATCCACCGCAAACATTTGTAGACAAGGTGTCGACCTTGTCATCGTCGTGTCGGAGCAGCATCTACCCAGCCACACAGTCATTGAACCATACTTGCGCGGCCATTGGATCTTGAGGAAGCCAGCCAAATTATCGTTATATGGGAAGAGCAAAGAGCAGTCCCACGCTGCTGGATGTGTCTGAGGTCAGGCCGCACCTTCCATTTCTGGAAAGGGCGACATCGGGGCTGTGACCCCACCACTTAGGAAGCTGCCCTTGTAACCTTCGAGTTTGCCGTTATGATCAGCGGGAAAGAGGTGGACGAGGGCTCTTGGCGCACAGTGTGCCAGGTCGTCTAGCATGTCAATGACCAAGACTTCTACCGCTCACTGACTTGGAAATTTCCCAAGAAACTCTGGAAATTTTTCTTTTGTGTATATGCTGTAGCACATGCTTGGCTAGCCAAAACATGCTCACTGCGCAGTGTTTTAGAAACACAGTGGCGTGTGGGTTTTGCCACAAATTTAAACAGTGGTCCTGAAGAATGTGTGGGAGGCCTGTGGGAAGTGGCAGATTATTGGTGCGTGTTGTAATGCACCGCATCCGTCAGTTCCTCGCCAGACATCGCATGTGTGCTTTTGTAAGTGGGGCCATTCTGGGGGTGGTCGCAATGCGACACTTAAGGCTGAGGGACATCTTGGGATGTTGCTTAAATCAAATATATTAAGCAAGAAATGTACTTCAAATCAAGAAAAGAAACGCTGCTTTGCTGAGCACAACTGTGGTAATAATAGCTGGCAGTGGCCCTTTTCTCTGTGTTGTATATCCGGTTCACAATCTTCAAAGTGTAGTTGTTGTTTCCTCGTCATTGTTCTTTTTTTTTTTTACACTTTACTTTCACGTGCACCTCAAAATCTAGTTCATTTGTATGCTTGTCATATGTATGAATGAATGTATTATGGTGTGAATGTTGCTAGACTTTATGAGGAAGCATTGTTATTGGCTGGTGAGGGGTGCACTGTAGTCTTCCACAAAAGAACTACCGCTTGTCACTCTTGATTGCAGGCCCATTTGTTTTTTCCAGTGGGCTGCTCACCTTGTGAAGTTGAGGAGGATGCTAAGATATTGCTGGACAACCTTTACTGAACTTGAAATTCCTTTCCCTCGCACAGTTTTGCTAAAGGCACATTTATGCGAGTTTTTGGGAAACTACTGCATGAGCTGTGGCTTTCTCAAAATTGGACCGTGCACTGAAGCTGAGATTTCTTTGGTAGCAGTTGTTTGAACAGGGTTCATGAATACACCGTTAATGTGAAGCATACTTTGGCTTATAACTGGCACTTTTGCTGTAGGTCGGTAGGTTCTTGTCTCGCATCATTTTGGGTCTCCTTAATAAAAAAAAAATTGCTCAACAGCCTGATGCTGTAACCGTTAGGCCAAAATCGCACACATACTTCTCTCATGCCAACGGCATCTAGATCTTTGAGACCATTGACAGTCTGTCACATATTGTAGCATGAGCTATGTGATGAGGTTGCACATGTGCACAAGCAGGGTGATATCGTCAGCAATCTCGAAGGTATTGAAAAGCAGCGAAAGAATTCTATACCAACCTGTGCAGTACCCAGAGGACTCAATTCAATACAATAGTGAACAGGATACAGAAACTCCTATAACTAGCGATGAAGTTAGAACGACCGTGCAAGACA
Source organism: Dermacentor albipictus (assembly GCF_038994185.2). Classification (NCBI taxonomy): domain Eukaryota; kingdom Metazoa; phylum Arthropoda; class Arachnida; order Ixodida; family Ixodidae; genus Dermacentor; species Dermacentor albipictus. The sequence goes on from NW_027225568.1 coordinate 1,959,503, forward strand.
TGAAACAGGGAAAAGCGGCAGGAGAAGATAGAATAACAGTTAATTTGATCAAAGATGGAGGAGACATAATTCTTGAAAAACTGACGGCCCTTTATACGTACTGTCTATCGACTTCAAGGGTCCCAGAGAACTGGAAGAATGCCAACATTATACTAATCCACAAAGAGGGAAATGTCAAAGAATTGAAAAATGATAGGTCCATTAGCTAACTTCTAGTGTTGTATAAAATATTTGCCGAAATAATCTCCAATAGAATAAGGGCAGCACTTGACTAATCAAGGGAACAGGTAGGTTTCAGGAAATGATACTCTACAATGGATCACATTCATGTTATTGGGTTATTGAGAAATCTGCAGAGTACAATAAGCCTCTCTATATGACTTTCATAGATTACGAAAAGGCATTTGATTCAATAGAGATACCAGCAGTCATAGCAGTCATAGAGGTACAGGCGGCTTACGTAAATACCTTGGAAAATATCTACAGAGGTTCCACAGCTACCTTAATTTTACACAAGAAAAGCGGGAAGATAGCTATAAAGAAAGGGGTCAGACAGGGAAACACAGTCTCTCCAATGCTATTCACTGGGTGCTTGGAAGTATTCAAGCTATTAAACTGGCAAGGCTTAGGAATAAGGATGACATTGTTCTATTCAGCAACAATGCAGACTAATTACGACAAATGATTGAAGACCTTAATGGAGAGAGTGTGAGAGTGGCGTTGAAGATTAATATGTAGAAGACAGAGATAATGATGAATAGCTGGGCAAGGGAACAACAGTTTAAGATCGCAAGTCAGTCTCTAGAGTCTGTGAAGGAGTATGTTTACCTAGGTCAATTAACCACAGGGAACCCTGATCATGAGAAAGAAAAGGATAAAAATGGGTTGGATCGCATACGGCAGACATTGCCAGCTCCTGACTGGAAGCTTAGCATTATCGTTGAAAAGGAAGGTGCACAATCAGTGCATTTTGCCAGTGCTGACGTATGGGGCAGAGACTTGGAGGCTGACAAAGAAGCTTGAGAACAAGTTAAGGACCGCGCAAAGAGCGATGGAACAAATATTGCTAGGCATAAAGTTAAGAGACAAAAAGAGAGCGGTTTGGATCGGAGAGCAAACGGGTATAGACAATATTCTAATTGACATCAAGAGAAATAAGTGGAGCTGGGCAGGTCACGTAATGCGCTGGTTAGATAACCATTGGACCATTAGGATGACAGAATGGGTACCAAGAGAAGGGAAGCGTAGTAGAGGAAGGCAGAAGACTAGGTGGTGCGATGAAATTAGGAAATTCGTGGATGCTAGTTTGAATCTGTTGGCGCAGGACAGGGGTAATTGGAGATCGCAAGGAGAGGCCTTTGTTCTGCAGTGGACATAAAACAGGCTGATGATGATGATGATGATGATGATGATGATGATGATGTGTCACTTTCAATTTGGCCTCAAACTTGCCACTTCTTTGCATGTGTCACGTCATGTAGCTAAAACAAAGCAAGTGTGTGTCAGCTTCTTCAGTTCTTCCCTTGTTGCAGACAGCACTTTCAGATGCAGTGTGACTGCACTGCCTTTGGGATTGGCTCATTTCCTACTCCTTTCCTCGTAGCAGCTAATGCTCCTGGGCTGTATGTCATTGTACCGCCTTTAGTATTGACCATGGTTGTAATGAAACAGGTTGCAACATTTTTTTGCTAGAGTCCAAAAAAAAAAATCTATCATGCTGTCACTGTCATGCAAGCGTCATCGCCATCATTGTAGTGTTGCTGGTGTCACCACACACACGCTTGCATCACCCACACAATTACTCACCTTGCACACGCTTGTTGGTACATCTGGTAAACTTTGCGTGAGATTCCCACAGTATATGGGATCTACATAATGTCTTCTTTTTGCTTTCATCAGTACCGCAGGTACATGCACACTATACAGCATGCATTGCAAGCCTGGGTTGCAGCCAAATATAGGAGAAAGGTACACAAAGTTGGATTAAAAATCTGTGCACAATTTTAGCCTCAGAATTGCTTTTCAATTGCAGCTACATAGGCTGCAAGGTTAGAGCAAGTTTTGCATAGGGTGCCATGGTGTTTCAAGACGGCAAGTTTGGCCGATTGGTTGGGATTCATAGTAAGGTTCGTTACAGCGCAACACAAGACAAGGACGAAAGAAGGTATAAAACGATGACACAGCGCTGACTCTCAACTTATATTTTATTGAACATACATCTAACATATATATAGGTGCCAGTTGATAACCATGACATGCACGAGAGACAGAGATGCATCGAGGCCACTGTGACAAACTGACGCATAATCAAAATTGACATAGGTAACGCAGTTCCTTGTCATGAAGAGTTATAGACGGTTCGTTGATACATGCTTTGTCCATAATCTTTATATTGTAAGCCTCGGTGATTTCCCTTGTCAATTGGCTCGCATGTTTAAAAATGACACATATTTTTTAAAATTCCGGGCGACAACTGGCGACAAAGTGCCTTGCAATGCTCCGGGAGATAAAGTGGCACAACTCCTTGAAGAGATAGTTCATGCTCCCCAAGTCGAACATTCACACATCGCTTCGTTTGTCCCACGTACTCTCTACCACAAGATAATGAAATGCCGACCTACGCTCCCGGTGAAGAAAAATGGGCAACATATTCAGGGCCATGTGCTTAATTAACCTGAGCACGATGCCTATTCTGGAGGAACACAAGAGGGTATTGGGTCTCGGCTTGAAGTACTGCATTGAACCTCACCTGAACCCCTTTTAGAAGGTGGCCACAGCAAGGTTGGTCTCAAGGTGTGCCAAAGAGGACAAACGTTCAAGGTGTGTTTAGGAGGGTGTAGATGCCATGGCTAAGACAGGAAGAGGGAGGGGTTGCAAGGACGCGCTTAGGCCCTTAGTTCACTTTCTGTGTGAAAAGAATTTGCATGTGTCAATAGCAGACAAAGAAGGGCACTTCGTTTTTATGAATTGTGATGTGTATTCACAAAAGTCTGAGGATGCAATTCGGAAGAATTTCAAAGGTGTATAGGTTAAGGCTGCGAAAGTCGAACATTCGGTGTGCCTTCAGCGTAGATGTGGAGAACTTACTCCCTTCCACATGCCCATGTTATGAAATGTGTTAAAGACTGCATAGTGTGTGACAATGATGAAGCCTTCATCAATGGTTGCGGTATCTCAGTAGAAGCCTTTCTTTAAGTTCTTTCCTTTTACTTGAGATCTACCGTTGTTTCATGGAAAGGGGTCTGTATATACAAAAATCGGGGGTATGCATTGGCTCGTGCGTAGCTCCTATCATTAGTGATATTTTTCTAGGTTATATTGCTAGGCAACTAGAGGACCACCTTGCTAAGCTTTCCAATAAGGTTTTTCGCCGTGTTGATAATTTCGTTATATTTTTTACCAGTGACGTTCACGCCGAGGGTGTTGATGAAATTGTAACATTATTCAGGCAGCATGGCATGGGCCTTGATTGTACTTTCGAAATCCCTAACGACCATCAACTGCAGTTTCCAGACCTGAGATTAATTTTCGGTAAAAATCATGTGTGCTGGAAATATAATCCCAGGTCGGTTAAGCCCATTTTAAACTACAAATCCGGTCATTCTAAAGTAGTGAAGTGGGCTATAGCGAAGACTGTCCTGAATGCTGAATTTAAGAAGTCGTGTTTTCATATTTCGAAGGCTGCTTTTAGTGATCAGGTAAATCGTTTACTGGACGCTGGTTACCCCGAAGCGATTATTTCATCTGTGAGTGAAAGTATGGTTCGCAGCATCAAGAGCATAAGTGACCAAAGTATTAAAATTAAGTTAGAAGAAATAAAACGCAGTAGTACCGTATGTGTACCTAGCGTACTACTGCATATTTTTTCTTCTAATCTAATAGAACATGGGCTTAAAACGTTGGTTCAAGGTACAGCATTGATGTTCGCTTTTCTGTGAAACATAAGATAGGTCGCATATTCCCGTTAGTTGATAATTTGCTGAAGGATAAGCAAGTGAAGGGAAAATGCACTGTCAAACGTGTGAACAGGTACATCACTTGTGCTAAGCAGGTTGTGTATGCCATTCCATTATCTTGTGGTAGAGTATGTGGGACAAACGAAGCGATGTGTGAATGTTCGACTTGGAGAGCATGAGCTATCTCTTCAAGGGGTTGCGCCACTTCATCTCCCGGAGCATTGCAAGTTGTGCGCTTGTCGCCCCGAATTAAAAAAAAAATATGTGTCATTTTTAAACATGCGAGCCAATTGACAAGGGAAATCACCGAGGCTTACAATATAACGATTAAGGACAAAGCATGTATCAACTAACCGTCTATCACTCTTCATGACAAGGAACTGCGTTACCTATGTCAATTTTGATTATGCGTCAGTTTGTCACAGTGGCCTCGATGCATCTCTGTGTCTCGTGCATGTCATGGTTATCAACTGGCACCTATATGTATGTTAGATGTATGTTCAATAAAATATCAGTTGAGAGTCAGCGCTGTGTCATCGTTTTATACCCTCTTTTGTCCTTGTCTTGTGTTGCGCTGTAACAAACTGTACTATGAATGCCATGGTGTTTCACATTCCTCTTAGTGACTTCCGTAACTGGAGTCTTGTGGTTCAGTAATGGCTGCCCATTGAGAGAGGCTAGCTTTTTTTGATACTGAAGAAAAAGCGCGATAACTACTGTGTAGCGCACTGTGTTTGGCCGTCATTGCAATTATTGGGAACACATACTGTCTCATTCATGCTTGGTTGAGGTATGTGTGTACGAGGTGAAAATGAGCGCTTTCTACATACGCACTAGTGCATTTGCATGCTGCGTTCGTCTGAAGTCAAAGGCTCTGTCATTACACTCCCACGAAAATGATTGGACCATCTTCTGCAGGCACACTTTTACAGCATAAATCTGAATGCAGTGTGCGTGTTTCACAGTAAAGTTGGCATAGTTAGGCCTTTCTCAAGTATTTCGACATTGTGGCATTGGAGAAGTCGCAGAAAGATGCTTGGCACTTTCAGGTGGCAGCCGCATTTGAATGTAAGTTGTAGCTGTAAAGGAAGTTTTTATTTTTCTTGTATTGCAGGCCATAGCCGTAGATATGTTATGCGGTTGCTTTTGTCATTGCGGCTGACCACACAAGACTTTTTTTCCCAAAACTTCTAAGCAAGTTATAAATGTGAGAGATGCCTTGTAGAATGATAACTTGCAGCTATGGTTTAGTTCCACTGCTTGCTGCAGGCTTTTCATGGGTATTTGCAATGCCAGTGATCGCGGCCTTAGTGGAGGTGAATAAGACGACACCGCTGAAGTACTGAGGAATGAGCCCCAGTCTAATTAATAGTGCACAAAGTTGCGCAATCACACAGTTTTATGTGTTCCACAAAGTATACTGCTTCGTACACTTCCATGATGTGTTGTGCAGGCACACATAGTTTTTAGTTGCAAAGAGTGGACACGATGTGGACAGCACAACCAAGAGAGCTATGTAAATTGCATAAAGTGATAGCTTTTTTCTGTTGCAAGCTATAGGGCCAATCAGCCTGTGATGCTTTCGTGCTGGAATGAGGCAGCGTTTTAAGTGAGGTCTCAGTCTTCCGTAGCAATGGGGAAGCTTTTACTGTAAATCTGGATGCTTCTTATAGAAAGCAAAATAGTGACGGTTTTCTGAAGTCGCCGGGAAGAAAATTTTCACCTGACTACAGCCAATTGCTGCTGTCTGCAATGTTAATTTTCTTATTTTTGTCGTAGCATGAACAACTCATTCTTACTTGATTTCCCTGGGAGAGTGAACTAGTGTAATCTGATGGTCCCTCTCACCTTGCTCTCCGTCTGGCTCCATTGCAGATGGAGACAGGTGCAATGGATCAAGGTGGTTACTGGAGAGCTGCCATCTTGGGCCATTGGCACATGTGACTTATGACTAGAAGCTGGATTTTCAGGTTATAAAAACTACATTTCAGTTGCCTAAACTGAATTTTAGCTGATCAGTAGGCAAAATGGAAGCCATCTAGCCTTTTCCATATATGCAATTAATTTCAGATGTGCAAGTTTATGCCAGAGGTACGAAAAAAATTGGCAGTACGTTGATTTGTGTGATGTTCATAAATGGGCAGCAACAGTAATAGACACTTGTTTGTAGTGAGCAAGAATGATGGCCAGCCTACCAGTTAGCTAGTGTTTGGATTGAACCATCTTAATAAACATAGTGCCCATAGTTCAGTAGTCCTCATCTTCGTCAGCATATGGGCTGATTGAGTGGCAATGTTGAGCGACGGTGCCGAGCTTCAATGGAGCACCCTTTTGCCCATCAACTCCCTGCGGAGGGAGAGTCAACTGGCACAAAGACTGCCAATTTTTCACATAAACAAAAATTTACTTGCCTCATTTGCAGGGTATAACTGGTGGCTAAAAAAGGAAAGAAAACAATTTACGCTGCATCCATCCTTTGGAAACGATTGGCGACTCAAATGCTTTTAGCAATATTTGTTATGATGGGTTATGATGATTATGCAGCAACTATTTTGATTATGTGCACCAACTTGTGGGATTGATTCTTTTTTTTAGTTTGAAAGGAAGTCATGAGTGGTATTTCATCACTTTCAGAGCAGAAGAAATCGAATGATGCAGTCAATAGTATCACTGTCATAAGTTTATGTCCTCGTATTTGAAGGTAATGTGCAACTTACTGCTCGCAATGTTCACACCTTTTTTTTTAAATCCGGCTGAGCACTTCATGGGTTGCTGCTTGTATCTCTGGTTTGGCCATTCTTTCTGAGTGGTGTGTGCGTTGTCTATTTGTTATTTTGAAAGATGAAAGGCTATTAAGTAGCAGTAACCGGACCTTTTTATTCTCGCTTCTGATTGAAAATATAGAGAAAAGCAATTGCAGACGGCATCAGTCTGTGCAGGGTGACAGGACTGTCCATTTTGCTACAGTAGGAAAACGCAGCACCTTTTGACAACTCTTGTTGTCTTTGTAAAGGCTTTGTAGGCCTTTTGACTCTAGCTTAAGTGCAAAAGCTAGCCTGAAAAAAAGAAAAATAGGTGTAAAATACTCAAACAAAATTGAGTCCCTCTCCAGGTATAAACAGCGCAACTGCCCAATTAGAAAGAACAAAAAGTGTGTATAGCTTTAGGCACTGGGGCTGTATGTCATGACAGCTTGTTTTTCTTGATTTTATTCTTTTCCCGTAGCATGTTGTGCCAAGTGGCCACTTCTGGTGATAACACAGGCGTGACACCACTTGTCACCAGTGGGAAAGCATAGAATAAAGTGCAATTGGAACTGAATTGTAATGTTCTGGCCTCAGAAACACCCGTGTGTGTGTTGCCAGGCATTACTGAACTCCTCAGTATTTGTATTCATTGACTGTCCGTGTGCTGCTTGCTGACAGATCCTCAGGTTTAGTGACAGGTCAGCAGTTTCTTGGCTGTTTGTTGCACGGCCCTAGCACTCATGTATATTATCACTTTTTTGTATTTGGGTAAGCAGAAATTGTGTGAGTTTTCATCTTGTACAGGTAAATGCCAGTTGTGGCGTGAGATACTAGAATTTCACCAGACGTAAAACCTTTGAAGTACAGGCCACACTCCTTGTCATCATGTTTTCTCCTCCCCCCCCCCCCCCCTGTCCAATTGAATAGGCATTCTGAGCAAGTGTGTAGGTAGTACAGACATTTCCTCGAAGAGGAGCTTGGGGAGGAAGGACTCGGTTGTTACTGTGCATGCTCTAGCTCACTGGCTTTTTTAATATGGACTACAATAGTTTGCATGCATGAAGACTATTGGAGAACCCTCGTGGTAACTGAATGCAACCCATCGTACGGAGGCAGGGAACCTAGTAATGGCTGGGACTGGGGAATCTCTGTGCAGTGGACGAATTCCTAGACGCATGCAATAGTAGTCTTGCCACGCGACCCGCTTAGGGCTGCTGTTACGTACAAGCTTTTCAGCCCCTCCTTCCCCAACTACCGTGGCTATACATGGCCTCGTTCATGACCATGTGTTTTCTCTCTTAGAGTTAGAGGCATGAAGCGAGGGACCTCCTCATTTGATGACCGCGTTTGATTTCTGTGAAATCATGGCCTCGTAGTGTTGCCGCCATTAATTGCTGCCGCTACAGAGTGTCACTGTATTCCAGCTGCTGGGAAAACAAGGAATGCCTGTGTGCATTGTAGACACACAAATATCTAGTAAATTAGAAAATCTTCCTCTTGCATCATAACGGCCTCGCACCGCATTCATTGTTCCCTCACTTTGTTGTGCTGCTGTTGTAGGCCGCAGTGTTCAAGAAAACTGGCAGGCTGGCTGATAGTCTAAGGCTGAGGCTTCTCTGGACCTGATAGTGAGCATTAAAGCTGCATCTTGGCTACTTGCCGATATTTTTATTTTTCTTCTCAAGATGTGAAAAGTGATGGAAAATTTTGTTGCATTATTGGCCTTGTAGGCCTGTGTAGGCCCGTACGAGCGTGCGTTTTTTATTACTTGTTTTGACTAGTGTTTCTCTGCAGGTCTCTGTGTAGACCCTTTCATCTGCAGGGCAGCAGCCATGTGTCTGTAGCTCGGAGAACTTCCGGTCACATGTATTTAGCAGTCAACATTATAGGGAAAAGTGAGCTTTCTCATATGCTCTACTGTAATATGCTCTACTGTACTGTAATAGGCTTCCTGCCTCAATCGCTTGTACGAATGGGAAGGTTGTCATCTACCTGAAAGGCGCATGAACTCTTTGTTTTTATGGCTTAGCTGAACTCGGTACTTGTCGTTAAGTTGATGAAATTGGCATATTATTTGGTACTGCTTATCAGTGTACCAAACCAGTAGCTACCAAGCAGAGAACGCTGCCTTGCCGTTGCTTCAGTGACAACTGTGGCATGATTACTCACTATTTACAGTAAAAGTTCGCACAAACAGACATAGTCTTGCTTGCCACGGTAGCCCCGTGGCTATCGCATCACATTGCACTGCTGAGCTCGATGCTGCGAGTTCGATCCCAGGTACGGTAGCCACATATTCATAAGGGCAAAATGTAAAATCCTGTGTGTACTTAAATTTAGGTGCGCGTGAAAGAACCCGAGGTGGCGTCCCCCCTAGGATGTGCCTCATAATCAGATCACGATTTTCGCACCTTATACTCTGGAATTTAATTTTTGCAATTTTAGACAGTCTCCCAAGAGAGCACTGTTGCATTGTGTGAACTGAGCTGATAACTCATTCTGGTAGAGGTGCACCGGCTCTTCAGGTCACTAAGTAAAATTTGGTTTCGAAACTATGGGACTGCAGACTGCTAATTATATGCGGAGCCGAATAAACCAATATGAATGACTGAGCTTGCCACAGTGATTCAGTGGCTATGGCATCTTGCAGCTAAGAATGAGATCAGTTAAGCAATCAAATTACATTGGAAGGACCCTTGCAATGTGCAATGCTATTTTTTTTTCTTCTGAATTTGGCCAGCAATTCCACAAAGCAAAATCAAAAGTCTCCTGGGGCCTTTGTTTGCAAGCAGCAAAAGGGTCTACAAGCCCATGAGTTTGATCTTTTTATTGCTGTTCTTGGTCAGAGTCATTTATGACCTTGTACGGGCCTGTATAGGCCCAAATGTGCCTACTGGTTTTCAAGATTATTATTGACCCTTTGCATCATACTGAGGTGGTTACTGCTTCTCTGTGTCTGTCAGTTGGTCTGCTGCCATTTACAGTTTTGATGTGGTTGATTTGTGGCACATTGGTTAGTCGCCTTGACTTTAATGCACAGTGGCAGTGATGCAAGGTTTGAGAAACTGCTCTGTTTACTGATGCTGATGGTGTCTGAAGGCTGAACTATTGTTGGTGGCTGGTTCAAAAATTTCCAGACATAGCTCTCAGTGTTGTTACTGTTGTTTTAAGAGTTGTGTGCTGTCAGGTGAAAAGTGACCTTATTTTCCCATACTTTACAAATTCTTTTCTTTGTAGAGGGCAAACTTTGGATGTGCAAATTGCCGGATCAAGTTTTATGGCATTAACTGTTAGGACTTCACTTCATGTCACTGTGAACTACAGTGCTGGAAAATGACAGCAATGACCGGTGGGCATGGGACTCTTGTCTTTGTGTTGCCATTTCTTATTTTTCTTTTTACCTTGAATTTGCACCAACTGGCCACAATTTCCATTTACTGTTGGCTGAAAAAAAGAAGCCCAGTGAATTCTCAGTATACTTTACACACTGTTTCTGTTATGGATTATCATTGTGCTCAGTGAACATGCTTTGTGGCTTTCCTCGTGGGTAGCAGGGCTTTAGAAAAATCTCACCAGTATTGATGCTTGTTAACCTAACATTTGGCACTACTTGCCTGGGAGAGCGTTCCATCAAAGTGTGACAAGGTGTGCAGAACTCTCAGCACTTAAAGGAACAATAAAGGAAAGTATGAAGTCAAGCTACGTTGAAATATTAGGCATGTGGGGGTAATAACGAATTCGTCATTCGGAGTGAGAACAGAGCTTTTGCAGGTGAGAAATTGACAAAAATGGAAAATCAAAGTGATGTCACCTATTTTATACTATGGTACCTCTCGTGCAAGTCAGCACTGCTTGATTCGCAGGACATGGCTAAGGGGTAGGTCACATGGGGTTTGCACCACCTCATCCATTTTGATGCAAGGCGATTCAAATTACAGAGCAGCAGCAGGTTTTTTGGTGGTAATTTTCTATGCTACAAAGTCGTATACTGTTGGCACACAGAAAATGACATTAGATGTCTAGGCAAACAATCTATTAATGTAACTCAGCTTTGCATATTGCTTTTATGTCCTTTTCAGATTCACAATGCTAGAGACCAGCCTCTTGGTGCATGCGCACCATGTACGGCACTTTTGTTCTCTCACTATGATAGTGCGTTGTGTTGGACAAGACAGCGACAGATGGGCTGTGCCATTGTTTGAACCTTTACTGAATATTGCACAAATTAGGAGTGCCAGGTGTAAACAAATCTTTCAGCAAAACTGCTGGCTTGTTTGCCATTAATTTTCACATGCAGGTGCCATTTCTCCATACATGCAGTTTGATTTTGCATATGGGTGCATTACTTGCCTGTTTTCCTCAGATTAAATTGGAAGTATATGTTGTCTGTGGTGGTACAAGCCAAAGAATGAGGAATTATTGTGAACATAATGGGGCTGCCATCACTCATTGTAGCAAAGTGCACACTGTCTTTCGCCACTGTGCATTGGCAGGCAGCATGACTGTTCCGTTGCAGTGAAATGAGCACTTTTTTTGTCTGGCATCGCCACAGACAATTGCCTGCTTGTGATTTTTTTCTGTACAAAACAGGCGTGTAGACAGAGACATGTAGCTGACCCATTCGTACAACATTTGCTATTTGGGAAATGCTGTTGTGTGCCATCATCCTGCATGCCATCACGGCAAAACAATGGTCCAACACTCTTGATGTGGCATACCATCAACTGCTGTTGTGTCCCCACAGTTGTCTCTTCACTGTGTGTGCAATAATGATCTGACCACAGTAACGTCCACCGCATGACTGGTAGTGCCACGTGACATGCTAGACAATGGCAAAGCAGGCACTTTTTTTTTTGTTATCGTCTTTGGTACCCAAACGCCCTCTGCACCATCTGTCTTTGTTCCTTGCTGCAACTGAATTGATGCATCCGCTGTCGCTGCAGGGCTTCTGAAGCTGCAAGAGCAGTCTGTAGTGACTAGAGCTTTAAATGGAATTGTTTGGTATGACTGTGCAAAAACCAACGTATCAAAGAGCAGTTGTTAAAGTAGGTGATAATGTGCAGCTTTTGTTATCTTGGCACAGTAACTTCCTTCAGACCTGCTTCCTGTGCAGTGTCTGCCTTATCTAGCTGCTTTTTTATAAATATATCTATACACACCCAGCATACCAATGCTCGCTTGCTGCTGTTGTGTGAGAAGACAGTGTTGGCTTGCCACGTGTGATTGAAGAAGCGTATCCCACAGGGCTTCACACTGTTTGGCCTTTGTTGTTCACTTGTTGCTGATGTGTAGTGATAGCAAAGTTGGGACATCCAGTCACTGCTTGCGAGGGGCATATCGCTGCTTTAGAGAAATGTATGTTGAGGCCTCCAACCGTGTCTTCTTTTTTTTTTGCATTTGTTAGTATACACTGACGGTGTTTTTTTCCCCTTACCACTGCTAATTTGCTCATTTGACGGTGCCACTGTGCTTTTCATGGCATGCACAGTGGAACTGTTGTGTCACAGAGATGAATCAGATAAAAGAATCCTTTGTGTAATCTCTCTTCTAGCATAGCTACACAGATTTGTATCTGTCTGGAGCTTCCATTGCATTCACCATGTCATGCTTGCACCCATAGCAGGATTTTGCTTCATACCTTGTTGATTAGAAACTTCAGTAAGAAACAGCAGTACCAACTAGTGACAGGGGATTTTTCTCTGTTTTGCCATTTCCTGAAATGTGCTTCACTTTAAATCCATGCTGAGTGGCCATCCTACTGCTAGCTCTTGCTTTCAGCATTTTCTTGTACATGTTACAGAAAGTTTTGCTGGTCATCTATCTAACGACTTATGGTGGTGGTGCCCAAAGTTTTAATTTTTGAGCACTTGGCAGCTGTTCCTTTTATGCTCGGAGGTTGCGCATTGAAAAGAGGTGGTTGCTCTTGCTTCACATAACCCAGTCATGGCGTCTTTTGTGCCGTTGTAAAGTTTTTGTGCAAGCCAAGTTCACATGACAACCTCAAGCTGCATGCCACAGTGTTTGTGCTGTCACAAGAAGTTATTTCGTGTGACCTCTTTGCTATGTTTGTTGGTCTGCAGTTATTTTTGTATTGTTTTTAAAGCCTCCATGCGGTTGTTGTTTTTACATATGTGTACCATTTTTCTTCGGACTCAACACTTGCCCCTTTGGACGGTTGTCCCTACGCCTAATCACCTATGCCTGAGGGCAAACAGGCATGATCAAGCCTTGTTGGGGATGAACTGTGAAAAAAAAAAAATGTTCAAACGAAGTTCTGGTAAAACGTACAATGATGTTCACATGTCCTCACTCAAAAGAAGTGTTCATGACTGTTCATGAAAGTAGGCCTGAGAGGTCACTTTGTTCACTTAGAATGTGCCTTTGAGTTTTACTTGTCTAAATCATGTTTGTGTTCTCTATCTTTGTACTCGCACAGTATCCATTTGTCACATTGTGTACTATGAAATACCGAGCAGGTCCATTCCCCAAGGACCAGCCTCGCTTTCATGGAAATGCGTGCTCAAACATTGAAGCTGCTGGTCATTGCCATACGGTAACACCTCTTTATTTGGCTGTGTCGTGAAGGATTTGAGTGCGGGTGTCAGGTGAACTGTGGGTCCATTTACCAGCATGGCAGTTCTGCTCCATCGTGATGCTGATTCGTGGGTCATGACATTCCGAAACAACTGTGTTAGCCATTTGCAGCTGCTATTGTTGGTGCTTTTTCTGTTGTGCCTAGCGAGTCTGTGGTACATTAGTGATTGTGAGGGATGACACCTCATGATCCCTAGTACATTGTGCTGTGCATGCACATTGTGTCATGCATGTGTAATGAAGCCCTTGTTGAGCCTGCAAGCCTTTTTGCTCACTCTTCGGCTTAACAGAGTACTGGTAATGCAATGCGAGGCTCTCTGCACGGTTTGGCGTCACACACACCGAGCAGGCTTTTGGACTGGGGCCTCCCTGGCAGTACGACCTTGAAGGTGCGTGCGTGTGAAAAAGCACATGCTGAACGTGTTTATTTATTTATTTTTTTACTTAAAAAATACTATGGTCATTAAAGACCAGGCAGGAGGGGAACAGATAATCAATTATGCACGCATCGAAAACAATAATTATACAAGAGTATACAATGGGCAATCAATTAAAAAGAAAGAAATGAAATAAACAGTAAAATAACAAAAGCCAATGTCTAACACACACACACATACCCATATACACAAAGCCCTTCGATTATACGGCCACATTCATTAATTACAATCTGAAAAATTATCCCTGCACATTATACAAAAAAAATATACATATACATAAGTTCTCCATGTGAAGGAGCACATATGTATTGTCCGCTTTTTGCAATATTTGTGTGGCTTGTTTGTTCTCCAAGGGAGAAATTGTTACAAGCTTGTTAAAGGGCCTCGAAAATTATTGTTTTGAGAAGTGTCGTTTAGCTCGAACGGCACGTCCTTGCGGGGACGGGGCACTTGCTCGGCATTTTGTGGTAGTCATGACTGTTGCGGCAATTTTTGTGGTCGGTGGCACTGTCAACGGACTTGTTTGGTTGTCACTGAGGAAGCACATACACCATTGTTTCTTTTACGCACGCACAAAGTGATTTTATTCCCTTCGCATACTATGGTATGCTCACGAGTGGTTTTGTGTTTTTTGCCTTGTAACAGTGCGCATATTGCGCCACTGAAACACCATGATCAAATGTGTTAAGGGACCCTGTAATGTTAGGTGAAGATCGTCAGTGTTCTGTTGCACTTGCTATCCGGACTTTATCGTGTCGTACGAGAAGAGAGACTGGTCAATTTGGGCAGAACGTGCTTGTCCAAAGACGAGGATCACTTGAAACGTATTTTACACGTGTTTTCGGTGCGGCGGCGTTCGACGTCGGCGCGTTAATTACGCGCCATGTGATAACCATGCTTCGATCGGTAACTACACGAAGCAATGGATGCCGCGCCACAAAACGTCGAAAATTCGTTTCAAGGGGGGTGCTATTCCGGATATCGTTAAATTCCGCTGTATTGTCGAATTCGCCATATTGTCCGTTCTGTTTGGCCTAGAGAGTGTTACGGGCTCTCTGATTGGCTAAAAATGTCGCCGTTATAAAGCATTGACAATGTGGTAAAATTTGACGCTATCCAGAACAGCACCCCGACCTATGCACTGCCACTGACGTCAGGAAGCCAGGACCGCTACGCTGGGCCGGGATAACAACTTATTCCACTCTTTTTTTTATTCCAAACCCGCCATTCGGATCCGTGATAGGTCGAAATGGCCCGGGTCCTGCCCATGGTACATTGAACTTGCCCATGGACCCGAGCCATTTTGACTTATCGCGGATGATTAATGGCATATTTGGAATAAAAACAGATTGGAATAGTTATAGGTTATCCCGGCCCTGACTTGCGTCCTTTTGCGAGTGCAGACGCGAGTATGGCGGCCGCTAAGGGAAGCTTCGCATATCCGTAGCGTTTCTGGCTTCCGTTTGCCCACCGATGCATATGCGGCAGCGAGCATATGTCCTATCCGAAGCGTACCTCTGGTCAAGAAATGTTGCTGCGGCGCCCCGTTAAAGACCGTTCATTGCATGGAGTATTCTCGATCGTCGAAACTAGAGGGCTTAGCAAGTAGGATCTTGTGACTGTTGCTCTGTTTGTCTTGCACTCTTTTTACCCCACTTGGAATGGTTCTGTTTTAGTCATCATATGTAGTAAACGTTTTTCTTTTTTTTCCCTTGCTACTCGGGGCGTGTGTGGTGTTGCGCAACTCCTGCGGCGCGTGTCTCGCCATTCTTACGCGTCTCTGGCCATAACCATTATATGGTTTTGTCAGAATAGTTTACGAACGTTACGAACGTCATTAGACAGCTCTGTGAACGCGCATGCACGTGTGGCAAATGTGGACCCTTTCTGTGGAGAAGAAAAGTTTACGAACAGGTGTCGCAAAAATAAAGAGTTCTGCAGAAATGCATTTTCCAAACCACCAGGCTATCTTCATACAGCCATAACACGCGTGACCAAAGCGATCAATCTTTTGTGGAGCAGTCCCGCTGTTACTGTCATGTTCCGAGGCTGTGGAAAAAAAAAACGATTTGATCACTATATCCAGAGGTTTCGAAATTTCAACGTCGCCTCTATAGACCACCTGACCAGGACGCAGGGATGGCTGTGGTTAATCGCCAAGTGTTTCTGCGCACTTTTCGTGATGACTAGTACTGCCAATATAAACTGACTGAATCGCGAACAAGTCCAGATTGACGGTATAGGAGAACTCCTTTTAGATTCCGCATGTTTGCGAAGTTCCGGGGCTGCGTCACATTATCGAAAAGGGTCGTGTAATCGCGTGTTGCTGGTCCGCGCTGCGGAAATGCCGGCAACTTGGCACGTGTTTTAACGTGCGTCGATCTTCGAGCCAGAGGCGCCTGTCGCAGGAGACGTCGCTACATGCGCCCTATGTGCAAGGAAAATAAAGAGCGTAGCGCATTAAGTTTAGTGTCGGGCGCAGAGTGCCCTCGAGCACGTCACTTGTCGCGGCGGTTGCGTTGTGGGATGCCCTTTTGCTGAACGACGCTGTTTCTGATCTGCCACGTTTCTCACTGTTTTCGTCCTTGCAGTGTTGCTGAGCGACGCTTCCATCCGTTATTTTGAAGGCTTCCCCTTTGTACACATCGCAAGTACATGGTTACTGTATAATAAACGAGAGACGTACTGCTCCTATCTGTACACCCGACCTCTCTTTCTTGGGAAGGCAGGAACTACCGGGATATTGTAGAGGAGCAGCGCCTCGTTGAATCCGTACCCGCACTATTTGCAGTGTCAAAGTGGGTGAGTGAAAACTTCATTTCAGAGACCATGCTCTTGATGCCCGGAGGTGGGCGGCCACCCAATTCCAAGTAGCTGCGACCCTGTGTTGATAGCCGAGTCCTGTTCGCCAGCCGTAGCTGGTCAAACATCAACAGCAGGCGGGTGGGGCCCAGCTGACATGCAGCGACAAAAAAAAAAAAACGCTAGAAAAAAACGCAACCATACTGTGCACGCGGTACACAAGTGGTTTTATTTCGGCTTGCCGACAACAGCTGTGATCAGTCGGGTGACAGTATCGAAAAATCTTAGCTTTGTTGAACTTCTGCAGTAGCAAGAACGGTGCCAATCTTGCCGTGAGCAATGTTGTCGTAAGCCAGAAAGGACTCGTAAACAAAAAACTGGCTTGAAGCACGTTATAAGAGAACCTAAGGTTCCGCCATTTTGATACTTCCTGTTTTAAGCAAAACGTGTCCATATATACACGTGAGCTTCGAAATTCGTGAAGTCATTCTAACGTGCCGGTGCTGCGGTTTGGGCACGAAATAATAAAACAGGTCCAACGCACTGTTGGTATCTAAATGACGCGAACCTTGTTTGAGGTAGCAGCTGATGACACGACTGCGTCGCCTGTCGTCACCCGGACGGTGGTGCGATGCTTGCCGAGGGAAGATGAGAATTGGTATTATTACGTTAGCCCACTATAATGTACGTATTTGTTATGTTCACAATGGTTGGATTCACGTTACATACCATTAAAAGTCCTATCGCCAGGCCTCATTGGATATTTAGTTTATAATTTGGAAGAAGTAAGGCGCCGGTGTAAGGAAGATTTTACCTACTTTCCTATAATTCGTGTCAACATTAATCCTCTTTAATTCACCTTCATTCACTTTACTTCACCTGAACTCACCTTACCCTAGCTTCTAATTCTGTATTACCACTGACGTCATACAAGACGCTGATGACGTAACTGATGATGATCTTTGTTGTCACTCGCTGCGGAGAACGCCGGCTTTTCTGCCTCATTGGGCATATAATGCTTTCGCATTAGTTAAGAAAAATTGATTAGATAAAATCAAATAAATGTTGCGATCGAGGCAATGATATGAGCACGCGAGCTTCCCTCCTCACGGCAGATATTTCCCGTAACCACATCCAGTCCCCGCAAGCCGCATTCCTCCCATATCGGAGCCTAAAACCCACGTGATCTCATGCAACGATGTATGTATGTGTGTATGCATGTATGTATACGTATGTATGTATACTGTGTGTGTGTGACCAAACGAAATTCGAACCTGAAAATTTAGCCTCTTAACCCGCAAGTATAGGTTTTGTATAGGTTAGCACTACAGACCATCGTTCCTAGCTCCGTTCACTTTGCTGTCTCACAACAGTAATGTTCATCACTCACTAGGTTGTTAAAGCTAGCTAGGTTCACGTAGAAGAGCGGGGAACCTTTCTTTGGTGATCGGTAGTTGTAGACGTAGAAGATCAAGAGAGTCGCTATTCGACGAACTCGTTTGCCTTCTCAAAAATAATTTCCTGGGCTCATTCACACCGACGACGACTCGCAGAGGCCGCGCGACCAAGTTGATCGCGAATGGTCGAAAAGCGATGTTGGCTCAGTCGCTCAGGAAAAGACGAAGTGCGGCGACGGGTCGGATGGGCTCCACATCTGCTCCGCACAGAAGCTACATTTTCGGCGAAATCGCCTCGGCGTCCAGATTCTACGTAATCATCGTGTGTCTGAAGTCGGCCAGAGCACGTCAACACTTAACTTGAGGGTGTAAGTGCTATATTTTGCATTTTACCGTCACATCAAGTTTCGAATCGGGGCCGCCCCGCTCAACCCACTACGCTAGCGGCGAGGCAGGCCTCGGCCGCCGCACCGCTGCAGATGGCGAACGCGCTGCTCAATACCGACGCCGACAAAGCCCACCAACCGTCCACCGGGGCCCTGGAGGACGAGGACATGGAAATTCGCGAATCCCAAGGACTTATTCCGGAAGCTGAGGAGAACGAAGAAGACTATGAGCCTTGGATCAATGTTACCAGTCTTGCCCGTCGCCGTCGGCTGCAGACACGCTCGACCACGCCCCAATTTTCCCGAACGCCACCGAAGCCCGTTCTCCGCCAAAGCCCACCGGCGATGCGCAAGCCCCGACAACCCCCCCCTTCCTGCCGATGATTACAAGTTGGCAGTTCGTCCACGGAGCGGCCTGCAGCTCAACAAGGTGACCCCAGGGAATTGTTAGTGGACGCCATCACAAATGAGGCAAAGCTACAAATCGGCTCCACCGGATTCAAAATACGCATCGACGAAGACCAACACATCCTTGCTCTGAGCGCTGCCTCAGAAGCTACGGCCTCAGCACTAAGCAAGATGCAACAAATTACCATTGATGCAACAACATATGATATTGCATCATACGGAATTTCCCCCGATAACTCTTGCAAAGGGGTAATATACAATATCGATCACGACACAACGCCCGAAATATTACTTAAACGCATTGAATCTCCCGGATACGCGGCGCTAACATGTAGAAGACTGGGAAATACTACCACCATGGTGATCACATTCCTGGGAAAAACAGTACCATATTACATCGAATTTTCCGGCCTTCTTCTTCCGTGCTACCTCTACAAGAGAACCGTGCCACATTGCCGAACCTGCAACGAGACAGGCCACAGAGAGGACGTCTGCCCGCGGCCCCCCGCCACACCCAAGTGCAGAGACTGCGGCACTTCGCTAGCAACGGAGCAGCACGAGTGCCACCCTCGGGGCTCTCTGTGCGGTGGGAATCACCCGATGGCAGCGAAAACCTACCCCAACAGGTTCCTGCCGCCCGTCAACCACCGGAGACCGCAGCAGACCCCGAGAGCAGGCTCCTCGTCTCCGAGGCCACGTGGCGAGCGCTCAGCATCCCGCAAGTCGCGGTCCCCGAAACGAGTGGAGCTGTCCAGGGGAGGAGCAGTTCCAGGCCGCGTTCCGGTCCCGGTTCCAGGCGCAGGACCTCATCACGACGACGGACGCCATCCCATGGCAGGACCTCGAGCCGTGGTCGTTCCGCAAGCGGCAGGAGGGGAAGCAAGGGAGCAGCGCAGGTCACGCAGCCGGTGAGCTGGGCACAGGTTGTTTCTCCTAAAGCTCGTCCCCCCCCCCCCCCCCCCCCTTGTTGACACAGAGCTGGCACAGGCACACGCCCAGATTAGGCGTCTCACTGAGGAAAACGCAACACTCTAAGCAGAAATCACTAGCGTACACGCAGAATTCGTAGCACTTAAAGATGAACTGCTTGGAAGAAATAGCAATATCCCTACACAAAACACTTCAATTCCACCCCCGGAGAAGCGGGAACGGGAAGAGCAGCCAGCGCACACAGTCACTCCAAATCCGACACCGCAACGAGCAACCGCGCAGCCCACTGCACCGCAGGGAGTCATACCCGTCCAATATGCCACTCTCAAGAAGGTAGAAGATGTAGTAGCAAAGGCAATTCAGAGCCTTCAGACATCCCTACAAGCTACTATGCAGCAACAACTCACAGCTATACAGCAGTCAGCGGCACAACAACACTCTAACACTCAGTTGGCGGAACGCATCATGAGACTAGAGGAGCGCATAGTAGCACTGGAAGCTCGTCAAAGCCGGCGCCCCAAGAAAACAGCTAATCAGACCCTACCAGAATTGCCAGATTCTCTGGGCTCCCCAGAACCCCATCTTGTGCACGCCTCACCACCCCTTGATAACCAAGATGGCTCTTCCTCAACATATATGCAGTAAGCGCAGGGGCTTCACAGGCGAAACCACGGTGTGGCAGTGGAATTGCCGGGGCTGCAAGAACAAGTATGAATCACTGATACAATACATCACTACATCAACAAGACCACCTGAAATCATCGCACTGCAAGAAGCGAACACACGTTCGCCTACCCGGATAAATCACGTATGGCACCGATACAGGTGACAGCCTCCACACCCTGGTCAGTAAGACGGTAGTGGCCGTTCAACACCATCTCCAACAATCCGAACCGCTTGTCACTCTGCTCGAAATTACCCCGCAGGCAACAAAGAATAAGGGTCCTATGTTCTTTCTAAATGTCTACTGGCGGCAGAAAAGCGCGCCATCGGTCCTCAAACAGGTTTCGGAGCAAGCCACGCACGCAGCAGGCAACCATCTGCTTCTAACAGTGGGTGACTTCAATGCAGCCCACCCCCTCTGGGGTTATACGTACACCAACCCCAGGGGAAACCTGCGTCACGAAGTTATTGAGGACAGGCAACTTACACTCGTCAACGATCCAAGGAATGGCACGAGGCTCGGCACTAGTGTTACAAGAGACACCAACCACGACTTAACCCTCACCAGAAGTATCACCCAAGCTTGCTGGACCAATCTGGAGGAGTACCTAGGCAGCGACCACGCGCTGCTAGCCACCACTCTCCATGGGCTCGAATACAAAGCCAGGATAGGCACTGCTCGCCTCACGGATTGCACCAAGCTGCGGAAGATAAGAGAACAAAGAGCTACAAACGAACAGAGCCAACAGCTTCAGTCGATTAAGGATTGGGACACTCAGCTTCACCAGGATGTGAAGGCGCACACCAAAATGCTTGAAACATCCACCACCACTCCGAGCATTGACGCTCGCTTGCTGCACATGTGGGAAGCCCGGCGTAGCCTAATGAAGCGTGTGAAAAGGCAAAGATTAAATCTCAAGCTCAAGAGGCGAATCGCACTATACTCACACAAGAGGCTGTGGAATACGCTACCACGCTATGCCGAGAAAATCGGCTATCCCTCTGCGACAACTTGAGAGGAAGACTGAGTATACTTCCAAGACGTGGAAGTTATTGAGGTATTTAATCAACTTCCCCACACAGCCATCGGAGCCACTGCCACCCTACACCAGCATCCCAAACGTGCTCCTAGATGAGGACATTTATCTACATTAAGTAACAGCGGCGATAATGGGCTTGAGACGCCACACAGCCCCGGCAATGGAACAAATCACCAATACGGCACTTGTCAATCTTGACAACCCCTCGCTACTAGAGCTTGCCGCTCATCTTAACGAAGTATGGAGGGAAGGAAACCTTCCCGAGGACTGGAAAATGGCCGAGGTTCGTCTGATACCGAAGCCAGGCAAGCCACCAGCCATTGAGAACGTACGTATACGACCGATCTTCCTTACTTCGCGTGTACGAAAGCTCAAAGAGCACATCGTTCTCAACCGGCTACAACCATTCCTAGAGGACTCGGGGAAACTTCCAACAATGATGATATGATTCTGTCCACACTTCTCAACTCAAGACATCCTACTTCAGCTGAAAGAGGAGGTGATTGTACCAGCGACACGCAACTCCCCCACGGCTATCCTCGCCTTAGATCTTAAAGGGGCGTTCGATAACTGAAGCAGGGTTTGGGTACGGGCTCCAATGTTTCAAACATCACTTACGGCGCGTACATAGACAGTGACCAATGGAACGACGAAGACAAGCGCTGCCTTCCAACTGGTTTTTATTTTTTAGTAACACGTATTTATACCGAGACACTAAGACAAAAGCGCTCCCCCCCCCCCCCCCAAAAGCATAAAACCGACACGAGTATGCATTCAATGAAACCATGACCGCCGCCTTAAGATGAACGAGAGCGCATGTGCGTCGTCAAAAAAACACATGAGCTTCAGGAGAACGAGTCCCTCAGCTTTTTAGATTTTAATTTATCTCTTACCCGGCAACATTTATGCTGGATGTATGAGCCGCGAGGCTATAGAATAAGCCTCTATTATCCTATGCATCTGCCCATTCAAAATTGGTTAAGAGAGGTATCGTTCATGCTTGCTTGCATAATGCACTAACAAAATCCTGTTATGATTTGATAGAACCTAGTTTCATTTCGCAGATCGTTCGGTTGAGAGCGGCAGGGTACCCTAGCAACCTTCTTGTCTCTGTCTCGGAGATTAAGCACTGATCCTCGCAGCATTCAGCCTCAAGTACATGATCGAAGAAACAAAATAGCTGTTATCCCCGTACGTTCATGGGATCTCCCACAAAAAAAAAATAGATCAAAGAGCAGGTATCGATGTTGTTTTCTCTGTTCCAAAAAAACTTGCCCAGCTTTGTGTCAGAACTAACCCTGTCGCTAAGGAACTTGCAGTATCAATCATAGAAAAAAGTATACAGTTTATTCTAAAGGTGTTGTGCACAAGATACCCCTGAAATGCGGTAGGTATTACATAGGGCAAACAGGTAGATGTTTCAATGTTAGGTTGCAAGAACCACGGCCGCTCGATGCAAAGCAAGGTGCGGCCAGCTACGTCGCGCCGCGGGCAATAGGCGGGCGCGTCTCGGCCGAGTTTACAGTTTCTTGGTGAGGGCGCCACTGCTCGGGGATGCTTTCGCGACTTTGCGCCGGGTCTAAGCGGGCGTTGGTTCTCGCGTCAGAACGTGTTTGCCTCGTGCTCTATGCACAAATCTCGTGCTTTTTCGCGTGCGTGTGTGTGAGCAAGTTGGTTCGCGTCAGAACGTGTTTGCCTCGTGCGGTATGCATTAATCTCGTGCTTTTTCGCGTGCGTGTGTGTGAGCAAGATTGCCTGTGCTTGCTGTGCTTTGTTAAAGCACTTCGCTGTGCGTGTGTGCCGTAGCCAGCCTCGTTCATGTGGCGCGATTCCGCGCAACTGTTGTGTGCCACTCTGCGACACGAATGCCAAAAAGGACCCGACTCTGAAATATCACGAGTTCCCCTGCTACTTGGAGCGTCGAGAAGCGTGGCTAAAATATCTCTCGCCAAGCAGTGTCGGGAAAAGGAAGCAAGCGGGAAACGAGCGATAGGTCTCCGGTATGTTCCCAGCACTTTACAGAAAGTGACTGTAACAAGAACACGAAACTTAGGCTCCTGCTTCCGAATGCGGTAGCGAACGTGTTTTGCAAATATCCGCAGTACCTGCAAAAAGAGAATGTGCAGCCCAAAAAACGCCATCGAAGAAACTTTACTGATCACACAGTAGTTGCGGCAAGCGATAATTGCGGCAGCTCAGGAGAAAGCCCCAACATAGAAAGTGCCATGCAGTTTCTCAACGATGAGGTCGAAGCTCTAGTTCCAGAGACTGCTTTAGAATCATGCTCTGAACGTAGTTTTTCTGTTGAGCAGGCCTGCCAAACTACATTAGATATTGTGGACGTCCTAGAACAGTCAAAGAAAGCAGTCATGAGATTTAAAAAAAAAAAGAAGTTGCCCGTCAAGGAGAAGAGTTGAAAGAATTGCAGTCCGAACGGGACGAAATGAAAAACCGCCTCTTAGTTTATGAAAACAACAACTAAATTCCATCCTTTGTTCAGGTATTACAAAGAGCGGAAAAAGGAGACAAAGCTGCTGTTTTTGTCAGCAACCAAGTGGCCACTTCAGGGAAAAAAAAAAACCTGCTTACAATGGAAGAATCCTGCGGAAATGTGTTTTATGAAAAGCGTGCTCAAATAAAGGGTATGAGCATGTTCGAAGCAGAGGCCTTTTGAAACTTCGTTAAAAGGGGCGCACTCCCTAGATAACCTCTAGCATCATCAATACGCTTCGTTTTCATGAGAAACAATCTACTGATGATTATTTGCAATGATAAGCGTTTTTATTTCATCTAAGTTAGTTTGCATTACTTGGGAAACTCGGTAAATGTTCTCCCTATGGAAATATTTTACTCTGCATACGTGTTCACGAGAAGTGAATAAAAGTACTGATAGATTGCTTCAAGCAAAACCTCTCGATGGAAGTGCATCACCCAGTCGTGCATCGTACGGGCAACCGTCACGGATAGCGTTCAGGCGTATTCTAGAACAGATTTCCACCCCTGTGACAATCTGTTGGCGTTTGTGGCGTAATCAGCACTTCCAATGACGACTTTAAAGATTTTGTTTGCAATTTTCAAATATAAAACGCATTATTTACGCCTTGACTGGAGTGGAGATCGCGCTTTCCGACGCAGCTGTGAAGGCGCTCTCTATCAGCAGCCATCCCCGAGCAGTGGCGCCGCAGCGAGCGCACGTAGAACTAGTCCCGAGACACCGTTCAGGCGCTACGCAGCGGGTCGCACCTTCTGCTTTTGGATTGAGCGGCCGTGCAAGAACACAGCAATGAAGTGCGCAAAGGGCGGGAAGAGTTTCTAGGAGTCTATTGCGCACAATGCGGCTGTATCCCGTCTGTATCCCGTAAAAACACTATCTTAGCTAGGCATATCCCAATGAATGCACTAGACTTATTATTGAAGCAGTAGCGATTGCTGGAGGTGACTCGGTTAGTAAGCCATCAATTGCATTAACAGATACAGAACTTGTTTTTTTGATGTCGCACATGCGCTCTCGTTCATCTTAAGGCGGCGGTCATGGTTTCTTTGAATGCATATACTCGTGTCGGTTTTACGCTTTTGGGGGGGAGGGGCGCTTTTGTCTTGGTGTCTCGGTATATATGCGTGTTACTGAAAAATAAAAACCAGTTGGAAGGCAGCGCTTGTCTTCGTCGTTCTATTGGTCCCTGCCTATGTACGCGCTGTAAGTGATGTATGAAAGGTTCAATAACGTCAAGCATACAGCAATCTTACAGATGCTAAACACGCTGGGCTGTGGGGCCAGGACGTATTCCTATGTCAGAGATTTCGTCTCAGATAGAAAAGCCATCCTAAAGGTCGGGGACCAAGCCACAAACCCTTTCCTACTGGGCGGGCGCGGCACACCACAGGGCGCAGTGTTATCCTCTCTCCTTTTCAATATCGCCCTAATAGGCTTTCCGCCGCTACTCGATAACATCCTGGGAATCCGGCATGGCCTATATGCCGACGACATTACCATCTTGTCGTCAACAGAGTCCATCGGTGCAATGGAGAGCCGCTTGCAGGAAGCGGTAGACGTGGTGAGCGACTATGCTAACTCATGCGGCCTCAGCTGCGCCCCCACGAAAGTCGGAGCTACTCCCGGTCTCACCGCGAAAGAAGCACGCATCCGACTCGCCCACTATCAACATACAACTGGAGGGACGCATCATCATTCTGTGTCAGAGCGTAAAGATATTGGGAGTGGTTTTCCAGTCGGATAGCACCAACACAGTATTAATTCACATGCTTAAGAATACAACAGCCCAAGTTACCCACATGATCCGGCAAATAACAATGAAGGCAAGAGGCATGGGGGAGGCGGACACGCTTCGGCTTGTCCAAGCCTTCCTCGTGTGTCGAATGACTTACGCTATTCCATGCGCACTACTCAACGCGAAGGAATTCAAGAAAATCAGCACAATGATCAGAAAGGCATATAAGCAGGCGATGGGCCTGTCGACCAGTACGTCCACAGAACGCTTACTACGACTAGGAGGGCACAGCACGGCTGAGGAGCTGATCGAGGCACATTTATCCAGTCAACGAACGAGGCTGGCGGTTACGGAAGCGGGGAGGTCCTTCCTCTTACGCCTCAGACTCTCTGCCCCTCTCAGCCATCCGCTGCCTCAGACTGTGAGCTTAACCCATGCCACCCGGAGCAACATCACCGTACTTCCTCTACCTCGCAATATGCACCCAGTGCACCACGCACAGCCAAGGGAAGCCCGGGCCCTACCCATACATAAGCAATGCGGAACTTCACCCTCTACAGCCTACACGGATGCGGGGTCTTACCTCAGACGCGCACCCACAACAGCCACCGTAGTCGTCAAAAAGAACATCGGAGCAGCATTTCACTCACCCGAAATAATCCCCTCCAAGCCGAGGAAGCGACCATAACCCTCGCCATCTCCAAAACAAAGGTTGAAGTCATAGTGACCGACGCCCGACAGGCGTGCCGCAACTTTGCTAGCGGCAGAATTCATACTGCTACGCTCCAGATCATCAATAAAAAGCCGCTAACGAGATCAGTCATGATCATCTGGGCGCCAGCTCATCACGGCATTCCTGGCAACGAGGTTGCCAATTCCACGTGGCTCGAGATTTGACCCACCGAACCGACGCCGAGGAATCTGAACGCGAGCACCAGGGGCGTAGCCAGGGGGGGGGGGGGCGGGGCTTATGGGGCTTCAGCCCCCCCCCCCCCCCGAAATTTTTTCGTGCTGTCCATGCACCGCCGACCAAAGCAAACCCCGGCGCCGGAAATCATTCTGGATTTTGTCTAGAACGTCTTCTTCACGCTCGAAAAGCCATTTCACTACAAAAATTGCGAACTCGGGCTGGATTTCGCGGCAGCGCCCATGCACCGGGAGTCACATAGCGCAAGCAGCCCCATCCAAGCACAAAGTTTCAGGGACGTTTTGATGGCGAACGGGCTCGCCGGGGCATCTCGCAGAGACCGCGGAATCTACACTCTATCATGGAATCTACGGAGCGCGTGGATGTCAATTCCGAAACTTTATGGGTATAAAGTTCTCATAAGCTTTTGATGTCGAAGGTGCATTGATATTTCCAAACGTGTGCTTTAGATTTTCAATTGCGGAACTTTGTAAGTTTAGTGTTCCCATAAATATTTGACACCAAAGGTTCACTAACTTTTCCAAAGTCGTACATCGCGCCATACAACGAGACAAGCCAAATCAACACACTATCAGACAAGTTGACAAAGCCCGCAGCGAGGCCCGATGAGACGAAGCGGTGTGGTGGTTCATTCGTGCCGTCATGTCACATAAAAAAATATTAAAATTTTTTTCCACCTGCGCCAAAGCATCCAGTGAAGACACTAAAGCCAGCCAAGGTAACTACGTTCTTATTCATTTTTTCTACTTTGACTTTTAATTACGAAGACACATTGAGCCTCTTCAATTTCTTTGTTCTCGCTCCCCTACCCGCGGGCTGCCAGAGCCAGCCAGAGCGCATGCGTTTTTCTCGTGTTGCTCCGACCACCGCGCGGCGCACTTCAGTGCGCGTTCGGTTTTCTCTGGCAGAGTGCATTTTCGCCTGCCAGAGTTTTGGACGCGCTCTAGCTAGCAGACGAGAAAAAGAAACAATGGTCGCTCGCCGCCATCACTGTGGGGACTCGATGGATTGCACCGCGTTCGTCTGAGCGCAACCTCACCAGAAATTCTTGTCTAGCCGGTGTAGGATACCGAGCAGTATGCGTATGGTTCTCGGTGGACCAAACGTCTCACGATTTCTTCGATATTCTTTCGGTAGCCAAATTAGGTGCCCAAAGTAGGATTCAATTGTGGAGATACTTTCCTTTGCATTTCTGCATTTCGGTGCCCCCGCCCCACAAAAGGAAAAAAAGGACATTGTTGTAGCAAAGCGAATTGTCGCATGGTTAAAGTTCGATTTTGTTGCTTCTTCTTTTGCGGAAAGTAATGGGCAATGGAACGCTTCAGCTGCCGGATACTCTTATTATATTATTGCGATAGCAATTATATGGACACTCTAGGCGCATTCCTGCCGTTGCCGTCGCCCTCATGTTCCGCATAAAGTCCAAGGGCGATAACATCATAACCGCGCACCGCATGCTGTATGTGCGATTCACGTAGGGAGGGAAATGGGGGGCTGCAATGGGTGAGACGACGATGGTGGCTCTGTCTTGTGTGCGCAAGGGAGAAAAGTAAGGAGCAAGCGCGCCGCTTTTCGTCGCGCGCGATACATCGGGGGGAGTGGAAGAGAGGAGGGATCTAGGATTCTATGAATCTGTGATTGCGCAACATGTTTATTTGCCTTGTTTGACCCATTATATACCGTGACTTTTTCTTAGGTGCGTAGATTTATTGGAGACTTATACGTACGTTTAGATATCTTGTTGCGAGGTTTTGTGCATAGGTGCAGTGAACTTTGTTTCCAGTGGCACTTTTTTGCCCTTTATCAAGCTGTATCTTGGCATTATATTCCATTGTATATTCGCGTTTCTAATGTACGAAGGCGAGGGAAATGAAAGTGAGCCCACCCATCCTACGCAATTATGGTTCTGTTAATTATCTGAAAGGCCTGCGCGTAGCACACAGGCATCTCTCATTTACAAAAGTGAAACGCAGGTGTGAGGATAAATGTTCTTTAACGCACACATACACTGGGTTGAACATGGTTGCGAGAGGTCATGGACGCTCCAGAATTTGAGCAGCGCAGTGCCGTGAGGTTTTTGACAGCTGAAGGTGTTTCCCAAAAATAAATTAGTGACCGTATGGCTGCCGTGTACATTGCAAGCAAGCAAGTAAGTAAGTAAAGTAAGTAAACTAAAGTAAGCAAGTAAAGTAAGTAAGTAAAGAAAGTAAGTAAAGTAAGTAAGTGCTTTATTTCCCATATACAATATACATTTGAATATGGACAGGTCTAGAGGAAGAAAGCTGCGTCAGCAGCTTGACTAAATCCTATTGAACAATGAACATTGCGTTTCATTGGCCACTGTCAAGCGTTAGAACAAACGGTTCAAAGAAGAACGTGAAAGTTGCAAAGACGATCCAAGACCGTGCCAAAGCCACTGTGCAATCACCCCCAACAAAATTGGGAATGTTGATGAGCTGATGACACAAGAACGGAGGATAAGCATCGATGAACTGGCAGAGTGTGTGAACATCAGTCACGGTTTGATCCACCGTTACCGTTCACGCCATAATTCATGATCAACTCGGTTATCGGCTCTTGTGTGCGCTATGAGTGTCCAAGATTTTGAACCACCGCCAGAGTACGGAGAAGTTCGGCGCTGCCTTTACTCTCTGATCCGGTATGACAATAAGGGTGACGATTCTTGTCTGCAATTGTGATCGGAGACGAACCATCATGCCACTGCTACGAGCCTGAAACACGACGTCAAAGCTTACAATGGAAACATTCGAATTCACCACCCCCAAAGAAAGCAAAGGCCGTCATTTCCGCCGGAAAGATGTTGCTGACTTTTATTTTTCGATTGTCAGGGGTCGCTACTGATAGAATTTGCTAAACATTGAGAAACTATCAATAGTTTCCGATTTTGTAAAACGCCGGATCGGCTGCGTGTTGCAATCAAGAACAAACTACGTGAAAAATTGACGAATGGGGTCATCTTGTTCCACGACAATGCCCGTTCACCCGTCGCTGATGTGGTTAACACAAAACTGGCAAAGTTCAAGCGGCAAACGCTGCAACATCCGCCATACAGCTCAGACCTGTCGCCTTGCGACTTCCACATTTTGGGGCAACCGATAAAACAGCTCAATGGAACCAGATTCCTCTCGGACGATGACGTGAAAGTCAGTTGCAGACGTTTTGAAGCAGCAACCCCAGGAGCCTTATGAGACGGGAATTACGCGACTCGTTAGTAAATGGGACAAATGTCTAAATGCTCGCGGAGGCTACTTTTAAATAAAGTACCCCGTCTGTCATGTGTTCGCATTGGCTCACTTTCATTTGACTGGCCCTCGTATATTCTGCAGAAGTCCTGCTTTTTATACGTGCTCTCTGTTGCGACTATAATTTCGGTGCGATTACGATACATGACCGGTGACAGCTGCTCCTGCGTAATACATTGGAACAAATGACAGCGGCATGCACTGCTTTGCTGGTTTCGAACTGATGTAGTTCTAAAGTTCGTGTGATATTTTCTTTACTTACTAAATAGACAAAAACATGGAAGCATTGACATCAGTTATGTTGGGCACAATTTTGGCACATACGAGTAAAATATTCTATGAAAACATACATATTTTGCTTGTATTGACAGTGCGTAGCGTTCAAGAATTCGTTTGCAGCATCTTTGGTAATGACAATACAGTTATTATTCATGTATTTGATCTCTAGGCAAATTGTTTAAGAGGAAGCTTTAGCTCGGGCCCAACTCCGACGCGGCCTATTCAGATACATGTAAAACGCAGAAACGCTTTTCTGAGATAACTCTTGAATCGCTTTTAATGAAATTTGTTGCATTTGAGAGAGTAAGCTACATTCTAGTGTCTGTTGGAAGCGGAATTTCGATTTAGGGCCCGAACTTTGTTTAAAATATTTTGAAAAATTCGAAACCGCGCAAAAGGTAGAAGCACGAAGTTTACAATTTAATAGCTCTTCATCAAGAACAGATATCGTAGTTCTGTAAAGGAATCCATTACACCATTCAAAGCGGACAAATTCGATATGTCTATTTGAATTGGTTATGTTATGTACAAGGGTTCTGCAAAAGCCTAATTTCCATAATGCTTAATTTTTTGAGACTCATGTGTAACATCAATTTTGTCCGCTGTAGATGTACTATTGTGTGCAACTTACAGAATGTCGATATCAATTTTCATTGATAATTTACAGAGTTGTAAACCTGATTCTTACGTTTTATGAAACTTTTCGATGTTTGCCACTTTTTAATGAAATATTGACGACCTAAATCGAAAATTGGAAACAAAGAATCACTAGACTTTAAGTTTTTCTTTTAAGTTCAATAAACCATCAAATTTCGTGAAGTGGTTGCAAGAAAAACGAATTTTCCTTCAACATGTATTTAGATAGGAGCATCCGACCTAATGTTTCCTCTTAGGAGGTGGCCGGGATGCATTGTGAGCCCCCTCCCCCCCCCCCCCCCCCCCCCGAACGAAATTTGTGGCTACGCCACTGGCTTGCAGGGATGTCTGAAGGCTCTGAATGGCCTTTGCTATACTATCTCCTCTACCTTCTGGAGAGTTGCATATTGGATGGGTGTGGCTCCCTGCGGTGGAGTGGGCTGCGCGGTTGCTCGTTGCGGTGTCGAATTTGGAGTGACTGTGTGCGCTGGCTGCTCTTCCCGTTTCCGCTTCTCCGGGGGTGTGATTGAAGTGGTTTGTGTAGGGGTAGTGCTATTTCTTCCAAACAATTCATCTTTAGTGCTACAAACTCTGTGTGTACGTTAGCGATTTCTGCTTTGAGTGTTGCGTTCTCTTCAGTGAGACGCCTAATGTGGGCGTGTGCCTGTGCCAGCTCTGTATCAACAGGGGGGGGGGGGGGGGGGGTACGAGCTTTGGGAGAAGCAACCTGTGCCCAGCTCAGCTGCTGCATGACCTGCGCTGCTCCCTGGCTTCCTTTCCTGCAACTTGCGGAACAACCACGGCTCGAGGTCCTGCCATGAGATGGCGTCCAAAGAGCGTACAAAGCTGTAGATCAGGGGCAGTGGCGTAGCCAGAAATTTCGTTCGGGGGGGGCTCACTTTGCAGCTCGGCCTGCTCCTTATAAAATTAGTCGAGGGATCAATACATACATACATACATACATATATATATATATATATATATATATATATATATATATATATATATATATATATATGTATGTATGTATTGATCCCTCGACTAATTTTATAAGGAGCAGGCCGAGCTGCAAAGTGAGCCCCCCCCGAACGAAATTTCTGGCTACGCCACTGGTATATATATATATATATATATATATATATATATATATATATATATATATATATATATATGTCATTCAACAACCTTGTTTACATTTTTGTACATATGCAACGAAAAGGGGAAAATCTCAACGACGCTTTCCTTTGTAAGAATGTATTGCGCAAGAGCAGCTGTCACCGGTTGTTCATTGCGAGTAATTGCTCCGAAATTATAGTCGAAACAGAGAGCACATATAAAAAGCAGGAGTTCTGCAACATATACGAGGGCGAGTCAAATGAAAGTGAGCCAATTCGAATATATGACAAACCGGGTACTTTATTTAAAAGTAGTCACCATTAGTATTTAGACACTTGTTCTACAAACGAGTCGCGTAATTCCCGTCTCATAAAACTCCTTGGGTTGCTGCCTCAAAAATCTGTAAATGACTACACGTCATCTTTCGACACGAATCTGGTTCCCTTGAGCTGTTTCTTCAAATTTTATCAAATGTGGAAGACGCAAGGCAACAGGTTTGGGCTGCATGAGGGATGTTGCAGCGTTTCCCACTTGAATTTTGCCATTTTTGTATTAACCACATCAGCGACGTGGGAACGGGCAATGTCGTGAAGGAAGATGTCCCCAATGCGCAATTTTCCACGTCGTTTGTTCTTAATTGCGACCCGCAGCCGATCCGATCTTTCACAATATCTGAAACGATTTAAAGTCTCTCCAGGTTTAGAAAATTCGATCAATAGTGGCCCCTAACGATCTAAAAAGAAGTCAACGCTTTTCCGGCATAACTGACGGCCTATGTTTTCCTTGTGAGCGGTGAATTCAAATGTTTCCATTGTAAGATTTGCCGTAATGTTTCAGGCTAGTAGTAGCGGCACCATGAGTCATCCCCGGTCACAATTGCTGACAAAAAGTCGTTACCCTCATCTGGGGTTCTTTGACGTGCACTTAAATCTAAGTACACGGGTGTTTTCGCATTTCGCCTCCATCGAAATGCAGCCGCCTTGACCAGGATTCGATCCCGCGACCGCGTGCTCAGCAGCCGAACACCATAGCCACTGAGCAACCACGGCATTTTCAATTGTGTTGGGGGTGATTGCACGGTGGCTTTGGCCCGGCCGTGGATCGTCTTTGTAACTTTCATGTGCTTCTTTGAACAGTTTGCTACAACGCTTCTTAGCGGCCAATGAAACGCAATGTTCAACGCATACGGCAGCCATACGGCGAATAATTTCTTTTTGGGAAACATCTTCATTTGTCAGAAACCTCACGACACCAAGCTGTTCAACTTTTGAAGTGTCCATGATGTCACGCAACCATGTTAAACCCCGTGTATGACAGCATTAAAAAACATTTGACCTCACCTCTGCATGTCACTTGTAAATGAGATGCGTATGTGCTACGGGCATGCCTCGAAAATAATGAACCGAACCATTATTGCGCCGGGCGGGTTGTCTCACTTTCATTTGATTCGCCTTCGTACATTAGAAATGCGAAGATACGATGGAATATACAAATGTGAAGATACAGCTTGATACAAGGCAAAAAATTGTCACTGGAAACAAAGTTAACTGCGCATATACACAAAACCTCGCAACAAGATGTTTAAATATACGCATAAGCCTCCAATAAATCTACGTACCTAAGAAAAAGCCACTATATATAATGCGTCAAACAAGGCAAATAAGCAGGTTGTGCAACTACAGATTCACAGATGACAGCACCCCCTCCACCTCCCTCCACTCCCAAAATGTATCGCGTGCGACGGAAGGCGGCGCGCTTCCTCCCCGCTTTTCTCCCTTGCGCACACAAGACTCAGCCACCATTGTCAGCTCACCACCTCCCCTTCCCCCCCGCACGCTTTCACTCGGACATAGAGCATGCGGCGCGCGGTCACGATGTTATCGCCCTTGGCCTTTATTTATGCGGAACATGAGGGCAACGACAGGAATGCGCCTGGAGTCTTCATAGAGCTGCTATCGCAATAATAAAACAGTATCCGGCAACTAAAGCATCCCGTCGCCCATTACTTTCCGCAAATGAAGTAACAAAATCGAACTTTCACCATGCGAAAATTCGCTGCGCCGCAATAATGTCTTCTGTTCTTTTTTTTGTGGGCGGGGGGCGGCGAAAAAATATAACGCTAAGGAAAGCATGTTGGCTACAATCGAATGCCTACTTTGGGCACCTAGGGTGACTACCGAACGATTATCGAAGAAAACGTGTGAAGCTTGGTCCACAGAAAACCATACGCGTACGGCTCGGTATCCTACACCGGCGAGACAAAATTTTCCGGAGAGGTTGCGCTCAAGCGAACGCGTTGCAATCCATCGAGTCCCCGCAGTGCTGGCGGCGAGCGACTATGCATTGTTTCTTTTTCTCGTCTGCTAGCCAGAAAGCGTCCAAAACTCTGCCAGGCGAAAATGCAGTCGGCCAGAGAAAAACAAACGCGCATCCAAGTGCGCCGCGCGGTTATCGATGCAGCACGAGAAAAACGCATGCGCTCTGGCTGGATTGGCAGCCCGCAGGTTGCGAGAACAATAAAAAAAGAATGAGAAAGAAAGGAGAAAGAGGCTCAATATATCCTCGCGAATAAAATTCTAGGTAGAAAAATAAATAAGAACTTAGTTACAATGGTGGCTTTAGTGTCTTGACATGGATGCTTTGGCGCAGGTGAAAAAAAAAACGTCTATATTCTTTTCTGTGACCTGATGGCACAAATGAACCACCAGAACGCTTTGTCTCATCGGACCTCGCTGCGTGCTTTGTCAACTTGTCTGATAGTATGTTGATTTGGCTTGTCTCGTTGTATGGCCCGATGTACGACTTTAGAAAAGTCGATGCACCTTTGGCGTCAAACGTTTACAACAGCATTAAACCCAAAAAGTTCCGGAATCGAAAATCTAAAGCACGACTTTGAAAATGTCAATGGACCTTTCGCATCAAAATGTTATGAGAACTTTACACCCACAACGTTTCAGAATTGAAATCCAAGCGCTTCGTAGATTCCGCAGCCTCCGCGAGATGCCGAGACGACCCCGCTCGCCTTCAAAACGCCCTTGAAATTTTGTGCCCGGTGGGGCTCCTTGCGTTACGATATGTGACTCCCTATGCATGGGCGTTGCCCCGAAATCCAGCCCGATTTAGCAATGTTCGCGCTAAAATGTCTCTTTGAGCGTGAATTAAGAACATTCTAGACAAAATCAAGCATGATTTCTGGCGCCGGGAGTTGTTTTGGTCGGCGGCACATGACCGCACGCAAAAATTTCGGGGGGGGGCTGAAGCCCCATAAGCCCCCCCCCTGGCTACGCCCCTGATCAGGGGGTCTAGTACTTCCGCAGTGTGGCTACTGTAAACATGAGGGCTTGGTCTACATGTCTCTAGGAAACATTAGGAAATAAATTTGTTTGCTATTTATGTGAAGCGCGTTATAGTACTTATGCCGTCGCGCCAGACGCGTTCTCGATATTGGATGACAGGTATCGCGAAGACACCTTAATCTTGGAAGTGGTCGCCAAGACTGGGCTTTGTTTTTTTATCAGCCTGTTTCTTTTTTGTTGTTGCTGCAATTTACAAAGGTTGAAACTAAGTTTTGACTGATTCATCAGATGGCTAGTGCTTTTAGAATGCTGTAGCCACAAGAAAGAAAAGTGGCCTCTCCTATCAGAGTGCACACAATCACTATAGCACGATCTCGAACTTGATCACTTGCCGTGAAGTAGACTAAAAAGTGCGATAACAACTCTGTAAACAAGTAGTAGCCCGATAGCCGCAGCATTGAATTCAGCGACCACCGATAATTTTACTAAAGTTTTGAGAGCATCACTTCGGCAAAGTAAGAACTTTGCTGTTTGTTCTCGTCTTTATCTTTCTTTGAGCCACTTCCCAGCACGCAAACAACAGCAGCGCACTGCCATATAACCATATCTTAGCGTAAAGTAGTACCTAATCAAGCACACTAAATTATGATGTTGTAGTCAACATTACCATATGCCCTTGTGGCCACTGACAGACGGCGCCTAACAGCTTGCATGACTGCCGATGTTTGACGTGCGCCATTAATGCGATAACACTATACAGACAAACGCCCACGATACAAGCCTGCATAGACTCGATAATATTCCAGGCAGCGCTACAGACTAGCATATGTCCTTACCTTTAAAAATAGCCCACATGTTCAGTGGTATGTTCACGGGGCACACGCGCACGACAGTATTTTGCGACCTTCAAACGCAGCTGACCGGGCTTCATAATAGAAGCAAGCGACTTCCTTTCATTTATTGGGTGCGGTATACGCTTTCTCAGCAGGTTCTATGGAAAACACTGTTCATCCCATCCCCTATTATAAATGTGACAGGTAGCAAGGCGGGTCATCCCGTCTAGTCGTAGCAAGGGCGGCTTCGAATTTTTTTCCTCGACCTAACGGCACCAGCGCAGTGTGAATTCGGTATATGATGGCACCGCCAGCTTCCAGCGAGGCGTGTTTAAGTAGTAATACTCTTGTAGAAAATATGTTCGCAAACTTTATTCTGTCAGTTGCCAAGGTAGTAAGGGCACCAAACGAATGACGTTGGCCAGGGCTTGTTCCCGGACGCCGAACAGCTCTCTATGTGCGGGATAAATGCTTTATTCTGTGTGTTTATTTTGCATAACTGTTTTATTTAGGTCATTTTCGTTGTATCTGGCACTTAGGCTGTATGCTTAGTAGTGAGCAGTAATGACTAATAAAGACTGAAATGACTTGTAAAGACTACTAATTACTAGGATATGAGCAACATGTCTAAAGACGGCTTGTAATGACCACAATTGATTACAAATGACTAAAAATGCTGAGTAGTGGGCAGTAATGACTAAAAGAAAGAAGGGAAAGAGAAGAGGTAAAGAGAAAGATGCGAATGATAAGAGGAGGAAGAGTAGGCTTTCGCCGCTCACCTCTTAAGAGAGATCTTAAGAGACCCTCTCGCTTTTCTACCACTTGCTCCTCGTGTCAGTACATTTCAGAAGTCAGTTACAAATTCAGAAGTTACTAATAAAGTTTATGCATGTATATGTCCGTTTCTCACACTCACGACTATAAATCGAAGGACATCTGTAGTGCCCTGTCGGCGTCTTTCTACGTTTATATTTATGCGTGCCAGCCGGCAGAGTGCCTTTCATTGGGTTCTAGCCAGAGGCTACACCATCCCTGCAACAGTCCTCCATAACATGCTTAAACACCGGCTAACGAGCACTTCAATTTGACCGAGATTACCACGCGCTGGTTGCCTGTGGAAAACTCACACGGATATGTAGTGGCCACCACTAGGCGGTGGCACATGATAAGCGGGCGCGCATGTTAAAGAAGATATACTACAATCGAGCGAGGGAAGAACGTTAAAATAAAAGTGTTTCCAGTGTACGTCGGTACGGCTTTCTCTGTCTCGCCCCAATCTGCGCTAGAGTGGTGACCCAAACAAACGCGGTATCACAATAACAGTATGACAACGACTAATATGACGACGACTAAGACAAATATAGCATGAAAGACGAAGATAGCATGACAACGGTATGAGGACTATTAGATGACGACGAGTGTATCAGGATAATGGCGTGACGACGACTGCATCAATAGATTTGTATGACGACGATGGTGTGACGAGTACGAAGCTAGAGTGACGCCGCTGGCCCGACCACGACGGCATGACAACAGACGCATGATAGTGACTGCCTGATGATGACGCAATGACGACGATGGTCGACAACGGCGGAATAATGACGATCGAATGATAAGAGCATGATTACAATAGAATGACAAATAAATAGCCACGTCGATGGAACGACGAAGGCGGTATGGCGACGGCTGCATAAAGACAATGGGATGACATCAGTGACGTAATCACACTGGTAAAACGACAGTGGGATGACGGCGGCATGGCAATGCTATGGGATGACAATGATATTGGCTGATGGCTGACAATGGCTGACAATGATATTGGGATGACTGTGTGACGACAATGGCGTGACGATGACTGGCGAGTGTCGGATGACGACGATGGAATGACCACGACGGAATCATGACCACGCGCGCATACTTAGTGGCCGAAGCCATTAGACAACTTGGACCCCTGGGTCGGCGTAGAAGGCGTGACGACGACGGCACAACGAGAGTCAGATGACGAAGCTGGAATGACGCCAAATAAATTAAATTATGGTGGTTTACATGCCAAAACGACAATCTGATTATCACGCACGCCATAGTGGGGTACTCCGGAATAATTTTGACAAACTGGGGTTCTTTAATGTGTCCCTAAATCTAAGTACACGGGTGTTTTTGCATTTCGTCTCCATCGAAATGCGGCCGCCATGGCCGGGATTTGATCCAGGATTTGAGAGAGAGAGAGAGATACAAAAGGGGAAGAAAGACAACAAAGCCATTAAGCAACCACGGCGGGTAATGACGACGATGGAATGACTAAACAGGCATCGCTAACACAAGCACATACCAAGTGACCCAAGATTGTAGATAACATGGGTCACTGGGTCGGCGTAAGAGGATGGACGGACGGACAGACAGACAGACAGACAGACAGACAGACAGACAGACAGACAGACAGACAGACAGACAGGCTCACTCACTCACTCACTCACTCACTCACTCACTCACTCACTCACTCACTCACTCACTCACTCACTCACTCACTCACTCACTCACTCACTCACTCACTCACTCACTCACTCACTCACTCACTCACTCACTCACTCACTCACTCACTCACTCACTCACTCACTCACTCACTCACTCACTCACTCTAAACGGCTGAAGTAGGCAAATAATGCTAATCGCATCATTACTCTCCATTTCTTTCGTTGTTGTAAGCACCCTTGGAGGCACCCTTCTCATAAGCGGTTCAGCAGCGGTGTCATTTCCGTTTGAATCGTCTTAACAGCCCTGAGATTCAGTCCCCGGAGCACCAGTTGGCATTTGCGGGAAGAAAAGCTCCGCAAGGGAAAAAATGCGGCAAGTAGGGAGGGTGTTCCTGCATATATAGTGATGGAATAGTGATGATGTATCTGTGTGCCGAAAACTCACACACTATCATTTCAGATTTCGCAGGGGAAATACCGCGGTGGGGAATTCAGGCCCCCTCTTTGGACAATTCTGGTCGCATGGACGCTTCAGGACCTCCACGTAGAAAGTTGCCTTGACAGTTTGGCCATCAGGTGGAGATTCGTGGTGCGCAATTCCATGGCAGTCGAAAACACGATCAATACGACCTCAATTTTCGCTTTCTTCTCCCATTGTTTTTTGCCTTGACTCGCCTTTATTTTTCCGCTCCGTGCTCTGCGATTTCATCTCGATGTTGTAATCGTAAATTTAGGTTTCGTCGGCAGTGA
Source organism: Dermacentor albipictus (assembly GCF_038994185.2). Taxonomy (NCBI): domain Eukaryota; kingdom Metazoa; phylum Arthropoda; class Arachnida; order Ixodida; family Ixodidae; genus Dermacentor; species Dermacentor albipictus. The sequence continues at coordinate 1,998,664 of NW_027225568.1, forward strand.
CTACCATTAGCAAGAATTTATCGTTCTCATCTGAAGTTTTCCGATCAATGCAATATTCATTCTGTCACAAGGTGTGCTGTGTAGTCGGCAGTTCCGACGCCGTCTTGGCGGAAACCTTTTTCATTTCCAACTGTTTAGTCAAAATCGTGTTAACAGACAACTTCTCAGACTGACTGCTTCTGATATCATTCTAACAGTCATTCCCTGGTCATTGAACACAAGAGAACGCGCACGATCGATGTTTCAATCTTCGCACGAGGCGGAGGGCCGTCCTTATCGTGCACCGTCTTTGCCATCTTTACGTCCTTCCTCAAAATTCTGCACCTCCTCGAACATAGTTTTTTCCTTTTAGGCATCGTTTTTTTTGGCCTTTTGCAACATTTGGTAAATTTCTGCACCATTCTTGCCCAGCTTTAGAACTAATTTCATATTTATCTTTCGTGTTCATCAATCTGCATTTCGACAAAGACTCAAAATTATTAGCCCCAAAAGTGCACGATATATGGGGACAACATAACGCTGTGGGTGGAAGAGGGCAGCGATGCCCACATCGAATCCACTCTACAGGCGGCCGTCGATGCGGTCGAAGACTCGACGGAACGGGGCTCAGATGCTCGCCGAGCAAGTTGGAGCTCCTCGTATACCCGCCCCTCAAGCACCGCAAACCCAAGAGCGACCCGAGAGAGTACGAGGCAATGAAAGTCAAGATCAGAGAAGGAAATGTAATCCCAACAGTCAACGAGATCGGAGTGTTGGGAATGACGATCGAGATGCATGGCACAAACGGCGAGACTGTCACTCGGCTCATGACAAAAGCGGCGAACGCCGCGAGACTATACTCAAGTGTGTCACAACCAAGAAAATCGGAATGAGGGAAGATAGCCTGATCAGACTCACCCACTCGTTCGTCATATGCCACGTAGCATACGTGGCGGCCTACCACAAGTGGAAGAACAGCGAGAGAAACAAGATAGATGTACTCATCCGCAGAGCCTACAATGTGGCACTGGGGCTGTTCGAAACAACGAGCAGCAACCGCCTCCTGCAGCTGGGGGTGCACAACACTGCTAGAGGAGATAGTGGAGGCTCAACGCGCCGCTCAAATCGAAAGGCTCTCTACGACCAAGGCCGGCCTGAAAATCCTGGATAACCTGGGAATTGGATACCAAGGCATGGAGCAGACGCAGCTTCTCATCCCCGACGAGATCAGGCGCAACATCAGAGTGGACTCGATATCGAGGAACATGCGCCCAGAGTATAACAAAGGGAGAAGAGCGACGAGAGCCAAGGCGCTAATAGACGAGCACACGGCCTACGGACACGCACGCTACGTGGACGCAGCTCAGTACGTCAAGCTACACGGCTTCACGACGGTTGTCGTCGACGCAACCGGCGCCGTTCGCACGACCGCCAGCATGAGATGCACCAAGGCAGAGCAAACGGAGGAGCTGGCCATCGCCCTGGCCATCGCCGACCACGACTGCCACACGGTGCTGTGTGACTCGAGGCAGGCGGTGAAAAATTGCCCCAAAGGCTGGATAGCAAAGGCAGTGGTGCGCATACTGCAGGCATCAAAGAACGACGACGGCAGCAAACCACAAATGAGAATCAACTGGTCCCCGGCGCACGCGGGCGAGGCGTCGGACTGCAACGCCAACCACAATGAGACGGCACACGCCGAGGCGCGCGCGCCAACTGACCGTGCCTCGGTAGACTGGCCGCTGTGGTTCAGCACCAAGGACCGAATGACCGAATACAACGAGATAACCAAAGCTTTCCGCCTGGCTCGCAGAACCTTCCCACCCCCTTGCTCGGGACTGAGTCGAGAGCAAGCCGTTTTATTCAGACAGCTGCAGACGGGCTCACTCCCAAGACCGTCGCTCATGCACAGAATGTATCCCGAGACGCACCCGACGGACAAGTGCAGAGTCTGCCAAAGGGAGACGGCCGGCTTCGCACACATGCTGTGCAATTTCACCAAGTACCAGGAAAAAGCCAAGTCTAGGACGATCACGCCGCGACTCTAAGCAGCCGCAGGGAGCGACAATCCAAAAGAACAACTCTGAGCTGTCCAGCAGGTAATCGAGGCGCTGGCCCGGCCGGGGCAGAGCGAGCCGGCAACGGCGAGCGGGGACTCACGCCGCACGGCCAGCGCCCAGAGGACGATCCGTAGTGCGCGTTTTACTGCAGGCTCAAAGAAACCTTTTACTAATACAATCCCCAAAAGTGCACGCATAAAATTCTGCCGTTCCATACAGCAGTCCTGCTTGTTCTGAGGTCCCGCTGGTTCTTTTGAGCGAAAAGAGTGGTGCCCCTACATCCTCTCCTAGTTCTTTGCCGACTTAATGCGAGAACTTCTGAGGCAAACCCCCTACATATGCTTAAGTGCTGCAATGGTTTAAGAGAATGCGCATCTGCAGAAAATAACGCGCCCAACCTGGGCAACAAGCTTTGCTATTTCACGAAATTGAAGCCTAATTTTTATGCCCCCAGGTTGTCTCCAGCAAACCGAGACCTCGGACTGCGTCTCTGATTATTGTTCCGTATAACTTCCAGAATGCGCCGCAGTCCCTTGATTAAGCTAACGTGTAACATAATTTGGTGCACAGAGAAAGCATTTGAATTAAATGCACAGAACGCTTATCACAGTTTTTTGAAGTTTCGATTTGCAGTCAATATTATGAACTTTTTACTGTAAAATGAAAGAATGCTTTTTTCAAACTGCTTGAGCGATGTTACTGAAATTTGCTTCACTACAGAGCAGAAGTTCAGTTCTAATGACTGTAGGAAGCAGACTATTCATTTAGGTCGTAGTATATTTTTAGAAAAATTGCAGAAAATTGGCAAGCTTAAAAAAAAAGTTTGGCAGCGGGTTACACTCCGGTAACACGTGAATGCGAAAGCCTGCTGCACACGTGGTAATGCATAAAGTTATACCATCGGAGTGATCAGGCTTGTTGCAAGACATGAGGAGCCGCAGTATGAAGTAAACGTAGAGCGCTGTAGGTCGACCTCCTCAACAAAGGCGAGCACCTAATGCACTACCTTCAGCTTCTTTCGCTCTTTCTTTCTTTCATTCTCTCTTTCTTTCTTTCATTCTTTTTTCGTTTTTTTATTGTTCCCTCGTTTTTTTTGTTTTGTGCTCTCTTTGATTCCTTCTTTTGGTCTTTCTTTCTTTCGTTTCTTCATTCATATTCAGCCATTTCTTCCTTGCTTGCTTACGCGGGTATGAGCCATTCCTGATGATGATATTTTTTGCATCACTGAATTTTCGCATCAGTGTACTGGAGGAGGAGGAATAAACTTGTATTGTACAACCAGCACTTTATGATGGCCGGGCCTAAGCCTCCCACGAAGGCACGTCGAGGTCTTGCCTCGCCGCCGCCTCGCGTGCGTGCTGGGTCGCCCAGGTTTGGTCGTTGAGGGCGGAGCTCCGCAGAGCCTCATGCAACCTCGACGAGAGAGTCGTGGTGTTAGTCTGGGTGTACTGTGCTCGGCACTCCCATAGCATATGCGGAAGCGTAGCCGGGTGAATTCCACAGCACCGGCAGTTAGGGGTAGGGTAGACGTCCGGAAATATAAGGTGGAGGCGGGCGGTTGAAGGGTACGTGTTTGTTGTAGACGCCGGGTGGTAGCCTGCGCCCGGCTGAGCTTTGGGTGAGGCGGGGGGAAGATTCGGCGACTCAGGTAAAAGGCCTTAACGAGATCGTTATAAGTTGTCAGACAGACGCAACTTTTTTTCGGGTATGAGCTATTGTAACGAGCCACTTAAGGCTTTCGCCCTAATAGAAGCATGAGGTTTACAAACCAGTAACTCTGCAAAAAAATCAGATCTCGCCATTTTGTAAGCTGCATCCGTTAGAACACCTAAAGCGGACAAATTTCATAGATATAGTTATAGTTTAGCGATGTTGCTGCAATGTTTACAAGGGTTTTGCAAAGTGTTCACTTACTATTTAGTGGCTTGCTTTGGTTTGGTTCAGTTCGGCTCGGCTCGGCCAGTCGGTTTTTAGCTGTTATTCTCTTGCTGCCACTGCTGTCATCAACAGTATTTTCCCCCAGTTTCAGACATGTGTTTGACTCTTCCACTTTCTGCTGACTCCCTGCATGAACGTTTGAGACAGGCCTCGTGCATTCGTTTCGTCACGTAAGGGTAGCAATAAACTATCTTTCGCTAAAATCAATTAGTGAGTGAAGCTGCAAAGCGTTCTTTTCTAAAGCTTTTATTTCTCCTTAGTTCAAAACTGTTATAAAGCCTAGGAACTGGTTCAAACCTGTTCAACCATTATATTAGCGCTACGGAGCTGAACCTGAACGGAACAGGAAAATGTGCCTTAGCTTGACCCTGAACCCGAACCGAATTCGATATTATATTCGGTTCGACACCTTTGAGCAAGCACCTGGCGATAACACATTCGGTTAAGGCCAGAGCTACAAGGCCAAAGTGCAGTTGAAAAAAATAAACTGCTGGGACGTAAATTGAACTAAGTGCAACAAGGCAAGCTGTGGTCACCTGAGAAGCACCCAATGTAGGGGCTAGGATGCCAACAAACGCGCACTTCGCGCGGCGCAAATTGCATGCTGATTCACCGTCCTAGCTCGTCACGGAGAAAGAGCCGCGTCGAAAAATATTTGTTGTCGGATGGCATTACGAAGCTGTGACGTGAGCCTGCACTATACATTTGGTGCAACAACATACATAACAGATACTTTCGTGCAGTCCCACGCTGCAGCGCCGTGGTACCACATGCTCCGCCATGGCGGAAAATATATAAATATTTTACCCTAATTAAGATTCAAGACCGAGCGAAATTTGTGTCTGTGTTGCTGAATTTTTAAATATGCAGCCCAGAGACATTCTACACAGAGCATGTAGGCCTCCGATGGTACGTGGAATCACTACTGCATTCACTGTGGCCGAACTTGCAGCAGTGATCGATACGGCAAAAAAAAAAAAGTATAGCGCCCGGCCCGGATGGCGTCCTCTACCAACTGTTTAAAAACTGCACCGACGGCAAATTGAGCAATCTATTGGTCTCTATTACCGATACCAGGAACACTGGATCATCGCCAAATACGTACATAGGCCTACGCGGGGATTATTGGCCTTCCCAAACCTGGCAAACCTCCGGACAACATTAACCACATACGACAACTTGCACTGACGTCAACGCTTTTCAATAACATAAGCGGATGGTGGAATCTAGGTTAGGCTGGGGGCTCAAAACGCTGGAATGGTACCATCTGGTTAAAGTAGGTTATTATTCAAACTTGGGAATTGAGGATGGTCCCGAGAGAGTATCTCCACATAATTACGCGTCTACCGCACCTCATCCATCCGGTTATTGCTATTACTCGACATAACAAAGGCGTACGATAATGTCATTCATTTGGCTATCCTTGAGATACTCAGCTGAATTTATTGGCCAGAGGTGGTGCGCAAACTTGTAGAAGTATTTCTTGCGAATAGCACACTTGGTATCCCTAGGTCCGGCCATGTGGTTGGTCGTTTCCAAACGTGCCAAGGAGTTCCACAGAACTCTGTGTTGAATCCATTATTATTCAGCTTCACACTGATTCCACTCATCCGGACCCTAGGGAGCCTATGAGGAATACGCGACCTGATATATGAGGATAATTTCTCTTCATGGTCTACCCGCCATACTGTGGATATACAGGAACGTGCTTTGCAAGAGGTTATAAATGTGACTGATAATGGGTGCAAGGCAACCCGCCTGCAGCTCTCGCTGGAAAAGGGGGCCCTGATCTCAGTTAATAATTGTAGGGGCCTCTGCCGGCTTCACAGGAGGCCGCTTTGTCTTATCCTTCATGGTTGTTTTGTTGCGTACGTGGAGCCTGTTCGCGTTTTAGGCCTCGGTATTACTGGTTCTGGGTCTGCCCGCTGGTTGAGAGAAGTACGCCGTCGTTGAACCAAGATGCTGCACCCCGTTAGGCGCATTTTATCAAAGGCTGGTGGTGCTCGAACTTATATAGCCTGATTACCTGCCCGGGGTATATTGCAGCCAAGAGTTGTTTATCAAGCCCAAATTCAACATCTGGCAATTAAAGAATATGGCCGGTGAGAGGTGGGAAACAGAGATGCAATGCAAACCAGCCCCTATGTGGCACACCTCAGCCGTATTCCTATTCTTCAGAGAGAAGCAGGACTAAAAACTTTAGATTAATTAGTTAATCGGCGGTGTTCCTTCCGTAGTCTCAAGCTTTCAGCTTGTGCAGCAATTCAAGCCTTACACCCATTACATTAGACAACACGCCAATCCTCCGCCGCGTGGCCCATATCAGCATACCACCATATCGCACAATCAACTAACAGACTGTAAGCCTCTTGGTCGCATCCGAAGTCCAAACCCGCGATGGACTCCACAGCTGCCATCTGCGAGTGAAAACACTGCAGAAGTGCAGTACTCAATGCTGGGTGAGTTTATCGCGCTATCCTTCGTCGGTATCGGAGAAGCCCCGGCCTTTACCGGTGCCATCGTCACCGACATGCCGGTTGCTACTGCCTCAACCTTACCTGCCTGATTCTTGTTTCAAAAGTGCCAATATCACGTTCCATTTGCCCCGCCGTCTATATTCGCCAAACTGCAGGCTATATATCACGCATCTACCACATTGAGATTAAAGCTACCACAAGAAACATCAAAACTAGTTATGTACACAGATTAGGCATAAGCGTTGAAACGCCATCGCCATGTATTAAACGGATCACCCATTGCCGTAGAGTGCATCGTGAAGTGCCGACGTTCCCATACACGGTGCAAATTGTTTGGATACTCCATTCATCTTCACCAGGACACATCCAGGCCGACGCTCCCAGTCACTATCCTTCAGTGATATTTACATTGCCGCTCTTCTCGCAACACCCCGCGCTCACATGGTTATCAGAAAGGAAGTTCTTCGGCGCTCCGCACGAGCCTTTATGACTCCACGTGGATCAGACCACCTGACCCGTCTCTCCAGCCGCGAGAAAGTTGTGTTAAGAAGGATTCGAGTAGGTGCTGCACTGACGCCAGCTGCAACATGCCTGTGGACTCCGGATGACAGGCCCGCCTTCGGCGTGATCTGTCCCTTCTGATCTCATCCAGCAGTTCTCACAGATCTACCATACCTCTTGTGGAATTGCCCTGGACTGCACTGACCAAGGTGTCACTATACCTGTCAAAACTGGGGCTACAGCCAAGGCGCCCACCTGACTACCATCTGTGGACCTATGGCCCGCACCATAGATCCTGGTTAGAGTTCATCGGATATAACCAACTAAACATGTATATATATTTTGCAGGCACCAAACGTTTTATCGTGCCGGGCATCCTCCCGAATAAAAAAAGGACAACGATTTGTTTCAACGTGAAGGTTTACCCGCCCTGGTTGCTCAGTAGCTATAGTGTTGGGCTGCTGAGCCCGAGGTCGTGGGATCGCATCCCGGCCGCGGCGGCCGCATTTCGATTCGGGCGAAATGCGAAAACACCCGTGTACTTAGATTTAGGTACACGTTAAAGAACCCCGGGTGGCCGAAATTTCCGGAGTCCTCCACTACGGCGTGTCTAATAATCAGAAAGTGGTTTTGGCACATAAAACACTATAATTTATTTAACGTGAAGGTTTGCCGTAAGGCTGCAGTGCTAAATGAATATCGACCAGCACTAGCTATGTGTAGCTGCATTACTGAAGCATTGACAAACCAAATTCAAATGTACTGATAAGCTTTTTCAGAGTTTAAGAATCCAATTATGAAGATTTCTTCACTATTCATACACATCTGGTACTCCGTACGCATTATGCCACCCATATCACCTGCAAAACACTGCAGAGTGCTCATTTCTTTGGAGCCGAGTTGAGCATCGGAGCACAGCAGTGTGGTCTAATCGGTTCTTATATTGTACTGGCCACAATTTTGTGATTAGTTGAAAAGGTGTGCAACTGGCCAGAAAGCTGTTGGTTATAGGTGTGCATTTGGAACTTTATACCGTTGTTTCTTTCATCAATGCTGCTCTTTAACAACGACCCGCCGCGATGGCTTAGCAGCTATGGTGTTGCACTGCTAAGCACGAGGACGCGGGATCAAATCCTGCCCGTGGCAGCCGCATTTATATGGGGGCGAAATGCAAAAACGAGCTTGTCCCGTGCATTTGGGGCACTTCAAAGATCCCGTGGTGGTCAAAATCAGTCCAGAGTCCCCCACTACGGCGTGACTCGTAATAAAATCGTGGTCTCGATACGTAAAACCCCAGAATTCGTTAATTCCTTTAAACAGCGCAATCACTTAGGCTCCACAATTTAAAGAAAAAGTGCGACACGTGCTAGCTGAAGAGAGGCGAATACAAGTTCTTTTAAAATTATAAGAGTGCACAACGCATTAGTGATGCACCTTGAAAACGTATCTAAGGCTTCAGATTGTAGAAAAAGAAGTAACTCATGAAGACTGTGACTGCTCTCCCGTCGAGAAACCGGAATAACTGACCAACTGAACTTGATGTCACGAACCACATATAGGTTTGAAATCATTCTGCGATCATTTATAGGCATAAGAACATTAGTTCATCAAATTCAATCTGAAATGCTCAGTTGCTCCTAAAGTAATCAGGAACTCCGTTGAATTTTTTATTGCCGAATGTACGGACACTCCAGGTACATTTGTGCCGTCGCCGTGATGTTCCGTATAAAGTCCAAACACGATAACATCGTCGCCGCGCGCCGCATGTTGTATGTGCGAGTGAAAGTTTGCGGGGGTCAGCTGACGATTGCGAATCAATCTCGCCCGCACAACGGAGGAAAGCGGAGAGGGAGCGCGCCGTCTTCCGTCGTGCGCGAGGCATGGGTCGAGGGGAGGGACAGGCCCAGGGAAGGAGGGTGCGTTTTACTCCGGCGGTTCCCTTTCGGGCTCCCCTTCCTTGCGACCGGACTGAATTGGCAAGATTAGACAGAAACAACAATCGGGAGGAGACAAGCTACGAATTACGTAAATTTTAGCTGTTCTAGATGTTATTTGTGAACGCCAGGGGTGTTTCACTTCTTTTCGTTGATTTTCTCTGAACCAACTTCTTCAGACTTATTTCATACACCAACAAGCATCATTACACCCGCCGTGGTTGCTCAGTGGCTACGGTGTTGGGCTGCTGAGCACGAGATCGCGAGATCGAATCCCGGCCACGGCGGCCGCATTTCGATGGGGGTGAAATGCGAAAACACCCGTGTGCTCACATTTAGGTGAACGTTAAAGAACCCCAGGTGGTGGAAATTTCCGGAGTACCCCACTACGGCGTGCCTCATAATCAGAAAGTGGTTTTAGCATGTAAAACCCCATAATTTTAAGCATCATTATATTGTCAAGCATAATTCTTTATCTGCATCCGGTGACCGTATTTCACCGGCTAACAAATAAGCGTTATCGCTCGGCGCTGGACGCGCTTGCACATATCGGAAATTTCGCGAATGTTATCGATGGTTCTATTCGTTGTCTGTTGTCGACGAACCTTGTATAATCTGATTTCATGCGCGACACAAATTGTGTAGTGGTTTCTGGAAGGCGCGCGGGCACCAGCGAATACACTGATACTTTCGACGACTGATATATGAAAGGCGACGCGCAGCAGACGACAACGCGGGTGCAAGCGCTGATGTCGATATTTTGTGCACTATTGTTCCTTCAAAAGTAAAAAGAAACCGTTGCTGCAGGCGTACATTCATTAATCAAACCTATTTTTATATCTAAAAGATCACACAGATCACTAACCTATTGTTTCAAGCTTGGTTAGAGCAGGTTGTTTTAGGTCAGACTTTGACGGATGAAGACAAGATAGTCCAGCAACAGTGCGCCACAACCCAGGAGCGAGCGTCGGCGTGCGTCAAAGCCCGTGTCCAGTGGCTGCGAGTCCTTTTCCTCCTACCGACGTGAAGCGATGCGTTCGCTTGTTGGCGCGTGCTGAAGCGTACCGATGCATGCTAGTGGTTGGACCTTTAGGCGCCCGTACCTGCGGCGAGTGTCGGCGTAACCGAGTAAAGAGCGAACGCGGAGCGCAGCGCACGAAGGTAACCCAAGCTCAAGTTTGGGCGCGCGACGACAGCGCGCACTGCTGCTCTACCGAGCGAGCCGTGCAAAACTGGGGATAGATGGCGCCCGCGCAGCCAGGCGCAACCAGTTTGCAGGCGGCCACTGCACGTGCGCGCCCGCGCTATTAAGTCGAGCCGGGGCGCTGGGGCGTCCCGCCGCCAGCTGGGAACCTTGTCAAAAGGCTTCTTGCGCGAAGTTGACTTTCCGCTATGGCAAAAGCGGCCCCGCCGAAGCGAAAAGGGCGGTCCGAAGTATTGCGGTGTCGTGGGCTGCTGTGTCGTAACGAGCCCCTAATTCTTGTACCTCCAGTACTGATGCAGTTACTTCAGGGAAGCAGTGCATTCTACAGCATGAATGTTTTAGAGCGCAGCTCTTTAGGCGGAACCGCATGGCGCGATTTCAGGCGCGATTGACGCGCGGATGGTGGGACGCGCGCGTCATTTTGACGCGTGCCCAGCAGGATCCATCACGAAATCGCGCCGCCGCGTGTTGCTGCTCGGAGTAGAAAAAAACGCGTCGCGCGCGCGCGTCCACCAATCAGAGTTCAGGTAAGTCACGTGGCATTTGGTCACGTGGCATTTTGGTTCTTTTTTTGCCACCAGATGGCCCTACTCTCTGCGCATCTCAACGGAACCTCCTTGGCGGAATTTTTTTTTTTCTCGGCAGAACTGGCGCGCGCGTCGAAGAAAACATGTGCTACCGTGATTTCGTTCGCGCGTCGTGTTGGTTCGCGCATCGTGTTCACTTAAAATGAACAAAGCAACCTTCAACGAGGCCCTAATAACTAAAGTGGAGAAGCGTCGCGTCTCATCGCTAATACTGGCAAGACAATTTGGTAATAATATTACCAGTGTATGGTGCTCGCTCTCTTCTCAAACAGGCAGGCCGCACCCATATGTACCTCCTGACCCGCATTTTCTCTTGCTTCAGTATCAGTATCCCCATTAATAGTAGCAATCGCCTCTTCTGCTCAGTAGTAAGCGGCCGACCCTCCTTTTTACATGTGAAGTTGTAAACAAGCAGCGGCTTCTCAGCATGCGGAAGGTACATAGTCGCAGTTTCGCACACAATATTGCTGCTTGAAATTAAGCTTGATAAATACACTTCGGAAAGAAATATCGCTGTCTAATTACACTCAGATTATTTTTATTGTAGTGTTCTGTAAGTTTAAGGGCATATAATATATGCGGTAACAGAGACAATACCTGTCGTTGAGAGTTATGTTGTCTGGCAACCCGGAAAACGCGGCGCGAAAGCGCCGCTTCGTACGGGTGCTCGCGCGTCGGCGCCAACGCGGGCGTTTGCCGCCCGTCGCGTTTTTCGCGAGCGAAAAACGCGCCATGCGGTTCCAGCTTTTGGCGTCCGTTCCTGGGTTTCGCGTCGTCGTCGGCGTTGTCGTCGGCCTCGTAACCAGCTCCGCCCCCCTTTCATCCCCCCAGCGCTAGCAGCGACTGACTGATACCGCTGGATGCCGCTGACGCCGCTGAGAGTCAAGATAACGTGACTGCGTAGAACACCGTCGCCGCCATGCAGAAAGAGGAGGAAAGGGTCCCCCCCCCTGTTCTTGTGTGGCGGATAGGGTGCTCTTCAGTTGCCGACGCGCCGGTTATTTCACGTAGGCCCCGGCACGTCGACGAATACGTGACCACCTTCCCACGGCTAGACCTGGTTCTTAGCGCTGCGGAAGCGAGGGTATCATATTGTTTGTGTCGGCATCGGCGGCGTTGTCCCTGAAACCAACTCCGCAGCTGGGGTTGACTCACTATCGGCGTCAGCGGCATCAGTCAGTCGCTGCTCTCTCTTCCCTCCTCCCTTTATCGTGTTGTCCGCTTGCTGCGCGCGCTTCTGCCCCCATCGTTTGCCGCTGGGTGTACACGCCGCCCCCCTCCCCCCTCTTCCTGCGAGTCTCCGGTTGTCAAAGCGCCGGCTCGAACTTAATTCCTTTCTTCGCTCCTCCTCCAATGCAACCCCTGTGCGGTGGCAATCAGAGAGCCAGATCGGTGGCGGCGGATCTGTATATGTGCACCGCCCGAGCCGAAATTGCCGCTGCCGTTCGCCACTGCGAAATTATCTGCCAGTTCTTTCTGAGCCATGAGCGAGACGACCGATGGAAGTCCTCCGTCTGCTGCTGCTAAACGAGCTGCCAGAGCAGAGGCCCAGCGCCGTCGCCGTCAGAATCCAGAGGTACGTGCCGCCGAAGCAGAAGCTTACCGTCGCCGCCGTCGAGATGATCCAGGAGTACGCGTCGCCGAAGCAGAGGCTAAGCGCCGCCGCCGAGAAGACCCTGCCGTTCGCGCCGCCGAAGCGGAGGCTCATCGCCGCCGTCGAGAGCAACCAGCAGTATGCCCCGTTCACACTGAGACATTCGGCGTCTGGAGCGGCGCCCAGTTCGGCGGCGGCGAGATCCGCCGGAAAAGCCCCTTCCGCGCCGATCGCTCCCGTACCGATTTTTGCGGCAGCTGCCGCCGGATTGCCTCGCCGCCGCGCGGCGCTGACCAATCGGGGAGCGCGAAACAGAACTTCCAAAGATGGCGGCCGGGTCTCACGTCATGTCGCAGTCGTCGCAGTCATCAAAGTTCGCCGCGACATCCACATCCGAAATGCTGATCAAACTGGTGCGCAACCACCCAGTCCTCTACGATAAGCGCCACTTGAAGCACAAAGACAACGTGCAGAAGGACGACTTGTGGCACAACATCGGTCGCGAGATTGGTGGGCGAACCCACCAACGCCGCTGCCGCCGTCTCCTCGGCGAATGCTTCTGCGCGTCATGCATCGCCAGAAAGGCGCTTGCCAACAGGCCGAGCAGTACTGCCTCTTCTTGCTCGGGGTTCATCATTGTCTTTCCAAGCAATGGTGGAGACGCGCAACATAAACACACGAAATCGACGCGAGCGGAGACAACTGCTGCGCAATTTCGAGCCGCGCGAACATCCGGGACATCCCACGCTTGATTGGAGGTTGGCATTTTATGGGGCAGATGGCGCTGTATGTCTTTCCGGCGGCGCGGTCCGCAAGCAGTGTGAACTACGCGATTTTCGGCGGCAGGAGAATTCCATTCGCTGTAGACGCCGGATTCCTCAGTCGAGGCTGAAGCAGAAGCTCATCGCCGCCGCCGAGAAGACCCTGCAGTTCGCGCCGCCGAAGCGGAGGCTCATCGCCGCCGTCGAGAGGTGTGAAAAATAAAAAAAAAAAAAAATTCTGTGATAGCGCATACATGTGTTGCTCGATTTCTTTGCCTCAATCTATCGAAAAGGTGAAACAGCTTATTTGCTGCGCTCAAATTTCGCATTAGGAAGTAACGTAATCGTCGGTAATTTTTTCTAACTCATTTGGGAAGAGGTCTGAGACATCTTGTTCTAAGCGTCTCCTTGGCTTTCCGCTTGGCTTGCCCCATTTCTAGGGCTGGCTGGTGCATGAATTTACTTCTTTATTGTTGACGTAAATGCACACCGCATCTGTGTGCTTGCACTGAGCCGTAATGCCAGCTTTGCAGGTGCATCTGCCTTCTCGAACGCAAGAATCCCGCTTTACGTGGCACGACCACTGCAGCTATGAAAGAAAAAAAAAATAAGGGCGAGACAGTGAAGCCATTCGCCACTACTTTTCAAATGCAGCTGCCTTCCAAACTTGCCTCTACAAATATTCAGCAACATGGCATGGTGCGCATTTCCAAAGCTAATTCCAAGTTTGCACCTCTGCCACAATACTCCAGGCTGCCCTATAAAGGGGAAATAAAGGCAACATAATATGCTTACGTTTACTAATATAAACACTAGCACACTGTTTCGAGTATGCGTACACTAGCGCGCTAATACGCGAGCGCATATCACGCGCACGATACCATATCGCGCCTTTAATTCTGCACCACTCACACTAAACTGCCTTCGCGCAGCAGGTTTTATGCGCCTGTAAAGCCGATACTTTCACAAAACTCGAGTGCAGGCATGACGCGACCGCCGAAATCAACGAGGTGATCAGTTCAACCGGCTTCCCAGTGCTTAAATTTCAGCTGCCTCGCCGCCAAGTCAGTGGGTGATGCTCCAACGGGCGAAGCAAAAGTGTATTTTCGCAGGCTTTTCAGTGGGATGCCATGGTCGTACAATTATTTTTTTTTCGCACGCCGTTAACGTTCGTCCCCGACAGCAGACGACAACAACTGTAAGGCTGCCATATCAAAACAACTAAAACATATGCTTCATATTCGACAAGGAAGAACGTCGAGAGTACACGGCTTCATTTCGCAGTGTGTATAGACAATCAGTATTTTTAACATATATGACAGAATCACACTCATCTCGAGGTACACGTCGTACACGATGTTGTCGCTCACTTGTGAAATACATTTCGCATCGAGCTGTGCATTGTTGCCGTTGATTGTCTGCTCCACAGAGTATACGTGACTAACGAGCTTTTCTCGTTTCAACAAGTTGGCTTTCCTGAAATAGCTGTCCAGCTGGCCGATTTTTTTGAAGCCGCACTGAAGGCGATACATTGTGACGCGCCACACGTGCAACGCGAGGAGAGGGTCCTGCACGTGCACAAAAAGCGAGCGGCTGCAGCACGGCTATGGTGTCTGGATAGGGGAGGTGTGATGACCGGCCAGGAAAACCTGACCCCCGTTCGCGTGAATGCCGCGGGGCGGCGCTGCTGTCAGGGGCGCCGTCAGCACGCGCGGCCGTCCGCTGCGTGTTTAGAGGGAATGCTGTAGTGGAAACGCATTTGACTGAGTTTTAGAAATTTTAGCTAATACTGCAGTCCCTTAGACATTGCAAAGATAGTATTGCGCTACGGTTATCATGCGGTTTTCGAATACGGGGTAACACAACCGAGTTTTCTGCTGGCAGAAAGCGAGCACGCATTTTAGCAATTCCATATTAAAGCCACTAAATCAGCGGGGAGCTTATCTATCGTAGAATGCTGTTTGCACGATTTATATGCAATCGTATTCTTTCTTCTTCGAGGTCAACGCGATAACTGCTAGGATCCCCCGGAATGTTCATTTTCGCCACCCGTATTTTTTTTTTAGTTGTGGGCGTTATTACGTACGAAAGCGTTTAAGTTCGTTTACACCTGCCAAATCAGCATTAAACCATGACATACCTTGTAGTGCAACGTCCTGGAGTCATTTCATTCTTACTGCAATTCAAAAACCAGATAAACAAAAGCAACATGTTTCTGGACGAGCAAACTTTATTGCATACAGCAGAATGTACTTCCAATTCTGCTGCTTGTTTTACATCAGGCAAGGCTTCGTTCTTTTGCCTTCTTTCTCATCCATTTCCTGGTTGAGGCTCTTCAAATGAAAGTGGATTCTGGTAAGGCAGAAAAACCTGACCACCGATTCTGTAAGTGCCAGGCAATGCTCCACACAACCAATTTGTGGCACATTTGTACTCGCTTTCTTGAGTATGCTGAAGGCAGCTTTAGAATGCAGACGCGTTCTGCTAAATTCATATGTTAGCCTGCTTTCAAGAGCTTGAATCAGACGATACAATGACTCCGACGGGTAGAGAACCCCACCCAAGTCCCACTCTTTGGAGGCATCAGCTGAGAGTTCTTTTGGGACACAGTCCCTCGGCACAAGGCAGGCATCCCTGCATGCTGCACAGCTAGTTGAGAGCACACGCTTCCTGGCCACGTAGCCTGCAATGTAGTATACCAAGCGAGCATCGCTTCGTTTTTCAACATAGTCCACGTGGTCCACGGCCACTTCAACAGCCTCCATGGGTAATACATCATCTTGTTTCTGATTTTCCAAGAATGCCTCTTCCGCAGAAAGAAGGGAGTCCAGAAGTCCTGGCGACACGCTTCCACCTCTAGGGCTCTTTGCAAGACTGTAAAAGCTCAAGTACCTGCAAATGTTGAAATTACAGAAAGCTGTTCAGCAAAATTATTTTTACAGCCAAAGATATACAAGTACCTGATGATAAGGATGAACTGAGCCGGGGTGGGGTAATCATTTGCACCACTTGCCTGCCGTACTATCCCAAACAAGCGCTCAAGGCAGTCTTGGCTCAGGTGCGACGTCATCAGGTATCTGAAGCCGACCTTTTTGGTTAAGTACTTCAGGAGGGCCTTTGTGGAATGTATTGAAACACGTAGCGGTTTGTCGGCCCTTGGAATGGCATGCGCCCACTTCAATAACAGTTCTTGGCATGTCGGCGCACGGAAAAGGGACATTTTTTCCGAACAAGATTTATAACCGGAATCGCACCCTAACACGAAGCACCACCTCTGAGTTTTTTTCTTTGAAGTTGAAGGCGTCTTCGTCAGCCCACAGCAGTTATAAATAAGCAGCACACGCAACAATCTGCAGCAAAACACACCGTGAACATCCGGCGCCCAGGCGCTGTCTAGCCGGACTCGCTGCCTTCTCTGCGCAGTCTCCGCGGAAATGCACACGGCGCCCCGGGCCGCAGCGCTCTGTATTGCCCTAGCGGCAGTCACGCGCAAGGGGATCACCCCTCTCTATGGGAAGGGCGCCGCGGTCATCACACCTTCCCTATCTAGACACCCTAGCACGGCGCAGCAGAAATGTGCAGTGGATATTCCCAGTTTCGATTTTTCTGCCACAGATGGCGCTACCTGTCAGGAGCAGTGGCGCCGCTCGCGGTGCTTGGGTAGAGGAGGGAGGAGCGTGCAGCGGCACCATGAGGTGGAAAGTGGAGGAGGAGGGTATGGCGAAAGCTTGAGAAGAAAAGTGTAGAGCGGCGACGATGCCTACGACGTGGCGCCGGAGTAGTGCGCGTCACCTAGGTCAGTCTGCGGCGGCTGCTGTGATCGCGCCCAAGCGTCACCCATGCGCTGCGTCTCGCGATCTCCAGATTACCGAGGCAATCGCGCCACACTTCGCTCCGCTTGAAACGTGCCGCACAAGACAGATTGTCCGCGCCAGCCAATACATCGCGAAATAAAAAAAAATCACCAAGCAAGCGCACCGTACAGATGGATAACCAGCGAAGCTGAAACGTGCGGCCTTTATAACTGGGTTAATCCCGACGGTTCATTAAACGACAGGTTGATAAGCTGCCGGATACTCGGTACGCAGTTGCTGCTTGCGCTCGGCTGCACTATAGCCTGTTCGTGTGCCCGTATTGCAGCATCGGCACGGCGTAGACGTTTTCCTTTCCATTTCTGCTCGCAGTGTTGCTGATCGAAAGCTGTGCTCTTCAGGAATACTATGACGCGTGGCCTACCTACGTCGGAGCCGGAGAGAAACTGCTGCGCGCGCGCTCAGCGGCGACAGTGAGTAACTATGTCACTAGTAGAGCCAATCGAGCGCCTCTTTCTTTTTTTTTTTCGCACATGCACGTGGGGTTGCACTGGAGGAGTTTTAGACGCACAGGCGACGGATGGACGAATCGGTTAGCCATATACAGCTTCGCTGTAAAATCAGGGGGTTTTACGCGTGCAAAAACCACGATCTGATTATGAGGCACGCTGTAGTGGGGGGCTCCGGAAATTTGGATCACCTGGGGCTCTTTAACGTGCACCTAAATCAAAGTAGACGGGTATTTTCGTATTTCGTCCGCATCGAAATGTGGCCGCCGTGTCCGCGATTCGATCCTGCGACCTCGTGCTTACAGCCCAACACCATAGCCAGTAAGCAACCACGGTGGGTATATAGCGAAAAGCAAACACCTATAGAGCCGCGCAAAAATTTCGCATTGGGGATTATAATAATTGTCGGTGAATTTTCCTCTAGCGTAAAGTTCGTATTTATTTTTTTTTGTTTTTTGTCCCTTTGTCTAGCACAATGCTACGAGGTTACTTCACTTAAGGCCCGTCATGGGGTCTGTAACATATATTACCATTAAAAAATAAAAATCGCATGATGTCATGATTAGTCCATTAACGTCTCTCCGCGAACGCCAACCAATACACATGCGTATTAGTGACGTGAGGACATGTGCCGAACAGGCGACACAACAACGCATGTGCAAGGAGGTGTGAGAATATAGCCAAGCACGGCCGTGCGACGTTGCTAAAGCAAAGGCAGAGAGACCCGCGACTGGTGCAGCCGCGCGCCCACTCCATTGGTTGTTTTGAGCAACCTCCTCCCACCCCCTCTCCGACCCGCTCCACATTTTTCTGCCATGCGTAACGCTAGCGAACGGGCCGTGAACCGGCCACCGGCGTTTCAGAATCTGGCCCTTCCAGACGGGCGAAGTCGGCGTTACGGTCTTACTCCTTGTTTTCGTGCGGCCAGAAAGGAGCTTGAGAACGGCACTTGCTTGCAGGCTGATATTAAGAGACCTGCGTTCCTCTCGAACGTTACGGAGCGTTCAATGTAGCAATTAATCGCATAGCGTAATGGAGACGACAGGGGGGCGAGCAGACGCCAACTAGACGCCCTTCAAACGATGCGCCGAATGGTGAACTTATTTAGAGGAGCGTTCATCCTGCTGTTGGCTAAGGGGAATGTAAAGACTACAAAGAAGTCCAAGTCCTTCTCGTCCCACAGTCTGTCACAAACAGAACACTCAAAGCCAAATGGGTTGTCGATGAAGTCCCGCTTGAAGATGGCTGTCGCAGCCGTTGCCAAACACAGATGTATGTACCTCGGCCTTGCGATGCTGGTATGCAACGTAGGCAGCTAGTCGGGCTTGTCGCTATTCATTCGGTTCGAAGGTGCGTTTGGCAAGCTTGTGCAATCTGTGGTTCCCCAATCGCTTCTCTCGTTCTTCGGCAGTTTCGTTGGCACTTTTCAA
The DNA here is from genome assembly GCF_038994185.2 of Dermacentor albipictus. NCBI lineage: Eukaryota > Metazoa > Arthropoda > Arachnida > Ixodida > Ixodidae > Dermacentor > Dermacentor albipictus. The sequence goes on from NW_027225568.1 coordinate 2,017,450, forward strand.
CACCATCAAATGTTTACTTTCTTGCGTAGTCGCGATCGCTTGACCTTCTTCTTCGGTCGACTTCCCGCTGCCTCTGTCGCCGAGCTCGTTGTTCTCTTCGCTTTGCGCGACGAATTTCTTTTTAGACATCTGCGCTGACGATCCCGATTCACTTTTTATATTTATTTCATGCATACGCAGGCGGCAGTATCTGTGAAAACAAGAAGAGCCTATGCACGTGCACGCGAAACGCGCGTGAAGAAACGCGAGTATGAAGTGGCTTCACACAGACAGAGGCGGAATCCAGGTTGGTAGGCTAGTAGTGCTTTCGAACTAAAATAAATTATGCAGAAACACCACTGGAGTTGTCTAAGTATGTGCAAGGATACCCCCAAATTTCAGTTGGCCCACACAAATTTTACGTTGGTCCACCCCCAAATTTGCGTTGTCCCTCCCCTTGCTTTCCCCTCCATTTTTGATGGAGCCCTCTGTATTCCATAGATATGCATAAATCTCATGATGTGGGTATTGTCTCTGATCAAATTTTTTTGTTTCAATTGTTCCTTTTCACTGATAAAGCTACCACTCATCTATATTGACATCATTTTAACGAGCAAATGTGTTAACTTTGCAAATTACGCATTTGCACACTGATAATAGGCATCACACTTTTCGCGTAACAGACAGATTTCACTGGGCATTCGCCAAGGAATTCTTCCGCATTAAGAGCAAGGAGGATGGCTTCATGGAGAGTTTGCTTGCCAAGGCTGGCTGCAAGACGTATTCCTGTTTCCTATTTTATTTATTTCCTGCGTGCGCCTATAACGAAGAATTTCGTTGCTCAACGGCGAATTTCGTCGCTGTCGCGCTCATCATCATCATCAGCCTAGTCACGCCCACTGCAGGGCAAAGGCCTCTCCCATACTTCTCCAACTACCCCGGTCATGTGCTAATTGTGGCCATGTTCTCCCTGCAAACGTCTTAATGTCATCCGCCCACGTAACTTTCTGCCGCCCCCTTCTACGCTTCCCATCCCTTGGAATCCAGTCCGTAACCCTTAATGACCATCGGTTACCTTCCCTCCTCATTACATGTCCGGCCCATGCCCATTTCTTTTTCTTGATTTCAACTAAGATGTCATTTACCCGCGTTTGTTCCCTCACCCAATCTGCTCTTTTCTTATCCCTTAGCGTTACACCCATCATTCTTCTTTCCATAGCTCGTTGCGTCGTCCTCAATTTAAGCAGAACCCTTTTCGTAAGCCTCCAGGTTTCTGCCCCATACGTGAGTACTGGTAACACAGAGCTGTTATACACTTTTCTCTTGAGGGATAGTGGCAGCCTGCTGTTCATGATTTGAGAATGCCTTCCAAACGCACCCCAGCCCATTCTTATTCTTCTGGTTATTTCAGTCTCATAATCCGGATCCGTGGTCACTACCTGCCCTAAGTAGATGTATTCCCTTATCACTTCCAGTGACTCGCTATCTGTCGTAAACTGCTGTTCTCTTCCGAGACTGTTAAACATTACTTTAGTTTTCGGCAGATTAATCTTCAGACGCACCCTTCTGCTTTGCCTCTCCAGGTCAGTGAGCATGCATTGCAATTGGTCTCCTGAGTTACTAAGCAAGGCAATATCATCAGCGAATCGCAAGTTGCTAAGGTATTCTCCATCCAATTTTATCCCCAATTCTTCCCACTCTAGGTCTCTGAATACCTCCTGTAAACATGCTGTGAATAGCATTGGAGAGATCGTATATCCCTGTCTGACACCTTTCTTTATCGGGATTTTGTTGCTTTTTTTTATGGAGGACTACGGTGGCTGTGGATCCGCTACAGATATCTTCCAGTATTTTTACATATGGCTAATCTATACCCTGATTCCGTAATGCCTTCATGACTGCTCACGTTTCGACTGAATCAAACGCTTTTTCGTAATCAATGAAGGCTATATATAAGGGTTGATTATATTCCGCACATTTCTTTATCATCTGATTGATAGTGTGAATATGGTCTATTGTTGAGTAGCCTTTACGGAATCCTGCCTGGTCCTTTGCTTGACAGAAGTCTAAGGTATTCCTGATTCTATTTGCGATTACTTTTGTAAATGCTTTGTAGGCAACGGACAGTAATCTGATCGGCCTATAATTTTTCAAGTCTTTGGCGTCCCCTTTCTTATGGATTAGGATTATGTTAGCGTTCTTCCAAGATTCCGGTACGTTCGAGGTCATGAGGCATTGTGTATATAGGGTGGCCAGTCTTTCTAGGACAGTGTTCCCACCATCCTTCAACAAATCTGCTGTTACCTGATCATACCCAGCTGCCTTCCCCCTTTGCATAGCTCCCAAGGCGTTCTTTACCTCTTCCGGCGTTACTTGTCGGATTTCAAGTTCCTCTAGACTATTCTCTCTCACCATATCGTCGTGGGTGTTACTTGTACTGTATAAATCTCTATAGAACTCCTCAGCCACTTGAACTATCTCATCCATATTAGTAAAGATTTTGCCGGCTTTGTCTCTTAACGCATACATCTGATTCTTGCCTATTCCTAGTTTCTTCTTCACTGCTTTTAGTCTTCCTCCGTTCCTGAGAGCCTGTTCAATTCTATCCATATTATAGTTCCTTATGTCAGCTGTCTTACGCTTGTTGGTTAATTTAGAAAGTTCTGCCAGTTCTATTCTAGCTGTAGGGTTAGAGGCTTTCATACATTGGCGTTTCTTGATCAGATCTTTCGTCTCCTGCGATAGCTTACTGGTTTCCTGTCTAACGGCGTTACCACCGACTTCTATTGCGCACTCCTTAATGATGCCCATAAGATTGTCGTTCATTGCTCCAACACTAAGGCCCTCTTCCTGAGTTAAAGCCGAATACCTGTTCTCTAGCTTGATGCGGAATTCCTCTAGTTTCCCTCTCACCGCTAACTCATTAATTGGCTTCTTATGTACCAGTTTCTTCCATTCCCTCCTCAAGTGAAGGCTAATTCGAGTTCTTACCATCCTATGGTCACTGCAGCGCACCTTGCTGATCACGTCTACATCTTGTATGATGCCAGGGTTCGCGCAGAGTATGACGTCGATTTCATTTCTAGTCTGACCATTCGGGCTCCTACACGTCCCCTTTCGGCTAACCCGCTTGCGGAAAAAGGTATTCATTATCCGCATATTATTCTGTTCTGCAAACTCTACTAATAACTCTCCCCTGCTATTCCTAGAGCGTATGCCATATTCCCCCACTGACTTGTCTCCAGCCTGCTTCTTGCCTACCCTGGCATTGAAGTCGCCCATCAGTATAGTGTATTTTGTTTTGACTTTACCCATCGCTGATTCCACGTCTTCATAAAAGCTTTCGACTTCCTGGTCATCATGACTGGATGTAAAAAATTATGGGGTTTTACGTGCCAAAACCACTTTCTGATTATGAGGCACGCCGTAGTGGAGGACTCCGGAAATTTCGACCACCTGCGGTTCTTTAACGTGCACCTAAATCTAAGTACACGGGTGTTTTCGCATTTCGCCTCCATCGAAATGCGGCCGCCGTGGCCGGGATTTGATCCCGTGACCTCGTGCTCAGCAGCCCAACACCATAGCCACTGAGCAACCACGGCGGGTGTGACTGGATGTAGGGGCGTAGACTTGTACTACCTTCAATTTGTACCTCTTATTAAGTTTCACAACAAGACCTGTCACCCTCTCGTTAATGTTATAGAATTCCTGTATGTTGCCAGCTATATTCTTATTAATCAGGAATCCGACTCCTAGTTCTCGTCTCTCCGCTAAGCCCCGGTAGCAGAGTACGTGCCCGCTTTTTAGCCCTGTATATGCTTATTTTGTCCTCCTAACCTCACTGAGCCCTATTGTATCCCATTTACTACCCTCTAAATCCTCCAATAACACTGCTAGACTCGCCTCCCTAGATAATGTTCTAACGTTAAACGTTGCCAGGTTCATATTCTAGTGGCGGCCTGTCCGGAGCGAGGTATTTGTACGTTTATTTGAAACAAAGCGAAGACAATGTGCTACGACACACCAGAAGGAGAAACACATAGGTAGGGCTCGTTAACTGTCAGGTGTCCATCTAAATTAGATAAATTCTATAAGCCCTATTCTAAATTATGCCTAATTTCTACTACGTGTCAGCTCACTGTCATTTTAATTTTCGATGGCTGCACATCAGGCGTTTCTAGAAACGATAGCACATGATGCGCCAAGCACAAAATTTTTTCCCTCCATTTCGCGCTAATTTTCAATAAAGCTACTCATTATTACATTACAACTCACCCTCGTCGCGCTGCAGTCGCAAAGGAAGGGTGTGCCAAAGGTACTGCTCACCAATGCGTGCACGGAATAAAGCTTGGAATAGAAGCACTGGACACAACTTCTCCGCCTTCGATGTTTTGCGTTGTTCACTGGTAATTTGATTATCTGCTGCTTATTTCTATTTCGTGCAACGCAGACAAGTACGATGACCGAAGGGGAGGCGGAATACCTTTCCGGGGAACTTACGTTTCTCCCTACGATATCGAATGGCACCGCAAGTTGCTACGTGTCTCACAGGGCCACCTCTACCGCAGAACGCGGAACGTCATGCGACACTCCCTTCTGCGACAAAAACGTGGGCCCTGTGCGAAAACAGCCATCCTTCGGAGCTTTCAGGACACTTTGCGATGATGAAGCAGCACTGCAATCTTCTACTGCAGTATCATTTCAACGGTCCTCCTTGCTTTTGAGCGTTCTTCCACCAGGAACACAAAGGTTGAAAGAACATTGTGTTGAGGACAAGCTTCTTTTGTTTTTGATCAAGCTTAAGCTTGGCGTTCCTTTTTCTTTTTCTGGCCTCACTGTTTCGCGTGCACAACTCAACAGCGTCCAGGGTCTTCAAATATGTTCTTGTCGACTTTCCTATAAACTGACAGACACCACTAACCTAAAATTTACATAGGGCTTCATTTTTATAGTCTTCAGTCTCGTGGAGTTGCAAATAGCATGTCTGGGCCTAATCCTGGCGCGAGCCGAGCCCGAAGCTCCTGGGCTCGAGCCAGGCCCGGGCTCGGACTTCAGGCTAGCCCGGGACCATGCAGTGCTCTTTAGTCCACGTTTTCATGTGCGCCTTGCATTGCCACCTTGCTCACAATTCTGCTGAAATAATTTTTTGTATGACGTTTTGTCATTCTTCACTGTCCAACAAGATGGTTGATTTTGAAGGAAGGTGGCAAGATTCTTTACAATTTAGAAATGTTTAGGTGTAAGCCAGTTGGTGAATCATGAGTTGCGGATTCTTTGCGGTAACTTTGCCTGTGAAGTATTGGATGTACAATTTCTACACCCTCATTAGTACTTGGCATGAATGTGGCGCTAAGTTACAGATTGGAACCATCAATATGAGTAAACATACTGCATAACGCGATACAATAGCTTCGACATTCTTTGTCGCAAAATGTGAACAGTGGCGCAAGTGGCTATATGAAACCAATTGATGACGCATCAACTTTACGGGGAAAAAAGGTGAAAGTGAAATGGCTTCCAAGATTCGATGGCGCGCCATAGCGATCTCGGAGGCGGGTGCCTATCGGATCTGCCGCTAAGTGCGCTGAGAGCCAAAGCCGACCGCATGGGACTAGGGGAATGTCCAGTCTTTGCTGTTTACTAAATTGCCTTATGCTGATGTTCAGATAGCCGCCATTTAAGCTTCTTGAATGACTAAAGAAGTATCACCACAGTAGCATTGCAGGAAGGGCCGTTTTGCCAACGTCAACATGACTATGCATGACGTTGCGCGGAGTCGCGATTCAATAAATGTTTCGCTACAGTCTGTGGTGCAACGAGATATGCTACTTAGTGGCGATGTACAATGTCAGCCGAGAGGCATGTCTATTGTATTTTCATCCTCGTTTGAGGATATGAATTTCCATCGTTCGTGGTTCATGCTCTCAGTATTTCTATCGCTCTCCAGTGGTGCTGGCATTTTTGTTCAAGCCATAATTTCTCTAAAGGCAGCCTTTATACTTTATAAGATTTGTTGAGCATTGCAAACCTTTTCCAAAGTTTCGCACCTGTGACTGCATATATCCGTACTGTAAGGCACATATGGATATTTTGCATCATTTCACGCCTTGAAAGTGGCGCCTTTTCCTAATTATGGAAAACAAATTACACAAGGCGGCGCATTGAAGCTTCGCGGTTTCATTGCGTGGTTTCACTAAACAGCGAACAAAGCCAGAAATGACGGTGTCGACGCCGATATCTTGCAAGCAACCGCCTCGGGAACGCGCATCGCTATCTGTGGTATTTGACCGCTTCTCAGCTAACCGAAATCAACGGAATTTCCTGCGTTTCCCGAGATAGCAATATGGTGGCCTAGAACGTGCGCTCTTCAGTACTTGCGTGTCGCTTATGGTGTTTCAACACACACACACACACACACACACAAAAACAAGCGTGTTGGCGCCAGTATATGGCGACTCATTCCGTTTTTAGGAGACATGACATCGTCGGATTCTGCCATAATGTCAAATTTGCTATCTTGCTAGCTGTGGTTGGCCCAGAGGGCTGCTACTCCTTCTCTATTTGGTTGAAAATGCGGTTATTACAGAATTTGACGATTTGCAGCGGTGCTGTTTTAGGCGTCGTCAAATTCCGTCACACTGTCTCATTCTGTAATGGCAGCATTTTGAGGCATTCATAGAGGTCGCCACGGCCGTCTCGACCAATCAGATCTGATATGATGGTGAACTTAAAAAGTCCCTCTCGCTCTCTTTTTAACGAAATCAGCGTTCATTGTGGCGAGTATGAAACACATTTATTGACTGCGGCGCCACCAGTGGAAGGGACGCGAAATTGGGCCACTGGGCCTGGTCCATTCAACTTCTGCGTGACACAGGTTGTGGGGTCCCGTAATCTAACTGGTCACTCATTTCCTAACACGACGTGCGTGTTCGCCCGTGTCCTTGAACTGCCCTGTTCTCTGGAACCAGCAAGGCTGCCTCCTGGATCTGTGGGTGTCAGTCCTATCCGCCTCGTTCAACGAATCGCATCGCTGTAGCCCATCCGTCCAACCTTGTGAGCCCCTCAGCGATGATCGTCAAAGGCCCGTGAGTTTTACCGCCGAAAAACTTGCATGTTGTGTGTGTGTCAATGGCCATCTAAACAAAGGCGCGTTGGGAGTGCTTTTTGCTGGCGCGCATTAATCTGCTTTACAGGCACCGCTCTAAAATACTGTGCTTGCCTTTTTTTTGTTATAACCATTGTTATAACAAGTGCTCGTGTAGTTTGCCGCTGGCTTTTTCTACTCTGGTTAGTTGTTCTTTTTTTAACCGGGCGCTGAGACGTTTCGGCGGATTTCGGGCGTAAGCGTTTGTGTCGTCTGTCTGGCAAACGGCTTTTTTTTCAAGTGTAAAAGTACGGTGACGCGTCTTCGTTTATTAGTGCGATAACAATTACAAGGACTGCAGGCGAATTTCTGCCGTCACCCTGATGTTCGGTATCAAGTCAAAGTGCGATAAGGTCCTATCGCACCCCGCGACACCGTTTACTTCAAGCACGTGGACAAGCGTGTGAGGGTAAGCCGTCTTCCCGCTCGCCCAGTGTTGTGTGCGAAAGGGGGAGGAAGGGCGACAGGTGAGCCAACACCACCAAGACAAAGAGGGTGTTGGGTAAGCGCGCTAGCCGGGCCTAAAACCCATCCATACACGTTTTCGCCGACCAGGTTAAGTACTGCCAACCTACCCTCCTCCTTCGCACTTCTCCCTGACTCATCCCCTCAGCTTTCGGCGTCCAGCGGAACTCAACGTAGTCGCAGCTTCTGATTTTAGCCGGAAGCGACGTGACTCCTGCATAGAGTTGCGAGCGTAAAACAAGCGAAACGGCGATTTCCTCGGCTTCAGCTACGCTCCATATCTCGGCCGAAACGCACGAGACAAGCTTTTCCTCCTTGTTCATTACTACCGCGATGGCCTTTGCCTTGCTTCCTATTACACTTATGCTCGCGTCCGTGAAGAGTGTTCTCTTCCCTAGCCACTGTCTTTCCGATGTATTCGGTCCTAGCTTTCCTTCTGCCCTCGTGGAGCCTGGGGTCCATGTTCTTCGGTAGAGGCTTTACGTTAAAGGTTTTCCTAATTCCCGCCGGTACGTCCTCGTACCGGTCGACATCTCCTATTTCGAAGCCCAGCCTACCGATCAGGTTTAGCCCCGTGTAGGTCCCCGTTAGTCTTTTCATTTGCGCCTTCCGCTGTGCTTCCGCCATTTCGACGAAGGTGTTGCTCACCCCTAGTTGCATCAGCTTTTCGTTGGAGGTGTTTCTCGGCAGGTGCAGCGCCGTCTTGTAGGCTTTCCTTAGGACTACTTCAATCTCTTCGTTGGTCGTTTTGGTCCTCACTTATTAGGGTAGCGAGTACATGACGAGTGCTGACGATCAGGCTGTTGACGAGCTTGAGAGTGTCTTCTTCTCACACGTCGTGCCTCTTCTGGGAGACCCTGCTTATCATTCTGCTCACGTTCTCGGTCGACTTCTTGAGGAGACCCGGTAAGCACGCAGCCGAAATGAGCGCCACGCCAGCCTCGCGTCGGCTGCATCTCTACCACCGAAGTAAAAGTGAGCCACTTTTGGATATCGCGCGCTTTCTGCAACCGTCAAATCATCTTTATCATGGAAACAATGTTATGTCAGCCCACATCATTACTCCCGTGAAATTTTACGGGCCTAATTCGCACTCTATCGAGATTCAAACGCATTTTGTCTGTGCACATTTCATGAAGCGGCTCAGGATGTTAGGAGCTAGTGGGGGGCTTCGAAATAATTTCGACCACTTCGGGTTCTTTAACGCGCACTGACGCCATACGGCACACGGGCGCTTTGCAATTAGCCTCACTGAAAATGCGACCGTGGTTCTCGAGATCAGCAGTCAATCACCCTATGCGTGCCGTAGGACCTGTAAACTGCAGACATTGCCTGATAACGTCTCGACGTATTTACGAACCACTTTTTGTCTGCGCTTGCAGACCTGTGCCATGTCATTTTAACGCTCATACAAGCAATTTCCCATGATTGCAGATAGTGAAGTAAGAGATCTGGTCATGAAATCGTTTATTTACAAGTCAAGAAAAAAATTGACAACTTTACAACAGACAAAGTTTCGGTGTTTTCCTTTTATTCTGTCGAAGTCATCATGTACATGAAGTCAGCGTTTTTTGCAAGGTACTTTAGAAGGTGTTTTGTAGAATGGATGGTCACCCTCAGCCGCTCAGAAGTACTTTAACTAAGAAAGCCGAGCCTTCGATTGCATTATCTCGACCCATCTGTGCAACTGCGGCTGTTACTTGGACTTCCGCGAAGAAATCAAACAATGCTGTGCAGCTAACGCCTGGGCCTTGCATTCACCATTGCATACACATGTTTGAGGGGAATGGCCGATAGCGCCGAGTGGAATGCCTGCGTTATCGAGGAGACTATTGAACACCTCCTGTACTACTACCCATCTTTTGAAAATGAGACATGACCACTTCAAAGCTCTAAATCAGTGCGATAGAAAACCTTTCACTTTGGACATGATCTTGGGACTACAGCCTCGCATGTTACTACTACAAAAGGCGAGAAAAGCGCTACCGTGATTTTTGAAGCCTACCGGATTGAGTGACTGTCTATGATCCGGATTGAGGACCGTCTGTAATATACAGCAGAAAATTGTTACTACGTTGCTGCTACTTAACCTTTCTCTCCCCTTTTCCCTTCTCCCAATGCAGGATAGACAACCGGGCTCAGTCCTGGTTAACCTTGTTGCCTTTCATTTATCCTTTTTTCTCTGCTCTGCGATAGATTTAGCTATCTGCTCTGCCACACGTCTGCCATGTCTTGAATGGGTCGTAGTTAGAAACAAATGTGGACAGGGCCAGCTTTTCTTCTCTCAAAACATTAGAGCTACATGAATTCCTCCCACTCCCCCCTCAATGGAAACTTGCAACCGCTGCTCGGGTAACCATTTCAGAAAATCACCCAAATGCCTCGAAACGTTTTCAAAGGGACTGACAACTGGCCAGAATGTGCTGTGAGACGTTGATGCAAATGAAATGACCATGGCCTATAGTGATAGAATGCAGCACGCTGTTCGCGATTTAAGTAGGAATTAATTTTAATTGGGCAAACAGTGATAGAAATAAAAAGAAGGCAGTGATGTTAAGCAGTCGAGTCTGGTTGGCTTCCGAGCGCTACCCGGTTGGCTACCCAGAAGGAAAGGGGAATAGAAAGTAGCGAGAGAAAGAGAGATGGGGGTAGAGAACGCGGACGAACGGAATTAAAGTAAAAGGCGCTCGCAAGCCAGACGTTCTCAGAAAGCGCAAAAGAACCTTTAGTGCCTTCTGAGCCGATGATCGCTGGGGACGGTGGTCTAGTATTGCCTGTTCACCCAGAAGACGACCATCTAATTTACTGAATGCGTTGGTCATAGATTGTCTTTGTGCTTAAAGCTGAGGACAGTGACACAATAGGTGGCCAATGCTCTCACAGGCGCAGACCCCCCCGCCCTCCCCCTCGTCACATGCAGGACTGTTTCAAAAACCAGCAAGTGGCGAGGCCTGGCCGTGAGATCTCCATACTTCGGATGTATTCTATGAAATTACTGAACGTAAGTGGACTGTTCAGCACACCGCAATTGTTTAAAATTGCACTTGGCATATTATTACACTCGTGCATTATTCTGTGCTTTGGAAATCAAAAACTTGCTATGGTGTTGGGCTGCTGAACACGAGGTCGCGGGATCGAATCCAGGCCACGGCGGCCGCATTTCGATGGGGGCGAAATGCGAAAACAACCGTGTGCTTAGATTTAGGTGCACGTTAAAGAACCCCAGGTGGTCAAAATTTCCGGAGCCCTCCACTACGGCGTGCCTCATAATCAGAAAGTGGTTTTAGCACGTAAAACCCCAAATATTATTATTAATCAAAAACGTACGCATGGCTGCTGCAACACGCTGACCTGCGTATCACGTGTAAAGACGTTGTTCAGTTTTCGATCCGATTGGTTTTGTTTTGACTGGCTAAATACCGAAGCAGTCGCATAAAAATGCACAAAAACACGTAGCTATTATCACAGAAATCATTTAACAATTTGAAAAACATTAATCGCAGGAACATCGACTTGATAAACAAAATCATACTTTGTTGCAGCACAGCCACACTTGTCATCTGCCTCCCACTAATGCCGGCGTATAATCTCTATCCCGCTCACCTGTCACCATTTTCAGCACGCTTCCAGTGAGGACTACATCCGTAGTGCAGGTCGAGTCGAAAAATTCTGATGACAAATGTTCCACGGCGTTTTCCGCGTACGCACTTCATGATTAAACACGCTGGCCAGTAAGGTTTCCATAGCACTAAAAAAATGGGTATCATGAAAATTGCTTGTTAGTCCCTTTAAGGATTTTAGTATAAACGATGCTATTGTTTATTTCATAGCGTTTATAACTGCTGCTAAATTAGAGTGCATTCCCCAAACGAATGGGGCTTCAAAAAGCGCGTGCCGTGGTACATTGAACAATGTAAGAATAAGCTTAAGCAGCCAAACGAAGCATGGGGCTTGCTGCGCGAGTCCCACCACGTATGGAAAGTTTTTTGCTTACCACGCCAACGACACTAACATTTTCTTCGACGGTAGAGGTATACAGCTTCGATGTAAGACTTAAATTGCAGATTTGTACATTTTTTTTAATCAAACAACCGACTCGATCCATAACAGTGCGGTTTTAGGGAAGGCCGATCGACGGCAGACCACCTCGTCTTCATTGAAGCATAAACATATATTTGCGAAGATTTCATACACAAACAGCTCTTTCTCTCCGTGCTCTTTCTCTCCGTGTTTAGATATGGAAAGGCTGGCGATACCACGTGACGGTATGGAATATTGCGCCACCCTTCAGATATGGGCATTTGCGGACAAATGCTTGACGTAAGCGAAAGTTATTTATCAAATCGCACATCCCATGTTAGAATCGAAAATACTCCGCTGACACCGTTTATGCAGGAAACTGGTGTACCGCAAGTTGGCGTACTTACTACTTAGCCTTACGGAATAATTTATTCCTTCATCATCATCATCATCAGCCTGGTTACGCCCACCGCAGGGCAAAGGCCTCTCCCACATTTCTCCAACAACCCCGGTCATGTACTAATTGTGGCCATGCTGTCCCTGCAAACTTCTTAATCTCATCCGCCCACCTAACTTTCTGCCACCCCCTGCTACGCTTCCCTTCCCTTGGAATCCCGTCCGTAACCATTAATGACCATCGGTTATCTTCCCTCCTCATTACATGTCCTGCCCATGCCCATTTCTTCTTGATTTCAACTAAGATGTCATTAACTCGCGTTTGTTCCCGCACCCAATCTGCTCTTCTCTTATCCCTTAACGTTACACCTATCATTCTTCTATCCATAACTCGTTGCGTCGTCCTCAATTTGAGTAGAACCCTTTTCGTAAGCCTCCAGGTTTCTGCCCCGTAGGTGAGTACTGGTAAGACACAGCTATTATACACTTTTCTCTTGAGGGATGATGGCAACCTGCTGTTCATGATCTGAGAATGCCTGCCAAATGCACCTCAGCCCATTCTTTTTCTTCTGATTATTTCCGTCTCATGATTCGGCTGCGCAGTCACTACCTGCCCTAAGTAGATGTATTCCCTTACGACTTCCAGTGCCTCGTTGCCTATTGTAAATTGCTGTTCTCTTCCGAGACTGTTAAACATTACTTTAGTTTTCTGCAGATTAATTTTTAGACCCACTCTTCTGCTTTGCCTCTCCAGGTCAGTGAGCATGCATTGCAGTTGGTCCCCTGAGTTACTAAGCAAGGCAATATCATCAGCGAATCGCAAGTTACTGAGGTATTCTCCATTAACTTTTATCCCCATTTATTCCCAATCCAGGTCTCTGAATACCTCCTGTAAACACGCTGTGAATAGCATTGGAGAGATCGTATCTACCTGCCTGGCGCCTTTCTTTATTGAGATTTTGTTGCGTTCTTTATGGAGGACTACGGTGGCTGTGGAGCCGCTATAGATATCTTTCAGTATTTTTACATACGGCTCGTCTACACCCTGATTCCTTAATGCCTCCATGACTGCTGAGGTTTCGACAGAATCAAATGCTTTCTACCGCAAATACCGCTTACTTTATTTTATTCAATCGACCTCGATGACTTACAGATTGAATTTAAGTCACGTAGCCTCACAATCTGTAAGCGACAAGTGCAGCTTGATCTGAAAAACGTGCGAACAAGAAACTTGAGCGAAATGTCATTGCTTCAAAGGGTCCCTCACCAGGTCTGGCCATTTTGAGCTGTCAAGCGCAGAGCATACAATGCGCGCCAACGATCGTGTTTGCAAAGAATTACATTGTTACGCGCCGCGGAAAGACCTGAAATTTCAATGCGAACGCCATCTTCTTCTTCACTCGCGGCGAATCCGCCCGGAGAGGGACAGTGACGTAATCGGGCTCGTGCGTCCGCGCAATCGTATCCACAGTGTGACGTCGCTCGTGTTGACATGTGACTTCGATAATTATTCAAGACATCTGTTATCTGTGCGATCTGTTGCTTGAATTGAAGAATTGGAGTTTAGAGAAATAATAATACGCACGAACGGAATGTCTGCCTGTTTTTTTGTTTTACTCAGTACCGAAGCAAGAAAGATGTACTTCCGCTTTGTTTGCTTATTCCCACGGTTGTGCGGTCACGTGCGCAGGTACCGAAACTATGCCATTTTCTACCGTGTTCCAGCGCCGTGATCATGCTCTGCGATCCGCTTGTTCTGCCGCAGTATTCGTGTGGCAATGAATTATACCGCTAGTCATGTTTGTGCACAGCGCGCAAAATCGTGCGCTGCGCGAACGCGACAACAGCTCGCGCGCGACGCCATCGGCGGAAGTGCGTAGCACTGAAAAATAAGCGAGGAGCAAAAAAAAAAAAATGGAGGCTGGGCCTGTGACGCGTGAATCGCGTGGTCTTCGAGGTCCGGTATGGGAGAACACTGGGAAGGAATTTCGCTTGCGTAGGCTAGACGGGTCGAGTGGAGAGAGCGTCTTGCTTGGCAGTGGAGCCCGCCTGCTGAAATCATGGGTTCACGGCACTGCAATATTTCTATCTCGGCTATTAATGAGCCGATTTGAAAAATGTTTGCGGTAGAACGCTTCCTACTGGACACGTAACAACTTCCAGCGTATAACGAAAATTTGATATGGGGGCTAGTAGGGGCCCTTTAACACACGGCGGTAGCCCAGTCGCTGTGGCGCTTCGTTGCTGAAATTCAGGTTGCGAGTTCAATCCTGGCGGCGGCGACAGGCGTTTTGACGAAGGCTAAATGCAAAACCACGTGTTGTGGCCAAAGTTATTCGACATTCCACTATTACGGTGTGCCTCATAATCAGATCGTGGTTTTTGTTTGTATCACCCCGGAATTAAAGATGATTTTTCGGCAATGTTTACGCCATACTTTAAAAAATATATTTGAACTTGGAGGCCCAAGAACATTGCCAGAATTCATGACTGAAGGAGTAAATCAGTCACTTCTCCCTGCTGCTATACATAACGCGCACATACTATGATAGCATTGTTAATGATCCCCACTCCAAAAAAAAAAAACTCGGTGTTGCAAAATTTAAATATTTTGATGCTGTTGTAACTATACTCAGTGTTACACGTTCTTTGTTCGCCCACGTGGGGTGTTTGTGGCACATTCGGGTGGTCGTGAGAGTGCTGTTTCATGAGGGTGCTACGAAGGTGGCGACAAACGCCTTTGAAGCTTTAATAAAAGAGCAACCAGGTGTGCAAGGGATGATCCTGCATTCCTAACATTTGTTAAGCCCAGGTGTGCTAACAGTCACGCTTAGTTGTTCTTTTAGCTTAACTTTTCAGCGCTGCCAGGGTAATTTGCAATGGCCAGCAGCATATATGCCATTCGCTTATAAATGATGATATTTGATGTTTGCCGGGGCTGAGCAATCAAGTGCGCTATCTTAAATCCGTACATTTCCCGTAGCTTGCTTGAAATATTCCAGAGCATCATTTTGTTGTTCGAAAAAAAAAAAAGATAGAGGCAGTGGTGAATTAGCGGTAAATGCGAGAGAAATGCATCAGCATTACGTCGCACCACTTTCCGTAACCGGATGCATGATTTCAACCACGTTTACCACATTGCAAAGGCTTGTTCACGAGCTCATTCGACAAACGTCCTCCCTCTTCGAGGAGCGAAGGGCAACTCGCAGTGGTTCGGAGCAGACCATGCCCTCAATTGCACTTTATATATACGCTCCTATATAGGCTTTACATCTACCCTGTAACTGGCTTCATACTGATTCTCCTAAAGCTAACGCAATAATATGTACCAACGTCTTTAGGTCGTTATCGGCTGCGTCAATTGTGAGCATTGCTGTTTCTTGGGACTCCTGGGCAATGTTCTATCATTACCAGCCTGTAGAGGGAGATCAAAAAGCTTTGCTTGTGTGGTATTAGCCCTGAAGGTTGCCATGTCATCATCGGTGCTAGCTTAGTTTATGTCGGCAGAAACACCATTTGCTTTCGTGTAGCTATCAGTCTCCAAGTGTCATAATATGAGCTTCCCGCTCAGCCGAGTAGCGGGCGTTAGTGACGGCAGCGCAAGATTGACTATAGACATATATTTATAAACTACCATCTTCGCTCAAGATAGTTGTGCAAAACACTAGTCCGTACTAAATTAGAGTGCGCATGCGCGATTTGCTGACCCTCTCCAAGTCGCACAGAACCAAAGCCTCGTATCTGTCCGGCATCGAGCCACTCGTTTCATTCTATCGAACCGCTCTCGTTAGTATAGTGTGCTCTCAATGAAAAAAAATTGAACCTTAAATCTAGCTAACCTTTTTCTACGCCTCAAATCTGGATATTTTGCTCTTTTGAATAAGATTGATCATTACCATCCTTTTGAAAATCTTTTTCTAACCGCTAGCTATACATAATCTCGAAGTGACCACCATTGCAAAGTACGTTTGCAAACTTTTCGCACTTACTTGTATGATGACTCCTTTTGTGGGAAGAACCAGTACCGAATGAAGCCACCTTTTCGTCGCCACTTCCAATGACGCAAAAGAATTGAACATTGCCTTACAAGATGTCTCGTGAAGCTCCTGTGCTGTACTTAACATATTATAAATATGATACCACTCCTCTTTATAGTTCCTTCGGGCCCTGTAGATAAGTTTGATAAATAAATAAACCGGTTTGTCTCAACGTGAGGCCATGTATTCAAGAAATACAAACTTCTTATATCGATTATTATCCTTGGATCTTTCTGAACGAAGTCACATTAAAAGGTGTCTTGTAGTCAGTTTGGTGTACTTTATTTGGCTTAAATAGCTTCGCGTGCAATTGGACGTCGTCATATTAACAGTTTGCATACTAGAAACAACTCAAAGCTGCACCCCTCCCATGACGGTAATGTAGTGAAACAACAGCATGTCGCCAGGTATAGGCGTAAGGGGCTGTTTTCGTTGGAGCACGTAAGTGTAATCGTTAGGCATTTCACGCCGTTTTAAAGGGGTGCGAACGCGAGGTGCCTGTACGAATAGGTGATTTGGCTAAACCACGAAAACAAATATGTAGGCTATCTAAAAGTGAATTCCTTATTGAATGCCTATACAGAAGCGGGCGCCTCCATGCATTCACTCAAGACTTGCCGCCTCCGTGCAACAAGCGCAACTCTTATAGCGGCAGAATCATTTGCCACGGTTACTGCTTGCGACGACCTTTTTTCTGTATGCTGTAATAGCACGCTAATAGACGTTATGGGGACGAATTTTAACAAATGATTGAGGATCTTAATCGAGAAATGTAAGAGTAGGGTTGAATATGAAGATGACGAAGGCAACGTTCAGTAGGCTGGCAAGAGAGGAATTCGTGATCGGCAGCCACCCTGTAGGATCGGTAGGAGAGTAGGTTTATTTATATTGTCGCGTGGTAGTGACGGTAAAAAACACAGTAGGGCAATACTGCGAAAAACGAAAGTAACTTTTATTAGGCGAACCTGTGCCCACAGGAACAGGCTACACTTAAAAGCACAACGATAGCGGAGTACAGTCAGCGATCGTCGAAAATCTGATCTATCGGTCAAGCGCGTCGGCTTTTATACACGAGCCATCGAACGTTCCAGAGCAATCGCGGCTGTCCGCGTCATGCCCGCGTGTCTTCCAGAAAGTTCTACACCATTCGCGTCTTGCATAGATGCAATCGGATTACACAAGGTTCGGTGACAACAGACAGCGGATAGAACAGTCGATAACATTCCAGAAACTTCGGATACATGCAGGCGCGTCCCGAACTGAGCGATAACATTTGCCAGATGGTGAAAAGCGTTCACCAGAAAAAGATAAACGAGTACACGTGTCAATATGAATTACTCACAGGGGATTCGGATCTCGAGAAGGAAATTTACAAAATAAGAATGAATTGCAGCACATACACCTGGCATTACAAAATCATGACCGGGAACTTACCGCCATCATTGAAAACAAGTGTACAATCATTGCGTTCAACCGATCCTGACGTATGGGGCAGAAACTTCGAGGTTAACAAAGAAGCTTGAGAACAAATCAAGGACCGCGCAAGAAGTGATGGAATGAAAAATGATTGGCATGACGTTAACATACACGAAGACAGCGGTGTGAAATAGACCAAACGGAAATAGCCAAATATTGCAGTTTGGATTAAGAGACAAAAATGGAGCTGGGCAGGCCATGTAGTGCGTAGGGTAGATAGCTGGTGGTCTATTAGAGTTACAAAATGGATGCCAATGGTAGGGAAGCGCAGTCGAGAACGGCAGAAATTTAGGCGGGGTAACGCAATTAAGAAACTTGCAGGCACGACTTGGCATAAGCTAGTGAAAGACGAGTAATTAAAATGGCTGAGAGAGGCCTTCGTCTTGAAGTTGAAATAAATATAGGACGATGGGGGGGGGGGACTTTAATGGGTATTTTCACATATTTCTTCAGAAGGAAAAATTCGAGTTATAGCTAAATTATAGATAAAATTATAGATAAAAAACTAATGGCGTCACATACTGCATGATAATACCTTCGTTCGTACGCATATGAAATTTCACGCGTTTCAAGTTTACGCGTTTAATTACAGAATTCGCTATATTTGTTTTCGTAATATTTAAACTTGACTTTATTCAATTTGTGCTGAGAATTTCGACTCTTACCTCACCCCAAATTATAATGTGCGGAACAACTAACGTCTACATCTGTCGCAGGAGCGTGCTGGAGGAAACAGGGACGGGAGCAATGGCAAGCAACGAGGCTACAGGGACAGCCGACGAGGCTACAGGGACAGCCGACGAGGCTACAGGGACAGCCGACGAGGCTACAGGGCCAGCCACCAGCGTAGAATTGGCTGCCACCAGGGCCGCTCTGGCTGCCACTATGACTGCCCTGATAGCCAAAGAGGCCGCCCTGCGGGAGGCACTACTTTGACTGGAGGAGAGCTGCAGGCGGGTGGTCATGGAGGCGGTCACGAGGCGGCTTCACCGCTCAGGTGGATGAGGTGGAAGCAAGTTCCATTTCTCCCTCTCAGGGCCGAAACACATTCAAGAATAAAATCTATCCAATAAAAATTGTTGAAAAACCACTGAAATCCATCCACCCCACCATGGCAGCTTGCACCATGCGAATATCACAAATAAACACAAAAATTTGTGAAGTCAGCATGATTCTAAAGTAATGCGTATCCGGTCAACGCCTCCTGTACTCCCGCTCCATGCATATCAACTTGCAGTGTAGCAAAAGCTACGAGGTGCTCTAAGGCAACGCCGCGTGCTTCGTATACGTCGCATTGTAGGCAATGGAATGTAGTTGTTTGCTTCGGTGTCGGTTATACCACTAATAAATAGGTTACGTATTATAGAGCACTTCATAAAGCCTTCACGTTTCACGGTAAACGCAGGAAAAGTTGACCAAAAGTTACCCTCATTATACATAGTTGAAATTTAGGCTTGTTGGTAATCAATTTTCATT
The DNA here is from genome assembly GCF_038994185.2 of Dermacentor albipictus. Lineage (NCBI taxonomy): Eukaryota > Metazoa > Arthropoda > Arachnida > Ixodida > Ixodidae > Dermacentor > Dermacentor albipictus. The sequence continues at coordinate 2,036,443 of NW_027225568.1, forward strand.
GAAACAGCGCGCTAACTGGAAAGAAGAAACTAGATAAGCAGACAGACAGAGGACTGGTCGCCCAGCGGTCTTTCTTCTTCATGTTCCGGTTAACACGCTGTTCCAATCCCGTATACTCATTGCTCTGTTGTGGTTCATATATCATATGAGAAGATTATCCAATGATATCAAACATATATTGTAAACTAACGTGTCTGAGTTTCCCTTCATTAATTACTTCTCTCCACCTCACGGGTTTCCGCAGAACAATTATGTCAAACACTTGCCTTTGCTTCAAGTTGTTGACAAATTCGACTTCGCCCTACCATCTTCTCCCCGTCTGGTTAGCTCAGATGGTAGAGCCTAAATTGCAGTGTCTGTTTCAACACTGCGTGAATTGTGAAAATTTGCTGCTTGGGTATCTAAGCTATATAGAATTCAGGGGTTACTGCTTCTGTAAAGCAGAGGTGCGCCGCGTCCGTAACTTTTGCGTAAATGAGTGCTTGCAAATACACTATGGAAAATTTTAATCACACGGTGCTTCGCTCCAAACCTAACGTTTCTTTATTAATTTGTTATGGCAGACAGTTAGTGCTGCACGGATCATAAATATTGGTATTTGGTGTCAAGATTACATATAAATCAGTATGATAGGAGAGGGTACTCCCTGCGAAGCTTTCATCAAGCTTCTCGTTGCTCTGGTGAGTTGTTCTACTGAAATATCGGCCCTGTATAATGCGTAAAAGAAAGCGCTATGCGCGCATTTCTTAGGAAGAAAATTTGCAACTAATTTCACTGTTCTCCGAAGCAGCCTCAGTAAAAGCATTCTACATGGGTGTTAACACTACTAAGTTTCATCTATGTATAGCAATCACCTGAAAGAAAAGGTTCATGGTCAAGATCAAGAGCCAAGCCATTAAAAGCCATGGGATATCTCATAGTGGCCTGAAGCGGTCTTTATCGACAATATGGCAGGCAGCTCCCGCAATGGTAGCAACCGACTATCGTTATGGCAAGGCACGTATTGTTCACTAAAGCCATCCGTTCACTACAAGTTCTTTACAGTGCCAATTGGAATGCCTACAATGTATTCGAGGCACAAGAGTGCATCTTCAGCTACCTGCATGACCTTGTCCCGAAACACAATGGTGTTTAATTGTACGAACTGATTACTGTTCGCTGCGTCAGTCCATAAAATACTCGCTCATATACTCGCCTCATAAAGAAGATTATATGCAAGCTTCACAATAATTCACTTGATTTTGAACCCATTTCATTAAATGGTGATATTTTCAATGTGTCATATAGTACTGAAGAATGAAGCTTCGGCTTCTTGTTAGCTGCGGTCATACGGTCTAAAAACATATTTCACCCATATTTCACAGCGGCAGCAACCATCGCTCAGCTAGATCAGCGAAATGGCCGCGCGACACCCGATGGCGACAGTGGTCTCTAGTGTGCCGATCTTCTTCCTTACAATCACCCCCACCTGAAAAAGTAGCCATCCTGGTGACCTAAGGCGACAATGAAACGATGGGCTGATGATAAGGGTTGAGCCTGTCTACATGAACAATCCCTCGTCCGCGGCCTCGGTGGTCGCCTGGGCGCTTCAGTGGCTCGACGATGTATAGTTGACGGGCGAAGTTTGGGCAATGACGCGATAAGGACCGTCAAATTTCTGTAGTAGTTTGGAAGAGAGGCAACGACTTGCATGTGGGACCCAGAGCCATAAAACGGATTCAGTTGGGAAGGTAAAAGCAGGTCGGCTGTTGTCATGTCGAAGCTTTTGGTGGAATTGTCGAGCGGACGAGCTGTCTACATTCCTCAAAATGCTTAGCGATGGTGGAAAACGTAGTGCACTCCGAAACATCTGGATGATATGGAAAAAATTGTCAATGCTACAGGAATGTTCATGGCTGTAGGGAAGGAATAAAGGGAGATAATCTAGTTGTGGTTTGTTTGGCGTTGTTGTAGGCGTATGTTACGAACGGCAGGACATGGTCCCGGTTGGAATTAGCCGAGGGGACATACATGGACAGCTCTGTCGCTGAGAGTACTCTTTAACCACTCCGTCAGACCATTTGTTTGGGGTCGATAGGCGGTGGTGCTGCGATGTATAATGTTGCATTGATGAAGGAAAGGCTTCACCACTTCAGAAAGGAACATGCGCACTCGGCCCGTCAAGAGTTCACGAGGAGAGCGGTGGCGTAAAACGAGGTGATGTAGTATAAAGGAAGTGACGTCGCGCACTGTGGCCGCTGGGAGGCCACTGCCACGATCCACCCGGGTTCGTGAACAAGGGAGGGCTCGAGGCAGCCTCCGTTAGACGGATGCTCCGCAGCGTGGTGGTGCTGAACGATGACCGACCGCCGAGCAGCCGTGCTCGTCGGTGTTTATTGCGGTGCGGTGACCAATGTTGCCTGCCGAGCGTAGCAGGCCACCGAGCCTGGCGGCGAACGAACATTATGCCTGAGGGGGCGTTCTATGCTTGCTACAGGCACTTGTTTATGCCGCGTGAGATGATCTACCATGTCTATGACCCAACGGTTGCCAGCAGTCGTACATGGAGAAGACCATATAACACAATCCAGACGCAGTCGAAGGGGTGGACTGGGCGTGGAAGTGGCTGAAACAAAGCGGCTGCCTGAGTAACCAGCTCGCGACGTTGGCAATCAGGGCTCGAGCGCACGTATTTGCTGGCGTAATATTACGTGCCCCTCCAGTAAAATCGAAGTCGAAGTCGCGCGTATGTCTTGCTTACACCGCCAAAGCCCAACTGCTCATTGACGTGAAATGAAGCGCAGATATCGCTACGGATTGGCGCAGGACCACTACAAGCCACTTGCGGCCATTGCAGTGGTAATTTCGGCGGTGGAGTAGTCCGTCTCGAATTGTAAAGTGTGATGCTTGACGGCGGACCGTACGAGACACCGGTAGTCCGGCAGGATTCTCTAGAACGTTAAGAAGAGCGTCCATCGACGGGCCCTTTTGCTGGTCTGAATCCAAGTTGGTGACGTCCAGAGGTAACAGAGCGGGAGTCAGAGTTGAAACGCTGTCGACGTCGGGTGGAATGGACGAACGTGATGAAGCGTCGGCGTCAGAATCTTTGCGCCAGTAGCGATAGACAACCCTGATGTCATATAACTATAGACGTAGGGCCCACCTCGCGAGGCGGCCAGACGGTCTTTGAGCGACGACAACCAGCAAGGCGCATGGCGGTCTCTTGAGACGTCGAAAGGTCGATCGTAAAGGTAAGACCGAAACTTAGCAAGAGCCCGCACAATGGGTAAGCAAGCTTTCAGGTAACAGTAGTTCACTTCAGCTTTGGTGAGAGTTCGGCTGGTGTATGCTACGACGTACGCGTCAAAGCCGGCTTTTCGTTGCGCTTGCACTGCGCCGAGGCCGACACCGCTGGAGTCAGCGGAAATCGTCAGTGTGAATGGCGTCAGTGTGAATCGAAGTGACGCAAAATTGGTGGCGAGGTAATTAGACAACGTAAGGTGGTAAATGCGGCATCACACTCTTCTGACTTGGTCGAAAGGTCACTGGTGACGACAAGCATTTGTGTCAGGAGTGCAACGATAGTAGCGAAATTTCGAGCAAGACGGCGGAAATACGAGCTCCAGGAAGCACGCTATGTTTGGAAACAACATGACTCAAAATAGTTAATTGATTTGGACCAAAAACACTTATTTACTGTAACTTAAGCTGCAGGCCAGCTTGCGTAAGGCGAGTAAAAACTTGTTCCAAGTGTTGAAGATGTGTCCAGAAGTCGGGTGCAAATATTACAACGTCGTCTTAATAAAAGAGGCGTATTTGCCACTTCAAGATACTGGTGTCGGATACGGTACGCAAGATACTGGTGTTGATTATCCGTTCGACGGTGGCCAGCGCATTACAAAAGACGAACGGCATGACATTATATTCATACAAGCCGTCGGATGTGACAAATGCAATCTTACAGTGATCAGCCTCGGCCATGGCCACATGCCAGTATCCAGAGCGAATGTCTAAGGAAGAAAAAAATTTGGCTCCTGGTAAAGTCAAGTGCGTCGTCTATGCGCGGTAACGGACAGACATCCTTTCAGGTGATCATATTCAAGCCATGATAATCCACGCAAAATCGGATGGAGCCATCTATCTTTTTAACAATTGGCGATGCCCATCCATGGACTGCTTGGTGGCTCAATAAGCCCTCGAGTAAACACGTCGGTCCCCTGCTCAACATTAACCCGCCTCCCTGCGACCGAAACCCGGTAAGGTATCTGCCGCAGAGGAGCGTGAGAGCCAGTGTCCATGAGGAAGACGGAGCAGCTTGTCGCGCTGCGTCGGAGTAAGATTACGGCAGATTTTAGAGCGCAGCTCTTTGGCGTCCGTTCCTGGGTTTCGCGTCGTCGTCGGCGTTGTCGTCGGCCTCGTAACCAGCTCCGCCCCCCTTTCATCCCCCCAGCGCTAGCAGCGACCGACTGATACCGCTGGATGCCGCTGACGCCGCTAGAGAGAAGATAACGTGACTGCATAGAACACCGTCGCCGCCATGCATAAAGAGGAGGAAAGGGTCCCCCCCCCCCTGTTCTTGTGTGGCGGATAGGGTGCTCTTCAGTTGCCGACGCGCCGGTTATTTCACGTAGGCCCCGGCACGTCGACGAATACGTGACCACCTTCCCACGGCTAGACCTGGTTCTTAGCGCTGCGGAAGCGAGGGTATCATATTGTTTGTGTCGGCATCGGCGGCGTTGTCCCTGAAACCAACTCCGCAGCTGGGGTTGACTCACTATCGGCGTCAGCGGCATCAGTCAGTCGCTGCTATCTCTTCCCTCCTCCCTTTATCGTGTTGTCCGCTTGCTGCGCGCGCTTCTGCCCCCATCGTTTGCCGCTGGGTGTACACGCCGCCCCCCTCCCCCCTCTTCCTGCGAGTCTCCGGTTGTCAAAGCGCCGGCTCGAACTTAATTTCTTTCTTCGGTCCTCCTCCAATGAAACCCCTGTGCGGTGGCAATCAGAGAGCCAGATCGGTGGCGGCGGATCTGTAGATGTGCGCCGCCCGAGCCGAAATTGCCGCTGCCGTTCGCCCTGTGCGGTGGCAATCAGAGAGCCAGATCGGTGGCGGCGGATCTGTATATGTGCACCGCCTGAGCCGAAATTGCCGCTGCCGTTCGCCACTGCGAAATTATCTGCCAGTTCTTTCTGAGCCATGAGCGAGACGACCGATGGAAGTCCTCCGTCTGCTGCTGCTGCTGCTGCTGCTAAACGAGCTGCCAGAGCAGAGGCCCAGCGCCGTCGCCGTCAGAATCCAGAGGTGCGTGCCGCCGAAGCAGAAGCTTACCGTCGCCGCCGTCGAGATGATCCAGGAGTACGCGTCGCCGAAGCAGAGGCTAAGCGCCGCCGCCGAGAAGACCCTGCCGTTCGCGCCGCCGAAGCGGAGGCCCATCGCCGCCGTCGAGAGCAACCAGCAGTAAGCGAGGCTGAAGCAGAAGCTCATCGCCGCCGCCGAGAAGACCCTGCAGTAAGCGAGGCTGAAGCGGAGGCTCATCGCCGCCGTCGAGAGCAACCAGCAGTAAGCGAGGCTGAAGCAGAAGCTCATCGCCGTCGCAGAGAAGACTCTACCGTTCGCGCGGCCGATGCCGAGGCCAAATGCAAACAAAGGCTCGCAAACAGTCAGGGTGCAACAAATGCTTTCCGGCGACGGTTTACAGACAATAAGTTTGCTGCGCTCAAATTTCGCATTAGGAAGTAACGTAATCGTCGGTAATTTTTTTTCCCCCGGAAGTTTGCCCAACGGCATAAACTATTAAATTGACTGGCGCCGTAAAGGGGTGCGGTAAAGAACTCGGATGCCTAGGGTCGACAGCGACGACAGAAGTGGCTGCTGGGTTCTCAGACGCGACAAGGTGGTATCCGGCGCCGCCAGAATCGCGCCACGTGGCCAGCAATGCAGAAAGAGTAAGAAATCGGCCGATCGCTGATGTACACCGTGGGTTTCGCATGCCGGATACTGTGGCACTAACCGGGCGTAGGAGGTCGATCTGCGCGTTATTGCATGAAAAACGGCGCGGGTCGCCGTTCCGAGGCATCGCGGCGACCTGCGCATAGTTGAGCGGTGCAGCGGCAGGAGTGCTGTGAAAGGCAGGGGTAATGCACTCATGGCTTGATCCTTGATGACGGGCTGTTGCGGGGGCATCAACGAAGATGAGGGTTTCTGCGTTTCATGTGTCAGAAGCACCAATTAAAATTGGGGGGCCACTTCTTCGTTAAGAATCTGTTTAGCCTGCAGCATCAGCGAAGAGTCATACGCGGCAAGCGTCAAGCCAGAGAAAGAGCTACCAGTGAATTGCGCGTGGCGAGCCGCTGCTTACGTAACCTATCATAGCTAATCATAGTTGGTGAACAGTGTCACCACTTCGGACACAGTTCTGTGGTTCTTTGCCAACAGCATCTGAAAGGCATCGTCGTGAACCCCCTTTAAGATATGCCTGATCTTGTCGCTTTCCGCCATAGTCGCATCGAGCGCTTGCAGACATCTATTACATCCTCAATATAACTAGTGAATTCCTCAACAGTCTGCTGCACTCGTTCTCGCAAACGTTGCTCGGCGCAAAGCTTGCGGAATGCACGCCGTCCGAACACTTGTGGAGTTAGTCTTGAACTCCACCCAGGTCGATAGGTCGGGTTCGTGGTTGCGGAACCACAAGTTCGCAACGTCGCTCAGATAGAATGTGGCGTTGTTTATCTTCAGCGCATCGTCCCACTTGTGGTTGCATAGGATGCGAGCCATAGGACGCGAGCCAGTCCTCCACGCATGGTCTCCAAGCCATCCGAAAATTGTAGGGTTGCCCCGGCGCACAGCACCCGAGCAAGCCACGACAGGCATCGGGGCCGTTGAACTCGGTGACGGGTCTTCCGCCATGAGTTGAATGGATGGCCGATTCCTGCTTCGAAGTTGCAGGTTTCAAGGCGTACTCCGCACCTTCACCAAATGTAACGAGGTTTATTGGGCTCGTGAAGTGTCACCTAGAAACACAGCGGCAACAGCAATTGCTCAGCTAAATCGGCTAACTCTCCGTGCGGCAGCGACGGCGACAGCGCTTTCGAATGGGCCAATCTTCACCAGGCTCCGAGACACACGATTGTGGCGGGACCTTCAACTGCCATTATTCTTCCTTGAATATCCCATGTTTTCGCGTTTATGCTTTAGTTATCTGCGTGAGCTACCGCTCCAGAGTGTAGAACTGCGCACAAAAAACCCACACCACTCTGGACTTAGCTCCGTTGGCCGGCACTGTAACGTTTCCTTTCAGAAATATATGGCTGTACAGGATATAAGCTCTTTCAATAAATTTTGACGACACCGTAAGAAATATATTTGAGAGGGCTTTCATAAGTGTACCAGAATGGGACGAGAGCGAACAAACGAAAATGCTGCAGAAGGCGCCCGGACGCAGCCCGAACAGCAGCAGACGACAGACGCGATTACTTCCCACCACGTCATGTGAGCGGCGCTCGCAGCGCCTCTTTTTGGTCATTCTCGGGGCTATTAGAATGTAGTTGAGTGCTTCAGCATTGGTTATTTTACAGATGCAGCTTTAATGATGGCAAGGGCGACATAAGATCTTCACGTTTTGTGGAAAACGCAAAAGACGGACCGACGAAAGCATCGCTATTACACTGTTACGGTTAATCTATCATGAGAACGCAAGATGATTAGCCGAACAAATCACCAGGAATTAGAAGCGATTATATTGTTTTCATACGGCTAGCATTCTTCGAATAAATCGCAGTTAGCTTGCGCGATAAGTCAGTTCACTAATTTCTTTGCTGCCAGGCGAAATGTACTGGGTACGTGTTGCGCTCCGGTTGTCACGCCGCATTCACCCCGATGCCGGTCGTCTACAAAAAAAAAAATTGTGCATAAATCGTCGACGATGAGTGTCAATGTAAGTGAATAACCGAATGCTTCAAGAAAGATATTCGCTTTATTAAAGAAGTGTTGCGTTTTACGGCGTAAATGTCTTGCAGTCAGGACATTTAGGACGCGTTTGTGTATTCATTGCATAATACTGTATTGAACAAAGCCGTTAGCCAGCACAACACATCTGTAGTACTTTAAATCCCTACAACAACACTAGTACATGCAGAAAGCAAGCGCGTGTTAAGCAGACTTGTACATGGTAGGGGCAAAAATGCAACCGATTACAATTTTTTCATTAAAAATGTAATTCACTACAGTTACGAAATATTGCCGCACGAAACTAATTGAGGAATTACTCACTTGTAATTACTCATTGAACTCACTTGTCGCTTTGTTCGTGCTTGTCTCCCTTTCTTTCTATCTCCCCCTTCCACTCTGTTTCTCTTTTTGTCTCTCTTAACCCTTCCCCCTGCGCAGGGTAGCCAACCGGAACTACCTCTGTTTAACCTCCCTGCCTTTCTCTGCATTAGTTTCTCTCTCTCTTGTAATCGATTGCTTCTATGTTACGTTCCTCCAAACATTTAACTTTTTATGAATGCATTAAACAGAAGGAGCTGGCTTGTCCCTTTCTGCGCATCCTTTGCAACCCTTCATACGTTGCTTAACTGCACTAAGATTTGCATTAAGGAAACTTCTTCGCTTGTTTTTGTTGTGAAGACATCAGCAGTGACGCTGAAAACTTGCTCGAGGATAAAAAGCGATGGAAAGTCAGTAAACTTAGCCAGTTCGCTCATTGTGGGAGCTGGGGGGGGGGGGGGGAGGTTGGGCGGTGTTGTAACCTATCCAGACCTTGCGCACAATATTCTGTTCACTAAGCCTCTGGGTCCTCTATGATGCACAGCTCTTTATTGTTGCTGGGTCTTGGAGTAGGCGCTCCTAGTTGGGCCATTGGAAATGTTAAAAAAAATATAATGCGTATGCAGTTTCCTGGCGCTTACGTCCTAAGTGGCCTTCGCCTTCGAGAAATACCAGCACCTGTTCACTTCATCGACCAACATCTGCTGTAGCGTCATGATGAGGAAACAAATACTGAGCTCCTCGGTGTGCCTGCCTGAACTTGCGCAGTGAGGATGCTGCGTGGAACAATCTCGGACCTTCGACTACAGCCTACACAATATTCAGGTTCTCCAACCTGCGTCGCTTGTTGCAGCTTTTATTATTGAGAAATGTCGCAGTTTCGCCCGAAAGGCGAAGCATCGATTGCGATAGCAAATTTGTAGACGGCTATACGAAGTAAGGATAGTAGCTTTATGGGCAGCAAGGATAGTAGCTTTATAGGCCGTATAAACTTCTAAGCATTCGCTTGCTAACTAAATTAACAAGCATGGCGTCACGCACGCACAGGAAAACATGAACGCATCTCACTCGATGACGGCGGATACTCGCTTTGAGGAAGCGCGGCAGCAGCAGCGAGCAAACTGAACTTCGCGCGTTGCTATCAATTCAGCGTGAACTAAGCGGCAAGCATACAGTGCGCACAAAGCTATGAGCCCTCGGCGCACCTCGACTCTGTCCACATCGCATATCACTGTCAAGATAGGACGCGCGCTCAGCCGCTAGAGTAAAAAGCATGTTGTACGATTATTTTAGAAAAGCGTAATCGTGGCAGTGCTCATTTTCGCAAACCCTCTCCACTTTGAATCGGAAATGTTGTCAGGGTTGTAGATTAACAAGAGGTCAGTGAGCCATCTCTGGGGGCCCGTGCGGTAAAACAACAAATGAGGCAGTGCAATGTGGCATTGGTTGTTCTTCTTTAGAAGTCAGAGATGCGCAGAGCAGAATTAGTTTGGAGAAAGAATACGAAACATTGATGACAAAAAACAATGGCTGGCTAAAGCGCACAATTTATGTACCTCAAAAGCGTGGACACGGAGTGGAGGTTAAAAGTTCCGGAAAGTTCGCGACTAAATACAGGCTAGTTGAAAGCCTAAATAGACAACCAAGAGTCATCAAAAAGAGAGAGAAACAGAAACATCAAATGGGATACAAGGGATACGAACAAAAAAGATCACGGCGATTTAGAAAACGGCAAGAAATGGTCGGAACGGTACGATTACACAAGAGGCAGTGCCTAGGTGTTTGAGACCCGAGCTGGCTGCCTGAAGGCAAAGGCCTACAGTTATGTTTAAAAAAGCACATGCAATGAACACAAATATTAAACTTTGGCGAATAAACATCACAACTAATGTTTAAACCAGACGTTCCTTCAATGTTCGCAAAACGTACAAAGGAAATGGCGCATAGTGGCAGAAATGGTGCCCCATCAGCAGTGCCCAAAGGTTATCATTGAGTTCTCATTTTTGTTCAGTAGGTGGTGATAGTCAGAATCTGAAGTCACATTAGATGTATATAGATAATTTACCACTGTAAATCGACTCTCCTGGATCCTCCGGCTACTTCTCCAGAGGATCCATGCCAGAGGAGACGTAGCCGGAGAGAGAGAGAGAGAGAAATAAATTTATTGAATCATAAAATGGAATTCTCGCGGATCGAGGTCTTCTCTTCTTCACGCTGTCTTCTCGTCGAAGGGAAGCCTCTTCAGCACGGGTGGTCCCTCAGTCCAGGGCTCCACTGAGTTTGGCCGCGTCCCTAGCGTGCTCCACCATCCTTCTTTGGACGGCGAGCTCGCAGCTGACGAGCCGGCTCTCCCAATGCTCCGCACTCGGGGGTTTATGATCACGGAATGCGTCGTTTCGTTCACACTCCCAAGTTATGTGATAGAGTGTGGGTGTAGCCCCGCACCAGGGGCAGGTGTCCCTATACTGCGTTGGGAACGTCTTGTTGAATATGAAAAGGTTGGGGAAGGTGTTTGTCGGGAGCCTACGCCAGCCCGTTGCTTCGTCCTTCGTCAGCGCTTTATGGGGCGGTGGGTACTTGAATCTAGCCCCCCTGTAGTGTTGCAGTAATTCCGAATAACTGTCACTGAGGATCCCGGCGTAACTAGCGCGGTACTCCTGCTGCTGCCCAGCTCGGAATCTATTAGCTCGAGCTAGACCGTCCGCCGCCTCGTTACCCCTTATGCCCTCGTGCCCAGGTATCCAGATCAGATTGTGTTTGATTTCCGCCTCCTCCGAGGGGTTACTCCCTTTGAGGATCCTAAGGGCAGCTTTGCATATTCTGCCCCTCATGTAGTTGCGACAGGTCTCTTTCGAGTCCGTGAGAATATTTAGCGATTTATTCCCCCTATAGCCTTGCATCGCCGCCAGCGCCACGGCGATTTCCTCGGCTTCAGCTACGCTCCATATCTCGGCCGAGACGCACGAGACAAGCTTTTCCTCCTTGTTCATTATTACCGCGATCGCCTTTGCCTCGCTTCCTATTAGACTTATGCTCGCGTCCGTGAAGAGAGTGTTCTCTTCTCTAGCCACTGTCTTTTCTATGTATTCGGCCCTAGCTTTCCTTCTGCTTTCGTGGAGCCTGGGATCCATGTTCTTCGGTATAGGATTTACGTTAAAAGTTTTCCTAATTCCCGCCGGTACGTCCTCGTACCGGTCGACGTCTCCTATTTCGAAGCCCAGCCTACCGATCAGGTTTCGCCCCGTGTATGTCCCCGTTAGCCTTTTCATTTGCGCCTTCCGCTGTGCTTCCGCCATTTCGACGAAGGTGTTGCTCACCCCTAGTTGCATCAGCTTTTCGTTGGAGGTGTTTCTCGGCAGGTGCAGCGCCGTCTTGTAGGCTTTCCTCAGGACGACTTCAATCTCTTCGTTGGTCGTTTTAGTCCTCACTTGGTAGGGTAGCGAGTACATGACTCTGCTGACGATCAGGCTGTTGACGAGCTTGAGAGTGTCGTCTTCTCTCATGCCGTGCCTCTTCTGGGAGACCCTGTTTATCATTCTACTCACGTTCTCGGTCGACTTCTTGAGGAGGCTGATGGTGTGGTTGCACTTTCTGCTGCCTTGCAGCCACATGCCGAGGACGCGTATCATGTTGCGTTCGGGTATGAGTTGTCCTTCGAGGCTGACCTCCAGTTTCGCCTTGGTGGGATGTCTGCCGACTCTTAGCAGTTCGGACTTTTCGGTGGAGCACCTGAGGTCCCTCTCCTTCACGTAGTCTTCGACGCACTTGGCCGCATCTTGCAGCGCCGCTCGCTTTTCTTCCAAGGTTCCGCAGGTGGTCCAGACCGTGATGTCGTCCGCATACATCGCGTGCCGGATTCCCTGGATCTTTTCGAGTCTCTTTGCTAGGCCCAGCATCGCCACGTTAAACAGTACGGGCGAGATTACCGAGCCTTGGGGCGTACCTCTGCTAGGCGTTGCAAAGATACCGCTACTCAGCTCGCCCAGGCCAACCGTCGCCGTTCTGCCCGAGAAGAAGTTACTGACGTAGTCGTGGGTCTTCCTGCCGCAGTTTGTATTGTTGAGGCCCTCCATGATGGCCTCGTGGCTGGCGTTGTCAAAGGCCCCTTTGACGTCGAGGGCCATGACGACGTTTTCGCCCTTTCTCGGCATTGTAGTCAGGACTTCCTTCTCGAGCTGCAGCAGAACGTCTTGCGTCGAGAGGTTGGCCCTGAACCCAAACATCGAGTTTGGATAGTATCTTCCGTTTTCTAGGTGCCGCTGGATGCGCTTGGTGACGATTTTCTCGTAGAGTTTTCCTAGGCACGACGTCAGCGAGATGGGCCTCAGGTTCTCAATATGGATTTTCTTTCCGGAGGATCCAGGAGAGTAGATTTACAGTGGTGAATGATCTATATAAATCTAATGTGACTTCAGATTCTGACTACCACCACCTACTATTTCCTTGGAGCCGTAACTTCTGCCCAACAAGCAAATTGGAGATTGCATTAACGGGACTCTGCTGCCGCATCCCCACACGAAATTTCTATGCACGCAGGGCTGGTATGGCGGCATCTCCTTTGTGTATTTAGTGCGGCGAACCACAAAGAATTGGTCACTTTCTCTTTGCCTGCCAACGATTCTCCTCAATAAGAAAAAAGGTAGTTTGAGTACCCTTTTAAAAAGCTTGACGTCAGCACGAACGTCCTCGTCTTGCTTTCGTTTGGAGCTTCCACATAGGTGTGCGGTCACCGGAATCTTCTCTCCTGTGGAGAATGTTATACTTGATTGCAACCAGCGACCTTCATAAAAAATCACTTATGATAATTAAGTAGAACACTGAGCAGTATACATCTTCCCCAATTTTTTGTTCTCCTAAACATTCCTTATTTCTTTTTCCAAACCACTCAATTCTTGGCCGATCCACCGCGGTGGGTATGTGCCCTTAGTACAGAGGATCATCTTCATCAGCTGTCTCGTGCATTGCGCACCCGCCGCGAGTGTGTGCAGCAACTAGGCTTCTTGATCGTCCCGCAGTGCTGTATCGCAAGAATCCGGCGAGGTTTCGGAAAGCGCCCAGTGGGAAGAACTTCTTTACCACCGAGCTACTGCTGACTACCCCAAGCTATCCCGTTGCAACGACTCGTGTCGGTCGTAATGCAATGACCTCAATGTGATGCCTTCGCACTGCACCAGAATTATAAGACGACAGGCCACGGTCTCTGGCCACGCTCAGAGACCAGCAACCGTGTCCGAACGCGTCTGCTCTCGGTCTCAATGTCTTCGTGGGTGCACGAAACATGGCAGCGCATTTCGGCATCTTTCCTTCTGGCGGCTGCCAGGTGCCGGTTTCAGTCCAGCAACGATTGCTCGTGCGCCTTTGTCAATGGGACAGCAGACAGGTGAATATGGCGGCATGTTCCGTAGCCGAAAAAAGAGTGTATATGAGAGAGAAAGTTGGAAAGGTAAACTCTACGTGTAGTGCTTTGGAGAGAGGTCGCGCTCACCTCAGTGGCATCATGCACACAGGTAGTCGGGAATCCCAGCTAGAGAAATATTAGGGCTATTTCGAGTAAGCCTTTTCACTGAGTGGTAATCGCAATAGAAACCTGAATGTGGTTTGTACACTGGCTACGTAGGTTCCTGAAACTTGTTCGTGGGCAAGTTGAGGCTTACTTATATACATTTCAGGCACCACAAAAAAATTAAACAATGATACATACGACACTGCACCTGCATCATGTGGGGCAGTTATTTTCATGACTGCCTTATCGTATTGCTTCTAATGTTTTTTAAGCAGCACGCAAGTCAGCAGACGCTTCTTCCCTTTGGGTGGCTCTTTCCACTGGCAGGCAGGCTTCGGTAATCAAACATCCCAAATCATGATTGGCTTCCATCTTCTCTTGAGAACAGTGCAAGCGTAATTATAATATTGCGAATATACGCCCAGGACCGAAATGCGCGGTATACAATTAAGGACTTAGAATGACCTTTAACAAAAAAGTTTCGAGAATTAAGACGGAACATTGAATTTTGCCTTACGTTTGCGTAATTACGGATTTCGTATTAAAGTTCATGACTTGAACGAAACAGAATATGACTGTTAAATATGAGTAAGCTTTGAGGTAATTTTGGCAATGTTTATACAAATATTCCAATTTACTGTGGAATCTCTATATTGCAGCGGAGAGCTGCACAGAAGAAGCGGCCTTTGTCATTCTGGTCGTGGACCGGCTGATGCAGCCAGGGCATCACTTCTCACTCCAGCTGTCTTATCCAAGACAATCGTTCGGAAGGGACGGAACGAGTTCGGAGCTGGCACCGCGTGTTGACCCCGGGCAACGCCTCCACCAGCCCTGGGTTGTCGAAGCCTCCGCCCACCATCTGACCATCGCGGCAGCATTGCGCAGCCCTAGCCACGTCTTCAGTGGCAGGGCTTGGAGCAAGGGCGACGTGTCTCGTTTTGAGTGCGCCCGCAGCTTTCGCGTGGCTGGATTCGCTCGCGGGGTCGACAAGCCCGCAGTCGTCGCCTTCCGCGCGTTGCCCTGTGCCGCGGCCAGCCCCACCACTGTTTCCACCCACCGGGACTTGGAAATTCCGTGAGGCAAACCATCCTCCACAATTCAGACTATGGCGGAATAATGGTCACTTGAATTTTCGTGCTTTTCAAGCAGTACGAGGACGGCCTGGAGACCTTGTAGAGGTTATAGGGTTCCATAAAATCGGTTTTACGGAAGCAGGCCCGGAAGCCAGGATGCGCCTGCGAAATTTTGCCGATGACGTGCCTCTCAACGATGCGATGAATGACGACACTCGCCGGTGTCGGCCGCATGAGATGTATCAAGCGGGTTTCATTGAAAAAATCTAATACTGTTTTCCCGTTAAACAGCGGTTCCTTACCAAGAAACATTGCTGGATGGAGATGGAAAGGTTGCCTCTAAGCTAGAACGAAGTGTTTTTTGTTTCTCCTTTCAGCGTCTGTTACCTTGGCATTCCAGTAAAAAGTGAAGGACGGCCAACTTCTCACTACATTTACCACGATGCATGAAGATGCACCGCCGGTCAACAATAGCTTGTGTGTGCCGTATTTGTGTCCTATTCTGAGCCGAGTAAACGGGACATTGGTTTTCAGTGATCTTGTTGTTGATGGCCGAATGCCTAACTTTAGTTTAATTCGATGAAGCTTGATACATATTTCAACATCCCACAGGTGTTGCCAATACTTGGTTAGTTTTCGCCGCAGGAAAGGTATCGAATCTATTGCCGCGACAGCTACGGGAGCGTTGCAATTTCTCGTTGCTGTGGATGCAAATAGTTCATAGTGAAGCATATAACCCTGAATGTCCATAAACCAAGCATATCACCATACGTTGTTCAGCTGAATAGCTAGCGCACAGAAGCGAATAAAGTTCAATTATTAACGGATTTCTGTGCTTTTTTAGACATTGACGCCTTAACTACTCTTAATGAGTCTGTAAATATAGTTGCCTTCTCAATTTATTTGCGTAATGTGCTTTACAGCGGACAAAAATGCATAGGCCTCAGCCGTAAAGGTGCTGCTTAGTGGGTGTAGGACCTCTGATTCCAAAAAAAATAAATAAATAATGGTGCAACTGAGGCGTAGGACACGCCCCTATGTGACTTTGATGCATCTGTGTAAAATTCCGTGCATGAGTACTTCGCCTGCAGTTCTAGAAAGTACATTCGAATGTTTTCGCGTGGAGCCTGCTTCGATAATTCTACAAATGACGTGTCACATTCTGCGATCACCCAGTGCGATGGCGGTAACGTCCTTGCTGAGGTCTTAGGGTGTTCTAGAACCGAAACACCCATTTTTTCACTTAGTATCCTAACATCCAGCGAGAACGGTTCTCTTAATGTGGGGCGATTACTAACGTGACATGTCCTTTACAGTTGCGTGGTAAGGATGTCCAGGGTTCCAATGCACTTACAGGAAATACGTAAAACTAGATCATCATCTTTGAAATTCAAGTGACCACTCAAAGGATTCCACGTAGAGACTTGGTACGGGACTTATCCTGAAGGTGCGTGGGGCCAGGTGTATCCCTAAATGATGAACAGCGTCCAGTATCTTTAGCGCGCTTGGTGCAGCCGAGCGACAGACAACAGCGCCATAATCAAGACGCGATTGTATGAGGCTCTTGTATAGCACTATGAGATATTTCTTATCACTACCCCATGTTGTGTGCGAATGAACTTTGGGAATAATAATTGTTTTTACACATTTATTCTTAACGTATTTGATATTAGGTATAAGGATAGTTTGGAGTCAAGTATGACGCAAAAAAAAAAGTGCGCTCTGTGTGCAGAGGCGTGCGCTGTTCATCGAGTTCAATATTTGCATCTGGGGCCAAGCATCTCTTCTTTGCAAAAAGGACGCAGGAGCTTTTCTGCGCATTTAATTTGGACCTATTTTTTATAAGTGCATTTCGACACCCTGTTCAGGACAAGCTGGACCTGTCGCTCGCAAACTAAAAGGTTACGCGATATGAAACCTATTTGCACATCGTCAACTTATGCTGAATAAGATAACGTATCTCGAATTGATTAGCGTAATGAATTAATTTTTACAATATAGTACAATATAGTACGCGACCCTGGGGCACCCCAGTTTCCTGTAGAAATAACCTGGAGAGAGCATTACCAATTCTGACAAAGAATATGCGGCTAGACAAGTAGATTTCCATAACGTTAAGCATGTTTTCGCGAATACCCATCTCCGACAAATTTTGCAACATCTCGTAGCGCCACATCGTGTCATACGCCCTTTCCATGTCAAGAAATGTAGGCAAAGAAGGGCGGCTTGTAAATGATAGCGTCACGGATGTTTGACTCCACGCGTACGAGATGGTCGCTTGTGGAACTATCTTCCCTGAAACCACACTGATAAGAGTCCAGAAACTTGTTAAATTCGAGGAAATTGATCATACGACTACTTATCATCTTCTCGAGCTGTTTGCAAAGACAAATTGTAGGTGCTATCGCACAGTAACAATTAGCTCAAGATGGATATTTATCATGTTTC
The DNA here is from genome assembly GCF_038994185.2 of Dermacentor albipictus. Lineage (NCBI taxonomy): Eukaryota > Metazoa > Arthropoda > Arachnida > Ixodida > Ixodidae > Dermacentor > Dermacentor albipictus. Next base: position 2,053,709 of record NW_027225568.1, read on the forward strand.
TTTATTGGAACTACAGTAGCCTCTCTCCATGTTGAACTTCGGTATCTGGAAGCCCAAATGGTGTTAAAAAATCACCGCCCAAGCACTCTGTACAGATGGTTAATAAGTGGAGCTGAAACGTGCGGTGCGGTTGTTTATCACGAGGTTGTCCGCGACGGTTCATTAAATAACGACTTGGTAGGCTGCCCGATCCTCGGCACGCAGTTGCTGCTTGCGCTCGGCGGCACGAGCCTGTTCTTGCGCCAGGGCTGCAGCATCGGCATGGCGTAGACGAGCTAGTTTCCGGTTCTGCTCGAGGCGTTGATCGAAAGCTGCCTGTTCCTCAGGAGCATGTATGACGCGTGGCCTACCATTTCGGAGCTGGAAAGAAACTGCTGCCCGCGCGCTCAGCTGCGACGGAGAGCAATGGCGTGACTACTGGCGCAGTCAGTCGCACGCCTCTCTTTTTATTTTTTTTTTCCACGCATGCGCTTGCTGTTGCGCCGGTGGAGTTTTCGGCATACAGACGAAAGACGGACGGACGAATCGGCTAGCCATAAACAGCTTCGCTATAAGAAGTGCAAATGTTGTTGTTCGTGTGTTTCTGTGAAAAGTATTTTATCATGCCCTTCATGATTCCGTCAGCTCTTGGTACAGAGCTCTGACGTGCGTTCAGTGAGGCTGTAAGCTCGGCAATGCTGAAAGGGTGGTCATAAGATACATTCGGTTTGTATTTCCGATCCAGCACCTTACGTTCCGCTATTTCTTTATATTTAAGAAACGACTTAGAATAATTAATTAGCTAGATACGTGCTCAAAGTGCTCCTCAACTTTGTCTCCTTGATGTTTCAAGGTGTTCTCTTGATCGTCGACCACGAGTAATGGATGGGTTTGCTGCCCATTAAGCCCTCTAAGCCCATTCCAAACTTTCGCATCCTGTGTGTAGGAACTTATGCTTCTAAGAAAGCTCTCCCAGCTCCTTCTTCTATTTTGCTGTCGCGTTTGCCTTCCTTATGATTTAAGGTATTTTAACGCGATCACATTTTCAGCAGTTGACGACCGACGGAGTATGCATGCCGCATGCTATATTTTGTTTCTTGCACGCCTGCTTGCAGTCTTCATTCACCCAAGGAATTTGTGGTTTGTACAAGCGACCACTTCCTTGTGGCATGCATTTCTTTGCTGCATCAATGATAAAAGCGGCAAAAATACGCTGCCGCGTCATATATACAAAGTTCGCTGATAAAACTTCGTGATAAAATGTGGATACCACGCACTGTGGGAATCGACGTGAGCGAAGCTTTCGGTGCTATTTGGTTTAATTGAGGATAATTAGCGGTGATGATGACGGCGACTGTTCAATTTCTTCGAAGTTTAGTGCAACACGAGAATGGTGAGTTGATGTTACCTTGCGTGCACCGCTGCTGTTTGTCTGTGTAGTACACAGAACACACAGAGATAGGTGTTTTCTTGAGGCGTTGTGCACCATATTTCATAACCTCTGAGAGGATTGAGTATTGTCATTGCCTAACATGGCACATCGCATCGTGGCGGAAACATTAAACTTGAATCGAATTAGGGGGTTGCACGTGCTAAAACCACAATCGGATTAGGAGGCATGCCATAGTAGCGAATTCCGGATTAATTTTGACACCATGGTGTTCTTTTACGTGTCCCTGTCAAGAGGCTAATGTGGCGACACCCAGCGAGCTCTATAAAACATTATGCACATTCGAAGCTGCGGAAAGATCCAAGCGAGCTTCTCGGGTCAACTTTCCTCTCTGCTGCATTCCTGTTATCAAGACACACGCTCAGAAACACCCCGACGTGGTGTGCCAGGCAGCAGTAGCAGAGAGAAAGTCAAAGCAAGAGGCAAAAAATCTACGCTTTAAAAAATTTGATTCCTTATAAACATTTGCAGTCTGCAGAGGCTAGTTTGCACCTAAGGACATGAGGAGAAGAATTACATTGTTTTACTAACCTTAGAGTTAATGGAAAGTGGTCACTTCCGAATTGATTTTTGATCATGTTCAATTCTATGTCTGGAAATAGGGAAGCAGACCCAATCGACAAGTACATTGATGAATATGAATTGTGATGAAGATTATAATACCGTAGCTCCTTATTAAAATGGCAGGCACCGGATATTTGTAAAAAAGTTTTCTGTGAATCGGCCACTCACGTTGCATAGTTAGTGGCCGCTATATGTCTATAAGGCTATATGTCTGTTTTCACGAGTGCATAATTCGAGGGTATATATATATATATATATATATATATATATATATATATATATATATATATATATATATATATAGAATATACGGTTAATAACTGGCTCAAAAGAATTGCCAGAACTGACACCGCCTCAAAGAGCGTCTGAAGGGCGACTAGTTGTCAAGCTACTGACTTGGCGCAACCATTGAGACACCACAAGACGAGGCCTTTGTCTCGTCACGGTCTTTACGATAGAGGGCATAGCGACGAAGAAAGTTTGTGTTTGTAGGTTTCAGGCGTGTCTCTTGAACACACATCAACTTTGGATTGTGTTATGAAGAAGTCCTCTGAAATTCTATTGTAGCATTCGTGTCGCCATGATCTCAAAAGTGTTTGTGCTGCGTGTTCAAGAGACGAAGATTAGCTCACGGGCCCTTCCCAGGTAGCGTGAAGCGAGGTTCGTGTTTTTTTGAGGGATCGCGAGAATGTTGCCGCTCCATAGGCACTGGCGGTGCCGTCTGGCTAGTTGTGTCTAACGCTTCTTGCAGGGCGCTGTGCACGCGCTCTTGCCAGAGCTGTGTTTGCAGCCAGGGCCTCCTCTCCAGAGACGAAACCCTTGAGGCCACCAGCCCGGAGGTTGTCGGGCCTCTTTTGGATGATGGAGCAGCGTTAACTGCAACCGCGAAGTGGCCGGTTGGTGTTGATGCCGTTTCACCGCGAGCAGGGCGGACAGCCGCCTGAATCTGTTTTGACGCTGCCCCTTCACGTGTCGCTTCGGCAAAGGCATTCTTCGGCAGGTAGAACAACCACCTGAGTGCCTCGTTAAAGAAAATGTTCTTTGCTATGAGTCCAGTGATTTCGTTTTCTTTTTTCAAGTATAGGGCACGACCGCGATCATGCGGCGTGCTCCCTACCGGCAGTTCTGGGATCTGTGGCCTAATCTTAGACATTTGAAGCATCTTAGGGGGTTTGGCACGTATGACCTAAGACGAATCTTTATACAGCTTGCTTCGATAGTTTTGGGACACACACTTGAGCTGAAGGTAAGAATAAGGTGCTTAATTGGAATTTCTTTCCCATCGCGGCCTAAACTTCATTCGCTTGGCATTGATTACGTTCTGGTCAGTCGAGCCCTCCATAATTTCAGTCTCGGTGAGTTCCAGCAAGTCATCCTGCCAAATGACACCACGGGTGGTGTTCAGAGTGCTGTGTGGGGTAATAGTCAGTAGAATGTCCCCAAAGGAGACCGGATTTGGCAGCTTTTCGTGTTGCTTCTTGTCGCGGAGTTCCAAGAAAAGGTCGCCGCAGACCAATTTCATCAATTTATAGCCTGGGGCTATAGCATCTGTTAGACATTTCGCCAAAAGCAAGGTTAGGTGGCTGTCACTGTTTTTTCCAAGTTTTTCGCTGTTAATCACATGAAGGAAGGGGAAAATCTGTTTGGTGACCAAAAACTGAAAAACTTCGGTACGCCCTCGTTTCTAGGGGTGCTCTGAGAAAGCGGGGAAAGAAGTCATGAAAAGAGTTTTTTTTTCCGCAGCAACGCCAGCCACCCACCATGGAGCCCAATGCGGGGACACTGTAGGACCTGTAAACACAGGCCCTACAAACACCAGCTGTACGCTCCCGCTATAACCAAATACGTATAAAAAAGGGAGGTTATGACACACAAGGTTAACCCTTGCCGCAAAGCATGTGGGAAGTAAATGGAATGAAAAAGAAGACAGGAAATATTACAAGTGAGGGAGAAAGACGAAGATTGCAGAGGAGGACAGGAAAAGGCGATTGCCGATTTCCACCAGGTGGATCAGTCTGCAGGCTCCGTCTGTGTGAAGCAGAGGCAAAATAGGTGTCGTGGCACGGCGGGAGGCCTTGAAGGCCCGAACACAAAAGATTAGGATTCTCGGCCTACTACTTCAGAGCGACGGAAAGGCACAGGCCGCCATCACAAAGATCAAGACTACAGCCGAACAGATACTTGGTATGATTCGGAGGGTATCAAACAGAAACCGAGGCCTTAAAGAGGACGATGCCATGCGCCTGGTACGCGCGTTCGTCGTGTCGCGGGTTACCTACTCCGCCCCGTATCTCCAGCTGACGAAGGCGAATAGGGACACCCTAAACACGATGCTTCGTAAGGCAACGAAACAAGCACTGGGCATACCCATATCCTCATCCACGCAAAAACTGCTAGACATGGGCGCCCACAACACGGTGGAGGAGCTCATCGAAGCCCACCTCTCTAATCAGAGAATCCGGCTCAGTCACACGGAACACGGACGAGCCGTCCTACGCAAGATAGGATGGCAGATCGAGCCAGTACCCATCAAGACGGCCCTTCCGGAAGACTGGAAAATGATAATTCAGACAAAACCTCTTCCCCGGAACATGACGCCGGGCAAGGACGATGAGAGGCGCACCGCGCGAGCCAAAGCCCTAGCCCGTAAGCTGGAAGAGAACCCCAGGGTCCTCTACGCGGACGCCTCGCTCCGAAAACACAGTGACCGTGCAGCCGTGGTGGTTACTTCAAAAGAGAGGCTGATCGTCAGCGCGTCCCTGAAGACAACAGACCCCGCAGTTGCCGAAGAAGCGGCCGTAGCCCTCGCACTCGCACAGCCGAGCGTGGACGCCGTAGTCACCGACTCAAAGACAGCCTACAGAAGCTTCCGCAGGGGGGTAATCTCCTCCGCGACCCGAGCCATTCTAGCCAAGCACTAGCCTCCGGGAAGAGCCATAGAGCTCATGTGGGTCCCGGCTCACTCGCAGGTAGCAGGCAACACCATCGCCGACTACCATGCCCGAGAAATGTCAATCCGGGCCGAGCACGAGCCGGAAGAGCTACCGCACCCGGTTACCAGCTTTCGCGACATTACCCGGATGTACCGACAAGAAAGGTGCAGACTGCCAGAACCGCACCCCAAACTCACCAGGCAACAACAGACGATCCTGCGTCGAGCGCAGGCGGGATCGCTTGCGCATCCCGTACTGATGAACCGCATGTACCCTGCGGAATACGATATGCTCTGTCCTTTTTGCAGAAGAGAAAAGGGCACCCTGCCGCACGTCTTGGCAGAGTGCACAGAACTCAAGACCCCCCCCCCTCCTCCCCTTCCCACCAACACCCCCAATCCCCAACCCCTTGAGCGATGGGAGACCTTGTTATCCAGCCCCGCCCTACCGATTCAGCTCGCACTGACGGACAGGGGCCAGGAGCTGCTGGAAACATATGGGTCCCGTAACTAGGGAACCACCCCGTCTGGTGCCTGCGTGCACCACCGATTTATTTCGGGCCCAGTGAATGTTGCTTCATCATCATCAGGATCCCCCTTTCTCCAGACATGCCTAAGCCGTGCATGCCTACACGTGGCAGGGTCCGCGCTTCATGTTCTCGGGTACGTAGTGTCGCAACACACCAAACGCCTGCTCACGCAGACGCCCCTGCGGGGCAGGAAGCATGTATAAAGCCAGTGACATGACGACGGCATGACCAGAGTGAGATAATACGTATACGTGACCCCTTTGTCAGAAGGCGTACACGTCACGATCACACAATGCATTAACCCCCCATTTCACCAAGACACATACAAATGTTCTTTCTTCCCCAGAAAAGTGTCCGAGTCGTACTCTCGACCAGTGATATTTTAAAACCTTCCTAATGAAGTGCGTTGCTCATATGTTCTCTACTATGCATATTTATTTGTAAGTTATAAATAAAAATAAAAATAAAATGAAGCTGGCGGAAGGGCGATGGAACCAACACGAAGACATAACAGCGCCTTTCTGAGAGCGAACGCATGGCGCATGTATGAGGATGATGAAATGACGACGATGACATGACGAGAGTCGGATGACAAAGCTGGAATGACGATGATGCAGTAAACACGATGACACCCTGACTACGAGTACATACATGCCTAGTGACCCAAAATATTTGACAACTTATGCCACTGTGTCGCCGCAGAAGGCTTGACGACAACGGCAAGACGAGAGTAAGATCACGAAGTTGGACTGACGAGGATGGAACGACCAGGTAGGCATCAACACCATGAGCACATACCATTCGACCAAGCTGGCAAGTTGTTCCACTGGGTCGGCGGACGAAGATTAGATAGACAGACAGACAGATAGATAGATAGATAGATAGATAGATAGATAGATAGATAGATAGATAGATAGATAGATAGATAGATAGATAGATAGATAGATAGATAGATAGATAGATGCTTCGTTTATTGCGCTTTATTTGCGCCAAAACAGGACTAGATTTCGCAGAAATTAATAATTTTTTATTGCAGTAGGTACGACTCTGGGAGTATGCGTGATCGCTGCTAAGTCCAATGCTTTGGCTTTTCCATGAGTCTGTGGCGTGATTGGTTTGAATGTGGGGCTTATGAGCTAGGGGCCACGTGTTCGAATCCTGCCATCATACAAGTTTGATAATATATATTCAATTATTGATGACGCAGAACGTTAAAAAATATCTTCACTTTACAGGGTCACGACGCTACTTAAACCCAGAAGGACGAAGTTTAGGAAAATCCGTGCAGTACCCATTATTCCCATGCTGACTGAACTGTCATGCTCTCAGCTCCCGTATAGACTAGCGCCACAGTTCCTTTTAGTAATTGTGTGAGAGTCTATGCTTCAAACCAAACCACATGTAAAGGACATTTTATAGGAATAGTGAGCGTGGAACGGCCAGAGACAAGGTCTCTTAATCTGTGGTGCAGACGACGAGGTCTGTAAAGAATGCTGCACGTCGAACAGGAAGCCAGTCTACTCGAGCTTCCGTCGTTTTAAAAAGAGCAACTATAATATATAATACATTTAACGATTAGGCCCTGGCGCAATGCATAAACTTATTTTGTATAGGATAGGATAGGATACACTTTATTGCTCTAATTTACAGAGTCATTCAGCGGTCAGATCGAGTGCATCCGTGTTCTTCTTGTGGATGGTGACTCCCGTCTTTCAGGGTTGGCGCCCCTATTCCAGGGCACCACTGAGCGTGGCTGCTCGTCGGGCATGGTGTACCGGCCTCCGTTGGAGGCATGGGTTGCCGCTGGAGGGCACATTCTCCCACTGCTCCCCACTCGGATGTTCTATATTGTGGAATGTTTTGTTTTTACTGCATTCCCATCTGATACGATAAAGGGTGGGTTTTGCGCCATACCATGGGCATATGTCCCTGTATCGGTTTGGGAACATTTTGATTAGTATGGTGTAGATTTGGGAAGGTTCCTGGTTGCAGCTTCCGCCACCAAACTGCCTATTGTTGATTAAGCATGTTTTGGGGCGGGGAGTATTTGACCCTCGTTCCTCTATGATAATTTAGTATTTCGCAGTATGTCGGGATCACCGTCATGAAGTCCTCGAGGTCTCCATTTAGGTCCGCTCGGTTAGTATGCTCGCGAGTGGTCCTATCGGCCCTCTGGTTGCCCTCAATTTCAGTGTGTCCCGGTATCCAAAGAATGTTGTGTCTAACTCGTCTTTAGTGTTGGCCAGCGCGGAGGAAGATTTGGAGCGGCTTTTGGTCAATTCTGCCATTGATTAAAAATTATGGGGTTTTACGTGCCAAAACCACTTTCTGATTATGAGGCACGCCGTAGTGGAGGAATCCGGAAATTTCGACCACCTGGGGGTCTTTAACGTGCACCTAAATCTAAGTGCATGGGTGTTTTCGCATTTCGCCCCCATCGAAATGCGGCCGCCGCGGCTGGGATTCGATCCCGCGACCTCGTGCTCAGCAGCCCAACACCATAGCCACTCAGCAACCACGGCGGGTAATTCTGCCATTGATGTAGTTAGGGCATGCTTCCTTAGAATCCGTTAATATGCACAAGTTTTTGACATGAAGAACACCTACAGACACAGGGACAGGATATAACGCGGGAAATAGCCCAGGCATTTAGAATAGTTACGCGTTGTGACGCGCGTGCTAGCCACCCTTCTATTGTCTTTTGCGATCGTGAAGTGGCCTATTTGGAAGTTAGATACGGTTCTGCGTGAATTTTGCTTCTCAATTTCCACCACAATATTGGAATTCTTAGCGTTTGATGTCTCCATGCGAGAATGTGTGCGCAAATGGAGTCGCAGGAGTGGTGGGGTGGCGAATATATAAGTTGCTTGGTATTTTTAAACTAGGCTAATTATTATTCACCAGATCTCATGTCTTGTGCTTGCTTGTCCCTGTTGTTAGCGGCGCTATTGAATATCAACTTTTCTTATTCTTGTTTCTCTGCCTTTTTAATGCGAAGTAGTCTTTGCGAACTTCAAGTGCTTTGAGTCTGTCTGTCTGTCTGTCTGTCTGTCTGTCTGTCTGTCTGTCTGTCTGTCTGTCTGTCTGTCTGTCTGTCTGTCTGTCTGTCTGTCTGTCTGTCTGTCTGTCTGTCCGTCCGTCCGTCCGTCCGTCCGTCCGTCCGTCCGTCCGTCCGTCCGTCCGTCCGTCCGTCTGTCTGTCTGTCTGTCTGTCTGTCTGTCTGTCTGTCTGTCTGTCTGTCCGTCCGTCCGTCCGTCCGTCCGTCCGTCCGTCCGTCCGTCCGTCCGTCTGTCTGTCTGTCTGTCTGTCTGTCTGTCTGTCTGTCTGTCTGTCTGTCTGTCTGTCTGTCTGTCCGGCCGTCCGTCCGTCCGTCCGCCCTACGCCGCGGTGCTGGCAGTGCCTACCAACTAGATCGGTTAGTTATAGGCTAGTGTTCGCGTCGCTGTCGCAGTCGCTACATCGTTGTCAGGTGAGCTTTAATTGTCATCCGAGACTCCCCTCTGAATCTAGCGTACTACCTGCTCTCGAGCAAAAAAACCTGTCGAGTACTTGAAATGCACCATCGATGCTGTCCCTATAGGCCATTTAGGCGAGGATTATCTTGGTTTTCGCTACAAAGCGACGTACTCGTAAGAAAGAACTCACCAGCCTGCGCCAAACACCTACTTGTTGTTGCCTCAGCAGGGCGTCCAGAGGTACGGCCGAGACTGCCAGCGACGACGCACAACAGCGGGCCAGCGCGATGGCTGCCGCCGATCGAGCCCACTTGCCGACCATTCCAGCAGATCAAAATGGACTTGTTGGAGCCAATCCTCGCGAACATGTTTTCCATGTACGTTGACGTCGAACACAATACCTGCGTTGCGGTCCTTCCCTACGTAACTTTCGCTTCTAACGCGACGGCGCAAGAAACAACGCGCATGACGCCGTTCAAGCAGGTTTACGGAAGGAACCCTACGACGACTGTCGAGGTCATGATCCTACACATTACGCTAGACTCGCAGATAAGATTTTGGACGATCGCTGACTGTGCTCGCCGCTATTGTTGTGCTTTGGGTGTAACCTGTTTTCGGGACACAGGTACGCCAAATGAAGTTAGTTTTGGTGCTTCCAGTTCTATAGCGCAGCTCTTAGGCGCCCGTTCCTCTGGCGGGCGCCAACGTTGTCCCTTGTAACCGAGCCAACGAACACAGCGAAGGACAAAAGCGAACACGGACTGCAGCGCACGATGAAAGACAGTGATAGCGAAGAGAGTGCTAGGAGGCAAGCGGATGAGGAGGGTACTGCGAAAGCGTGGGAGGAAAAGCGTAGTGGCGCACAAGAGGGGCTATGCGGCGAAGAAGGCTGCGAGATGGCGCCAGAGTAGCGCGCGTCGTCCGTATGGAAACAGCGCTGCATCAGCGGAGGTCTGTCGGCGGCGGCTGCTGTGGATCGCGCTCACGCGTTACAAAAGCGCCGCCTCTCTCTATCTCCCGATTCGCGCGACATTTCGCTCCGTTTGCAACATGCTGCACGAGGCAGATCCTTCGCGCCAGCCAAGACACCGCGAAATAAAAACACGCACATTGCTGTGCCCCAATCACACAATCACAGATGACGGAGTGTTGTAATCGTCGGTGAATACATTTTGCTTCTGCGTTCTTCAATGTCCCTACAACGTGTATATATATATATATATATATATATATATATATATATATATATATATATATATATATATATATATATATACGCAGGAAAGAGACGACGAAGTTTTTTGGAAGACTTCTTTTACTTAACGTTCTCGGCTGGCGGACCAGCCTTCGTCAGAGTACAGTGCACAGTCTATATATATATATATATATATATATATATATATATATATATATATATATATATATATATATATATATATATAACTGTATCTGGCTTAGCAATATATGTCTTTCGTGGGCGAGGCAATATATATATATATATATATATATATATATATATATATATATATATATATATATATATATATATATATATATATATATATATATATTGCCTCGCCCACGAAAGACATATATTGCTAAGCCAGATACAGTTAGTCGCGACGGCCTTGATCGGTTGAGTGCATATCGAGATTCATCCAGGAAGCCCTTCATAGTCTTCCTCCTCTTCATGCGTTTTGGATGCCCCACATCATGTTGAGGCGTAAACTAAGGACGCACATAAGTCACATTTCCCTCCGCGCAGACGAAGAACGCCGGGCAAGTCAAACAGGCTGTTGCGACATAAAAGGTCTCAACAAGGGTCACATGCGTAAGTTCAGCCTCTGCTGACTGTCGGCCATTCGATGCGAGGCAGGCTGTGCGGAATGTCAATTCGCCTATACTATCAGTATTAACGTAGGGTCCGATGTAGTGGGCCGGCACGTTTTCACATAACCCACGGTTTCTTGTTAGTTTCCAGAGCCACTCTAAATCACCAGCGTCATATATCACGCTTCGTCGTCCGTGGTCGTAGGGTGAATTCGAGCGGTCCTGTGAAATAAGAGTGCGCAAAGAAGCAAGTCGTCGGGCCTGTCCAGCAAGAGACACGGTCTCGTATATAAAATGATTACTGGGGCTTGAAAATGGAAAGATAGTGCCTAGTGTATGACGAGGCGGACGAGTATGAAGAACGAAGAAGGGAAAGCAGTACACTGCATTTTCATACTATGAGGTACGCACATCAGTCCGGCGTGCCCGCGACCGGGCCGGTGGGCTAGACCTGCCGGTCCCGACGTGGGACTAGCCGGGTGCGTGACGAGTTCGTGTCCTCGCCGGACCTGCAATAAAGTTTATTCACACACACACACACACACACACACACACACACACACACACACACACACACACACACACACACACACACACACACACACACACACGCACGCACACACACACATACATACATATATATATACATACATATATATATATATATATATATATATATATTGTTACGCGCTAACACAAGAGTAAGTGACAGTAAGAGCAGCCAGAGACGAAAAATGTCAAGCACTAAGCGACGGTTCTCCAGCTGGTGCGGGATCTCTCACTTCGTCGTCTTCTTCGCCGTTTTGCTGGGCACGCAATGCTGAATGTTCGCTGGCTCAAAACACCAGGTGGCATTATTCCCCCTCCCTATGAAGCATCGACTCGATGCTCAAACGCAAGACGTACACGGAAAGTACGCACATTAGGTAAGACATAAAAAAAGGGGGGGGGGGGAACGCGCTAGCACACATACAGGAATGCACACGAGGCAAAAAAATGGGTTCTGTCGTCGGGAACAAAAAGAAAAAAAAACACTTCGCAGTTCATTGGAGGACGACGCGACGACAGCAAAAAACAAAAGTTTGTTTCACCAGTAGACTTAACATCACCGTGCAAAATACGGCTTGAGGCGGACGACATGTACAGTTTCTGCGCGTGGTAAACGGCGCTTGGGCGATGGTAGGTCTCCGTCTCGAACCACTTCATAGTTCACGTCGCTTACACGCCTTAGTACTGTGTATGGTCCGAAGTACTTGCTCAGGAATTTCTCGCTGGGTCCAAACCAAACTTGGTCACCAGGCTCATAGGTGACTTGTCGATGGTGGAGATTGTACCTTATTGCATCGGTACACCGCTGCTGTCTTATGTGCACGCGGGCCAGTTGACGCGCTTCCTCGGCACGCTGAATGTACTCCTCGACGTCAGGAGCTAACTGGTCGAGCTGATCGATGTCTTCATATGGAATCATGGCGTCTAGCCTAGTTTGAACATCTCGACCATAAACGAGGCGAAACGGCGTAAATCGTGTAGTTTCCTGTGTGGCAGTGTTGTACGGAAACGTTACGTACGGCAGGATTTCGTCCCACGTTTTGTGCTGCATATCGACGTACATAGAGAGCATGTCTGCCAGTGTTTTGTTTAGTCTTTCTGTCAAGCCGTTAGTCTGAGGGTGGTATGCAGTGGTCTTTCGATGACTCGTGTAACTCACTTCAAGATGTCGCCCAGAAGCTTCACCGTAAATGCTGTCCCTCGGTCAGTGATGATGAATGATGGTGCGCCATGCCGAAGCACAATGTGATGCATAAAAAACTGGGCATTTTCAGATGCTGTCCCGCGTGGTACTGCCTTCGTCTCAGCGTAACGCGTCAAGTAATCAGTTGCGACAATGATCCACTTATTGCCGGAGGAAGACAAGGGAAATGGTCCAAGAAGGTCCATTCCAACTTGAACAAACGGCGTAGAAGGCGGCTCGTAGAAGGCCTGCAGGCTTGAAGGGTGGTGACTTTCGGCGCTGGCATTCACGGCATCATTTCACGTAGCGTTTAACGCAAGTAGTCAGTCTAGGCCAGTAGTACAGTTGCCGTACCCTGTCCAGAGTCCTTGAGTAACCCAAGTGACCAGATGTCGGCTCGTCGTGCCAGGCTAATAAGATGTCGTCGCGAAGGGCTTGAGGCACTACTAGACGACAAACCACAGTTTGTCGCCGGCACCTGTGTTTCTTTTGTATAAGATGCCCTCTCGAAAGCAAAATGACGACAACCTTGGCGAAAGTGGGCGAGGAATGGACGCGATGCCGCCTTCTAAGTGATCAATGATGGGCCTTGACTCAGCGTCTGATCGTTTAGCGAGCAGGTCCGGTCTGCTGAGGGCTCCCAGGAAGGTGCTGTCGTCTTCCTCGTCAGGATTCTGATATTCAACAGGTGCTCTTGATAGCGTGTCAGCATCTTCATGTTTCCTACCTGACTTGTATAGGCGCCGTGCACGCCAACGGACGTGCCACTGGTGGCGGCCTTGCGCAGAACAAGCGGGAGAGTAGCCAGGCGCGCGCCGTAGTTTGTTGCGTCGTTGATCGTGCTTCTCCGTCTTATTCACGTTTTCAGAGCAAGATAGGCAACACCATTCGCACGTGTGGGGTGGCCAAAGCTTCAGGGAATGTCGAAGAATAATTGTTGCAGGGTGGGGGCTGAAATACCGGTGAAAACGTGCCGGGGATGCGGTTCTAATCATTCCCGGCAAAGCCTCATCAGCGGTAGCAACGGTAGCAAAAATGGATCGTCGCTTCGATGGGAAATTTCTTGTTCTCATCCTTTCCTTTGTCTCGTCGGTGTTTTTTTCCACTCGATCATAGTTAGACGCGTGAGCAACGAAGTTCGTCTGCAGTGCAGCATGAGGTTTAAGGGCATTTAGCTAAAGTTCGGAATGCTGTTTGCCGCTTATATTGTTTTCCGCTTATATTGTTTTCCGCTTCTTTACCGCGTTGCGCTAGCTAGGCAGCACGACTGCACGAGCGCATTGCGTTGTATGGTAAAGCAACTGAAGTTTGCAAAAACTCAAACTGTTGGTTTCGTGTAACGCGGTAAATCCTCGCACCAGCTGTCGCGCACTTCATATTTTTACATCTATCTTATGCGTGGCTTTGCACATGTTTAACTGTTGCTAGTTGCTCCATGCATAACTCTTGTCGATTCTTTTGAGCTGCGAACTTTTCACCCTGCCTTGTTTGTAAAGGGTATAAATCACGCTGTGTCTAATCGGAATGATACCAAGGAAGTGCTTCTTTAACAGCTTTATCCTTTTCGCCCGAGGGCATCTTAGATATTGTTTGCGTTTTTGGAACTGTGTTTAGAAAATAGGTAGTTCGGGGTGAGAATTGCTAATAGCTGCTGCATATGGTATTTTTGTTCCATTTCTCGCTGAAGAGTTCGCGTCCCGTTTGGGAAGTCATCACACCTCGATGCTGCATGAGCAAGCTTAACACGCCGAGTGATTTGTTTGTTTCACAGCGTAGTCCCTTCTTGCATGTGAGTTTTGTACTCAACTGAATTCTTTCTTATACTTACGCTGCAGACGACTAAACCGGGCCTTGCCACTAGCGCTCATCTACTTTGACTGGCGCTGCTCCACCTCTAAATATATCATGTGGCACCTCTCTCTAGCAATATAATAAAGTACTGAAAAGTTAGTCAGTCTTTAGCTTTGTACGTTTCCAAGCAGCTCCCTTGGGGAATTTAAAATTGCACAAACTGCAGTGGGAACGGTAGTTCATCGGCGTATGCAGCAGAATTGCATCGGCGGTACAGCAAACACGCGCTTTTATTAACCCGTGTGTTTGGTGACTTCGTCGGCTAGTATACGCGTTTCCATCAATAAATTGGCAATTACTCTTCTTGAGGCGACTTCGACTGCACTTATTCGGCGATGTCAGATGTATTCATCGGCAGAAAAATCACAACGGCATATGCACAGATTGCACCGTGCGGATTTGTTTGATATAAGTCTGCACTAACGACGGGTGCTTATTATTCAGGTACAGAAGCAGCATTGCGGCAAGGGTAGAATAAAAAAAAAACATCGAGAGATCGCATCACTCAACAAAATTTATCGGCTAGTGAACATGAGCCATGAGCCATGAGCCATGAGCCATGAGCCTCATGTAAATGTGGTTCATGGCGTTTCTCTGCGGGACACACCTTGCTCGTGTGTGGACCATGTTGTCCCAAACACCGGTAACATCGTGCTCATACCCGCTTGCACAGAAGTCAGCATCTTCCCCGCAGCTGTCACCGCAGAAGAAGCAGCCTGGCACCCGAACAAAGGAGAAATCGCAGCCATGAACTTCAGCCATCCTTGCTGCAAAGGGTTGTCGTCTGCTACTGCTCCCGCGTGTACTGTAGGAAGCGTCCGCTAGGTGGCTTTCAGTGGCGCCTCTATAGGCGGTGCACGAGGCGTATACGATGGTGATGCTAAATTCCTGGAGTCACAGACTCCAACGTGCCAATCGTCCAGAAGGGTCTCGGAGGTTGGTCAACCAGCACAAAGCGTGAGGATCGGTCACAACTTTAAATGGCCGCCCGTAGAGATACGGCCTAAACTTTGTAGTAGCCCAAATAACCGCGAGGCACTCCTTCTCTGTGGTGGAATAATTGGACTCTGCCTGTGACAGAGTGCGGCTCGCGTAGGCGATAACTCG
The DNA here is from genome assembly GCF_038994185.2 of Dermacentor albipictus. Classification (NCBI taxonomy): domain Eukaryota; kingdom Metazoa; phylum Arthropoda; class Arachnida; order Ixodida; family Ixodidae; genus Dermacentor; species Dermacentor albipictus. Next base: position 2,069,139 of record NW_027225568.1, read on the forward strand.
TTCAGTTCCGTCTTGCCGTTGCACCAGGATAGCTCCGAGACAGATATTGCTGGCGTCAGTGCGTACTTCTGTGTTAGCATCCTCATCAAAATGACCGAGCACGGGAGGAGAAGACAATCGACATTGTAGTTCCGCAAAGGCAGTCTGTTGTTCATCAGTCCAGAGGAATGGCACATCGTCACGTTTAAGGCGCAATAGCGGCTCTGAAATCTTCGAAAAATTTTCGATGAAGCGTCGATAGTAGGCACACAAGCCCAAAAACCGTGGGACACTTTTCTTGTCGGTTGGAGTGGGAAAAGCAGCTACGGCATCAGTCTTCTCGGGATCGGGGCGAACCCCTGCCGCGCTCACGACGTGTCCAAGGAACTTCAGTTCCTTGCAACCAAAATGGCATTTCTCTTGCTTGAGTATAAGGTCAGCCTATCGAATGGCTTCGAGTACATTCCGAAGGCGTCGAAGGTGCTCGTCAAAAGTCTCCGAAAAGATAATGACATCATCGAGATAGACGAGGCAGCTTTTCCATATGAGGTCAGCGAGAACTGTATCCATCATTCACTGGAATGCGGCTGGCGCAGAACAGAGGCCGAAAGGGAGTACTCTAAATTCGTAAAGGCCGTCCGGAGTCACAAACGCAGTTTTCTCGCGGTCCCACTCATCCACTTCAATTTGCCAGTAGCTACTTTTCAGATCGATAGAGGAGAAATACTTCGCGCGCCTCAGTCTATCCAGAGAATCGTCGACACGAGGCAACGGGTACACGTCTTTCTTTGCGACGTTGTTTAGCTTCCGGTAGTCAACACAAAACCGAAGCGTGCCATCTTTCTTTTTAACGAGAACGACTGGCGATGACCGGGGACTGCATGAGGGCTGTATTACGGCGTCTTGAAGCATTTCCTTCACCTGCGTTTGAATCGCATGTCGATCGGTCGGGGAAACACGATAAGGCTGTTGCCGTATGGGAGGCACGTCGTCAAAGGTGATGATACGGTGTTTCGGAATCGACGTTTGACGTATCTTCGACGACCGTGCAAAGCAATAGTGGAACTCGAGCAACAGCTCGCGTAGGGGTTGTTTGGTCTCTTCAGGAAGCGTTGGACTAATGTCGACGATGCATAGCATTGTCGATTGCCTCGGAAACAAAACACGCAATGACATCGGCGATCGGGTCGGCGTAGGCGATGACAGTACCGGGGAAAAGGAAAGGGGGACGGAAAGATTAAAAGAAGAGAAAGTCCGCTGAAACAACATATATATATATATATATATATATATATATATATATATATATATATATATATATATATATATATATATATATATATATATATATATATATATATATATCCTTTCGTGGCAAGTACCTCACAGTGGCCATCATGGGGATCAAGAAGGCTTCTTGCTACGCAAACACCTTGAGAAAGCAGGAGAGAGCGATTGCTTTTTGCGACAGCTTCACCGTGTAAGAGTCTGTCACATCCCACCTGAATCACGACACTTGCACGTGGTGGTAACGTGACAGCGTCGTCGATGACACGAAGAGGTGCTCGAGGGTGGACGGTGTTGGTCGTCACTGCGGCGCTCTTTGTCGAGAAAGTGACGAGGCGTTGTCGAATGTCGATGATAGCTCCGTGCTCCCTGAGAAAGTCCATGCCGATGATTAGGTGTCGAGAACACTGAGGGAGAATGCTCAAGCTGGCAACAAACGTAGAGCCGCGAATCTGTATTCGTGCCGTGCACATGCCGAGTTGTGTGACGATGTGCCCGCCAGCTGTACGAACTGGCGTTTGATTCCAAGGCGTGGTCACTTTCTTCAGAAGGGTGGCCAGTTTTTCGCTGATTATAGAATAATCCACTCAAGTGTCCACTAAAGCAGTCAATTCGCGACCGTCGAGCAGTACAGGAATGTCCAAGGAAATTATTTTTCTGTAATCAGCAGGTACTGTCGTCGTCGATGTATCGTCGGTCCATGTACGCGTTAGTGGGGGTCCTTGAGCACGTCCAGACTGAGCGGACTCACCCCCGAAGGCCGCTGTGGTTAGTTTTCCCGGCGCGGGCTGGACGACCGACCCTGCACCACGCTTGAATACGTACGGCGAGTCGGAGAAAACCGCCGCGGCGAAGGGGAGCGTGACTGGTGTCGAGCTAATGGAGATCCGTGCTACTGGGCAACGTATTCTTCAATTTCAGGAGGGCGCTGGCCGCACCTATAGGTCGCCGCGAGTTTGCTGAAAATCCGCGTAGTCCGAGCGCTCGATAGGAGCACTGTCGGTAGACGTGCCCAGCTTCGCCACAGTGAAAGCAAAGGGGACGGCAATCAGGTGCCCGCCACACGTCTGATTTCCTTGGGGCCTGTCGGTGGTCGTGGTAATGCGAGGCTGCTTGGACGGCTGTAGCATATATATATATATATATATATATATATATATATATATATATATATATATATATATAGTGTAAAAGCTAGTCTGTCGCATGTTGTATCTACCACAAGGACACGTGAGTGAGTGGGTAAATAAACTTAATTGCAGGTCCGGCGAGCACGCGAACTCGTCGCGCACCCGGTTAGTCCCACGTCGGGACCGGCAGGTGTAGCTCACCGGCCCCGTCGCGGGCACGTCGGGCGGCCAGGATTTGCTTTTCTAGAGCGGGGCTACGCAGAATCGAGTCCCACTCCTACTTGATGAACTTGGGGTAGGTCGACCCGCACTCCCAGAGCATGTGAGCTAGAGTGGAGGTCTGGCTGCAGGACGGGCAGACTTTGATTCAACTGTACCGATTGGGAGGAGTTTATATAGATCTTGACTTCATGTACAGTCACGCGAAATATGACCTGCAACACCGTTGCCCGTGGTCGAAGGGGCTCCAAGACAAAATTAAATAATGGGGTTTTACATGCCATACCCACTTTGTGATTATGAGGCACGCCATAGTGGAGGACTCCGGAAATTTCGACCACCTGGGCTTCTTTAACGTGCACATAAATCTAAGTACATGGGTGTTTTCGAATTTGCCCTCATCTAAGTGCGGCCGCCGTGGCCGAGTCTCAATCCCGCGCCCTCGTGCTCGGCAGCCCAACACCATAGCCACTGAGAAACCATGGCAGGTAGGGCTCCAAGACAGTTCGGCTGTGCAGACACAGGGCAAGTTCCAGACGTAAGCACAGCTTAAATTAGTGATACTTATTAAACCACTATTTCGCATGTCAGAGCCACTGCGCAGCCCTGGCACCCCTTCGAGTACGAACAAGGGTGCTGCAAGTCATATTGCACGCGACTGTACGTAGTGCACACTGAAAAAGTACGCAAAGAGAGTACGGTGTCGGAGCAAGCGTAATGTGCGAGCCTTTTTTTCCTTTTCCTTTGTTTATTGTGCGCTACATATATGACGGCATGACTCGACTGCGTGAATTCCAATAAGAAAGTAACAACGCTGAGTAAAAAGAAAAATTCCAGCCAATCAACGAATATAGCATATACGGAATTATATTTTTACAAAAGCAAGAAAAAACAAGATCCCACGCTAATAAAGATGAAGCTCCAATCGAGTTGCCACATGACTGCACGGAAACAAGCAAAGGTGAAAACTCCACGCCACCAGCTCGCTTCGTTATCCGCCAGTGCTTAGAGGGGCACGCCGTCGGCAAAATTTCGCGGGAGCATCCTGGCTTCCGAGCCAGCCTTCGGCGACCCGATTTTATGGAAGCCTATAACCTCCACAATATTTGCCAGGACGACCTCGTACTACTTGAGAGCTACGAGAAATTACTCCGGGACCATTACTCTGCCATGGTCCTCGTTGAGGGAAACACCCGTACTTGTGGGGCTGGCCGCGCGAAGGGGCAACGCGAGGAAGGCGACGACTGCGGGCTCGTCGACCCTGCGCGCCAAGCCAGCCACGCAAAAGCTGTGGGTGAACTCAAGACGAGACACGTCGCCCTTGCGCCATGCCACACAGCTGGAGACGCGGTTGCGCTGCGCAGTGTTCCCGCGAGGATCAGGCGGTGGGCGGAGGCTTCGAGAACCCGGGGCCGGCGGAGGCATCGCCCGGGGTCACAACACGCGGCGGCAGCTCCCGGCTCGTTCCGTCCCCTGTCAATGATCGTCTTGGAGAAGTCAAGTGGAGCGAGAAGTGATGTCGTGGAAGCCCCGGGGGATCCACGACCAGAATGACAAGGGTCGCTCCTTCTGCGCAGCTCTCCGCTGAAATATAAAGATTTCGCAATAAATTGTAATATTCTCATCAACATTGCCAAATTACCTTATAACTCATCTATTCCGTCGTATTATATTTTGCTCAAATCATGAAGAGCAGTACTAAATTCCTAAAGCAATAGTAACGCGAAATCAAGTGATCACTCTTCATTATATTACCCTTTTGTTAAATGTAATTCGAAGTTCTTAATGGTATAACGTGCATTTTGCTCCGGGGTGTGTACTGACAAAGTTATCGTTCTGTTTGAATTGTTCTCAAGAGCAGATGCAAGCTGACCTGGATTTTGGACGTTTCATTACCGAAGCCGACCTGCCAATAGCCACTTGAAGGGAGGAAAAGTTTGCTCGCTTGCCTGCTGCTTAAAAGCATTGAAGTATTACGATAAAGCAGCCATGACAAGAACAACCCCACGCGATACAGGTGCAGTGAAATGCCTCTTATTTTTAATTTTTATTATTTCTTTCTATTTGTTTTGCGGCGCCTGAGATGCATTCAGGCAAGTGTCCACGAATAAGTTTCAGAAGCATGCGCACACAGTGTACAAACCACATGCAGATTTCTAGTCTGATTACCACTAAGTTTTCAAAAGACGCACTCAAAATAGCCGTAATATTTCTCTAGCTGCGATTCCTGCCAACTTTGGTGCATGATGCCACCGAGATGAACGCGACCACCCCCCAAAGCACTGCACGTGGCGTCTATCTTTCCAACTTTCTCTCTTAGAGACGCTCTTCTTTCGGTTACAGAACATGTCGGAATATTCACCTGTCCGCTGTCCCGTTGACAAAGGCTCGCGGGCAATCGTCGCTGGGCAGAGAGAACTGCGCCGTGTGGCAGCCGCCAGAACGAAAGATCCCGATATGTATACCTGCCGTGTTTCGTGCACCCGCGAGTACTTTGAGATTCGTTCCCACACGGTTGCTGGTCTCTGAGCGCGGCCACTCCGGTCGTCTTGCGGAGCTGCGTGCTGAGATCCGTGGCCAGTCGTGTTATAACTCTGGTGCAGTGCGATGGCATCAGATTGAGGCCGGTGCATTACGACTGACGCGAGTCGTCGAAACAGGATGGCTTGGTGTTGACAGTAGTAGTTCGGTGTTAAAGAAGTTCTTCCCACTGGGCGCGTTCCAAAACCTCGCCGGATTCTTGCGATACAGCACTGCGGGACGATCAAGAAGCCTAGTTGCTGCACACAATGGTGGCGGGCGCGCAATGCACGAGACAGCTGCCTGCTGCGTTCTTCGTTTTCTTCTACGCACACCCGTAGATCCGATCCGAGGAAATGTCTTGCGCGGCTACTTCCCCAAAATATGCATGTCAGATGATACGTAAAATCCACTGGTGTCAGTCTTTTTGAAGGCTATGGTTTATTACAATGAAATTGCAGACACTATGTCAGAAAAAAGTAGCTATGAATTCTACCAAACTTGTCTAGCGACTACTTATGGGCCAAAAAGGAGGAATACCTGGGGTGTTGAGTTCGGGCTGGGGGAGTTGTCATTTTCCCTGGAACTTGTAATGACTCAAACCCATGCAGCAAAGGGCACTGGTCGATCGAATGCAGCACATAATGCGAAAGGGCTGAGAACGGAAATCATATCTCAATTAGAACTTTTGCGCACTGTTCTTGAGGCACCGTCTGTGCCATTATTCTTCGTTTTCTTTGCACATTTTGCGAGCAGTAAAAGGAATGTGCTCTTCAAATATTACTTGTAATAGTTCTTTGCGAAAGTATATTATTTACGTTCATTGTATTGTGATTTCATTTTACACTTGACGTGTGGAAGTTATTTGTAGTAGCTGTTAGGTACTGTTAATACTATGTTGTGCCACCTGCCGCGATCAGCAAGACCCGTATATCGCGGATAATTCAAGGATATTTTCAGGCATTTGAGATATACACAATGGGCTTATACTGACACTACTGACATACCTTGCGCTGACTTCCGAATGAATCCACCCCTATAGAAAAAGAAGGAGTGGACTAATTACTAATATTTGTCTTACTATTCATCCACGGAATATACATGCCGAGACGACGCTGCTCTTTACAAAGATTTGCCCTTCGTAAGCCTCTATACCACGAATTTGTTTATACCTGTCTTGCAAACGTATTCAGCGAACTTCGTGCATGAATACATGTTAGCACTGTTCACTTGAAGCGGCCGACGCCCTCGCGAAGCAAGCTCTCTCGGCTCGCTTCCCCCTCGCCAGCTCCGTCACCCGTTTCGACGTGGCCAAGACGGCGATACTGCGCATCCTCCGCGCGCAGCATCCGGATCCGCGGGTTGCTGCAGGTATGCCCCTTCGCCTCCTCCCCCGCGTGGGTTTCTCCCGCTGGGACAGCTCGTTTCTCCTTCGGCTGCGCGTCGGCTGCTACAACACGGCCGCCAGAATGCACAGACTGCACGGAAGAGGCAGCCCCGCGTGCTTGGACTGCGGCGAGGAGGAGACGCTTGAGCACCTCCTGCTCCACTGCCCGGCATTCGATGTTGAGCGCACTGCGCTCTTTGCATCATACCGTCGTGTGGGACTGCCCTGTAACTCGGAGGGAGCACTTCTCTTTCCGGCAGCCCACCCTTCCGTTGTCAAGAAAGTGCTTCCTGCCCTACTTGAATTTTTCTGTGACACGCAGCTGAGAGCGCGGCTGTAAGCCACGCATTGCTTCAACCTTCTTGTTATTTTTTCCGCCTTCTTTTCCTTCTCTCCCTGATCTTTTTCTCCCCACTCCCCTTTCCCTGTGCAGTGCTGTTGAGGTGTCCTCCTCTGAGAGACAGTTACGGCACTGCACTTCTCTCTTCCTCTCCTTCAAAAGTCACTACACACACACACACACTTTATAACACAATACCGGTACAAGAATTTATCCGCAGTAACTTCAGCAGCATCCTGCCTTAATATGCTTCCTTAGTTGAAAAAAAAGAAATATTCGCGCAGTTTAAATCTTACTATTACTATTCATAATTTAATTTACTCAAGTTTAAGTATATCCTTTTTTTTCTTTTTAATATTCCTATCAATGCAAGGCTTACTATAGTATTGATCAATACTTTATCTCATGTATTCACAGTTTATTTCGCATCTTGGATTATCTATTTATTTTCGTTTTTTGTGTTATTACTTTATTAACCAATTTTTTTTATTTATTGCATCACCTTACCACCCCATTCGTGGCCTATCCGCAACAGTGGGTTTGTGCCATTAATTGAGGCTTCTTCGTCATCATCAACAAGAAAGAGAGAAAAATAATGAGAAGGTTTGCAGTACACTTTGAAAAATTCCATGCTTAATATCACGCTAAACTTCAAGTTTAAGCGTGACGTGCATGTAAATGAGGCGCTGATGACGTTTAAAGCACCATGTGACCGAAAATAAGCGTGAAATTCCTTCATTTAAGCCGGAGGACAAGACTGCCTGCCATGGTTTTGTCTTGTGCGAGCATGAGCGAGCCGCGTACGCGTGAAAAAGGCAAATCAGACGTTTAACCTCCCGCGGAGAACTCGCGCGGGAACCTTCCATCACGCTTACAAATATCCGAATAGGGGATCCGTAATATATCACGTGATCTGCGCGGTGCGTGGGCGAGGGAGAACACAGCTCTGCGTCTTCTCACGGCCCTGTGAACTTTTCTTAGGGAGGCTGTAGGAGACCGTGGTGTTTCGAAGACAGCGTTCGGCCATTTTTGGTGTGGGCTTTCCGGCGGACTGCCACGATCGACGCTCGTTCGTTGCAGCACAGAGCTTCCGGTGTAGTTGTTAGAGTTGGTGTGTATCGCCCTGTTCACTTCTACAGACATTTATGGCGTACAACGCCGGCGGTGTATGCATACATTGTGCACTGTGCCGAGTTTACGAGAGAGAATTCACCCGGTCTGACGGCTCCAGAGCAGTATTTCCCTTTGGATAATGGATATGTCACGGTCCCTCACCTGTTTTTCACCGACGACTAAAATATAGAGGTAAGAACATTAGTTATGGTTTGCTTTTTAAAAATGGCGGCTAACTGCCAATTTGTCATGATTTCGGGCAAGTATTGTATGATGTGTGGTGCAAAATTTGCCGTAATGGTAGATTTAATGGAAGCCTCGTGCTTCATTAACAAGTTATAACACCGGGCTGTTGAGTTCCTCTAAATTGTTCAGTTTATTTTGCTGAACTACAAAGTACCCACTATTTCTGTTTTTATTTTACATTCGCCAGCTCACCGTTCTCTCTCTTCCCGCTGCCATTTCGCCTCGGGCAAGGGTGTTGAGCTGGGAGTTTCCACTCTGCATTTTGCACCGTGCTTCTTCTCATGATTTTGAACTCTGTTAGTGGCGCATCAATGTAGTATGCTGTGTATGCCGTCTAGTTGCTACGTATGCCACTCATAGTATACCACTATACCATACCATACCATAGTATACCACTAGCTATAAAAGGAAAATTCATAATTTTGTTAGCTATTTGTCGACTGACAGTAACCTGCATCTACGAAGCGCTGCATGCGAGGTTGCAACCACACGTAATACTTAATTGCGATCTCAATTGCACTCTGAATTAGGACATATATGTAGTGTAGCTCCGCATATTTTACATTTTGTTCCTTTGAAGAGAGGAAGTATGACTGTTCAATGAACATGAATATACTCTGCCCGTTGTAACTCTTGATTTCCAGCTGCAAACCCGTCTATGTCCGACGTGAGAGTTCACGTGCTATATGTTCACGTGTGATAAGCTCACGTAGAATGTCATTCTTGTCGAAATTTCAGTTGCCATTCGGTTGGGAATTAGGCATAACTAGGTTTTTCTAGCTCATTTTTGCTTAGGTAATTAAGGGTTTTATCGAAAGCGTTGCCCAGTTGTGTTCAAATTTTAAACTTTATTTTTATGAGGAGCATGATGGAATAAAACCAGTTGCAGCTATGTGTGTTACCTAAATGTGTTTTGCACATTTTTGTTTTGTTTTTCACGTCACATTTCAAGGCGAATAAAGGTTTGGAAGTAAGATTGATGAAAAGGCACAAGCATTGAAAAAGCTCACTCTGTCCTTTGAGCGAAAGCTTCTGCCAATGCACACTTCTGACACCCGACGTCTCGGCTTTCGGCGGCGCAAAAGACGCGACATATCGATTCCGTCCAATTCTGAAACTTCTCCGATGCCACAGACAGGTAGACGCGGCCGTAAGCTGATGGGTGTACCTCCGTGCGTACGCGACTCGTGAATTCCCGGTGAACGCTGAAACCTTTTCACACACGTCTTAAGTAGTAGTAGTAATAATAATAATAATAATCATAATAATAATACCTTTGTTGCCAGTAATCAAATCAGTACATTCATACAGGCCTGCCAAAGCCTTTGAAGGCTTGAGCGGCAGAGCCTGGCAGGCAGCAAAACCAGGGCTGTTCAAATTGGCCGAAAATATATCGTGTACCTAGCTGCCTTCATGACCTCATGCGCACGGGAGATTCCAAAACTACCATGTCAGAACCATTGAGAAATGCTATGTTGTGTTCTTCTGCATCGCGGATAGTTCAAGCATGTTTTTATGCATGTAGGATCCTCTGGGCTGGAATTCTCCGACATAAGGTGGCCTAACCGCCTGCAGGATTATCTAACTGAGCTAGCTTGTGTGCTCGGCTGCCATAGTCTGCAGAATTTCGAATCCTAACGGTGTTTTTTTTTATCTGAAGACGGGAAGCTCGAATTCACCTCCTCCAGTACACTATACCTCCAGGCTTGGAGGGGCGCCTGTCACCGGCAAAAACGCCCAGAGCACGTGGGGCTACACCAATCCAGGTACAACCAAATTAGGAAGACCACTAGGCTTCAACAAAAGACACTCCCTCACCAGAACAAGAATTGGCCTCCCTGGTGCAGTATTCGGCCACTCCCTCCCTGATGATTTATTCGATCAACCAATGGCCCTCAGTCCCCAGCAGCTGCGGAGCACCTGACCAAGGCGGCGGTCAGACCTGTGACGCAGCAGAAGGTGCTAAGAATCTCTGGACCCGGACAGGCCGCGAATGGAAACTGACCCTTGCAACGCTTAACACCCGAACTCTCTCAAGTGAAGCTAGCCTAGCAGGACTCTTTGAGGAACTATCACGCATTGTTTAGGATATCATTGGCGTTAGTGAGGCTAGAACTGGTGAGGCTTCTACAGTACTGACAAATAGCCACATCCTCTGCTATTGGCCTCGAGCTCCACCACTGGAAAAGCTGGCGCCACCATCGACGTGACGTGGCGTGAGGGATCACGTGGACGCAGCGGCCGCTCCGGCTGCTTCGGAAGCGCCGAAGCGAGCTGAAAATGAAAGTTTAAAGTCCCAGCTGCGTCGCGGGTCTGATTAAGTGGTGAGGATTTACCGCCTTGGCTGTCAACTTGACAACATCTGAAACTACTATAATAGGTAATGGCTACCTTAGGAGGCGTGCAGCATTGTAAACTACTGCTCGGTGCCATAGTGCCCGACGCACGCAACGGAGCCCGGTGTCAGCCTTATTCACACGTAGCCGCAGGACAAGAAGCTGCGTGAAGCTTGGCCCGCGAAAATAAGAACCGGCAGACAGCCACCGGCTACAACTCGGGTATGCAGCAAGCACAGACGCGACGAAGATTTCTGCTACGGCGCCGGGAGTGCGCGATGTTCGGTGAGTAGCAGAAAACGCGCACTGAGACGCTCGCTCGCGCCCGTTGCCCGGCTAATGTCATGACGGGTTAGTCTATGAACTTGTTGATGCTAGATACAGCCAGTTCACTGGAACGGAAAGGGAGCAGTAAGGCACACATTAAAGAAAGGCATGGCATATGGTCATGTGTGTGTTATTAATTAATGCACTGTATTACAAAAAAGGAGCAGAGGGAAATCGCACGCTGAGACGACCGATAAACATACAGTGCGATGCAACTTTAGAAATAATACTGAAATGCCCATGAATTGATGATGGCATCGAAGTCTCTATAAAAAAATTATTTTTGAACAGTTCTGATAGCGCCCACACCACAATGGTTGCTAGGGTACTGTCAAATGCTCATGTGCTGCGGCCTAAAGCTCACGGCACGGTGCGAAAACGCGCTCATAGAGAAAGCAAAACATTGTGCGCGGACATGCATGCAGACGCGCAGTCGGTCACTGCGAACCCGTGCAATCCGCTGCATTGAGGCTTCATTCTGTTATGCCCAATTTGGTTATACAGGAAGCCCACTAAAGAACATAGTTCACTCTCAGCGTTTGCCTACCTTTCACGCAAGAAGCTGCTTCGGGAGACTTCATCGCAACGACCGCGCGTAGTGGCGTTCACTGTACGTATTCGGTAAAGAAATAACGATTTGTTTGCTTCCAGTTTGCCCAACGTTATTATATGGACAGTCAAAAATTTTCATAATTTTGAGATTACCTGCATAAATGTCCAGGAGGGCTGCCGCGTGGTGTTTTAACGCGACAGCATTAAGGAGCTCGTGTCGCTAAAAGCCGGAGTCATCGGCGTCGCTGGCCGTCAGCGAAAAATCCCGGGAAGCAATTCATAAATAAGAAACAACTTGCAAGATGGGCTGGGTGGCAATCGAACCAGGGTCTTCCGAGTGTGAGACGGAGACGCTACCTCTCAGCCATGACTTTTTTTTTCTTTCATGGACTCAGCCATGACTCGCTTTGAACCATCGAACTCAGCCGTGACTTCGATGGGTCAAAGCGGGACAAAAGCGCATCTAGTGAATGCGGTGTTGCCTTAGAAACTTGCCGTAGAAAGTTATACTGCGGTGTATACATCGGTAATTATGAACATGTAAATTACAGAAGTCGCAGTTAAACGAGTAGCGAAGTACGTTTCCGCTACATTTCTTCTGCGCTTGGCGCACACACAGAGCCATCTAGCGGCAAACACAGAGGACCCCCTCCTCGCAATGTACGGCGCTGCCCCGACAGGTGGCGCGCCACTCGTCCGCTTCTCCCCTTCGTCTCGTTAGAGCGCATTGGGGCAGTGCGGGGGACCGGTGCGAGGATGCCCCAATACCCTTGGGTTTAATAAGTTTTCTTGCTCTTTCCCCTTCCAACTTCCAGCGTGCGTCACTCGAACCCTCGTGTTTAGGCGACGCGGCTCCTCTTTCCGCTCACAGCGCGATTCCTAGGTGCAGCATCCGATGCGGGAAGCCTCTGACGTGTCCGCTGTGCCGTAGCGCGTCTGGTGGGAAAGCGACCCCTGCGATGTGTGCCATGCTGCTGGCGAGGAGTCATGCGTCTGCGTCGTGCTCCCAAGCGAGATAGAGGACGATACCATCGAGGCGTCAGCCCCATGATCGCTTCCGCCTTCATGGCACGTCACGTAACGGCCAGGTTGTCTGTGCCGAACAAGAAGCTTGGCTCGCGTATATCGTTTCTCTCTCCGAGACACCGAGTTCTTTGGTTCGTTCGGCTTGCTCAGGCCCACGTTTCGTCATTATGTGACTCAAGAGCATGCCGAGCGAATGGGTGGGCGGTGCGAACGGGGTGCGATAACGCTATCGCGTTCCACTCTTGAAGGCGAAGCTTAAGCGTCCTGCAATTTTTTATTGAGCGCCGTAAGCGAAACCTATGGGGAGCGCGCTGCGTGATACCTCATACTACGCAAGGGAGCTCGCGCTTCCAACAGATGGCGAGTCCGTAACTCCTAGCGCCCAGTAGAGGACTACAAGAAGCGCAGGTCGGAGTAGGATTCCTCATCCATAAGGACATAGCGGGCAACATTGATGAATCCTACAGCATTAATCAGAGGGTAGCAGTAGTCGTTTAAATATATATATATATATATATATATATATATATATATATATATATATATATATATATATATATATATATATATATATATATACGTTGTTGTGATATCGAAAACACTCCCTAATGTCTAATTGGAGCAGTATATGTGTTTTTATTTCGTGGTGCAATGGCTGGCGCGGACGATCTGTGTCGTGCAGCACGTTTCAAATTCAAACGGAGCCGAAATGTCGCGCGACAGCCTCGAGCTTCGGATCTCCGACAGTTCGGTAGCAGTATGGTCCCTGAATAAAACTAAAAGGTAGCGAGATGCTTTGATCTTGCCGCCACCGCCGCTGCGAGGAGCATGCGAGGAGGCAGGAAAGAAGGTCTGCGTCTCCCAATTCGTTGAGCGCCGTCACGTGGTATTTTTTGCGCCTTTTTCTCTGTGTTTTCTTCTTTTCCGCGTCTCGGCACGTTCACCGGCATGGCAGTTGGCCGTCAAGTTTCCGCAGCGAGGCTTTAGACTTATTCAGACCAACACATTTCCAAACCTACACAGATACAGTAAAATGTTCCCATATACATATCGCGGCATCTACCCCTGGTGCGGCGACACACGCCCTATACGTTCTTTCTGAATTCGTGGGGGGGGGGGGGGGGGGGGCGGGAGCAAACCTCGACAGTTAAAGACGCCGAGCATGTCATTTGAGTGGTGGGAGGTACAGCTGACCGGACACCACCCACTCGACCTCAAGAGCAACCACCTCGATGGTCCGAATACATGTTTTCTTTCTCTCTCGCCCTCTTTCGCAAAGGATTTCGTATGTTTTGGCTGAGTTTCGTGGCTAACCGCGTCATTGAAGAACTTAGTTTTTGATTTATGTTAGGGATTGATTTTAGCAGTACTGGACCTGCAAACTTGTACGAACGGAGCTTTTTTCTTTGTTGACGGGGTTGGAGCTCAGGCGTGGGCAAGCGTATGCACGGGTGCTATTCTCGGTGCTCGTTCAGATTTGTTTTCCTGATCGTGCTACCGTCAGCAGGTGTATGAAGTTACTGAGTGCGTAGGCTGTGTTCTGTCATAAATCGTGCTAGAAACGTAACACGTGTTATTGTTGTAGTACTGAAAGTGTGTAGCTTTTGTCAGTCCATGCTGTTAGGCGCTGCAAATATATTTTGCGAGGACATGCTACCAGTGCATACTGTTGTAGCTTCGACGGGGCGGCTGGACGGAAGGGTTACGGGATGAGGCCTAAACGGCCGGGGCGCGCAGCGCCGCAAGATAAGAGCCGGACTGCTCCAGTCGGGGACCAGACATGGAATGAATCTTTATTTCTGAGGAGGCAACTTACAGGAGGCACTTACAGCGTTTGGCGCTGAGTGGCGCCCTGATGTAAAGACCCAAAACCGAAACCAGAAGTTACGGATACCACATCACCTCTCCCTTGAAAGGAAAAAACGATCTACTCGCTCTCCTCGCAACAAAAGTAAGTCACCAGTCAAAGAACACATGTTAGTACTGTAACACACATGATTAGTGATACATCTTTATACTATATAAAATGATCTCTGGCTTCCCCATTAAAAAAAAAGCACATGAACACTGAATATGAGTTATTGCAGTCCAGATCTGCAGTTCCAGTACCCGTCTTTGGAGGACGATGAGATGCAGCCTTGCACACACAGATAACACATAGAAAATTCACAAAGTACATAAGTATACATTAACAACCATCTGTGTGCCCCCTGGGACAGCACTGATGGGTGGCTCATTCGCCCTGAGCCTGAGTCGAGAAAGTCTCTGTGGCTGTCGTGGATTGGCATTGCGCGTAAAAGTACTTAACACTCCATAGTGCCCCCCCCCCCCCCTTAAGAATGCTAACGAAAAACTTTTTTTTTCTTTTTGGCATAAAAGAGAAATTAGTATGGCGGCTACTACCGTAGTGAAAATGCATACATGTATGCTGCAAGAAACGTAACATACAAGAAATGTATGGTATCCCTTCTGCGGGGATGCTAAGAAATGAAGAAAAGTGTTCCTACAACTAGGATCCACTGATAAATCTGCAGTATAACAGTAAGTACAGCGTGCGTATAGCACCGTTTATGCTGCCAGAAATCCCCCCATTTGAAGGATACTGCATATGTCTTATTCAGCTAACAAACATGAAAGGAAATACTTTTGGCATTAAGAACCGAATTCGCATGGCAGGGTTGAAACCTCTGTAGACAGTAACCTAAGGCAACAAGCTACTTGGAAACATAATCCTTAAATCGTTCCGGTGGTTGTCTATGGCGTGTAGACCTACGGAGGACTGGTTCAAGTTGTAGAGGAGGAACAGCAGAAGTGTTACTCGCACTGGGGCTAAAAGGTGTCAGAGACCTGAGTGCCTTCAGGGGCAGTGTCTTGGGGAGGAGTGTCGCAGGGACGTTCAGGAGACTGT
Source organism: Dermacentor albipictus (assembly GCF_038994185.2). Taxonomy (NCBI): domain Eukaryota; kingdom Metazoa; phylum Arthropoda; class Arachnida; order Ixodida; family Ixodidae; genus Dermacentor; species Dermacentor albipictus. The sequence goes on from NW_027225568.1 coordinate 2,084,509, forward strand.
TCTGCACGGGGTGAACCCGGAGGTGGTGGTGGTGAGACAGGTGGTTGCAAAGGGGTTGCAGCAGGAAAATGAGTTTCATTTGTTTCATTTGTTTCCCCCTGGCGTACCGAGTACTTCACCAGTTTAGACGCGTTCCAACGCTTGCCATTTTCAAGCTGGAAAGTACTTCGACCTACTTTGCGGTAAATCTTGAACGGACCGGAGTATTTGGGACCAGATTTCCGTGAAGTACGTACCTTAACCAGATGGCCTCGCTGAAACTGAGGACATGTAGTTGCGCTGACGATCCGCAAACTTTTTAGTATTTTCCTGTTTTTCACGTACTCTACTCTGCACTCCTGGCGCAACTTAGGAGGACCAAATTCAGGATGAATTGGAGGCATGCTTGCAACGTCCAGCCGAGTTCTTGGTTGTCGACTATGAAGCAGCATAGCTGGAGACACACCGGTAGTCATATGTGGAGTAAACCTATAAATTGCCAAGTATTCTAAGACCGCAAGTCTGAGGTCTCGCTGTTCCAAAATAGCAATCTGTATGAATTCTTTAAGGACACGGTTAAATCTTTCTACCTGGCCATTGGCTTGTAGGTAGTAAAGAGAGGGCAAGAAATGCTTAATGCCTCTTTCCTTCAGGAAGTTTTCGAACTGTGCAGAAACAAGCTGTGGCCCATTATCGGACACTATAGCATCAGGAAATCCTTCCCTACTGAATATGGACATGAGACTGTGCATGATGGCTTCCGATGTGACGGAAGGCATAAAAGCAACTTCGGGCCATTTGGAATGATAGTCAACCATGACCAAAGCAAAACGAGCATACTGCGGAGCACGATCAAGAGGGCCTGTTATATCTATGGCTAATTTTTCCCATGGTCTTAATGGCCATTCGACAGGTTGTAATGGCGCAAAAGATGGTTTGGCAGATTTATCTGCTTGTTGGCACACAAAGCAGCTTCCCGCAAGTTCCTCAACTTGCCTATCCATGTGAGGCCACCAATAGATGCCTCTCAATCTGAGCTTGGTTTTAGTAATGCCTAAGTGACCTTCATGAGCAATAGACAGGAGTGTCTGACGCAAGGAAGCAGGAGGAACGATACGTTCACCTCGGCGAAGCAGATTATCCATGTGGGACAATTCGGACTGTACAGCAGCATACGCCTGTAACTCTGGCAGAAGGTCCGCCGCAGTTCTCCATCCTTTTACTATTTTGTCTTTTAATGCTTGGCACACTGGATCTGCCTGTGTGGCTGCTTGGAAATCCTCCTTTGTAATACAAGATGAAACTAAAGACACTATTTCCTCATCTAGTGCTGGTTCACATTCGGGAGGGACAGGTAAGCGTGACAATGCGTCCGCAATGACATTTTGGTCACCTTTACAGTACTGAATGGAGAAACACCCTTTGAAGATAGCAATTCGACTAGAGCTTGGTGATCAGTTCGTAAAGTGAACTGTCGACCCCACAAGTAAACATGCCAATGTTCACACGCAAACAGACATGCCAATGCTTCCCGTTCGCCTACGGAGTAACGTCGCTCTGCGGAAGATAACGTACGAGAAGCAAAAGTTACTGTAAAGAGCTCATTTCCGCGATTTTGCTGTAGGACAACTCCTATGCCAGCGTCAGAAGCATCAACCGTCACAACAATAGGCAGATGCGGTTGAAACATGCGTACCACCGGGCGTGATGCAAGTACGTCTTTAGTAGCCTGAAAGCTGCATTCGGTATGCCGATCCCAGACAAAGGCTTGTCCTTGCCTTAGAAGTTTCCTTAGCGGTTCCACTACGTTGGCATACTGCGGGATAAATTTAGCATAATATCCCGTGAGGCCCAGAAATGAATGTAGAGCCTTTTTGTCCTTAGGCTGTGGTGCCTCCACGATTGCCTGAATTTTACTATCCATCGGCGAAATGCCGTTTGCGGAAATTTTATGCCCTCGGAAAGTTAATTCTGGGACACTGAATACGCACTTATGGTTAAGCCAGGCACGTACCCAGGATTTTTTTTCGGGGGGGCCCACCACCTCCATCATGGAGGTGGTGGGCCTCTCCCTGGCCTCCCCTGCGATCTCCAATTACCCCTGTCCTGCCGCCAACCGATTCCAACCAGCACACGCGAATTTCCTAATTTCATCGCACCATCTATAGTTTTCTGCCGTCTTCTACTGCGCTTCCCTTCTCTTGGTACCCATTCTGTAACCCTAATGGTCCAACGGTTATCTTACCGGCGCATTACATGACCTGCCCAGCTACATTTCTTCCTCTTGATGTCAATTAGAATATCGTCTATGCCCGTTCGCTCTCTGATCCAAACCGCTCTCTTTCTCTCTCTTAACGTTATGCCTAGCAAGCTTCGTTCGATCGCTCTTTGCGCGGTTCTTAACTTGATCTCAAGTCTCTGCCCCATATGTCAGCACTGGCAAAATGCGCTGAGTGCACACCTTACTTTTCAATAATAATGGTAAGCTTCCAGTAAGGAGCTGGCAATGTCTGCCGTATGCGATCCAACCTATTTTTATTCTTCTGTGAATTTCCTCCTCATGATCAGGGTTCCCAGTGATTAATTGACCTAGGTAAACAAACTCACTCACAGTCTCTAGTGGCGCACTGGCGATCCTGATGTCTTGTTCCTTTGCCCGACTATTTATCATTATCTTCGCCTTCTGCAAATTAATATTCAACCCCACTCTTACACTCTCTCAGTTAAGGTCTCCAATCATTTGTTGTAACTCGTCTGCATTGTTGTTGAATAGAACAATGTCATCGGCAAACCGAAGGTTGCTGAGATATTTGCCGTCGATCTTTACCCCTAAGCCTTCCCAGTTTAATAGCTTGAATACTTCTAAGCACGCATTGAATAGCATTGACTCCCTGTCTGACCCCTTTCTCTATAGGTATCTCCTTGCTTTTCTTGCGTAGAATTAAGGTAGCTGTATAACCTCTGTAGATATTCTTACGCGAAGGACTAGTCAGTAAGACGAGATACTATTTACAGATTATATTTAGAACAGCGGTTGCAGCGCTGGCCGGTTAGATTCACAGCGCGAGCCCAGTTCGCTCTTCCTCCTCTTTTCTGAAGTGATAGCGCCCACGCGCCTCTTTCAAACAAGCAAATACCACACGCATGTAGCAATATTTTCCAAGCTTTTTACGTGAGCGTTCTGTACTCCTTGATTACGTAGTGCCTCTATGACTGCTGGTATCTCTACTGAATCAAATGCCTTTTCGTAATCTATATAAGCCACGTAGAGAGGCTTATTGTACTCTGCGAATTTCGCAATAACCTGAGTGATGACATGGATGTGATCCATTGTAAAGTATCGCTTCCTGAAGCTAGCCTGTTCCCTTGGTTGACAAAATCCAGTGTTGCCCGTATTCTATTGGAGATTACTTTGGTAAATATTTTATTTAATACTGGGAGCAAGCTAATGGTCCTATAATTTTTCAATTCGTTAACGTCTCTTTTCTTGTGGATTAGTATAATATCTGCATTCTTCCAGTTTTCTGGGACCCTTGCAGTCGATAGACACTTCGTATAAAGAGCCGCCAGTTTTCCAAGCATTATGTCTCCTCCATCTTTGATTAAATCGACTTTTATTCCACCTTCTCTTCCCGCTCTTCACCGTTTCATTTCTTGCAGGGCCCTTCTGACCTCATCGCTAGTTATAGGAGAGTTTCTGTATCCTGTTCATTACTGTTTCTAAGTGAGATATCGTGGCTCCTCTGAGTGCTGTATACAGGTCAGCTTAGAATTTTTCCGCTGTTTTTACTATATCTGCGAGATTGCTGATGATATTATATTTTAGTGTATACATCATGCTTTGTCCCAAGCCAGGTTTCTTTTTTACTGATTTCAGGCTGCGTTCATTTTTTACAGCTTCTTCAGTCTTTTTTGTGTTATAGTTTCGAATATCAGTTATTTTCCCCCTGTTGATCAGTTTTGACAGTTCCGCGAATTGCGTAACGCTGTGCGGCCGCCAGTCGCACACAACCGCGTAGAGCGCAGGACTCTGCGATTCTAGATGTACTGCGCTCACCGCGAAAGGTTAGATGAACACCCACATAAGCACTGCAGAGAAGTGGCTACGTGAGGCGGTTCGACCGATAACTGTAGAAGCGCCATTCAAAGCAAGTAAATATTCTCCACTTCCGGCAGCGTTTTCTCTACTTCCTCTTTAAATAAAAAGATGTTGATCCATAAATATTCTCATAAATAACGGTTAACGTTTTTATTATTCGATTGTCCTTGCAGTTTGGTTGTTGCCCTGGCTCCCTCCCTTAGTAGATCGCTTAATTTCTCAACTCCTTGCGATTTTTTTTTTGCAGTTGCCAGTTTTGCACGAAAAGTGCTATACAATTAGGGAAAAACAGACGAGGTAACGGGCGACAGTCATCTTGCTTATGGGTTTAAGGGTTATTGCAGGGTTTCATGATGGACGCACTTTCACATTATTTTATTTCCCATCTTATCTAACCCATATCACGTGTATATGGTTGCGGGCATCTGCCAGCCTCGCGGTGAGCCGTAACTCAAGGAAATAATGAAGCAAAGGGAAAAGTTAAACGCAATTGGCGTTTACTCCGGCCGCAACTCGTTCCACGAGAGTACAGACCAGCTCAGTAACAGCCGCATCCCTTTCCTGGTACCAGGATCAGCCTAAACAAAGAAGGTTGAACTAACAAAAGCAACAGCTGTGCGCGTGACGGTTGAATAGATGGTGACAACTGAACGCATATCGAGTTAATCGCACGGGTGCGGAATCTATGAGAAAACTGTCCTTCACATTACAATGGATGCCGAGAACTACCGCCATCTAAAGGGAGTGAAAAAGGCAGCATAATGCTGACCGATTAATAGCTGCCAAGTCTCAACATGGATCTGGCGGCGCTTTAGGAATGTGTGAGGGGTGGTGGCGTGGGTGGGGAGGGGGGGGTTATGCCACTTGATTTCGGGGGGGGGGGGGGGGGGGGGGCCCGGGCTGGATCGGATGCGATGTGGCGAGGTGAACCACATCGGTAACAATGGGGCGCGAGTTCTCCAGTGGCTTCGCAGAGTTCGGGCCGGACGTCACGTTGGCCAGCCGCTTGATGCGACTGCCCGCCACGCCGTTGATCGCCATCTTGAAGACGCCGGGTCGAGGGAGAAGGCAGGCGGTGAGCACCATCTTGCGCGCCCGGGCGAGGAAGGAGATGGCTGGCGACGCCGTCTTGGCGTTGCGTCGAGACGCGCTGAATAGACGAGTTGCTGAAGACTTCAAGTTCCTTGTCAACTTGCTCCACGCTTCGTCCGATTCCCTCGGCTTTCTTGAGCGTGAGGGACGATCCTTCGTACAGTAGCCGTTCTCGAACTCTTTTTGATGCGACGCCTTGGAGAATTTGGTCGCGAAGAGACTCGTCGTGCCAAGCGCCGAACGCACAAGCAGGCGCTAGCCTTTGTAGCGCGGTGACGAAGTCCTGGAAGGTTTCCCCGGGTAGTTGCTTCCTGTCCCGGAAGATAATGCGGTGCACCAGGGGATTTGAACGTTCTTCGTAGTGCCGGTCGAAGATGCGAAGAATGTCTTCGAACGTAGCGGCCGTCTGGTCCGTTTGCGACGCGAGGTCATAGTAGAGAGGCTGCCCCTCGAAGCCTAAGTTGCGCAGTAAAATGGCCTTCTTCCTCTCGTCTTGTAATGCTTCGCATCCGGTCGCCTGAAGAAACGTGCAAAAAGAACGTTTACATGTGAGCCACGGTACCGAAGGTGTACCGGGTAATGCAAGGAAAGGCGGCATGGGTGGTGCGAACGCCATGCTGGGCACGGAGAACAAAGGCGGGGGAGTTGTGGTGGATGACGCCGAAGTGTACGTAGCGTCTTGCATGCCGGAAGGAGGGGAGCAGCAGAAGTAGAAAGGCAAGGGGCCGTAAAAGTAAAGTGAGCGGTTTACCTCGTCGCCAGTTTGTTGTAGCTTCGACGGGGCGGCCGGACGGAAGGGTTACGGCATGAGGCCTAAACGGCCGGGGCGCGCAGCGCCGCAATATAAGAGCCGGACTGCTCCAGTCGGGGACCAAACAAGGAATAAATCTTTATTTCTGAGGAGGCAACTTACAGGAGGCACTTACAGCATTTGGCGCTGAGTGGCGCCCTGATGTAAAGACCCAAAACCGAAACCAGAAGTTAAGGATTCCACACATATGATTTTGACTATTGTGAGTAGGCTTTCTCCGCTTCGCTATCTCGGCAGGATAAAGTGGTGCACAAGTGTGTTGGCTCACATTGACTTGGAGCTGCACGAAGGGGGAAAGTGCTCATTGATGGAAGCCATTTCTATCGGCAACTTTCGTCCTTGCTTACGCTTTGTTCACAAGGGAAGTACAGGTTCGACTGCAATGTTTGCGCTTGAGAACCAACGGCACCAGTTTGTCATAAAAGCGTAAGACTAGTAAGAGATGCGTAAAAAGCCTAAGAGATGCCCGCATCATGACGAAACGACGAGAATAGCTTAGATGCTCCGCATGGATAGCGAACGTTTCTACATAATGTTCTCGTCATTCAGGCGAATATTTCACGCGCCTTGCGTTCAGTCATCGTGGTACTAAGGTGACTAAATTATGAAGCTGCACAAGCTGGACACACGGCAGTCGATTGAGCACACGCAAGTACACACGTACGCCCTTCGAGCAGCGCAAACGCATCCGAGTTGTTGAATGGGCAGCTGCATAGTGCTGCACACTCGCGAACGTATCGCTTTTGGCTTGTACCGGCGAAAACTTCATTGCAGCCCTTTCACGCCGGGCAAGTGTCTTTAGCAAGCCAAATAAAGAATCTGATGAATGCAATAGAAATAACTCGCGAATGGGATTGGTCTGTGCAAGCCGCGACAGTATTTTTGCCCACGAGTACAATGCATGGCCATGGACGACCTAACACTCAAACAAAGCTCTGGCGTGTATACAGACATCGTGTGCATTACGCATACATTATTGGCGAGACAAAGAATTCAGATTTTTCTGCTAGCACTCGACACTAAAAGTAATGTGTTCACCAAACTAACCTCACAAGCCTTATTCTACCCGGTAGCGGGTAGCCAACCCGGAGCCACAAAGCAAGCGCGCAGTTACGCGCCGAAAAAGCACAAAACACATAAGCTTCTGCCAGTTTCATAGCGTTCCATCATCACTCCTAGCACAGCACACAATAACCAAGCCTTAAATACGGTAAATGTCATGCGCAAACACCAAACAACAATTTTTAATGTCTCACCTCGTTTGATTGAAAAACAAAAAGAAAAATGCATCAGCCATCCTTCTGTCTCATTGTTGGATAAAGCAAATTTGCTTCCATAATAATGTCATAATAAGAAAGTGGTTTTGGCACGTAAAACCCCCATAATTTAATTCTTTAAATTTGCTTCTGTCATCACATCTTTAACACATTCTCATCGTAAGGCCTTGTTTTATGGGCCTTGCTGTTTTTATGTTGACCGGGTGGCTTTGGTCTACCGCATTTTATCACAAGTGTTGTTATATGCGCTATAGGTGTGCTCTGTTGACTACATCGCGCAGATCTGTGGGTATTTAAGCAGGTGGTTCTTAGAAAATACAACCGGTTCTTAGAAAGCGCTCGTCCTTGTGTTGCTCCTCTTCTTCGTCCCTGTTTGCGCACAAAAAGTTCTTAAAAAAGTTTAATAAGACTGATTATTATGGTGTATTAGGGGGGATTACTGTGGATTAAGGGGGTTAAGCTGGTTTGTGTATATAGGAGGATAAAGGCACATGAACAAAGATTAAGGCGTATTAAGGAGGATTAGGGTGGACTAAGGCGAATTATGGTTAATGGAGGAGAATTAAGACCGAATAGGGTGGATTAGGGTAGATTAATCTTGATTAGGGTTGATGAAGACGGATTAAGGTGAATTACAGTAGGCTTTACAAGGTTTTCGCATCCGCGTCTCTAAGGCGATACGATACCTAAGGACACGTTGGATTTTTGGAATTTGCTTTGAACTGCACTTCCACGCACGCATGAGTGGGCGACGATTATTATTTGGTCCTCTCACGAATACAGGCAATGTGGAAGGGGTGTTCGCATGACCGCGCACGCTTGCTGTTGATATCGACATCTAGGCGGAGGCCGCGAATCTTCGCTTTAATAACGGATGTTTTAGAACCACCTTTCTGCGGTTTTGTTCTGAGGGAAAACTTCTTGCATTGATAAAACACGAGACGAAATCAATGCGCGTTAATTACGAAGGTTGAGCAATTAGTCATGATTATAATCATAGTTAAGATTAAGGCTTTGATTGCGAAGGTTAAGCAATCAATCATGAAGCTATTCGCTCTAAACAAGGGAGGGATATGCAGGAATATTCTGCAAGCAATAATTAGCACTGCAGCGTATTTCATCCTAATGCACCTTCATCCTCCTTCATAGACCTTAATTCCTCCTTCTTCCACCTTAATCCACCATAATCCTCCTTAATGCACCTTAATCCACCTTCATAGATCTTAGTCCACCTTAATCCTCCTTAATACACCTGAATACAATCACTAATCAATCCCTAATTAGCTTTGCTAGTCAGTAATCACCTCTTATACACGGTGGGACGTGCTTTGGGTCGCTTCTGGCCTTCCTTGGGTCTCTTGATATTTTCTATACTTGAAAACGCTAACTTCAAAGAGAGGTAAGGCTTTCGCTTAAAAAACCACACTCAGAGGGATGTGCCACAAGCAACACAAGATCAGACGTACAAAGTAAAGCATCTCATCATGTGGCAGAAAAATTGTCGGAGTATAGAACTCATCTCAAAGCTCCTTTTGCATCAGTATACCCCATTCATACGGCTTTAAGAAAAAACCAACCTCCTCATAAACGTTTTCTTTAGCATTATCGGTGCTGTTGTGAGCATTTCTCAAAATTTTCACCACCACTGGGGCGCGCAACTGGCACGAAATAACGCGTCTCCATAGAATGATGCGGCCCGTCCGTGGGAGCCCACGAGGAAAAGCGTGCCGTGCGCAGCGCGCGCAGACGGCAGGTGAGGAAAATCGAGGAGGAAAGCGCCGCGGGTAACAGAGTGTGCCTACTTTCAAATGATCAAGGGGTTTTAGGTGGCAGCGGTAATTGGCGCCATCCATCAGGCGTGTGGGAAGGAAAATCCGCTTCCCTTCCACAGTCACCTCGGTCGTCACGCGGCTGCTGAGCACGAGGTCGCGGGATTGAATCCCGGCCGCGGCGGCCGCATTTCGATGGGGGCGAAAAGCGAAAACACCCTGTGTACTTAGATTTAGGTGCACGTTAAGAACCCCAGGTGGTCGAAATTTCCGGAGTCCTCCACTACGGCGTGCCTCAAAATCAGAAAGTGGTTTTGGCGCGTAAAACCCCATAATTTTTTTTTCGATCGTCGCGTGCCGATGCAGACGGCTGTGCCCTTCCGCCCCTGGTTTCAACTCCTCTCCCCTCGCCCTCCCTCAGTTTATTGTTTCGTTATCTGCTGTTATCGGAAAGCGTGCGCTGCGTGCGTTGGCCGGCGTGGGCAGTTTCGTCAGATTCGTGGTCCCCGATAGCTGTGTGCTTGTGCTCCGCGATGTTTCACCCGTTTCACGACTCGCACCCCTCGTGCATCGCGCAGTGGTGCACGAATACTGCGAATACCTCAAACCAAGCCCGGCAAGGTTTTTGCGGGTGCCTAAAGACAGCAGATGAGCGCGCAGGCACAAGGACATGAGAAGGCCGATGTACACGAACACGGCCGTATGCATGTGTGTGTTCCATAGGTATCCGGACGTCGTTGCGCCTTGATTGTGCTACACTTTTCTCATACCAGTCGACAAAGCTCACAAATAGATGTTCCTCCTCATTGTCACCTGGTATATGACTTGTGTTTTTCTGTGCCAAATTTCATTCTGCAACTTCAGTAATAGCCTTGTTAGGGCACATTCACACCGGCGACTTGAGGAGGTCGCGCGACCAAGTTGGTCGCTTTGCGACCAGTCGCAAATGGTCGCAAACGGTCGCCTTTCTCGAAAAGCGACCATTTTGGGCGAGTCGCTCTCTGCGCGATTTTTCAGTCGCACGACCGTGGTCGCAAAACTGATAAACCAATCAGCGGCGCACCGGAAGTGATCTTTCGTGTGTCTACATCCGGCCTCCTCCGGCGTCGCATTCAAATTCCGCGTAGATTCCGAGAGTTCTCGCTGAGAACGATAATCTCCGGGATTGCGACTTGCGGGTCGCGCTCAGCCGGGCTTGCCGGTGTGAACATCAGTCGCCTTCGGTCGCTTTTTGATTGCGAGTCGCAAACGGCCGCGCGAGCTCCTCAAGTCGCCGGTGTGAATGTGCCCTTAAAGGACACTGAAGGCAAATACGAAGTCGACGTGGACTGTTTAGGTACCATTTCAAAAACCTCGAAACGCTTGTTTCGTTAATTAATTGAATAATTATGGGGTTTTACGTGCCAAAACCACTTTCTGATTATGAGGCACGCCGTAGTGGAGGACTCCGGAAATTTCGACCACCTGAGGTTCTTTAAAGTGCACCTAAATAAATCTAAGTACATGGGTGTTTTCGTATTTCGCCCCCATCGAAATGCGGCGGCCGTGGCCGGGATTCGATCCCGCGAACTAGTGCTGAGCAGCCCAACACACGCTTGTTTCGTGCCAAGACTTAGTTTACGAGAAAATTGCATCTGAAGGGTCCGAATACCTTTTTCGCCATTCAAACTTCCCCTCATCTAACGGGGGAGTGGTGACGCTGCATACGCCATCGCCATCCTTTGCTGCCGTCGTTGAGTGAAACGACGTCCGACAGACGGCGGTACGGAGCCAAGACGGAGCGGCAGATTCGCCGATGCAGCTGCTTTTTGGTCAAATGGCGTAGACCGTTCGGGCATCCCGCGTCATCTCATGGAAATTGAATTCTTCGCTACTTGCAGTTTGTGCGAGTTTCGTGAGCCTGCAAAACCAGCGCAGTGCTACGCGATAACGAAACTACTGAAACGTACTGAAACGCGCAAGCGTGAGCAGGGCGGAGTCGAGCGAAAACCAAACCTTTCGACTGCCCGCGTCGTTGTCAGGTTTATTTCAATCAGTGTCTTTTTTTAAAACCTAAAATAGAACTGGGCAAGTAGCGTTTTATTTCGTCGTAAAATACAATACAAGGATGTTCTGTGCAACAAGTGGTTGAGTACTAGTGACAGAATTTAACTGAGGAGTGCTTTTGTCATCGGACAAATACTTGAATGTCTCGTAGGAGTCTCTAATCATGCCTTGCATTCACCCCAATTTCTCGATTATTAAGGCTCTGTTCGCAATAATATTGATGCTTTAGAGATTCTCAAGCACTAATCTATCACTTTATCTTAACTTTATATATGCCTTTAGTGTCCCTTTAAATGCAAGTAAGCTTGTATGTAAAATTTTGCATTCCCGCTCGGTACGATAGAACACTGTAGACTGCTATTTTCCAGATAGGGCTTTGACCTCTCTATGTGGTGAAATTGCAAACATTTAATGGTGAGGCACATAGTTCAAGAAGAACTGTTGTCATTATAGTGACCGTTGAGCTTCTTATGGCTTGGCGTGGGCAGCTTGCAGACCAATAATCTCTTTTGTCCATCCTTCTGAAAAGTGAAACGATGAAACAATGACAAACATGCAAGCAAGAAATGGTGGCACAAAAGTTAGTCAAATAACGATTCTAGGAGAAGTGTTCAGAAACATGCCTTGCGAGGAGTCTGGCCCAGTGGTGACACATTCGCTGCTGATTTCTACGTCCTGAGGCAATAGGGTCCAAAAGGGTGAACAAATATGAGCAGCAACTTGGAGGCTGTAGTCTAAAGAAAGAGCCTCAATTACTATGGCGGAAGTGTAGGTGAGTTTGTGATTCATGTATGACAAAGAACAGTGCACAAAACGCTTCACAGGGAAGCGCGCGCGCACACGCACACACACACACACACACACACACACACACACACACACACACACACACACACACACGCACACACACAAACACACACACACACAAACACACACACAAACACACACACACACAAACACACACACACAAACACACACACACAAACACACACACACACACACACACGCAAACACGCACACAAACACACACGCACACACGCACACACGCACACACACACACACACACACACACACTGTTTTGAGTGTGCATTTCTTTCAATGGTGTCCTTGTGTGGGCTGTGCTTAGTGAAGCCTCGATTAGACTAAATGTTTTACCAGATACTAGGTAATAAACGCAGTATGATTATGTATCAACTGCAATTAATCCAACTGTATCCCCGGAAGTACATTTGCATTAACGTGCAGTGAAATTGCCGCAGTGTATTATTTATGTAGAAACAGCCAAACGTTTTATTATTTATGCTGGACTCCATATTGGGGAATTTTAGCAACGTGGCAAGAGTCTTTTTTGATTCACTTTAAAGAGCAATAACTTTATAATTATTATTTTCTACTTTTAAGAAATGACTAAAAGAATCTGTTTTATCCGCTTTGCATGAAAAGTAATTCAAAGTTGAAAATGCGATGCAGTGATTTTTTACTCACCGGTGCACACACCTAAAGGCTGCAAGGTTAATCCGCATTCGTGGGTAGTTTCCAAACAGACTGTGCCCAGGTCCAGCGCCAAATTTTCCCGCTAGCCAGCGCATTTTTTAAAAGAAACATGTTATTACTCGGCCAGACGCAGCAGGTCACTAAGGACGGAAGCCGTGCTTGCAGCCGTTATGCCGGTGAAACGCTGCAGCTGACAAAATTCACCGTCTTTGAACACGTTCGCGTAGTGGCAGCTATCCAATGTTGGACGCATAAACTGACTGATATGTTGTTATCTAATTAAAATGAAACTACGTGACGCTGCTCAAAAAAAGCGACCACACCGTTCGCAAATATTACCGCCGCAGAATTTGAATCGACGAACGGCACGTACTGCAATCTATACCAGTGGGCTGCTGCTTATCACACGCCAGTGAGCTCTGAAAACTTTTGTTCAAGTAATAACGCACAGACTTCATTAACAAAAGTCAAATAAAACAATTGTCTATTTAATTTGTAACAAAACATGTTAACCATGCTTGTTATTATAGGTACATTTATAGATCAAATATATAGCCGCGTTGAGCGCCTCTAGCAGAGAAAAAAATTGGAGGACGCTTAAGCTTCGCCTTCAAGAGTGGAACGCGATAGCGTTATCGTACCCCGTTCACACCACCCACTCAAAATGATCTACGCGAGCCAAACGTCGTGATCGGCACGGACAGCCAGGCCGCGACTCGCCATGAAGGCGGACGCGATCATGGGGCGAGTGGAGCGCCACGTGTCGGGGCAGCGCCGTACTTTGCGAGGAGGAGGTCTTCTGTGTTTGCCGCAAGGTGGCTCTGCGTGTGCGAAGAGTGCAGAAGAAATGTAGCGGAAACGTACTTCACTACTCGTGTAACTGCGACTTCTGTAATTTACATGCTCATAATTACCGATATACACAGCAGTATAACTTTCTACGGCACGTTTCTAAGGCAACACCGCATTCACTAGAGGCGCTTTTGTCCCACTTTGACCCATCGAGCTCCATGCGCGGAACAGAGTGAGTGCCTGTCCATCTGTTAATGCTTCTGTGCATTTATAGCGTGTGGCGAACGCGTATGTATAATATACATGAGCGCATTGTTCAGGCCTCAGCATATGAATACTTTATTGAAAGTGTGCTATATTTACGCGAAGTTTTCTGTGCACAGAGTGATCCTCCTGATTGGCTAAGTGCTTTGGACAAAGTTACTAGCCTACATCGTTCTTATCACAACACACTGGTCCGGCACTGACTAGTTGTTTTTTGGGGCCATGTAATATTCACATTTTACTTTCTTTTGTCAAGCCGGTAATAAGAAAAAAAAGCTCGTGGCTGAGTGGTAGCGTCTCCGTCTCACACTCCGGAGACCCTGGTTCGATTCCATCTAGCAAGTTGTTTTTCATTTATGAATTGCCTTACGGGATTTTTCGCTTACTGCCAACGCCGCCGACACCGGTTTTTCTGTGACACGAGCTTCTTAACACTGTTGCGTTAAAATACAAATTAATGCATGCGACCAAATTGCAGTAGCTCTACTTGCGTGCTTTATGCTGTAACGCGCCGCGGTTGAGTTTTCGCTATCTGTGGCAGTCGCTGGAACTTCATTGTTCGGGACCTTGTAAAGCCCCTTGTCATTAGAGCGTAGAGCGGAGCGATTTTTAGTGTCACCTGTCAGAAAACATTGGAGTTACTATTACGAAGCGTCACCTGGTCGCGAAGCGCTGGCTCCAAGTTTTCTATCGCTGTCATCCACTTCAAATCGTCGCCAAACCAGGGGTATCACACTCTCAAGTTCAACAAATGGCCACAGAGGGCGAAAAAATCGGCCGCGTGTACTGCGGGCCGCTGCTGATAAAACGAGCATAGTAGAAACACTTAAAGATGGTTTCGTTAGTTCCAATATCTCCCGTTAGAGGCACCGTAATAATCGCAATTTTATTTTACCAACTTTCTCCTACAATCATCGAAGAATTTTTATTACATAAAAAGAGCCCAATGTTATCATTTCTAATTAGAGATCGTAGTCTTTATCAGTAAGCTTATTGTTCCTTTTTTGTCATTAAAAACGTAAATAGCGTTCAGCATCATCGATCTTCCAGGTGACATCTGGCCTAGATTCAAACTTGCACGGCGGCATGGATTCATTCGTTCGTACACTTAGGCTGGTTGCTTTTTTGTTGCTAAAACTATTTCATTGCGCTTCGATGTCTCGCTTTATTGAACTTGGGGCAAAGTGACGTGTTTGCAAGCGGACATGTAAGCCCGGAACTAGGTTTAGGTCGTGAGCCATTCGGAACACGTCTGCATCGAAACGGGAGCTAGATTCTGCTGCGACTGACAACGGCAATGACGGTGAGTCGTTTAACACAGCAGCTTGAATCATCATATAATATTCGTCCAATTAACTTGAAGGTGGAGTCAAGTTAACGACCTAGGTCCTGCATTACATGTGAGCTGTCAGGACAGGAACCTCCATTGCTGTTTACTAAATAAACCTTTAGTGGCGTTTTCGTCGTTATACACACACAATCAGGAAAGAAAGAGAAAGCGATAAGGGAATGCGCGTCACATTTTTCATCTTATTGTAGCCGTGGCCATAAGAGACTGAGTAGCCTTATCAATATACATATAAAACTTTTTCGAGTCCGCCGGCGACTTCTTTCGTCCACAAAACTGAATAGCCCTTTGGTAAAATGAAGTGAAAGTACAGAATTTAATGTATTAACCAGTTGCAAGCGTAGCAATTCACCCATATTTCGTACTTGTTGGTTCCAAATGTTCTTGCTGTTCAGTTTGGTTTACCGTAGGGCCCTTACTTTTGCAGTAGTGAAATGGTGCATCACGGTCGTGCAGAAAAGTAATGCATCAGTTCTAATAGTTTTATAACTTTCATGCATTTGCTTCTGGAACCAGCAGTGTGATCTGTTCTAGTGTATAAGTGGGCGCACAAATGTTCTCATCGAGTATCTTAATTATACTCAAGCTGTTGACATGCATTGTAGTTAGGCAGACATCAATTTTATGGACAGTAGCAATATTTAACATGCTGCTTAAGCACCCTAGGATAGACAGTGTACATTTGCATGTGTTCTGTAATCGCAAACGATTAGAATATTTACATCACACCTTTTTGTATTTGATATTGCAAAATTCTGCTTTTTCAATTTCTTATGCAGTCAAAATTTCTGTTCCAGACATGCAGTAATGAGGACTGCACCAGTATAAAGCAACACACTCGATGCACTAAACAGAAGCTGCTGCCTGCTACAACAATGCCCTTGCGTGGACTTTGGCTGCTACTACTCTAAAAACAAAGAGTTCCGGGCACTCTCTTTGAGGAAGTATCTGGTTGTCCCATATTTCGCTCTCTTTTCAAGAGTAGATCGACCCTCTTTGAGAGAGAGTAGGACAACTCCTCCTGACAGGGTTTTGTTACTCTACCGCAAGGAAGTGCTAGTACTCTTGCCAGCATAATGCTTATACTCTCCCCGCCAGGCTAATAGTACTCCTCCAGACCGAGTGCTTCTGCTCCTCCAAACCGAGTACTTCTGCTGCTCCAAGCCGAGTGTGTCTAATCGCCCAAACAGAGTGCTTGTAGTCCTTTAGAACAGAGTGCTAGTACTCTTGTCGATAGTGTGAAAGCACGATGTAGATCCACGGTCACGTTAGAAGGGATTTGCAATACTCACATGTGGGGAATATTTGATAAGCAGCTCCTGCACTTATGCTTGGTGAATGGAATGTAATCTACAGTCGCCGTGTTACTCAAATGAAACATTTTCTCTCTGAAAAGTTCAAAATATTTGTTGATCATTCTCAAGACAAACAGAATAATAATTTCAGATACATACCGACAAACATATAAAATCAGATTGCAATGATGCCCAAGAACTTTAGAACACGTCTTGTAATAAAACATAAGTACATTCTCTAAAGTTTCATCAGTATTACAGTGTATAAATATCCTTTAATTTCAATTGGCTCCTTCTTTTCAAAAATGAAGTATGCAATGGAAAGTTAAACATAGAACAAACGTGTGAAAACTCACAAAGTATTGATACTATGATTGTGATTGATGAGATATATGCACCACATTACTGGCCAGCAAACATATTTCTGGCGCAAAACGCATGCACTTATATGGCAGAGGTTACCAGGTGAGCTGCTAAGCATGGGGCTGGTAATGTAGATAAATTGTGCAAGAAACTTTTTTTGTGCGTCATATTCTAAGACAGCAGCTCATTTGATAACGTCCTGTACAACATATGGATGCTCCTGACTGAGAGCACAGAGCATTTAGAAATGTGTTGTACATTCTCATGTGAGGCCGCAGGTCTAGCTAGCGTTGCTTATATTTCATATAGAGTTCTTCATGTATGGGCTGCACCCCATTGTTTCTAAGTGTAGCTTGTAGTGGTTCTGCAGCAATATCCTGCCCAGTCTCAAAATGGTACAGAGGCGTATCATATTTCCTATTTGGTTGGCCTCCTCACGGAAGTGGTTTTCTGGTTCTGTTGGGATTGATCCCTTACACTTTCTCACAAATAAATAAAATCAAATTTGCAATATTGTCTAATGTGTAGCAAATCAGTATAAGACTGCAAGGAGCATTGGCACTAAAATCTTGCGCATCAAATTTCTTGTCATATATATGGTAGCTTTTCATTCCCATTACGCTAAGAATGCTATACTTCTGAGGAGCACCTTGCATAATTACATAATCAATTATTGTGACTCGTTGATTATTATATCTAACTAAAGTATAGCAGCTCTTCAGATGTGAACCAAAAATCAGATGTGATGAATATGATGCATCAAAGGTCACATAAGCATAAGCACAGGCAGGGAAGTGCACGAAAATTACAAACAAAGAAGCAAAACATAAATTGATATTGGCACCATCCCGTTTCACATATCCCTTTCATGCACGTGGATTTTGCATGCGACTCTGCAAATACTTACACAATGAACCAACTACCAGAAACCAAAGCGTTTTTCCTACTTTAGTGCTTAAGATGCGCTAAAGTAAGAAAAATTAAAGCTCTTCACAGAATCTACGTCTCAAAACAAGTACATATGTGTCTGGGAAGATTAATACATCGCCTCACTGTGCACTCTATCTTAAGTCCAGAAGTATACCATGTGCAAACTGCTTTAATTTTATTTTTCCTTATAAAATTTCTCTACAGAAGCCATAAAACTAAGGGGCTTTTGCTTAACAGGATGAGTTCCCATCCGCCAATTGATGAACAAGTGTTCTACTCAGATGCTCTCAGTTCTTTGCATTGAACACATCTCCACCTCCACTAGCATACTTGGTTGGCAAGTAGATTGAGTCACCCTAATCAAAATATCAAATACCTGCCAGAAGCTTTCATGTGACTATTTCAGAGGAAACCACAATTTTACATTGTTTAAATAATTTTCAATTCCAAGTGACTCTCTGGCTTCTAATACGTAAGGTGGGCACCATGGTGTACACAGTTAAAGGCCTTAATTGCTCCTTGCTTTCGCTTCTGGAGGCACGAGTGGTTCTAATGAACTGGTTTCGTGAGTATGCACATAAACGATCACGACTTCTGAAACATGTGATTCTCTTCTCCCATTGCTTCTTTTTCTGGAACCTAAAAGGAAGCCATACTTCTCAAATTAGGTGTAAAATATAGATAAAAGGGAAGGCATCAAAATCTGTCTGCTTCACGTCAGCATTTAAAATACACAATAACAGTGGTTTGTATTTGCGCCCTTGCATTCACGTGCTGTTAAATGTAACCTATTAAAGCTGGTAAATGGTAAATGTATGTAAGCACCTAACCAAGCAGGAGCTGCTGCTTTCTACAGTGAACACAGGCACTATGCTCATTGCAAGTATGTATCATGTAAATAACTAAATATGCAGTTTTATTGTAACACTATTCTTTTATCACATGGATATATCTGTTGAGAGGCGAGACAAAAAGCAATCACTTCTCACAAAACTAATCAGCTTTTCTAAACACATTTCTAAATGTGTGTGTTTGTCTCATAGAGCATACTATGTGTTTGTCTTAGGGCATACTTAATTTCGACTTTCCCATCAGAGACATTACATAAATATACCATGTTACGATGACTGCCAAGAGCACGTGAGAATTTTCATCTTGGTGTGACATACTTTATTTTGATTTTCTTGACATTTAGTCAAATGGTACACCCAATATGCCCACATTCTAGTTTTCTCGTCCAAACTGCATGGCAGTGAATTTTGCTTCTTTGATGTGCACTCCTCTGCACAACATGGAGTCACGCTGGGCTGGCTCTTTGACATCCTCGTGTCCTTGCAGCTGCCTTCTGGCGTTATATAAAGCAGATGCCTGAAAAATACTGTGTGCAAAAGTCAAGTCAGACAGCCAAGATCATGGCACTAAAAGAAAGTCTTAGTCTTCCTACCGAAATGCATGCGAAACATCTAAATGACTGCAACAGTCAACTGCTGAACTATCTTCAATTTTTACATTTAAACAAAAAATAAATAACCGAAAGTTCATCCTTGTTCTGCACCAATGTTAAAATACTCCTGCTAATAAATAGAATATTGGTCATCGCCAGATGCCATAAGTCTGTCATTAGTCTGGTGTGTCGCAAACACCACTTGTGACACATCCTAAGCACGTGCCCAGTGTGCCCCCGGCACCACCTCTGGTTCTGGCACTGCTCAAGCCATAATTTGAGGATCATATATGTAAACATGATGCTCAGTAGGGATCAAAATATGGTCCTCCAGTTCAATTGATATGACTGGATGAGCCTATAAGAAAGGGCAACACGGGTTGTTATGGCAAGCTTACCCACATTTCAATAATAACAAGAAAGTTCACTGCGGCCTGCATCTAAGCTTGCTAAAAGGCATGAACTTGATTTAATTTATGAGGTGCGCAATGGAGTTCATTTTTGACAGACTCCACTACTGCTGCAGTTAGAAATCTAGCATTTTACATTCTTGAAGGCATGTAAAAGTTGCAGTTAGACGGCAGTTATTAGTTTATTAGACTAAATCTTTGTTTTGTGTATAAGAGACGACTGGTAACGCGGAATGAAAGCAACGTTTTATTTTGAGATATTATTTCTCCACTAAAAATATCAAATCGATAAACATATTTTGGTCTGCCATACAGTAGCAAGATGCACACATTACGCTTATAACCCTCAGAGGAAGGGTGATTTAGCTGTTCATATGATGTAACTCTGAAACGCCAACTCATATTAGCAAATGCGCAAGCATGTCCATAACAATAAGCGTATGAAAAGCGCCCTTGCAATTGTAATTCCACACAGCAGTCGTTATATTCGATGCCGATGCATAACTGGCTGCTTGACAATTCACCCAATCCGTAAACATAAACACACTTTCAGGTTCACACCATCCTCGAAAATCGCAATAGGAGACATAAAATCGCCGTAGACAGTCGCCGTAGGCGTCCAATCCCTTGTTAAAACGAAATTGTCTTTGTAGAGCTCTGATAGCGTCCACGCAGCAGTGGTTGCTTCTGAACTGTAAAATGCTCATATGCTGCGGCCTAAAGCTCACATTACGGTGCGAAAACGCTTTCAGTGAAAGCGAAACATTGTGCGCGGACATGCATACAGACGCGCAGTCGGTCGCCGTTAACCCGTGCGATCGCTGCATGCATTGAGGCTTCGTTCTGTTATGCGCCATTTGGTTATACAGACTGCCCAATATAAAGAACATATTTCAGATAGGTTGCGCTCAGCGACTGCCAACCTTTCACGCAAAAAGCCGGTTCGGGAGATTCCTTCACGGCGATCGCGCGCAGTGGCTTTCACTGTACGTATTCTGTAAAGAGATAACGTCTGTAAACGATTCTGTGCTTTCACTCTCGCCAAGGTTAGTATTTCGACAGTAATAAAGTTCCCTCGTTTTGAGAGTACTTACAGAAATGCACAGGGGGGCTGCCGCGTGGTGTTTTTATTGAACGTCGTAAGCCAAATCTATGAGGAGGCGCCGCGTGATCCCTCATACTACGCAAGGGAGGTGCTTCCAACAGATGGCGACTCCGTCAGTCCTCTCCCCAAATAGGATCGGAATCATGGGCTGGTGAACAAACCCATTTTAAGCGTCCTCTCGCCTCATGTCTTATTGAACATACCATGGTTCTGGCAGCGTTTGCGATTTTCAAAGCTCCTACGGATGGCGGCAAGTGATAAAGTTACATGCAGTTATCGCGACGACTGGCTTTTTCGATTTACATCGAGAGACCGCGCTTGCCTAGTCCGTTGTCAATCGTGTCGGCTAAGCGCCGCGATGACTTCCTGGCGATAGCATGTTATATAGACAGAATGTGCACCTAAGTTAGAATTCACTTACCATGGAGGATTTCTTGTTCTATCCTACGAATGACGAACGACTGTCGTGTTTTCGCGGCGACGCGAGATGGCTGACACACGATCTCCCTTGGGGATGGCCTTCGTTGCTGCTCGCTGGACGGATCGCCTTTCTCCGGTGCTCTGCTGTTCCGCGATGTTGAGCGCGCGCGCGGTGGAGCAACTTCGAGTGAAAAAGTAGAGCGTGCGCTCCGCGCGTTCCTTTGAACTGCGACTGCCTGTTCTCTTAGAAGCAAAACGATGTGTTCTTTGCTCAGCGTGCGTGAGTGATACGTCGCCATGTTCGCGGCCAGCCTCCTACAGTTGAAGCATAAGGTTACGATACGTTGTGTTCCCTATTGCCGCAACAATAGAACGGGCATTCTACTCTCTCTCAGAAGGGCAGAGTGAAAAGCACATTTCACTCTTGCCTTGATGACGGAGTGAGCAATGCATTTCACTTCACTCGACAATTTGCGAGAGTAAAACAATGCATTGAAGAGTAAATCGGCCGCTTCACTCCTGCGATACCCTCCCTAGTTTTTAGAATGTACAAGGTAAAGAACATCTCATTCAGAAATAAATATGCTTGATATATGCTGTATTGGCTTGTTAGTCTTGAGATACATGTCATTTGTTCACAGCAGATATGAATGGCTGTTCATATTTATGGTTCAGTATAATTGGTATAGAACACCACATGAGTTTGGCTAATCAGTGCTGTATCTCATGTGTTACTGTTCTGCCCCAACAGAGTCTGTGCCAAGCGCATATTGGTCATCACAGCAGCTCCCATCTACACCAATAGGAAGGGGCTGGAGCCTAATTTGCAAGGCTTTTACACTACGAACAAAGAAGTGCATGCAGAAGAATTTCGATGAGATATCAACTCTGCAGAGGACTGTGTCAAGACTGAAAAGAGCTTCAGCCACCATTCCACCAGCACGGACATTTGGCCGAGTCATCTAGGTAATTCATAAAGGACTTTCTAGAAATTCTTCGTGTTCAGCTGCGCCTGCAAATTCTGACCAAGCACGGACGACGCTGGCCAAAAGAGTTCCGTCAGTTTGGCCTTTATCACCTTCCTGGCCATGTCAATTCCATTTGTGCCAAGTGTAGCTCTTTTCTATAAATGAAAACTTTTTCATTGCCCATTCTCGTTAGAGATCCTTCACCCTGATCCAAACATAAAGAGCAACCGATTCTTCGCTCATGCTTAATACCAGTCACTGTCTAGCAGCGTAACATATCTGTAGCGGTATTTTGTAGTGTATGTTGTCATGCGCAATTCCTCTCCTCAAATAGCTGATGCAGCATCGGCATGTGTCTTGCATTAGCCTGCGCACCGTGTGCTATGCGCCATTTAACTTTTCCTAATTTTCCTTCAATGTTTGCCGAGCAGAGTGGCTTCTTTTTTATGAATGCAAGCTTTCTCATTTTCCATATTCCTAGTCTCGTTTATGATTGCTCTTCCTCGATAGCCTGTGTCTATGTGCAAGCTACACTGAAGTGATTGATTGCAGAATCTGGTTGTGCTGCCCCACTTGGTTGTGGTCGCCTTGTTACGATACTCGGATGTGGGGGCTTGGTCAGTTGCGTTGGTAAGCAGTCTCTCGAGTTAAGCATTTGCTCCTGCAGTCCGCGCAGCGTCATAGACTTGCAGTATACACGCACCAAAATTGGTGCTCCCCGTTCGTTCTTTTCTGCTGCACCCAAGGGCAAATTGTGCCTTGTGGCCTTCCTCGGCCATGATTTGCTAAGAACTTAGATCAAGATACGTGCTTACATGGTTCGAAGTGTATGAAGTTGATAGCCATATGCGGGAAAAGGCCGGCAAAAGTGGCTGCCAAAGGTGATGCCCACGGAACCGATTTGTCTATATTGAGGCAAAGTGGGGCATCAAGTGCGAGCCACATGTTAGCGGCCCTCGAAAGAAAATAAATGTGTAGGTTGGAAAGTAGTTAACGCTAAAATACCGGGTGTCCATGTCGCTGTGTTGGTTGCGGCAGCAGATGCCTGCGTCACCTGACTGCTTCGCAATGGAAGTTGCTCATCTTCAATGGCAACTGTCCGTTCAAATAGGTGCGACGCTCTGTCCAATCTGTTTGCACTGCTGGTTGTCGCTCGTTACGAGACCACCACGTGTGACGAAGGCAAGCACTATGCCTGTAAGCAGGCGGCTGCATGTATACCCGTGCATGTGAATGCTCACTGTTGCCATGTGGTTTGTAGCCAATGTATAATCTATTGTGTGAACCCTATACGATGATCGATTGCTGTTTAGTTGCGCTGTTATCTCACTTGGTTACGGTCGCTGCGTTATGATTCTCGGATGTGGCGGCCTGGTCAGTCGCATTGCGAAGTAATCTCTCGAAGTAAGCATTTGCTTCTGCAGTCTGTACAGCGACATTGACTCCAAATTTACACACACCGTGATTCGTGCTCCCCGTTAACCGTTTCCCGTTCCAGCCCTGGGCAAATTGCGCCTGTGGCCTTTCTCGGCAGCGATTAAGCATGAACGGAGACTAGAATACGTGCTCACATGGTCCGATGTGTATGAAGTTGATAGCCAAATGGGTGGAAAGGCCCGCAAAAGTGGCTGATGAAGGTGATGCCCACGAAAGCGACTTGTCCATATTCAGACAAAGTGGGGCACCAAGTGTGAGCCACACATTAGCAGCCACCGAAAGAAAAGAAACGTGCAGGTTGGAAAGGAGTCAACGCTAAAATGCCGGGAAGACCGTGTCGCTGCGTAGGCTGCGGCAGCAGATGCCTGCGTCACCCAATTGCTTAGCAATGCAAGTTGCTCTTCTTTAACGGCAACTGTCGCTGCAAACAGGTGGGGCACTCTGTCTAATGTGCTTGCGCCGCTGGTACCAGACCGCCATGTGCGACGACGACGGTGAGCCGTTTACGAGCTCGCGTCAATGATTCCAGCGTATCTCGACATGCAAAATTTATTTCTGTTGCACGAGAATGTACACTGCTTGTCTGTCGATAAAGTCACACGTTATGTTCACTTGCTTGTGGCTTGTTTGTATGGGCGTCAGCAGAGGCTCCTTAGCCTCCCGGCAATTAGAACGCACCAGCTACGCGGCAGCCAAAGCACTGAGACATGCGGCATAGCCAGCAGGGCAAGCATGGCACGTACCAGCATACGCTACCGGTGAAAAGCGGTCCCCATATTGTATTTGGCTCTAAAAAAAAAAAGACAAACTTCTGCTTTCTGGTTGAGCAGCGCCATCTGGCGTCCACCTAGGTAAGTTCCCTGCACTGCCACTGTTTATTTTTGTACCACTGCGAAAGGTACAGTTCCCTTCGCTAAAGTTGGTTCTTTATTCTAAGGCCAAACGGCCTCGTTGGGGAAGCCTCATGCGGGATATAGAGGTTCTCTTCAGCGCTGAAACACCTCCGATGCTTCTTTGACTGCAGGCGAGCCAGCGCCGCGTCTGAAGACGACGCTGACGAGATGCGACTGCTGTTCGTGCCCATGGTCGCCATTCGGTTCGCAAAAACGCATGGACGCTGCGCTCGCTCCGCTGGGGAGAGGATGACAGCGAGCGAGCGACACGCTCCGTAAAAACGTTGGCAGCCCCAGCGTACCGAACATGGGTAGTTGCGTCTCAGATGGTCCGCTGGGCCCGCTGGCCCGCGGACCCGCGGCTATTGCGGCTTGCGCGCGCCCTCCACAGTAGTTGCCCGTACCCGCGAATGAGATCGAGGGTATAAATGTATCGCGTTCTGCTTACGGTTTGTATCCTTTACTCAATGTTGGGGATTGGGTAGGGGTGATCTTTCGTTACGGAGTTCAGCCGTCGTATGGAATATGCACGGTTGCGGCTCCTTTCCGGGAACATCTATAAATATTAAGGTAAGTGCGTAATCACTCTCACCTGCCTGAATTACTCCGAGGTCCAACATCTTTTGAACCTCATTTCGCATCACTTCTTTCTATTTGGAAATACTGGATACGTTTTCGTTTTAACTCTGTCCGTGGTCGACTGACTATCATGGGATATTTGGAGTTTGAAGTTCATTCTGATAAAATGCATGTGCAAAGGTGGGTTTGCTATCGTGCAGAAGGAAGTACCATAGTGGAAACACTGTAGGGAGACCTGCTATATTTTGTAATATCACCAAACAGCAAAAAAGAATAGTAAAAAACTGTTACAATAAAATACAAACAGTAGCACAATTATTAATAAAATAATTAAACAAGTTCAATCACTTCCGTGATAACCGATTCTAGTCATAAATAAGTAGTCATTTTTCAATATAGAAGAATAAAGGTCAGGTTATTTCATCGGTCAAATTGTGCTAACGGTTACCAATAAAATCAAAAAGCAGACGTTTAAAGGATGACACAGAAACAGCAGTTTTAATATTACAAGGCTAGAAATTTCACTATTTATTTAAAACAAAACCAACTCTTCGTGTACCGTAGTTAGTGCGGACTTTTTGAAGTACAAATTGTTGTTTAGAGAGAAACTTGTGTCATTATTATTGGTAAGTCCTCGCTTCAAAACAAATTTTAAAAGGTGATTGTCTTTCATTGGTCGATATGCAAATATTGGTATCGTTCCCCACCTACGGCAAGTTGCTTTTTCATCCAATTTCATTGCCAGTAATTTATAATTATTTTAATTCAATTAGTAAGTACAAGTAATTGTTCCTATGTTTTCCGTGGTTTCCTTGTTTGTTGTCTGCTCATGATATGACTAATAAAAAGCGGGCCCTTCGGTTAACCCCCATTCTTCTCGTTCTGCCTTTACCTGGTAGCATAGCTGTTCAAAATATCTCTGGCGATTGTCTTGATGGTCATGAAACATAATTCGCTGCGTTTAAAAAAAACAACTTCGCATTCTTTCGCGCGTAATCCTCGCACTGGCACGCGTCCAACCACCTGATAGTTCCATCTGCCATCTGTTCTACGGACGTGGTGTTCGCACAGACACTGCACAGTTTCTGAAACGCAAACAAGCTTGGTGGCAACACTCGCTCATCTGCCGCTTCTTTGGCCGCGCTCAGCCGGGGCGCTTCTCCGCCTTTCTGGTCTGAATCGCCTTCTTCTGAACGACCGTTCTCCCCATCGGCGAATAAACATGTTCATTTATCTTCCCTGCGCACCAACGCAGCTGCCATTTCGCGCGCCTGTGATGACGTGAGAGCCAAGACTGTCCCTTCGCAAAAGCTCCAGCCCCTGTCTTTTAGGAGTTGGTCCGACCGGTTCGAAAACAATTAAGGGCGATGCAGGGGAAGGTTCTTTAACACCACGGCTTCGGTCTCTTCCTACCAAAGGGTCCTTTGACGATTACTTGGAACACTGGCAAGTATACACTCTGACTCTCAACCATTTCTATTATCCACGCGCTCTTCAGTGTATTGATCTGCGCCTGCCAGGGACGGATGAATTATGTCAAGGGTTGCTGCGCAATCTCTGAGCGCTTTGCACTGTTTACCACTTATTCTCAGGTCGTGCATGTACGCTGCCAGAAGTTTATCGTTTCCATCGGGGTCGCTCATGTAAGAGAATAAATTCCTGCGACGTTTACAAAACGCTGTTCTATGTCCTGGCCGCTTACAGTGGTTGCATATAAGAGGTCGCCTCGCCTCGAAACCCCCAGGTTCTCCCGACATTCCGCGCATGTGTCTTTGACTCATCAAACTGTTTTTCTCCGTTGACGGGTGGGCCGTCGCCCTTATGTTTCGGCTCGCGCGCAGCCTCTCCAGCGGTGCCATATTTGTGCCCACCCCACGAGCCTTTTCAAAGGAAAGTGGGCGCCTGCCCCTCCGATTTTGGCCGTTCCAGCGTGTTAAGCCTGCGCAAGGCGTACCCCTCATATAAAATTGAATGGGATTAGGCAGACGTTTTAGAACTGTTAAATCTCTACTAACTTCACAACGTTGTTCGTGGTTAGCGAACGCTTCGGCACACTTCAATCGGTTTCGTGATTCGTAATTTTGTTCTACTCTTTGTCAGTGTCACTACCAAAGCGACAACACACACACACACACACACACACACACACACACACGCACACGCACACACACACATATACCGGGAGGTCTAGCCCACCGGCCCGATCGACACGCCGGCCCGACACGCCGGACAACCAAGGTTTGCTTGTCTAGAGCTGGGCTACGAAGAAGCGAGTCCCACTCCTCCTTGATGAACTTGCGGTTTGTCGACCCGCACTCCCAGAGCATGTGTGCTAGGGTGGAGGCCTGATCGCAAGACGGGCAGGCGTCGTCGCGATACACGTCGGGGTAAGTTTCGTGGAGAACGGACAGACACGGATATGTGCTGGTCTGTAGAAGTCTAAGCGAAACGGCTTGAGCCCTATTCAACTTGGAGTGAGGGGTTGGAAGACCCTTCTAGACATGTAGAAGAATTTAATTACCTCGTTGTGAATAGCGGGAGCGTCCCAGTGGCCGTAGGGAGGAGGGGAGTCGGCGCTCCCTACAGAGGAAGCGCGGTCGGTGAGGTCACGCGCAGCCTGGTGAGCAGACTCACTGTAGCTCAAGGAGCACCCTCGACCGAACCTACGCGAGCAGGAAACCAATGAATTGAATGATGCGTGAGAGCATATGGACTCGAGCTGCTAAGAAGACGAGTAGCTTGCTTGGTGATGCAATCCTTCTGAAAAGCCCTAACTTTCGTTTTGGTTTTGGAATCGCTATAGATCTCGGACCCCCGGCCAACTAGCAGGGCAAGGGCGATGACGGCTTGCTCGGTGACTCCGGGGTCTGAAGTGCGAATCGAGGCGCTATTGGAAATCTCGCCGCTGGAGTCGACCACAACGACGACAAAAGTCTTCCCATCGCTGTACTCTGCAGCGTCGACGAAGCTTGCTCTAATGTCTTGTAGCTTGATCTGTTTGAGGATGGCTGCTGCCATGTCCTTGCTGAGTGCGATAGATAGATAGATAGATAGATAGATAGATAGATAGATAGATAGATAGATAGATAGATAGATAGATAGATAGATAGATAGATAGATAGATAGACTTTATTAAAAGAATAATCAGCAAAATCACTAATGGTCGGGGCCACTAGTCCAGGGCTCCGCTGGCTCTTGCCATCTTCTCAGCTCTCTGTATCAGCTAGAGCTGGTCGTCGAGGACCGAGCTGCACAGCAG
Source organism: Dermacentor albipictus (assembly GCF_038994185.2). Lineage (NCBI taxonomy): Eukaryota > Metazoa > Arthropoda > Arachnida > Ixodida > Ixodidae > Dermacentor > Dermacentor albipictus. The sequence continues at coordinate 2,112,583 of NW_027225568.1, forward strand.
TGCCTCCCATTGCTCCCTCGTGGTGTTCGTGTCTAGGTGTTCTATGTTGTGTAGTGTGCACTCCCAGGTAATGTGGTATAGCGTTGGTGTGGCCCCACACCACGGCCATTCGTCCCTGTAGGCTGGGGGGTGTATGAGATGTAATATGTGTAGGTTCGTGTAAGTGACTGTCTGGAGCCTATACGCCAGGCAGTGGCATCCTTTGTCTTTAGATTTCGATGGGGTGGTGTATATCGCAAGCGCCGTCCTCTGTGGTTGTTCACGATGGCTGAATATTGGAGGTCGACAGGGTCCGGGTCTTCTGCAGCCGGCGTGATGAGTTCTCGGTCATATACAAATCCTCGAGCTGCTCTGTCGGCCTGCAGATTGCCCGTGATGGTAGTGTGGCTCGGTATGCAGATGATGGTTGGGGTGGTGAAGTCCTCAGGGTCCGCCTTCAGTATATGGGCTAGGACTTGTGCAGCAGGTCTTCCAATTCTTCGCTGTAAGAAATTGCGGCAGGCCTGCTGGAAATCCGTGAGGATCGTCAGTGGTTTGTTTGCGTGTTCGCCTTCGTGGATGGCTAACGTGATGGCCAGCTCTTCGGCTTCTGTAATCGTGCAGGGGCGAGTCGATGCCGCGGAGGTAACGTGGCCTCGGTGGTCGCATACCACTGCCACTGCACCCTTGTTGTTCGTCCCATACATGGCGGCGTCCGTAAAACCGGCCGCGGTATTGAACCTGAATGCCTTCTTCATGTACTGGGCCCTTGCTCTCTTCCTGCCGGAGTGTAGGTTAGGGTCCATGTTGCGTGGTATCGGGGCAACGTGATAACTATCCTGGAGGTGACGAGGTAATTAGGCAGATTTCTTGGGTTCGTGTGGTTATAGCTGGGAACCCCAAGGTTTGTAGGATCTGCTGGCCCATGCGAGTCCACGCAAGTCTCTGCTGTTGCGAGACGTCAAGGGCTTCTGTCAATTGGCTGAGGATGTTGTGCAACCCTAGCGGCAATAATTTTTCAGTCGATGTACTCATCGGCAGGCGGAGAGCGGTCTTGAAAACTATCCTCAAGAGCGTGTCCGTTTGCTTCGTCTCGGACTGTGTGAGATGTTAGTAGGGTAGGCTGTATGTGATTCTGCTCACCGCCAGGCTTCTTTCTGACCAGTCGGAGGGTGTCCCTTTCCTTCATGCCTCTGTTCTTGGATGTTACGCGGGAGATCATGCGTGATATCACCTTGACACTGGTTTTGAGGAGTGTAAGTATGTGTGAGGCCCGCTGGTTGGACTGCAGTCTCATGCCCAGTACCCTGCGCAATGGCTTCTCTGGTATGAGGCCCCCGTTGAGGCGTACCTCGAGTTTTCTTGTTAGGGCTGTGGGGACTGTATGATTACCCCGGCCTCGCGAGACTCGAAGGAGCTCAGATTTCTCGGGGGAGCATTGTAGTCTCCGTTGGCTGACGTATTCTTGGATGAGATTTGCTGCAGTTTGCAGCCGTTCTTCTTTTTAACGAGGGACCCTGTTGTGGTTCAGAGTGTTATGTCGTCTGCGTAGATTGCGTCCCGAAGACCTGCTACGTCCTGCAGTTTGCTTGCGACGCCGATCATGGTGACGTTGAACAGTGTGCGTGAGATGACAGTACCTTGTTGTGTACCCTTGTTGGGAGGGTGGTACTGTGAAGTTTGGATCTCGCCCATCTTCAGCTCCGCCGTGCGGTGGCTCAGGAAGCTCTGAACATATTGTACGTTCGCTCGCCGCAGTTGGTGCTGGCCAACCCTTCTAGGATTCCTTGGTGGCTGACGTTGTCGAAACCCCCTGTGATGTCGATTGCTAGGAGGACGTGTCCGCCGCTGCGGGAAACGGTGCTTAGGACTTCTTCCTTGATTTGGAGTCGAGATTCATCTGCTTGGTTTTCTTTGGCTCCTACGGATACGTCTCAGCCCACTACAGGGGATCGGCCATGAATCGGGTGGCAGTAGGCAAGAAGGAAAGAATACTTCAATAGAATTTCTTAATCTAAAAATGATAATAAATTAACGCTAATCGTATTATTTTGTATTTTCTTTAATTTTGAAACCAAATTTTTGTGTTCATATTGAGGAAAGTAAAACAATGAAATTAACATGGCAGTCTCCTTGCTTCCCTTACATAATAAATATGGCATCAAATAGGTTCCTATTACAGTGTCTATGGTACCAACGCCCCAAGAGACAGTATCACAGGAAGCGTAATAACCAATATAAGTTCACGAAGGGGACCTTCTAGGAGTTGTTTTCTGAGAACGTCGAACCTACGACACTCTATAAAGAAATGTTCCATAGTTTCAGGTTCGTTGCAATCAAAACATTAAGCGGAAGGTGCCAAACCAGACCTGTGCTATTCAGTCACACGTAGTCTTCCTCCTCTTCATCCGTCTTGGATGCCCCACATCCTATTGAGGCGCAAACCCAGAACGCACATAAGACTGTCACAGTTCACTCCGCGCAGACGAAGCCCACCGGGCAAGCCAAACAGGCTGTCTAGAGGTGATATAATCAGCGTGAGAGTTGACACGGAACACAAAAACAAGCGTCGAGGACAAGCGCTGTCTTCCAACGGGCGGTTAATACAAGGAAGTATGAATATATATATATATATATATATATATATATTAAGAGGTTCAATACTTACAAGCATTTGTCTCGCAAACCATATTTACTTCAAGGGAATTTTCCACGTCTCAATAATTTCTCTCTTCGTATTCGAGTGCTGATTGCCAGGTTATAGTTTGTTAACGAAGCTTTCCCCTCAAGTCTAAATATTTTAAGGCGGTTTGTCGTTTTCCTAGTCTCTGAAGCAGCTCGAGTTCGCTCTTCTCCTCAGGTGGTCATTTCTTCAAAGAAAGTATGCCTTCCAACCACTATCGCGGACAGCGACTATCGCGGACATCATCAGTCCCTTTCCACGTAAGTATGGGGCTCCGAGCAGGAGCTATGGTGCTTGAAAGTAACCTGTGGCCTGACGAACCAACCGACTGAGCTATCTTTCCGGGCAACATCCAAGGGTCGAGGGTTCAAATCACCTGTTATATTCCTTTTTTTTTCTTTCTTTTTAATGTCTTTTCCTTTATTTTATCACTGTACGGGAACCCTCCTAAAAAAATATATATTTCCTAAATTATGTATGGCCACACATGTGCAGGTCATAAATACCAGGTTCTCAAGCCGAGTGCCACCCGTGCGGTATAACCGAGCTCAGATTTGTCCACCTTGACTGATCAAATAGGGCACCACTGTAGGTTAAATGAGGCGTACAACTCCTGCGGGACCCGCCGTGGTTGCTCAGTGGCTATGGTGTTAGACTGCTGAGCACGAGGTCGCGGGATCGGACCCCGGCCACGGCGGCCGCATTTCGATGGGGGCGAAATGCGAAAACACCCGTGTACTTAAAATTAGGTGCACGTTAAAGAACCCCAGGTGGTCGAAATTTTCGGAGTCCTCCACTACGGCGTGCCTCATAATCAGAAAGTGGTTTTGTCACGTAAAACCCCATAATTTATTTTTCAATTTAACTCCTGCGGGGACGGTAGAGTATCCGTCTCCCGTGCAAGAGGAGCGTGGTTCAAATCCCGGTGCCACGCAATTCTCCACCGGAAAATACAAAAAAACGTGTATTGAGAAAATTGCACAAACAGGCCTGGAGTGCGGCCTGATCCCGGTGACCAGAACCGGTAACGCACTCTCTCACCAGAGCAGGATTGGCCACCCTGGTGCAGTACTTGGCCACAACCTCCTCTATGAATACAACAATCAAACCCCGGCCCTCAGTCCCCAGCAGCCGCGAAGCAACTGACCACGGCGGCGGTCAGATCTGTGACGCTGCAGAGGGTGCTAAGAATACCTGGCTCCGGACAGGCCACCATTGGAATCTGAACCTGGCAACGTTTAACGTTAGAACGTTATCTAGTGAGGCTAGTCTAGCAGTGTTATTGGAGGAATTAGAGGGTAGTAAATGGGATATAATAGGGCTCAGTGAGGTTAGGAGGACAAAAGAAGCATATACAGTGCTAAAAAGCGGGCATGTACTGTGCTACCGGGGCTTAGCGGAGAGACTAGAACTAGGAGTCGGATTCCTGATTAATAAGGAAATAGTTGGTAACATACAGGAATTCTATAGCATTAACGAGAGGGTGGCAGGTCTTGTTGTGGAACTTAATAAGAGGTACAAATTGAAGGTGGTACAAGTCTATGCCCCTGCATGCAGTCATGATGACCAGGAAGTCGAAAGCTATGAAGACGTGGAATCGGCGATGGGTAAAGTCAAAACAAAATACACTATACTGATGGGCGACTTCAATGCCAGGGTAGGCAAGAAGAAGGCTGGAGGCAAGTCAGCGGGGGAATATGGCATAGGCTCTAGGAATAGCAGAGGAGAGTTATTAGTAGAGTTTGCAGAACAGAATAATATGCGGATAATGAATACCTTTTTCTGCAAGCCGGTTAGCCGAAAGTGGACGTCCAGGAGCCCGAATGGTGAGACTAGAAATGAAATCGACTTCATACTCTGCGCGAACCCTGACATCATACAAGATGTAGACGTGCTCGTAAAGGTACGCTGCAGTGACCATAGGATGGTAAGAACTCGAATTAGCCTGGACTTGAGGAGGGAACGGAAGAAACTGGTACACAAGAAGCCACTCAATGAGTTAGCGGTAAGAGGGAAACTAGAGGAATTCCGGATCAAGCTACAGAGCAGGTATTCGGCTTTAACTCGGGAAGAGGACCTTAGTGTTGAAGCAATGAACGGCTATCTCATGGGCATCATTAAGGAGGGCGCAGTAGAAGTCTGTGGTACCGCCGTTAGACAGGAAACCAGTAAGCTATCGCAGGAGACGAAAGATCTGATCAAGAAACGCCAATGTATGAAAGCCTCTAACCCTACAGCTAGAATAGAATTGGCAGAACTTTCTAAGTTAATCAACAAGCGTAAGACAGCGGACATCAGGAACTATAATATGGATAGAAATTGAACAGGCTCTCAGGAACGGAGGAAGCCTAAAAACATTGAAGAAGAAACTAGGAATAGGCAAGACTCAGATGTGTGCGTTAGGAGACAAAGCCGGCAATATCGTTACTAATATGGATGAGATAGTTCAAGTGGCTGAGGCAGGCACGTACCCAGGATTTTTTTTCGGGGGGGGGGGGGGCCCACTACCTCCTCCATCATCATCATCATCATCATCATCATCATCATCATCATCATCATCATCATGTTTTATGTCCACTGCAGGACGAAGGCCTCTCCCTGCGATCTCCAATTACCCCTGTCCTGCCGCCAACCGATTCCAACTAGCACCCGCGAATTTCCTAATTTTATCGCACCATCTATAGGCAGGTTGCGAACGTAGTTCCCGCGCCTACTAGGGCGCCCCTCGCGGCGGCGAGCGCGGATCCGGCAGGATACGACCGGCCCGATTGCGTTCGGAAAGCCTGTATGTGGACTGTTTCGCGCGTAGCTGTTGCCTTTTCTGAGCAAGGCCGAAGTGCAACCCGAGCTGTCGCGTAGCGGGCTGCAACAGCACGTACAGCAACTCACGAGAAACAAAGTTTTACAGGTTTCGAAGCCGACCGTATGAAGCAGAACAGCGTCAACATGGATAGCGCTCGTCCGACGGCATCAGCTGTTTTATGTTCCGGCGTTATGCCAAGTGCGTTAAGGCTGAATTCTTTGCTTTTACAGCAATGATGGCAGCAAGGGGACACCTGCAGTGCGTACCAGGATATGCAGAAAACAAAGTAGTTTGTTCCCACTCTGTACCGCAGTAAAGCTGTGGAACTCTTTCCCAGTCCTCTCTCATTCAAACAGCGAGGGCTTGCTGAGAGATTTGAGGAAAGGTTCCAGCTGTTTAAGCTGGCATACACCCTTCTGCGCCCAGCTTATCAACTAAGGGGCAGTTGAGATCACCAAATTTTTTGACAACGTGGTTTATTGGAACCCCCTTTGCACGCACTGAAAAATCGCAACATATATGCATCGCACTTCCAGTACCTTGGGCGAAAATATTTTGCCAGCGTAGTCTAACACAACCGGTAAGTTCCTCCCCTTTTTTTGTGTCTGTTTGGGGAGAGCAACGTTAGAATACCTCGGGTAGGTCTTACGAGTCGTTCGTACGCCCCACGTTCTTGGATGAGATGTTTTAGATCCGTATTTGCCGTCCTGTACGTACAGGGAAACTACCGCGGCGTCCTTGCACTTCCCTGCGATGCCAGCACGGCAATCGCAGCTCCTCGCTAGGATTGGTTTGCTGTCGCCGATCTTCAAGAATCAATGTCGCCTATAATTTCATGCGTCCACACCGTATATAACGAAGTAACTTACGAACATTGTTTAACTGCGCGAACAGACTGAGCTCAGAGACAGCATGGGACAAGGACGGGCGCAGACTTGCAACTAATGTTTATTCCACAACGACCACATATAAGTAAACCCCCGACATACACTACTGCGCGTGCGCGAAAAAAAGAAAAGATAAAAGAAAAGAAAAACCTTGTATATGCAAAACGCGTCCTAGCTAGAAGTAGTAAAGGCAAGGCGCAGAAGACCAGGACTCAAGAAGAAAAACACAAACGACAGGACCGGTCTTGTCGTTTGTGTTCTTCTTGAGTCCTGGTCTTCTGCGCCTTGCCTTTACTACTTCAAGCATGAACCAACTAGCCCAAGCAAGAGTTTTACGCGACCTAGCTACGCTCGTCAATAAGCCTCATCTCACTGTTGTGTATATAAACTGAGGTGTCACTGACACAGTCTTGTTCCTTCTTTCCAATATGGTACGCCTCGAGTAGCTCTCTGGCTCGGCTATCTCGGCTGCGGCACAAAAAAAAAAAGTTGTGGAATAAGCTTTAGTTGCAAGTCTGCGCCCATCCTTGTCCCATGCTGCCTCTGCGGTCCGTTTGTTCGCGCAGTTAAACAATGTTCGCTGATATGTACCAAATCGCCCAACAATAAGTTCTTCGAAGTAACTTACGCTGAGCTTCACGCATGTTACTGGTGCGTTATTTTTCGCTTGCGGAATACACATAGCAGTCACTTCCGATCAGTGCGAGTTCAACACTTCTCTCACGTCGTAGACGGGCCCCACTTCAAATAGACGACTTCCTTTCTCTAAATTGTTTTCACGAAAAAAAGCTGTGAAGATGTTGTAATTCCCGAAACCCGGTGAAAATTAATACCGGCACGCTGTTTCGCGCCATCGCTACCGTTTGACAAGGCGCCAAACACGCAGCGCGAGCTGCTGACGCCGTGAGTAATCCTACCGCATTCACGCAACTGCTCGTCAGATGGCGCTAGGGGTCGAAAAGACAGGGCGCCGCCTAGCACTTGCAACGCGCCCATAATTTTCTGCCGTCTTCTACTGCGCCTCCCTTCTCTTGGTACCCATTCTGTAACCTTAATGGTCCAACGGTTATCTTACCGGCGCATTACGTGACATGCCTAGCTACATTTCTTCCTCTTGATGTCAATTAGAATATCGTCTATACCCGTTCGCTCTCTGATCCAAACCGCTCTCTTTCTCTCTCTTAACGTTATGCCTAGCAATCTTCGTCCGATCGCTCTTTGCGCGGTTCTTAACTTGATCTCAAGTCTCTGCCCCATATGTAAGCACTGGCAAAATGCGCTGAGTGCACACCTTACTTTTCAATAATAACGGTAAGCTTCCAGTAAGGAGCTGGCAATGTCTGCCGTATGCGATCCAACTTATTCTTATTCTTCTGTGAATTTACTTCTCATGATCAGGGTTTCCTGTGATTAATTGACCTAGGTAAACGAACTCCTTCACAGTCTCTAGTGGCCAACTGGCGATCCTGATGTCTTGTTCCTTTGCCCGACTATTTATCATTATCTTCGCCTTCTGCATATTAATATTCAACCCCACTCTTATACTCTCTCAGTTAAGGTCTCCAATCATTTGTTGTCACTCGTCTGCATTGTTGTTGAATAGAACAATGTCATCGGCAAAAAAAATGTTGCTGAGATATTTGCCGTCGATCTTTACCCCTAAGCCTTCCCAGTTTAATAGCTTGAATAGCATTGACTCCCTGTCTGACCCCTTTCTCTATAGGTATCTCCTTGCTTTTCTTGTGTAGAATTAAGGTAGCCGTAGAACCGCTGTAAATATTCTTACGCGAAGGACGAGTCAGTAAGACGAGAAACTATTTACAGATTATATTTAGAACAGCGGTTGCAGCGCTGACAGGTTAGATTCACAGCGCGAGCCCAGTTCGCTCTTCCTCCTCTTTTCTGAAGTGATAGCGCCCACGCGCCTCGTTCAAACAAGCAAATACCACACGCACGTAGCAATATTTTCCAAGCTTTTTACGTGAGCGTTCTGTACTCCTTGATTACGTAGTGCCTCTATGACGGCTGGTATCTCTACTGAATCAAATGCCTTTTCGTAATCTATATAAGCCACGTAAAGAGGCTTATTGTACTGTGCGGATTTCACAATAACCTGAGTGATGACATGGATGTGATCCATTGTAAAGTATCTCTTCCTGGAGCTAGCCTCTTCCCTTGGTTGACAAAATCCAGTGTTTCCCTTATTCTATTGGAGATTATGTTGGTAAATATATTATATAATACTGGGAGCAAGCTAATGGTCCTATAATTTTTCAATTCGTTAACGTCTCTTTTTTTGTGGATTAGTATAATATCTGCATTCTTCCAGTTTTCTGGGACCCTTGCAGTCGATAGACACTTCGTATAAAGAGCCGCCAGTTTTCCAAGCATTATGTTTCCTCCATCTTTGATTAAATCGACTGTTATTCCACATTCTCTTCCCGCTCTTCACCGTTTCATTTCTTGCAGGGCCCTTCTGACCTCATCGCTAGTTATAGGAGAGTTTCTGTATCCTGTTCATTACTGTTTCTAAGTGAGGTATCGTGTCTCCTCTGAGTACTGTATACAGGTCAGCTTAGAATTTTTCCGCTGTTTTTACTATATCTTCGAGATTGCTGATGATATTATATTTTAGTGTATACATCCTGGTTTGTCCCAAGCCAGGTTTCTTTTTTACTGATTTCAGGCTGCGTACATTTTTTACAACTTCTTCAGTCTTTCTCGTGTTCTAGTTTCGAATATCAGTTATTTTCGCCTTGTTGATCAGTTTTGACAGTGACAGTTTTGACAACAACGTAGAGCGCAGGACTCTGCGATTCTAGATGTACTGCGCTCACCGCGAAAGGTTAGATGAACACCCACATAAGCACAGCAGAGAAGTGGCTACGTGAGGTGGTTCGACCGATAACTGTAGAAGCGCCATTCAAAGCAAGTAATTATTCTCCACTTCCGGCAGCCTTTTCTCTACTTCCTCTTTAAATAAAAAGATGTTGATCCATAAATATTCTCATAAATAACGGTTAACATTTTTATTATTCGATTTTCCTTGCAGTTTGGTTGTCGCCCTTGCTCTCTCCCTTAGTAGATCGCTTATTTCTCAACTCCTTGAGATTTTTGTTTCCAGTTGCCAGTTTTGCACGAAAAGTGCTATACAATTAGGGAAAAACAGACGAGGTAACGGGCGACAGTCATCTTGCTTATGGGTTTAAGGGTTATTGCAGGGTTTTATGATGGACGCACTTTCACATTATTTTATTTCCCATCTTATCTAACCCATATCACGTGTATATGGTTGCGGGCATCTGCCAGCCTCACGGCGAGCCGTAACTCAAGGAAATAATGAAGCAAATGGAAAAGTTAAACGCAATTGGCGTTTACTCCAGCCGCAACTCGTTCCACGAGAGTACAGACCAGCTCAGTAACAGCCACATCCCTTTCCTCCTACCAGGATCAGCCTAAACAAAGAAGGTTGAACTAACAAAAGCAACAGCTGTGCGCGTGACGGTTGAAACGATGGTGACAACTGAACGCATATCTAGTTAATCGCATGGGTGCGGAATCTGTGAGAAAACTGTCCTTCACATTACAAGAGATGCCGAGAACTACCGCCATCTAAAAGGAGTGAAAAGGCAGCATAATGCTGACCGATTAATAGCTGCCAAGTCTCAACATTGATCTGGCGGCGCTTTAGGAATGTGTGAGGAGTGGTGGCGTGGGTGGTGAGGGGGGGGGGGTATGCCACTTAGTTTCGGGGGGGGGGGGGGGCAGGGCCCCCCGCCCCCTTCCCCCCTTCCTGTGTTCGTGCCTGGGCTGAGGAGTTCTTTAGAGATTTATACAGTACCAGTGGCACCCACGACGATAGTGGAAGAGAGAATAGCCTAGAGGAATTCAAAATCCCACAGGTAACGCCAGAAGAATTAAAGAAAGCCTTAGGAGCTATGCAAAAGGGGAAGGCAGCTGGGGAGGATCAGGTAACAGCAGATTTGTTGAAGGGTGGTGGTCAGATTGTTCTAGAGAAAATGGCCACCTTGTATACGCAATGCCTCATGACCTCGAGCGTACCGGAATCTTTGAAGAACGCTAACATAATCCTAAGCCATAAGAAAGGGGACGCCAAAGACTTGAAAAATTATAGACCGATGAGAGCTTACTGTCCGTTGCCTACAAAGTATTTACTAAGGTAATCGCAAATAGAATCAGGAACACCTTAGACTTCTGTCAACCAAAGGACCAGGCAGGATTCCGTAAAGACTACTCAACAATAGACCATATTCACACTATCAATCAAGTGATCGACATCTGTAAGTTCAGCCTTTGCTGACCATCGGCCATTTGAGGTGAGGCATGCGATGCGGTGGGTCAGTTCACTTATACGATCACTAATGACATATGATCCAACATAGTAGGCCAGTACTTCCCATAACCCACGTTTTCTTGTTGGTTTGCACAGCCACACTAAGTGACGTGTCATGTAAGAGGCCGTAGACATCACGGAGCAGTACCTGCTACCCACTGGACTCAGGTGCTCCCCCACCAAATCCGAGCTTGTTTTACAAAGAAGAAAGAGGGGAAGACACATGGGCTGGAAACCGGTCTCGGAAAGTGACATTCACCTGTTCAGTCGGAGCGGTGACCCGATACCCAGGGTCGACGCCATCAGAGCTCTGGAGTTTTCATCGAATCGGGGGGCGGCAACGGCACTGCGTTGCGCAACATAATTGCGAAGACCGACAACGCTTTTCGCCTCGTGCGAAGGGTCCCGAACAGACATAGTGGCCTCAAGGAGGGCAACCTACTTCGGCTCATCAACGCCTTTGTGCTGTGCCACTTCACCTACGCGGTGGCCATGCACGACTGGCTCAGAGCCGAGCGGGACGAGTTCAATGCCCTCATTAGAAAATTCATCAAGAGAACCCTCTGGCTGCGCGTCAGAAAGCATGCCAAGGACCTTGTCCGGCTCGGCCTATACACAGCACCATGGAGGAGATAGCCGAGGCTCAGGAACGGGCCCAGCTAACTCGGCTGTCAACCATGCCAGCCGGCAGGCGTATCCTCGAGAACATCGTGCTCGCCCCCAACAAGAGCTTGGCTGACAACATCCAAATACCCAGAAAAACAGGAGAGAAGCTCGTCCTCGCCTCATTGCCACGCAACGTTGATCCCGTGCACAACGCAGGTCGTCGCAAGGCAAGGGAGTCAATTATACTAAAGCAAATATACAAGGACAAGATCGAAACAAGCTTTGTGGACGCCGCCGCGTACCGAGATGGCAAGGCTTTTGCGGTTTCCGTCGTGGACACGCTGGGCAAAGTCATCAGCTGTGCCTCGGTCCGGACGACGGACCCCGAAGACGCCGAGCAAGTGGCCATTGCACTAGACATGGAAGACGGTCGTAGAGATAGGCTGTATAGCGGTCTGAAAGTGACCATCAGGGCATTCCAGAAAAGCCGGGTAGCCCTGCAGGTAGTTCAAATTATGAGAGGAGCCAAAAACGGCGACAGCTGCATACACTCCATCCTTCGGTTCCCGGCCCACGTCGGTGCTATTGAGGGGGTTCCTCTGAAACTCAATGAGGCGGAGTACAGCGATGGGAAGACCTTTGCCATCGTTGTGGTCGACTCCAGCGGCAAGATTTCTAATTGCGCCTCCATTCGCACTTCAGACCCCGGAGTCGCCGAGCCAGCCGCCATCGCCCTCGCCCTGCTAGACGGTCGTGGGTCCGAGATATATAGCGATTCCAAAACGGCAGTTAGGGCTTTTCAGAAGGGTTGCATCGCCAAGCAAGCTGCTCGTCTTCTTAGCAACTCGAATCGATATGCTCTCACGCATCATTCAATCCACTGGTTTCCAGCTCATGTAGGGTCGGTCGAGGGTGCTCCCCTGAACCTGAATGAGTCTGCTCACGAGGCTGCGCGTGACCTCACCGACCGCGCTTCCTCTGCAAGAAGCACCGACTCCCCTCCTCCCTACGGCCACAGGGATGCTCCTGCTACTCACAACGAGATTATTAAATTCTTCTACATGTCTAGAAGGGTCTTTCCACCCCCTCACCCCAGGTTGAATAGGGCGCAAGCCGTTTCTCTTAGGCTTCTGCAGACTAATACGTATCCGTGTCTGTCCGTTCTCCACGAGGCTTACCCGGACGTGTATCGCGACGACGCCTGCCCCACCTGCGGGCAGACCTCTACTCTAGCGCACATGCTGTGGGAGTGCGGGTCGACATACCCCAAGTTCATCAAGGAGGAGTGGGACTCGCTTCTGCGTAGCCCCGCTCTGGAAAAGCAAATCCTGGCTGTCCGGCGTGCCCGCGACCGGGCCGGTGGGCTAGACCTGCCGGTCCCGACGTGAGACTAGCCGGGTGCGCGACGAGTTCGCGTCCTCGCCGGACCTACAATAAATGTTTCTTCACTCACTCGCTGCCCACATGGTTGCGCGTGCTTTACCGACCGCGCTGCCCTCGGATCGGGCGACTTTCTCTCCGGACACAGAGACGCTCCTATCACGCACAATGAAATTATTAAATTCTTTTACTTAGAGAGAAGAGTTTTCCGGCCACCTTATTCCAAGCTAAGCAGGCCGGAGGCTTTCCCACTCAGACTCCTGCAAACTAAATCCTACCCAAATCCGGCGTCCCTTAACACCATATATCCTGACATTTACCCGAATTGTTTTTGCGTGCCCTGTGGTGAGGTTGCTACTTTGTCTCACATGCTCTGGGAGTGCGGGTCGTTGTGCCTGAAGATCACCAAGGAAAAGTGGGACGCGAACGTGCGAAGTGCCATCTTTGAAGACCAAATGCTGGCCATCCAGCGCGCCCACGATCAGGCCTGCCGGCTAGACCAGTCCGTCCCGTCGTGCGAATAGCCGAGTGCGCGTTTTAGCGCGTTTTTCTGGACCCAGTAAACGTTTTTTCATTCACTCAGGAAGTCCTTGTGGGATAAAGGTTATAAAGAGGAATAAGGTGCCCCAGAAAGACCGGCCAGCCTTTCTGAGGCACCTTATCCTTGTTTATATCCTTTATACCGCAGTGTGTTATTCCATCTGTTAGCCCCTTTCTTGACTCACTCAGTCACGTGTGCCATACATCAGGTGTCGGCGTCCGCGGTTGTAGCTGGCCTTCGAGCTGTTTCGAAAAAAAAAAAACGCTCTGCAAAGCAAGTAGTTGGGCCTCTCCAGAAAGACAGACATCTCGGATATACAAAGATTACCGTAGCTTGGCAACGGTAAGGTAGTGCCTAGTGTATAACAAGGCGGACGACCATAGTGAACGAAAGATTAAGGGCACTGTGGCCCCTAGTTTCGTGCTGTGAGGTGTGAAATGCCTACGTACGGTAGAGTTAGGTTGGGCGTAGGTAATTTGTTTGCTCCACATAATAATAATAATAATATTTGGGGTTTTACGTGCCAAAACCACTTTCTGATTATGAGGCACGCCGTAGTGGAGGACTCCCGGAAATTTTGACCACCTGGGGTTCTTTAACGTGCACCTAAATCTAAGCACATGGGTGTTTTCGCATTTCGCCCCCATCGAAATGCGGCCGCCGTGGCGGGGATCCGATCCCGCGGCCTCGTGCTCAGCAGCCCAACACCATAGCCACTGAGCAACCACGGCGGGTTGCTCCACATCCGTATACATGTTATACATACGTAAAAGCTAGTAAGTCGCATGTTATATCTGCCACAAAGATTAAGAGTACTTTGATGCGCAAGTGCGGCGATTGGAACGTGTTTGTGTATATCTTGGCTTCATGTACGTAGCGCGCATTGAACAAGGACGCAAAGAGAGTAGGAAGTGCGAACAGAGTTCACAGCTGAATGCGCGTGCCATATTTTCTTCCTTTGTTTACTGTGCGCTATGTATATGATGGCACAGCCGGACTGCATTGAGCGCACTTGCGTAGTCCAGTCCTGTCGTCATGATGGCAAGACGTTTCAGCTCATGCTTGTTACCATACGCATAATTCCAAGAAAGTAACAACGCTGGGTAAAAAGAAATATTCCAGCCAATCAACGAATATAGCATATACGAACATATATTTTTACAAATGTAAGAACAAATAAGATCTCGCGCTAAAAAATATGAAGCTGCAATCGAGTTGCCACAGGATTGTACGGAAAAAAACAACGGCGAAAGGTCCAGGTCACCGGCGTGCTTCGTAATTCGCCGGCTCCTCGAGAGGCGCGCCATCGGCAAAATTTCGCAAGCGCATCCCGTCTTCCGTGCCAGCCTTCGGAGACCCGATTTTATGGGAGCCTATAATCTCCACAAGATCTGCCAAGACGTCCTTGTACTGCTTGAAAAGTACGAAACTTTGTGTGACAATTACTCAGCCAAAGTCAGAATAGTGGAGGAGTGATCGGCTTCACCGAATTTCGCAGTCCCTGTGGATGCAAGCAGCGGTGGGACTGCCCGCGGGACGGGACAAATCGTGGAAGGTGACGACTGCGGGCTTGTCGACCCCGTGCGCGAAACCAGCCAGGCAAAAGCTGTGGGTGCACTCAAAGCGAGACACGTCGCCCAGGCGCCAAGCCCCACCGCTGAAGACGTGACTAAGGCTGCGCAGTGTTCCCGCGATGGTCAGGAGGTGGGCGGAGGCTTCGACAACCCGGGGCCGGCGGAGGCGTCGCCCTGGTTCACAACACGCGGCGGCAGCTCCGAGCTCATTCCGTCCGTTGTCAACGATCGTCTTCGAGAAGTCAACTGGAGCGAGAAGCGATGCCGTGGCTGCCCCAGCGGATCCACGACCAGAATGACAAAGGCCGCTTCTTCTGCGCAGCTCTCCGCTGAAATATATAGAGTTTGCAATAAATTGTAATATTGGCATGAACATTGCCAAAATTAGCTTATACCTTATTTATTCCGCCCTATTATATTTTGATCAAATCATGAAGTGCAATACTAAATGACAAAAATAAAAGCAACGCGAAAACAACCTTTTGTTAACCTTTTGTTAAATGTAATTCGAAGTACTTAAAGGGACACTAAAGTCAGAAATGATTTCTTCTGCATCCCTAAATTACCGTTCTACAACACCAAAAACACCACTCTTGCAACGATAAGACGTATGGTAAGCCAGAAAAAGCACAAGAACGAAATACGGGTGGCGACGCCTACGTAAGTTCCCGCACGTGGGGGCTGTTACGTCTTGAATTTTGATGGCATCTTCTAGGGCCTACTAATTATACATAGCGGTACATATTGACTACATCGTGTTCTAAAGGAACCAAATATTGTCACGTGGTGGTGACGTTGAAGAACACAGTAGCAATACTGTAAAAGACAAAACGAACTTTTATTGGGTGAGCCTGTGCCCACAAAAACAGGCTACACTTATAGCACAACGACAGCGGCGAACACGGTCGGCGATCGCCGAAAATCTGATCAGCGGGTCCAGCATAGAGAAAGAAATTCAACAAGAGAGAACAACAAGATTCTCTTCAAAAATTGGCAACAGGAAACACGTCACGCCTAGTTTCAACTCCATCCGTTAGTTGACGCGAGCATCAGAAAAAAAGAACGTGAGATAAACTTCCAGACAACGTTTTATTTTTTTTTATTCTTTCCCATTAAAAGTGAGAAAGTTTTGCGTGTAAATGAACTTATACTTTGCAACTTTTTGTTGCGTTGCCTAGCAACAAGCTAGCGGCACGCCAGACGCGCGTGCATACGTCATGCGCCAGACAAGCCGCAGGAGTGAGCGAGGCCGGCTGCGCATGTGAAGCTCGCGAGCTCGGCGACCCGTCTCTTTTGGATGTAGCCCGTTTTCTGGGCTCCCGGCGTTCTCTTGTGTTCCGTCTGCATTTCGACACGGCACCGCTGCACTACTGGACTACAGCAAGGTGAGCAATTTTGTTTCACAGTCTGCGACGCACTTCAAGCACATTTAGGATTACTGCACAAAACTGAACCTATGTAGTGACGCAATTATCGAAAAACAGCTCCGCAGTCCAAGCCTAGTTAATGAGTTAATTACTCGTACTGGGAGATGTTTGCGACGCTTTCTATGAGACCAAGCATAATTATAACTTATTTCGGTAATTTTTGGGCACGCTTGCCGCACCTGGCTTTCTGACGAAAAGCACCTTGGCCGTGTGACGCAGTTTCGCGTGTACTGAATCTTACCGGGACAAGTTCTGGCGCTTTCTGTGACTCCAGACATTATTGTAACTAATTTCACTACTTTTTGGCGTACTTTTAAAGCACAGTGGCCGCGCTCGGCATAGTGGCGCAGTTAGAGAAAAGCAGCTCGGCTGTGTGCCGCAGCTTCGCGTGTACAATCGCCCAATTTTTTAACCTGAACGCGCGAGCATCGACCGGCCAGTCGATAAGCGCCATATAACGGAGTACAGCGGCGAAGTGTGCGAGAATACGCGCGTGCGCGCAATGCACAGTCCAATGCAGCTTCCCTCTGCCAGGCGTATTCTCGCACACTTCGCCGCTGTACTCCGTTATACGGCGCTTATCGACTGGCCGGTCGATGCTCGCGCGTTCAGGTTAAAAAATTGGGCGATTGTACTTAATCTTACTTGTAGAAGTTCGTGACGCATTCTCAGACCCGAAATAGTATTGTAATTTATTTGGTAACTTTCTGGGATATCTTGAGGCTTGCTCGCCGCGCCTGGGGTTGTGAAGCTGTTAGCAAAAAGCAAGCCGGCCATATTGAGTTAGTTTTGCGTGTACAGAACTTTAGTGGGACACGTTTGTGACGCGTTTTATAGCTCTGCAACAACATATACCTTATTTCGGTAGTCACGCTTGTCGAAAACGCGACGAGCGGTTGCCGAGAGTGATAACACGGGAGTGTTGCTTGCGCCGGCAGGACGCGTAAAAGATAACACGGAGGAACTCAAGAACAGGACATTTATGTATTCTGAGCGACTGAAAACAGGCTTTGCATCCACGAATCTGTCTTGAGTGCGGCTATAAGGCATTCTGCGAGTGAGTAACATGGTCTGGCGGAACCTGTGTTGTAGCCACCTCTGTGTACTTGGCGTACCATCGCGTCGACTGAGGCCGAGTTGTGTTGGAAACGCGCAGTCATCCGTGTATTTGTGCTCCTAACGGGCAGGAAATAACGCCCGGGAAGGAAGGGATGCTTGAAAATCGGATGTTTCCTTCAGATTTTATGGCATTGTTTGAATTTATCCGTAATGCCGCTCATTCACCACTTGCGCACGTTTCGCCTCTACACGCAATACTCCTGTTAGGTCAATATAGCAAAATGATACATGGTTGTAATTTACTTTCTTTCAGCTGGTGGCATCCGGTGGAGCTTCGCACGGCAACGACTACTGCTTACCTGGTGCCCCAACGTTGGATGAATGTAGAAGCCCGGAACGAGTATTTATAGAGAGCAAAATAAACATTTCATCATTTCAGAAGACGTCTTGCGTTTTCTTTCTGAAATTGCACCTGACAGATTCGGCGGAGTATTGTAAAGGTCGTTCGCAATAATTTTTACTAAATAATGAAACGATTCCACGCCAAGGCCACGCGGGGCTCAGCAGAAGCAAAAAAAAAAAAAATATGAAGCGCCGAACAGCGAAGCCGGCGCGGCGTGTACCAACTGGTGTTCAAAACGCGCGCGCCCAAAACCGAAACCGGAAGGAGTTAATACCATCCGCTTGTTGTGTTACAGTCCATTCGGCCGCTGGGCTCTATGGGAGTGTCCGCTCTTGTTGAAATTTCTTTCTCTATGGGTCCAGCGCGTCGGCTTTTATACAGCAGTCATCGAATGTTCCAGGCTAATCATTGGGACCTGCGTGCCCTCCACAAAGTTCTACACCATTCGCGACAAGCGATGAAATCAGATAACGCATGGTTCGGCGACAACAGACAGCGGATAGAAGGATCGATAACCTTCCAGAAACTTCGGATACATGCAGGCGCGCCCCGCGCTGTGCGATAACATTTGTTAGGCGGTGAAACGTGGTCGCCCGATAAATATAAGTACACGTGTCAATATTAAACATGGCAAGTTTCGGTAACCCTTATTCAGCCAACGAGGCGAAAATGCGAAAACGTACTTTGGAATCCCTGACGTCACCCTAACGTACCGGCGCTGGGGTTCGGGCGCAAAATTCAAATACTGCTACTTGGACCTTCATTTTATCATCTAATAATCAAACTATTTTTTGAAATGACTGCCTGCAGGGTTCTGAAACAATGCTTCATTAGTTTAACCTAATTAAAATTTTTTTTGCCTTAGTGTCCCTTTATTGTATAACATTCATTTGGCTCCGAGCCTTTACTCACAAAGTTATCATTCTGCTTGAATTGCTCTCAAGAGCAGATGCAAGCCAATTAGGATTTTGGACGCTTCATTACCAAAGCCGACCTGCCAATGGCAAACCGCCACCTGAAGAGAAGAAACGTTTGCTCACTTGCTTGCTGCTTAAGAGCATTGAAGCAGCGCAATAAGGCAGCCATGAAAACAACCACCCCACTGGATACAAGTGCAGTGACGTGTCTACTTTTTAAATTTTTTTTCCTGTTTTGTTTTTCGGTGCCTGAGATGTAAGCATCAATTTGCCCACGAATAAGCTTCAGGAGCCTGTGCACCCAGTTTACAAACGACATGCAGGTTTCTATTGCGATTACCGCAATGCGAAAAAAACGCACTCAAAACAGCCTTAGTATATCTCCAGCTACGATTCGCGCCAACTTCGGTGCATGAAGCCACCGAGATGAACGCGACCTATCTCGTGAAGGCTGCCTTTCCAACTTTCTGTCTTGGAGACGCTCTTTCGGTTACAGAACATGTCGGAATATTCACCTGTCCGCTGTCCCGTTGACAAAGGCGCGCGGGCAATCGTTGCTGGACCGAAAGAACCCCGGCCCCTGGGAGCCGCCAGAAGGAAAGATGCCGAGATCCCTGCCGTGTTTCGTGCACCCGCGAGTACTTTGAGATTCGTTCCCACACGGTTGCTGGTCTCTGAGCGCGGCCACTCCGGTCGTCTTGCGGAGCTGCGTGCTGAGATCCGTGGCCAGTCGTGTTATAACTCTGGTGCAGTGCGGCGGCATCAGATTGAGGCCGGTGCATTACGACTGACACGAGTCGTCGCAACAGTACAACTTGGCGCTGGCAGTAGTAGCTCGGCGTTAAAGAAGTTCTTCCCACTGGGCGCTTTCCGAAACCTCGCCGGATTGTTGCGATACAGCACTGCGGGGCGATCAAGAAGCCTAGTTGCTGCACACAATGGCGGCGGGCGCGCAATGCACGAGACAGCTGCCTGCTGCGTTCTTCGTTTTCTTCTACGCACACCCGTAGATCCGATCCGAGGAAAGTTCGAAAGGATTCAGTAGGCAGTGATTCAATCGAAAAGAAAAAAAAGTATATATAATAAAAAATGAGGCAATGAAGGAGGAATGAAATGTATAATACGGTCAATAATGAAATCGGTTTCATTAAAGAATGGATTTTTCTACGGTAATTCATCACAATTATTGCTTTATAAATTTATTACCTGAAGCCGTATCTAAAGTGAGTTCTACTCTTGGCCAATCCCCGTGAGTGGGTATGCGCCAAACACACCAAAGTCATCATCATCATCATGATCAAATCCGAGGAAATGTCTTGGGCGCGAGTACTTCTCCAGAGGATGCATGCCAGATGAGACGTAACATTCACTGGTGTCAG
Organism: Dermacentor albipictus; assembly: GCF_038994185.2. Classification (NCBI taxonomy): domain Eukaryota; kingdom Metazoa; phylum Arthropoda; class Arachnida; order Ixodida; family Ixodidae; genus Dermacentor; species Dermacentor albipictus. The sequence continues at coordinate 2,132,575 of NW_027225568.1, forward strand.
TCTGGATAAAGACTGGGTTTTATTGCAGTTAAATTGCTGACACTACGTTAGAATAAGTACTTGAAAATTCAAGCAAACAACTTTTCCAGCAACTACTTGTGACTCAAAAAAAGAGGAATAACCCCATAGAAACGCAACCTGGTGCGTTGAGTTAGTGCTGCGGGTATTGTGATTATCCCTGGAACTTTTTCTGACTCGTGAAAGGGGAACAGACAAGGGGAGCAGACAATGCGAAAGGGGAACGGAAATCAGATCTCAATGACAACTTTTGCGCAATTCCCTTGGGAATTCCCTTGGGTGCTACTATGCGGTATTTACTTATAGATTTTTGCAAACAATGAAAGGAACGCCCTCTTTAAATATTACTTGTAATAGTTGTTCGCCAAAGTATATTGTTTATGTCCACTGTATGCGATTTTTCTGAAGCTTGACATGTGGCAGGTATTTGTAGTACCAATTAGGTTCTCGTTAAATAGCTAGTCCCACTGCTAGGGTTAAGTATAAAAGGTGCATTGAAGGAACATCAGGCACGTAATTTCTGCGAACGCATTTGGTAGATTACGGCTCTACTATCAAGTGAGCCGCCGAGAAGGGGTATGAGGGTGACCATGCTCGCCTAACGTTTCGCAAACACGGGGAATACCAGCTAGGATGCAGGTACAGCCAGGACCTCAAAAAAGAATCATGCTGCCGAGCGTCCCGATGAAGAGCAAGATGACCTGCCGTGCCCAATGCCCCGAATGCCGACAGCCCCAGAAGCAGATGTCGCAGGCACCTGCATCAAGGGCCGACTGGTGCCTGCAGGCGGACTGGTGCCTGCATGTATTCGTGGTCGTGACGCCGTCGTGTTTATTGCATCGTCGTCATTCCCGCTTTCTCATCTGACTCTCGTTATGTCATCGTCATCCCGCCATCGTCCTCATACATCGGTCACGCATTCGTTGTGAGAAAGACGTCCTGATATCTTCGTGGTGGTTCCATCACCCTCACTCCAGCTTCATAATCCTACTTTTGTCATGCCGTCATTGTCACGTCGTTTACATCCAACACGCTTCGTGCCCCGTAGGGGCTTCTGCGTGAGCAGCCGTTTCGAGTGTTGCGAGACCACGTACCCCAGCACATGAAGGTCAGACTGTCCCACATGTATCCGTGCGCAGCTTAGCCGTGTCTGGGGAAAGGGGGGATGCTGAGAGTTGATCGGAGGCAGGGTGTTCGGACCTTTAAAGCACCCCCGGTGGAGGAAACACACCTCTTTTGAACTCTGCTTCACATAGACGGATCCTACAGACTGACCCACCGGGTGGACATAGGCAGTCGCCTTTTTTTGTCCTTCTCTGCAATCTTTGTCCTTTTCCCTCACTTGTAATATTTCCTGCCTTTTTATGCGAAGCATACTAGCCGCACAACCACGCCCTTCCTTGCTGCGCCGCGCGCGGCCGCTTAAGCTTCGCCTTCAACCCGCCAAGGGGTGTAAGACAATGGGAGAGAGAGAGAGAGAGAATAAACTTTATTCAAGAACCCCGCGGGTTCACCCGCTTTGTTCTAGTTGTCTGCCAAGCCGAGCGTCGTGATGAGCTCGATCATGGCACGTACGTAGTCGGAGGAGGAGAAGGTGGAATAACAGTTGATTTAATCAAAGATGGAGGAGACATAATGCTTGGAAAATCTGGCGGCTCTCTATACGAAGTGTATATCGACTGCAAGGGTCCCAGAAAACTGGAAAAATGCAGACATTATACTAATCCACAAAAAAGGAGACGTTAAAGAAATGAAAAATTATAGGACCATTAACTTGCTCCCAGTATTATATAAAATATTTACCAAAATAATCTCCACTACAATAAGGGCAACACTGGATTTTTTCAACCAAGGGAACAGGCTGGCTTCAGAAAGCGATACTTTACAATGGATCACATCCATGTGATCACTCAGGTTATCGCGAAATCCGCAGAGTACAATAAGCCTCTCTACGTGGCTTATATAGATTACGAAAAGGCATTTGATTCAGTAGAGATACCAGCAGTGATAGAGGCACTACGTAATCAAGGAGTACAGAACGCTCACGTAAAAAGCTTGGAAAATATTGCTACGTGCGTGTGGTATTTGTTTGCTTAAACGAGGCGCGTGGGCGCCATCACTCCAGAAAAGAGGGGGAAGAACGAACTGGGCTCTCGCTGTGCATCTAACCGGTCAGCGCTGCAACCGTTGTTTTAAATATAATTTGTAAATAGTTTCTCGTCTTACTGACTCGTCCTTCGCGTAAGAATATCTACAGAGGTTCTACAGCTACCCTAATTCTACACAAGAAAAGCAAGGAGATATCTATAGAGAAAGGGGTCAGACAGGGAGTCAATGCTATTCAATGCGTGCTTAGAAGTATTCAAGCTATTAAACTGGGAAGGCTTAGGGGTAAAGATCGACGGCAAATATCTCAGCTACCTTCGGTTTGCCGGTGACGTTCTATTCAACAACAATGCAGACGAGTTAAGACAAATGATTGGAGACCTTAACTGAGAGAGTGTAAGAGTGGGGTTGAATATTCATATGCGGAAGGTGAAGATAATGATAAATAGTCCGACAAAGGAACAAGACATCAAGATCACCAGTCGGCTACTAGAGACTATGAAGGAGTTCGTTTACCTTATTCGCAGGGAACCCTGATCATGCGAAGGAAATTCACAGAAGAATAAAAATAGGTTGGATCACATACGGCAGACATTGCCAGCTCCTGACTGGAAGCTTACCATTATTATTGAAATGTAAGGTGTGCACTCAGTGCATTTTGCCAGTGCTGACATATGGGGCAGAGACTTGAGATCAAGTTAAGAACCGCGCAAAGAGCGATCAAACGAAGATTGCTAGGCATAAAGTTAAGAGAGAGAAAGAGAGCGGTTTGGATCAGAGAGCGAACGAGTATAGACGATATTCCAATTGACATCAAGAGGAAAAAATGGAGCTGGGCAGGTCATGTAATGCGCCGGTAAGATAACCATTGAACCATTAGGGTTACAGAATGGGTACCAAGAGAAGGGAAGCGCAGTAGAAGACGGCAGAAAACTAGAGATGGTGTGATGAAACCAGGAAATTCGCGGGTGCCAGTTGGAATCGGTTAGCGGCAGAACAGGGGTAATTGGAGATCGCAGGGAGAGGCCTTCGTCCTGCAGTGGACATGAAACAGGCTGCTGCTGTTGATAATGATGAAGGTGGTGGCCCCCCCTCCCCCCCCCCCCCGAAAAAAAATCCTGGGTACGTGCCTGGCATATATGATAATATATTTTTCAAAACCAACAAAAAATAAGATCTCACGCTCATAAAGGCGAAGCTGCGTACGAGTTGCCCCAGGATTACAGGAAAAAAAAAAAATCCGGAAAGTCCCCGTCATCGGCGAGCTTTGTCATCCGCCGGTTCTTGGAGCGGAGCGTCATCGGTGAAATTCCATGGTCGTAACCTGGCTTCCTGGTCAACCTTCGCAGAGCCGATTTTACGGAAGCCTATAACCTCCCGAAGAACAGCCAGGAGGTCCTCGTACTGCTTGAAAAGTACAAGAATTCGGGGGACCATTCCTCAGCCACAGTAAGAATAGCGGAGTAGTGATTGGCTTCCCTGAATTTCGATGTGCCCGTGGATGGAAGCTGCGGTGAGGCTTTCCGCGGCACAGGACAACGCGTGGAAGGCGACGCCTAAGGCTTTGTCGATGCCACGCGCAAGCTGAGGGTGCACTCAAAGCGAGACACGTGGCCCATGCGCCACGCCCAACCGCTGTAACAGTGGCTAGGGCTACGCTGTGCTCCTGCGATGGTCATGCGGTGTGCGGAGGCTTCGACAACCTGGGGCTGCAACAACATGCTGCACCAGGTGCGAGCTCGTTTCGTCTCTTGTGAGCCGTTGTCTTGGTCAAGACAGCTGGAGCTAGAATCGACGCCGTGGCTGCACCAACCGATGACAAGTGCTGCCTTTTCTGCGGTGCTTTCCGCTGAAATGTAAAGATTTCGCAGTAATTTAGAATATTTACATCACCATGGCCAAAATAACTTATTTGTTAGCTTCTATGTAGCTTATTTGTTCTCTCCTGTAATATTTTGATCCCCTAATGAAATTCAATACTAAGTGCCTAATTATATGATTGCATAAGGGTTGCACGAAATGAAATGATCCCTCTCTATTCAATTTTTTTTGTTAAATGCTAATCGAAGTCCTTAATAACGTACATTTGGCTCCTGGACTTGAATTCACAGTATTGTCATTACGCTCGAACTGTTCTCAAGAGCCGATACAAGCCGATCATGATTTTGAGCGCCACATTACCGAAGGCGACTTCCTAATCGCAAACAGCCTCTTACGAACAAAAACGACTCTGCTTGCTTGGCTGCTTCCTAAAAACTTCACAGGCAGTGCGACGAAGCAACCACGAAATGAATACCTTCGCACAATGCAGGTGTAGTGTCGTACGTGTTCGTTTTGTGAATATCTTAATGCACTACCTGAAATGTATTTCAGTAAGCGTCAACTGGCCCACGAATAAGTTTCCGGAGCCCGCGCACCCAGTGTAAGAAGCGCATGCAGGTTTCTATTACGATTACTACCAAACGAAAAGACGTGGTCGAAATAGCCCTAACATTGCTGTAGCGACTATTCCCGCCAACGTAGGTGCCAACGAGAAGATCCCTAACAACTCTTGTCAAGGCACTGCATGTGAAGGCCACGTTTTCAACTCCGCTCTCAAAAACGCTTTGGTTTCAGTTACAGAGTAGGTACTTGAAAAGGACGGTACGTTAGGGACGTTAGTATTCTATACTGAAAACTATTGAAAGCGGGAAACGACTCGAACGACACAGCAAAAGCGCTTGTCCATGTATCTTTTCTGTGTCGTTCGTGTCGGTTTGCGCTGTCAGCAGTGTTCAGCACAAAATATGTACTGTAAGGAGAGTTTATTCGGCTCGTAGAGCAGCAGCGACAAACTCAGCACCAGCAGGTAGGGCACAGCCAGCGAACGAACTGGGTACGAGCCACGCGATGGCAACGGGGCTTTTCAGCATGCCAATCTTCTTTGTCACAGCACGAATACTTACCTGTGAGCCTTCCTATCACGCGCCAGTCGCCAGAAAGAAAGATAGTCAGATGCCCGCCGTGTTTTGTGGGCCCACGAGAACATTGAGGCCGAGAATAGCCGTGCGTGGACACTGTCACTGATCCCTGATCGCGGCCGCACCTGTCATGTTTGTCTTGTCTCGTCTTGTGTCCCAGACAGTGGCACATACCCACTATAGGGGATTGGCCAAGAAGCAGGCGGTTTTTCGTATGCTTAGAAGTAAAGCCAAACTAGATTTATATTGTGAAACGTAAGACTAGAACTGTAATTTAGACGTGTTATGAAAACATCGTGAAGAATTTTGGTAAAATAAGTTACTGTAAATAAATGAAATAATAGAAAATATTGGTAATTTTAGAAAGTCAGTAAGGTACTCTTCTCGTATCTCTAATAAAATTGTAAATTGCAAGAAAAGCATCCCTGTGGCTGGATCCCAGTGAGGTCGCACCAGAAGAAAGAATGGCTGGTGAGGTTAGCGATAACCCAACTTTGGTGAATGAGTTTACTAATAATTTTCTTTGTCTTACAAAGCGGCGGCAGGAGAGAAAATAATGTTTGATAGTTTCAGGTGCACTGCAAAAAGAACATGTTGTAGAGCCGCGTGCTGAGATCCGTGGCCATTCGTCTTTAAATCCTGGTGCAGTGACGCGGTATCAGATAGAGGTCGTTGCATCATGATTAACATGATGTGTCGCAACAGTAGAGCTGGGCGTTGGCAGTACCTTGGTCGTAAAGAAGGACTTCCTACTCTGCTTGTCCTAGAATGTTGCCGGATTTTTCAAATGAAGCACTGCCGAACGAAGAAATCTAGTTGCTGCTCACAATGATGACGGGCGCGCAATGCATGAGAGAGCTACCTAGTGTGTTCTTCGTTTCTTTCTACTCGCACGAGTCGATCACATCCGAAGAAATACGATGATGATGATGACCTTGAAGCCATTTGCGCATAGTCATTTAACAGAATCGACCATGACAAATACCTCGATAAAGTATTTCTTTTCCAGAGGATCCACGCCAGAGCAGACGTGAAAAGTCACTCGTGTCAGTGTGAAGGCTGTGGTTTATTTGAACTAAATTGAGGGCAAACGCTTGAAAATCCCCTGAAAATCACTTGTAAATTCTAGCAAAGCGTTTTTCCTGCGGCTACTTGTGGGCCAAAATAAGGGAATACTCCGATAGAAACGCAAGCTAGTATGTTGAGTTAGGGCTGGGGGACTGCCATTATTTCAGCAGCCTATAATGATTCATAGTCGTGGAGCAAACGCGATTGGACGAGAATGCAGCAAATCGAAAGGCGAAGAGAAATAATATTGCTATAACAACTTTCTGACAATGCTCTTCGAGCGTAGTCTATGCTACGACGAGTCGTTTTCTTTTATACGTGTGCGACAAATAGATGGAACGTCGTCTTTTAAGAATATTTATTTACTTAGCCATCCTTATTAACGTTTTTTTTTGTTTTATGTGATTTTTATTGAGGCGACTTTTTGCGCGTTAGTTGTAGTATCTGCTACGTTTTCGATAACGTAGCCTATCCCAATCGTCGGGTTCACTCTAAAAGGCACATTGCCAGGAACATCAGGCACGGTGTTGCACCCAACAGAGCAGTGATAGAAAACAGCATCCGTTCCAAGTGAGCCATTCGCAAGGGAAATGAGTGCTAACCCACCTGCCGAGGGTTCGACGAGCACGGAGAAGACCAACTCGACTGCAGGTACCTCTGGGACATCCCCACCGAGGCAGGCGCGCCTGCAACCCGGTGGTGTGCAAGGTGGCCTGGCGGGCTCAGTTCCTCGACTTCCGCTACCGAGCCAGCCTACCATCAAGGGACGAATAGTACTCAAAGACATCGGAAACCTACCTCCGAAGATCGCCGATGCTCAGCAGCATGAAGCTCTCCCTGCTGAGACACAGGAGCCGGAGCAGAACAGCGCCGTGCCTTGAAGACAAAAAATCGTAACGGCGGCTGCGTCTCATCTGCGTGCTTCTGAAGCAGCAAGTCGATCGAAGCTGTCGAATAAAGATAACGTTCAGCTGCTAAAACGTCTGTGGCATTTTGGAATGGATATATTTGACGCTTCAGCACTGTAGCGCGGCATCAACTACTTTATCGTTCTGCTTCTAAGCACGGAGTCATGGGTTTTGTTGTTAACTGCAAGGACCACGTTTAGATGCGGTCAGAGTGGAAATAATTGTGTACATATATTTTGACTTGGATTGAGGGGCTCTTGGTTGCCAACAATGAATTGGAGTCCTTAAAACATGATACATACTGACGAGGAGGATCGGCCACACTAGTAATTTTGAAGACTAAAACAAATGTCGAAAGAAAAGAAAGAAAGAGTCGTAGTCAATGGCGCATCTATGAGACGCGTTGATGCTGTGGCGTTGGCCGCCCACCTATCTTCTTCTTGACTGACTAAACACCGCATTTCCACAATTTTACCGCGTGCGTTTTTTTATACAAAGTGAGTTCAAATTTGCATGAGCGCGAAAATCTAAACTAGTACTACACAAATCAAAAACAAAACAGATTCTGACAAAAAGAAAAAAAAAACACCGCAAGGTAGCTATAGCCGCATTGCGATTGAATGGATGTTGCTTTGTTTTTCTGCCTTGGCTTGTGGTCGCCATTCTCCAGTTTGCTCTCCGTGTGACATTTCTAATGCATTAGATGGAACTGAAGATGACGTTCTGAGGTCGGTAGACAGCGAGAAACAGGTGTCGCCGTATTCCAATAGCGACTAACCGCGAAGATTCAGCTGTGTGCGTGTCTGCGTGCCCTTGTTATGTTGAGTAGGAATCTTTCAACACGGTAGGCGTCGACTGAGGTTTCGTTACTTGATGTGCGCGGTAGAATCAGCACCAAGTAATTTTTTATATTTGTTGGCGGTAATATAACCCCGCGTTACACTCGGGAGTGCGGTATAATTGCGAAAATATGGTATATGGCCCGTACCTGAATCGAGGAATTAGGCTAGGATATAACAACTGTTTAACGTGCATTTATGGCCGATACTATATCTGAATAGACAGAGAATCAGGTAAAACCTCTCGTAGAACCATAAGAAAAACACGTCAGCATTGGGATCGATTCGATTCACCGGCGTTTCCTATCCATTGTTGCAGACAACAGACCACTCTCAGAAGTGACGCCATAACAGGACGCTCGCAGGAAAGCTTCTTCCTGCGAATTACCGTTCATGAAGACAGTTAGGCTAGTTCGTGCAGCTCACAGGCTTGGGACATAACTAGGTGAGAAAAAAAGACAACCGGAGAAGAAGAAACTGACTGGACAGAGCGCTATAGACAATATATAAATTTTGGGCTCTGTCTAGTGCGTCCTTGTCACGGGTTCTGTATCCTTGCGGTAATCCCAGCAATTAGTTGCTACGTGTCCTTGGGTACTTCGGCTTATAAATGATGTTCTTTAAAGAAAAGGCGGACTACTTATCCAATATGCGATTTCATTGTTCCAGCTTTCCATGCAGTTATCGCCGTACATCCGTTGGCTCTGAGCCGAAGGTACAGATATGCAGTTGTGCAATCAAGCAAGTATTAGTAGACTCAATTGTGAATAACTTACATTACTAAAGTCGTCTGACCTCGTGGTGCTGTGAATTTTGCCGAGAGTGAATTCTTGAAATTTGCCTAACCACGCTTAGTTTCGGTATTTCCCCATTGAACTACTCTAAAGAGGCCTCATCTGTTTTACATTCTTTACACACACACAGTAGTAATGCAGACGAAGCTAATTGGCAGCGAGAGCGACACTACACTCTAAAAACTAGGGAAGGTATCGCAGGAGTGAAGCGGCTGATTTACTCATCAAAGCGATCTTTTACTCTCGCAAAATGTCGAGTGGAGTGAAATGCATTCTTCACTCCGTCCTCAAGGAGAGAGTGAAATGGTATTTTTACTCTGTCCTTCTCAGAGAGAGCAGAATGCCCGTGCTACTCTTGCGGCAATAGAGAACAAAACGCAGCGTAATCTTCTGGTTCAACTGTAGGAGGCTTGCCACGAACATGGCGATGTATGACTCATGCACGCTGAGCAAAGAACACACCATTTTGCTGCTAAGAGAACAGGCAGCCACAGTTCAAGAGAACGCGGAGCGAGCGCTCTACTTTTTCACTCGGAGTTGCTCCACCGCGTGCGCACTCAACATCGCGGAGCAGCACAGCACCGGAGAAAGGTGATCAGTCCAGCGAGCAGCAAGGAAGGCCATCCGCCATCCAAGGGAAATGGTGCGTCACCCATCTCGCGTCACCGCGAAAACATGACAGTCGTTCGTCATTCGTTGGATACAACAACAAATCCTCCACGGTCATGAATTCCAACTTAGGGGCATATTCTGCGGAAATGACATGCTATCGCCAGGATGTCGTCGCGGCGCTTAGCCGACGCGATTAGGCTGTCTCACATGGCGCGATTGAGGCGAAAAAAAATCGTTCTGCCGCGCACATCGCAGAGCGACCTTCGCTGACAGCTTTCACATGCGTTTGCGGCAGCACAATTTCCGTCGCAGCGATGCGCAAGGTTGCCTCCTGCTCACGAAGTATCCATGCCGGTATCGTTAAATAAAAGCAACATGGAAACTAGTCAAATATTCGAATTTTCCTAATAGTATTCGATAATAGAATAGGTACACCTTTTTTTAACGTTTAAAAGCGTTGACACTTTACGACAGATTGCAGGTACGGTGAGTGAGGTGCTGCACAACACCGCAAGTATGAGCGTGTGGCTTGTGCGGCGTCGATGAGGTGGTTCCGTTTAGTACACTCTAGTTTCGTTGTTACTATGGTTGTTACTACAGCTTTGTTTCCTGAATGAATATTTCCTTTTGCAGAAGAACAAGCTGCTATTGAGTGTGCATGTATAAGCAGCTGGCGCAATTTGTAGCGATGAAGAGGTTGACGGCGGTGGCGATCAAGTGGGTACGTGCCTTATGTTGAAGCGGTGTCCGTATCCCGACCTGGATAGCGTGCAGCTTCTCCTTTTAAACGAATTGTGTAAGCGGAAGAAAAGAGAAATGTTTATGAAGCTCCTAAGCCGCAAACGCTGGTGGGTGCGCCCTAAACATAGCTAAAACTGGCGCGCGAAATTGCTCCACAGAGCTACCAACGCGTGGTAAAACAGGAAAGCGCCTATTATGGCGGCGCTTTGTTTCGTCACACACATTGCCCCTCCCACATCGCACCGATCGCTGCGACTGAGCGATGGCGCGACCAACTTGTTGGAATCCAGTCGGGCAGAGCCTACGATGTCGCTGCGGTCGCTGGGCGACGGAATTCGCTGTGTCGCTGACTGAAGATAGCGCCATGTGAAACAGCCTATTGACAAGGGACTAGGCAAGCACCCCGTGTCTCTCGATGTCAATCGAAAAAGGCAGTCGTCACAATAACTGCATGTGATTTTATCACTTGCCACTATCCATAAGAGCTTTGAAAATCGCAAACGCTGCCAGAACCATGGTATGTTCAATAAGACGTGAGGCGAGAGGGCGCTTAAAATGGTTTGTTCACACGCCCACGATTCCGATCCTATGCGAAGCGTGCTCAGTGTGCGTTTCGTGTGTTTGAATTTATTCAATTTGGCAGTCTACTGTGTACGGAACACTGTTGAAATAAGGAGGCACACAACAGAAGGCGTCGTTTCGCTGGCGGCATGCTTTCGTTATAAATAAGCCGCGCGCTTGACGGTGTCTCGCCCATGGGTAATCTGCGACCACTGAAGTTACGTGCAGCGCCAGTGCTAGTTAGAAACTTTCCCGCAGGCATTCAGCTGCATGCTCCAAAGCTCAATTGGGCGCGTTATCTTGAACTTACTGAAAACGCATGTAGAATTCATGTTTTATGCTGAATAAAGTATAAACCCCATATAAACGAAGTTGCGCGGGACAACTGCAAGCGATGCGATGGAGATTGCCGTCACGTTCGCTCGCCGCCTACAAGTCGTACTCCGTGCGAGCGACGATTTTGAGCGACGTCTGCCCGGTGTTGCCGGTATGAGGGCTGCAAACACGCGTCGAAACTCTCGGGACGCTTGCTTTAGTAATTTAAGTAGGTGTATTTTACTGTAAAAGGTAGCATAAAATATTTCCGAAGATCTTGCGGTAGGTTTTTATCCTTGCATGTATAAAAATTCACTCGTTTGCTCCTTTCGCGCGACAATCCTTAGTATTTGAATGATGTACTTACATCCAGCTCCAGCGTCGCGCTATTGGCTAGTCGCTCGTAGCACTTCGGGGCGGCTATCGATGAATTCTTGATTTCTAGAACCGAGCGTTCTGTTCAAGCGACGGCCCGTTTTGTCGTTCGAATCCGTCGCGCATTAAATCGCTGTCATGGGGTTTAGCGCTAAGACTGGGGTGTTTTTGCTCATAAATTGAAATGGTGTGATTATATGTCTGATTTTATGTATCCTGTAGCGGTTCTTGAGCACGGTGCGAATCTGAAAGAGTGTTTATGTCTACGAACTCAGTGAATTTTCAAGCAGCGAGTTATGCATCGGCATCGAATACTGCGTCTCCTGTGTGGACTTACAATTGCAGGGGGCGCTTCGCATACGCTTATTGTTTTGGACATGCTTGTGCATTTGCTAATATGAGTTGGCGTTTCAGAGTTATGTCATATGAACTGCTAAATCACCCTTCGTCTGGAGGTTACAAGCATAATGTGCGCTTCTTGCTACTGCAGAATGTGTTTATCGCTTTAAAATTTTTAATGAAGAAATAAAGTGCCAAAATTAAACGTTGCTTTAATTCCGTGTTACCAGTCGTCTGTCGTACACAAAACAGAGAGCTGGTCTAATAAACTAATAACTGCGGTCTAACTGCAACTTTACATGCCTTCAAGAATATAAAATGCTAGATGCCAAACTGCAGCACTGGTCGAGTCTATCAAACATGAACTCCATTGCGCACCTCATAAATGAAAAATAAGTTCATGCCTTTTAGTAAGCTTAGACGCAGGCCGCAGGGAACTTTCTAGTTATTATTGAAATGTGGGTAATACCCCTGCCACACGGGCACAGAAAATGACATTAACTGGCTAATGCCTTAAACATTAATGTCATTCGCGGGATGCCACACGGATATGCTTAATGGCATTAACGCTTAATGCAATTCGCGACGTAGTGCGTTCTCCTAACTCACTTTGCGTCGAATGCGTACTCTCGTTCCCAATATCTCCCCATTCTGACGTGACTGAACGAATTACTAGTGAAGAACAATGAATATTCTTCACTTTCTTTATAAAGTTGCTCCTTATTCTCGCAGCGTAGTGTGTTCTTAGTTTTATTATAGCTCACTTTGCCATCGAATGCGTACTCTCGTTCCCAATATCTCCTCATTCTGACGTGACTGAACGAATTACTAGTGAAGAACAATTAATATTCTTCACTTTCTTTATAAAGTTGCTCCTTATTTTCGCAGCGTAGTGTGTTCTTAGTTTTATTATAGCTCACTTTGCCATCGAATGCGTACTCTCGTTCCCAATATCTCCACATTCTGACGTGACTGAACGAATTACAAGTGAAGAACAATGAATATTCTTCACTTTCTTTATAAAGTTGCTCCTTCTCGCAGCGTAGTTTGTTCTTACAAGTATTATAACTCACTTTGCCGTCAAATGCGTACTCTCTTTCCCAATATCTCCACATTCTGACGTGACTGAACGAATTACTAGTGAAGAACATATAATATTCTTCACTTTCTTTATAAGTTGCTCCTTCTCGCAGCGCAGTGGGTTCTTACAATTATTATAACTCACTTTGCCGTCGAATGCGTACTCTAGTTTACAATGTCCCTGCCGTGACCATATTCTCACGATATTAAGCAAACTTGTACATAAAAACAAGTAATATATTCTTCACTTTTTTAAATGGAGCTCCTTATTTTCGTAGAGATCAGCATGCGATCTTGCCGCTACTCACGGCTAGAGCACTAATCGTGAGCGCGTTAGCCAGGAGAAGCAGTTCGATTCCATGGCAACGGCTCCTTGCCTTGTTGGCCTTGTTGGTGCTTGACTTGAAGAAGCACATAAGCCAGAACAAACTGGAGAACATGGTGAAATTCTTCAGGATCGCTGCTTGAGAGCTTTGAAGCTGTGAAGGCTACTTTTCCCAATTTCAATGTTTTGGCTACGGTATCGATTGGCTTTCGAGCTAGGTTTGGCCTGAAACAGTTTACGACTGGGTGCAACAATGACATTCCTGAAGTAAACTACATACAATACGCCGTATAATGTTTCTCGTGCCATTTCTTAAACATCTGCTCCCTAGATAACTGCTTTTTTGTATTACGATTGGCAAGAAAACTTAACTGTTTCATTGCAGCTATCGCCATCGCAACGAATAAATGTCAGTAAGTATGCGCGTGTAGCAGCGACCGAAATATAATGGCATTAAGAAACTTAAGGTCTTAAACTTTTATTGACATTAACCTCACCCGTGTGGCACAGGTATAAGCTTGCCGTAACACGCCTTTATTCCCTTTCTTATAGGCACATTCAGTCATATCTATTGAACTGGAGGACCATATTTTGATCCCTACTGAGCATCATGTTTACAGATATGATCCTCAAATTATGGCTTGAGCGGTGGCACAACGAGACATGGTGCGGGGGGCACACTGGGCGCGTGCTTAGGATGTGTGACAAGTGGTGTTTGCGACACACCAGACTAATAACAGACTTATGGCATCTGACAATGACCAATATTCTATTTATTAGCAGGAGTATTTTAACATTGGTGCTTAACGAGGATGAACTTTCGGTTTTTTATTTTTTGTTTAAGTGAAAAATTGAAGTTAGTTCAGCAGTTGACTGTTGCAGTCATTTAGATGTTTCGCATGCATTTCAGTAGGGAATCTAAGAGCTAAGACTTTCTTTTAGTGCCATGATCTTGACTGTCTCATGTTTTACACCATGTCCTCGTGTTGACTTTTGTACACAGTTTTTTCAGGCACCTGCTTTATTTATCGCCAGAAGGCAGCTGCAAGGACACGAGGATGTCAAAGAGCCAGCACAGCGTAACTCCACGTTGTGCAGAGGAGTGCACGTCAACGAAGCAAAATTCACTGCCATGCAGTTTGGACGAGAAAACTAGAAAGTGGGTATATTTGGTGTACCATTTGACTAAATGTCAAGAAAATCAAAATAGAGTATGTCACACCAAGATGAAAATTCTCACGTGCTCTTGGAAGTCATCTTAACATGGTATATTTATGTAATGTCTCTGATGGAAAAGTCAAAATCAAGTATGCTCTCTGGAGACAAACACATCGGAGCAGGTGTCATTGAAAAGTTTGAAATGTGTTAAAAAAGAGCTGATTAGTTTTGTGAGAAGTGACTGTTTTTTGTCTTGCCTCTCAAAAAATATATCCATGTGATAAAAAAATAGTGCTGCACTGAAATTGCATGTTTGCTTAGTGACATGATACATACTTGCACTGAACACGGTGCCTCTGTTCACTATAAAAAGTGACAGCTCATGCTTTTTTTAGGCGTTTACATACATTTAACAGCTTTAATAGCTTACATTCAACAGCATGTGAATGCAAGGGTGCAAATAAAAACCGCAATGATTCTGTATTTTAAATGCTGACATGAAGCAGACAGATTTTCATGTCCTTTCTTTTATCTATTTTTATACCTAATTTTATTAGTATGGCTTCCCTTTAGGCTCCAGAAAGGGGAAGCATTGGGGGAAGAAAATCACGTGTTTAAAAAGTCATTATTGTTTACGTGCATGCTCACTAAACCAGTTCATTAGAACCGCTCGTGTCTCCCGAAGCGAAAGCAAGGAGCAATTAAGGCCTTTAACTGTGTACACCATGGTGCACACCTTGCGTTTAAAAACCCGGAGTCACTTGGAATTGAAAATTATTTCTTAAATGTAAAATTGTGATTTCTCTTGTGAAATAGTCATATGATAGCTTCTGGTAGGTATTTGATATGTTAATTAGGGTGACTCAATCTACTTGATTACTTGCAATCTACTAATGGAGGTAGAGATGCGTTCAATGCAAAAAACTGAGACCATCAGTTAACACACTTGTTCATCAATTGGAAGATGTGAACTTATAGCGTTAAGCAAAAGCCCCTTAGTTTCATGGCTTCTGCAGACATTTATATAAGACCAAATCAAATTAAAGCATTTCTGCACTTCGTAAACTTCTGGACTTAAGATGAGAGCACAGTGAGGCGATGTATTAATCTTCCCAGACACATATGTACTTGTTTTGAGACGAAGATTCTGTGAAGTGCGATAATTTTTCTTGCTTTAGTGCATCTTAACCACTTAAGTCGGAAAAAAGCTTCCGTTTCAGGTAGTTGATTCACTGCGCAAGTATATGCATAGTCGCATGCAAAATCCATGTGCATGGAAGGGATATGTGAAACAAGAAATTTGATGTGCAAGATTTTTTTGTCAATGCTCCTTGCAGTTTTATACTCATTTGCTACACACTAGATAATATTATCAATTATATTTTATTTATTTGTGAGAAAGTGCAGCGTATCAATCCCAACAGCACCAGAAAACCACTTCCGTGAGGAGACCAACCGAATAGAAAATATCATACGCCTCTGTACCGCTTTCAGATCGGGCAGGATATTGCTGTAGAACCAGGACAAGGCACACTTAGAAACGATGGGGTGCAGCCCCTACATCAATAACTTTATGTTAAATATAAGCAAAGCTAGCTAGACCTGCGGCCTCACATGAGAATGTACAACAAAGTTCTAAATGCACTATACTCTCAGTCTGGAACATCTATACGCTGTACAGGACGTTATCAAATGAGCTGCTGTCTTATAATATGGCACACAAAAAGGTTTCTTGCTCAATTTATCTGCATTACCAGCCCCGTGCTTAGCAGCTCACCTGGTAACCTATGCCATATAAGTGCGCACTTTTTGCGCCAGAAATGCGTTTGCTGGCCAGTAATGTTGCGCATATTTCGCTTTGATCGTAGTGTCCATACTTTGTTAGTTTTCACACGTTTGTTCTGTTTAACTCTCCACAGTATAGTTTATTTTTCAAAATGATCCAATTGAAAAAAGGATATTTCTACACTGTAATACTGATAAAACTTCAGAGAATATACTTATGTTTTATTACAAGATGTGTTCTAAAGCTCATGGGCATCACTGCAATCTGATTTTATGTGTTTGTCAGTATGTTTCTCAAATTATTCTTCAGTTTGTCTTGTTACTGTTCAATAAAGATTTTGACCTTTTAAGAGAGAAAACGTTTCATTTGAGTAATTCGGCGACTACCGATTACATCCGATTCGCCAAGCATAAGTGCAGGAGCTGCTTATGAAGGAATAAAATATTCCCCACATGTAAGTATTGCGAATCGCTTCTAACGTGACCATGAATCTACATCGTGCTTTCACACTATTGGGAATAGTGCTAGCACTCTGTTCTAAAGGAGTACAAGCACTCTGTTTCGGGAAGTAGAAACTCTCGTTTTGGAGGAATAGAAGCACTCGCTCTGGGGGAGCACTATTAGCCCTGTGAGGAGGGTATTAGCGCTATGCGGAAGAGTACTAGCACTCCCTTGCGGTGGAGTAACAAAACTCTGCCAGGAGGAGTTCTCCTACTTCCTCTTAAAGAAGGTCGATCTACTCTCGAAAAGAGTAAAATATGGGACAAGCAGATACTCTCTCAAAGAGAGTGCCCGGAACGCTCTATGTTTTTAGAGTAGTGAACTCGCCGCGGTAGCTTAGTGGCCATGGCGCTGCGGTGCTCAGCTTGACCTATGCCGCTCGATCCCGGCCATGGCGGCCTCATTTCGGCGAGGGCGAAATGTTAAAGCGCTCGTGCCTTAGGCTTACGTGAACGTTAAAGAACCCCAGGGAGACAAAATTAACCCGTGCCCCCCCCCCCCTTCCCCGGCAAGCCTCATAAGCAGATAGTAGCTTTTACACGTAAAACCCCCGGAATATATAATTTATAATTTATCACTACTAGAACTATAGGCTAAGCGTGGATTGCTCCTACCGTGGTATGCTACCTGGCGGTGTGTATGTGTGCTTGTAAGACATGCGTATGTTGTAAAGACTCCTTTCTTTTGCGTTTGAGTGCACTCGTAATGCCATTTACGGGTTCTTAGGCGACCAACAGAAGCATCTGGCGAGGTCCTTTGTGCGGTGTAACAAGATAACAGATTGCCCGTGCCAAGCCCGTTACGCGCTATATACCGCCCTTCCGTGGATTCGCAGACACTCCACTTCTCAATTTTCGCGGGAGGCATTTCATGTTGCGCTAAACAAGTTGCCGCAAACATATAGTGGCTTCTCGTCTAGGTTATTTATTATTATTACTAGAATTTGTTATACTTGCTATTCAATAAAATTATTATTATTCATTATTACTCCGGTACCTTAAGCTTTCCAGAAAACTAGAGCCAGGTGGCATGAACATTGCCTTACTATCATGAAAAAGATCTGCAATTTTAGCATCCACATCCTATTTTACGTTATCCTATCTTCGGCTTATGATGTGACTATCGTTCATTGGTTCTGTGACCAGCGTTTCGGATGGCGGTAAAGCGTCCTTCTGCTGAACAAGGTAAATGCGGTTTCTATAGGCCACTGCGGAGAATGTGCCAAATGAACTGCGCTACTTGCGCCTAGATCATCTGGTGTAAAAGAAATACGTCACAACTAATCTCACAATGACTGTCGACGGTAATACGAATAGCATTCGAACAATGCAACGACACATCGTATTTCTAAAGTCACGTGCCCTTAATTCATGTGGTGATGATTCTGAGACTTTGGTTGCTTCTGCTATATGACAGCTACTCCGATATCGTCCCACTTTGCTATAGCACTCACTTGCCAAGGTCACCCATGAGGACGGAGGCAAGAAGACGACTGTGTGACCCCAACGCAGTGACGAAGGAATTGTATCTGCCGAAGGAGAGACGCGTGTATCGACAACGGTGTGACGACAATGAGATGTCGATTCTTATATTATGATGACTTTACAGTGAGGAGAACATGACGACGGCGGCATAAGGACAATGAGATAACGACGACTGTATGACGGTGATGGCACGACGCCGACGGTAACACGACAACCGAATGAAGACGAAGGAATGACGACAATGGCACGACCAAGACGGCATGATGACGATGTTATGACAGTTAACGGATGCATGATAGCGTCCATGGGAGGACGAGGCAATGACAACAACGGCAAGACGACGAGAGCTTGATGTTGAAGTTACAATAATGATGATGGAACGACCACAAAGGATTTGCACCCCACAGGGGCGTCTGCGTTAGTAGGAGTTTTGTGTTTAGCGACACCACGAACCCGAGAACATGGCGCCCCCTTCCGCCCTTACGCGTGCGTGGCTTTGCCGTGTTCAGGGGAAATGGAAATCGTTAGGGCTCAGCCAATGCTGCTTGTTTAGGGCCCCTAGGTGGAGGCAGCACATCCCTCTGGCATCATTTTCTCTCTCGTTTTCAATAATTCCTGTCTACTACTCTCTTCTCTATTGCTTGCGATCTTCTAAGCAGCGAAAGTTAACCCTGTGTGAGTAGCCAACCCAGGTGATGTCTTATTAGGTTATAGTGGTAATTTCCAGCTGACATTTACAGGACCTGTTTTTACAGGTGCTGGACGATTTTGCCATAGCTTCGAAAACTGCCGAGATCGAGTGACCTATGTAAAATGTAGTGCACGTGAACAACCATCTGAAACATGCCAGAATGATCTACACTGTGTGAACGGTGATGGCGAGCACGCCGCATACTCGCCGTCGTGCCCACCTCGAAAAAAATAAAAATAAATTGTTGTACTGAAAATGAAGGAGAACATATGAGTGGGTATGTTGTAACAGAAGGGATGCAGCTGTCCGTAAACCCAGTCCTCTTCTTGGTGCAGGTCGGTGAAGCTCCTTCCTATTATTGTATAAAAAGATCAAACGATGCCTTTCTGTTGCTCCTACCATGCCACAGTGATCTTTACACAACGACTACTGATTGTTTCAATGCAATCAAACTAATAACACTATGTGGGGACATAGAAGTAAACCCTGTACCTTGATACTTTTTGTAAGGTATATCGGAGTTAGCTGTTGTTAAAACTATTGTTGAACATGTTGACTCGCGTCATGATGAACTCAGGAAAACTCTTGATTACGTAAACAAAAGTGAAACCACCAGGGAATAAACGGCATCTGTTATTAACTCTACACTTGCAACCGTAGATGATCGAGTAAGTAATTTGGATGAGAGCCCAACTAATGCCCTGCAACAAGTAGTTATACACAGTTCGCAAAAAGGTACCGAGCTTCAGAGCAGGCTGGACGATCTCGAACACCGGACACTTAGGTAGAACCTAATTTTCTACGGTCTTCCTGACTCGTCAAGTGAATCCTGGGCTCAATGAAAGAAAAAATTAAAACTCTTGTACACTCTAAGAATCGTTTACATCCTTTGGAATGTATATTTGCCACACAACAATAATCGTCATCTGCCTTTCACGCATTTCCTTTCTTGAAAATGCTGCGCTCGTTAGTTTCCTGTCGGGAATGCTATGTCATGCTGATAACGCTATTGCCGTTCGTTACTGGAAAGTACCGGGCACGCCGCGTTAAAGAAAGGAAATGCGGACAAGACAGATGACGATTATTGTTGTGTGGCAAATATACACCCCAAAGGGTGCAACTGTTTTTAGAGTGTATGCAGTACCTTAGGTATCACGTTATCACCTGGATATATCGCCTGGTTATACCTCTAGCCCATTGGTTAGAAGAATAAGTAGCTGCTAAATATCGGCCTATAATTGTCAAATTTACCAGTTTTCAAACAAAATATTTTATATCTGCCTATAAGGGCGAACCTCAAGGATCAGGAGTATGCATTTCTGCAGACTTTTTCAAGGCAACCCTTATCGTTGAGAGAAACTAGCCAAGTGTGGCAAAGCAAGCGGACAGCCGTTTTCTTTGCGACACAATAGCATGTTCATAAACAAAAACTTTTTCATTTACTCCTTACAAACAAATACTGTATATGAAATTTCCCAGAATGCAGATCCTTCGCCGCTTTCGCCAAATGCTTCTACCTCACGGCATAATGATCCGTCAAAAAAATAACACAAGTCTCCTGCGCGTCTTTTGTAGGCAAAGTATTCTTTGTTTATTACAAATGTATGAAGTTTCATTCACAAATGAGATGATTTGCGTTCTATTGTTGATCATTGTGCCACAGATGTGGTCGTAATAACAGAAACTTGGCTTTCAAATAAAATTGTCGACGGTGAACTTTTACGCTGTCACAATGATTATAAATTCTTTAGATCCGATCGAAGCGGACGAACAGGTGGTGATGTCCTTATAGCAATTTCAACACGTCATTTTTGAGAGGTTATTCCATTGATAAGACGGAAGCGGGGGCTAGTTGGTAATTCAATATCAGCATGTTTGCACAGCGCAAAAGACGAGGACTGAAGGAAGTCAGGGCATGTGTTGTGTTCTTCCATCAGTCCTCGTCTTTTGCGCTGTGAAAACGTGTCTAGGTTATTCCAGTCATATATCCCCCCTAGAAATTATGCGCGCATGCATTCGTTTCAGATGTCAAGAAATTATTAACTGTGCCTGTTATCGCGCACGTGAATCTTATTCTACGTTCTGTGAGTCTTTACATGATACTTTGAACAACATCGTCGTAAGTTCTCCCCTTCTAGTTTTAGGTGACCTTGAATTCCAAGGCATTTTGTGGGACAGAAGCCACTCTATTCGCCTACTAATTAAAACTCTAATTTTGTTAATATCTGTCATGATTTCGATATGTTGGACTAACACTGATGCGTTATCCCGTGGCGCACATATGTACATATGCTACATTACACATATTTATGTTCATAAGATAAGGTAGACGCGCGCCTAGCTGATTTGATTAGTGTGACATATTTGCGGTACTGAGAAAAAAAGCGAACGCGCAACACGAAGAAAGGACGAGCACTGAAGTGCTTCCCAGCGCCGCTATGGCCCATGGTGTGTTCTTCATGTTGCGCGTTACCGATTTTCGAAGTGGTAAGGTTGTTCCAATCTTTAATTCTTCAGCTACCCGCATACATATGTGCTCAGCTGTAACGTCTGTGTTCCCCAGAATACGGCTATATATACACATAAGGCCGTCCTCAAAAGCATAACCCGACGATTGTGTACAGCATTGTCGTTATCGTTGCTTCTTATTTTTCGTTTTTTGTTTTTTACCTGGTTAGTAATTACTATTACGTGCGCCGTTGCTACTTCCGGTCACTGAGATTTTGAAGAAGTTTGTCACAAGCAGTGGCTAAATTACGGTTATTGAGATTTCAAAGCAATTTGTGACATGCCGTCGGCAACTTTCGGTTAGTCCCGGACCCAAGCTTTTTTCTAAGAGTCTTCAGTTTCACTTGTGGATCATCAAGCAAGTACATGATTGCCGTGCATTGAGAGAACCGACGGTGGGAACGAGCCCGAGTAAAAATAATCGAGAAGAATAACGAAATAAACTTACGCTCTGAAAAAGTGCATAGCGTAGAAATTCCCACCTTTGTACTGATATGTTAAGTGACGTCCAGTGGTACATCACGGTATGAAAGAGAAATACACTATCTGCGTCACTCTATGATACATTCAACATTGCGCTGTTCAGGTTTGTCATCAACGTCAAAACTGCTCAATTAGTGAAAGAAAAGATGTCTAACAAGAATACTGTCTTTTCTTCGTTATATTTTGTTATTCCTAGATCCAGCAAAAGTAGCGCTCACTAGGTGGACATGAATTTATTTATTTATTCATATATATATATATATATATATATATATATATATATATATATATTGTTATATTTGCTCGTCTGGCAAATTATGCGAGCTGGACATGAATCTCCAACTGGCTCATGGCTACTTATCGTATACTAATTTTATCCGCATAGAATAGATCATTGAATTTTCTAAATATGCTATATTTATTCCTTAACAGAGAGGCCAATCTCATTGTACAGTCAGCCTTCTTCCCTTTGCGCCTGGCGTCAGGCCATGCGATGCAGAAAAATCACGAGTCCTAATGCGCGTAATTAACAGCAGCACAAAAAGTTTACAGTCAGTTAAGCTTACGCTAAAGAGTATGAATGCGGAAGCCGGCGCCCTCTCGAGTTATTGCTTAAAATGCGTTGCTACTTCCTGTTACCTGTCTTCTCCGATCAGAGGTTGTGTGTTCGAGCGCCCTAATTAAGCGCTCCCTAAATACCGGCGCCTTAATTAACATTGCCCTAATTAACACCAAAGGTCGTGGGAACAACCCCTTACTTTTGCGCCATTACATTTTTGTGCCATTAAATTTTGCGGGTGGTTACATTTTCAATTCATGAGCCATCTTAGGCTTCTGCCTTAAAAACAGGGAGCGCTAAAAACACATTTTCTTGCGTCTCTGATCTTGCGTCTTTCTTCGTTCCACTTCATTGTGCTGTCGTTAAATATGAACGGATTTATTCTTGCGCACTTCTTATTTTAATAAATCTAGTTTTTATGTCGTGCGTGGTCGAGGTTGGTTCGGTTTGGTTTCGTGCCTGCGGTTTTGGCTCAAACCACTACGGGCTCCTGCTTCTCGTGCCTGTCAACCAGGATCATGGCCAGCGACCAACTTAATTTTGCCAACTGCACAACCGGCAAGACGAGAGAAATCGGCGGGCACTAGCCACCATCAAGTGAGTGTCATATTTACTGATTTCTCCAACGACCGCACAGCCGCCTAGTTAAGCCCAACGCCGAACGAGCGGCTGCAACCCCGTGGCGCGTGCTCGCGCCGCTCGAGCGTATCTGCGAGCATAGCACGGGCGCCTGCCCACGCAGCGACGAACTCCCGAGATGAGCGAAGCAGCGGTAGAAGCAATCAACACACCAAGAGAACAGCTGGAAGACACAAACACAATGCAGATGGACCCGACTGAAGTAAACAACACAGAAACTGCCTGGAATTATGACGCAAGCAGCGGAAGAACTATTGAACGCGAGAGCATCTGGATTACGCGGGGCAGAAAAGGCAAGAAGGACGCAGAGCATCAAACGACACAAGAAAGCAACCCAGCCAAGCAACAAACGAATGGAAAGCCACCGCCACCGCAACAGCGAAAGCCCCGAATGCCGCCTCTACCAGTCGACGACTACAAGGTCGTATTCCGCCCACAACCAGGCCTCGAGCTTGCAAAGTGGAACAATGTCGCCATTATGCACGCCATCGGAAGAGCCAGCGGTTTCTCGCAGCAAGACTTCGGCGAAAAAGTGTGCGTTCAAGTGCAAAGAATTGAGAACCTGATTATTGCAAGCACGGCCGACTGGGAAGACGCGAAGAAACTCGAAAATATCAGCACAATACAACTTGGCGGCACTTTCTTCACTGTAAAAGGCAACACGAGAACCCCGGACGATGTATCCAGAGGCGTAATAAGGGGGCTCTTGCCCGGCACGAGTGAAGAAGAACTCAAGGCCAGTCTTCGCACACCAGCGAGGTACACCGTCCTCCAAGCTCGGATGCTCGGGCAATCGTCCGCGGCCGTGATCTTTTTCCAAGGACCGCACGTTCCTTATTACGTCCGCTTCCAGAGTCTCGATTTTCGATGCCGACCCTACCGCAAGTCAGTGCAATACTGCAGAACTTGTGGCAACACGGGACACCGCCAGGATGTCTGCCCGAGACCATTGCCAGCCTTCTGCTCTAAATGTGGCAAAACCGATCAACTACCCGATCACGAGTGCAAACCCGCATGCAAGTTATGTGGAGAAGGGCACGGAACCGCGAGCAAAGATTGCAAGAAAAGACTGAAACCCAACCCGCCGCCATTCAACATACGACAGCAACGCATCAACAGGCTCAAAGTGAGAGACAGTCGCTGGAGCTCAGGCGGCGAACAATTCCCACAATTAGGAAGCTCAACCACCGGCTTGAGGGGCAGTGATGGCAGCGTCCCCAAACGAAGTAGATCTAGATCTATACTCCTATCGCCTTCCCGATCACGCTCACGCTCGCACTCGCCGAAACGCGTGAGCTACGCGGATGTGGTAAGCGGATCGAGTGGATCAAGTACCACGAGCAGCTCCAAATTCTTGTCGGCCGAAGCTACGGCCCTTCAGGCTCTCGAAAATAAGGTGCAAATTCAACAAAACACGTTGCACAATCAAAACAGTCAACTACAAAGCCAACAGGCTCTCATCGACAAGCTGCTCCAATGTCAACAGATACAGCAAGACAACATAAACAGGCTTCTACAGAAGTGCGAGGAGCAAAAAGTTATCATTGATAAACTGCAACAGAGATGTACGACAGGCCAAGAGAACATTACACAGCCGCGACTCTCACTTCCCGACGCAGATGTTCAATCCGTAGTTGACACAATATTCCAAATCCTCCAAGAAACTCTCATGAAAAATACCCACGACACAATTGAGAAAATCGTCCAGGAAGCAATAACGAATTTCGCCGCAAGTATAGCCAATAAGGTCACCACGCTAGACGCCAAGGTGGATGGACTCGCAGCGCAACAAAACAACTTCATAGCCCACATCAAGAAGACGTACGTAACAAAACAGCACCTCAACACGTCACTAAATAACATTCAGCCCGACAGAAAGCGGCCGCGAGCAAACGACCGAAGTGCCTCTCGTTCAATTTCACCTATCCGCGAGCGCCGGCAGGGAACAGCAACAACCGAAGATGGCGGTCCCTAATCACAGGACTACAAATGCGCTTTCAACTCTCCGCATATGGCAGTGGAACTGTCGCTCCTATCGACCACGGCATGCTACCTTACAAGAATTTGTCAAACAAGACCCACCCGACCTCATAGCGCTGCAAGAAACAAATACACAAAACGTCCGGCTACAAGGGTACAATGCCCACGTACAACGAAACGCACGGCAATTCTCACCAAGAAGAATCTCACAGTACAGGAATTGGAACCCGTCAATACACCGATCGAACACACCTTAATCGAAATCATACCGGAGAGGAAATCGCTCAAGAGCGTATTCGTAGTCAGTGTGTACAGCCCTCCCAGAGACGCCCTTTCAGACTTCGACCACCTTGTCCGAGAAATTAAGAAGCGCACCGATGGTCACCAAGTCGTTATAGTTGGGGACTTCAACGCCCCACACACGGCCTGGGGATACCAGACCACCACGAAGAAAGGAGCCCGAGTGCACGACACTACACAACAGCACAGACTCACCATGTGGAATGACCCACTCCAAACAACGAGGATAGGTAATAGTGTCTCCAGAGACACAAACCCCGATCTCACCTTCACGCTAAACGTGCCCTCGGCAGAATGGAGCCGACTCCCAGAAACCCTGGGCAGCGATCACCACATCCTCCAACTAACCGTGGCTCACACTCGCAAGCCCGCTAGGCTTGGAACGGCCCGGGTAACGGAGTGGAAGTCATTCAGAGACGTGCTAAATGTCGAGACCACCATCGAGAACATAGATGACTGGCTGGAGAAAGTCCTCAACACGGCAGAACGCCACACGAAAACAATACAGCTGAATGAAGTAGTGCCAGCCGTCGACACGCACCTCCTTCACCTCTGGGAAGCCAGAAGAGCTCTTCTCAAGAGGTGGAAGAGACAGAAGCTAAACAAGAAATTAAAGAAGCGAATTGCCCTCCTCACCGAGCAAGCACAGGTATACGCGGAGAGATTAGGAAGACAGAACTGGCACGCATTTTGCGACAAACTCCAGGGAACCCTGAGCACAAAGACGACGTGGCATCTCCTGCGCGCCCTTCTCGACAACGTCCCTACGAAGACGCAGCAGCGACAGAACCTCTGTAGGCTCGTGCACAACCACGCTGGATCAGAAGAGAACCTCCTCCTAGAAATTCAGAAGAAGCTGTGCGGCGACCCACCCGTTAATACGACGGCATATGACAAAGTTTACGGTGGCAAACCAAACCCCGACCTTGACCAACCCTTCACGCATGCTGAACTCTCTGCAGCACTATCGACGCTCACAAGAAACACTAGCCCGAGCAAAGATCGGATCATGAACAAGCATCTTCGGAACCTTCCGCAGCAGGCTACGGCAGCCCTGCTCCAGTACTTCAATGAATGCTGGGAGAGAGAAAAGCTACCGGCTGCATGGAAGCACTCGGAGATTACCATGATCCCCAAACCAAATAAACAGCTCAGCATCGAGAACTTGCGCCCAATTTCCCTTACCTCGTGCATAGGGAAACTTTTCGAGCATATGATTCACAACCGGCTAACCTCGTACCTCGAAGACAACGGATATTTTCCAAACACTATGTTCGGTTTCAGGCAGAACCTGTCAACGCAAGATGTCTTTCTTCTACTCAAGGAAGACCTCATCGACCACCTGAGTACCAGAAGCAAATCATCGATTTTAGCCATCGACGTAAAGGGAGCCTTTGACAACGTCAGTCACGAAGCTATCCTCTGCAACCTCGAAGACGTGGGCTGCGGTTCCCGGACATACGACTATGTCAGGAATTTCCTCACGGGCCGCACGGCCACCGTTGGAATGTACAACCTGCGCAGCGACAGCTTCCGACTACCGAGCAAAGGCACCCCGCAGGGTTCGGTCATATCGCCGTTGCTCTTCAACGTCGCAATGATCAAACTACTCAGCCTCCTTGACGCGATACCAGACGTAAGACACGCTTTCTATGCAGATGATATCACGTTATGGACAAGGGCCTCAAACACTGGAACACAAGAAACACGCCTACAGGAAGCAGTAGATACCATCGAGAGCTACTTGCACAAATGCGGCCTCTACTGTGCTCCCGAGAAGTCCGAACACCTCGTCCTCAAGTCAAGAACGGGAGGCAGACCACCCGGCTAGATGAACCCGATCCTAACGTCACCCTCAATGGAACGCCCATTCCAAAAGTGGAAACCCTACGAGTTCTAGGGTTACACATACACAAAGACGGGTCCGGGGCGGCCACCCTCCCGCGGCTACAGCGAACGCTATCACAGCTCACGCATCTCGTCAGGAGAGTTGCAAGCCATAGAAGCGGACTTAAAGAACAGGACACGCTACGCGTGATGCAAGCACTCCTCACCAGTCGAATAACATGCGGCACGCCCTATTTCGCGCTGAAGAATGCAGAGGTAGAAAAAATTAACATTCAAATACGGAAAGCCACCAAAATCGCCCTGGGCCTACCATCTACGGCTTCGACTACGAGGCTTCTCAAGATGGGCGTACACAACACCTGGCAAGAGCTAGCTGAAGCTCACAAAGCCAGTCAATTAGAACGACTGAAGCTCACGCCCACCGGAAGATCAGTGCTGCAACGGCTGAGCTACGGTGAAACCTTCATAGCCACCACGGACCGAAAAGAAACAATTCCTGCAAACCTCCGCGAATCCCTGTGCATAGCCCCAATTCCACGCAACATGCACCCCACGTACCACAAGGAAAGAAGACAAGCCCGAGTGGATGCTCTACGGCGAAGACACAGGCAAGATCCGGACGCCAGATACACCGACGCAGCCAAATACCCGAAAAGAAACGCTTACGCCCTGAGCGTCGTAGATTCTCAGGGCAGAGAGCCAGCGTCTGCCACAGTCCGTGCACAAAACCCCGAGACTGCAGAAGAGACAGCGATCGCCCTAGCGACTACCACGTGCATGGACGCAGCTGTCAACTTCTCCGATTCTCAAGCAGCCGTCAGAAACTACGCTAAGGGTGGCGTGTCAACACAAGCACTGAAGCTATTGAAGCAACGCAGTACTCCGATCCCATACACCTGCGTGACATGGGTTCCTGGGCACGAGGGGCTGGAGGGGAACGAAGCGGCACACGCCGCGGCCCGAGGCCACACCTGCCGGGCCAACCCTTCTTACTCTCGAGACGCCCGGTCTGCGCCAGCGGAGGCAGAGACCGTACCCATCACGTACTCAGGGATCCTTCAACATCACAGGCTGGAACGCAGGGTGTACCCACCACCTCACCCAAAGCTCAACAAAGAAGAAAGCACTACACTCAGAAGACTGCAAAGTAATACTTATATCCACGGAATCATCATGCATAGACTGTACCCAACGCTACAAGGATACCACTGCCCAATGTGTGGCGTACCGGACACCTTAGCGCACCTGATCATCGAATGTCCATGGCATCTAGACAAAGACGCATTGCCTTCACCGAGAGACTGTTGCAACGCCAGCCAAAGCGAAGACCTCATGGAAACGTGGGAGGCCAAGCTAGTCTCCGAGGACCTGGAACAACAACGACGTCTCGTTGCCAGGGCCAAGGAAGCAGCGAAGGCCAGAGGGTTCCTGGAATGAGGAGACCTCCCACCGAGAGTTGAACCAGGGCTTACCCCGGAATACTGTTTCCAAAATAAAAGTTTATTCCTCCTCCTCCTCCTAAATAGTGTTTTGTAATTGAAGAATGAGGTAATAAATGAATACCAATCGTTAATACGAATTTTCAGGCTTTATTATTCTAAAATTCAAACTTATTAGTTTTGTGTTGATATTCATCAAAATAAAACGATAAAATTAACACCGCACTCTCTTTGTATCACTTCGAAAATTAAATATGGCATCATGTACTTTCCTTTTGCTTCGAGCGCAGCACTTCACCGGCGCATCAATTCGGTTCGTCGTCATTTTTGGTTTAGTACGCTTGTTGGGCGCAGCGGGTCTAGAACGGGTCAACCTCGCGTCACGTGATGCAGCCCCGCCACAGCATGCCACGAGCAAGGCGGGACCACGACATCGTGCGAGGTACGATCCAGCCACCGGCCCAGCTCGGCTCCAGTGATTGCGCCCAGCATCGCGTACAAACCCAGACGCAGTCCAGCGCCGCGGCTGATGATGGCGATGATGCTGATAAGCCTGAGGTGACGGCGACGCTCCAGCGTCAATGTAAGGCACTTCCCTCACTCTCATTGATGTTGGTGACTTCGGTAAAGGAGAGCTCTTTCCGACGCAGCGTTGTCTAACCGTTGGTGTATGTCGCTGTGCTGCTGAGCCCAAGGTCGAGGGTGTGACTCTCTTCTTAGATAGCCGCATTTTGGTGGTCGCTGTATTGCTATTTTGCTAGACGCAGAAGAGATTGCTGCGAAATTGGATCTAGAGGCTCAAGTTCAATGTAGCGTCCACATACATTGCAAGGATAAGACCAAAGGAATTATACGGAACACATGTGTCTTGTAACCACGAGAAAGCGCTGTGTTAAATGATTCCGCAGTCAATATTTAAGCAAGCTGTGAACCGGGGACCCGAATACACATCGTTCAGCGTGAAGGAAGGCACTGTCTACTAAGCGCAGGCAAATCTAAAAAAGGTAATAATGCAGCGTAGTCACCTTTATACCGTATTCGTATTGGAAGTTTAGCTGATAGTACCTGAAAACTAGCCGCGGCGGGTGCGCCAAAGTCGATATACGCCACTGCAGGGCACGGCCAAAACCAGAACTATTCCATTTCTAGTCATGCTATCTTTGTGTTGTACCATTCACGTACATGTCGTGTGTGTGGGTAGCTTGCGCGTGGTCAGTTTTTTTAGGTCACTTATATAAACAAATGCCCTTACGATCTTGCTTTGGGAAGTGACTTTGACATATTGAGTAAAGAAATTCTGACGCACCGTAATTACGGTTCTCAATTCTGTGACACCGAAGTGGCCGCTACAACGCGTCCTCTAGTGTGCGACAGTGCACCTGAGAGGAGAGTAGGCAACGTTCTGAACTGCCAGGACACGCTGCGCAAGTTCAACTACATCTGCGTGGTTATCTCGCCTGATTGGCTGACTCGAGCGCAAGCTTCTGTCCGAACGCCTGAGTACCGTGAAACGCTCTATGAAGTAGACAAGATGTAGGTTGTGGTGATACGGCTGCATTGCCACCAGTTGCAGGACAGCCAACATATTTTTTCGACAAACTGTATTCGCGTGAACCTTCTCAAAACGTGAGATGAATACTTTTGAGTTACTGTTCGAATGAAGCTGAACAATGATTATTCTTGAAATAAGCAAATGGTAGATAGCGGAGAGCCAGGGCATTCATCTGACATTTCCGCTTACGCTAGTCATCGCCAGGCTTCTTTGTTAAGAAACGAGCAACATCTGGGTAGCTCCTTAGTCATAGCCCGTGCGTGTGCACCTGGTTCCTCGCGATTGAAACACGTACCAGGAAAACGACACGTGATTGCTGTGGAACGTGAGAAGTAGACGAGTACAAACCAGTGGGGTGTTTGTCCCCAGGTTTGCGAGACGAGACCATGGAGAGGCCGCCTGCGAGAGTACCCTGTGTGCCTGGTCGCCAGCTGTCGCGGTCAGTAGCCACCGGTGAACCAGCCCGTTTCCAACTTTCGCTGCCCCCGGATCATCCGGAGCCATATCCCCGGGTGGACCTCGGAAAGTCGCGCACAACCAGCGCGGCCGACAGCGGCTTCCTGCTTTCGGAGCGGACCCCGTGCAGCAAATCCATGTGGGTGGCCAACATCGAGGTGCGCAAAGGACGGCCGACCGCAGCTTGCCTGAACAGACGCGTAGTACCTGCATCGTTCAACTTGCAACGCAGGCGCTCGCTCATGCAAGTTCACTGGCAGCTGATGGGCTACCGCTCTATGGACATCGTGGAGCTGAGCGAGTCGCTCATATCTCTAAATCAGTTTCTGTTCCAAGACGAGTTCCAACTGATCCGAAAACTGCGGCGCGCCATGCTCTACCACCTGCTGGACGAGTACCCGCCAAGAAATCTGACTGACTCGCTCCCCTCCTTGGAGACCACGCTCGACATGCTGAAGACTGGGAGCGTGCGCTTCTCTAGCGTTGGCGTTCGCAAGCTAAAAAGAGAACTGCTCGAAAGGTTCGAGGCCATGCGCGCGCTCTTCCTTGAGAACAGGAGCGACGTGCCTGAGGCATGGATACGCTGCTGCGCCACTCACCATGGTCAGCGTAAGGTCCACGCCGGCGAGCTGTTCAAGGTGGTGGACTGCTGCTATGTGCCGTCCGAATTGGTACCACGTAGCGCTGTCATCCAGAAGCTCGTCGTGAGCCGCTGTGCGCCGGGAACGCACAGTACGCTCCACGAGTTCGCGGCGCTCACGGGTTCTCGGGGCATCGACGATCGGTTCGAGCAGCTCGGAACGTTCCAGATGCAGGACTTAGAGCGGAACGACGTTAACCTCCGAGACCTACGCAGTATGCTGAGATTCAGCACGAACGTGAAGACACCGAAAGTCACATGCACCGCCGCATTCTCTGGCCTCCAATTGTCTTCTGCGCGTGTTATTTCGCACAATTCCAGGCTCACCAAAATTTATACGAGCGGCTATATGGTGCACGTTCACAACTTGAGAGGGAGGGCGATCGAGAAAAATGTGACGCTGAAGAAGCTGTCACTCAGCCAGGCGTTTCTAAGCGGCGATTACGGCCTGCGACTTGAAGATGCCATTTCGGTCAACTAGACGCATGAGCTGCCGAGTCTCGGCCCGGTAACGCAGCCGGGACTGGAACATTCTGGGGCAGAAGCCGGGGAGAGAGACCTGAAAACCAGGATAGAGTTCAATGGCTGCCACGCAGTGACCGACGTCCCGATCGAATTTTCTGCAGTGGGACACCAACATCTATCACGTCATATTGGAACCGCCCGCTTTTCTGGCCTGGTCTAAGTACCAACAACTGAATTGCGGATTCTACTATGGCACTGCCAACGTCTCGAGTCTCGTGGTTCGGTTGGGCCGTGTGATCCACCGTTACGTGGCTGTCCTACCGCCCGCCATATTTGCCAGCTGGCACTACCCTCGGGACGCACAGCTGGCCTCCGCCACGCAGACTACTCAGGCAGGGACGAAGCGCGAATTTATCGACAAGAGCCGCAGCCTCTGCTCCATCTTCGGCGGCTGGACGTTCCATCACCAAGCGGCGACCGCCTTAAGTGACATGCTGCACAGGAGTAGCACCCTGAACTATGTCACGTTCGACGCGGTGTTGCCGTGGTGAGCCGTGTTCCTGATGGAGGGGCGGCGAGGCCTAGAAACAAATTACACGCTCTTAGCCGTTAGCGACTGCGAGCAGCGCATCCCCGCGCGAACATGTTCGGGATGAGCAACGGTGTTCGTGTTGCGCCTGCTTCAGTGGCCGCCCCGCCACTGAAGAAGGTGTTCGAGAGCCGGTCGTTACTATTTAACCTGTCCGGACTGGCTGGCCCTATTGAAGCCGAAGCGGCTGAGGTGATAACTAGGTCACAATGATACCCTGACACGCACTCCCTGGCCTTCGCTGGTATCGTGAGGGACAAACTTGATATTTACGTTGACTGTAGAAAGATAAAAGGCCATAGCAAAGCGTTGATGAAATGCCGAATACAGGACTGCTATCGTGGGACTTTGCGTCGCCTGGGTGTGATTGCATTGTGCAGCGAACGCGATGACAGTACATCATGGCTAGTCGTTGCAATAGTGCTGCAGATACCGAAACTGCAGAATGAGCTGTACGCTCAGAGAAAAGCTCCCACTTTTACGGCCATATTTATATTTATTTTGGCACAATCAATTACGAGCAAGTGATAAAGAAACGGTTCTTGCATGTCAAATTCTCGTTCTGGTGCTGAAGATTCCATAGCTTATATTTAGTGTCGCTTTTATCAATAACATTTTTGCTCGCAATGCTTTTTGAGGCTAAGCGTCAAGTGAACGGCACATAAAGTTCGTTTTGTTTTTATTTTATATTGCTATGTCCGAGAACATTAGTACGGCATAATGGTTGCCACGAAGAGCTTTTTCTTTTACTCTCTCGGGAACATGGCAACATAAATTCTTTTCATTCAATGGGCGTATTTAATTTAGATCTTAGCGCGTCGTTACTTGCGCCTTACGTGCGAGAACTACATTGCTGCGTCAATAAAGAAAAGTGTGAGTGACATTTATGGCGGTGTCGTGATGAGAGCTGCCAAGATTAATATGAATTTCTGAAGGGTACTAAAATTACTCGCAATAAAGAGCTAAGTAGAAACAAAATTCGGCAACATGTTGCAGTCCTGTAACCTGTGAAGGCGAAAGCCTGCTTCACATAGTTATAGGATTGGAGGGTTCAGACTTCTTACATTACATAACGAGCTCCAGTGTGTAGTAAACGTACGGCTCTGTACGGCGACCTTCTTAACGCCACATGCGAGAACCTAATGGGCTGCCATAGGGTTCTTTCTTTCCTTGTTCTTTCCTTCTTCCTTTCTTTCGTTCTTTCGTTGGTTGTTTCGTTCCTTCGTTCACTCTTCCATTCGTTTCGTCATTCATATCCAGCCATTGTATATGTGCTTGCGTACGGCGGTATGAGCCCTCCATAACGATGATATTTTCTGCATCATGTTTGTTGCATCACTAGAATATACGCTTCTTTTTTCGGGTATGAGCCAATGAAGGAGCCACTTAAAGCTTTTGCCTTAAAAATGTTTTTAAACGAGACCATACCAACAAGACGTAGCTGCAAGGATTTATACAGAACTCGCTGCGGTAAAGGGCTATAGCGCGAACTGGTTCCTTGTCAACTTGTGTCCATCGGTAGTATAAGCGTGGTGCGTGTAGGTTTCGGTATACCCAGGCCCAGAGTATAGCGTCGTCGACGGTGTCCCTTCCGAGGTAAGAGTACACAAGTTCACCCACATAATATCTACGTTAATCTACAGCTGCGGCTATCTAAAACTTGTTATTGGTTACCACGTAGTCCTTTGTTATCAGAGAAATTCATGGCGACAGTCTAGGCATGGTGCCACCAGATGTGAAGACAGGACTTTGAACATGCTTTAGTGGAGGCTCCGCCACCCTTATACCATGGAAGCAGGTGTGGATGAGCGACACCGAGAATTGCAGCAGCGAAGACAGCGAGAAAGACAGAATCTAGAGAAGAGCAACAATGTTGGCTGTATAAGATTTTAGACGCTCCAAGGTGAACTGCTTTCGTGGATCTTTGCGGGGTTCAGCAAGATATTTGTTTAGTAGGGCAATTCGTTCATTGGTAGCAGACCTACGAACATAGGCTACCAGTTCATCGATAATTCGCATGTGTGCATTTACGCCCGCCTACATTTGTTGCTTGGGTAGTTGCTTAAGACCGTGCCTCAATTAAACAGCATATTATTACGTGATTCTCCGGCCTACGAAGTCGCATTGCTTGCTAGAAAAAGGACGGCAGTCATCAGGGATTTCAGTGGCTCTGATTTCATTTACAACAGCAGCATTCTTGAGAACTCATGTACAATTTGACGCGTTCTTTTCCCGCTCTGTCAAGGATGCGCGCACCAAAACATAAAATATTACCCACAGGGAGGGCAGAGCCGCCACGGGACGAAATTATGGGGTTTTATGCGCCAAAAGCACTTTCTGATTATGAGCCAGGCCGTAGTGGGGGACTCCGGAAATTTGGACCACCTGGGTTTCTTTAACGTGCACCTAAATCAAAGTACACGGGTGTTTGCGCCTTCATCGAAATGCAGCCGCCGTGGCTGGGATTCGATCCCGCGACCTCGTGCTCAGCAGCCCAACACCATATCCACTCAGCAACCACGGCGGGTGCGCTACGGGATAACAGTTGTTATAAGTGCAAATTTATTTCTGGATTATAGCTGCGGGAAATTTTGGCGTGCTTGGCTTTCCCTCAAATAATTTCACTCACCCACCACTAGGAAATGAACATTTAAGTGACGGCAAGAAACCGGCTTGGTTGTGTGGAGGTGTGCAGTCGTATAAAAATTTAATAATTGAAATGTTAGGCCTTCAAAAATATTTGATATATCTTTAGATTTAGGCGACAACCCTCAATTCTGCGATACTAAAGAACGATAAGTGTGGGTCAGATATACAAGTTGATACTTTTGCTTATTTAGCTTTAACTTACCTCTGTATGATTTAGTAGTGTAAGCTGTGAATTTCGAAATACGTTTATGGATAGGATTTAGGGCTGTCACATTCCGTATGTATATGCAGGTTGGAATAATTTATTAGAAATCTGCAAATTTTTTAGCCTTTCCGGGGGCTCTGCTTGGGCACAGACTTAAGCAAATAAGTTTTTGTAAAGCGTGGTTGAGCAATTTATTATATAAATATTCATGATTAATACAACCACTCAGCGCCAGTGTGTGTCGTGTCTTTCTTTTGCGGTTCGTCTGAGGTGTTTGCGCTGTAAGTTTAAGTTAAGTAATACAATCACGCTGCATCATGTTTACTTCGTGTGTGCGTGCGAGCGTGCGTGCGTGCGTGCGTAAAAACTTTTATTATCCGTAAGGGGTGACACCGGAGCTCTGGTACCACTCGCAGGGCGTCCAGGGAGCCCGATGTCACCCTAAGAAGGCGCCGGGTTTAGTAGACGAAGCCGTTTGCCGCTTCAGCTGCCAGACGGAGAATGTTGGCCTGTGCCGCCGGGTCCTCGCTATGAAGCGCGCTCTTCCATGCTTCTTCGTCCTTGAATAAATTATATCCCGGGGAGTAGGTGCACTCCCATAGAATATCTCTTAGCGTTCCTATTTTATCCCACAATCTGCAGAATATATCCTCGGGATTTCCTGTTTGCGTGAGGTATCTCCATCGGGGAGACGTGTGGTTCTTGTCTTGCAGGCGGCGCCAGGTGACTGCCTCTGCGGTCGTGAAGGACGTAGCCGGGAGTGGATATTCCCGGCGTCCTAATCTGTAGTGCTCTATGACCTCGTTGTAGGTGGCGAGCGTCTCGACCTTAAAGTCAGGCTCAGGCAGCTGGCCCTCCCGGATAATGAGCGCTCGCACGAGAGCGTTGGCGGCTTCGTTTCCTGGTATGTTGAGTATTGCTTTCGCAATAGAAGGAAAGATTAAGCACTTTCTTGCAAGATATTAATCTGCTTCGCTGAGAGTTGAGTGTATACCACCGCAGCTCCGTAGCCAGGCGCGCCGAGGCGCCTACGTGAGGCAAACCAAGCGCGCGATAACAGAGATCAAGGGTGCTATTCTGGACACGCATGGCGGCTGCCCGGCCACCATTATCCGCCATGTTTACTCTCTGATTGGCTGTCGAGAGGTCACGTGCTTTAAAATTTGTGCCGGGAAGCGGAAGTATTGCAAAATGCAATTTCGCGTTTTCATCGAGATGACGAAACGTGACGTGGAGCTGCAAATTTTATGGACTAATACATTTTTTTGGTTCTTGGCAGATATATTGTGATGTTAGTGCTTCAAAAAGAATGTGAGCGGTAGCGTGCAGAACCCAGTTCAATGCATCGGCGATTGCGCGAATATGTGGTGGCGATCCAAGATATGCGCCATGCCAGCTTGCTGATTGGCTGAAGGAATATCTCGTGAGGAGCGTCACAGGAGGGGCTGTTTCGTAAACGTCATTTTGACGATGCGTGACGTTGCGCTGGGCCGCAATTGCTGAGATTTTCCACCATAATTTTTGCTGCGACGAGCCGCGCGAATTATGCTAATGAGCAGCCATATACAACGGCAGCCGAGAGGAATGCGCGTCGCCACATTTTACCCTTCGTTTGGTGCCACGAAAATTGTTTGTTCATAACGCGTGCTCAAAGTATTTCCATGGCTCTCGGGTAGTGTTGGCATTTCTGTTTGGGGCCATCATTTTTTAAAAGAACGCGTTTATACAAAATAATATTGGTTGAACATAGCAAACGTTCGGCAATGTTGTCCACTTTTCACTGCTGCATTTGTGTTGTAATCAAGATTAATGCCTTTTCGCACAATCAAAAGTTATGACATCGGCCTCTTTCTAATTTATAAAAAGCGATGTACGCAAGGCGGCGCCTTGAAGTTTCTTCCCTCGGTGCGAGTAACTAGCGAAATGAACAAGAGATGGCAGCGCCGGCGCTTGCGTCGCTCTAGTGGATATCTCTGGCACGCGCAACGCTATCGGTGATATTCGGCCGTTTCTCAGCCAGTCGAGTCGGGCTAAGTCACTTGCGTTTCACGTCATAGCGATAACGTGGCCTAGAACGTACGCGCATCACCACTGGTAGGTCGCGTATGTTGCCTCAAGCAAGAAAACAAGCGCGTTAGCACCAACGTGCGAGGACTCGTTCCATTTTCCGGGGACACGCATCCTAGCTATTGAAGCAGACAACGGCTTGTACGCAGCAGACGACGGAACCGAGAAGCGTTTTCGACGGAATAATCATAAGCTTTGAGATAGCTGCTTTATTTTTACTGCGGAGGAAAACTGTTTTGCTTTACCGACAACGCTTTTTTCAGTGCCTTCATTTCAATTTCTTAGGCGAAACATCAAGTAGGCGTCACGTTACGTAAGCAAAACAGGGCCACCAGCGCCATTTTGTTTGCGTCGCGCCTACGTCATACATCGAAGAAAATGGCGGAATGTCCAGAATAGAGCCCCAACTGTTCACCAACATCGCGCGCGCCGCGTTTCGACGCGTACGCGCCGTGCCGCACTGTCTGCGCACGCGTGGGCGCGCGGTCGCGAGCTTGCGCGCGTCCGCAAGCGCACTATTGGCGGCGAGGAGTTACGGAGTCGCCCTCTATCGGAAGCGCCTCGCTGCCGTAGTATGAGGGATCACGTGGCGCGCTCCTCATAGGTTTTGCTGTCAGCGCTCACTGAAAACACCACGCGCGAGCTCTCCCGGACATTTCTGTAAGTACTTTCGAAACGAGAGAAGTTTCTTACTGTCTAAATAATAATCTTGGGCAAGCTAAAAGCACACAATCGTTTACAGACGCTATCTCTTTACCGAATACGTACAGTGAACGCCACTGCGCGCGGTCGCCGCGATGAAGTCTCCCGAACCGGCCTCTTGCGTGAAAGGTAGGTAAACGCAATCTACGTGGTAGGTAAACACAATCTATGTGAAATATGTTCCTATAGTGTTTGTATAACTAAATGGAGCGTAATAGAATGAAGCCTCAATGCAGCGATCGCGCAGATTCGCAGCGACCGACTGCGCGTGTGCATGCTTGTCCGCGTACTGTTTCGCGTTCTCCGCACACGCGTTTTCGCACCGTGCCATGAGCTTTAGGCCGCAGAATATGAGCATTTGACAGTACAGAGGCAACCATTGTTGCGTGGGCGCTATCAGAGCTGTTCAAAAATAATTTCATTGTAGAGACTTCGACGCCTACGGGGACTGTGATGTGCCGTCGCGACGATGCAATCTTTTTTTTTCTTCTAAATTCTTTGACCTTTCAATACTATTTCTCGAGTTGCGTCGCACTGTATGTTTATCGGCGTTCTCAGCGTGCAATTTCCCGCTGCTCCTTTTTTGTAATCCAGTGCATTAATTCATAGCACAAACATGACCATATGCCATGCTTTCTTTAAATGTGCTTCTTACCGCTGCCTTTCCACTCCACTGAACTTGGCAGTATCTATAGTATCGACAAGTTCATAGACCAAACCGTCATGACATTAGTCGGGCAGCGGACTCAGGCGAGCGTCTCAGTGCGCGTTTTGAGAAAATCGCAGACCGGGCGCCGTAGCAGAAATCTTCCTCGTGTCTGTGCTTGCTGCATACCCGAGTTGTAGCTGATGACTGCCGGTTTTATGTTTCGCGAGCCAAGCTTCACACAGCTTCTTGTCCTGCGGCTATGTGTGAATAAGGCTGACACCGGCCTCCGTTACGTGTGTCCGGCCCTGCGGCACCGAGCAGTAGCTACCATGTTGCGCGCCTTCAAAGGCAGCCACTACCTATTGTAGTGCTTTCAAGCGTTGTAAATGAGACACTAGAAGCGGGAAAATTTCGCCACTAAATGAAAACCGCAGCGTACGAGGGAATTTAAACTCGTTTTCAGCTCGCTTCGGCGCGCCCGAAGCAGCCGACGCGGCCGCTGTGTCCACGTGATCCCTCCTAGCACGTCACGCCGACGGTGGCGCCAGCTTTTCCAGTGGTGGAGCTCGAGGCGAATAGACGACCGCACGCCAAGTTTCATCCTAGACGCCAGCGCTCGTTTCTCCCCTGGCGGAGCGATTTCATCTCCAGCGGGGGTTTCCGTCGCCGCTTCCCTTCACGGTCGCGCCCGCGTTCAGTTCGCGCTGCGCGCGAAACGTCTCTTGTTTGCGACGGCACCTCTTCGGATGACCGGAAATTATTATTGGGTTGTTAACTGTCACGACAGCAATGTAAACATGAAAAGGTTGATGCCACCAGTGAAATTCTGCCGATTCACAAGAAAATGTTACGAAAGAAGCAGACGACAGACATGGATTACTGCGGTGCGCCGAGCGAAGTAAACATCTGGCAAACGAAGCGAGCTCGTTCATTGATCCCTCCTGAGTGTATTACGGTTTCTATAGGTAACCCACGTGAAATTAATAATTACTCGGTACATAATCCTTTTATTCATATAAAAACTTTAAGTTCCACGAGCGCTTGTCCTGTCTTCTTTCTCGTGTTTCGTTTGTCTGTGCGCTGCCCAAGAATGGAAACCACGTCTGTTGTATGCGCTAGCAGTAGCCGAAGTTCACGCGTGCCGAGAAATTGAATATGTGCATGATGCATTGAACATGACCGGAGTTCATTCCCGCTTTACCACTGCACCGATCGATCGGGTTACTGGACGGTACACACCCGCGTCTTGGTCGCGCCGGCATTGCTGAAGCAGGAATGATGAACAATACTTTCAACTTCCGTCTCTTGAGTACTGTTAAAAAATGGCCAAGCTGTCTACATTGCTGCCTCTATTCCATATTGTAGGAGACGTACTAGTTAAAGTTGTGTGCGCATGTCGTACTTGTGCTATGCAGCGATATATCTTGTTAATTTCCGCACAGTGTCGATAGAAGTCCGTTGTCGCCATCAGATACAACACGGATTTGTAGCAAACATAATTTGAGAAACTGCAAAAATGACTTTAGCTCGTAGGTGCCGTATGTATGTGCCGCATCGTATGTGCTGACGATTTTTCCGGCGGCACATACGATTTCGTTTCCAATTACCTGCTCAGCGTCACTTACATGGTTAAGCAGACGCTGCCCTTTCACCGCATTGCAGCCATAAAAATAATCGTCAAGCGTACTGATCTTCTTAAAGGCAAATATAGCGTGTGCAGTTTGTTTCACACTAAGGGGAAAACTCGGAACGTATTGCATCGCGATGCGGCAAGCAATGGAGTCGTGCGACGGCAGCAGCTCGAGCACGCGCACACGCTTGAGGGGCGGTGTCGTGATCTGCGTCGTCTGCTACGGCGGCGGGCGCTGGCCGCATTTTCGGGAAGCGTGGTAGTGTCAGGGGCAGTGCACCGATTTCATCGGTACTGCGGGAACTGAGCTGATATTCTTTACTAAACGTCGTGCGTCGCCAAACTCTGATCCTTCATTGGCGATAATGGAGTTCCACAAACTTCTTTTGACAGCATGGTTCATTTGGCCTTTCGAAAGGCCGGGAGTACCGAGCGTGTGCACGTATATTTCTTCACTGTGTGTGCTACCGTAATGAGCAGCGACAAAACGCACCAAGATGTGCGCGCAACGTGCTCAGTCTTTGTTTGACTCGAAAGGAAAACAAAGCACTCAACAATGGGAGTCGAACACGGTGAAACAAACGGACACGATTAAATGAACGTTTTAGGTTCAGACAATGAGCTGGAAGTGATTTTTTCTCTATAATCTTTCGGTACACAAGACAGACCCTGCCCGCCGGTGGGGAATTGGACACGTCACGCTCGGAACTTCAGTTAGTATCTCGTCATGTCCCCAGCGGCAGCGATGACAGCGCTCATCCTGGAAGGCAGTGAAGTGTAGAATGACTTGATCAGGGATGTGTTCATTCGCTGCACGTCTCAGTCACTGGCGATGGTGGATCGAAGCCTATCCTCGGGCCACTGATAGAGGGGATGTTGCGCCAGCGATACTTTCAACGAGCCCCAGACATTTTAAATGATGTTGGCGCCCGGGGATTGAGGCGGCCGCTCCAAGAGAGTGACTGCGCGCTCTTCTAGCAGTTCTTGCACAGCACGAGCAGTGTGGATCGGCGTCCTATCGCGTTAGAATATATAGTCGCCTTCCAGAAATGGGCCGTCAAGAATGTATGGAATCAGTACGTCGTCTATGACTGCCATGCAGCGATGAACTTACATTCGAGGCGTATCAGTGGGCATCGCGCAACGCTTAGCAAAGAATACCGGCTCCTTTCACGCAGTAACGATGTGATCAGCGCCCTGCACCTGACAGTAGAACGTTTCTCGACAATGCGGCCAGCGTGCGCCGCCGTAGCAGACGACGCCGTTCAAGATCCCGCCCCTCGAGCATCTGCGCGAGCTGCTGCGCTTCAAGTTTTCCCCTAAATGTGAGAGAGGCTGTACACCGCCCTTCGAAGGAAATGTCCACGCGCACACACCGCGCGCGGCGCGAAACGTGCCCAAACACGCGCAGTGCAGGAGGCAATCAAGGCGGCGCGAACGAGAGATGGGAGAGGGGTACCACCGCTAATAGAATTTGGCTCCGCATGCGGCGCTCTCAACGCCGGCGCAGCAGCGCCACTCTCGGTGCCGTTCTCGTCTATATATCGTGAGCAATATGAGTGGGAACACGCGAACGCGTGGCAAATAACCTCGAAACCAAGTTAGAGCGATGCGCGGATGGCGCTGTCGAAAACATAGAGGAAAAGGGGAATGCTCTTCCACTAACTCTTGGCACTCCCACCGCGCAAGCGTTTGTCGAAAACGGCAGCTCACGGCAGTCCACTGGGCGCGCCGATAGCCGATAAGACGGTTACGTGCACAGTAACTTAGAGCGAGTCATTTTTTTTCGTGTCGCTTTCTTTTTATTTTCTTACAGCGCACCTCCCAGGCGCCCGTTCCTGCGCTTAGCGTACGGTATCAGGGAAGTAGCTCACAAATGTTTACGCTTCAAAATAGTGCTGCTATTGGCCATGCTACACTGCACACAGTATCAGTAACCGCAATATCAAACAGCTTTATTAATGTGCGCTGGTGAGTTCCTGCACTTTGTATAAAGAGACGCATGGTGGGGAGTGCCAACAGTTATTACAACAGCGTCTTCCTTTCCACTTTGTTTCCGATGGCGGCTGCCATGTATCGGCCATAGCAGGGTTCGAGGTTATCTGACACGTGCTCCTGTGTTCCCGCTCATATTGCTCACGACAGTGCGTGTTGTGCGGGCTTTACATGTCCGTTCCTGTGGCGAGCGTCGGCGTCGGCCTAGCGTCGGTGTAACTGAGCGAACGAGCACAGCGAAAGATGAAAGCCAACGCGAAGCGCCGCGGGGCGACCAAAGACGCCAGGAGCAAAGCGGAGAGGAGGGTGCTGCTCAACGAGAAGGCAGAAAGCGGACTGCCGGCACGAGCAGGCATGGCGGCGAGCGCGGAAACAAAGCACTGGCGTGGGCATCGGACCCACTACGCACGCGCTACTTCACACTGCTGCTAAGCGAGCTGCCCGAGCAGAGGCTCAGCGCCGCCGCCGAGAGCACCTTGTCCTTCAAAGCCAAATTCTTTGCCATAATATATCGCGAATTAAAAACACCTAAACTGCTACGGTCGAAATTCTCAGTATCGTAATCGTCGGTGAAATTTAGCTCGTTAAAACAGACGTTTGGGCGAGTTGGTAACACATATTTGAAACGGAACAGCGTGGGTTTCACGGGGACAAGCAGGGAGGAACGAGACGGACGAGCGCTGACTTGCAATTGAAGTTTATTGCTTGGAACGAAGAATATATAACAGCTCCAACCAACAGAAGAAACAAAAAAAAACTTACATATATTCACAATCAATCATACACGCTGCACTGAACATGGGAGATAACTGTAATCATCATATCCCCCCGCGTAAGCATGCTAGTTCTTTGGAGGTAATGAATAAAGAGGGGCTACTGACGCATGCGTCTTTTGACCAGGCGATGTGCGTTGCTTCGATGATTTCACGGGTTCGTTGGTTACTATGTTCACTTAAAATTTGTGTTCTAGCGAAGTCAGGATGGCAGGCCCTGCTGTCGCAGTCTTTACAGTGAATGCCCAGATGCCCTTTAATGTATTATGCACATTGTTGTTGTGCTCCTTCAGGCGTTTATTAAGGCATCTCCCCGTTTGACCGACATAAAGCCGGCCACATGACAACTGAATGGCGTAGACAACTCCCTCTTTACAAGAGACAAATTGATTTTCATGTTTGATGTTGCACTCTCTTGGAACGATATCATTATTAACCATTTTGCACATCTTCCCAAGCTTATCCGGCGCCGAGAAAACTACTTTGACACATGCTCTGTTAGCTATCTTTTTTATTCTATGGGAGACGTGATGAATATAAGGCACAACAGTGGTTTTTAATTTTTCCTTTCCTGTCATCGAATCTACCCTTTGTTCTTTTCTGTTTTTGCCCAAGCTACTGAGGATAGTTTCTGACATTGACACTAGGAACTGCTTGGGATAACCAGCCTGCTTGTCCCCGTGAAAACCACGCTGTTCCGTTTCAAATATGAAATTTAGCACCATGAGACCTCGGTTACGTCTCAAAACTTTTCACAGGCATGGTGATCATAGTTCACATTGTGGTTTTGGCCCATAACACCCCAGAATTTATTTTTAAATTGATGTCTCTGACACAGCGTCATTCTCTTCTCCTGGCGACCGCATGCAATATGCGACACACTCACTGTCTCCAGGATCTGACGACTTTACTGAGACAGTTGCTCGCCAGGGCCGGCCAAAATCATGACGGCATGAGCACAGGGGGATGATAGCGAGTGTATGGCCACGATGACGCGACGACGACATCTTGACGAGAACCTGATGACAATCGAAGCTGGAAGGAGGACGATGGAAAGACCACAATGGCAATAAAACTGATGACATAGATTTCACGACGAAGACTGTATAACGAAGACACTACCATCTACTGCCATTGTTCTTGTAGTTATTGGCACTAGAGGAGGGGGTGCCACGTTTCGAGGCAGCGAGCACGCCATCTCCTCCACGTCGATCGGAACGCAAACTATTACACCGACGATTCCAAACTGGTCACCGTGCATGATGCGTTTCACTAACATGAACAGGATCCGCGGCGACAACAGGCCCGCGGTGATGTCGTTAGAGAGGGGGGAGTGCAGGTACGGGACCCTCCCGAGGTACGACAATCCGTTGCTTCGAGAGGTACGCGGCACCATGGCGGGAAATCCGGCACGTGTCACGCACAGGCCAAACAAACTAACGCACCTAGCGTCTCCGAGCGCAGGCTATTTGTGGTGCGCGCAAGCGCGCTGGTGAGTGGAGTGAGTAGGCGTCGTGTCAGTAGCCAGCAGCGGCGAGCGAACGGGCGCATGGGGGCGCGCGTGCATCGGAGACAAACTCTGCGACCTTGAGCAGCCAAGCGTTTAACCTTGACCCTCACAAGGCAAAGAAACACTTCGCTTTTCAAAAACTGCTTCATATACGTGCCACAAATCCGAATATAACGCAAAGCACGTTATGAGACCTGAATTGTTGAAAGGAACGTTGGCGTAAGGTTCGTGCAAATACGATGTGTAATAGATGAAGTCATGGAAACAACCTGACTGGCCGTTTTTGAGCATGCTCTACAAGTTTTTTATTCAAACAGATTCATAATGTTTTTCCTTTAGTGAAAACCGCTAATTATTTAACAAGTTAATCGCACTTCAAAAATAGTCGAGCAACTCGAGCCGACTGCGAACGGTGTGACCTTATGAGCAGCGTGCCTTAACAATAAAAAAAAGGAAAAAAAAGAAAAAAAAGAAAAGCGCTCGATGTTCTGGTGCGACTACGCGCAAGGATAGAGCAGAAAATTGCACTCTTGGCCTCAAATATCGAACGAATGGGTACCCACTGCGATCGCTTAGTGTATGTGACTTTGAGCTGCTGAGGTAGCCATCTAAACCACGGCGGTCGCTTTTCGATGACGGTAAATGCAAAAGCGCGCGTGCTTCATTAACA
Organism: Dermacentor albipictus; assembly: GCF_038994185.2. NCBI lineage: Eukaryota > Metazoa > Arthropoda > Arachnida > Ixodida > Ixodidae > Dermacentor > Dermacentor albipictus. Next base: position 2,177,544 of record NW_027225568.1, read on the forward strand.
AAATTCTCCGTTTTGTGTGTCCAAACCACGATCTGATTATGAGGCACGCCGTAGTGGGGGAGTCCGGAAATTTGGACCACCTGAGGTTTGTTAACGGGCACCTAAATCTAAGTACCGGGTGTTTTCGCATTTCACCCACATCGTAGCGCGGCCACCGTGTCCGGGATTCGATCGCGCGACCTCGTGCTTAGCAGCCCAACACCATAGCCACTAAGCAACCACGTCGGGTTGTGCTCGATTTAGGCGCACGGTAAAGAAGCCCCGATGGTGAGACATTAATCCGGAGCCCCCTACAACAGCGCAGTTCGTAATCGGGTCGTGGTTTTGCTTTCATGAAACGCCAGAATTTTATTTATATAGCATCAGCGAGAATGCCTTGCCACGGTCGCTGGGAAGATGCTCGCACAACAAACAACGGGCGATATTCAGATAATTTCCCCCTTTGTTTCCTCTTTATTTTTCGCCCGATTGGTCTGGCCGCTACGCTTCTCTGTTCTGCTCCATCGCCGCTTCTGGAAATCATACCACGTTGTTTTCTTTCACTGCACTCGGTGAACATTTTCAATGTGATTATCATCCCTTGTGAGTGTTAACCAGATGCGATATGCGAGTCTGCATATAACTCATTCACACTTACTTCGGTCACTGGCTATGTGCCGCTCTTCAACGACCAAAAAAAAAAGATCTTTTAATATATCTCCTTTAATGGGCGCAATTGAAGCCGCGCCACATAATATATTCAAACACTTTTTCCGCGTCGACTTCGTAACAGCGGTACCAGATGGTGCAGCATTGCTTTAATGCTAATCACTCTAACGTTGGTTTCTATCCGAGATCGTCGCTGCCGGAATTTAGTTTTTCTCGCAGAAGCCTATTGTAAGCGTTAAGGAAACCGTCACTTACAGCGCATACATAGGCGGAGGACAAAAAAGGACGACGTAGACAAGCGCTTGTCTACGTCGTCCCTTTTTTGTCCTCCATCTATGTATTTGCTGCAAGTGACGGTTCATACCATGGAATACAAACTAGCCCGTACTCAAACCTTGCTAAGGAAACAACATATTTTATTATTTTTATTTATTTTTCTTTACATAGACGTGCACTATTAAGACACCTTCATAATCGACATTTTCAAACCTGAAGTACGCGATGTAAAACACAAATATATTTTCTCGTGGAAGGCCTCGGAATGAAGGACACTGGTTGCTGTTTTCCGGGACTGGAGAATTTCTTTTTTCGCTGCCACACTAGAAGGGCGATTGCGATTCATTCATCCTGGCAAAGCCTCTGCACGTGGATCTTCACGTTCTCTTTAGGCACGCCTAAAAACGAGTACGTTGTCAGCTCAAGGTCAGGCTGGAAAAGGTGAGAAAATTCATTATTAGCATGGAAAACCTTAAGAAGAATAGGAATTAGTAATGTATTTCCACGGCAGCATAGTGTTGCATATATATGTTAATTTCAGATAAAGCTTAACGAAAGGTTCATGACTTTGCATGCACGGTCAATGTACCGGCATTGCCTTACACTCTAAAAATTTTAATACCCTTAAGGGAGTAAATTACTTGTCCCATGGGTGACACCCTTTTTGGGTGTATTGCTACACCCCACGCAACAGTATGCAAATTAACACCCCACAAAGGAGGGGTGTTAATATGACGTCACCTCACCTATGGGTGTAAAACGAACAAACACCCTTTCTATATGGGGTGTAACACAGACACCACCCTTTCAAAATGGGTGTAGCATGGGCACCTTTCCAAAAGGGTGTTATCCCTGCAAGTTTTTTAGCGTTCTCTACAGCCATGTAGTTAATGGACAGACTAGCTGTTGTGAATGCTGCCTAGCCTTAGCTATGGTACTACCTTGTTCAGTACGAGCCAGAATCTGTGAGGCGTCATCATATTGCGCTTCTGGTCCGTCATGTGGTAGCATAACGTGCGACTCTATCAGGCAAACAATTTAAGGTTTCGCCATTGCAAGGCACACAGGCCATGCTTTTCGTAATCTTCCTCTGCAATGATAGGACACTGCCGGCAGGATGCAGAGCGCAATAACAATGCGCGCTGCACTAAGGACACAGGATCTCCCGCACCTTGCCGCACCAGTACTTATAACCCCGTGGAAACAGCACACAGCCAAAAGCATGGTTACATGCATTTCAGAAATAATTAAAAACCTCCACTTTTCTTAGTCAAAAATTTTCGCAACACCAGCTCGACCAGGAGGGAAAGACACCACAGCTCGTTGTTGTAGCTCATATTGAATGCAATAGAGCGCAAGCAATGCATGGATTGGCGACGGTAACAAGTGCAGTACTACAGAAGCATGCGTTTGCCTGTCAAGCAGTTTTTTGCCGTTTTAAGCACACATTTTATACCTCTATTCATCAAAGTTGTCATTTATCTCCACGGGATGCTTCTACTAGTACTTTCATGCATGACTTAAAGGTAGCACTGAAAGCCAAAGAACAAAGTGCTTCCACGCCGAAGGTATCAGCATTTACGAACAAAACAGCATGTGTAGCTGTGCATGCTGTTCAATATATAAGCATGCACTATTTCCTGAAATATATATATGCTCCATTTACTGCCAGTGACCTGTTTATACCCAATGATTTAGTTTATTTTTCACCATGTGCTTCCATTGAATATTCCATAGGCATTGTAAGTTAAGCTACCAGAATAACAATCAGCTAGTCTAAGGTTACCTAATTGAACAAAATCATTGTAAAATTTGTGACGAAATGTCAGAAGAAAAGTATTTCATTAAAGAGAAATGGTTACATAATATTGTTTGCACATTTTAAATGTAAAAAGGAAAATAAGGAGTAAAACCATACTAATACAAAGACATAAGCACCGAATAATGGCACAGGCTTGCTCAATTAAATTTTAAGCAGAACAGTTTTTTAAGTAACCTGACTACGAACTATTACATGTCTTCATTCGAAAAGCACTGCATCTGATTATAAAGCACAAAAATAATCGGTCACATAAGTAAGAACAAGTCTGAGTGTGTCTTTAACACAAGGATAGAAAGTTGGGCGAGTTGGTACAGTAACATGATCTTGGATTGTAGCGCGAAGTGACACGGACACAGACTAGAAGCAGACAGGATGAGCGCTAACTCTCAACTAAATGTTTATTGAAACGAACATATATATATAGGTGACTGCAAAAAACAGCAGCACATCTAAATGAATATTGAATACATAGTAGTAACATGAAGACGACAAACAAAAGCCATCAGCCATCAACTGCGTGGCAAATCTGAGTGCAAGCTATTCTCTTATCAAGTATACCTGTAGGCATTGCGACCAATGTGCTCCCAAGATGTACGAGGCATTAGTCATTGCACCGTTGTAAGGACATGACAATCCTAGGATGATTATGTTCTCGAGGCTTTTTTCCCCACTTTCCATCTTTTGAAACGTGTATACTTTTGTCATGAAAACAAAAATGCTACAACTGGCGTGTGATAAGCTTTGCGTCTTATTTCCTATCAGCTCATTGAAACGAGCCACGATGACAAATTCAAATGCTGTTACCTCATCAGACATTCAAATTTCTTAAACACAAACAAAACCAGATAGGCATTTGAGTGAGCATCACTTAAATACATTACACTGGTTTAAAGTTATTGCACCACTTTGTACAAGGTAAAAATGTTAGAAACATAAAAAATGTTAAGATTCTACGGCCAACCGTGATAACTAAATAAAAAAATCATTAAGCTTTCTTAAACGGGTACAGGAGCTTTACAACTGGCCGTCTTGGTGATGGACACGCAGATAGATGAGCAACCATTCCATTGAGAGGAGAATGTTGAGGGCTTCGCATGGAAGTCTGCGAGACACTGCAGAGTGGTTCTTGGTCCACATGAACGAGGTTGCTTGCATACACATCTGGGCCACCATACTGAATGCATGGTGTTACCGGAACCTTTTCCCCCTGCATTGTGGTAAAAATGCATGGTGAAGTTTATACGATATTAAATATGCAAAAAAAGAGGTGAGGCATGCAGACGGGACACTAGAGTAGAGAAGTGAACATGAACACGAAAAACATGAAAAATTTCATTGAATTGTTTTATTAGATAAAATTTTTATACTATGTGTCATTCATTATGAGGGTTCATAACCGCAACATATTTAATATATAAGCAGGTAGAATTATCAGCTTGGTCAGTTTGCACAAGCTCGTTTGAGGCAAGAAATCGAGTTTCACAAACACAACTCAACATACTTGATTGAAAAAGGAAAACCTCAGATGACATGCAGTCTTGTGAGTGGGAATTGCACAGTTCAAGAAAAACAAATTAAAACTCACAGGCCGAAAGCGAATTAATTGATAGGTTTTAGTAGCACAAGGGCATCTTTGGCCAATGAGCGCCAAGTCTATACTGCAAAAGATAAACTTAGTGCATCTTCACAAAGCAAATATATAAAGATGACTAATGCCTCTCTGCACTACAGTTGCTTTGCTCTAGCGTGAAGTCATTTTAATGCATGCACACGTACATACACACGCTACACCCAAGTGTAACAGCTGCAGAATTAAAATTGGGCAGCAACAAAGTCGCAACCTTTAACCATTGATCCCAAGCTGTACTAGTGACTGGAGGTAGTACCAATATCGCCAATGACGAGTCGCACTCTTTCTGTCCGATGTTACGCTGCTCTTATTGTCAAAGAGGAGTTACAGTCGGCATTGAGGGAAAGCTGCCCGCAAGAGCAGCTCCTATTTTTGTGTTATTTATAACCGGAGACCAATGAAGTAATATATTTTTAGAATGAGAATGACACCGAAAAATTGAGTACGTAAAAAATTTGGTACATTCTTCCGGAATTAACTTGGGGGTTAACACCTAAAGAGGCAATCCAGAAACTAGAACAAGTTTTGACATGTTTGCTACCACTGAATGCTAGAAAATATGTTGGCATTCTGTAGTTTTGTCCAACAATGCAAAATGGATTCTTAATAACTGAGGAAATAAATGTAAAAGTATCATGAAGTATATTTCGTGAATGTAATGCAGAATCACTCAACTTCTGTTACTATAAAATCTCCACATGATTAACCTGCACTTTCTGAACTAGTTCAGGAGGTGCTGCATTTCACTACTCATTCCACCAGTTCAACGTGGCAGCAACTGCATGTTGTGATTTATTTTACTTAGTGCAGGCTTTGTACAGGGCGAGTTCACTGCATTCCCTGCACTTGGCTGAAAGGTAATGCTTGTTTACGCAGCACGTGTGGTGCCGCTTCTGCACGAGCGAGGTGCAGAAATAAGTTTCATACAATAATTACTAGAGGGAACTCTGACGTTAGTGTCCACAGGAGATCAAACAAGAACGGCTGTACCAGCATGGAAATTATGGGAAGTGCATGGATTTGCCTAAACTTCTTCTGTTTGGCTTCAAACGGCTTTGTGACTTTGTAACCTAGTCATTTTCAACAATATACTGTGTAATAAATAAATAAACATTAAAATCGTCCGACGACAGGATTCAAACACAGGAACTCTAGAACAGAAGTCTGATATTGAAACCATTAAGCCACGGAGGCATGTAACAACAAGCGAGTGCAACGCCCTGATGAATTTATCGCGGGCATACCAGTGCCTTGAGACGCTTGGCGCCTTTCGATTTGGCCACCTGGACAAGCTCAATCGTTGCAATTAATGGCAACTGTGCGTGTTGGCGCCGTCTTCTGCACTTTGAAGAGTATAGACTGCACTGAAATTTACAATAAGATTTATATACCGTATGATATACGAAGCCACAAGAACGTCTGAATTCACAAGCACGAATATCAGAAAAATCCATGTGCTTCCCATCATTCCCATGGTGGTACGACTCCAGCACCGGAGTTCCCTCTAGTAATTACTGTAAGAAACTATGGCAGAAACAGGAGTAATAAACTAAGTTTTGCTGTCCCATAAGTTTTACCGATCATTATTTCCAAGTTTTAGTGCAGTCACATGTCTAGTAGGCAATTGTGGTATTTTGCATAAACATTGCAAAGCCAACTGTGATGAATGTTCACTATGGTAAATTGTTTATGATCGAGTAGCATAGACTACTGAAGCAATCTCTGGAAGGCAAGTAATTTTCTTATTAGCAGCCTTTAAACAGCATTCGAGCATATGACACATGCACCTCAGATATGCAAATATTTCCTTGACTCGGCAAAAAGCGATGCTTCATGTTCCACGAGGCTACTTCTATCAAAGCAGTATTGGTGCTCTCTAAAAACAATGCCAATGCAGATGATCCAAATATTTTTCAGCGGCAACAGTTATGCCTGAAATCATGCTAGATTAGTTTTTTTAAACACATGCTCAGACCCCGTTAGAAGTGCTTCTTGAAATCCTCCTATTTATTAGACAAGTCATATATCTGTATACAAAGGCTACTAATTAGGTCCCATGCTATATCATCTTAACAAAAACTTCACTTAGGAATACACATGCTATGATAAGATTTGAGACCACATTGAGATACTGAACAAGGTGAATTCATTATTATTAAAATCAAGCTCCTGTTCTTCCATAGGAGAAGAAAGGATACTGAGGGTCAAAATTTTTCTGAATCACAGCTGGAAGATGCCAGGGAAGACACGTGTAAACTTATTTGTAATTTTCTATTTAAATGTAGAAATGATAAAGGGAAATGAAAATGGTTAAAAATACAACCAGGCATGGGGGGAGAACGAACCTCCAGCCTTTGCATTAGGCATGCGATGCACTAACCACTGTGCCAACGAGGCAGCATCCAACCATCCACAATGGCCCCTCAGATTATCGACGCTAGAACACGGCCGTAGTACCACAGTGGTTAGTATATCACATGGGTAATGTGAAGGTTATGGGTCCGTTCCCCACCCACAGGTGGATATCTTTTATTCCACTTTCACTTACCTAGAATGTATCATTTCTATACTTCATATAAAAAACTTAAAAAATGCTCCTGTATGCTTTCCTCGGCCTCATTATCTGCTGGCTTCTTCCAGTTCTGTTACTTCCAACACTTATACATATTCTAATCTGGTAAGTAAACAGTTTTGCATGATGCTGGCATGCAATATAAAACATTATTGCAGGGCCGTGTTATGTAGAATGCCTTACATTGCCCAGGCAAGGTATATTAATGTCAATCTAAAAAAAAGAAAAACAATTCCCACTCTAAGCAGAAATGGTGTGTACTGCTGTGTGCAACAGGGTTTAACGAAAACAACTTGTTCAGAAATAAAGCCACCAAACAACGAGGAAATATGAAAACTAGATCAAAATTTGTGCAGTTGCATGTTAAAAAATTAGCACAGCAACAGATGAAGACATAATGAAGGAAGCGCGAAGATGGTTTATTTTGGACACACGAGGCAATATACTAGAAAGATGCATATGAGCTTACACGCGGAGAAATATTGTTTATGTAGCAGCTAAACTACGAACAGGCCTAGAGCACACTGATACAAGGTGTCGAGCATGTAAATCTTATCATGCCCTTAAGTCAAAGAAACATGGCTGTTTCCCATGATTCGCTACACATGGCTGGCTCACACAACTTAGCCACTTCTATATATGCCTTATAATTACCAGGTGGTCTATATGACATGTGCAAGCTTTAAATATGTACAAGTGCCACGTAGCTGGACAGCACTGAGATAATGTCATTTGCCATCGTTTTGAGGAAGTGAAACCAATTCTTGCATTTTTCCTAATCAGGTAATTAGTTATTAACAATTATTTAACAGCTAAAATATTTTATTCAAAGCAAAAGTGTCAGTGCGAAAATTGTAGAGCATCCTGAAAAATTCCCAATCCAGCTTTCTACCGATCAGTAGGTGCAACAATTTTTTTTTTCAAGCTTGAAAGAAGCCAGTGAACACATGCAAGAAGTGCCGTGCAACTAACCGCTCGCGCTCCTCCTTTCATGCTTGAAAAAGACATATTGAAAAGACTATTTTAGAATTTGATTAATTATTATTGACTATGTTTTAGGCAAAATGCATGAAATAGTGTGACTGCCACTTCCATATTTGGCGACATGAATTGACTCCATTTGCATGACCGAATCCAGCTATACATGGTGCGTGTTTTGAGCTGGTTCTGTAATTTAGGCTAGTTTTGACTAATTGAAGCTTCGCACCCTAATAATGGAGTCAGCCTAAAAAGAAATTGGTACATAAACGGTCGCTGCCAGTACTCCATACTCCTCTAACTTAGTGCGAAGTGCTTGTGAGCCAAGAAGTTGGTAGTTCTAAGCAGTATTTTTCATTTTTACCTGGTGTTATAGCCCACTTACTATGATGCCACGCTGCTCAGTCATGCAGGTCCCAGCTTCAATCTAGGCCATGGCAGCTGCCCTCCAATGAGGGTAAAATGCAATAACGCTTATGCACTTAGATTCAGGTGTACATTAAAGAAGCCAGGATCCCAAAACTTTAGGTTTTGGAATGTAAAAGCCCATAATTTAATTCTAAAATCTAAAGGTGCTTTATTAGGAGCAGGGGCATCATTTTGAGCTTTTACTGCACTGCCATGGCACCAAGAAGCTTCAAGAAATAAAAACAATTTCTTAGACAATGTACATATCTTGCAAACATTTACAAACACTTCTCTGCATGCACCTCTGTTGCTGTTATATTTAGATCCGTATGCCAAGGCGAGATATGATGCTAGAACATGTCTCAAACTTTTTTTTTACCGCTTTAATGTTGTTTGTTATTTTGCATCTCACTGTGTGTCGAACGCACATTTCAGTGCATCAATTTCTTCAGAAAGTGCACTCTTGTTTATTTATTTCTGCATGCAAAAAGGGTTCAGAAGAACTGCTTTCTGAAGGTCTGTATAACAAGCAAAAAACTATTCTATGTAGACTGCACAAAGATAAAGGATTGGTTTGTAAATATGTTATTTAGTTCTTAAAAAAAAAGAGGCAGCTGTCAGTATTCTGTTCCAAAGTAAAAATTGCCCCTACCTGGCTCTGCTTCATTTTCCGATGTTTATGGTGCATTCGGGGGCACTCAACTGATAGGCTGCACTTTGGCGATGTCGGGTGTGCTGTCACCAGGCCCAAGGTCGATCGACATCCTCACCAAAAGTCGAGTCCAAACGCTATAAAATAAATATCTCATCATTTTGCTATCAGTTTTGTCATCTTGCGTGTTTCACACACGGGCGTCAGTGAAATATTTCGTCACTTGGATACTGAAAGAAATTCAAGCATTTTCTGGCAGCCAATCTGATGATGATGATGTGTGGTGTTTTATGGCGCAAGGGCCAGGTATGGCCAAAGAGCGCCATGACAAGTGGTAATGTTGACGATGTATTATGGAAGATGTGACTTGCCTGTAAACTGCCCTAAAAATTGTCGCTGTAAAGTGCGTAAAATCTACGTGCTATAAAATTATGGCGATGACTAATGACTAATACTATGAACATTAAAATCGATCGTGGAAGAATGATGCAAAATAGACAATATATAGGATGGTAAAATTACTTGGAGCACTGCTGCCTCGCCAGAGCCCTTGAAACACAAGGGCCTAGAGGCGTGTACTATACGAAAGAGCTATCAAAGCGGCATCCTCTGAAGAGAGGGCGGCAGCCAAGCTGAATACACAGTCAATGGAGAACATTAAAGAGCAAATGCAGTTGTCACATTAGATTGATCAAGTACAGCAGAAATGGAAAATAAATCACTGATACTGAGTCTGTTGGCTTTGAATGCAAGAAACGTAAAAACAGAAACTTGCAGCCACGCCACTTTGAATTTCCCGCGTTTGCTACACCTCACAAGTTTGGCATCGTCCGGTACTCGGGGATAGTAATCGCTTAAAATCAAGATGAACGAGCGTCGGCATAAATTAACAGGATACTTAACCGGGCAATATTGGCGCATGAAACAACACACGTAGCGAAGCTACTGTTAATTACCCGATGACGCATCTGCGGGCGGTGCGGTTTGGGCGAACAATTCAAGGAATGAGAGTTTCACTTGTTTCACGCCTACTAAGCTAAGAGAGAACTTGAGTTTCTTACTAAACTATACTGGATATTTACGCTCCGAATAAAATGCTGGAAATTTTGTTACGTCACATCGCATACGTATGAGTGAGGAAATTGCTTTTATTGTGTTCTGCCCAGACGGCATGTAGCAGCAACCACTCTCATGCAACAAAAAGCATGAAAGTGGTACTCGTGACACCGAAAACAAACATATACAGCGCCAACGTTACGCCCCTTGGAGTTGGAACTAAGCACGATCAAGCCAGTTAGTTTTCTAGCTTTCATAACGCCATGAACACGACCAAACATCGAGCGAAAAAACTCTCTGCTCTCGAAAATTATTACCGCTTCCATTTATATACCTATCGCTGCCACAAGCAAAAGTCAATGGGCTAGCTGTCCACAAACCGCAGATTAGACTGACAACAACATATTACGGTAACGTAAAACAATTTCCACGCTGACTTAGCAGCCGCGGTGTGCTCTAAGTGCCAAAGTTCTCGTTTGCCGCTCGAAATTCACACCATGATGATGGGCACTGCATCTTTCACATGAAATATTGCACACTTTGCTCCGGAGCTCAATATGAGGGTGAAACTCATTTGCACGTACCTGAAATCCGCATGCCGGAAACCCGTCGACGCTTCCGAGAACGGGGCGCACAGCCATACACCCGTACGGCGGCTTGACTTGGACGTGAGGCACTTCTATCAAATATTTCACATGCGACATGTTTCACACCGATTGCGCGAGCACCAGAAAATGACTCAGGCCGCATTGCGACGCCGAGCAGACGTACAGCCACCGATGAGCTGTGTGCGCAGATTGCAGAGAACAAAACCATACAAAACGTTAGGCGCGAGAAGATGGCGGCTCTCGTTGCGGAGACGAAGCGAACGAAGCAATGACGCGCGAATGAATGTTGCCAACTGTTGGTTCCGCGTTATGCCGGCGGTGGTGGCTTTAGTGGCGTGTGTTGCGGCTGTCTATTTTTTTATTTCTTTTCCCCAAACAGTATAGCTAAGATCAGTTCTTTGTTTCAATTTTTAGCTGTGTCGTCTGGCATTATCTTTGTCTTTTTATGCTATTAAGCGGCCAATTATGGCCTCTCAGGTTCGCGCGCCAGCTGCGCGCGCAAATCTCAGAGGCCATAAGACAACTCGTTATATAGAAATGCCGGTATTGTCGTTGTTAACGTTTCATCATCCTTTCTTCAACTGAGATAGCAAGGTAGTGTCCCTTTTCCCGGGGTTGGGAGGGGGGCGATCAAGACGGCATCGCTCAGTGGTGGGCGGGGGAGTAGGTTGGTGTTGGTTCTTATCGCGAAATTCGCGAACCCTGCGATTTTTTTAATAACGTAAGCATTTCTATACTTCAACAAGAAAAACCATCCGTCCGCCAGTCCGTACCGCACGATATTTTTCAATATAGAATACGCAGCAGCGAGTGAATTCACCTTCGTGCTAGCTCTCGCTTCAACGCGACCGAAGCGGCGAGAACAATGCGCTCACGAAGCTTTCAGCTTATGCCGCACTATGCGCTTTTCGCAGATCACTTTCAAGATAGGTGTACGCGCGTCTGTTTTCAAAGCGAAGTAAACGGTGAGAACACAGCGCGTGAAGTTTTCAGCAGTGGGCACACTCTGTCCACAATGCAGTTCGCTTTCAAGATACGGTTCGCGCGGCCGTGCCACAAGCAGCCGCCGCCGGAGAACGGTTGATAATGGTTCGTCGCGGATGAGGAGGGCTAAAGAGCGATAACGGCTCAAAACGAACGGAACGTCAACAGCGCGCCTGGCCCCGCCACCTGCAGTACTTCGATTGCGCCGCCGACCAGAGCAGCTCGTGTCGCCGCAGCGCTGTCGCTTACTTGTCGGATCAAGTCTCATAACATTGATGACGACATGGACTGCGTGTAGATGAGGAAGAGTCACAATGCTTACGCACACTTAGACAAATCCGAGAGGAGTTCCTGTGTGATTTTTTTTACCGGAATAGAACAGTCAGAGGTGGGACCCAGAGTTGACAATGCCTGTAAGAGGGGTGCCAAGCTTTTATTTTTTTAGAGCGCAGCTCTTTGGCGTCCGTTCCTGGGTTTCGCGTCGTCGTCGGCGTTGTCGTCGGCCTCGTAACCAGCTCCGCCCCCCTTTCATCCCCCCAGCGCTAGCAGCGACCGACTGATACCGCTGGATGCCGCTGACGCCACTAGAGAGTCAAGATAACGTGACTGCATAGAACAGGAGAAGAAGAAGAAGCCGACTAGTGCGGTCGTGCAAACATCGGCTCCCGCTTCGATCAATGTTCTTGCGCCGAATTTTTGTGCCACCCCTGAGAACCTGGTGGCGATCGACGCGTCGTATCACAAGGATTACGTGGATGCCCATTTTTTGCCGGTGGGTCCATTTTTCGCTTCGTTGAAAACTGTTTTCTGCGTGCCACGTAGAAAAGGTGCCAGCCCCTGGCTCGCGCTGTAGGCCTAGGCCTCACGCGCACGACGGAGTGTAGGCATGGCCTCCGGCTCAGCTGTTGAAGGCATGGAGATCACCCCAGAGGAAGATATCGGATGGATGACAGCCATCACTCGCCGAAGGAGACGCGCATTAGCCGCTGGCGGGAAATCCGTGGCTATAAAGGATACCAACCATGGCGGGAAAGGTAGTCGCCGCACGGCCACCTCGCAGAACGTGCTTAAGCGCGTCGCTACCGCCTCTAGGATCCCGATGCTACCGAGGGATCACATCAAGATAATTGTCCGCCCCCGTGGCGGCCTCGACGTTAAAAAGTTCAGCCTGGTGCATCTCTCCAGAGCGCTGGCCATGGCAGCAGCCTTAGCGCCGGAAGACACGACGGAGGACACGTACTGTCCGAACGGCTGTCAGAACATCTTGGTGGTATCGACTCCGCGGGAAGAAAACGCAAAAGCTTACGCCAAGGTACGCAAGATCCATACGAGGGATGGACCCTTCGAAGTGGCGGCCTACGCCGCAGCGGGAGAAGATACATGTAAGGGTGTTGTTCGCGGTATCGACCTGGACATTAGCGACGCGGAACTGAAAACCCTTTTCGTCAATCACCGAAATCCGGGCCTCGTCGAGGTACGTCGGATCAAGCAGACTACAACGGTGGTGGTACTTTTTGAAGGACAAAGAGTGCCAAACCACGTTATTTGTGGTAACGTACTCATGCCCTGTTATCTCTACCGACGACAGATAGATGTGTGCTACAGCTGTGGTGCAATCGGACATAGATCCGACGTGTGTCCCAATCCGGCAAGTGTTAGAAAGTGTAGGGGCTGTGGAATCACTTCCCCACCTGAAGACCATCATTGCGATCCCAAGTGCGCTATTTGCGGTGGTGCACACCCAACTGGGGACCGAAAATGCAGTCGAAGATTCCAGATGCCTTACATTGTGAGGCAAAGGCGTCGTAGGCGCCAACGACAGCAAGCACGCTGTACACAGGTGACCGAAGACATTGAAGACAGCAACAATTCCCAGCGCAAAGGGGTCATGCTAGAAAATGACGCCAACTTGCGCTCTCGCACGAGAGGACGCTCCAGCTCACGAGGGCGCTCCCGCTCCAGGGGGCGTTCTCGATCCAGAGGACAACCCAGCTCTGGAGAATCTTCTGGTGTTGACCCGCAACCCCGAGGACCTGGGTCAAGATCGAGGTCCCGTTCACAGTCGACCCCAAGAGCAACCTGGGCCGATCGAGTCAAGAACGGAGGCCTTGGGAAACCAGGACAACCGACAAGGGCAAGGTCCAGGAGTACTAATGGTAGGGCACAGCCGGAACGTGAGTCAAATCCCCGAATATTGGCATTAGAATCAGAAAATCAGAAATTAAGGCAAGAACTGTCTGAGCTCAGGGAGGCTTTCAAATCCTTTAAAGAAAGGTCCGAAACACCCCGTAGTCAGATGGACACAACGGCTCCAAAACCCTTGGCCGGCAAACCTAAACGTAAAGCCCCCCACCCCGTTCCCATTAGCGAAACAGAGGAAGAAGATTTAGAAACCTCTGAGGCAGATGAGATGGGAGAGAGTGAGGCACCCCCCAAGAACAAAAAAGTCAGAATAGCCGCAAGGTTGGCCACAATAGACAGGACTCTGGCGAAAATCATGGAGCTCATCACTAATCTAGATGCTCGAGTGGGTCAACTAGAAAGGCCCAAAGTTAAGGCAAAGGCAAGCGCAGCGGCTGCATCGGCAGTCCACGGAGGCACAAGCGGCAGCCCGAGCGCGGACTCTAGGGGTTCGGGCAATCAACCAGTGGTATCATAATGGCTTCAAACGACAACAATAACATTAAAATATGGCAGTGGAATTGTGCGAGTTTCCGAAGGCGCAAGGCTCCCCTGCAGCAGCTTATTAGATCGGCCAAAGTTAAGCCGCACGTTATTCTCTTACAGGAAACACTAGCTAAGGAGGATATCTCTCTACCGGGTTACAACTCCGAAACATTGACCATTCCAGGGGGTCGGGGAATAGCGACTTTGGTTCGAAAGGGTACCTCCTATGAAACTCACGAGCTTCCCAAGTACAAGGTTGGTCTAGAAGCACAAATGATTGAACTCATTCTGAAGAACAAAAAAGCAGCTAACGTGTATATAGCTAACGTTTATAGCTCTCCGCAAGATAGGAAAAGGGAGTTTAAGACCCTCTTGGGCCGCATTTCCAGTAAGGCAGATACAGCCCCACTCGTAGTGGCTGGGGACTTCAACGCTCCTAACAAAGAATGGGGCTATGGTCATCAGAGCGTCAAGGGTACTAATTTAGCAACCACGGCAAGTGAATTAAATTTTGCTCTTATTACAGATGCTAACTTCCCCACGAGAACTGGTACCTCTACTACCAGAGATACAACCCCCGATCTTACATTCCTTCGGGGAATTGAAGGCTCATGGGACAATCTGCAGGAGAATTTAGGAAGTGATCATTACATAATTGAAGTGATCTTACAGACGCAACCACCACCACTAAGGAAATATGAGTATGTGGACTGGGATCTCTTCCGTAAGTTGCGTAAGGAAACCAGCATAGATGACGAATCTTATGAGGAGCTCTTAGATCAACTAAAGGCAACGATTAGGAAAGCTACTAAAGCAGTCTCAACAGAAATCGAAGTCCCAAAAATGGACTCCAAACTAGCTCACATGCTGGAAGCGAAAAATTCTCTCCTAACCAGATGGAAGAGTCACAGACTCAATAGAAGACTTAGAGCCAAGGTCGCCCAAGTTAATCGTGATATCGAGACATACGCGGCTCAGCTTTCACGTCAACAATGGGACGAAACTTGCTCAGAAACAGACGGCAGATTGCGCAGAGGAGGCAAATGGAATCTATTGAAGAGCCTACTTAATGACAAGCTCTCCAGAGGTACTACAAACCTCACCATAAACAGACTCGTCAATAAACAGATAACTATAGGACGGACAGCAAGAGAGGTCGCAAACGACCTCGCACACATGTACCTGCCACTTAAAAATGAATATAAAAACGAAGAAGAAGTAAGCGAACCTTACTCCGGAATATCGCAACCGGACTTGGACAGTGACTTCACTGCAGCTGAGATAAGGCATGTACTTTTTAATTTAAATGGGAGATCTGCCCCGGGTCTGGATGGCATCACAAATAAACTTTTGCGAAACCTGGATGATGATGCCATAGACATAATCACGGTCAAAATTAATAGTCACTGGAGATCCGGCACTGTCCCACCGGAATGGAGGGAGGCCAAGGTGACGTTTATACCAAAACCCGGGAAACCACTAACAAAGGAGAACCTCAGGCCCATATCACTTACATCCTGTATTGGTAAAGTAGCCGAACATGCTATTCATAACAGGATAATAGAACACATAGAAAACCAGGAGCTTTTCAGGCACAATCTCATAGGCTTTCGGAAGGCATTATCCACACAGGACGCCATGCTCATGATCAAACGGGCTATTATTGACGACCCTAGCAGGGACGTAAAGGGCATCCTGGGTCTCGATCTTAACAAAGCATTTGATACGGTGGCACATAAACATATTCTACATGAAATCTCAACCTTGAACCTGGGAAGCAATTTTTACAATTATGTGAGGTCCTTTCTAGCTAATCGGACAGCTCGCGTCAAACTCGGCATAGTCACAGGCGGTCCATACAATTTAGGCAACAACGGCACACCACAAGGTTCAGTATTGTCCCCACTCCTCTTTAACATTGCCATGCACAGGCTCTCGGAGGAATTGTCCAAAATTCCGAGCTTGGGGCACGTCATATACGCTGACGATATCACAGTGTGGGTCCCCAGGGGGTCACTCGCAGCACTAGAGCAGACACTACAGGCAGCGGTAGACACCACAGAATCCTTCCTTAAGGGCACCGGACTCAGGCTATCACCTAGTAAATCTGAGCTGCTGCTTTTTAGACAGGGAAGACAAGGTGTTAGAAACCTTGTGCCTTTAGAAACTCTGCCAATAAAAATCACAGACAACACAGGACGGGTCATACCCAGAGTAGAGCAAATAAAAATTCTAGGTCTTCTCATTGACGCAAGGAGCTGTAACGCTACAGCCCTGAACCGTCTCACAGGTCAGGCCAACAGTACTTTAAAGCTCCTGGGCAGGGTTTCAAACCGAAATGCAGGCCTCAAGGAGGACAATCTCATCAGAGCATATCATGCATTTTTCATCAGTCATGTGACGTACATTGCATCATACCTGAACTGGGGGAAAGGAGAGAAGGCTAAGCTAAACGCACTTATACGCTCCGGACTCAAAAGGGCTCTGGGACTCCCGCACGGAACGAGTACCGAACTCCTCAACAAGTTAGGACTGCATAACACTATAGATGAGCTCATTGAGGCACATTCGATGTCACAAATTGCACGACTCTCCAACACTAAGTCAGGGTGTAAAATTCTAGATGAAGTCGGAATACTGCCTCGAGGAGGAGACGTCTCTAAGCTCAAAATACCCAAGGAGGTGGAGACACAATTAGTTGTGGACCCCATACCTAGAAATATTCATCCTGTGTACAACAAAGGCAGAAGGGACGCCAGGGCCAAATGCATTCTGGGTAAACTGCACCAACAACACAGCTCAGCTCTTTTTGTCGATGCAACTCGTTATGGATCGGGCAACCGCTACGCTATTGCCGTGGTCGATGAGAGCGGTAAATTAATAAGTGCGGCGTCACTAAGAACGAGCTCCATTCATGCCGCCGAAGAAGCGAGCATAGCACTTGCAATTACAATGAGGAGAGGCTCCACAATTTTCTCCGATTCCCGTACAGCTATTAGGAATTACTCAGCCGGCTTCATCTCAGCGGAAGCACACAAGTTACTTAAACACAGTATTAATACTCATAATTACGACCAACTGGGTAGCTCACACCTAGTCTGGTTTCCGGCTCATCAGGGCCACTCGGTCAGCCCCAGTGGCTGCAATCCTAACGAGCAAGTTCACTCTGCTGTGCGAGATCTCACATGCCGCGCATCAGATCAGGAACTGCTCCAGGATGACTGCGGCTCCTACAAAGACCCACTTACTACTTTTCACGAGATCACCTCACACTATAGGGACGGTAGGAGATTTTTTCCTCCCCCCCATCAGAAGCTCAACCGAGCTCAGGCAGTCACATTAAGAATGATTCAAACTAAATCTTATCCCACACCTTTTGTGCTTAACAAAATTGACCGGGACTTTCCCGCGGAATGTAAAAGTTGTGGACACACTCCGTGTCTATTTGATCATATGTTCTGGCTGTGCCCCAACCAAAGGGCTTCGGATCTCAACAGTGAGGAGGACTGGAGTCGGCGCATATCCAGCGATGTCCTCCAAGATCAACTCCTGGCCGTCCGGAGAGCTCACGACATCGGGAAAGCCTTTGGCCTACCGGTGCCTACGTGGGCGGAGCCACCAACATAGCCCGGGGGCTTGTGCCCTCGGACCCTAGTTTCTCTGGACTAAAATAAAGTTCTTGCCATGCCATGCCATGCATAGAACACCGTCGCCGCCATGCAGAAAGAGGAGGAAAGGGTCCCCCCCCCCCTGTTCTTGTGTGGCGGATAGGGTGCTCTTCAGTTGCCGACGCGCCGGTTATTTCACGTAGGCCCCGGCACGTCGACGAATACGTGACCACCTTCCCACGGCTAGACCTGGTTCTTAGCGCTGCGGAAGCGAGGGTATCATATTGTTTGTGTCGGCATCGGCGGCGTTGTCCCTGAAACCAACTCCGCAGCTGGGGTTGACTCACTATCGGCGTCAGCGGTATCAGTCAGTCGCTGCTATCTCTTCCCTCCTCCCTTTATCGTGTTGTCCGCTTGCTGCGCGCGCTTCTGCCCCCATCGTTTGCCGCTGGGTGTACACGCCGCCACCCTCCCCCCTCTTCCTGCGAGTCTCCGGTTGTCAAAGCGTCGGCTCGAACTTAATTCCTTTCTTCGCTCCTCCTCCAATGCAACCCCTGTGCGGTGGCAATCAGAGAGCCAGATCGGTGGCGGCGGATCTGTATATGTGCACCGCCCGAGCCGAAATTGCCGCCGCCGTTCGCCACTGCGAAATTATCTGCCAGTTCTTTCTGAGCCATGAGCGAGACGACCGATGGAAGTCCTCCGTCTGCTGCTGCTGCTGCTGCTGCTGCTGCTGCTGCTAAACGAGCTGCCAGAGCAGAGGCCCAGCGCCGTCGCCGTCAGAATCCAGAGGTGCGTGCCGCCGAAGCAGAAGCTTACCGTCGCGGCCGTCGAGATGATCCAGGAGTGCGCGTCGCCGAAGCAGAGGCTAAGCGCCGCCGCCGAGAAGACCCTGCCGTTCGCGCCGCCGAAGCGGAGGCTCATCGCCGCCGTCGAGAGCAACCAGCAGTAAGCGAGGCTGAAGCAGAAGCTCATCGCCGCCGCAGAAGCAGAAGCTCATCGCGAGGTTGTCACGGCTGTGACAACCTCGCGAGGCACTTGTATAGATCTCGTCTTTGAGAATCAAGCATTGGTGTACCAAGTCGAACATATATCAGTCTATTTCTCTGACCACAAAGCTTCCTTCATGACTGTCAAGAACTGTTAGTGGAGTCTTTGTTAAAGGAATACGTGTGAAAAATTAAAAAAAAATTCTGTGATAGCGCATCACGTGTTGCTCGATTTCTTTGCCTCAATCTATCGAAAAGGTGAAACAGCTTATTTGCTGCGCTCAAATTTCGCATTAGGAAGTAACGTAATCGTCGGTAATTTTTTGTGAGAGTCTTGCCCAGCTCCCAAAGATCTGCTCAAGCTGAGACTTGCTGATGGCTGTATGTGTTTTTTTATTGTCGCATGCCCTCGATCCGCCACGAATCCTATAGTGTAATGGCATTAGAGCAGTATTCACGTCCAAAGGGAAATGCAGCCGGTAATTGGGCTGCCTAAGGTTTGCGGTCCGGCGGCAGCTGCCCTCCCGTCCCCCGTTTCCGTTGACAAGTTAGGGGGAGGGGTCTGGAGCAATCTTGCACCCCCCTCCCCACAGTGGCATAATCAGAAAATTTTTTCGTGTGAGGGAGGGGGGGGGGTCCCAATTGACCGTGGAGGGGGAAGGAGCGGGCCCATTGCCATAGCAGCGAAAATTTTACTGTTAGTGAGCGTTACAAGTGCCCGGCGTGCCCCACTTGGCTACGCCGCTACTAGCCATCCCCCCCCCCCCCCCCCCGCAATCGACGCAAATCGAGCTATCAGAACGTGCATGACACGCATTTATGACATACCATGAATGACATGCCGCGAAGCTAGCATGGATGTGGTCACATCATCATCAGCTTATTTTGACATCCATCGCAGGACGAAAGCTTCTCCAGCGATCTCCAATACCCCTGTCTTGTGCAAACTGGTTCCACGTGTCTTCAAGTTTCCCAATTCCATGACGTCCACATTATTCTCTGCCGTCCTCGACTGTGCTTCCCTTCCCTTAGCACCCATTCTGCAACTCCAATATCAAATCAAATCAAATCAAATCAAGTTTATTCATTACAAACAAAGAAACGGTTACATTTTTGTTTTACAGACGAGGGTCCCAAAGTCGAAGACTGTAACCGGGACCCTCGGTGGGTAATTATAAGAAAAAAAATTACATAGGTGGCAGGACAGAAATAAAACTTATACAATGTACACTAACAGAAACAAAGAACTGTAGTGCAACAACAGAAAAGTGATTACAATGTACCGTAATACTAACAAAAAATAAAAATAATATTGGCGTACAACAGAACCTCTAAATTATGTAAAGAAGGAACAGAACGAAATAGAGAAAAATATGATCGGCAGGCCGAGATGAACATGAACTAAAAATATAAGTGTGCTAGAAATATACATATACAAAATTTTAACAGACACAAAAAACATGAGAATACATAAAAAAAGCATTATGAGCAAAACGACTAAAGGCAACAGCAAGCATGTGAACAGCAAAACATAAGAGAAATAGGGTAATAAATAATACATTTGGAACCTTAATTGCGTCACTGCGCCAAAAGAAACTCTTTAAGGAATTTTTTGAAGGCATAGAATGATGTGAGTGATTTTATGTTTGATGGTAAATGATTCCATAAAGATATGCCAGCGAAAGATGATGTTAGTTTACCATAGTTGGTACGGACACGAGGCAGTAAAAAATTTCTGTTAAAGGCAAACCTAGTTCTATTGTGGTTATGTAAGTCACTTAGGTCAACGAATTCGTAAAGCAATTGGTTGTTAAGTAACTTAAAAATTAAGATTGTTAAATTATATTGAAACAGGTTCACGGTCGTTAAAATGAGGTTTTGACGGAGCAAAATGGATGCATTTGACTGACGAGGACTGCTAGTAATGATACGAATGGCTTGATTTTGTAAATGCTGAACTGTTGACAGGTGGGAATTGTACGTGTTGCCCCAGGCAGCGATTCCATAGTTAATATGACTGTGGATAAAAGCAAAGTAAAATGATAAAAGAGCCTTGCGAGAAAAGAAGGCGTGTGCTTTTATTAGAGCGCGAATGCCAAATGCCGTTTTTTTCTTAATGTTGTTAACGTGGGAGTCAAATTTGAGGTTAGCATCCAGGAGAACACCGAGGAATAGAACCAGGTCACCGGCTGGTATTTGATGAGCACCAAGTGTTAACGCTTGTGGAGAAGTTAGGACCCTGTGACCACTATTGAATATAATATATTTAGTTTTCTCTGGATTAATAATTAGGTAATTACTGAGACACCATTCTATAACGTCTGTTAGCGCAGCATTTAACTTTGATGTTAATGAGATTAACGACGTGTCTGATAATGATATGGTGATGTCATCGGCGTATAAAACGCAGTGAGATGAATGTAAAAGGTTGGGTAAGTCATTAATGTAAATATTAAATAGTAATGGACCGAGAATGGACCCCTGCGGTACACCTAAGTTAATTATTTTAGTTTGAGAAAGGGCACCCGCTACAGAAACCACGTACTGCCTATCCAACAAATAGCTTTTTAATAGATTTAAGGCGGGACCAGTAATGCCGTATGCTTCAAGTTTAGTGAACAAAATGCTGTGGTTAATCGTGTCAAAAGCTTTGGTGAAATCTAAAAATACAGAGCCAACGAATTTACCACAGTCTATAGATTTCTTAATAAAATCGGTTAAAGAGAGCAATGCTAAGCAAGTAGAACTACCGGAACGGAAACCGAACTGACAGGGATTAATTAAACTAAATTTTTCAAGGTAGTTATTTAAACGTTTAACTAATAAATGCTCAATAATCTTACATAAAGACGAAAGAATAGCTATTGGTCTGTAGTAAGAAATTAGGTCTTTGGCACCTTTCTTAAATACGGGAATAAGCTTAGCCTTCTTTAGACATAGAGGAAAAGTGCCAGATTCGAAAATGCGATTAGTTATGATACATATTGGTTCAGAAATAGTATCAGCAACTAACTTTAAATGGTGTGCGCAAATGTTATCTAAAACTGGACTTGTGTTTTTAAGGCTACAGATTGTTAAATACACCTCTGGAACAGTAACAGGGGAAAGAAAAAATGAGTGAGGTATCCTAGACAAGGTTGGCTGAGTGACTGGATTGTTCGTTATTTGTGTCAGAGCAAAATAGTCGCTAAAGACCAGCAGTTCTCTCCCTTACGCATTGCAATGCCTGCCCAGCAAGACTTCTTCCTCTTAATGTCAACCAGAATATCAGCTATCCCCGTTCGCTCTCTAATCCACATCGCTGTCTTCCAGGCTATTATCATCATGCCCAATATTTTTCATTCCATGGCTCGTTGCGCGGTCCTCAACGTCTTCCCAAGCTTCTTTGGTAACTTCCAAGTTTCGGCCCCATACGTTAGTAACGGTAGAAAGCAATGGTTAGCAGTAAGCTCCCTTGTCATGATTTAGTAATGCCTGCCGTAAGCTCTCCGGCTAATGTTTTATTTTTGTTAATTTCCTTGATCAGAGGCCCCTGCGAGTAATTAACCTCAATGAACGTATTTCTGCGCAGGTTCTAGAGGCTGACTGCCGACCATGACATTCGTTCTCTCGCCAGGCTTTGGAACATTACTTTTCTCTTCTGCGTACTAACTCTCAATCAGACTTACACTTTCTTCGACAAGTTCCTCAAACGTTTGTTGCAAACAGTCTGCAGCGTTGCTGAGTATGCCAATGTCATCTACAAACCGTAAGTTGGTGAGCTATTTACCGTTAGCCTTCATTCCTAACCATTCCCAGTCGAACTGGTTGCACACCTTTAAGTATTCAGTGATAGCATTGTAAATATTTTGCCATTGATCATATGAAGCCTTTTGCAGATATCTGGCTATGCAAAGTCTGCGCGTTAGTGTCATCCGTTCGATATTAACATTCGTGGGAAACTTCATTTTTCACCACTGTTCGGAGCCAGTGCGCTGCTGCCTCGGTGCCCCGATCTAATCATTCCAGCTACCTGATTCAAGCGCAGGTAGCGCGCGTTTCATGTGCAGCCAATATCAACGCCTTAACTGGCAATGTTCATTTATCATATACTGTACGCTTGCTCACTTACTCCCTTAAAATTAGGGCGTAAATTAGAAAAACTGGGGTGTTCCAAGGGTGTTTTCTTGTTGAACACCCTTTTCCGTTAAAAAAGGGTGTTTCAAGGGTGTTTACAAGGGTGAAAAGATGAATACACCCGCATTACACCCATAAGGGTGTGAAAATTTTAAGAGTGTAGATCTGCTCCTTCCGTGATTACAAATAGTATTTTGTGAGCTCGTTGGTTGCGCATAGAGGGTGGATTTTCCAGCAAGAAGCACTCAGAAGGTGATAAGGTGCGACCGACACACCGCTGGACTAGCAACTCGCTTTAAATAGTCAAGCTCTGTTGGACTAGCAGAATTGCCAGTCAAGCTTTGTGTCATCGTCGCATCGTCGCGTCAGCGTGCTTTGTGTTAGGAACCCTTCTTGCTTCTCTGATTATTTTACAGAGTTAATATTGCAGAAACGGCATTACAATGAGAAATACTGTGTTTCAATTCTACAACTACAAAACAATGACGTAGCTTTCGCAGGCATGACTAATTGTCTTCGAAATGTCAATCTTTATGTCTCTCTCAAAGTTTAATGCAGTGCATATTAGGCTGTTAATTGGCAGGCCATATCCTCAGCATAATAGCAGCTCCGTGGGAATTGCAAAGAGGCTAGATTATTTTATGAAAGCGAAACACAAAGCCAATGAAGAATTTTAGGTGTATGTCCAAACGGCATCTGTGAAGATGAAGTGAAATGAGTGTTTCCGAGATTTCTTTAGCTTGCCTGCCGTTCAACATCCCCTAGAATATCTACAGGTGCCTCGGCGATCCAAACATATTCTCAGATTTCTTTCAATTGTGCATGTGTTCTGGGCCACGGAAGAGTCATTGAGTCAGTTTTATTTAAGTTCACTACTGCACCCTCGTCCACACACACATATTATTTGATAAATTGTTCAACGGAAGAATCATACAGTTAAATCACTACCAAAACGCTTGAAGTCAAAAAGAAACAAGAAACGCAGTTTCCTGTCACAGACAAAACCTGACTGCAAGTCTCGTCTCGGCCTAACAGCCATTCGCGGCGTGTCCTGCTCGCCGCGGAGCTCACGGACCAATGGCGCTGAAAAGAGCAGAGGCAACCCTGTCGCAGCGCCAAAAGATGGCAATCGAGTGCCCTATATGTGCCTTTTGAACGTCGCCATTGGAAATGACCAATAAAACTTCAACGTACTTGAAATTGCAGCTTGAGTGATATTGTGAACAAACATTTGGAAAATCTCGGAAGCAATATTTTTTGTAACTTGTTTGGGCAGTATGCAGAGCATGTAATGCGGTCCTGTACAATGGGTTGGTCGCCAAAGGCCCCATTATGTTAATTTTGACTGGTTGCCGGGATGATCTGGTTTTATTCTCGGAGCGGTGCCCATATGTTCTCGTTGCATGCTCGTTTTGAGTGCCCGGATAACGGCTCAAGATTTTGCCTCAAGGTCTCATGAAAGTCGTCGACAACGGGACCTAAAAGCATTTTGTGCTTCAAACCGCCCTTGTTTCACGCTCAAGAGTTTTCGAACACAACCAAGCACTCGTATTTACGCATACGACAAGCGTCGTATCACTCCGAGAGGCGACGGTATTAGCTGCCGTGCCCCTTCGACATCGGCGTCCGGGAGTTTATGCAAGTCGGTAATTATCGATTCCGATAGCTGGTTATCAGTCTTCCAACTCTGCGCCATGCATACTGTTCACCTGTTTAGCAAACGAGTGTTCGATGAATACACTGCTCTCATAAGCGCACATTTAGAGGACGTGTAATTTTTTCTCAGAAACACAGACATCATGTAGTAGCTGACAACTAATCACAGCAGTGCTTTAAGCAGTCTGCATTGAAAGAGCTCTCACTTGATTCCTGCTTGGCATAAGATACAGACAGTGAGTTTCAGAAATTCATTAACGCGCCTATGCATTCCCTCGTCACTCAGGAAAGCTATTGCGAGACGGCAAGCAGCCTTTCCCAAAGGAGAGCTATACGTATATATCGTGTGTTGACAGCGTGCCGTTTTGGCGGTTTTTCCTTGTTCTACACACATTGTTCGACGCAAAAACACTATATCTAAACATCGATAGTCTAAAATGAACTCTTGGATTACCTTTCTTCTTCCCCAATTGCTTAGGTCTTACGTGAAATTGACCGGTGGTACATACGCGAGCTCAAGGGGTGCGCTGTAGAAACGGTGTGCCTTCGTCCAGTGAACGCAAGCAGAGCTTGAAAAGCGCTTAGTTAATGTAGCTTCATCGTTCTTTTGTGCTGTGGCCAGCACGGTGACACGAAGTTTGCAGAAATCAAGTAACAGACAAGTGAATAGCACTGCGCCACTTTTGCGCGTTGCGTACGACATAGCAACAGAATGACGAACCCCGTCAAGTGCACGCGTATATTCTGAACTCCCGTCTTCTCTCTCCCTCGTTCACTCAACTATGTGCTTCCCACGTATAAAATAGCGGTTGCTAAACTACCTCACTACATTTCGCTTCTCTCTCTTTCTGTTTGCCAACAGGTGCGCGGGGCTTACGCTACGTTTAACTGGAATAACGTCGCCTGAAGCGTGACGTGGGTGGTTGGCGATTGCTGAATTTCCCGTATTTGAATCGCTGATGAGTAGTTTTGTCGGCCTAATTAGCGCGAAATCCCATCACACTCTACCTCCGGTCGTAGGTTGCGTCAGCGTTGTTATAAGCCTAGTACTCTCTTAGCGACACTAGTTTTAGACAAGCCAGCCAATCGGTGGCTTTGGTAGTGGTGTGCGTAAAGTAACTTTGAAACCGAATCGAATAGTGTCAGTAGCAAATCTAATATGGAATGCTTTTAGAATAGTTTTCGAAGAATGACCAGCAGATATCACAAGTTTTATAAAAAAAATGTTTACGTTCTAGTACACTTTCTCCTTCGTTTGACGAGTATGTGCAGTAAACTTCTGTTGGAAGCTTAGAAAGACATGGATCAAGGAAATATTCGCCGGTGGTTGGAGTGGCTCCATCACACCACTGTTGCTGCAGCCAACGGGCACAGTTGTAACGTCGCCGTCAGCCTGGACCTTAAAGGTGATTTTCCTATGATTGACGGTTCTAAATATGCTCTGCAGTACGTCGGTTGAAGAGCTTGTCTATGTTGTCTTACTGGGCCATCTCGATGCATGAAATGAAATGTGATGGTGTGAAACGAATTTTTCGTATCTTGTTGCTTGCTCTCAGCGGGTAAACTGAGGCTTGTACTGGGCCCGTACCTCTGCTGCTGCCCTTCTTTCGGTGACAAAAAACATTCGCTGTCCCATGCTATAGCGAATCGGTGAAAGTGCCCTCACAGAAGCTAAAGTATTGGGACGCTAGACACGACCGTAATCCGCAGGGAATCGCTCCAGCCCTGCATCACTTTTTTTTTCAAAGTGAATGCGCTCAGCAAGAGACCGTCAGCGTTGTTATATGCCTAGTACTCTCTTCCCAGCGACACTATTTTCAGACAAGCCAGCCAATCGGTGGCTTTAGTAATAGTGTGCGTAACGTAATTTTGAAACCGAATCGAATAGTGTCAGTAGAAAATTGAATATGGAATTATTTTAGAATAGTTTTCGAACAATGACCAGCAGCTTTCACCATTTATATTGAAAGAATGTTTACATTCTAGTACACTTTCGCCTTCGTTTGACGATGAAATGGCGTATTTGCAGTAAACTTCTGTTGGAAGCATAGAAAGACCTGTATCAAGAAAAGAATTTGCCGGTGGTTGGAGTGGCTCAAACGCACCACTGTTACTGTAGCCAACGGGTACATTTGTTCTAAAGTTGGCATTAGCCTGGACTTTAAAGTTGATTTTCCTATGATAGAGGGTTCTAAATATGCTCCGCAGTACGTCAGGTGAAAAGCCTGTCTACTAGTTGTCTTGCTGGGCCATCTCGATGCGTGAGATGGAATGTGATGGTGAAAACGTATGTTTCGTATATCTTGTTGCTCAGCGGGTAAGCTGAGGCTTGTATTCGGCCCATGCTTCTGCTACGGCCCTTCTTTTGGTGACCAAAAAGAGATTCTCCGTCCCACGCTAAACGGAATCGGTAAAAGTCCCCTCATTGGGACGCTAGACACGACCGTCATCCGAAGAGAATCACTCCAGCCTTGCATGGCGTTTTATTTTTCAGAATGAATGCGCAACACATTTATGGATTGCATGGTGAACGACAATGTTGTCTGTTCGTGCACATCACTTCTCATACTTTTACTTTTTTTTACTACCTCCTCCCCCAGCAAAGGCAGCAAATCCGACGCAACTTAACCACTTAACATCACTCCCTTTCTTTCTGTGTCTCTATGCTGCGCATTCAAATAGCAGAAGAGAATGTCGGCAAAATAGATAAGAGGCTTACGTTCTGTCTTGGAGCCAAAGTTATTTTGAATTGACGGAGCACTTGAGAAGTAACCGAGGCGAGCTCGAGTAGAGCCAGACGGGAGCCGACGCACATGCGTGGCCCCAGGCCGAACGGATGGTAGGCAGTAGAGTTGATCAGATGCTTGTTTTCAGGGCTGAACCTGCAATAAGAGCAACTGACATTACTAAGAACACAAAAATAATAAGAGAAAACAGAGGATTGGGAGGTAAAGTTGGCTGATTGCATTCAAATTCGCCTTCGGGAATTTCGCTAGAAAAGCAGCTTGGGCTTGTTGGTTTTCCATCCTGCTAGTAACAGCACAAAATGTAGACAAGAGACGAGACAAGAAGACACCACAGCGCTTGTGGTGTCTTGTTGTCTCGTCTCTCGCTTGTGGTGTTCTTGTCTCGGTGGCAAAATGTTGTCCTCGGTGTCAGTGTTTGTTGGCTTCTTATGATAAGTCGTGAAGCATGTAACGCAAGGTGCATACCTTTCTCAGATAGTACGTACCGCCATTTTGGACGCTGAGCAAGCCCACCCGCAAGACTTCGCCCTTCCCTGCATTCCGCTCCCGCTGCCACCCCATTCCGCTTTATTTAGCTTCGAGCCATGAAAACGCGTTCTCCTATTCATAGCTGACGCATGGGAACGGTAGTTGCTCTCAATGCATTTGTAGGCAACATCGCGCAAGCGAAGTTTGCATTATCGCGCTCTATTGATAAGTGATTGAAATTAGTTACTTTATTCGTCTGACAAGCTGCCCTTAAGAAGGTTGCTGTAGTACGCGGATAATTAGTCCATCAGCCTAGTGCGAGTTCTGCTGAATCTTCATATTGAAACGTCTTAATGTGAGGCATAAATAAGGCATGATCTAAGAATGAGTGAGCGATCAAGATTAGATATAATAAATAAAAGAACATGTCAGCTTGAAGTGTTCAAAATTACCTCCGAATCATTAGTACAAAACAGCGAAAAGCTCAAAAACAGTTGCAAAAGTTCTTTCGTGGTGCGACACTGTCACCGTGACTAGAGCACGTAAAGTAGCTTCAACCATGACCAAGGAAGGATGAGTTTTTTTGAGATCGGCGCACAGTGACAGCAGCCTAGCCATAAATTATGAAAGCATTTGCTGTCAGTACTTTTGTTAACGTGCATGACGGATTTCGATGATCTCTCATACCAACAGGTGTAGCCCATGCGCGCACAGAACCTCGTCGTAGGTTATTAACAAATATTGTGATGCCCATACAACACGGTGCAAGCGCTGCCAAATTAGTAGTCCTCGGCAACCGACTTCGTAAGGTAGTCCTTCTAAATATGTGTGGCTTGCAGATGGCATATAATCTGAAACAGCCCGGTGTAAGTTTCTGGGATTGTTCTGTTATCTCAGGCGGCCTACAACAGAGCTGCGAAACAGAGAGGCCACATTATTAACCGAATATATGCTGAACAGATTTCAGCTTGTTGTACCTATAGAACATGCCCTTTTTTCGATTATCAACAGTGGCTTGAAGTTTCAAATTTGCTTCCTTCTGTGTTAATAGTTTTGCTGTGCTTTGGTTTGAAGTTGCACTAACGCAAAATTCTACTACAGCGTTTCGTTCGGTTGAATGAAGGGAGAAATAATTGTTACAGTTGAACATTTACAACATCTTGGTGTGATTTCAGTGTTATAGAATGCGTTACAAATTTCTCTGTAATCTGTTTGTTTAGAACACCACAGACAAGGAAGACATCATAGAACTGCACTCTGATAGATACGTCCATGTTACTGAAATGTAGGCGTACCAAGCAGCCACACTAGCCCTAAAAGAACAATAAGGGCGACACTAACGTAGGGGCTGTAGTGTTGTCCTTTTCGCTACTATAGTTTGTCTCTGTATTGGCACGCCTGCCTTTGAATAACGTGAATGCCTACGAACTTGCTGACCTTTCAGCCGTTCTAAAGATAGATACGTTCTCTTGCAGTAATCTAGGTTTTTTGGAAGTTTTGAGTATCCCTCGGTATTGATAGCTGGTAGAATCCACAATCCACCACGACCGATTCATCATGGAAAACAGCGCCATCGCTACCTTCTTTGGATCCTCGTTCACCATGGAACGCACCATCGTCAGCAACATCGTCCCCTACGTCAGCTATAAAGCCGGCCCTGTCATTCCCCGCGCTCTGTGGGCTCGGTGGCTGTGCTTCAGCGCAGACCACTAATCCGCTGTATTTCGCCATGCAGGTGCACGGTTTCCTCACCGGACTTCTATTGCCGGCAATTCTGGCCTTCCCCCAAGCCACAGCCATCCCAGAAATCTGGCCCAGCACACCCGGCGCGGGCTCCTTGCCTGCTCCCGCCACGACCGATTGATCATGGAAAACAGCGCCATCGCTACCTTCTTTGGATCCTCGTTCACCATGGAACGCACCATCGTCAGCAACATCGTCCCCTACGTCAGCTATAAAGCCGGCCCTGTCATCCCCTGCGCTCTGTGGGCTCGGTGGCTGTGCTTCAGCGCAGACCACTAATCCGCTGTATTTCGCCATGCAGGTCAGTAGAACGTACCATTGTTTCGGGAAAAAATCCAGTAACTACTTCCTAATACAGCTACCGAGCCCATGGTGCTGCGCTACAATTGTTATTGAATGTGTTCATGTCATACGGTCTTTGCTGCTTTTGTCGGGTGATATAGAAACTAACCCTGGCCCTCCCGGTATTCAAGACGTAATGTCTGAATTAGGAAAGCTAGCTTCTGGCCAGACAAAACTTATTACCGAAGTACTAGACCTAAAAAACAAGCTACTAACAACAGACAAAACCCTATCGGATTTAAGTAACCGCATGACTGACTTAGAAAGGCATTACAAAGCCATTTCAACACTACGAACTGACCTAGATACCATAAGAATAGATACTACCCAAATGGCAGGTCAGATCGCACGCCTTGCTACACAAATGGATGATAACGAAAACAGGTCACGCCGTAATAACCTAATATTTTATAATATATCCGATCCTAACCCGAAAGAAACATTTGCAGAATCTGAAAAAATCGTCATCCGTCACTGCAATGAACACTTGAACTTCGTCATTGATCCTAACCATATTGACCGTGCGCATCGCCTTGGACGCCATAGAGAAGGCCGTGCTCGGCCACTTATCGTAAAATTTAATCAATTCAAAACTAAAGAGTCTCTACTTTCTAATGGCCCTAAATTTAAGGGAAGCAATTTCAGCGTCGGAGAAGATTTCCCTCAACCCATCAGAATTGCTCGTAAAAACCTTATTGCTTTTGCTAAATCGAAATCAACGTCCTACTCTCTCCGCTTCAAAACATTACATATAGGTACCAAACGATACGTGTTTGACCACTCCACAGAATCTGTTAAGGAAATATCATAGCAATTGCCCAGTCATCAGCATGTGCCTTCCTACCCTCGGCCCGCTGCGCGATCAAACTTGTTCCTTTCCGCTATTTTCACTAACATACGTAGCTTCATCCCAAAACGTGACATTATTTCTAATCTGGTTTCGTCATCTGGCAGTAACCTTCTAATATCAACGGAAACATGGCTTACAGGAGACGTAACGGACAGCGAAGTGCTCGCTGACCTACCAAATTTCCAACTCTTCCGAAACGATCGCAAGGGCGCGAGGGGGGGAGGGGTGCTTGTCGCCATAGACCAAAATATATCATGTACATCTGTTAACACTATGTCCGATCTTGAAATCCTATGGCTTAAATGCCATGCCGCACCCTATTCAATTTTACTTGGCGTTTGCTATAGGCCCCCTAATAGTACTCCAGACTTCTCTTTCAAACTGAATAATATCTTAAGTGAAATAACCACCAAACACCCCAACATGCATGTAATTCTATTTGGAGACTTTAATTTTCCTAATATCGATTGGTCAAGCCGGCCTGCACCAACGGCTACATCAAGGGAATCGAACGAGTTCCTTGAGGTATGCCTTAACTTTAACTTATCTCAAGTGCTCACAGAACCAACCCGTGTGACCAATAACTGCCAAAATATTCTAGACCTTGTCTTAACAAGTAATCCTGAGAGCGTGTCATCCATCGCGTATCTTCCCGAAATCAGTGACCACAAAGTCATTCATGTCGACTTCGTAATTAAACCCGTTTTCACCCCGACTGTTAAAAAGACTATTCGCTTGTATGAAAAGGGCAATTATGAAGCAATTAATCATGAACTAACGCAATTTTACCCCATTTTTGCAAGTGCCTTTCCTTCTCATACCATGGGTGAAAATTGGCAAATTTTCAAAGAGAAACTAAACAATTTAGCTGGCAAATACATTCCCCAAATTAGCATTCATTCCAATTCAGCACAACCCTGGTTCAATAAAGCACTGAAGCGATTAGAAAACAAGAAAAAACGTCTATTCCGAGCAGCTAAGTCCCGTAACAACCCTGACGCATGGAAAAAATACAAAACCGCTGAAACTGCCTATCTGGAAGCCATACTTCATGCCAAACGCTCATTCTTTTATTTTGATGTGCCGAACATGCTTAAGAACGACCCAAAAAAATTCTGGCAAGTCTTAAGCCCACACGACACGCGAACTATTACCTTATCAAATGAATCAGGTGATTCCCTAACCGACGCTGAATGCGCTCACTTGTTTAACACAACCTTTGCGTCAGTATTTACACAAGAAACTGAAATGTCATTTTCTATTCCTCATGCGAACTTTCAATGTACCATGCCACCTATTACATTTTTTCCATCTGGCATTACATCCCTCATAGACAATATCAAACTTTCATCGGCAGCTGGTGTGGACGACATTACGTCTAAACTTCTAAAAAACACTAAATATATTTGTGCAGCATATCTCTGTCTTCTATTTTCACAGTCAGTTTCAGCAGGCGTGCTGCCTCCAGAGTGGAAGCACGGAAAGGTCGTTCCAGTTCACAAATCGGGCAACAAACACTCCCCATTAAATTATCGCCCCATCTCATTAACCAGTGTACCCTGCAAAATCCTTGAACATATCATCTACACACATATCATGGACTTCCTTGATGCCAACCATTTTTTTCATCCTGCGCAGCATGGTTTCAGGAAAGGTTTTTCCTGCGAAACGCAGCTAGCTATGTTCGTTCACGATCTGCATGTAAACCTTGACTCTAACTCCCAGACTGACGCCATCTTCCTAGATTTCGCCAAAGCTTTTGACAAAGTTCCTCATGAGCGTCTACTACTAAAACTTGCCGCATTACATCTGAATACCAATATCTTAGCATGGATTAAAGAATTCTTAAGTAACCGTTCACAATCAGTCTTTGTCAACAATCAAGCATCTAACTCTACCCCTGTAACCTCAGGCGTACCCCAAGGGTCGGTCCTTGGTCCACTACTATTTCTAATTTACATTAATGCCTACCTACCAATGCATGTATCTTCTAACATACGTATGTTTGCAGACGATTGTGTAATTTATCGTAAAATTAACAGCGTTTCCGATAACACGTCCCTTCAAAACGACCTGCGAAGTGTACAGGAATGGTGTAACCTTTGGCTAATGGAACTAAACGCTAACAAATGTAAGACTGTCTCCTTCTACCGCCGCAGAAATCCACTTGTTTTCTCGTACCAAATTGCTGACGTCAACCTTGAATTAGTTCCTTCCTACAAATATCTCGGAGTAACCCTTTGCAGTGACTTAACCTGGGAAACGCACATTATGAACATCATTTCATCTGCTAACAAAACACTCGGGTTTTTAAAACGCCACTTGCGCCAGGCCCCCCAACATGTAAAATTACTAGCCTATCAGTCTCTCGTCAGGGCGAAATTAGAATATGCATCCCCCATTTGGAACCCTCATCAAGTATATCTCATCAATCAACTGGAATCGCTTCAAAATCGAGCTACAAGATTTATACATTCTAAGTACTCCTACAACATCAGTATATCGGCATTAAAAACAGAATCTGGCTTATCATTGCTTGCATCTCGACGCCGCATTGCTAGTCTTTGTCTTTTTCACAAGTTCTTTTACAGCTCACTTGGCAAAGCACCATACATTCTCCCCCCGGCACGCATATCCAGTCGCACCGGTCACCCGCAACAAGTCGCACGCCCACGTACACGCACTGTCACTTTTTCGTCTTCATTCTTTGTTCGTGCAGCAACAGACTGGAACGGCCTTTCCAACGAAATCACAGTCATAACCTGTCCTAGCACATTTTTAAACACCGTAACAAATTATCTTACCCTGTAATAAAAATATGGCCTTCAATTTCTTTATGTATGTATGTACCCACCCCTTATGTAATACCCCTTCAATGGGGCCTTTAAGGAAATAAAATGAAATGAAATGAAATGAAATGAAATGAAATGAAATGAAAAAGCCGATTCAGTCTCTCGATTATGTTGAAGGTGTACGCGATAGCATACGTCACTTACCTTTCTGGCTTAAATTTTTCAGGTTCTTCCCAGTGTCTAGGATCATGGTGGAGATGGTACGTGGGGACTACCACGGAAGTTCCTTTTTTGATAAGGTACTTGCCGCACCGATGGTCTTCATCGGCACACCGTGATTGTCTGGAAGGAGGTGCAAGGAAAAAAGGGTCAAAATTGATATAAACACTATTAGGTGCTTAAATCAAAATTCCCATTGTACCTTCTAATCTAATAGAGCGTACTTTGCCAATACTGAAAATGGACGGTAAAAAAAAGAAAATGAACCAGCAAGCAACTGGAAAAATGAAAAACCGGCATAGATTATTTATAAAGATGCATGACTGAAGCGATTAGTTACCTCATGGGCGCTTTAAATCGACGTAATTTTCACTTTCTTCACTGTTCAGCTGCTCTACTAATATTCATGAATAATATTACCATTGTCGAGGATGCAAGTAATAAGTATCTTCCCAAGGTATTTTGCTTACACTCAGATGCGAATCTAACATTAGCCAAGAAGTCGAAAAAGTAGATTGCCTCTTCTTTTTCTTTAAGCATTAAACAGCAGTTATGTGCTAGAAAACGTGTGAATGTGTTCGTTCGGGACAAGCTATTATTGAGAGTCTGCAGCGGATCCAGTAATGGGCTGAGTGTCATTACCGCCACGCCGATACTCGTGACGCTCGGATAATCAGTCCACCTTCCAAGCAGTGTACTACATCTTCACTGGATCATGGAATGCTCTGCACTGAAGACGCAGGAAGAAGCAAGGTTAGGGACCCAAATTAAGTTATAATGTTATTGTTCTTGTCCTTGCTTCATCCACGAGGATGGGCCAACGTAGGGCCGTCTATTTCATACATCAAATTATAAGCACCAGCGACTGAGAAGTATAAAGAAGCAAACAAATTCTGCAGATCCCACGCACTGTGGCAATCACTATGTCAATCAGATTGCAGGCACAGGGCTATCCCGCATTGTTTGGGGCTCTGTAAAGCGGAACCAGGTGGGTCAACGATTTGTGCAAATTAATAAGTTGTGTTTCTGGGTCGCGATCGCACGGGTCAACCGCAGGTGGGCCAACGATTTGCGTAAAAAAATTAGTTGTGTTTGTGGGTCGCGGTCGCACTGGTCTTTAACGCCAGCAGCAAGACGACGATCACATTGAAGACGGTCGTACGGCGGCAACGGCATGATTTCTAAGCATGCCGTTCAACTCCACCTGACAGCATGACAATTGTTGGTTTCTACACAGGTAGCGGACGAGCGTAAGCGAGAGAAAAGCATATTGCGACGCCAGCATGACTACCGTGCAATGCAATCGTATGTACCCATGGCTATGTCACATGGGGTATAACAAAACGACGATGGCATTCGCACTCGAGCGAAGAAATGTTAAAGGCTGATTAACTTGGGCGATCATGAAGCCGGTACAACGTCGCATAATTTGTGCGGAGCGTTTGCTGGTATATGAAAAATAGGCATCGGGCGGGGAGATGAGTTTGGACCGGTGGCGCCTTCATGTGGCGGCGCCGCGAATGTAACGGCGTATGACGGATAGGCCGGGCGCCGCCGTCGTCGCCGCCATCTTCGCTTGTTGATTATGTTTCGTTGTTTCTTATCTTTTGCGTCGACGAACCACCACGTGGAACCGAATCCGGATAAACACGTTGCTTTCCTAGGTGCACGAACAGTTACTGAAACGTAATTGAAGCTGTTGACACCGTTCACTTCCCTCAGTTTTCATCGCTGCCTCAGACGACGAACAGCGGTAGGCCTGGGTATGCTCGGTTTATAGGCAACGGTACGCACATTTGCTACGCTGCTTTGCCTTTGTCGAGCTGTTTTAACATAAATAAATCAAGCGCTCATTTGAAAGAGCTTCGTGTTCCGTGCAAATCGTGCCTGCACCGAAAGCAGACTTTTCTTCCTCTCAGTGGCTCAGTCTTTCTTTTGGGACATGTTTTCCTCCTGAATGCTTCGCAGCTCTGGTAGCGTGTGTTACACGACTCTGTGTGGTCCGCCTCGACGGCGAACACCAACGCAATGGCGCGTTCTTACTCGCCGTCAACGCAAGCACTACACGTGCACCGGCCACTGCAGTTGACCGTTCTCGTCGCGCCAAACTATGATATAGACAAAGATTTAAGATGGCTACTTTGTAAGACAATAAATTGTTGAAGCCTCGAAAAAATAATGGGCAGAGAATGGAACATACTGAACACGTGTTTGATCGGCGAAGCAGCGCAAGAAAAACAAGAACAAAAGACATCTTTTTTTTGTGTGTGTGTGTCTTTTCTTTTGCGCTGCTTCGTCAGCAGATGACTAAATACCCAGCAATGTTAACATGCACAGCAACATATCTGTAACATAACTGCTGGAGTTGTACGTCTTAACTTGCTGCAGGGACCTTTGTTTTCAGGGTGCACTTCCATCCCAATTGGCACTCGTTGTCTGCTTTGTATACTACCTGATGCCATGAAAATTGACGTGCCTCGTACAAGCGGTGATATTTCTCAAGTGCAGACGCACGAAACAGCATTTTCTGATGCGCCAGGCTTTAAAACCCGCAATGCGAAAACACTGGAAGTGCCGTGCGCGATGGCTCCATATACGACGGCTGCCCGGTGCCTATAATGGGGCAACTGGGCCTGTGCGCAAGAGAGTGCCCTCTAACACTGCGCCCCAGAACGGGAACTGTCCCCAGGAAATAAGAGCAAGTGACACAGGGTGTATGCGTCGAGTGTTTGAAGCAGCTGACTTGCAAAGCAAGTCAGCTGACTCACTTGCACCGCACCACAGACTTATGTCTTTGGCGCGGCGCATCGTTTATGCGTGCTTCGTTTGGTCTTCAAAGGACGGCTTGTCACGAGAGCAACATTGGGCTGCGTGTGACCTCTTTTAGATATTTCTATGACAGCTTCACGCTGTTTAAGAGACACTCGAGACATCGTTAGGCTACAGAATCACACTTCACTGTTGTGTGTTGGGCCCAGTAGTGTTTCTGAAAGAACTTAGCGTATCACGGTTGGAAAAAACGAATTCAGACAAGCCACAGTTCACCCATCATTCTTTTCCTTTTGATTCTCTTACCCGCCGTGGTTGCTCAGTGGCTATGGTGTTGGGCTGCTGAGCACGAGGTCGCGGGATCGAATCCCGGCCCCGGCGGCCGCATTTCGATGGGGGCGAAATGCGAAAACACCCGTGTACTCAGATTTAGGTGCACGTTAAAGAACCCCAGGTAGTCAAAATTTCCGGAGTCCTCCACTACGGCGTGCCTCATAATCAGAAAGTGGTTTTGGCACGTAAAACCCCATAATTAATTAATTTTGATTCTCTTCGCGCGTCGTCATTGGTTTGAACGCCCTCGCA
The DNA here is from genome assembly GCF_038994185.2 of Dermacentor albipictus. Taxonomy (NCBI): domain Eukaryota; kingdom Metazoa; phylum Arthropoda; class Arachnida; order Ixodida; family Ixodidae; genus Dermacentor; species Dermacentor albipictus. Next base: position 2,214,729 of record NW_027225568.1, read on the forward strand.
CCGCTGCTCAAGATGCCACAAGAGAGGAAGAAATTCAACAAGAGCGGACATTCGGCGAAAACTGGCAACAGAAAATAAGTCACGCTGGTATTCACATCAGCCGTTAGCTAACGAGAGCATCAGACAAAAAATAATGTGAAATGAAGTTAACAGGTACTGTGTAATTATTTCAAGGCTTTCCTGCTAAAACTGAAACATGTTATGCATAAATGAGCTATACATAGCGACCTATTCTTTTTCAGTTGCCAAGCGACAAGTCAATGACGCCCCAAATGCATGCACCATGCGCCAGCTCCCGCCACAGAAGCGCGCAAGGCCGGCTGCAAATGTGAGCATTTGGCTGTGCGACGTGCCTTTTGTCATTTTTTCGATGCAGCTCTGGTCTCTTGGGCTCTTGGCGTATTTTTGCGTTCCTTCTGCACTTCGACACGACATTCCTGCGCTATTGGACTCCGGCAAGGTGAGAATACTTGTTTGACAGTCTGCGCTGCATTTCAAGCAATTGAGGCTTAAGGCACGGCACCGAGAGTTGTGACGCAGTTAGCGAATGACAGCTAGGCAGCTGTGGCGCAGTTAGTTAGGCGTGTACTTAATCATACTGGGACTTGTATACCCTGCTATCTATGGGCCCTAACATTACTGCAACTATTGCGGTACTTTTTTGGCATGCTAGCTGCACAGGGCGTTGTGACACAATTAACCAAAGACAGGTCGGCCGCTGTGGCGCCGTTAGTTTACCCTTGGCTCGTTTCGCCTTGACTGAATTTTACGGCGGCTACCTTGGGACACTTTTTATTTACTCCGCTCCCCCAACAACATAAACATTATTTCGGTACTCACGCTTGTCCAAAACGCGATGAGCAGTTGCCGACAGTGATAACACGGGAGTGTGTTACTGGCGTCGTCAGAACATGCAAAACATAACGCAGAGGAGTTCAAAAACCAGGAACTCTTAACTAAAAAATTCCCTCTTCTGAGCGAATGAAAACAGGCTTTGTTTGCACCAACGCATCTGTCTTGAGTGCGAGTAGAAGACACTCTCCGAGCGTCTAGCGTAGCCTGGCTGGCAGCCTGTGTTCTGGCCACCTCTGTATATACATGGCATGCCATGGCGTCTGCTAACGCCAAGTTGAGCCGAAGAGGTGCTGTCGTCTATGTATTTGTGCTCCTAAATAACAGGAAATAAGGCCCGGGAATATGGGAGTGCTGTAAACCGGATATTTTTGTCATATTTTACGTGTGGTATATTTTGGGGTGAGTCAGGCGTTTTCTACGGCATGTTCGCAAAAGGCAAATGTCTTTGTTCGTAACCTCCGGCGTTCACCGCTTTCGTACGTTTCGCCTCTACAAGCAGTTATCCCATACGGTCTCAATACAAAGATGACACATGCTTGTAATTTGTTTCGTTTCAACTGATGCCAGCCGATGGAGGTTCGTACAGGAACTACTGCTACTGCATTGCCACAACATTGCCACAACATTGGATGAACGCAGAAAAAGCATGGAAGGAGCATTCATATGGAAAAAAAATTGTGGCTCTCCCGTAATCAAGAGTAGATGTGAGCATGAAATGGCTACCGGCAAATAAGGTTGGTTGGAGATGATACTAGCCAGCGTCTTAGTATGGGTATAGTGCACGTTCGAAACGGCAACCCCCCTCCCCCCCCCATACACACACACCGCACCGCACCGCACCAAACCGCAGCACAGAATCCTCTTTTGAACTGAACCTCACTGGAAGTGTCGTCTCCGTCAAACAGCCATCCGCAGAGCGCAGGACGCTGCCGGATTGGTAAGGCAGCGTGGCTCCATCTCTCGAGCCGCGGAAATGTGGACCGCCGGCGTTGAACAGGCAACAATGCCTCAGCACCAAAAGATGACACTCGAGTGTATGATGCCGTGGATCTGCCTTTTAAACGTCACAATTGGAAATGACAAATAAAATTTTAACGCACAAGAAGTTACAGTTTAGTGACGTTGTGAACAACCATTAGGAATAACTGGCAAGAAATACTTTTTGCAACATGTTTGGGCAGTTACTAGTGTATTAAATGCGGTCCTGTACCAGAAGTCGGGGGTCAGAGACCACATTTTCTGTAGTTTTGACTGGTTGCCTGGATGATCTCGTTTGAGTTCCCGTATAGCACAAAAGCACGGAAGGAGGTCTGCTTCCACCTCACCCGGGAGTGGCGCCGCTCGGGGGAGAAGTTCCTCGAAGGGTGGGCTCGTTCTGCCGTGATTTTCGATGAGTCAGGTGGAAAGCTATCCATTAAGTTATGATGCATGCTCACAAGCTCGCTCGACTCGGCCGTGTGTGCGAGTGGATCTACGGGGTTTTGTTTGGCTCAGCGGAACCCGGAGCCGAAACCGGTGGTGGCGCACTCTTGGGTAGTCGCGCTGCCCCGCGGATGGCTTTGGTGCTCTCCATGGTTGTATGCCTTGGCCTCTTTTGCCTCAAGGCAGTCCAGGGGTCAGTCAGGCTTGTGTCCTGTAAGACCGACATGGCTGTTTGCGTGTTTAGTGCAGTTCCTCAGTTGTGCTACACCACAACAGCCCCCCTGTTCGGGAGGGACCGTTGGCCCGAACCAAAGCACCCCGCCCAGTCAACATGGGTAGAGGGGGCGTGCCGGGGTCAATGTATCGAATGATGCTGGGTTGATGAGTACATGAAAGCTCATGGACGCGGCGCCTCCGGGTGCCAAGTCCTCTTCCCATCTGACAACGGCACGGCTCTAGTCTTTGGCTCAAGGTCTCTTGAAGGTCGCCGACAACGGGAGGTAAAAGCATTTCTGCTTAAAATAAACATTTCCTGACTGCACAAGGCGTCTTGGGCTTATGAAATTGAAGGATCGGCTTAAAACACGAGCCGAGATCTTAAAGTCCCGTCAGAGAGTTGCATAAAGAAAAGAAAACTAAAAACGAATGACAGAAAAAAAATGACTCGCTGTAAGTCACTTCAACATAACCGCCTTATCAGCTGTCGGAGGCCAGTGAAATGGCGTAAGCTACCGTTTTCGACAAACGCAGGCGGGGTGGTCCGGGAAGTGCCTACAGTTGGCGGAAGGGAATCCGCCTTTCCCCTTTGTTTTCAGTAGTAGCATCCGCGTATCGCTCCAGCTGTTTCGAGGTTATTTGCCAGGCATTCGCGTGGTGCCGTTCATATTGCTCATCATAGTACATCAGGCCACCTGCCAATGCGATCGCTATAGAGACTCTCAAGGCTGGCCTCCTGAAAACTTGCGAGAACTCAATTGAGGCCATACAGTAGTTGAAATGCACTTCAAGCTGTCAGTGTCTGCAGCTTGTTCAGTAGCGCGCGAATAGCATATACCAGTGAGATAAGCAATGACGTGATTTGCTGATATTACCTGTCGGTTTACGAGGAGCAGGCATTATGCCTAATACAGTCCAAGCGCGTTGTTATTCAGTTGGAAATTCAAGCCTCGAGAGCTCAAGCCAAGCGTCAGCTGTCGTTGTTCACATCTTTGTTCCTAGACTGGAATGCCTGGGCGACAGACGCGTAGTGGTTTTGGTCATTGGTCGCGTTGTGCAGAGGCTTTGGATGTTTTTGAAGGGAGGTGGAGACGGTATCGTCGTGGCTTAACAGACTTGGAATCTAATTGTAGTGCATATAGAGGATGACTCAAGAAGGCACGCCAAGGACACAAACACGGCGCTAACTTTGCGTACAATGGGGAGACGTTCTGGCTTTGTTCGCGTAAATTCCGTGGCGAATTTTTGTTCCACTTCAAAGACATGTCTTGCGCCATTCGTTAGGCTGATGCCCTCAGGAACGTGAAGACATCCGGTCACAGTTTGGCGCTCCTTATTTGCATGATCTCGTAGCTGCCGTAGCTGAATTTGCCATAGGCGCCCAGTTCTCTGATCGACTAGGCGCAAATATCTGCGGTCTTCACACTTGACCAACGATGGCTCGAAGGTGCATTGCCATTGTGCACCGATATAAGCCCTGTAAAGTCGACGCTATCACAGCCACTGCTCGCAGGATCTTGAGAACCCTTCTTCCATGTCTAATTACAGGAATAAATCCACCAAACATAATCCTGATATCTTCCGGTAGAAATTTTGTGCGTAGACAGAAGCTTATAGAACGTGCTCTGCATGGTGCTGCAGCGATGAGGGCAACGGTACCACATGTATGCCGATGTACGCGTAGGATAGGGCCTGTTGAACTAGAAATAAAGCACGTTCTATAAGCTTCTTTTTAGGCATGAATATTCTACCTGAGGATGTCAGGATGCTGTTTGTGGGATCCATTCCTTCACTTGGACATGGAAGAAAGGTGCCCAAGATTCCGCAAGGAGAGTAGTGGCTGAGACAAGGTCGATTCTACAGGGCTTATCTGGACACACAATTACAACACACCCGAGAGCCATAGGTGGCCAAGTTTCAAATGGGCAAGTATTTGTTGGACAAATAAACTTTATTCCTGTCCTATGCTTGCGGCTATATTATCAGAGAACTAAGAACCTGTGCCAGCTTCAGCTGCGGCAGCTACGAGCTTAACAAATAATGACCGCCAAACTGTGAGCGGAAGACTTCATGTTCCTGAAGGCATGAGCCTAACGGGTGGCGTACGATATGTCTTGGCACTTGCAACAAAAATTCACCATGGAAACTACGCAGAGCATGCCAGAACTTATCTCCATCGTACGCCAAGTAAGCGCCGTGTCTCTCTTCCGTGTCCCTTCTTGTATCCTCGTCCATATGCACTACCGTCTTACTCCAAGATACCACACCAACGAGTCCACATTGGAGCACTAATTAATAGACTTGGCCGTTTCTATGTAAGAGAAACGGTTTCTGACCATTTTCATCAATATTGCCGATTCCTTTCGATTTAAATGGCAGCCACTCGAAAATTCATTGAAGGGCCCGCTGAATTTTGTACATTTCGATACAGTGGCCTGGCAGCTCTTTGTGCTGTGGGGTCCAGAGTACCGAGAACAGCCGGGATATGCCTGATATACAGGTGTGAAATCAGTACTAATTATAAGCACAAACTGAACTATTCAAAACATACTTACGTTAATATTGGCGGATACATTCGCATCGTCTCAGAAATTACTTGGTTTGTGTACGGAAGTTCTTTAAGAGTGTACACAGACAGGTGTTCGCCCTAAAGAAATAAAGAAAACAGTTCAAATATATATAAGACTTCTTTTGAAAGTAAATGGTGCTAGCACGAGAGTTAAATTAGCATTATGCAATGCAGTGCCTTGTTCTTCCCTCATTAAGAAATATAAATCCAGATATATCCACGATGCCCTGACTTTAATTAACTGCGAAGTCACAGCATGACACTAAACGTCGTCCAATCAACCAAGCCACTGTGCACGCAGCCGTGCGACAAATTTCCTAAAAGCGACCAAATAAAAGCAACTGTGGATCGAGGAAACTGAATTGTCATCTCACTACAAGTGTCCCACCTAAACGATGTTTTGTTTAAACTCGATTTGGAGCGGGCACCCGTTTTTGGCAATTTTATATAGGAGGGGTGCAATAGATTTACCGGGTCAAGGAAAGGTGGAGGTGTAGGCATGCTAATTGGGCGAGGTACGAAAAGCGAAAAGGAAAAATAGGCATGTAATGAGCATTTATACATGATCGGCGCTTGGGAAAGCAATAAGACGTGGGTTGGGTAGCTTACCTACAGACAGGTAGTGAAAGCAGAAATAAAAATGAGGGATTGATTGAACACAGTAGAAGCAATATTAATGAGTTCACGGGCAAGGTGGTTTTAGCAGGTGATATGGAGGCGTACATGAAGGATTTAGACGGACCTACGGATTACAATGGTTATGTAGTGCTGGATCTATGTGATTAACAGCACCATATAGCAATTAAAAGGGAGAATAAGTGTCGTGGACAGGTAACGTGGCAGTGTGGAAACAGGCAGTCATGTATCGGCTACGTCTTAGACTCAGAAATGGTCTACGAACGACTAGACTCAGTAATGCTAAACGAACATGAAAAAATAGCCTAGGCAGCAATCACGAACGTGTAACCTTAACATTTGTGAGATACTAATGCAAAACATAAACCAACAGCATCAAAATTTCTAAAAATGAATGAAAAGAAAGCAACCGAGATCGCAAAAAACATGGAGAAAAAAGTAGAGGCATTTGGTCTGGACCTAGCCCAACGAGCCAATCGTGCCAGTGGTGCCCTGGAATTAAATAAGGCACCATCGTGCCTTATTTTATTTTTATTCAATAAACGTTTTACTCACTCAATCACTGGTACAACAATCTAGGAATAGAAGGAACTGACATACTTTATTCGGCAGCACATAAGACAGACACGGCAAAAAATTGTTGCATTGGAAAGAAGAAACCACGTAAGCGTTGGAACAGGCAAATAAAGCAAGCTCTAGAATAGCATAAGCAGGCGTCTAGAGATCATCGAGAAGCCAAAAAGTTCGCGTCTAAACAAAGAAGAGGTGCTCCTTAGATGGAACATACATTGACATAAGAAAATGGTGGCGAGTGAGCTCGTGTAAGAGAAAGCTTAATGTACACGTCAACTCCGCGTGCATAACATTCCTGAAAGAGACAAAGACGCACCAAAAAGATTCTGGAACTACGCAAGAGCAATCGGATGTACAAATAAAAATTAGCAAAGGGCTACAAGGAATGAAGACAGTAACATCTTCGATGGAGACGATCGGCTGCCGTAAATCAGAGATGTCATTAGGGATAACTTCGGCACGAAAGAAAGCGTAGTTCCGACAAATATAGGTTAAGGTGCAACAGAGAAGCCTGAGAGATCAAAATTTACCACAGAATGCTTTGCTGAAAAAAAAGCAGAAGAAAATGTCCCGCATACCACGGCCACAGGACCCAATGAAATCCCAGTACAGTTAATCGAAATGTCGGTCTAAAGCAAGACTAACCTAATCTACAAAGGCAACGTTGATAAGAATAAAACGAACTCGTACAGGCCAGTTACAGTAACGTCGGAGATATATAGAATGGCAATGCAAGGCATGCAATTACAGCTGTTGAAGTGGGTGGAACAAAAAATGATGTACTGGGGAGCTTCGGAATGGGCTGACACCAGGCAGACGCTTAGCGGATAGTACGTCTCTACTAACTCAGTAGATAAAAATTTCAGTATCTCAGAATACAACTTTATGGATATCATATATATATATGTATATATTAAAGGAGCGTATGACAAGGTATACAGGGAATCGTTATGGGATATTCTAAGGCATCATCCTCATCATCAACATCATCATCATCATCATCATCATCATCATAAGCCTGGTTGCGCCCACTGCAGGGCAAAGGCCTCTCCCATACTTCTCCAACAACCCCGGATCATGTACTAATTGTGGCCATGCCGTGCCTGCAAACTTCTTAATTTCATCCGCCCACCTAACTTTCTGCCGCCTTCTGCTACGCTTCCCTTCCCCTGGAATCCATTCCGTAACCCTTAATGACCATCGGTTATCTTCCCTCCTCATTACATGTCCTGCCCATGCCCATTTCTTTTTCTTGATCTCAACTAAGATGTGATTAAATCGCGTTTGTTCCCTCACCCAATTTGCTCTTTTCTTATCCCTCAACATTACACCTATCATTCTTCTTTCCGTAGCTCGTTGCGTCGTCCTCAATTTGAGTAGAACCCTGTTCGTAAGCCTCCAGGTTTCTGCCCCTTAGGTGAGTACTGGTAAGACACAGCTATTATATACTTTTCTCTTGAGGGATAATGGCAGCCTGCTGTTCATGATCTGAGAATGCCTGCCAACCGCACCCCAGGCCATCCTTTTTCTTCTGATTATTTCCGTCTCATGATCCGGATCCGCCGTCACTACCTGCCCTAAGTAGATGTATTCCCTTACGACTTCCAGTGCCTCGCTGCCTATTGTAAATTGCTGTTCTCTTCCGAGACTGTTAAGCATTACTTTAGTTTTTTGAAGATTAATTTTTAGACTCACTCTTCTGCTTTGCCTCTCCAGGTCAGTGAGCATGCATTGCAATTGGTCCCCTGAGTTACTAAGCAAGGCAATATCATCAGCGAATCGCAAGTTACTTAGGTATTCTCCATTAACTTTTATCCCCAATTCTTCCCAATCCAGGTCTCTGAATACCTCCTGTAAACACGCTGTGATAAGTATTAGAGATATCGTATCTCCCTGCCTGACGCCTTTCTTTATTGGAATTTTTGTTGCTTGCTTTATGGAGGACTACGGTGGCTGTGGAGCCGCTATAGATATCTTTCAGTATTTTTACATACGGCTCGTCTACACCCTGATTCCGTAATGCCTCCATGACTGCTGAGGTTTCGACAGAATCAAATGCTTTCTCGTAATCAATGAAAGCTATATATAAAGCTTGGTTATATTCCGCACATTTCTCTATCACCTGATTGATAGTGTGAATATGATCTATTGTTGAGTAGCCTTTACGGAATTCTGCCTGGTCCTTTGCTTGACAGAAGTCTAAGGTGTTCCTGATTCTATTTGCGATTACCTTAGTAAATAGTTTGTAGGCAACTGACAGTAAGCTGATCAGTCTATAATTTTTCAAGTCTTTGGCGTCCCCTTTCTTATGGATTAGGATTATGTTAGCGTTCTTCCAAGATTTCGGTACGCTCGAGGTCATGAGGCATTGCGTATACAGGGTGGCCAGTTTCTGTAGAACAATCTGTCCACCATCCTTCAACAAATATGCTGTTACCTGATCCTCCCCAGCTGCCTTCCCCCTTTCCATATCTCCCAAGGCTTTCTTTACTTCTTCCGGTGTTACCTTTGGGATTTCGAATACCTCTAGACTATTCGCTCTTCCATTATCATCGTGGGTGCCACTGGTACTGTATAAATTTCTATAGAACTCCTCAGCCACTTGAACTATCTCATCCATATTAGTAATGATATTGCCGGCTTTGTCTCTTAACGCATACATCTGATTCTTGCCAGTTCCTAGTTTTTTTCTTCACTGCTTTTAGGCTTCCTCCGTTCCTGAGAGCATGTTCAATTCTACCCATATTATACTTCCTTATGTCAGCTGTCTTGCGCTTGTTGATTAACTTCGAAAGTTCTGCCAGTTCTATTCTAGCTGTAGGGTTAGATGTTTTCATACATTGGCGTTTCTTGATCAGATCTTTCGTGTCCTGCGATAGTTTGCTGGTATCCTGCCTAACGGAGTTACCACCGACTTCCATTGCACACTCCTTAATGATGCCCACAAGATTGTCGTTCATCGCTTCAACACTAAGGTCCTCTTCCTGACTTAAAGCCGAATACCTGTTCTGTAGCTTGATCTGGAATACCTCTATTTTCCCTCTTACTGCTAACTCATTAATCGGCTTCTTATGTACCAGTTTCTTCCGTTCCCTCCTCAGGTCTAGGCTAATTCGTGTTCTTCCTATCCTGTGGTCACTGTAGCCCACCTTCCCGAGCACGTCTACATGTTATGATGCTAGGATTAGCGCAGAGTATGAAGTCTATTTCATTTCTAGCCTCGCCGTTCGGGCACCTCCACGTCCACTTTCGGCTATCCCGCTTGCGGAAGAAGGTATTCATTATCCTCATATTATTCTGTTCCTCAAACTCTACTAATAACTCTCCCCTCCTATTCCTAGTGCCTATGCCATATTCCCCCACTGCCTTGTCTCCAGCCTGCTTCTTATCTACCTTGGCATTAAAGTCGCCCATTAGTATAGTGTATTTAGTTTTCACTCTACCCATCGCCGATTCCACGTCTTCATAGAAGCTTTCGACTTCCTGGTCATCATGACTGGATGTAGGAGTGTAGACCTGTACAATCTTCATTTTGTACCTCTTATTAAGTTTCACAACAAGACCTGCCACCCTCTCGTTAATGCTATGGACTTCCTGTATATTACCAGCTATATTCTTATTAATCAGGAATCCGACTCCTAGTTCTCGTCTCTCCACTAAGCCCCGGTAGCACAGGGCGTGCCCGCTTGTTAGCACTGTATATGCTTCATTTGTCCTCCTAACATCACTGAGCCCCATTATATCCCATTTACTGCCCTCTAATTCACCCAATAGCACTGCTTAACTCGCCTTACTAGATAACGTTGTAGCGTTAAACATTGCCAGGTTCTCGATTCCAATGGCGCCCTATCCAGATCCAGGGATTCTTAGCACCCTCTGCTGCATCACAGGTTTGACCGCCGCCGTGGTCAGTTGCTTCGCAGATGCTGGGGACTGGGGTTTGATTGTTGTATTCATAGAGTAGGTTGTGGCCAAGTACTGCACCAGGGTGTCCAATCCTGCTCTGGTAAGGGAGTGCGTTACCGGTTCTGGTCACCGGGATGAGGCCGCACTCCAGGCCTGTGTATGCAATGTTATCAACACGCAGATTTTTTTTATTCCGGTGGAAAATTGCGCGGCACCGGGATTCGAGCCACGGTCCTCTTGCACGCGATCCTGATGCTGTACCTCTATGCCACCGCTGCACCTATATATATATATATATATATATATATATATATATATTGTGTTTTGGTTCTGATGAAGGCCGGACCCCGGCCGAAACGTCAACAAACCGCTGCATACGCGCGTCTACTTCACTGTGAATAATTACCCGGACCCAGAACTGCTTTTTTTCTGGTATATATATATATATATATATATATATATATATATATATATATATATATATATATATATATATATATATATATATGTATATATATATATATATATGTTGTGCTTGGTCAACTTTCAGTTCCATGATTCACGGAAGTACTTGAGACGAACACGAAAATTATTGATTAAATGAATAAAAGATTTACGGACACCTGCACACTTTTTATGAGTTGTGAATGCGAAATAATTAATGTCCAATTGAACGCCGCTGAGCGGTCTTTCGAATTTGCACTGCGAGTCATGTATCATAGTGGTACGTGCTGCCCGAGCCAGCAAGCAGCAGCAGCAGCCTGTGGTGCCAACGCCGCTTGCTCCGATGTCCTGCAAGACGAGAGACTGAGAAAGCGGGTCCCGCGATTGCCTCGCCGACGACGACTCGTGTCGCGCCGCGGCGTCGCGTCGCTGTACCTGCTCCGTCCAAGCGCGTTGGTGACGTGGGGTCGCGGTGATACCCTCTCCCGTTACACAACACCTGGCACGCCTACGCTTCAGCAGGTGTTCCGATTCGTCCACTCTGCTCCATCGATGCGCGCTAGTGACGTGCTGTGACAGCCAATGGCAATTAAGGTACCGTTTCGCTGCTACAGACATTGCCAGCTTTCTAGTTCATTGTGCGATATGATGTTGGGCATCAATAAACTTTAGTGACTTCGGTGTGAAGATCTGTTTAATCTCGACTAAATATGTTAAACGGCTACTTAATCTAGAAAAGCCCCTGGTATTCCTCGAAAACTTCGGGAGAAGTCCAGCGCCACTTGAACGCGTTGTCCCCTCTTCTGGGGACAACGAAAAAAAAGAACATTTATTTGTAAGCACATGTACTTTCAGTAGCCCCTAAACACTTACAGCTTCACATATTTCCTGGACTGAGGCTTTTTTGAAAAGTATTTGAATGGATCATGCTTGTCACTGACGTTGAATGCATAGTTCTCTAGCAGTGGCCGCAAAAACCGAACAGATATCAACTCCATGAGCTTAAAGGCACACTAAAGTGAAAAGTGATTTCTTCTGCATCAGTAAATTACCGTTCTACAACACCAAAAACACCACTCTTACAACGATAAGACGTTTGGTAAGCCAGAAAAAGCGCAAGTACGAAATACGGGTGGCGACACCTACTTGAGTTCCCGCACCTGGGGGCTGTGACGTCATTTATTTTGATGGCATCTTCCAGGGCCTACTAATTATATATAGCGGTACAGATTGACTACATTGTGTTCTAAAAGAACCAAATATTTACCATGGCAAGTTTCGGGAACCCTTATTCAGCCAACGCGGCCCAAATTCGAAAACATACTTTGGAGTCCCTGACGTCACGCTGACGTACCGGCGCTGGGGTTTCGGCGCGAAATTCAAATACTGATACTTGGAACTTCATTTTCTCATCTAATAATCAAACTATTTTTTTTAAATGACTGCCTGCAGGGTTTTCAAACAACGCTCCGTTAGTCTAAAGTGATTTATTGTTTCCTTTTAGTGTCCCTTTAACTCTGTGAATGGCATGACTGTCTTTGCACTTGAGCAGGTTTGAAGCACACAGGGCTGGCACAGCATGCTTCACTAGTGTTGACAATGGCTTCTGCAGAGTAGGGTTATCCTTCAGGGCACGATCAGCAAATGTCCTTAGCACATCAGCGGCGAACAGCAACTGGTCTGATGGGTAAAGCAGCCCACCGCGGTCCTGGTGGCGTGTCAACTGCAAGATTGGTTGATTGCTTGCAGGCTTCGTGCAGACTGAAGTGCAACTTTCACAACGCATGTGCTCGTTTATTACACGGGCAATATAGCCCCCAACGTAAGCACTTGCCGAAATTTCAAGTGAAGGCAACTGCTGCGGCAAGACTGTCGTGTTGAGCCGCTGCAAAACACATGCAGCTCTCTGTAGCTGAGGAAGCTGCTGCGCTGGCAAAGGAGAAGCTTCAGTGTGCAGGGTACCTGTCGACATTTGTGCATGTTCACAGTGAACAACATTTGATGTCACACTGGATGCTGCAATTCCAGTTTTCAGAACCTTCTCCAGGCCTGACAAAACAGAACGAACATTCAGTGTGTCATTGCAACCAGCGGACATTCGCAATGTGCCAAACAGCGACTCAATCGGGTCACTGATAAACTTGCGAATGAGGACAAACAGGAAGTTCTCCTCTGTGAGTAAGTACTTAATGCAGGCAACTGTGGAATACGTGGTCAGAAGCAATGCTTCGTACGTCTCTTTCGTAAAAAATTCCTTTTTACCTCCGTACCTTTTCTTCAGTTTGTCCAAGTACATGGGCAGTGTTGCCTCAAGCCACTCCAGTCTAGCATCTTCGGCATCGTCGAATTGCCGAGTGTCAGGCCATCTTTTGTGGATGTGCTGGGTCGTATTACTCGTGTCATGCAGCACAAACCAACTGTACATGTTCTGCATGAAAATGATGGTCTGGCCTGCATCCGCGAATTAGAAACTTGATGTGTGCCCAGCTTGGTTCCTGAGATGCTCCAGGGCCGCAGTAACATCAGGCGACAGAACCCGAATTGCCCGTGCGACATTCATTTTTTCTATATTATTCGGGTAAACATGTTTGCGGCTGAGGTAGCGGAAAGGCTTTACAACCAGGTCATTCTGTAGTTCGTAGAGCTTCTTGATGTAGCAGGACGAGACCTCTCCTTTCGGACCAAAGTCATGTGCCAAAAACTGCGAGCGAACATTCTTTAAAACATGGCACGGATCGAAACTTAGAAAGAGGAGCCTGTCACAGTCACAGGGATGTGTTATCCTGTACGTAAGAAGACCATCTCCAAGAAGTTTCATGGCATTGAGATTCACTTTGTGGTTATCACTCACTAAACGAACTACCTTGAAACCACAGGCCTCTACTTTCTCAAGCACAAAAATCAACAACTTGTGAAGCTGTGGGCCTGCTAACCCTTTGGTAAAATAGTAGGCCACTAGAAAGCGATACGATGTCGAGAGTCCAGTGATTAGGAAGCAGAGAAGAGAGTTCGCTAAGGTGAGGTCACCACCCTGCTGTTCCAAAGAGACGTCGGCGTGCCCCACAGCAGTCCTGCTGTTTGTTGTGTTGCAGCTTTTCCTTGATCTTCATTTCATCGACAATGAGTGAGCACACTCTCGACTGCGGTACACTCAAGCTCTCAGCTTCTACTCTAAGGCGATCTTCGGCAAGTTTGCTGAAGCCTGTTTCTCCACTAGTTGATCCGAAATAGTTGCTTAAAGTCTTCCTGCAAGGTAGCTTCAGGAGCATTTCACCGCGAATGTGTTCATATGCCCTTGCCGACAGATGCCTTAATACTACACAACGTCGGGTTGTCTCCTCACACCAGCTTGGCCTCTTCTTTCTGAAGTTCTGGATTTGATCAATCAAGAATCGAGCTGCAGGTTCCTTTTCTTCCGCCCTTTCCGTGATGTAAGAAACATCCGCCACTAGGGCATCCTCGTGTAGCGTTTTCAATTCCATTTTGTACCTGTCGACTGTCTGTTGGAGTCGAAGCAACTGGCTCCTCAAGCCCTTTTCTTTCCTTAGCCACTTCACTCTCTCAGTAACAAGCACGCTTGACGTTGACCTGATGTTTACCTGGACGCTTTGATCACATGAGTTGGCTGCCGTTGATGTGTCTATGGGGCAGCAATCATTCATATCCTCTACAGATGAAGTAGGCGCTGCTGCTGGCAGCGACTGTTCCATCGCTGTGCCGCTCGCGGAGTCATTTCGCGCCATTGTAGCACTCACTGTTTTGTCGATGCTTGCTGTATTTCGCGCCGGCGTTGATTTCGGCTGGAGATGGGATGGGTATTCTTCAAAAACAGATGGCACAGCCCCTTTCTTTAGACGTCCTCGCTTGCCTTCTATGAAGTCCTTCCTCTTCGTTGAAATGTCGACTGCACACTTTGGTGTAGCATGAGGTAGTATTCAGCGACCACTTGTCTCGTCATATTGCGCCAAGCCATCGTGCTGGTGCGTCCATGTCAGCGCGTATTTCATGAAAGGAAAGGGCAGCTGTTTTTTTTCTCGTCCGACTTACATAATGGCACACAACAGTAGGCCATCGTAAGGCATGCTATATACGTACTTGTCGGAGGCTATCCCACACAGCGAAGTGGAGCACGGTTGAACGCAACTGAAGCAGAGAATAAAGACTGTGGCTCACGACCACTGTGGCTACACAGAGACGGAACGGCGGCAGCGGCAGCCCAGACTCTGTTTGCCCAGCGCCCCTAGCGGTGGCGGCGAGAACTGGCGTTGGACAGCCGCCGAAGGTGGTGTGCCCGGCACAGATTTTTATAGAGGAGGCACTGGTCTTGGAAGTGAGGTGACTGCCCGACAGGGGTGCCACCACAGCCACTCGGCAAACCTGCTTTTACTTTGGAATAAAGCCTGTCGACTCTCCGTTCTCAACCTGTCAAAACGTTTATTACTTGCTTTGGCTAAGCCGAGCTTCCAACAAGTAGTGACCCGGACATGATTCGAACACGCAACATTCCGAAGCTCGCCCGTACATTTTAAGAAAAAAGGAAGGGAAAAAAGCAAGATCCTGCAACTAGCCTGCCGCAGTATATACGCAGTCTTTGTAGTTTCCTTCATTGGTAAGCAAGATATGCCAGAGACGTCCCAGTGAGCAAACGTCTCGTAAGTTTACATTTTGAGAGTTCGATTTTTCTGGTTTTTCTGTATGTGAATTTGCTTCACAAACCGGCGAGTGTCGCAGACAGCGCAAGCAGAGCTATGTGAACGCTAGTGGATCGACGCAACAGTGCGTCGCACTGCACTTGCAACCGTTATGCAGCCATTGCCTCTGATGAGCGGAGTGCCTGCGATGTGGCATATCAGGTTAGCCCCTCTCCCCCCCCCCTCCCCCCTGAAAAAAAAATATTGGCGCCTCTTATCAGCGCTCAATAAAGTACTCTCCGCACAATTGCGGAAGGCGAACATGACGCAGTGGGTAAAACAAGAGGCTTGAAAAATTCATTAAATTATGGGGTTTTTACGTGCCAAAACGAATATCTGATAATGAGACACGCCGTAGTGGGAGACTCCGAGGTAATTTTGACCAGCTGTTGTTCTATTACGTGCGCCTAAATGTAGTATACATGAGTGCTTTTGCATATCGCTCCGCCGAAATGCAGCCGTCGTGGCCGGGATCGAATCCGTGACCTCGAGCTGAGCAGAACAATGCCACAGCCACTAAATTACCGCAGCGGAAGGCTCAGGCTTCGAACCCAGATGACCGCTGATTAGATCCCAGGTACACAACTGCTCGAAACTCTCGTTTACGTTGCGCCTCACCAGGCCGAACCAAAGCGTGGCGAACGAACACGATCGGCCCATTTCCGAGGTCGTAACAGCTGTTCGCAGTGGGAGATCGCAGAGACTTGCGCAATTTTCAACCTGTACACATCAGAGGTAGCGAGCAGTCCCGCATACCACGGCGAGATGATGGCGGCACTTCATTTTAGCTTAGGCAAAGACGGAGCTGGCTGCGTAAAGCATGGCTGTACTGTATTTTTTAAAATTCTGCTTCCGTTTAGGCCTGCTTCATGCTCTGTCTCGCAAGCCACGGCAGGTGTCCAGGGAACCCTCTCTGCTTTTAGCTCTTGCGTTTTTAACAACTGTAGTCAACGTTCATTCAACATCGACGTTTTTTTCTCTTCTTCAATTTATGAGAGTGCACACTCTTTATTGAGTTGTCAGGTTGTTATTATTACCGTCGTATGTGTAGTATATTAGCTCCAATTTGAATCGCGTTGTTCGGCGTTTTATTGTGCTCAAAGTACAGAGTACCATTGGTCAGGTTCGAAGTACTAGTTGCATTTTCGGTATTTATGGCTGTTATCAGCGTTACCATAGCGCTAGGAGCCAAGCCAGGCATGTTAGTTCAGCTCCAGCTTCATGCCAATCATGAAATTTTGTGTAATGTCAAAATCAAGTAATTGAATCAGAAAACAGACAATACCATTACAGCGGAATCCAATGGAAAGTACTAAAACGTTAAACGTGTTTACAAACGCGTAAAATTAATCTACCGTGGGTCGAAAGCTCTCTCACTTGGTGCATGAATGAATCGCAAAATTTAGCGGTTACCACAACGTACAAGAAAACGATTTTACGTGGCTGAAAGTATCTGGCCTGCTCCCAGGATTGTTCCATGACTCGTCCCGTCTTCTTATTTTGTGAATTCGACGTTTTAGCCACTAGATTTCCATTTAGCCATTAAAACAAAACTGGGCAACACATGCAGGAGTCTACAAGCAGCAACTACCAAAAAGGGGGTACAAACGTAGGAACCCCACACTTCAGTAGCCTGCTCAAGCTCTAGGGTTAGTCTTCAGAGTTAAAGCTCACCTTTTCAATACCTGGGACCTCTCAGGTTCGGGAACTATGGTTCCAGATTCGACACATTCATTTTATCGCCGTTATGACGACGTGATGATGAATATTTCTCCTTGTGCACTGGAAACAAATGGACGGCTGTGGCCTTAATTAAGCACCCATTTAACTTTTCTAACCTGCTTTGGCGATTTTGCCTAAGCAGGCTAATAAACGAGACGCTTAACCCAGAGAACTCCTCATCTTATGTGTAGTGACGACAGAGAAAAGAAATGAGACAAATGTCGGTGTATCTCTTAGTGAAGAAACACTGCTCTGGACGTGCTGTTTCCAACGAGGGTGGATGCTCAACGATACTGGCTCATTCAGGTGCACCAATGGCACTCGTCCTCACCGAAATACTGATCGTATTATAGCCTGTCATAAGGTGCGAGATGGTTCACCTAGCAAATCGGAGTTGGTAGAGTGCGAAACTATCTTAGATGAAGACAGTATTTCAATCGACACTGTCAGTTTCAATTTTTCTTAACGAGCCCACAAATTTTACAAGCAGAACCTAATTGTTTGAAACTAATTCGAAATTTTCTGTACTTGCGTAGAAGCATTTCTAGCTGCAGTTCAAATGTGTTTCTTCAGGCGGAAAAATCATCCTATAATTACATATATATCCCTTATGAAAATGACTGTTGTAATGTTGTTGGCACATTGTTGACGAATTGTTGACTCAATAGCCTTTCAACAATACCTCAACAAATATTGAAACCACAGAGCAATAATTCAACAGTAAAGTTGTTGGGCAGTTCACAACAAAAAGTCGTTGACTAAATTCTGTTGGTATATTATTGAATAGTATTGAGTATTATTGAGCCATTGTTAAGTAGTTTCCAACAATAAAGTCGTTGACTAAATTCTGTTGATATATTGTTGAATAGTATTGAGTATTATTGAGCCAATATTGAGTAGTTTTCAACAATAAAGTCGTTGACTAAATTCTCTTGACATATTGTTGAATAGTAGTGAGTATTGAACCATTCTTGAGTAGTTTCCAACAATAAAGTCGTTTACTTAATGTTGTTAACTTATTGTTGAATAACATTGAGTCACGAGCAATATTGAGTTTCGAAGTATATGTGAAAAACACACGAACATACGTATGTCTGCGTTTTTTGCATATATATGTTGCTTTACTGATCACTTATCACCATTGCATATATAGAGGGTGTTGTTTCACGTTACTTGAACCATAGACGTATATGCGCGTGTTTCAGCTAACTTTACTCAGAGTTTAATAATATGCCGATGCACCATAAGACGATGCGACCAAATGCATGTTGCTCACTCTTGCATGTGTTACGCTATTCTTTTATTTTTCCTAAGTAGTTAATTAGTCAAGAAAATTAGCCATTCTGAAGGAACAAAGTTAGGCGAAAAATTTCAATTAGAAAGTTCTAGAGCACTTTGTAAAACGTCCGTATAGGCCATTTCTAACTTTCTATCTATTAAGTGTTATTATTTTTCAGCTTACTGCGGATGCCCGCGAAATACAAAAAATATCACCTGACATACCCGCTTGCGCGCTGTGCTTGCAGCGCTCTCAAACGAGCATACCATTGAGCAGGGTGTGTTGCCACTTAAAAGGCGACTGGACAGTGACGAAAGCGTTGGCTGTGGTATTGACGCCAGCGACGTGCTTCCCTCGCTGCGGTTCATGATGGCGATAATCAGGTACGGGTGTTCACACCGGTCAAATGGTATGTTTTCGTTTGTGCGCGGAAGGCTTAGGAGCAGTGCAATCACGACTCGCAGGCGGGCATGTCACGTGGTGCTTTTTGTATTTGGCGAGCATCCGCAGTAAGCTGAAAAACACTAATACTTAACACATAGAAAGACAGAAACGGTTTATTCGTACGTGTTGCCAACTGCTCTGCAACTTTCTAATTGGAATTTTTTTCCTAACTTTCTTGCTTCAAAAGTTGGTTAATTATCCTTGACTAATTAGCTAATTAAGCAAAACACAGAAATGTCGCGACACGCTACATACCAAAGGGAGCAACATGCATTTAGTCGCGTCGTCATAGAGTGCATAGAGTTTACACTCGGCCTAAAGTTAGCAGAAAGAAACACCCTGCATATATATATATATATATATATATATATATATATATATATATATATATGTATGCAGTTTGAGAAGCCAAGCGTCCCTACATGCAGTGACAAACAACCGATGATTGGACGCATTCTGCATTTCCATCGGCATCCATTAAAAGGGGGCAGTGCCCTTATAATGCCCTTATAATGACCACTTTTGTGTCCACCCGGCTAGCCATTTTCTTAAGTGGTCTTTTCCGCACAAAAGTGGTCTTTTCCGGCAAAAATAAATAGAAGTGGGTAACGAGCTTTAAACTCTAGTAAACATATGGCAGTGTTTCAGCTATATGTTTCAGCTATGAATGGTGTGTCCACCCGGCTAGCCATTTTCATATGTGGTCTTTTCCGCACCAGAAAAGCTGGCAAAAATATGTCGATTTACAGACCCGTACCGTAAGCCAGCTGCCGGGTGCTCTACGAATCATCAGAAAGCGCCAGTGGGATGCGTAGAAAGTGTTGTATATGAGCTTCCGCTGTCCTGTGGGAAGAAATACATCGGACAGTCAGGGAGATGTCTTAATGACCGATTACGGGAACATTGCCAAACTGTGAAAAATAAGCAAAACGGTCATCTGTCAACCCACTGTCAAGAATGCAGCTGTGCGCCGGTCTATGAATCCTGTCGGGTTCTTGCAAAGCACAAAGATAAAGACGTGCGAGAGATCATTGAAGCGCAGGCTATCTGGCGGAATAGAGACACGTGTGTTAGTGCCCCTTCAATCGACCTGTTAGATAAGGAGACGGCTTTTTTGTATGGATAAGATTTGGATAAGGTGGCGCCACTGTGCATGGTTTATATAGGTGTACTTCCTGAAAATCAAGTTGTTGAAGTTAGCGCATTGTGTTGTCTCCCTTTTGTCCTTGTTTGCTGGCGCTAAATATGCTTTCAATTTACCAACGCGCCCAAGAAAGGGCAATGCCACATATTTCAGTTTGCAAATTGTAGCCAGTGAGTTTGAAAGACATTCACTTGAAATTAATTTCCAGGATGACTCCAGTTTTGAGATTTTTCCATAACTGTGAAATACATGGGCATTCCGGTTACTTCTGGGCTTCAATGCATAACAGTGCGTTTTAAAAAAAGTAAGTGCAGCAGCAGTGCATTTCTACAGCCAGTTTGATGGCATGTGTCTCGTTACTAGTGTCATTTTGGAGATTCATTCTAAGTGCACAAACCTTGCAAAATTACCGGCTACAATTCGTAAAAACTTTATTAGGAACTGCGCTTTTGTTAATCAACTGACCATGGTGTCTTGATATCTCATGCAAGTAATGTTTGGCACTCTGTATCTAGAATTATGTTAGCTGCAACAGTCAGTCTTCAATAAGTTCCATGAAACTTAAAGGTAACCGCCCTGCATATCAGGTCTCAGTTGAGTATTGTGGGCTCAAGCAAATCGTGCCATGGTTATAGTACCACTGGCTACCTAATAGAGAAAGCAAGTACCTTTTTGAGTGTTCTTATTTACAGTCATGTCAGTCTGCTTGTACATTTATTTATTTAGGTATTTATTTTTTAAAATTTATTTCTTTTGGTAAATGTGTTCTACTTGAGGGCCACACAGACTATATCTTCAGTATCCAATTTTGTTATGGTGTCAAACTGCAGGAAGTTTGTACTGTGCGATAGTTTTTAAGAAGTTTCTGATCTCAAACTACAAATGGTTGTACATTTACACAGATGTTTGGTTACAAATAAACAGTTCACCTAGAAAAATGGTTTTCGTCTGCATCAGTTCAGCACTCTTGATTTTTTGGAGGACCATTCTCTCTGACAATTGAAAAAAGCGGCATAATAGTACTGCTAGCAGTTTTACAATATGGCTTATTACAGGCAATCTAGGAGCATGCTTTTGAGCCCAGGGTGACAGAGGCCTGCGATACAAAACGCCTGTATTTCAATTTTATCCCTATCCTCTCACAACAAAAATACCACTGTCACATCAAAGGTAATTATATGCAACATAGCTCAGCAGTATTTTAGGGCAAGTGCAGGTTTAAACTGCTAAATACGCAGTGGGGCATAAAGGGCTTTCAACATCATTTGTGTTGATCTTCAACAGATCTGCAACAATTCTTTCATGGGCATTCAATATTGACAAACAACACATTTCAACAATACCTCCATGGACTTTCAATTTTGAGACTCAAAACATCTGCAACAATGCTTCAATGGGCTTTCAACATTGACAAACAACACATTTCAATAATACCTCAATGGGCTTTCAATTTTGAGCTTTCACAATGCTGCAATAGGCTTTCAATTTTGAGCTTCAACAGCGCTTCAATGGGCTTTCAACATTGACAAACAACACATTTCAACAATACCTCGATGGGTTTTCAACATTGACAAACAACACATCTTCAACAATGCTTCAATGGGCTTTCAACAGTGAAATACATAATAGTTTCAACGATATACCAATGATCTTTCAAATTGAGAGGCCACAATGATGTTTTGACAAAATGTCGCGGGCCAATTATCAACACTTGTCAACCATTTCCTCAACGATGTTTCAACGATTCCCCAATGATCTTTCAAGGTCATTTGTTGATGTTGAACAATGATATTTCAATAACCTTTCAACAATTTTTTTGTAAGGGATACCATTGAACCTGAGCCTTTCGTACATGCAGGCATTACCACTCAATGGAAGTGTTCGCTCACTACGACGTGCTGGACGCTGCCGGACAGCGCGTGGCCGAGGGCCATAAGGCAAGCTTCTGCCTAGAGGACAACCTGTGCCAGCCCGGAGTGGACAAGCGCTACAACTGCGTAAACTACGGCGACCAGGGAATCTCTGTCGGCTGCACCGACACCTACGCGCACAACATCGACTGCCAGTGGGTCGACATGACCGACGTGCCACATGGACACTACACTCTCAGGGTGCGCATACGCGAGCTTAAAACGATCGTTTCTTAAAGACAAACGGGTTTGTTTGAGTTTTCGCGTAACAGAATTATGTTTCCTTGGATGTTCAAATTACAATCCGGCGCTATTATATCTGTAGGTTGCGTGTAAGTCGTACTTTACAATTTTTCTATGTATTTTAGCTTGAGAACGTCAGTTAGTTCAGTAATTTGCTTGCGCCACGTCCAGGGTCTGGGTATGGGCAATTAGAAATTCATTTTGCCGAAACGACGTCAGACGCCGGTAACCGACGCCGAATTTTCTCCGACCCGGGGCCCTCAACGATATCACGTTAAAAGAGCCGTGGCGTGGCTTCTTTCTTGGCGCACAGTAATCCGGCAGCTGACATCAGTGCTTCCATTTGAGGAAGCGTGTTCAGGAAAGTAGATATAAAATCACCGGCAAGTATCAGCTGTTTATTACGACTGCGGTGCACAGTGGACCTAACTATAGGTAACCGAAGCCGTTTTAAGTTCAGCAGGGCATGACCAGTGATGAAACACTATAGTTCTGGTTACTGGCTGCTCAGGAAAACAAAAATTGCTTTAGTTTTGCAAGGAAATTTTCTCCTGTGCTAAGTGAACGAGGGATAGAAATGCCCCATTAGACAGGATTACGCCACGTATTTCTGAGAGCCTTTGCGTTCAATAAGGAATGACGGCAGTCTTACGAATAGCAAGAAAATATTAATAATTATTTAGAAGGTATAAAATACCTCGTGTATCTGCAAGTATTATGAAAAATTGGAGCGACTAGTGTAGAGAAAGGTAGACAGTCTTGTCAAAAAGAAACAGTGCGTAAGTGTGCGTGCGTGCACTCGTCTATCTTGAATGACGACTTGTTTCCCATACTTAATTTGCTTATCCTCTATACATTTCTATTGGACTTGTAGTAATAATATAAAGAGTCGTTCAGAGGCGTCGGCTGCAGTCTGTGGTTAGTGCTTTGAGATTACCTACGCATCCATGAGCACATGAAATCCCTGTGATAAGTGTTGATGTAAAAATGAATTTACACCGAAATCCACGTTGTTGATGTCTTGAAATATGCGCAGAGTTCGTAAGTAACCCTGCTCTCTTGCTACGCAGGTGTCCATCAACCCGGAATACAAGCTGGCTGAGATGAGCTACGACAATAACGCTGCCGTATGCGACCTCACCTACACGCAGACCTACGCTGCCGTCACAAACTGCACTCTTGGAAGGCCGTGAACCCTCAGCGACAACGAGAAGGCTCCTCGACCCAAGAGGACGCGCATCTCAAGGAGCGTCGAGATAAACTGAAAACCCCGATGTGCTCGTTCGGATTCCGCCCACTTACCGCATACGACCTATATGCACCGGCCATTGGTTGGTGCTGCACTCAAGGTTCAAGTCGCAGCACTGGTGCTTGCGACAATCTAGAAAAAAAAAAGGACAAGTCGCGCCTGCGTGATTTTTTTTCTTTTGGTAAAAAAAAAGTTCCACCGCCATCAGTCGCCCGGTCAACACCACAGCATCCTCGTAACGACGAATGGGCTCGAGAGACCATCTCGCGTCCTGCTTGACCGCCTTAGGGGACCCGAGATCATAGCGGGCTACAAGCACACCCTGAGAAAAGGGCTCGAATGCTATAGCATACATCTACGTGTTCTACGACGTTAGGTGGCTCTGATCGTTACGTTCCTAAGTGTGCATGTAACAGACGCAACACTAGTGACCTGCATGACGACATCGGGTGACGTGGTCAGAACCCCTTGAATCGAAGTTCGCAAATACCTTTGCTTTTGCCATGGCCTTTGCGTCAAGATAATCCCCAAAACCATGCTGAGATGCTACCGAGAAATATTGAGTAAATAAAATGAGCGCCGCAAAGTGACCGATAGTGACTGGCTGATGCTTATGTACCGCAGGGGACCTGAAGGTCTAAAAAACGCGGAAAGATTATGAGATTGCTGTAGGCTGGTGGAGTCTCCGAGCAATTAGGAACAAACCCCCTCGCCGCCTTCCAGGCTGACTTGAAAACAAGCTCGGTTCAATACTCAGGTTTGGCAGGAGCTCATCACTAACGCCAAATACGCATTAGCGCTATCTGTCACAGCATCGCTGGTGGCGCCGGTGTGTTTTCGGTAGAATAACGCAGGCCGCTTTTCGGGGAGCTAGGCTTTGCGTCTGCCCAATCCCTCATCCCCTTGGTCTCTCTCTATTCTCTGTGCTAAGTTAAAATTGAAGTGATATTTAATTACGTGAGCCCGTTTCAAGGGTCGCGTTAGGTTCATATGCGTTTAAGTGCGGATGGAAATTGTCTGAGTGAGGTTATTTATAACAAGGTTTGATTCGAATTTCTTCGACAAAAGCAAACATCCACATACGCCGCGCCAGCAGTATAGGCCCGCCTTAACAACACCGCCACCGATGACGAGCAACTGGAAGCTGATATGCTGATGTGCAGCGGACGCTGCATACCATCTGCTGGTGCAGTAACTGCACTGCCAAAGGAACGTGAGTACTTTCTAATGTATGCTAACAGAATAAAAATAATTAATATAAAAAAGACATCAAGCATGTAACAATTTTCTTAGTGTAAAACCGACACATCAGCTAACACACACAGGAGCTGCAAGTCGGGCTACAGAACGCAGCTACGAGAAAATCCACAGAAAAAGTGTAGCCAAAACAAACAAACAAACAAAAAACAAGAGCAAAGAAACAAATAAACAAAAAATATGAATTACAAGCCATGGCACAGCAGAGTGCGTAATGCCCAGAATTTCAATATATACAGGGTGCCCCACGTAAATTTAGCCAAAATTAAAAACAACGCGAACGCCACATCGCTCGATAGGACCAAAGTTATTTTGCTTGCCGTCGCTTGTCGATACTCAGATATTTTCTGTAATTCTGCCTAATTACACAGTCATAATAAATTAATCAACAGCTCAAATATTATGATTAGATGAAAAGTGTCAATGAGAAAATTCTAGAGCGACCTAAGAAAGTCCGGATACAGCGTTCTGTTGAGCACTACGCGCTACACAAAAGTGTTTTTCCGAGCGCGAAATAAGCCCGCATATGCCCGCAAGAGTTGATTAATTAAGGCTAATTGTCTAATTAGACGGAATGAAAAAAATTATCTGAGTATCTCCAAGCGATGGCAAAACAAGATTACCTTTGTTCTGTCCAGCTACGTGGCATTGGCATATAATCTCGACATTATTTTCGCAGACAATAATCTCGATATTAATTTGGGGTGTTGCGTGTCAAATTGGAGAGAGAGAAAGAGAAAACATCTTTAATGAGCGTGAGGAAGGAATGATTTGCAGGAGTGGTTCTCTCTTCCCGGGAATCCATGCGCCGTCTGGGCAGCGACCACCCTCTAAGCGAACGCGGACCGGGGATCTTGAATAAAGTTTATTCTCTGTCTCTCTCTTTCAACCAACATGATCGGGTCCGAGACGCGGGAGCTGGACAACAGCGTTTCCCACGGCTCCTGGGGGTGAGGGGTTGAGGAGGCAAGACTGCATTTTGTTTGCATTCTGTGACAATGTGCCGGAGGGTTTCTAGTTCGTCATATTGAGTAGGGAACATGAGATGAAGTAAGCGTCCTTGGGTGCAGGAACGTATTGGTTCGCACCAATCTTAGTGTTTTCTCTTGCGTCTTCGTGAGCTCTTAATGCGGGGGTGAGGGTGTTCTGCGGTTGAGTCTGTACACTCTTAAACTTTTATTTTTTTTATTTTATTTCAAGAAACCCCTAAAGGCCCTCACAACGAGGGTATTACATAGGGGGTGACAAAAATTCTACAAGCAACCCAGAGAAGCGTATTCAAGGAATAGGCAAAGAATAATAATAAAAAAAACAGAACAACAACACTCAATGAGACATAATGAAAAAAAAAAACGCAACGTAGTAAACAGAACACAAAAAAATGTATATATATTAAAAATCAAACACAGTGTGGTAATGGAACAAAACTAGAAAAAAAGCTACTCATCACATTCATTTTTTAGAAGTTCATGAAACTTGGACGAATTCATTTCAGTTGCGATTGAAGCAGGCAGCTGGTTCCACTCAATAATTGTTTTGGGTATGAATGATTTCGCAAAAGATGAAGTGCGGCAAATGATGCGTTTGATCTTGAAAGGATGGTCACGGCGTGGAAAGACCGCCGATGGTGATTGAAAGAAATCGTCATGAAGCAACGGATGATGGTAAATTTTGTGAAAAAGTGTTAAGCGAGCAAGTTTGCGACGATGGGAAAGGTTATCAAGACCAGCACGAGCCTTTAACAATGTGACGCTAGTGAAACGTGAGTAATCTGAAAAAATGAAACGAGCAGCACGGTTCTGCAGGGATTCGATGTTATCTATGAGGTAGGTTTGATCCGGGTCCCATATGGCTGAAGCGTACTCGATTTTCGGACGGATTAGGGTGATATAAGCAAGTTTACGCACAGGCGCTGGAGCGTGTCGAAGGTTACGTTTTAAGAGGCCAAGAGAACGGTTAGCAGCTGCTAAAATCAGATCGATGTGATAGTTCCAGGTTAAGTCGGACTGAAGGTGAACCCCTAAATATTTGTAAGTAGAAGCTGTCTCAACTGTTACGTGATTAATAGTGTATGCAGTTGGGATGCGGGAAGAGTTTCTTGTAAAGGAGACCAGCTTTGTCTTAGAGTGGTTTAGCATCATTAGCCACGATGAACACCAAGTGTTAATTGAATCGAGGTCAGTTTGTAAAAATTGGTGGTCAGTTTCACATTTAATGGCTCGGTACACAACACAGTCGTCCGCGAACAGTCTGATTTGGGAAGATCATGCCGGATCACACCCTTATGGGTGTAATGCGGGTGTATTCATCTTTTCACCCTTGTAAACACCCTCGAAACACCCTTTTTTAACGGAAAAGGGTGTTCAACAAGAAAACACCCTTGGAACACCCCAGTCTTTCTAATTTACATCCTAATTATAAGGGAGTAAGTGAACAAGCTTACAGTATATGATGAATGAACATTGCCAGTTAAGGCGCTGATATTGGCTATACATGAAACGCGTGCTACCTGCGCTTGAATCAGGTAGCTGGAATGATTAGATCGGGGCACCTAGGCAGCAGCGCACTGGCTCCGAACAGTGGTCAAAAATGAAGTTTCCCACGAATGTTGATATCGAATGGATGACACTAACGCGCAGACTTTGCATAGCCAGATATCTGCAAAAGGCTTCATATGATCAATGGCAAAATATTTACAATGCTATCACTGAATACTTAAAGGTGTGCAACCAGTTAGACTGGGAATGGTTGGGAGTGAGGACTAACGGTAAATAGCTCACCAACTTACGGTTTGTAGATGACATTGGCATACTCAGCAACGCTGCAGACTTTTTGCAACAAACGTTTGAGGAACTTGTCGAAGAAAGTGTAAGTCTGATTGAGAGTTAATATGCAGAAGAGAAAAGTAATGTTCCGCAGCGTGGCGAGAGAACGAATGTCATGGTCGGCAGTCAGCCTCTAGAACCTGCGCAGAAATACGTTTATTGAGCTTAATTAGTCGCAGGGGCCTCTGATCAAGGAAATTAACAAAAATAAAATATTAGCTGGAGAGCTTACGGCAGGCATTACTAAATCATGACCAGGGAGCTTACTGCTAACCATTGCTTTCTACCGTTAGTAACGTATGGGGGCCGAAACTTGGAAGTTACCAAAGAAGCTTTGGAAGACGTTGAGGACCGCGCAACGAGCGATGCAATGAAAATTATTAGGCATGATGATAATAGACTGGAAGACAGCGATGTGGATTAGAGAGCGAACGGGGATAGCTGATATTCTGGTTGACATTAAGAGGAAGAAGTCGTGCTGGGCAGACATTGCAATGCGTAAGGGAGAGAACTGCTGGTCTATTGGAGTTGCAGAATGGGTGCTAAGGGAAGGGAAGCACAGTCGAGGACGGCAGAGAATAATGTGGACGTGATGGAATTGGGAAACTTGAAGACACGTGGAACCAGTTAGCACAAGACAGGGGTATTGGAGATCGCTGGAGCTTTCGTCCTGCGTTGGATGTCAAAATAAGCTGATGATGATGATGATGTGACGACATCCATACTAGCTTCGCGGCAAGTTATTCATGTTATGCCATGCATGCGTGTCATGCACGTTCTGATAGCTCGATTTGCGTCGATAGCGGGGGGGGGGGGGGAGGAGGGGCTAGTAGCGGCGTAGCCAAGTGGGGCACGCCGGGCGCTTGTAACGCTCACTAATAGTAAAATTTTCGCTGCTATGGCAATGGCCCCGCTCCTTCCGCCTCCATGGTCAATTGGGACTGCCCCCCCCCCCTCACACGATAAAAATTTTCTGGTTACGCCACTGTGAGGAGGGAGGTGTAAGATTGCTCTAGACCCCTCCCCCTAACTTGTCAACGTAAACGGGGGACGGGAGGGCAGCTGCCGCCGGGCCGCAAACCTTAGGCAGCCCAATTACCGGCTGCATTTCCCTTCGGACGTGAACATTGCTCTAATGTTATTACACTGTAGGATTCGTGGCGGTTCGAGGGCATGCGACAATAAAAAAAAACACATACAGCCATCAGCAAGTCTTAGCTTGAGCAGATCTTTGGGAGCTGGGCAAGACTCTCACAAAAAAAAAAAGCTTGGCACCCCTCCTACAGGTATTGTCAACTCTGGGTTCCACCGCTGACTGTACATTTCCGGTAAAAAAAATCACACAGGAACTCCTCTCGGATTTGTCTAAGTGTGCGTAAACATTGTGACTCTTCCTCATCTACACGCAGTCCATGTCGTCATCAATGTTATGAGACTTGATCCGACAAGTATAAGCGACAGCGCTGCGGCGACACGAGCTGCTCTGGTCGGCGGCGCAAGCGAAGTACTGCAGGTGGCGGGGCCAGGCGCGCTGGTGATGTTCCGTTCGTTTTGAGCCGTTATCGCTCTTTAGCCCTCCTCATCCGCGACGAACACGGCCGCGGATGCACGGCCGTGCATCCGCGGCCGTGCATCCGTGCGCGAACCGTGCGCAGAAGCACGGTTCGCGCGGCCGTGCGCGGAAGCACGGCCGCGCGAACCGTATCTTGAAAGCGAACTGCATGGTGGACAGATTGTGCCCACTGCTGAAAACTTCACGCGCAAATCTGCAAAATCTGCAGTGATCTGCAAAAAGCGCATAGGGCGGCATAAGCTTAAAGCTTCGTGAGCGCAGTGTTCTCGCCGCTTCGGTCGCGTTGAAGCGAGAGCTAGCACGAAGGTGAATTCACTCGCTGCTGCGGGTTCTCTTTTGAAAGATGTCGTGCGGTACGGACTGACGGACAAATGGTTTTTCTTGTTGGGGAAGTATAGGAATGCTTACGTTATAAAATAAAAAATCGCAGGGTTCGCGAATTTCGCGATAAGAACCAACACCAACCTACTCCCCCGCCCACCACTGAGCGATGCCGTCTTGATCGCCCCCTCCCAACCCCGGGAAAAGGGACACTACCTTGCTATCTCAGTTGAAGAAAGGATGATGAAACGTTAACAACGACAATACCGGCATTTCTATATAACGAGTTGTCTTATGGCCTCTGAGATTTGCGCGCGCAGCTGGCGCGCGAACCTGAGAGGCCATAATTGGCCGCTTAATAGCATAAAAAGACAAAGATAATGCCAGACGACACAGCTAAAAATTGAAACAAAGAACTGATCTTAGCTATACTGTTTGGGGAAAAGAAATAAAAAAATAGACAGCCGCAACACACGCCACTAAAGCCACCACCGCCGGCATAACGCGGAACCAACAGTTGGCAACATTCATTCGCGCGTCATTGCTTCGTTTGCTTCGTCTCCGCAACGAGAGCCGCCATCTTCTCGCGCCTAACGTTTCGTATGGTTTTGTTCTCTGCAATCCGCGCACACAGCGCATCGGTGGATGCACGTCTGCTCGGCGTCGCAATGCGGCCTGCGACATTTTCTGGTGCTCGCGCAATCGTTGTGAAGCATGTCGCATGTGAAATGTTTGGTAGAAGTGCCTCACGTCCAAGTCAAGCCGCCGTACGGGTGTATGGCTGTGCGCCCCGTTCTCGGAAGCGTCGACGGCTTTCCGGCATGCGGATTTCAGGTACGTGCAAATGCGTTTCGCCCTCCTATTGAGCTCCGGAGCAAAGCATGCAATAATTCATGTGAAAGATGCAGTGCCCGTCATCATGGTGTGAATTTCGAGCGGCAAACGAGAACTTTGGCACTTAGAGCACACTGCGGCTGCTAAGTCAGCGTGGACATTGTTTTACGTTACCGTAATATGTTGCTGTCAGTCTAACCTGCGGCTTGTGGACAGCTAGCCCATTGACTTTTGCTTGTGGCAGCGATAAGTATATAAATGGAAGCGGTAATAATTTTCGAAAGCAGACAGTTGTTTCGCTCGATGTTTGGTCGTGTTCACGGCGTTATGAAAGCTAGAAAACTAACTGGCTTGATCGTGCTTAGTTCCAACTCCAAGGGGCGTAACGTTGGCATTGTATATGTTTGTTTTCGGTGTCACGAGTACCACTTTCATGCTTTTGTTGCATGAGAGTGGTAGCTGCTACATGCCGTCAGGGCAGAACACAATAAAAGCAATTTCCTCACTCATACGTATGCAATGTGACGCAACAAAATTTCCAGCGCTTTATTCGGAGCGTAAATATCCAGTATAGTTTAGTAAGAAACTCAAGTTCTCTCTTAGCTTAGGAGGCGTGAAACAAGTGAAACTCTCATTCCTTTTTTAATTGTTCGCCCACAGATGCGTCATCGGGTAATTGACAGTAGCTTCGCTACGTGAGTTGTTTTATGCGCCAATATTGCCCGGCTAAGTATCCTGTTAATTTATGCCGATCTTCGTTCATCT
Source organism: Dermacentor albipictus (assembly GCF_038994185.2). Lineage (NCBI taxonomy): Eukaryota > Metazoa > Arthropoda > Arachnida > Ixodida > Ixodidae > Dermacentor > Dermacentor albipictus. Next base: position 2,245,607 of record NW_027225568.1, read on the forward strand.
TGATTTTAAGCGGTTACTATCCCCGAGTACCGGACGATGCCAAACTTGTGAGGTGTAGCAAACGCGGGAAATTCAAAGTGGCGTGGCTGCAAGTTCCTGTTTTTACGTTTCTTGCATTCAAAGCCAACAGACGCAGTATCACCAATTTATTTTCCATTTCTGCTGTACTTGATCAATATAAGGTGACAACTGCATTTGCTTTTTAATGTTCTCCATTTACTGTGTTTTCAGCTTGGCTGCCGCCCTCTCTTCAGAGGATGCCACTGTGATAGCTCTTTCTTATAGCACATGCCTCTAGGGGGCTCTGGCGAGGCAGCAGTGCTCCAAGTAATTTTACCATCCTATATATTTTCTATTTTGCATCATTCTTCCTCGATGGATTTTAATGTTCATAGTATTCGTCATTAGACATCGCCATAATTTTATAGCACGTAGATTTTACGCACTTTACAGCGACAACTTTTAGGCCAGTTTACAGCCAAGTCACATCTTCCATAATACATCGTCAACATTACCACTTGTCATGGCGCTCTTTGACCAAACCTGGCCCTTGCGCCATAAAACGCCACACATCATCATCATCATCATCAGCTTGGCTGCCAGAAAATGCTTGAATTTCTTTCAGTGTCCAAGTGACGAAATATTTCACTGACGGCCGTGTGTGAAACACGCAAGATGACAAAACTGATAGCAAAATGATGAGATATTTCTTTTATAGCGTTTGGACTCGACTTTTGGTGAGGATGTCGATCGACCTTGGGCCTGGTGACAGCACACCCGACATCGCCAAAGTGCAGCCTATCAGTTGAGTGCCCCCGAATGGACCATCAACATGGGAAAATGAAGCAGAGCCAGGTAGGGGCAATTTTTACTTTGGAACAGAATACTGACAGCTGCCTCTTTTTTAAGAACTAAATAACATATTTACAAACCAATCCTTTCTCTTTGTGCAGCCTACATAGAATTGTTTTGTGCTTGTTATGCAGACCTTCAGAAAGCAGTTATTCTGAACCCTTTTTGCATGCACAAATAAATAAAGAGGAGTGCACTTTCTGAAGAAATTGATGCACTGAAATGTGCGTTCGACACAGTGAGATGCAAAGTAACCAACAACTTTAAAGCGGTAAAAAAAAGTTTGAAACATGTTCTAACATCATAACCCGCCTTGGCATACGGATCTAAATATAACAGCAACAGAGGTGCATGCAGAGAAGTGTTTGTAAATGTTTGCAAGATATGTACATTGTCTAAGAAATTGTTTTTATTTACTTGGAGCTTCTTTGTGCCATGGCAGTGCAGTAAAAGCTCAAAATGATGCCCCTGCTCCTAATAAAGCACCTTTATATCTTAAAATTAAATTATGGGCTTTTACATTCCAAAACCTAAAGTTTTGGGAACCTGGCTTCTTTAATGTACACCTGAATCTAAGTGCATAAGCGTTATTGCATTTTACCCTCATTGGAGGGCAGCTGCCATGGCCTAGATTGAAGCTGGGACCAGCATGACTGAGCAGCATGGCATCATAGTAAGTGGGCTATAACACCAGGTCAAAATGAGAAATACTGCTTAGAACTACCAACTTCTTGGCTCACAAGCACTTTGCACTAAGAGGAGTATGGAGTACTGACAGCGACCGTTTATGTACCAATTTCTTTTTAGGCTGAATCCATTATTAGGGTGCGAAGCTTCAATTAGTCAAAACCAGCCTAAATTACAGAACCAGCTCAAAACACGCACCATGTATAGCTGGATTTCGACATGCAAATGGAGTCAATTCATGTCGCCGAAAATGGAAGTGGCAGTCACACTACTTCATGCATTTTGCCTAAAACATATTCATTAATAATTAATCAATTTCTAAAATATTCTTTTCAAAAAGTTTTTTTCAAGCATGAAAGGAGGAGCCAAATAGTGTTCAGGTGCACGAGCGGTTAGTTGCACAGCACTTCTTGCATGGGTTCACTGGCTTCTTTCAAGCTTGAAAAAAAAATTTTTTTGCACCTACTGAGCAGTAGAAAGCTGGATTGGGAATTTTTCAGGATGCTCTACAATTTTCGCACTGACACTTTTGCTTTGAATAAAATATTTGAGCAGTTAAATAATTGTTAATAACTAATTACCTAATTAGGAAAAATGCAAGAATTGGTTTCACTTCCTCAAAAAGATGGCGAACGACATTACCTTGGTGCTGTCCAGCTACGTGGCACTTGTACATATTTAAAGCTTGCACATGTCATACAGACCACCTGGTAACTACAAGGCATATATAGAAGTGGCTAAGTTGTGTGAAGCAGCCATGTGTAGCGAATCATGAGAAACAGCCATGTTTCTTTGAATTAAGGGCATTGTAAGATTTACATGCTCGACACCTTGTATCAGTGTGCTCTAGGCCTGTTCGTTGTTTAGCTGCTACATAAACAATATTTCTCCACGTGTAAGCTCATATGCATATTTCAAGTATATTGCCTCGTGTGTCTAAAATAAACCATCTTCGCGCTTCATTCATTATGTCTTCATCTGTTGCTGTGCTAAAGTTTTAACATGCAACTGCAGAAATTTTCATCTAGTTTTCATATTTCCTCGTTGTTCGGTGGCTTCATTTCTGAACAAGTTGTTTTCGTTAAACCCTGTTGCACACAGCAGTACACAGCATTTCTGCTTAGAGTGGGAATTGTTTTTTTCAGATTGACATTAATACACCTTGCCTGAGCAATGTAAGACATTCTACATAACACAGCCCTGCAATAATGTTTTATATTGCATTTCAGCATCATGCAAAACTGTTTACTTACCAGATTAGAATATGTATAAGTGTTGGAAGTAACAGAACTGCAAGAAGCCAGCAGATAATGAGGCCAAAGAAAGCATACAGGAACATGTTTTAAGTTTTTTATATGAAGTATAGAAATGATAAATTTTAAGTAAGTGAAAGTGGACTAAAAAATATTCACCTGTGGGTGGGGAACGGACCAGTAACATTCACATTACGCATGCGATATACTAACCACTGTGGTACTACGGCCGTGTTCGAGCGTCGACAATCTGAGGGGCCATTGTGGACGGTTCAATGCTGCCTTGGTGGCGCAGTAGTTAGTGCATCGCATGCGTAATGCAAAGGCTGTAGGTTCGTTCTCCCCCCATGCCTGGTTGTTTTTTTTTGACCATTTTCATTTCCCTTTATCATTTCTACATTTAAATAGAAAATTACAAATAAGTTTCCACGTGCCTTCCCTGGCATCTTCCAGCTGTGATTCAGAAAAATTTTGACCCTCAGTATCCTTTCTTCTCGTTTGAAAGAACTGGAGCTCCATTTTAAAAATAATGAATTCACCTTGTTCAGCATCTCAATGTGGTCTCACATCTTATCACAGCAGGTGTATTACTAAGTGAAGTTTTTGTTGAGACGATGATATAGCGTGGGACCTAATTAGTAGCCTTTGTGTACAGATATATGACTAGTCCAATAAATAGGAGGATTTTAAGAAGCACGTCTAACATGGTCTGAGCATGTGTTTAAAAAAACTAATCTAGCATGATTTCAGGAATAACTGTTGCCCCTGAAAAATAATTGGATGATCTGCATTGGCATTGTTTTTAGAGAGCACCAATACTGCTTTGATGGAATTAGCCTCGTGGAACATGAAGCATCGCTTCTTGCTGAGGCAAGGAAATATTATCTGCATATCTGAGGTGCATGTGTCATATGCTCGAATGCTGTTTAAAGGCTGCTAATACGAAAATTACTTCACTTGCCTTCCAGAGATTGCTTCAGTAGTCTATGCTACTCGATCATAAACAATTTACCATAGTGAACATTATTCACAGTTGGCTTTGCAATGTTTATGCAAAAAACCACAATTGCCTACTAGACATGTGACTGCACTAAAACTTGGAATTAATGACCAGCAAGATTTATGGGACAGCAAAACTTAGTTTATTACTCCTGTTTCTGCCATAGTTTTTTACAGTAATTACTAGAGGGAACTCTGGTGCTGGAGTCGTACCACCATGGGAATGATGGGAAGCACATAGATTTGTCTGATATTCGTGCTTGTGAATTCAGACGTTCTTGTGGCTTCGTATATTATACGCTATATAAATCTTATTGTCGTAAATTTCAGCGCAGTCTATACTCTGCGAAGTGCAGAAGACGGTGCCAACACGCACAATTGCTATTAATTGCAACGATTGAGCTTGTCCAGGTGGCCAAATCGAAAGGCGCCAAGCGTCTCAAGGCACTGGTATGCCCGCGATAAATTTATCAGGGCGTTGCACTCGCTTGTCGTTACATGCCTCCGTGGCTTAATGGTTTCGATATCAGACTTCTGTTCTAGAGTTCCTGTGTTTGAATCCTGTCGTCGGACGATTTTAATGTTTATTTATTTATTACACAGTATATTGTTGAAAATGACTAGTTTACAAAGTCACAAAGCCGTTTGAAGCCAAACAGACGAAGTTTAGGCAAATCCATGTACTTCCCATAATTTCCATGCTGGTACAGCCTTTCTTGTTTGATCTCCTGTGGACACTAACGTCAGAGTTCCCTCTAGTAATTATTGTATGAAACTCTTATTTCTACACCTCGCTCGTGCAGAAGCAGCACCACACCTGCTGCCTAAACATGCACTACTTTTCGGCCAAGTGCAGGGAATGCTGTGAACTCGCCCTGTACAAAGCCTGCACTGAGTAAAACAAATCACAACATGCAGTTGCTGCCACGTTGAACTGGTGGAATGAGTAGTGAAATGCAGCACCTCCTGAACTAGTTCAGAAAGCGCAGGTTATTCAAGTGGAGATTATATAGTAACAGAAGTTGAGTGATTCTGCATTACATTCACGAAATATACTTCATGATACTTTTCCATTTATTTCCTCAGTTATTAAGAATCCCTTTTGCATTCTTGGACAAAACTACAGAATGGCAACATATTTCTAGCATTCACTGGTAGCAAACATGTCAAAACTTGTTCTAAATTCTGTATTGCCTCTTTAGCCGTTAACCCGCGAGTTAATTCCGGAAGAATGTACCAAATTTTTTACGTACTCAATTTTTCGGTGTCATTCTCATTCTAAAAATATATTACTTCATTGGTCTCTGGTTATAAATAACACAAAAATAGGAGCTGCTCTTGCGGGCAGCTTTCCCTCAATGCCGACTGTAACTCCTCTTTGACAATAAGAGCAGCGTAACATCGGACAGAAAGAGTGCGACTCGTCATTGGCGATATTGGTACTACCTCCAGTCACTAGTACAGCTTGGGATCAATGGTTAAAGGTTGCGACTTCGTTGCTGCCCAATTTTAATTCTGCAGCTGTTACACTTGGGTGTAGCGTGTGTATGTATGTGTGCATGCATTAAAATGACTTCACGCTAGAGCAAAGCAACTGTAGTGCAGAGAGGCATTAGTCATCTTTATATATTTGTTTTGTAAAGATGCACTAAGTTTATCTTTTGCAGGATAGACTTGGCGCTCATTGGCCAAATATGTCCTTGTGGTACTGGAACCTATCAATTAATTCGCTTTCGGTCTGTGAGTTTTAATTTGTTTTTCTTGTTTCTTGAACTGTGCAATTCCCACTCACAGGACTGCATGTCATCTGAGGTTCTTTTTTCAATTAAGAATGTTGAGGTTGTGCTTGTGAAACTCGATTTCGTGCCTCAAACGAGCTTGTGCAAACTGACCAAGCTGATAATTCTACCTGCTTATATATTAAATATGTTGCGGTTGTGAACCCTCATAATGAACGACACATAGTATAAAAATTTTATCTAATAAAACATTTTAATGAAATTTTTCATGTTTTTCGTGTTCATGTTCACTTCTCTACTCTAGTGTCCTGTCTGCATGCCTCACCTCTTTTTTTGCATATTAAATATCGTATAAACTCAACCATGCTTTTTTACCACAATGCAGGGGGGAAAGGTTCCGGTAACACCATGCATTCAGTATGGTGGCCCAGATGTGTATGCAAGCAACCTCCTTCATGTGGACCAAGAACTACTCTACAGTGTCTCGCAGACTTCCATGCGAAGCCCTCAACATTCTCGTCTCAGTGGAATGGCTGCTCATCTATCTGCGTGTCCATCACCAAGACGGCCAGTTGTAAAGCTCCTGTACCCGTTTAAGAAAGCTTAATGATTTTTTTATTTAGTTTTCACGGTTGGCCGTAGAATCTTAACATTTTTGATGTTTCTAACATTTTTACTTGGCACAAAGTGGTGCAATAACTGTAAACCAGTGTAATGTATTTAAGTGATGCTCACTCTAATGCCTACCTGGTTTTCTTTGTTTTTAAGAAATTTGAATGTCTGATGAGGTAACGGCATTTGAATTTGTCATCGTGGCTCGTTTCAATGAGCTGTTTGGAAATAAGACGCAAAGCTTATCACACGCAAGTTGTAGCATTTTTGTTTTCATGACTAAAGTATACACGTTTCAAAAGATGGAAAGTGGGGAAAAAAGCCTCAAGAACATAATCATCCTAAGATTGTCATGTCCTTACAACTGCAATGACTAATGCCTCATACATCTTGGGAGCACATTAGTCGCAATGCCTACAGGTATACTTGATAAGAGAACAGCTTGCACTCAGATTTGCCACGCAGTTGATGGCTGATGGATTTTGTTTGTCGTCTTCATGTTACTGCTATGTATTCAATATTCATTTAGATGTGCTGCGATTTTCTGCAGTCACCTATATATATATATATATATATATATATATATATATATATATATATATATATATATATATATATATATATGTTGTTCGTTTCAATAAAAATTTAGTTGTGAGTCAGCGCTCATCCTGTCTGCTTCTAGTCTGTCCGTGTGACTTCGCGCTACAATCCAAGATCATGTTACTGTACCAACTCGCCCAACTTTCTATCTTTGTGTTAAAGACAAACTCACACTTGTTCTTACTTATGTGACCGGTTATTTTTGTGCTTTATAATAGGATGCAGTGCTTTTCGAATGAAAACGTAATAGTTCGTAGTCTGGTTACTTAAAAAAACTGTTCTGCTTAAAATTTAATTGAGCAAGCCTGTGGCATTATTTGGTGCTAATGTCTTACGGTGGCTTCCGGTGTCTTACGGTGGCTTCCACTGAAGGAGGAAGGGGGGTCGCTATCCTGGTCAGCAAAAAGTTCACGTGCCTTCAGCGAGACCTTGGTCCCGCGGACAATGGGATTGAGTACTTCATGGCCGAACTCCTTGTCGACCCCCCTACGCAGCGCTTAAGAAGAAACAGTATCTTCATACTGAATGTTTACTGCAGACCCAGCGTTCACAGAGCCAGGCCTAGTGGTATTCTCAAGAAGGCCGTGCATTTGGCTGGCTGTCAGCCTCTAGTCGTCATGGGGGATTTTAATGCCCAGCATCAGGCGTGGGGCTATTGTACCAATACCAAGAAGGGCAGAGACATATGGGATGCGGCAGCGGAGGAAGATCTTACGCTGATAACCGATAAAGACTTTCCAACCAGGAGAGGGAACTCGGTATGCCGAGATACGACTCCGGATCTTACCTTTGTCAAGAATCTGGAAAACGTCAAGTGGACCAACACAGCCATGGACCTCGGTAGCGATCATTGCATCATTGAAGCTGTGATCAAGACTGCCCGCAACAAAACGAGGACCTTTATGTTCACTGACTGGGACTTGTTCCGAGCCAATCGCTCCGAGCGCGTCCTTAACGATGATATGGACCTAGACTCTTGGTGCGACGAGATAAAGAAGGATGCGGCTAGAGCCACCAAGGAGGTGACAACCGATCTGGAGGTGGACAGGATGGACAGTAGGCTGGCGCATCTTTCGGAAGCCAAGCAGGCACTGCTCGCGAGATTGAAGACTCAGCGCCATAACAGAAGACTACGCAAGAAAATCTCCGATATAAACAAGATGATAGAGGCTCATTGCAAGGTGCTATGCAAGCAGCAATGGGACGAGCTGTGCGACTCGGTGGAGGGCCAGCTCAAGAACGGTAAAAGCTGGGGTCTCCTTAAGCACCTACTGCACGATGGCAACACCAAGTCCAACCAGAAGAGAGCTTTGGCGAAAGCTGTCCATTTGGCCACCGACTCGACTCCAGATGAGGCAGTCATGGAGCACCTCATAGACAAGTACCTGGCGGCCACGGACGATCCGGTGCCCCCCCCAGTTTCCCGAGTACGAAGGGCGTGACGTACCATCTATGGACGAGGATTTCACCGTGGCTGAGGTCAAGCGAGTTCTCGCATCCCTCAACGGCAGATCTGCCCCTGTGCCCGACGGGATCACCAACAAAATGCTCAAGCATCTCGACGACGCCTCAATCGAGTTTCTTACGCGCAAGATGAATGATATCTGGTGCAGCGGCCTCATTCCCAAGAGCTGGAAAGCAGCCTACACAGTACTCATACCGAAGCCAGGTAAGGCGCCGAGCATCGACAATCTAAGGCCCATCTCCCTGACGTCGTGTGTTGGAAAGATGGCCGAACGCGCCATGCTTAACCGCCTCACTGACCATCTCGAGTCTAACGAATGCTATACACACAACATGATTGGCTTTCGGTCGGGGCTTTCGACTCAGGACGCCATGAGACTAATCAAGCACCAGATCATTGACTCTACCTCCGCCGACACTAAGGCAATTCTCGGCTTGGATCTGGAAAAAGCTTTTGACAACATATCGCACGCCTTTATTCTCAAGAGCCTGACAGAGTGTAACGTCGGCAAACGGGCGTACAATTTCGTGCGATCCTTCCTTTCCTCAAGGTCCACTAGACTCAAGATTGACGAGTTTTTGACCCACGAAATCCAGCTGGGGCCAAAGGGAACACCTCAGGGGGCGGTGATCTCCCCGACGCTGTTCAACATCTCCCTGATCAACCTGTCGAGGGCCTTGAACAAAATCCCCAACATTAACCACACGATCTACGCGGATGACATCACCATCTGGTGCTCCTGTGGATGTGAAGGGCAGGTCGAGGGTGCTTTGCAAGAGGCCATCGATGTGACGGAGCGGTATCTTATCCCCACCGGGCTAAGGTGCTCGCCCGCTAAATCCGAGCTCTTGCTCTACAAGAAGAGGCCCAGAGGCGGTTCACACCGGTCCTGGAAGCCAGCAACAGAGAGCCACATTACATTATTCACCGGCAAGGGCTCCCCAGTACCGCGGGTAGACACTATCAGGGTCCTAGGGATGTTTATCGAGTCGAACGGGGCCAATGGAGCCGCCCTCAAACGCATTTGTTCCAAGACCGAAAGCGCCCTCGGCCTGATCCGAAGAATCGCCAACAGGTACCGCGGAATCAAGGAAGACAATCTGATCCGGATTATCCACGCCTTCGTGCTATGCCACCTCGCTTATTCAGGGGCTATGCACAACTGGCTCGTATCGGAGCGCAACAAGATCAATGCCCTAATCAGAAGAGTCTTCAAGCTTGCCCTCGGCCTTCCCATCCGAACGCACACAAAAGACCTCCTCAATCTGGGAATTCACAACACGTTCGAAGAAATCGTTGAAGCCCAAGAATTTTCCCAGTTTGTCAGACTCTCCGGTACCCCAGCGGGCCGAGCCATACTTGGCAAGCTGGGATGTAACCCCATGGTCGTCAGTCTCGACGCTGTGAAGCTTCCCAGTGACGTCAGGTCCAAGATTTACATACACCGGATTCCACGAAATATGCATCCCACCTACAACGAAGGACGAAGACGAGCCAGGGGTAAAGCTCTGCTCGCCAGTGCCCGCTTGAACAAGGACCGCACATGCTTCGTAGACGCTGCTTCGTACGTTCAAGAAGAGGCCTTCTCCTCAGTGGTCATCGACTGTGACTCTAAAATCCTTAGCTGCGCTACCGTCCGCACTTCTAATTCCAGCGTTGCAGAGCAAGTTGCTATTGCTCTTGCATTGACGGACAGTGCACATGACACGATTTATTCGGATTCCAAGGCCGCTGTCAGGGCCTTTCAGATGGGAATGGTGGCTCCCCAGGCCCTACGTATCATCCGAAGTGCCAAAGACATGAAACATCACTCTTTGGCCTGGTTCCCTGCACACCTTGGAACAATTGAGGGTGCCTCGATCAACCCCAACGAGGAGGCGCACTCGGCTGCACGAGGTTTGACTGACCGTGCGCCGGGCAACGCGTCCTCTCCTGGGCGACCCGAGCCTCTCTGCTCGTACAACGAAATCTGCAAATACAATTATCTATCAAGAAGAGTCCTACCTTCGCCGCACTCCTCGCTGTGCAGGGCCCAGGCAGTCACTCTCAGACTTCTACAAACAAGCACTTACCCGAGCCCCGCGGCGCTGCACACAATGTACCCCGAACGGTTCCCAAGCCCGGACTGCCCTCTGTGTGGTGATTATGCGGACTTCGAACATGTCCTGTGGGGCTGCGCCTCTGCCGGTCCCCCTTTCACTCACGAGGAAATGATGAGGCTAATTAGGGCCCAGGATCCGACCTCTCAAATCCTGGCAGTCCAGAGGGCTCGCGACAGGGCCGTCAGGTTCCACCTGATGGTCCCCGAGTGGGCCTAGCCAGGTGGCGTGGAGTTTACTTACGTCTATAGTGGACAAAATAAAGTTGTTTCACTCACTCACTCACTCACTCTTTAATGAAATACTTTTCTTCTGATATTTCGTCACAAATTTTACAATGATTTTGTTTAATTAGGTAACCTTAGACTAGCTGATTGCTATTGTGGTAGCTTAACTTACAATGCCATTGGAATAGTCAATGCAAGCACATGGTGAAAAATAAACGAAATTATTGGGTATAAGCAGGTCACTCGCAGTAAATGGAGCATACATATATTTCAGGAAATAGTGCATGTTTATATATAAGAGTATGCGCAGCTACACATGCTGTTGTGTTCGTAAATGCTGAAACATTATTCGGCGTGGAAGCACTTTGTTCTTTGGCTTTCAGTGCTACCTTTAAGTCATGTGTGAAAGTACTAGTAGAAGCATCCCGTGGAGATAAATGACAACTTTGATGAATAGAGGTATAAAATGTGTGCTTAAAACGGCAAAACACTGCTTGACAGGCAAACGTATGCTTCTGTAGTACTGCACTTGTTACCGTCGCCAATCCATGCATTGCTTGCGCTCTATTGCATTCAATATGAGCTACAGCAACGAGCTGTAGTGTCTTTTCCTCCTGGTCGAGCTGGTGTTGCGAAAATTTTTGACCAAGAAAAGTGGAGGTTTTTAATTATTTCTGAAATGCATGTAACCATGCTTTTGGCTGTGTGCTGTTTCCACGGGGTTATAAGTACTGGTGCACCAAGGTGCGGGGGATCCTGTGTCCTTAGTACAGCGCGCATTGTTATCGCGCTCTGCATCCTGCCGGCAGTGTACTATCACTGCAGAGGAAGATTACGAAAAGCATGGCCTGTGTGCCTTGCTGCAATGGCGAAACCTTCAATTGTTTGCCTGAAAGGGTCGCACATTATGCTACCAGATGACGGACCAGAAGCGCAATATGAGGACGCCTCACAGATTCTGGCTCATACTGAACAAATAAGTACCATAGCTAAGGCTAGGCAGCATTCACAACAGCTAGTTTGCCCATTAACTACATGGCTGTAATGAACGCTACAATACTTGCAGGGACAACACCCTTTTGGAAGGGTGTTGTCTAATGCTACACCCATATTGAAAGGGTGGGTGTCTGTGTTACACCCCATATAGAAAGGGTGTTGGTTTGCTTTACACCCATAGGCGAGGTGACGTCATATTAACACCCCTTCTTTTGTGGGGTGTTAGTTTGCATCCCGTTGCCTGGGGTGTAGCAATACACCCAAAAAGGGTGTCACCCATGGTACAAGTCATTTACACCCTTAAGGGTGTTAAAATTTTTAGAGTGTAGTGTTCAGTTATTTTTTTGGTACGTTGTCAGTATAGTGAGCTCTTCTGTGTGCTCCGCCGCAGCCTAGTCGATAATCAGACAAATCATTTTCTGTAAATAACTGTCATGGACAGAACAAGTTTCAAAAATTATGTTTAAGTCTTCCTGGATCTGTTGGAGTTATTCAGAAATTTAGGCCTTTTCCGCCGCTATGACTATTAACCAGTTTTATTTGACGCTCATTCAAACGCATCTGCATTGCCTTTTGTGGCTGTTCGAGTAACACAAACCTCACTTCGCTTTCTTACACCGAAATAGAGGGCAATAAATGTCATTATACACATAGCGTATTTTGAAATTATGGCTACCCATTTAAGTGCGTTAAATATAATGAATAGAGCGCTCTTAGTTGTTTACTGGTATGCGCTAATCTTACCAAGCCGCCCATATAATAAAAAAAAACAACATGGTACCTGAAATCTCTTTCATGAAGCAATTGTGAGTTGAGGCGCACGCACGTCTCGTCGAACATCAAATGTACCTAAAAACAAATTATAGCGCGCAAATAAATAAATTCTAGTTAACCAATTTTTTAAGCCTTAAAGGAGCGCGGACACCAAATTCTCGGATGATTTTATTCTCCTTGGTAATACACAGCGTCTAGGGAACCAACAATGACAGCCGGTATATGTGGGATCGTGTCCCAAGCAATTTGATACCACGCAATTTCCATCGCCCATTTTGAGGTTTCAAGATTCCAGACAGCAGGGGAGGATAGCCTTTGAGTAGCGTAAATCAGGAGTACCCGACGTCACGCAGTCCACACAAATCACCGTGACGTTGAGGGCAACGACCTCATGCGTCGTCTGCTCGATTTCACAGTTGTGCCCCCGTCGTGTTTCAGCAAATGCACGTGCCCCCGCTGTGAAAATGTCATTGCATGAGCGCATATAAACGCAAAACTATTTAGCTCTCAAGAATGACGTTTTTATAATGGCTACTGTGACGAGTCCGGTGAAACAACGTTTCATTTGCAGAGTTTCGAATTGAAACAAATTAGGTTTTAAGCATCTGCTGTGATTCATACTTTGTTAAAGCTTTCCTTGTAAGCATTCAAAATGTATCATATACGGACAATTTAGCCTCCACAATTGATGTCTAAATTCCTTTGAAAAACACACTGAACACTATATTTTTGAGCGTCCTGCTTTAAGGGAATAAAAAAAAAAGCTTTGTAACGTAGTTGCTACTCAATGGGAAATAGTACATTTATTGAGTGAAACCCGTTGGATAGTGATGGTGAATCTGTTTCGTTATAAAACAGTTCCAAGTGAGGTCAGACTATATGGTCACCCTCTCGTGAAGTGGATTGGTCACCCTCAAGTGAAGTGCATTGCTGTGACTGCTTGTAGAGAGACGCGTCACGTCCGCCTCTTTAAATAAACATGCATTCACACAATTCGAATAAACTTCGCTTCAGTTGAGGCGGAATTTTCATACGAACTGCACAGCAGTAATGTTGGCATCTTAATACTCGTCCATGTAACAGCCAAAAAATATCGTAAGATTTTTTTTATGCAAATCTTTGCATAATTGGTGGGCACGTACTTGCCTCTATAAAATAAAGTTGACGCCATAAAAACTAATGTATCAGATTTGGCAACCCATGCATATATAACTACGGAGCACACTTTTCCCAATGAATGACAGGTTGTTGGACAGCCGCTTCATGGCGTAGAGTTTGTTCGCCCTACTTTAAGTTATCGCATCTAATAGCAGTATTTACTGGGCCTCAACAATTGAGCTGTCACACAGAGAAATGCTTTCATAATTGTCTTTCAAGAGAAAATACCGGGGTAAAATTTGTATACATAAAGCTGGGCTGCCCACTTCGAAAGGACTTATGATCATCGAATCTCCAACGGTGTTATCAGCAACCGTCCATAAGGTAAGGTCAATTTTGATTCACTGGTCGCAGCAATATTGCTAGCGCTCGTCACACACAGCCTTACGGAGGAACGTGTTCCTTTAAATAGGCACCTTTATTCTTTCTCGGACACTGTAATGCTGTAAGCAGTAAACTGCAATGAACGAACTGCTGGAACATTCAGTGTATCGTCATCTGCTTTATGTATAGTAGTTTTGCGAAACACTTATCTCTGCCCTGCTGATGATATGCGGAAAACAACTCAAAGAAACCGTACAGGACGCCTGTGAGCCCTCGTGTCACTGTATCTCCGTTAATCTTAACATAAAGGACTCGAAAATGACAATACGTTAATAGAGTGACAGTTAAAGGCGCCGATTTCAAAATAGTCAATATTAGAAAAAAAAATGACTTCAAATTATAGGGTTTTACGTGCCAAAACCGCGATTTCATTATGAGGCACGCTGTAGTGGGTAACTCCGGAATAATTTGACCACCAGGGGTTCACTAACGTACACCTAAATCTAAGTATACGGGTGTTTTCGCATTTCGCCCCCGTCGCAATGAAGCCGCCGTGGCTGCGATTCGATCCCGTTACTTCGGGATTAGCAGCCCAACACCGTAGCCAACAAGCAACCACTGGGGGTAGAAAGAGAAAACGGAGACCTTCTATGCAAAATTTGCTGTCAAAGCGCGTAAGCGTACAGTAGCTTCTAGATGCGGCAGTTTTTTGTGTAAGAATGAGATGCTTGCCGAGGCAACGCTTGCCTGCTTCAACGATTCTTCGTTCCTCCGTTATCAACCTCACCCACTTATCGCAACTTCTAGCAACAGCAGCCTCGTGACATCATCTCAGAGAAACTTAAATTTTTGCAATGCTCATGATGCGAGGTGAGAAGGTGACGTGATGTTAATCGTTTCATAGGTTGCAACTGAGATAACCTATACACGTTACACATGAGTAAAGATTACTTGGTCTCCTAAGATAATCAGAGAGGTTGTGTCATAGGTTAGCTAACTTCTATTGTGCTGTTTCTTCAGAACATGGAGCACAGTGCGTTGTTTTAAACCTTCTTGTTGACGGTGATCTACCTAGCTATATTAAACGCTTTTGTGGATGCGTTATTAGGTCGTCGGCGCACTCCTGTTTGGCCTTTATTAAGATTATTCCTCTTCTAAACAACGTTCTGAACTCGCCTTCTTACTATGTCACTGTTGGTTACACTAACAGTCTTTGTCTCCCTGCTTGCCCGTGATGGCTGTTTATGTGTACGATGCGCGGATAATTTAAAATAAATTATGGGGTTTTATTTGTGCCAAACCACGATCTGATTATGAGGCGCGCCGTAGTGAGAGACTTCCGGCCATCATCAAGAGTGCGATTGCAAGCACAGAGATCAATATATATGTTTTTCTCCATAAAGAAAGAAAGGAGTGAGAGAGAGAAAACAAGAATGTGAGTACAAACGTGCGCGTACACACAGTGCCATTAAAAAAAGAAAAAAAAAGTACGTATACTATGACCACAAGCACGCGTACATTTAGTGGCGTCATGAATACCAACACGTTCATTCGCTTATGTCAAAGGCAATCAAAACAACCGTGAATACAAACTTGCGCATCATAAAAAACAAAAACTGGTAGGCACTTTGTGGGTAACCCACACGTGAACAGGTGCACCTTTAGTCGTGTGCACAAGGGAGGAAAGGCGATAGACGCAGCCAATGGAATGCAGGAGAGAGGGGTCACATGTTAACAAAGAGCATGTGAGGGTTCGAAGCTGCCAGGAGAAGTTGCTGCAACTTATGTGCGACCCCGAAGACAGTCAATACAATCCCACCTTGTTATAGGACGCCTGTACTGTGACCTCCACTGACCTCTGATTTGAAGGAACTGCGTTCCATTCAGAAGTGGTGTCCTTAGTGTTTGTGGGCAAGCTGCTTCTTATACAAAGTCAACGCGTGTAAGTATAATTAATATATAAATGAAAAATATAGAAGAAAAAGTATAAACTTCGACGTAACAGAAGGGCGAGAAGAATTTCTAAGAAATGATGCGAAAATATAACTTCGTAAGCGTGCCATAGAATATTTGTTATATATAACCCTTATGAAATGCATTAGGTTACCCGAAAAAAATATTCAATGGTGCGCGCCAAACATGTAAAAAAATATTCCTTATTAGTTGGGAAACATATAAACACATACATACATACATGTCAACACACACACCCACCCACACCCACACACACACACACACACACACACACACACACACACACACACACACACACACATATATATATATATATATATATATATATATATATATATATATATATATATATATATATATATATATATATATATATATATATATATATATATGACACAGCATGTAGGACTATAACAGGACAATATAACAGACTATACTGACGTCTCGGCCGCACATTCAAGTGCCAAAATCAAATAGAAAAATAGGGATCCGTGACAGCTAGAACTGTAGGTGCGCCCATTTTGCCATCATAATGACCAAAATGTATGTAAATGTATACGTAAAATAATAATAAGGAGCCTTGAAACCTGCGAGGTGTTTTAAACTAAACGGGTAAAAAGGAATGTTTGGCAGAACTTTTATTGATTCTAAAAATTAGGGCTTTAAATTTATGCATGAGATACGATTCTCGAAGCTCTCTTTCGCGGTGAGAACGTAAACAAGGTTGATGGATGGTTGCGGTGCTTTTATCAAATGAGTGGCCCGGAATACGCACGTGTTTCTATAGCCGAAGATAAGGCAGAGTAGCAGCATGACGCTTATGGCTCTTAAAGAGGTATTTGAACGGCGTTTCAGTTTGTTCAACGTACTGCATTAAAAACAGTGGTAGAAATTGGGTTTGATGGGTACTTGTTGTTCTGGGCGACTCCCAAATCAAGTACCTATTCTATCACTTGTACCGTAACCGCACTGCTACTCCGACCTTCGTTTGGCAGGTGGGAGCGCGCTTAGTTGATGTGCTCGTCTTGGTACGCTTTGTGCCACCTTCAACAACCCTAGTCCTCAGTGAGGCTGCAAATGATTTGACTTCAACGACTGGACGCGTAGACTTCAGAAACTACCGTGACTTGCTTCAGATCATAGCCAAAGAACGACCGGATATGCGCCGTGTCTAGGCTAGCCTAATCCTGCCGATAAGTACGAATCGACATCGTGGGAAGTGAAATGATGTCCTCATTCATCACTGCAATCGCGAGGCCTGTGCTTTCAACAGCCTGCTGCAGTACCTTTGCCGACATTCCAGGTGTGTAAACTTCATCGACCACGGCTTTGCATGGTTGCCTTCTTATTGCTTTTTCCCTGCTGATGGTATCCCGGTTTGGATGGCGTCGCGTTAATGGCTACCCATCTCCAAAGGCTGTGCTTTAGAAAAACTAATACTTTTTCTTCCTTTTGGAAAGACACTGCTCCTTGTCTGCCGATCGAGTGAACACACTCACGGTTGTCTGCAAGCCAGCTGTCCAATGCGCCAAGCTTCCCATCTCGAAGCTAATTTCCCGCAATCAGTGCACCGATAGTAGAGATACGACCCCCAGCATCATTTTCATCGACAACTAAGCTTTCAACGAGCCAACCGGCCAACTACCGAAGCTCCCCCCACCCCACGGACAACGTCCCATGGGCCGGGCCCGGACAGTGCATCCATCGGCTTCCGTGTCCCTTTCGTGCAACACTGAGTCTTCAACCAGCTCACCGCCAAATTAAAAAGTCTGTGCACCCAACCGGTCTTCACGACGACAAATAGGCAACGAAACTCCAGCGGCAAGACTGCGATCTAGACCCTAATCAGCAACGTAAAGCACTGTGCAGACCGGTTCTAGAAAGCTTAGGCGAAAGGGAAAAGAACCCTACAAACTTACTAGGCGAGCCTTGTGCCCACAAGGCGAATACTTAATGGGCCTCTGCCGCCTTCTTGAAGCTCAGGTAAGTGGTGCAAAAGCGCATCCGAAAAGAACTGCAGGCATCTACACTTAGTTAATACTTAGTGGCTCGCGTTGCATCTAAGGGACTCAGTCTTTCAGTAAAAGCAGCCACTAGTACAATGCCTGATAAGTAAATTCCTCAATGGGATGAAACCCTTAGAACGACCTATTTAGATGTTACCCGTGTTATTCACAATCGTTATCAGCATCTGTTCAAGGACTCGCTAAATACGGAACGACATTTGTGCGCCAGTGTTGACTTTAGTACGCATGATATCGCCAAGCTAGGAACTGGACCTATCCTTGTTTCCAAGGCAGGTAATAACGGTGGACCCGATAAAATCCTTTCCTAGGCAAGAGCACAGCCCGTCGCCTCCTTCTAACTTGGACAACTTCGCCCATCTGGGCCTAATTAGGGACCAACTTTGCATTCTATAATGGGGCCTAAACTTTTGTCCTGAAACTGGCGGATATGACGATTTTCTGTTGGCTAAAGATTTGTACAACTTTTCACTCAACATGCGCCTATGGGAATATTTCCACGACCATCCACCCACTTCTGACACGCCGCTAGTTATGCCTTCTAGCAACCGTTACACCCCTCCGGCTCAGCGTGATAAATATCTAGACATATATGTGGCCGCTGCCCAACGTGACGTGCATAAAGCTTACGAAAAGCAAAAGTTATTTAAACCACATATTTCATTAGAAGGAACGTAAAATATCACCTCATTGGCTAAACTGCGTTTAGGCAATGAGGTGATAGTTTACGTTCCTTTTTTTAAACGCAGTGATATCACCATAAAACCAGCAGATAAAGGTGGTGCCGCGGTAATCATTAGCAAAACGGGTTATATAAGCGAAGCCCAGAGACGGCTAAATGAGCAGACTTCCCATAAGCGCCAAGACAGTCATTGTACCGCAGATTTTAAAACTATTGTTGAAGACCCCATAAAAGGTCTCGTAAAGGCAACGCAGTTAAGTGATAACGCAGAAGATTCCCTCGTCGCGCTCAGTTCCATTCCTGGCAGGTGTATTTGTTGCTTCAAATACACAAAGAAAACTGTCCCGGATGGCCTCCTGATTCGGGCACTAGCACTGTCACGGAGCCACTTTGGCGTTACGTTGATCTAATAGTCAGCAGCGTTCCATGTACTTTCTCATCTTATCTTAAAGATACGAATCATTTTTTGTTAGACATCGACAACCTCCTCATACCAGACAGTTTCCTGCTCGTTACATTAAATGTGGTTTAACTCCATAGAAACATCCCCCATAGTGATGGCAGTCAGGCACTTGCTCATGCATATGACAGATCGTCTGATGGAAAAACCATTGGTAGTGACACACTGTCTACAATATTGAAATTAATTTTACAACTCAATAATTCTAAATTTGACGGTTCGCATTACCTTCAAATAAGTGGTACACCAAAGGGCAGTCGCATTGGGCCTAATTATGCTAACATTATTATGTCTATTCTAGGGAAGGACTTTCTTAGCAAGGGCGAACTAAAACCTATTCATTACAAGCGGTTAATAGATGAAATTTCCTGGATACGGCCTCATGGGGTAAAATGAACTGTTATCCTTAATAGGTAATTCTAATACCGCCGATTCTTCAATCCATTTCTTTTTCGCATGAGTACTTTCGTTCTACCATTAACTTTCTGGTCGTTACAGTTTCCCCATCTGACCACAAACTAACGATTAAACTGTACAAAAAACCAACGGGCGGGCATCGTTATCTTCCCTTCAAAGGTTCACAAGTAAAACATCTGAAAATCGTATACCTTATACTGAGGCACCCAGCTTTAAGAAGCTTTGCTCAGAACAGTCAGACTTTTATGAAAACTGTGAAAAACTTCGCGAAACTTTATTTCAGCAGAAATACACACGTCATATTGTGGATGATGCCATTAAATGGGCCGATGCGCTGACTCGGAAAGATTTGTTCCGCGAAAAAAAACAATGGTCCATTCAGACCCAAAATAACCTTGTTCTAATCCACTCAGCATCGATTCCAACGGTTTTGTCAATACTTAAAAAAAAAAAAAAAAAACCCGCCGTGGTTGCTCAGTGGCTATGGTGTTGGGCTGCTGAGCACGAGGTCGCGGGATCGAATCCCGGCCACGGCGGCCGCATTTCGATGGGGGCGAAATGCGAAAACACCCGTGTATTTAGATTTAGGTGCACGTTAAAGAACCCCAGGTGGTCGAAATTTCCGGAGTCCTCCACTACGGCGTGCCTCATAATCAGAAAGTGGTTTTGGCACGTAAAATCCCATAATTTAATTTTTTTTTAATACTTAAAAAAACAGTTCAAGATACTAGCGCAGCGGGATCACCTTAACTTTATCTTTACAGAATCACGTCAGGCTGCCTTTAGACGATCTAGTAATCTGCATGACATCTTAACGCCATCTAAAACGAGGATTCCTGAGAGTGCGGGTTATCGTGACTTAGCAACAAAACACGGTGCAAGGTTTGTGCACTCATGACGAGATCATGTGTTGTCCAATGCGTTGCCTCTGATTCCCGCATGAAAACTTCACGTGCGACACTAGCAACTGCATCTATTTGCTCGAATGTTCTGTTTGCAAATTACAGCAAGATGAACAAACTGAAATGCCGTTCAGGTACCGCTTTAACAACCATAAGTGTCATGCTGCTACTCTCCCTAATCTTCGGCTATCAAAAGAACTGCGTATTCCGGGTCACTAATTTGATAAAATCACCGCAGGAATCGTTTAATCTCGTTTTCATTCCCCCCACGAAAGAGAGCTCCGAGAATCGTGTCCAATTCATAAATTTAAAGCGGTAACTGTGGAAGCAATGAAAAGCACTGGCAAACTTTCCTTTTTTACCCGTTTAGTTAGCTAACTCCCCGCAAGTTTCATGGCCCCATATTATTCTTTTCACATATACATTTATCCATATTACTTTTGGTCGGTATGATGTCAAAATATGTGCACGTGCATTTCTAGCGTTCATGGTTCTATAATTTTCCCTTTTATTTTGACAGCTGATTGTGCGGCTGAATGATTAGTGCATGTATACACGTATCCACGTATAGATACACGTATACATACACGTATACATACACGTATACATGCACGTATACAGGCACGTATACATGCACGTATTTATGTATGTATATATATATATATATAGAGAGAGAGAGAAACTTTATTGTGATTCTAAAGATTTGAAGGAGGGGTGGTCGGAGCCTCTCAGTCCAGGGCCCCACTGGCCTCTGCCGCCTGCCTGACCTGGCTAATTAAGGACTTTTGTCCTGCCAGATCGGAGCGGGCGAGCTGTGCCTCCCACTGCTCCATTGTCCTACTGGTGTTTGGCCTAGGAGGGTGCTTAGTGCACTCCCAGGTTATGTGCATTAGGGTAGGTATGCCACCGCACCAAGGACAGTTGGCCCTATAACGAGTGGGATACATGGCGTTTAGCAATTTTAAATGGGAAAACACCCCTGTCTGTATTTTACGCCAATCGGCGGCCTCTTCCCCGTTAAGTTGTGGGTGAGGCGGCGGGTATTTTCTTCGGACTCCACGCTGATGAGCAAGGATGTCTTTGGCATTTAAATTGGTGGAATTTTGTGATGGGTAGTGCGGGTGGTTGGGGTTAGAAGAGGACGCCGTCGCTCGGTTAGTGAACCCTCGAGCTAACGCGTTAGCCTTTTCGTTCCCCTGTACCCCCGCGTGGCCCGGGCACCAGAGTAGGCGATGATGGTGGTTGAAGGATTTCGGGATTATCGCGAGGCTAGCCGCAGTCACGTGCCCCTTGAGAAACATGCGACATGTCTCCTGGGAGTCCGTGACCACGACCGAGTCCCTTTGCGAACGCTCCGCGTGAGCGAGTGCGATCGCCACTGCTAATATTTCAGCCGAGGCTGGGGATCCCGCCGTGGCTGACGCGGTAATTTGCTGTTGGCTGACAGCGTTCACGACTGCCAGGGCGTACCTCCTTTGGTAGCGCTGCCCGGTCGTGTCTGCATACAGAGCTGCGTCCGTGTAGTACGTGTTGTACCTATGGTTGTTAGAGTAGGCTGATTGAATGTGTTGTGCACGTGCTTTGCGCCTTTCTTTGTTGTACTCTGGATGCATATTCTTTGGAATTGGGGCTACTGTAATTTTGGATCTCATCGAAGGAGGGAGAGGTACGGCCTGCTCTGTGAGATAAATGGGGTATGCTGGGATATTGAGTCTAGCCAATATTGCCCTACCAGTTTTTGTGAAGCTGAGGCGCTCCCTCTGTCGCATCAGGGTGGCTTGCCTCAGTTCGTCGAAAGTATTGTGCACTCCCAAAGCTAACATGCGCTCCGTTGAAGTACATTTAGGCAGGCCCAGAGCAGCTTTGAAAGCGGTTCGAATTATTGTGTCAGCCTGCTTTTCCTCCTCCCTGTTCAGGATTTGGTACGGTAAGCCATAGGTTATTCGACTAACCACTAAGGCCTGTACGAGCCTTAGGGTATCGTCTTCTCGCATTCCCGCTTTTCGATACGTCACGCGACGTATCATTTGGGCTATGTTGTTGGCTGTGGATTTGAGGGTCTTGAGTGTCTGTAGTGCTCTCCCGTCGCTCTGAAGCCACAAACCCAGGACTCGCATCGTGGGTACCTCTCGGACTGATTGGCCCTCAACCACGATATTAATCGATCCTCTGGATTTGTAGCCTTTCGCGTGTATCCGGATAACCTCAGATTTTTCGGGTGCGCACTTCAGGCCACTCCATCTAGAAAATTTCTCCACCGCTAATACTGCACTTTGGAGCGTATATTCCTTATCCCCTAGTGAACCTCTGCTCGTCCACAGCGCGATGTCGTTTGCGTAGAGCGTGTAACCTAGGTCGGGTATCCGATCCAGATCGCGCGCGAGTCGACACATCGCAATGTTGAAGAGAAGAGGAGATAATATAGCTCCTTGAGGTGTTCCTTTGTCAGGCATTTTAAATAAATCCGAAGTGATTTGGCCAATACTGATGCTCGCCTCGCGGTTGGAAAGAAACGCTCTTAAGTAATTGTATGTGCGCTCACCACAACCCGCGAGTTCGAGTTCTTCCAATATTGCGGCGTGAGAGACGTTGTCAAATGCTCCTTTAAGGTCTAGTGCTAGGACTAGTCTCGTCGCCGTACGGTATATTAGTTAGAATTTCATCTCTAAGTAGGAGGAACGCGTCCTGGCAAGATAAACCCGTGCGAAATCCTATCATGGAGTCCGGGAACCAGCTCCGCTCTTCCAGGTATCGCTGCAATCTGCTATGGATAACCCTTTCATAGAGCTTACCTAGGCAGGACGTGAGCGACACCGGCCGTAGTGTATCAATCGAGGGATTTTTTTTTTTGGTTTGGAGATCATGATTATTTTATCCAATTTCCACTCTTGGGGCAAGTCTCCCTTGGCCCAGCACTCGCTATTAAATAGCTTTGTGATTTTCGCTAGGGCTACCGAATCCATGTTTCGAATCATTGCATTTGTGATCGAGTCTGGGCCCGGTGCCGAGTTTTTAACTGCGGATTGTGCCGCCTCATACACTTCCGCGTACGTTATATCTTCGTCTAATTTAGGGTTCGCCTCCCCCGCGTATTGTCTCCTCGCGGACGACGATGCCGTAGCAGGTGAGGGTCCTATGTACTTTTTCTGAAGCGCATGAACGAGATCTTGGTCTGTACCCTCGAAGTTGTCTGCTATAATTTGGAGCTTCTTGTTGTTCTCAGTACGCGTGCTCATCGGGTCCAGCATGCTTCGTAGTATTCGCCACGTACTGCTCGTTCCCAGAGTTCCTGACAGGGTTCCACAGAACGTCGCCCACTCGTTTTTAGCGAGCTCGTTGGCATAGCCTTGGGCTTGCTCTGCCAAGAGAGCGATGCGTTGTCTCAGGTGTTTGTTTAGACGTTGCCTTTTCCACCTCTTGGCCAGTTTCCGCCTCTCTTCCCATAGGCTGACCAGGTGAGAGTCTATCACCGGCACCTCCGCTGTACGCTCAATGGCTTTAGTGGTGTCCCCGTGTGCTCGTCGAAGGAATTCGGTCCATTCTCGCATGTTGGTCGGGGCTGTATCCGACTCCTCCAGAGCTCTCTGGAGTTTTCTATAACGAGGCCAGTCAGTTAATTTAGTCTTTCCTATTGTTCTCCGTATGTTGGGCGTGGAGAGCGCTACTCGTATTATGTCGTGATCGCTTCCCAAATTTTCATCAAAGGAAACCCATTGTGCGTCTCTGATGTTTATTGTAAAGGCACGGTCGGGCGCCGTGTCTCTACTGACGCTGTTACCCGTGCGCGTCGGTTTGCCGATCTGATTGATTGCCCGTAAGCCCAAGGCCGTTGCGGTGCGCTCGAGTAGGAACCCTTTGGGCGACGTTTTCGCGTATCCCCATAGTATGTGGGGTGCATTAAAGTCACCCACTATCACCGCCTTATCCCTGGTGCCCGCTAAATCTTTTGTTGCTGAGAGAATGTGGGGTAGGTCGTTCCCTTTGCTTTTGGGAGGACTGTACAGATTTGTGATTAGTGTGTGTGCCTTACTTCGTTTCTTTGGCATCACACTGATAACTATGGAATTAGTCTCTCCCTCAGTTGGCGGAAGTGTTAATAATTGAGCGTTTATCGACTTGCTCACCAGCGTGGCGACCTTCGAATTTTGAGGATCGCTCAGAGTGTAGTATCCCTGCAATTTGGCCGGCTTGGCCCCGACCTCCTGCAGACATATCACGTCCGGAGCGATTCCGGAGTTTTTGATAAACTGGTGGAACACTGCCGCTTTCCTGGAGAAGGAGCGGCAGTTCCATTGCCATATCTCTAATTGGTCTGAATTTTGTATTCGTTCCGATTTCTTAGCGTGATTAGCCATGTTGCCCACTCTTATTTTAAGCCCGTGACGTTTCCGTGTCCGAGCCGTCGGATTCTGTTACGCAGTGGCTTATTTTAGTTTTTGCCGAACACGCTCCTATCGCAATTGCGCGTTTTTTGGTGGGAACAGCCTTCGAGACTGCCCTAAGCTGTTCCGCCACGAACCCCTTGTGTTTCTCGAAGTCCTTCGTGCACTGTTGTTGAAATTCCGTTAACCTTTGGGTAATTAATGCCATCATTTCATGCATAAATATTTTCAAGTTTTCCGCGATCATTGTCTGGATCTGCGCTGCCGTTATCTGCGCGTTTTTTGAGATTTGGGTTGTCGGAGACTGCGCGGAGACGGAGTTTATATCTGCCGCCGCTTTCGCTTTGGCTATTTGTTCAGATTGACGCGGCATTTCCGGCTGTGGTATTGTGCTATTGAAGCGCGCCTCTAACTCTGACACTTGTTTCTCAAGTGATTGTCGTTTGCGTTCTTCTCCTGAGAGCTGTTCTCTTAGTCGCGCATTTTCCTTTTCCAATTTTTGAATGCGTTTATCATTTTCACCAGTATTCTGTTTTGGAGCAGTGGGAGAAACAACCCTCGCCCAGCTCACCTGCTGTTTTTTAGGCAGTGGCGAATTTGACCGCTGTGAAGCCCTGGAGCTGGAGGGGTCCCTCGACGGGGTATTGCTCTTCGCTCTGCTTCCGTGTGGAGATCTGGATCGCGATCGGTGCCGGTAGAAGTCCTCCTCTTCCATGCACTCGAACCAGCGCCCCGGTGCCTTTTTGGTGTTCTGTCCCGACCGCTCCCGCGATCGAGACTGGCGAGTCGTCTTCACGCGCTTGGCGGCAATCAGTTTGTTCGGGCACCGACGCGTCTCGTGCCCCGCCGCCCTGCACAAGCCGCACTTCACTTCACATTCGTGTCCCTGCGGGGGTGGATTTTCGAGTCCGCAGCCACGGCATATGTTCTTGGGGTTCGGACAAACGTCCGAGCGGTGTCCCTCTTGCATGCACTCCAGGCACATTTGGATTGTTGGCCTGTACTCCGTGCACCGCATCTCTACTCCCATGTAGTACACGCATTTGGGGCGCGTGCCTCCCGAGAAGGTGAGGAGAGCGGTATTAGAGCTTCCAAGCATTCGGGCCCTTTCGATGGTGACTCCTTGGGTCCTGACGCGCAGGTGTCGCTGGAGATCTGCTGGTTCGGTGTGTGCTGGGAATCCGTGCACCACCCCTTTGTAGCTATCATCTGGATCCGCTACGTACACGTTGAAGGGGTGTTGCTTGCCTCGCAGCTCCATGCACGTGACTCGACGAATGACGTCCGCCACTTCCAGTGAAGGTGTGGAGACGATGATGATATTTGTTCCCTCTCGAATTCGCAGTATGAAATCTTCTCCAGTGATTTTTCGCTGGTTCTGTCCGTTTCCTGTGATTATCGTCCCGGTAGCCCGAATAATCGCTTGCGGTATTTCTGTTCTCAGATATTCCTTGAGCATTAGTCCTTTGTGTGGCTTCAGTATTATCTTGATGTCATTCTTCGGTAATGGTGGCAGAGGCTTCCCCTTCCACGGGCGCATGTTGCGACGACCGATTTGCCCGTCTCCTTTCGCGCCGCCTGCTGATGGCTGTCCGTTTATGTTGTTCTTGTTGGGAGCCGTTTCCCTGTCGTTGCGCTTGACAGCCTCTCGCTGTCGCCGCGATAGAACTAACGGCCAGCCGTCCATCGCCTGGTTGTGGGCGGCGATCTCTTGGCTTTTGCTAGTCCTCGCTTCGGAAAGTACTCTTGTGTCCTCGTTTTCGTCCGCGTTGTTAACCGGATGCGGGGGTGTTATTTGGAGGTCCATGTCCTCTGACGTAGCCATCTCGTACGCTCGGCAGAAGCGATCTGGTTATTAGGTGGTGAGGCGGTCGCTCACGCGCTAAGCCTATCGAGGCCTAACGGGGCTTCCGCCGCTTCGAATTTTCAAAGTCGCGTGGAATGACGAAAACTTCACTCACGGACTTGAACTTGGTCTTGAAACGGAGCGTTTGTCGAGTGGAACCCGATGGGATAGTCGAGTCTGGTGCAGTTGACGAGTTTTCGGCTAAAACGTCGATAGTCGGCGTAGCCCATGTGAATGAGCGCGCTCTGCCGGAACTTCTTCGTCTTCCTCATAGAGAGAGGTATTTATTATGATAGAAAAGCTAAGAGGTTGGCCTGAATCAATGTTCGGACCTGCTACTCGGCGTTGGGAAAAGGGGAAAGGGTGTAGACAGAAACAATAGAAAAGACGTTATTTATGAGGATGAAGATAGAGGTGAAAATCTTGCACGCTCCAAGACTCTTCAAAGTCTCTTGTCCAGTCCGCTCTCATAGAAAAATGTGTTGAGATCCTTCATACTATCAGGCTGGTGACGAGGGTCAGGCGAAGGTCCCAATAGAATCTTGACAAGTAATGATGCAACTTTGACAAGATGTCTGTCAGCGATTTTCTCTGTACATCAAATCGTGGGCCGATGCACAAGAGGTGTTCTGTCATCTCAGGAATATCGCATTCCTCACAATTCGGACAGTCCGCCCTGCTGATGAGATGTAGATAGCACCGGGTGAAGGCTACACCTAGTCTTATTCTGTGCAGCAAGCTTACATAACACCTTTTCATGGTCGCTAGTATGCGTATTTTCATCTCTGGTTCGAGTTCTTGAAGGTGGTGATGACGATGACCTGGCGAGGCGCATTATTATCGCGCAGAAGTCTGTAGACGAGGGTGTTAGTGTCTGGTCGTGAAAATGGGATGGACACTTGCGTGGCATCAATGTGGGCCATCTTTGCCTCCACCTCGGCGAGCTCATTTCCATGTAAACCACAGTGTCCTGGAATCCATTGAAACCTTATGCAATGGCCAGCTCTGAGGGCGACATCGTGTGATTCGTTCACCTCTTGAGCAAGGACATAGTAAGGCCATCGTCTAAGGACAGAATCGATCACCTGAAGTGCCGGCTTGGAATCGCAAAATATAGTCCGTCTGATGCGGCTCCGTCGATATGTAACATATTGCCTCCCGAATGGCAACAATCTCTGCGGCCGTTGAGGTAATTTGCTGCTCGAGATGGAAGCGCTTTCTGAGCTTCATATTTGGTAATGCGAATGCCGCGGTTGAAGTGGTTGTTGACACACCATATGTATTGAAGCGACTTGTATATCCTTCAGATTGTTTTCAGAAGTTGTTTATGTCCCCATGAAGGTATACGCGATTTTTTCCTGACTCCTGGAATTGATAGATTCACCACAGGTCTTGACAAAGTCAACTCTGGTATGACCACTGCTTTTGCCGAAGTAAAGCCTGAGGTAAGGACGCTCTCCTGACGCGAAAGAGATTCCGAGAAAGTTCTGTCTGGATGTAAAATGCGAATGGTGGATAGAGGGTGACGTTCATGGCGGGTCAATAGTCGAAGATATACCCTAAAGGTTCGCATGAGAAATAAGCGTCTATAGGAGGTACACATGCTTCCGCAATCACGCCGTTTGTCGAAAGGCAGCGTGGCAGACCAAGATATGTTCTCAGTGCCTAAGCTTGTAAGCCCTCCAGCGTACGTAGGCAAAGGGGCGAATGTTTGTAAAAATCGGTGAACTGTATCGTGAGTAGCGTACGAAAAGTGATTCATGTAGCTGGAGCAATGATCGCTTTGACGGGCCCAATTTCATGCCTGCTATATATTTAAGCATGCGTATGAAGCTGCTTAATTTGAACTTAAGCATCGACGCTTGCTTCGACCAGGACAAGGTTCGGTCAATCATCACTCCTAGAAATCTGTGGTGCGTTACGTGCGCTATGGTTGCGCCGTTAATCGTAATCTGGTAGCGGTGCATCGCCTTGCGGGTAAAAGCAAGGGCCGCACAATTCACTGGTGCCAATTGTTGACCTCACTGCTGCAAATACTTCGAGGGGACCGACACTGCACGTTGCAGTCTTGCACGAAGTTGAGGCCGTGAAACACGAGAAGCCCATATGCAGATATCGTCAGCGTATAGGCTCATGGCTGTAGTCTGTGGCACTATATCGGCGAATCAAATAAGGGTTACATTGAACAGGGTAGGGCTGAGTACGCCTCCTTGAGGAACGCCACGGCTTATTTGATGACGACTGGTCTCCGCCTCTGTCATCGTTATAAATATGGTCCGGCCTGTAAGGTAGATCATTAACCATTGAAACATGCTACCTGGGATTCCAAGCTCCTCAAGTGCGTCAAGAATGGCTTCATGCAACACATTGTCATATGCACCTTTGACGTCCAAAAATAGTGCTCCTGACAAGCGTTGACGCTTCTTATCCTGTTCGAAGGTTGACACCAAGTCAATCATGTTGTCAAGTGACGATCTTCCTTTGCGAAAACCCATCATCATGTCTGGGTAAAGGCTATGCTTTTCGAGAAACCACTCTAGTCTCATGAACACCATTCTTTACATGTTTGATGCACCATTGAATATTTTTTTCTAGTTGCCTGATGCATTTCCTAACGGTTATAGCGGGTGTCCCAGTTAACTTGGATAAAGATAAAAAAATTAAGAGCAATTAATAATCACTTTGTGATGGAAAACATACTGGCTGTAAGTACACATGACTGTCGCTACTATGCAGTCGGAACAATTTCTTCAGAGCTCTTGGCTCTTTTTTAAAAATCTTGGTTCAAGTTAACTGGAACACCAGGTATATGCCATATATGGCATGTTTATGAACTGTTATGTATATTTCCGCATCATGTATTAGAAAATTTTCTCGCCCTTCTGTTATGTCGAAGTTTATACAACAACTTGTCATATAATTTTTCATTTATATTTTATTTATATTTACACGCACTGACTTTGTATCAAAAACAGCTTGCCCGCAAACACATCTACAATGCCACTTCTGCGAAGAATGCAATGAAACACTGTTTGTTCAACTCAGAAGTCAGTGAAGGTCACAGTATAGGTGTCCTATAACGAGGTTGGGTTGGTCTCATCCTCTTAGTGGTTGCACAAAAGTTGCAGCAACTTCTCCTGGCAGCTTTGACCCCTTGCTCTTGGTTAACATGTGACCCCTCTCCCCTACATTCCAATGGCTGCGTCTTTTGTCTTTCCTTCATTGTGGATATGACTTAATGTGCGCCTGTTCAGGTGTGGGTTATTCACAAAGTGCCCATTTTCATGATGCCAATCTATGTGCGCGCAAGTTTGTATTCACGGTTGTTATCGTTGACTTTCACATGAGTTAATGCACGTGTTCGTATTCATGGCGCCACTAAATGTACACGTGGTCTTGTTGATAGGCTACGTTCTTTTTTACTATTTTTGAAGCCACCATGTGTACGCGCATGTTTGCATTGACGTTTTTTCTTTCACTCTCTGAATTCGTTCTTTCCTTATGGAGCAAGACGCAAAGATTGAGCTCTCTGTGCGTGTAATTATCCTCTTGATGAAGACCGGACCTCCGCCGATACGTTACACACACACACACACACACACACACACACACACGCACACACACACACACACACACACACACACACACACATATATATATATATATATATATATATATATATATATATATATATATATATATATATATATATATATATATATGATCTACCTCTTAGAAAAAAAGAAATTAAGGTCTGCAGACCACATTTGAAAAATAGACTACCAGCTTGCGACGAGCTACCTTTTGCGTAGTTCTTTTTTGAATGTTGCGAAGAAACTTTTCAAACCAATAAAAAGGCTGTGTGCCACACCGGCTTATTTTTTCAACTACCAACGCTTACAACACTTTTCTTGTCCCGTTTTCTTCCAGTACAGAAGAGTGATGGAGCGGCTTTCTGGACTACTAACTTTTCTCGCCGTCATGATTGGTATGGTTTCTCTTGCATACAATCTAAGTGGTTTCGTAAAGTTCTCTCAACATCTGAGCATGCATTGTTGAGGAAGAAGCTAGCATTCTGTGCAGATATGATCAGCTGCCTAGAGAAGTTATGGAAGCTGTAGATATAAAGACGCTGGGAGAATCTTATGTCAGCATGTGCTCCGTTAGAGATGAATGTATTTCCTGTCAGGAAAAAGACATTAGTTTTTGCCTCTGCTTTTTGTGTATGTTCAGCTTATTACTTGTCAGCCGTCATGTACATTTAACTTTCTGCTTTTAGATCATCTCCGTTTTCTTGTTCGTTGTATGTGTTCTCTTGTGCCATTTGCAGTCAGGCTATTCTTTATTTTTTTAGACTGCAACAAATCACTTTAGTGGTCCTTGTGATGATTCTGTGTACCTTATAAAACATTTTATTTGGGCAATGTTGCAAAAGTGTAAAGTGTTATACAGTAAGATCAGGGTAATCCAAGTTGTAATTAAGAAGTTTGTGAAAATCCAGTGATACATAAAGGTTACCAGAAAGTAGTACAGCAAGAAAGCCTGATAAAAACCAGTGCTTGATGAGGCCAAATATAATCGAAAACAGGAAAGAGAGAAAGAACAAATGAATATGTAAGTCTAGCGAAAAAAGATTGCATTGTGGTCACCAACTGCACATGCGGCTGACTACGTTCCAAGAAAAGCTTTTTTCCCCAATGGCATGGAACTGGAAGAGTGTGTTTGCATAAGCAAGCTTTCAGTTTGTCTACGGAAAAAGAATGCTATTTCTTGAAAGGTGCTGATATACATGATTGGCGATTGTAATGATTTATTTTTTCCAGCAATTGCAATTTTTATCTGTATTTTGTTTCTGTAACGTTTTTATTAATGTTTGGTTGCATATGTTTGCATACGTTTGGTGTGTGCGTGTGTGTCTGCGTGCGGGCGTCCAGCTGTGTGGAGCACAACATGTAATCTGGTGTAGTTCTTGATTCTGGTCTTATTTTCGACGTCGATGTAAGCTAGCTTACCAGAAACTGAGAAGCCTGAATGGCTAAGAAAGTTTGCCATGTTGTCGAGAGCTTGTTTCATCATTCTTGATTTCTGTATAAGATATCTTTCCCATAGACTGTAGTACTTCTTGTAGTATGCCTGTGTAGTTGAAATGTAGCTCTAACTCTCACCTGCAATTTTCTGTTTTTCAAAAGTTGCCGTTTAACTTGCGTGCTCTACCAGCAATTTGTTTGTTCATTGTTCCTCCTACTAAAATAGCGTGAGGTACTGCATTAAAAGCCCCTTCACCCTTTTTATTCTTTCATAAGCGGTATTAAACAATGCCCTCTAATAATGTTTCTGCTCCTTATGACCCACTCATATCTGCCAGAAGGGACAACTCTTGAAAAAGGTTTTCTTCGTGCTGTGTACACGATGCAGTATGAGCATTTATGTGTTTTGACATTCATACATCTGTAGAACCAGCTTACCTGACAGAGTGCTTACTATGCCTGATCATGCTAGTTAGCGCAGTGCGGTTGAACAATACATATTGATGCAATAAATGTTTACACATTTGAAGCATCAGCAAATATGTTTTTTTGCAATGGTGCCCTTTTTGTTTCGGTTGGTGTTAGTGTCGCTTTTAAAATTTTCATATGCATGCCCCCTTATGCAATAGTCTTGCAAAGTTTAAGGGTTCAATAAACGATGATGAACTAAATCTAAGCGCAAGAGCTTCTTTTACCTATGACTCCCATCGAAATGCGATTGCCATGGCCAGCTATTCAACCCCTCACCTTGTGTTATCAGCAGAATGCTCCAGCCACAGTGGAAGGCGAATAAATTGAACAGTTTTGTTGTGTACAAATTTGTTCTTTTTCTTGCCTTTATGCAGGTAAAACTTGCAATAGGTGTGTCATTGGAAATAAAGCTGTTTGTGGGCGTTTATTGAATAAAATAGATATTGTGTATAGTTGAAATGCAGAGAGAAAGAGAGAGAAAGGGACGGGGGGAGGGAGGGAGGGAGGGAGGGAGGGAGGGAGGGAGGGAGGGAGGGAGGGAGGGGGGAAATAGGAAGGCAGGGATGTTAACCAGTCAAGAGTCTGGTTGGCTACCCTACGCTCGGGGAAGGGAGAAGGGGAGGAGATAGAAGGGAGAGAGAAGGCGTAAAGACGTGTACGAACAGTACTTAAGTTAAAGGGACCCTGAAACGATTTTGGCGATTTTCTACAAACGTACTGAGTCGTTAGAGTAGGTTCTTCTGATCATTAATTGATGCATCTAAGTGCTCTGCGTAAAGCGTGTAATTTATTATAAGGTTTTAAAAATACACATCGCTGCCGATCGCAGCGCACTGCTCGGCGGAATTTTAAGCCGCCCCTACCCATATGATGCAAATAACCCATATTACGTCACATGGGTGAGCTATCTGATTGGCTGACCAGGGCGCGTGGTCGACAATTTTTCCAACTTTATGGTGAACAAATGATGCTCGTAATAATTGGAATGTTAGTTACTTTGTTTTTGTAAAAAGAAAATAACTTAAAGAGAATACACAAGAATAGTTTTTCAGTACACTTCAGCACTTCCGGCACACAGCAAGTGTCGTCTGCTTGTGTTACAACGTACTCCATTTTGACGAGAGCTCCGCGGTCAGAGTCGGTCTCAGTCTTTTCGCGAGCACTATGATTCGACTTTGTTGCCTTGTGGACTGAAAACCTAGCGACCTGCGAACCGCGAGTCCAGTATTAGGGCAAACGCAAGCGCAAGGGGACAGGGTCTGGCCGCTTGACTATGCCGGGATGAGCCACGAGATGAGCAGGAGGGCAAATGTGAACGGTCTGCACGGTGCAGCCACCTGGTGGCACAGAGCTCAACCATACACAGTAGCAGCAACGAAGTGTATTTTTTGCTGCTGGTGTGTATTTTTCGCAGGAGTGTGATCATCAACACGTTGATTTATAAATGTTTAAAATGCTTTACACTTGGTTAGAGCAATGTTTGCGCTTTGTTTGACTGGTTAAGCGCTGCGCCAGCAAGTGTCTGGACCGTGCAGACCAATCAGGCTGCTCACGTACGTCTACGCTAAACTTCCTTCATCAGCTTGAGTTTATGCCTCCAGTCATTTGCCGAAATGACCAGCTTGCCTGTTTTTAGCGGAGTACCGGACACGTTCGGCGCTACGACAGAATGCTCGCAACGCACGCTGCTTCGATAGCTCTCGGTCGACGGACAAGCGGCTAGCGAAGAGGTCTCGCGCGGGAGGGGGCGTGCTCCTAAACAACCGGAAGTGAGCGATGTGACGTCGCATCGTGACGCTGAACCAGTGAAGGCGGAGCTTAGCGCCGCTCGCTCGGCGAGCGAGTTGAGGAGGAAAAGCATAGCTAGGGAGGAGGGTAACTTCTAATCGCTTGCAGCTCCATTAATACGTAACGCTTCACTTAAATTGTGGTGCGAATGTTCTACTTAAGCTGTACCCTACGCGCCTACAAAATCTGTCCGAACCGTTTCAGGGGCCCTTTAAAGCCACTCGCGCAAACCAGACGTTCTGAGAAAGCACAAAAGTGCCTTCCCTGCCTTCCATGCATTGGTGGGGACAGCGCACTAGTACAGCCTGTTCAGTTTAATTGCAGAATTTTCTTTTAAAAACCCAGGCTTACATGTTCTTGCAAGTATAGCATGGTACTTCATTACTTATAAAAGTAGTAATCACAGAGGCTATCGTTATATCAGTTTATACACTAATAAATGTGATCACAAGCTTACTAGAAAGATGTAAGGCATGGATGTTTCTACACACTTGATTAGCTGTGGACATGCAAGAACCGCTTATACTTAAACGATCCAATGATTAACAGGAAAGGATGCAACTGGTTGACTTCACTGGACAGTTTTGATTTCCTTTTTTTAACATGTCGTTTTCTACCGTTTCGTCTACACAAGAACAGGCTGCTTTTATGCAATTTCGCATTGTTGCCTCGAGTTTTACATGACGGTGCAGGAGGGTGCTTTGTCACTGTACCACTATAGCAGACCAATAATTTACTAACTGTAAAGTTAATTAGCGTTCAAAGCAAATGTTAATACAGGGGCAGTAAGCATACAAAGTGCGCAACTTATTCAAGGTTCATTGTTTTTCGTACGGAAAAACAATTGTTCAGAGAAGAGATGCAACTTCACGTGCATGAAATACTGAAAAACAAATTGACGACGCTGGTTTCTCAAGCCATGGAGGTAATGCTATCGTAGAAAATTCATTGCAATAGCACGCACGTTTGCCATGTCAAATTTGATAAATAAGCGAGGTACATAACATTTCAAGATGTATTCGGAAATCCACACTTGAAAACCTACAACCTACTACAACCTATCCGTTAAGCACAACGTTGAAACTTCAGGTACTTTGTTGTCTCGTCATTCGCCCTTGCCGAGGTTGAAATTGTTGAAGCTGCTCAAAAAAAAAAAAATTGTGATGACCCCGAAAGACCATGTCCTTGTCCTCTCGTGGGGATTGAACATCTCGTTGTAATGACCTCTCGCAAAGGTGTGCGAAGAAAACTTGAAAATACACTTCATTTGCTGCGAAGGGTGTCAACGAACGCATAGAAATGGGAGAACGGACTGTGCAGTACAAATTTTTGCACTTGTTGAGCGAGACGCCATTTGCCAAAACAAACCGCAAGATAGCTCTCGGAGCAATTTCTTCTGAATAGCACAGCGAACGCTGCGATGGTGCGACTGTGGGACCAACTAGTTGGCCGCAGCCGAAAATAGGCGGGTTGGCATTGCGTCTGCGAGTTTCGTCACAAGCGACAGAACTCGCGCCTCCGGTGCGTCAAAAATCACATCATCTGAAACAGGATTATAGCGTCGGCGCCAAGCTGAGATTTTGGCGGGTACCGCAGATGACGTCGGGGATTGGTTCGCCTCGTACAAAAGAGCCAGCGCGCACGACCACTGGGAGGATTCGACAAAGCTCAACAATGTAATTTTCTACTGATGTAACGTGGCACGTTTGAATCCGATATCCAGACATGGTCGGATACAAGACCAACTTGGCGGAAGTCTTTGGTCGTCCTGCTGTCCACAAACTTCAGGCCGAACAACGCCTAGGCAGACGCACCCAGAAACAGGTGAAAATTTCACCAGCTACACCGAAGACGTCGTTAATCTGTGCAACAGAGTTGATGCAACGAAGACAGAAGCCAAGAAGATCAGGCATATCTTCAAGAGAATTGAGGACGACGCCTGCCAGATGTGGCTCACCTGAACCCTGACCACTGTTCGGCCACCATAGCGCTGTGCCAGAGTTACGACGAACTTCGAAGGCAGCTAGCAGTCACATGAAATCCGCCCTCAGAATTCGCCTCTGTCTCAGGTCTGACGCTAGGTGTTGACGAGCCGCCTCTAATTCCCCAGAGAAAGAAGTTCGTGCGAGAAGTTGCTGGGCAGCCTTCCCTGGTGCCCTTTAGGAATGCGCAACCTTAACCCCATTGATACCGGGGTTGCAGATCGACATCAAGGAGCAAGTCGTTGTGTGCCTGTCAGCTGCTAATCAACAGCCTACCGTCGCGGCGCCCTGACGTACGCTGACGTCGCTGCAAGGCCGCACTTCACTCCACGTCCACCGCTCCAAGCTGTTGCGCGAGTGCCCTCGATGCCTTTTCGCCGCCTGTACTGCAGCTGTCCTGCCAGCCAAATACTTGGCACACAGCGAGCAACCGCCCATTTTGTTATACTTGTGGTACTTTGGGACACGTTAGCCGCTTTTGTCGACGCCGTAGGATTATTTAGGGTTACCGCCAGCCCATGAGCACTTACGACCCTCAACAGCTACAATCTCCTGTGCCGCCAGATGCAACCCCCGTTCTTAACACTAGTCGTTCTCCATCACCACGCCGCCGCTCTATCTCATCGTTGAGACGCCGGCCAAGCCCTCTACCTCAGGGAATATAAGTGTAGCAGTTCTCGCTTCGGGAACTGCGTCCCCTTCGATTTACCAAAGCCCTCGAAATGACCCCATGCAACTTCACTACGGTATATTTTTCCTGCTTTTCCTGAAGTTTCAATGTTCATAATTGCTTTCACGCCCATAAGGTGCTCATTTATGTGTCATCTTTATGTATATATTATTTTTTTCTCTCTCTTCATGATTTCTGATGATTTTGGTTGATGTTTTGCCAGTGCTTGTGTAAATCTTTTTTTTACCCCTCCTGCATGGGCCCTAGCTTGGGCCTGCAGTATTTTGTAAATAAATAAATAAATAAATTTTGAGGTGTTTGGAACATTCGCACTGGTAGATACTGGCGTAGCATTCTCAGTGTTACGCGCAGGACTTTGTCAACGGGTAGAAGAAGTAACGTCGTCACTTTCCGGACTGTATTTGAGTACTGCGGGTGCGAAGCCTGTGGAACCTCATGGAGCCTTCACTGCACTTGCTGCCATCACGGATTCTCTTCATGTCATTGAATTCATTGCACTGCCGTCCTGCTCCCATGATGTCATCCTAGGCTGGGATTTTCTTTCTTCCAACAATGCCATCATTGACTGTGCCCGCGTCGAGGTGGAGTTGTCTTTTCATTCCGATGCAACCGTGGACTAAGATCCTGTGACGTCTTCAAAAATACTTGTTGCCGAAGTTACTGATATCCCTCCTCAGTCAGCACCTCCTCAGTCACGTGACGCAACCGTGCTACTCACGCCGTGTGGCTTCTTCGCCGCCCAGGTAGCACACAAAGTCTTGAAAACGTCGTATTAAGGGATTCAACGTCTGAAACGGATTTTTGACCAAAATCGACGCATCAAAGACGTTCCAAACAAGATAGCTTAAAAACGAGGGGTGAATACGTTTGGATAACGTTGGAAGCCAGGCAGCTTAAAAACGAGGGGTGAATACGTTTTGAAAACGACTTCATATGACTCGCTCTATCTCTTTAGTTATCATGTGACCAAGGTGGCCACGTGATTCGTGATGCCGGGCGAGCCGGGCATAGTCGCGTCGTCATGGCGTCGTCGCGTCCCCGCACTCGCATTGCGCTGTGGTGTGTTTGCGGCTGTTCTGAATGTGCTGCCGCTGCCCTTTGCTATGTAAGTGTTGCAGTGTTTTGCTGTCACGAAAGCGATATTCTGTGATTAGTTTGGGTTGTGCGAAAGTGTTTGTGTGGTTTTAATTCGGAAATCAGTAGTGTTTTCAATTGTTATCGGACCATGGCGGCCACGTTATTCGTGAAGCCTGGCATAGTTGGGTTATCGCACTTGCATTGCGCTGTGGTATGTTTGCGGCCGTTCTGAATGTGCTGCCGCTGCCCTTTGTCATGTAAGTGTTGCAGTGTTTTGCCCTCAAGAAAACGACATTCTGTGATTAGTTTGGGTTGTGCGATCTGTTTGTGTAGTTTTAATTTCGAATTCAGTAGTGTTTTCAATTGCAGGGCGCCGAGTGGAAGGCACTAATCAGCTCTTCAAGTTCGTTGTCATGTTATTTGAGGCGCCTTTTCACTGACGCGTAATTCAGGCGTTAAGGGCAGTATAAGGACGAAAGTTAGAGGGAAGAAATCGTGCCTGTGTGTCCCTATGTCGGGATCTGCCGCTATGCGTGATCCTAACAAGAAAGCATTTTGCAGAATGCGAAGAAAGATGGCAAAATTGCTGCGCACCTTGCCAATCTCCGCAATAGAGCCGTCATCGTGGTATTTTAGTCTCCCGTTTAGCAAGAGTGTTGCAGACAAGATAACTGGTTCAAACAGGCTTTTTTTATGATTCAGTACTAGTACGGTATCCCAAAAGGTGAGGTCAAGTGCTCGCCCTATTTTCTTCCCTCGCGCTACAGCGCACTTACAGAATTTTGCGTGCACCATATATACCGTGCTTTTATCGTTTACGCTTTAGGTTCTCGATTGTGTTTTCGCCCCCTTTACCCATGTGAGCGGTATTTCATGGTCTTACGGGGTACCACTTGTGTCCATATATTGTGTCCAATATATGAAACGGCCCAACTCTATTTTATTTGACGCCTCAAATGGTATTAATGTATTGAGTCCCTTGAAGCTTTGTGTTTGTTATCAATTTTACTACTTGGCGAATGGATGCAGCATGTACGCTGCATAACTCGCTTGTGGATACTGCGTACGTGAGTCGAGTATGCTTCAGGTAGTACGATTGTTTGCCGTTTGGGACATGTGTCGGAATGTACGCTGTGCGCCCTTCGCGCTTTACTTAGTCGGCGGCCTGCCGAGTTCGTGCGGGTGCAATGTGTGCGCGTGGAGTTTGCGAAGCGCTCGCGCGGTTTTTTTTTATATGTGTTCTGTTCGCGCGCTTCGCACAGCAGGGCATGCCGCAGTTCTTTGTCCTTGTGCAACACATTTTCCTAGCGTACGCCTGTGCATTATTTGATACCGGTTTCATACGGGGCTCTTTTAACCGCTATCCAATCCGTTACAAATCGAATTTCTCGGTCGTGATTGGCTCCTTTGCGCAAGCTACGACAGTGAGCCAGTCGCATTGATAATTTCGATCCGGATAGGGCGTGATGGCCATCGAGAGTGGTCGCGTGACGCCAGTTTTACACATGGCTCCCACATAGGGAACACTCTAAGTTCAATGCTACTGAGTGAAGAGCAAGTGCATATATATGCCAGTGGTGGTATGTGGGCAAGTCTTTCTGGTGAAGCCAATACTTGTGCATTCAAAACATTTCAACTACCAGCGTAGTGCATCAATGTGTCTACTTCACAAAACGGAGCACCAGTGCAAATATCTGAGCATACCTGTCCAGGGCAGCAAGTGTGTCTACATTTAAACCACTACCAGCTTGTGCGGCAGTTCTATTTCCGGCGGGACTGCAGAATAATCAGTAGGGTGCGCTCAAGCTGTTTATCTATGAAGCTCTGCCTCGACTGTGTGCCAAATATTTTTGGACGTGAAAGTGGGGGTGAATTGGTAAACATCAGTGGAACTGTGCCTGGACTTTGTGGCAAATGTTTTTGGATGTGAAAGTGTGGGTGAACTGGCAAAGAATTTGCTCTGGGCTACATGTGTTAAACGTTTTTCTCATTCAGAGTGCTTTTTTTTTCTTTAGGAGACTGAAGATGTGCGCAGTGTGACATGTCAGTTTGCTAATTAATGTATTTGCTGGTTTGCAAATTATTCGTTGCAACTTTGTCTTTGCCAGAGAGGTACAACTTTGCCTCTTGTACAGGGTTTTTTAGATAAAACACTTACTATTTATTACGACCATTGCTTCCTTTGTTACACAAATGCAGCTTCCAGTTCATTCCAGTTTATTTCCATGTTTATGTAAGTTACTAATATGAGGCTTGCATATTCATTTCTCACGTTCTGGAGTGGCAAGATGCAGCATTACTGTCTCATCGTTCGCTGTACTACAGTAGTGTTCACTTGTTACACTGAATCCCACGTTTAAGTATTCTGTACTAATATCACTTTATTGCTTTTCTTGTATGGTTATTTTTCTCGCCATTACCTTCTTTGATATATCCTAAAGGCGATATTTTCAATTTTGCATTGTTCCCATTTTTTTATTTCTGTCACAAGATTATTTTATGATGGTATGCGGTGGTATTTCTTTTTGTGCTCTTTTCAAGCTTCTAGCTGATTGGTAACATTGCTTGGAGGCAGTTACCATCCGACTCATACTCTTGCATTTTTCAGTCTACTTCCATTCGCTCCGAATGTCACTTCTGCATAACTCTAGTCCATCTAATAGCACGTGCTCTTTACTATGATAAATGAGAAACTTTAGTAGACTCCAGGTTCTTCTGTTCATTTTTGTATGTGTACTTGGAATTTTGTTCATGTGCTAGTGAATGTTCACTTTCGAGTTCATTACGAATCCTTTCTGCGACTTTTGTCATTGTTGATGTACTTTTACTTCTATTTGCATTTCTCACACAGTTTGTTCGAAGCTTGCATAAGCATTACATTTTAATAAAGTGTTTTTGCTTGGTCACAATGTTCTCATTTCATTCACTTTTGGCATGAAGGGCTCGGTCTTGCCGCCTGCCAAGTCGTGACCATTTGTTCTTTGCAGGATGTCATTCTCATTTTGGTTGTAAGCATCGTAGCTTACTAAAGGTGGTATTAAGGATTCATTATTCCTAACAGGCTTATTTTCGTGGGACTTGGTAGAGGATACGCCGGCCATGCGGGGAACAGTGCTTGGCACTGCGCCATGGCTCTTACAGTCAACACGACGCTTCTACTCATCTGGGGCGTGATTGGAGATCGTTGTTCGAAACGCCCGATCAGTTTCACCTCACGCGATTGGCCTAGACCGTGCCGACGGGTGCGGCTGACGACGTCTGCGCGGCATAGGCCAGTCGCGTGAGGCGAAACTAAACGCGTGTTTTGAACAACGATGTCTGATCGCACCCGTCACCCGCGAAAATTAGCTTCAGATGATCGTAAACCTTTCAAGACCACTTCTAGACCAGCTTTTTGATAATCCCCTAAAAACGTTTAGAAATTGGTTACGAATAGTTTTGGCAAAGGGGTTACTTGTGTCTTTCCCAATCCTATTTCTAGACCAGCTTTTCGAATACGTCTTGCAGACCTGTTCTAGATCGTCTCAAGAAAGTAATTAAGCCGGACATTAGCAGAGATATACGACGTTTTCCCGCCGAAGTTATCTCATTCGTGTCTTCTTTAACCCGTTTTTATCGTCTTGGATAAACGCTACGAAAACGTTACGTATCTCTTTTGTGCTACCTGGGCGAGGCTGTTCTCCTCCCTTGGCCTCTACCTTCATCGCCCTCAATGCCAGCCGTAGTGTCATGTCGGTGTACAATGTGTCCTTCCTGACGATTACCTTGCGTCGCGGAGAATTCCTCAGTTACGCTCAGCCAGTGGATTCCTCAACGCGGCTCCTTGCTCGCCGCGATGCACATTCGACGTCCCCCACCGTGCTGTGCGTCTGTGCCGCCGTTGGAGTGCTTTCATCCGGCAATCTGCGGTGATCTTACAAACACGCAACGCGTGCAAATGTCCGCCTGCTACGCGAATTTACCACCTCTTTCTACTGCCACCAAGATTCTCTGGGCCACATTATCACAGTATCGCACAGCATCAGAACCCGTTCACACGGTAGCGTCCGGCAGCGTCCTTACCTTGCCTCAGCTTCTGAACGCCGTGTCATCGACGAACGAGTGAGCGATATGTTTCGGCGTGGCATGAATCAGCCTTCCCAAAGCCCGGGCGCATCGCCAATCCTCCTCGTAAAGAACAAAGATCGTTCTTTTCGCTTCTGAGTTGATTACAGACGTATTAGCAAAATTAAGTGCAAAGACGTATATCTCCTACAGGCACATAGAGGATGCTCTGGACTGTTTGCAAGGTGCCGAGTTTTTTTATTCATCTTTGGATTGGAGGTTCGGATATTGGAAAGTCCCATGGTAGAGGTTGACCGCTCAAAAATCGCCTTGGTCACACCAGCCGTATTATACGACTTTAATGTCATGCCATTAGGCCTATATATTGCACTCACTACTTTCGAGCGTGTGATGGACAGTATCTTGCGCTGTCTCCAGTGGCACACGTGTTTGTGGCCTCGAGATGATGTCGTTATCTTTTCACCTTATTTCCCGACTCACCTCCAAGACTAAGAAAGGTATTAGGCTGTCTTACCAAGATTGGCCTGCAGCTTACCATAAAAAACGCTTCTCTGCTGCTTGCAAGCTTACCGCCTTAGGCCATGTCTTATTCAAAGAAGGCGTGCTTCTGGATCCGGCAAAACTCTGTGAAGTTGTGAAGGTCGCCAAACTCTCCACCCTGAACACACTATGCAGTTTCATCGGCCTCAGTTGCTATTTTTGCTGATTTGTGAAAACCTTCGCTATGATCATCGCTCCTTTGGCTCAACTGTTGGCTGGAGAT
The DNA here is from genome assembly GCF_038994185.2 of Dermacentor albipictus. NCBI lineage: Eukaryota > Metazoa > Arthropoda > Arachnida > Ixodida > Ixodidae > Dermacentor > Dermacentor albipictus. Next base: position 2,287,943 of record NW_027225568.1, read on the forward strand.
ACCATATTTGCCTTGCCATGAGCATGCGATGATGCGTTCGTGACCCTACACCGTCTGCTCACCTCTCCTTTTATTATCCGACATTTTGACCCCACTGCCACAACTGAATCAAGTCCATACATGTGCTAGTGGAGTCGTCCTTGGTTCAGTTCTCGCAAGACGTAAACATGGTCTTGAAGAATACGTCTTTGCTTATGGTATCCACCCTCTCACAAAGTGGGAGCTAAACTACTCTGTTACAGAGAAGGAATGTTTAACCATGCTCTGCGCCCTTGCGAAGTTTCGAGCTTATTTATATGGCCGACCATTTGATGTAGTGACGGATCACCACGCGCTGTGCTGGATCTCCTCATTGAAAGACCACTTTGGCCGCCTCGAACGCTGGGCGCTCCCTTTGCAAGAGTGCGACATCCCGGAAGTGTACCGTGCTCTTTCTGAAGGCCGCGCTTTTCTGTCTGAAGTCCTGGCGTCACTTCTGAAGAAGTGTTACGTCATCCACCGGACCACTAATGCATACAATCCGCAGACGAACGGGTTGACGGAGCATTTCAACCGTACTCTTGGCGACATGCTCGCCACGTACGTCGCGCCCGACCATTCTAAGTGGGACGCTGAGCTTCCAGTTCATTACGTTCGCCTATAATACTGCCACTCAAGCTACCACTGCTCCTTCTCTGTTTATCTTATTGTACGGCCGCGAACATTTCTGCATCATCGACACAATTCTAGCCTGCCGGCCTGATTCATCGGAATGTGTTCCGGCATCTCAAGCTGCACAGCATGCCGAAGAATGCAGACAACTCGCCCGTTGTCTTAGCGTCGCAGATCCGACACACCAGAAGCACCGTCGTGGTGGCTCTGACGCTTAAAGCTTCCCTTCCGGTTCTATGGTTTGGGTGTGAGTCCCACCTTCAGTTCTCGCTCGCCTCTAAGTTGCTCCCGAGATACACGGCCTTTACCGCGTAATTGCAGAAACTTCCGCCGCGAACTATGTCGTAGAGCCTGTGTCGCCGTCTTCTCACCAGCACCGCCGAGGTCGCGACACTGTTCATGCCGGTTGGCCCAAGCCCTTCTACGATCCCTCTGTGTTAGCACATGCTTAGATCGCCTGGATGACGTCTTTTTCTCCGTGGGACAAGTGTAACGAAGTACCGCTGGGTCAGTCAGGCGCATCACCAGCGCTTTACGCACGGGGCCGGTGATGACTGTTCGCAGGGTTCTGACTGCCTCACCGAGTTCGACCTCTTAGTTTTTGCGTAGCCTATGAATAAACAAGATCAGAATATATATATATATATATATATATATATATATATATATATATATATATATATATATATATATATATATATATATATGTATATATATTTGTGTGTGTGTGTGTGTGTGTAGCGTGCTTCAGCTCACTTTAGCCAGAGTTTAAACGTATGCCGATGCACTCTAAGACGATAGGACCAAATGCATGTTGCTCACTTTTGTAAATAGTGCACCACGCTGTTTTTTGCATTGTGCGTAATTAGATGATTAGTCAAGATTAATAAACCAACTTCCGATGCAACGAAGTTAGGCAAAAAATTCCATTTAGAAAGTCGTAGAGCGCTTTGCAAAACGCCCGATTAGGCAGTTTGTAACTTTCTATCTATTAAATATTAGTGTATTTCAGCTCACAGCTGGTGCAGCGAAATGAAAAAAAAAAGATACCACGTGACATACCACCTTACGCGCCGTGTTTGCAGCGCTCCCAAACTGTCCGCGTAGCAACGAACATAGCATCTAGCAGGGCGTGCTGCCCCTTAAAAGGCGACAAGGAAGTGATGAAGGCGTTGGCTGCGCGATTCATGCCAGCGATGTGCTTCTCTCGCGGCGGTTGATAGTAGCGATAAGCAGACGCAGCGGAAGCACACCTGGCTAAATACTATGTTCGTTTGTGCGCGGAACGCTTGGGCGCAGTGCAATCACGACGCGCAAGCGGGCATGCCAGGTGACATTTTTTTTATGGGAAGCATATCACGAGAGCTCAACCCAGCTCCTCAGGCGCGGCGGTGTCGCCATGAAACCACGTGACACCGTGACGTCACGACAGAGGAGAAGTGGCTTTGGCTCAACTCTTGCAAGACGGGCTGGGTGGGAATCGAACCAGGGTCTCCGGAGTGTGGGACGGAGACGCTACCACTGAGCCACGAGTACGATGCTTCAAAGCGGTACAAAAGCGCCTCTAGTGAGTGCGGCGTTGCCTTAGAAACGAGCTGTTTCTAAGGCGTGCGTCTCTTGCTCAGGCGCACATTTCGTTGCCGCGCCAAACGCTGCTTTGCTCGACGCTCACCGCGTCCAATGCGGGGCGCGTAGTCGCTGCCCTGTAGCCCATTGTCTTGCACCCCTTGGCGGGTCGACGGGAACGCTGTCGCGTTCCACTCTTGAAGGCGAAGCAGTAATGCATGAGTTGTTTCTTCGTCTAGCCGAACCAAATATAGCCAAGCAACAGCAGTTCACCAGGCTAAAGAGTGGTTCAACAACTAAAATAAAGGCTAGTATGCTTCGCATCCTGGGCTTAACCTTACCTAAGCCACAGCCATCTTTTTTGTATTTCGCGGGCATCCATAGTAAGCTGAAAATAATACTTAGTAGGTCGAAAGGCAGAAATGTTTATTTGGACGTTTTGCAAACCGCTCTGCAACTTTCTAATCAGAATATTTTTCCTAGCTTCGTTGTTCAGTAGTTGGTTAATAATTCTTGACGAATTAATTAACCAAGCAAAATAAAGAAAAATAGCGCGACACGCTACATATAAAAGTGATTAACATGTTTGGGCGCGTCATCTTAGCGTGTATCGGTATATTTTTAAACTCTGGCTAAAGTTAGCTGAAAGGCCGTATATAATTTTCAGACGGCCGGACTCGCCAGGACGTAGAATCCACTTGTACTTTTAACCCCACTCGCGGAGGCGTTGTTTTGGTTGTTGACCATCTAACCCGTGGCTCATACCCACTATGGATATGAGCTCCATGTTAAATTGACAGTAATAAGGTTTAATGAAAGCAGTAATGGCATGAAGAATCACTCATTAATAATTAAAATGACGCTAAATACAAATTGAGCAGGGCATTCAGTTGGACTTCATAAGAAATTCCTCAACTGCGCAGCAAACATCTTTTTGGCTCTATCCCAGAGTAGAAACCTCAAACGGAAAAGTCCAATCGCAGTGTGAAACCCTGCTATCACTGTCAATGCTTTGCCCTTGGGGCGAAGCTGTCGCTTTTTTATTTAAAGTCTAGCTTAAGGTAGCTAGTGTATCTTCTACTGCGTTTTTACCTGACATGTCCAGATTTGTGCCTAGAGTGTTGTTATTGTTATTTGATAGGTGTTTGCGTTCTGGATATACAGTTTGTTTTAAGTTCCTTTGTTTCTTGTTAGCATATTATTGCACTAGCGCCCGCTTAGCCAATGCCTCAAGCAGGGGTACTTTGAATAAATAAGGAAATATGTACGACACAGTTTACTTCGACATTTCTGTTTTGGTTCTCTACTTCATAAACTTTAAGGTGACGGCTTGCTTTTCCTATTATTATTTGCAGTCTTCATCCATGCTAAAGAAAGAGAACTGTGCACTCTAATACACAACTGTAAAGAAATGAATGAGTATTGTTGCTCCTGCACCGCTCGGTTTGAGAGAGGTCAGTCAGAAAAAATGGAGCTGGCATTTATAAATGATAACCAAAAATCAGTTGAGGCCTTTCATGTAGAAATCAAGTACCACAACCACGTGACGCAAGCTTGTGTGGTACGGCGATAAAAATGCGTGCCAGGACTGCGATCTGATTACGATCGCACGTCCCAGTGAGGGGCCACTGCGGAATAATTTTTCACCACCTGGAGGTTGCTTAACGTGAACCTAAATTCAAGTGCGCGCGCAATATTTGCCTGCGGCCTTCAGGGACATGCAGCCAACGTGGCTAGGAACCGAACCCGCTACCTCCTGCTCAGCCGCGCTACACGCAATGGCCACAGAGCCACCGCCATGGGTGATGACGTGCGGTTGCAGGCAGCGCATGATTGGCAAGAAGCAACCCTTGATCGCCTCGCAGTTCGTGGCCCTTAATATGGCGCTCCTAGCATTTCTGCAGGTTTTACGTGGACATTATATTATACTCTTCCTGCCGAAACTCAGCTACAAATCATTTGCTCTTTCCTTCCCTTTCGTACCATTGTTTTTCTCCTCGAGCGGGTTAGTGTGTCTGAAACAATGTCAGACCGCTGCGGGCTCCAATCACCTTGCATTGGGGCTGTTGGTAAATGCGGTTCGCGCAATATAAGTGTGTTTATGTTCACGTGTACAGATCCTATTCTAAGCGTAATGATTGCTCTCTTTGGCCCCAACCACCCTGCAGCAGCAGCCCTGCTCATACTGACGCTGTGCGCTGGTGCCTCCGCGAACCAGCAGATAACGGGCCGCTCCGAGGCCTCCGAACTGCGGGCACGTTCGGATCCCGCTCACAACGCCTGATGTCGGCATTGAGAAAAAGGTTGCGGGGATTGTCCGAGGTGCCATGCCTGGGACGTCTGTGTGCTGCAATGCTGCTGTGGCAAATGAAGCAATAAAGATGAACAAATACGTAAGCTGCATGTAGTCATTTCACGAAATGCTCACAGCCAAAGGTGTCTGCGCATATATAATGTTATTTTCATTCATCTATACAATTAAGGAATATATTATGAGGTGAGGATGCACTTGAAATCCCGGAGACCAAGAATGCCAAGTACATTTTATTGCGAAGAACGCGTGGCATTACGTCACACCATCGATTATTTACCAGCATCAGTATAGCACAAACCTTTTTATGCGAAGCATATTACGAGGGCTCAACCCAGCTCCTCAGGCGCGGCGGTGACCATGAAATCACGTGACACCGTGACGTCACGACAGAGGAGAAGTGGCTTTGGCTCAACTCTTGCAAGACGGGCTGGGTGGGAATCGAACCAGGGTCTCCGGAGTGTGGGACGGAGACGCTACCACTGAGCCACGAGTACAACGCTTCAAAGCGGTACAAAAGCGCCTCTAGTGAATGCGGTGTTGCCTTAGAAACGCGCTGTTTCTAAGGCGTGCGTCTCTTGCTCAGGCGCACATTTCGTTGCCGCGCCGAACGCTGCTTTGCTCGACGCTCACCGCGTCCAATGCGGGACGCGTAGTCGCTGCCCTGTAGCCCATTGTCTTACACCCCTTGGCGGGTCGACGGGAACGCTGTCGCGTTCCACTCTTGAAGGCGAAGAAGTAATGCATGAGTTGTTTCTTCGTCTAGCCGAACCAAATATAGCCAAGCAACAGCAGTTCACCAGGCTAAACAGTGGTTCAACAACTAAAATAAAGGCTAGTATGCTTCGCATCCTGGGCTTAACCTTACCTAAGCCACAGCCATTTTTTGAGTAGGCGCTCTTCCTCACTCGCCAATAGTCGGGCGTGCGCCGCTGCTGAGGTAGGTCGGCATGCTAAGTTGATCACCACCGCGACGGCCTGTCGTTTACGGCGCTTACCTATGAGAGCACGGGCTCAGGTGTGTTAGAGAGCACATTAAGCGATTCCTAAAGGGCCTCTACACTGCCACCTTGTTTTTTGAGAAAACAATGGATTCGGGAGAGAAAGTGAGGTGATAGTAGGATGAGAGTGAACATCCTAGCCGTGTGACGTCCTTTGTGACACGTATACCTGCAGAGCATACAAGTAGAACGCAAAATTGCCACCCCAGTTCTTTGAGCGCTTCTTTCCGCGTTCAGACCTCCTAAATGACGTCACTGCGCCACATTTATCAGGATTTCTGGAGTCGATTGATGAAAATAAAGAAATTCCGAGCGCTATACGGCACAATGAATTTGCGATCCTGGTGGCCAAAGGAGCGAAGTGGCTTTAAGAACAGTCACTTCGCCTCCCATATAATGTGCCTAGCAGCGTACCTGCAGTGCTAGTCGTCACGAAGCTCCCGTACCTAACCCCCCCACCCCCACCGCCCCTCATCCCACCCCGCTGCAGCGAATGGGCGCGGTATCGCAGCCGCTGCCATCCTAGTTAATGGGAAAAAGAAGAGTTTAGGCATAACGGTGTATGTGTATACGTTACGATTCTACGTAGTGTTTCTTTTTAGCTGCAGCAAATTGTTTAAAATTGTCTGTGGCAGGCAGTACAATTTTAACCATTGTTACTAACTTGATGAGGTGGTCATTACTTCTACGAGAAATAAGTATGCTTAATTAAATAACATCCTAATCAAATAGTTTTATGGCACATATTTTAATCTAAGATTTGTAACTGGTGCATATGCAAGGCATCCTGGCTGAGAACAAATTCTAAAGATGGCATCGGTTTCTAATATGCGCCGTCAAGCTTGCGCTGAATATGTACTGTTGTTCCACATACTTTTTTTAAACATGTAATTCTTCTGTTTATGTCTATTTGTTAATATATAAATAATTGTCTCGAAACTGGCCCAGTCCTGAGAATTCGATCTAAATCGATGTGCCTAGCATACTCCCTAGGTACAATTCGTAGGTTGAAATATGCGCAATAAAATAAATAATTAAAAAGTTAATAAGCGTAGCTATGTTAATAATTCAACTAAGCATTACGATTTCTCGTAGAAGTCTACAGACCACCTCATTGAGTAACTTAGATCAAGGGCTAGAATTCTGCCACCTGTCACAGGTAATGTTTAAATATTTGGTGCAGCTAAAGAAAGAACACCGCGTATAGTCAAAAACAAGCGAAGTATGCAGCACAAGCCGTAAGCGCACGTGGGCCTGGTTCACCGTGCGTCCGCGCTCGCCGAAAATAGTTCGCTTACAAGCGACAAACAGTCAACACGACGCAGTCATGCACCACGCAGCCTAACGGCCAAGCTTGACAAATACGGGGCGCAAAAAAAAACAGCTACATAAAAGACACACGCACGAAATTAGTGAATTATATAGAAAGGGCCTTAGAAGCACTATCTAGAGAGGGGACTCGAGAATGGATCCAGGGATCCTCTAAGCCCATACAAAAGAAAAATTCACGCATGCACACTTCCGAACACTTGTCGCAGTCCTATATTTTATTGACTGCTCAATGGGGCTTTCTTGACATCGCCAAAGTGAATTTGGAAACTCCATATGGTGTCTCCCCCAATATACGTAACTAACGCACAGTTTATTTCTGACATCTCAAATTGGTATGCCCAGTAGTTCGCAAACCATTTCAGAGAACTTATTCAGAGAACATGTTTCGCTTCAAGAACTACTTCTACTTTCAATTCTAGAACTATTTCAGAGAATTTATTCAGGTAGCTTATTTTCTACGCGGACTACAAATTCTTGACTGGTACGAACTTCGCCTTCGTGAAAAAAGAGACGTTTTGTGTTCAGCTTTTTTATAGGGCAGGCCCCCTACTGAGCCGGAGCATTTTTTTTTTTCAAGTTTGATGGGTAAGGTGTTTCAACGCCACCTTACGAACGGTGCACCAGAAAAAATGTCATTTTTACATCTGTAATATGCGAAATTCACGGGAAGTGGATGACCTCTCTGAAGCGCGTACCGGGAGATAATGACATCACAGGCAACGTAAGATTGGCCGCCATCGCGAAACAAGGTCACACTCTGGACATTCCACCGCGTTGATCCAGTTTTCTCGAGAGTAAATTGGAACGCCTCTCTCGTTTGTAGAACGCTGTACACAGTTTGCGCATATGACGGCCCCTCGCAGGACCGGTAGTCCTTTCAACAGAACATAACTATTCATTTAACTCTGCTTTTTTTTAGAGAAAAGAGTTGGACTATGTGAACAGGACCATAGGAGGAACGATATATACATTGAATCTGGTAGTTAAAATAGCAAGTCAGTAACCTTGAACGCCCTTCGAAATTCTCAATGTACGTCTGCAGATGCGATTATGTTTGAAGGCGCTAGTTTTTCAAAGACAAGTGTCACTTCTGATGTTAAAAAAGAACATTTTTTCGTTACCGCAAGACGACAGTATATATAGGACCACGGAGACGAACCGCGAGGTGAAATTTAGTAATACTGCTGGGAGTTGCTCGCGCCAGTGGCTTTTCCACGTGATGATGCATCATGTTGGCGACATGGCTGTAATCCAAAAGTAATAACCCATTGATAACACAGCAGGCGTCACCCAAGGTTCCGTTTTATATCCCCTCCTGTTCCTAATATTATACATTAACGATCTTCCATTGCATGTTTCCTCTCAGATTCGTATGTTTGCTGATGATTGCGTTGTCTATCGAACTATCAGTAACAGTAATGACTACATTTGCCTCCAAAATGACCCGAACAACATTCACTGGTCAATTATCACTGATCACTGGTCAATGGTCCTAAACACTAATAAATGTAAACCTATGTCAATTTCCCACACCTGTAATCAGCATGACTTTCTCTACACAATTGATGACATCCCAATCGACACTGTAAAGTCAATTAGGCACCTATGTATTACGATCATGCAGGATTTCAATTGGTGCTCGCATGTAACTAACATCGTATCATCTGTTAACACAACCTTGGGATTTCTGACACGTAACCTCCGCAATGCTCAACAGGTAAAGTTACTAGCATATAAAACACTGGTAGGCCAAAACTCGAATACGCATAACCCATATGACATTCTCACCAGATTTACCTCAGCATCGCATTAGAATCCATACAGAATCGCGCCGTAAGATATATCCACTCGTCATACTCATATCGTATCAGCGTATCAATAATAAAAGTAGAGCCTGGTTTGGAAACACTAGCGCAACGTCGCCGTATCGCGAGCTTCTCATTATTCCGTGAAATCTACAGCCGTTCGCTTCGCCACACACCCTACATTTTACCACCTTCTCGCATATCGCTGCGCCCTGGGCACACATTAAATGTTGCTCGCCTTGGTGCACGCACTGTCACCTGCTCGTCATGAGTTTTTCATGGCACAGCTAAAGACTGCAACGACCTTTCCCACCACATTGCTGCCATCGCCACCTCATCTGCATTCATGGAAGAAGTAAAAAGTGTTCTATCTCTCAAATAATATAGTGGGTAACCTCCTGAATTATTTTTGTACATTCGCCCCTTATGTAATACCTCGCAAGGGGTCTTTAAGGTAATAAAATGAAAATGAAAAAAAATAAAAAGCACCTTTTTTCTTAACTACTAAGTTCATCAGAAAAACTCAGAACCTTGCCGCCATTAAGAAACTCATGCGGCTTCCACATTAACGTATTTATTTTTTTATAGCGAATCTGTTTATGGTTAGGGTTCCATGAAAGTTTCGTGTGCCAGAAAAAAAAATATCATCATCAGCATTGGCTCGTGCCACTGCTCGCGCCTTCGTCGTCGTCTCTCTTGCACAGCTGGTTCCGATAGCGCGCTTCATGCCAGCGTTCCCATACTGCCTCTCGCGCTCGTGCCCTTGCTCACGCTTTAGGCGACCGTCGTGTTCCACAGCTGAGTGCGATGGCGCTCATCATGGAAGCGTTGCCATACTGACCCTCCCTCGGCGAAGGCGCGGACGGCACTTGCCCAATGCCAGTCGGTGCTGCAATTTCGGTCTCAAGTTCTTTACTTCAATATATCGCGAAATGAAAACACAAATGCCTATAACAGATCCGTACGCGTACCTTTCGTTACGATGGCCACCAATCAAGACGATTATTGCGTTGGTATGTTTGATCAAAATGATGTGTCTCCTCTTTGTCGTGTGGTGAACAGCTTCGCGGGACATCCACCTTCAGAGAGTGCAATGGCTCATATTTTTGTCTCCTCTCCGAACGCACGGTAACCAAACGATACAAACGCTCTGTTGCACACGATGCATTGATAGTATTGTTCCAAAAGAACAACCGTATTCAGGAGTGTCTCGGTCACCAGAAGACGGCAGGCTTGCAGATTTGCCCACCTATATTTGGAAATCTGACATCTGAAATGTTTTCTTGTGATAGGATTCTCTCTTTCTCTCTTCCTTAAAAGCGTGTTTAGGCCCCCTTCATTGGCGCTAATAGCGGATGCTCAATTTTTCTTCGCTTAGTGTAATCTACTACTTTTCTGACACAGACGTCGTTGTCCATTAAACGAACAAATTTCTATTGATGTATGCGCGGCTCAAATACACCTATTTTTCCAATGTAGCAGAGTTTAATTACTATGTCCTGCTTGTGGTAAACATAAATTTGAAAACATAAAGAAAAAAAAAGGACACACGACGAACGGGATCTCAAAGCGCTAAAGCAATATTTTTCTCCATTTAACGAATGTTTATTTTCTTTGGGGCATCGTTCTGACTCGGCCTGTTTCCCTTTTATGCGAAGCATATTACGAGGGCTCAACCCAGCTCCTCAGGCGCGGCGGTGACCATGAAATCACGTGACACCGTGACGTCACGACAGAGGAGAAGTGGCTTTGGCTCAACTCTTGCAAGACGGGCTGGGTGGGAATCGAACCAGGGTCTCCGGAGTGTGGGACGGAGACGCTACCACTGAGCCACGAGTACAACGCTTCAAAGCGGTACAAAAGCGCCTCTAGTGAATGCGGTGTTGCCTTAGAAACGCGCTGTTTCTAAGGCGTGCGTCTCTTGCTCAGGCGCACATTTCGTTGCCGCGCCGAACGCTGCTTTGCTCGACGCTCACCGCGTCCAATGCGGGACGCGTAGTCGCTGCCCTGTAGCCCATTGTCTTACACCCCTTGGCGGGTCGACGGGAACGCTGTCGCGTTCCACTCTTGAAGGCGAAGAAGTAATGCATGAGTTGTTTCTTCGTCTAGCCGAACCAAATATAGCCAAGCAACAGCAGTTCACCAGGCTAAACAGTGGTTCAACAACTAAAATAAAGGCTAGTATGCTTCGCATCCTGGGCTTAACCTTACCTAAGCCACAGCCATTTTTATGTATACCGTTTGTCCCAAGCAAATGTCTGAAACAAATAAAAAAATAGTTGATTGCATTAGGCACACGGTGATCAATGTAAGTTGCTTGGCGTTGTTAATGCTAAAGTGAGAAGTATGTTTTCTTAGCTTTTTAGGAGTAAATATTTATTGAGGTTCAATTACTTCATTGAAATTTATTGATCGAAGCGAGCACATCGCGCAAGTTATTATTTTAAACGCGAGTAGGGGTGTGGCCTTTGTGTCGCAGCGAACCCGGTGGCAGTTTTCTGATACGCTCGGGAGCCAAAGTTTCCGCGTGAATATACGTAGGTGCATGTAGGTGCACGTAGGTGTACGTGTAGCACAAAATGAAAATACCCCGTGTCTCGTCGTCTTTTGGGTGAGAGAAGCGACCACTTCCATTCTTATTTTGCGCCCTACTCGTTTTTTAAGTGCTGTCTGAGGCCGTCGCTACGCCTGTGTAGTTTGCCTTGCCGATTTGCCACCTGCACACGCGAGAATTCCGGAACTACACGGCCAGAACCGCTTAGAAATCATTCTATATTGAGTTACCCCTCGCGATCAGCAAAATACATATACGGCGGATAAATCAAAGAAGTTTTAGGCATATAAGACTTGCGAACTGGGTTGCAGAAATTTCCGAAACGCGCTGCGGATTGAGGTGCCTATTGAGGTGCCCCCCTTCTTGTGTTCGAAGTGAGCGCATCGTGCACGTCATTATTATTCTAATCGGGAGTGGTGCTTTGGGCTCTGCGTCACAGTACAACGGCTCAATTAGGCTACAGCAAACGCGCCTGCTATCAGTCAGACATGATTTGTACGTTACGCACGGGAAAGAATCAAATTGGTTGGCGCGCATACGGCACCCATTGCCAGATGCTGACAGAAAGTTTACCATTGTCATTAAAAAGAAAGCTGTACAATCAGTGCATTCTACCGCTGCTAACATATCGGGCAGAGACTTGGAGATCGACAAAGAAGCTTGAGAACAAATTAAGGCCCGCACAAAGAGTGAATGAACGAAGAATGCTAGGCATAAGTTTAAGAGACAGAAAGACAGCGCTTTCAATCAGATAGCAAACGGGTATATCCGATATTCTAAATGCGCTCTTTAGATAACTGTTACAGAATGGGCACCAAGAGAAGGGAAACGCCGTCGAGGGCGGCAGAAGGCTAGGTGGAGCAATGAAATTACGAAATTCGCGTGCGCTAGTTGGAATCGGATGGCGCAAGACAGGGGTAATTGGAGATCGCAGGGAGAGGCATTCGTCCTGCAGCGGACATAAAATAGGCTAATGATGATGATTATGATGATGAATAAAAGAGTTTTTATTATCCAACACTGAATTATCTTAACTAATAGATAAGACCTTAATACAAAAATTATTTACGATGTCGACAAATGACAGCGCTTAAAGGAGCCCAGATCTCCCGTGGCATTTAAAAAAATAGCCCGACTAAATTAAAGGAGTCCTGCGACCATTTAATGCCGGTAAAGGTCTGGATCGCAACGCGTTTTTTCTAGATGTGAACGTTAAATTAAGCTGCCCACTGCTTCTTGACAAACCCGTTTCACTTTCGTGCTATTACCATTTCCTTTAAAACAAGGATCAATCATTTTTTTTTACTTGAGAGATTTGCTGTGGATGAAAAAGAGAAAGTTCACGCGCTGTTCTGCCGGGCCCAGATCTACCCACGAAAGGCACCATCAGGTAGAAAATGCCGAGGGACCAGAAGACAGCCCCGGTGCCTTCGGGCGCCTCTGTAACCAACAATGGGCCATCGGGTCCTCGTGATACCGGAGCCACTGGGGTGATGACTCGAGCAAGCGCGGCCAGGCTAAGGAAGGCTGGGATCCTTCAGGACAGCTCGGAGTGCGTTCCAGAGGCAGCGGTACCGAGGAAGCGATGCGGTGTGGCCACAGCGAAGACGAAGGGAAAGGAGAAAACCGAGGGTCCACCACCGCCTGCACCAAGTGAGGCTCAGCACACTCCCCCGAGGCGATTTCCGATTGTTGTGCCTGACGTTCCAAGAACGCCCAGGTGCCGCACGGTGGACGAAGTGGGGACCTGCGTATCCAGACCGAAAGACGGCCGAGAATTCAACAACGACCCCACCAGAGTGAGGCGTCACTTATTCCTGCCGGACTAAGTGAAACGCTATAGCACCGGCAACGGACTATTGGGTCAAGATGATACGCCATTAAAATGTTGTCAAAGGCTTTCTGTATTCTTTCTTTCTTTACTTCCTGTGATGTTATTCTATTTCCGTTTTGGGAGCGCAGTGACATGGAAGATAAATAAAAGCTGTCCAGAGGGTCCACGATGACGCCATAAGGCTCGGCCTGGCGGTGCCGACGTGGACGCGGCCCGCCTCGGTCTGAAAAGACCGGGCTTCAGGACGCTAATAAAGTTTTGTGAATGAATGAATGATTTCAATCCCAAGTGACGCCCAGAGACTTCAACTCGTGTTCTTCGTGAATGTGCAGTCGGGAGCTGCATGCGTTAACGCCTGCTCCATTGTGCAGCTCTGGGCGCAGCGGACGCGATGTACTGAAAAATAAAACAATTATACTTAAGACACAACACGCGATGGTGCCACCTTAATGATGAATCTCTCACTTATGAAAGTGCCTGTCCCACAGTGCTACTGAGCAATGCTGAGCTGCTCTTTCCCGCCGGCAAGAAGGCTAACTAATCTGTGCTTGGACAGCCGATGGGCGCGTAAAATGCATATTGCTCTGCAATACTGCTTCAATACAGAGTTTCGCTACTAAAGCCCATGTTTAAGGCTGGTCAACTTGGCGACATTGCCAAGTGAAACCATGCAAGGCATCTACGAAGAGTGTATAGTGGTGGTTGCGTCAGTATTTATTGACTTCAGCGTATAGTTACGTATTACACTGATCTCAGCCTTAAAAAACATTACCATAGCGTTTTAGTGGTACATAAAAGCGGCCATGGAACACCGACGGCATTTTGCAATAAAGCCAGACAAGACGTTCCCTTGCTATTTGAGTTCACGCAGAATTGTTGCCCCATTGGTAATTGTGTAAAGGACGTACACCATCGAGTGACGCGACTTTTTCGCGCCCTTCACCGACAGATGGCACTAGCAATTTATGCCTAAATATGATGCTTCAATGCCCTATTTGCATTGCACAGGGTGGAGACAACCCCGCTGGTGCCGCCATATTTACTCACGCGAGCGAAGTGACTCTGATGCGCTGGTGTTCGCAAACAGTGCTACTCAAGACGCGCTTGTAAGTGTTTTTACCGCAGTCTTTTTAGAGCGCAGCTCTTAGGCGCCCTTTCCTGCGGCGAGTGTCGGCGCTGTCCCTCGTAACCGAGCTAACGAACACAACGAAGGATGAAAGTGAGCGTCGCGCGCAGCGGGAGTTGAAAGAATGCGAGAAAGGACAGAGCGCAAGGAGGAAAGTGGAGGAGGAGGGTGCAGTGGAACCACGAGGTGGACAGTGGAGGAGGAAGGTACGGCTAATTAAGCCCCTTGATAGTTTGAAAGTAACGGCACTCTCCTCGTCGCGGCGCTTTCCTTCTCGATTCTCCTCGCCCGCCGGCTGCGCACGGCACGCTTTTTCTTCTGGGCTCCCGCGGACAGGCCGCAGCATATTATGGAGGCATGTCATTTTGGGCTAGTTTCGCGCCCCAGTGATGCTGAAAATTTTAAGAAATGCTGATAACAGCATCGATAATGCTGAAGGCTACGTTTAGAGGTGGTTGGTTTTTTTCTTAAAGCCGTGTGAACGGGTATAGAGATGTAAAAGGAGCTTAGAAAGCGAGTTTAGTACTCCAGATAATTTTTCTGTCACATGATGAGATGCTTTACCTTGTGCGCCTTGTCTAGTATTGCTTGTAACCCATCCCTTTGTGTGTGGCTTAGTAAGCGAAAGCCTTAGATCTCGGTTTCAAGGTTGCATTGTGAGCTACAGAAAATATCAAGAGACCGAAGGAAGACCGGGAACAAACCAAAGGGTGTGCAGCCGTGTAGGAGAGATGATTACTGATTAGCAAAGTTAAGTAATGATTGATTAGTGATTACATTAACACGAATTAAGGAGGATTAAGGAGAATTAAAGTGGATTAAAGTCGATGAAGGTGAATTATGGCGGATTAAGGTCGACGTAAATGGATTAGAGTGGATGACGGTAGATTAAGGCGCATTAAGGGGGATTATGGAGGAGTAGGGAGGAATAAAGCGAACGAAACATGATTATGGCGCATTAAGGAGGATTCGGGTGGATTAAAGTCGATTAAGGTGGGTTAGAGTGCATTAGGGAGGATTATCGTGGATTAGGGTGGAAGAAAGGGAATGAAGGACGATTAGGGTAGATGAAACAGGATTACGGTGCATTAAGAAGGATTAGGGTGGATCATGGTCGATGAACGAGTATGAAAGTGAATTATGGTGAATTAAGTTGGATTGAGTTACATTAAGGAGGATTAAGGGCGAATCAGGTGTATGAAGGATTAGTATGGATTAAGGTTTATTACAGTAGGCCTTACAACCTTAAGCCTCCCTAATTCACCTGAATACACCCTAATCCACCCTGATAGTTCTTAGTAATAATAAAGGGAAAATCAGACATCCACCCGTTTGTAGCAGTTGCTACAAAGGAAACCCATACGGGTTCCTCGAAAGAAAAGCGTCAGAGTTGAAGAAAAAAGTCGTCCTGGTCCGGGGCGAATAATATTCTTAATACTTCTTTGTAAACCCTAATTCCCCTTAATCCACTCGAATACACCTTAATGCTCCTTCATACACCTTGCTCCTCTTTCATACATCTTAACCCTTGTTCATGACCTTAACCCTGCTGAATAACCCTAATCCGCCTTCATCAACCCTAATCCAACCTAATCTGTCTTAATCCTCCTTTACCAACCCTAATTCACCTTAATCTACCGTGATCGACCTTAGTCCTTGTGCATCCACCTTAATCCTTCCTAATCCTTGTTCATGTGCCCTAATCCACCCTAATCTGAACTAATCGGTCTTAATACTCCTTCATCAACCCTAATTCCCCTTAATTTACTCTAACCCACCTTTATCCTCCCTAATCCACCGTAATTCAATCACTAATGAATCGTTATTGAACATGGCTAATCATTTTCTTAACAGGGGTGGATAGTCTTTGGGTCGCCTCGGGCTTTCCTTGGGTCACGTGATATTCGCTCTTCACAATGCGACCTTGAAACAGAGATCTAAAGGCTTTCGCCTTAAAGCTAAAAATACGCAATGTGGACTAGATAGCGCTCATCACCTTTAATACCAGGGGTATATTTGCCACTATTTTTTTCAGTGCTTGCATTCATTGTATCTGACTGACGCACAGATCGACGTAAGATAGATATATTAGCTCCTCTACAAGATGCTACTTCAAATTTCAGCAGAACAGGCGACGGATCCTAACAATAGCGATGAGTGCGATCGAGAGGCGGTATCTTCGCACATAATTGTTCACAGCGGAAAGCAGTATCTATTGTGCTGCGTTCCGACTGAATAACAACAGTTGGCGACGTGCGATGTGATGGAGCCGCCGCGGAATATTGATTCTACGTTGCATTTTTATGCAACGTAGAAATTACCGCCATAAAAACGCTGGTGAGCAGGCCGGAAGAATGAAAAAAATGCAGCATTACGGGATGCTTTGCTACGAACCATAAGAAAGACGCCTCACCTCGCAAACAACAATGTTCTTTGTGGAAACAAAGTAATTTCGGCCAATGTTATGCAGCCACTGCTTCCTACGCAAGCTGTCACGCTTTTCTTGTGGTATCATAAAAACTGCATAACCATCTTGAGGCTTCTTATTGCAGTTATACGCGCAACAGCACGGCATAGAGCTAGCACAGCGTGGACCATTCGCTACGCAGAGCTAAAGCTCCGAGCCAGCCGAGGTGAGGAGAAAAATGGCGCGAACGAGAAAGAATAACGCAAGCAAAACGCAAGATATGCGCGCTTCCAAGGGCAACGGCAGGGAGACGAATCGTCGTGCAGAAATACGGGGGCAAAACTGGTTTCGCGGGGAGCGGGGGCTCAAGTGGCGAGGAGGAGGAGAGGAGGTCGCTCGGTAGCGGCGTAGTTGAAAGGGTGGCGGCAATTTCAAATTATCAAGGGATTCCAATCACGCCCACGCGCCGCCTCTAGCGATGTCCAGATTATAGGCAGTCGCGCCACACATCGCTCGGTGTGCAACGTGACGTATGAAACATTGCCCGCGCCGGCCAATATAAATATCGCGAAACGAAAACGCGTTTGCAGCCGGCTCAAATATTGTGTTAGGAAGGATTGTAATGGGCGGTGAATTTTTTTTTATTGATTATCGTATCGGCACGTCTATTTAGTCTTAGCCGTTAACTCTTCGATGGTCGTAGGCGTAACTCTACGGAGCAGCGCGCAAGTCCTCAATGGCCTAAGGAATTGAATTTACTTTCTCGTCTTTATGAATGAAAACCACGTAATTTTCGGACGCTTGTTTGCTAGGTAAATGCTACCGCCACATATGGATGCAAAGATTATTTTTTTTGCCACTGTCTTTCCTTTAATACTTCATGCCTTCTTTGCTCCATTCAGCCAATCGCGCGCGCAGGTCGCGTGCTCTTCCCGTTTGTCTTGCTTGGATTCTGTGACGTCTATCTGGTGCGCAATCTTCGACAGGGTAACTACGCGATGGTCGCCTGCTTATTGCTCACAGGGGTGCAAATAAATGTGTTTGGAGGTCGGCGCTGGTACATACAAACGATGCCGCCGCGTACCAACGATGCCACAGTGCATGCCTTTCCTTTCTCTATACCCGTGAAAACAGCCTATCCCCTCGTGGGCGAGCGTACAAAGAACTACTGCAAGTTTCCCACTCGTCTGATTTTTTTTTTTTTCTGACGGGCATACAACCATCGAGTTTTCTTGCGTGCGCTCACACGCACACTTTCCCTGCGCTACGGACGTGGGCACCGGTTGCTCTGCCACAGAAGAGTGGAGCAGCAATGCCTCCCTCTGTGAACAATATTCATTCTTGTATGTCTATTATTTATAGTTATGGTTTTTTACCCATCGTATTCATAAATAAACCATGCATGTGTGCCTACAGAAAACTTTTTTTTGTAATTGTGATAGTGTGTAAAAAATTACAGTGATTCAGTAATCTCTTTTATTGCGATAGCGATTATTTGGAGACTCCAGGCGCATTTCCGCCTTTGCCATCGCCGTTATGTCCCGCACAAAGTGCGAGTGCAATAACACCATGGCCCTGCGCCATGTGCTGTGGGTGCGAGTGATAGCGTGGAAGAGTGAGTCGAAGATGGTGGCTCGATCTCGCGCGCGAGAGAGATAGAGGCGGGCAGGTAGCGCACCGTCTTCGAATGCGTGCAAGGCACCGAGAGTGGAGAGGCATTGTTCTACGCCGGCGCTTGCTGCTGCTGCTCTTCCTGACGCCAGTGTTTTGACAGTGAGTGTCCACGGTCATCGAATGAAATGTGCTTTTTTGTCTCTGCGCATGCTTGTCGATGAAGTTAATAAGCGAACGTTTACATGTTTGTATGGGTGATAAAACTACTATCGTTATTTCGTATAGCTGCACAATATTATGCTATCTCAATCGACGCTTCGCCTTGCGGGCGAAACACCAGATTTTTGTTCGACATGTACGACACTGAAATTTGTTAAATCGGCAATAAGAAAATTGACTGGGGGTCGCGTTTTCATAAAAAAAAAACTGGCCCACAATAGGCTAAATCGTTCAAAATACTGCAATTTTCTTGACGCTATCTACGTGCCCGTTTCCTAGCTTACCTACAAAATTGTGGTGCCAAATTTTTAGCTGATCTTAAATAACTGCGACGTGAAAATGACGCTTTATACTGCTTTAAACAAGTGTGTAACGTAACTTGCCTGTGTAAACCTTGCTTGTCACAGTCTACAAACCGAATGATGCACAAAATAGATTTATTTATTATTGTTTAGTGCAGTCGATAATGAAAAACAAGATTTGCATATCGGTAAATAAGTAGTCTAGACAGAAGGCGATGGGCAGCCACGTTTGTTTAGAGTGATATAACTAAACTGAAGCACCATACAGCAGTGGACGCTAGCGCCCCAGCCTGGCGTGGCTTCCTCAACAATTGATGCCAATGCCTAAGCTCCCACGGACTTGACGTGGAATGGTCCCTTTGCATTTACTTTTATTTGATAAACTCAGAGCAACAGAAGGTGTCCCGCAGTCAAGTTTGTGTACCACTTCAAAAAATAGTTTCGAAAAATCAGGCTGCTGTTCCAATCTCGGCCGGCAGCTTCTTCTCCACAAGGTATACCTGATAGCTGCAGGTGCTTCACAGAACAACTGAACAGCCACATCTACTTTCATCTTTGATGAGAGGTCGTTTGAACATGGAGGGTGCTTAGATTAGGAGCCACGTTTAGCTTTAAATTAGCACTGAAGTCAGAACGGCTGGGGTTTAGCTTAAAAATATACTGCCACCCACTGCAACGTACTGCTGATGCCCACCGGATCCTTGGTCTTCACTGGTAACTTCAACGTGCCTCACCAGCTATGAACCACCAAGATTGACGACAGCCTAGAGTATCGATGGAGCATTTGCTTTGACTTGATTGATTTCCAAGCACTTTGCTGCGTGCACAGACAGTGTTCCCTCTATCCCGCTTTCCTCTTTCTGTCCCCCTTTCCCTTCCCCCAGTGTAGGGTAGCAAACCCGACGCTCGTCTGGTTGACCTCCCTGCCTTTCCTCTCTTTGTTATCTCTCTCTCTCTCTTAGCAATATTTCAACGTACTCAATCGACACATCACTGGTCACTATTTCGTCACTGAAGAGCATCGAATCTCTCCGCACGAGATGCCATCTGACATCTTTTTGTTTTCGGAACGTGTGAAGGACCTGGAACAAAAACAGTGGCATAGTATCGCCGCATGGGTTGGAAATCGCGCAGGTAGCGACAGAATAGCGGGTACTTGACAGGTTCAAGCTTCACCACATGGCGCTGTTGGAATTCCCCAAGTCGAATGTCACGCAAAGCACGCGCGCTGAAGTATTCGGGGAAAGGTTGATTACTTGAAAAGCAAATTGTCTCCACTTCTATCCCTTCACAAAAGCATACGTGTAGTGATCTTCAATTACCTGCTTCTAGCGCGTGTTTGGGCCCCCAATCATGACGACCAGTATGTAGTTTGCGGCTTGCTCTGCTTCTGGGAGTGTCATCTTGCCAATGAGCCGTCACCACTGTGGTCTTGCTCGACATCCTTACGAAGCTGCATTTCCATTTCGTCCAGGAATATGACGCAATCTTCTTGAATTACATGCATCGCAGCCACTTTTAGATTTATTATGCTTATGATTTCAGCCAAGACACCGGGCTTAAATGACCGGTACTGTAATCGCCTGTGAAGCGTTCTTCGTGACGAAATAAGGTTACCTTGTTCTAATAGCAAATCATATCCAACAGAGCCACATGCAAATATCAGTAGCAATGCTTTATTAATATGGTTTCTGCACGCCAAGCATTACCTTTCCGGCTCTGTCTTTCCAAGGCAGCCTTCTGGCCCCGATTCACAAAATGTAGATTTTTGGTCACAACAGAAAGATTGTCTTTTTTTTTCTTAGCCACTTTGTTTTTCTAGTAGGGGTTTTCAACTTTCTTTTTACTAACGTGTAGCTTTCATGCAATTCAGTGTTTTCTATTTTTATACCATGCACAGCCTTTCGTAGTTAACATGCAAAAATCGAGATCTCTTCATTGCACTTACACTCAACTCTACTTTCTTCCAGAGAGGGCATACTATGTCGGCTGACATCTGCATGTCATGGTCAACTTCGGCAGCAATACTTGAGGAGCAGTTGGGGCTTTCCTTGCCCATGAGTTCACATACGACAGGTAGCCTCGTAGGGTGTTTTCTTCGCTTGGGCTGAGCTGAAATTAAAAAAAAAGAAAAGAAAAAACACACGCTGTTCTTTGGTCCCCTCTGGAGATTACATAAATAACACACCACAGTACAAAAGACGAGAAGAGAAGGGGTTAACCGAGGATCCCGATTTCTATTAGTCATATCATGAAAAGCCAGCAAACACTGACACCAAGGACAACATAGAGGAAATTACTTGTGCTTAATAAATGAAATAAAGAAACGATAAATTAATGGAAATTAAAGTGGATGAAAAAACAACTTGCCGCAGGTGGGAACCGAACGCACAACCTTCGCATTTCGCTTGCGATGCCCGACCAATTGAGCTACCGCGGCGCTGTTTCCCCATCCACTTTCTTGGGTATTTATGCGTCCTAGTAGAACCCTGGGAGTGTTAGCCAGGGTCACGTTCTCGATCATGTTCTCGTGACGCCTGCGGCAAAAAGGACGTTCCACGTCCGCCGCCAAGGTATGTGAGTGATAGCGCTGGCTAACACTCCTAGGGTTCTACTAGGACACATAAATATCCAAGAAAGTGGATGGGGAAACAGCGCCGCGGTAGCTCAATTTATAGAGCATCGCACGCAAAATGCGAAGGTTGTGGGTTCGGTTCCCACCTGCGGCAGGTTGCTTTTCATCCACTTTAATTTCCATTAATTTATCGTTTCTTTATTTGATTTATTAAGCACAAGTAATTTCCCCTATGTTTTCCTTGGCGTCAGGGTTTGTTGGCTTTTCATGATAACACCGCAGTACAGTCATTAATCACGCCGAAACTCAAGCAGCTTGGGCAGGGCTGTAGCGGCGTCCATCCTATTTCTCTCGTAGTGGTGCTCTTCGATGTGGCGCTAAGAATAAGTAAAAAAAAGCGTGACTATTGCCCTTTCGATTGGTACAACCAAATTATTGTAAATAAGTATAACCATTTCCTCCCAATGCCTAAAAGGAAGCGTTCATAAAACTACTGCTATGTCACGTAGCCTTACACGTTTCCAAGCAATGCACGTGCAACAACGGACGCCATGACAGAAAAGGCACAAAACAATTTGGTCCCACAATGCCGCTTATCTCTAGATATATCTAGGAACACTGTGGCCTTTAGCCATTGCCTTTACCGACCGTCACAATAGCCACCATGATCGGGAATGAACGTGATCGAATCATCAGCGGCTTACGACAGCCCACTACGAATACAATATACTATATGTATAAATAACGAGTACTTAATGAAAAAAAAAGAGATAAATGGAGAGACGTTCAGGGCTTCTCGCGAAAATGTAAAGTAACTGTGCCATGTGACATTTCGTTGCAAATGTGAGAATATTGCAGGGGTAAGTATCCTCGTCGAAACCTAAAATGAGTGCGCTGCTCACTAGAAAGCTCGGATAAACATGAGACAAGCTTATGTTATACGCTACACAGGCAGCAGCGGTGAACACATGAGCGTGGATTAGAGTATAACATTTTAATACCCATCATGCTTACCTTAACAAAATGTTACAATAAGTGCAACACAAAGATCTGCATATTATTTATTCAAAGTACCAGTGGCATGGAAGCATAAGCGCTATGCAACTAATGGCGTGCATGCCAATTTTCGCGTGTAGACGTAATGCTGCATCCACGAAGCTCGTATTCATGCGGTAACTTGATCAAGCTTGCACGTAACGTACGTTATCTACTCCAAAATATCGTGGCTCATTTACTTTCAATGTAACTTGTCATGTTATAAAATTTTGACAACTCGATATCTTTTTTTTTTTTTTGCAGTAAACTTGAATACTTTTCAGAGCATCTTGTGCTCTGGGGCCGAATCTTATAACGGTTCGGTTGGGGAACCGTTCCTTTGGCCTCACCTGATTGGCCAAAATTTTGATTACGTCACAGGTTGTCAGAGGCAGCGGGGCGGTATCGCAATTTTCGAATACGTCACGCATCTGTCAATCATTTTCAAAGCGAACCGGTCGAAGGAACCGGTGAAGGGGTAGTCCGCTTTGGGTTCCGTTGCTGTGGCTTGGCTGTTGGCTTGTGACCCTGGCCGCGCGCGCCGGTCGCGCGTCCCCGGAGACACGCGGGCGTCGCGCACGCGTGCGTTGCTTGCTTCGGAGGTTATATTACTTTCCTTCGTCGTCTGCTTGGCGTTGCTCTTTCGGTGTCGACCACGGCTGGAAATGCGATACGCTTTCGAAGAAGTGGCAGATAATGAGTTGCATCACCCTTGCTGGCTTTCTAAGTAGACCTTTAGCAGGCTACGCTATCAAATGGAGGAGACTCGGGTGCAAGCGTACGAGTGGCCATTCCACGCAGAGGAAGGAATATTGCGCGCTGCGGTTCATCGCCACCGGCCTGCAGCTCCCAGAGCTCAGTCGGACGCGAAGCATTCATCGGAATTGCCTAGATCTCTGCTGCCGGCATTGTCCACAAAGTTGCTCTCGCAATTACTGTGTTGTCCGGTTGAAGGGCTGGGTCAGCTTTGCCGTGACCTCGGCTTCAAAGTCAATGCTAAGGAGATATTTGCATGGTGAGATCGAATTCGCAGTGCTATCGCCAGTGTGAATAGCTCGCAGATCGCCGTTCAGCAATCAGAAGGGTTCAACCTAGGCTGGTTCAGCGCTTCCTGCTTCGTTCGGCTGATAAAACTATACAGTCAGGACGGGAAAGTATTGTGGAGCTCTCTTATTTGGCTGCCCTTTTTTCTCTAGTTCGGTAGTGCCATACTTTGTCTCTCAATTTCACGGCACAGCGCGCACCGTCAGCACCACACTCTTCGATTTGACTTCGCGCAGGCAATGCAGGGCCCGTATACCATAATGTTCGATTTAAGTTCCACTGCTTCTATCACGCGACGCGCCGTGGGGCAGATCGCAGGGATAGCGGCAGCGCGGCGGTGAGCGAGTAATTTCCGAGCCGATGACGAAGGTCGAAAAAAGAAGGAAAATTGATATAGTCGGCTAGTAAAGGTGTCCCTAAGAACCAGTTAACGGTTTTGTCGCGCTAGCTACTTGAGAAGTGCTGGCAGTGCGTTCCTGTTGCATGCATCGTGCGAGCTCCTGGTAGCAGACGACATAGCCCTGCGCTCTGCCAACTCCGTGGCCAACTCATTTACGCTTACGATACCACCTGTGGGCTGAGAATGAAAAAGAATGACATTAATAAATTACTTCTGCATTGCGTAAACGCCCGGCACCACAAGTTTATACTTCAAAACTTGGCGTATAATATTTAATTTATATTTTACATTTATTTAGCAAGCAGAAACATTCTGCAATTCCTCGATTAGCTCGTCATATAATGACGTACACTTCAGAGGTGGCACCCTCTCATCTATTGGTCGTGTACTCCCCTTCTTCCACCGCCGGCTTGGGAGTGGCACATCTAGTGACGTAAGCGGCGAAGTGAACGGTTCGTATTCCGAACCGTTATAAGATTCGGCCCCTGCACTTAAGATACGTCCATCGTGAATGTCAGGGCCTGCATCGGCGCGCAACGAGCTCGTCGCGCCGGATGCGCCGGGCACTGATGGCTGGTTCTGGCCATTTCTTCTGTCTCACAATCTTTCGTGGTGGCAGGCTTAGAGATTCAGCAAAGAAAAGAAAAGAAAGAAAGAAAGGAAGAAAGAAAGAAATAAATAAAGAAAGTGCAGTCTGCTTGTACGTATCTTTGAAAAAATGACATTGTTTTTGATTATTTATTGCTCTATCTCAAACGTACTTCTGGAATCGGTACTAACGCTGGGGCGCTATAACGTACAACAATTCCATACTGCTCTATTCCAATTCTGCAATCAGCCAACCGCGATTGGTCAAAAACTTTTTTGGACCACCCCCACTTCACCTGTCTGTCACGCGACATCACGAAAACCGCGATAGCTCCCGAACTAATACGACGTGTAGACACTGATTATGCATGATTTGACCCAACAAGACAAATATAGTTATTTCTGATTCGACACCTTTTTGTCATTAGACCTCGGCTGTTGGTCAAAAGTTTTCGGGCTGCACCCACTTCACCTGCCTCTCGCGCGACGTCACAAAGCAGCAAAAAGTTACCGCGTCAAAGTGACGCGTACGCGTTAAAGATGCATTAATATGCGGAACAAAACAGAATTTTTTGCTGAATAGCCGCAGGCTGCCCCGTTCCGAAAGGAATATTATATGGCTGCCGCCGATCGCTCCGGTACTGGCTACTCGCCCCGGCCGGAGAGCGTGGGTTGATTTGCGTGTAATAAAACATTTTGCGTGGCCGTGTAACGTTTTCGAGAACTTTCGGCACGTTTAAGCCCTCGTTCTGCCAACTCTTTTTTTGCTGAGGATCCGTATTAGCGTCATTCGCTAATTTGACGTCAGGAGATTGGAATAAAAACATTTTGGACTAGTTTTATGTTATACGGCCCCTGCACTCAAATAGTTTTTCTCGCGTAGTATTTACTAACTTATCCTTAACACATTTTCGAAGCATTTTGTACAAACCTGATTATAATGGGATAATCGATTGTATTTGCTTCACATTTAGGACAACAATGATGGCAGTCGTTGTATGATCGCCGTCACCACAGTAACATTTGAGCAGGGAAATATTCCGCCATAAAAATAGTCCTATCACTGTATAATTAAACGTGATGCATTAACAATGGCTACTTCAGGAAGGGAGACCACAACGTTGGGTTAAGGCATCGAGAATTTGCAGTATGAGCTTCGTATATATAAGGCAGTGTAAGTATTGTGCGCCACTTCACAAATGCATAATTAAATACGTGATATTTACGAGTCACTGGGGCCATTAAGCATAGCTCGTTACTCTTTTTAAGATATAATAAATAAATATACACAAAGATGAAATAAAGAGGTGCCGCTGCACAAAAAAAAAAGAAGTCGCAAGATGACTGGAAGTCAGCCCGATTTGTGCCGATATTCAAGAAGGGCAACCGTCAATTACTACAAACGTTTCGCCCGATCTCCTTAACATTTTCGTGTTGTAAACTTTTCGAACATATAATAACTCCCAAATAACCGAATTCTTAGAAGAATACTACGTTTTAACAGATCAACATTGATTTCGAAAAGGATTTTCTACTACGACACAATTGGTTACTATAGTTCACACCTTCGCAGCTTGTTTAGATAGTATCAAATTGATGTAATATATCCACATTACATAAAATAATAAACAATCACAATCACAACCACAATCATAAAATCCATAGTGTAATTGCAAAGCTTCGGTTGATTGGCATAAAACAGAATAATTTATTTTTTGAATTTTAGCCTATATAAACAACCGCAACCAATACGTTCACGTGTGAAAACAACATCTGGCTGCCTTCCGGTAACAACTGGTTCCGCGGGGGAGCGTACTTTGCCCCCTCCTTTTTTTTGCTATATATAGATGACGTTGTCAATGTGCACGGTTAACACAACAGTTCAAATTTGTCTATTTGCTGACGATTGTGTCTTGTTTAGAGAAGTTACCTGGATTAGTGACCAATGTGCACCTTAATTCTAACTTAGAGAATGTGTTAAAATGGTGTGAGCGATTGGGAAGGCTTAATGCAACTAAGTGTGTCTATGTCCTCCTAACGCGCAAAAAAGGGCCGTTAGACTAGACTTACAATTTGGCTGAAGCACCCTTAGCGAAAGTGGCCTGATATAAATAATTTTGTCGAACATTACGGAGTGATTTATCATGGAACTTGCATATAAATACCATCTGCTCTGCCGTTTTCCAAAACTGTGCCTTCTAAAGCTGGTACAGCGCAACGTAGAAAGGAAGAAACAAGCAGAGCCGGCCACAAACTCAAGACTTTGTTAAACAACTCCTACATTTCATCAATTAGGCCACAACCTGAGTACGCTTCCATAGTTTGGGACCCTCAAACAAAAATTAACCTGAAGAACACAAAGAATTGAAGGAAAAGCAGTAGGATTTATTTAGAGTAAATTTGTCTCCGGACATACGGATGCACCTCCCGCCTGGGTTACCATGACGTGAACAGAGCACGCTATGCCGTCTGTGGCTAGGCGCTGCCTTTACGAACGCATATGCTTCCTCATCGGAATGACCAACAGCGCCACATGCGACACATGCAACATCGATGAGACGCTCGCACATATTAGCCCGCGATATAGTGCCCAGAGGCAAGTGATGTGCAGAGTACTGGACCAGTTGGACACTCGTCCACTCAAAGCTTTAGGCTAGTGCTCCGGAAGAACATCCACGCTGAAGGCTTTACACGCGTTATTAAAGTTCCTGCGGTCTACGGGGCTTCACGATAGACTTCAAGAATGCCGCCCCCTACCGCTCTATATTGTACGCGCTTTGTTCATGCTCGTCTGTTTTTCTCTCTATCTCCCCCTTTCATTCTCTTTCCCACAGGAGCTTATCTCTTTCGGGTCCGCACCGACATGTGAAGTCAACCCTGCGGTCACGGTGATAACCAGTTTTCCTGGTTGCTCTCTAAAAATGGCTTCTATGAATTGGCGCAACGAGTGCACTGAGAACGACAGCGGAGTGGCGTCAATGTTCAGGCCACTCGTTAGACGTGAGCCCAATAAACAACACGCCCTCGCTTTTCGCGCACACTTCACCAGGCTGCTTGAATCTAAAGCGTCGGCAGTGCGACGTTATTAGGTCAAAAAACCCTGCCATCTTGCGCGAAAGCTGTTTAATACCCGTGTCACACGGGCGTTTGGAAGGCCTTCCAACCGATAGTCAGTTGACTCAAAGGTCAAGTTTGAGCTGCTACAAGGGCGGTTTCGAAGACCGCCGAGTCAATAGACCATCGAGTCAACGGAGCACCTTACAACTCTATCGAAATCTCGATGGCCTTTGAGCAACGGAAACGGAAACAGCGCAAACATGCTCTCTCGTTCACAGGGCGCTCGTACTCACGGTTAGAAAGAACAAATCAAACCAAAATGCTCTAAAGTACTATATATGAGTGTTATTAATTATTCAATAAAGTATTTTTGCCACTTGATATGTGCGAACTGCACGTACTCTCCACAACAGCGACGTGCAGCTACGCAAACGTTGCCGCAGTTTCACTACTCAACAACTTAAAAGCTAAACATATATGTATGGCAATGTATACAAAAAAATTTTAATGTATAAACAAACATAAAAGAAATTATAGTGCTTTTAAATGGTTTTAATGTTGTTTAACTTTTTGTGACATGAAAACGAAAATAAAGATCCGCAGCGCTACACAATTTTGCGAGAAACGCCTGAACCACTCAACGGCCTTTCAAAAGTGCCGTGTAGCAGCGCGACAGCTCCTTTGAGTCGATAGAGTTGTGGCGTTTCAAAGGCCGTTGACTGGAAGGCCTTCCAAATGTGCCCGTGTGACACAGGTATTATCCGTGTGTGATGGCGGGTGATTTCTGGTGTGAAGCCGGGGCAGCAGGTGCACGGCTGGTCTTCAGCTCAAAAATTCAACTCCTCCGTGGCCTGAATTTCTGAAAGGCCGGTGAACACAGTTAGCTGGCCATGAGATATGCAGCCGTAGCCTTTCCTGAAGCGAAATCCCAGGTCTCCCTTCCTAGCTGGAGAACAAGCATCTAAACAAACGAAGGAACATGGCGTTGTCCCAGCAGCAAGGCCAAACCTTTGCCCTTGACCCGCCAGGCTCATACTATATTCTTAAATTCTTTTTGAATTTCGGTAGGAGAGGCTTTCTCACACATTTCTAACATACTCCCTCGAATACGGCCTATGTGACAGTGTTGTTGTTAGAAGAAGCTGATACCCTTCCAAAATGCACTGCACGATGTGCGAATGGGAAGCTACGATGCTCGGATGATGGACAGTGGACAGTGGCATTTTTAAAAATTGCCTACAATCTGTACAGATAGGAAGGCCGCAACCAAACATACGCAAACATTTTAGCATGCTGCAGGCCTCCTCTTTACATGCAGCTAAACTTGCAGCTTGCAGTGGGTTCGTGAAGGGTGCCTCGATGGACTCCCTGCCCATCGCAGCGGGAGAGGAGTTGCCCGCTGAGACCCCCTAGGTTCATGCTACTAATGCCTGTACTGGTTCCACCTAAATTTATGTTCCATCTAGGGATGCAGCTTCAAAATTTGCATAAGTGCGATTCGAAATTCACATAGAGCATGTCTCTACGTACGATTCATACCGTCGACTATGGTTACCTTTACTGTTGGCCCTCGTAGACATGCATGAAACGCACATCTGAATGAAAAGATTACTTGAAACACGCGCAGAAAGGTAATTTTTAAAAATCGCCTGTATTCTTAACTGCTAAGTTCATCAGAAAATCTCCAACCTCGACCTCGACACAAGACTCTGCGCTTATACAAAATCGTTCCTGAGCGACAGAACAGCCACCCTCCGTCTAGGGGAAATCAAGTCCTAGAAATAGAAACTGGGTCGCAAGGGCACCCCGCAAGACTCTGCCATCTCGGATGATTTTTAACCTTGCGCTAGCCGGCCTAGGCAAGAGACTGGATCAAATCTAGAACTTCAAATACACCATATACGCAGATGACGTAATGCTCTGGATGCCCGGAGGTAGCCTTGGATCAATTGAGAACGCTCTACAGCAAGTGGTAGATGCGATCGAGGAATACCTCACTCCAAAGGACCTGTGATGTTTGCTCGCGAAGTCGGAGCTTCTCGTCTACAAACCATCAAAAAGTTGGCCCAAGCCCAAGAGCGAAATCAGAGACACATATGAAATTACTCTCAACACAAAAGACGAAGGAACCATTAGACACGTCAGCAAAATCAGAGTCCTCGGCATGCACATTAAGAGCAACGGCCATAACGCCGTGACCGTGGACAAGATTGTGACAAAGTCGAACAATGCCTTGAATTTCATACGTCGCGTAGCAAATAGACAACACGGCCTTAAGGAAGAAAATCTCCTCAAGCGAACACACGGCATCGCGCTATGCCACCTCACGTACGAGGCAGCCATGCACAGATGAAAGGCAGCGGAGAAGGACAAGCTCAATATGTAACTGGGGAATCTAGTCAAACTAGCGCTGGGAATCCACAAGAACACCGAGACAGAGCTCCTGCTGCAACTGGGGGTACACAATTCACTTGAAGAAATCGCCGAAGCTCAAGAGCGGGCTCAGTTGACAAGACTCTCTGGAGTAGAGAAATCCTAGCCAAACTAGGTCATAACATCACGTCAATCGAGAACCTATACCAAAGCGTTCCGGCGGACACACGCAACTCCTACACGGTTCGCCCACTCCCGCGGAATATGAACCCCGCGCACCATCAACCCAGAAGGCTGGCACGCGGATCGTTCTTCCTGCGCTAAATACGTGATGAGATCATCATCATCATCATCATCATCACCATCATCATCACCACCAACACCACCACTATAATCATCATCATCATCATCATCAGCCTGGCTACGTCCACTGCAGGGCAAAGGCCTCTCCCATACTTCTCCAAATACCCCGGTCATGTACTACTTATGACCATGTCGACCCTGCAAACTTCTTAATCTCATCCGCCCACCTAACTTTCTGCCGCCCCCTGCTACGCTTCCCTTCCCTTGGAATCCAGTCCGTAACCCTTAATGACCATCAGTTATTTTCCCTCCTCATTACATGGCCTGCCCATGCCCAGTTCGTTTTCTTGATTTCAACTAAGATGTCATTACCTCGAGTTTGAACCCTCACCCAATCTGCTCTTTTCATATCCCTTGACGTTACACCTATCATTCTTCTTTCCATAGCTCGTTGCGTCGTCCTCAACTTGAGTAGAACCCTTTTCGTAAGCCTCCAGGTTTCTTCCCCGTACGTGAGTACTGGTAAGACACAGCTGTTATACACTCTTCTCTTGAGGGATAATGGTAACCTGCTGTTCATGACCTGAGAATGCCTGTCAAACGCACCACAGCCCATTGTTATTCTTCTGATTATTTCCGTCTCATGATCCGGTTCCGCTGTCACTACCTGCCCTAAGTAGATGTATTCCCTTACCACTTCCAGTGCGTCGCTACCTATTGTAAATTGCTGTTCTCTTCCGAGACTGTTAGACATTACTTTAGTTTTCTGCAGATTAATTTTTGGACCCACTCTTCTGCTTTGCCTCTCCAGGTCAGTGAGCATGCATTGCAATTGGTTCCCTGAGTTACTAAGCAAGGCAATATCATCAGCGAATTGCAAGTTACTAAAGTATTCTCTATTAACTTTTATCCCCAATTCTTCCCAATCCAGATCTCTGAATACCTCCTGTAAACACGCTGGGAATAGCACTGGAGAGATCGTATTTCCCTGCCTGACGCCTTTCTTTATTGGGATTTTGTTGCTTTCTTTATGGAGGACTACGGTGGCTGTGGAGCCGCTATAGATATACCGTATTTACTCGATTCTAACCACCCCCTTTTTTTCACGATCGCGATGCCCAAAGTGAGGGGGGGTGGTGCTTAGATTCGAAAAATCTTGAATAACCTCCCCCCTCCCCTGCATCTTTTCGCTGCAACGTCACGACGAGATAGGTGCGAGAAATAACGTTTTATTTTGCCAAATATTCACAATAAAAATCGGTTCAGACACTGAAACCACCGCTTGTGTAGGATGCTCGGTCACCATCACTGCCACTCGAGTTCGTCGCACAGCTTGAATCGCTGCTCTCGGTATCCCACAGCAGGTCATCTTCCGTTACGTCGAAGTTGTCTGTGATCGAGCACTTCTAACATGAGTTGACCACAATGTCCACTTGGACCCTCTTCCACGCGTCCGAAATCTACTTTGCGATGGTTGATGGGGACGCTTTCGTCAGCTTTCCCGACAGCGTCTTCTTTAGGTCAGGGTATCGCACCCACTCTTTGTAATCCTGTCGGAGATTGGCTTTGAAGGGCTTGTTGACTGAAACGTCGAGGGGTTACAGCACTGGCGTCATGCGACCCGGAATCACAACCACGTCGCTATTGATGTTCCGAAGCTTTGTCTTTACCTCCGAGGTCAGATGGCCGCGAAATGCGTCCAACAGAAGCATCGGCCGCGTACCTGCAGGTCCGCCGAGCAATGATTCCAGATTGAGCAAGCGCGTTTGGCGACCTTGGCTACGCGCTCTTCCTAACAAATAGGGGGGTGATAAGATTAGCATGCAAACTTTTTTCCTAACCTTTTCGCGTAAATTGAGGGGGGGGGGGGAGGGGTGCTTAGAATTGGGGGTGCTTAGAATCACGAAAATACGGTATATCAGTATTTTTTGGATATGGCTCGTCTACACGCTGATTCCTAATGCCTCCATGACTGCTGAGGTTTCGACAGAATCAAACGCTTTCTCGTAATCATTGAAAGCTATATATAAGGGTTAGTTATATTCCGCACATTTCTCTATCACCTGATTGATAGTGTGAATATGGTATATTGTTGAGTAGCCTTTAAGGAATCCTGCCTGGTTCTTTGCTTGACAGAAGTCTAAGGTGTTCGTGATTCTATTTGCGATTACCTTAGTAAATAATTTGTAGGCAACTGACAGGAAGTTGATCGGTCTATAATTTTTCTAGTCTTTGGCGTCCCCTTTCTTATGGATTAGGATTTTGTTAGCGTTCTTTCAAGATTCCGGTACGCTCGAGGTCATGAGACATTGCGTATACAGGGTAGCCAGTTTGTCTAGAACAACCTGCCTACCGTCCTTCAACAAATCTGCTGTTACCTGATCCTTCCCAGCTGCCTTCCCCTTTGCATAGCTCCCAAGGCTTTCTTTACTTCTTCCGCCGTTACCTGTGGGATTTAGAATTCCTCTAGGCTATTCTCTCATCCATTATCATCATGGGTGCCACTGGTACTGTAAAAATCTCTATAGAACTCCTCAGCAACTTGAACTATCTCATCCATATTAGTAATAATATTGCCGCCTTTGTCTCTTATCGCATACATCTGATTCTTGCTGATTCCTACTTTCTTCTTCACTGCTTTTAGGCTTCCTCCGTTCCTGAGAGCATGTTCAATTCTATCCATGTTATACTTCCTTATGTCGGGTGTCTTACGCTTGTTGATTAACTTCGAAAGTTCTGCCAGTTCTATTCTAGCTGTATGGTTAGAGGCTTTCATACATTGGCGTTTCTTGATCAGATCTTTCGTCTCCTGCGATAGTTAGCTGGTATCCTGCCTAACGGAGTTACCACTCACTTCCATTGCGCACTCCTTAATGATGCCCATGAGATTGTCGTTCATTGCTTCAACACTAAGGTCCTCTTCCTGAGTTAAAGCCGAATACCTGTTCTGTAGCTTGATCTGGAATTCCTCTATTTTCCCTCTTACCGCTAACTCATTGATCGGCTTCTTATGTACCAGTTTCTTTCGTTCCCTCCTCAGGTCTAGGCTAATTCGAGTTCTTACCATCCTGTGGTCACTGCAGCGCACCTTGCCGAGCACGTCCACATCTTGTATGATTCCAGGGTTAGCGCAGAGTATGAAGTCTATTTCATTTCTAGTCTCGCCGTTCGGGCTTGTCCACGTCCACTTTCGGCTATCCCGCTTGCGGAAGAAGGTATTCATTATCCTCATATTATTTTGTTCCGCAAACTTTACTAATAACTCTCCCCTGCTATTCCTAGTGCCTATGCCATATTCCCCCACTGCCTGTTCTGTTCTCCAGCCTGTTTCTTGCCTACCTTGGCATTAAAGTCGCCCATTAGTATAGTGTATTTAGTTTTCACTCTACCCATCGCCGATTCCACGTACGTCTTCATAGAAGCTTTCGACTTCCTGGTAATCATGACTGGATGTAGGGGCGTAGATCTGTACAACCTTCATTTTGTACCTCTTATTAAGTGTCACAACAAGACCTACCACCCCCTCGTTAATGCTACAGAATTCCTGTATGTTACCAGCTATATTCTTATTAATCAGGAATCCGACTCCTAGTTCTTGTCTCTCCGCTAAGCCCCGGTAGCACACGACGTGCCCGCTTTTAGCACTGTATATGCTTCTTTTGGTGTCTTAACTTCACTGAGCCCTATTAAATCTCATTTACTGCCCTGTAGTCCCTCCAATAGCACTGCTAGACTCGCCTCACTAGATAACGTTCTAGCGTTAAACGTTGCCAGGTTCATATTCCAATGGCGGCCTGTCCGGAGCCAGGGATTCTTAGCACCCTCTGCTGCGTCGCAGGTCTGACCACGCCGTGGTCAATTGCTTCACAGCTGCTGGAAACTGAGGGCCGGGGTTTGATTGTTGTGTTCATATAGGAGGTTGTGCCCAAGTACTGCACCAGGGTGGCCAATCCTGCTCTAGTGAGGGAGTGCGTTACCGGTTCTGGTCACCGGGGTGAGGCTAGACTCCAGGCCTGTTTATGCAATTTTATCAACATGCGGATTTTTTTTCCGGTGGAAAATCGCGTGGCACCGGGATTCGAACCACGGACCTCTTGCCCGCGATGCGGGTGTTCTACCCCTATAAGATGATCCTAGCTAGTTTCGTAGACGAGGCACAGTACCCGTCCAGGGAGGCCTTCGTTGCCACCACGAAATATAATAAGCAAGGCCAAGTCACAAACGCTCTCGCAGTCAAGACCCACAAGTCCGACATAGCAGAACAGGTCGTCATCGCACTCGCACTCACAGACCCGACCACCACTCACGTCTACTGCGATTAACACGCGGCCGTCAAAGCCTTTCAGAAAGGAGCCGTTGCAAGACATGCACTACAAGCAGTCAACACATCCGCACACTGCAGCATCACACCATCTGCAGGTTCCCGGCCCACGTCGGAGAGATCGAAGGCGCCCTTCCCAATCTCAATCTGAAGGCTCATATGAGCGCGCGAAACCTAACCTTCCGCGACGCCAACTATTAGGGTCGTGACCATCCCAGCGTGAATCGGGACCCTCCCTCCACATACAACGAGATTACAAAGCACTTTTATCGAGACCGCCGAATATACAGCACACCTCACGATAAGCTCACCAGGCCTCAAGCCCTCACGTTCAGAATGCTTTAAACCAACACGTACCCCACGCAGAACAGACTACATCACTACATGCCTGACCTATAAACAACATCATATTGCGATAATTGCCGTAGCACAGTAGACGTATATCACTTGCTCTGGCCGTGTAGTCGCACCCACGCAAACAATAATCAAGACTCCGCCAGGCTACAAGAAGCATTACGCAGCACGGACCTGGCGGAGCAGTTCTGGGGCGTCCAGCGAGCCGACGATGCGCCCAGGGAGTTGCAACTGCCGTTCCCAAAGTGGGAGTAGCCCATTCTATGGGGCCTTGCGCCTCGTAGCTCGAAGGACCTTTCAGTAAAATTGTTCCCCCCATCGAACAGAAAATCTCAGAACCTTGCCTCCATTAACAAACTCATGCGGCTTACGCACTAATGTTTTGATAATTTTTTATGGCGACGCTGTTTATGGCTACGGTTCCGAGAAACTTTTGTGTGCCAGCAAGAACTATCATCATCAGTTATTGGCTCGTGCCACTGCTCGCGCCCTTCGTCGTCGTCTTCTTTCACAGCTGGCTGCGATAGCGCTCATCATGCGAGCGTTCCCATACTGCCCCTTCCTCTGCAAAAGCGCGGACGGACTGGCCCACCGACAGTCGGCGCAGTGATTTTAGTCTCAAGTATGTAGGCTCAGCCTAGGTAGGACATTAAGCAGTATAATAGCAAGAGCTTGGTGGCGCAACCCAGCACCCCGTTCCAAAGGGGACGCCCATAACATCCGTCCGTCCGTCCGTCCGTCCGTCCGTCCGTCCGTCCGTCCGTCCGTCCGTCCGTCCGTCTGTCCGTCCGTCCGTCCGTCCGTCCGTCCGTCCGTCCGTCCGTCCGTCCGTCCGTCCGTCCGTCTGTCCGTCCGTCCGTCCGTCCGCCCGTCCGTCCGTCCGTCCGTCCATCCGTCCGTCCGTCCGTCCGTCCATCCATCCGTCCATCCATCCGTCCGTCCATCCATCCGTCCGTCCATCCATCCATCCATCCATCCATCCATCCATCCATCCATCCATCCATCCATCCATCCATCCATCCATCCATCCATCCATCCATCCATCCATCCATCCAAGTTCTTTGCTTCAATATATCGCGAAATGATAACACAAATTACTGTAACAAATGTGTGTGCGTACCTTTCGTTAGGATG
Organism: Dermacentor albipictus; assembly: GCF_038994185.2. Classification (NCBI taxonomy): domain Eukaryota; kingdom Metazoa; phylum Arthropoda; class Arachnida; order Ixodida; family Ixodidae; genus Dermacentor; species Dermacentor albipictus. The sequence goes on from NW_027225568.1 coordinate 2,323,849, forward strand.
ACCACCAATTAGGGCAATAAATCTGTTCGTATGTTTGATCAAAATTCTGTGTCACCTCTTTGTCGTGTGCTACACAGCTTCGCTGGTCATCCACAGGCCTTCACAGAGTGTAAAGGCTCATATTTTTGTCTCCTCTCCGAACTCACGCTTAACAAACGATACAAACGCTCTGTTGCACACGATGCATTGATACTATTGTTCTTAAAGAACAACCGTGTTCAGGAATTCCTCGGTCACCAGAAGGCGGCTGGCTTGCAGATTTGCGCTCCTACTTTTGGAAATCCGGCCTCTGAAATGCTTTCTTGTAATAGAATTCTCTATCTCTCTCTCTGGCTTTCTTAAAAGAGTGTTTAAGCGGCCTTGGTTAGCGCTAATATCGGATGTTCAATTTTTCTTCGCCTAATGGAAGCTACGACTTCTCTGACACAGACGTTCCTGTCCATTAAACGAACAAATATCTATTGATGTATGCACGGCTCAAATACACCTATATTTCCGATGTAACAGAGGAACAGTACATTTAAGGCTAAACATGTGTAGGTGTGCTTGCACGTGCGTGCGTAACGTCAAAGTTTTCCCCTGTTGTCTGTTACAATTAGTCCGCCAAAATGGATAACGAGTGAAGGATGCCGGTAGTAGGTTAAACCATATGTTGGCCGACAAATTCGAAGAGTGCTTCTATTGCTCGATAACGATTCGCCACTTTAGAAGTTGATATCAGAGAATCGCCCATGGATGACAGCGTTATCGGGAGAGCCTTGCCCTTGCCACAGAAACAAGAAGCGCTGCGTTTCATAAAGGACCCAGGCTCGAGCAGCTCCGCATTAAGTGACCACAATCTTCTGTATTTGTATGCTGTACTGACAAATAAACTTTGACTTTGACTTTGACTTCTGAGCAAGCTGTTTGCATGCTAAAACAGAGCCTTTCTCTCCCGCGAGCACTTCGAGCCTGCTGTCAGTCTCGTTGCACGTGTCTTCTCAAACAAACCATGGAAAGTTACCGAATCAATTTTTCAAAAGCAATTGTTATGGACGATTTAACAACGTGTGAAGGGCGGCAGAAAACAAAAATTAAATTATGAGGCTTTAGGTGCCGAAAACACTTTCTGATTATGAGGCACGCCGTAGTGGAGGGCTCCGCAAATTTCGATCACCTGGGGTTCTTCAACGTGTACGTAAATCTAAGTACTCGGCTGGTTTCGCATTTCGCCCCCATCGAAATGCAGCCGCCGTGGCCGGGACTCGAACCCGCGACCTCGTGCTCAGCAGCCTAACACCACAGTCACTGAGCAACCACGGTGGGTGGCGAGGGTGTACAATTGAGAATAAAGCATTGCTGTGCACTAGGTCACTTCGTTCTATTTTTTGTATTCGCGCAATGTTAATAAAAGTCAGGCGAAAGTAACGTTAAAGGAATCGTGTACTTATTAGTGATGCTGAATAAGTTTTGTGTAAAGTAATTGGTTATTGGAATTGATTATATTTTTGTAAGAAGTTTTGTAAGAAGATTACATGGGAAAGAGCGATTCGGCCGGGACATAATCATTCCTTTGTTATAGAGGTCATTTCACTGTGGAAGCGTTCGTTGAAGACGAGTTTGACTGTTTAATTAGCCTGTCCTGCTCATGGTAAACAAATTTGAAAACATAAAGAAAAGAAAAGGCGCGCGACGAGCCTGCTCTCAAGGCGCGAAACCAATATTTTTTCCACAATTAAAGAAAAAGTTTATTTTCTTTGCGGCGCCGTTATGACTCGGCCGGTTTCCCTTTATGTATATCGCTTGTCCCAAGTAAATGTCGCCAAGAACTAAAAAAAATAACTGATTGCATTATACGCGCAGTGATCAATGTATGTGGACTGGCGTTGTTGATGCTAAAGTGAGGAGTATGCTTTCTTAGCTTTTTAGAAATAAATATTTATTGAGTCTAAAGGTGTTTATTTGGCAGAGCTCGGGAGCAGCGCAACGTCGACGGGCAGGGCAGTCAGAGCTTCCAAGCACGAGAGCCGTTGCTGAGGAGGAGCGCTCGACCCACTAGCGTTTAGAGACAGTAGCGCTGAACCCTCTAGCGTCTCTTCTACAAACTCTTCGCTACAACCACCCCCCGGGAGCGAGAAGGGAGCCGTCCGGCGACCTAACAGCTCGTCACGAGGAGCGGGTCGTAGTAAGGCTTTAAACGGTCGACATGGACAATGTCTCGTCCCCGGCGGCGCATGTCTTCAGATGGCTCAACTGGTTCGATGACATAGTTTACAGGAGATGCGCGTTCGAGAACACGATAAGGGCCTTCATACTTAGGGACCAGTTTTGATGAGAGGCCAGGGGCAGTTAGAGGAACTGAGAGCCACACGAGCGCTCCCGGATCGAAGGTGACCGTGGCAGTGGCGTCACCGCGAGTGCTCCTCTGGCGCTCTTGCACATCGGAAGTAAAGGCCCGTGCGAGGTCACGGCACTCTTCTGCATATCGGACTGTGTCAGAAATAGGGACGTACTCGGATGCATCCAGCCGGTACGGAAGAATGGTGTCGATGGCGTGCGAAGGGTGTCGACCATACAGCAAGAAATAGGGTGAAAATCCAGTGGTGCTCTGCGTAGCGGTATTATACGCGTAGGTGACGAATGGCAGAATGGCGTCCCAGTTCGTGTGGTCGGAGGCAACGTACATTGAAAGCATGTCGCCGAGCGTACGGTTGAAGCGTTCTGTGAGGCCATTCGTTTGAGGGTGGTACGCCGTAGTCGTACGATGAACAACGTGGCACTCTTTGAGAATCGCTTCAACTACTTCCGACAGGAAGACGCGTCCGCGATCGCTGAGCAATTCTTGAGGTGGACCATGCCGCAGAATGAATCGGCGAAGCAGGAATGATGCAACATCGCGCGCTGTAGCTGCTGGGAGAGCGGCGGTTTCAGCGTATCGTGTAAGGTGATCTACTGCCACAATGGCCCAGCGGTTACCAGCCGACGTCAGGGGTAGGGGTCCATACAAATCGATGCCAACGCGCCCGAACGGTTGGGTAGGGCAGGGTAGAGGCTGAAGGCCAGCTGGCGAGAGGTGGGTTGAAGATTTTCGGCGCTGGCAGTCGGGCCATGAACGAACAAACTTTTGAATGTAGTTGTACATTCCTCGCCAGTAGTAGCGTCGTCGGAGGCGCTGGTAGGTTTTGAAAAGTCCCGAATGCGCACACTGTGGATCAGAGTGGAACGATGCGCAGATTTCAGAACGCAGGCTTCGAGGTACAACTAATAACCACTGGCGGCCGTCAGAGGTGTAATTGCGTCGATGAAGCAGGTCGTCGCGAATGGCGAAATGGCGAGCTTGACGGCGCAATGCACGAGTGGTTGGCTGCGATGACGGATCAGCAAGGCAGTCTATGATGGAGGCAATCCAGGGGTCCTTGCACTGCTCAGAAGCGATGGTCCCAATGTCGACGGAAGAAACGTCAAGCTGGGATATTGCGCAACAGGCATTGTCGTCTGGCAAGGGAGAACGTGAGAGGGCGTCAGCATCAGCATGCTGGCGTCCGTTGCGGTACAGTACGCGGATATCGTAATCCTGTAAGCGAAGCGCCCAGCGGGCGAGACGGCCAGAGGGATCCTTCAATGACGACAGCCAGCATAGTGCATGGTGGTCCGTGACGACATCAAATTGGCGACCATACAAATAGGGCCGGAACTTGGTAAGCGCCCAGATGATCGCCAGGCATTCTTTTTCCGTGACGGTGTAATTGGTCTCGGCTTTAGTAAGCATACGGCTTGCGTATGCCACAACATATTCAGGAAACCCTTCTTTGCGCTGTGCTAAGACAGCGCCGAGGCCAACACCGCTGGCATCTGTGTGTACCTCAATAGGTGCCGTTGGATCGTAGTGGCGCGAAATGGGGGGAGACGTCAGCAAACGACGGAGCTTAGTGAACGCCTCGTCGCACTCGGACGACCACGAATGGAGAGGTCCGTTGCTGCCAAGGAGCTTCGTCAGGGGTGATATGACGGCGGCGAAATTGCGAATGAAGCGCCGGAAGTAGGAACACAAACCTACAAAACTGCGCAATTCTTTGACGGACGTCGGTTTAGGAAATTCAGCTACGGCACGAAGTTTGGCTGGATCGGTGAGGATTCCATCCTTCGAGACGACATAGCCTAGTATCATAAGTTGCCGCGCTGCAAATCGGCACTTCTTTAGGTTCAGTTGAAGGCCAGCGTTCGCTAAGCAAGTCAAAACATGCCGTAGGCGTTGAAGGTGCGTGGTGAAGTCAGAGGCAAAAACAACAACGTCGTCGAGTTAACACAAGCACGTGTGCCACTTCAAACCGCGGAGGACTGTGTCCATCATGCGTTCAAAAGTTGCTGGCGCATTACAAAGTCCAAACGGCATGACGTTAAATTCGTATAAGCCGTCGGGTGTGACAAAGGCTGTCTTCGGCCTATCGACGTCAGCCATGGGTACTTGCCAATAGCCGGAGCGTAAATCTAGAGATGAAAAGAATTCTGCTCCTTGTAGGCTATCGATGGCGTCATCAATTCGCGGCAGCGGGTATACATCTTTGCGAGTGATCTTGTTCAGGCGGCGATAGTCTACACAGAACCGTATCGAGCCGTCTTTTTTCGTAACAAGGACGACAGGGGATGCCCATGGACTGTTCGAGGGTCGGATCACTTCGCGGCGAAGCATATCGTCCACTTGCTCATTAATCACATGACGTTCCGTCGAAGAGACGCGATATGGTCGTTGCCGTAATGGTGGTTGGGAGCCAGTGTCAATATGGTGCGTGACAGCAGACGCCCGGCCCAAGGAAGGTTGCTCGACATCAAAAGAAGAACGAAATTCTTCTAAGATGCGCAGAAGCTCCGAACGCTGAGGTGGGGTGAGGCCATCGGCAATAGATGAATCGAACACACCTGTGGGCAAAGGGTCGGACGTCGAGAGAGAACCGAGCGTGTTGTAACTGGCGCAGGACGTGTCTTCGGGAACATCCGTAATTTGTACGGCGTCGAGCACTTCTACGTGGCCAAGACATTCGCCTTGAAGCAGCATCACAGGGTATGAGAAGGGGTTACATACAAAAATAGCTCTGGAGCCCTGTTTGACGTTCACAGTCGCAAAAGGCAGCAGCAGACGTTTTCGAGTGTGAAAGCGGCCCGATGGAGAAAGTAGTGCGATGGCGTCAGAGAGGCTGCTGCACTGCATTGACACAATCACTGACGAGTTGGCAGGAACGTTTGTGTCGTGCCTGACGAGTAGTTTGTTCGCAAAAGGAGCATTATCGGCAAGCGTCATATCTGCTATCGGCGACAGTTCTAGTTGGGCCCGTGCGCAATGAATGACGGCATCGTGGCGGGCGAGAAAGTCCCACCCCAGGATAACTTCGTGGGAGCACGAGGAAATCACAATAAATTCGACGGCGTATACAACGTCCTCGATGAGAACACGAGCGGTGCACGCCGCAATCGGGTGAATACGCTGTGCGCCTGCTGTGCGGAGGGTGAATCCACCAATGGGCGTCGTAACCTTTCGAAGGAAGCGACAAAGCTTTGCGTCCATAACTGATACAGCGGCTCCGGTATCCACGAGGGCAGATGTGTGCACACCGTCAACTAACACGTCTATTACATTGGTCGGGCTACGTTGAGGACTTCCGCGTTTCGACGGCGTCGCAGCCCTTGCCTCATGGACTGCGACGATTAGTTTTCCTCATCCCGAGCTTCGGGACGAGACCGCATCGGTGATGGGGAGCGTCGGCGTGGAGAAGTTGAGCGGCGGATGTTAGCGGACCGGCGGAATGGTGGTGACGCAGCCCGAGGTTCGTCATCGTAATAAGGGCGCGGAGAACTCGCCATAGAACTTGGCCCATAAGGTGTAGCGCTAGGCGACTGCACGCGACTACAGTAGCGTGCGACGTGGCCTGCATAGCCGCACGCAAAACATATTGGTCGATTGTCCGCTGTACGCCACCGAGTCGTAGCGGCAGGTCCCATCCATGTGGAAGGACGCGTTGGACGTGGCGCCTGGTGAAGTGATTGCATAGCCGGCTGTTGTCGGGGCATAGCGAGGACTTCGGCGTACGTGAGAGGTCCTCGTTGAGGGAGTTGTTGAGGCTGGGTGACGACTTCCGCGTAGCTGAGTCGCACAGCCGTCGGCATCTGTTGGGGCCTCGCCATGACTTCGGCGTAGCTGTGAGGCGCAGCCGCAGGAACACGCTGGTGGTGCTCAGGCAAAACCTCGTGCAGTTCTTGCGCTATGACGCGGCGAAGCGGAGGCGCAAAACTTGGCGTAGGCGCGTTCGCTACTCTTCGCTACATGAGTTTTAATTATTTTAATTAAATGTAAAGACCGAAGGAAGCGCATCGTGCACGTTATTATTTGAAACGCGAGTAGGGGTTTGGGCTTTGTGTCGCAGAGAACCAGGTGGCGAAGTCTTGCGATTCGTTTGGAAGAGTAAGCTTCCGCATGTATTTACGTAGGTGTGTATCACAGTGCAGCTATCCATTCTCGACGACTCGGCATTTCGACGCAGCAAGAGATGGAAACACCCCGAGTCTCGTCGCCTTTCGGGTGAGAGAAGCGACCACTTTCACCATTATTTTGCGCCCTACTCGTTTTTAAGTGCTGTCCGAGGCCATCGGAAGGCCTCTATGTTTTGCCTAGCCGATTTCACGGTCGCCGGCACACGCGAAAATTCCGGAACTACATGGCCAGAACCGCTTAAAAATCGTTCTATAATGAGTTACGCATGGCGATCAGAAAACTACATCTATGGCGGAAAAATCAAAGAAGTTTTTAGGCATGTAAGATTTAAGAAATTGGTTGCAGACATTTCCGAAACGCACTGGAGATATATGCCTACTGAGATGCCCCCCTTTTCGTGATCGAAGCGAGCGCATCGTGCACCTCATTATTATTTTAAACGCGTGTGGAGGTTAGGGCTCTGCGTCGCAGTACAAAGGCTCCTTTAGGCTACAGCAAACGCGTCTGCTATCAGTCAGACATAGTTTGTACACTTCGCGTGGGGAATAATCAAAATGGGTTGGACCGCATACGGCAGACATTGCCAGATGCTGTCTGGAAGCTTACCATTACCATTGAAAAGAAAGGTGCACAATAAGTGCATTCTACCGGTGCTAACATATGGGGCAGAAACTTGGAGATTGACGAAGAACCTTGAGACCATGTTAAGGACCGCGCAAAAAGCGATGGAACGAAGAATGCTAGGCATAACGTCAAGAGGCAGAAAAAGAGCAGTTTGGGTCACACAGGAAACGGGTATAGCCTATATTCTAGTTGACATTAATAGTAAGAAATGGAGCTGGGTAGGTCATGTAATGCACAGGTTACATAACCGTTGGACCATTAGGTTTACAGAATGGGTACCAAGAGAAGGGACACGTAGTCGAAGACGGCAGGAGCCTAGGTGGAGCGATGAAATTAGGAAATTCGCGGGCGCTAGTTGGAATCGGTTGGCGCAGAACAGGGGTAATTGGAGATCGCAGAGAGAGGCCTTCGTCTTGCAGTGGGCATGAAATAGGCTGATGATAATGACGATGATGATGATGAATAAATTAGCTTTATTTATCGGACATTGAATTATCTGACCTAATAGATAAGGCCTTAATGCTAAAATTGTTGACGATTTCGACAAATGACAGCGTTTAAAGGAGCCCAGATATTCCGTGGTATTTAAAAAAGAAGCCCGGAGAACTTAAAAGAGCCCTGTGGCTATTTTATACCAGTAAAGGTGTGGATCACAACGGGTTTTTTCTAGATGTGCACGTTCAATGAAGCTGCCCACTGTTTCTTCCGAAACACGTTTCAATATCATGCTATTACCATTTCCTTTAAAGCAAGGATCAATCCCTTTTTTACTTGTTGATTACTTGTGCCAAGGAGAGATTTGCTGTGGAGGAGAAAGAGAAAGTTCACGCGCTATTCCGCCGGGGCCTGTTCTAACCGCGAGCGGCGCCATCAAGTTGAGAATGCCGAAGGATCAGAAGACAGCCCCGGTGCCTTCGGCCGCCTCTGTACCGAGCAATGGGCCATCGGGTCCGCGTGATACCGGAGCCACCGGTGCCATGACTCGCGGACGCTTGGCCAGGCTAAGGGAGGCTGGGATCCTTCAAGACCACTCGACGTGCGCTTCAGAGCCAGCCGTACCGAGGCAACGATGCGGTGCAGCCACGGCGAAGACGAAGCGGAAGGAGAAAACCGAGGGCCCACCACCGCCTGCACCAAGTGAGACTCTGCACATGCCCCCAAGGCGATTTCCACTTGTCGTGCCTCACGTTCCGAGAACGCCCAGGCCTCGCACGGTGGATAGTGTGGGGACCTGCGTATCCAGGCCGAAGGACGGCCCGGAATTCAACACCGTGCGCGCCAGAGTCAGGCGTCGCCTATTCCTGCCGGAATAAGTGAAACGCTACAGCACCGGCAACGGACCACTGGGTCGAGGTCACGTGGCGTTCGCGAAGTAAAATTACTTTGTGAAGTGCTTTCTGTGATTTTTTCCTTAGTTACTGTCACGTTATCGTATTTCCGCTTTGGGAGCGAAATAAAATGAAAGATAATCAATTATTTTAAAAATGGAAGATAATCAACTTCATGATTTCATTCCCTAGTACCGCCCCGAGATTTGAATTGGCGTTTCTGCGAGAATGTGAAATCGCGAGCTCCATGCGTGAACGCCTGCTCCATTGTGCAGCAAGGGGCGCTGCGGAGGCCATGTTCTAAAAAACAACACAATTCTAGTTCAGGCATAACACGCGATGAAGCCGCCTTGATGAATCTCTCATTTATAAAAGTGCCCTTCCCATACTGCTGTTGAATATTGGCGAGCTGCTCTTTCTCGCCTGCAAGAAGGCTAGCTATAGTCTGTGCTTGGGCAGCCGACGGTCGCGTAAAGGGCACATGGCTCTGTAATACTGCTTCAACGCAGAGTTTCCCTGCTAAAGCCCCTTTCTAAAGCTGCTCGGCTTGGCGACATTCCTGAGTGAAACCAAGCAAGGCATGTACGAAGAGTGTATAGTGGTGATTACGTCAGTATCTAATGACTTCAACGTATAGTTAACGCTTATCTCAGCTTTCTAAAATGCCACCATATCGTTTCAGCTGTACATAAAAGCGGTCATGGAACAACTAAGGCATTCTGCAATAGAGCCAGACTAGACGTTTCCTTGCTATTCGAGTTCATGAAAACTTGTTGCGTCGTTGGCAATTTTGTGAAAGACGTACCCCATCGAGTGACGGGAGTGTTCCACGCCCTTTACCGACAGATGGCACTAACAATTTATGCCTGGATATGTTGCTTCAATGCCCTAGTGCGCTGCACACGGTGGAGACAACCCCACTGGCACCGCCATATTTACTCACACGAGCTAAGTAACTCAACTGCGCTGGTGTTCGCAAACAGTGCTAGTCACGACGCGCTTGTAAGTGTTTTGACTTGAGTGTTTTCAGAGCGCAGCTCTTAGGCACCCGTTCCTGCGGCGAGCGTCGACGTTGTCCCTCGTAACCGAGCTAACAAACACAGCGAAGGATGAAAGCGAACGCGGAGCGCAGCGGGTGTCGAAAGGCTGCGAGAGCGGAAGAGCGCGAAGGGGAAAGCGGAGGAGGAAGGTGCGGCAAATGCGCGAGAAGAAAAGCGCAGTGTCGCGCAAGACTGGCTCTGCGGCGGAATGGCGCCAGAGTACCGCGCGTCGTCTGTATGGAAGCAAAGCGTTGCATGAGCGGAGGTATGTCTGAGGCGGCTGCTGTGAATGGCGCCCACGCTAGAGCGACCTCTCCTACTTGTCGCCTAAGCGCCGCGTCTCGCTATCTCCCGATTATAGCCAGTCGCGCCACACATCGCTCCGCCGCACGAAACAGATTGTCCGCGCCGGCCAATATAAATATCGTGAAACGAAAACGTGTATGCAGCCACTTTCAAATTTTGTGTTAGGGAGGATCGTGATCGTCGGTGATTTTTTTTTCATCGGTATCGCATCTGCCTGCACATCTCTATACTCAATAGCTGCTAACTCTTTGATGTTCGAAGATGTAACTGGACGGAGCCGCGAGGAAGTCCTAAGTGGCCAAGTCATTGAATTTAGTATCTCGTCTGCAGGTTTCCAAACTGCGCCATTTTTCAGCGCTTGTTCGCTTGGTATAAGTTCTGCCACCACGTGTGGCTGAAATATTTTTTTTGCCACTGTCTTTTGTTTACTACATCACGCCTTCTTTGCCGCCATCAGCCTTCTCTCTCACACTGGCAGTATGACTTGCTTTGTACTTGCTATTTCCGTTTGTTGCGCGCGTAAACAGTGACGTCTATCTGGTGCACAATCTTCGAGAGGATAACTGCGCGCTGCTCATCCACTTATTGCCCACAGGGGTGCAAATAAATTGGTTTGGAGATCGGGGGTGGTATATACAAGGGATGCGACCGCACACCAACGATGACACAGTCCCTGTGTTTCCTTTCTCCATGCCCGTGAAAACTGACTGCCTCTTCGTTGGCAATCCAACAAGGAACTACTGCAAGTTTCTCGCTCGTCTGATTTTTTTCTGGCGGGCACACGACCACCGAGTTTTCGTGCGTGCACTCACATGCACACTTCACTTACGCTACGGACGCGGGCGCCGGATGCTCTGCTACAAAAGAGTCGAGCAGCGATTCCTCCCGTCTGTGAACAATATTCATCCTTGTATATCTATTATTTGTAGTTATAGTATTTGCCCATCGTATTGATAAATAAGCCATGCATGTATGCCTACAGAAAATATTTTTTGTAGTTGTGATGGTTTTTTCAAAACTACAATAATCTCTTCTATTGCGATAGCGATTACATGGACAGACCAGGCGCATTTCCGCCGTTGGCATCGCCGTTATGTCCCGTAAAAAGTGAAAGTGCGATAACATCATGGCCCCGCACCATGTGCTGTGAGTGCGAGTGATAGCGTGGGAGAGTGGGTCGAGGATGGTGGCTCGATCTCGCGCGCGAGAGAGATGGAGGCGGGGAAGAAGCGCACCGTCTTCTGTTGCGCGCAAGGCACTGGGAGCACTGGGAGCTCTCTTCCTCACCCCAGTGTCCTGACAATTTTGACAACGAAATCTTCCTTACCTCAGTAAGGAAGCCTTCATTGCAGTGAGGCTACCTTATGTCACTCTGAAAGCTTCCTTACTGAGGCGCCCTCGGTAATGGCTTCCTTGGTGCTTTCTCGGCATAAGGAGCCAAACAATGAAATCTTCCTTACCTCACTAAGGAAGCCTTCATTGCGGTGAGGCTACCTTATGTCACTCTGAAAGCTTCCTTACTGAGGGGCCCTCGGTGAAGGCTTCCTTGGTGCTTCCTCAGCATAAGGTAGCTCTAAGGGCCAAACAATGAAACGTTCCTTTCCTTCGAGCGCTTCCTAACCTTACGTGAGGCCTCCTTACAGCGAAGGAGTGATGGAGGAAGCAAGCATACTCTGAAAGCTCCCTTCACCCGTCCTCACGTAAGGAGCGGTTGCCGCCATGCCTGGGTTCGAGATTATCTCTTAAAAGCTTTAGGCGAACACCAGAACACCACTATTCAATAAAAAACGTTGTATCGTCGCACAATCTCTAAGTTGATGAGCTAATATAGAGAAGCGTGGACGCTATTTTTTAGTTTTGTTTACTAAATCTAAAGAAGCAGTGCATTACAGTGCGAAACTTGATGTGCTCCAGCAACGCTGGCACGCCGGCGTCGTGCAACGCCTAGCAACGCCTAGCAGCGTTTCCATGCCGCACGCGTGACTGAAACGAACGTGCCTGGCAAAACGTACCGTGCTCGCGCTTCTCCGAAGGTGGGCGACAGCACGCACGCGCAAGTAACCGTCACGTGGTTAAGCAGTGAGGCGAAGCGCTCGTTCAGGGCCAGGAGCGGCGTAAGGACGCATGAAGGTAACTTGGCCCAAACAATAAAACGTTCCTTTTAGGGGTGTGCGAATATTGAAATTTTCGATTACGAATCGAATACGAATAAGGCGAAGAACTCTCTTCGAATATCGAATACATGTGTAGTATTAAAAAATTGCAAGAGAGGTAACAATAGCTTTATTACCCTTTTAAAAATAACATTGCATTTTACAAGGTTGCTTCAAATTAAAGAGGTACTCAATTATAGATAATGGACTCGGGTAATGCCCTCAGTCAGGTAAAACGCTTGTTACAGATTGTCGTGAAGGAAAATTAACTGCTCAATATGGCCAGAAAGTAAACGCTCTCTACGCACTGTCACATTTCTACCGGTAGAAAAGACTCTTTCACTAGGAAGTGAAGTGGCAGGGATCGCCAAGTACTTCCGGGCGAGTGCACTTAAAAGCGGGTACCTTAAGCGGCCAATGGACTGCCACCACTCACAAGGATTCATGCCCCTTTCCAGAAGAGGCTTTTGCGCGTAGTCTGTGACTTCCCTCTCAGGGGCAGATGCCAAATGTGTCTTCTCTTTGTTCATTACTAGATCGTCAAAAGCATTCCATACACTCGATGCCACCAGTGGACACGAAGTCGACGCTGGCACGGCGGTGTCCCCACGGTGTTCCACGACGGCTTCCTGGAGCTCCCTTGTCACAAGGTTTTTCAGCCAGATCATCTGACCAGATGCCTGATGAACTGTGGCCATAAAGCGCGGATCAAGAAACATGCCTAGGCTGGCCACTTCATCAAATTTCCACTCCGCACAAAGAGCCTTGATACATTTTGAATCAATGTTAGCGAACCCTGAGTTGCCTTTGCAACCTTCAAGGCAATGGGACATTCCAAAAATAATTGGAATTATAAAGCTTGGTGAAAAAGAAACCGAAACTGATCATGTCTCAAATGCCTGAAGCAGATAGACTGAAACAGAGCATACAGATAATGGCAACTCAGGGTTGCAAAGGCAACCCTGAGTTGCCTTTGCAACCTTCAAGGCAATGGGGCATTCCAAAATAATTGGAATTATAAAGCTTGGTGAAAAAGAAACCGAAACTGATCATGTCTCAAATGCCTGAAGCAGATAGACTGAAACAGAGCATACAGATAATGAGCGGATCATGAGAAGTTCTCAGTCAATAAACATGTTCTTAGGAGAATGCGGAGCAAGCATACAATTGGTTAATTGCTCAATTATTCGCAGTCTATCCGAATATTCGCCGTTTCCACCGTTATTCGGCCGTCCTCGGATATTCGTGAATTTCCGAACATGCATTTCTCGAATCAAATACGCTTCGAATATGTAAAATATTCGATTCGTATTCAAAATTCCGAATATTCGCGCACCCCTAGTTCCTTTCCTTCGAGCGCTTCCTAACCTTACGTGAGGCCTCCTTACAGCGTAGGACCGATGGAGGAAGCAAGCGTACTCTGAAAGCTCCCTTCACCCGTCCTCACCTAAGGAGCGGTTGCCGCGTGCCTGGGTTCGAGATTATCTCTTCAAATCTTTCCGCGGACACCATTATTCTATTAAAATGTTGTATCGTCGCACAATCTTTAAATTGAATAGCTAATATAGAGAAGCGTGGACGCTTTCTTCTAGTTTCGTTTACTAAAGTTAAAAAAAAGTTGCGCATTACAGTGCAAAACTTGATGTGCTCCAGCAACGCTGGCACGCCGGCGTCTTGCAAAGCCTAGCAACGCCTAGCAATGCTTGCATGCCGCACGCGTGACTGAAACGAACATGCCTGGCAAGACGTACCGTGCTCGCGCTTCTCCGCAGGTGGGCGACAGTGCGCATGCGCAAGCGAATGCCACGTGGTTAAGCAGTGAGGTGAAACGCTCGTTCAGGGCCAGGAGCGGCGTAAGGACGCATGAAGGTAGCTTTGGAGCTACCTTATGCTGAGGAAGCACCAAGGAAGCCTTCACCGAGGGCCCCTCAGTAAGGAAGCTTTCAGAGTGACATAAGGTAGCCTCACCCCAATGAAGGCTTCCTTAGTGAGGTAAGGAAGATTTCATTGTTTGGCTTCTTATGCTGAGGAAGTACCAAGGAAGCACCAAGGAAGCCTTCACCGAGGGCGCCTCAGTAAGGAACCTTTCAGTGTGACATAAGGTAGCCTCACTGCAATGAAGGCTTCCTTACTGAGGTAAGGAAGATTTCATTGTCTGGCCCTAAAGCTACCTTCATGCGTCCTGTAGGGGTTGAAGGATGGGACTTCGGGATGAAAACCCAAACTTGGGAGGGATTTATTTTACATTATATACAGAGGTGAGCGTCAATTAACCGTCGTACAGACATTACGGGCCAGCAGCAACTCGAACGCTGCGGCCCGCGGCAAGAAGTTCGAGAGAGGTGAAAGTGGGAATCAGGGAATCAGGGCATGTCCCAGAATGCTCAGGTCTCTCTGGAAGGCTTCTTATAAACCCTTCGAGCACTGTAAGTCACGTCATGTTTGACCAATGGGAGAGTCCGCTCCGATGACGCCACTTTCAGCCAATGGTAGGCGCCCGTGTCGCGGTGTCACACCTGGCGGCTCTCTGCGGTCTTGCCTCGCAGACTGGCAATGCACTTCTAACGAGGAGAAGGGGAGGGCTGCTCATGCTCCATTGTCCGAGGCCCACCTGCTAATCCCGGCGGCGCACGAACTTGTTGGCACGTGAACTTGTTGCCTTAAACTTGTTTGCTCGGCCGCTCCTCTGGAATGTGCTTTCCTGCTTCGGCATTCCTCAATTAGCTGTGCTGCGACTCGAAGTGGTTTGGGGAACTCGAAGTAATCGCAGGAAACAGCTCCATATCTAACAGCTCGTCCTCGCCCCGGTTGTTCTGAATGGCCGGTGAACTCAGTTCGCTGGCCATGAGGAACGCTGAAAGAAGCTGCAGGGTACTGGGGTCGAGCCTCGTTTGACAACCCTCGGGATCCTGGGCCCTGGAGAACATACGTCAAACAAACCAAACAACACAGCGCTGCACCACGCGTAAGCGCAGGCTCTTCACCCCTGACTCGCCAGGCTATTACTGAGTCAAAATCAACCCTCATCATTTAGTTCCCCAATTTTGACAAAACAGTTGTAACCACCCTTCCAAACAGCCATCTATTTCTCCTCGAATGCCGACAAGACCAGAGCACTATCGTTGTTGCAAAACAAAAGGGTCGTTGACGATGCAGACAACAAATGAAAACAGCCGAACATAACTTAAGTGGCCTAACTACACGAACAGCATGTTTCCAATCTATCGCAGTGGCGTACTTATCGCACGTATTGTTGCCACTGAACAATCTGGTCAAGCTCACAAGTGCGTAATCACAAGGGCGCTAGCCTTGTCGTCACTATCCAGAACGCATACGTGTGTCGTAGGCAAACTCTTCATTACGCTTACTCACGTTTCTTCCTTTTAGTCCCTCTAGGACACGTGACTTAAACGAACAATTAAACTTGCGGGACTTACACACTCCGCAGAACCCTTAAAATAATGCGTCTTCTAATAACTCTTTCCACGCACGCTCACTAAAGAAGTCAGAATACGGCTGCCCTCCACACACACTAGCAACCCAGTCATAAATCTGCTTCCTTCCGTCCACACAGGACACGCGCTAATGAAACTAAGAACGCTTCTCCGTGCAAATCATGCACTCACTGAAAGTCTACGCGCTTAACCTTAGAAAATTCAACACTTAAAAAGAAAGAAGGTTAAATAACACTCGCGCTTAACCATAGGCCTTTCGACGATAACCTTTTCATTCAGGTTACTTACACAGACAAAAAGAAAGCCTATTTACTTATTAATGAGCATCTCGCGAGACTACATGTTTACTTAAAACGCATCTTTCAAATCTCGGAGCTTTCTCAAACCAAAACATAAACAAAGCCCAAACCTTACACGTTGAAAGAAATCCCAGTCTCAAATCGCGAAAACTTTCCGATGCTCAAAAATAAAAAAACAACGCACTTCATTTCTACGGAATCGCTCCTGGCCTCCCTTTCCAAACGCTTCCGTCTGACTCATAATTTGAGTCGAACCCGCGGTGGGCGTGGTTTGAAAGCCACTCTGGCTGCCGAGAGACAACAAAAGGGCTGATTCACCATCAGCTCCCCCAAGACGTTACTGTCTCCTACCAATTTGCGTCCCCGCGCCCCGCTTTCAACACGAACTCGATTGACCGCGTCGCTACTCCCCACCTGGTCTCGTCCTGCCACCTTGCGTTTCTTCGAACTGCACGCTGAGCTGTGAAAAGAACTACGGAACAACGAGGAGTTTAACTGCCTCGTGCCCTTTGTCCGCGTCCGTGCAGAACATTCTTCGCGGTCCCCCTTTGACCTGTGGCTCGCTCGTTTTGGATGCGTCAACATCGTCACTGACGACCGCACCGTTCTTCTCCTCGCGCCCTGCCCATTTGGGGTTCTCGCCATCTTTGGCGGCGCTACATTAATTACCGTCTTTCGGTCTTTACCACGCTTCTTTTTACGGCGCTTTCTCTTTGCACTCGCTTTCATGTCGCCTTCTCGTGCGTCGTGCTGGCCGGTACACATTTCGTCGGCCCGGATCGGTCTCTTACCCGCACAGTCTGAGTGATTCTCACTTAAATCAACACTCTTACTGCCTCGACTGGCGGACAGCTCAACCAACTCTGGCACAATGCAGCAGGCTTTACTCGAGTTAAACAACTCGCACTCTTGCGAACTGCCCTCTGCTACATTGCCCAGCTCACGCTGTGCATCGGCGCACAGCCCGTCGGTATCGATCGCTGTTTCACGCGCACAGTCCGAATGATTAACAACGGAATCATCCCTATCTAGGCTATCTACACTGGCGGAGAGCCGCACCGATCCCTGTACAATGCAGTTGTTCTCTCGTGGACTACGGAGCTCGCCATCCCGAAAACTACTCTCAACTGCATCGCTCAGTTCGCACTTCAGTTCTGCACGCAGATATGACCTGACATGGGTGCTCGCGTCTGTCGCGTCAACAGTACCCTTTTCTTCGCTAGCAACCTCGCTAACATTACCAGCGACGCACACGCTCGGTAACTGTGCCAATTTGTTCGCAGCTGGCCTAGCTGTCTCCACAGTCATCTGTTGGCACAGCACCTCGTCGCTCTCTCTGCGGCCTTTAACGGCCTCTGTTGCCACTAAGGCATCGTTAGCAGCTAGCGTTTTCCCTTCACTTATGAATCGGCAGCCAATCTCACAGGCACTACTCTTTTCGTCGGCTTCTGGCGAAAATCTCCTAGATGCTTCCTCATTCTTTCGCTCTGTACTACCTACAGAATTCTCAGACAGCCGTTGTCTCTATGCCAATAACTGATCACAATACTGTATCTCTTTGATCAGTGCTGCCTTCTCTCTCTCATATTTTTGTTCACGCTCAAGTTCGCGTTCATTCTCACGTCCGTGACGCTCACACCTAAGAATAAGTTCTTGAAGCTCATGCTTCCGTTCATTCTCGCGTTCTTCACGCTGACGCTTACTCCTAAGTTCACGACGCTCTCGCAAACGTACACGACGCTGACGCTCTCGTGGTTCCTGTATCACCTCCCAAGCAAGCTCAATGCTTTTGCCATCATTGCCACTATCGTTAATCGCCTTTATGATAGCTGGCGTTTTCATCCGTTCGTCCGCCTCAACTCCCAAATCGTCGCACACCAACAACAAGTCTAACCTCGTCAACCCTCTAAGATCCATGGCAGCTGCCCCGACAGGTGGTTAAAACTGTTTTCCTTAATTAATTTGTGCAAATACACAGTGCATCAAACTCCCGATTCCCAGAACTATCAAAATTGAACACACAACCTTTGAGTCTGGCGAATCATAAGGAAAAAAACCACGCGCTCACTTACGGTTGCAGCACCCTGTCATCCGGTTCGTTCGTCCGCTGTTCCCGGTTCCTCCGGACTCCCTGGGTCGAAGGCTCGCTCCTTCTTCGCTACTCCCAGCTTCTTCGGACCTCTTTCGACGAAGGCTCTCTCTTCTTCGCTCTTCCCGGTTCCTTAGGATCTCTCTCGACGAAGGTTTATCCGTAGCGCTGCCACCAGCTGATGCATTCGGAGGCGATCCTACCGCTGCCAACCAGATGTAGGGGTTGAAGGACGGGACTTCGGGATGAAAACCCAAACTTGGGAGGGATTTATTTTACATTATATACAGAGCTGAGCGTCAATTAACCGTCGTACAGACATTACGGGCCAGCAGCAACTCGAACGCTGCGGCCCGCGGCAAGAAGTTCGAGAGAGGTGAAAGTGGGAATCAGGGAATCAGGGCATGTCCCAGAATGCTCAGGTCTCTCTGGAAGGCTTCTTATAAACCCTTCGAGCACTGTAAGTCACGTCATGTTTGACCAATGGGAGAGTCCGCTCCGATGACGCCACTTTCAGCCAATGGTAGGCGCCCGTGTCGCGGTGTCACACCTGGCGGCTCTCTGCGGTCTTGCCTCGCAGACTGGCAATGCACTTCTAACGAGGAGAAGGGGAGGGCTGCTCATGCTCCATTGTCCGAGGCCCACCTGCTAATCCCGGCGGCGCACGAACTTGTTGGCACGTGAACTTGTTGCCTTAATCTTGTTTGCTCGGCCGCTCCTCTGGAATGTGCTTTCCTGCTTCGGCATTCCTCAATTAGCTGTGCTGCGACTCGAAGTGGTTTGGGGAACTCGAAGTAATCGCAGGAAACAGCTCCATATTTAACAGTCCTTGCGCCGCTCCTGGCCCTGAACGAGCGCTTCACCTTACTGCTTAACCACGTGGCATTCGCTTGCGCATGCGCACTGTCGCCCACTTGCAGAGAATCGCGAGCACAGTACGTCTTGGCAGGCATGTTCGTTTCAGTCACGCGTGCGGCATGAAAGCGTTGCTAGGCGTTGCAAGACGCCGGCGTGACAGCGTTGCTGGAGCACATCAAGTTTCGCACTGTAATGCGCAACTTTTCTTAAACTTTAGTAAAGAAAAGTAGAAGAAAGCGTCCACGCTTCTCTATATTAGCTATTCAATTCAAAGATTGTGCGACGATACAACATTTTTAATAGAATAAGAGTGTTCGCGGAAAGATTTGAAGAGATAATCTCGAACTCAGGCACGCGGCAACAGCTCCTTAGGCGAGGACGGGTGAAGGGAGCTTTCAGAGTGCGCTTGCTTCCTCCATCGGTCCTTCGCTGTAAGGAGGCCTCACGTAAGGTTAGGAAGCGCTCGAAGGAAAGGAACGTTTTATTGTTTGGGCCAAGCTACCTTAAGATGTTTTGTGTTGTCTGGGTGAATTATTTCTCCACGCTTACGGGGTAGGGGAAACGGGCCCTGCAGTCTACCGTTCCATCAATGAAGAAAGAACATCGACGCATAACTATTTTAAACGTTTTTTTAAACAAAGCGTCCCATAATCAAAATCTCGAAATTAAACCGTTGCGGCATTGGTGACCTTGTATTCAGGGGCACCGATGTGCCCGTACAATATGCAATAGACAAGTAGTAATATTTTCGCGAATGCGGTAGGAAAGCTGTGCTTTGCGCGAATCCTTATATTCTTGGTAAAACCGGTGGTGATAGTTTATAGCCTGAGTCAATGATGGAAATCGAAAGCCGGTCAGCTAAACCCTAACTATGAAAGCAAGAGAACTTCGTTCGCTGCAGAAACATAATAAGTACAGCCTACGAGGAAAACATGGCGTAAACTTACGGCAGTCTATATATTACGTTATGTCACTTCCTTCTATTTTCCGCTTCCACAAAAGGAAAACGTTCAAGGGACGTATTCATGAAAAAACTCCTAGGCTGCTGATGTTCGTAAGAGCAAATGCTAGCCAATTCTCATTCTTTACATCATTTAAACGAATGCCATTGATAAAAGGCAAAATTCACTGACGAACAGCTTGGTTGATTCGGCCTATGGCCTCCTAGCTAGCTGCCACGCAATAAGAGTGCACTTCATCACACGCAAGGAGCAGTTAGTGTAAGGCGTATAAATGGAACCGGGGAGCGCAACTAATAATTGGGGAGTCTCTGCATTTAGTTTTATAGAACGTGAGATATAGCCCCAATATATAATTGGAATTATATGCGATATATACCGTATGAACGCGTGTAAGGGCCGCACCCGTGTATGGGCCGCACCCCCAACTTCCCGAAGCAAATATTTAAAAAAAAATATCCGTGTAAGGGCCGCACCCCGAACTTTCCACGACCCACGTGTGATTAGCCTTCAAAATGCGCGCGCACGGAAGCTTCCAGATGCCGCCCACGGATGGCGCCGATGTCGCGGGTCATCATCATCATCATATTTTCTTTCTGCCGCGAGCTTCCGCAATCCATATCGTCATCGGTATCATCAGCCCTGGCCACCATGCTGGCCACCCCGGCTTTGTTTTGCGACTGTCGAAGGCACGCGAGTTGTAGCAGCGTTGTTGGCGTGGGCGCACGCTGTTGTTGCGGCTCTCGTGTGTGCTCTGCTTTATTTTTCACGAATTGCCATCGAGCGTTGCCATTCTAGCACGATGGGCAAACATATCAATAGCTACACGGCAGGCTTTAAATTGAAGGTAGTGGAGTTTGCCCTCGACCATGGCAAGCGTGCGGCGGGTAGAAAATTTGACGTGGACGAGAAGTGCGTCCGAAGGTGGTGCAACCAGAAGGATGCGTTGAAGACCACCAGCTCCAAAAGGCGTGCTTTTCGAGGCAAGCCATGCAAATATCCTGAGCTCGAAGAAGAGCTGTTCCGCTACGCAATGGAAGTGCGGAACAATGGATATGCGCTGACGACGGACATGCTGCGCGTGAAGACGCAAGCTTTGGCGCGTGCGAGAAGCATACCCCGCGAGGAGTTCAAAGGTAGCGTCGGCTGGTTGCGGAGATTTTTAAAGAGGAAGGGTCTATCCTATCGGCGAAGGACCTCGCTGTGCCAGAGGCTGCCCCCCGACTACACCGACAAGGTGCTGAACTTTCAAAGGTACGTGATCGGGATGCGCCATGAGCACAACTACATGTTGTCGGAAATAGCAAACGCCGACCAGACCCCCGTGTGGTTCGACTGTCCTGAGAACTGCACAGTTGAGCTTAAAGGAAAGAAGAGCGTTTCTGTGCGGACAACTGGCGCGGAGCGCCAACGGTGCACAGTTATGCTGTGCGTCACTGCAGACGGGCGGAAGCTGCCCCCGTATGTGATTTTGAAAAGGAAGAGGATTCCGAATGAGGCTTTCCCCAAGGGAATTGTAGTTCGAGCCCAAGAAAAGGGCTGGATGGATGATGAGCTCGTCCTCGATTGGATCAAGAGCGTTTGGCAGAATCGCCCAGGCGCGATGTTGGCCAAACGATCGCTGCTCGTCTTGGATAGCTTCCGCGGTCATTTGACGGATAGAGTCAAAAAACAACTGGGCAGTATCCGCACAGACATGGCCGTTATTCCGGGCGGCCTCACCGGCGTGCTGCAACCACTGGACGTGAGCATTAACCGACCTTTTAAGGTTGAGTTCCGGAGGCAATACTCGGAATGGATTGCAAACGGCGATCACGATGAGACTCCGACCTGGCGGCTCAAGAGGGCACCGCTCGCGACTGTGCTGGGCTGGATTTTGACCGCGTGGAATTCGGTGTCTACGGACATTGTATCCCGCAGCTTCAAAGTGACCGGGATTTCCAACGATTTGGACGGAACTGAAGACGACGACTTGTGGGGTGATGAGCCAGAAGAATGCAGCACCAGCTCGGAGTCTGAGGACTCCGCGAGTGATGATGACTGATTGTAAATAGTGATGATTGATGAGGATTATTGTAAATAAACGCGCATTCACTTATTGGTCTGTTTTTACTTGAAAAAAATTTTTTTTTTCGTATGTCGCGTGTATGGGCCGCACCCCGAAAATAGGCCCTCGAATTTGTAAAAAAAAGTGCGGCCCTTACACGCGTTTATACGGTAATTGCATATGTGATTCAGGTACCACAGCATTAGACATATTACAAGCATTACATTACATATTCAAGAAAATAATCAACTACGGAATCTTTATTAGTGTGCTAATGAAGGTACAAAATATAAGAGGCAAATTAACTTAATAATTACGAGACAAGACACCACAAATCTGCTAGTACACACACACATGTAAGCACACATGTACGGTTGTGTTTGCGCAGTTTCTACAATTGATTATGTGACGTTCACAATAGTACCCCGCTGTGTCGAGCTGCCATACAACGACTAAGTCTTGAAGGCATGTCCGTAGACGACAAAGCTTCCACCATATTGGTCAAAGCGTTCATGTCTACAGGTGCAACTCCGTGATGATAAGAGTCTATAGAGCGCAGTTATTAGCCACGTACATACTTCTTCCGAGCTAATGTAACCGCAAGTGAAGATGCAAGAAATATTGATGAGTGCCATGTCAGCATTGATGAGTATATCTTGCTCGTCTCCAAGTGTCCAATGTCTTGATTGGTGGAATTTCTACCAGGTATTAAGTCAGGACTGAGTGCGATTCCATTTACGTCGTGTGATTCCTATTGAAGAATAACAGCTTCTTATCTGCTACAGGGACGCTATTCTACGTCGCTAACGCGCTGAACGTCTCAACTCTCAGGAGTTGACTGCCTGCTGACGCTTACCCTCTTCTGTGCAGCGTTCTTATTAAATGCATTGTGCAGTGCACTGACAGCGATGTAGCCCATACAGACGACAACAATCCATCTATGCGACGTGTTGACCATTGAAGGGACACATGGTGGCACAGCACCTTTCCTCTTCCCTCAGTCCGTTTTCTTGTCCTCCGAGGCGCTTTCCACAAGCACTCACTAGCTGCACATTTCCTTCATCGTCATCTTCGCTCTCCCCAAGCTGGAGACCTAACTGCCAAAGGAGGTAGTTGCATGCCAAAAGGTGCTGCTTCACGTGGTAGACGCGAGTGTCTGAGGTTCTCGTACAAGGCAGCTGGAATTCTTCCGTAATGGCGCTATTGCTAACATGCTTGTGCGTGCGTCATCGATGCCGTAGGAGATCGCAACAGTTATTCATGTCTCGCATCACGTCGGGATCCAGTTTTTATCTGGTCTCTTTGCCGCTGCCTGTAGAAAGGTGACTCCTAACGCGGCTGTTTTGCTTGAGTTACCGATGCACAGCTGAAGTCTCTTGAAGACGGCTCGTGATCGCAGAAAGAAGGAAACTCGGAATGATCATCGAATCATCACGAAGCGTTGGGGGAGAAACGAATGGACGAAGATCGGAGAAGAGCCACACTCACACACAGTTGAACAGGAAGGAACCCAGCATGCAACACTTTCACGTGCTTCTCGCCAGATAGAGAGAAAAACAGAGAAGCCTCCGAAAGCCGTCGTTGCTGTTCGGCCTGGCACAAGTCAAATAGGGGCCATGGCACTTGACACTCCGCGACAGCCGCTCTTCATTCACGTCTTCGTCGAGCTGAACGCTTTTTCATGGCATCTGAGGACGTCGTCAGAGCAATACATCTTGAAATGCGATATGTTCTTTCACCATGGACTTGAAAGCTCTTGTTCTGAGTTTCACTCGAGAATCATGTACAAGTGACTTTTTAAAGTATAATGCCAATGACATGCTGCAGAATTTTGTCTGTTCGCGAAACCGTTCCACTATATCATCATCATGAAAAACATTTATTGGTTTCTGCAGGATCTCTTGTTGTAGTCCATCAGGGTCTTTTTAGACGCTCTTGACGGTGTTTAGTATGGGTGATGCCCTTTGTACAAGGCTCCAACGCACGGGCTCACTACACAAGAACAATTTGGTCCTCGCAATGGTCGCTGACCAGCAGTGCCTCCATTGCTCCGCACTTTGATTTTTGATTTTGTGGACTGCTGTTATTGTTGGCATTCCCATGTGGTGCGATAAAAGGTGGGCTTTTGTCAGCATCCCAGAAATTTAGCTGAGTGTCTGGTGAGGTAAATTTTACTCAGTAGGTTTAAGTTGGGGAAAGTTCCTGCCTGGAGCTGTCCCCAATCAATGGCCTCCGCTCTCGTGAGTGATTTATGTAGATGAGGATATAGTATCCTTGTTCCACTGTAGTGCGCCAATAAAGCAAAGTATTCATTTAAGAAAGCCGTAGACTTTCGAAGGTGCATACTTCTGGTGCTCGAACTGCAAATTCTCGTGCTACCGGGTCCGCCTATTCATTCCCCACTATTCCCGCATGTCCCAGCAAACACAGTATCTTTTGTTGGATCAGCTGTGGTTGTGTTGTGTAGTGTCTTTCGCCGCCTGTTGGGTCGAGGAGTACAAGGACTGCGTGGTGGCTCATTCTACCGTTCAGGAAATGCCGGCAGGCGTCTTGAGAATCAGTTAGAATTGTTAAAGATTTGCCAGTTCTGAAGCCCTCCCCCGCTGCTAGAGCGACAGCTAGCTTCTCAGCTTCAGTCACGGTGTTTTGGCTTATTGAGCCGCTTGTGATTCCGCGATGGTTTGCGTTGATGGCTGTAGCCATTCTGCGTCCTCGTTTAGGACCTCTGTTGGCTGCGTCTACGTACACTACGCCGTTTTTGGTGGAATACATGCATTGAATGTAAGCTACACGTGTTGCCCGCCTCCCTTCGTGCAAGTTCCAGTCTACGTTCCTTCGGTATCAGATGCACTCTGAGCTGCCTTCGGATTTCATCTGGTATCTTAGCTGTTGTCATTCTCTTAATTTGTTCGGTATAGCCAAGGCGTATGAGGAGGGCTCGGCCTGTTGATGTTTGCAGGAGTCTTTCTTTTTGTGCCTCGAACTAAGCTTCCCGTTGTTCTTGGAAGGTATTGTGCACCCCAAAGGGAAGAGTTTCTCTGTAGGCATACTGATTGGGAGTTTCAGTGCCGTTTTGTACGCTTTCCGAATGATCACTTCCGCTCGTTTCTCTTCATGGAGATGCAGCCATTGGTACGGGAGACTATACCTAACTCTGCTGATGACTAGGTGTCTTAGTAGTTTCAAAGTGTCCTGTTCCCGCAGTCCTTTCCGACGAGTGGCCATTCTCTTAATCATTCTGTTAGCTTGTAGCGTTGTGTTTCTGAGGAGTGTCTGGGTGGTATTGCTCCGTTGGTTAGATTAGAGCCACATCCACTGCACTCGTATCACGCCCTTCTCGGGTATCTACTGGCACTCGAGGTGCACGTTGAGGCGGAGACTTCTGTCTGTGGGTACAATCCTATTAATTTTGTGTCTCCAGACTCTGAGTAGCTCGGATTTCTCCGCATTGCAGGCCTCTTTCTTGAGTATACTGTTCGATGCGGTTGGCGGCTTCTTGTTGTTTTGCTTCCTTTTCCCTCAAGGTGCCCTTGGGGATCCAAATGGCAATGTCATCTACGTACATTGCACGTCTGATGTCCGGAATGTTCTCCAATTTTTTGGAAAATTTAATCATCACATTGTTGAAGATAAACGGTGAGATTAATGATCCTCGTTGTGTACCCTTATTGGGGATTTCGAAGATATTTCTGTGGGCATTGTTTACGCCTATTGTAGCTGTTCTGACCGAGAGGAATGCTTTTACTTAGCCATGGATGTGTCTGCCGCAGTTCAGGTTGTCTAGTCCACTGAGGATGGCTTCATGGCTAAAACTGCCAAAAGCCCCCTTGATGTCTAGGGCCATAACAATGCGTTCCCCTCGGATTGTGACATTCTTGAGCACTTCTTCCTTAAGTTGCAGGCGCACGTCCTGTATCGAGAGTTTCCCTGGAAACCAAACATAGTGCAGAGGTACAAATCTCTCTCTTTCATGTAGTTTTGGAGTCTCTGGATTAGGATCCGCTCATATAGCTTACAAAGACAAGATGTAAGCCATATTGGTGTGAGATTTTCATCTCGGAGCTTCTTGTCTGGTTTGGGAATGAGTATTACTCCCACGTGCTTCCATTCTGCTGGTATGGTCTCCGTCTCCCAGTGGTCATTTATGAGTTTTGTTATTTCTTGAATGGCCTCTTTGCCAAGGCTGCGAATGACAGCGTTTCCTAGGCGATCATCCCCCGGAGAAGTATTTTTGGTCTTGTTTCGTATGGCTGAATTGGGTTCAATTACCGAAGGCATAATTTCTTCTTCGTCTACATTTAAATTTTTTTCATGAATGAGGGTTTTTCCAGCACTGTTTTTCATTTTTACTACTCATTTTTGTTTACTTTATGTGTTTTTCTTTTATAGGTTTAACACTTGAGCCCTCATCCTAATGATCTTAGGTAGCAGCGTGCTAGAAATTTGGCTAGGCTAACATTTGCATGTTTCAAAATGTCTTTATGCCTTTCTTTTATATCATTGGTTTTGTTGTCCATAAACATTATTATCGGGTAACCAAAAAATACGAAATATACCACTCTTTAGTGCAACCATTCATTCTCACATTGGTGTAAAGGGGTAAAAGGACGTATTTGGATGCAGGCGGATTTTCTTCAGTCAGAATCGTTCAATAAATTAGCTTAATGCAAAACCATTTCTACAAAGCTTTGAGGTGGTGAGGCGACACGAAGTGATAAATTGTCTCGTCCATTTAAGAAAAAAGCAAAGTGTACCAGACGAGCCCTCCGTAGATAAAAGCTTGTGACAATATAACTTCGCCATGGATATTTCCCTATGTATAACACATAAGAAGGGGTGTCGATACTGAGAAGAAGCAGTGAGTACATAGTCAGACGAGTGACATAGCTTGCTTTCGTGCTTCACAAACCATGGCCCATCTTCAGTAAGGGGAATTCGCCAATACGAAGACGGTCACAGTAAAGGGGGGAGCGAAGACTTGAAAAAAAAAGTTAGACAAGGTAAAGTGGGAAACCCTTAAATTATAATATATCAGGCTAACTCCGAGAGACTGATTTAGAATGACTGAAGAATCAAGAAAACGCATAATATCGTGAAGGACAACGTATTATGAGTAATTGAAAATTCATTTTTATATGATGAGCAATTTTGTAAAGGATTAATTTCTTACTAAGACAGTTAACGTACTTCTTTAGAGCGTGTTACCCTATGAGATGGATGCATGATGCTATGAGCGTCCACTTTGAAACGGGGCGGTGGATTGCGGCACCCAGCTCTTGTTAATATTTTGCCTAATGTCCTACCTATATTTAGAAAAAAAAAGAATTCCCAGCGTCAAACTTTCTGAAGAACAATTGGGAACTTTTCTTGTATGCCTCCATTGTTTGTGGTCTCCCTACGTTTCTGGCACCAAACTTCCAATCGGTGCTTACTAATCTCTATTGCGGACATGTCTTCTTTCCCCCTGCGATCGCTGATCCCAAGGGATTCAAGGAGGCCTGAGTAGCCTAGACCGACAGCTGGGCAGATACCTTTACATTATAATGAAACATCTTCGATTGTTTACCTAGCTTTACCGCAGCAAGCAAATGGTTGCTCTTCCTTGGTGTACCTCGCTTTATAAGCATGAGTTTTAAGGATAAACTTAAAATAAAAGTTAATGGGATAAAAGTTAATGGAGAATACTTTAGTAACTTGCGATTAGCTGATGATATTGCCTTGCTTAGTAACTCAGGAGAACAATTGCAATGCATGCTCACTGACCTGGAGAGGCAAAGCAGAAGAGTGGGCCTAAAAATTAATCTGCAGAAAACTAAAGTAATGTTTAACAGTCTCGGAAGAGAACAGCAATTTACAATAGGCAGTGAGGCACTGGAAGCCGTGAGGGAATACAGGTACTTAGGTCAGGTAGTTACGGCGGATCCGAATCATGATACGGAAATAATCAGAAGAATAAGAATGGGCTGGGGTGCGTTTGCCAGGCATTCTCAGATCATGAACAGCAGGTTGCCATTATCCCTCAAGAGAAAAGTATATAATAGCTGTGTCTTACCAGTACTCACCTACGGGGCAGAAACCTGGAGGCTTACAAAAAGGGTTCTACTCAAATTGAGGACGACGCAACGAGCTATGGAAAAAAGAATGATAGGTGTAACGTTAAGGTATAAGAAAAGAGCAGATTGGGTGAGGGAACAAACGCGAGTTACTGACATCTTAGTTGAAATCAAGAAAAAGAAATGGGCATGGGCAGGACATGTAATGAGGAGGGAAGATAACCGATGGTCATTAAGGGTTACGGACTGGATCCCAAGGGAAGGGAAGCGTAGCAGGGGGCGGCAGAAAGTTAGGTGGGCGGATGAGATTAAGAAGTTTGCAGGGACAACATGGCCACACTTAGTACATGACCGGGGTTGTTGGAGAAGTATGGGAGAGGCCTTTGCCCTGCCGTGGGCGTAACCAGGCTGATGATGATGATGATGATGATGAAGGCAACCCGCTCTCACATTAAAAAGGAACGAGCTTCCCTTTGTGCTATCATAAATTGTTTCAATTCGCGGTTTTTTAGGTAGTTACTCATAGCAGGTTAAGTTTCTATTGCCGCCACCCATGAGATTATTTTTCATTGCGCCCTAGCGCTGCATTTTAATGGTAAGAACATACCGAAGGGTGAGCTAGCC
The DNA here is from genome assembly GCF_038994185.2 of Dermacentor albipictus. NCBI lineage: Eukaryota > Metazoa > Arthropoda > Arachnida > Ixodida > Ixodidae > Dermacentor > Dermacentor albipictus. The sequence continues at coordinate 2,352,147 of NW_027225568.1, forward strand.
GGCGGGAGATTAAAAACGGAACAGCCAAATATACAGGTCTTGTCGGTTCGGTTAGTCTCTGTCTATTTGGTTGTCAAGTAGCACTATTACAGTGATACCTTTACCATCCAAGGAAATTTTCGTGTCGTTGTGTTAAGCAAATACTCCTCATACGTGGGCCAAGCCAGGAGTTAGTTCAACGCCGAGCGGACCCGCGGGGGAGGTGAAGCTGGCGTTAAGCACTCCGCATACGTGGGCGAACCCCGAAAACAGTGCAATGCCGTGCAAACCTGCGGTGGAAATGCAGTTCGCCATTAAGGGGTCCCCATACGCAGCTTCGCTTCTTATTTTCCTTCACACAGTGTAAGGGCACTGAGATGTTTTTTATTCTATTCCACCACCCGTACCTTGTTTTCGTTGTCGCAAAACTGAAATGAAAAATCGCATTCGCTAGAGACCCACGCCTGATTGGAGTAAAGCGATCGTGGGAGCATTTCGCCGAGAAAACAAACAAAGCTACGTTTCCTAGGCTAAATGCTCCCGAGATCATTTGAGGACAGCTTGCTTTGTTTCCAAAGAAAGGGAAAATCACGTTGCCTATTAGACGCTCACAACGGCCCGCGCACACACACGCAGGAACCGTCGCACCGATTGCATACCTGCGTCGCGGCGTCGAGATTTAGAGGTAACGAGGCACACTTGAACGAGAGGCGCTCGTGCGAGTCCCCGTGCATGTGGAAGCCATGGGAAACCAAAGCGCAACCTACGTGGGCCACACTTTTGACGGCTATATGTGTGCTCGAGCATAGACGTCCCAGCACTTGCTCACTATCGCGTATCTCTTGGAGGCGCTTCACTTCGCGACGGAGCCTCATCTTGTGTCTCCTGCTGCTTCAAGTTGTATCAAATTGGGTCAAAGTCGAACTTGAAAAGTGGATCAGCCAGTCACGTCAGAGCGCCATAGCGCTCGGTTTCTACAGATTTTTTTAAGAACCGGCGAAAAGTAATCGTGGTACACCGCGAATGAGAACAGCATTCTACCGCTTCATAGCACAGTTAAAATGAAATAGTGGAAGGTAGAGTTGTCTCGCACCAAGATAACCTTGCGATCAGAGCGCTTGAACTCCATGAGGGTCCGTATTTACAAGAATCATCTGATGCGACAAGTGTCTGTCAAAGCAGATGCCAGTTAATGGTGACATTTGGCATATTGGCGAAGGCAGCTTACCAATAGCAAAAATCACTTAAATTAGGTAAAGAGCGAGTGAGAAAGGGAACAAAAGAACACTTTCCTTACTGATTCCGACCATCGGCAACCTATTACGAAAACAGCCAAAAAGCCAAAGACAGCTATTCGCTTTAATACTACAAATGCATGACGGTGAACGGCAATGAGCTTTTAGCTTTGCCCCGGAACACAGTGAACTTTGAACTGTCGAACGCTACGATGTTATTCCCAGCCACCCCATCAATACCATTTCAGATGCGCAATGGCAATTAGAAATTTTATTGACACATTCTATGAGAATACGTGCGTATGTTGCTGTGGAATGTATCATGTACAGACGTTGCCAGCAGAAGAAAGCGCAAAGCCTGTACGTTGCACGGCCTTCTTGTTATGTTGTATACAAAAAAAAGAAAGCATTACCGGGAGGACGAACTTCTTTGTGTAGGACCACCAGTTACGAGTCTGGTGCTAGCGGGCCTATTACGACAGGAGTGAGACCACGACGACCGTGACGACGATCATATGGCGGCAACGGAGTGATCTAAATTCAGGCCGTCGGACATGAGCGTACGAAATGCCGTCTGTCGATATTTACATAGTACTGAACTTGAGTACACTTTAATTTTCTCAAAGAGGTTGTTGGCTTCGGCACCTAATTCGTATGCAATCTATCGTACATTATAGTGTGAAGACCCAGTGCAAGACGTTCTGAATTTTGTAAAAAAAAAAAAAAACTGGTCTCAAACCAATGCTCAGTGCATGTTTCACAAAACTGTACAATTACGTTCTTCCCATTAAAAATGGCTTCAAGAACCAGGAATACTTGTGCCATGGACAAGAAATTACATCCTCTGCAGAAATCCTGCACCGCTGGAGCACCTATTCGTCGACTGCTGGTACCTTATATTCCACTGGGGCGTCCTACAGCTGACAATCGAAAAGAGTTACCCATTCACACCTAGGCATTTCGCTGCCTGCCTAATGAGAACACAGGTGGAACGTAGTAAAATCTAATAACGTATTTTCACCTCCATATGTCCCGTATATGGTCCGTTATACCCCCGTAAAACCTGATATGTATATTATGGAGCACATCGTGTCAGGCGTTCCTTACGGACGGACAGATTTCCCAGGGAAGTCGCTATCAAATGTTCACGCTTCAAAATAGTGGTGCTATTGGCCATGCTACGCTGCACACAGTTATCAGTAACCGCAATATCATACAGCTATTTCAATGTGCGCTGGCGATGCGAAGTGCCTGCACTTTGTATAAAGATGGGGAGTGCCAACAGTTATTACAACAGCGTCTTCCTTTCCCCTTTGTTTCCGATGGCGGCCGCCACGTATCGGCCATAGGAGGGTTCGAGGCTATCTGACACGTGCTCCTGTGTTCCCGCTCATATTGCTCATGATAGTACGTGTATTGCGGGCTTTACATGTCCGTCCCTGTGGCGAGCGTCGGCGTCGGCCTAGCGTCGGTGTAACCGAGCGAACGAGCACAGCGAAAGATGAAAGCGAACGCGAAGCGCAGCGGGGACACGAAAGACGCCAGAAACAAAGCGGAGAGGAGGGTGCTGCACAACGAGGAGTCAGAAAGCGGAGTGCCGGCACGAGCAGGCATGACGCCGAGCGCGGAAACAAAGCACTGGTGTGGGCACCGGAACCACTACGCATGCGCGACTTCACACTGCTGCTAAGCCAGCTGTCCGAGCAGAGGCTCAGCGTCGCCGCCGCCGAGAGCACCTTGTCCTTCAAAGCCAAATTCCTTGCCATAATACATCGCCCATTCAAAACACCTAAATAGCTATGCTCGAAATTCTCAGTATCGTAATCGTCGGTGAAATTTAGCACCATTAGCCCTCGGTTACGTCTCAAAACTTTTCACAGGTATAGTAGTCGTGGTTAAAATCGCGGTTTTGGCCCTGAATACCCCAGAATTTATTTTTAAAATTCATGTCTCTGACACAGCGTCATTCTGTTCTCCTGGGGCACGATCGTAGATATTTAGTTCGATACGCGTTCTCTTCAGTTGCTGCAACGTCACAAAGTTGCAGCATGCAAAATTTGTGACAGCGAGGCGGAGAGAGCAGCCAATTAGGAAGCGGTGGCCTCCCCGGAAGTTTACTTCCGTCGTTTCTCGTCTGCTTCCAGACAGTATACTACAATATGAAATGTTTCTCGTCTTCCAAATCAATGAAATCTTTATCTAAAAAAATTTATTCTTTTTATCAAGCCCAAACACGTTTTCAAATATTAGTACGTGGGACTACTGCAATTTATAACTGTTAGTTTATTTGCGTTGTCCCTAGGTGGTGTCGCGCACAGGAAGAAGAAAAAAGAAAGAAAAACGACGGGAGGAGTGGCGCAATTTTTAAGAGGCAGCGACAACAATCCAGTGGCTCGCTGGCACCGATGATGGGGTCGATTTATCTGTACAACCAACGAATTATTTATTTCGAGAAACAAAAAAGACGCCGGAATTCACTTTCTGCCATTTCTTCAAACGCGTTTCGCACCGCCACCCGCTCTCCTCCTTCCTCTAGAAACGTCAGCGCAACAACCAAAGTTCCCAACGGAAGCGTCATTGCCGCAGCCGCCTGTTGGATCCAATCCAGTCCACCAGAGGCGCCATGCAAAGCCGTATGATCGCTCCAATCTTTTCAGCTCCCATCGGGTTCGGCGCCTAGCAGACGAAATGCTCGGTGGGAGGATGATTGACAGGAGCGTGTCGTCATTTTGACGTCACCAAAAACGTGGCCGCGCCCCGCGGCTGGCGACATCGGTGCGGAGTAGGCCGATTGCGCGTGCCGGTAACCGAACGAACGCGCCGAACAACCATCTCCGATCGCACCCCTGGCGGCCCCATGCAATATGCGACACACAGACTGTCTCCAGAATCTGACGACTTTACTGAGACAGTTGCTCGCAGGGCCGGCCATAATCATGGCGGCATGAGCACAGTGGTATGATAGCGAGTGTATGGCGACAATGACGCGACGACGACAGCTTGACGAGAATCATATGACAATCGAAGCTGGAAGAATGACAATGGAACGACCACAACGGCAATAAAAAATGATGACAGATTTCACGACGAAGACTGTATGACGAAGACACTACCATCTACTGCCATTGTTATTGTAGTTATTGGCACTAGAGGAGGTGGTGCAACGTTTCGAGGCAGCGAGCACGCCATCTCCTCCACGTCGATCGGAACGTAGACCATTACACCTACGATTGCAAACTGGTCGCTGTGCATGACGCGTTTTACTAACATGAGCAGGATCCGGGGCGACACCAGGGCCTCGGTGATGTCGTGGGAGGGAGGAGGGCAGGTACAAGGCCTTCTCGATGTACGACAATCCGTCGCTTCGAGAGATACGCGGTACCATGGCGGGAAATACGGCACGTGTCACGCACAGGCCAAACGAACTAACGAACCTAGCGCCACCGAGCCACGGCTATTCGTGGGGCGCGTACCTACGTTGGCGAGTGGAGCAAGGAGGCGTCGTTCCAGTACCTAGTAGCGGTGAGCGAGCGAGCGCATGGGGGCGTGCGTGCATCGGCGACAAACTCTGCGACCTTGAGCAGCCTAGCGTTTAACCTTGACTCTGACAAGGCAAAGAAATGCTTCGCATTTTCAACTGCTTCATATTCGTGCCGCGAACATGAATGCAACTCAAAATGCGTTATCAAACCGGAATTGTCAAAAGGAACATTGGCGTTAGGTTCGTGTAAATACGATATGTAATAGATCAAGTCATGGAAACAACTTGACCGGACGTTCTTGAGCCCACTCTATGAGTTTTTTATTCAAAAGGATTGTTATTTCTTTTAATTCAATGAAAACCGCGAATTATTAAAAAAATTATTTCCACTTCAGAAATAGTCGACCAATTTTACCCAACTCGGAACAGTGTCACGATAGTGTGTTCGCCTAAGCTGTATAGCCTCAGCCTCCCTGTTTTTCTTTCATTTCTTCCTTTCGTTCTTTCTTTATTTGTTTCCATTGCTAAAATATACATACATACATACATACATACATACATACATACATACATACATACATACATACATACATACATACATACATACATACATACATACATACATACATACATACATACATACATACATACATACATACATACATACATACATACTTCGTCTTTGTCGCATTTGAATGCGTGACTCAAGCGACGTAAAACCAGCCGACACTGCGCGGAAGGGGAAGTAGAAGTTTGTTGTCCACAAGTGGCGCGGAGCTGGGGGAGGGGCGGCGGGCATGCGCAGTATGCCTTTACAAACAAACCAACAAACAAAGAAAAAAAGCTCTAGAAAATGCGCTGGATGTTCCGGCGTGACTACGCGCAAGGATGGAGGAGAAAATTGCACTCTTGGCTTTAAATCTCGAACAGATAGGTACCCACTGCGGTTGCTTAGTGTATGTGACTTTGAGCTGCTGAGGTAGCGGTCTAAACCATGGCGGACGCCTTTCCATCGCGGCAGATGCAAAAGCGCTCGTGCTCGATAAAAAAAAAACATTACTGCGTTTTACGTGCCAAAACCACCATCTGATTATGAGGCACGCAGTAGTGGGGGACTCCAGAAATTTGGACCACCTGGGGTTCTTTAACGTGCACCTAAATCTAAGCACACGGGTGTTTTCGCAGTTCGCCCCCATCGAAACGCGGCCGCCGTGGCCGGGATTCGATCGCGCAACCTCCTGCGTATAGCGGCCCAACACCAAAGCCACTAAGTGACCACGGCCGGTCGTGCTAGATTTAGGCGCACGTTAAAGAAGCTCAGATGGTGAGACATTAATGCGGAGCCCCCCACAAGAGCGCAGTTTGTAATCGGGTCATGGTTTTGCTACATGAAGCGCTAGAATTTTATTTAAATAGCATCAGCTGAAAACGCCTTGCCACGTTCGTTGGGAAGGTGTTCGTACAACAAACAATGGTGACATTCAAAGAATTTCTCCGTTTGTTTCCTCTTTATTTTTCGCCTGATTGGTCTGGCCGCTACGTTTCTCTATTCTGCTCCATCGCCGCTTCTGGAAATCGTGCCACGTTCATTTATTTCACTGCACTCGATGAACATTTTCAATGCGATTACCATTCCTTGTGAAGGTTAACCAGCTTGCGATATGTGTGTCTGTATATAACCCTATCCCACCATCTTCGGTCACTGGCTATATGTCGCTGTTCAATGACAAAAAAAATGTGTTAATGTATCTCATTTACTGGGCGAAATTGAGGGCGCGCCACGTAATATATACAGACACTTTTTCCGCGTCGACTTCGTGGCAGTGGTACCAGATGGCGCAGCATTGCTTTTATGCTAATCACTTTAACGTTGGTATATATCCGAGATGGTCGCTGCCGGAATTTCGTTTTTGTCGCAGATGCGTATTGTAAGCGCTAAGGACACAACCGATTTTATTATTTGTATTTATTTACCTTTATATAGACGTGCACTATTAAGACACCTTCATATTCAACGTTTTCAAGCCTGAAGTACGCGATGTAAAACACAAATACATTTTCTCGTGGAAGGCCTGGGAATGAAGGACACTGGTTGCTGTTCTTCGGGACTGGAGAGTTTCTCTTTTCGCTGCCACACTAGAAGAGCCATTGCAATTCATTTGTCCTGGCAAAGCCTTTGCACGTAGATCTTCACGTTCTCTTTAGGCACGCCTAAAAATGAGTACGTTGTCAGCTCAAGGTCACGCTGGAAAATATGAGAAAATTCATTATTAGCATGGCTATCCTTAAGAAGAAATGGAATTAGTATTGTATTTCCACATCAGCATATTGTTGCATATTAATGTTCATTTAAAATAAAGCTTCACGAAAGGTTCATGACTTTGCATGCACGGTCAATGTACCGGCATTGCCTTAGATCTGCTCCTTCCGTGATTGAAAATAGTGTTTTCTGAGCCCGTTGGTTGCGCATAGAGGGTGGATTTTCCAGGAAGAAGCACTGAGAAGGAGATAAGGTGCGATGACAGACCGCTGGACTAGCAACTCGCTTGAAATAGTCAAGCTCTGTTGGACTAGCAGAATTGCCAGTCCAGCGGTGTGTCCTCGTCGCATCGTAGCGTCAGTGTGCTTTGTGTTAGGAACCCTTCTTGCTTCTCTGATAATTTTGCAGAGTTAATACTGCAGAAACGGCCTCGCAATAAGAAATACTGTCTTTCAATGCTACAAATACAAAACAATGAGGGATGACTAATTGTCTTCGAAATGTCTCTCTTTATGTCTCTCTTAACGTTTAATGCAGTGCATATTAGGCTGTTAAATGGCAGGCCATATCCTCAGCATAATAGCTGCTCCGTGGGAATTACAACACGTGAACGCTTAAGCTAGATTATTTTATGAAACCGAAACACAAAGTCAATGAAGAACTTTAGGCGTAGGTCCCAGCGTCATCTGTGAGGAGGAAGGGAAATGAGTGTTTCCTAGATTCCTTTAGCTGGCCTGCCGTTCAACATCCCCTAGAATATCTGCAGGCGCCTCGGCGTTCCAAACATATTCTCAAATTTCTTTCAATTGTGCATGTGTTCTGCGCCACGGAAGAGTCATTGAGTCAGTTTTATTTAAGTTCACTACTGCACCCTCGTCCACACAGGCATATTATTTGCTGAAGTGTTGAGCGGAACAATCACCCAGTTAAATCACTCCCAAAACGCTTGAAGTCGAAAAGAAACAAGAGACGCAATTTCCTGTCACAGACAGAACCTGACTGCAAGTCTCGTCTCGGCCAAACAGCCAATCGCGGCGAGTCCTGCGTGCCGCGGGGCTCACGGACCACTGGCGCTGAAAAGAGCACAGGCAACCCAGTCGCAGCGCCAATAGATGACAATCGAGTGTTTACTGCCCTATATCTGCCTTTTGAACGTCGGTATTGGAAATAACAAATAAAACTTCAACGTATTAGATGTTACAGCTTGAGTGATATTCTGAACAAACATTTGGGAAAAGTCGGAAGCAATATTTTTTGTTACTTGTTTGGGCATTAAGTAGAGTACGTAATGCGGTCCTGTAGAATGGGTTGGTGGCCAAAGGCCACATTTTGTCTAATTTTGACTGGTTGCCGGGATGGTCTGGTTTTAATCTCGGAACGGTGCCCCCATGTTCTCGTTGCATTCTCGTTTTGAGTGCGCGGATAACGGTTCAGGATTTTGCCTCAAGGTCTCTTGAAAGTTGCCCACAACGGAAGCTAAAAGCATTTCGTGCTTTAAACCGCGCTTGTTTGACGCCCAAAAATTTTGGAACACAATAAAGCACTCGTATTTACGCATATGACAAGCGTTGTATCACTCCGAGAGGCGACGGTATTACCTGCCGTGCCCCTTCGACATCGGAGTTCGGGAGTGTATGCAAGTCTGTAATTATCGATTCCGATAGGTGGTTCTAAGTCTTCCAACTCTTCGCCATGCATACTGTTCACCTGTTTAGCAAACGAGTGTCCGATGAATACACTGCCCTGATAAGCGCACATTTAGAGGACGTGTGATTTTTTCTCAGAAACACAGACATCATGTAGTAGCTGACAACTAATTACAGCAGTTTTTTTACAGTCTATATTGAAAGAGCTCTCACTTGATTGCTGCTTGGCATAAGATACAGGCAGTGAGTTTCAGAAATTCATTAACTCACCTATGCATTCCCTCGTCGCTCAGGAAAGCTATTGCGAGACGGCAAGCAGCCTTTCGCAAACGAGAGCTATACGTATTTATTAGGGATGTGCGAATATTCGAAATTTCGAATACGAATTGAATATTTTCCTTATTCGAAGCGTATTCGATTCGAGAAATGCACATTCGTAAATTCCCGAATATTCGAGGACGGCCGAATAATGGTTGAAACGGCCAATATTCGGACAGACTGTGAATAATTTAGCAATTAAAGAATTATATACTTGCTCCACATTCTCCTAAGAACATGTTTATTCACTGAGAGCTTCACATGATCCGCTCATTATCTGTATGCTCTGCATCAAGATGGCAAATTGGGCCAGTTGGTTGGGATTCATAGTAAGGTTCGTTACAGCGCAACACAAAACAAGGACAAAAGAAGGTACCAAACGACGACACAGCGTTACAGCACTGTGATCTTAAGTGCTGCAACGAACCTTACTATGAATGTGTACGCTCTGTTCCAGTCTATCTGCATCAGGCCCGTGAGACATGATCAGTTTCGATTTTTTTTTACCAAGCTTTATTCCAGGGCTCTTTCATAATAATATATGATGTACTTTCGGGCTTTCTAAGTATGCGCAATAAAATATGCACCTAGAAAATGTTATCTGGACAAATGTTGTCACAGTGCATAGAGAGTCCTTACTTTGTGAACATGTTGAGCAGTCAATTTTGCTTCGCGATAATCCGTAACAAGCGTTTACCTGACAGAGCATTACCTGACATTACCTGAGTGCATTACCTATAATGAGTGCCTCTTTAACCTGAAGCAACTTCGTAAAATGCAATATTATTTTTAAAAGGGCAATAAAGCTATTGTTACCTCGTTTTGCAATTTTTTAATACTACACATATATTCGATATTCGATTCGATATTCGATTCGATATTTGAAGACAGTTTTTCGCCTTATTCGTATTCGATTCGTATTCGAAAATTTCAATATTCGCACACCCCTAGTATTTATCGTGTGTTGACCGCGTGCCGTTTTGGCGGTTTTTCCTTGTTCTAGACACATTCTTCGACGCAAAAACACTATATCTAAACATCGATAGTCTAAAATGAACTCTTAGATTACCTTTCTTCTTCCCCAATTGCTTACTTAGGTTTTACGTCAATTTGACCGGTAGTACATACGCAAACTCAAGGGGTACGCTGTAGAAACGGCGTGCCTTCATCCTGTGAAAGCAAGCGGAGCTTGAAAAGCGCTTAGTTAATGTAGCTTCATCGTTCTGTTATGCTGTGTCCAGCACGGTGACACGAAGTTTGCAGAAATCAAGTAACGGACAAGTGAATAGCATTGCGACACTTTTGCGCGTTGCGTATGACCTAGCAACAGAATGACGAACCCCCTCAAGTGCGTGTGCATATTCTGAACTCCTGTCTTCTCTCTCTCTCGTTCACTCAACTATGCGCTTCCCACGGATAAAGTAGCGACTGCTAAACTACCTCACTACATTTCGCTTCTCTCTCTTTCTGTTTGTCAACAGGCGCGCTGGGCTTACGCTCCGTTTAACTGGAATGACGTCGCCGGAAGCTTGACGTGGGTGGCTGGGGATTGCTGAATTTCCCGTATTTGAATCGCTGATGAGTAGTTTTGTCGGCCTAATTAGCGCGAAATCCCATCACACTCTACCTCCGGTCGTAGGTTGCGTCAGCGTTGTTATAAGCCTAGTACTCTCTTAGCGACACTATTTTTAGACAAGCCAGCCAATCGGTGGCTTTGGTAGTGGTGTGCGTAAAGTAACTTTGAAACCGAATCGAATAGTGTCAGTAGCAAATCTTAATGGAATGCTTTTAGAATAGTTTTCGAAGAATGACCAGCAGATATCACAAGTCTTATAAAAAAAAATGTTTACGTTCTAGTACACTTTCTCCTTCGTTTGACGAGTATGTGCAGTAAACTTCTGTTGGAAGCTTAGAAAGACATGGATCAAGGAAGTATTCGCCGGTGGTTGGAGTGGCTCCATCACACCACTGTTGGTGCAGCCAACGGGCACAGTTGTAACGTCGCCGTCAGTCTGGACCTTAAAGGTGATTTTCCTATGATTGACGGTTCTAAATATGCTCTGCAGTACGTCGGTTGAAGAGCTTGTCTATGTTGTCTTACTGGGCCATCTCGATGCATGAAATGAAATGTGATGGTGTGAAACGTATTTTTCGTATCTTGTTGCTTGCTCTCAGCGGGTAAACTGAGGCTTGTACTGGGCCCGTACCTCTGCTGCTGCCCTTCTTTCGGTGACAAAAAACATTCGCTGTCCCATGCTATAGCGAATCGGTGAAAGTGCCCTCACAGAAGCTAAAGTATTGGGACGCTAGACACGACCGTAATCCGCAGGGAATCGCTCCAGCCCTGCATCACTTTTTTTTTCAAAGTGAATGCGCTCAGCAAGAGACCACATTTGTGGACGGCATGGTGAACAACGCTGTTGTTTGGTCGTGCGCATCACTTCTCATACTTTTACTTCTGTTTTACTACCTCCTCCCCCAGTAAAGGCAAAAAATCAGATGCAACTTAACCACTTAACATCACTCCCTTTCATTCTATGTCTCTATGCTGCGCATTAAAATAGCAGAAGAGAATGTACGCAAAATAAATAAAAGGCTTACGTTCTGTCTTGGAGCCAAAGTTATTTTGAATTGACGGAGCACTTGAGAAGTAACCGAGGCGAGCTCGAGTAGAGCCAGACGGGAGCCGACGCACATGCGTGGCCCCAGGCCGAACGGATGGTAGGCAGTTGAGTTGATCAGATGCTTGTTTTCAGGGCTAAACCTGCAATAAGAGCAACTGACATTACTAAGAACACGAAAATAATAAGAAAAAGCAAATGATGGGGAGGTAAAGTTGGCTGATTGCATTGAAATTCGCCTTCGGGGATGACATAAACGTGGGCAGTCCGGGCTCAAACAAGGTCAAAATGCATGGTACAATGTGCTTAGAGAAAGCTCGGTTGACGCCGCTTGACCGTCCTGGCTTTGCAAAGAAACGTATACCATAAAAAATTCCAGTTTATAGTTTTGCTCAACTCTGTTTACTTTAACCTTGAATCAGCACCAGATCTTGTCCTGTTTGATTGCTGTGAGCGAACCAATAGATAATCATGATGGCTGGGATTCCTAACGAAGTAGCTTTCATAGTCATAATTAAAAAGAAAATTTGCTGTTTCTTTGCACACTAATAGGAACTAAAAGTGGATGTACATGACGTAAAGTGGCGCAACGCCTCACTGATGCATATAATGTCAAAAGGGACTTACAGGAGTCGGTATTTAATATTGCAATGTGGCTTGTTATTTAGCTTGTACTATCACCTAAAATCTCGTACACCGAGAGCAGCAATCGTTTCTCATAGAAGAGCAGCGAACGGTGCCAAACTCTACAGTAAACATGGATAAATAAAAGGGCAGAGGAGTGTCATTCATGATGGCTTTCCTGCAAACTGGTATAGTAGTTCCTCTGTATACATTGTTCCGCATTTATTGTTCCTTGATGTTTTCGAACAGAATTACATGAAATGGAAGAAGCGGTGAAAGGCAATACAGAAGTTGGACAAACTTAAAGGAACTGTCGGGGTATCCACAGTCATTACGGTAGGAAAACACAAAAATACGTCGTTCTCCCTCCGAAGAGGTCAGAAGCCCGCTGTCATGGCCGTGTATCTCGCGATCGACAGAAAAAAAAGACAAGGCTCGACTCGAGCCTAAAGTGACCCAATAAACACTCTTTGGTCTGCCCTCTGTGGGGTGGAGCGACAGCTGATTTACAACTCGGCCGCAGGCCTCTCATGCCACGCGGATTGAAGAAAGAAAGAAGCAGGGGAAGTATTATGTGCACGTTCACAAGATGTGCAAGTTGGCGGCGTAGGGAAAGAGCGCACACCGTATGCGCTTACTGTGTGCCTAGTCGTGAAGTACAGCTCAATTGGGAGAGCATCGCACGTGAAATGCGAAGGTTGTGGGTTCGGTTCCCACCTGCGACATTTTGTTTTTTCATCTACTTTAATTTCCATTAATTTATCGTTTCTTTATTCCATATATTAAGCACAAGTAATTTCCCCTATGTTGTCCTTGGTGTCAGTGTTTGTTGGCTTCTTATGATAAGTCGTGAAGTATGTAACGCAAGGTGGGTACCCTTCTTATTTAGTGCGTACCGCCATTTTGGACGCTGAGCAAGCCCACCCGCAAAACTTCGCCCTTCCCTCCATTCCACTCCCGCTGCCACCCTATTCCGCTTTATTTAGCCTCGACCCATGAAAACGCGTACCCCTATTATAGCCGACGCATGGGAACGGCAGTTGCTCTCAATGCATTTGTAGGCAACATCGCGCAAGCGAAGTTTGCATTATCGCGCTCTATCGATAAGTGATTGAAATTAGTCACTTTAATCGTCTGACAAGCTGCCCTTAAGAAGCTTGCTGTACTACGCGAATAATTAGTTCATTAGCCTAGTGCGAGTTCTGCTGAATCTCCAAACTTAAACGGTCTTAAGACTACGAGGCATAAATAAGGCGTGATCTAAAACTGAGTTAGCGATCAAGATTAGATATAATAAATAATAGAACATGTCAGCTTGAAGTGTTCAAAATTACCTCCGAATCGTTAGTACAAAACAGCAAAAAGCTCAAAAACAGTTGCAGAAGTTCTTTCGTGGTGCGACACGGTCACCGTGACTAGAGCACGTAAAGTAGCTTCAACCATGACCAAGCAAGGATGAGCTTTTTTGACATCGGCGCACAGTGATTGCTGCCTAGCCATAAATTATGAAAGCATTAGCTTGCAGCATTTTCGTTAACGTGCATGACGGATTTTGATGATCTCTCATGCCAACAGGTGTAGCCCATGCGCGCACAGAACCTCGTTGTAGGTTATTCACAAATACTGTGATGCCCATACAGCATGGTGCAAGCGTTGCCAAATTAGTAGTCCTCGACAACCGACGTCGTAAGGTAGCCCTTCTAAATATGTGTACTTTGCAGATGGTATACCATCTGAAACAGCGCGGTGTAAGTTTCTTGGATTGCTCTGTTATCTCAGGCTGCCTACAACAGAGCTGCGAAACAGAGAGGCCACATTATTAACCGAATATATGCTGAACAGATTTCAGCTTGTTGTACCTATAGAACATGCCCTTTTTTCGATTATCAACAGTGGCTTGAAGTTTCAAATTTGCTTCCTTCTGTGTTAATAGTTTTGCTGTGCTTTGGTTTGAAGTTGCACTAACGCAAAATTCTACTACAGCGTTTCGTTCGGTTGAATGAAGGGAGAAATAATTGTTACAGTTGAACATTTACAACATCTTGGTGTGATTTCAGTGTTATAGAATGCGTTACAAATTTCTCTGTAATCTGTTTGTTTAGAACACCACAGACAAGGAAGACATCATAGAACAGCACTCTGATAGATACGTCCATGTTACTGAAATGTAGGCGTACCAAGCAGCCACACTAGCCCTAAAAGAACAATAAGGGCGACACTAACGTAGGGGCTGTAGTGTTGTCCTTTTCGCTACTATAGTTTGTCTCTGTATTGGCACGCCTGCCTTTGAATAACGTGAATGCCTACGAACTTGCTGACCTTCCAGCCGTTCTAAAGATAGATACGTTCTCTTGCAGTAATCTAGGTTTTTTGGAAGTTTTGAGTATCCCTCGGTATTGATAGCTGGTAGAATCCACAAAAGCCGATTCACTCTCTCGATTATGTTGAAGGTGTACGCGATAGCATACGTCACTTACCTTTCTGGCTTAAATTTTTCAGGTTCTTCCCAGTGTCTAGGATCATGGTGGATATGGTACGTGGGGACTACCACGGAAGTTCCTTTTTTGATAAGGTACTTGCCGCACCGATGGTCTTCGTCGGCACACCGTGATTGTCTGGAAAGAGGTGCAAGGGCAATAGGGTCAAACTGCATAGAAACAGTATTAGGTGCATACAAGAAAATTCTCATTGCAACTTCTAATATAATAGAGCATACTTTGCGAATACTGAAAATGGACAGTAAAAATAAAAAGAAAATGAACCAGCAAGCGACTGGAACAATGGAAAACGGCAAAGATTATGTATAAAGATGCATGACTGAAGCGATGTGTTACCTCATGGACGTTTTACATCAACGGAATTTTCATTTTCTTCACTGTTCAGCTGCTCTACAAATATTTATGAACAAAATTACCATTGTTGCGGATGCAAGTAATAAGTATCTTCCCAAGGGGTTTTGCATCATAAGACAGCCAACAACGAGTCTTACACTCAGATGCGAATTGAACATTAGCCAAGAAGTCGAAAAAGTAGATTGCCTCTTCTTTTTTCTTGTTTTACAGCTGTAAACAGCAGTTTTGTGCTCGAAAACGTGTGAATGTGTTCGTTCGGAACACGCTATTATTGAGAGTCTGTAGCGGACCCAGTAATGGGCTGAGTGTCATTACCGCCGCCCCGATCCTCGTGACGCTCCGATAATCAGTCCACCTTCCAAGCAGTGTACTACATCTTCACTGGATCATAGAACGCTTTGCAGTGAAGACGTAGGGAGAAGCAAGCTTAGGGACCCAAATTAAGTTATAAGGTTGTTGTTGTTCTTGCTTCATCCAGGAAAATGGGCCAACGTAGGGCTATTCCATACATCAAAGAATAAACACCAGAGACTGAGTATTATAAAGAAGCAAGAAGATTCTGCAGATCCCACGCACTGTGGCAATCATTATGCCAAGCATATTGCAGGTACAGGGCTATCCATCATTGTTTGGAGTCCTGCAAAGCGAAACTAGGTGGGTCAACGATTTGTTTAAATTAGTAAGTTGTGTTTGTGGGTCGCGATCGCACGGGTCAACCACAGGTGGGTCAATGATTTGTGTAAATCACTTGTGTTTGTGGGTTGGCATCGCACGGGTCAACCGCAGGTGGGTCAACGATTTGCGTAAAAAAATTAGTTGTGTTTGTGGGTTGCGGTCGAACTGGAACTGGTCCAGCAGCAAGACGACGACCACATTGAAGACGATCGTACGGCGGCAACCGCATGATTTCTAAGCATGCCGTTCAACTTTAGCTGACGGTATGGCAATTGTTGGTTTCTGCACAGATAGCGGACGAACGTAAGCGAGACAAAAACATTGCGACGCCAGCATGACTACCGTGTAATGCAATCGTATGTACCCATGGCTATGTCACATGGGGTATATCAAAACTACGATGGCATTCGCACTCGAGCGAAGAGATGTTAAAGGCTGATTAACTTGGGCGATCATGAAGCCGGTACAACGTCGCATAATTTCTTCGTAGCGTTTGCTGCTATAAGAAAAACGGGCATCGGGCGCGGCGTGAGTTTGGACCGGTGGCGCCTTCATGTGGCGGCGCCGCGAATTAACGGCATATGACGGATAGGCCGAGCGCAGCCGTCGTAGCCGCCTTCTACGCTTGTTGATTATGTTTTGTTGTTTCGTATCTTTTGACGTAGCAGTTTTGCGGAAACCCGCAAGGTGGAGAGAAGTAATGAATAAAGGGAAAGTCAGACATATACCCGTTCGTAGCAACTGCTACAAAGGAAACCCATACGGACCGTATGGGTTTCCTTTGTAGCAATTGCTACGAACGGGTGGATGTCTGATTTTACCTTTATTCATTCCTTTCGTATCTTTTGTGTCGCCGAACTCCCACGTGGAACCAAACCCGGATAAACAGTTTGCTTTCCTAAGTGCACGAACAGTTACTCAAACGTTACTGAAGCTGTTGACACTGTTCACTTCCCTCAGTTTTCATCGCGGCCTCAGACAATGAGCAGCGGTAAGTGTTGATGTGCTCGGTTTGTAGAAAACGGTACGCACATTTGCTACGCTGCTTTGCCTTTGTCGAGTTGTTTAAAAATGAATAAAGCAAGCGCTCATTTGAAAGAGCTTCGTGTTCCATGCAAATCGTGCCTTCACCTCCGCAGGTGTGACGGCTCCGGAGCTTGGGCACCGAAAGCAAACACGCGGACTAGTCCTCCTCTCAGTGACTCAGTCTTTTCTTTTTTTTTGGGGGGGGGGGGATATGTTTTCCTCTCTAGTGCTGCGCAGCTATGGTAGCATGTGGTAGATGACTCTGTGTGCTTCGCGTTGACGGCGAACACCAACGCAATGGCGCGTTCTTACTCGCTGTCAACGCAAGCACTACACGTGGACCGGGCATTGCAGTCGACCGTTCTCGTTGCGCCAAACTATGAAATAGACAAAGATTTAAGATCGGCTACTTTGTAAGACATTAAAATTGTTGAAGCCTCGAAAAAAAAATGGAAAGTGAATGGAACATACTGAACACATGTTTGATCGGCGAAGCAGCGGAAGAAAAAACAAGCACGAAAGACACCTTTATTTTTTTTGGGGGGGGGGTGCTTTATTTTGCGCTGCTTCGCCAGTAGATGACTAAATAGCCAGGAATGTGAACGTGCACAGCAACACAACTGTAACATAACTGCTGGAGTTGCACGTCTTAACTTGCTGCAGTGACCTTTGTTATCGCGGTGCACTTCCATCGCCGCGCCAGAGACATGTGTCTCTGGCGCGGCGCATCGTTTATGCGTCCATCGTTTCGGTAGGTTTTGACAATCCTGTCGACAGTCTTCAAAGGACAGCTTGTCACGAGAACAATATTGCGCTGCGTATTACCTCTTTTAGATGTTTCTAAAAGTTTACCACAGTTTACCCATCAATATTTTCCTTTTGATTCTGTTCTCCCGTCGTCATTGCTTTGAACGCCACCGCCCCGCTGTCGAAGGTGCCACAACAGAAGAAGAAATTCAACAAGAGCACACATTCGCCGAAAACTGGCAACAGAAAATAAATCGCGATGGTATTCACATCTGCCGTTAGCTAACGCGAGCATCAGATAAATAATAACGTGAAATGAAGTTAACAGCCACTGTTTAATTTTTTTAATACTTTCCTGCTGAAACTGAAACATGTTGCGTATAAATGAGCTATGCATTGCGACTTATTCTTTTTCAGTTACCAAGCGACAAGTCAATGACGCCCCAGATGCATGCGCCAGCTCCCACCACCGAAGCGAGCAAGGCCGGCTGCAAATGTGAGCGTTTGGCTGTTCGACGTGCCTTTTGTCTTTTTTTTCGATGCAGCTCTGGTCTCTTCAGCTCTCGGCGTATTTTTGCGTTCCTTCTGCACTTCGACACTACATTCCTGCGGGTTTGGACTCTGGCAAGTTGAGAATATTTGTATGACAGTCTGCGCTGAATACTTGTTTGACAGTCTGAGCTGCATTTCAAGCAAATGAGACTTAAGGCATGGCACCGAGCGTTGTGACGCAGTTAGCGAATGACAGCTAGGCCACTGTGGCACAGTTAGTTAGGCGTGTACTGAATCATACTGGGACATGTTTACCCAGCTATGTATGGACCCTAACATTACTGCAACTATTTCGGTACTTTTTGGGCATGCTAGCTGCACAGGGCGTTGTGACACAGTTAACCAAAGACAGGTCGGCCGCTGTGGCGCGGTTAGTTGACCCTTGCTTAGTTTCACCTTGACTGAATCTTGCGGGGGCAACTTTGGGACGCTTTTTATTTGCTCCCTTCCCCCAACAACATATACAT
This sequence comes from Dermacentor albipictus, assembly GCF_038994185.2. Classification (NCBI taxonomy): domain Eukaryota; kingdom Metazoa; phylum Arthropoda; class Arachnida; order Ixodida; family Ixodidae; genus Dermacentor; species Dermacentor albipictus. The sequence goes on from NW_027225568.1 coordinate 2,370,630, forward strand.
TATTTCGGTACTCACGCTTGTCCAAAACGCGATGAGCGATTGCCAAGAGTGATAACACGGGAGTGTGTTGCTGGCGTCGTCAGAACATGCAACACCTAACACAGAGTAGTTCAAAAACCAGGAACTCTTATCTAAATAATTCCGTCGTCTGAGCGAATGCAAACAAGCTTTGTTTGCACCAACGCATTTGTCTTGAGTGCGTGTAGAAGGTACTCCCCGAGCGTTTAGCGTAGTCTGGCTGGCAGCCTCTGTTCTGGCCACCTTTGTGTGTACATGGCATGATATGGCGTCTGCTAACGCCAAGTTGAGCCGAAGAGGTGCTGTCGTCTATGTATTTGTGCTCCTAAATAACAGGAAATAAGGCCCGGGAATATGGGAATGCTGGTAAACCGGATATTTTCGTCATATTTTATGTGTGGTATTGTTTCGGGTGAGTCAGGCGTTTTCTACAGCATGTTTGCAAAAGACAAATGTCTTTGTTCGTAACCTTGGGCGTTCACCGCTTCCGTACGTTTCGCCTCTACAAGCAGTTTTCCCATACGGTCTCAATACAAAAATAACACATGTTTGTAATTTAATTTTTTTCAACTGATGCCAGCCGTTGCAGCTTCGTACGGGAACTACTGCTACTGCGTTGCCACAACATTGCCACAACATTGGATGAATGCACAAAAAACAGGGAAGGAGCATTCATATGGAAAAAAATTATGGCTCTCCCGTAATAAAGAGTAGATGTGAGCATGAAATGGCTACCGGAAAATAAGATTGGAGATGATACTAGCCAGCGTCTTAGTATGGGTATAGTACATGTTCGCAACGGCACACCCCACCAAAGCGCGCCACACCGCAGCACAGAATCTTGTTTGAACTGAACCTCACTGCAGGTGTCGTCTCGGCCAAACAGCCATCCGCAGAGCGCAGGACGCTGCCGGCTTGGTCACGCAGCGTGGCGCCATCTCTCGAGCCGCGGAAACGGCGGACCGCCGGCGTTGAGCAGGGGCCGAATCTTATAACGGTTCGGAATACGAACCGTTCGCTTCGCCGCTTACGTCACTAGATGCGCCACTCCCAAGCCGGCGGTGGAAGATGGGGAGGACGCGACCAATAGATGAGAGGGTGCCACCTCTGAAGTGTACGTCATTATATGACGAGCTAATCGAGGAATTGCAGAATGTTTCCGCTTGCTAAATAAACGTAAGATATAAATTAAATATTATTCGCCAAGTTTTGAAGTGTAATCTTGTGGTGCCGGGCGTTTACGCAATGCAGAAGTAATTTATTAATGTCATTCTTTTTTATTCTCAGCCGACAGGCGGTATCGCAAGCGTAAATGAGTTGGCAGAGCGCAGCGCTATGTCGTCTGCTACCAGGAGCTCGCAGGATGCACGCAACAGCAACGCACTGCCGGCACTTCTCAAGTAGCGAGCGCGACAAAACGGTGAACTGTTTCTTAGGGACACCTTTACTAGCCGACTATATCAATTTTCCATCTTTTTTCGCCCTTCGTCATCGGCTCGGACATGACTCGCTCGCCGCCGCGCTGCCGCTGTCCCTGCGATAAGCCCCACGGCGCGTCGCGTGATAAAAGCAATGGAACTTGAAATCGAACATTACGATACACGGGCCCTGCATTGCCTGCGTGAAGTCAAATCGAATAGTGTGGTGCTGACGGTGCGCGCTGTGCCGTAAAATTGAGTAACAAAGTGCGGCACTCCCGAACCAGACAAAAAACGGCAGCCAAATAAGAGATCTCCACAATATCTTCCCGTCCTGACTATATAGTTTTATCAGCCGAACGATGGAAGTGCTGAACCAGCCTAGGTTGAACCCTTCTGACTGCTGAACGGCGATCTGCGAGCTATTGACATTGGCGATAGCACTGGGAATTCGATCTCACCATGCAAATGTCTCCTTGGCATTTACTTTGAAGCTGAGGTCACGGGAAAGCTGACCCAGCCCTTCAACGGGCCAACACAGTAATTACGAGAGCAACTTTGTGGACAATGTCGGCAGCAGAGATCTAGGCAATTCCGACGAATGCTTCGCGTCCGACTGAGCTCTGGGAGCTGCAGGCCAGTGGCAATGAACCGCAGCGCGCAATATTCCTTCCTCTGCGTGGAATGGCCACTCGTACGCTTGCACCTGAGTCCCCTACATTTGATAGCGTAGCCTGCAAAAGGTTTACTTAGAAAGCCAGCAAGGGCGGTGCAACTCATTATCCGTCACTTCGAACGCGTATCGCGCTTCCAGCCGTGGTTGACACCGAAAGAGGAACGCCAAGCAGACGACGAGCCTCCGAAGCAACCAACGCGCGCGCGACGCCTGCGTGTCTCCGGGGACGCGCGACCGGCGCGCGCGGCCAGGGTCGCAAGCCAACAGCCAAGCCACAGCAACGGAACCCAAAGCGGACTACCCCTTCGCCGGTTCTTACGACCGGTTCGCTTTGAAGATGATTGACAGATGCGTGACGTATTCGAAAATCGCGATACCGCCCCGCTGCCTCTGACGACCTGTGACGTAATCAAAATTTTGGCCAATCAGGTGAGGCCAAAGGAACGGTTCTCCAACCGAACCGTTATAAGATTCGGCCCCAGGCAACGCTGCCTCAGCACCAAAAGATGACAATCGAGTATATGATGCTCTGTATCTGCCTTTTAAACGTCACTATTGGAAATGACGAATAAAATTTCAGCGTACTAGAAGTTACAGTTTAGTGACATTGTGAACAACCATTAGGAATAACTGGGAAGCAATACTTTTTGCAACTTGTTCGGGCAGTTACTAGCGTATGTAATGTGTTCCTGTGCAAGGGGTTGAGGGTCAGAAACCACATTTTCTGTAGTTTTGACTGGTTGCCTGGATGATCTGGTTTGAGTTCCCATATAACGCAAAAGCACGGAAGGAGGACTGGTTCCACCGCACCTGGGAGCGGCACCGCTTGGAGGAGAAGAAGTTTCTTGAAGTGGGGGCTCGTCCTACCGTGATTTTCGATGAGCCAGGTGGAAAGCTATCCATTAAGCTATGATGCATGCTCATACGCTCGCTCGACTCGGCTGTGTGTGCCAGTCGATCTAGGGGGTTTTGTTTGGCTCAGCAGAACCCAGAGCCGGAACCGGTGGTGGCGCACCGTTGGATGGTCGCGCTGCCCCGCGGATGGCTTTGGTGCTCTCCGTGGCTGTATGCCTTGGCCTGTTTGCGTCAAGGCAGTCGGAGGGTCAGTCAGGGTTGTGTCCTGTAAGACCGACATGGCTGTTTGCGTGTTGAGCGCAGTTCCTCAGTTGTGCTACACCACAACAGCCCCCTGTCCGGGAAGGACCGTTGGCCCGAATCAAAGCCCCTCGCCCAGTCAACCCGGGTAGAGGGGGCGGGCCGGGGTCATTGTATCGAATGATGCTGTGTTGATGAGTACATGAAAGCTCATGAACGCGGCCACTCCGGGTGCCAAGTCCTCTTCCAATCTGACAACGGCACGGCTCATGTCTTTGGCTCAAGGTCTCTTGAAGGTCGCCGACAACGAGAGGTAAAAGCATTTGTGCTTAAAATAAACATTTCCTGACTGCACAAGGCGTTTTGGGCTTATGAAATGGAAGGATCGGCTGAAAATACGAGTCGAGATCTTAAAGTCCCGTCAGACAGTTCGTTGCACAAAGAAAAAAATTAAAAAAGGATGACAGAAAAAAAATGACTCGCTGTAAGTCACTGCAACATATAACCGCCTTAACAGCTGTCGGCGGCCAGTGAAATGGCTTAAGCTACCGTTTTCGACAAATGCAGGCGGGAAGGTCCAGGAAGTGTCAACAGCTGGCGGAAGGGAATCCACCTTTCCCCTTTGTTTTCAGCAGTGGCATCCGCGTATCGCTCCAGCTATGTTTCGAGGCTATTTGTCAGGCGTTCGCGTGGTGCAGCTCATATTGCTCATCATAGTACATCAGGCCACCTGCCAATACGATCGCTATAGAGGCTCTCAAGCCTGGCCTCCTGAAGACTTGCGAGAACTCAATTGAGGGCATACAGTAGTTGAAATGCACTTTAAGTTGTCAGTGTCTGCAGCTTGTGCAGTAGCACGCGAAGAGCATATACCAGTGAGATAAGCAATGACTTCATTTGCTGATATTATCTGTCGGTTTACGAGGAGCAGACATTATGCCTAATACAGTCCAAGCGCGTTGTCATTCAGTTGGAAAATGAAGCCTCAAGAGCTGAAGCCAAGCGTCAGCTGTCATTTTGTTCACATCTTCTTTGTCCTTAGACTCGAATGCCTGGTCGACAGAAGCGTTGTGCTGATGGTAATTGGTCGCGTTGTGCAGAGGCTTTGGATGTTCTTGAAGGGAGGTGGAGACGGGATCATCGTGGCTTAACAGACTTGGAGTAGTATTGTAGCGCATATAGCGGAGGACACAAGAAGGCACGCCAAGTACATAGACACGGCGCTAACTTTGCGTAGAATGGGGAGAAGTTATGGCTTTGTCCGCGTAAATTCCGTGGCAAATTTATGTTCCAGTTCCAAGACATGTCTTGTGCCATCCGTTAGGCTGATGCCATCAGGAAGGTGAAGACTTCCGGTCAGAGTTTGGCGGTCCTTATTTGTATGATCTTATTCTATGATCTGATTTGTATGATAGCTGAAGTTGCCATAGGTGCTCAGTTCTCTGATCAACTAGGCGCAAATATCTGTGGTCTTCACACTTGGCCAACGATGGTTCGAAGGTGCATTGCCATTGTGCACCCACATGCGCCCTTTAAAATCGACGCTATCACAGCCACTGCACGCAGGATCTTGAGAACCCTTCTTCCATGTCTAATTGCTGGAATAAATCCACCAAACAGAACCCTGGCATTTCGTGGGTAAACAGAAGCTTATAGAACAGGCTCTGAATGCTGCTGCGGTGATGAGGGCAACGGTACCACATGTGTCCCGAAGTACGTGTAGGATAGGGCCCGTTGAACTAGAAATAAAGCACGTTCTATAATCTTCTTTTTACGCACGAATATTCTACCGGAGAGTGTCAGGATGCTGTTTGTGGGATTCATTACTTCAATTGGACATGGAAGAAAGGTGCCCAAGATTCTGCAAGGAGAGTGGCTGAGACAAGGTCGACTTTACAGGGCTTATCTGGACGCATATATACAACACACCCGAGAGCCATTAGTGGCCAAGTTTCAAATGCGCAAGTATTTGTTGGACAAATAAACTTTATTCCTATCCTATCCTTGCGGCTATATTATCAGAGAACTAAGAACTTGTGCCAGCTTCAGCTGCGGCAGCTAAGAGCTTATACAAATAATGACCGCCTAACTGTGAGTGGAAGACTTCATGTTTCTGAAGGCATGAGCCTAACGGGTGGCGTACGATATGTCTTGGCACTTGCAACAAAAATTCACCATGGAAACTACGCAGAGCAAGCCAGAACTTATCTCCATCGTACGCAAAGTAAGCGCCGTGTCTCACTTTCGTGTCCCTTCTCGCCTCCTCGTCCATATGCGCTACAATCTTAATCCAAGATACCACACCAACGAGTCCACATTGGAGCACTAATTAATAGGCATGGCCGTTTCTATGTAAGATAGATGGTTTCTGACCATTTTCATCAATATTGCCAATTCCTTGCGATTCAAATGGCAGCCATTCAAAGATTTATGGAAGGGCCCACTGAATTTTGGACATTTCAATAAAGTGGCCTGGCAGCTCTTTGTGCTGTAGGGCCTAGCGCACCGAGAACAGTTGGGATAAACCTGATATACTGCTGGGAAAGCGGTACTAAATATAAGCATAAACCAAACTAGTCAAGTATACTTACGTTAATATTGGCGGATACATTCGCATTGTCTCAGAAATTACTTGGTTTGTGTACGGAAGTTCTTTAAGAGTGTACACAGACAGGTGTTCGCCCTAAAGAAATAAAGAAAACAGTTCAAATATATATAAGACTTCTTTCGAAAGTAAATGGCGCTAGCACGAGACCTAAATGAGCATTATGCAATGCAGTGTCTTGTATTACCTTCACTAAGAAATATAAATCCAGATATATCCACGGTGTGCTGATTTCAATTAACTGCGAAGTCAGTGCATGACACTAAACATCATCCAAGTAACCAAGCCGCCGTGCAAGCAGCCGTGCGACAAATTTTCTAAAAGCGACCAAATAAAAGCAACCGTGGATCGAGGAAGCTAAATTGTCATCTCAGTACGAGATGGCGCACCAAAACAAAGTTTTGTTTCAACTCGACTTGGAGCCTGCACCCGTTATTGGCAATCTAATATAGGATGGGTGCAATAGATTGACCAGGTCAAGGAAAGGCGGAGGTGTAGGCATGCTAATTAGGGGAGGTACGAAGAGCGAAAGGAAATATTGGCATGTAAGGAGCATTTATACATCATCGGCACATGGGAAATCTCACCTACAGACAGGTAGTGAAAGCAGAAATAAAAATGAGGGATTGATTGAACACAATAGAAGCGATATTAACTAGTTCACTGGACACGTTGTTTTAGCAGGTGATATGAAGGCGTACATGAAGGAGTTAGACGGACATACGGATTACAACGGTTAGGTAGTGCTGGATCAATGCGATGAACAGAACCTTATATCAATTAAAAGGGAGAATAAGTGTCGTGGACAGGTAACATGAGAGCGTGGAAGCAGGCAGTCATGTATCGACTACGTCTTAGTCTCAGAAATGGTCTACGAACGAAAAGATTCAATAATGCTAAACGAACATGAAAAAATAGTCTGGGTAGCAATCACGAACGTGTAACCCTAACATTTGTGAGATACTAATGCAAAACATAAACCAACAGCATCAAAATTTCTAAAAATGAATGCAAGGAAAGTAACAGAGATCGCAAGAAACATGGAGAAAAAAGTAGAGGCATTTGGTCTGGAGCGAGGCGATCGTGCCAGTGGGGCCCTGGAGTAGGGGCCCCAACCATCGTGCATAGAATCATCATCATCATCATTATTGCGGTCATTTGTCAAAATTGCACTTAGGCTTATTTTGAATAGTGATTGAAGTTATATAAAATAGTTTGATTCATAAAAGCATTCTTCGTTACGTAGTGCAATGCAATTAAATATCTTCACGCTCCATGCGGCTCCCTATTTCCGAACTAAACTAGTGACGGCGAAAATTTGGGCAATAATTCTGCTATACCCGTAGATATATAATACAAATTGCGCCATGGTTGTAGTTTAATGACACCATAAAAACAGCAGATTTATTCAATACAAGATTGCTACAATGAAAGCTGTCGAGTTGCACTCATTTCGTGTTACATCTCAAGCTATAATGCAGGCACTGAAGGGCGGCTCATCATTTGGAACTTTATGTTGCCGCGTGGTGTACCATGACACCTTGTGATTATGTGTTTGCACATAATTACTCAATCAGGCTAATTGGCCTAATCTCAATTCCGGCTTCTTCACAAAGCTGTGGCCGTTGGTTGCAGCATATTTGGCTTGGAACGCTTGGCTTCAAACCTATGACAGTTGGTTCGACTCCTTTTCCTAGGTTACGTCGTGCTGTACCATGACCAAAGCATGACAAAGGAATGAACACGATGGGCATATTTCTTAGGCACGATTCTGATTTATGCTGCGAATATTTGGGTATTAGGGGAAATATAACAACGAGTGACTTGGTCTAAAATGTAAGATATGGAATCGTAACAAACACTGTAATAGCTGCGGGAAGCGCTGATAGATATGTAGGATCGTCAGCTCCTGTTCGGCGGCTCAAATAACGAATTTTCGATCAAGAGCAAAGAATATCAAGGTACAAGGTTAAGCAAAGTGAGCGTGGATTGTGAAAACTTTTTTCGCGCAAGTGTGTCGCTTAGGCGTTCGTCCGTGGCAATCAAATCTGTATATTTTATTTCAAATGGTGCAACAGAAACCCACCTCTTTTTCGAAAGCTTGAAGAACCTCACGGCGCATTTTCTCTTGGATATCTGGATGTCTTCCCATACGTAAAACCAGTAGGTCAACACCAGTCGTGTCGTATCATATCAGCGCTCAAAAAAAGCACAATAGAATGGGTGCGTTAATTTTTTTCTTCGGTCTCATTTGGCAATTATTGAAACTCACCCGCCAACGAAAATTGTCATGCAGTTTGTGGACAGCTCGTTCAGAGTTTCGCGAGGCAGAGGAGCTACGGAGAGAAAGTAAATACTAAGGTTACAGAAGAAGTAAACGTTATCTTTAGGGGTGTTCGAATCGAGAAATTGTCGAATAGAATAGAAGAAGAATATTCGAGACAAATGGTCTTGGAACATCGAGTCGAATATCGAGTGTTTTTTCATCCTTGTGAAATGCAAAGTTTGTGTGGAGTCTGTTCTCTAAATGAAACAGACTACTTGGCATGTCCGGTTAATTGAAAACTTTGTAATTGAGAAACAATTGCTTTCTGCTAACGGGCGCACAATTAAAAATAACAGAAATGAAACAAGGAAGCTGTACTCCACCAGATGCATGTAGATTGTTGAGTTTGTTGAAGGAGAGAAGCCTGATACTAAAGAAGTGCACAGTGATTTAAAGGGGAGAAACAGGGTGAGACATGTCCAATAATAAACTACTCCGGACAAATGGGCGGGACAATTCGTATTGAAGCTGCACAACAAACTAAACATTCCTAATTAAGGACTGCAAAACACTGAGCCGAAGTTATCAGTGGTGTGCGTTCGCTAAGGTTTGCTTTTGCACAACAAAAATAATCTCATGCGCCACAATTATTTCCAGCTTTCACTTGCATCAGTCTGCCTCCATTGCGACTCCACTAAGGGTTGTTATCACTTTTATTTGAACAGCAACGAATATGCGAGAAGTTTGAATGCTTTTTTGCCCGAATTGAATGCTATTCAAATCGCAATCATTACTCCATTGTTTCAGAAAATTTGAATATTCGCATGCCTCTAGTTATTTTACGCAGGCGCGAGTCACGGGATTCGCAATGAGATAACTTTCAAGAGACGACGGCTTTGAAAACGTACTTGTCTCAGCCTTTTGTATACTTAAAGGGCACTCCGAAACAGTAACCACTCCAGATATGCACTGATTAGCTCGTGTTGTGGACATTATTTCGGACATTTAGAGTTAGTTTTTGCCACTGCGCCAGTTATGAGTATGCAGCCCGTGCAACCTGCTTTCCACGCTTGATAGTCTCGCACTTTGACCAGCTCACTTCAAAACTTTTGAATGTGTTGCAGCAAAATATTCGTCGACAATTACTGTTTTGTGCAGGGTTCTCTGATAGAAGTTTATTGTATTCAGACTCGTTGCCCCTGCGAAATTTATTATCATTTTTGATTTTTTGGACATTCATGGAGATATTTCCACAGTAAAATATTCGCAGGGACAAGAGCCTTTGGGGCCACTTTCGAAATTAAACATTGGTACCTTCCACCTGCTGTCATGTATGAGCGAGAAAAGCTGTTTTTGGCACGACAGTCTGCGCCACCACCGCCATTTACTCACATAGCTTACAAAGAAAGCCTCACCGAAAATACAGACAAATGAGATGACAAAAGAGGATGCAGTTAGCTGTAGTTTCTGAAGCGTGCGATTTCCGAATGTTTTTCAGGGCTGGAGGGGGAATCCTTCAAGCCAGTTCGTAACTGACGATTCCTGTAACTGCTTTCGGAGAGGTAAGATATTCACCAAGCGAGATACGCCCCAAAGAACGCGGTGTTTAGAAAATAGAAACTTCTATATAAAATATGTAAGTACGCGTCTCATTTAATGAGCTCATGCTTGAACAGTCTTTCCAAGGATTTGGCAGACACAAATAATCTTATACAAACGAACTCTGATTTTCCCGTATTCTCCCGTATTTATTTGCTAAATGAGAGCGTATCTTTTTTTTGTATTTAAGATCAACAGATGCTGTTATCCGTCTTTACTAATTCAACGACTCCGGAAAAAACCCCATTAAGTCTATATTGTACCTGTACTCTCTGCTTTGGCCAAGCATTTTTCCGCATCCGAACGTTCTGCGCGGAGAAGACCATCAAGAAGCATCTGAGCCATGTCTGGTACTTTCACCTGGAAAATAAATATGTAACCAGCAGACAAATTAGGTGACCGCAAGGTCTAAAGCTTCTGCTAGACCTCCAGGAATAATCTTACCAACCGCGTACATTTCTCCAGTGAAATGTAATTTCTCTTTTATTATACAAATGGACATAACATAGGTACATAAATGATCTTCCTGTTTGTAGCAATGATATATTAACCAGTGCAATATTTTGGCTTGCGCTCACTGTAACCTGATAATTAGCAAGTAAATGCTACTGCATGCTGAGTTATTTGGAGATTTGGACTGTCAACGTTGCAAGGCGAGTTGTACAGGTGGCTGGTAGAGGTGTCAAATCATGAGTGAACGCGCGGGCATTAATACGTGACCGAAAATCAAATGAAGCGGATCAATGAGGCAGGCTTTTAGCATATCTTAACCCGTTAAACTTTACCCTTTAATTTGACTTCCGATGAATTTCCAAGAATGACAAATCTGTTACATCCATGTCTCTTATGGTTAGCAGCAAACACGTTCTAGTCCAACGGGCTTGTCCAACATGCAGAAATATAGTGAAAGGTCCTGCAATTGAAACCATTTGGTACCACATTTCCTGCTCTTTTAATGCGTAGCATTATTTTGGCTAGTTGCCCGGGTTCATTTTCTTCTCCATTCTGTTGGCCCTTCAGTTTAGTGTCTCGAAAAACCAGTAGCGCCATCTAGGTTTGAATAGGTGACTTCCTGTAATTAGAGGAATTTTTCCACGCCTACCGCCACCTGCTTGTGGGCGCACGAGCCCCCAGCGCAATATTCTGTGAGAAAGCAGCCAAGTGACGATACGCATGCACCCGAAGCTCAAACCATAAATGTTTCGACCATAGGAAACCCTGGCGCTGGTGTCTACGAGACCTGCGAACGGCTTGGTTCAGCCAGCATGGGAATGATGGTTAACACATGGATTTGCCTAAACTTCGCCCTTCTGGCTTCAAACGGCTTCGTGACTTTGTACGCTCATCATTTTATACAATATACTTTCTTATAAATACTTATAAATAATTTACCGCCATCAATATTGTCCGATAGCAGGATTCGAACACAACACATCCAGTGCCCAGGCCCGATGTTGAAACCACTACGCCACGGACGCATGCATCGACAAGTGACAGAGAAGTCACTTACAATATTCTTGCGGGCTAGCGAGCCCATTGATGCGCTAAGCGCGTTTCGATTTAGTCACCTCACAGGCTGAACTACTGCAATTAGTAGCGATGATGCGTGTTCATAGAGTTCTTTTTTCTTTTTTACAACTAAAGATTGTTTAGAAATTTAAGACATTGAAGGCAGATAAAGCTAAATAAACAAATCCACAAGAACGTGTGAAGCCACAAGCACGTATATCGGAAAAATCCATGATTGTACTAACCATCATTCCCATGGCGTCTGAACTATCACAGCACCAGTCGAGTTCTCTGTAATAAATATTGTAGGAAGCTCTACGGCCTCGAAAAAAGGACAGTGTTTGTGAGTCAAAAGCAGCACTGCAACTCATCAGCAATTATATGAATCACAGCACCGCATATAGTCGTCTGGTTAATGATATCATGTCTCTGCTTTCTGAGGCGCCCCAACCCGGGCATACCATCGTGCTTTTAGTGAATTCCTAGCCATTGTGGAATAGCTGGAATTGAACAAGGTGACACGGAAGCGAAAAAGGCGCATACTGATGGCGACATTATACAAATTCATTTTTCACGGTATAACATCGACGCCTTGCTCCATAACTACATTGAAATCTAATGGCGCGACAATTGGACAACCTCGAACACTAGCAAGAGTGCCTCCATAGACTTTACTGTGCTTTGCGAATCCAGGTTACACTTCGGTTGCGGAGAGGCCGGGAAACACTAATCCATAGATTACGGCTCGGTGTGGCGTACACTCATCGATACCTTCACAAGATTGGACAAGGACGGCACCCTGACTAGCGTCTGTCACACTCTCGAGACAATAGCTCACGTACATTGCGTGCTCTCTCATATGCGGTCGCGCGAACAACACTTAAGTCTTGTGTTGACTGCTTGGACTCCCGCCCCTTTTCGGAAGATATAATTGCGCGTGGAGAAGAGTTGACCACGCCCAACGTGCGATAAAGACACTTTTGAACTTCTTACGTGAGACTGGTTTAGACGATCGCATCTAGAGCCTGTGTGATGTGCAGACAGTGCGAGATGTGTTTGCGCGATAAGTTTTTGTGTGGACAAGATCACTGTTGCGTGTATTGTGTCTACAGCGCGCATCCGCGTATTGGACAACGTATATATAAGTAGCTCATTGTACCATAAAATATAAACCAGCCACCTCCCTTTCCCTGTAATTCCGACTTCCCGTTTCCCCAGTGATGAGTAGCAGTCTAAAGACACGCTCTCCATGCCGACCTCTCCCCCTTTTACTTCATTAACATCTACTCCTCCTGCTCCTCCTCTATGGCCCAAACTATTGTTAAAATAAGCCAGTCCTTGTTTCATGGGTAGAGTATAAGCTTCATAAGAAATGATTCCAAAGAATGCTACGCACGATATGACAATCTTCAATTGATAAGTTCCTGCCCTAGTATATTTTCTTCACTTTTTTTTGTTGGAAACTGCCTGTGCAGGTTATTGTCTTCTCGAAATTCACCGGACGTGACGTGAATAACCAATACACGATCATCGATACAAATCATGGAAGATTCGACGCCGTTCATTTATAAAACAACCCATTAATGGCAGTAGCCGCTATCTCCTTGCTTTACAGCGAGCGACATGCTGTTTGTCTTTGAAATAAAGCCGCTATAGCCACCGACGCTCTAAAGTTATTCGTGAGCAATCACACCAAGTTCTTGATTCCCGGCAGCAAGTTGATATGAATTAGGGTGTTTTTCTTGATATAAGGCACCAAATGTCCCCGTTTCACAAGCAACTTATCACGGGCTTTGTGACAGTACCATATAACAAGCCTTTCCGTCACGGCTCCCCTTTCCTCACTCCACACTTTTCAACAAGATGTGCAAAACAAGAGGTGTATCACAAACCTCTGGATTTTTACGACGGTATTGGATGATCTCTTCCGCCTTCTTCCTCATGTCTGCGATGGGGTTGGCATAAATTAGGCCCATGAGCTTCACAGGCAATTTCAAAAGCCAAGGCCAGTGGTAGCAGTTCTCTGAAACATGGCACATAACATTCCTTGACGGCAACAAATTTTCCGAGACTAATGAATATTAAGAACATTCAGAGATTTATTTAACATATTCTTGAAGAAAATAAATGGGTCTGCTGTTCATGTATGTGGCGACCGCTTGGGCTCACATGACTGCAATATTCTAAAATGTTATGGATGTCGCGAAAGCAGTGATTTAGAGCTTGAAAAAAAAAACGGGCTTCTGACAGCAATACATTCAGCATTACCTGGTCGCGTTTAATATGCAGTTTTTTCCACTGAACTACGTCCGGTCATCATCATCATCATCAGCCTAGTTACGCCCACTGCTGGGCAAAGGCCTCTCTCGTATTTCTCCAACTACCCCGGTCATGTACTAATTGTGGCCATGTTGTCCCTGCAAACGTCTTAATGTCATCCGCCCACCTAACTTTCTGCCGCCCCCTGCTCCGCTTCCCTTCCCTTGGAATCCAGTCCGTAACCCTTAATGACCATCGGTTATCTTCCCTCCTCATTACATGTCCGGCCCATGCCCATTTCTTTTTCTTGATTTCAACCAAGATGTCATTTACCCGCGTTTGTTGCCTCACCCAATCTGCTCTTTTCTTATCCCTTAACGTTACACCGATCATTCTTCTTTCCATAGCTCGTTGCGTCGTCCTCAATTTAAGCAGAACCCTTTTCGTAAGCCTCCACGTTTCTGCTCCATATGTGAGTACTGGTAACACACAGCTGTTATACACTTTCCTTTTGAGGGATAGTGGCAACCTGCCGTTCATGATTTGAGAATGCCTGCCAAACGCACCCCCAGCCCATTCTTATTCTTCTGGTTATTTCAGTGTCATGATCCGGATCCGTGGTCACTACCTGCCCTAAGTAGATGTATTCCCTTACCACTTCCAGTGCCTCGCTACCTATCGTAAACTGCTGTTCTCTTCCGAGATTCTTAAACATTACTTTAGTTTTCTGCAGATTAATTTTCAGACCCACCCTTCTGCTTTGCCTCTCCAGGTCAGTGAGCATGCATTGCAATTGGTCTCCTGAGTTACTAAGCAAGGCAATATCATCAGCGAATCGCAAGTTGCTAAGGTATTCTCCATCAACTTTTATCCCCCATTCTTCCCACTTTAGGTCTCTGAATACCTCCTGTAAACATGCGGTGAATAGCATTGGAGAGATCGTATCTCCCTGTCTGACGCCTTTCCTTATTGGGATTTTGTTGCGTTATTTGTGGAGGACTACGGTGGCTGTCGAGCCGCAACAGATATCTTCCAGTATTTTTACATATGGCTCATCTACACCCTGATTCCGTAATGCCTCCATGACTGCTGAGGTTTCGACTGAATCAAACGCTTTCTCTTAATCAATGAAAGCTATATAAAAGGGTTGGTTATATTCTGCATATTTTTCTATCACCTGATTGATAGTGTGAATATGGTCTATTGTTGAGTAGCCTTTACGGAATCCTGCCTGGTCCTTTGGTTGACAGAAGTCTAAGGTGTTCCTTATTCTATTTGCGATTACCTTAGTAAATACTTTGTAGGCAACGGGCAGTAAGCTGATTGGTCTATAATTTTTCAAGTCTTTGGCGTCCCCTTTCTTATGGATTAGGATTATGTTAGCGTTCTTCCAAGATTCCGGTACGCTCGAGGTTATGAGGCATTGCGTATACAGGGTGGCCAGTTTCTCTAGAACAATCTGACTACCATCCTACAACAAATCTGCTGTTAGCTGATCCTCCCCAGCTGGCTTCCCCCTCTGCATAGCTCCTAAGGCTTTCTTTACTTCTTCTGGCGTTACCTGCGGGATTTCGAATTCCTCTAGGCTATTCTCTCTTCCACGCTCGTCGTGGGTGCCACTGGTACTATATAAATCTCTGTACAACTCCTCAGCCACTTCAACTATCTCATCCACATTAGTAACGATATTGCCGGCTTTGTCTCTCAACGCACACATCTGATTCTTGCCTATTCCTAGTTTCTTCTTCACTGTTTTTAGGCTTCCTCCGTTCCTGAGAGCCTGTTCAATTCTATCAATATATAGTTCCTGATGTCCGCTGTCTTGCGCTTGTTGATTAACTTAGAAAGTTCTGCCAGTTCTATTCTAGCTGTAGGGTTAGAGGCTTTCTTACATTGGCGTTTCTTGATCAGATCTTTTGTCTCCTGCGATAGCTTACTGGTTTCCTGTCTAACGGCGTTACCACCGACTTCTATTGCGCACTCCTTAATGATGCCCATGAGATTGTCGTTCATTGCTTCAACACTAAGGTCCTCTTCCTGAGTTAAAACTGAATACCTGTTCTGTAGCTTGATCCGGAATTCCTCTAGCTTCCCTCTTACCGCTAACTCATTGATTGGCTTCTTGTGTACCAGTTTCTTCCGTTCCCTCCTCAAGTCTAGGCTAATTCGAGTTCTTACCATCCTATGGTCACTGCAGCGTACCTTGCCGAGCACGTCTACATCTTTTATGATGCCAGGGTTCGCGCAGAGTATGAAGTCGATTTCATTTCTAGTTTCACCATTCGGGCTCCTCCACATCCACTTTCGACTAACCCGCTTGCGGAAAAAGGTATTCGTTATCCGCATATTACTCTGTTCTGCAAACTCTACTAATAACTCTCCTCTGCTATTCCTAGAGCCTATGCTATATTCCCCCACTGACTTGTCTCCAGCCTGCTTCTTGCCTACCCTGGCATTGAAGTCGCCCATCAGTATGGTGTATTTTGTTTTGACTTTATCCATCGCCGATTCCACGTCTTCATAAAAGCTTTCGACTTCCTGGTCATCATGACTGCATGTAGGGGCATAGACTTGTACCACCTTCAATTTGTACTTCTTATTAAGTTTCACAACAAGACCTGCCACCCTCTCGTTAATGCTATATAATTCCTGTATGTTACCAGCTATTTCCTTATTAATCAGGAATCCGACTCCTAGTTCTCGTCTCTCCGCTAAGCCCCGGTAGCACACTACGTGCCCGCTTTTTAGCAATGTATATGCTTCTTTTGTCCTCCTAACCTCACTGAGCCCTATTATATTCCATTTAGTACCCTCTCATTCCTCCAATAACACTGCTAGACTCGCCTCACTAGATAACGTTCTAACGTTAAACGTTGCCAGGTTCAGATTCCAATGGCGGCCTGTCCGGTAGGTTTCTTTAATTATTTGGAAACCATTATGAAGCCTAGCAAGTGAACTTTTTATAGCGAAGTTGTATACCTCTACCCTCCAAAGAAATTTAGGTGTCGTTGTTGGCGTGGTAAGCAAAAACTCCCCATACGTTGGGCGATCCCAGAGATAGTGCAATTCCGCCCCGACCCTCGGCGGAGGTGAAGCAGGCGTTAAGCATTCCACATACGTGGGTCGATTCCGAAGATAGTGCAGTGCCGGGCGGAGTCGCGGCGGTGGTGCAGTTCGCCATTAAGGGGCCCACATACACAGCTTCGCTGGTCATCATTCTTCACAGAGTGGAAAGGCACCGAATTTTGTTTTGTTTGCGATTAGAATTGTTTGCCTACTTCAGGCGTGTTGAATCTATCTATCTATCTATCTATCTATCTATCTATCTATCTATCTATCTATCTATCTATCTATCTATCTATCTATCTATCTATCTATCTATCTATCTATCTATCTATCTATCTATCTATCTATCTATCTATCTATCTATCTAAGAGAGATAAACGGAATGGGAAAGGCAGGGAGGTTAACTGGATAAGATTCTGGTTTGCTACTCTGCACTGGGGGAAGAGTAAGGGGAAATGAAAGACGAAAAAAAAAACATCGGAAAGAAAAAGCAAAGAAACGAAAAAAGGTAGGGAAGGTGGTGAATGTCCATGAGGAAAACAGTCTCTCCAATAGGCCACTCGAACGTGAAAATTTCAAGAGTGCCTTCACTGTATTGTGGTGTGACGACTGTATTGGCCTCGAGCTCCACCACTGGAAAAGCTGGCACCACCGTCGGCGTGACGTGCTAGGAGGGATCACGTGGACATAGCGGCCGCGTCGGCTGCTTTGGGAGCGCCGAAGCAAGCTGAAAACGAGTTTAAATTTCCTCGTACGCTGAGGTCCTCATTTAGTGGCGAAATTTTCCCGCTTCCCAGTTGAAAATGACAACAGAGGTTGTGTTCAGTACTACAGAAATTTCTGTTGTACAACAGGATTTTTCTGTAGTAACTACAGATTCCTGATGGAGCGACAGACTTTTCTGATGTACAACAGACATTTGTTGTTGCTACTACAGAAGTACAGTTTGTTGTATGTCTGTTGTTACAACAGAAAGCTGAAGCTCTACAACAGATTTTTGTAGTACTACAGAAAAATTTGTCATCACTACAGGCACCCTGTTGTCCCAAAATAAATGTTCCTGAAGTAACCCGAAAAACTTCTGTAGTGCAACAGAGAGCTGTTGAAATACTACAGAAACGTATTGTGGCAACAGGCCCGCAATTGGCACAACAGAAGTGTTCCTGAAGTAACCCGAAAAACTTCTGTAGTGCTACAGAGAGCTGTTGAAATACTACAGAAACCTATTGTGGCAACAGGCCCCCAATTGTCACAACAGAAGTGTTCCTGAAGTAATGCGACCAACTTCTGTTGTACTACAGAAAAATGTTGTTGTACGACAGAAACCTATCATTGCAACAGGCCCCCAGTTGTCATAACAGAAGTGTTCCTGAAGTAATGGACAAACTTCTGTTGTACTACAGAGAACTGTTCCACAACGGAAACCTATCGCCGCAGCATGTACCCAATGATGACAACAGAAGTGCACTGAAATTGTGTGATGCGACAAGCTTCTGTAGTGCCCGGTTGAAAAAGACAAAAGGAATTCCTGTCGCAACTACAGAAATTCTGTTGTACGACAGAAGTTGCTGACATTTCTTAATTGGGAGACATTTCTGACGTTACGACAGAAATTCTGATTTCGCAACAGAAGCATTCTGTCGCGACAACAAGAGTTCTGAAGTCGCAACAACAGCTTTATATCCTGACAGCGACTCCGACGTTACGACACCAATTCTGACATCGCAGCAGAAACATTCGGTCGCGATGGCCAAGAGTTCCGAAGTCGCAACAGAAGCGCTTTCCGTCGCGGTGCTTTAAAATTGTATGTTTTCGCATCGGTGGTGTACACTGTACTTTTCTCTTGCGCGGTATTCAATCGCGCTTCTCTGAAGCCGGCAATGCTGATGGCACCCACACCGGTATTAAAGTCGACGTGGCGAATAGTTATAAATGTGCCGTGACGACGCGGCACCAGCAACGCCCTACCGGCCTCCTCAAAATCGGCCGCTGATCAAAATCATACCATCTGCGGGAATGGCTGCGTATCCGTTTTTTTTTTTTGGTAGGATGTGGCACACAGGCCTGTGGACTTACATGTGCTGTTACACTGACACATTAGTTAATTTTCCAGGAATATTTCACAAGCTTTATGCGAAGCGGAAAAGAAGATTTGGGTTGTTCCACAAAGTTGCGTGAAAAGCTGTCTCGCTCGGGTCTCATTAATCTGGTACAGTGCTGCCGTGAGAAGCAAGTATGCTGACAGAAAGAACTCTCATCCACGAATGTTTATGTAGCTATTTTGCATTGAACACACGAATTATATGCGCGCTCAAAAGTATAAACAACGAGAGACCAGTGTCGAAACTAGCAGTAATAACCCTAAAAGTCAACGTTGTCTATTTCTGAATTCCTTATTTAATATGGATATCGTACATCAAAATCGATGTTCTAGCACTGCACGATGTACCTGTCGATGGTACGAACACTCTTGCTCTTCTAGAAATGCGGCACTTGACGCCGTGGAGTGATAGCGGATCTTGGCTCTCAAAATGCAAATGTAAACATCAGCGCATCAGCACGTCGTACTATTCACATGGCCAAAACGTACCCTCGAAAAGCATGTCAGGTTATATGCGTGAAATCATTAATGCTTTTGAAATCCTAAAAGTACGCTTTTCAATGGAGTATCTCTCTGTGGTGACGCGTAAGAAATTATATAAAGATCTTGTAGAAACCATGTTGCCGCTTCCTGTATACCGATCATTGTACCCAAGGGGTCCAGGGGACGATGTTTTAGTAAGAGTTAAAAGGATGCCTGTACGACCATCAGTAAAAACGTTCTTCTTCCAGCTACATAGTGGCACACTCCCTACAAAACCTTGGCTGCGAGAAAAGGGCATTTTTGTTGCCTGGTCTGTGGACTGCATCATCTGCAAAAAGCCGGAGACAGTTGAACACATATTTCTGGATTGCTGTGATGCAGTCTTTCTCTGGGACATCCTCCAGAGGACCTTGAAGAAAGACTTGCCCATTACCCCGTACGGCATCCGTTTTCTGCCTGTCAAGAACGTAGGGGGTGTGCCCTACGACATGTTCATGGCACTAGTACTCCACAGCGTGTGGAGGACGCGGATGGCCGTGCGGAACGAGGACTTGAATTCGCGACCGGCACGAGAGTATTTCATTGAGAGTGTAGAATACTTGAGAGAAGTGTACACAGTTCAAACTGAAAAGCCTGAGTGGTACCCCCTTTTAGGGGAACTCTCTATGATGAAACAACTGCGTTTTTAACGCCTTACGTGCTGAAAGTGATGTGACAGCACTTTTAAAAGTGACAATGCACTGTATCTGCTTTTGTTGTATGCCTAGCAGGCAATAAAGAAAAAAAATCAGCGGTGGTGGAGTGGTAAGATGACGGGCTGGGAATCGTGAGGTCGCATGTTCGAATGCTACGCGAAGGCGTTTTTTTATTATTTTTTTTACTTTTATGTTTTTCTTTTTTGTACTAACAAATTTACATAACCTTACGGACGTCTCTGTCAATTTTTAATTAAATATTGATCAAGAACTACAGAACTTTCTACTACAGGACGTCACACTACAGACAACAGAACTACAGGCAATATGCACGGGGCACTGAAAACCAAATTAATATTATGTCTATTAGAAACTTTCTTCAGATTGTGAGACAGCTTGTGTAGGTATGGCACCACTTGCACTAGTCTTTTGTCTTTGTTTTTTTCTTGGGAAGCATCGGAACTTCTTTTCTCTTTCTGCAAAATGGCTTCGCATACTGAAGTGATCACAGAACTGGGATAGCCTGCGTTCTGTAGTCGCGATATCTGATTTAAAGAACTATGATCGCACTCATGCTCACATGACTTACTAAGTGCTGCCTTAATGCACGTTGTCGCTAAGCCTCTCTTAATCAATTTAGAGTGTGCGCTGTCGTAACGCAACAAAGTTTTCTTAGATCTGGGATGATATCGCAAGCATACGTGCTCGTCCAAAGAAAAACAGAGGTTAATATCTAGAAACTGAATACGGTTGTTAATTGGCAATTCATACGTGATCTTAAGTCCTCCCGATATCGCGACTACAGAACGCAGGCTATCCCAGTTCTGTGATCACTTCAGTATGCGAAGCCATTTTGCAGAAAGAGAAAAGAAGTTCCGATGCTTCCCAAGAAAAAAACAAAGACAAAAGACTAGTGCAAGTGGTGCCATACCTACACAAGCTGTCTCACAATCTGAAGAAAGTTTCTAATAGACATAATATTAATTTGGTTTTCAGTGCCCCGTGCAAGTTGTCCTCGATATGCAATCGCATGAACAAGCGTGAAAGGCACTTGTGCACCACTAATCATAAAACACGTTTCACTGAGTGCAGGAGCAATGTCATCTATCAAATACCGCTAAGCTGTGGGAAATCTTATATAGGTCAAACGGGACAGTGCTTCAATGAAAGAGCTCGTCAACACAGCACTAACCTAAAGAACGGCTATGGGAGTCATTTAGCTGGACACTGTAACAAGTGTCAATGCACCCCCTTATTTGAAAAGACTAAATTCATAGGGAAAGGAAAGAGCAAGAAGGAAAGGGAGATAATAGAGGCCTTTCATATAAGAAAGGAAGGCGATAAATGTGTGAGCTCTCCCTCTCTTGCCTTGTCGGGAAAAGAAATAACATTTTTGGAAGAAAGATTAAAATGATGATTTTCAGATGTTTTTGTGAATGATGTGCGCATGCCTATGCTGATGAAAGCTATAAATGTCCGGTGATTTTCAAATAAACTTCCAGTTGGCAGTCAGCGCTTGTCTGTGGTATTTGTTTCCTTGTCTCCTCGTCTTTTTCGCGCTGTTTCACCTCAGTTCTAAGTCATCGGCTACAACTCGGGTATGCAGCAAGCACAGACGCGAGGAAGATTTCTGCTACGGCGCCCGGTCTGCGATGTTCGGAAAACGTGCACTGAGACGCTCGCCCGAGTCCGTTGCCCGACTAATGTCATGACGGTTTGGTCTATAAACTGTGGGGATGCGCGACTCTCGCGCGTCCCCTGATATGTTTTTCCCGCATAACGCTTCTCCTGTAATCTGGCTTCGCCGCGTGGCCTGGCGCCCGCTGCGGTCGGAGTGGTTGAGGCGCGGTGCGAGAGATGGCGCGAGTGTCGCGCCGCTGCGCGGTTACTTGGGGGCGGTAAAGACAAGGCGCGCTCTCTTTGGCGGTGATACGGCAAGCAGCTCGGACGTGCCGCGCGTGCGCCAATCTATGCTTCTGCGAGACCGCCTCGCGTGGCCGCCTTGGAACGCGCCACCGTTGGCGTGACCGAACACGCGAACGACCAGGCGTTGGGATCCAGCATGGAGCGAACATATTCGCTCGCTTCCGGTCGTGGTGAGTCGGACTTCTAGATTTGTCGCGCGCCCATCGGCATGTTTTGTAGATAGCAACTCGGCTCGCTGGCATTGATCTATGAAAGGTGCAATAAATGCCCTTGTGACTGTTTGCACTACTGTGTTGTCATTCCTTTCTCCCAAGAGTACCGGAGGAGAACCCTACATCTCTCCCACAGAACTTGCCGATGCCATAGATACTGGCAAGTTCAGTGGAGTGGAAAGGCAGCGGTAAAAAGCACATTTAAAGAAAGCATGGCATATGGTCATGTTTGTGTTATGAATTGATGCACTGGATTACAAAAAATAGTAGCAGCTGGAAATTGCACGCTGAGAACACCGATAAACATACGGTGCGACGCAACTCGAGAAATGATATTGAAAGGCAAAGAATTCAGAAGAAAAAAAAAAGATTGAATCGTCGCGACGGCACATCACAGTCCCCGTAGGCGTCGAAGTCTCTACAATGAAATTATTTTTGAATAGCTCTGATAGCGCCCGCGCAACAATGATTGCTTGTATACTGTCAAGTGCTCATATTCTGCGGCCTAAAGCTCTTGGCACGGTGCGAAAACGCACGCGCGGCGAAAGCGAAACAGTGCGCGGACAAGCATGCAGATGCACAGTCGGTCGCTGCGAATCTGCACGATCGCTGCATTGAGGCTTCGTTCTATTACGCTCCATTTAGTTATACAAACACTATAAGAACATATTTCACATAGCTTGCTATCAGCGTTTAACTACCGTTCACGCAAGAAGCCGGTTCGGGAGACTCCATCGCGGTGACCGCGCGCAGCGGCGTTCACTGTACGTATTCGGTAAAGAGATAGCCTCTGTAAACGATTGTGTACTTTCAGTTTGCCCAAGATTATTATTTAGACAGTAAAAAAACTTATCTCGTTTCGAAAGTACTTACAGAAATGCCCGGGAGGGCTCGCGCGTGGTGTTTTCAGTGAGCGCTGACACCAAAACCTATGAGGAGCGCGCCGCGTGATCCCTCATACTACGCGAGCGAGGCGCTTCCGATAGATGGCGACTCCGTAACTCCTCGCCGCCAATAAGTCGGCGTTCAAGGAATGTCTGCACCCAAAGCGGTCGGTCGTCAAGACGTGCCAGTGCGGTCGTGAGTGACTGCCTGCGTGTGCTGTATCGGGGACAAGGACGAAGAACGTGTTCGATAGTTTCCTCGTCGCCGCAGTGGTCACACGCAGCTCTATCCTCCCAACCGATGCGGAAAGCAAACGACCTCGTAAATGCGACGTGAAGCAACAATCGGTAAAGTACCGTTGTCCCGGGTCAGCATAGTCCAAGTAGAGATTGAAGTTGCACACAGGGGTCTTGTGGATGTAGACGTCTGTGCTTGAAACTAGCTGTGTTTCACAACAATTGTAAGGCATCGTATGCAACCACTTGAAGTTGCGCTGCTGCATCTTTTCTTGACAGCGGGATTGACTACTGCACGTCGTCTTCATGAGCACATCGAGCAGCTTCTTCGGACTGTTCATTACCCATAATGCCAGAGTGGCTAGGGAGCCACTGAAATGTGACGTCGTGTCATTGCTCGACGAGGCGATGAAGGAGCTCTCGAATTTGTAGTAATGGTTGTTCATAGCCTCCACGGAGTAAGGTGGAAAGCAAGCAATGTAGAGCTGCATTAGAGTCGCTCAAAATGCTTTAATTCCTATCTATCTATCTATCTAGCTAGCTAGCTAATGAAGCCTCTTCGACGCAGTGGAAAAAAGCTTTCTACCAGCTTGGGTAACTAGGTATGTGCTCGTGGTCATGATGCCATCGTAGTAGTTTCACCGTCGTCATTCTAACTTAATGATGCTGACAGTTATCATGCCGCCGTCATCGCGCACTCTACTGCGACCCTGTAGCTCAAGTTTCTTAATCACTTGGGCCACTACGTATGAGTTCGTGTTTGTGATGCCGTCATGGTAGTCGCATCGTCGTCGTTCCAGCTTTGTCATTTTTCTAACATCGTGCGGCCGTCTTCAGGCCATTGTCGTCATACAGCCGTCGTCCATTCGTTGCCACAAAGCCATCGTGATGTCGTCGTGGTTGTTCAATTGTCGTCACTCTTAGTTACACGACTCTCGTCATGCCGTTGTCGCCTCGCCATCGTCGTCACACAAGCTTCGTGATACGGTCATCGTCACGCCATTGTCGTCATACAGTCGTCGTCATCCCATTGGCCTTACACCTTTGTCCTGCCAGCGTGGACATTGCGCTGTTGTCCTACAATCGTCGTCATGCATTCGTCGCCGTGCCGTCGTTGTGATGCCGTCACGATCGTTCTATAGTAATTCTAACTTCGTCCTCCAACTCACGCCATGCCGCCGTTGTCACGCCATCGCTGTCACACATTGCAGTCATTGTAGTTATGCCATCATCTTCACGCGGTCGTTTTACCATCATGATCACTTCACCAATGTCATCGCATCGTCGTCTGGCCGTCGTCGTCATAATGCTTTAATCGATTGCGCCATTCTATTGTAATCATGCTGTCATGGTTCAATTGTGCTTATGTTGTCGTTGTCATGCCTTCGTGATCCCACAATCGTCTTCATTCCTACTTCGTCGTCTGTTTCTCGTTGCACCATCATCTTCGTACACTCGTCGCCATCCTCCTGTATTCATCGTCACTGGCCGTCGTACCACCTTCATCATTTAAGGATGGTCCCCTCATCGTCGTGATGCCGTTGTCGTCATACTACCTTTGTTGCTCAACGAATGTCATTTCTTTGTCGTAATAGTGTGTTGTGTCGCTACATAGAATGCTAATCGCATTAGCGTCGACAGAAATCGTGAGATTAGTTGTGCCTTAATGTTTTTATGAAAATGTATTTGCTCTTGTACTCTAGACTCATTTGGAATCCGTAGAGTTGTTTAACATGCATCCAAAGCATGGCACACGAGTGGCTGCTTTCCTTCCTTCTTTCTTGCATTACAATGCACCTTTCTGAATATAGGCGCGATGACCGGGCATTGTGCCTTCCACCTCTTTCTCAAAAGCATCACACCACAACCTCTCAGCCATGAGGTTGAGTGTTAGTTCATGGAGATCGATGTATATGCCAACAAATCCCACCCCTCCTGGATGTGTAAGACCACAGGGAGAAAAGCACTGCAAAGGTGTCACTCGGTTGAAACCAGGATTGATTGACGTGATAGTAGCTGCATACTGCACTAGGCGGTATTTAATGAAGTCGTCTACGCGTAAGACCAAAAAGAAAGACCAAAGTAACAGGTCGGTGAGCCGAAAGGTAGTAATTACACAGGCAGCCTTATCTCATCAGCAGTCGAACAAACCCTAGCAACTCAATATTTCAAAAGTTCTCACCAATGTGCAAGCTACGAGTGTTCTCGAACAATTGGGAGAGCGACTAGATCTTTCGGCGCCTTGTCTGCTAGCGGCCACCACTGCTGCTCAGGCAGCGGCAGCATCTATTAAGACTCTACAGCTGCAGAACGGGATTAACAGATGTGGTAGCACCGATGAATTTCGCTCTGGAAACGTTAATACGGGCATATTAGAGACACAGAGGAGACGGTGGGTTGCGGAGACGGGGGATTAAAAAAAAACGCTCGGCCAGAGTGCAATACCGCACTCAACGCACGGAATGGGGGCGCTATCTCTCGATCCCTCTTTAATTTCAGCCTACGCATGACCCGCTCGCTGATTCGTACGTGCAGCTGCTTTCTTAATTGGACAGTTCGTGCTTGCACCTTCACAGCATTCTTTCCGCACTGTTCCAAGCAAGTTCAATGCCACCTGCTTCGTTCATTTCGCGTAAAAGAGCAGCTTGGACGAGTCTGCGGACGCCATTTTTCCGAAGTACAAGGCACTGCCGAGGAGGGAGCTCCCTGCGGTGCTGTGGTTGTTTTGACTACTACACATATAACTTTTGCCACTGTCAAGGCAATCGCTTGTACTTTCAAAATGTAAATAACGCATGTACGGCATCGAAACATCGATTTATTTTGTTCTTTGCACGTTTTCACTTGGAACAAGGGGAGAGCTCGGTTGTCGGTATCATAAAGCTCGATTGGTTATTTTATGCACAACCAGAGAAATTCGAGCAAAAAGCCGCAGCTAAGACTTGCAGGGACGCTTCCATGTAAACACCTGCAGACTAGACCACTTGTCAAGGCCACTTAGTCAAGCGTGAGGTTCCGAACTACGCCACTAAATCTCGCTGTTCAATGCTGTAGACGCTGTCAACTGTTTCAGAGGCCAGCACTGCTGCGCTGCCCTAACATACGTATACGTGGCGTGTCGCAAAGGTGAAGGTTGCTGGAAGCTTTCCACATGTACTGTTCGGTGTGCGAAATAGGTTACAAGAAATATGCAAAGTTTTTAATACGGAAGACGAGCGTGTTAAATTAAATGTGATGTGAAGCGCGTGTCAAATGGCTGTGCTGTGGCAAGAAGTACGTGAGGCTGATACATACGGCAACGTGCGCTAATGATAGACTGCAAAATCACCGATATCCTCATCAACTCGTCGCGCCCTAGTTTAGCTCACAGTGCGCAGAAAGTACAAAAGGACAAAGTAAACCAATGTATAAAAAGAAGGAAGTTGTTTGTTGTACGAAATGAAATACAGAGCGGTATACTTTGGAACCATTCGAAGCAGCATAAGAATCACCAAACAATGCGTCAGGTAATCATCCATCAGACTACTGCAAGGAGATGGTATTTTCGTGCTAAGCTACGTAATCACGACGACATAACAAAGTTATACGTGCGGGGCTGACAGGCTATTTGGTGTTGTTTTGTTTTTTGTGTTTGGTGCCCGCATTTTCCCAAACTCTAAAACAACACTGCCGGGCCATCAGAAAAATACTAGAAAGCCACCTGCGCTCGTCTCATCCAGACTGGAATTGTAGTGCACCAGTTTCTGCACTTAAAGAACTGCGCAGTTTCCGAAGGATTACGTGTATGGTTCATTGTTATGTAAGGTTGATATTGTCTACGCATTTAAAACGGCTGTGCTTTCTTTTGTGCTCTGTTTTTTTATGAGAATGTATTACGCGCAAGTCATTCTTAGAAATATCACTACGGCGTCATTAACTGTAAACGTGATGCGAAACGAGGGCGACATTAAAGCTCAACACATTAATCGGCCATTATTGCTTGGAGGCAGTAGTAGACTTAGATGGGCTAGTCGGTTGCGGGCTTGACGAAGCGTGGTTAAATCGGCCTCCTCTTTCTCGTGTTCTCCACCAACACTTCTTCGACTCATGCGCTACATTTGCCGTAATATTCCCTCCCCCCCCCCCCCCCCCCCCCTAGACGAAGCCTGCCGCGCGAGTCAGTTAAGTTCCCCGAGTGAGGGGCTTCAGACGCGTGCCATATACAACATCAGTCTTGGCGGAGCGTCGTCCAGTTGCGGCTAGATGCGCCAGCCGATAGTTTGCTGCACTGAGCTTGTCAACAACAGCGCAGGGGCCTTTATAGCTGGCGAGAAGTTTCTGACACAGGCCACGTTTGCGCACCGGACACCCCAGCAAGACTTGATCCCCTGGGGAATGGTGCCTGTCGCAGCGTGCTTTTGTCCGGTCTCGTGAAGCCATAGTACGCATGCGGGGCAAGCATCGAACTTTTTCAGCGAGGCACATAATCCCACCAATGGAGATATCGTCGTGGTTTGAGAAAGAAAATGTGGTGTCCGGTGTGTGGCGCGGCGGGCGAGCGTAGAATAAGAAAAACGGGCCGCAGCCACTAGTTTCCAGCTTTGCAGTGTTAGAGGCGTGTGTAATAACGTCAAAATTTCGTCGCAGTCTTTATGGTCCGATGCGACGTACACAGGCAACATGTTCACCAGTGTGTGGTTGGTACGCTCGGTAAGCCCATTTGTTGCCGGTTACGCATTTCTCGCGCATTTACCGCTAATCGCCACTGAATTATTTTCGCTTAAATTTCACAATGTAACCCTCTAAAAATCATTGTTTTCCATCTCGGGTCGCATGCATTATTACAATGTAATTATGTTTCATTGCACAGATAAACAACCAAATGTACCTCTCAGTCTGCTGCAATTCTTGCTTCGGCAAAGCTCAATGTCGCACAATAGTCAAATCTACAACTCTTTAGTTATCAACTCTCTGTCAGCGATACTTGTAACTAGAGAAAGAAGTTTATACTGAAATAGCCCTGGCATGGTCAAGTTTACGGTCCAGATTTGCTTTACTGGAAAACAGGCAATTCTCGGCACCCGAGTGCTTGTGACGCACACAACGCATGACGATCGCAAAGGCTGCCAAGCTACGAGTTACAAGATCGCATAGGGACGCTAGGAAGTAACAAACAAAAGCATCGCTGCACCTTGTCACTATACAAAATCAAATTTCATCAGTAAGTCTTTTCGTGAACCACTCTTGAAAAATAAAATTAAAAATGAACAATCAAAGTGCATGTCAGTGTGCACGATCTCTCCTTTTTTTTATACTCCCGTTCGACTCATCTTTGCATGTGGCTTTCTCTGCTTGTCTTTGCTCTTCGGCATTAGCTGCTTACCAATATTTACGAGTGAGAGTGACGCAGCATTTGTCCATGTGAAAACTGCAAGCGCATTTGAGAGCACCTGACAAAGGAGTTCGATTTACTGGGGCGTCACTTACGGCCAAGGTTATAAAGGAATCCAGCGTTCAGGTTCGGTAGAATGGCGAGGGCATTCCTAAACATCGGGTATTCAGGATTCCGTTGTACATTGGTGTCTATACCGTACGCCGCCTTGCCAACGACGTCGAAGGTCAACCGCTCGCAAAGGCTGTTGATGTCCGCCTCGACACCCTTATCAGCGTGCTCACCTAAGACGTCAATAAACTGCTGCTGGGCGTGCAGCAACGAGGGCATCACCTGCGTGGAGAAAATAGCGGGCATTATATACCTCTGGGTCAATCATAACTTAAATTATCACTGCAATGTCCACAGCTGAGGCCCATGGCATGCTGTCCAACCGTATCTAGAACGGCCACCGCGATGGCCTGTTTTAGGACGTGACTGAGGCAGCCAATCGATGTGCATAATTACAGACACCCACCCTGCATAACACAAGTTCAACAACATACCTTTCGCTTGAGTCATTAATTACTCGTCGTAACATTGCTCTTCTATCACAATTCCGCAAATTTATTCACAGCAGTATGGCACCCTCTGTACACTTTAATCTTGCTTATCGAACTTCACGCAGACTACGTAACAACTTTGGCGCGCGTGTACGGTGATACTGCTGCGTTTAAATTATCGGCTCCTCCGTGATCTATCCGTTTGTGGAACGATCTTCCGGATAACATCGTATCAGAGCGATATCACGTAAAGTACTGCAATAATAAAAAAAATGGCTGTGGCTTAGGTAAGGTTGAGCCCAGGATGCGAAGCATACTAGCCTTTATTTTAATTGTTGAACCACTGTTTAGCCTGGTGAACTGCTGTTGCTTGGCTATATTTGGTTCGGCTAGACGAAGAAACAACTCATGCGTTACTCTGCTTCGCCTTGGACGCCCCGCATTGGACGCGGTGAGCGTCGAGCAACGCAGCGTTCGGCGCGGCAACGAAATGTGCGCCTGAGCAAGCGACGCACGCCTGAGCGTTAGAAACAGCTCGTTTCTAAGGCAACACCGCATTCACTAGAGGCGCTTTTGTACCGCTTTGAAGCATCGTACTCGTGGCTCAGTGGTAGCGTCTCCGTCTCACACTCCGGAGACCCTGGTTCGATTCCCACCCAGCCCATCTTGCAAGAATTGAGCCAAAAGCCACTTCTCCTCTGTCGTGACGTCACGGTGTCACGTGGTTTCAAGGCGACACCACCGCGCCTGAGGAGCTGGGGTGAGCTCTCGTAATATGCTTCGCATAAAAATATATACATCTATGCACCGAAACCTGATGTATTGCATCTGCCACATTCATCAATGCCCTTGTTGCCTATATGTGCGCCTTTTTTTGCGGGATAACGATTTTTTGTCAATGGTTTTCATTCTCCATACTACTGTTCCTATTGAGTTAAAATTCCGGTGTTGCGTTTTTATATTTTTATCTTCTTTCAATTGTGAATGCTATTCTTACTCCCGTGTTTATATGATGTATCTCGTTAAGTTATTTGGTCCATTCGTATCTTTTTTGCACTAATCAATCACTTTATTAAAGTGTTAATGTATCTTGATATTTAGGTACGTATTTAATGTAATCCCCACCCCCCTTGCACAATGCCTCACGAGGCCTCTATAAGGTACTTATAAATACCAGCATGGTCTGAAAGAAGTTCGTAGTTGGAGGCCGTATCATACTCAGGCAGCGCCCTGCCTCGACAACGCGCAGTGTCTAATTTTAAAGCTAAGTCCTGCGTAATTATTTTCAATTCGAGCGTGAGAAATTGAAAAAGAACCGCGTAGCTAAGCGCCCGCGCCACGTGAGCCAAGTGGTCCCAAAATTAATTTGAAAGGATTGACTGTGCGCATTGCCTGACTCGACAACGACCTGAAAGTGACAAGCAGTTGATCTTGGTGTTGGCTTCTGCTAATAGTGATTGGTTTTTCTAGGCTGACGTTCGCAGCCGACGCCCTCAGCGCCATCGGGAATCGCGACAGAACGATTGCAACACCAGAAAAAAAGCAATAGTTATTATTCTTCGAAAACAAGTTAACCTGAAAATAGGGGGTGGGGGCGAAATGGGAAATCCACCTACATCGTTGTCGCGTGTCAACGCACGAATGATGTTAGCTAAGTTCTCTTGACGCGTACCAACGACCATAGCAGCCCTTGTTGCATGGGAGCCATATCCGAGGTGGTTGCCCAGGAGGCAATGAGCGCAGTTAGTTCGTTCGATTTACTCTTCAAGCAACGGTACAACGAGTACAATAGATGCACAGCAATAATATTGCCAACAGTTAGTTCGCTCACGAGATAGCTTGTTCAGTGGGTCTAGGTTATCGTACGGACGTCATTTCCACCAATTGTTTGGAAGCTTCTGCCACCGTAGTTATTCTAGCCTACTGTGAAGTATAATTTACAATAATCAAGCCTTATTTTATTGATTTACAAGGTTTTATCTAAGTGTTCGCACTATGTGAATCTGAACGCCATAGGTTGCTCAGTCCTTATAGTGTCCGTTGCAGTCGCTGAAGGGTCGGTCCTTTACCGACTATTATTTTTAACTTATGTGAATGAATTGGACCTGTAACACGTGTTCAAGCAGTCGCCTTACACCGATGAGTGATTGCATTAGGATATAAATCACTTTAGTGAGAATATTAAGCACCTTCTTCGTACGTTGTTTCAATAGGAGTTTGACGGACGGTAAGAAATAATCTTATGAATTTAGCGGAACTGCTGTTATGTTATTGCAACCACAGTGCCTTCAACACCAAAAAGTTATCTTTAATATAGTTCACCGGAAGTCATGGGTTTTTTAGCCCTATTTGCGAGTGTATTACCTTTACCCAATTATTCCTAGCCTGAACACATTTATAGAGGTTGCACGTGAGCACAAAAAAAAAAAACTCGGATACAAATGATGCACAACATTACCTTATCATCACCCGGATACCTAGATAAATATGCAAACGATGGCCATTTATTTTTAACTATGCGACGGTTGTCCCTTCACAAGTTGTGTTACGTTGCCAAACTGCAAGGTGTTCAAAAATGCGCTCATTTTATCTATTTTCTATATGCTAACGCTTTCCCGTTATGTTTCTCGAACATAACCGAACTTGCCGGAAGCCACCACATAAAATCATAAAAAAACTTTAGTTTCATACCCACTTCCTCATTTCGCTTATCACGGACTACATGCATAAATTTCGCTAAAATCTTCCGCACCTGCGGTTGCCAAACTGTAGGTACCTCTTAAGATGCAGACGCTTTCAAATAGTTCCTTACCGTATCGACAGTCACTGGAATATCACAACCGGAAGGGTTCGCTGATCTCGTGAAAGTGAAATTATTATATCCACACCTATTATTTCTTTAACGTGACATTTTACGTGCAAGGACCACGATATGATAATGAGCCATGCCGTAGTGAGGGACGCCGAACTAATTTCGACCACCTGGGATACCTTAAGCCAACCTAATGCATGGTACACGGGCGTTTTTGCATTTCACCTTCATCGAAATGCGGCCGCTCCCTGGTTTTGATTCCGCACCCTCGGGCTTAGCAGTGCAACGCCAAAGCGGCAACGCCACCAGAGAGGGTAGCCATACTGGTTGTCGCTCCGTCTGGCAGCTTGTGATTGTTTTACGTCACCTGCCGCGGTAATTGAATGTCTATGGCGTTGCGCTGCTGGGATCGGGATCGCCAGTTCTCCCCATTCCGATGGAGGCAGAATGCAAAGAACACTCCTATAATTAGATTTAGTCGCACGTTAAAAACACCAGGTGGTCAAAATAATTCCCGAGTGCCCACTATACCGCGTGTTTCGTATTATGTGGTAGCTTCAGCATCTAAAAGCCAGGAATTTAATCGTTTTCAGGCACTTCTTTCCGATTACGCTTGCTTAGTTTTAATGCTTAATAAATTTTCTCTGTTGGTACTCTGGATCAGGCACACGCCTTTGATGTCTCCTTTCTCTTTACCCGCCGTAGTTGCTTCGTAGCTATGGTGTTGGGCTGCTAAGCACGAGGTCGCGGGTTCAAATCGCGGCGACGGAGCCCGCATTTCGGTGGGGGCGAAATGCGAAAACACCCGTGTACTTAGATTAAGGGGCACGTTATAGAAGCCCTGATGGTCCAGATTATGCCGGAGTCCCCCACTATGGCGTGCTTCGTAATCAAACCTTGATTTTGGCACGTAAGACCCGATGATATATTCTTCTTTCTCTTCGTTTAAAAGAACGCTATCAGTTCCTTCATAAGTGATCTCTAATTGACTCTATAGATGTTCTAAGCAAATGAAGCTTATTCAAAGACAATTATCACACAAACTACATTGGTTTTGCAATGTCATTAGCGTAGCCTGCTCATTACCAGGGTGTTGCACGTAACTTCCGCCAGACTTTAAAAATATGCAAATGTCAATTAGCTGGGCCGAACAAAGGTAATGTTTGTCATCGACAATTAATTCGATCATTAGCATTAATTATTTAATCCCCTTTTTAATGATTGGAATGAGATGAAAAGTGTCAGCAAGAAAATTGTGGAGCAACGTGAAAAACTCCCGATACTGCTTTCAATTGCTCAATATATGCTACATAAAAGTGTTTTTCTGAGCCTGAAAGAAGCCTGCGAATACACGCAAAATTACCGAGCGACTGGCCACTCGAGGCACTTTTCGTGTAATCGCGGACTTCTTTCGCGCTCGGAAAAAAAATTTCATGGAGCACGTATTGAGCAACAGGAAGCTGCATCGAGAGTTTCTTACGTTGCTCTACAATTTTCTAATTTTCGCTTTTCATGTCATTATAATAATTCATAAGGTCGTTAAATAATTACGAGTAATTATCTAATTAGCCGGATTGCAAAAGTAATTTGAGTATATCCAATCGACGGCAAACACAATTACCTTAGCTCTGTCCAGCCACGAGGTACTCGCATAATTTAAAGCTTTGGCTTAAGTTAAGTGAAACACCCTTGATGACATCCTCTCTCTCACTTTTAATTGCCCCGTTATGCAATGACGTTCGTAGAATACATTTCTCTTTGAAATTCACATTACCTTGAAAGGTATTATTGAATTATTCGTGTCGATATTGAAACAAAATTACACTGTGTTGCTAAAAAGCAACAAAACAAACCAACGGTAACAACTACAGAAAGCAGAGTGCGCTCACATACCGCTTTGAGTTTGGAAGTAGTGAAGAAGGGTGACATGCTGGCCCGCGAGGTCCTCCACGTCTCACCCTTGGAAAGGACAATGTATCTCGAAAAGACGGGGTCCATCTCGTAGATGTGCATCATGCGCTGAGGCAAAACGAACAACACGACATTGGTTGCACGCATATTATATGCTATATATGTGTGTGTTAGAAAACTACTGCCATTATCGGGGCTTAAAAGCTGTCTGAACTACCCGTCGAGCTAGGTGTGAAAAAAACACATTCCGCGGATAGCATGCGCTGCTGTGAACATCTCAGCTACAATTTTGCACTCGTGCGTGGCGCGTACGATTCACAAGCGGAGCGCGAATTCACCTTTTAGAGCGCAGCCCTTCGGCGCACGTTCGTGCGTTTAGCGTCGGCCTCCCTCGGCGTCGGCCCTCGGTGTTACCGCGAGAACGAGCAAAGCAAAGGATGAAAGAAAGAACGCGAAGCGCAGCGGGTGATGAAAGACGACTATAGCGAAGGGAGCGCGAGGAGGAAAGCGCAGGAGGAGGCTACAGTGGAACCATGAGGCGGGAAGCGGAAGCCGAGGGTATGGTGCAGGCGTAAGAAGAAAAGTGTATAGTGCCGCGAAAAGCGGCCTCTACGGCGACGACCGTTACGAGATGGCGCCCAAAGTAGCGCGCCGTCATCTCTTCACCGTTGGCATGTGGTGAACGCATCCACCGATGCCATATATGCAAACAAAGCGCTGCGTGTGCGCAGGTTTGTCTGTGGCGGCTGCTGTTAATCGCACCCACGCCCCACCCACGCGCTGCCTCTAGCGATCAACCGATTAGCGAGGCAGTCGCGCCACACTTCGCACCGTTTAGAATGTGCCGCACGAGACAGATTGTCCGTGCCCGCCAACATATCGTGAAATGAAAACGTGTATAAAGCTCCACTCAAATTTCGCATTATGGATCATTGCAACCGTCGGTGAACTTTTTCTCAGACGCTCTTTTCAATAGAAGCCTTTTCACCCTTTACGGGGCTGCCATATTTTGTCATAAGGTACATTGCCATACCCGCCTGCTATTGGCCAATAGCTGATGTCAATCAAGAAGCGTTAGCCGATCGGCGGCGCTCGCCGACCTAGGAAGGAAACTTTACTCTTTCTTCTCCTCTTGCAATCCCCTTTATCTCTTCCATATTGTAGATTTACCTATCCGGTTCAGCCTGGTTAACCACCCTGCTGTTCCCTTATGACTTCTCTCTCTCTCTTGGCTACGCTCCTTATCGGGGTGTCATAGCCGTCGTCTCTAACTAATCTTTATTATTCGATATCAATAGGCAATATCTGCTGCGCAAGGATATTGCCTCTGTGCTCCTCGCACCTTCGACACTGCAGCAAAGGAGTTGTGAGATGGAGTCGCGCGCCACTGTGCGATTACTCCGGGCCGCAGCAGGCTAGACGTGTTTCGTATTGAGCTTCATATTATGCGCTACAGAGTGCATAACCTGGATTTGCCTGCTATCCATGCAGGACCAAGCCGATACGCAGCACGGCAAGGCTGGAGAACGCGAGTGTGCGTTCCAACCCTGAAGCAAACTTACAGTTGCGCCCAGCCACACCTAGCTGCGTGCGTTGCGCAGCGTAAATGCCGCGACCGCCGAGGAGTGCCACGACGAGCCCACTCGCCGCAACGCCGTAAGCGGGGTATCGTCCGTCTATCGCCAGCGGCGCTTCTCTGCACCTTCGGAAAGGAGAACGTTGAGGGCGCAGGGGAAAGGTAAACACCGCCTGATCGGAGCATTTACCCTCGTACTAGGTGTTTTCAAAACATTATTTCGGCGATATATTCGTGGGAGCTAGCTTACTCATTTAACGGCGTCCTTGAAGCTTCAAAGAAATGTGGGTCAGGGGCCCGTTAAAGAAGTGACTTGCCATCCATAATGTGAAGCGCTATTGGGCTTGCGCCACAGAGATAAACTACCTTCCTACACGTGACATGCACATTGGCAATGGAGTGCTTTTTTCTACAACGTTAACTTATTGACTACTTTACTCTCGCATAATAGAGTCCACTGTTCCCCTATAAAGTAGTTGTACACTTTGCTATCTTCAAATAATTTTGCATTGTGCTATAGAGCACCTATTCTTCACAACTCGACATCGTGTCCCCGTGTTATAGCAAAAAAAAAAATTCAATTGTTAGACCCCACTAAGACAGAAATGAAAAGGAGGCTCTCACTGAATGCATTTTTTGGTGGAACATGAGCTTCTAATTTTAAAGCCAGCAGAAGCTCAAGTACCCTATGTGCTTATTTTTCAGCCATCGCTGTAATATTCGTACATATGGGTCGCACATGTGGTGACGGCTTTTAAAAAGTTCAAAAAAAGAGCCATGGAATACAGATGATCGTCGTTATGCTACCGCCGCAAAATTGGCGTGACGGTCCTACGAGACACTGGATACTCTGGGACATCTTGACTGAAATGTACAATATTTGCACAATTCTACCGCGTTCCCGATTGTAACGCCCAGTTTAATTGTCGCTCAAATATAAAAAAGTGGCAGTTTCTCCTCAAAGGCGAAGCATCGATTGCAATAAGAAAGTAGTAGAGAGAGTTATAAGAATTAATGATGGTAGCTTTATCGACGATATGAAGTTAGAAACATTCGCTCACTAAATGAAATAACAAGCATGGGTTAGCGTGCACAAGCAAACATGAGCACATCCCACTCGATGAGCGCAGACACTCGCTGTTAAAACGGTGCTGTGAGCAAGCGCGGCGGCTGCAGCGAGCGAAGTGATCTGCGCCTTGTATACCGCTGCAAAGCAAGAGGCGAGAACACAGCGCGCAGAAATGTACGAGCCGTCTGCATATTCCTTTCAAGATACGGAGAGCACGCCTGCGCGCGGCCATACAGAGTGCGCACTGGTTGGCAGAGGCCTCCCCTCCCTCCAGCGCTACCTCCCGCTTTCCTCCTTTTCGCGCGTGAGATAGAGCTGAGACTGTGAGTTTCCCGTGCGCCCGGTCGCGAAATACGCAGTTGCTGCCGGAGCACAGCGCCGCCCCCTCCCTCCCATCTCCCCACGGCCTTTCGCGCGACGTAAGACGGCGCGTTTGCTCTCCGCTTTCCTCCTTCGCGTGCGCGAGATGGAGCCGCGATCGTGTGCTTCTCTCTCGTAATTTCAGTCGCACATACAGCATACAACGCGCGGCTAGGGTGTTATCGCCCTTGGACTTTGTGCGGAATATCACGGCGACGCCGATGGCGATGCCAAAAATTTGGAGGAGACTTCAGATTCGCTTTTAAGGGTGGAACGCAATAGCATTCAAAGATCCCTGACTGCTTCTCACGCTTCGCGGCAACCGGAGCGTATCTAACCCTTATTTTTACCGGAAAACGCTCGCCGTGAACGCTATGCAAAAAGGTGGGCTTTCTGGTAGAGGCACTGCCTTTTGCTTGGGCCGCGATGTGACGGAGGCTAGCGCCAGCTGGAGGTATCGCAAGGAAGTGGGCGCGCCGCTCCGTGGCCTCCCGAGACACGCGCGCGCCGACACGCGCAAATGGTGGATGCCGCGGTTGGTTTGTGAAACGTAGAAACGCTGGAAAAGGGGTTTCTTGGAGTTTTCTCGCAACAGAATTTTTTCTGGTATACTGAAATTACAATCGGAGAGCTATCATGTCTGCAAGTTGTGTGTAAGTCATAGTTTACGATTTGTCGGCGTAATTTAGCTTGCGAAATTGAATTAGTTCAGTAAATTCCTTGCGTCACATGGAGGGACTAGGTATGGGCAGTTCGAAAATATTTTCGCCGAAACGAAGTCCGATGACGGCACCAAATTTTCTGCGAGACGGGCTCTTTAACGCTATCGCGTCAAAATGCGCCTGAAGTATACATATAATTGTTATCGCAATAAAACAATTTGGTGCCGATTCTACCATGCCCGTTAAGTAGCGAAACCTGAGTATACGCGTACCGCGTTGAAACACTTCTATGGAACATACAAAGACACACAGGCAAGCACACCGATGATTCTTATCGGATAGTGGCTGTCGGAGTCTGACGGAGCCTCTTTAAAAGTGATCTTCTAATGCATGAGAAGTGCCACTCGTACAGCGAACGGGAAAATGGCGACCACAAACCAAGGTAGATAATAACAAGATCCACTCGATGGCAGTGTGGCACGCTACTGTGCAATGAGCTTTTTTTTAAAATGAATTTCGTTTTTGATTTTGAATAAAATTAGTTACGATTGTAACAAACATGCAAATTAGAACGCGCATTTTATCCGAATAAAGGTGGGCGTTACAATCGTGCAAATGCTTCAATTGTTACTTTCTGTTAGACATATCACGCTTATAGCTGGCTTATCGGCACATCGATAGCTTGCCCATGCATGTCATGCCAGTGTGACACCCCAAGCACTGATATAATCTCACAGAAGTGCAATCGATGCACCTGTCTGCGTTTTGAGAGGTCGTCGTATATGGTAGAGGGTACACGTTCACTTTCGTTATATGCATGCTTTGCACGGTGTGACGCGAGCACGCATAAAGGTCAATGCTACATTTTCTTCCGATATAAATTGCAATCCGAATACGTATATTCTCCTACCGTTCTGCATCAGGACTTGTTCAAATTGAAAGGTTGGAATTTCGCTTCATTTTGTTCTTTTCTTAAATTTTCCGTGTCCTTCACATGCACGTATGAAATGTCAGCTGTCATAGCCTTTGGTCTTGTTTTCAACACACTTGTGCAGGAAAAAGGTAACACTGTGCGAGCCATTTATTTACAGTACTAAAATCACTGACTTTCCCACAAGCATAAAGAACGCGTCATGCAATTGAAAGCATACCATACAGCGAAAGAAAAATCGCTCGATGGATGGTATTAGCACAAGAGCGTGTACTCACACCACGACCTTGAAACTTGCTGAACTCCTTGAAAAAGACTTCGTTTATAATTTCCGGGTCTTTTACTACCATGAAAGGGGTATCACCTAGAAAAAACCTGGTCGGAGAAATAGAATGTTACACTGAGAGGTCATAATCCATAGGAAAATAGTCTGTGGCTTACGGAGTACCCAGATCACAAAGGACTCGAAGCATTTTCGGTTTCTGTCCTCCGTTTCCTGTGCACTGCTTGAGTAAAACATGAACCGTCATCATCTTCTCGAAAAGTTGATCCTGCTAATCTAGACGTACTTGCTACAGAGTATTTTTGAACAATGTATTCAAGCTGAACACCGTAAAACAGCCAGTCATCGACTCATTTTACCCCACTTCGAAATCAGTATGGCCCGTTGTAGTGCGCTGGAAATTTCTTTAAAAAAAAGAATGCGAGGTACTTTAGCGATTAAACCAGGGGCCACACAAATTGATATACCTCGAGGTGCACTAATTAAACGGGTAAATAATTATCTATTTAAACAAAAGAGACAGACAACCGATTCCTAAAGCAAAATTCACACCATGGAAGGGATGGTGGATTCACTCCACGTGACCAGCCTCACGTGGCTCAGTTACGAAGAATCGCGCTGCTAGCAGCTCGTCTGCACGGTCGCTGCATAAGACATGATTCGGCGGGACTCAACCATGTAATGGTTGTGCGCAGAATTTGGCCCGTCGTGTAAATTCAGCCAAATACGAAACATCAAGCCCTTGATCTCAAGGATTCCCAATCGCTTCAATAGTTGCTAAAAAGGATGAGGTTGCTAATTTTCGCGGAGTGTGGAATTCCGGCGTATACACCCACTTTGCCAACTCTACGAGGATGGAGTGCACAGCAGGCGGCGGCATAGCAGACGCCCATGAGAGACGACATCCTTTCCGCCTCACTGTCCGGCGAGTATGAAGTGGAAGAGACCGCGGCATGATAAAGACGCTCGTTTATGCTTATTATCTAACAACATGCTCATCATCTTGTCGAGATGTACAGAAAATATTGTTGGATGCTCCTGTTCAGTGAGCAAAAAGTTGTAGTACCATAGCCATGTTATCACCAGTCGGTGCTTGACATCACGTGATTCGAAGTTACTCAGTGACCAGGCCGAGCACGCCACACCCTCTTATGAAACACATATCACACCATTCAGGTGAACTGCGTATGACACACTGGTGGCTAGTGGTTCACGCGACTTGAACGAATCTCTAAAGAAGAAATACATTTTAAGTGAATAACACCAAATTAATATTGCTTGTAGTGTCCATAAGTTACACTGGATATGTTTTGAAGTTTAATTAAGTAAGGACCCCTTAGCTGGGCAGATCTGATTGATTCACAAGCCTCAGTATGATACATGAAAGGTATCTCCTTATGAGTAGTAATATACATATTATTTATGCATAAGATATATTGCAAATTATTCATAATTATTATACCTACATAATAATATACGATGGAATACGCAAGGCTTGCGCTATAGCAAGAGATAGTTAGCATGACAATTTTCCCGTGGATTCCAAGTCAGTGCGAAAAACAGCGAATATCACTACTGATAAGTTGGCGCATACGGCTCACGAAAATCATGCATTGTCGCTAGTACCTAAAGCGAACAGTTACGCTCGTTGTTTTTTATAAATATGGAGCCGATATTCCAGGGCAAATCGGTTTGCAACCCAGGCAAGGAATTCCATATACCAAATAGAAACAGCCGCTCCGCTCAAACAATTCATAGACTATGGCTAGCTACAGCCTACACTAAGAGCTTTTTGTTTAAAACAAGAGGATCTGACAGCAAGAAATGATTATGTGATGAGGTTGAACACATAGAATCACAACCTTTACACTGGCAAAGTGTG
Source organism: Dermacentor albipictus (assembly GCF_038994185.2). Classification (NCBI taxonomy): domain Eukaryota; kingdom Metazoa; phylum Arthropoda; class Arachnida; order Ixodida; family Ixodidae; genus Dermacentor; species Dermacentor albipictus. Next base: position 2,411,078 of record NW_027225568.1, read on the forward strand.
ACAATCCCCATACCAGGGTTTCGTCAGTGCTATAAATGCTTCATATAGACGCCCACTACTCATTAGGAAAGCTTTTGGATCCATCGCCGTCAGACAAAAATGCAACAAATTCCTACGCAAGCAATTATAGAGTTTTTCGAGGAATAGGCAATATTGGAGTTAGTAAATCAAATAGTAGCACTTTTAGCTCTTTTCTGCCATCTTCTTGTTTTTTTTCTTGCTCGTATCGTTCTTTTGGAATGGGACATATATTTGCTTGTGCGTTTAGTTGTGTTATCATGTTCCTGCGGCTCTTGTGGCCATGTTCACGAGTGTTGTACTTGGAATGTGGCAACCAGAGTGACCTTGTGTTGAGCCACCCAAGAATATTTATTTCTGAAGGAATAATTTTGTGTTAAAATTGATATTTTGGTATACACGAACTTTATAAATGATGTCACTGTCTCTTTTAAATCCTCGCTTCTGTTATGACTGTAATTTTGAGCACAAATGATCATCACGCCAAAGAAGATGAGTATCGGGCCCCAGCTATGTATAGACTGGTACCCTTTGTCTGTCTTTAAGTACACTAAAGTGCTGAAATAGTAAAATTAAGCTATTCAAATTGTAAAAAAGATGTGTGCTAAGCCATAGGTTGTATTGGAAAAGTTGTAGAGCGTGCTAAGAAACATTCAATGAAGTGGTTATAACGATGCTCTCTTTTATGACGTTCATTTTTTCGTATTCCAAAGAAATATGATTTAAAAAAAATGATGCCAAGGTGCACCTGCGAATCTGACCAGTAGCCATGTAGTGTTCTCCATCACGTTTCCAAGAACGAAGCCCGTACAATTACCGCAAAAATGGCAGAAAAACAAGATTAAGGTACTGTTTACATCGTCGTTGTGAAAATGTAAACCCATCGTGCTAGCAAAAGAGACAGCCCGGCTATGAACATCCATCGAAACATTCACGTCTGGCATTCTTTTTTCATAGGTATGTTGGATTTCGTTTTGGGATGCATGATTTTTGGATGCATGAAATGAACACATGAAAATGTGTTCATTTTTGATATCTTGCGGGATTTCCTTAGAGCCCGATAAAAAGTATTGCGCAAAGCAGGAGGAGTTTGATGTGGGCGAGTCGGCGTAACATACTTGAAGAAAACAGCGCAAAAGCGACAAAAACGAGAAGAAGCGCTAGTCCGTTGTACCTGTCTTCTTTTCGTTCTCGTCTGTTTTGCGATGTTTTCTTCAAATACTGCGTAAAAGATGAGATTATTGAAGCAGCTTCATTTGGTCTTGCTTAGCACACTCTATACAACTTTTCGACTACACTTGTTGCCATAAAACTGATATTTAGGATTTAGCATAATTGAACTGAGGCGATCAGGTACGTAATCGCACTACGTAAAATATTCTGATTAACTGAAGAGGACTACAAGAAATATTCTTTTGGAGCGTTCCGCCTAAGATTTACAACCTTCTTTAGAGCTTGGTTTAGGTAGACGAAACACCCAGTATAACTATTTTAACTCAAGGCGATTCCACTATTTAAATTGCAGTAAGTTATTTATAAGAGTGTTATCGAATATTTTCAACACTGAACGCAAGTTCGCCACTACAACATAGCAAAGCTGTTGAGTTAAAGGGAGCCATTCAGCGTTTTTACACAGAATTTCTATTGTGCTTCCCTCTAGTACAGACTTACTCCATGCAGTTGTCTTAGAGTACGCGTGCTCAATATGCGGCAGGCTATAATGTACCCAATGTCAGGAGAAGTGAACATTTGCCGTAACGAGAGCGTCATGTGACATTCATCATACTTATTCGTCAAGGTAAGAAATAACAAAATGCCGCAATGGGGTCGATCAACAAAATAGGAGAAAGTTACCGTGCTCAGCTTGACGAGACTATCATATACTACCGGTTCCATACTGAATGACTCACCCAAAAATATCACCGTATTCATTTATCCACCGACCCAAGCTTTTGATGATGTTCTGAAGTAAAAGAAATACAAAATGAACAGTTTAGCTCGCAGGCAGAGGTACAGAACATAATAAAAATTAAATATCAGTGATAACAAGGTGTCGTGAAATAAAAATTACTGCAATCATGGGACATTAAGTACCAGAACACTATCCGATTATGAATCACGCCCGTAGGGGGTGGGAGGAGGGGGAGAACTCCGGATTAATTTCGAAAACCTTGGGCTCTTTAACGTGCAACTAAATGGGAGCGTTTTTAGATATCCCACCGCATCGAAATGCTACCATCGCGGCGAGGATTGAACCCACGGCCTCGAGCTTAGTAGTGCTGTACCATAGCCAATAAGCACCACCGAAGAGGATTCACAAGGTTTCAACAAGGTTTCATCCCTTGCATGATTTGCCGTCGGCTAAGATCTGCGCATTTCGCAAAATTAGCGCTTGTGTAAGGTAGAAAGCTTTTATTTACGCGTAAATTACTACCGTATGCACACCATGGAAACCATTTTTCCATTACTAGTCATTCAGCTTTTCCATTTGTTGTTGAACAGCGTTTCATATATGCATTGACCGACCAGTTTTCTTTCCGGTTATCTAGCTATCTCAAAGAAAATGTTCACTGATCTCGATGATGGTGAAGGACAACAATGTGCGCCGTCCACGTGGGTAGGCGCCACAGGTTATGTGCCACCGAGTACTCACCGCTCCTCAATTAACCTCCTTGATGCCAACCTGGGTCACTGTGAATGCGCCGCTGCGTATGTGTGGACTTCACGGCTGCGCCGCCAGAAGCCGCAGCGTGTACAGAGGGAAGCGTGAGAGTGGAACGCGGCTGCAGTACATGCCTCATGCGTGACACGTTTCGGCTATGCGCATACTTGGACAAGCATCGCAAAGGAGTTCTGAACGGATTGCTTGTAGTTTCAGGGTTTGAAACTTTTCAGAATGGACAATGCTTGTCACAAACAATGAGCTCAGTGCTTTGTACGTAACGCTGCGAAATCACACCAAAAGTGCCGTCTGAGAGCGCAGCTCTTTGGAGCCCGTTCGTGCCTCATATGCTTGAGAAGTATCGTGCCGAACCGGTTATTATTATTATTTTTTCGGTTCAGGTTCGGTTTGGGATAAGGCACGTTCCAAAAATAACGGTTCGGGTTCGGGTTCAGTTAGCCCAAAAGCGCGGTTCGAGTACCGTTTTCGGTTCGGGTTTGGTTATATACTTTGGTAATATTACCCACGCAAGCTGACGTTTGAATATGTCGTACAATCTGAGACGATGAGTTTTAAATGCATAGCATTTTTCCTTCATTGACACGTACAAAGTTCTACTCAAACATAACAATAAAATAAAACAACTCTTCACACTATGGTGCATAGGTCAGTGCTTACAATTTTTAAAACTCTTTCAGCAAGGGAACAATTTTACCGACCAGTTACCGAGCGAAACCGAGCAACACCTTCCAGCATACACGCGGTAGAGTTGCTCTTATTTTTATTTGTTTTCACATTTTACTGTGACAAGACATGGCACGTTTTCTTTTGCAATGTAGTGCGGTGGCTGACACCTTTGCACAGAATTTTCGGTGTAGTTTAGCAATTCGTTTTTTACATACCGGTTTCCAAAACTCGTCCGAGTTTCCACTGATGAAGCTGTGAAGTGGCACTGTGGGTACTGCCGTGCCCTCGAAGGCGTCAAAGCATTTTTGACGCATCCTGCACCAGCCATGAGAAGCGTTAGAAATAAGTATGCGACGTTGTTTGCAGTTTCGAGTAAATAGCTTTAGAGGCACCTAAACCAGCCCCGGGGATTGGCGAAAAAACTCCTTCTGCAGATAGCATATACTGCTGTCAACATATCAGCCAGATTGTTAAGTCCTGCGCAGTGCGCTCAGCACAGAAGTGGAACATGAAATCGCCTTTTTAGTGCGATAGTGATTATATGGACACTCCAGGCGCATTTCAGCCGTCGGCCTCACCGTCGCCACTGTTGTGATGTTCCGTATGAAGCCCAAGTGCGATAACATTGTGGGCGCATGCCGTGGGTTCCAGTGAAAGCGTGCAAACGTGAGCCGAGAAGGATGGTGGCTCGATTTCACGTGCACAAGGGAGGAAGTGCGTCGTCTTCCATCGCGGCTGAACGTGCAAGTACGGGCCCCGTCTTGGAAACGATTCACGGTAGGCACAAAGCCTAGGCGAGCCGACGTCTGATGGTTTCGTGTGCTCTGTGTTTTCGCCACTTATTTCGCGTTCAAATGAGAGACAGCACGAAGGACAATTGCCTCGCTACTGCTGTCGCTGTTCCTCACGCCAGCGTTTTGTCAGCGAGTGTCCGCAGTACTTGAGTGATGTGTTCGTGTTTGCCTGTTTGTGCGTGATGCCATGCTGGTTAATTTAGTTAGCCAGCGAATGTTTACAAATGGGTACGGCCGATAAAACTGCCCGTATGCACCTTTTCTGGACACGAACTAGCTATAGCGCCCCAAGCCTCCGCGGCACGAAGCTAGCGTGTTTTGAATGGAACGGGCGAATTTTTCAAGTATAAATAAATGTACAGGTTGATAATTGAAAAAGACAGGTGAAGGACATGTTCTAGAAAGAATGCACACGAGACAAATGCAGTGATCATACTGTGGAAATGTAGAATTTTGTTCCCAGAGCGGTTAAAGTTTCAACAATGAGCCTATGGAAACGACTAAAATTTGTGCATGATTTTCGAGACAAAAATGGTCGCTGCGATAAAACAACGGTTGCTATCGTGATAGCCGCTACAATGTGCGTAGTCCGGAGACAGCTTCCGATTGATGACTATCTAGACTCTCTACGCGTCTACACGTAACACTGTTCCAAAAAAGCGATGTTTGAAACACAGTCCTGCAAATTCACGTGGTATCTTAATAAATCAAAGCGTATCACTGCGGAAACGATGGCAGCCACGGTCGAGTGGTTGGATTGCACGTGCCTGTCGTCCTGCGCCATGCTGGCAGCGGTTCGATACCGTGCTCCGTGATATCGGTGATATTTTCTTCGAGCTACATAGGACTTAGTTCCACGTTCTCTCCCCAGACTGGAGGAACACGAAACTCAAGCTTTAGTTTTTTCGTGGTATGGTATCTTGAAACTTTATTGAAGTCCGGCAGGTCGTTAGTCTTCACGAAGCGGGCCGCTCCCACGTGGGAACCCGGACGCCGAGCCTCGCGGCCGCATCGGGGGCCTGCTGCACAGCCCAGAGTTGGTCAGCCAGAAGAAGGCTGCGGAGAACCGCCTCCCATCTGGCCGAGCTGTTAGCGATGATAGAGCGTGACCTGGCACACCGCCAGAGCATGTGTTCCAACGTGGCTGTTTCTCCACAATCGCGGCAAGTACCATTGGTGTAAGTATCCGGATAGATTTCATGTAATAGCGACGGATTGGGATGCGTATTCATTTGTAGTAGACGGAGCGTTAATGCTTGAGGTCTATTGAGCCGCGGATGAGGAAGGAAGTCAGTTCTACGGCTGAGATAGTAGTGTTTAGTAATCTCGTTGTAAGTGGTCGGCGTGTCCCTGTTCTCTGTGGAGTCGACTTCCGATTCATCGAGGGTAGCTAGCGCTGTGGGCAAGTTCACGCGCAGCCCCGTGAGCCGACTCGTTGAGGTTGGGAGGAGCACCCTTTATCTGACCCTGATGTGCGGGAAACCAATAAATGAAGTGGTGCGTTATTGCCTTGCCCCCAAGAAGCCTGATGGCCTGTTTGGAAACAGTGCCTCTTTTAAATGCTCTGACTGCTGACCTTGAATGACGATAGATGACATCCCATGAACTATCCAGCAGGGCTAGTGTAATAGCCATTTGTTCAGCAATTTCGGAGTCCCTCGTCCCAGCCGAGGCAGCTTGGTGGTTCCTTGCCAATAATCGACAGTGACTACGGTGAACACCCGACGTCCTTTACAAGAAACGGCATCCACAAAGCCGACCTCTCACTGACCACTGTGTATTTGCCTAAAGAGGTTGGCCACCCTTGCCATCCTCCTACCGCAATTATGATCGGGGTGCATGTTCCTAGGTATGGGCGCGACCATAATATTCCAACGAATTGACGGAGGAACGTCAGAGAACTGGTCCGCTACTCTACCGGGCTGATATCTGAGGTCGGGCAGGATGGATCTCCCTGCCTTCGTTGTAGTGAGGAGAGTTAGCTGTGCGCGCTCCTGGGCCTCTGCAATCTCTTCCAGAGTATTATGAATGCCAAGCTTCATTAAGCGCTCTGTACAAGGGTATACGGGTAGCCCAGGAACCCGCTTAGCAATCTCCCTAAGCTCTGCATTCAGTTTATCCCGCTGTGCCCGTTTCCATCGATGCATGGCTGCCACGTATGTAAAGTGTCAGCGAAAGAAGGCATGCATTAATTCATTAGTCGAATGAAGTAATCCTCCTTGAGTCCATGTTGCCGATTTGATACCCTCCGAAGTAAATGAATGGCACTTTCAGTTTTAGCAATAAGCTTGTCTATAGTCGTGCCATTTATACCCCCTGACTAAACGATCATGCCCAAGACCTTGATTGAATTGACTCTGGGTATGCGGCAACTGTCTCTTGTGTATAGGTTAATGTCTCTGTCTTCTAACGATGTCGGCCCCTTGGGCCTTGGACCGCGTTTGGGACTATACAGTAAGAGCTCCGACTTGACGGGGGAGCATCTGAGACCGGTGAGGTCGAGATAGGTTTCGATAGTGTCTATAGCCTCCTGTAAGTCTACCTCAACCTGACCATCAGTGCCTCCTGTGCACCATATAGTTATATCGTCAGCATACATAGTGTGTTTGATGCCTTCAATCTCTAGAAGCTTTCTGCTAAGGTCGACCATGGCTATATTGAACGAAGAGGGGGAATTACTGACCCCTGTGGGGTGCCCCTCTCGCAAAGTTCCAGCAGTTGTGATTCGAGATTGTCCACCCGGAGGGCATCCGAAAGGAACAATCTAACATAGTTGTAAAATGTCTCACCTAGATTGAGCCGAGGTATCGAGGCTAGGATATGCGAGTGTAGAACGTTGTCGAAGGCCTTCTCAAGATCAAGTCCCAAAATGGCCCGAGTGTCGCTAGAGTCGCTGTCGATGATTTGATGCTTAATGAGTTTCATGGTATCCTGTGTGGATAGGCCTGCTCTGAATCCTATCATACTGTGTGGGTAAATGTCGTTATTCTCCAAGAACAGGGAGAGTCGATGCAGGGCCGCATGCTCCGCTACCTTACCCACACAGGATGTAAGCGAGATGGGCCTCAAGTTGTCAACGCTAGGTGTCTTGCCAGGTTTGGGGATGAGTACTGCAAGAACAGTCTTCCAAGGCAATGGGACAGTTACATTCTTCCAAATTTCATGAATTTCCTCTGTCAGGTATGCGATTGATTTATCAACCAGATTTCGCCATGTCTTGTTCGAGATGCCATCCGACGCTGGTGTGGATCTATCATTGAGTTCATGTAGAGCCCTACGGATCTCCGTATCCAGGTAGGAACTGGGCCTGGCCCTGGTGATCGAGATGTAAAGGAGACCACCCTGAGCCGACTCGGAGATATTTGTCAGGAAGCGTGCGGAATATCTCATCCTCAGAGGTCATTCGTACGGCCACGTGTCTGGTTCTAGCAATGACATGCCTCTGATAAGACTTAGTATTGGTCTCGTTAAGCAGATGCTTAAGCAAGCTCCAAGTATTATCATTACGCATGGGGCCGTCTATCGAATCGGAAACCTCGTCCCACTGCTGTTCAGAGAGGGTTATACAATGCTCCTCAGTGTGTTTGTTAATCTCACATATCTTTTTGCGCAGCCTACGATTAAGTTGGTGACAGTTCTATCTGTTGAGAATGGACTGTTTGTCCTCTAACAGATAGGCTAACCTGCTGTCCATTTTCCCAACAGGAAGGTCGGTGCAGACCTTAGAGGCTGCACGCCGAACATCCTGTTGGACCTGACCCATCGATTGCACTATGGTAGGTCGGGAATCTGAGGGAGGCCACTCCTCCCGAAGCTTGCGGAATTTATCCCAGTACGTGTACGAGAATTCGCGCTTTTACCCGCGATAGGAAACAGGGCCTCACAAATATAATGGTCATTACCGAGGTTCTCAGCCAAGTTATTCCATTTGACCTCATTCACGTTCTTGACAAAGATGAGATCAGGGGTAGAGTCTCTGCACGTGGATATCCCGATTTAGGTCAGAAGTTAGAGTCAGTGATCAGTGTCAGGTCCAGATCCATGACATTCTGCCACAGATGCTTACCATTATTGTGGTGCTCTTCAAGTATTATATTTGCTATTTTCTTTTCCTGAAAAGTAGCAGTGCGTTGCTCATTAGCTAAGTCACCTTTATACTCTAATTTTATTCCCTGGACAAAATAACAAGCATGCGCATGTCTTTGTATTACGTGAAAAAATGATATCGTGCCTTGTAGCATGGACATACTCAGGAATTCTGAAGACTGCACCTTCTCATTTTATGGAACTTCAAGGCAGAGCTCATGCGTAACTACATTGGCAAAATTTTATAAAATTTTATTTCAATATGCCGGACGAGTATTAAAAAGTTTCAACTGAGTGCGCCAAGAGGGTAGTCCCTTATAAGAACGTATACATTAAAGGCTCATTCACACCGGCGACTGACAGCGGTCGCGCGACCATGTTGGTCGCAAACCCACCAGTCGCAAATGGTGGCTTCTCCCAAAAGGCGAATATTTTGGGCTAGTCGCTCACTGCTCGATCTTCCAGTCACGCGATCTTGGTCGCAAAACTGCAAAACCAATCAGTAGTGCGCTGAAAGTTATGCTAGCGTGTGTTTTCATCCGGCGTCCTCCTGCGTCGCATAATATACAAAGTCCACGCCTCCATTGCAGACTACAGGAATGTAATTAAAACGGTCCACGCCAACATGACAGATTACAGGCGTGTAATTGGTGTCTTGCCTCGTGATGCTGGGGTGCAGCTGTTCCAGCGACGTGTCGAATGTATGCGGTAGCGTCCGCAGGAAGCTAAACAGCAGCGAACAATTCCAAAAAAAGTACGTACCGATTCTTTTGCAAGCGAACTAGAATATGCAATTTACAATCGATAATACTGTTGTACTCGTGAGTGATCCCTGCGCCTTAGCGCATTGTCTTACACCCCTTGGCTGGTCGATGGGAACGCTGTCGCGCTCCACTCTCGAAGGCGAAGCTTAAGCGTCCGCCAATTTTTTCGGACCCGATCCACTTCAGGTAGGGGGCAACATACGTTATGCGGCTTATCGCGTACGCCTGTGCACGAGACGGATCGCGCACTCTTCACGCATACCATTGTGTCTATTCGTGATGCTACGCAAGAGTCGGATCCTGTAATTTACCGAACGACGAAGTATTCGCGCCGTCTTTCCGTTATAGCCGTTTGTTTGCAGGTGTAACCCTAGGTTTCTAATTTCCTCTACGTGCGGTAGGGGAGTAACATCTGCCAATGTAATGTGTATTTTGGAGTATTCCCGTTCCTCTTCGCGCAGGGTTCTACGACCTCTCCTTGTGAGTTTGTAGAGTAAGAGTTCGGACTTGGTAGCCGAGCACTCGAGGCCCGTTCCACGCAAGTAATTCTGAACCGCATCTACTCCTGCCTGTAGCGTTCGCTCGACATGACCGTCACATCCCCCTCCGGGAACCCAGAGGGTGATGTCATCCGCGTAGAGACTGTGATGTAATCCTTCTATTTCTGTTAATTTCTCGGGTGGACCGAGTAGAACTAAATTAAAGAGTAATGGTGATATGATGGATCCTTGCGGCGTGCCGCACGGACCCGTCTCAAATTCCGGCGATTCCTCGTCGCCGACGACGCATGCGCGCCTGCCCGCGAGGAAATCTCTAACTTAATTATACGGTCTTTGGCCTAGTCCTAATGTTCTAATTGTTTTTAAGATCGCTTCGTGTTTAACGTTGTCAAAAGCCTTTTTAATATCTAAGCCTAGAATTGCCTTAGTACAGCTGGTAGTGTCGTCTACGATCTGGTGCTTAAGTTGAAGCAATACGTCCTGTGCGGAGAGGTTGCGGCGGAATCCTAGCATGGTGTGCGGGAACGCGTCATGATCTTCGAGAAATTCAGTCACGCGGGTGACACCTGCGTGTTCCATGACTTGGCCGACGCAAGACGTAAGCGAAATCAGTCTTAGGTTATCGAGCGTAACTAGCTTGCCAGGTTTAGGAATCATGATAACGCGGGCCCGTTTCCACGCTTCGGGAAGGGAACCCCCTCGCCAGCACTCATTGACGTAGGCCGCGAGTCGGGAGATTGACTTTTCGTCTAGGTTGTGGAGAGTCTTGTTGGTAACCTGGCCAGGGCCGGGCGCCGATCGAGTGTTTAATTCGAACAAGACTATCCGAATTTCTGATTCACTAAATTACGCGTCCACTTTCTCGTTTGCGACGCCGTCGTATTCGGCGTGCTGGATGCTTTCGACCTTCTTAAAGTAATGGTCACGTATTGCTTCGAGAAAGTTATCGCCTTTATAATCTATTACTAGTCTACGAGTCTTGTGGCCTTATGCGGCCCGTGTCTCCTCCGGATCTAATAGGTGTCTAAAAAGGCGCCAAGGGCTCGCCCGGTCATCTGCCTCTCGAAGCTGTTGCACGTGTCTTCCCATTGTGCCCTGCATACCTGGAGTACGTGTTCTTCGATGTATCTGTCTAATTGTGCTATGCGTTTGCGCAACGCCTTATTATGTCTTTGACATTTCCATCGTTTTAGGAGTGCTCGCTTCGCTTCCCACATGTGTAGGAGCCTGCTGTCAATTATTTCGAGGTTCGCCTCGGGCGGAACGTCGGTCGTTGCCGCGTCTACGTCCCTTCTGAGCGTCTCGGTCCACTCATCTATGTCTGTAATCGGCTCGACGCCTCGCCACGCTTCTTCTCGCTTCTTGTCGTGTCCCACTTCACGAGTTTGAGCTTACGACCTTTGCCTTCAGGGTTAGTACGACGACCGCTCGGGCCCGTGCCTATCGTGATCTCGATCAGCGCGTGGTCACTCCCCAAATCTTCCTGCGTATTTTGCCAGTGCGCTGTTGTTACATTCGAAACGAACGCAAGGTATGGTAACGTATCGGCCCTCACGCTGTTCCCTCTGCGTGTAGGATCGGCGCGATTCGCGATCAGTTCAAGCCTTTGGTCTTGCGAGTCTTCCCAAAGGTGTTTGCCCTTGGGTGTTTCTCGGGTGTAGCTACAGGCTCCGTGGGCGGCGTTAAAGTCACCCGCAACAAATAGAGGCTCGTCGCCGGAAGCCGCGCGCGTGCCCCGCAGCAGGTCCCCAATCTGTGCTGCAGGGTGGGTTTACTGTACACGTTAAGGACAAAGTGTCCTCGGCCGCCCTTAGGAATCAATTCTATGAACACGTGAGGTATCTTTACGCAGGCAAGTTCTCGCTGCGCCACAGTGACGTTATGTCGAACGAGCACGGCGGCGACCGGCGATGGGCGTGGCGGGGGAGACGGCCGGCGCGCCACCGTCGCACTCGTCCCCGCGCCACTCGCCACGGAGGGTGTAGCCCGTTTCCGTCTTTGCCTGTTCTCCGTCGCGGTCGCGTCCGTGGCTTTGTAGCCAGCTAGTTTAACCGGATGGTTTGTCTCCTGTTAAATGATCACGTCCGGTTTCGTCTCGCGGCTGCGTATGAATTGCTGGGGATTACCCCGCTTCCTCCTGTATAGCACCCGGCAGTTCCACTGCCAGATTGTGTATTGTTGTTTCCCAGTGTTGGTGTGCTTCGTTGCGTGTGTAGCCATGGCGATGCTTGCGTTTAATTTAACTCGTCGCCATCAAGGTGACGTGGTTGCTGCTGCGGTTGCAGCTGCGGTTGCGTCTCTACGTCTGTGAGCGTGTTTTGCTGCTGCTGATTGTGTTGTTGCTGTCTAGCGTACGCCTTGCTCATTGTTCTGATTGCTCTGCCTGCAGCTGGCGATAGCCTCGTTTCTATGTCGTCTATGCGCGCCAAGTGCGCGGCGAACATTGTGTTATTTGTTCAGAGAGCTTAGCTAGCGCGTTACTGAACATTTCGTTCATGTGAGCCGTATGTTTTGTAAAACGTTCCTCGAGGCTCTTCTCGATGCTGTCTACACGTTTGTGTAGTTTCTCATAACGGCTGCATCGCTGTTTGGTGTCGGGTCTTGCGGGATCTAGTGCGATCCTTCTCGCGGTAACCGGGCGATCATCGCGTTCATCCATCGTCTTCCCGACAACCATTTTTATTTTCACGCGGCTTGAATTTTTTTGTACAGCAACACCGATGCCAACACGAGTTAGGCAATACAAGTGTCGTTTGCGAAACAGCTGGAATAGTCGGCGAAAAGCGCGGCGAAACTCTTTGGGGGCCGCTTTTATATTTAGGAGTTCATTTCATTTATTAAGCACAAGTAATTTCCCCTATGTTGTCCTTGGCGTCAGCGTTTGTTGGCATATATATATATATATATATATATATATATATATATATATATATATATATCTATATATATATATATATATATATATATATATATATATATATATATATATATATACGAATTATTATTACAATAAGTGAAAGAGGCTGGAAATGATTCTGTCAGTTATATTTATATTTAACAGCCATAGACTTATCTATCAATCAGACATGGTGGACCATGGGGGCCCGAAAAATCATCCGAATTTGCCATCACTTCTTGCAGCTACATAAAATCTAAAGATGATACAGGGAAACAAAGCAATGAGTGACCCACGGAGGTCCCGGATCCCTCCCAGTAGCCGCAGTACAGCGCACATAAAAAATACACATTTGCTACAAACAATTGTCATAAGTAAACAAATAATTGTATTTGGTGTTTAACTCTACAGCACAAATGTCTCGCTAGTTTAGATAATAGTGTTGTGGAGGTTAAACGCAGCGAAATACAATCAACACAAATTTTTTCCAATATTCACAGACAACTAAAAAAAAAAAATTGGCTCGCCCTCCCAGCCCTGCGAAAGTCAATATCCTGTGAAGTTGATGAGAACCACCACCACAACTGCTAAGGCGGGCATGTAATGCTTTATTGCATTAAGGTAATGGTAGCAATGGTAATTTAGAGTAATGGTAGAGAGAGAGAGAAAAAAAACATTTATTCGAACCATCGAGGTGGTTGCTCTTGAGATCGAGTGGGTGGTGTCCTCCCTCACTCCAGGACTCCACTGGCCATGGCTGATCGACGTACTTGCTGGACGAGAGCTTCTTGTCCCGCCAGGGTATCGCCGGTCAAGAGTAAGTAATGGGAATAATGGTAATTTTGACAGCACACCTCGTAATGGCGCTGCTTCTCGGGAGTCCTATGTGTTGCCGACCCATAGCGTTGCTAGAACAATAATCAGTTGCTAGGCTGGTTCTATTATATACAAAACGCTTGTAACATCACTCCCCACGTTGCAAGCTGCCGTCGCCGAGCCAACTTGCGCAATACTAATCTTCACCGTGAAGCGTATGCGAGGAACACTACGTGCTTCGCATTGTTATCAGAAGAGTCTTGTCATCAATGCGTGGTCCAGATGCTTTCGTGTTTTTTTTATTTAAAGGAACGTTCTATGCCTAATTCAAATGAATGTATGCCCTTTTCGCTAAAGCCGGTTTCCCCTCCGGTCACTTCCGGAATCGGCCCATGTTTTTGCCCATGGACGATGACACGAGAAATACCACCAACTAGAGGCTATAGCGCCATCATTGCAAAAAAGACAGCAGGTCTGTGCAACTCTGCAGATTTACAACCCGATTTCCAGCGAAGCTGTTTCTATCAAACAGTTGCAATAAAAGTTTCAGTTTCTATGAATTATATTGCATATTTTAAATCTTGCCCTTATATGCGTTACTGTAGTTTGAAAATGTGCCCGCATGTGATGATTTAGAGCACTTCTTGTTCGGAATTTTCAAACACCAGTAATTCATGAATAGGCATGTTACTTCACCATAACATTTATCATGGTGTGCTACGTCCCTGCCTTCCCCCCTCCGCTAGGTTTGATATTTCTTCAGTTGACATATCTTCCAGGGAAACGGGATGAACTTTTTGTTCGCAAAACAAATTTATAAAGCTCTGGATTGCTTGAATGCGTAATTTCTGCAAGTGTCATAATTCGTCCCTTGTCTTTGAAGTTTACCTACATAGTGCCCGTAACGTGCCCTTTCTTTTCCTCAAATATAAGCTAAACACGGTTCTAGCGATGAGAAGCGCAACCCGGACGACGGACAAAAGGAAGTGGACGATGCGAGCGCAGATAAACGACTGATTTATTTTTCCAAAAAAGTGATGAAATATACTGAAAATGGAATCATTTGATGAAGAAACGCGTACAAGTGGTCAAAGGGTGTCAGCCTTTGGCCACTTGTTTGGTTTTATAGTGCTGCTCAGGCAGCGGGCTCAATTCTCTTCCGCTTGTTAGACATGGCCATGCACTCTAGAGTGCTTGCATAGCTAATTTATTGCGAAAGCCTCAATAACACATCTATTTTGAACTGCACCTGCACAACACCCATTAATTGTCCTTATAGTCACCAAACATAACGAAGCTGCCTGCTTTAGTTCAGTGAGGACACCAGGGAAACTTATAACGCATGAAAAAGTAGACTAAAAAGAGATTACGGTTCAATAACTATTCGTAACTCCTCTAAATAAGCCAGAAACGTTGAGAGTGCGCAACGCATTACACCTGAGAGGCTGCCTATTCCTTCAAAGTATAAAATATCTCAAACGCAGTGTCATCTTGGGGCACTGGGAAACTTAGCTAAATGTAGCAGCGCGGTACTTTCGAACATTTGCTTACAATTTTTTTAACACTGCATCTGATCAACACGTATTTACCATCGCACATGAACTTGTCGTATTCTTACGCTTATGTGCACAAAATTTGACCTCAGCTGTAGCTGTAATTATGCCAGCGCAGCCATCTAAGTCTCAAATAACGGCAAATAATAACGGCATTGATCACTTGAATACGTGTTCTACTGAAAAAATGCGCATTTAACCCACCCATTTGGGGAACATTGCCTACACAATGGCCATACCATGCCGCTGATTTTCCCCAGATACAAACAAGATACCTTGCTTAGCTCACCGAGGACACCGGAGAAATTAACTACAAAACTGGTAATATGCACGAACATGCATGAAAAAAAAACGAGGGTTTAGCAATTATTTGTGACACTTCTATTTAAAACAAGAAAGTGAAAGTTTCGCGACACATTGCCCTTAAAATTTTTCTATTTGCACGGTATTTCCCGTCCGTGTATCCTGCTGTTGTTCCAGGAGTCTGGGAAAAATTCAGATTAGCGGCACGTATGACACCCTGGAAGGCTTCAATCAGTAACTTCCTACAAAGGCTGTAATCAACCTACACAGAATAAACACATATGGTTTGTCACTCGAAACATTGCATCATATTTCGGCTAAATATAAACACCGTGCCCCGCATATTTTACCGAGGACACCGGGGGAAAACAAAGTCAGTGTATAGCTCATAAAAATTGAGAGAAAGCGGTTGTTCAGTAACTGTTTTCAGAGCACAGAAGCAACCTAACCAGTGAAAATGTTCGCTACACATCACTAAAAAGTGTTCCTCATGTTTTTTTTTTTCAAAATGCGAAATATCTGCTGTATTTACTCCTGTCGAAAAACAAGTGATGTGTAGCTCATATTTAGAAACAGCAATCAAAGGAAATCCTCCAGGACAGAAGTAAATAAATAAAAAATTAATTATGGCGTTTTACGTGCCAAAACGACTTTCTAATTATGAGGCCCACCGCAGTGGATGACTCCGGAAATTTCGACCGCCTGGGGTTCTTTAACATGCACCTAAATCTAAGTACACCGGTGTTTTCGCATTTCGACCCACTCGAAATGCGGCCGCCGTGGCCGGGATTCGATCCCGCGACCTCGTGCTCAGCAGCCTAACACCATAGCCACTGAGCAACCACGGTGTGTCAGAAGTTACACATGCCTACATGTAAAATTCAAGTCAATGTTCTATTGCTACTGGAATGGCTCTGCGCGTTTTACCTTGGTCATTTTCGCGAGCTTGTCTCCGATAAGTCGTGATAACACACTGAAATTCGACAGTTATACCGGTAAGAGGCTTGATCAGATTTTTGACAGTGATAAGATGCTCAGAATACAACTGCATGCAGGCTATCTCTAGACATAGATTAAATAGTTCCAGTATTTATGATCCAACGATTGGGCACGGCTGAATATAATACCTTATCCGAACCCCCAGGAGAAATGTAGCAAGCTGATTAAGGTTTCGAATACTGTTTTAGCAGTCCCCAATAAGCTGGGCGTGATGTAAGTTGCGCAAGTTGACAGCTTGACAGCTTGATAGGGCGGGAACCGCCCAGCGCCAGGCGTTCTCCGCAACGCGAACGTGTTTGTGAATCCCGTGCGTTGCCCACTGTAGGACATCCCCACAAGGCACATAAGACAATCCTCGCTGCCCAAGCAGGGTATGCGTAGTAAAGAAAAGCATTAATTATGCTGTCACTCTATTAACAAAGGCAATTCAGCTTCAGCTGTACTGTTGTTCGACTTTCCAGCGGCCAGAGCGAAGTGCCAGTCCCCGCTTTCAAAAGTGGGAGAACGGGGGGGGGGGGGGGGGCAAAGTCCCCTTCTGGCATACGGGGGGGGGGGGGGGGGGCGACAAGTGCCCCCATTACCCCCCGGTAGATACGGCTATGCACATCAGCTGCTGAAGTGTCTCGCAGCCACCGCAAGACGTACCCAATGGGACCGTCGTCATGCACACGTCCTGGTCGGAATAAACGTTCGCGCACGTTCACACAGCCGAAATAAATTAAATTACGGGCTTCGACGTGCCGAAACCACGATTTGAATATGAGGCGTGTCGTAGCGAGGGAATCCGGAATAATTTGGACCACCGGGGGTTCCGTGACGTGCACCTAAATCTCGGTACATGGATGTCTTCGCATTTCGCCCCCATTGAAGTACAGCCGCCAAAGCCGAGATTAGTACCCTCGACCTCGTGTTCGCCACCCCAACACCATAGCCACTAAGCAACCGCGGCGGGTGTTCACACAGCCATTCCTTCGCTTGAGTAGTTGTGCTCTGGTGCGAGGATCTAGGCGACACGCAATAAATAATGCATGGCTATATTTAAAGTTGTGCCAGTGTTTTTTGCTGTTCACGTCTTTCAGGGTGAGGAGGTTTTCGAGCCGGATGGAAGATTATCGGAGATGATGAGTGCAGCCATCGCCTGTCATTTTTTCATGGAGCCTACTTATGCCTTCAGTCTCCGTGCAGCGTCGATCCTTCGTTGGTAGAATGTTTGCACTAATGACGCTGCGCGTAGTCACATGGTATTTTTTTTTAATATCGTGCGCTTTCTTTGTAGCCCCGAAAAATTAAAACTACAGCAGCTATCAGCGAGGAAAGAAATTATTTGGATATTTTTCAAACAGGCTAAACAACTTGTTCATTGAAGGTTCTGCGCTTAAATCAAGACTTTAAAGGTTGGCTAATTATCTGCTGCTAATTAATTACTTGAGGTCATAGTAAAGGATACAGCATTTTGCTGGTCAAGAGGAATGTGAACAATACCAAGTTGGCTGTATTCTCGTAACTCACTGGGGAGGTTATTAAAGTTTCACCAGTTTAAGCTGAAACACTCTGTATATACATAGAGTGTTTTACTTGTGCCAAACCCTAAAGATATCCAAATGCTACTCAGCTGGAAAGAAGCAAGGTATTGTTGTTTGCGGTCGCTTGGAGATATTCAGGCTATTTTTGCGACCCGACTAATTAGATAATTAGCCTTAGTCAATCAAATTTTCAATTATTTTAACTAGATGAAAAGTGTCAATTAGAAAATTGTAAGCAACATGACAAACTCCCGATACAGCTTTATGTTGTTCAATACGTGCTACACAAAAGTGTTTGCCCGTGCATGAAAAATCCCGTGAATACTTGCCGAGGACCTCGAGCGGCTGTACGCGCGGCAATTTTAGTTTAGTGATTTAGCGTTCAAAGCTGACGCACGCGAGGGGAGCCTTACGTAGGGGCAACGTGTCGTCACTCCGAGCCGATCGCTTCGGAGCTCTCGAGCCGTCGGCCTGCCCTTTTCGGCTTATTCGTTCCTCACTAATGGTGCGTACTTGCTTTAACTTTGTGCGATGATGCTTCCACAGCGGCGTACTAGTGACAAACGGGCGTTATTTTCGAGATAGGTTTTCAATTAGCGTACAGCAGTAAACTTTGCCAGAGAGTTTGCTCATGTTTGCTCATCTTTCCTGTAGCTGCGTTATGATGGCGCCAAAGCTTGTCTTTCAATCATTCGCTTGACTTAGCGAGGCAGATGCAGATTCGGCATTCTGCGACCCGTCTAGCGACCTCTCCATCGTCACTGCCTCAGATCTTTCACCTAAAGGATGCGTCCCCCACCTCCTTTTAACAAGAAAGGAGCACCTCCGGCGCCGCACACGTGCTCTCATACCTCCGTGTGCGGTAAACCTCCCCCGCGGTCTTACCCGTGCAAAGGAGGTTGCGCTTCGGAGAATCCGGATCGGGGTTGCCCTCACTCCTGCCGTGGCTCGGAAGTGGCCGCACTTTCGCCCGCTATATCCTCGTCCTGAGTGTCCACTCTGCAAGTCGCGAAATGCTGAAGCCGACATCCACCACCTGCTGTGGGTTTGCCCTGCACTGAAACCGACGAGGCTCCGGCACCTCGCAGCAGCGGGAGTCTCGCGGCATAATCCGAGCGATTACGCTGCTTGGACGCAGGGACCGCATTATCGATCCCTCTTGGACTTCATTAGGTCAGCAAATCTTTTTTTCATTCACTTAATCATCCTTATTCACCCCCATGCCATGACCCTGCATGCCCTGAGGCATTTACCCTCGCATTTAAAAAGAATAAAAAAAAAGATTCGGCATTGGATTAGCTCGACATTTCGTATGGATTTGGCTTGCCTGCACTTTGCGTAGTTACGTGTAGATGGCGCCGCATATGCTTGCGTTAGTGGGCCGTTAGTGGGCCGAGAAGTGGGCTGGCGACTTGCTGGTCGCGCTGTTGCTTTTTTAGGGGGCCACGGGCGCTCAGGAGGCCAGAGTAGGTGGTAATGAAGAGGGCCCCCCAGGGAACTTCAGTATAGCATCGCCGTAAATAACAGCAAAAGGAGGAAAGCAAGAAAGAGAGCTCGCCATGCACTAGGCTACATAAACATGCAGGGCGGCAGAAGAAGAAAAATTGGGCAGAGATTGAGGAGCAGTTAAATAGAGAAACAATAGAAGTGTACGCGGTTGCAGAAACGCACCTTAGAGACTCGGAAGAGCCACCAGTGATTGAGCATTATTTTTGGAAAGAGTGCAAAGGAAAGAATTTTCGGAAAGAGTCCGAAAGAAAGGGAGGGGGAGTCGGAATGCTCATACATCAAGGAGCCAAATGGAAAGAAGTAAATTCAACACGTCAAGAACATATTTCGTTATCACGTACAATGAGTGGGAAAAAACTGAGCTGGGCGTTACGTATTTGGGGACCGGAAATAATTGCACAGAGAACAATAAAGAGTTAGTGGAATACATAAGCGCTGATATTAATGGTTTCGGAAATGGTGCTGAAATTGTCCTATTAGGTGACATGAATGCCCACATACAGGATTTAGATCGCTATACGGACAACAACGGGAAGTCAATGGGAACAACATAACTTTGTTATCATGAATACGGGGCCTAAGTGTGAAGGGCAGATCACGTGGGAAGTGGGAAGCAGGCAATCAACTATTGATCACTGTCTGATGACAGAAGGAACTCATGATAAGTTGATAAGTAAATTGTCATTGATGAAGGGTATAGCAGCATAGGGAGCGACCATAAGCGCATCATTTTCAAAATGGGATAAGTAGTTGGGAAAGAGAGCAAGAAGCGCAAATATGGCCAGTCCAAACATGAACGCTGAAAAAATAACAAATATAGTCAATTGAGTCGAAGAAGAACTTGGCAAATGGCCAAATAAAAAGTGGGAATATAATGAGCTTCTAAGTGCAATAACGACAGAAATACGGAAAGAGAAACATGTTCGTTGGAAAGGAAAAAAGAAACCGAAAAGCTGGTGAAACAGGGAGATACGAGAAGCGATCTCCGATGACAGAGAGCCTCCCGAAAGCACAGGCAGGCAAAGAAAGCGCAGTTGCAACAGGATGAAGTAACCAATAAATGGGAAATATACCGGGAGAAAAAGTCTGTGGTTGAAATACTGGTGCAAGCAAAGACAAAAGGTGAAAGTGAACGTGGGTTATCAGAAATACGTGTGAAAAAGAAGGCCGCAGGCAGAATGTTGGAACCACAGAAAATTATGAGGCAGGAAGTCAACAACAATGCAACAACATATCCTACACAAAGATGGAAACACACTGGAAGGAGAAGCGGCAATAAATTACATCCGAAAAATAACAGCCGAATCTTTCCAAGGCAATGACGAGGTTGTATTTGAAGAAAAAAAGCATGTAGGAGGCCCAGGTGGAAAAGGAGCTTGTGCTGAGAAATTTCAACTGGAAGAAAGCCGAAGAGAAAATTCCTAAGCGCGCAGTCGCAGGGCTAGACGAGGTTCCCGTTAGGCTGATTAATAAACTAGGACGAAAAAGTAAGGGAGCTCTGGTGAAAGCAGCGGAAAAAAACTTTGAAAGATAGGCGAATACCAGACAGTTGGCGAAAAAGTAGAATGAATTTAATTTATACAGGTAAGGCGGAGAAAAATAGAATTCAGTCGTATATAGACCGTTGCCATTACATCGGTAATATACAGGCTAGAAATGCAAGCAATCAAGTTAAAGCTTCAAGCATGGGCAGATAATAATGGAATTTTAAAAGAACTTCAGAATGGCTTCAGAATAGGTAGGCATTTAGATAACTTATTTGTCCTTACTCAGTGTATTGAAATATCAAAAGTAGAAAGCAGACCGTTATATGCAGCTTTTTTAGACATTACAGAAGCGTGTGGCAACGTAGGCCGCAACATTTTGTGGCGTATTATGGAAATGGAAGGCTTAGGTGACGATTGTCTACAGCTTTTGAGAGAGATTTACCTAGAAAATACCGTTTCCGTTGAATGGGAAGGGATGAGGAACGAGGAGAATGTTCATGTCAACAAGGTACTGAGGCAGGGGTGCCTTTATCCCCACTGCTGTTTATGATGTACATGGTGAGGATATAGAGGGCGCCAGAAGGAAGTAATATTGGGTTTAATCTCGCATACAAACAAGCGGGTACAGTAGTAGAGCAGCAGCTTCCAGGCTTATTTTAGGCGGACGACATTGTGTTGCTAGCTATCAAGTAAAGTGATTTGCAACGTCTGGCTAATATCTGTGGACAGGAAGGCAACAAATTTAGGTTTTAAGTTTAGTGTTAGAAATTCAGGTGTGATGGTAGTCTATGAAAACAGTGAACAGACAGTAGTGATACAGGTCCAGGAAATACCTCGGGTAACAGAATAAAAATGCTTTGGTATATGGATAAAAGAAGGCAATAGATATATGGAAACACAGGAAAAAAAAATTACAGTGAAGGGGAAGAGAAATGCAGCCATAATGAAGCACAGAGCGCTATGGGGATATAAGAGGTACGAGGTGCTTCGATGTATGTGCAAAGGTGTAGTGGTTCCAGGACTTACTTTTCGAAATGCAGTTGTTTGCTTCTTTAAATCAGGGGCACAATCAGGACTCGATGGGAACCAAAGGTTAGTGGGACGCCTTGCATTGGGCGCTCACGGGAAGACTACAAATGGAGCTGTGCAGTTTGATATGGGCTGGACTAGTTTTGAAGTGAGGATAGCTCGCAGTAAAATTGGGTATGAAGAACGACTGAAAAGAGTGTTGAGGTATCTGTACAGGGAAAACATTGACTCACAGTAGAGGAAAAGAACTAGGAAGCTTATAAGAAAGTATGCGGCCTGTAGGGTGGGCAACACAGCAACAAAGAACGTCAAGCGTAAAGACAGAGAGGATGAAATAATCTGATGGGCGGTGGCAATGGAAAAGAAACCTGCCATGAGTAACTACTTAAGAGGAAAAAAAGAAATCAAGAAAGAAACAATTTATGATAACTCCAAGCGAAGCTCATTACTTTTCGAAGCGAGATCGGGATGCCTTAGAACCCGCACCTATAATTCTTGATATAAGAATGAAGAAGAAGCATGTGCTTGCAGCGGTAAAGCTAGGGAAACTATGGAGCATGCTTTATTAGAATGTGAAGACGTCTGCCCAGCGGTCTATTTAGGCACAACTGGCCTCCGTGAAGACCTGGGGGTCAGCGAGAGCAGTGGAAAAGTAAACATGTCCGCAATAGGGATTAGTAAGATACGATTGGAGGATTGGTGAAAGAAAAGTAGGGAAGCGACAAGAAACGGAGGCGTACAAAAGCACAGTTCGCAATAGGGGATCAGAAAATTTGGTTGTTGGAGGTCATAGTTTTTTTTCTTTTTTTCTTGTTTAACCTAGGTAGGAGATTAGGCATTATAATAACAAGAGCTTGGTGGAGCAACCCACCGTCTTGTTCCAAAGGGGACGCTCATAACATCCACCCATCCATCCATGTAAAATGTAAAAGAGCAGTATGTGCCATGCAGTGCAGCCATTCTCAACGCTACCGCAAGCGTTTTATGCTATGCTAACATTCCCTAATAAGAACGCTACACTCGCGATATAATGTACGTGAACATAGCAAACGTAAACCACAAAAATGCCCATAACGTTAAAAGCATGCGCAGTGAAGACAACGCTATTTTTTTAAGTACCTAGAGTGTTTACGTTTTGTTGCAAACGCTACTCTAAAACTGTCCATTTTCAAGCATTTATACGTAATATAACGCTAAGTAGCACCTCGTTCTGCATTTTCTCAAGACCTGTATATTCTTGTGTTCCCTTTCACTGTATTCTATTCCGTTCTTACCATCAACTGCTCGTTAATAACCAGCAGATCGTTGCGATCATGGATGGCGGCGTGCCGTTCTACTTGGACCACTGTCGACGAGTGGAAACCAAAATTGCAACAAAGTCGTTGCATTATCCTTGCCCAGTTTTGCAGTAATTAAATAGTGTGTTAAAGTAGAAAGATCTTTTTTTGTGCAGAGCCGCGCGTACGTTTAAAACTACGGTATGTTCGATGGTCGCCTGACTTGGGGTTGTGCTGTAAGCATAGCCTGATCGCAAGACGACCATCAATGTGGATGCGTGGAAACGCAAAGTAGAAAATGCGTTACCTGATCAACCGTCGGGCCAGGCTGTAGCATGCGCATACAGTGAGCGCCAGAAGCAAGGCCCAGCCGTGGTCCAACATTGCTGCCGCTCCCTGCTTCAATCACGGCACCTCAGAGGTGCGGGAACATTATAACTCCTCCGCTTCATTCTTGAGAGGGTGGTATTTGTTGGTTTTGCGAAGAGAAGAGAGTGACGTCGCATAAGTCAAGGCCCGCCACTGTTGCAGTACCCTACTTCGACAGAATGCAGGCTAACCCATCTGCTCTTGCTTGAGGTGGCTGATAGGCCATTCTTACTCAAAAATGCAGCCCACGCAGCTGATGCCGACTGCGCCGGCATTACAATAGCGCCTGCGTCAATCCCGCCGGCGGCAGCAAGTTGTTGTTCCTTACAAAAATTCACAAGCCATTCCACTGTGTGTAGGTGGATGACATGCGAAGTTGATCTGATCGGCGTTCAGCTTAGGAACATGCGCCAGCACATGCCGGTACACGTGTCCATTCGTCGTCGAGAAACGTGGAACGGCACCCTTTAACAGAGCGTCTTGTTGTGACTTCGGGGTGGAGGAGAAAGACGAACTGGTTCCGTAGACGAATAACAAACTAAAAACTTTATACAGTAGTTACAGATAGTTGATTATAGCGTACAGGTAGCAGTAAGAGCGCATCGGACCGACTGGGCGGCTGGAATCTAATCTCTCTTAAATCCCTTCGGCGACCCCTCGTCGGCAGGAATCAGTTTGGGCGAGTTCTCGTCGGCAGGGCCCAGGTCAACACCACCTAGACAAGAGAACGCCTGAGTGCTCGGCGAGTGACCTCACGGAGAAGAGACCGGCGGCGTGTTCGGGAATGCGGGTTGAATGAAGGGATCCCGCCCTTATGGGCAACGCTAACCAGAGCGCTGTTATTGTTTTTAGGGCATAGTTGAGCAGATGGCCCACAGAGAACAAAGGGTGTTCCAAGATTATTTTATTTATGCAAAACTATTTACGCGCTGTATTATTAAAAAGGCCGTCCATGAAAATGATATGGTTCAACCTTAGGATTGAGAACGAATCTTGGGTAAATGATGACAGGGAGCATGGCTTATATATAAAAGTCACAGTGCTGCATTCTTTACAGTAGCTTCTTTGCCGTCAAAGAGTTTGCCATTCATGCGATCACAAAGTCCTTCAACAAAGTGTTAGCACTGCCCCATAACACGTATCTCATGACAACTTCACTGGTGTGCCCTTCTTCGCACTCGGGACACATGTATTTATTCCAGTCTAGAATATAGAATAGAACATAATTTATTGATAGGAAAGACAGAGAAGTCGACCTGAGCTAGTCCACTCTAGTCTGCTACAATAGATCATGCTCTAAACGAATAATTTCGCTTTCGAGGCATTGTTACATACAGTACTGCAATCCGCATATTTTCAACGCCTCAATGGAGTTTAGCAATGGAGATACAAAACAGTAGTGCAACTATTTACACAGAAGCCGCTGCCTTATTCCGCAGAATTCCAGTTTTTCTCTTTGTTGTCTTAGCATTGGCACCCGATATTCTGTCATTGATTTTGCGGAAACATGAACGCATGATTTTTCGGCCCTGATTTGAAATTGCTCCGGCAATTCGGCACGCAGCACTTATTAGGCATCTCCTGGCATGACCGTAATGCACATTCCGCGGCAATGAAGGCTTCCTGCACACACAACCGCAATCACAGCACAAGCGCAGAGACTACATGCATGGTTCACGTCCAGAAAAAAAAGTGTGTTCGGAAGCATGTCGCAGCATGCCAGGACTTTAACCTCGAAGCTTTCCAAGGAGCGCCAGGGTTCCCTGAACTAATCGAATTGTTATCGCCGTCGTCGCCCACTGGGTCTTCCGCGTCTCATTTTCAACAGAGGTGCGCGGCTCCTAGCTTCGTACCACGCTGCATGGAACTTCTACGTGAGCCCGTTTTGCGTGACGTAGCTCAAGGGGAGAGAGAAAGGGCACAGCCAGAAGGCCTTAAGTTATCTAGGGGCTGTTGACCAGGCGGGGCAGGGTGACGACGTCGCCCGCGTCGAATTCTTGATTCGTCGCGGAGAAGTGGGAGCTCCCGTAGCCTCGTGGGAGCCACGTGGTATATGTAGTATGGAGTGGGCTCGCGTGCCACGTGTTGGACTGTGTTGTGCGCTGTTCTCGCATTCTCTCTCTCTCTCTCTCTGTTATTTTTCAACATGGATTTTCGCGTGCCGGTGGGGGGGGGGGGGGCGCCGCCCGCCATACATGGGCCACCGACGCTCCGCGAGCACATCGTTCGTGACTCTCGTGCCTGCAACCCTGCAATAGCTCAAAGCAAGAGAATAGCTTCAGCGCCGTGCAGAGAACATTGTTGAATAGTGGCTTAAAAAGCAAACCACTACCTCTTATCCAGCGGACGTCGCCCTGCCTGGGGCCCCAATTGACAGTACCAAGACCCCAGTGGCCCTTGCAGTAGCTGTGGAGTCGACACCGGCGAACACCCTGTCTCTAACGCAGGACGGATCCCTTGCTGAAAGTGTCGCAGTCCCGCTGCCCAGTTCTTCAGACGATGAAAAAGAGATGGACCAGTCGAGCTCGCCGAAACGCGCCGGGGAAATCGAGAGCGAGGACCAGGGGGTGACCGGCCCTCGCAAGCAGGCACCGTGCGTTTCTCCCCACTCGGAGAAGCGCGTTTCTCACGACGAATCTCCTGAAGACCAAGCTGAAAGGACGGACAACGGCGGCAACATCTCCCGACACGCCGGGGAGACGGTCGCTACCTCCTCTCTGCCTGACGCACAAGACGACGCTCCGGCTGCCGAAAGAGTGAAGTCTGCTGCGGCTCCCTTCACGATGGAGAGCAAGGACGCCATCTCTCGGCCTCTCGACAAGGTGCCGGCCGCTTTCCTCGCACTCCCTCGAAGCAAAGGCGCGCCTGCGGTCACAGACACAATCACGTTTGCTAATTTTGGCGGTATGCTGTCTGCTACCACGACTGCTGCCGCACACACTTCCGATGCGAGGGTTTAGGCCCCGTCGGTGCTTCCAGCCAAGGTCCTCCCGTCAAAGTTAAGAAAAAGAAGCAGTTGCAGAAGAAGGCGAAGTAGAACACTTCAACCGCTTCAGAAGCTTCTACTTCCCGGGTGTCCGACTCCTCGCAGCACGCTCTTGCGACTGCAGCCACTACAAAGGCAGTGGAACGTGGGGGCCTCCTAGCTCGTGAGTCACCTGGGGATGGCGTCCAGCTGGTCCTGTCGAAACGATATCGGCGCCGTGCAAGGGCTTTAGAGAATGCAGCATCTCAGTGAACCCTGCGGTCACCGGCACGGTGCTCTTCCGCACATCTGCACCAGGTGGAGCCTTCCGGAGTGCCCCGCAGGCACTCCGGAAGGCTCCACTCCACGATCATCTGCTGCAGATGATCGTGGAGTGCGCCAATACCGCTACCATCCGCTCTACTGTCCCAGAGGGCAGACCAGTTCCGGATATTCGCCATTTAGAACTGTGAGCTGCTCGGCGTCGTGTGGAGCGCAAGGCCCAGCGCACCATGCTTCCGGAACTATCGACGGCCTACCACCGGGTGGATGCTGTCTGCCACCGCCACACCCGACGACGCAGACTCCAAAGCTGGCAGAGCCTCTGCTCCACCATCAGTCACAATCCAGATGGTGCTCGAGCATGGCGCCTGCTGAGCTCACTGATGGATGCTCCAAGTGCTCAACGCCTGTCCTTAACCGTGGCTATCCTCATGGGCATCAGCGAGCGGGTCCTGGTCGAGCGCCTAACCGATCGGTTTGCTGAGAGGTCACCAGTCCCGCAGATCCTGCCCTCGACAGTCGCCACAAGACGCTGCCTGCCTCCCAGCCACCATACAGAGTGGGTGGCAGCACAGATCTCCGCCCTTATCAGCGAGCCTCTCCGCATGCACGAGCTCGAGTCGGCGCTGGCGTTCACACGACGACGGAGTGCTGAAGGAGCCGACGGCATAACCTGCCAGATGCTGCCGAACGTTGCAGAACCGCAACGGGTACGACTCCGGGAGCAGTTCAACTCCTCCTGGAGCACTGGGGTCCTGCCCGAGAGCTGGCTGATGGCTGTGGTGGTGCCTTTGCTGAAGCGATGGAAGCCTACGACTTCGCTCTCCTCCTACAGGCCAGTTTCCCTTACCTATACAGCATGCAAGGTGATGGAGAAGATGGCCCTATCACGGCTCCAATGGGTAGCTGCCCAGCTGGAGTACTTTGCAGAACAGCAATGTGGGTTGAGGCACAAGCGCTCAACAGCGGACTCCATCGAAGATGTGGTACCCACCCTGGAGGATGCCAGGGGCAGTGGGGACGTCGCCATGCTGCTGCTCCTGGACGTCGAGAGTGCCTTTGACCGGCTGCCGCACGAGGGGACCGTGGCTGCACTGGACTGCTTAGGTGTCACGGGATGTCTCCAGGGCTTCATCTCTGCCTACCAGTTGGCCGGAGCTTTCGTGTGCGGGTAGGCAAGGTGCTCAGCGATCACAGACATCACTTCAGGTGTACCGTAGTGATCGGTGCAGAGCCCTTTCCTCTTGAACCTGGCTCTGGCAGGGCTCGCAGCAGAACTACCGGCTGACAGCCGCTATCCAGTTTGCTGCGCTATCTACGGAGATGACGTGGCGCTGTGGGTACGACGACCTAGTAGAAGCATCGCTGCCATCCGGGGCTCCTTAAAGAGGGCATTAGAAGCGGTTATCTCCTACCTCGGTGGCATTGGCCTCTCTGTGTCCCCGGCAAAGACAGAGACACTACTTGTACACCCGCTGGCCTCCGCACGCCACTACGTTAAACAGCTGCGCATTACGAACACCACCGTCCCATGGAAGGGTGAGGTCACCTATCTGGGCCTAACTATTGATCACCAGCTCTCCTGGATTCCGGTTGCTAAGGCTGTCACCTACAAAGTCCAAAGAGTCCAGGGGGCAGTGAGCAAGATGCAATAGCGTGGCAGGGGCTGCACCGTTACGTGGGCGCTGCGGATGAACCAAGCTGCGGCCACATCCATCCTGCTTTATGCCCTGCTGCTGGGTCTACTATCTCCTGCCGGGAAGCAACAGCTCGAGAGACTGCACAGGAGTACAGCAAGGAGCATCCTCGGTCTTTCCAAGAACTCCCGAATTGCTGCCACACTGGCTGAGGCTGGCTAATGGCCATTGTCGCTGCACGTGCTCCATCCAGCGTGCCCTTGGGCACATTGACCATCTGCACCGGGCTCCAGATGATGGGGCTCTGCTCTGCCGACTGCAGAGCCAGCCGCTATCTCGCATGGGGAGCCTCTGTCAGCTCTACGAGGAGCTGATTGTGCAGCGACCAGTGCCCATGGTCACATCTCCACCACACGAGCAACCTCCAGAGGTGCACTTATTCCTGAATGGAGCATCAAAGCGCTGGACGCCAGCAGCAGCACTACAACAGGCTGCTACTGGCAAACTCCTGGAAGAGCTGGACGGCAGGCGGCTCGTGTTCACGGATGGCTCCGTGCTCTCCAACGTCTACGCAGCGGCGGCCGGTACCATCCCATCTGACGGCAGGAGCAGGCAGTGCCGACAACATTTTCGCGCGAGCTCCACAGCAATTTAGCTGGCGGGACTCCATCTGGCTGCAGACCTTCTGGCTGAGGACCCCCCCGACAAAACCAGTGGCTGTGCTAAGTGACTCGCGACCGGCTCTCCAGGCACTCTCCGATCACGATCGGCACGGAGTCGCTGAGACCCTCCTGAGAGCAAAAATCTTGGCCCTCTGTGCAGGGGGGGTAGCCAACTCCTTTCACTGGCTGCCTTCCCACGTAGGCATCGCCGGAAATGAGGAGGCGGATGTCCTCGCTAAGGCCGCCCACCATCCAACCGTTCCACTCACCAGAGCAGTCGCAGCATGGGACTTATCCAGGCAACGACTAAAACAGCTGCTCACTTCCAGCCATCCGGATAGCAGGGTAGCTACCAACCGAGCCCCAAACCTCCTCTCTGAGAATGCTCTCTCGTGACGGGACTGTTCCGCACTCCTGCGTCTGCGCACGGGCTCCGTGTGGACGGCGGCCAGACTTCACGCCAAGGGACGCATTGCCTTGCGGGCCTGCAGAAGGTGCGGTGACGCCGAGACCCTCTAGCACCTACTCTGCACCTGTCCTGCATTAGCCCAGGAGCGCGCTCAAGTCTCTGCCACCTACCGAGGGTACACACTCCTGGCTACCTCAGAAACACACCTGCTTTTCCCGGTCCGCTACCTCCTTCCAGCACTGGCAAGCCTGCTTGAATATGTATGCACAAACGGGCTCCTTGACCCCCACTAGTCCTCGGCCTGAGCCTCTGCCTCACTCTTCGGCCATCGTCCCTGGATGATGCTGACCTGTGCTGCCTGAAACCTACTCTCCCTTTCCCCCTCTATCTCCTCATCTTTCATCTCCCGCCCCATCCCCAATACAATGCGTCGTGCTCCCATATGGGCTGCATAATCACGCGTACTTTCCCTCTCCCAAATCACGAAGAAGATGTAGTATGACAGCTCTCGTCGCCTCGTTGTAGCCACGTGGTGCTTGTATGGAAAAACAGCAGCCCCGCCGCAAGATAATACATCCAGAAGTCGAGCTGCTCGATGCGGCTCGAAGTATGCGACAGGGCTGCCTCCCATCCTTCCCACGTTGGCTGTTTTATAGCTTCTAAGGCATTATTAGCCTGGCAGGCCCATACCATATGGTACAAATCTGCTTTCAGCCCGCAGAATTTATACTCGGTCGAAAAAGATTGTGGCTGAATAGCATGTAGCTTGACTGGGTTATTAAATCACAGGGTTTGTAACCTTCGTAAATGACATTCTTCTGATTTGTCTAATCCCTTAGTTGGGCCCGGCTATTTTCGTCGCGATAAGCGCAAGTGTTGTAATACGTCTGCATAAGTTATCAATGGCACTGAAAAATCCGAGTCTTCGGGGAGGGAGGAGGAGGGACCCCAGGAGAGAAAAGCTCGGGCGGCAGCGTGTGCATGCTCATTTCCCTGTATACCCTCGTGACCTGGCACTCAAATCAGCTCTTTGCGCGAAGTGAAGACCCCAGATTGTTTGAGCATCCTGCAAGCTAGCGGTGCAATTCGGCCCCGCGTCTAATTTCTATATGCAGTTTGCGAGTCTGTAATGATGTATTCTGAACTAGGATGCGAAGCCGCCATGGCGATCGCCGTCTCCTACAATTCTGCATTTTCCCCGTGCCGAACAGAAAGTCCATTGCCCGCCTGCCCTTGATGCACCACCGATATTATGGAGACTCCTCCCGCCGGACCTGCAGCATCCACAAAGAAGGCTCCTTCTAATTTAGAATAGATCTGGTCCATATTCTTGGCTCTTGCCCTCCTCCTTGCTTGATGATATTCTGGGTGCATGTTTTTAGGAAGGGGCAGTGTCGCGAATTCACCCCTCCACTCTTTCGGAATGTCTTGTCTTGTTGTCGTATAGTAAGGACAGCTGATATTTAGGTCCTCTAGTACCTTGCGTCCTGTTTTCGTTCCTGCCAATCTGGCATATTGACTTAATAGGTGGGCCTTAATTATCTCATCTGTTGTATTGTGCACCCCCAACTGCAATAAGCGTTCTGTAGATGTTTTGACCGACAGTCCTAGTGCCTTCTTATATGCTGTTCTGATCATGACATCGAAATGTTTTAAATCGCACCTCCTCATCCGAAGGTACGGAGCTATGTATACAATTCTGCTGAGTATAAAGGCTTTGACCAACCGAAGAGTGTCGTTCTCCATCATCCTTCTCGTTTTATTGGTGATACGTGTGATCATTCGCATTGTTCGCAGGATGTACGGAGTTGAGTAATCATTGCTGCGTTGACACCCTTGTTGTTAGCCAGTAATCCCAGGATACGCACTGTCTCCACTTCAGGGATCGCAGCATCGTGCACCCTAATTTTGACCGGGGCTACATCTTCTCGTCTGCGCATGGTTAGAAGTGCCGATTTTTCCGGAGAGCAGCGCAGACCGCACTCCTCGGCATACTTTTGAACTGTCGAAGCAGCCTCTTGGAGCGCCTCTTCCATCTGCCCCACACTGCCCTTCGTCACCCAGACCGTGATGTCATCTGCATAGAGGGCGTGCCGAATTCCTTCTATGCGATCGAGTTGCTCAGGCAAATTTATAAGAGCAATATTGAAGAGCAGAGTGGAGAGGACGGCTCCTTGTGGCATACCCTTGGTGCCCATAGGGAATGGCTGGGACCTAAAATCTCCAATTCTTACATGAGCCTGTCTGTCTAGTAGGAAGTCTCTGATGTATTCAAAAGTCCTTCTTCCACACTGTGTCTTCCGCAGGTTCTCCAGGATCTTTGAGTGCTTCACATTATCGAAAGCGCCCTTGAGATCTAGGGCTAAGATGGCTCTGCTGCTGCGTTTGTTGGGTGGGTCAATAACTTCCATCTTGAGCTGCAGCAGTACGTCTTGCGTGGATAGGCGCTCCCTGAAGCCAAACATGGTGTGGGGCATGTAATCGTTTTCCTCCAAATACGCTGATAGTCTGGCATGCACTGCTTTCTCCATCAGCTTGCCGGCACATGAAGTGAGCGAAATCGGACGGAGGGTGTTAATATTTACCTCTTTGCCGGCTTAAGGATAAAGCTGACGTCTGCCGATTTCCACGTCAGGGGCAGCCTGCCAGCTCTCCAGCACTCATTGATATAATCCGTCAGCTGGCCTAGCATCTTCTTGTTCATGTTGGCGAGCAAGCCGACTGTAACTGTCATGTCCTGGCGTCGTACCACTTCTCATGGTTAGTAGCGCCGCCTGTATTTCTTCTACTTCGAAGTCTCTGTCGAGTTCTGGATTATCTTTGCCTTGATACTGCAACACAGGCTCGTCATCTTTGGTCGTAGAGAGGTATTTGCTCGTCAGGGCTGCCACCAGCTGCTCATCCGTACCCTCATAGCCGTGGAGGGCTCTATTGAGGTTCCGCTGCTGCTCTCCGCTCGTCTTGCTGGGTTCGATGAGGCATCGCAGGAGGCTCCACGTCGACTTGACGCCAAGCCCGCCTCTCAATGAGTCGCACTTGATTAGCCAGTTGTTTTTGGCTAAGGTCCACGCGTATTCCTCCGCTTGTCGTGCAATTTCAGCGATCTTGATTTTAAGCTTGCGATTGTGTTTTTGCTTTTTCCACCTTCTGGTGAGGCCTCTCCTAGCCTCCCAGAGGTGGAGAAGGTGGTTGTCGACTGCCGGGACATCCTCTGAGGTGTGCAGCGTGCTCGTGACTTTCTCTCTGGCAGCTAGAAGTGACTCAGCCCATTGCTCATAATCTTCAATAGGTGAGTCGACTTGAGGACCCTTGGACTCTCGAAAAAGCGACCAATCCGTAAGCCGGGCTTGTCCCCTGTGTTTACGATGCTTGTTGTGGTCTAGGCAAATTCGGAGTATATAATGACCACTGCCTAAGGTTTCGTGCGTATTTTGCCACTCGCAATATTTAACGTTTTTGACTAGCGTTAAATCGGGGCATGTGTCCCTTGAAACGCTATTGCCTATTCTTGTAGGATGCTGCGGGTCCGTCTGAATAGTAAGAGCCATATCCGATACTGCTGCTGCCAGTTTCCTGCCTTTTACGTTTTCGTTGTTGTAACCCCAAAGAAAGCTGTGCGTGTTGAAATCCCCCACTATAATGAGAGGCGCAGTTTTTGCAGCCTGCATTGCTTTCCGAAAAATTTCGTCGAAGTCTGCTGTCCTGTGTTTAGGGTGGCTGTATATGTTACGTACGCACGCCCCTTTACTGGAACGAGTGTTAGGGAGAGTTAAGTTTTTGCTGATGTTGTTCTTTTCTCCTTGAAGTCGACCAAAGTCTCTTCAAGGTGTTTATCGGCGTTGATGAAGCAGGAGGCAGGTTGGAGGTAACAAAACTTGAGGATATATTGCAACGGAAATATTTACACAGTCAAATACAGAGTTAGCAAAAGAACACTGATACAAAACACACAAGTAAACAGCGCCTTACTCTTCTACTTTGTCTTAAGTTAGAGCCTAGGACAACTGTCGCTACATACGATCAACCGAGTCTCACTGTTCTACCACTAAGTGGTTACGGCCCAGACTAGCATTGCATCGTACGGAGTCTTACTGTTCTATCAGGTTTAGTGATTACAGCCTAGACTGAGGAACAAGCACCTCGTCTCGGTTGTTATAGGGGAAAGAGACAAAGAAAAAGGGCGGTAGGGTCGTTAGCCCATCCCACGGAAGCAATTGCCAATGAGAGTTGACAGTTTCTTAAGCCACAACCCAAAGGGATGGGCTTACTCTCATAAGTGAATCTATTGGAAAACCACCCTGTTTTCCCTCTTCCCACATCTTCCTCTCCCCCTCCTATTTCCACGTGGTCAGTGACGGCCTCGTCAAACACGCCAGGCATGCATGATTTATTGAGGCCATCTCGCACCTCAGCGGCGTTTCTAGCCAGCAAGGGGGGCTCGGGCGCTGGTGTCCCAACACCGCGTACCGTAGTCCCCCTCAAGGTTTTTCCTGGTAGAAAACTAATTACCGCTGGCGGCATCCGGACTCGGGTGCTCTTCAAACGACGCCGCGCCCCTCTCTACGGCGCGCACTGCATGTTGCAACACGACACAAAGCGGGCTCTCCCCAGTGCTCAAAACAAGATGCACGTGGCTGCCGTCCGAATGCGAGGGGCGCGAACCCCCCGCTCCGTACGCGCCAGACGTGGTCAACATTGCTAGCAGCTGCGTCTCCAATTAGCAGGGGACTCAAGAGCCGGCGCCACAACGTCGCGTATACAACCGTCCCGCTCGAGCTTTGTCCGCGTGGCCCTATTATGACCATCGGCGGAATGTCAACAAAGCCCGCGCAAAAGCATTTGCTCCGAATCCGTTTTGCGCCTCTGCACCGCGCCCCCCGCGGCGGCGCGCGCCTCGGCTCGTTACCGACACCACGCGGGCCGTCCGACCCCTCACAAACAGAATCGTTTGCCGCCCGAGGCGCTGGGGGGTGGACGCTTCTCCATTCACAAAACGCACGTGCAACTAGCGGCACTTCAAAAGTATATACAAAACAATCATGCAGCCCTACGCCGTCCATTCTTCCTGTTCGAGAGATGAGCGGCCTAACACGTTCCCGCTAAAGAGTATACTGGGCTGATTTTCGCTCAGTGATACGATAAATCACTGCCGCGATTACGTAATGAACATTCTAACCACCCCCTAGCCTAATTACATCACAAGAACAAACACTTTCAAGTAACAAAGCAAGAAGAGAGTAAAAAGAAATACACAATACATGTCATCAAACTATTAAGTACACGATTGCAGTTCCAAACTGTAAGAGCACTCTAGTGTCTCTGGGTCTTGAATCGGCACTCACAAAGTCCGCAATATACAGCGCCAAGTGAGCAGGAACATTCACGCCCATCCAGTTGGCATGGCACTATAGTATTACGCTGGCTTCCATGAGCTGTTGTGAAGCCTGGACAAAGCATCCGCGTTACCATTACTGACACCCTTCCGATGTCGCACTGACACGTGATATCGCTGTAAAGCCAGCGCCCATCTTGTCAATTTTGCCCCGTGTGGAGTCGAAGTTGTAAGGTACGACAATGGATTGTGGTCGGAAACAACGTTTATCTCGGCACCAAAAAGCCAGTAGTCAAACTTCTTTAAGGCCCATATAATAGCAAACGCTTCCCTCTCAATTGTCGACCATCGCGTCTGAGTCGGCGTGAAGCGGTGGCTGGCAAAGGCAATAGGCCCCTCCTTTCCCTCGGCTGTCATTTGCGCCAAACAAGCGCCCGCCGCCGTAGCTGACGCGTCTGTGAAAAGCCAGTAGGGCTCAGATGGGTCTGGAGTGCTGAGCGCCACGGCCTCGCACAGGGACTGTTTCAGTGTCTTAAACGCCGTCTGAGCTTCCTCTGACCAGGGTATGCTATTGGGTACCCCCTTCTTTGTTAACCGCGTGAGCGGGCTCGCCACCTCTGCACATTCTCGGACGCACTCGCGATAGTAGCCGCACAGTCCTAGCAGGCTGCGTAGCTCCTTTTTAGTGCGTGGTGTCGCCACATTCTTAATTGCAGCTATTTTCTCTTCGTGTTCTGGGGTTGAGAATCTTGGTGCGCAACCTAATTTCTCGAGCATCGACTGTGTGAGCTGTGATTTGAAATTAGTGCCCTGGTCGGAACAGATCATTTCCGGAACGCCAGTGCGACTGAAAATTTCAATCAACGCGTCGCAAGTCGCCTTAGCTGTCAAAGAACGCAGTGGGACAACCTCTGGCCACCCTGTGCAAATGTTCACCAAGCAAAGCGCGTACCTGTGACCTTTCGCTGACGGTCTGTCTAAGGGTCCAATGATGTCTGTACTGACAATTTGAAAAGGGTGATTTGGCCTAGTGGGAGGAGTTATAGGTACTCCGTCCGTGCGACGCCTGTCAGAGCGAATTTGACAATCATGGCACGAACGACAATGCTCTAATACCTCCTTCTCCATGCCAGGCCAAAAAAAATTACACCTAATACGCACTTTAGTTTTCCTTGGCCCTAGGTGCCCTCCGCATAGTGACTCATGAGCTAAACGCATCACCTCACTGCGCTTGTCTTTGGGAACAACTAGTTGTCTCACTCGGGTGCCTACTATTGAGTCCCAGTGGTGTAAGAGTCCATCAGAGACGAACATGCCGGATTTCCCACTCCGAGCATCTTCCCAACCTTTCTTTAAGGTAGCGTCAGCTAGCTGCCATCTGCGGAACTCTTCTCTCTGGCTTATTGACGCATCCCTCTCTTCATCAATTAGCTCAACTTCTCCAGAAACACCTTCCTCCTCCAAAGTAACATTGCAGGCTACTGCCTCGGCTTTCTCATTTGATCGCTCTATCCTCTGAGCAGGCTCGGCCGGTGCTACAATGGATTCCAGAGAGCTGCTGGCCTTGAATAAATGTTCCCAATCTTCCTTGGTCGACTTCAAGGAGAAAAGAACAAAACAATCAAAAAAAAAAAACTTAACTGGCGCAGCCGACAGGATCGGCGAGCTCTACAACATCGAATCCTGGACCAGTGGTGAAGGGATCAAGTCATCCAACGAGCACCTCCTGCACCTTTGAGAAGATCCCACAGCAGCCAAGCCCGGCACCGTGGAGGAGATCCGAAAACGACAGTGCATTCAGCAAAGGGTGAGCAGGATTTCTTGCGTCTTTCTCAAGTTGGCATGGCAGTTGATGTGTAGAGCAAATGGTGAGGACACGCGGGGGCGCAGAGACAATGGAGTCTAATGGAGTTGAGGGTGCGACGGTGGCGGAAATGGATCGGAATCGGGAGTTATCAAATGACGATAGGCTAAATTCCGATAAGTCAAATGAAATGAGAGAACCCAGTCAGAGCCAGGAATTTTCGCAGCAGGCATCTCAGCCTTTGCAAATTCCGAATGATACAAGAACGCTTGAACTTGAAATTCAAAGGCTCAATGCTCAGACTACCTGTATACAACTTCAGATCGAGTACGAAAGGCTGTTGCAGGCAAGGACGAATGCTGAACGTCTCAATGGCACGTCGTCCAGCGCTGAGTCGGAGCGGGGCGATCGGAGGCGAATGGGTTTCGACCCCGTCGAGCAATGCGCAAAAGTGCTGAAAGGGTTCCGCCTGCCGGGTGACGCGGATGTACCCTTATGGTTTGAGGAGGTAGAGAGACTTTTTGCTACTTACGGGGTACCGTATGAGAGTCGCGTGCATTTAGTCATGCCAGCTCTAACTGAGCGCGTTCGCTACCTACTGCGTAACCTCAACCAGGAAGAGAGTACAGATTACGAGTCAGTTAAACAGGCAGTGTTGATGGAACTGAAGCTTTCTCCGGCAGAGTATCTGCAAAGGTTTGAGAGAGCAGTGAAGCGGAAGGAGGAAACGTGGTCACAGTTCGCGTCGCGAGTGAAAACGTATTTCTCCTACTACCTTCAAGTAAGAGGAGCCGACACTGTAGAAGTGATGGCAGAACTCATGGTAGCGGATCGTATAAAAGCGGGCCTTAGTATAGAGGGTCTTGAATACGTGATGCTACGAGAAGGCGAGGGATGGCTTAAGCCACCTGAGATTGCCAAAGTACTACAAACTTTGGAACAAGCCAAAGGCAAAGGATACGCCTCAAAGTCATCAGTGGCAGAGATGGGGCAAAAGCAGACGCACGTAGCGAAAAGCGCCCTCAGGTGCCACGTATGTCACAGCTCAGGCCATTTCGCTAAGGATTGCCCGATGTCTAGTGACAAGGAAAATCAGCCAAAGAAGGCTATCGAGCCAAGGCAGAGGGCACAAAGGGTGTCGATAGCCCACGAGACGGGAAGTGAGATACCGAATGGAGTCCTCACTGCAAAGGTAGAGGCCTTGAAACACAAAGGCGAAGGCATGACTAACCTGCAGTTGATCCCTATCTCATGCGGAAACGTATCCACAGATGCGATTCTAGATACGGGAAGTGAAATAACTGTCATACGCGAGAGTCTCCTTCCGAAAAGTATCGTGGAGCCATCAGGCACAATAAGATTGGTGTCTGCGTTTGGTAAAACTATCGAGGCAAAGCTAGCAACGTTGCCGGTAAAGTTAAATAGCCCGCAAATGGCGGCGGAGCCCCAGAACATTGACCTACTCTGCGCGTTGACTAATGAGCTCGTCGAGGGCACAGATTGTTTGTTGACCAAGGAAGATTGGGAACATTTATTCAAGGCCAGCAGCTCTCTGGAATCCATTGTAGCACCGGCCGAGCCTGCTCAGAGGATAGAGCGATCAAATGAGAAAGCCGAGGCAGTAGCCTGCAATGTTACTTTGGAGGAGGAAGGTGTTTCTGGAGAAGTTGAGCTAATTGATGAAGAGAGGGATGCGTCAATAAGCCAGAGAGAAGAGTTCCGCAGATGGCAGCTAGCTGACGCTACCTTAAAGAAAGGTTGGGAAGATGCTCGGAGTGGGAAATCCGGCATGTTCGTCTCTGATGGACTCTTACACCACTGGGACTCAATAGTAGGCACCCGAGTGAGACAACTAGTTGTTCCCAAAGACAAGCGCAGTGAGGTGATGCGTTTAGCTCATGAGTCACTATGCGGAGGGCACCTAGGGCCAAGGAAAACTAAAGTGCGTATTAGGTGTAATTTTTTTTGGCCTGGCATGGAGAAGGAGGTATTAGAGCATTGTCGTTCGTGCCATGATTGTCAAATTCGCTCTGACAGGCGTCGCACGGACGGAGTACCTATAACTCCTCCCACTAGGCCAAATCACCCTTTTCAAATTGTCAGTACAGACATCATTGGACCCTTAGACAGACCGTCAGCGAAAGGTCACAGGTACGCGCTTTGCTTGGTGAACATTTGCACAGGGTGGCCAGAGGTTGTCCCACTGCGTTCTTTGACAGCTAAGGCGACTTGCGACGCGTTGATTGAAATTTTCAGTCGCACTGGCGTTCCGGAAATGATCTGTTCCGACCAGGGCACTAATTTCAAATCACAGCTCACACAGTCGATGCTCGAGAAATTAGGTTGCGCACCAAGATTCTCAACCCCAGAACACGAAGAGAAAATAGCTGCAATTAAGAATGTGGCGACACCACGCACTAAAAAGGAGCTACGCAGCCTG
Organism: Dermacentor albipictus; assembly: GCF_038994185.2. Taxonomy (NCBI): domain Eukaryota; kingdom Metazoa; phylum Arthropoda; class Arachnida; order Ixodida; family Ixodidae; genus Dermacentor; species Dermacentor albipictus. The sequence continues at coordinate 2,449,881 of NW_027225568.1, forward strand.
CTAGGACTGTGCGGCTACTATCGCGAGTGCGTCCGAGAATGTGCAGAGGTGGCGAGCCCGCTCACGCGGTTAACAAAGAAGGGGGTACCCAATAGCATACCCTGGTCAGAGGAAGCTCAGACGGCGTTTAAGACACTGAAACAGTCCCTGTGCGAGGCCGTGGCGCTCAGCACTCCAGACCCATCTGAGCCCTACTGGCTTTTCACAGACGCGTCAGCTACGGCGGCGGGCGCTTGTTTGGCGCAAATGACAGCCGAGGGAAAGGAGGGGCCTATTGCCTTTGCCAGCCACCGCTTCACGCCGACTCAGACGCGATGGTCGACAATTGAGAGGGAAGCGTTTGCTATTATATGGGCCTTAAAGAAGTTTGACTACTGGCTTTTTGGTGCCGAGATAAACGTTGTTTCCGACCACAATCCATTGTCGTACCTTACAACTTCGACTCCACACGGGGCAAAATTGACAAGATGGGCGCTGGCTTTACAGCGATATCACGTGTCAGTGCGACATCGGAAGGGTGTCAGTAATGGTAACGCGGATGCTTTGTCCAGGCTTCACAACAGCTCATGGAAGCCAGCGTAATACTATAGTGCCATGCCAACTGGATGGGCGTGAATGTTCCTGCTCACTTGGCGCTGTATATTGCGGACTTTGTGAGTGCCGATTCAAGACCCAGAGACACTAGAGTGCTCTTACAGTTTGGAACTGCAATCGTGTACTTAATAGTTTGATGACATGTATTGTGTATTTCTTTTTACTCTCTTCTTGCTTTGTTACTTGAAAGTGTTTGTTCTTGTGATGTAATTAGGCTAGGGGGTGGTTAGAATGTTCATTACGTAATCGCGGCAGTGATTTATCGTATCACTGAGCGAAAATCAGCCCAGTATACTCTTTAGGGGGAACGTGTTAGGCCGCTCATCTCTCGAACAGGAAGAATGGACGGCGTAGGGCTGCATGATTGTTTTGTATATACTTTTGAAGTGCCGCTAGTTGCACGTGCGTTTTGTGAATGGAGAAGCGTCCACCCCCCAGCGCCTCGGGCGGCAAACGATTCTGTTTGTGAGGGGTCGGACGGCCCGCGTGGTGTCGGTAACGAGCCGAGGCGCGCGCCGCCGCGGGGGGCGCGGTGCAGAGGCGCAAAACGGATTCGGAGCAAATGCTTTTGCGCGGGCTTTGTTGACATTCCGCCGATGGTCATAATAGGGCCACGCGGACAAAGCTCGAGCGGGACGGTTGTATACGCGACGTTGTGGCGCCGGCTCTTGAGTCCCCTGCTAATTGGAGACGCAGCTGCTAGCAATGTTGACCACGTCTGGCGCGTACGGAGCGGGGGGTTCGCGCCCCTCGCATTCGGACGGCAGCCACGTGCATCTTGTTTTGAGCACTGGGGAGAGCCCGCTTTGTGTCGTGTTGCAACATGCAGTGCGCGCCGTAGAGAGGGGCGCGGCGTCGTTTGAAGAGCACCCGAGTCCGGATGCCGCCAGCGGTAATTAGTTTTCTACCAGGAAAAACCTTGAGGGGGACTACGGTACGCGGTGTTGGGACACCAGCGCCCGAGCCCCCCTTGCTGGCTAGAAACGCCGCTGAGGTGCGAGATGGCCTCAATAAATCATGCATGCCTGGCGTGTTTGACGAGGCCGTCACTGACCACGTGGAAATAGGAGGGGGAGAGGAAGATGTGGGAAGAGGGAAAACAGGGTGGTTTTCCAATAGATTCACTTATGAGAGTAAGCCCATCCCTTTGGGTTGTGGCTTAAGAAACTGTCAACTCTCATTGGCAATTGCTTCCGTGGGATGGGCTAACGACCCTACCGCCCTTTTTCTTTGTCTCTTTCCCCTATAACAACCGAGACGAGGTGCTTGTTCCTCAGTCTAGGCTGTAATCACTAAACCTGATAGAACAGTAAGACTCCGTACGATGCAATGCTAGTCTGGGCCGTAACCACTTAGTGGTAGAACAGTGAGACTCGGTTGATCGTATGTAGCGACAGTTGTCCTAGGCTCTAACTTAAGACAAAGTAGAAGAGTAAGGCGCTGTTTACTTGTGTGTTTTGTATCAGTGTTCTACCACTAAGTGGTTACGGCCCAGACTAGCATTGCATCGTACGGAGTCTTACTGTTCTATCAGGTTTAGTGATTACAGCCTAGACTGAGGAACAAGCACCTCGTCTCGGTTGTTATAGGGGAAAGAGACAAAGAAAAAGGGCGGTAGGGTCGTTAGCCCATCCCACGGAAGCAATTGCCAATGAGAGTTGACAGTTTCTTAAGCCACAACCCAAAGGGATGGGCTTACTCTCATAAGTGAATCTATTGGAAAACCACCCTGTTTTCCCTCTTCCCACATCTTCCTCTCCCCCTCCTATTTCCACGTGGTCAGTGACGGCCTCGTCAAACACGCCAGGCATGCATGATTTATTGAGGCCATCTCGCACCTCAGCGGCGTTTCTAGCCAGCAAGGGGGGCTCGGGCGCTGGTGTCCCAACACCGCGTACCGTAGTCCCCCTCAAGGTTTTTCCTGGTAGAAAACTAATTACCGCTGGCGGCATCCGGACTCGGGTGCTCTTCAAACGACGCCGCGCCCCTCTCTGCGGCGCGCACTGCATGTTGCAACACGACACAAAGCGGGCTCTCCCCAGTGCTCAAAACAAGATGCACGTGGCTGCCGTCCGAATGCGAGGGGCGCGAACCCCCCGCTCCGTACGCGCCAGACGTGGTCAACATTGCTAGCAGCTGCGTCTCCAATTAGCAGGGGACTCAAGAGCCGGCGCCACAACGTCGCGTATACAACCGTCCCGCTCGAGCTTTGTCCGCGTGGCCCTATTATGACCATCGGCGGAATGTCAACAAAGCCCGCGCAAAAGCATTTGCTCCGAATCCGTTTTGCGCCTCTGCACCGCGCCCCCCGCGGCGGCGCGCGCCTCGGCTCGTTACCGACACCACGCGGGCCGTCCGACCCCTCACAAACAGAATCGTTTGCCGCCCGAGGCGCTGGGGGGTGGACGCTTCTCCATTCACAAAACGCACGTGCAACTAGCGGCACTTCAAAAGTATATACAAAACAATCATGCAGCCCTACGCCGTCCATTCTTCCTGTTCGAGAGATGAGCGGCCTAACAGGGAGGATACGAGTAAACACATGTTCTATTTCAGCATTAAGTTCGAGGTCTATAGTTGAAGCCGTACTGTCTTTATGTACAAGTATGCAAGTCAAAGTGTTAGTTTGATGCGTACTGTATGACCTGAGTTTAACTGCCACATTAACGTCCTGTAGCGCGATTACATCCGGCCTCTCATCTAGACAGTCCACATACTGTTGCAGAGACTCCCGCTTACGTTTAAAACCCCTGCAATTCCACTGTAATATTGTTAACTTAGTTAGAAACACAGGACGGATGAGTCACATCGATGGTGGCGGCGGAATCGCGATTTGCCCGACATATTTTCTCGTTTGCCACGACCTCCTGGATATATGGCTCGAGCAGCTTCAGAGTTTCTTCTGAATGGGTAATGCTGGCGAACGCGATTCGCTCCTTGAAATTTGAGGAAATATGGCCTTTCTTGTTGCAACGGAAGCAGATAATTGGTCTTAGGGCCTCGAACGCACGCTCTACGTCTACCTTTGCTTTAGCGGCCTCAGCCAACTGGGCTGTCTCTGCTAGCCCTTCCCTCACGACCTCATCCTTAGTCGATACTCCCTTGCTGAGCTCGTCGCTCATGGATGATTTCTTATTCGGTAAAACTGGTTTGCGAGGGGAAAGCCACTTTACAGAAGTCATTTTTTCTAGCCTATCTTCCTGAATCGGTTTTTCTTCGAAGTTTCGGCGCGTGTAATATTCCTTCGCGAACTGCGCTGCCTTCCCTAGGTCTGCCTCCGTTAGCCTGTCCTGCAGCCAAAGTCTAACTTCTTCTAGAAGAACTCGGGAAAGCTGCTCCAGTGCTATGCATTCAAGCACCTTGTCATGGTTGCCATACACTTCTGCTCTTTTGAGCTACTCTTTTAAGTTAGTCTTTAAGTCGTACGCGAACTCAGTGTGCGACTCGCTGTCCCTTTTTGCCTGTCTAAACCGCTGTCGATATGCCTCGGCAGAGAGGCGGTATTTGCGAAGGAGCGCGGCTTTTACCTTTCCATGGTTCTCGTAGTCTTCTTTAGACAAGCGTGCGAGAACTTCCGCGGCCTCTCCTGGGACAACTGAAAGAAGTTTTTGAGACGAAAGACTTTCGTCCAGCCCTATCTTTTCACACGTACGTTCGAAATTCACGAGAAAAAGTGCAATATCACCGCCTATCCTGTAGGGCAGCATCAGGTCCTGTATTCTCAGTTTAGGCGTATCGTCTCCACCGGAAAGGGGACTGGAACGCGCCGAGCTGATTCGAATTTGCTCTATTTCCCGTTCTCATTTTAAGAGCATAACCTCGCTCTTCGCGTCTTTCACTGTCCTCTGCCTCATCGCGCCTTTTCTGCTCATCTGCCTCCTCGCGCCTTTTTTTCTTCTGCCTCGCCACGCATTTTTTTCTCACTTATCCTCGCTATAATTTCTCCCCAAACCTATTAGACTTCCTCCTCAGTTACCTCTTGTGCCCTCACAACGTCCAGAATGACTTTCTTTCGCCTTGCCCCGGCAACCAAAAGGCCCATTTCCCGACAAACATAAAAAAAGTCTTGTATCCTGAGCTTCTCCATCGCGATCTGACGGCTCGTCTCCGGTTTTGCCTCAAAATTAGCTTTGATTCCGAAGCCGGAAATCTATGCAAGGCCTGAAGCGAACTAAGACAAAACTACTACAACCCTTTCAGAATACTTCAGCAAAGATCATCAGCATTTACGTGTGTGACAAAGGTCTGGCGATGCGAAAGGCAAACGTCGGGCATTCACCCCCTGCAAAGTAGCTGACGCCGGTGGTCCTCGTGGCTGTCGTTGAGCGGTGTAGCGGGCGTTATCTGGCTTCGAATCCCACAGGTTGCCATCCAGTGTTGTGACTTCGGGGTGGAGGACGAAAGACGGACTCGTTCTGTAGACGAAGAAACGAAAAACATTATACAATATTTACAGATAGTAGATGATAGCGTACAGGTAGCAGTAACAGCGCATCAGACCAACTGGGCGGCTCTCTCTTAAATCCCTTCAGTGACCCCTCGTCGGCAGGAACCAGGCGGCCCTTATTAAAATGGATTTAGAGTTCCTTTAAACTCCTAATGAGTTCCTATAGAGTGAAAGGGGACTCTATAGGAACTCGCGATTTATAGAGTCGTCCGCATAGAATCTCTATAAGAAGTCTAAAGAAACCTGTCTATAGAAACAAGTCATTTCACACACATTAGATGTGCAATAGAGGGTGTATGACGTCATATGTACTGAATTCTATTAAGTAATTATTATAGAATATCTCTAAAACGTCTAACGCGAGCTGTCTACAGGATGGCTCTTCAATCGCGCTCTATAAGTGTTCTATAGAGGGTGTATTGATATCATATGTAGTAAATTCTATAAAATAATGTTTGTACAACGTTTTTAATACTTATAATATGGCTTGCCTATAGACTGACTCTCCAGTCACTCTCTACAAGCGGTCTATAGGGGGTTTATTGTCATCATATGTACCCCATTCTGTAGGAAAATGTTTATAGAACGCTTTCAGAACTTCAAATGCGGCCTGTCTATGGAATGGCTCTACATCCACCCTCCATAAACGTTTTATAGAAGTCGTATTGACATCTTAGGTACCAAATTCGGTAGAAAAATGTTTAAAGAACGTTTTCAGAACTTTTAGGGCGGCCTGTTTATAGACTGGCTCTCTATTCCCATTGTAAAGATGTGCCATCATATGCCATATGTATTGAATTATATAAAGGAACGTTTATATAGGACATATAAGGAAGGTAAAGTGCGGCCTCTCTAAGAGCGGCTCTATAATTGCCCTTTACAAACATTCAACAGAAGGTGTTCAATACTGTTGAATAATATCTCAAAGTGTCTTTCTAACTTGGGAAGGTAACAGTGCACCCATGGAAAATTTTGTACATGAAATAAATGATATGAAAAAGTGATGTACATTATATTAGAGCAAAATTAAACAATTTCATATGCCGTAAACGTGGTGAGAGGCCTGCCTCACACAACGTTAACGTCAAATATGTGCTGTGTCTCAGTGCTGTGGAAGCGTACAGAGATATTGACACATCACCGTAAGATTCACGCACTGTAAGACGTTTAGATATTTTGTTTTTTACTTCGATGTACAGAGGTGTATCCCTAAGTTCTTATAAAATTGCTACTCACGCACTTTTCGAGGAATTAAAAAGCCTGATTATTTCAACCCCATTTCAGAGGTTTTTTACCATCAAGCAAGAACATCGTTAAAAAGACACTCATTGAGAAAGGCGAAGAAGACACTAATCGAAATGAGAAAAACCAAAGCAATATAATGGAAGCGCGCATTAGAGTTTTGACCGCATATGCAGGTAAATCACAAGGACAACCAAGAAACACTAAGCAAAACTGCGCGTTAGCAGCCGCGTCATATCTATTTGCTGAAATGCAGTGACTACAGCACTTCGGGTGGGAACACATCGAACGCCGCCGCACATTTCTGGCGCACACCACTCAAATGCGACAAATGCACGCTGCATAGACGTGAAGTCTTTTTTTGGGGGGGTAATCTTCGTGGGTCACACAATGCACAGAGAAGGCACGGGCACCATGAGCGCCATCCGCGCATGATAAGCACACCGCCACGGAAGCAAGGTACGGAACACATAAGCGTAACCTGCCCTTCACAGGTAAAATTAAAAGTAATCGTATATTTGTTGCTGCGCGACGGACCCAGTTAGAAAGCGCACGGAAACATCCCACACTGCACACGTGTACCTCCGAGGTTGTGTCGGCAATTCCTGGGCTGCATTTAAACGACAGCAGGAAGTTATTTCCATGAGAAACGAAGTGACGGCGCAGGTAGTGCAGGTAGCGGCCGCGCATAACATCATTTGGGGTTTTAAGGCCAGTGACCGAAGTTGAAATCATTAAAATCACACGCCAGCGATAGCTTTTTCAGGGTAAATTGTTCACATCTTGAAGGTCATGCTTTTGCTGACGGCATGCGGCATAAGCGATTCAAAAGCAAGAATACTGCACTTAATTTATTTCTTCCCTGAACTATAGCATACAATATAGCAGGTCAATGTTTCTTCTTGTCTCGGGAAACAGGTATGTAGTTCGGCCCAAAATAGCACAAAACCAACTGTAGTGGTTATTATTGTAGGAATCACGGAGGCCATACGACCGCACAATTGTACAGAGCGCGCTGGCGGCACCAGTATTCTCGTATTCAACGGGACCGGTAGAATACGAAAATACGGCATGTTCGGTAGTCTGAGGGGCTTCGATGTGTTTGTTTGATTATGTGTTATTAGGTTTGCTCTAATGAAATGACACGTTCGCGTGCACGAAAGTACCAGAAGTTGGCTTGCGTCTCGCTGTAAACACGCCGTATTCGTGGCGCGCCAGCTAAATGTAGACCAATGATTTTCATGACGTGGAGTGCGTTCCCTTTGTCTCCGCTGGTTGTCGTGAAAAGTTTGGTGGACGTCGCAAAGAAGTAATGCGTATTATTAGAGTGCCTCAGCTCGTCCACTATGCAGTGGCATGTAAGCTGCGAGTAACATCGTGGACGCAGCACTGGAAACTTGGAGAGCGCCTTTCTACCTCGCCGTACTGTTGAAACGGTAAGCAGTCGTGCTCCACAACTACACGTGCGTTCATGCGTGTTGTGTGTGCTTCCCTTGTCTGTATAGAGTGCCTTGCGAACGTAGTAAGTGGAACACCCACGACAACAATAAAACCTGTGCTGATGCTTGATGCGCGCTGGTTGTCAAAATTGCGTACCCAACTCTGTTGTCACAGTGCGGAATAGATAATCCTGATAAGCGTTTCTTTCTGCTGAGAAAGGTTTCGGAAATCGTGTTCACCCTGTGCAGCTGTGCGTGAGCTGCCGCTTATCTGCTAAAGTTGCATAGCAAAGACCCGTCTACGTCTTCATCGATCCTTTCTTCAATAACGTTTCCTCGTTTATAAATGCTTCGACGTTGTGCACAATTTCTGCTTACGAGGTTTTCGGTTAAGGAACAGGTCTGGGGAAAAAATATAAGCCAATCACAGCTTGCTACTAGTGGTGGAAGTGCGTGCGTGAGTCAGCCTTCGATTACTTTACATAAGGAAGACATTAAGTGCCTTAACAGTTATCTCTCACGTAGACCGGCACGTGTGCCCGATTGACACGTGGTGTTACCATTACTGAGCATGCGCAGATGAGTTTTGTGTCTTCTTTCTTGTTTCGCCTCAGTGCTCCCTTCAGTTGATAGTCGGCGTTCGTGTTGTCCCCTTCTATACTCTTGTGACTGTCTGCACGCCTCACTTCTATTTTTGCAAAATGAATCCTTACCAACTAGCTCAGCTTTCTGTCGTTCTGTCGTTCTTGCTACTAGTACAGCTTTATTTTAACGCGAAAGCGTTAAGGAGCTCGTGTAACCGAAAAACCGGTGTTGTCAGCGTCGGCGGCGTTGGCCGTAAGCGATAAATCCCAGAAGGCGCTTCATAAATAAAACACAACTTGCAAGATTGGCTGGGTCGGAATCGAACCAGGGTCTCCGGAGGGTGAGACGGAGACGCTACCACTCAGCCTCGAGTTTTTTCTATTGCATGGAATTATCCGTACTGTCAAACCAATGCAGTTACAATACATATGAACATACATGAGAAACAGATTCACACTTAGTATGCAGTCCAATGACAGTTCAAAATTCTGGCAAACAAACACAAGCGTCCAGACGCGAAATCCATTCAGGGACGGGATCATATGCAGCCACCACACTACGGACTTGAGCAGTCTCTTCTCGGAAGATAGACCTTGTCGAGCGAGGTGACTCGGCATGTCTGTCGATCATTCGACTTCTCCATAATGAATAAAGTCCTAAAGGTTCCAAGTAGGACAAAAGCGCCTCTAGTGAATGCGGTGTTGCCTTAGAAACGTGCCGTAGAAAGTTATACTGTAGTGTATATCGGCAATTATGAGCATGTAAAGTACAGAAGTCGCAGTTTCACGAGTAGGAAAGTATGTTTCCGTTACATTTCTTCTGCGCTCTGCGCACACGCAGAGCCATTTTGCGGCAAACACAGAAGACCCCCTCCTCGCAATGTACGGCGCTGCCCCGACAGGTGGCGCGCTACTCCCCCGCGCGACGCGGCTCTTCTTTCCGCTCACAGCGTGATTGCTAGGTGCAGCGTTCGATGCGGGGCGCCTCTGACGTGATCGCTGCACCGTAGCGCGTCTGGTGGGAAAGCGTCCCCTGCGATATGTGCCATGCTGCTGGCGAGGAGCCATGCGTCGGCGTGTTGCTTCCAAGCGAAATAGAGGACGATCCCATCGAGGCGTCAGCCCCATGATCTCGTACGCCTTCATGGAGCGTCGCGGCCCGGCTGTCCGGGCCGATTGCAACGTTTGGCTCGCGTAGATCGCTTTTCCCTTCGAGACACCGAGTTCTTTCGTTCATTCCGCTTGCTCAGGCACACGTTTCGTCATTGTGTGACTCAAGAACATGCCGAGCGAATGAGTGGGCGGTGCGAACGGGGTGCGATAACGCTATCGCGTTCCACTCTTGAAGGCGAAGCTTAAGCACCCTCCAATTTTTCAAGGCAAGATGTATTGACAGAAGTTTGACTTAACTAAGCATGACAGGAGAAAGTTGCTAAACGAAGTAATGAAAAAAAATATTAAATTGTAATTTGCTGCTGCGGTGTGTCCAAAATTTTATTTGATCAAAAGGTCCCTGTTATCGTGACATCGATGATTTCAAGCATTTGCTCTCTTTCCACATTAGTGCACACATTGTTTTCATGACTCTTTTAGGTGCTGATTGCATACTTTCACGATATCACAGCATTATTGTGCCACTGCTGTAAGCTAACATAGAACTCATTTTGTAGTGGTGAGGCCGTGACCCACAACATAAACCACAAGATTGAAGAGCCCCCAGATATGCAGACACCGTGGATATATGCCTGCAGCAGCATGGCGTGTAATCTGGATGGTCATGTCAGGTGTGTATGAAATGTACATGTTCCAAAACGTGGGCTTGGTATCATACATGGTGAAGTTTATCAACAGATTACTTAACGCAGCTTACTAAAGAGACTAAACGTTTATGCAGCTTTATTGAACTTGCTGTTTATTTGTGTGCACAGCCATTATGCCCACATTATCGTGTTCTGTATGAAATACTTAACCATTCCGAATGTTTAGTATTTCTTTTGTATAAATTGCTTACCTGCAAGTTAAATTTTAGTTTTGCTTTGTACATAGTATATTTATCACTTTTTATTGTGGTTTTATTCCTTGAAAACTATTTCCTATGCTCTACCTCTTATTTACATTTTTTGTCTGTTTCTGCTACAATCTCGTACTGTTTGCTGTGCATATAGGAATTGGAAGTGTAGTGGGCTAAATATGTCACAGGTCTAAGCACGTAGTGTGCACACTATTGTTTATCATTCACACCTTTACAGTTACTTCTTTGTTCCCATAGTAACAGCCACTGGCAAATACACATTTGATGAGCTTGAATTTCAGAGGGCACGGTACCTGGCCTGCACGTAAGAGGGCACGGCACCTGGCCTACGGACAGCAGGGCTCACCCGCTTCTGCTGCTTGTGCAGGTACTGCCATGGATCCTGCATGAAACGCCAGCCACGGTAACGATGACTAGCGCTGGAATGATGCTGTTTTTGGTGTTTCACTCTGACCACGTGACAACGAACTTTTCATTCGTGGGATAATCGCGGCCACGGTGGCCGCATTTCGGTGGGGGCGAAATGCGAAAACACCCGTGTACTTAGATTTAGGTGCACGTTAAAGAACTCGAGGGGGTCAAAAGTTCCGGTGTCCGCCCCTACGGTGTGCCTCATAATCAGGTTTTGGCACGTTAAAGCCCAAAATTAATTTTTTTTTAAATTCGCGGGATACGAACTGCAGGGTGAGACGTCACCAGCAACAGACCTACTAAAGGAGTGACACGACTACGACCGGATCAGAAGGCAAGGCACCTGGCCTGCGGACACATTGGCTCACCCGCTTCTGCTCTTTGTGCCGGTTGGTCCTCAGTGCACTGATTGTTCCTACCGAAGTGGCAACAAATTTGTGGAAATCCTGCCGTACCCTCGCAGGTTTTGTTGCATCCTTATTGACTGTTGGTCCATGCTGTTGCTATTAGTGCCAGGACACATAGAAGAAAATCCCGCTCCTAAATCGGTCGAGCTGCTGCAAACAATTATAGAGATTCAGGCGACGACTGATTACCGGCTATCCTCAATAAGCGAGAAAGTCGTGCAGTTAAACGCAGACAGATCGACTGACTGAATTTCTTGTCATGATACAGGAAATGAGCAAGGAAATTGGGCATCTTGAGGCTACAGTTCGGCAGCAGGCTGAAAAATTGATCGAGTATGAAAATTGCAGCCGGCCTAACAACTTGTTGGTTTTTGGAATCTCTGAAGAAAGCGGTGACTCAGAGGCGAACTTGAGGGCAGCTGTCGTTGATGAACTGTTTCTTGAAAAACTGGGGGTTCAAGTTAAAATTGCAGAAAGAATTCGTTGCATTGGCAAAAAAAAACAGTAAATGACCGAGACCAGTTATTATGAAGGTTTATGATACCAGAGAAAAGGAGCACGTACTGAGATCTGCAAAAAACTTAAAGGAAAATCAGTTAGTACCAGCAATGATTATGCTAAGGAAACAGTCGATGTGAGATGGAAGTTGGGGGCGAGTGCTTCTGCCGAAAGGGCGAAGGGCGGGAAGGTATTTTTGATCGACGACAAGCTCAAGGTAAATGATAAGCTCTACGTATGGGACCACGAAAACAACGTACGTCTCCTTCTAATCCACCGAGATAAGAACAAACACCGCGCACAAAGGACAGATGACACGCATGACGATTTTGGTCCCTCAGGCAGTCCCAGCGATTCTCCGTGTACTTCAACGCTTTAATAGCTCCGAATCTTGTCGCTTATTGCGCGCAGTATTGTTAATCAGGTAACCGAGTTAGAATACGTGCTGCTGACGGAGACCCCTCATGTGTCAGTGGTAAGTGAAGCATGGCTGAACAGCAATGTACCTAGACACTGTATAGTGGCACCAAACTACCGAATGTTTAGATGGGATAGAGACACTCACCGTGGAGGCATTGCGATTATTGTTAAACAGCACATTGATGTTGTAATGACTGAATGTACTATCCCTGGGACAGTGTGGCGCAAAATTGCTTACGCGAGCACTTTATATCTTGTTGGCGCAGTATATAAGACACCTGCCACTGCACCCGAGTTTTTGGATAAGCTGAATTATTTCCTATGCAATCATTTGGGCCGTAACACCAGACTAATAATGACTGGGGACTTTAATCTATTTAACATTAACTGGGACAGTTTACTACGTGGAAACGTAGAAATTTCTAGTAGCGAAAAGCTGCTTCAAATAATGACCTCACACAATCTAAAGCAAATCGTGAAAGAAAACACGAGGGCAACGCCTGAATCTCGGTCGTCGTTGGACTTAGTGTTTCTTTCGAATAAAATAGGTGACTATACAGTATCTGTGGAAGATGCTCTATCAGATCATAAGTTGGTTCTTGTACACATAGTATCTAGCGCAAGCACTCGTTTCCAGCCGTTTATACCTGTGCGAGTCAAGGACTATAGTCGGACAGACGACACTTTTATTATCGATTTCTTAGAATTGTCATTTGAGCAGTTTGAACTTGTCTGCGATTGTGAGTCGGTTGACGAACCATGGCAGCGCCTCAAGAAAATCATAAGACGTTGTGTTGACAGTTTCATCCCAACTCGGTTAAATATATAAAATGGCGGAACCCTTGGATTATTCGACATATCATTCATATTAGGCGCAAAATAAAGCGCTTACGCAAAAAGCCAGGTATCTCCGCCGAAGTGTCGATATGGCGAAGGGCATTGAAAACTGCTGTGAAGGAATCAAAAGAGTGGTTCTTTAACCAAACATTAAATGCCTTTATGAAAACATCACCTCGAAAATTCTGGCTTTATTTGAATGACAAAAAAGAACAAATAAACAAGGTCTAAAGTGAACAATGTAATGGTAACGCAAAAAGCAAATATTGCGAGTCATTTTAATAATTTTTTCCAATCAGTTTGTTTTCAGTACCTAGCAGCTATTGCGCAGACGCCTGTCTGTCGTCTTCCTTTTCATGTGGGATGGAAAATCTTGTCGTCGCTCAAGCAGGTGTGTTTAACCAGCTACTACTTTTAGGTTCTAAGAAGGCTAGTGGGCCGGATGGAATACCAACCGAACTTCTAAAGTGATACGCGGAGTGGGTGTCATTTTTCGTAAACATAATATTTGTAAAATCATTGCAAACTCACTCGTTACCACAAGGCTGGCGTTGCGCAGTCAACTACTCTTCTTAAGAGCGGTAACTGATTGCTCACAAATAAGTATCGCCCAGTTTTCCTGACTAGCGTCTGTTGTAATGTCTTAGAGGATATCATAAGTAAGCATATTCTCGTTTTTCTTGAAAATAACGACTTTTTTATCAGCGACAACATGGTTTCCGAAAGGGACTGTCTACAGCAACCCAGCAACCCAGCTCATAGAACCTATTCATGGTTTTACTTCAGTTATAGACGCCCAAAAGCAAATTGACGTCATCTGCGTAGACTTTGCGAAATCCTTTGACGAAGTCTCGCACAACAAATTACTTTTCAAGTTACATAAAGCAGGACTAAATGATACTATTGTAAAATGGATTGAAGCCTACCTACACAATCGCAGGCCGGTTGAGCGTGCGGACGAGTGCTTGTCCCCTCCGTTAGAAGTGGTCTCTGGTGTTCCCCAGGGGTCCGTTTCAGCCCCGTTGCTGTTCTTGGTTTATGCTAATGATATTACAGAGACTGTCGAGTTTCCTGTGAAATTGATGCTTTTTGCTGACGATTGTTTAATTTACTCTATGGTAACACACATTGATGACCAATTCAGAATTAACCGGGTCCTTCATTTCCTTCACTTTCGGTGGGAACAATGGGACATGGAGATCAATTACAACAAATCGACTTTTACATATGTTACTAACAAAAAAAGTGTTGCGCCATTCTCTTATAACATTTCAAGTAACAAACTAAGAAATGTAGATACATTCTAGTATTTAGGTGTCACAATTTCACATAATTTAGACTGGCGTAAGCATAACGATAACCTGTGTTTGACGGCTTCACAAAAAGTGTATTCACTGAAGAAAAAGCTGGAACATGCAACGAAGGATGCCAAATTAATTGCTTATAAAACTCTTATATGTCCATCTTTGGCATATGCTTGTGTTGTCTGCAGCCCCACCAAAACGTTTTAATAGACAATCTAGAAAGAATTTAGAGAATGGCTGCTCGTTTGATTGCTTCAAGGTACCGAAGGACGGACTCGGTAACAACAATTTTGCATTCGTGTGGGCTGGAGTTGCTGGGAATCCGTAAAAAAAGCCAGACTTAAGATTTTTATTCAGATACTTCAAAGGCTTTTGAAGATGAAAAGGAAAAACACGCTCAGTTACCTGCCAATCGTAGCGAAATAATAAACCGCAGCAGAGCCGTCAAGCCTTATAACACACGTGTTGATGTTTTTCGTTATTCTTTTTTCCCGTATGTAACTGAAATGTGGAATGCCTTACATGATGTTGTTGTAGACCAGACAGATGTGCACAAATTTGAATGCTCGATTGATATTTTGTTTCGTGGGCACCCAACCTGATGCCATAAAATGTCAAATTTGCTTGTGTTCTACTATTTTCCCTCCCTGTAACAAGCCTCAAGCGAGGGTTAACAGTATCAATAAAGAAATAAAGAAAAAATTATTTACAATTAATATGAAGGTCAGTATTTTCTATGCTGCATTTACTTCAGTAGTAAATGGGCACAGACTGATTTGGATCCCTTGTCCAAGCTGCCTTTTCTTTCATTGCATTAAAAATGGGGGCTCGCCCACATATGTCTTGCAATATATGTGGTATGCCTCATTGATTTCACTTGTCTATTTTTACGGTGGATGAAAACAGATGAACGATTGTACTCCAACATGAAGCCCCGTCGTGGAAATCTACGGCGAAGTTGGACAACTACACTGGTCTTTTGAATCAAATATGGTGATCTCTTATACACATGATATATACCGGCCAGTTTGCCCTACGTGCGCTTGACCACATGTGAAAGTGTTACCGTACACTGCCTGTGACACACATTGTACAAATTTGGTGGTATTTTTCACCGAGGAAGCCTCGCTTGCCTGGTTGCCTTTCTCAATTCACTTGCACACTGCTGCGCGCATGCTGCATACTTTCTTTTTCACTGGATATATAGGCACCCTGACAAGAAAGGCTTGCTTAAAGATATCACTAAATTTGTCTTGTGTCTGTCAGGGGTAGTGTTAGTCGATTCCTGTGATCATGTGTATATTTGGTCAAATGTGCATGCAGCAGACTGGCCGGTGCCTCAAAACATGCCTAACAGAGCACCATAATTCATTCACCGGAACAGTATGTTTGTCCCATTTGACCACGCACCGATGGGACTGGGGCTGCGCGCTAGATTTAGACTGCTTAGACCGATACCAGAGGTCGAAAGCCTCAGGATACTTGGTGTGCATATCCAGAGTGATGGTAAGCACACGACTACATTCCGGAGACTCAGGCAGGTAGTAGGGGCAATCTCGCACCTTATCCGCCGGGTCTCGGCCCACCACAGAGGCATGAGGGAGCGGGATCTATGCCGACTTGTTCACGCCTTTGTACTCAGCCGTGTACTCTACTCCACCCCCTATCTGAAGCTCTCTCGCCGTGAAACTGACGCCATGGACGCTTTTATTTGCCGGGCATACAAAGTCGCCCTCCACCTTCCCATAAATACACCTACCGACCGACTCTTACAATTAGGCCTCCACAACTCAATCGGGGAACTTGTAGACGCGCACCGCCAAGCACAATACCTTCGTCTCACACAAACCAACACTGGCCGGTACATACTGCACTTCCTTGGAATCCAGATACCAGCCAACGATCCGACATTACGCCCCATACCAAAATCCTTACACCGCGAACCGCTCATTAAGCCACTCCCCCGTAACATGCACCCCGACCACCACGATAAGCGCCGCAGAGCTCGAGCTACAGCGCTGCACCGTTACTACGGCTCGGAACCGGACGCCGTATGGGAAGACGCAGCCTGCAAGGGTGATGAAGCGGTCGCTGTCGTGGTGGATCACACTCTCTCTCCGATTGGAACGCACACACTCCCCCCAGACACCTCTCCCGAAGCTGCAGAGGAAGCCGCCATTGCCCTAGCTATCATCAACACAGAAGCACGGTATGTGTTATCCGACTGCAAAACTGCAATCCTAAATTTCGCACGAGGCCGAGTCCACGTCCCTGCTTTTTGCATACTGGACTCGCCCGTTGAACCCCTGCCCCGTCATGTGGAGCTGATTTGGGTGCCCGCGCACTGCGGGAATCCTGGTAACGAGGCCGCCAACCTCTTAGCCCGACGTTCTTTAAACCGGGCTCTTGCGGCCTCCGATCCGGCATTCACGGAAGGAGCGCGCGCACACTTTCAAAGAGCTGACGAATGCCTCCAAGGCGGCGCGTCAGCTGTACCCCGCACCGCACAAATCCCTTAGCAATCGACAAGCAACCATTTGGCGCCGGTTACAAACACACACTCTCCCATCTCCTCTGACTCTTTCTCACTATCACCCACTTTTCCTCACATCAGCCTGTAATCTCTGTCCCGAACCTCGCGCTACTGCTCTACACCTCCTTTCTCATTGCCCGGCGGATCCTGCGCCGCGGGGCCTCGAACACCTGAAGACCTGGGAGGACATGGAGACCCTGCTGCGCTCTGGAGACCCGGTCGTGCAGACCATGGCTACTGATCGGGCTGCCAGCGTTATGGAGCGAAGCAACATAAACGCTTGAGTGGAGTGGGGTCGTGCGGGGGCCCAGGTGCCTGCGTGCGCCAAACTCCTCAGTCTTACAATAAAGTTTTTATGATGATGATGATGATGCAACCATTTGGCCAAAAAATTGCTGAGGAATGCCACATAAAAAGACGGTCTCCATCTGTTTACTGAGCGTTCCGCAACCTCCATAGTAAGAAATTTGTGTGTTGCAACTAGTTTCAGGAACCTTATTTCTTGTCAAGCCTTCTGCTTGACCTTTTTCTGGTGGAGGTGCTGGGTACATGCTACCACTCCCAGATCGAACACCGTCTACAAGCCCAGTACAAAGCCTGGTCGAGCTGACTCCTGTTCACGTACGGACAAGCCGTCGACTACAGGGACTGCCACCTGAGCAAAAGCCTCTACCCATTCAAGTCAGAAGGATGAGTACATCAGTTCCGTCTTGTTTCTCAACCGCACTGACTAAGGTCGTCCTTAACCAGCCGCGAATCCCCACATCCTTCCATGGGGACACCTTCGAGGACGTTGAGGACTGGCTCTATCACTTTGAGCGTGTCGCAGAATTCAACGGCTGGACTCCGGAGCGCAAGCTACGCAACGCCTACTTTGCCCTCAAGGACTATGCGCGGACATGGTTTGAGAACCGTGAGGCGGCCCTATAGACATGGGATGAATTGCGACGGTAGCTAACCAGCACATACGCCAGCCTCGATCGCAAGGAGCGGGCAGAATCGGCAATTCAGGTGAGAGTACAGCGCTGGAACGAAAGCGTCGCAATATTTGTTGAAGATATGCGCCGACTTATCCAACGCGCGGATCCTTCAATGCCGGAAGAAAAGAAGCTCACGAACTTGATGCGTGGTATCAAGCAGGAGTTATTGGGTGGCCTAATACGCAAGCCACCAAAGACCATTGCAGACTTTCTCGTGGAAGTCATATCAGTGGAAAAGGCACTTCAGCAGCGAACAAGGCAATACAACCAGGCCCGGCACGTTCTCATGTTCTAGCAATTGCCACAGAGGGCGAAAAATCAACCGCGGCGCGTTCCAGCATAAGCGCGCCAGTAGAGCTACTGTTATTTGGTCGCATATTTTAATTTGTATTTTTTCTGCTAGGGGCGCACAACGCGGCTAAATATTTGTTCTATAAATGTACACGTAATTACCGTCAAACATTGTTAACATATAACTTTTGCAAAATAAACAGAGAATTGTTTTTATTAAACTTCCATTATTGAAGCCTGTGCTTAATTGCATGAATAAAGGTTTTGAGACCTCACTGACGTGCGATAAGCAGCAGCCCACTTGTATCGATTGCAGTCCGTGCCGTTTATCGATTCAAATTGTTCGGTGGTTATATTTGCGAACGGGGCGGACGTTTTTTTTTTTTTTTTTAATGCGAGGATAAATGCCTCAGGGCATACAAGGGTATGGGATGGGGGTGAACAAGGATGATTATATGAATGAAAATAGATTTGCTGACCTAATGAAGTCCAAGAGGGATCGATAATGCGGTCCCTGCGTCCAAGCAGTGTAATGGCTCAGATTATGCGGCGAGAGCCCCGCTGCTGCGAGGTGCCGGAGCCTCGTCGGTTTCAGAGCAGCGCAAACCCACAGCAGGAGGTGGATGTCGGCTTCAACGTTTGGCGACTTGCAGAGTGGGCACTCAGGACGAGGATATAGCGGGCGAAAGTGCGGCCACTTCCTAGTCACGGCAGGAGTGAGGGCAACCCCGACCCGGATCCTCCGAAGCGCAACCTCCTCTGCACGGGTAAGACCGCGGGGAAAGTTTACCGCACACGGAGGTATGAGAGCACGTGTGCGGCGCCGGAGGTGCTCCTTTCTTGTTAAAAGGAGGGTGGCATCATCTAGGTGAAAGAGTTGAGGCGGTGACGATGGAGAGGTTGTTAGACGGGTCGCAGAATCCGCACGGCTTTGGAAGCTTAGAAGGTCGCGTGGGATCCACTCGACAGATATTGACTGCGGGATGCGTGCCGCCAGAAGATGGATCTGTTGGCATATGTCAGGGCTGCGACTGACGCGTCGCAGAAGCCGCGTCGCCTGGAGAGCATCAGTGTGGATGACGATGCGGGCCGTGGGGACCAAGGGAAAGGCGGCCACAGAGCACAACGCTTCTCGGACAGCAAGGAGCTCAGCACAAAAGGAGGAAGGAGGTTCTTGGACTTGAAACCGGGTCGTCTTATTAAGGGCAGGTGCGCATGGGCAATAAATTGCAGTGGTTGTTTCACAGCCCTTAATGCTTGCATCAACGTAAAGGACAATGGAGCCAAGCGGCAGGTGGGCATCTTGATCTACAATTCGGTCACGAAGCGATGCCGCCGCGTGAGTTGATGTCGGGCGATGTATATCAGTTGGCTTGTTGTCACTCAGCTGTACAAAACTCCAGGGAGGAAGAACTGGCGATGGTGGTGGTAGAAGCGAGTTCGAGAAAGCGTAAGCCCTGAGAGCACTCGTTGCGTGTGAAAGGGTGGACGTTTCCTTGATGCAGCACCCCACGGGTTCGTTTTAGTTAGGCAACAATGTTATATCAGCCAGCTTATGCGTCCGATATTCGATAGCCGCTACCAGACGATCGTGTTTAAAGACGGTGAATATTATCAGCTGCGGCGTTTCACTGGCGTAATGGCTACATGCACGGCTTCCATCGTCAGTGATTTGCCGCGTCGAGCCACGTAGTAACGGGTTGTTAGAGAAAAAAAGTGCTAGCTAGCGTGATACCTCGTTGCTGGAACCGAGCAAAGTCTGTCTGAAAACCTCCCAAGAAAGCGGATTAACCTTGCAGCCTCTGGGTGTGTGCACCGGTGAGTCAAAAAACACTGCTTCGTATTTTCAACTTTCAATTTGTTCGGGTGCGAGGCGGGTGAAACAGATTCCTGTAGTCACTTTTTTTTTCAAAGTGGGAAATCATAATAAAGTTAGTGCTCTTCAAAGGCAATTCAAACAAGGCTCTTGTTATCTTTCCACGTTGCTAAAATTCCTTACACGGAGTACAGTATAAGAAATAAATAGTTTTGGCTGTGTCTGCATGAATGATACACTGCGATAAATTCACAGCACATTAGCGCAAGTGTACTTCTGGTGATACAGTTGGATTATTATCATGTCATACATAATAAAATGACTTGTTTAACACCTAGTAGCTGGCAAAAAAATTTATTCGAGGCTTCACTAAGCAGGGACACACAAGGATACCATTGAAATAAATGCACACTCAAAACAGTGTTGTGTGTGTGTGCTTTTCTGTCATGGAGTGTTTTGTGCGCTGTTCTTAGTCATACATGAATCACAAACTCACCCACGCTTCCACCATAGTAATTGAGGTTCTTCTTCTGCCTCCAGCCTCCAAGATGCTGCTCATGATTGATTACCCTTTGGACTCTAATGTCTCTGGACGTACAGGTCAACAGACAAGTGTCACCACAGAGCCAGAATCCTCGCAAGGTATGTTTCTGAACACTACAATTGGAACTGTGATTTGTTCATTTCTTGGACAAACTTTTCTTTCACCATTCTTTGCTTACATGTTTGTCATGGCTTCACGATTTCTGTTTTCAGGAAGAAGGACAAAAGAGAGATTATTGGCTTGCAAGCTGCCCACACAAGAAGCTCATCGGTCACCAAGATGACAACAGATCCTTTTGAACTACGTGCCTCACCAAGAAATGTTTGCAAGTTTACCAGATAGAGGGCTGTGAGCCCTATGAGGAAAGCACCAGTCTGTAGTTTTGTATCGTACCAAGCGGGAATGCTAAAATTTGGCATACAAGCTTGCTTGATTTTAAAGGCGTTTTATGACAGTTGGAGAAGTAACAAGTTGAGTTTCAACTTTCTTTTTCTCATCATGTAGCGAGCTCTTACTTGGTAATGCACAAATTTCGGCATCTGCTATTTGCAAATCAGATTTACGGGCGTTACCAAAAAGCATCGCATGCTCCTTCATAGCGTTAATTTGTTATGTGAAACTGCAAATAACTTTAAAGCCTTCAAAACCGCTCAGTGCAATTTTGAGAAAACGTTACTTCAGTTCACTGAAACCCTGGCAGTCACTTTTCACTTTATTATTCTACTTTTTATTTAAAGTACGCTCAGGGCCATATGCCATTAAAGAGGGGAGTGGTTACAAAGCAGTAGAGTAAAACAAACAAACAAGAGCAGTGAGTTTTGGTAAGACAATGATCATACAATTTGAGCTAATGGTTTGCAAAAAAAGTTTGTTATCCTTGATGGCTACGATATTTGAGGGAAGGTGATACCATTCCTGAGATGTGCGGGGTATGAAAGACTGAAAGGAAGACTTCGTGCAGCAAGACTCAATCCCGGCGTTACTGCAATGATCGATACAGTTTGAAATGTACTTTAGGCCGCGGTATGAAGTCGTCGTGAAGTGTGGTATGACGGAAAATTTTATGAAATAGCGAAATATGGCGAATAAGTGCTGGTTAGTTTCGGTTTAGAAAGAATGAAGGAGGAGAGCTATTTTGTACTCGTTCAAGCGACGTAATAAGACTAACGCGACTGGGATCCCATATTGCAGATGTATATTCAAGCTTTGAGCATATTAACGCCTTGTAAAGGTGTTTTAAGGTAGACAGTGCTTTGTAAAAGTTGCACTGTAAGTACCTGAGCAGGTGAATAACATTGTAAATGACATACTCTATATTGGGCCAATTTAAATTATTTGTAATGTGTACACCATTATATTTATATGACATGATGAAATCTAAGGGAACATTGTTAAGATGGTAAGTGATAGGATTAGAATTATAACTTGATATTGCATTTTTTATTGCGAAAGCAATACTACGCCAGGCCTAACCGCTCGTCGTGTATGCCGTGCCCCCCCCCCCTCCCAGAGCAGGTACTGCGCTTAGCAGGTGGTGTGACGTCAACTTTCTCCGTTGCTATGACGACGCGTGACGTCAGCTTGCTCCCCGCATTAGCTAGAAGGGACTCGCTCGTCGCGTGTGCCGTGGCCCCAGAGCCGGCGCCGCGCCTAACAAGTGGTCTCCGTTGACATGACGACCTCCTCGCCTTGCGCTCGCTCCGTGGCGGCTTCACTGAGATATATTTGCGGCTAAGAGGTACGGAGTCGCCATCTGTCAGAAGCGCCTCCCTTGCGTATTATGAGGGATCACGCGGCGCGCTCCTCATAGGTTTCGCTTACGGTGCTCAATAAGAACACCACGCGGCAGCCCTCCTGGACATTTATGTGGATACTCTCAAAACGAGGGAAATTTTGACTGTCGATATAATAATCTTGGGCGAACTGAAAGCACAGAATCCTTTACAGACGCTATCTCTTTAACGAATGTACAGTGAACGCCACTGCGCGCGGTCGCCGCGATGGAGTCTCCCGAACCGGCCTCTTGCGTGTAAGGTAGACAAACGCTGAGAGTAAACTATGTGAAATATGTTCTTATAATGGGCTGTCTGTATAACCAAATGGGGCATAACAAAATGGAGCCTCAATCCAGCGATCGCACGGGTTCGCAGCGACCGACTGCGCGTCTGCATGCATGTCCGCGCACAGTTGTGCTTTCGCTGAGAGCGCGTTTTCGCACCGTGCCCTGAGCTTTAGGCCTCATCATATGAGCATATTTGACATTACACTAGCAACCATTGTTGCGTGGACGCTACCAGAACTGTTCAAAGATAATTCCTTTATAAGGACTTCGACGCCTAGCTACGGCGACTATGATGTGCCGTCGTGACAATTCAATCTTTTTTTTGTCTTCTAAATTCTTGGACATTTCAATATTATTTCTCAAGTTGTGTCGCACTGTATCTTTATCTGTCTTCTCAGCGTGCGATTTCCCTCTGCTTGTTTTTGCAATCCAGTGCACTAATTCATAACACAAACATGACCATATGCCGTGCCTTCTTTTAATGTGCGTCTTACCGCTCCCTTTCCGTTCCAGTGAACTTGCCAGTAACTAGCATCAAGAAGTTCGTAAACCAAACCGTCATGACATTAGCCGGGCAGCGGGCGCCGGCGAGCGTCTCAGTGCGCGTTTTCTGCTACTCACCGAACATCGCGCAGTCCCGGCGCCGTAGCAGAAATGTTCCTCACGTCTGTGCTTGCTGCATACCAGAGTTGTAGCCGATGGCAGTCTGCCGGTTCTAAGTTTCGCCAGCCAAGCTTCACGCAGCTTCTTGCCCTGCGGCTACATGTGAATAAGGCTGACACCGGGCTCCGTTGCGTACGTCCGACACTGCGGCACCGAGCAGTAGCCTACCATGCTGCACGCCTCCAAAGGCAGCCACTACCTATTATAGTACTTTCATATGTTGTCAAGCAGACACCCAAGGCGCTAAAGCCTCACCACTTAATCAGAACCGCGGCGCAAGTGGGACTTAAATCTTTCGCTTTCAGCTCACTTCGGCGCTTGCGAAGCAGCCGACGCGGCCGCTATGTCCACGTGATCCCTCATGTAACGTCACGCCGACAGTGGTGCTAGCTTTTCCAGTGGTGTAGCTCACCCCCAATAGCGGTGCGCTATGCGTTGGTTCATCAGTCACACCATGGAAGTTCCCGACAAAGAGTCTATATCTGAATCTAGTTGCTCTATTGCTTCGCAACAGTTACATTCTAAAGCGAAAGCTATGCAAGCTAGGAAGAATGAGAAAAAGAGGTTGCAACGTGCCCAGGAAACAGAGGAACAACAAGCAGAACGATTGCGAAAACGACGAGAAGCCGAAGCAATTCCAAGCTAAACCAAGTCCAACATCAAGTTGCACCACAGGCAGAACTACAAGCGTAGCCATGCAGATATTGCTTTCGCAATTCAACCAGGTTTAACCAGAGCTATACCACAGCCAATTTTCATTTGTTAACTACAAAAGGCTCATGTACCGTTTGCATAAAATCAGTAACTAGGCTAGCCCTGCACCGTAAGAGATGGCTAGAACAGGCAACTTCACACAACTGGCCTACTCCACACTTCTCAAACATGACAAACCGATAAAATCAACTTTTTTTTCTCTTCACTAGCATATGACACCTGAGGACAGTGTGCTCAGAAAAAACTTTTGAAATATATTCGAAGTTTGGCTTAAGGTTCAGCCAATCAACTGTAGATTAGCAAGGGAAGCCTCAGCGTAGGAACTCATCTTCGTCACCGCTCTCACAGATGTGTTTATTGTTAAAACGTCGGCTACGAGCCGAGACTTCCCTTGCTCACCTCTGTTACTCAAATGACGGTGTTCATCTCCTTGTAGCCTTTTTACATTGTTTGAACACGCAAACCTAGATGTTTTTTTAACATGAAATCGTAAATTGCATTTTACAAGGATCCGTGAGCATTACTTGGGCATACTTATATATTTATTTAGTGTCCTTGTTCATACACAATATTTGCAGAGGTCCTTGCAAAAAATGTCGTCCTCATAACGTTCCTCGGCTTCCTAGGAGTACTCCACTTGTGTCAAAGTCTTTACTGTGGCACCTGAAAACTAAATGTGCAGCAGAAATATTAAGAACACAAAATATGTGATGTAAAATTTAGCATAACATTTTTTTGTTTCTCTATCTTTCGTGCCTATCACGAATGTGTTATGAAAACAATGCGACATTGCAGCTCGAGCTTACCTTTCTGACAGTACGTCTTTGCCGGGCACTTCTCATGTTTCTTTTTTTTTATCTAGCTGGAATCGTCGAAGGCACACAACATACGTATAGTCTGAAACACGTCAAACAGTACTGTACGCAACACAAATACAAGTGTAGCCGAGTACAATATCGTTGTCCTTGCTTTAGCGGCACGCCAAACACGGTGAGACAACTTAGCTCGATTTCAGCTTTCAATTCCGTTAAATAGATGACTATCTGTGTTTTTGTAAGTTGGAAACCCAATGACTGACAGCATTAGCTCCACCTGACCTGTACGAAAAAATTGTGGGCATTTACTGCTTTATTCACGATTGACAATAAACAATGTAAGCTTACTTCTCTGACGTGTTTTGTTGCCAGTTGAGGCATCTCGGTCACCTGACTATATAATGAAGTATTGGTAGTCATTTTAGAGTATCATACACACGAACACCGCTCCGAAAGCGGCAGCAAAACGCCCAAAACCAGCGAGCGAGCAGCACAATGAGCCCCACCAGCCGCCACCGTAGCGGCAAAACTGCTAACTACGTAATAATGATGACATTACTTTAGATTTTGCCAGCGTCATCTCTCGATCGCATACTTTAATTCACAATGCCACCGCTACTCTTTTTTCCGTTGCACTGTGGAAGGTACAGTTTCTCTTCTCTAGGTTTGTATAGGCGTTCTGTTGTACAACCGCGACGTGTCGACCATATATCGCGTGACCCTCTAGCTATAACCTTGGACAATGCCGACGCCTTGCGAGAGTTAATTAGGCTTGTCGTTGGAGAGGAGCTCCAAAAGCTTCAGGTGGCTCCGGCATTGGTACAGCGGCTCGCTCTGGCTGAGGTCATCCGGGAAGAAATCAGGCAGGCAGTACAAGTCCCAGAGCGAAGCGAGACACCACAGCATGAGGTACGGCAGCCACAGCCTCGGATGTCGTATGCGGAAGATGCGCGAAGTTCGTTGTCCCCGATTTTTCACGATGTGAGCGGCGTCCCGCACTTTCATGATGTGCGCGCCGTTGAAGAAGCAACTGGCGACCTCAGGCCTCGCCGCACGCCATTCATGGCTGAAATAGGACCAGCCCGCAAGAGCGACGTATGGTGCACTGCAGACCGGAGGCCCTTGTGTTTTCATTGCGGTGAAGCCGATCACCTCTACAGAGTGATCCTTACCGCCGAGCTGGGCTCCGTGGATTTTAACTGAATGCGCCGTGCCAGCGCAATGGTGAACGCCCCCTGGCGACTGAAGCCTACCACGTGGACGCCAGGACATCGTTTGCCCCACGATTCCGCGAACCGCGGTCACCCTCACCCGCCCGAAACAGGTCTTCCTGCCCCCTCTTCACGTCGAGCGAAGGAGGCGTCGCTCACCCAGCCCTGTCTCCTAAGAAAACTGAGTCCAGCGACTTGCGGATGTTGAAGATCGTTGAAGATCCTCCGCTACGACGGCCGCGATATGACGTAATTGAGACGCAGAGAAAGCAGCGTAGTTCGATGTCAGTATCTTGACCACGAAGTCACGGCACGGGTGCGGATACGTCTGTTATGAGCCAGAGTCTCGCGCTTATACTGAACGAAGTTTCGACGCAATGGACCGGAACCCAGATTCGTACTGCAGCAGGGCATATCATAACTCCAATCTTCGGTTCACTGCACGAGTCAACATTAGGGGCTTCACGTATATCGGCGACTTCGTTACTCTTCCTGAGTGTTCAATGGACCTTATACTCGGCATGGATTTCCTTCAGGCGAACGGTGCCATCATCGACCTGCAAGTGTCTGGAGTCAGCTTCGCTACTACACAAGCCAAAGCGAACTGTAATGATAACGACTCTGACATCGCGCTTCGCGTAGCTGACGATCACGTCACGTTGCCACCCAAGAGCAGCGTGCTTACCCTTGTCCGATGCGACATGGAGGACGACGCCGAAGGAATTGCTGAGGCAAACATGCCCCTGCTTCTTGACCGCCACATTTGCATAGCCAGAGGGCTTCTTCAGCTGCGAAACAGATGTTCAGTCGTTTTGCTAAGAAACTATAGCAACGAATATCGGCATGTACCGCAAGAAATGACAGTCGCATTTCTTCGCGCAATCATTGATGTTACTGACAATCCCACACTTGAAATCCCACCGTCTCGGCAATCTGATTTACCCAGCCAAAAAGAACAGATTCATGTTAACGCTGCTCTGCTAGACCATCAGAAAGACCGCCTACTGAGACTCGAGAATAAATTTGCGGACTGTTTTTCAACGTCATCCAAAGTACGGCGCACGTCCATCACAAAGCACCGCATTATTACGGACGAGTCCGTACGTCCTGTTCGCCAGCATCCTTACAGAGTGTCTCCAGTGGAGAGGGAAGCGTTCAAGCATCAGGTGAAAAAGATGCTCCAAGACGGCGTGATCCAGCCGTCCACAAGCCCCTGGGCCTCCCCTGTAGTGTTATTCAGAAAGAAAGACAACATGCTACGCGTCTGTGTAGATTACAGAAAGTTTAACCGTGTCACCAAGCGCGATGTCTATCTATTGCCACGCATCGATGATGCATTGGATCGTCTACGACATGCCACGTTTTTTTCTTCGTTGGATCTTCAATCAGAGTATTGGCAAATCGAAGTTGATGAACATGATCATGAAAAAAGAGCGGTTGTGACACCGGACGGGCTTTATTAATACAAAGTTCTCCCCTTCGGTCTCTGTTTTGCACCTGCTACCTTTCAGCGGATGATGGATGCTGTGCTTGCTGAACTCAGATGGCAAACCTGCCTTGTATACATGGACGACGTCGTCGTGTTCTCGAGCACGTTTGACGAACCTTTCGCACGACTCGAGAGTGTCCTCGCTGCGATCCATACTGCCGGTCTCACCATCAAGCCTGAAAAATGCTACTTCGGGTTCCAAGAGCTCACATTTCTTGGCCATGTCGTTGGTCCTAAAGGCGTCCGACCTGACCCCGACAAGTTACCTGCCGTCGCCGAGTTTTCACCACCCACAGACAAGAAGGATGTCCAACGTTCGCTTGGTGTGTTTTTCTACCGAGGATTTCAACGACGGTGCAGACTCGTCGCACGTAGGAGGCGCAAAAGACCTTGGCCGGCGAGGGGACTGCCACTCGCCAGTCAAGACCTACGGCGAAGAACTTTGCCAGGAACGTGAAAGCGTCGGTGACGAGGGCAGCAAGGATGCCGGACGCTCTACCGAAGGAGGAGACCAAGGTGATAGTGCGGCCTTGGGGAGGCCTTAACATCGCGAGGACTCAGACCGCCAGCGTAGCATCGGCCATCATGACGGCGGCGGACGTATCAAGGGAGGACGCGGCAGTGGGCGCCTTCTGCCCCAACTTGCAACAAAACATCATGGTGGTTAGTACCCCCGACGTGCTTCACGTTACGCCGAGATAAAATCGATCTGCTTTGGTGGCAAGGAACACGTGGTTAGCGCATGTCATACCGCGCCATATGACACCATTAAAGGCATTATTAGAGGTCTCTGTTAGAGGTATAGAGGGCTCCCCGGCCGCAATCGACCGGAACGTTGTTAATTCGAGAAATCCCTTGGCACTTGGCGCAAAGAGGATTGGTAGCTCGACCAGAGTCATCGTTGTTTTCAAGGGCCTGAAGGTCCCGAATTACGTGTGCTATGGTCCCGTTCTCACCAAATGCAGCCTATATCGAAAACAATTCTATGTATGTAAGCCGTGCGGAAACGTGGGCCACCGCCGAGACTTTTGTCCAAACCCTCACGTGAAGGCTTGCTTTGGTTGCGGGGCCGTTGACCCCAAGGAAGACCATAGATATACCCCCACTTGCAAGTTGTGCCACATCTGACCGGTGACAAGGTTTGCAAGAATAGGTACAAGATCCTATACGCAATTACAAAGAGACAATGGGAGCGCAAGACGGCTGAACAACAAGCGCAGCAGCAACAATAAGCTTCTCTCAGAGCTGAGAAATTTCCATCGCTGATGTGAGCAACCACAGCGTCTGCTAGCCAGCTGGTCGCCGCGCGTCGCGTTCCGTCTCGAACCGCAGGGCCAGCGAGAGTAGACAGCGTAGCCTTAGCCGTAAGCGATCACAGTCACGTGACCGCGTGAGCTGGGGCGATGCACCAAGGCACGATGCCAAGAAAGCACAGGAGGGTATACCACCACCACCACCTGCAATACCATCGCAACCACCAAGACAATTAGCACCACCAAGAACGTCGACAGCAACAACAGCAGCAAGACGAAGAAAGACGAGGCGATGAGGACGTTGAAGGAAGCCAATGCGGCACTCCGGCGCAAAAACAACGAGCTCTACCCGAAAGTCAGCAGGCAAGAGGCCACTACTAGCAAGATGGCAAATGAGATCGGAGAGGCAAAGCAGAAAGTTGGGTCTAAAAATTAATCTGAAGAAAACTAAAGTAATGTTTAGCAGTCTCGGAAGAGAACAGCATTTTACGATAGGTAGCGAGGCACTAGATGTGGTAAGGGAATACATCTACTTAGGACAGGTAGCGACCGCAGATCCGGATCACGAGACTGAAATAACCAAAAGAATAAGAATGGGCTGGGGTGCGTTTGGCAGGCATTCTCAGATCATGAACAGCAGGTTGCCATTATCCCTCAAGAGAAAAGTGTATATCAGCTGTGTCTTACCAGTACTCACGTACGGGGTAGAAACCTTGAGGCTTACGAGAAGGGTTCTGCTTAAATTGAGGACGACGCAACGAGCTATGGAAAGAAAAATGATGGGTGTAACGTTAAGGGATAAGAAAAGAGCAGATTGGGTGAGGGAACAAACGCGAGGTAATGACGTCTTAGTTGAAATGAAGAAAAAGAAAAGGGCATGGGCAGGACATGTAATGATGAGGAAAGATAACCGATGGTCATTGAGGGTTACGGACTGGATCCCAAGGGAAGGGAAGCGTAGCAGGGGGCGGCAGAAAGTTAGGTGGGCGGATGAGATTAGGAAGTTTACAGGGGCAACATGGCCATAATTAGTACATGACCGGGGCGTAACCAGGCTGATGGTAATGATGATGATGATGATGAAGCAAGATCGCGGATATCAAGAAGCTTCTGACGACCCGTTCCACCAATAACGAAACGCCCCAAGCGGTATCAAGTGAACCCACACCCAGGATCAGCAGCGCTGTACCACCAACATCCGCTGAGAAGGAACCGGGCATCCAAGAGACGAGCGACCGAGAAGCTGAAGGAGCGCGAGTTCAACGACCGGGTGGACAACGTGAAGGACAAGGTCAACCAAATTGAGGAACACCTCGACGTGCTCGAAGATTATGTTAAGACAACCTTCACCAAAATGATTAAGACAGGTTCGCCGCTATCCAGCGGACGTGTCAGCAGCTAACCCACGCAATACAGCAAATAACGCAGCAGTACAATCAGCAACAATCATGGCCGCTCCAGCAACAGCAACAACTACAGCAATAAAAGGTCTCGTGACCTGGCACTGGAACTGTAACGGTTTCGCTAGCAAGAGGGCAGTCTTGCAGCAACACATAACACAAGGAGCACGCACGCCCTATATAATCCTGATGCCAGAGACTCGCACTGATGCGCTTTCGCTACCCGGTTATCGGGTATACGCCAAGTCTCCGAAGGTGTGCGGTGGTAGACGGATATGCACATTGGTTAGCAAGGGACTCACCTTCATTCAGCACGAGTTGCACAACAGTAAAATAGAATACACTCTCGTCGAGGTCATTAGGGGAAGAAACAAAAGAACAGCACCTTTCTGCTTAACGTCTACGTTAGCCCTTCACACAGAGCCTCATCGCGGTGAGGACTCACAGGCTCGTCGTCTGCGGGGACTTCAACGCAGCGCACCTGGCATGGGGATATAACAAGCAATTGGCCAAGGGGCAAGACCTTTTCCAAAGCACAATAGACCTGGGTTTCACCCTCATCACAGTCCCGACTGATCCTACGAGGATTGGGAACTCTGTGTCCAGGGACACGACGCCGGAACTCACGTTCGTGAAGAACGACGCGAAGGGAAATATCTCCTGGCGCAACACGGGGTCTGAGCTCGGCAGCGACCACTACATCGTAGAGGTCATCATACCGGAGGAGGCCAAGGCCTCGGAGGACACCAGAAAACATAATTTTACGGATTGGGATGCCTTCCGTAGCCTGTTACCAACGGAGATGGAGGAAATCGAGAACATAGAAGAATGGTCAGCCCATATCGCGCGGAAGATGAAGGAGGCGACAAAAAGCATAGAAACAGATGAGCAGGTCGACAAGGTTGACAGGCGCCTGGCGCACTTAATGGAAGCAAAGCAATCCTAAACAGGTCGAAGAAGCAACGACTAAATCGGCGCCTAAGGAGAAGGTGGCGGAGCTGAATCGCGCCATTGAAGTCCATTGTCGGGTGCTGAGCACGCAACAGTAGAACGAAATCTGTAGTATTGCGGATGGGCAGATGCATTGCGGCAAGACCTGGAAAATTTGATGCGTCATCTGGTCGACGAGACTAAAACAAAATCCCACCAATGCTATCACCTCGCAAAGATCATTCACAGAGCCGTCAAGGAAAACGGGGAACCCGAAGTTATCAGACGCATAGACAGCAAGTACCTCCCGGGTACACCCATGGAAAGGCATTCATAGTACGGCGGTCAAGCCAACCGCGACATCAGCGTCGTGGAGGCGCGAGCGGCTCTGCTAGAACTAAAGAGCAAGTCGACGACAGGCCCGGATCACATCTCGAACAGAGTGCTCAAGAACCTCAACGATGCGGCCATCGAGAGCCTCACCGGCTATTACAGTAAGTGCTGGAGGGCGGGGTCACGGCCCCAGCAGTGGAAGACTGCCAAGACCCTCCTCATACCCAAACCACGCAAGCCGCCGAACACGGACAGCCTCCGGCCTATCTCGCTCACGTCCTGCGTGGGCATGGTGTTGGATCACGTCCTCATGTGTAGGTGGCAGGACTACCTGGAGGAGTCGGGACTATGCCCCACCACGATCATCGGGTTTCGGCGTTCCCTCGGCACCCAAGACGCGATGATTCTGTTGAAGAAAGATATCATTGACGATGACACCCTAACGAAAGACCAGGCCATCCTGGGGCTGGACCTACAGAGCGCCTTCGACAAAGTGAAGCACTCTGCGATCCTAGCCCAGGTGTCCAGACTCAACATGGGCGCAAGAACGTACAATTACATCAAGGACTTTCTCACGGGGCGGACTACCGAGCTCTGCGCCGGCGATCTATGGCTCCAAAAGAAGAGGCTCGGCAGTGTCGGAAGCCCCCGGGGCTCGGTCATCTCGCCGTTGTTATTCAACCTCGTTATGATCGGGGTGGCAAAGCGACTCTCTCGAGTCGAGGGGGTCCGGCACACCATCTACGCCAATGACATCACGCTGTGGGTTCCGGGAGGGAGTGATGGTCACATTGAGAGCACTCTGCAAGAAGCCGTCGACGCGATCGAAGACCAGCTAAATGGTTCCGGTTTGATCTGCTCACCGAGCAAGTCAGAACTGCTGGGGTTACCACCGAAGTACGTCAGTCATAACAAGAGCGAACCGAGTGACTACGAAGCCATCAAAGTTCGACAAAATCCGGGTGCTCGGCACGATTATCGACAAGCGACGGGGCAACGGCGAGACCATTTCCCGCCTTACAGCCAAGATTACCAACGCAATACGTCTCATCAGACGGGTCGCCAACAGCAAGGCCGGGATGAAGGAGGAAAGCTTGATTCGGCTTGTGCACTCCTTCGTAATCAGCCACGTCACCTACATTGCAGCCTTCGACAACTGGATGCAGTGTGAAAAGAATAAGATCAACGCCCTGATACGCCGAACTTACAAGGTGGCACTCGGACTATTCGATTAATTAATTAATCAATCGAATAATTAATTATGGGGTTTTACGTGCCAAAGCCACTTTCTGATTATGAGGCATTATTCGAGTGTACGAACACCAACAAGCTCCTGAGCCTGGAGCTACACAATATCTTCGAGGAAATTGCAGAAGCGCAACGGACTGCCCAGCTGGAGCGGCTCTTTATGACCGAAGCCGGCAGGCGCATACTTCAATACTTTGGCTTCACACTCGGGGCGAAAAAGGCGAGCAGCGACGTTCCTGTCCCGGACGGGACCCGGCGCCGGAGTCGGGTAGACCTCATCCCGAGAAACATGGGCGCGGAGTTTAACAAGGAGAGAAGACCGGCGAGGGCCAAGGCTCTCATCGAATTTCACTCCAAGGACGAGCACGCAAGGTTCGTGGATGCCGCAGAATACCAGGGAGAGAGCCCGGCGTTCGTAGCTACCGTCCTCGAGGCGTCGTCTGGCGCGACAAGGGTAGCGGCAAGCTTAGGGGTCCGAGAGGCGTGTCAGGCGAAAGAGGGGGCCATTGCCCTGGCCATTGCCGACCCCGGGTGCCAAACGGTGTTGTGTGATTCGCGAAGTGCAGTGCCGAATTATGCCAAGGGCAAAGTGTGTGGTGAGGCTGTGCGCGTTCTGTGCTCGATTAATCTGCAACGAGAGAATAGGAATGTTAAAATCAAGCGGTTCCGGGTGCACGCGGAACACTATGCGTCGGAGAAGCACGATAACCGCAGCGCGACGGCACACGCAGTGGCGAGAGCGCTAACCAACCGCGCCGCTGCAACCGGCCGTCCAACGTGGTGTAGTGCCAAGGACCGCATGGCGACGTTCAACGAACTTACTCAGTTTCACCGCCTGGCTCGAGCGGATGCGGTGCGGTTCAGACAATTACAAATTGGTTCCTTACCCACCCCAGTGTTAATGAATCATCTGTACCCGAAAGTATATGAGTGATGTGTGCCAGCGGGAGAGGGCCACCCTGACGCACATCCTTTGGTATTGCACCAAGTTGCACGACGAAGCTTTAACAGGTACGATTCCGCCGCGACTCGCGACTGCGGGGGAATGCTACGACTATGAAAACTAAACCTGGGCCGTCCAGCAAGTCTCGGCGCCCCTTGAAAGACAAAGGTGGAGCGAAACGGACGGAACTTTGCCCTTCAGGGCGACCGACCCCGCGAGTAAGACGCTCTGGAGTTGAGTAGAGACCACTCGCTGAGAAGACGTCAGGGCCCGCGTCGCGGCACCAGTTAGTCATGGTGTCGTTCTGCAGGGGACTAAATAAAGTTGTTTCTCTCTCTTGATTTGTGCGCATATTATAGGCGCTTCGTCGAGGGATTCTGGAGAATTCCTGAGCCTCTGACACCGCTTACACACAACGATGTGCCTTTCATTTGTGCGAACGAGCAGCAGCAGTCGTTCAATGAATTGCGCAAGGGTTTGCAAGCGGCCCCAATACTTGCTCATTTCGACGAAGACGCTGACACTGAAATTAACACTGACGCCAGCAATGCGGGTCTCAGCGCAGTTCGTGTGCAGTGGCAAGCTGGTGCGGAAGGCCCCATTGCTTATCCAAGCCGCGTCTCACCAAGGCTGACAAAAACTACTCTATCACTGAAAAAGAATGCTAAACGGTTTCGTGAGCAATTAGTAAATTCCAACTCTACTTGTACGGTACACCATTTATGGCTCTCAGCGATCACCACGCCCTCTTCTGGCTTGCCAACCTCAAAGATCCTTCAGGCAGACTAGCCTACTCGAGCCTGCGCTTACGAGAGTACGACATTACAGTTGTCTACCGATCTGAAAGGAAGCGCAGTGAAGCTGACAGTTAGTCACACGCACCACTCCCTACGACGTCATTGGACCCTGGCCATCACTTGGCATTTGTCGGCGTAATTGACGCCATAAATATGGCTGAGCACCAGTGCGCTGACCCTGAGCTGCTGCCGCTGATCGAGCACCTTCAAAGAGTTGACGGTGTTTTACCCCGCTCGCTCGTGCACGGCTTATCATCGTACTATTTGCACAAAGGCGTTCATTAGAGGAAAAACTGTGGAAGTGGTCCAAATACGTACCTCCTTGTCGTGCCGTCGGCGTGGCGCTAAGACGTATTAGAAGCCTGCCATGATGAGCCATGCGCGGGACACCTGCGATTCGCTGACACCTGACATTAGCAAGGATACAACAGAAGCATTACTGGCCCCAGCTTTATTCTACTGCGCAACGGTACGTGGAAATCTAGCGCGATTGTCAGCCC
The DNA here is from genome assembly GCF_038994185.2 of Dermacentor albipictus. Classification (NCBI taxonomy): domain Eukaryota; kingdom Metazoa; phylum Arthropoda; class Arachnida; order Ixodida; family Ixodidae; genus Dermacentor; species Dermacentor albipictus. The sequence goes on from NW_027225568.1 coordinate 2,484,618, forward strand.
CGAAAGAAACCACCAGTTCAGCCGACAAGTTTTTCCACCCTGTCGACCCTCCTCGAGCGCCGTCCCAACAAATAGGAATGGATCTACTCGGGCCATTCACAGCGACCTCTTCGCGCAACAGATGGATAGTCCTCGCTACCGACTACTTAACCCTGTACGCCAACGCCGAAACTTTTCCGCAAGAAAACTCGTATGAAGTGGCCAAGTCCTTTGTACGCCACATCGTTCTGCGAGATGGTGCACCATCTGTTTTCATCACTGACCGCGGTACAGCATCTACAGCCGAACTTATGCAGGATGTTCTCCAGCTGACGCATAGCTCTCAACGCAAGAGCACTGCGTATCACCCACAAACCAATAGATTAACGGAAGGCCTCAACAGAACCCTGGCTGACATGCTCTCTATGTATGTCGATGTAGAGCACGAGACGTGGGGCAAGACTTTACTCTATGTAACCTTCGCTTATAGCACTGCTGTACAGGAGACAACACAGTTTACGCCGTTCCAACTTGTATACGGGCATCACGTCACGTCAACACTTGACGCCATGCTGCCTCTGGCTGATAATAGCCGGACCAGCGAACACGTAGAAGAGTTCGTACAAAGAGCTGAAGAAGCACCCCAGCTTGCTCAGCATCGTATCCAGAGCCAACAGCATACCGACACCCTTCGGTTCAACCAGGGTTGGCGCGAGGTCCATTCAATACCCACGCCTGCGTGTGGGTCTGGACGCCAATCCGTCGCGGAGCCTTGGATTACACGAGACCTGCTCAGGCGAATCAAGGCACGAAATAGGCTTTTCTCCAAGTTTGTAAAATCTAAAGACTTGACAGTTCTGAAAGAGTATAAAAAAGTTAGAAATCAATTAGGTGCAGATATAAAGAAATCTATAATTCAATACTACGCTCATAAATTTTCAGATATCTCCTTTGACCCTCAAAAAACATGGCGTACAGTCAAAGATCTTCTACAAAAGTCAGAAAAAAATATACCCACAGAAATGACAATTGGAGGAACGGTTCTGAGTGGTAAAGGTCTTGCGAATGAGTTCAACAGACATTTTTTGGCATTTGGAGATTTTCCTGCAGGAACGCCCAGTAATATTGGAAAATACATGGAATATAATCTTCAGCAGAGCCTTTTCTTATATCCAGCTACTCCTGCAGAGAATAATGGTATTATATTAGGTTTCAAGAATAACTGTTCTTGCGGTTTTGATGGCTTAAAGGTAGCACCAATTAAAGCAATTGCTGACCTAATAGTTAATCTACTTTGTCATATAACAAATCTAATCTTGACAACAGGTATTTTTCCCGAAACAATGAAGATGGCAAGAGTTGCTGTTTTGTTTAAAGGCGGTGCTGCCAATATAATTGGTAATTATACACCTATATCAGTTCTACCGTTGTTTTCCAAAACAGTAGAAAAAGTAATTAATACAGGGATTACTACCTATCTTAACAAACACAAGCTAATCTCTCCCAGCCAGTACGGATTTCAGAGGAAGAAATCAACTGAATCTGCATTGCTCAGTATTAAGGATAAACTTATTAACAGCATAGAAAATCAATTGCACACATTAGGTGTTTTTCTAGATTTCAGCAAAGCGTTTGATTCTATTAAACACAATATACTTCTTAGCAAACTACCGTATTACGGAATACCAGGCACTTCACTTAAATTATTGCAAAACTACCTTTCCGGTCGTTCCCAATATGTTGTTATTAATAATGCTACGTCTAATTCTGAGCTAATAAAAGTTGGGGTTCCTCAGCGGTCAATCCTACGACCTACCCTGTTTCTTTTATGAATGGATGACATGATATCTATCCCACAAACCCCTTCTATTATCCTTTACGCTGACGACACAAGTGTATTTTTTTCTGGTGAAAATTTAGATTCCTTAATTCCGCATGTAAACTTATGGCTTAAGAATCTATCTGACTGGCTTGTTACAAATGAACTCTCATCAAATGTTGACAAAGCTAAGTAAAATGTTTTTACCCCTGTTAACAGACCTCTTTATAATAATAATGATGTGGCATTCGAGTCGCTACCGCTAAAGAAGGTAGCACAAATTAAATTTTTAGGTGTTCAGTTTCATGAAAACCTTCCTTGGTCTTGCCATATTCACTATATTAGGCGTAATATTGCACACTGTATTCGTATGCTTAATAAGTTTCGCTTATTGTTGCCTAGTTATATACGACGTCAACTGTATTTTAATACCGTTCATTCGCGACTGCATTACTGCCTGCTTGTTAGGGGCACCTCTACTAGGTCTAACATGGAAAGCCTCCGTCGATTAAGATAAAAAGTGTGCGCTTTATTGAAAATGTACCGCAACGTGAATCAACATCTGTATATTTTTCGTAGAATCGCATCCTGGACATTGAATCACTATACAAACTGCGACTATCTGAGCTTGCATATTCAGATTTCAAAATTGATCCACAACTCTTCTCTTTGAGGTATACCAAACATGAATCGCACTACGAGTTTAGGAGAACCAACTTCATCAAGTTTAAATGCAGGACGAATTACGGGACACAACTGTTAAATTGGCAAATTCTTAATGTATTAAACCTTTATACTGCTCTGATAGACTTCACGGAAAACTGTTCCTCTTTGCCTGCTTTCCGAAACCAGGCAAAGAGATTTTTCTTAAATCATATATAAACCAGTTGGAAATTTGTTCCCTTTGTTATTTTTTGTCAAGTGAACATATTTGTCATGTGAACATTTTTTTAATTGTCGTATGGGAGATCCAGTTAGGATTCCTTGCTTTGTTTTTTTCTTTTCTTGGTCAAGTGAACATGTTTGTAGGTATTATACATAATTAATTAGATTTATTTGAATGTACAGTGTATGTATATTGCTGTATGTGAATTGTTATATTCTTCCTGTAAAAAAAATTGTACTTCGCAATTTACCATGTCGAAACTGTGCCTGCGTGAATTCAGGGTGTCTAGGGCCTAGTCAGGTGACCACGTGTGTCACCTTTAGCCCTCTTCACGCGGACAACTGTATATTGTCTAAATTTCAATGAAGTCAAAGTCAAAGTCAAAAGTCGAAAGGTTACACGCCGCCTCAGTGACGTGACCTACGAAGTCGTTCCCTGCAGTTGTGACCCCAGTTCGTACCGTCGTCGTCCTCGCACTAGTGTTGTTCATGTAGTGCGCATGAAACCATACTATGCGCTTACGTGGACGCCGAGATGCACCTGAGGAGCTCGATTTCTTGTCGTCGCTGAAAGAACTTTTGACACAATGATGTGGGGCTCCCGCACCGCTGGATGGTGCGCGAAAACGTCGGCGCCATGAAAGACGATGAAGCGCGTAAGCAGCACGTTCTCCTTCTGGCTCTCCATTAAAGAGAACCGTCTATTCTGCAAGGCTCCCTCTTCGATATCCGTTACAATAGCATAATAGTTATTCCTTCCCATGGATAATTTTACTGGGCTGCCTCTTTCTTTTGTACTTGTATCGCGATTCTCCTCCCATCATTGGACCAGCATTACCTGAATAGATAAAATAATGGAATATGCAGAAAAGAATAAATGTCGACAAAGCAGGACTTCGGTGGTGCCATTCATAACGGTTACTATTATAAGCCTTGGTAGTTACTTTTTGTCTAAGAGCCTATCTTTTAAGGTAAGAGCTCTCGCTCTGACTAACTTTGTTATATCGTAAATCATGCGTATATGTAAACAATACGGCAAGCACCTTCCACTATTTACAGTAGCTCCAGAGGTTTGCGATGGTGGTCCTCTATACATTTTAATGTGGAGCATTCTCCGGCGAGTTCATTAGGAATTTCGCATAGTCGTTGCTAATCGCTCTTCGGGCAGCCTCTGTGCTGCAGCCGGCTGTGTCGAGAGCTAGTGCTTTGCTTCGACGTCATACGTTCTTTTCTCTCGTAAACATCAGCTGGCACGTCAGCTTAGCATCTGGCTCTGCGGTGAAAGTCAAGACAACTCTGCTAAACAAAATATGCGAAAAGAAATAAGTGTACAACGCATAGCAGGAGCTAACTAGCGGCGTGACGGTTGACATTTACGAAGGTTGGCGACAAGGTTTCTCGTTATCGCCTGTGTATTTTATGATGAACGTGATAGGTAAAGAAAACGGGGTTAGGGCCAAGTAATTCACATTATATTATGCCGTTAACCCAAATTTACGCGGTGGATTCCGCAAAATAATAGTATAAACATTTTATAACTTTGTAACTTCACGCTCAGACCATCTGAATATACTTTTATTAGTGAACGAAACTCATTTTTACTTCAAAAGAGTACGCATTTGGGCTTTGTCTGTCAGCGCCGTTGTCTGTGTCCCTTCACTCGTCCCGTCATTTAGCGCTGTTTTTATTGCTCGTAATCATTTTTACTTGCTCACTCGCCACGATCTCATGATCCACGGATCGCTTTTATACAGTGGCAAATAGAACCACTAGATCTGCAGATACGAATTATAATTCCATGAAACCAAGCAAATCAGAAGGTTGAAATTGAAATTGATGATTCCTTTCCTTGAAATTTGAGTACGTATAGATTCCACCGAATCACTGATATTGCTGCACGCATGTCGTATTTGATTGTTTGAATGAGGCGCGTGGTCGCCATCACTGGAGAAACAGGAGGAAGAAAGAGCTGGGCTTGCACTGTGGATCTAACCGGGCAGAGTTGCAACCGCTGTTGTAAATATTATCTGTAAATAGTTCCTCGTCTTACTGACTCGTCTTTCGCGTAACCTTGTGCTGAAGGTAGAACGTTCCCCGCCCTCGCCACGGAGCTCCGAAGCGGATGCACCGTCGTCTTCTCAGCCATGGCTTCCGATGGAAGCACCCCTTCGCGACCAACACCTGTGGTGCCAAACACAATGTACGTTACGGTTTCTAGTCTCCGTGAACTAGGGACATTCTCCGCCGAAAATACCATTAACGTCGACGACTAGTTCAGCACGTTTGAGTGCCTTAGCCAAAGCCATCACTGGGACCCTACAATCGTGCTTTCCAATGTGATCTTTTATCTGGACGGGACATCATGTGTCTAGTTTCGCACCCATGAGATCAAGCTCTCCTGCAGGGACATTTTCAAAGACCGGCTTCGCGACCTCTTTGGTAACCCATAAGGTCGCCAACAGGCTGCCCGAAAATAGCTTTTCACCCGTGTCCACTCGTCGACCGAATCGTATGTCTCCTACATACAGGAAGGGCTCGCGCTTTGCCGGAAAGTCGACGAGCACATTACCTAGGTTGACAAGGTGGGCCATATACTAAAAGGAGTCGCGGACGACGCCTTCAATTTGCTCGTCTATAACGATGTTTCCCCCGTGGACGCCATCGTCAAAGAATGCCGCCGCTTCGAGGTAGCCAAAAGCCGTCGCGTCGTCTCACAATTTTCCCGACTCCCAAACACACCTACCACGCCCTCTTCCTCCGCCCTTACCGCCGCTCCACCATTTCACGCGTATCGTTCACCGTGAGATTGAAACGGCGAGTCCGGCACCCCTTCATCTACGACCCCCTGTGGTGCATTTCACCCAGCGCCATCACAATTTCCGTTATTCAAGCAGTTGTGCGGCAATAAATTGAAAACCATGGCATCCGTACCACCTGCTCTGTCTCCCGACCCGATTAGGCATCCATTCCCATGTCCACAACCTGTAATGACCAGTATTTCGCTCACCGACCAAGCAATCCTGCTGAATGGCAACCACAAACGACAAACCGATCCGCTTCCGCGGCCACCGCGTTGGTCATGTATCCAGCCACTGCCGCACCACAGGGATGTCGCCGTACTAGACCTCGATCCCTGCTCCTCGCCAATACCCTGACGCTCGCCGCTATTCACCTGGATGTCTGTCTCCTACTTCTGATGCCCCTGAAGGCCGCTCCTCCATGAGATCGCCGTCGCCTCAACGCCACCGCTCCCCATCACCTCAAACTCGCCGCTTTTCCTCGCCAAACCGACGGACGGTAAAGTAGGCCATTGAGCTCTTGAAGGTAGTGCTGCGTCACGTTCGTCCTGTCCAAATCCTGCGTCGACGCACCTCACCAACACGAATCTAAATAAGTAGACGTAGATGGTGCTTCGTTGACGGCATTAATTGATGATGAAGCCCAAGTATCCCTAATGAGCGCTAGGCTATGTCGTCACCTCAAAAACGTTGTTACGCCTGCCATCACTCGAGCCGTACGCGTCGCCAATGGCGCCACTGTATCTGTCAGGGGTATGTGCACTGCTCGCATAGGTATTGCTTGCCGCCAAGTTCTAGTCCAGTTCACCGTGCTGACCAGTCGCCCTCTTGACCTAATCTTCGGGCTCGACTTTCTGACGACGCATTCTGCCCTCATCGACTGTTCCATCGGTACGGTGTGCCTCGAGCTTCCTCTTCTTTCAGACGTTATCCCTGAACAACCGAACACCCTCTGCACTACAGCGTTTGTTCGCTTACCACCAAAAGCCTTAACCTTCGTCGAATTCTCCTCAACGGCAACCGCGACTGATGGCGACTATGTCGTCGCTCCTATTCCTGATGTCCTACTGGCGTGCGACATTTCTGTGCCCCACTCCATCGTAACCATCGTGCGCAAGATTGAAGTAAGGCCGCTGCTCCGCGAAAGTGGTCAAAAGTGCTTAGTAAGCATGCTCTGCTGCTTTCATGTTGGGACCGCGCCTTTGCTGATACCGGTATAACGAGAACTGAAGCAACTGGCATGCCTGCATTGTTTCTACCAGGTTGGTTTCTCTGTATCGACATGTATCGATTAGAACGATTGATATCGCTGCGCTAAGCTGCCTTGGCTGCTTAGTGTTTCTAACGTTAACAGAGATGTCTCTTCCACTCCGGGAGACAGGGCTAAGTATATAGCAATGAACGGCGTGTCTTGGCTAATTGAATAGCCATATATTTGGATTTCACGTGGCCTAGACACTAAGGACATAAGCGTAGGCGAAATGAGCCTAACCACTTCAAAAGTTCACTCTGTAACTGCTATTGCACACAGCTCGTGCTGTAATAGTTAAGTATGCGTGTTATTGGAAAAAAACGACAACTTTCAAATCAAGCTCGTTGAACGATTTAGACCCGGTGCGACATTAGCCACACCGGTATTGAGTACCTGATCATGCTGAGCATTTCCCAGAATGTGCGTTCGCTAAATAAAGGAACGGACATCACGAGGAACAATTCTTGACCAGTATTGGTCTGCGTAATATATCGGTAGTTTTCGTTGACTGATCTGAACAGGGGTGCAACATGGGATGCCCTAGGCCAGGGTATACAAAATAATCTTCATCTAGGGTTTCTTAACGTTCATTACAACGTAAAGATACAAGAGGCTGTAGCTTATAGTTGAAAAAAAAAAACGATCGTAACAACCGGGTTTCAACCCACGGCCTTAGGCTAATAAGGAGAACACTGTAGCCACTCACCAAACGTGGTGTGTTTCGCTAGTTTTACATTGGTTGGGTACATTGGTCTATATTCGGTTTTATTACGGTTTCAGTAGTCCTTCGTTCCAAGGCAAGGGTGCGGCATAACGTGTGGTGTGAATAATGAAATAAATGACTTCGGAGAGCTAGTTTGATGCGAGCCCTCGAAAACAACGGAACTATTCTAGGTTGTTCAAGTTAACACGCCTTACTTGAAGCCCTTTAGTGAAGCAGGTCTTTGAGCATTCACGAGTCGCAGATGATTTTCTTCATATACTCTCGTCATTACCAAGCCCTCAGGAAAGGTACTCGCCTTGTACACGTCCCCTATGCAAAAAGAAAAAAGAAAGAAATCGATGTATGGGGCAGTGAACATAACGCGACCAGCCACCAGTACGGGAATACCGACATAGACTCGTAAAGTGAGACCAACCGAGATTACGGACGTCAATACTGCGCCCGCATATCCAGAAACATGCACCCGTCATCACAATTTCGAATGCTCGCGTTATTCTTTGAAAAACAGATTTTGAGAATGCGAGAACTGCAACGACAAAAGGGCGTTTTTGCTTTTATAAGACGCCCGGTGAAGCCGCACGACAATCCGATCGGACAAAATAATGAATGGCCGATATGGTCAGGCGAAGCGCGAGCTGTTGTGCGCTAGCACCGCTAACCCCACTTAACGTAAACTTTAGCGTTGTCGCTGTTGCGGAGTTTCGTTAGCGCAAGTGTTTCTCGTGTCCTCGGCAGCAGTGTCGACACGACTGTCTGAGCGCAGTTGCGCCGTCAGCATCAGGTGTGCATTGACAAGGCCCCGCAACTACCACCACTTTCCTCCGAAGATCAACGCAAAAACACTGCCTTTTCCATCCAATATACTGCGGCTCGCTTGCGGTCACTAACGATTTTCGCTTCCTGTTGGTGCATGAAACTTTTTTTATAAAAACGCGCGAAACGCGTAGGCGCGCGGACGCGGCGCTGTATGAGGAGACTCCATGCAGACTTTCCTGCAATTGCGAGAGGGAACTGTGGCGCTGCGGTTATTCGGCAACTATGGGAATGATGGGTAGCACATAGATTTGTCTTTTCTTCGCGCTTCGGGCTTCAGACGTTCATGTGGCTTCGTTTATTGCACTTTACCTGAGCCTAAATCAGACTAAATTTCAAATCGGGGCGGGGCAGACCGCTTTTTCGGTATAACACAGCGGCTTTGTGGAGGAGCACCTGAGCCTATAAGCGCCTCTCAATGGCAGCGAAACTGCTGATTCGCAGTGGACTAGCCGGCTGCTCGTCTTATACGCGCAGCGGGTATCAGATAAGCCATTCTCGATTCGGGCGCGGGGCTGAAAGCTGTTGGCACCGCCCTGTTAATAATTTTTTTTTTTGCGATAGCAATTATATGGGCACTCCAGATGCATTTCTGCCGTCGGCGTCGCGGTGAGGTTCCTTACAATGTGCAAGGGCGTTAACACTGTCGCCGCTCGCTCTGCGGCGTATGTTCGAGTGAAAACGTGCGAGATGGGCCGAACATAACGGTTCAATCTCGCCCGCGAGAAAGGGAAGAGAGCGGGGAGGAAGCGCGCCGTCTTCGTCCGAGCGTGAGGAACCGGGAGGAGGGGAGGGAGGCGGCGGCGTTCTACTCCTACTGCAATTGAATATGTGGCGGCTGCGCGCGCTTGCGCGGCCGTATGTTGAAAGCGATCTGCGTTAGGGCAGAGTCTGGGTGCGTCTTTGGCTTGTAGCTTTGAGCATGCTGTGTGTTCGCGGCGCTGAGTTTGTGTTGAAGTGATACACCGCAAGGTGGTCCCTTCGCATGCACCGCGCTTGCTCACGCCAGCGTTTCGACCGCGAGTATACGCGTTCATCGATGCGAAATGCAGAAACACCCGTGTACTTAGATTTAGGTGCACGTTAAAGAACCCCAGGTGGTCGAAATTTCCGGAGTCCTCCGCAACAGCGTGCCTCATAATCAGAAAGTGGTTTTGGCACGTAAAACGCCATAATTTTTTTTTCATCGAGTGTGATGCATTCATGCTTGATGTGCGCGCTAATACCATGCTTGTCAATTCCGTTAGAAAGCGAATCTACTAGCTTATATGGCCGATGAAATTGCTATCCTTACTTCTTATGACTGTCTGCTATTTTGCCATCGCAATCCATGTTTCGCATTTCTGGCGCAACTAGAACTTTCTTTTATTATTTGTATTCTGTTTTCGTCCAGTAAACTGCGCGTGCCATAGCGTGAATTTTTGAATCTTGTAGGTCCGTATGCCACGTCCTGTGAGAGCTGTGAACTAAGGGAGATGTCCGGATACTCTCCGAACTGGACCTAGGAAGCCAACTGGCGACCCTCGACCAGGCCCGGCGAGCCGCGATCGCCAGTGGAGCGCTTTTAGAGGCAACCACTCAGGAATAAATGGCACAACGATTTGTGCGATAAAGGTCCATCCTCCTCCAGACTTGCTGCGCTTGAGCTTATGGAATGTGTGGCAAACCTTGCAGCCTTGGGGCTGTAGCCTTGAACTTCAGCTGTGTCAGACATGTCCTTAGACATGTCTCATTGCGACAATCACCGTGTACTTCATTAGACTGCTTTAGCGGCGATGAGAAGTTAAGAATACTTCACGATTGCAACAGCGTGGTCGTCTTTCTGCTTCAGAATAATTTGTGCTGTTGACTTTGACGATCGTTCAAACTTTTTCCTAGACACACTGTGCGACTGCTTCGTTGCTTACGCGCGGCATTCGCCAACGAATGAAATAATTCTGGTTCGCAATAACGGCTTACCGCAGAAACCGCAGGGTCATGAAAACAGTTGTTTCACTGTCTTGGTTGAGCCGCACCCAACTAGAAACACCCCCTTCCCCCTTTTTTTCCGGAGATTGTTTGTTTAGAACTGGCCATGGCATTCTTTTTTTGTGCTTTCTGTGTAACATTTCTCTTTTGCAGTAAAAGAACATAGTACTGAGGAGCACAGCTAGTATATTGTGTTCCTTTGTGTTCTTTGTGTTCTCCCTCGTCATGACCTCGTACAGGAGGCTGAACGTAGACATCTCTTCGCAGATTTGAAATGTGTGATAAGGACACCGATGACAGGACACACATAGTCCAACCATTGGTGCTTAGATGTTTCAGGATTGCATTTGGGGGGCAATACAAGAACACATTTGTGGTTTACTTCCAGTGCCATGCAATCAGGCAGTGCCAAAGTTTTCAATTCCATCTGGTAATTTACAGGCGCCTGTTGTCTCAGTTGAATGGAAGCAATTGCAGCTAAAATATTTCACGACAGAACACCACAGCTGGTGGTGTGCGTTGCATGTTGGCGCAGTCAAGATATTCTAATTTCTACATCTCCTGATGCACTCCAAGACTACACACTGCTTCCCCGACCACCATGTGAAAGGTGACGCCGCGCAGGGATTTCGCTAAAAAAGACGAAGCATCTAAAAATTGTTTTACACAACGCGATGACGAGATATTTGAGCACCACCACGTAGTCTTGCACAAGTACGAATGAAAAAAATGCTCGCCGTGGCGCTTGTCTCGGCCGTTGAGACGGTGTATAAGAAACACAAAGTCAAGTTTACGGAATGAGCGGAAAAAATTGTCTACCAAACCCCACTGTCATGCGGTCAACGTTACGTTTAGCAGACTGGTGAGTGTGCCAACGAAAGGCTTAGGGAACATATGTGCAATGCAATACGAATCCTAAAAAGATCGCTTTGAAGGCACCGCAATACATTCGGTTGTTCACAACTATTTTATCGACGAAAATCGAATATGTGATGGGGAGTGGTTAGATATTTTAGATGCCACATCCACTACGAGGCATACGGAGCAAAGCATATGCGGCGCCATTTGAGCGTCATACGCAAAGATTAATTCTTATAATTGTTCAAGCAGCTACAATAATGTAAGTCGCTCTAACATTTACCACGTGACCATTTCTCCTTGACCTTTATAAGCGGCATCGTTAACTCTCGTGTATTGAACAATAAAATATTTGCATGCGCTTTCAATAATGCCACAACATGCACTCGCCGCACTAGTGTATTGACTTTGGCCTTGTGTTCTTAAGCCGGATGAAATTCCGGCTCCGGGGGCCACATTTCGATGGGGGCGAAATGCAAAAACTCGCGCATACCGTGCATTGGTGCACGTTAAACAACCCCAGCTGCTTAAAATTAATCCGGAGTCCCACACTACAGCATGCGTCATAACGATATCGTGGGTCTGGCGTGTACAACTGCAGCATTTAACTTCATTTTCACAATAAATAATATAACACATGGTTTTGATCACAGTCAGCGCGATATAAATGCGCATTTAGAGGAGCTGCGCAGAGCACTTTTCGCCAAACACATATACATATATCATGCAAAACCCTTGGGGTTGTAGGCACAAAAATGCTGAATTTTGCAACCGCATACCACGAATTCTTTCGAATTTCGTACTAAGAATCAGCAAGGGGTATTGACGCATGTGGTCCCCGTCACGGGTGATGTATTTAGCCTCAACGAGCGTGCGTTACACGATGGCTAGACCTGTGGAAAAAAGGACATCCATCAAACAGTGGTGAACAATCGCGAGTTTCCTAGTGCATTGAAGCTCACTCTTCGACGATGCGTGTTGTATTGTCATTGTTCCTTGACTCATCGGCCTATCTGTCATCTTGATGTTCGCCACTTGAGTTTCCTGACAATGGCAAAAACACCTATTTGCATGAGAAGTTATGCAGGCGTGGCGATGGCCCGTGATCGGTGTACCTGTATTACCACGTAAAAATGAGCCGCTTGGGTCATTCGACTCTGTGGTCCAAGCTTGTCAAGCGTAGCTTTGTAAGTTGTGCTTTAACAAATCACTCAAAAACTCTGCTGCCAGAAAGTTACGAAAATGATCTAACAGCAATCGTGGCACATCACGGAAGCAGGCTACACGATCCATGCCCAAGTACGGGTTGCTGAAAAACTTATTGAAGTGTTTCTGCGAAGGAGAATAGCAAGGCTTACACGAGCCACCTCACGAACATCCAAGGCACGCCGCCGTCATCTACATGCAGAACATTTCTCGTTACATGAAGAAGGTTGTGCAAAGTAGAAAGCCAAAACTTGTTCTTTCGCAATCAAGGCTGTGCGTGATGATTCAGCCAGAGTGTGCAACAAAGCACGACAGCTATAGACAGTTATTTTTCAAAAGAGCCGCATAGGATGGTTGCTATCATGCTATCATGGATAGATGCTGTGAGCGACCCCTTCGAAAAGGAGTGAGGGGTTGGGCCATCAGCGTCTTATTGTTTTGACTAACGTCCAAGCTAACTTCAGAAACAACAAAAACACACAAAGAATTCCCAGCATCAAATTTTCTGAACTACTGGGAACTTTGGTTTTTGAATGCCTTCGTTCTTTGTGGTCTCCACACTTTTCTGCCACCAAACTTCCCATAGACTCCTACTAAGCTCTACTGCGGGCAAGTTTTCTTTCCCCCGGCTATCGTTGAACCCAAGGGCTTCAAGAAGGCCAAATGAGCCAAAGACATAATGAGAAGGCAGTGGCGCCATCTGCGAGTAGGCTTGTTTCGTCGCCATGCTGGCTTGGGCGAACGCGTTGTGTTGAATGCCAGGTGTGCTCTCCGCGGTAGTTGCTGGTGGCTTTTTACGTGCTGTTGCGTTGGATTAGTTCGGCGAGACGCCTTTCACGTTGGAAACGGTTCTTTGAGACGTTCTGGACATATTAAACTAGATGTTGCTGCTGTTTCCGCCTCCGGTGCAACAGGCGGATGAAGCATACAGCGCGATGCCTGCTTGTTTCTTTGACCCTACAATCAGCCTTGGACTTCAGTTGGGTAGTAAACATTCGTTTCACAGATGTTTCCTTATTGCAGAGATCGCCATTTGCTTCACTTAGGCTGTGGTTCAAGGGGATGATCGCCACAGCGTGGGTGCCGCTCTGCTACGCACTAAATTCTGTGATTCTGTGAGCGTTCAAACGTATCCTTAGACGCACTGCGCGAATACATCGTTACTTAGATGGCGCATTACCCAAATAATAAAATTCTGTTTTGGAATGACGTGTTAATTGACAACAGGTGTACGGTATCGCGATTAAAAGACAGGAGAAACAGATAGACAGGAAAGAAGACAAACATGGACACACTCAAAGCGGTGTGTGTTTCCCTGTGTATCTTCTTTTGTTCTGTCTGTTAATCGCGCTAAGGTACACCTATTCAAAATTCATTACCAAGAACCCCACATTTAATCCTCGTGAATTCTATCTATAAAGCGCGATCCGGTGAAAGAAAGTATTCTTCTTTGTCTTGTTCCCACTGTCGCCACGGCAAACTCCAAACGTTTTCCGGAGAATGTGTCATGCATGGTCATCGCTTTCTTTATGTGCGATCTCTTTTGGGTATTACGGCTTTGAAGGACAAAGACTCAGTATTGACGCACAACCCTAGTGTATCATGTTGGTTTAGCAGCCGCGCTGATCTCAGTTTATCCTTGTCATCGGCCTCATACTGGAGGCTCAACGTAAACACCACTGCGCGGATTTGAAATGCCTGAAAACCATACTTGTGACAGACTCAAATACTCCACTGATTGGTGTCTAGGCCCTCGGGGTAGCATTCGTTGGGCCATACACGAAAATGTTTGTGATTCGGCTCCCGCGCCAAGCAATCAGGTAGTGCGAAAGTTTTTCAATCCTCTCTGGTAATTCACAGACGCCGGTAGTCTTAGTTGAGTGGAAACCCAAGCAGCTGAAATACGCATTTCACAACACAGACACCACGGTTAGTGATTTGCGTTACACGCTTGTGCAGCCACGATTTCCTAATTTCTATATCTCGTAATGCACTAAAAACCGAACACTGCTTCCCCGACTTCAGCATATGACCTGAGACCCTGAAACTTTTTCGCAACAAAAGATGAAGCATCTCAAAATTGTTTGAAACCACGCGATAACAAGATATTCAAGCAGCAACGCACCGCCTCGCACAATGAAAAAAGGGGGAAAGCTCGCCGCGCGCGGGTTGCAAGGACTTTCCCCATTTGCCCGTTGAAGCGGAAGAAGAAATGTATGGAATGTACGGAAAATATTGTCTCCCAAATTTGACTGCCATGCGGTGAACATTATGTTTAGCTCCTATGCCCGAAGCAGGCAGGCGCGCACTTCAATAATTGGGCTTCACGCCCGGGGCGAAAACGGCGAGCAGTTACGTTCCTGTCCCAGACGGGACCCGGCGCCGGATTCTGGTTGACCTCATCCCGAGGAACACGAACCCGGAGTTTAACAAGGAGAGAAGAGCGTCAAGGGCCAAGGCCCTCATCGACTTTCACTCCAAGGACGAGCACGGAAGGTTCGTGGATGCGGCAGAATACCAGGGAGACAGCCCGGCGTTCGTAGCTACCGTCGTCATGGCGTCGTCCGGCGCGACGAGGTTAGCGGCGAGATTACGGCTCCGAGAGGCGAGTCAGGAGGAAGAGGTGGCCACTGCCCTGGCGATTGCCGACCCCGGGTGCCAAACGGTGTTGTGTGATTCGCGAAGTGCGGTACCGAATTATGCCAAGCGCAAAGTGTGTGATGAGGGTGTACGCGTTCTGTGCTCGGCTAATCTGCAACGAGAGAATAGGTATGTTAAAATCAAGTGGTTCACGGCGCACGCGGGCAACGATGCATCGGAGGAGCACGATAACCACAACGAGACCGCACACGCTGTGGCGCGAGCGCTATCCGATCGCGCCGCTGCAACCGACCGTCCAACGTGGTGTAGAGCCAAGGACAGCATGACGACGTCCAACGAACTTACACAGCTTCACCGCCTGGCTCGAAGGACTTTCCCACCCCCGCACCGTGGGCTGAGCCGAGCGGAGGCAGTGCGGTTCAGACAACTACAAACTGGTTCTTTACCCACCCCGGTGTTAATGAGTCATCTGTACCTGGAAGTATATGTGAGTGATGTTTGCCAGCGGGAGAGGGCCACCCTGACGCGCATCCTTTGGGATTGACGCGCATCCTTTGGACAAGTACAACGATTCCGCCGCGATTCGCAGCTGCGGCGGGATGCTACGACTACGAAAACAAAAGCTGGGCCGTCCAGCAGCTCTCGGCGGCTCTTGAAAGACAAAGGCGGAGCGAAACCGACGGAACGTTGCCCCTCAGGGCGACCGACCCCGGGAGTAAGACGCGCGGGAGTTGAGTAGAGACCACCCGCTGAGAAGACGTCAGGGCCCGCGTCGCGGCGCCATTTAGTCATTGTGTCGTTCTGGAGGTGACTAAATACCGTTGTTTCTCTCTCTGGCTTTGTGCGCATATTATAGGCGCTTCGTCGAGGGATTCTGGAGAATTGCTGAGACTCTGACGCGCGTTACACGCGACGATGTGTCTTTCATTTTGGCAGATGAGCAGGAGCATTCGTTCAATGAATTGCGCTAGCGTTTGCAAGCGACCCCAATACTTGCTCATTTCGACGAAGACACTGACCCTGAAATACTAACAGACGCCAGCAATGCGTGTCTCGGCGCAGTTCGTGTGCATAGGCAAGCTGGTGCGGAACGCACCATTGCTTATGCAACCCGCAGTCCCACCAAGGCTGAAAAAGAAAAAGAAAAAGAATGCTTAACGGTTGTGACCGTTCCGACCTAATTGTAAGGTAGACCCTTTAAGGCTGTCAGTGTGCAGGTCGCGAGGGGAGCCGACGATCGTGGCTCAATCCGTAGCGCGCGATAGAGCAAAGCGAAAAGCAAACGCGCCGTCTTCGGTCGCGCGAAAGGCCGTGGGGGGATGGGAGCAAGGGGGGGGGGAGGTAAAGCGCTGGACCTCGTCAGTAATTGTGTATTTCTCAACCGGGTGCAAGGGGAGCCGACGATTGCGGCACCATTTCGCGCGAAAGGGAGGCAAGTGGTGAGGCAGCGCGGTACGGAGGGGGCTTCTACTCCCCCAGCAACTGCGTATTTTGCGCGGCGATGCGCGGTCGCGCGCTTCCGATCTAGAAAACGATCTGCAGACGGCTCATATCTTAACGCGTGCTGTATTCCCGCCGCCGCTTGCGTTGCAGCGATAGACAGCACGAAGGTCTTTTCGGTCGTTGCTGCTGCCGCGCTTGCTCACGCCAGCGATTGTTCGCGGTCAACGAATAAGGTGTGTTCAATTTTGCATGTGCATGTGAGACATCACGCTTGCTAATTTAATAAGTGAATGTTTAGAAGTATATACGGCCAATAAAACTACTATCCTTACTTCGTATAACTGTCTACTAATTTGCGATCGCAATCGATGCTTCGCTTATCGAGAAAAACAGCAACTTTTGTTGCGGAACGGAAGCTTATAATCATCAATTGTACACTTGAACGACTCGTTTACCTAGGAGTGAATGTGGTGTCTAACATGTATAACCACTCCACCACCACGTATTCGATAGGGGTGAACAACCAAATCTATTGAGGAGCCATTATACCTTATAAAGCTTATACCACCTCGGAGACGATACATGGATGGCACCAGTTTGTGACCTGATTGGAAAACAACTTGATAGCAACGATGGGGGTGACTTCATAGTTAACATCGCGGAGCCTTTGTAAGACCGAGCAGTTTGAAAAACAGTTTCTCATACAGGCCAGCGCTTTGTTTGGACACCATAGCAAAGAGCCATGCTCACATGTGCATATGTCCTAAAAACCCGTTCACTACCAAAACGTCTCTGCTACTCCATAGTTACGAAGTGCCCGTATAAGCATCTTTTTAACAACAAACCAAATGCGACGAGACCCTTTATTCTCCGATTTGAAGAAATTTGCCAGGAATTAGGTATTCCAGACACACCGCCTGATGTTGCCCAGAGACCCGAACCACTGCCACCTTCGCACACCTTTCCCAGTGTAGGTGAATACACACTGACACAATTTCTTAAAAAGCAAACTCCACTTGAACATATTATAAAGAGTGTTCGGCGCTAGACGAAAAGTACAAAGAATACACAGCATTTTATACTGATGGTTCTCAAACATCACTTTACGTCGGAAGTGCGGTAGTGCAAAATAAATGGGAAAAGGTAGTCAGGTTGCCTCAGTGCGCGTCAATTTTCTCAGCTGACTGTTATGCCATTTCGGTGGCTGTATCAAAAATAGTCGAGATGAACATTCAAAACAGCATTATCTACACGGACTCGCTGAGTGCAATCACAGCACGGAAAGGCAGAAACGTAAGGGACCATTAATAGGAAATATAATCCATAACTTAATAACTGCTCAAACACAAGGACACGAAATTAAGCTCTGTTGGATACCAAGCCATAATGGAATTAGAGGCAACGAGAGAGCTGACGCGTGCCCTGCAAAAGCCTGCCATAAGGATCTCAGTACTGTAAATATACCCTATGCAGATTGCATGAAGTTAGTAAAGAATAGGCTTAAAGAAAAATGGCAGTGTACATGGAATAGCGAAGAAAATAACAAACTACATTTAGTAAAACTTATTCTGGGAGAATGGAGATCATGCAGGCATCAGAAACGTTTTATAGAAGTAATAGAATAACTAATAGAAAAATAGAATAGAAGTAAGTTTCTACTGACCAAACAAGACAAACCCTTATGTGAGAAATGTGGAGATGAACTCACTGTAAATCACATTTTATTCTCGTGCGCACAACTCGAACGGCTATGTAAAAAATATTTTACTGCATTTTACAATGAACGTATTCCCTTCCATCCCAGTCTACTTTTAGGAGATAGCCCACTTGTAGGAACTTCATCTCTTTTAATTTTTTGAAAGACGCAGCGATCCTAAACGATATATAATATATTACAGGACTACTAATTCTAAAAATTCTTACCCAGCTTTTTTACGCATCTTATGATGCACCTCACCCATTTCCTCAGTCCTGAGAAGAAGGCTGAGGTCTCCATTTGATTTGTTGGGCTCCTCAGAGTCCTTGTCCGGACAAGCACTTTCGCTCAGGATACCCAATTTTTGAAAAAAAAATTATACCATGTGTTTGGCGCATGATAGCATGAGTTGCTTATGCGCCATAAAACCCTATACAATACAATACAATAAAATGCAACAGAACGAAACTTTGAGCAAAGAACCTAACGTCCCGGTGGTGACTGTCGTGTGGGCCCGCTGTTTGTCCTATTGGGTCGTTTGCAGTTTTCGCTACTTTATAGCAGTATGTTGGTCCGGATTCTACCACTGCTATCAAGCAGAAGGAAAGTTGTTAATAAGTACCGTAATCACGTATGTTATAAGAAAGGCATAACTCTCGGTGTTGCTAACTGAAAGCTGTTGAAATATTATTTCTAAAAATGCTGCCCGTTGTGTTAAGCTGGCGCATTGCGTTGATTGCATTCAAAATGTCTGCGTATGTGAATCAATCAATCAATCAATCAATCAATCAATCAATCAATCAATCAAAGTGTCATTTAAGAGATCACCTTGTTGCTTTTCTACATAACGGATCACCTAATGATGATTAACCTCATGCCCCTCTATTCACACCGCACTCTTCACATTTGTAACCACTAGTGACTCAAACGTTTCAGTTCCTCGTTACCTAACTGAATAACTCGTTAGGAGACATTTCACTTGGTATCTGTAAACTTCAAATTTGTGAATACTGGAGAACAGAGAACTGAACGTAATTACTAGTGATTAGCAGTATTTCGACGCTGTCTGCTATATAGTCAGAAAAAAGAATTTTATAATGAAACTTAAGAAGTGATAATGAGGAAATGAAGACTGCCACTGTCCTACTGAAGATAGCAATTCATGATCACTATTGACTCAATCCTTCATTTCGTAGTTATCATATCTGAATCACCACTTTATTAATTTTCACTTGATATATGCGGCGATATGTTGTTTAAATGTACGACCACACCGATATGAATTTATCTTTATTGATCACCAGTGAATCGGTATGGGCAATTAGAAATGACAACCACAAATACTCATTTAATGACTGCATGTTTGATACCAATGACTATGCCCACGAGTGAAAGCTACCGCTGTGATATTAGACAAAGTGATTCGGGACCGCTAGTGACTCAAGACTACCATCTCCTAGTGATCATTCAATCAAAATTTATGTGATATTTCATTTGATATCCATGACGCTACAATGTAGAAAACACGACAACATCCAACCCACCGAATCACTATTGATCAGTAATAAATGGGCGTTATCAGTTAGCAATGGCAACAAATAAATTCAAATGTAATCGCGCTTTGATTGATACCCCTGATGAAGCGCCCGAATGAAGGCTATCATTGCCATACTAAAGAAAGCGATTTATGAGCACTAGTGAGTCAACCTTACATCTATTAGTTAATATAAATAAATCATAATTTGTACGGCTTCTCATTTGATATGCATGACGCTGAGCTATATGAATGTGCGAGAGTTAAGCGTCCTCAGCGTATCACTAGGGATCCTTAATGACCAGAAGTAGTCGGTCAGCGGCGGTAAGGGATGAAATATTCATTTAACGACTGTTTCATTGATATCAGTGGAGACTTTACGACTGAAAGCTACATCTGTACCATAAAATCAATGATTCATTATCACTCTTGTCTTAATCATAGCAGTTCCCAGTAAGCATAACCGAATCACTCGTTTTATTATATCTCATAGTATATTCATGACTATGTAGTGTGTAAAACAGGGACAGCTTAGCATAGTACGTCACTACCTAGTGGTAATTAGTTACTATACTCCTATTAGCCGTAAGATATGGTTCCTTAGTTAATTGCTCAATAATTCACATTGTGAATGCTGGTTGGTTTTCTTCACAACGTGTTCGATTGGAAGATACCGATTGCCTAGAAGAAGTTGCTTCTATTGGCTGGTGACCAAACGCTAACAGTGCCTAGTGATCATTAAATCACTCTAAGATGTTTTTGTTGAGAGAAACGAAGACATTCAAGGTGCGTCATTACTTTTCTTAACAATCTGATCCCTCCATTTTTGGCATTTCTTTACGCGAAGTGACATCTCTTATCTATGTCTCCCTCCGAAAAAAAGGAAGAAAACTCTCTGAACATTGTCGCTAGTCACATGAGAGGAAAGCTGCTGGTCTTCCATCTTGCTATCCGGTTTTGAACGAAGGTTTTCAAGTACTAAAATTTTCTCAAAATATTGCATTCCTGAGCCTTGAAGGATTCTTGAAGGATGTTCAGCTTGGATTAATTTGAGCGGGACGACCTGTTGTTTGTATAAGCTAAGCCAAGTGCCGCTGCAATGTCCCCTTCAGTGGTGCATCTGTATGTGATTCGCGGAGGTGCGCAATGGTCGGCAATTGCGTTTCAAGAGTTGCCGCGAAGGCCCTGCTACTACTAACGATAGTAACACCTAGATATTGCTAATCATAGTGATTAAAGGGATAGGAAAAATTCGCCACTAGCGCGAGCATGAACTATTTATTTATTTATTTATTTATTTATTTATTTATTTCACGTACTTTCAAGGCCCGAAGGCGTTACAGAAAGGAGTGGAGTCAAAACAAGAAGTAATGCAGTAAAAAATAAACAAGTATTAACAAAAAATTTACAAAAGATATTAACAAAAGGCATTCTGAACGGCGGTTTTGAAGTTAGTAGGGTCGGTGATGAGTGCGATTGAGGCGGGAAGGCGATTCCAGTCCGTGCTTGTCCTGGGGATGAATGAGTCACTGTACCGGTTAGTACGGCACAATGGCACCCCGATTTTAAGGCTGTGGTCAGTGCGGGCAGAAATATATGACGGAGGGGTAAGAAGGGTCTCTTTTAAAAGGGGGTTCAAGTGAAAAACTTTGTGAAAAAGGGAGAGACGGGAATATTTGCGGCGTGACGAAAGATCAGGTAAGTTAAGAGTTCGTTTCATTGAAGAAATACTTGCATAGCGAGAATAATTAGATAATATAAAGCGTGCACTGCGGTTTTGAATACTTTAAAGAGAAGAAACTAATGACGACTGAGTCGGATCCCAAATGGCTGAAGCATATTCCAATTTGGAGCGAACTAAAGTTTTATAAAGGGTTAGCTTCAGGGAAGAAGGGGCAGAGCTAAAATTACGGCGTAAGTAACCAAGCATGCTATTAGCGTTTTTAGTAACATAGTCAATATGCGAGTGCCAAGAAAGGATATTTGATATGTGAAGGCCGAGATACTTGTAAGAGCTAACTGACATCACAGGTGCACCATTAATAAAGTAGGTGTGCGTGGCAGTGTTACGAGATATACGCACGGCCTGTCTCTGTCGAGTGGAAAGGAAACTTGCCTCGCGCCGTGGTGCAGCAGGCGTTTCAAGCGCTGACAGTGTAACATGCATCATGCAGCCGGCCGATGTACGGGCGGTGAGGTGCAACTTGAACGGGGTGAGGGACGCGTACCCTATTGTTTTTATCCCCTATGTTTTGCTTTATCCCACAAGATGGTTTATTCCATGTGTATGATCAATTGTGAATGCAAATAGCTTTTAAAGGGAATAGCTCTATTAGCCTCTCATCCGCACTTTCGTGGTTGTTGGTAGTGTATCTCACGCTTATGGCTTTATCGAATTTGGTGAAGAAATGGTGGAAGCTTAGGAGCCCATAGGACGTGGCATTGGCGTGTCTTGGCTAATTGAATAGCCATCTATTTGGATTTCACGTTGCCTAGACACTAAGGACATAAGCGTAGGTGAAATGAGCCTAACCACTTCAAAAGTTCACTCTGTAATGGCCATTGCACACAGCTCGTGCTGTAATAGTTTAGTATGCGTGTTATTGGAAAAAATGAAAACGCCACAACTTTCAGTTCAAGCTAGTTGAACGACTTACACCCGGTGCGACATTAGCCATACCGCTATTGAGTACCTGATCATGCTGAGCATTTCCCAGAATGTGAGTTCGCTAAAAAAGAACGCACATCACGAGAAACAATTGCTTGACTAGTATTGGTCTGCGTAAAACATCGGTAATTTTCGTTGAGTGATCTGAACAGGGGTGCAACATGGGATGCCGCAGGCCAGGCTATACTAAATAATATTCATCTAGGGTTTCTTAACGTTCATTACAACGTAAGGATACAAGAGGCTGTAGTTTATAGCTGAAAAAAAAAAACGATCGTAACAACCAGATTTCAACCCACGACCTTAGGCAAATAAGCAGAATACTATAGCCACTCACCAAACGTGGTGTTTCGCGAGTTTTACATTGGTAGTGTACATTGGTCTATATTCGGTTTTATTACGGTTTCAGTAGTCCTTAGTTGAAGGCAAGGGCGCGTCATAAAGTGCCGTGTGAAGTACGAAATAAATTACTTCGGTGAGGATCCTTTAATGCGAGCGTGCGAAAAGAACGGAACTATTCTAGATTCTTCAAGCTAATACGCCTCACTTCAAGCCCTTACGTGAAACAGGTTTGAGCATTTACCAGTCGCAGATGATTTTCTTCATATACTCTCGTCATTACCAAGCCCTCAGGAAAGGTACTCGGCTTGTACACGTCCCCTATGCAAAAAGAAAAAAGAGAGAAATCGATCTGTGGGGCAGTGAACATAACGCGACCAGGCACCAGCACGGGAATACCGACATAGACTCGTAAACTGGGGCCAACCGAGATGACGGACGTCAATACTGCGCCCGCATATCCAGAAACATGCGCCCGTCATCACAATTTCGAATGTTTGCGTTATTCTTTGAAAATCACATTTTGAGAATGCGAGAACTGCAACGACAAAAGGGCGTTTTTGCTTTTATAAGACGCCCGGTGAAGCCGCACGACAATCCTATCGGCAAAATAATGGATGGCCGTTTAAGTCAGACGAAGCACGAGCTGTTGTGCGCTAGCACCGCTAGCCCCAGTTAACGTAAACTTTAGCGTTGTCGCTGTTCCGGAGTTTCGTTAGCGCAAGTGTTTCTCGTGTCCTCGGCAGCAGTGTCGACACGACTGTCTGAGCGCAGTTGCGCCGTCAGCATCAGGTGTGCATTGACAAGGCCCTGCAACTACCCCCACTTTCCTCCGAAGATCAACGCAAAAACACTGCCTTTTCCATCCAATATACTGCGGCTCCCTTGCGGTCGCTAAAGATTTTCGCTTCCTGTTGGTGCATGAAATTTATTTTTATACAAACGCGCGAAATGCGTAGGTGCGCGGACGCGGCGCTGTATGAGGAGACTTCATACAGACTTTCCTGCAATTGCGAGAGGGAACTGTGGCGCTGCGGTTATTCAGCAACTATGGGAATGATGGGTAGCACATAGATTTGTCTTATCTTCGTGCTTGGCGCTTCAGACGTTCATGTGGCTTCGTTTATTACGCTTTACCTGAGCCTAAATCGGGCTAAATTGCTAATCGGGGTGGGGGCAGGCCTCTGGAAGCAGCGGCTTTCTGGAAGCGCACCTGAGCTTATAAGCGCCTATCAATGGCAGCGAAACTGCTGATTCGCAGTGGACTAGCCGGCTGCTCGTCTTATACGCGCGGCGGGTATCAGATAAGCCATTCTCGATTCGGGCGCGGGGCTGAAAGCTGTTGGCACCGCCCTGTTAATATATATATATATATATATATATATATATATATATATATTTTTGCGATAGAAATTATATGGGCACACCAGATGCATTTCTGCCGTCGCCGTCGCGGTGAGGTTCCTTACAATGTGCAAGGGCGTTAACACTGTCGCCGCTCGCTCTGCGGCGTATGTTCGAGTGAAAACGTGCGAGATGGGCCGAACATAACGGTTCAATCTCGCCCGCGAGAAAGGGAAGAGAGCTGGGAGGAAGCGCGCCGTCTTCGTCCGAGCGTGAGGAACCGGGAGGAGGGGAGGGAGGCGGCGGCGTTCTACTCCTACTGCAATTGAATATGTGGGGCTGCGCGCGGTCGCGCGGCCGTATGTTGAAAGCGATCTGTGTTAGGGCAGAGTCTGGGTGCGTCGTTGGCTTGTAGCTTTGAGCGTGCTCTGTGTTCTCGGCCCTCAGTTCGTGTTGAAGCGATACACCGCAAGATGGTCCCTTCGCATGCACCGCACTTACGCACACCAGCGTTTCGACCGCGAGTATACGCGTTCATCGAGTGTGTACGCGCTGTGGTTTTTCAGTGTCTATGGTGTTGGGCTGCTGAGCACGAGGTCGCATGATCGAATCCCGGCCACAGCGGCCGCATTTCGATGGGTGCGAAATGCGACAACACCCGTGTACTTAGATTTAGGTGCACGTTAAAGAACCCCAGGTGGTCGAAATTTCCCGAGTCCTCCGCAACGGCGTGCCTCATAATCAGAAAGTGGTTTTGGCACGTAAAACCCCATAATTTTTTTGCGCGCTAACACCATGCTTGTCAATTTCGTTAGAAAGCGAATCTACTAGCTTACACGGCCGATAAAATTGCTATCCTTAGTTCTTATGACTGTCTGCTAATTTGCCATCGCAATCGATGTTTCGCATTTCTGGTGAAACTGGAACTTTCTTTTATTATTTGTATTCTGTTTTCGTCTAGTAAACTGCGCCTGCCATAACGCGAATTTTTGAATCTTGTAGGTCCGTATGCCACGTCCTGTGAGAGCTGTGAACAAAGGGAGATGTCTGGAGACTCTCCGAACTGGACCTGGGAAGCCAACTGGTGACTCTCGACCAGGCCCGGCTAGCCGCGATCGCCAGTGGAGCCCTTTTAGAGGCAACCACTCAGGAATAAATGGCGCAACGATTTGCGCGATAAAGGTTCGTCCTCCTACAGACTTGCTGGACTTGAGCTTATGGAATGTGTGGCAAACATTGCAGCCTTGGGGCTGTAGCCTTGAACTTCAGCTGTGTCAGACATGTCCTTAGACATGTCTCATTGCGACAATCACCGTGTACTTCATTAGACTGCTATAGCGGCGATGAGAAGTTAAGAATACATCACGATCGCAACAGCGTGGTCGTCTTTCTGCTTCAGAATAATTTGTGCTGTTGACTTTGACGATCGTTCAAACTTTTTCCTAGACACACTGTGCGACTGCTTCGTTGCTTAGGCGCGGCATTTGCCAACAAATGAAATAATTCTGGTTCGCAATAACGGCTTACCGCAGAAACCGCAGGGTCATGAAGACAGTTGTTTCACTGTCTTGGTTGAGCCGCACCCAACTACAAACACCCCCCTCCCCATTTTTTTCCGGAGATTGTTTGTTTAGAACTGGCCATGGTATTCTTTTTATGCGGTTTCTGTGTGACATTTCTCTTTTGCAGTACAAGAACTTAGTACTGAGGCGCACAGCTAGTATATTGTGTTCCTTTGTGTTCTTTGTGTTCTGCCTCGTCATGACCTCGTACAGGAGGCTGAACGTAGACATCTGTTCGCAGATTTGAAATGTGTGATAAGGACACCGATGACAGGACACACATACTCCAACCATTTGTGCTTAGATGCTTCAGAATTGCATTTGGGGGGGCAATACAAGAACACTTTTGTGGTTCACTTCCAGTGCCACGCAATCAGGCAGTGCCAAAGTTTTCAATTCCATCTGGTAATTTACAGACGCCTGTTGTCTCAGTTGAATGGAAACAATTGCAGCTAAAATATTTCACGACAGAACACCACAGCTGGTGGTGTGCGTTGCATGTTTCCGCAGTCAAGATATTCTCATTTCTACATCTCCTGATGCACTCCGAGACTACACACTGCTTCCCCGACCACCATGTGTAAGGTGACGCCGCGCAGTGATTTCGCAAAAAAAGACGTAGCATCTAAAAATTGTTTTAAACAACGCGATGACGAGATATTTGAGCACCACCATGTAGTCTTGCACAAGTAAGAATGAAAAAAAATGCTCGCCGTGGCGCTTGTCTCGGCCGCTGAGACGGTGTATAAGAGACACAAAGTCAAGTTTACGGAATGAGCGGAAAAAATTCTTTACCAAACCCCACTGTCATGCGGTCAACGTTATGTTTAGCAGACTGGTGAGTGTGCCAACGAAAGGCTTAGGGAACATATGTGCAATGCAATACGAATCCTAAAGAGATGGCTTTGAAGGCACCGCAATACATTCGGTTGTTCACAACTATTTTATCGACGAAAATCGAATATGTGATGGGGTGTGGTTAGATATGTTAGACGCCAGATCCACTACGAGGCAAACGGAGCAAACCATGTGCGGCGTCATTTGAGCGCCATACGTAAAGATTAATTCTTATAATTGTTCAAGCTCTAACATTTACCATGTGACGATTTCTCCTTGACCTTTATAATCGGCCTCGTTAACTCTCGTGTATTGAACAATAAAATATTTGCGTGCGCTTTCACTAATGTCACAGGATGCACTCGCCACAGTAGTGTATTGACTTTGGCCTTGTGTTCTTAAGCCCGATGAAATTCCGGCTCCGGTGGCCACATTTCGATGGGGGCGAAATGCAAAATCTCGCGCGTACCGTGCATTGGTGCACGTTAAACAACCCCAGTTGGTCAAAATTAATCCGGAGTCCCACACTACAGCATGCGTCATAACGATATCGTGGGTCTGGCGTGTACAACTGCAGCATTTAATTTCATTTTCAAAATAAATATTATAAAACATGGTTTTGATCACCGTCAGCGTGATATAAATGCGAATTTAGAGGAGCTGCGCAGAGCGCTTTTCGCCAAACACATATACATATATCATGCAAAACCCTTGGGGTTGTAGGCACAAAAATGCTGAATTTTGCAACCGCATACCATGAATTCTTTCGAACTTTCGTACTAAGAATCAGCAAGGGGTATCTACGCATGCGGTCCCCGTCACGGGTGATGTATTTAGCCTCAACGAGCGTGCGTTAGACGATGGCTAGACCTGTGGAAAATAAGACATCCATCAAACAGCGGTGAACAATCGCGTGTTTCCTACTGCATTGAAACTCACTCTTCGACGATGCGTGTTGTATTGTCATTGTTCCTTGAATGATCGGCCTATCTGTCATCTTGACGCTCGTCACTTGAGTTTCCTGAGAATGGCGAAAAAACATATTTGCATGAGAAGTTATTCAGGCGTGGCGATGGCCCGTGATTGGTGTACTTGTATTACCACGTAGAAATAAGCCGCTTGGGTCTTTCGACTCTGTGGTCCAAGCTTGTCAAGCGTAGCTTTGTAAGTTGTGCTTTAACAAATCACTCAAAAACTCTGCTGGTAGGAAGTTACGAAAATTATCTAACAGCAATAGTGGCACATCACGGAAGCAGGCTACACGATCCATGCGCAAGTACGGGTTGCTGAAAAACTTGTTGAAATGTTTCTGCGAAGGAGAATAGCAAGGCGCACACGAGCCACCACAAACGCCGAAGGGACGCCGCCATCGTCTACATGCATAACATTTCTCGTTACTTGAAGAGGGTTGTGCAAAGTGGAAAGCCAAAACTTGTTCTTTCACCATCAAGGCTGTGCGTGATGATTCAGCCAGAGTATGCAACAAAGCACGACAGCTATAGACAGTTATGTTTCGAAAGAGCCGCACAGGATGGTTGCTATCATGCTATCACGGATAGATGCTGTGAGCGACCCCTTTGAAAAGGAGTGGGGGGTTGCGCCATCAGCGTCTTATTATTTTGACTAACGTCCAACCTAACTTCAGAAATAAAAAAAAAACACACAAAGAATTCCCAGCACCAAAATTTCTGAACTACTGGGAACTTTGGTTTTGAATGCCTTCGTTGTTTGTGGTCTCCACACTTTTCTGCCACCAAACTTCCCATAGACTCCTACTAAGCTCTACTACGGGCAAGTTTTCTTTCCCTCGTCTATCGTTGAACCCAAGGGCTTCAAGAAGGCCAAATCAGCCAAAGACATAATGAGAAGGCAGTGGCGCCATCTGCGAGTAGGCTTGTTTCGTCGCCATGCTGGCTTGGGCGAACGCATAGTGTTGAATGGCAGGTGTGCTCTCCGCGGTAGTTGCTGGTGGCTTTTTACGTGCTGTTGCGTTGGCTTAGTTCGACAAGACGCCTTTCACGTTGGAAACGGTTCTTTGAGACGTTCTGGACATATTAAACTCGATGTTGCTGCTGATTCCGCCTCCGGTGCAACAGGCGGATGGAGCACACAGCGTGATGCCTGCTTGTTTCTTTGAACCTACAATCAGCCTTGGACTTCAGTTGGGTAGTAAACATTCGTTTCACAGATGTTTCCTTATTGCAAAGATCGCCATTTGCTTCACTTAGGCTGTGGTTCAAGGGGATGATCGCAACAGCGTGGTTGCCGCTCTCTTACGCACTAAATTCTGTGATTCTGTGAGCGTTCAAACGTATCCTTAGACGCACTGCGCAAATACATCGTTACTTAGACGGCGCATTACCCAAATAATAAAATTCTGTTTTGGAATGACGTGTTAATTGACAACAGGTGTACGGTATCGCGATTAAAAGACAGGAGAAACAGATAGACAGGAAAGAAGACAAACAGGGACACACTCAAAGCGGTGTGTGTTTCCCTCTGTGTATTCTTTTGTTCTGTCTGTTAATCGCGCTAAGGTACACCTATTCAAAATTCATTACCAAGAACCCCACATTGCAATCCTCGTGAATTCTATCTATAAAGCGCAATGCGGCGAAAGAAAGTATTCTTCTTTGTCTTGTTCCCACTGTCTCCACGACAAACTCCCCAACGTTTTCCGGAGAATGTGTCATACATGGTCATCGCTTTCTTTATGTGCGATCTCTTTTGGGTATTACGGCTTTGAAAGACAAAGACTCAGCATTGACGCACAAACCTAGTGTATCATGTTGGTTTACCAGCCGCGCTGATCTCAGTTTATCGTTGTCATCGGCCTCATACTGGAGGCTCAACGTAAACACCACTGCGCGGATTTGAAATGCCTGAAAACCATACTTGTGACAGACTCAAATATTCCACTGATTGGTGTCTAGACCTTCGGGGTAGCATTCGTTGGGCCATACACGAAAATTTTTGTGATTCGGCTCCCGCGCCAAGCAATCAGTTAGTGCGAAAATTTTTCAATTCTCTCTGGTAATTCACAGACGCCGGTTGTGTTAGTTGAGTGGAAACCGAAGCATCTAAAATACGCATTTCACAACAACACAGACACCACGGTTAGTGATTTGCGTTACATGCTTGTGCACCCACGATTTCCTAATTATTATATCTCGTAATGCACTAAAAACCGAACACTGCTTCCCCGACTTCCGCATATGACCTGAGACCCTGAAAGTTTTTCGCAACAAAAGATGAAGCATCTAAAAATTGTTTGAAACCACGCGATAACAAGATATTCAAGCAGCAACGCACCGCGTCGTACAAGGGAAAAAAAGGGAGAAAGCTGGCCGCGCACGGCTTGCAGGACTTTCCCCTTTTGCCCGTTGAAGCGGAAGAACAAATGTATGGAATGTGCGGAAAATATTGTCTACCAAATTTTACTGCCATGCGGTGAACATTATGTTTAGCTCCTATGACCGAAGCAGGCAGGCGCGTACTTCAATACTTGGGCTTCACGTCCGGGGCGAAAACGGCGAGCAGTGATGTTCTTGTCCCGGACGGGACCCGGCGACGGATTCGGGTTGACCACATCCCGAGGAGCATGAACCCGGAGTTTAACAAGGAGAGAAGAGCGTCAAGGGCTAAGGCCCTCATCAACTTTCTCTCCAAGGTCGAGCACGCAAGGTTCCCACCCCCGCACCGTGGGCTGAGCCGAGCGGAGGCAGTGCGGTTCAGACAACTACAAACTGGTTCTTTACCCACCCCGGTGTTAATGAGTCATCTGTACCTGGAAGTATATGTGAGTGATGTTTGCCAGCGGGAGAGCGCCACCCTGACGCGCATGCTTTGGGATTGACGCGCATCCTTTGGACAAGTACAACGATACCGCCGCGACTCGCTGCTGCGGCCGGATGCTACGACTACGAAAACAAAAGCTGGGCCGTCCAGCAGGTCTCGGCGGCTCTTGAAAGACAAAGGCGGAGCGAAACCGAGTGAACGTTGCCCCTCAGGGCGACCGACCCCGGGAGTAAGACGCGCGGGAGTTGAGTAGAGACCACCCGCTGAGAAGACGTCAGGGCCCGCGTCGCGGCGCCATTTCGTCATTGTGTCGTTCTGCAGGCGACTAAATAATGTTGTTTCTCTCTCTTGCTTTGTGCGCATATCATAGGCGCTTCGTCGAGGGATTCTCGAGAATCGCTGAGCCTCTGACGCGCCTTACACGCGACGATGTGTCTTTCATTTGGGCGGATGAGTAGCAGCAGTCGTTCAATGAATTGCGCTAGCGTTTGCAAGCGACCCCAATACTTGCTCATTTCGACGAAGACGCTGACACTGAAATTCAAACAGACGCCAGCAAGGCGTGCCTCGGCGCAGTTCGTGTGCAGTGGCAAGCTGGTGCGGCACGCACCATTGCTTATGCAAGCCGCAGTCCCACCAAGGCTGGAGAAACTACTCAGTCACTGAAAAAGAATGCTTAACGGTTGTGACCGTTCCGACCTAATTGTAAGGTAGACCCTTTAAGGCTGTAAGCGATTACCACGCTTTCTTCTGGCTCACCACCCTCAAGGATCCTTCATGCAGACTAGCCTATTCGAGCATGCGATTACGAAAGTACGACATTACAGTTGTCTACCGATCTGAAAGAAAGCGCAGCGACGTTGACTATTAGTCACGCGCACCACTCCCTACGACGTCATTGTACCCTGACCATGACTTGCCATTTCTTCGCGTTATTGCCGCTGATCGAGCACCTTCAAGGAGTTGACGGTGTTTTACCCCGCTCGCTCGTGCGCGGCTTATTACCGTACTATTTGCACAAAGGCGTCCATTACAAGAAAAACTGTGGAAGCGGTCGAAATACGTACTTCCTTGTCGTGCCGTCGGCGTGGCGCCAAGACATATAAGAAGCCTGCCATGATGAGCCATGCGCGGGACACCTGGCATTCGCTGAGACATTAGCAAGGATACGACAGAAGCATTACTGGCCCCACCTTTATTCTTCTGTGCAACGGTGCTTGAAAACCTAGCGCGATTTTCAGCCCCGCAAGAAACCACCAGTTAAACTGACGAGCTTTTTCCACCCTGTGGACCCTCCTTGAGCACCGTTCCAAGATATAGAAATGGATCTACTCTGGCCATTCCTAGGGACCTCTTCGCGCAACCGATGGATAGTCGTCGCTACCGACTACTAAGCCCGTACGCCGACACCGAAACTATTCCGCAAGAAAACTCGTATGAAGTGGCCAAGTTCTTTGTGCGCCACATCGTTATACGATATGGTACACCATCTGTTCTCAGCACTGACCGCGGTACAGCATTTGCAGCCGAACTTATGCAGGACGTTCTCCAGCTGACGCATAGCTCTCACCGCAAGAGCACTGCGTATCACCCACAAACCTATGGATTAACGGAACGCCTCAACAGAACGCTGGCTGACATGCACTCCATGTATGTCGACGTAGACAACAAGACGTGGGACGAGGTTTTACCCTATGTAACCTTCGCTTATAACACTGCTGTACAGGAGACAACACAGTTTTCGCCGTTCCAACTTGTATACGGGCGTCACGTCACGTCAACACTTGACGCCATGCTGCGTCTGGCTGATAATAGCCCCACCAGCGAACACGTAGAAGAGTTCGCACAAAGAGCGGAAGAAGCACGCCAGCTTCCTCGGCATCCTATCCGGAGCCAACAGCATACCAACACCCTTCGATACAACCAGGGTTGACGCGAGGTGCATTACAATACCCACGCCTGCGTGTGGGTCTGGACGCCAATCCGTCGCCGTGAACTCTCGGAAAAGTTGCTCCGCCGGTATTTTTGTCCCTAAAAGGTTATACGCCACCTCAGTGACGTCACCTATGAAGTCGTCCCCTGCAGTTCTGACCCCAGTTTGCTCCGTCATCGTCCTCGCACTAAAGCTGTACATGCAGTGCACATAAAACTATGCTATGCGCGTACGTTAACGCCGAGATGCTCCTGAGGAGCTCGATTTCTTGTCGTCGCTGAAAGAACTTTTTGACGCGACCGAGAGGGTCGCGTTTTGCACAGTGGGCAATTGACGCAATGATGTGGGGCTCCCGCAGCACTGGACGGTGCGCGAAAAGTCGGCGCCATGAAAGACGATGAAGCGCGGAAGCAGCACTGCTTCTACAAATTGGTGGAATGACGATTGCTCGCGGGACTACAAGCGACGCAAGGCTGCATGGAAACAACTCATGCATAACCAATCTCCGAAAAACTGGAAAAACTATAAATTTATTGCTGGAACATTTAAAAGAACGGTAGGTAAGGCAAAAGACGCTTACAATGTCCGACATTTCGAATTCCTTTCGAAAGCAAATAATAAGCGTGCATTATTTCGGTTTTTAAGATCCCAAAAAATGATTCCACGCCCCTTCAACTGGGAGTCGGTAGTTTTAACCACAAGTGAGAAAGCTGACTCTCTAAATGTTATCGCGCAAGGGTTAGAGACCCGCTTCGCTACCTCTCTTCCCTTCTCTCCTTACGCGCAGGGCACTTCAGAAGATTTCGAAGAGTTTTCCATGTCAGAATTGTCCCAAGCCGTTTCCTGTTTACCAGATGCAGCCCCAGGTCACGATGGAGTCACTACCAAGATGATTAAACTTCTCTTTGAAGTCGCTCCTAACGGCTTGTTAGATACCATAAATTACTCAGTAAAATATGCATGGTTCCCTCCTGTGTGGAGAATTGCGAAGGTGATTCCTCTGCTGAAAGACCAAACCAAAGGGTTTGTCCTAGACAATATTCGGCCTATTTCTCTAACATCAAATTTCGTAAAATTAATAGAAAGATTATTAAACGCACGTATGGTTCAGTTTGTAACCACAAGAGAATTATTGAGCCCCTGCCAAATTGGCTTTCGACCAGGGATGTCCATTTGGTGCGCACATATCGACCTAGAAAGCCGAATTCAGTTGGCTCGTTACCAAAAACAATATGCTGCTCTAGTCACGTTAGACATTTCTAAAGCATACGATAGTGTGGAATACCCTTTATTAATAGAAAGGATGCAGGATATTGGATTGCCAGACTACTTCGTGACGTGGACTGCAGAGTTCTTGCAGGGCAGGGAGTTTTACTGTGCACAAAGCGGAAATTCATCGGGAAAATTCAGACAAACACGCGGGGTTCCTCAAGGGGCAGTTTTGTCCCCGCTGCTGTTTAACATCCTACTCAGCTCCATTCCTCATCATCAAAATGTAAGCACGTACGTTTACGCTGATGATATAGCGTTTTTTGCATCAGCAAGTGATATTCAGTCACTGTACGAATGCTTGCAGAAATACTTATGCGAGCTAGAAGCATGGCTGGACAGTATTCGCTTGTCCCTTAATGTAAATAAGTGTGCCGTTCTTGTCTTTCCCCTACAAGACCCAGTTACTATATCCCTTTCATACCGTCACTCCACTATCCCACAAGTGGAAAAGGTCAAGTACCTTGGAATTATTTATAATGGTAATCTTGATTGGCATCCGCATATTGAACATATAACTTCAAAAGCTTCTCGTGCAATGGGGATATTACGAACAGTGGCGTAGCGAGAAAATTTGTTCGGGGGGGGCTACGCCACTGGCCCAATATATATATATATATATATATATATATATATATATATATGTGTGTGTGTGTGTGTGTGTGTGTGTGTGTGTGTGTGTGTGTAGCTGCACGTTTCTCCCTGCAACCACTTCAGCAAATTTGAGGAGGTTTGTGGCATTTAAAAGAAAAAGTTTAATGGCGTTTTTCACTGGTCGATCTGGAGCGGCCGCCCAAATCCTCGAGCGAGCGCTCGGGTTTCACAAATCCGAATCGGCCAGCGGAGCGCAAAAACGCTCCGCGGCGGATCACACAGGAAGTCTGCGTACACGTCGCACGAACCGGTTCCGAAATCCATGCCCTACTTCCGTTCTGTATGTTTCCACGGCAACCAAACTCGCCGTTCCCCGTGTGTAATTTGACCGTGGCAGTCGCATAGTCCGTCATTTCCATGTCGCGCCCGCAAGGATTGCGCATGGACAACGTGCATAGAAGGCTTCGTACAGCACCTGCGTCACTTCGTAATCGCTGTCGTCCGCGCTCTCATCGCTAAACGCGAGTACAGTGGCTAGAATAGCCACTGTAACGCGAGCGCTGCAGCAGCACCGAACGCAGCCATTTTGCGAAGCAACACAATGTTGTGCGTACCAACCAGGTAACGATTTCGCTTGAAGACGGAAGTGACGCGAGCTATTTCCGCCCGAATCCGCGTCTCGGCGGCGGAGCAAGTGAGAGCGATCCGGCGCGGAGCGAGTTGATCCGAAATGACCAGTGGAACGCGCGAACCCGCTCCAGATCGACCAGTGAAATTCGGATTCGTTGCCGCGGAGCAAGAAATCCTGCTCCGAATCGACCAGTGAAAAACGCCATAATTCTAGTGACTACTGGCTTCGAATTTTTTCATTTAGGAGGTCAATTATTTATTAAAAATTGGCCAAAATTGAAAATTTTCGGGAAACGAAACTATCAAGTTTAAAACTCCGTGACTCAACAATGAAAAATGGTATCACAATTCTGTGAATTGCATCTAATAGTACATCTACAGCGGACAAAATGAATATGTTAAACATGAATCTCAAAAAACTTTAGTTTTGTGGAAATACGGCTTTTGCAGAACCCTTGTACACAACGTAACCAATTAACGTAAGATACAAATTGACACAGCAAACTTGTCCGCTTTGACTGTTATAATAAATGCCGTTTACAGAACCACAATATCTGTTCTTCATGCATAGCTATTAGTTTGTAAACGCCGTGCTCCTATTTTTTCAAACTTTCGAATTTTCCAAAATATTTTAAACAAAATTCAGGCCCTAAATTGAAGTTCTGTTTCCAACAGACACTAGGATTTAACTTTCTCTCTCAAATGCAACCAATTTCAATAAAAGCGATTAGCAGGATTATCTCAGAAAAGCGTTTCTGCGTTTTACAAGTATTTGAATAGGCCGCATCGGATTGGGCCCGAGCTAAAGCTTCCTCTTAAACAATTTATCGAGGGATCAAATACATGAATAATAACTGCATTGTCATTGCCAAAGATGCTGCAAACGAATTCTTGAAAGCTACGCTCTGTAAATACAAGTAAAATATGTATTTTTTTCATAAAATAATATACTCGTATGTGCCAAAAATTGTGCCCAACGTAACTGACGTCAATGCTTCCATGTTTTTTGTCTATTTATTAAGTAAAGAAAATATCACACGAACTTTAGAACTATATCAGTTCGAAACCAGGAAAGCTGTGCATGCCGCTGATATGAAAAATTAAAAGGCAATGAACTGAACAAGTTGAGGACAAATATCTTAATGAAACTTTGTCATTCAAGAACCGTGCTTACATTCTTGTATATATGCAATGGCCAGTGAAAAATCTCAATGACACTGTCGTTTGTTCCATTGTATTACGCAGGAGTAGCTGTCCCTTGTCGTGTATCGTGAGTAATTGCACCGAAGTTATAGTCGCGACAGAGAGCACGTATAAAAAGCAGGAGTTCTGCAAGATATATGAGGGCAAGTCAAATGAATGAGCCAACAACGGGGTACTTTATTTAAAAGTAGTCTTCATGATAATTTAGACATTTGTCCTGTTGACTAACGAGTTGCGTGATTCCCGTCTTATAAAACTCCTTGGGTTGCTGCTTCAGAAAGTCTGTATCTGGTTCCCTTGAGCTGTTTTTTCGGTTGCCCCGAAATGTAGAAGTCGCAAGGTGACAGGTCTGAGCTGTATGGCGGATGTTGCAGCGTTTCCCACTTGAACTTTGCCAGTTTTGTATTAACCACATAAGCGACGTGGGGACAGGCATTTTCGTGGAGCAAGATGACCCCATTCGTCAATTTTCCACGTTGTTCGTTCTTGATTGCGACACGCTGCCGTTCTGGCGTTTCACAATATCGGAAACAATTGATAGCCTCTCAAGATTTAGCAAATTCTATCAGAAATGGACCCTGTCGATCAAAAAAAAAAGTCAACAACACCTTTCCAGCGGAAATGATGGCCTTTACGTTCTTTGGGGGTGGTAAATTCGAATGTTTCCGCTGTAAGCTTTGCCGTCGTGTTTCAGGCTCGTAGTAGTGGCACCAAGGTTCGTCCCCGGTCACAGTTGCAAACAAGAAGTCGCCATGCTCATTGTGATACCCGATCAGATGAGTCAAGGCAGTGCGAAACTTCTTCGTCTTCTCGCGATAGATAAAAATCTTGGGGATCCATTGCGCACCAAAGAGCCGATAGCCGAGAAGCTCATGAATTATGGCGTGAACCGAACCGTGACTGATGTTCGGACGGTCTGCCAGTTCATCGATGCTTATCCTCCGTTCTTGTTTCAGCAGCTCATGAACCTTTGAAATTGTGTGGGGGGTGATTGCACGATGGTTTTGGCCCAGTCTTGGAATGCCTTTGCAACGTCCTTTGAACCGTTTGCTCTAACGATTCACAGTGGTCAATGAAATGCAGTGTTCAACGTACACGGCAGTCATATGGTGATTAATTTCTGTTTTGGGACACCGAGTTGTTCGCGACACCGAGTTGTTCAACTTTTGAAGTGTCCATTATGTGACGCAACCATATTCAACCCAGTGTATGAGAGCATTAAAGAACATTTATCTTCACACCTGCGTGTCACTTTTGTAAATGAGACATGCCGTTCTCCTACGCGCATGCCTCGCAGATAATGAACCGAACCATTATTGCGCGGTTAGGGTAGGCTCACTTTCATTTGACTCGCCCTCGTACATTAGAAATGCAAAGATACAATGGGATATGCAAATGCGAAAATACTGCTTGATAAAGGACAAAAAAGTGTCACTGGAAACAAAGTTCACTGCATGTATACACAAAACCTCGCAACAAGATATTTAAGTATACGTATAAGTCTCCAATGAGTCTATGTATGTAACTGTATAAGTTAACTGTATTTAATGCATCTAATAACTGTATAAC
Organism: Dermacentor albipictus; assembly: GCF_038994185.2. Taxonomy (NCBI): domain Eukaryota; kingdom Metazoa; phylum Arthropoda; class Arachnida; order Ixodida; family Ixodidae; genus Dermacentor; species Dermacentor albipictus. The sequence goes on from NW_027225568.1 coordinate 2,521,940, forward strand.
TGTAATAACTGTATAATGCGTATATAATACTGTAATAAAGAAGTAACTGTATATAATGCGTCAAACAAGGCAAATAAACATGTTGCACAATCATAGATTCACAGAATCCTAGATTCCGCCCCCATTCCATCCACTCCCCCCGATGTATTGCGCGCGACGGAAGGCGGCGCGCTTGCTCCCCGCTTTTCTCCTTTGCGCACACAAGACTGAGCCACCATCGCCGGCTCACCCATTACACCTCCCCTCCTACGCTTTCACTCGCACATACAGCATGCAGCGCGTGGTCACGATGTTATCACCCTTGGACTTTATACGAAACATGAGGGCGATGGCAGGAATGCGCCTGGAGTGTCCATATAATTGCTTTCGCAATAATATAATAAACGTATCCGGCAACTGAAGCGTCCCGTCGCCCATTACTTTCCGCAAAAGAAGTATCAAAATCGAACTTTCACCATGCGACAATTCGCTGCGCCGCAACAATGTATTTTTTTTCTGTGAGGCGGAGGCACCGAAAGGAAAAAGAAACGCATAGGAAAGTATCTTGGCCAGAATCTAATGCCTACTTCGGGCACCTAATGGGGCTACGGAAGGAATACCGAAGAAAACATGAGACGCTTGGTCCACTGAGAACCATACGCATACTGCTCAGTATCCTACAGCGGCGAAAGAAGAGTTTCCGGAAAGGTTCCGCTCAAGGAATGCGGTGCAATCCTTCGAGTCCCCACAGTGATGGCGGGGAGCGACCATTGCTTTTTTTCTCTCGTCTGCTAGCCAGAAAACGTCCAAAACTCTGTCCGGTGAACATCCACTCGGCCAGAGAAAACCGAACGCGCACCAAAGTGTACCGCACGGTGGTCGGGGCCATACGAGAAAAACGTATGCGCTCTGGTTGGCTCTGGCAGCCCGCGGTTAGGGTAGCGAGAACAAAAAAAAAATCGAAGAGGCTCAATGTGTCCTCGCGAATAAAAGTCAAAGTAGAAAAAGTAAATAAGAACATATTTACTTTGGCTGGCTTGAGTGTCTTGACATGGATGTTCTGGCGTAGGTTAAAAAAAATGTTTATATTTTTTTATGTGACATGACGGCACAAATGAACCACCCCAACGCTTCGTCTCATTGGACCTCGCTGCCTGTTTGTCAACTCCTCTGCTAGTGTGTTGATTTGGCTTGTCTCGTTGTATGTTACGATGTAAGACTTTAGAAAAGTCAATAGACATTTGGCGTCAAATGTTTATAACAACATTAAACCCACAAAGTTCCGCAATTGAAAATCTAAAGCACAACTTTGGAAATGTCAATGCACCTTTCACATCAAGAGCTTATGAGATTTATACCCATAAAGTTTCGCTATTGATATCCATGCGCTCCACAGATTCCGTGGCCTCAGTGAGATGCCGCGGCGAGCCCGCTCACCATCAAAGCGCCCTCGAAACTTTGTGCTCGGATGGCACTGCTTGGCGTTATGTGACTCCCGGTGTATGGGCGTTGAATCCAGCCCGAGTTTGCAATCTTCGCGGTTAAATGTCTTTTCGAGCGTCAAAAAGACATTCTAGACAAAATCCAGAGTGATTTCCGGCGCCGGGGGTCGCTTTGGTCGGCGGTGCATGGACAGCACGAAAAAATTTCGGGGGGGGCTGAAGCCCCATAAGCCCCCCCCCCCTGGCTACGCCCCTGATTACGAAGGATAAGTAATTATCGATGGGGCATGCGCAGAGACACACTCATAATGATTTACCGCATGTACATTCGACCTATACTAGAGTTCGGTTGTGTATTATTCTCCGGCGCCGCGGCTTACAAGCTACGCCCACTAGTTTTGCTAGAACGGGAAGCGCTTCGCTTATGTCTGGGGCTTCCAAAGTTTGTAGCCAACGCTGTACTCTACAAGGAAGCACGATTACCTTCCCTTGAAATGAGGATTAAAATACTAACCGTTCAAGCGTTTATAAGGCTCTATGAATCCCCACTAAGAAGGTCTCAGTCCATCTTCATCAAACAACGAGTCCAATTTTTTGGAGTCAGATGGCCACGGTTTCACACGCCACAAGTCATTGTATCGCAATCATTATTGAATCCGTTAGACGTAAACATAAATGATATAATCACGGAAAACAGCATCTCAAATTCACTAGTTATTACTTATGATGACCTATACCCAAATAATGCAAAGCAGCTTCCCTCGCATATTCTTAACGGCTTACTCCAGGATCACTTGAATCAACTCCACACTAACGTAATTATAGCAACGGATGCTTCGCAGATTGATGAAAAGGCAGGAGTTGGAATCTTCTCATCATCATTGGACTGGTCTTTTTCTATTCGGCTTCCCGACTTCACTCCAATATACCTAGCGGAATTCCTAGCTGTTGTCCTAGCTTTACGAAAGCTACAGTCTTCCAGGTAAACGGCGGTAATAATCACAGATTCTTTGTCGCTGTGCACCTCACTTACTGCTCCCGGCGAGACACACATATTGAAAACTTTGAACTCACTGGCTCCAAGTCATTTGAGAAGTTTACGATTAATATGGGTACCTGGCCACAAAGGCATATTTATGAATGAGGTGGCAGACAGCTTGGCCAAGGCTTCTATCAGCGGCCCAGTGCTTCCCCTTCTTCCAACAACGGGCTTTATCACGTCCGCCAGGTTCAGAAGATACATCCTTTTAACATCTCAATCGAACCTCAAATCATCATTGGAACTACGCCACTTACAATTCCCTTGGAGCAGGAAGTTTTGCAAAACAAGACAAACGGAGGTTACATTAACGAGACTACGTTGTCGAGTCCCATCTCTAAATTTTTACATGCACCGATCTGGTCTGGCAATATCCCCATTGTGCCATTTTTGCAATGCATTAGAGACGATTGAGCACTACCTACTGGAATGCCGGCGTTTCTCCTCCATGAGGAAAATGACATTAGAAATTACAGTGCGACAGCTTGGTCTGCCATTGAACACTCCGGTACTGCTGTCTTTCGGAGCGTCTGTGCTTGGGCACTCACACAGGAATGTGTGCTTCGCCTTAGAAAAATTTCTTATTGAATCAAACCGATTTCATTGATGACCATATTATTCTATTCATTCCTCCTCTATTGCCTCATTGATATATTAAAGATAATTATTTTTTTTCTCCTCTACGTAGCATGACAATCTACTGAACCGTTTCGATTTTCCCTCGCCTAAATCCATGTAACAAAATTTTAGATTTTTACCTCCTTTTCTGAACACATAAAGTCTGCCCGACTCTTGGCCAATCCCCGCGAGTGGGTAAGCGCCAAACTCATCCAGGACATCATCATCATCATCATCCTTCTGGCCCTCCATTAAAGAGAAGCGTCTATTTTACAAGGCTCCCTCTTTATCGTTATCATTATCATTGTCATTATCAGTATCATTGGGCCAGCATTACCTGAATAGATAAGATAATGAAATATACACAAAAGAATAAATGTCGGCAAAGCAGAACTTTGGTGGCACGATTCATAACGGTTATTATTATAAGCCTTGGTAGTTACTTTTTGTCTAAGAGCCTATCTTTTAAGGTAAGAGCTTTGTTACATCGTAAATCGTGCGTAGATATAAACAATACCGCAAGCACCTTCCACTCTATACAGCAGCACCAGAGGTTTGCGATGGTGGTCCTCTATACATTTTAATGGGGAGCATTCTCCGACGAGTTCTTTAGGCATTTTGCATAGTCGTTGGTAATCGCTCGTCGGGCAGCCTCGGTGCTGCAGCCGGCTGTATCGAGAGGTAGTGCTTTGCTTTGACGTCATACGTTCTTTTCTCTCGTGCACACCAGCTGGCCCGTCCACTTAGCATCTGGCTCTGCGGGGAAAGTCAAGACAACGCTACTAAACAAAACGTGCGAAAAGAATTAGGTACACAACTCATAGCAGGAGGTAACTTGCGGCGTGACGGTTGACAAATAGAAAGGCTGGCGCCAAAGGTTTGCGTTGCCACCCCTGTATTTTATGATGAACGTGATAGGTAAAGAAAACAAGGGTAGGGCCAAATAATTGACATTATATTATGCTGTTAAGCCAAATTTACGCGGTGGATTCCGCGTAATAACAGTAGAAACGTTTTACAACTTTGTAACTTCACGCTCAGATCATCTGAATATACTTTTATTACTGAACCAAACTCATTTTTACTTGCTCACTCTCCACGATCTGAAGATCCACGGATCGCTTTCATACAGTGGCAAATAGAACCACTAAATCTGCCTATTCAAAATTATAATTCCATGAAACAAAGTAAATCAGAATGTTAAAATTGAAATTGATGATATTTTCCTTGAACTTTAAGTACCTATAGCTTTCACCGAGTCACTAATATTGCTGCACGCGTGTCGTATTTGATTGTCTGAACGAGGCGCGTGGGCGCCATCACTGGAGAAACAGGAGGAAGAAAGAGCTGGGTTTGCGCTGTGAATCTCACTGGTCAGAGGTGCAACCGCTGTTGCAAATATTATCTGTAAATAGTTGCTCGTCTTAATGACTCGTCCTTCGCGTAACCTTGTGGTGGAAGTGCAACGTTCCTCGCCCTCGCCACGGAGCTCCGAGGCAGCCGCACCGTCGTCTCCTCAGCCATGGCTTCCGGTGGAACCACCCCTTCGCCACCGACACCTGTGGTGCCAAACACAATCTACGTTATGGTTTCTAGTCTCTGTTATCCTGCGACATTCTCTGCCAAAAATGACGTTGACGTCGACGACTGGCCCAGCATGTATGACTGTCTTAGCCAAAGCCACCACTGGGACCCTACCATCATGCTTGCCAATGTTATCTTTTATCTGGGCGGGACACCATGAGTCTAGTTTCGCACCCATGAGATCAAGCTCTCCAGCTGGGACATTTTCAAAGTGTGGCTTCGCGACCTCTTTGGTAAGCCATCAGGTCGCCAACAGGCTGCCCGAAAAGAGCTGGCCACCCGTGTCCACTCGTGGACCGAATTGTATGCCTTCTACAAAAAGGAAGTGCTCGCGCTTTGCCGGAAAGTCGACGAGCACATTACCTAGGTTGACAAGGTGGGCCATATACTAAAAGGCATCGCGGACGTCGCGTTCAATTGGCTCGTCTATAATGATGTTTTGCCCTTGGACGCCATCGTCAAAGAATGCCGCCGCTTCAAGGTAGCCAAAAGCCCTCGCGTCGTCCCTCAATTTTCCCGACTCCCAAACACCCCTGCCACGTCCTCTTCCTCCGCTCTTACCGCCGCACGACCAATTCAAGAGAACGCCACACGTATCGTTCACCTTGAGATTGAAGCGGCGAGCCCGGCACCCCTTCATTCACGACCCTCTGAGGTGCGTTTCACCCAGCGGCCATCACAATATCCGTTATTCAAGCAGTTCTGCGGCAATAAATTGCAAACCATGGCATCCGTACCACCTGCTCCGTCTCCCGACCCGATTCGGCATCCATTCCCATGTCCACAAACTGTAAGGACCAGTATATCGCTCCCCGACAAAGCAATCCTGCTGAATGGCGAACCCCAGACGACAAACCGATCCGCTTCCGTGGCCACCGCGTTGTTCATGTATCCTGCCACTGCCGCACCGCAGCGATGCCACTGTACTAGAGCTCATTCCCTGCTCCTCGCCCATACCCCGACGCTCGCTGCTATTCACCTGGATGTCTGTACACTACTTCTGATGCCCCTGACAGCCGCTCCTCCGTGAGATTGCCGTCGCCTCAACGCCGTCGCTCCACGTCACCTCAACCTCGCCGCTTTTCCTCGGCAAACCGACGGACAGAAAAAAAATACGCCATTGAGCTCTTGGAGGTAGTGCTGCATGACGTTCCTCCTGTCCAAATCCTTCTTTGACGCACCTCACCAACACGAATCTAAATAAGTAGACGTAGATGGTGTTCCGTTCACGGCATTAATCGATGATGAAGCACAAGTATCGATAATTTGCTCTAGCCTATGTCGTCATCTCAAAAACGTTCTTATGCCTGTCATCACTCGAGCTGTACGCGTCGCCAATGGCGCCACTGTTTCTGTCAGGTGTATCTGCACTGCTCGCATAGGTATTGCTGGCCGCTATTAGATCCGTCGGACGATCCTACGGCTGTCAAGCAGATGTAGGAGTCGTCGGACTACCTCGCCGCTGCCACCATTTGAAGGAGTCGAAGGTCGTAGAGATGAATTCGGTGAACAGGATTTATTTACTTATTAACATATTTTAAGACAAGACATACATCGGCAGTCTAGCGTGACTCCCACATGGAGCCCGCAAGATTAACATTCAGCAAACAGCATTCGAGCACACAGCTCACTACTACATTTTGAGCATAACAACGAGCACTCAGCTCCCAACGACGAGCACGACACGAGCACACTCTAGCAGCCGGCAAACGCTGCTTATAAGCTCTCCGCTTGACGTCATCGTTCGGCGTGGACGGAGCACGAGTGGTCGGGAATGTTCGTCCAATCATTGTAAATTTGCCACCGCCCCGCCGTTTGGCCCACACACAAAGGCTCCGGAGTCGACGTCAGAGGGCTTTGTAGAACTCTCGGTACAGCATAGCCCGCGGTGTCGTCGACCGAGGGCCTCGTAGAACTGTGCTCCGTCCCGGGTGGCGCGGCGGCGCACCACATTCCAGAGCTGACGGCGCGCCACGTGGCCGCCGGTCATCCGTAGTTCTCAGAAGGCGCCTCGTCTAGGGGGCTTGGAACACGCGCAGCGGGCTGAAAGCTGGCACGTTGCCACCCCGTACGGCCATTCCTAACAGCTCCTCCATGGCCCGGAAAATCTCACCTGGCCAGTGCTGGCAACCGCTGGGCAGGAAGGGAATGGCTGGCGAGCAAGATGACGGCTTTGCTCTCTGCAACCCCTGCGTACTTGGAATGCCTTCAACCATCTCACAATAACTGGCACCGAAGAGTCGACCCGGCAACACAATACCGCTCAGCGTTCAAACGCCCGGAATTAGCTGCTAACCCACCAGGCCTCCTATCACAATTTCCATGCAAGTCACTCAACTGGAAATCCCAAATTTCGCCCCAAAATTTCGTGCCGCGAAAGCGAGCGTTCGCGTTCCTGCTGAGTTCGACCAAACCCGACCGTCGCGCTGCAGAAGAGTAAAGGTTTACGCAGAATTAAACCGAAGGTTTTCAAACACCAATACTCAAACATAACTTCAGCAGCCTAACTTCGCGAACAACGTGTTCCTACCCTATCACAGTGGCGTACTTATCTGATGTACTGCTGCCACTGAACCGTCTGGCCAACTCCACAGGTACGTCATCACAAACGCGCTAAGTTTGAGATCCCCATTCCGAACACGTGCTTGCATCATACAAAGTTTTCATCACGCTGACTCACATTTGTGCCTTTAATCCACACAGGACACGTTCCTTAAGCAAACAACCACACTTGCGTAACTTACGCAACACAGAGGAACCTCTTAACAAATGTGTCTTTTACTAACTAGCTCTTCGCCCGCGTATTAGAGAATTCAGAATACGGCTGCCCCCGACGCACACGAGCAACCCAGTCATCAACGTTCTGCTTCCTTCCGTCCGCACAGGACACGCGCTGATGGACCTAAGAGCTCTTCTCAGTGCAAATCACGCACTTACTGAAAATCTACGCGCTTAACCTTAAAATTGAAAAAAGTCACTTAAAAATAAAGAAGGTTAAATAACACACACGTGCATTACGATAGGCCTCTCAACGATAACCTTGACCTTCAGGAAAAGACGACGACGAAGTGTCCTGTGTGGAACGCTGCCTTTTCGTCTCTGAGAATTTGAAGCTACTTTGTGGGAGACGCCACTCCCTTAACTACGGCGATGGACGTGGAGTCGCCTGGCGAGGTTCCTGGTCCGTCTACGTCAACAGCGACCGCACCGCGAAAGCGGTCTAGTCGCCCGAGTGACACCGACAGCGAGGACACTGTGATCTACTCAGGGACCAGTGATGAAACCTCGGATGACAGCGATTTCGTGCCCGTAGCGAAGCACAAAGCAAAGAGAAGACTCGTCAGGACGTCCCCTTCCACAAGTAAGGCAACTGTGATCCCGACGCGAAAGCCATCAGACCTCACCATTTTATATGTGCCTGTGGCTGCTAGCGACAATCTAAACCGGATCAACCGCCAAGCCACATCTGTATCGCTCGAGGCACTCGTTCCGGGTCAGATCAAGGATATAAGGATCAACGCCCGTAAGAACATCCTCGCTATAGATGTCACAAACCGCAGCGCGCTAGACATTCTAAGCAACGTTCAGGTGCTGGATAGCATCAACGTACGCTGCTATAAACAAGACCATCATGACTCTACGGCCGGCGTTGTGTATGACGTAGATAATTCCATAAGCGATGCTGACCTGCATATACTCATCAAGCCGGCGACAGAGGGAATTGCCATATTGCAAGCTCGTCGCCTGGGACGCTCGCAGTGTGTCAAGTTAACTTTCAAAGGAGACAGCCTACCGTCCCACGTCAAGGTCGGTCACTTCCGACACATTGTACGGCCTTTTGTGCCAAAGCCGCTTCAGTGCAGGAAATGTCAAAGGATAGGGCACGTTAGTGCGGTTTGCACAAACGCTGCCGTGTGCTCACGGTGCTCTGGGTCGCACAGCTCCGACGTCTGTCGTGAAGAAAACAAAAAGTGCGCCAATTGTCAGGGCTCTCACGATGCAACTTCGAAGAATTGCCCACATGTGAAAAATGAGGCGAAAGTCTTGAGGCAAATGGTCAGGGATGGTTCCTCGCACAGGGAGGCTGCCGCTAAGGTGCGACGTCGACGTTCACGTCGCCGGAGATCTAGGAAACCCACTGCTATTGCTAAGGATGCACCGCGTCCACTGACAGTCCAGAAACTTCCGCATACAACTAGCAATAGCAGCAATGACATTCCTCAGCAGAAAGTCTCCAATATCATTGCCTCAAGCGACGAGTGGCCTCCATTGCCACGGCTAGATCCACCAGCGGAGCGACAAGATGTAGTACGCTCGCCGAATCACGCTTCACCTCCTGGCAACCAAGACAACGACAAACAAGTTGTCACCATGATAAGGGCCCTTATGAACACGCTACGAGCACTACTGACTGCCATACACACTCCGGCAGCTCGAGGCGCACTTCAAATACTGGATGCCCTGTATCCGGTACTTTCCGGTCTTGAGAAGTACCATGGCTGCTCCTCTACATTCGTTCCTTAAAGAGGTCAAAGAAGCGTCTATCTTCCAATGGAATGTCAGAGGCATTAAATCGCGCATTTCGGACTTTCGTCCGTTTGTTTTTAAGAACAAATTTCCAATAATTGTCATTTGTGAGCCAAACATTGAGAGCGCCATCCGCCTGTCAGGATATGAAGCTTTCATGTCTGCCACCAGTACCGACCACAGCAAAGTCATCGTTTATATCAGATGCGATTTCACATATGTTTTACACCCAGTGGCACCTGATGACAACAATCAATATGTGTGTTTGACTATAAAATGCAAGAACGTCGCACTCACGCTCATAGGTGCCTACATTTCACCTTCGAGTCGATTTGACAGCTCAAGACTAGATGGAATTTTAACTGCGACACCTGGACCATGGGTTATTACCGGCGACTTCAATGCGCATCATCCGCTATCGGGAAGCTTAAAGATGGACTGTCGAGGAAGACGTGTACTATCCTTCGCGTCGGACCATGAGCTCTGCTGCCTAAATGATGGCAGTCCCACCTTTCTGCGGGGATTGACATACAGCAGCTGCCTGGACTTGACTTTTGTTTCAAGATGCCTCAGTGCCAGAGTGAAATGGTTCACGGACAACGAAACGCATGGTAGTGACCACGTTCCAACGTATGTTAAAATCGACGGCATACGCAAGTCACACTCTACTACAGTTCATCACATCGACTGGCCTAAATACACGTCGCTCATGGAGAAGAATTGCCAAGAGATCCGGGACTGTCTGCCTGGCAACATCGAGAAGCTAATTAACGCCGCTGCTCAAGAAGCCACAAGATCTTTTAGGCCTATTCCTAAATTTTCTGAATTCGAAGCAGAATTGGAGCGGCTTCGAGCAATCCGCCGTCGCGCGGAAAGAAGGTACAGGCGCACCAAGTCCATCTACGACCTAAGGGAGGCGAGACGCATACAGAAGAAGATCCAGCGTCGGATCAACTCCCTGCAGTCTCTCAGATGGAAAACCTTCTGTGATACCCTTGATCCGCATAAACCCCTGTCACATATATGGAGAACAGTGCGTGGTCTTCGAACATCACCGCAACAACGCCACCCTTTCAAATGCCTGGCTCTCTACCAAGGTCGCAGGGAGATTGACGTAGCGGACGACTTCTGTTTCAAGGTCGCTGGTCTACCGCCATCGTTCGCTACACGTGATCTCCGTGATGTTCCAATCTCGCGGGATTCTCGTATGGACAATCTGTTTTCCATCGAGGAGTTGCAGGCGGCGTTGGCAGCGTGCAGACGTTCCTCATCGCCTGGGCCTGACGGGGTGACATACGCAGCTCTTGGAAACCTTGGTCACACAGCCCGGCATGCACTTCTAGACGTGTACAATAATTCATGGCGTGAAGGCGAAGTTCCAGCTGCATGGAAGTCCAGCCGCCTTGTGCCTTTGCTCAAGCCAGGTAAATCACCCCTAGACGTGGCGTCTTATCGTCCCATTGCTCTGGCCAGTTGTCTAGGCAAGGTGATGGAGAGGATGGTGCTCACGCGTCTAGAGTGGTATCTAGAACATTACAAGTTATATCCTGACGCTATGGCAGGCTTTCGACGCGGACGCTCTTCTATAGACAACGTCATAGATCTTGTTTCGTCTGTTCAGCACGAAAAAAGCCTCAGGAGACTGTCAGCGGCGATGTTCCTAGATGTTAAAGGCGCATATGACAACGTAACCCATCAAGCCATCCTGGACGCCTTGGGTGATGTCGGCCTAGGCGGCCTTGTTTTTCGGTGGATATCCAGCTTCTTAAAGGACAGGTCATTCTTTATGCAAACAGAGGACGGTGCGTCATCACAACGCAACACCTACCGAGGCGTACCACAAGGCGGAGTCTTGAGCCCCACTCTATTTAACCTGGTGCTCATCGACCTGGTTCATACCCTTCCGGAATCCGTCCATGTGTCGATCTATGCAGACGATATATGCATTTGGTCATCAGGAGCGACGCGTCCTCAGGTGCGCGCCAGACTTCAAAAAGCGGCCAATCTAACATCAGGTTATCTTCGAGCACGAGGTCTGGAGCTGTCCTGCGAGAAGTGCTCTATAGTCGCTTTCACGCGTAAAGCAATGAAACCATACGTTATCAGAATTAATGGACAACCAATTGCCTACGAGAAGACGCACCGCTTTCTAGGAGTGATAATGGACCGAGACCTTTCCTGGAGTCCTCATATTTCCTACCTAAAAAGGAAATTAGTCATGCTAACCCACGTGCTCAGATTTCTTGCGGGAAAGTCATGGGGTGCGTCTGTGAGTGCGATGCTCCAACTCTATAACGCACTGTTCCTAGGTCTCCTGCGCTGTAGCTTACCTGTACTGGGTGGGACCGGCAAGACCAACCTCCGTGCCCTCCAATCTGTACAAGCTCAAGCTCTGCGAATTTGCCTTGGTCTTCCCAGATGTGCGTCCACGGCAGCAACAATAGCCATCGCGCATGACCACCCCATCAACACGTATCTTCAAGTCGACACTTTAAGGATGCATATCAGGCACTTCGCCCGACTTCCATCGCATCATCTCGCCTCCTTTCCTGCCGCTCGACCTCGTTCAGCGTTTAGCAAGATTATTGCTGCCAACCATGGAATTTTACCATCAAACTTCACGCCTGCAGCACGACCATCTCAACCGCTGTGGTGCCTCCATCCACTCCAGGCTCTTCTTGTTATTCCCGGTATCAAAAGGAAAACAGAGATGTCAACTTTTGCCCTGAGACAAACCGTGCTTTCAGTGCTACATGAACAGCACAGAGGACGCATCCATGTTTACACAGACGGTTCTGTATCCTCTAATAGTTCAGCTGGAGCAGTGGTGATTCCCACAGAGTGCGTCACCCTCAAGTTCAAGACATCTCACATTACATCATCGACGGCTGCAGAACTCGCAGCTATCCGTGCTGCTCTGGAGTTCATTGCTCAGAAATCATCACATTCATGGTCCATCTTATGTGACTCAAAGGCAGCTCTTCAGTGTCTGATGTCCCCTTTCAACCATGGACCAAATGAGCAACTAGTCGTAGACATCCGACTACTCCACCATCACCTATCAACAAGGGACACAACATCATCTACCAGTGGATACCGGGTCACTGTGGAATTTCAGGAAATGACAGTGCGGATGACGCTGCCCGGTCGGCTCATGATGGCGCCCAGATTATACCCATACCGCTGTCAAGAACAGATGCAGCAACAAGTCTTCGCTCCCTCGCCCGTGAGCTTACACAGAATCTGTGGAACACCAGTGAATTTACGAACGCACGTCTCCACAAATTGGATCCACGTCTGCAACTCCGCTTACCACCAGGGTTGCCACGAGCGGAAGCAACACTTCTGTGCCGCCTGTGGCTCGGCGTGGCATTCACGAACTCATATTCATTCCGCATTGGAATGGCCGACAGCCCTACTTGTGACACCTGCGGCTGCGAGGACACGATTGAACACCTCCTTTGTGACTGTCCCCGTTACGCAGTGCGAAGAACAGTGCTCGTGACCGCTCTCGCAAAACTGGACAATCGCCCCTTTACAGAGGAAAAAGCTCTAGGACATTGGTCCAGACGGGCTTCGGCATTCAAGGCCTTAAGGGCTTTGTTGAAGTTTTTAAGGACATGTGAATTGTGCGACTGCCTTTGAACGTTGTAGAGCGTAGTTTCGCGTTACTGTGTGAATTTTTTTTATTTTTATTTTTTTCCCCTTTTCTTCTTCTTTCTCCTTTTATTCCCTTTACCCCTTTCCCCAGCACAGGGTAGCCAGCCGGTACTTACACTGGCTAACCTCCCTGTCTTTCCTCTCCTTTGCCTCCTCCTCCTCCTTGACCTTCAGGTTACTCACGTACACACAAAATAAGAAAGCCTATATACTTATTAATGAACACCTCGCGAGACTACAGGTTTACATAAAACGCATCTTTCAAATCTCAAGCTTCTCAAACAAATCATAAACAGAGCTCATACGTTACATATTGAAAGAAATCCTAGTCTCAAATCGCGAAAATTTGCAAATGTTCAAAAATAAAACAAAACACGTTTCACTTCTACGGAAGCTCTCCTGGCTTCCCGTTCCCGATTGCTTGCGACTGACTCATACTTTCAGCCGGACCCGAGGTGGTCGCGCTTTACAAGCTACTCTGGCTACGGAGGAACAACAAAAGGGCTGACTCACTATCAGCTCCCCCAAGACGTTACGGTCTCCTGCCAATTAGCGTCCCCGCGCCCCGCTTTCAACATCACCTCGACTGTCCGCGTCGCTACTCCCCACCTGGTCTTGTCTTGCCACCTTGCGCTTCTTTGTACTGCACGCTGAGCTTCGAAGAGAACGACGGAACGACGAGGAATTTGACTGCCCCGTGCCCTTTGTCCGCCTCCGTGCAGAACAAGCTTCTCGGTCCCCCTTTGACCGGTGGCTCGAACTTGTTCTATGCGTCAACATCGTCCGTGACGACCGCACCTGTCTTTTCTCCGCGCTCTGCCCTTCTGGGGCTCTCGCCGTCTTTGGCGGCGCTACATTAGTCAACGCATTCCGATCTTTTCGGCGCTTCCTTCTGCGGCGCTTTCTTTTTGACTTCTCTTTCATGCCGTCATCTCGCGCCTCGTGCTGGCCGTTACACATCTCGTCGGCCCAGATCGGTCTCTTACCCGCACAGTATGATTGATTTTCATTTAAGTCAACATTCTCTCTGCCTCGACTGGCGGACAGCTCAACCGACTCTGGCACAATGCAGCAGGCTTTACTCGAGTTACGCAACTCGCACTCTTGCGAACTGCCCTCTACTGCATTGCCCAGCACACGCTGTGCATCGACACACAGTCCGTCGGTCTCGATCGCTGTCTCACGCGCACAGTCCGAATGATTCCTAATTAAATCATCCATCTCTAGGCTACCTAGACTGGCGGAGAGCCGCACCGATCCTTGGACAATGCAGTTGTTCTCTCGTGAACTACGGAGCTTGCCATCCCGAGAACTGCTCTCAACTGCATCGCCCAGCTGGCACATTACTTCTGCACGCAGATCTGACTCGACATGGGTGCTCGCGTATGTCAAGTCAACAGTACCTTGTACCTCGCTAACGACCTTGATACCATGAGATGCGACGCACACACGCGGTAACTGTGCCAATTTGTTCGCAGCTGGCCTAGCTGTCTCTACAGTCCTCGGTTGGCACAGCACCTCGTCGCTCTCACTCTGGCCTTTAACGGCCTCTAATGACACCAAGGCATCGCTAGCTGCTAGCACTTCGAGTTCACTTATGAATGTGCTGCTATTCTCACAGGTACTACTACTCTCGGCTCTCGACTGAAATCTGCTGTCGACATCCTGCCACTTTCGCTGCGTACAGCCTACAGATCTTTCAAGCCGCTGTTGACTTTGTTCGATTAACTGCTCGAAACCTTCAATCTTTATGTTCAATGCCTCAATGTACTGCCTTGTTACTTCTGTTAGGCCTTCTTCCTGTGAAATGCTTTTCAGTTCCTGCCTAGCTTTTTCCTGTTCTTGCTTAAATTCTTCCTGCTCTTGCCTAATTGCTTCCTGTTCCCGTTTTTTTGTTTAGAATTCGGTTACCCATTTGTTCTATGAATTTTGAATCATTGTTACTTTCTAGAATTGCCTTACGAATTTCTGATTCCGACAAGTCCTCCTCTACGTTTACCTCGATCTCTTCACACAACCACAACAGGTCAGATCTCGTCAAACACATTAGGACCATGGTCGCTACTTTAAGCTTTGGCTCTGCTGTCACACAATACTTGCTGCGATACCCACGCAAATAACAATACAAGTAAAAGATCCCCAGCGAATCAAATCCAAAAACGCAGTGAAATTGAAGCCTGGTAAATCTTACAGCCAAAACCAAACGCTTACCCACTGAAGCAGCACCATATCACCAGTCCTTCCCCGCCGTATGCAGTCAGTTACAAGAGGTGGTCACCCAAGTCGACTCCAACTTGATCAGGATGCCGGTCGGTCACCATGTGCCAACGTCCGTCAGCTGCCGTTGCTGTCTCCGAGTCGTAGGCCGATCTAGGAGCCGTAGTCGGATCCCTCCGCTGCCAACCAGATATTAGATTTGGCGGACGATGCTACGGCTGTCAAGCAGATGTAGGAGTCGTCGGACTACCTCGCCGCTGCCACCATTTGAAGGAGTCGAAGGTCGTAGAGATGATCATATTCGGTGAACAGGATTTATTTACATATTAACATATTTTAAGACAAGACATACATCGGCAGTCTAGCGCGACTCCCATATGGAGCCCGCAAGATTAACATTCAGCAAACAGCATTCGAGCACACAGCTCACTACTACATTTTGAGCATAACAACGAGCACTCAGCTCCCAACGACGAGCACGACACGAGCACACCCTAGCAGCCGGCAAACACTGCTTATAAGCTCTCCGCTTGACGTCATCGTTCCGCGTGGACGGAGCACGAGTGGTCGGGAATGTTCGTCCAATCATTGTAAACTTGCCACCGCCCCGCCGTTTGGCCCACACACAAAGGCCCCGGAGTCGACGTCAGAGGGCTTTGTAGAACTCTCGGTACAGCATAGCCCGCGGTGTCGTCGACCGAGGGCCTCGTAGAACTGTGCTCCGTCCCGGGTGGCGCGGCGGCGCACCACATTCCAGAGCTGACCGCCCGCCACGTGGCCGCCGGTCATCCGTAGTTCTCAGAAGGCGCCTCGTCTGGGGGGCTTGGAACACGCGCAGCGGGCTGAAAGCTGGCACGTTGCCACCCCGTACAGCCATTCCTAACACCGCCAAGTTCCAGTCCTGTTCACCGTGCTGATCAGTCGCCCTCTTGACCTAATCTTTGGGCTCGACCATTTGACGACGCGTTCTGCCCTCATCGACTGTTTCACCGGTACGCCGTGCCTCAAGCTTCCTCTTCTTTCAGACGTTATCCCCGAACAATTGAACACCCTCTGCACTACAGCGTTTGTTCGCTTACCTCCCAAAGCCCTAACCTTCGTCGAATGCCTCAACGGCAACCGTGAGTGATGGCGACTATGTCTTCGCACTTATTCGTGATGTCCTCCTGGCGCGCGACATCTCTGTGCCACACTCCATCGTAACCCTTGCCGCTAATCGGATGTCTCTCCCCGTTATCAATTTCGGCTTGACGAAGAAAGTGTTACCCGAAGGCATACGGTGGCGACCCTGCGGTCTGTGACAAACGACCACGTGACTGCTTTTGAGCCGATGCGTCTCCAGATCTTCCTGATTACGCGAAGGATGCCTTGAACCTCGACGGCCCATTACGTGCCATAGTCGCTCCGGACCTCGCGCTTTTCCAAGCAGCCGCCCTATATCGCCTTTTGCTTTCCTACCACGACATATTTGATACTGACAATCGACCACATTGTCAGATGTTGCTTGTTAAGCATCGAATAAATACTGGTGATGCTGTTCCCTTTCACCGCCGACCGTATCGCGTGTCCACGGCAGAGCGGCAAGTTATTCAGCAGGAAGTAAACACGATGCTCGCCAGAGGCATTGTTGAGCCTTCGTCCGGTCATTGCGCGTCGCCGGTCGTTCTCGTCAAAAGAAAAGATGGCACGTGGCGTTTCTGTGTAGATTACCGCCTCCTAATCCGAATTACTAAAAAGTACGTTTACCTTATGCTATGAATCAACGAATCTCTTGATTGTCTTCACGGGACCAAATACTTTTCGTGCATCGACCTTCGATCTGGTTATCGGAACATTTCCGTCGACGAGCAAGACCAAGAAAAGACCGCTTTCGTCACTCCAGATGGCCTTTACCATTTCAAGGTTCAAGGTACCATTTCAAGGTTCAAGGTGTCGCGGGCATTGCATGCAATGCCCGCGACACCTTCGAACGGTTGATCGACTCTCTGCTGCAACGTTACAAATGGTCAAGTTGCCTTTGTTAGCTCAACGACGTCCTTGTGTTTTCTCTTATATTTGAGATGCACCTTGAGGGCATCGCAGCCTTCCTTGACGTCTTCCGCAAGGCTGGGCTCCAGTTAAACTCATTGAAGTGCCACTTCGGGCGCCAACAGATTACAGCGGTAGGCCATCTCGTCGATACTTCCGGAGTTCCATCCTACACGGAGAATGTTAGAGCAGTAACGGTTTTTCCTGTACCTCAGTCTGTCAGAGACGACCGGAGTTTTGTGGGGCTCTGTTCTTATTTCCGATGGTTCGTGAAAGATTTCGCAGCAATTGCTCGGCAACTCACTGACCTTCTGTAGAAAGCGTGCCTTTTACGCGGGGTTCCCCTCAGGCTGCCGCATTTTCACGCATTATGACGATTCTTACCAATCCACCGGGCTTCGTCCACTCCTACCCGTGCGCCGCTAAAGAGGTCCGAACCGATGCCAGTGGTTATGGGATCGGCGCCGCCTTATCGCAACGCCGGCAAGGACGCGACCGCGTTATAGCCTACGCTAGCCGGTCCCTCACAACTGCAGAGCGCAACTACTCGATTCCCGAGCGCGAATATCTTGCTCTCATCTTGGCTGTTTCAAAGTTCCGCCCATATTTATATGGCAAGCCCTTCTCAGTAATCACTGACCACTATGAGCTCTGTTGGCTTTCGTCGCTCAAGGACCCTGAAATATTTTCATTGACAGAAATCGAATAGCTTTGCCTTTTTCGGATAAATAGATGGCGCCCATCAAGACAAATCAAGGTTAGGATTACTAAGTTTATTTGTCGTCGTCCCCCGCTGAAGCTTTACTTAGAAATGTCAGCTCTGATGATATCGCCCATGTTGAGGTTCTGAAAAAGAATATAAAATCTGTTGATCATTACTTTAATTCTGCCACTGGTATATAATAGAAAAAAGGCTTTTTGAAACACCTCTTGGTAAACTTGGCGACAAGTGTAATGGATGAGAATACAACACTCCATTATTCGCGCATCTTGCTGTCTATCAACTAATGCTTACCTAGCGTTATTGAATACTTTTACAGCTAAAAGATGACACAGCCTCAAAGTAAAGTCTTTCTTTGGGCGCAATAAAAATATCAAGCAGTTTATTTCTCAATGAAATTCTTTATTGTAGGAGTGAGAAGCCTGGGTCGGTCTTTGAAGAGTCACTTTGAAGTTTTTCACATCTCTAAAGGCACGCGAGTGATATTGTGCATAGCACAATAGTTATGCCTTCACATGGTTAAGTTTACTGGCTGCTTCTTTCTTTTCTACCGGTATCGCGGTTCTCCTCCCATCATGGGGCCAGCATTACTTCAATAGATAAAATAATGAAATATGCAGCAAAGAATAAATGTCGCCAAAGCAGAACTTTGGCGACATTATTATTAATGGTTACCATTAATAATACCATTAATGGTATTATTATTACCATTATTACCAATATTACCATTACCATTATTACCATTATTACCAATAATAACCATTATTAATGGTTACTATTATAAGCCTTGATAATTGCTGTTTGTCTAAGAGCCTATCTTTTAATCTAAGAGCTGTCGCTGTGATTTCGTCTGTGATATTGTAAATCTTGCGCAGCTGTAAACAATACGGGAAGCACCTTCCACTAGTCACAGTAGCTCGAAGCGTTTGCGATGGTGGTACTCTATATATTTTGATGTAGAGGTTTATCCGGCGAGCTCTTCGGGCATTTTGCATTGTCGTTGGTAATCGTTAGTCGGGCAGCCTCGGTGCTGCAGCCGGCTGTGTCGTGAGCTAGTGCTTCGCTTTGACGTCATACGTTCTTTTCTCTCGTGCACACCAGCTGGCCCGTCAGCTTAGCATCTGGCTCTGCGGGGAAAGTCAAGACAACGCTACTAAACAAAATATGCGAAAACAATTAAGTACACAGCGCATAGCAGGAGCTAACTTGCGGCGTGACGGTTGACATTCAGAAACGCTGGCGCCCAAGGTTTGCGTTACCGCACCTGTATTTTATGATGAACGTGATAGGTAAAGAAATGGAGGTTTAGGACCATGTAAGTAGGATTATATTATCCCGTTAACCGAACGTTACGTTGTGGATTACACATAATAACAGTAAACACATTTTTAAAACTTCGTAACTTTTCGCTCACGCGATCTGATTATGCTTTCGTTACTGAACAAAACTCATTTTTACTTGCTCCGTCGTCACGATCTCATGATGCACCCATTGCTTTTATACAGTGGCAAATAGAACCACTAAATCTGCCGATCCGAGATATAATTCCGTAAAACGAAAGAAATGAGAATGTTAAAATTGAAATTGATGATTTTTTCCTTGAGCTTTAAATACGTATAGATTCCACTGAGTCATTGATGTCTTGATTGACAAAATTCGAACAACTGTGCCTTTCTTCGATAAATAAATGGTGGCCATCCAGACAAATAGAGGTTAGGATTAATAGGTTACATTGCCGTCTTCCCGGGCTGAAGATATATTTAGAATGGTGAGTTCTTGTGATAAAGTCCATATTTAGGTTCTGAGAAGGAAAATAAAATCGGCTGATCATTATTTTGTATTCTGCCACTGGTTTATAATAAAAAAAAACCTTTTTGAAGTGCCTCTTTGTAAACATGGAGTCAGTTTGGGTGCTGGAATATTTCTCTTTTTGGGGAGTCGGTATTTGGTTTTAATCACATGAACAGCTTAGACGCAGTGACCGACTGCACTCAAGACGTTTACAGGCGTGTCTCCTTTTATTCTAATTTACCCCGCTATTTCTATTATAATTTCTGTCCATCTATACTCTGAAATGAATCTTTCTTTTTCTCGCAAATTTAACCTAACTTTTACCTGGCCCCACTTCCTCTTTGCGCTACACCCTTCTATCCGAAGATTTGCCTTTTCAAGTTCATTTTGTTAAGCTAATAACTGCGAGTACAACCACCCGATTCTTTCAGCATCTGCACTGTCGATCCGTGCATCATCATCATCATCATCATCATCATCATCATCACCAGGAATTGGTTGTCTGCTACCGCGTCTGAACCTAGCTTCGCTGCATTCTCCAGAAACTAGCAGTAAAGTTATGGACGAGTGAACGCCTCAGAAAACCTACTATCGTTGTGTCGCTCTTTCACCAGGATGGTGTCGTTTGCCTGCAGTGCACAGCAAATGATTTTCAGAAAAAAAGTGCCTCATTGCGCACAATACTTTCAGGAAGATCCAGACCGGAGAACGTTTCGCGCCAGGACAGCAATGTGTTTTATCTCATCAGCATGACAGGCAGTATTCTTAGGTCATCTGCAGATCTTGACGCATGTCGTAGTGAAATCTTCACTTCAGGAATAGGCCAAAACCGGATGTCACATTTAAGAGGGCTCATGTGAAGCTTCATAACGCACAAAGTTGGAAGGTAGGCGTCGTGATTGGCGTCGTAGTGGTGTCCAATGGTGTCGAATGGTGTGCAGCTCGCGAAGGGAGCCGACGATCGCTCCTGAATCAGTAGCGCGCGATGGAGCAAAGCGTAAAGCAAACGCGGCGTCTTCCGTCGCGTGAAAGGCCGTGGGGAGATGGGAGGAAGGGAGGGGTGCAGCGCTGGACCCCGCCAGTAATTGTGTACTTCTCAACCGGGTGCAAGGGGAGCCGACGATCGCGGCACCATTTCGCGCGAAAGGGAGGAAAGTGGGGAGGCAGCGCGGGGCGGAGGGGGGCTTCTACTCCCCCAGCAACTGCGTATTTTGCGCGGCGATGCGCAGTCGCGCGCTTCCGATCTAGAAAACGATCTGCAGAAGGCTCATATCTTAACGCGTGCTGTATTCCCGCCGCCGCGTGCGTTGCAGCGATAGACAGCACGAAGGTCTTTTCGGTCGTTGCTGCTGCCGCGCTTGCTCGCGCCAGCGATTGTTCGCGGTCAACGAATAAGGTGTGTTCAATTCTGCATGAGCATGTGGGACATCACGCTTGCTAATTAATTAAGTGAATGTTTAGAAGTATATACGGCCAATAAAACTACTATCCTTACTTCGTATAGCTGTCTACTAATTTGCGATCGGAATCGATGCTTCGCTTATCGAGAAAAACAGCAACTTTTGTTGCGGAACGGAAGCTTATAATCATCAGTTGTACACATGAACGACTCGTTTACCTAGGAGTGAATGTGGTGTCTAACATGTATAACCACTCCACCACCACGTATTCGATAGGGGTGAACAACCAAATCTATTGAGGAGCCCTTATACCTTATAAAGCTTATACCACCTCGGAGACGATACATGGATGGCACCAGTTTGTGACCTGATTGGAAGACAACTTGATAGCAACGATGGGGGCGACTTCATAGTTAACATCGCGAAGCCTTTGTAAGACCGTGCAGTTTGAAAAACAGTTTCTCATACAGGCCAAGGCTTTGTTTGGACACCATAGCAAAGAGCCCTGCTCACATGTGCATTTGTCCTAAAAACCCGTTCACTACCAAAACGTCTCTGCTACTCCATAGTTACGAAGTGCCCGTCTAAGCAGCTTTTTAACAACAAACCAAATGCGACGAGACCCCTTATTCTCCGATTTGAAGAAATTTGCCAGGAATTAGGTATTCCAGACACACTGCCTGATGTTGCCCAGAGACCCGAACCACTGCCACCTTCGCACACCTTTCCCAGTGTAGGTAACTACACACTGACACAATTTCATAAAAAGCAAACTCCACTTGAACATATTATACAAGAATTTTCAGCGCTAGACGAAAAGTTCAAAGAATACACAGCATTTTATACTGATGGTTCTCAAACATCACTTTACGTCGGAAGTGCTGTAGTGCAAGATAATTGGGAAAAGGTAGTCAGGTTGCCTCAGTGCGCGTAAGTTTTCTCAGCCGAATGTTATGCCATTTCGGTGGCTGTATCAAAAATAGTCGAGATGAACATTCAAAACAGCATTATCTACATGGACTCGCTGAGTGCAATCACAGCACGGAAAGGCAGAAACGTAAGGGAACCATAAACAGGAAATATAATCCATAACATAATAACTGCTCAA
Organism: Dermacentor albipictus; assembly: GCF_038994185.2. Classification (NCBI taxonomy): domain Eukaryota; kingdom Metazoa; phylum Arthropoda; class Arachnida; order Ixodida; family Ixodidae; genus Dermacentor; species Dermacentor albipictus. The sequence continues at coordinate 2,544,054 of NW_027225568.1, forward strand.
ACACAAGGACACGAAATTAAGCTCTGTTGGATACCAAGCCATCATGGAATTAGAGGCAACGAGAGAGCTGACGCGTGCCCTGCAAAAGCCTGCCATAAGGATGTCAGTACTGTAAATATACCCTATGCAGATTGCATGAAGTTAGTAAAAAATAAGCTTAAAGAAAAATGGCAGTGTACATGGAATAGCGAAGAAAATAACAAACTACATTTAGCAAAACCAATTCTGGGAGAATGGAGATCATGAAGGCATCAGAAACGTTTTATAGAAGTAATTTTATGCCGCCTGCGCATCGGACACACACACCTAACACATAACTTTCTACTGACCAAACAAGACAAACCCTTATGTGAGAAACGTGGAGATGAAGTTACTGTAAATTACATTTTATTCTCGTGCGCACAACTCGAACGGCTAAGTAAAAAAATATTTTACTGCATTTTACAATGAACGCATTCCCTTCCATCCCAGTCTACTTTTAGGAGATAACCCACTTGTAGGAATTTCATATGTTTTTAGTTTTTTGAAAAACGCAGCGATCCTAAACGAAATATAATATATTACAGAACTACTAATACCAAAAAATCTTAGCCAGCTTTTTCACGCATCTTATGATGCACCTCACTCATTTTCTCAGTCCTGAGAAGAAGGCTGAGGTCTCCATTTGATTTGTTGGGCTCCTCAATGCCCTTGTCCGGACAAGGGCTTTCGCTGAGGATGCGCAATTTTTGAAATAAATTATACCACGTGTTTGGCGCATGATAGCCTGAGTTGCTTATGCGCCATAAAACCCTATACAATACAATACAATACAATACAATACAATACAATACAATACAATACAATACAACAGAACGAAACTTTGAGCAAAGAACCTAACGTCCCGGTGCTGACTGTCGTGTGGGCCCGCTGTTTGTCCTATTGGGTCGTTTGCAGTTTTCGCTACTTTATAGCAGTATGTTGGTCCGGATTCTACCACTGCTATCAAGCAGAAGGAAAGTTGTTAATAAGTACCATAATCACGCATGTTATTAGAAAGGCATAACTCTCGGTGTTGCTAACTGATAGCTGTTGAAATATTATTTCTAAAAATGCTGCCGGTTGTGTTACGCTGGCGCATTGCGGTGATTGCATTCAAAATGTCTGCGTATATAAATCAATCAATCAATCGATCAATCAATCAATCAAAGTGTCATTTAAGAGATCACCTTGTTGCTTTTCTACATAATGGAGCACCTATAGATGATTAACCTCATTCCCCTCTATTCACACCGCACTCTTCACATTTGTAACCACTAGTCTCTCAAACATTTCAGTTCCTCGTTACCTAAATGAATAACTCGTTAAGAGACATTTCACTTGGTATCTGTAAACTTCAGATTTTTGTGAATACTGGAGAACAGGGAACTGAACGTAATTTCTAGTGATTAGTAGTATTTCGACGCTGTCTGCTATATAGTCAGAAAAAAGAATTTTATAATGAAACTTAAGAAGTGATAATGAGGAAATGAAGACTGCCACTGTCCTACTGAACAAAGCAATTCGTGATTACTATTGACTCAATCCTTCATTTCGTAGTTATCATGTCGGAATCACCACTTTATTAATTTTCACTTGATATATGCGGCGATATGATGTTTAAGTGTACGACCACACCGATATGAATTTTTGATTATTGATCACCAGTGAATCGGTATGGTCAATTAGATATGATAACCACAAATTCTCATTTGATGAGGGCATGTTTGATACCAATGACTATGCCCACGAGTTAAAGCTGCCGCTGTGATATTAGACAAAGTGATTCGGGACCGCTAGTGACTCAAGACTACCATCTCCTAGTGATCATTCAATCAAAATTTATGTGACATTTCATTTGATATCCATGACGCTACAATGTAAAAAACACAACAACATCCAACCCACCGGATCTCTACTGATAAGTAATAAATGGGCGTAATCAGTTAGCAATGGTAACAAATAAATTTAAATGTAATCGTGCTTTGATTGATACCCCTGATGAAGCGCCCGAATGAAGGCTAACATTGCCATACTAAAGAAAGCGATTTATGAGCACTAGTGAGTCAACGTTACATCTATTAGTTAATATAAATAAATCATAGTTTGTACGGCTTCTCATTTTATATGCATGACGCTGAGCTATATGAATGTGCGAGGGTTAAGCGTCCTCAGCGTATCACTAGGGATCCCTAATGACCAGAAGTAGTCGGTCAGCGGCGGTAAGGAATGAAATATTCATTTAACGACTGTTTCATTGATATCAGTGGAGTCTTTACGACTGAAAGCTACATCTGTACCACAAAATCAATGATTCATTATCACTCTTGTCTTAATGATACCAGTTCCCAGTAAGCATAACCGAATCACTCGTTTTATTATATGTCATATTATATTCATGACTATATAGTGTGTAAAACAGCGACTGCTTAGCATAGTACGTCATTAACTAGTCGTCATTAGTTACTATACTCCTGTTAGCCGAAAAGTATGGTTCCTTAGTTATTTGCTCAATAATTCAGATTGTGAATACTGGTTGGTTTTCATCACAACGTGTTCGATTGGAAGATACCGATTTCCTAGAAGTTACTTCTATTGGCTAGTGACCAAAGGCTAACAGTGCCTAGTGATCATTAAATCACTCTAAGGTGTTTTTATTGAGAGAAACGAAGACATTCAAGGTGCGTCATTGCTTTTCTTAACAATCTCATCCCACCGTTTTTGTCATTTCTTTACGCGAAGTGGCATCTCTTATCTATGTCTCCCTCCGAAAAAAAAGGAAGAAAACTCTCTGAACATTGTCGCTAGTCACATGAGAGGAAAGCTACTGGTCTTCCATCTTGCTGTCCTGTTTTGAACGAAGGTTTTCAACTCCTAACATTTTCTCAAAATATTGCTTTCCTCAGCCTTCGCGCGTTCTTGAAGGACGTTCAGCTTGGATTAATTTGAGCGGGAAGACCTGTTGTTTGTATAATCTAAGCCAAGTGCCGCTGCAATGTCCCCTTCAGTGGTGCATCTGTATGTGATTCGCGGAGTTGCGCAATGGTCGGCAATTACGTTTCAAGAGTTGCCGCTAAGGCACTCCTGCTACTAACGATAGTAACAAAAACTAGATATTGCTAATCATAGTGATTAAAGGGATAGGAAAAAGTCGCCACTAGCGGGAAGTAGAAAATATGCCTGTCTCTGTCGAGTGGAAAGGAAACTTGCCTCGCGCCGTGGTGCAGCAGGCGTTTCAAGCGCTGACAGTGTAACATGCATCATGCAGCCGGCCGATGTACGGGCGGTGAGGTGCAACTTGAACGGGGTGAGGGACGCGTACCCTATTGTTTTTATCCCCTATGTTTTGCTTTATCCCACAAGATGGTTTATTCCATGTGTATGATCAATTGTGAATGCAAATAGCTATTAAAGGGAATAGCTCTATTAGCCTCTCACCCGCACTTTCGTGGTAATTGGTAGTGTATCTCACACTTATGGCCTTATCTAATTTGGTGAAGAAATGGTGGAAGTTTAGGAGCCGATAAAACGTGGCATGAGTTACGATTATAGTTTACAAAAAAAACGTATTTGCTTAAATGTGTGCCATATATTTAGAAAAAATTTCACCGCCGTCGGTATCAGCTTGTGTATATATAACAGCTACGCCGTTGCTTCTGTGAAGAGTAACGAAACTCAATGGGGGCTTCCGTTGCAATGCGAGAGTTATTGTATATGACGGTTTGGCACCGAAAATTTAAAGAGGCGTTGATTTGAAGGCGACAGCTGCGCACTATTACGTAGCCAAGCTCCGCGGGTTTTACCATTGCATTACGAACGCCATTTTGACGAAGGTTTACTCCAAAGGTTGATATGGTGGGTAGAGGCACAATGCAGTGTTCCTCTGTATTGCTACGAACGGCCTGCAACGGTAACGGCCTACAAGATTTCCCCAGCCAGCTGCAGCTGTGGAGGTGGCGAGCTTCCTAGAAGCGACCTTGGAATGCTTCCTCACCTGCTGCGGGGACTCGTTTTGTAGGGACGACGATGTGCCGCGTCAACACACCCTCGGCGCCGCTATGACTAAACGCGGTCGGCGGTCCAAGTATTGTTAGCGGAATCGCCAACGCCTTCACGGTTAAGAATTTTCCCAGCCAGCTGCAGCTGTGGAGGTGGCGAGCTTCCTAGAAGCGACCTTGGAATGCTTCCTCACCTGCTGCGGGGACTTGTTTTGTAGGGACGACGATGTGCCGCGTCAACACCCCCTCGGCGCCGCTATGACTAAACGCGGTCGGCGGACCAAGTATTGTTAGCGGAATCGCCAACGCCTTCACGGTTAAAAATTTCCCCAGCCAGCTGCAGCTGTGGAGGTGGCGAGCTTCCTAGAAGCGACCTTGGAATGCTTCCTCACCTGCTGCGGGGACTTGTTTTGTAGGGACGACGATGTGCCGCGTCAACACACCCTCGGCGCCGCTATGACTAAACGCGGTCGGCGGTCCAAGTATTGTTAGCGGAATCGCCAACGCCTTCACGGTTAAAAATTTCCCCAGCCAGCTGCAGCTGTGGAGGTGGCGAGCTTCCTAGAAGCGACCTTGGAATGCTTCCTCACCTGCTGCGGGGACTTGTTTTGTAGGGACGACGATGTGCCGCGTCAACACCCCCTCGGCGCCGCTATGACTAAACGCGGTCGGCGGACCAAGTATTGTTAGCGGAATCGCCAACGCCTTCACGGTTAAAAATTTCCCCAGCCAGCTGCAGCTGTGGAGGTGGCGAGCTTCCTAGAAGCGACCTTGGAATGCTTCCTCACCTGCTGCGGGGACTTGTTTTGTAGGGACGACGATGTGCCGCGTCAACACCCCCTCGGCGCCGCTATGACTAAACGTGGTCGGCGGACCAAGTATTGTTAGCGGAATCGCCAACGCCTTCACGGTTAAGAATTTTCCCAGCCAGCTGCAGCTGTGGAGGTGGCGAGCTTCCTAGAAGCGACCTTGGAATGCTTCCTCACCTGCTGCGGGGACTTGTTTTGTAGGGACGACGATGTGCCGCGTCAACACCCCCTCGGCGCCGCTATGACTAAACGCGGTCGGCGGACCAAGTATTGTTAGCGGAATCGCCAACGCCTTCACGGTTCGATTGAAGCAGGGGGAGTTTTTGGAAGGAGATGCTTTGCGGTTCCTTCTCCCGGGCCTTCGAAGACGCCAGACAATGGACAGCCGCGGCGGCCACTGTGCGAGGTCAGCTCGTGGTTAAGAGGAGCCTGGTCGGATCAAGCACCGTGTCAGCGAGAAGCCACTCACCTCGGCGTGGTCAGTGAAACCTGTGCCGAAGTGTGTGTGTAACCCTCCCCCCCTCAAAAGGCGGGTCGGCTACGATGACTTTGAACGCTCCGAATAGGTAATAGGTTGAACGGCCGTTTTTCCCTAACCTAGGGATCTAGGGAGGACAGAGTGTTTATAAGCAGCTGTTGCGCGGCTGCTGATAGCATTCCTTTTTCAGTCAGGTTAGACTGATGAACTGTAATGTTTTCATGTAGGTACTGTAAATAAATCCCATATTCCTCGTTCTCAATGTGAAGCAGTCCTTCCCTTCAACAACCTCCTCATCGTGGGGATAAGTTGGACGAAGGCATGGGCCAGCTATCATCTATTTCATACCCGACTCCAAACGTTACAATATGCTCCTGCCGGGAGCAGAGTTGCGCATAACTTTTCCGGCGCCGCTCGCACCGCTATTCGCTGAGCGCTATCATGTGGGGCAAAATGACGTCAGATGTTCAACTGCGCCGCTGCGAAACCAACATTACGGGTGCAATGTCGACTCGTTTCCGTCAGTGTCATCGAAATTGCAATCAGCGGACCGTCGAGCGTGCGTTGCACCGATCGACTCCGGGTTGCAGGTACTGTAGTCGACGATAATAAGGTAATGAATTTGGTGAAGTGATACCAAACACATCATTTTGATACTTGTACTTCAGTATGACGGGGTCCATTGCAACAAACCCCACGGAAGGTGGCATATCTTTTTACGCGATGCCGTGCGCACAGACGAGACCGGTTGGCTCCGAAAGGTACCAGGATATGCGAGCTACATTAACCTTGTTTACAGAGATGAGTTCGGCTTGTGTACACTAAAGCAGAATTTATCTCTGGTAGCACTCCTTTACACGCTGAAATGCGTAAACCTGGCATGAGAGGTTGTTCACTTGTGCAATTTTTGGTGTATGTGTGCAGAGCAACACAGACGTGGGACAAAGAATGAACGACACGTCTGTGTAGCGCTGCACATATACGGCAAGAATGTTAACTTTCCAACTCGCCCAATTCACTGTGCTACTCGAACGACTGTTCTCACTATGCGGCTCTAGAACAGTGTGTTCAAAACAGAGTAAATAAATACTAGCAGATACAATTTGCCCGCTGCACCCTGTTTTTTCTCCATTTTTTTTAAATTTTTTGTCGGTGTTCTGATTTTTGACGTAAGGTCGATTGGTGTGCTGCTGTTCATTGTTTTGTAGTAAGCGAAAACACCGTGCGCTCCCGCTGATGAGACAGCTGTGCTAGCTTCAGCATTTTCCGCCTGCATATTATTACGTTGCTTGTTCGATTAGACTTAGTCAACGGGAGGAATGTGAAATTCTTTTTGTATCTTTGATAAGCGCTGTGTTATAGTAAGAGAACCTCAGTAGTATGAAGGGGTAAAGAAAATGTGTTGTCATATTACAGTCTTCAATGTGTGAATAAATAATTTGCAAGTTTGTCTTCTTATGCGACTAGTGCAATAAAAATAACAATAAAGTAACCGCATTGAACTCTGCCCCCCAAGGCTCCAAGAACCAGCACTCATCCCCTGCTGCCCCCAGGCATTGCTCATCCATTCCCTTGTAGGAAATAAATTTGATCTACAAGCTCGTACATCTTGAATCTTTTTCCACTGGCAGATTTGCTGCTACGAAGCAGCTGTTAAGTTTTCCGTATTAAAGGGAAGCTGAAGAGTCTGTCGAATTCAATAAGACGCTCATATACGGATGCGGGAACTTTATAAAGCATGTAGGTAAAATTTGGCGTTTTTTTTTTTCAATTAGGAGCGACGTAATCGTCGGTTGAAATTGCGCTGTAGCTCCGCCCCCCGTTGAGTGAGCGAGCGGAGCGGAGACCGGAAACCGCGGTATTGTGACGTCAACTCTGTTTCGTTCCTTCGCAGCGTCCGCGACCGCGCCTGACCGCGCTTGTTTCTGCGTGCGTGCCATCGTAATCTGCTTCGATCGACCGTGCATTCCTTTGTTGGTGCGTCTGCGTGTATGTAGAGTGGTAGTCAACGTGCTTGGTAGTCAACGTGAGTGGTAATCAACGTGAGTGGTAGTCAACGTGAGTGGTAGTCAACAGATGAAGGTCAGTACACGTACTGCATGAACCAGGAAGCTTTTCACGCGTTTAAACCGTCTTTGTAGATTGCCGACAGCTTTGGACAGCGCACAAATTCTGACGATCGCATCCCCGCTTACGTTCCACGAGGAGGCATGCAGGAGCACAACACTACAGTTGTTTGACCGGAAACCAGCTCACTAGATCGGCGAAAGATTGGCGTGATCACTAGATCGCTTTGCAAAAAATATACTCACCAAAGAGCATTTCCAACACGAGGAGATCCCAAGACTTTGCTTTCATTCGCGTCGAAAGCACTGCTCGTACCAGCATCGTTTGCTTCTTCGAGAGGTCGGCTCTTCGCAATCGGCTCGTACACGTAGGGAGTAACGCCGAACTCCTCAGAAAAACGCAGTCTCTCTAAATTTTCCATTACCGTCTCAGAAAAAGAGCATCAAACTACGTGGCACCGCGCTTCATTTGTAACGGCAGCGGTCGGTTACTAGAGTTGAGGTCACGAGGCGCACCGACCAATCCCAGGCGGAAACGAGACGCGCGAGCTGGGCGTGTCCGCTGCTGCACTTTTCGTCGAAATGAAATATATTTGCGCTTTCTTTCGCTCAATTTCGATACTATATTCGAATTCGGAGGGTTGAAAACCATTATGTACAGATGTTCACTCATTTTTTCTGGAAAACCTTTCAGCTTCCCTTTAATCGCCAAAGTAAGGCTTGCATGAAATATGCGCATGTGAACATTTGAAATGCGTTGAAATCTACATGCCTGCACCGCATATATCGAAAACGTGCAGCTGCTGCGAACGACGGTTAGCGATGAATAGCGGTCACGGTTAACGGTCACTGACATAACCGCAGGCATGATAGTTCTCTTGGCCACGATCATTAATCGTCTGGTTTCGGCAGCAAAAATGCGTCACATAATTGTCCACCACACGTGTGTGAAGTTTCTTGTCTTCCGGCCTCCGCGAGAAAACTTCATATGCATGATGAAAAACTTTGCCAATCTTGGACGTTGCTTTTTATTTATGAAGCGCCTGCCTTGATTTATCGCTCACGGTCAACGCCGCAAACGCCGACGCCGACGCCGACGACACCGGCTTTTCTGCGACACGAGCTCCTTAACGCTATCGCGTTAAAACTTTGCAACACTTTTTGTTACAAGGTAATGTGGTGTGGGGGAGGACGACGACGAAGTGTCTTTTGATACAGCGCTGTTCTTTCTAGCTCCGGGTTATTTCTGTGAAAACCTAAGTTCATCCGCTGGTCCTCGCTCCCTGCTCAGTCGTAATGGAAGTGGACGACCCCGCACGTCTGCCGGCGACGGCGGCGTCAGCGGCGGCCGCCTCCAGGAAGCGGATCGGTCAGCAGAGCGACACCGACAGCGAGGACACCCATGTCTACTCTCTCAGCAGTGAGGACACTTCCGATGACGACTTCCAGCTTGTGCAGAGCCGCAGAGCGAAGAGAAGGAACACCAGGACGTCCTCATCGTCAAGCACGCAAACAGTGAGACAGACACAGAGGCCGGACGCCAATACCATCATATTTGTGCCACTGCTTCCCAACGTCAACATGAAGCTACTTAACAGGCAATCTGTGTCGATGTCACTAGAAGCCTTGGTGCCAAATGAAATATCGGACATTCGAGTGAACTCCCGAAAAAATCTTCTGGCGGTTGATGTCCAGCATGCGGCTGCTTTGACCACTCTACGCAGCGTAACGGACCTCGATGGCATTCAGGTGCGCTCTTACATCCCTCTGGGATCTGACGTACTCACCGGCGTTATTTACGACGTAGACGTCACCATCCTTAATAACGACTTGCCGATTCTTACCAAGCCAGCCAATGATGAGGTCATCGTTGATGTTAAGCGGCTAGGCAGTTCACGCTGCGTGAAAATAGCATTCAAGGGCAAATATATACCCTCGCATGTTAAGGTTGGACACTTCAGACATGCAGTGCGGCCTTTCATTGCGAAACCTCTTCAGTGCCGCAAATGCATGAAACTGGGACACGTGAGCAGCGTCTGCGAAAATCAGGCAGCATGCCCCCGCTGCGGAGAGCCCCACGCTGCAGATAAATGTGGCGCGACTGTGGTCAAGTGTTCAAACTGCGGAGGATCACATGAAGCTTCATCGAAGAAATGCCCACATATTAAGAAGGAAATGGCCATCTTGAGAGAGATGGCGAGAGATCATTCATCTCATCGCGAAGCCGCCGAAAAAATCAGGAAGCGACGTTCACGTCACCGGCGCTCCTCAAGAAAGGCTCCTCAAGGAAGGCGCATGCCACTTCCTACAACACCACCTCCTCCTCCACCGCCTAGGCCAGACAATGTGGAAAGGACCGTGAAGAGCAAGTCCACTGAGAAGGCCACATCTGCAGAATCTTGGCCGGCTCTACCGAAACGACAACATTCACCAACTGAATCACAGCAAACTTTCCCTGGACAACCCCCGACGTCTACTGCCGGCGATGTGTGCGACCAAGACAGGCAGGTGGCTGATATGCTGCAATCGCTAATTAATACAATGCGCATTATACTGAACAAGCTGCAAACACCAGCAGCTCGAAGCGCTCTGCAAATACTGAATGCGCTAAATCCAGTGCTTGCTAGCATCATTTAAGCACCATGGCTCGACCAATAGTCCCCTTCCGCACTGAACTTAAAAGTGCGTCGATCTTTCAATGGAATGCCAGGGGTCTAAGGACCCGTATATCAGACTTTCGCCAGTTAATTTTCACAAATCGCTTCCCCATACTGGTCATTTGCGAACCAAATACATCAAGTCCACTCAGACTGTCCGGTTATGAATCTTTCGTCTCGTCCACATGCGGTGCGAGCACGAAAGTGATCATCTACATCCGCACGGACTTCACATATGTCGCTAACGCGATAGAGCCTCATGACGACAACCAATATGTCTGCCTAAATGTCCAAAAGAAGAATGTGTCATTTACACTAATTGGTGCCTACATATCCCCAGCGGGTCACTTTGACGGCGAACGACTTAAGAAAATATTACTAATGAACAATGGTCCCTGGGTTATCACAGGTGACTTCAACGCGCATCACCAGCTATGGGGAAGTACTAAAATATACTCCAGAGGCAGGAGCCTTGCCTCCTTTGCTGCCGACCATGATTTGTGCTGTGTGAATGACGGCAGCCCTACATTTCTGCGAGGCACGACCTACAGTAGCTGCTTGGACTTGACTTTGGTGTCACGGCGCTTTGCCTCGAGCGTCCAATGGTTTACAGACGTAGAAACACATGGAAGCGACCATATTCCAACATACATAAAGATTAGAAGAATTGAGCAACGCTCCTCTACTGTGTTGCGTACAGTTGATTGGACAAAATTTAAGAAGGGTATGAATGACACATGTCGGGAAGGCCTCTCACACACTATCGAAGAAACAATCGCAGAGACATTGAAAACGTCCATGTGCTCGCTTACAAGGTCAACAAGGCGAACAGACTTGGACGTGGAACTGGATAGGCTGCGTGCGGCACGCCGACAGGCGGAGAGGAGGTATCGGCGCACGAAGTCCGTCTTGGATCTGAGGGCTTCACGACGCATACAAAGGAAAATCCAGCGTCGCATGGATAAATTGGAAGATAAGCGATGGAAAACATTCTGTCAGTCGCTTGATCCCCGAAAATCGCTCTCGCACATATGGAGAACGGTTAGGGGTCTTCGCTCATCTCCGCATCAAAGGAAGCCCTTCGCTGCTCTGGCCCTCTACCAACTCCGCTCGGAACTTCAATTGGCTGAAGAGTTCTGTGCACGGATTGCTGGGTCCGTGGCCATCATTCCTGACGCAGCATTGAATGACATCCCTGAGGCACGTGTACCAGAAATCAACGTGCTCTTTTCACTCGAAGAGCTCGATGCTGCGTTGGCGACTTGCAGGCGTTCTTCGTCACCAGGACCTGATGGCATCACGTATGCTGCCCTATGCCACCTTGGACATGACGCACGTGATGAGCTTCTCAATTACTACAATGAGTCTTGGCAGAACGGTGCCGTTCCTAAACAATGGAAATCGAGCCGCTTGATCCCCATTCTGAAACCTGGAAAGTCACCGCTTGAGATCTCATCATATCGTCCGATTGCGCTTTCGAGCTGCGTCGGCAAAGTGATGGAAAGAATGATTCTTGCCCGATTGGAATGGTACCTAGAACGATTCAACATCTATCCGAACGCCATGACAGGCTTCCGTCGAGGTCGCACGTCCATAGACAACGTCATTGACATCGTAACATGGGTCCAAAATCAAAAAAGCCTCAAGCGCCTGTCTGCGGCACTTTTTCTGGATATAAAAGGAGCCTACGATAACGTCGCCCATGAGGCCATACTAAACTCACTTGAGGCTGTTGGAGTTGGTGGCCGGATGTATCAATGGATTCAAGACTATTTGACTGAAAGGCGTTTTTTCTTACAGACCGAAGACGGCCCAACTTCAGACCATTACATCTGCCGTGGTGTGCCACAGGGTGGAGTGTTGAGCCCTATTTTGTTCAACCTCGTCCTGGTAGGACTAGCGGATTACCTACCCCAGACAGTACATGTCTCAATATACGCCGACGACATTTGCATCTGGGCCTCTACGGTGACTCGCCCTCAGCTAAGAGCCAGGCTTCAGCGGGCGGCAACCATGACGGCTTCTTATCTCCGAGAACAAGGCCTCAGTGTGTCTACTGAAAAGTGCGCATTACTTGGTTTTACGCGGAAACAAATGTCATCGTATCCTGTTACCATCAATGGTCAAGCTGTATTCTATGTTAAGACGCATCGCTTTCTGGGCGTCATCATTGACCGCAACCTCTCGTGGAGCCCTCACTGCGTCTATCTGAAGAAGAAGCTAGTCGCCATTGCTCAGGTCTTCAAATTTCTATGCGGGAAAAACTGGGGTACACCAGTCCATTCTATGTTGCAGCTGTACAAGGTTTTGTTTCTCGGACTCTTACGCTACAGCCTACCAGTGTTGTCAAATGCATGCAAGACGAACTTTCGCGCTTTGGAGAGCATACAAGGTCAAGCCCTACGCACGTGTTTGGGGCTGCCTCGGTGCACGTCAACAGCAGCAACAATTGCCATCGCAGGAGACCATACAATCCAGACACATGTAGCTGTCGACTCTCTCAGAGCGCACATTCGACATCTGTCAAGGATCCCCGACCACCATTTGGCCTCCCTACCAGCCGAGAGACCTCAAGCGACCTTTTCACGAGTGATTAACGATCATCAAGAGTACATACCAGCAAGTTTTACACCGGCGGCGAAGCCTTCCTCCCCCCTGTGGTGCCTGCGACAGCCTCAAGTGAATTTTGATATTCCTGGAATTACAAAAAAGTCCAATCATCCATCGCCGGCTCTGAAGCAACTTACACTCCTATTACTGCACCAGACGTATCATGACCGCATACACATATATACCGATGGTTCAACCTCACCTACCAGCTCAACTGCCGCATTCGTCGTTCCAGCCAGGAACGTTACAGTTAAATTCAAACTGTCGCACACGACTACATCTACATCGGCAGAACTTGCAGCTCTCCATGCCGCTATGATGTACATCACCGAAGAGCCAACAGAGAGATGGGTCGTATTTTGTGACTCTAAGGCAGCCCTTCACAGCATCAAGTCCGCGTTACGTCACAGAACTTACGAGCAAATGACATCTGAAATCAGGGAATTGCACCACCATGCTCTGGAAAGGGGACACCACATTGTATTTCAGTGGATTCCGGCTCACTGTGGCATCGTCGGCAACAACCTAGCTGACAAGGCTGCCCGGTGTGCCCACGAAGATACAAAGACGCGTCCAACACCTTTGGCGAGGTCGGACGCTGCCAGAGAACTTCGCCTACTTGCGCGCAAGAAGTCCCAAGATCTCTGGACATCAAGTGGCTTCAATTGCAGATTACGTAAACTGGACCCCACGCTACGGCTACAACTGCCATCTAGCCTTTCCCGCGGCGAAGCAACCTTGTTGTGTCGCTTGTGGTTGGGAGTGGCGTTCACGAACGCATACTCCTACCGTATGGGAATGGCCGAGAGCCCGATGTGCGACTCCTGTGGGTGCGAGGAGTCCATCGAGCACCTATTGTGTACCTGCCCTCGCTACGATGTTCAACGCCTCTCTCTGCGGGCAACTTTACACAGACTAGACTCGAGACCGTTCACCGAGTCAAAGATACTCGGACCGTGTCCACAACCGTCACTGGCTCGAAAAGCGATTCGTGCACTAGTGCGGTACTTGAAGTGCACGGGCTTAAGAGACCGCTTATAGTGTCATTGTGTAAGGTGTCCCTCCCAAATGTACTCAGTGCTGACTCTCTCCCTTTCTTCCCCTTTCCCCCACCCCCAGTGTAGGGTAGCAAACCGGATGCTGTTCTGGTTGACCTCCCTGCCTTCCCTTCCCTTGCTTTCTCTCTCTCTCTAATGCGGTGTGCACGCAAACTTTTGAGCAGTTCGAGTCAGGACTTTCTATCGAGGGATCAAGGAGGTCCTACTCCTAATATCAATCAATCAATCAGCTTTATTTCCTTGGAATAGGAGGAGTACGGGACTAAAACATGAGCAGCTTGACGAGGTCCCGACTTCTTTACAGTTGGCAAAACAGCAGGATGACGGTCAGTCATGCACAAAGAGCTCAAATAAATCAACTAATATTACATAACATCGAGCAACAAAAAAAGTTTTGTAACAAAGCGCCAGAACAATAAAACCCAATTGCATAGGCTTGAAATGGCATGAACACGAAAAAAAGCGATCGTCAAATAGAGGAAAAGGAATTCGAAAGGATGTACTATTCCTGAAAATAAAAGGACTGCGCGAAACGCTTAATGAGAGAATTTTTATTACACGAAGGATCAAAGTCTCCATGGTTTAATAGGTTCAGAAGGAAAGGTAGCTTATAGGTCAAAGATTGTTCATCATAAGAAGTTCTAGGGGTGGGTACAGTCCACATTTATTTGTGCCTGGTAGAACGAACACTTGTGTTTGCTTTTAACTTAGTAAGATTAATTATGGTATTGGTACCGTACTTAACAAAATGTTTATAACACCGCATCAGCCTATATTTATATAAACAGAACACTGGAAGAATTTCATACTTTGTAAAAAGCAGTTTTGTAGAAGAAGCATAATGTACAGCAGCAATATGTCGTATGGCTCTTTTCTGCAGCAAATAAAGCTTGCGCAAATTTGTTACGCCAGTAGTACACCACACTATGCTGCAGTACTGCAAGATAGAGGACACTAACGCATTGTAGATCATAATCTTCACCTTTGTAGGACGAATAAATCGCGTACCTGCAAGGATGCCAATGGCAGACGACATCTTTGAACGGAGGTTTTCGACATGTACATTCCATGTAAGGTGCTTTGAAAAATGTATTCCAGGGGTTTTAACAGAATCCACACACTCTAACTGCTGAGGGCGCAAAAATAAATCCAATTCCTTTGTCAGCGTTTTTCCTTTAGGCGTCTACAAAATAACTTGCGGTTTTGAAGGGCTTAATTTTTTAAGAATTCACCGTGGCCCACGTACCTAGGTTAGACAGCGTTTTGTTAGCCATCGCTTCAATCTCTGTTTCGAAGTTCCCTGTAATAAAAACTATCATGTCATCAGCATATGAGACGAATGTTGCGTTGTCTGCGCAGTGTACAATATCAGTTTTGTAAATCAAAAATAACAGTGGCCCTAGAATGCTTCCCTGTGGCACACCAACAACGACCGGCTTCCTTGCAGATGTTTCATTTTTTGTATCTACGAATTGTGTCCTGTTTCAAAGATAGGATTCTAAAAGCGCATGCGCTGTTCCACGCACACCATAGTTTTCTAATTTACCCAAGAAGGATGGTATGATCAATTAAGCCGAATGCCTTGGAAAAATCGACGTAATGCCTAATGCATTGTGATTGCGACTGAATGCATCTATAAATATTTCTTTTAGAGTCAAGAGGGCTGTTTCGGTAGAGCGATGCTTCCTAAACCCATGTTGAAAGTCTTTCAACAAATTGTGGTGATTAAAAAATGATAGCAATCTGATGTGCAAAAAGTTTCTCAATACCTTTCGAAAGCACTGATATTATCGAAATGGGTCGATAGTTGTTTAGTGCCCCCTTATCACCACGCTTGAAGACTGGAACAATGCGTGAAGTCTGCATTTGCTTTGGAAATATGCCTGTAGTTAATATTAAGTTATAAATATGGGTAAGAACAGGGCATACAGTATCAAGCACGTAGATTATGGGGCGAATCTGGATGCCATCGCCGTCCAGGGACCGGCTGTTACGTTTATCATTGATGCAAGAAAAGACTTCTGACGGGCAAGTTTGGGCAAGAAATGGCGTGCCTGCATTGTTTCCGCCAGGCTGGTTTCTCTGTATCGACATGTATCGATCAGAACGATTGATATCGCTGCGCTAAGCTCCTTTGACTCCTTAGTGTTTCTGACGTTAACAAAGGTTTCTCTTCCACTCCTGGAAACAGAGCTAAGTACAGAGTGATGAACGGCGTGTCTTATCTATTTGAATAACCATTAATTTGGATTTCACGTAGCCTAGACACTAAGGACGTAAGCTTAAGCTAAATGAGCCAAACCACTTCACACAGTTCATTCTGTAATTTCCATTGCACACAGCTCGTGCTGTAGTAGTTTAGCATGCGTGTTATTGAAAGAAAAAATGAAAACACGAAAACTTTCAGTTCAGGCTGGTTAAACGATTGAGACCCGGTGCCACAATAGCCACACCCGTATTAAGTACCTGATCATGCTGAGTATTTCCCAGAATGTGAGATGGCTAAAAAAAGAACGGACATCAGGAGAAACAATTGCTTGACTAGTATTGGTCTGTGTAATATATCGGTAGTTTTCGTTGACTGATCTTAACGACGTGAATCTGAACTAGGGGCAAGATGGTATGCCGTAGGCCAGGGTATACAGAATAATCTTCATCTAGGGTTACTTAACGTTCATTACAACGTAAAGGTACAAATCGCTGTAGCTTATAGCGCAAAAAAAAAACGATCGTAATAGCCGGGTTTCAACCCACGACCTTATGCAAGTAAGCAGAACATTATAGCCACTCACCAAACGTGGTGATTTTGTGTACATTGGTCTACATTCGGTTTTATTACGGTTTCAGTAATCCTTAGTTCAAAGGCAAGGGCGCGGTATAACGTGTCGTGTGAATAATGAAATAAACGACTTCGGAGAGCTTGTTTAATGCGAGCTTGCGAAAAGCACCGAACTATTCTAGGTTGTTCATGTTAACACGCCTTGCTTGAAACCCTTTAGTGAAGCAGGTCTTTGAGCATTCACCAGTCGCAGATGATTTTCATTTACTCTCGTCATTTACCAAGCCCTCAGAAAAGGTACTCGGCTTGAACACGTCCCCTATGCAAAAAAGAAAAGAAAAAGAAATCGATGTGTGGGGCAGTGAACATAACACGACCTGGCACCTGCACGTAAATACGGAAATAGATTCGTAAACTGAGGTCAATCGAGATTAAGGACGTTAATACTGCGTCCGCTTGTCCAGACACATGCGCCCGTCACCACCATTTCGAACGCTTGCGTTATTCTTTGAGAATCAGATTTTCAGAATACGAGAACTGCAGCGACAAAAGGGCGTTTTTGCTCTTATAAGAAGCCCGGTGAAGCCGCGCGACTATCCGATCGGACAAAATAATGGATGGCGGTTTAGGTCAGCCTAAGGACGTGGGCTAACACCGCTAACCCTAGCTAACGTTAACTTTTGCGTCGTCGCTGTTCCGGAGTTTCGTTAACGCGAGTGTTTCTCGTGTCCTCGGCATCCGTGTCGACACGAATGTCTGAGCGCAGCTGCGCCGTCAGCATCAGGTATGAATAGACGAGGCCCTGCAACCACCACCACTTTCCTCCGAACATCACCGCAAAACCACTGCCTTTTCTAACCAATATATTGCGGCTCGCTTGCGGTCACTAAAGGTTTTCGCTTCCTGTTGGTGCATGAAATTTATTTTTATATAAACGCGCGAAACGCGTAGGCGCGCGGACGCGGCGCGCTATGAGGAGACTTCATACAGACTTCCCTGCAACTGCCAGAGGGAACTGTGGCGCTGCGGTTATTCAGCCACTATGGGAATGATGGGTAGCACGTAGATTTGTCTTATCTTCGTGCTTGGGGCTTCAGACGTTCGTGTGGCTTCGTTTATTGCGCTTTAGCTGAACCTAAATCAGATTAAATGTCAAATCGGGGCGGGGGCAGGATGCTTTTTCGAGATCACGCAGCGGCTTTCTGGGAGCGTAGCTGAGCCTATAAGCGCCTATCAATGGCAGCGAAACTTCTGATTTGCAGTGGACTAGCCGGCTGCTCGTCTTATAGTCGCGGCGGTTATCAAATAAGCCATTCCCGATTCGGGCTTGGGGGTGCAAGCTGTTGAACCCACCATGTTATTTCTTCTTTTTTTTTTAGATAACAGTTATATGGGCACTCCAAATGCATTCTGCTGTCGCCGTCGCGGTGAGGTTCCGTACAATGTCCAAGGGCGTTAACACTGTCGCCGCGCGCTCTACGGTGTATGCACGAGTGAAAGCGTGCGAGAGGGGTCGAAGATAGCGGTTCAATCTCGCCCGCGAGAAAGGGAGGAGAGCGGGCAGGAAGCGCGCCTCCTTCGTTCGAACACGAGGCCCCGGGAGGAGGGGAGGGAGGCGGCGGCGTTCTACTCCTAATGCAATTGAATATGTGGGGCTGCGCGCGCTCGCGCGGCCGTATGTTGAAAGCGATCTGCGTTAGGGCAGAGTCTTGGTGCGTCGTTGGCTTGTAGCTTTGAGCATGCTGTGTGTTCGCGGCGCTGAGTTTGTGTTGAAGTGATACACCGCAAGGTGGTCCCTTCGCATGCACCGCGCTTGCTCACGCCAGCGTTTCGATCGCGAGTATACGCGTTCATCGATTGTGATGCATTCATGCTTGCTGTGTGCGCTAACACCATACTTGTCAATTTGTGTACAAAGCGAATATAAAAGTTGATACGGCCCATAAAAGTGCTGCCCATACTTCTTATGACTGTCTGCTAATTTGCTATCGCAATCCATGGTTCGCATTTCTGGCGGAACTGGAAATTTTTTTATTGTGAGTGTTCCGTTTTCGTCCAGTAAACTGCGTGTGCCATTACGCGAATTTTGAATCTTGTAGGTCCGTACGCCACGTCCTGTGAGAGCTGTGAACTAAGGGAGATGTCCCGACTTGCTGGTCTTGAGTTAATGGAATGTGTGAAAAATGTTGTAGCCTTGGAATTGTAGCCTTGAACTTCAGTTGTGTAGCAAACATTTGTTTCACAGACCTGTCCTTATTGCGACAATCACCGTGTACTTCATTAGGCTGTTGTTTGGCGGTGATGAGAAGTTAAGAAACATACTTGACGATCGCAAAAGCGTGGTCGTCTTTCTACTTCGGAATAAATTGTGTTCTTTACTTTGAATATCGTTCAAACTTATTCCTAAGCACACTGCGCGACTGACTCGTTGCTTACTCGACTCACTCCTAGGTGCGGCATACGCAAACAAATAAAAAAATTCTGGTTCGTAATAACGGCTTGCCCTACAAACCGCAAGACCAAGAAAATAGTTGTCTTACTTTCTTGTTTGGGCCGGCCCCAACGACAATCTCCCCCCGTTTGCCGGAGCTCGTCTCTTTATAAATGGTCATGGCATTCTTTTTATGCGGTTCCTGTGTCACACTAGTGCTTTGCAGTAGAAGAACTTAGTACTGAGGCGCACAGCTATTATATTAGTTTACAAGCCAAAGTAATCTCTAGTGTTCTGCCTCGTCACGACCTCATACAGGAGACTGAACGTAGACATCTCTTCGCAGATTTGAAATGCGTGAGAAGGACACCGATGACTGGAGACAAATACTCCAATGATTGTTGCTTAGATGTTTCAGGATTGCATTTGGTGGGCGATTCAAGAACACTTTTGTGGTCCACTTCCCGTGCCACGCAATCAGGTAGTGTGAAAGTTTTCCAATTCCATCTGGTAATTCACAGACGACTGTTGTCTCAGCTGAATGGAAACCATTGCAGCTAAACAATTTCACGACAGAACACCACGGCTGGTGATGCGCGTTGCATGTTTGCGCAGTCAAGGTTTCTAATTTATACATCTCTTACACACTGCTTCCCCGACTACCATGTGTAAGTGACGCCGCGCAATGGCGAAAGAAGGCGAAGTATCTCAATATTGTTTTAAACCACGCGATGACGAGATATTCGAGCAGCAGCGCGCGGACTCGCACAAGTAAGAATGAAGGAAATGCTCGCCGTGCGCTTGTTGCAAGCACTTTCCCTCTCGCCCGTTGAGACGATGTCATCATCATCATCATCAGCCTGGTTACGCCCACTGCAGGGCAAAGGCCTCTCCCATATTTCTCCAACTACCCCGGTATTGTACTAATTGTGGCCATGCCGTCCCTGCAAATTTCTTAATCTCATCCGCCCACCTAACTTCCTGCCGTCCCCTGCTACGCTTCCCTTCCCTTGGAATCCAGTCCGTAACCCTTAATGACCATCGGTTATCTTTCCTCCTCATTACATGTCCTGCCCATGCCCATTTCTTTTTCTTGATTTCAACTAAGATGTCATTAACTCGCGTTTGTTCCCTCACCCAATCTGCTCTTTTCTTATCCCGTAACGTTACACCTATCATTCTTCTTTCCATAGCTCGTTGCGTCGTCCTCAATTTGAGTAGAACCCTTTTCGTAAGCCTCCAGGTTTCTGCCCCGTAGGTGAGTACTGGTAAGACACAGCTATTGTACACTTTTCTTTTGAGGGATAACGGCAACCTGCTGTTCATGATGTGAGAATGCCTGCCAAACGCACCCCAGCCCATTCTTATTCTTCTGATTATTTCCGTCTCATGATCCGGATCCGCAGTCACTACCTGCCCTAAGTAGATGTATTCCCTTACGACTTCCAGTGCCTCGCTGCCTATTGTAAACTGCTGTTCTCTTCCGAGACTGTTAAACATTACTTTAGTTTTCTGCAGATTAATTTTTAGACCCACTCTTCTGCTTTGCCTCTCCATGTCAGTGAGCATGCATTGCAGTTGGTCCCCTGAGTTACTAAGCGAGGCAATATCATCAGCGAATCGCAAGTTACTAATGTATTCTCCATTAACTTTTATCCGCATTTCTTCCCAATCCAGGTCTCTGAATACCTCCTGTAAACACGCTGTGAATAGCATTGGAGAGATCGTATCTCCCTGCCTGACGCCTTTCTTTATTGGGATTTTGTTGCTTTCTTTATGGAGGACTACGGTGGCTGTGGAGCCGCTATAGATATTTTTCAGTATTTTTACATACGGCTCGTCTACACCCTGATTCCGTAATGCCTCCATGACTGCTGAGGTTTCGACAGAATCAAATGCTTTCTCGTAATCAATGAAAGCTATAAATAAGGGTTGGTTGTATTCCGCACATTTCTCTATCACCTGATTGATAGTGTGAATATGATCTATTGTTGAGTAGCCTTTACGGAATCCTGCCTGGTCCTTTGCTTGACAGAAGTCTAAGGTGTTCCTGATTCTATTTGCGATTACCTTAGTAAATAGTTTGTAGGCAACGGACAGTAAGCTGAGCGGTCTATAATTTTTCAAGTCTTTGGCGTCCCTTTTCTTATGGATTAGGATTATGTTAGCGTTTTATGTTATGTTATGTTATGTTATGTTATGTTATGTTTTATGTTATGATTATGTTAGTGTTAGCGCGAAGCGCCGTGGTAGCTCAATTGGTAGAGCATCGCACGTGAAATGCGAAGGTTGTGGGTTCGGTTCCCACCTGCGGCAAGTTGTTTTTTCATCCACTTCAATTTCCATTTATTCTTCGTTTCTTTATTTCATTTATTAAGCACAATTTCCCCTATGTTGTTCTTGGTGTCAATGTTTGTGGGCCTATGATATGACTCTTCGATGATGTGTGTTATATTGCAATTGTGTTCCATAAGTAGTTCCTTGACTCATCGGCCTATCTGTCATCTTGATACTTCCCACTTGAGTTTCGCAACAATGGCGAAACAACATATTTGGATCTGAAGTTATTCAGGTCTTGCGATAGCCCTTGCTCGGTGTACCTGTATACCACGTATCTATAGCAATAAACCACTTGGGTCCCTCCACTCTGTGTTGCCCAAGCTTGTCAAGCGTAGCATTTGTAAGTTGTGCTTGAACAAATCACTGAAAAACTCTGCTAGTAGAAAGTGACGAAAATTATCTAACAGAAATCGTGGCACATCACAGAAGCAGGCTACACGATCCATGCGCAAGTGCGGGTTGCTCAAAAACTTATTGAAGTGTTTCTGCGAAGGAAAATAGCAAGGCGTACACGAGCCACCTCACGAAAATCGAAGGGACGCCGCCACACGCGCAACATTTCTCGTTACTTGAAGAAGGTTGCGCAAAGTGGAATGCCAAAACTTGTTATTTCACCGTCTAGGCTGTGTGTGATGATTCAGCCAGAGTCTGCAACAAAGCACGACAGCTATAGATACTTATTTTTCAAAGAAGCCGCGATAGGATGGATGCTATCATTCTATCACGGAAAGATGCTGTGAGCGTCCCTTTTGAAAAGGGACGGTGGGTCACGCCACCAAGCTCTCGTTATTATTTTGTCTAATGTCCAACCGAACCTAAATAAATTATTGGGTTTTACGTGTCACAACCACTTTCTGATTATGAAGCATGCCGTAGTGGAGGAATACGGAAATTTTGACCAGCTGGGATTCTTTAACATGCACCTAAATCTAAGTAGACGGGTGTGTTCGCATTCCTCCCCCTTCGAAATGCAGCCGCCGTGGGCGCCCACCGAAATTCAGAAAAAAAAGAACACAAAGAATTCCCAGCACCAAACTTTCTAAACAAGTACTTCGAACTTTGTTTTTGAACGCCTTCGCTGTTTGTGGTTTCCTTGCTTTTCTGCCATCAATCTCTCTTGCGGACATGTTTACTTTCCCACAGCTATTGTTCAACCTAAGGGCTTCAAGAAGGCTAGTGGAGCCTAAGACATAACGAGAAGGCAGTGGCGCCATCTGCGAGTAGGCTTGTTTCGTCGCCGTTCTCGCTTGGGCGAACGCGTTGTATTGAATGCCAGATGTGCGCTCGGCGGTAGCTGCTGGCGGCTTTTTATGTACTGTAGCGCTGGATTAGTTCGGCGAGACGCCTTTCACGTTGAAAACGGTTGAGACGCAGTGGAGATATTCAACTCGATGTTGCCGCTGTTTCCGCCTCCGCTGCAAGAGGGGGATGGAGCACACAGCGTGATACCTGCTTGTTTCTTTGAACCTACAATCAGCCTCGGAGTTCAGTTGGGTAGTAAACATTCGTTTCACAGATATGTTCTTACTGCAGCAATCGTCATGTGCTTCACTAAGGCTGTGGCTCAGAGGCGATGAGAGGTCAAGAAACATACGTGACGATCGCAACAGCATGGCTGCCGTTCTGCGGAGCAATAAATATTGCTGTTTACTTGGAAGATCGTTCAAACTTGTTCTTCGAGCCACTGCACATCTACATCGTTACTTAGACGCAGCATTAGCCAACTAATAAAATTCTGTTTTCGAATGAAGGCTTGCAGTAGAGAGGCCGGTTTTCACACCTCATAGCTTTAACGATGCTAATGCATTGATTTTGGCGTTGCGCTGCTAAGCCCGAGGGCGAGATGGAATGTCGGCCGAGGCGGCCGCATTTCGATGGCGGCGAAATACAAGAATGCTACGGTGTCGTGCGCTGTGTGAAGGTTGAAACAACCCCCAGCTAGTCAAAATTCGTTGGGAGCCCCCCACTAAGACGTGACTCATATATATATTGTGGTCTTTGCTGCTAAAACCTACGAATTTATTAATATTCACCTTAGACAATCAATCTTTTTGCCACAAAACACTCCTCTTAAAATTTCGATATTTTCCGTTCCAAACGAAATATAATCGGGTCCGCACTACCCTGTCGGTTACGAATTACTGAAAAATTATCCAATGTTTCCCCTTTCCACCCAGTGGCCGAAGTAGTCTACCTGCCTCGCACACGCACTCTCGCTGTCTCGCACGTACACGCACTCTCTCTCCCTCGTACGCACACACAATATGCATGCAATACATCCATGTGCACACACGCACAGGCACATATTTGTTCGCGCGTGTGCATGCTGAAACACTAACACACACGTTAAGAGAGGGGGTTAACCGAGGGCCCGATTTTTATTAGTCATATCATAAGAAGCCAAAAAACACTGACACCAAGCACAACATAGGGGAAATTACTTGTGCTCAATAAATGAAAAAAAGAAACAATAAATTAATGGAAATCAAATTTACTGAATTTTATGTTTCCTAGTAGAACCGTGGGAGTGTTATCCAGCGCCACCACTCACAAACCTTGGCGGTGGATGTCGAACATGCTTTCTGCCGCAGGCGTCACCAGAACGTGAACTTTTTGGGTGAAGGCAACCGGTCAATAAACCCAAACATGCTATCTGAAGGCATCAAAGTTGCCGGATTCGAGACCCTCGTTATGTAATAAATGAGAAGATAGGGAGTTAACCGAGGGGCCCGAATATTATTTGTCCTATCATAAAAGGCCAACAAACAGACACCAAGGATAACACAGGAGAAATTACTTGTGCTTAAAAGTGAAATAAAGAAACGATAAATTAATGGAAATGAAAGTGCATGCGAAAGTTGTGGAGTCGTTCCCCACCTGGGAAAAGTTGTTTTTTCTCCGACGTTCATTGCCATTAACTTATCGTTTCTTTATTTCATTTATTAAGCACAAGAAATTTCCCCTGTGTTGTCCTTGGTGTCACAGCTTGTTGGCTTCTTATGATATGACACATGTTGGCACATGTACACGTTCACACGCGCCCACGCGTACACGCGTACGCATATGCAGGCATGCACACACATCGGGAATGCTCAGAATGCTCACACACGCATACACACACTCGCGCGCATGCGCTCGTACAACCATACTTAAGCATGCTCAAGGCGTGCACAAGCATAATCACTCTACACTCTAAAAATTTTAACACCCTTAAGGGCGTAAATGACTTGTCCCATGGGTGACACCCTTTTTGGGTGTATTGCTACACCTCAAGCAAAGGGTGCAAATTAACACCCTACAAGAGAAGGGGTGTTAATATGACGTCACCTCGCCTATGGGTGTAAAGCTAACAACACCCTTTCTATATGGGGTGTAACAGAGACACCACCCTTTCAATATGGGTGTAGCATGGACAACACGCTTCCAAAAGGGTGTTATCCCTGCAAGTATTTTAGCGTTCACTACAGCCATGTAGTTAATGGGCAGACTAGCTGTTGTGAATGCTGCCTAGCCTTAGCTACGGTACTACCTTGTTCAGTATGAGCCAGAATCTGTGAGGCGTCGTCATATTGCGCTTCTGGTCCGTCATGTGGTAGCATAACGTGCGACCCTTTCAGGCAAACAATTGAAGGTTTCACCATTGCAGCAAGGCACACAGGCCATGCTTTTCGTAATCTTCCTCTGCAGTGATAGTACACTGCCGGTCAGATGCAGAGCGCAATAACAATGCGCGCTGCACTAAGGACACAGGATCTCCCGCACCTTGGTGCACCAGTACTTATAATCCCGTGGAAACAGCACACAGCCAAAAGCATAGTTACATGCATTTCAGAAATAATTAAAAACCTCCACTTTTCTTGGTCAAACATTTTCGCAACACCAGCTCGACCAGGAGGGAAAGACACCACAGCTCGTTGCTGTAGCTCATATTGAATGCAATAGAGCACAAGCAATGCATGGATTGGCGACGGTAACAAGTACAGTACTACAGAAGCATATGTTTGCCTGTCAAACAGTTTTTTGCCGTTTTAAGCACACATTTTACACCTCTATTCATCAAAGTTGTCATTTATCGCCACGGGATGCTTCTACTACTACTTTGACACATGACTTAAAGGTAGCACTCAAAGCCAAAGAACAAAGTGCTTCCACGTCGAATCATGTTTCAGCATTTACGAACAAAACAGCATGTGTAGCTGTCCTTGCTGTTCAATATATAAGCATGCACTATTTCCTGAAATATACGTATGCTCCATTTACTGAAAGATACCTGCTTATACCCAATAACTTAGTTTATTTTTTACCATGTGCTTGCATTGAATATTGCAAAGGCATTGTAAGTTAAGCTACCAGAACAACAATCAGCTAGTCTAAGGTTACGTAATTGAACAACATCATTGTAAAATTTGTGACGAAATGTCAGAAGTATTTATTTCATTCAAGAGAAATGGTTACATAATAATGTTTGCACATTTTAAAAGTAAAAAGGAAGATGAGTAAAACCATACCAATACAATGACATAAGCACCGAATAATGGCACAGGCTTGCTCAATTAAATTTTAAGCAGAACAGTTTTTTTAAATAACCTCACTACTAAATATCACGTTTTCATTCGAAAAGCACTGCATCTTATTATAAAGCACAAAAATAACCGGTCACATAAGTAAGAACAAGTCTGAGTGTGTCTTTAACACAAGGATAAAAAGTTGGGCGAGTTGGTACAGTAACATGATCTTGGATTGTAGCGCGAAGTGGCATGGACACAGACTAGAAGCAGACAGGATGAGCGCTAACTCTCAACTAAATTTTTGCAAGCTAGTCTCTTATCAAGTATACCTGTAGGCATTGCGACCATTGTGCTCCCAAGATGCATGAGGCATTAGTCATTGCAGAGTTGTAAGGACATGACAATCCTAGGATGATTATGTTCTTGAGGCTTTTTTTCCCCACTTTCCATCTTTTGAAACGTGTATACTTTAGTCATGAATACAAAAATGCTACAACTGGCATGTGATAAGTTTTGCATCTTATTTCCTAGCAGCTCATTGAACCAAGCCACAATGACAAATTTAAATGCTGTTACCTCATCAGACATTCAAATTTCTTAAACACAAACAAAACCAGATAGGCATTAGAGTGAGCATCACTTAAATACATTACACCGGTTTAAAGTTATTGCGCCACTTTGTGCCAGGTAAAAACGTTAGAAACATCAAAAATGTTAAGATTCTACGGCCAACCGTGAAAACTAAATAAAAAAAATCATTAAGCTTTCTTAAACGGGTACAGGAGCTTTACAACTAGCCGTCTTGGTGATGGACACGCAGATAGATGGGCAGCCATTCCACTGAGACGAGAATGTTGAGGGCTTCGCATGGAAGACTGTGAGACACTGCAGAGTAGTTCTTGGTCCACATGAAGGAGGTTGCTTGCATACACGTCTGGGCCACCATACTGAATGCATGGTGTTACCGGAGCTTTTTCCCCCTGCATTGTGGTAAAAAAGCATGGTTAAGTTTATACGATATTTAATATGCAAAAAAAAAGAGGCGAGACATGCAGACTGGACACGAGAGTAGAGAAGTGAACACGAACGCGAAAAACATGAAAAATTTCATTAAATCGTTTTATTAGATAAAATTTTTATACTGTGTGTCATTCATTATGAGGGTTCATAACCGCAACACATTTAATATATAAGCAGGTAGAATTATCAGCTTGGTCAGTTTGTACAAGCTCGTTTGAGGCAAGAAATCGAGTTTCACAAACACAACCTCAACATTCTTGATTGAAAAAGGAACACTTCACATGACATGCAGTCCTGTGAGTGGAAATTGCACAGTTCAAGAAAAACAAATTAAAACTCACAGACCGATCCTGAAAAAGGAATAAGCACCTGCTACTGCAAAAAGCGAATTAATTGATAGGTTTTAGTAGCACAAGGGCATCTTTGGCCAATTAGCGCCAAGCCTATACTGCAAAAAATAAACTTAGTGCATCTTTACAAAGCAAATATATAAAGATGACTAATGCCTCTCTGCACTACAGTTGCTTTGCTCTAGCGTGAAGTCATTTTAATGCATGCACACGTACATACACATGCTACACCCAAGTGTAACAGCTGCAGAATTAAAATTGGGCATCAACAAAGTCGAAACATTTAACCATTGATCCCAAGCTGTACTAGTGACTGGAGGTAGTACCAATATCGCCAATGACGAGTTGCACTCTTTCTGCCCGATGTTATACTGCTCGTATTGTCAAAGATGAGTTACAGTCGGCATTGAGGGAAAGCTGCCCTCAAGAGCAGCTCTTATTTTTGTGTTATTTCTAACCAGAGACCAATGAAGTAATATATTTTTAGAATGAGAATGACGCCGAAAAATTGAGTACGTAAAACATTTGGTGCATTTCTCCGGAATTAACTTGGGGGTTAATGGCTAAAGCGGCAATCCAGACACTAGAACAAGTTTTGACATGTTTGTTACCAGTGAATGCTAGAAAATATGTTGGCATTCTGTAGTTTTGTCCAACAATGCAAAAGGGATTCTTAATAACTGATGAAATAAATGGAAAAGTATCATGAAGTATATTTCGTGAATGTAACGCAGAATCACTCAACTTCTGTTACTATTAATCTCCACTAGATTAACCTGCACTTTCTGAACTAGTTCAGGAGGTGCTGAATTTCACTCCTCATTCCACCAGTTCAACGTGGCAGCACCTGCACGTTGTGATTCGTTTTACTTAGTGCAGGCTTTGTACAGGGCGAGTTCACAGCATTCCCTGCACTTGGCCGAAAGGTAGTGCATGTTTACGCAGCAGGTGTGGTGCTGCTTCTGCACGAGTGAGGCGCAGAAATCAGAGTTTCATACAATAATTACTAGAGGGAACTCTGACGTTAGTGTCCACAGGAGATCAAACAAGAACGGCTGTAGCAGCATGGAAATTATGGGAAGTACATGGATTTGCCTAAACTTCATCTGTTTGGCTTCAAACGGCTTTGTGACTTTGTAAACTAGTCATTCTCAACAATATACTGTGTAATAAATAAATAAACATGAAAATCGTCCGACGACAGGATTCAGACAGAGGAACTCTAGAACAGAAGTGTGATATTGAAACCATTAAGCCACGGAGGCATGTAACGACAAGCGAGTGCAACGCCCTGATGAATTTATCGCGGGCATACCAGTGCCTTGAGACGCTTGGCGCCCTTCGATTTGGCTACCTGGACAAGCTCAATCGTTGCAATTAATAGCGATTGTGCGTGTTGACGCCGTCTTCTGCACTTCGAAGAGTATAGACTGCGCTGAAATTTACGGCAATGAGATTTATATAGCGTATAATATACGAAGCCACAAGAACGTCTGAATTCACAAGCACGATTATCCGACAAATCCATGTGCTTCCCATCATTCCCATGGTAGTACGACTGCAGCGCCAGAGTTCCCTCTAGTAATTACTGTAAGAAACTCTATGGCAGAAATAACCGAAGTGCCTCGCATTTTGTTCTGGAGTAATAAACTAAGTTTTGCTGGTCCCATAAATCTTACTGGTCATTAATTCCAAGTTTTAGTGCAGTCACATGTCTAGTAACCAATTGTGGTATTTTGCATAAACATTGCAAAGCCAACTGTGGTGAATGTTCACCCTGGTAAATTGTTTATGATGGAGTAGCATAGACTACTGAAGCAATCTCTGGAAGGCAAGTCAAGTAATTTTCTTATTAGCAGCCTCTAAACAGCATTCGAGCTTATGACACATGCACCTCAGATATGCAAATATTTCCTTGACTCAGCAAGAAGCGATGCTTCATGTTCCACGAGGCTACCTCTATCAAAGCAGTATTGGTGCTCTCTAAAAACAATTCCAATGCATATTATCCAAATATTTTTCAGGGGCAACAGTTATGCCTGAAATCATGCTAGATTAGTTTTTTTAAACACATGCTCAGATCATGTTAGAAGTGCTTCTTAAAATCCTCCTATTTATTAGACTAGTCATATATCTGTACACAAAGGCTACTAATTAGGTCCCATGCTATATCATCTTAACAAAAACTTCACTTAATAATACACATGCTATGATAAGATTTGAGACCACATTGAGATACTGAACAAGGTGAATTCATTATTTTTAAAATGAAGCTCCTGTTCTTCCAAAGGAGAAGAAAGGATACTGAGGGTCAAAATTTTTCTGAATCACAGCTGGAAGATGCCAGGGAAGGCACGTGGAAACTTATTTGTAATTTTCTATTTAAATGTAGAAATGATAAAGGGAAATGAAAATGGTTAAAAGAAACAACCAGGCATGGGGGGAGAACGAACCTACAGCCTTTGCATTAGGCATGCGATGCACTAACCACTGTGCCACCGAGGCAGCATTCAACCGTCCACAATGGCCCCTAAGATTGTCGACGCTCGAACACGGCAGTAGTACCACAGTGGTTAGTATATCACATGTGTAATGTGAAGGTTATGGGTCCGTTCTCCAACCACAGGTGGATATCTTTTAATCCACTTTCACTTACCCAGAATTTATCATTTCTATACTTCATATAAAAAAACTTAACACATGTTCCTGTATGCTTTCCTTGGCCTCATTATCTGCTGGCTTCTTCCAGTTCTGTTACTTCCAACACTTATACATATTCTAATCTGGTAAGTAAACAGTTCTGCATGATGCTGGAATACAATATAAACATTATTGCATGGCAGTGTTATGTAGAATGCCTTACATTGCCCAGGCAAGGTGTATTTATGTCAATCTGAAAAAAAAAAACAATTTCCACTCTAGGCAGAAATGCTGTGTACTGCTGTGTGCAACAGGGTTTAACGAAAACAACTTGTTCAGAAATAAAGCCACCAAACAACGAGGAAACATGAAAACTAGATGAAAATTTGTGCAGTTGCATGTTAAAAATTTAGCACAGCAACAGATAAAGACATAATGAAGGAAGCGCGAGGATGGTTTATTTTGGACACACGAGGCAATATACTTGAAAGATGCATATGAGCTTACACGTGGAGAAATATTGTTTATGTAGTAGCTAAACTACGAACAGGCCTAGAACACACTGATACAAGGTGTCGAGCATGTCAATCTTATTATGCCCTTAAGTCAAAGAAACATGGCTGTTTGTCATGATTCACTACACATGGCTGGCTTACACAACTTAGCCACTTCTATATATGCCTTGTATTTACCAGGTGGTCTGTATAACACATGCAAGCTTTAAATATGTACAACTGCAACGTAGCTGGACAGCACCAAGGTAATGTCGTTTGCCATCGTTTTGAGGAAGTGAAACCAATTCTTGCATTTTTCGTAATTAGGTAATTAGTTAACAACGATTACTTAACTGCTCAAATATTATATTCAAAGCAAAAGTGTCAGTGCGAAAATTGTAGAGCACCCTGAAAAATTCCCAATCCAGCTTTCTACTGCTCAATAGGTGCAACAAATGTTTCTTTCAAGCTTGAAAGAAGCCAGTGAACACATGCAAGTGCCGTGCAACTAACCGCTCGTGCACCTGAACACCATTTGGCTCCTCCTTTCATGCTTGAAAAAAAACTTTTTGAAAAGAATATTTTAGAAATTGATTAATTATTGACTATGTTTTAGGCAAAATGCATGAAATAGTGTGACTGCCACCTCCATTTTCGGCGACATGAATTGACTCCATTTTCATGTCCAAATCCAGCTATACATGGTGCGTGTTTTGAGCTGGTTCTGTAATTTAGGCTGGTTTTGACTAATTGAAGCTTCGCACTTTAATAATGGAGTCAGGTTAAAAAGAAATTGGTACATAAACAGTCGCTGTCAGTACTCCATACTCCTTTCACTTAGTGCAAAGTGCTTGTGAGCCAAGAAGTTGGTAGTTCTAAGCAGTATTTCTCATTTTGACCTAGTGTTATAGCCCACTTACTATGATGCCATGCTGCTCAGTCATGCTGGTCCCAGCTTCAATCTAGGCCATGACAGCTGCCCTCCAATGAGGGTAAAATGCAATAACGCTTATGCACTTACATTCAGGTGTACATTAAAGGCCAGGTTCCCAAAACTTCAGGCTGTGACTTTGGTATGTAAAAGCCCATAATTTAATTTTAATATCTAAAGGTGCTTTATTAGGAGCAGGGGCATCATTTTGAGCTTTTACTGCACTGCCATGGCACCAAGAAGCTCTAAGTAAATAAAACAATTTCATGGACAATATACATATCTTGCAAACATTTACAAACACTTCTCTGCATGCACCTCTGTTGCTGTTATATTTAGATCCGTATGCCAAGGCGGGTTATGATGTTAGAACTTGTTTCAAACTAGTTTTTTTAGCGCTTTAAAGTTGTTGGTTACCTTGCATCTCATTGTGTGTCGAACGCACATTTCAGTGCATCAATTTCTTCAGAAAGTGAACTCCTCTTTATTTATTTGTGCATGCAAAAAGGGTTCAGAAGAACTGCTTTCTGAAGGTCTGTATAAGAACAAAAAACAATTCTATGTAGGCTGCACAAAGAGAAAGGATTGGTTTGTAAATATGTTATTTAGTTCTTAAAAAAAAGAGGCAGCTGTCAGTATTCTGTTCCAAAGTAAAAATTGGCGCTACCTGGCTCTGCTTCAGTTTCCGATGTTGATGGTCCATTCGGGGGCGCTCAACTGATAGGCTGCACTTTGGCGATGTCGGGTGTGCTGTCACCAGGCCCAAGGTCGATCGACAGCCTCACCAAAAGTCGAGTCCAAACGCTATAAAAGAAATATCTCATCATTTTGCTATCAGTTTTGTCATCTTGCGTGTTTCACACACGGCCGTCAGTGGAATATTTCGTCACTTGGATACTGAAAGAAATTCAAGCATTTTCTGGCAGCCAAGCTGATGATGATGATGTGTGGTGTTTTATGGCGCAAGGGCCACGTTTGGCCAAAGAGGGCCATGACAAGTGGTAATGTTGACGATATATTATGGAAGATGTAACTTGGCTGTAAACTGGCCTAAAAATTGTCGCTGTAAAGTGCGTAAAATCTACGTGCTATAAAATTATGGCGATGACTAATGACAAATAGTATGAACATTAAAATCCATCGTGGAAGAATGATGCAAAATAGAAAATATACAGGATGGTAAAATTACTTGGAGCACTGCTGCCTCGCCAGAGCCCTTGAAACACAAGGGCCAAGAGGCATGTGCTATACGAAAGAGCTATCACAGCAGCATCCTCTGAAGAGAGGACGGCAGCCAAGCTGAATACACAGTAAATGGAGAACACTAAAGAGCAAATGCAGTTGTCACATTAGATTGATCAAGTACAGCAGAAATGGAAAATAAATCAGTGATACTCTGTTGGCTTTGAATGCAAGAAACGTAAAAACAGGAACTTGCAGCCACGCCACATTGAATTTCCCGCGTTTGCTACACCTCACAAGTTTGGCATCGTCCGGTACTCGGGGATAGTAACCGCTTAAAATCAAGATGAACGAGCGTCGGCATAAATTAACAGGATACTTAACCAGGCAATATTGGCGCATAAAACAACTCACGTAGCGAAGCTACTGTCAATTACCCGATGACGCATCTGCGGGCGAATTCAAAAAGGAAAGAGTTTCACTTGTTTCACGCCTACTAAGCTAAGACAGAATTCGAGTTTCTTACTAAACTATACTGGATATTTACGCTCAGAATAAAACGCTGGAAATTTTGTTACGTCACATTGCATACGTATGAAAGTGAGGAAATTGCTTTTGTTGTATTCTGCCCAGACGGCATGCAGCAGCTACCTCTCATGCAACAAAAGCATGAAAGTGGTACTCGTGACACCGAAAACAAGCATATACAGCGCCAACGTTACGCCCCTTGGAGTTGGAACTAAGCACGATAAAGCCAGTTAGTTTTCTAGCTTTTATAACGCCATGAACACGACCAAACATCGAGCGAAACAACTCTCTGCTCTCGAAAATTATTACCGCTTCCATTTATATACTTACCGCTGCCACAAGCAAAAGTCAATGGGCTAGCTGTCCACAAGCCGCAGATTAGACTGACAGCAACATATTACGGTAACGTAAAACAATTTCCACGCTAACTTAGCAGCCGCGGTGTGCTCTAAATGCCAAAGTTCTCGTTTGCCGCTCGAAATTCACACCATGATGACGGGCACTGCATCTTTCACATGAAATATTGCACGCTTTGCGCCGGAGCTCAATAGGAGGGCGAAACGCATTTGCACGTACGTGAAATCCGCATGCCGGAAAGCCGTTGACGCTTCCGAGACAGGGCGCACAGCCATACACCCGTACGGCGGCTTGACTTGGACGTGAGGCACTTCTACCAAACATTTCACATGCGACATGCTTCACAACGATTGCGCGAACACCAAAAAATGACGCAGGCCGCATTGCGACGCCGAGCAGACGTGCATCCACCGATGAGCTGCGTGCGCGGATTGCAGAGAACAAAGCCATACAAAACGTTAGGCGCGAGAAGATGGCGGCTCTCGTTGCGAAGACGAAGCGAACGAAGCAATGACGCGCGAATGAATGTTGCCAACTGTTGGTTCCGCGTTATGCCGGCTGCGGTGGCTTTAGTGGCGTGTGTTGCGGCTGTCTAATTGTTTATTTCTTTTTCCCAAACAGTATAATTAAGATCAGTTATTTGTTTGAATTTTTAACTGTGTCATTTGGCATTATCTTTGTCTTTTTATGCTATTAAGCGGCCAATTAGGGCCTCCCAGGTTCGCGCGCGCCAGCTGCGCGCGCAAATCTTAGAGGCCATAAGACAACTCGTTAGGAGATGCCGTTCTTGTCGTTAACGTTTCATCATCGTTTCTTCAACTGAGATAGGTAGTGTCCCTTTTCCCGGGGTTGGGAGGGGGCGATCAAGACGGCATCGCTCCGCGGGGCGCCGAGGAGTGGGTTGGTGTTGGTTCTAATCGCGAAATTCGCGAACCTGCGATTTTTTTTATAACGTAAGCATTTCTATACTTCTCCAACAAGAAAAAACATCCGTCCGTCAGTCCGTACCACACGATACGCTTCAAAATAGAACCCGCAACAGCGAGTGAATTCACCTTCGTGCTAGCTCTCGCTTCAACGCGACCGAAGCGGCGAGAACACTGCGCTCACGAAGCTCTCAGCTCATGCCGCACTATGCGCTTTTCGCAGAACACTTTCAACATAGGTGTACGCGCGTCTGTTTTCAAAGCGAAGTAAACGGTGCGAACACAGCGCGGGAAGGTTTCAGCAGTGGGCACACACTGTCCACAATGCAGTTCGCTTTCAAGATACGGTTCGCGCGGCCGTGCCACAAGCAGCCGCCGCCGGAGAACGGTTGATAATGTTTCGGCGCGGATGAGGAGGGCTAAAGAGCGATAACAGCTCAAAACGAACGGAACGTCACCAGCGCGCCTGGCCCCGCCACCTGCAGTACTTTGCTTGCGCCGCCGACCAGAGCAGCTCGTGTCGCCGCAGCGCTGTCGCTTATACTTGTCGGCTCAAGTCTCATAACATTGATAACGACATGGACTGCGTGTAGAT
The DNA here is from genome assembly GCF_038994185.2 of Dermacentor albipictus. Classification (NCBI taxonomy): domain Eukaryota; kingdom Metazoa; phylum Arthropoda; class Arachnida; order Ixodida; family Ixodidae; genus Dermacentor; species Dermacentor albipictus. The sequence goes on from NW_027225568.1 coordinate 2,578,829, forward strand.
GAGGAAGAGTCACAATGCTTACGCACACTTAGACAAATCCGAGAGGAGTTCCGGTGTGATTTTTTTTTTACCGGAAATGTACAGTCAGCGGTGGGACCCAGAGTTGACAATGCCTGTAAGAGGGGTGCCAAGCTTTTCTTTTTTTTTTGCGAGAGTCTTGCCCAGCTCCCAAAGATCTGCTCAAGCTAAGACTTGCTGATGGCTGTATGGGTTTTTTTTATTGTCGCATGCCCTCGAACCGCCACAGATCCTACAGTGTAATGGCATTAGAGCAGTATTCACGTGCAAAGGGAAATGCAGCCGGTAATTGGGCTGCCTAAGGTTTGCGGCCCGGCGGCAGCTGCCCTCCCGTCCCCCGTTTCCGTTGACAAGTTACAGGGAGGGGTCTAGAGCAATCTTACACCCTCTCCCGACAGTGGCGTAACCAGAAAATTTTTTCGTGTGAGGGGGGGGGGGGGGAGTCCCAATTGGCCGTGGAGGGGGAAGGAGCGGGGCCATTGCCATAGCAGCAAAAATTTTACTGTTTGTGAGCGTTACAAGTGCCCGGCGTGCCCCACTTGGCTACGCCGCTACTAGCCCCCCTCCCTCCCCCCCGCGCAATCGACGCAAATCGAGCTATTAGAACGTGCATGACACGCATGCATGACATAACATGAATGACATGCCGCGAAGCTAGCATGGATCTCGTCACGTCATCATCATCATCAGCTTATTCTGACGTCCATCGCAGGACGAAAGCTTCTCCAACGATCTCCAATACCCCTGTCTTGTGCTAACTGGTTCCACGTGTCTTCAAGTTTCCCAATTCCATCACGTCCACATTATTCTCTGCCGTCCTCGACTGTGCTTCCCTTCCCTTAGCACCCATTCTGCAACTCCAATAGACCAGCAGTTCTCTCCCTTACGCATTGCAATGTCTGCCCAGCACGACTTCTTCCTCATAATGTCAACCAGAATGTCAGCTATCCCCGTTCGCTCTCTAATCCACATCGCTGTCTTCCAGTCTATTATCATCATGCCTAATAATTTTCATTGCATCGCTCGTTGCGCGGTCCTCAACGTCTTCCAAAGCTTCTTTGGTAACTTCCAAGTTTCGGCCCCCATACGTTACTAACGGTAGAAAGCAATGGTTAGCAGTAAGCTCCCTGGTCATGATTTAGTAATGCCTGCCGTAAGCTCTCCAGCTAATATTTTATTTTTGTTAATTTCCTTGATCAGAGGCCCCTGCGACTAATTAAGCTCAATAAACGTATTTCTGCGCAGGTTCTAGAGGCTGACTGCCGACCATGACATTCGTTCTCTCGCCACGCTGCGGAACATTACTTTTCTCTTCTGCATATTAACTCTCAGTCAGACTTACACTTTCTTCGACATGTTCCTCAAACGTTTGTTGCAAATAGTCTGCAGTGTTGCTGAGTATGCCAATGTCATCTACAAACCGTAAGTTGGTGAGCTATTTACCGTTAGCCCTCACTTCTAACCATTCCTAGTCTAACCGGTTGCACACCTTTAAGCATTGATTGATAGCATTGTAAATATTTTGCTATTGATCATATGAAGCCTTTTGCAGATATCTGGCTATGCAAAGTCTGCGCGTTAGTGTCATCCGTTCGATATCAACATTCGTGGGAAACTTCGTTTTTGACCACTGTTCGGAGCCAGTGCGCTGCTGCCTAGGTGCCCCGATCTAATCATTCCAGCTACCTGATTCAAGCGCAGGTAGCGCGCGTTTTATGTACAGCCAATATCAACGTCTTAACTGGCAATGTTCATTTATCATATACTGTAAGCTTGTTCACTTACTCCCTTATAATTAGGGTGTAAATTAGAAAGACTGGGGGTGTTCCAAGGGTGTTTTCTTGTTGAACGCCCTTTTGCGCTGAAAAAGGGTGTTTCAAGGGTGTTCACAAGGGGTGAAAAGATGAATACACCCGCATTACACCGATAAGGGTGTGAAAATTTTAAGAGTGTATACCGTCTCGGCGGCCCCTCAAGAACCTGTGCGTGCAAGCAGACTTCATGACACTCCCTCTACCGTTACCGTTTCAACGTCAACTGTAATAAATCGCTTTACGGTTTAAATTTGGCGTTTCTTCAAGTCAGTGCGCCCTCTGCCGGGAGGGTGCAAAACGATTTCATCCGGTCGTGCGACTTCACCGCCCCTCTCTGACCTGCTTTGACTGCTTTACCGCACCACCAATGTTCCGACTAAGTGCCCAAATGCATATGTTATTAGAAGGGTCTACCCTCTTGTTGTAGTCAGTTGAAACTTTTTCACCTTCGGCCGCTGTTCAGAAATATAAATTTGAAAAAAAAATTGCCCATTGAGTTACACTTGTGCGTTGCCGTGAAGTTCCGAAGGAGAATGTGCCACAATTCCTGGACATGGGCATTTCTTGAGCTCGCCAACTTCCTTTGTAGAGCACAGACAAACCTCGCAGAGGCAGCTTCCAACCTTTCGGCTGCAGGTCGCGGGCGAAAGTGGTAAAAGCCAAGGCACGCTGAGTTGAGATTACTCTTCGGTTCAAACGTGTGTTTCCAAATTGGATATTTATTCCACTTTAGCAGAAAACCGTTTTCCCTGAAAAAACAACGTAGAATGCAAGTTATTGTACAGTTAAGCAAAACGTTATACAAGACAATATATGATAAGGTAAGTATAGGCTGCTAAACGACCTTTCAGCAACCTTTCCAAACTTGGTGTTCTGAAAATATTATGGGCGCTTTGTAACAAACAGTTCTTCGTTGAAGTGCATACAACCACTTTCGTTCACGTTCGCATACAACCACTTTCGTTCACGGATGACTTCCGTTCACGGAAGCCCACCAAATTAGCCCTGAATATTGCGAAACAGAGCACTATAGCATTTGCTCTTGGCCGTGGCAACGAGTAATTAATTAACTTATGTTTCAAGAACGGCCTGCTATATCAAATTCCAGGTACATGACTCCGGAAATGCCAGTTCGGGTTGATTAGTATATCGTATCTCGCTTATACCATATGTCAGGATGGCATCCAGCCCCTTGCTGAAAGAATAACAACCGTAGCTAACTATGCTCTGTCAACCTGTATTAGGAAGCTACAGGTATTTTTAGAAATCCCGTCGCATTAGCGCGAGTTTGTCCGCAGCTTTGTATAAACTGCTGCTCTGCTCACAGGCTACTTCAGACGGGAGCTCAACTTCAATGGGAACCACTGAAGTACGCCGTCTTCCGGACCCTGAAGCACCAGCTGGGATATGTTCACGTTTTGTGCCATTTCAAAGAAGATTCAAAAACAGAAGCGCACAGGTCAGGCTGGTGTACGGGCAGTTTTGATTCAGCGTGAACCGGATGGACGTGAGCACGCCGTCGCCAACGGTAACCGGAAACTCGCGGACGTGTAGCGCCATTAGCACTTTTTAACGAACTGGGATGCGTGGCTGTCGATTGGAGTGTAGACGAGAGGTTACGTCACTACCTGTTTGACCAACGATCCACCGTTGTAACGGATAACTGCGCTTTTACATCAATGTTTGCTAAACAGCACCTCAAACAAGAGCTTGCATGATGGATCGTTGGCCTACACGATTATGTGTGACATTCGTCACCGTGCAGGAGTACAGAAACCAGGTTGCGGACGCTCTACCACAAAACCCACCTGAGGAAGGCTCCCCACAGTATCTAGATGACTGGATCATGCATGTTCTTCCAGCAAGAGGTTTCGAATGCACAGCGCGTCGACAAAGCTTTGGTGGAAGACGACGCTGTTCGCTCTGTTGTCACCTCAGCTCTGTAATTTTTGCATAGGTTTTGCTATTCATTAAGTGAGTTATTTATATCCTTGGAAGACGGCCGCATGTTTAAGGAGGTACTGTCCCTATGGGAAGGGTACGGCTGCTCCGGCGCCGGCATCTTTAAAAGGACAGCGCCATCCGAAGGAAGCCAGCGGGGCGGAGGCGGCCATGGCCTCGCAAGGTGTGGAGCTGCCAGACATCAGGGACGATAAGCAGTCCAGTGCGTCATCATCGGTCAGTGGGGACGACACAACTATCGTCGACCCTGACGAGGAAGTGGCTGATATGGCGGAAGTGGACAGCGACGGCTTCAAGGTGGTGAGTCATCGGAAGCAAAGAACGGTCGGAATCCCAGTGGTAGTTTTGCCAACAGGGAAAGGTGTTGATTTGAGAGAGCGGAACCCTATCAGGCTCTTTGAAGCCATTAAGGAACTGCTGGGATCTGCCCCGATTCGCAGCCGCTTCACATCGCAAGGCGCGCTTTATTTAGATGTCACAACGGAAGAGCAAGTTGACATTCTGCTCCGGTGCTCTCAGATTGGGGACATAAGAGTTAATGCCCGGCTGCCCCACTCCTACATGACTAACACATGTGTCATTAGGGGAGTACCAGTGTGGTATTCGGAAAGCGACCTTCTTGACTACTTGAAACCGCAAGGGGTTCTGCACGTGAAACGTCTCATGCGCCGGGTGGAGACTCAAGAAAAAGAATGGGCAGCGAAACCTACTAACTCTGTTGTGATAACGTTTGCTCCTAACACCGAGCGCCCCGAAAAAATTGACCTCGGTTTTACCAAGCATGCAGTCAAAGAATTCGTTGAACCTCCTCCCCGATGCTTTAGGTGCCAAGGCTTTGGGCATGTAGCTAAAGTTTGCATCAAAGATCAACGTTGCAAACGATGCGGTGGCGCCCACGATTACAAAGCCTGCAAGGCAGATTTTGCTTGCGCTAATTGTGGTGGTGACCATCCAGCGAGTTTTGGTGGCTGCCCCTTCCATGTAAGCGCCTTACACCGCCGAGTGTCCTTCATTAGTGGTCCCAAACCACAACCTACTGAGAAGCGGATACCTGGAAGTGACGAGTTCCCGGCGTTAGATTCGGAAGTTGAGTTCTCTGCGTTAGAGTTGGACGTTCGTAGCGTGGTAACCAGCAACGTCAGAGAGCGACCTGAGCCTAGCAAGACGGCAAAGTCCTCTGTGGGTGAGTCGGTTGATCGTTCTGCTGCAGCAAAAAGTGTCCAAGTTTCTCAGCGACCAGACTCGACAGCCAGACAGCCGGACAAGTTGCACAGCCAGACTCGACAACATGGAGGACATTCCCTCGCCTCAAAAGAGATGAAGACACCAGCTGAAGTGGCCAAGACTGGGTCCAAGTCCGCAACCTTTGTTGAAGTTGTGAGGCAGTGCGTACAGCAAAATAAGGAGCTCAAAAATCAGGAACTGTCCGACCTTCTGCGAGTTTTGTTTGAAGTCCTGCGTTCATATGTTCAAGTGATGCAGACTGGCACCCTGAAGAACTTTCTACAGCTCGTTCTTTCCTTTGAGCCCATGATTACCACCTTCGCAGCGACCTTCACCTTATAATATGGCTAGTCTTCTTCAACCTCGTGCAACAAAAAATCACCGAAAAGTGCCGTTTATTATGCAATGGAACTGCGCTGGAATTATAAGTCGATTAGCAGAACTTCAATTATTTCTGAAAGATACGTGTGTTCCAGTATTAGCCCTCTCGGAGGCTGGCCTACCAAGCGGGAGATCTTTAACTGGATATGTCGCCCATAAGAATTGCAGCATAAAATCATTTCCCGCGGGAAGCGCTGCCCTTTACATACGAAGAGAGATTCCTCATGTGGCTTTGAACGTCACCGATCTTTGCACCGGCAGTATTGAGATAGCGGCTGTGAGGATACGTCTTGGCTTCCGAACTCTTTCTATTGCATCCGTATAGGTGTCTCCGCGGAAGAAGGTAGCAATGGACTTGTTTCTGCAGCAGCTTTGTGACCGTTGCCCGGCGCCCCGAATTATCTGCGGGGACTTCAACGCCCATCACTCTCTCTGGGGTGACAGGAACACAGATCCCCGCGGACGCAAACTTGTAGAAGTTATCGATAGTTTGGACTTGTGCGTGGCCAATGACGGAAGTCCCACTTTCTTCCGGCCTCCAGCCTCAGCCACATCAATAGACCTAACCTTGCAATCATCTGACGTCCGCGTGAAGTGGTTAAATGCACCTGACCGCATGGGAAGTGATCGCTATCCAATTTTTGTGTTTACTGCCGACTTCCATTTGCGCGGCTCTAAAATTAGCCATGTTGTTAATTGGGACAAATACAGGGAGCAACTTGCATGTGTTTATGGTGATGTGATTGACAAAATAATTTCTGGTAAGATGGCTGCTACCACAGCGGTCAAGTTGCCTACTCATTTTCCGACTCCGGATTTAAAACTCAGGAACCTTTGCGCAGCGAGCAGAATGGCGGAGCGACAACTGATGCGGAAGAAGGACGACAGATCCTTGAAGACGACCTTCAATAGGCTTAACTCTGCCATTCGACGCCATACGAACAAGCTCTGTAGGTCGCAGTGGGCGTCCTTCTGCGCTAGCTTGACGGTTTTCTCACCGATGACGAGGATTTGGCGAGTCATTGGCAGTCTTGCTGGTGATTCTCGTCCTAGTAAACCTTTTGAAGCGCTTGCACTGAGCAAGCAGAAACCTCTCATGTGCTTGGCAGAGGAATTTGCAGATGCATTTGTCAGTGCAAGTTCAGGAATTCCTCCCTGCACTCCACCTGCAACATCTACGTCTGTGATGGACGCCCCGTTTACACTTCGAGAGCTACAGACAGCACTCAGCGGCCTGCGGCGTCGATGTGCACCAGGTCCTGACGGCATCACCAACCAGATGATGCAGAACCTACCTCTGGAACACCGAAAGATGCTTCTAAGCTATCTCAATCGAGTGTGGGAGACTGGCCGCGTTCCTCCTTCATGGAAAGTGGCTCGCGTTGTCCCAGTGCTGAAGCCCGGCAAAGAAATGACAGACTTGGCCTCGTATCGTCCTGTATCACTGACGTCGTGCGTGGCTAAGCTTATGGAGAAGCTGGCAAGTAAGCGTTTATCTTGGTGGCTCGAAGATAGAAGGGCTCTGCCAACATGCATGACTGGATTCCGAACAGGTTTAAGCGCGCAAGACAGCGTCTTGGACTTGATAAGCCATATTGAACATCATAGAGCTTTCGGCCTTTCAACACTAGTAATTTTCCTAGACGTATCAAAGGCTTATGATACCATCCTTCAGAGCTCAATACTAAACAGTTTGCAGGCCATGGGCGTACAGGGCTATCTTCTGCGCTTCATTCGCTCATTTATCAGTGATCGGAAAATTCAAGTGCAGGTAGGAAGTGCCACAAGCACCGAAAGGGTGGTATCGCGAGGTGTACCTCAAGGAAGTGTTCTTTCCCCAACGCTCTTTAACGTTGCAATGGCTGGTCTTCCCGCTGAAGTGCAAAAACATTGCAGGCATGTCCATATGTCGATATACGCGGACGACATCTGTCTTTGGTTAACCGGATATCAACACAAGCGTTTAGCTCTGATAGCTCGACAGGCATTACGGCATTACTTTCAGTTCAAAATTACCTTCAAGGTGTGGGGTTGACTCTCTCGGTGGAAAAATCTGGCTTCATAATGTTTCCAGGTAGAGGAAGAAGGTATGCGCGGCTGAAGATAGACCTTAATCAATCTTGTCTTCGACAATTTAAACACAAGCGCTTTTTGGGCGTCATTATCGACTACCGCCTACAGTGGCGACGAGCTGTGGACTCGGTTGTGACACGATATCTTCGCGTCTCAATGTAATCCGTAGAGTTGCAAGTGAGCAATGGGGAAATCACCCTTCTTCAATGATCAGGTTGCACGATGCACTCGTGACGAGTCGAATAATGTATCAGCTCCCTTTAATTTCCCCATCGATATCACAGCTGGAACGACTTGAGGTTCTGCACAGAAAGGGCCTAAGAAGGGCTCTTGGCGTTCCGCAGACTGCTCCTAACAATGCAGTACTTTATGAATCTCTATCGACACCTCTTAGCTTAGTCGCTTCACAAAGGTTATTGATGCAAATTGGCCGCCTCAAACAGACGGCAGCCGGCCGAGCCCTTCTACAGCGCCTTCGAAAGAGATCCGAGTCCCGAGCGTACTTGGCCCTTAATACTCTTGGTTACCTGGGTCTTGACGCTAGAGGTCGAACTAAGAGGTCGAAACCACCTTGGTCTTTCGCGAGCCTCGATAGTTCGTTGGCAGTTCCTCACGTTCGTGCTAAGCGGAGTTCTCCTTTGGCAGCAACGCGTTCGCTCGTACTGGAACATCTTGAAACGGAATATGCACGTCATCTTCAAATTTTTACTGATGGCTCTGTGGACAAGGTCAGAGGATCTAGTGCAGCTGCTTTTCACATTCCCTCTTTGAAATTTGATTGGTCCGTTCGCTTCACTGCAGTCGTGTCCTCCACAACGGCCGAAAGCGTTGCCATTGAGGCAGCTCTCAAAAAGCTACGGTTTTGTACGCCTCAACCTGTGGTCATTTTTACAGATTCGAAATCCGCCCTTCAAAGGTTAGAGCACGGATTCCCTACTGATGCCTTATCTCTAAGCTCCCTACGTTCGGTGCAAAATCTCAGTGTCAAAGGCTTCTCCATACGATTCCAATGGGTGCCATCACACATAGGTATCATAGGCAACGAGATGGCGGACAGCCTCGCCCATAGAGCGCTGTCTGGGAAACCTTCAAGAAAAGTGCCTCAAGAAGACGGGAGACTCTTCAGAGAAGCGGTGTCGTGCCACTTCAGTTCTTTGTGGAGCTCACCTCACAAGCCATGTGTGATCAAGGGTCTCCAAAGAAACCAAGCAACCTTACTGCTCCGCATTCGCACAGGCTCTGCTCGTACCCCTGCGTGGATGTTTAAGACTGGCCTGGCGTTATCACCATTATGTTCAACGTGTGGTGTGTGTGGTGACATAGAACATTACCTAATGTGCTGTACAGTGTATAACGCGGAAAGGAGGGTGTTATTCGGGTCCCTCAAGAACACAGGACTTCCTCACAGTTCGCTTCAGGACATAGTTTTCCCGCGCGGGAACCGGTTGTGTAGGAAGGAGGTCTCTCGCCTTCTGTTAAATTACCTACAGGACACGGATTTGGCTTCCACATGGTGAACTGAGGAGTGCACATTTGTAATTGGGAGGTCTGTGTCGGATTACGTGATTTAATTATTTTAAGTGTCGCTACGGTGGAGCAATTGCCGGCAGCAACTGCAAGGCTAATCCCACCAGTAGCCTACAACAACTCAACTCAACTCAAAGCTTTGGTGTTCAATATCGATTGCCTCGCAGATACAGAGCGCAATAGCAGGTTCTTTTTACACGAAGATACGTTGTATCATCGTCACTGGGTCAATAAACACGACCAACTTCACATTTTGTTCATCAGCTCTTTACGTTCACGTAATACTCTCGCAATCCACGATATACGCGGAGGAGGCCACGCCGGCTATCGAGCTAGCTTGCGCAAGACACAAGGGGGTTTTTAGTGGCCGAGGACGGACAGGAATGTGCACTCTTGGGTCGCAAGCTGTAAGGTGTGTCAACAACACAGTTAGCGTTCTAGGTGACAACCTGGGTTCGTAACACCCACTTTGATTCCCGAGACAATTTTCCTTATACTGTTAGAATAGATCACATTAGGCCTTTTCCAATGACGGCACACAGAACCGATATATTATAGTCACTGCACGCTACTTGTGAAAGCTCATAGAGATCGCTGACGTGGCTTTGCTTGCCGCCAGCTGTGTCATAATGTTCCTACGCGACGGCTTCGAATGGAGACATGAACTCGCTAAGAAGCTCGTCTCCCGCAGGTCGACCACAATGCGTAGCCACGAGCTCCGCACTTATCTACGACTAGCTAGAGTTGACCATCATTTCGCGCCCGCGTACTAGCCACAAGCTAATGGTCTGACAGAAGGGTCGAACCAGACCGTCCTAGTTCGACACGCACCGCACTGTAACAACAACAAGCCAGGTCAAGCTGATTGAGAAGTGCATCTTCAAGCAGCTGCATACGCAATTAACACGGCGTTTCAGAGCTCCACAAGGACTTCCCCTTAAGAAATTGTGTACGGCCAACTTCCAACACTTCGACCAACTTTCTCCGCCTCGCAACTATATGCTCAAAGAATACACTATATATATATATATATATATATATATATATATATATATATATATATATATATATATATATATATATATATATATATATATATATATATATATATATATATATATATATATATATATATATATATATATATATATATAATTCAATGAGAAGTTCTGTAGGTCCTGTGCATAGGTAGATTTAGAAACGAAGGTGCCCACTTACGAAAATTGCATCTTTACTGTTTGTAACGTTCCGGCCGTGGCACGGCCTTCGTCAGAATAAACACACATACAAGAGCGCAGCCGCTTTTATGGGCATGCGCACGTGGGCATAACAGTAGCACATGCACGTGTACGCTTGCAAATATTAATAATAATAATAATAAAAAAGTACAGCAGCAAATATAACTTAAGCACGATAAATGATATGCATTAAATATCATTCACGTGTCATGATGATTGTACATGAAGTACAGCATGATATCGATTGCGACATGGCAAAACTGATTTGGCATGCTTTGTCAATTCTTTACAAGGACAGGGACATCAAGATATGGCAGAAAGGCACGACACTTTTCCTACGCTCTCGTTAATACCGGATGACACAGTGTTAAATTTGCGGATGAGAAAGGATTCTCGTACTTCTCGATCATGGTGCGATTTGAAACCTGATTGTATTATGGTTACACTGATATTGTCAAACGTATGACCTGGCAGTCGAACATGTTTCGATAATGGCAGGTGTGGCAAGCTGTTAACGTGTGATTTGTGGTTATTGAATCTCACACGAAAAGATGTTTCGGTCTGACGGATATACTGCATATGGCACATTGAACATTCAAGCAGATAGATGACGTTAGCGCTGTCGCAAGTGAAGTCGCCGTTGATTTTAACAGAAAAATTGGATGTTGTGCTTCTAGCAGTCTTTGATCTGGTCATGTGTGTACAAACTTTACAACGGGACTTATTGCAGGGATGACAACCAGCAGGAGCAATCACTTTAGTCTTGGAAGAGGTTACTAGGTCACGCAGATTTCTAGAGCGACGATAAACAACCCTTGGCGATTCCGTGAAAATGTGTTTAAGACGGTCGCTTTGTGTTAGTAAGTTATAATGCTTCCTGAGAATGTGGGACACGTTAGGAATAGATGCAGAGTGTGTTAGGATAAGGTTAGTTCGTGAAATCGGCGCCGATCGCTTGTCCGTGCAGATGATCGAGTTCCTTCCGGTCGAGACAGTCGGCCCCTTTAAGGGCATCGTCAATTATTTGTGAAGGGTATTTCTGTACGGTGAGTGCGTCACGAAGCTGGTTACAGTTGCGAGTGAATTCACTATTGTCTGAACAAATTCTTTTTAACCGGATAGCTTGGCTGTAGGGAATGCTCGTTTTGCAATGCTTGACATGGCTGCTGTTAAAATGCAGATATCGCTGTCAGTCAGTGGGCTTTCTGTAAAGATTTGTCGTTAACTTACCATTGCACAGAGTTACCGATACGTCAAGAAAGCTTATGCTAAGTGATGAATAGGAATGGGAAAAGGAAATTGATGGTGCGGCGATGTTAAAGTCGGTAATGACGGAAAGTAATGCACCTTCACCATGGTGCCAGATTAAGAAAATGTCATCGATGAAGCGTTTGTAATAGAATGGTTTGAGGTCACGAGTATCGAGGAAATTCTTTTCTAGTAAGCCCATGAAAATGTTAGCATAATTGGGGCCTATTTTTGTGCCCATGGAGGTACCACTGGTTTGAATGTAATGTTCGCCGTCGAATTCAAAGTTGTTGAGTTCAAGGATTAGTGTTAAAATTACGCCAAGGGTAGAATAGTCGATGGGTTTGTCATCTACAGAATCGTTATATGAACGGAGTACAGATTGAATCCCATCTGTATGGGGAATGTTCGTGTACAGTGACGCCACGTCCAGTGTGACTAGAAGAGCATCTCTTGGAACACACAAGTCAGCGATATCCGACAGGAAGTGGTTAGTATCTTTGATATAAGAAGAAAATTTAGGAGGAATTGAACTGATAAGGTTATCTACATAGCGGGACAGATTCTCTGTGACGGTACCTATTCCTGAAACTATTGGTCGCCCTGGGCTGTTTTGCTCATGGATTTTAGGAAGGAGATAAAATCTACCAGCTACCGGGCTTAGTGGAACTAATGACTTGACTACAGATTTTTCTATCTTGTTTTCTTTCGCGGGATTGTCTAAAGTGTCCTTTACCATGGTTTTGAACTGTTCGGTCGGGTCGTAACTCAGATGCCTGTAGAATGACTGGTCATTAAGTTGTCTGTGAGCCTCTGTTATGTAACTGGCTTTGTCCATAATGACGACTGCGCCACCTTTATCAGTGGGTTTAATGATGATGTCGTCACGGTTAGCCAACTTTTCAATTGCGTCCCTTTCTTTGGGGCTAAGGTTCCGACGGAATGGTAATTGCATTTTGTATGCTTCAAGTACATCTCGCTGCACAGCTCTGATGTATAGATCGAGGCATTTATCTCTTTGAGAAGGAGGAGTCCAGTGCTTAGTCGAAAATAAATATGTCTTGTTAGAGGGGCAGCGATCGTGGAAGTACTCGCGTAACCTCATGTTTGTTTCAAAATTGTGCAAATCATTAATCAATTGAAACTCATTGTATCCGCCAGCTGCGGGACAAAAGTTTAAACCCCGTGACAGGACAATATATTCTTCGCTCGATAATGTGCTACAAGAAATACTAACTATATTTCCCGTTTCTTCGGAGCTGGAATTTGTCGATGTCGTTGCATCTGCAGGGGTGCTGACACTAGTGCAGACCTTGTCACGTATTAACTTCTTACATTTCTTCTGGTTAAGTTCGCGCGTTTTATCTTGCCTGTAGTTATCCAATGATGCCCTCTCTCCGGTACTGAAGTTGTGAGTCGCAAACAGTTGCTACTCTTTGTTAGTTAACTGTTTCGCGGATGACTCATAATGGTTAATAACAATGCGCGTTAGGTCCAGTGAAGCTTGTTTGAGGGTGTTGTCCCACCTCGACAAGTTGCTAAGGGGCATTTCAGACGTGGCAGGTCTTAACATGAGGCGTAAACCTTTAGGCACAGTAGATACAGCAATGTACGTTTTTAAAGTGGAAGCATGAAGGTTACACTGAATGCGTTTTTGAATTACCTTTCTAATCTTCAAAAAATGCACAGAGGCGTTCCCAAAGGGTGTCTTACCCCGGCAAGATGTTGCTAGTCAATTGGTTCAATTAGCTGGATCAGACCGCGTGCTTCTGAGCCCGTACCTTGGCTGAGGCGACGTGGCACAGCGCGTCGGTGAAGTTGCCGGTGGGCTGGCTGCCGCCTTGCGATTCACTGGATTGTCCACAACATCACTACAAGTCGTACTGCTGTCTGTTGACGTCCTAGTCGTTTTGCTTGTTTTCGTTCGGTCTGTAGGTGCGTTTGGTGTAGGTTCACTGTTTCTCGGTGCCTTGCTACTTGATGTCTTCTTCGTCGCTGCCTTGCCTCTTGATGTCTTTTTTGCGGATGCCTCGCTCACCGATGTGAACCGAACCGAACCGAACCGAACACACATGACCACATCAAAGACTGCTAGAAGCACAATATCCAATTTTTCTGTTAAAATCAACGGCGACTTCACTTGCGACAGCGCTAACGTCATATATCTGCTTGAATGTTCAGTGTGCCATATGCAGTATATCGGTCAGACCGAAACATCTTTTCGTGTGAGATTCAATAACCACAAATCACACGTTAACAGCTTGCCACACCTGCATTATCGAAACATGTTCGACTGCCAGGTCATACGTTTGACAATATCAGTGTAACCATAATACAATCAGGTTTCAAATCGCGCCATGATCGAGAAGTACGAGAATCCTTTCTCATCCACAAATTTAACACTGTGTCATCCGGTATTAACGAGAGCGTAGGATAAGTGTCGTGCCTTTCTGCCATATCTTGATGTCCCTGTCCTTGTAAAGAATTGACAAAGCATGCCAAATCAGTTTTGCCATGTCGCAATCGATATCATGCTGTACTTCATGTACAATCATCATGACACGTGAATGATATTTAATGCATATCATTTATCGTGCTTAAGTTATATTTGCTGCTGTACTTTTTTATTATCATTATTATTAATATTTGCAAGTGTACACGTGCATGTACTACTGATTATATATATATATATATATATATATATATATATATATATATATATATATATATATATATATATATATATATATATATATAGAAAACGGTTTGTGACGTGCACAACGAATGTAGTCTACCAAATTCCCCTGTCTTGCGGCAGTAAATATGTAGGACAGACAGGCAGGTGCTTAAACGATCGACTAAGAGAGCATTGTAACAACGTCCGCAGCACTGTACAAGGCCACTTGGGCATCCATTGCCGGGACTGCGGCTGCGTGCCATTCTTTGAAGATACTGAAGTTTTATCGAGACACAGCTCTCAGCTCACCCGGGAAATTGTGGAAGCTGACTTCATCAGAAAACTTGGTAGTATTTGCGTTAGTGCGCCCTCAATCGCGCTGACCCCTGGTGAAGTCTCGCATCTAAACAGATATAAATCGTATGCTTATAACTTTTTTATATTTTTTTATTTTTTCAGATGACCATGTTCTTAGTTCAATGACTTGCTGTTAGAACACCCCATGTGACTGTCGTACATTCTCTGCGCATGCCTCTTCTTGTATATATACACACGATGCGGCAACGCAATACTATATTGTTGGAAGTAAGCGCTGTGTATGTCGTTTATCGCTGTCTTTGTTCTTCGCGCTGTACGTTATTTTTGACCTGGTTGACATAGTCAAATCACGCGTTTATGACATTTAATTTAATACCGATGATCCGAAGGCTGAAGTGCGCATAATGACCGCAGTGATAACCATATACTGCATCCCATCGGTGTGTTATATTGATCAGTTATTGTTCAATAAATGGTACTTGGATACTAATGATGACCTGTTCGATTGGAGGTCCACTGAAGTAATGGATAAATGGAATGGTACTCACTAGCGATTACAGCTTATGAGTGCAGAATAATGACATTTAAATCACTTTTTGACGTGTGACTTCATATCCATGACCATGCTATGTTTAAATATTTGCGAAGTTAGTACAGTGAATTGGTGATCACTGGCGTCGTTGCACTTCCAGATAGCGACATAATCAGCTAATAAGTCATTGACTTTTTCGTTTACTGCCATGTCAGCGTACTTATATAGACCCAGTGGTGCCCTACATGTTTCTTATTCACCAGTGCTTCTAGTGTATAGCTTCCTAGTAATTATTGCTGAATTAGTATCACAATTCCCTGCTGCCACGTGACGACAAAGAGAGGCTTGCTTGTATAGAGAGCGACATTACATTCTGCAGCTATCATACGTATGTGTCGTACCAATCTCGCCTTCTTTATAGTTTCCTACCATCAAGATACTTTATGATTAGAGGGTATCATTTATTCAGTGACAACCCGCTTCGATTTCAGGAGGTCACCATTACCACAAAACTACCACGACAACATTTCAAGATGTCACCACTTATAACAATCTTGTGCTGACATTCGCTGACCATTCTTTGCGCAGATTAACGTTTTCCGTACCTATCATAGAAAAACAAAATCAAAAATGAAAACTTAGGCGAGGGGACAGCTATTTGTCCCCCATCTTGGTACTTTATTTTGAAGAAAGTTATCAGCCTCGAGCCTATTAAATATTTTTCCTTGGCTTTAAATTCGAAGGCCCTTGGAGGACGCTGTGCATGAATTGAACTCACTGAAGTTTGAAATAAACCAGCTACGTTTGCAGTGAACGTATTTTTTTTTTTTACTTGGGGTTTTACGTGCCAAAACCACTTTCTGATTATGAGGCACGCCGTAGTGGAGGACTCCGGAAATTTCGACCACCTGGGGTTCTTTAACGTGCACCTAAATCTAAGCACACGGGTGTTTTCGCATTTCGCCCCCATCGAAATGCGGCCGCCGTGGCCGGGATTCGATCCCGCGACCTCGTGCTCAGCAGCCCAACACCATAGCCACTGAGCAACCATGGCGGGTGCAGTGAACGTATTAGCGCTGGCATTCTTTGGATATGCCCATGCGTAGAATCGACTAAGGCTTGGAATATATATAGCGAGATATCATGTAATAAATGCAAAAAACATGTAAACAATTCCGTGAGGCCCTCGGCGCACGCCACAAAGTCGGTGCGTGCGTCGGATAGGCTTGAGCAAAACGCGTTAAATGTTCAGTAATGGTGGCAGGAAGCTGTTGGCTTCAGTGATTTGATATCCATTGCCGCTACAACATACCTTCCCCAAGAACCGAATGAGAGGCAAAATAAACAGGACAATGTGCTTGCCGCCTAGGAGCCAGACATTTAGACCCTGCAAGCAGCAAATAGCAACACCGCACATTTAGGTCCGTTCTTAAAAAAATGTTTTTTAAATGTCGCATTCTCTTCTTATTGGCCCACTGTTTATTCTGCACAAGATACCGCGTGCACTAAACCAGCAACACATTCGGTCATCGCCAAAAACCTGCATATATAGTCTGGGTGATGAGGATACCTTTCTTGTTTATTCTACATTTCTGTTTTTCCCGGCTGATACCGCGCATAAGACGGCTTACAACCCGTACCATTGGGAACTGCGTGCTTTTTTTAACTTTCAAAGAGGTCAAATTGAATTGTTCTGTGGAAATTGAAGTATCGATATATGCAAAGGAAGCACTTTACAAAACACGGAACTACACGATTACAGCGATAACTGCTGGCGTTTTAACGATACAAGGCTCCTGGGCAGTCAGAGCAAGGCGTTCTGGCCGCGAGTTGGGGATGCGGCAAGTAGTAAAATGAAATAACCAAAATGTTTAAGGCGATAGCCACGATAAAAACATGTACTAAGGTCACACAAAAGGTAAACAAACCCGCTACCGGTGCTCTGGAAAACGTTTTTTTATGAGCGTTTACCTGCCCCCGCCTTTACTTACAAGCATACATACAAGTAGGAAATATTTCAATGTACCATTTCTATATGTTTTGTTTCCGTATTTACACAGCTGGCTCTGACAATCATGCTGCATTCCAACCATGTATCATTTTATATGGGCTAAGTCCCATCATTTTCATTCGTAGATATTTTCTCTTTAAAGCTAGTGCGTCGTTAGAAGACATAGCACATATCTTACCGTCTTGGTAATGACTCATTCCACCTCGTAGCTGCTCAACGACGAAGATCAACAACAGTTCTTCCGGATATGCTTCAACAATGCTCGTGCGACGCATAAAACAGTTCAAGACATGGGCATCGCCACTCAACACGTGGTGAAACAACAAAATTTTCTTCTATGATACGACGAGCGTTACACATGCCTTGAAGAAGCCACGCAGCCACAAAAATGATTGAAAAAAAAAAAACTTTAGATCCTAATTTTCAGTGACAAGCGAGTGCGTGTAATCGGCGCGTCAGACCAAACGTCCGGTTAACGTGATACGTGGACGCCTTTCTGTCACTGACGTCCATGCGGTTCATTCATTTCGAATGTCCCATGAAGCGCCGGTTGCCATAGCAACGGGAGACAAAACGTTTTCCGTGCCGGTTTAACATAACCGTGAAACGCTTCGTCACGTCCTCGTCACGCACCGGTGTCCGTCACGACACAGCGTTTTCTCGCTCATTTCTTGTAAATAATCACACGCTCGTTGCATTATCCGATGCTCTTTACGTCACCGACGTCCCATTTTATTTTGTGTGTACTTATTGTGTTCCACGACGATCAATGTATATGCACGATCTTGCTGTTTCTTCCGAGGGTTCTTGTGTATTTGCGTGTGGCGTGCGTGTGTGCGTGTGCACGTACGTGCGTCTCCGCGTGTGTGTGTGCGTGTGCGTACGTGCGTGCGCACGCACAGAGTCATAGGCAGAGTGATAGTAGTACATATCCTATAGTAGTCATATGGCATGGTAGTCATATCAGAGTCATAGCAGTACATGTTGCAATATTTATCAGATTTTATAAGAGCGGATGGCCAGCAATAGCCGACAGTAAACCAACATTCCCCAGGGCTAGCTAACATTAGCCAGCAGTGGTCAACACTGACAATTAGCCAAGATTATTCGATGCTAGCCAACGTTTGCCACCACTATCGAAAGTTAGCCATTATTAGCGAAGAATTGGCCGCCATTAGCAGACATTAGTCAACACTAGCCAACAGCTAACCTACAGTAGCCAGTGCTAGTGACCATTACCTAGCACTACCCAACACTTACCGGCAGTTAGCGAACGTTATCCAGTCAGTGCAAACTAAGGCCCAAACAATGAAACGTTCCTTTCCTTCGAGCGCTTCCTAACCTTACGTGAGGCCTCCTTACAGCGAAGGACCGATGGAGGAAGCAAGCATACTCTGAAAGCTCCCTTCACCCGTCCTCACGTAAGGAGCGGTTGCCGCCATGCCTGGGTTCGAGATTATCTCTTAAAAGCTTTAGGCGAACACCAGAACACCCCTATTCAATAAAAAAGGTTGTATCGTCGCACAATCTCTAAGTTGATGAGCTAATATAGAGAAGCGTGGACGCTATTTTTTAGTTTTGTTTACTAAATCTAAAGAAGCAGTGCATTACAGTGCGAAACTTGATGTGCTCCAGCAACGCTGGCACGCCGGCGTCGTGCAACGCCTAGCAACGCTTCCATGCCGCACGCGTGACTGAAACGAACGTGCCTGGCAAAACGTACCGTGCTCGCGCTTCTCCGAAGGTGGGCGACAGCGCGCACGCGCAAGCAAACGTCACGTGGTTAAGCAGTGAGGCGAAGTGCTCGTTCAGGGCCAGGAGCGGCGTAAGGACGCATGAAGGTAGCTTGGCCCAAACAATAAAACGTTCCTTTTAGGGGTGTGCGAATATTGAAATTTTCGATTACGAATCGAATACGAATAAGACGAAGAACTCTCTTCGAATATCGAATCGAATATCGAATACATGTGTAGTATTAAAAAATTGCAAGAGAGGTAACAATAGCTTTACTACCCTTTTAAAAATAACATTGCATTTTACAAGGTTGCTTCAAATTAAAGAGGTACTCAATTATAGATAACGGACGCAGGTAATGCCCTCAGTCAGGTAAAACGCTTGTTACAGATTGTCGTGAAGGAAAATTAACTGCTCAATATGGCCAGAAAGTAAACGCTCTCTATGCACTGTCACATTTCTACCGGTAGAAAAGACTTTCACTAGGAACTGAAGTGGCAGGGATCGCCAAGTACTTCCGGGCGAGTGCACTTAAAAGCGGGTACCTGAAGCGGCCAATGGACTGCCACCACTCACAAGGATTCATGCCCCTTTCCAGAAGAGGCTTTTGCGCGTAGTCTGTAACTTCCCTCTCAGGGGCAGATGCCAAATGTGTCTTCTCTTTGTTCATCACTAGATCGTCAAAAGCATTCCATACACTCGATGCCACCAGTGGACACGAAGTCGACGCTGGCACGGCGGTGTCCCCATGGTGTTCCACGACGGCTTCCTGGATCTCCCTTGTCACAAGGTTTTTCAGCCAGATCATCTGACCAGATGCCTGATGAACTGTGGCCATAAAGCGCGGATCAAGAAACATGCCTAGGCTGGCCACTTAATCAAATTTCCACTCCGCACAAAGAGCCTTGATACATCTTGAATCAATGTTAGCAAACCCTGAGTTGCCTTTGCAACCTTCAAGGCAATGGGGCATTCCAAAAATAATTGGAATTATAAAGCTTGGTGAAAAAGAAACCGAAACTGATCATGTCTCAAATGCCTGAAGCAGATAGACTTAAACAGAGCATACAGATAATGGCAACTCAGGGTTGCAAAGGCAACCCTGAGTTGCCTTTGCAACCTTCAAGGCAATGGGGCATTCCAAAATAATTGGAATTATAAAGCTTGGTGAAAAAGAAACCGAAACTGATCATGTCTTAAATGCCTGAAGCAGATAGACTGAAACAGAGCATACAGATAATGAGCCGATCATGCGAAGTTCTCAGTTAATAAACATGTTCTTAGGAGAATGCGGAGCAAGCATACAATTGGTTAATTGCTCAATTATTCGCAGTCTATCCGAATATTCGCCGTTTCCACCGTTATTCGGCCGTCCTCGGATATTCGTGAATTTCCGAACATGCATTTCTCGAATCGAATACGCTTCGAATATGGAAAATATTCGATTCCTATTCGAAATTCCGAATATTCGCACACCCCTAGTTCCTTTCGTTCGAGCGCTTCCTAACCTTACGTGCGGCCTCCTTACAGCGAAGGACCGATGGAGGAAGCAAGCGTACTCTGAAAGCTCCCTTCACCCTCACCTAAGGAGTGGTTGCCGCGTGCCTGGGTTCGAGATTATCTCTTCAAATCTTTCCGCGAACACCATTATTCTATTTAAAAATGTTGTATCGTCGCACAATCATTAAATTGAATAGCTAATATAGAGAAGCGTGGACGCTTTCTTCTAGTTTCGTTTACTAAAGTCAAAAAAAAAGTTGCGCATTACAGTGCAAAACTTGATGTGCTCCAGCAACGCTGGCACGCCGGCGTCTTGCAACGCCTAGCAACGCCTAGCAATGCTTGCATGCCGCACGCGTGACTGAAACGAACATGCCTGGCAAGACGTACCGTGCTCGCTCTTCTCCGCAGGTGGGTGACAGTGCGCATGCGCAAGCGAATGCCACGTGGTTAAGCAGTGAGGTGAAGCGCTCGTTCAGGGCCAGGAGCGGCGTAAGGACGCATGAAGGTAGCTTTGGAGCTACCTTACGCTGAGGAAGCACCAAGGAAGCCTTCACCGAGGGCCCCTCAGTAAGGAAGCTTTCAGAGTGACATAAGGTAGCCTCACCCCAATGAAGGCTTCCTTAGTGAGGTAAGGAAGATTTCATTGTTTGGCTTCTTATGCTGAGGAAGTACCAAGGAAGCACCAAGGAAGCCTTCACCGAGGGCGCCTCAGTAAGGAACCTTTCAGAGTGACATAAGGTAGCCTCACTGCAATGAAGGCTTCCTTACTGAGGTAAAGAAGATTTCATTGTCTGGCCCTAAGAGTTCGCCAACGTTAGCAAGCACTAGGAAACACTAGCCGACAGTTAGCCAACATTAGCCGAAAGATAACCAAGTGGTGTTAGTTTTATACGAATAAATTGGTACTTGTCGTGGCATATGACATATCACTTTTATGTCATGTACATGATACCCCAGCTAAAGATTCATGTGGCATCTTGTCATTTACTTTATTCATGCCATGAACACGATATACGAGTCATGCTGTTCATGACATATATGTCATAAAAATCACGTCACGAGAGAGCGTAAACTTTTATTTCAAATCAGCAAGATTTGAGTCCGGCGTCTTTTAGTGGGTCTGGGCACCCGCCGCGGACGCGGTTCCGAGACCTTGTCTCGAAGCGGCTTCCTCGGCTCGCTGGACGGCCCAGAGTTGTGCTGTCAGGTCAGAGCTGAGCAGTGCGGTCATCCAGCGTGACTGGAGGCTGGCGGTGGAAGAGACGGAGGGGTCGGCACTGCCCGACTTGTTTGTTAGGTCCCGACACTCCCATAACATGTGATTTAGTGTGGCAACCTCGCCACACGATGTGCATCTGTTTGTAGTGTACATGTCTGGATACATGGCGTGCATGAGTCTGGGGTTTCTGTAAGAGTCTGTCTGAAGTGTACTGCTTGCGTCCTGTCTAACCTAGCGTGAGGGAATGGGTATATGCGTCTTTGTAATTGGTAGTGTGCCGTGATGTCGTGAAAAGTGGTCATACGATCCTCCCATGCCCAGACGTTTGCAGTACCCCGCGGGTGCTCTTCCTCCGATGCTGCTCGGTGAGTCAGGCCTCGAGCAACGCCGTGAGCCGCTTCGTTGGGGGTGCTCATTCCAGTGTGTGCCGGGATCCATAGCAAATGCCTTCGGTTATCAACGTCGGCCTCTCCCTGGTGTATGGGATGTCGCTGGAGTATCTGATACGCCTCTTGCGAGATGCGCCCATTTGCAAAATTGCGAATTGCCGTTTGCGAGTCGCAGATCACGTATGTAGCTTTGGTTTGTGTGAGGGCCAGTGCTATGGCCGCTTCCACTGCCGCTTCGGCATGTGCCGTGTTCACGGTGACGCTCGTGAGGTGGTTGCCTCGGTGGCTAGTAACTGCTGCCATGAAACTCTTCCTGTCTCGATAGCGGGCTGCATCGGTGAAGACCGCCCCTTGTCGTTAGAGTAACTTTTGTTCATTTGTTGTGCCCTGGCTTTACGCCTCCCCGTGTGGTGTTGGGGGTGCATGTTGCGAGGCAATGGGGGTACGTATAGTTGCTCGTGTATGGGTCTTGGAATGTCTACTTTGACGCCGTGTTGCGAGTGGTATGTGATGCCGAGATTTTCAAGTACGTGTCTGCCCGGGCGGGTCTTGGATAGGCGTTCAAGTTGGGACACTTGTTGCGCCTCCACGAGTTCTTCGAGCGTATTGTGTAGGCCTAGTTCTAAGAGCTTGGTGGTGCTAACTTCAGGCGCAAGTCCCAACGCACATTTGTACGCCTTGCGTATGAGCGCGTTGAGCTTGTTTTTTTCCGCAACCGTCCAGTTGTGAAACGCTGCCGTGTACCTTATCTGAGAAATGACGAAGGCTTGTATGAGTCGGATGACGCTGCCTTCGCGCATGCCCACGTGTTTGTTGGTGATGCGTCGAATGAGCTGCATCGTGCTGGTGGCCTTTGCCGTTATCTTGCGAAGTGCTTCGCCATTGCCACCCTTATGCTCTATCATCATTCCTAGCACCCGGATTTTCTCTACTATCGGGATGGGTAGGCCATTTGATGCCGTTAATTGGATCTTTTGCTTTTCCAGGGGGGTGTAGCATTTAGGTGGGCGCCCCTTTCTGACTGGTCTATACAGCAGCAGTTCGGATTTTTCGGCCGAGCAGGCGAGTACCGTGCCCACGAGGTAGTTTTCTACGCATTGGATGGCCTGTAGTAAACGTTGCTCGATCGCTCCGTCGCTGCCCGTTGTCGTCCAGATCGTAATATCATCCGCGTATAGCGTGTGATGCAGTCCTTCGATTTGAAACAATCGGTCGGGGAACCCCAGCAGGACGAGGTTCAAGAGCATTGGCGAGATCACCGAGCCTTGCGGGGTGCCCGAGCTTCCGATGTTGATTTGCTCTGACTGCAGTTGCCCCACTCGCATGCGAGCGGTTCTTCCCGTGAGGAAGTCTCGGACGTAGTTGTACGTGCGCAGGCCGAGATTTAGCTTGTCTATTTGTCGCAATATGGCATCGTGGCGAACGTTATCGAAGGCCCTTTTCAGGTCCAGCCCGAGGATGGCCCTCGTCGAACGCCCCGGAGTGTCAATGATTTGGTGCTTTAGTTGCAGAAGGGCGTCTTGCGTGGAGAGATATCTTCTGAACCCAATCATGGTGTGTGGAAATAAGTCGTTGTCCTCGAGGTAATCCGTGAGTCTATTGAGAAGCGCGTGCTCCATTAACTTGCCCACGCAGGACGTGAGGGAGATGGGGCGCAGGTTCTCCAGCTGTAATTTCTTGCCGGGTTTCGGTATCAGTGTGATATTTGCTTCTTTCCATTGCCGGGGTAGCTTGCCGTGCGCCCAACACTCGTTAATGTATTTTGTTAGCTTCTCGATCGATCCGTAATCGAGATTGCGTAGTGCCCTATTGGGTATTCGATCGGGGCCAGGGGCCGACTTGGTGTTCAGCTTTACGAGGGCCGCCTGGATTTCGGCAACGGAGAATCACGACATCTCAAGCATTAACGCATGCTTGTGATGCATGCATCCACATTCTTGTATGTACCATGTTAATGAAGCGACCACAACGGCTTTACCACGTATGCACCATGTCATTTGTGCCATTCTTATCACATTATAAAAGACACGCATGTTATGAACAGTAATGTGATGACCTGATATTCATGTCTCATAAAAGCACGTCATGTCCCGCACATTCTGGTATATAGCACAGTAACGAAACGACCACCATGGGATCATGATGGCACCATGTTATGGTATTCGTGAGGACCCTTCTATAACATGACAAACACCACTCTCACCGCGAGAAAACGATTAGTATACCAGTAAAAGCGCAAAAAATAAAATGCGGTTGTCGACGTCACCTTGAAATGACCGCACCAGCTCGCTGTAGTGTCATTGGTTTCGACAGCACCTGCTAAGTCCCTGCTATCTGTTTATCGACAAAAAATGGACTGTGATGTGTTCCAAAGGAGCCAAGGAGTGAACATGGCAATTTTCGGGAACATTTACAGAACCAGTGTAATTAAAATACGAAAAAAACACTGAAACCTGTTATGTCACGCTGACGTACCGGCGTTGTGGTTTCGGCACGAAATTTTAAACAAAATTTAACGTTGACCTTCATTTTGTCTTCTAAAATCAACATATTATGCGAGATTAGCGACAATAGAGTTTTCAAACAATCATTTACCAGTTCAAACTAATATGCTGTTTTGCTTTCGTGATCCTTTAGGACACCACACAATAAGGATAATCTGCGTTGGTTTTGTAACTGTATGTACATTATCAGCTTCCTTTAGATACCCCATAATACAGCATATCACATAAAGTTAAAATAAGCAGCTGCAAATTTATACATATTGACACGTGTACTAATCTTTATCGGGCAACCACGTTTCGCCGCTTAACAACTGTAATCGCAGAGCGAGGGACGCGCCTGCATGTATCCGACGTTTCTGGAAAGTTATCGACGCTTCTATCCGCGTGTCTGTTGTCGCCGAACCTTGTGTTATCAGATTTCATCGCGTGACACGAATGGTGTAGAACTTTGTGGAAGACACGCGGGTCCCATCAGTTAATCTGGAACATTACGCCGACTGGAATCTACACGGCAAGAATTACCATTCATGACCGGACTTACCCTGCCACCTTCGTTATCCTGCAACAGTGTTCACGAGACGTCATTCTCGGCATGGACTTCGTGAACCAACACGGCGCCATCATCGACCTGAAGTCGCAGTCAATAAGGCTGTCGGAAGATCAAGCGATACCATCGGAGCGCCCTTGTAGCCATCACGCCTTGAGTGTGCTCGAAGATCAAGTGAGCATCCCGCCTCGCTCCAGCATCGTTATTTCTGTCGGCACCGAAACACCCGCTGACGTAGAAGGCGTCATTGAAGGCGACCAACGTCTACTATTCGACCGTGAAATTTGCGTCGCAAGAGGGATCGCTCGACTGCACGGAGGAAACACGAGAGTGTTGCTGACAAACTTCAGCCAGGAGTTCAAGCACATCAACAAGGGCACGACGATCGCATTCATCGAGGAAATACAGGAAACCAGCGATGCCTTTGTCCTCTCGGATTCTGTTGCATCTACCCCGACGACCGCAGTTCCCGAGCCAGACTTCAACATAAATCCAAGTCTCCCCGTGGTTAAGCAGCAACAGCTCAGAAGTCTGCTTCGACGATACAAAGACTGCTTTTCGACGTCATCAAGGATTCGACAAACACCAGTCGCAAAGCATCGCATAATCACCAAAGAGAGCGCTCGACCACTACGCCAGAGCCCTTACCGAGTTTCGACGCGAGAA
The DNA here is from genome assembly GCF_038994185.2 of Dermacentor albipictus. Lineage (NCBI taxonomy): Eukaryota > Metazoa > Arthropoda > Arachnida > Ixodida > Ixodidae > Dermacentor > Dermacentor albipictus. The sequence goes on from NW_027225568.1 coordinate 2,604,414, forward strand.
CGCGAAGCTATAAGACAACAAGTCGACGAAATGCTGCGCGACGACATCATCCAGCCGTCGAAAAGCCCGTGGGCGTCTCCAGTTGTTTTAGTGAAGAAAAAGGACGGAACCCTACGTTTCTGCGTCGATTATCGTCGACTGAACAAAATCACGAAGAAAGACGTATACCCCCTCCCACGGATAGACGACGCATTAGATCGGCTCTGCAATGCTAAATACTTCTCATCGATGGACCTCAAGTCTGGCTACTGGCAAATAGAAGTCGACGAAAGGGATCGCGAAAAGACCGCCTTCATCACGCCAGACGGCCTCTATGAATTCAAGGTTATGCCATTCGGACTGTGCTCGGCGCCTGCAACGTTCCAGCGCGTGATGGACACGGTTTTAGCAGGATTGAAGTGGCAGACCTGTCTTGTTTACTTGGATGACGTCGTCGTCTTCGCCGGAAATTTCGGCGATGAAGCCGGAAAAGTGTCGCTTCGCTTACGATGAGCTTCTATTCCTAGGCCATGTCATCAGCAAATCTGGAGTACGCCCCGACCCGCAGAAGACAGCTGCCATCGCAAAGTTCCCGCAGCCAATTGACAAGAAGGCAGTGCGCAGATTCCTTGGCATGTGTGCCTACTATAGGCGCTTTGTCAAGGACTTTTCGCGCATCGCGGAGCCGCTAACACATCTAACGAAATCTGATGTCGAGTTCAATTGGGAAACGCCGCAGGCCGACGCATTTCAAGAACTCAAACGACGCATGCAGTCGCCGCCGGTACTTGCACACTTCGACGAGGACGCCGATACTGAAATCCACACTGACGCCAGTAGCCTAGGCCTCGGTGCCGTCCTAGTCTAGAAGAAAGAAGGACTTGAACGGGTGATATCGTATGCTAGCCGGTCGCTGTCAAAAGCGGAAAGCAATTATTCTACGACTGAAAAGGAATGCCTCGCCATCATTTGGGCTACAGCTAAATTCCGCCCTTACCTCTATGACAGGCCATTCAAAGTCGTCAGCGACCACCACGCGTTGTGTTGGCTAGCTAACTTAAAGGACCCTTCAGGACGGCTGGCGCGGTGGAGCCTCAGACTACAAGAATATGAACTAACGGTAATATACAAGTCCGGAAGAAAACACTCCGACGCCGACTGCTTATCACGCGCCCCAATCGATCCCCCGCCGCAAGACGACGTGGACGACGACGCCTTCCTTGGGATAATAAGCGCGGAAGACTTCACTAAACAGCAACGGGCAGACCCGGAGCTAAAAGGCCTCGTCGAGTATTTGAAAGGGAACACCGACGTTGTCCCTAGGGCATTTAAGCGCGTGTTGTCTTCGTTCACGCTACGAAACAACCTGCTCGTGAAGAAGAACTTCTCACCAGTCCACGCCAGCTACCTTCTTGTGGTGCCGTCAGCGCTCCGTCCAGAAATACTGCACGCCCTACATGACGATCCAACCGCTGGGCACCTAGGATTCTCCCGGACGCTGTCGAGGATACAGGAAAAGTATTACTGGCCGCGTCTGACCGCCGACGTCGCCCGTTACGTCAAGACATGCAGAGACTGTCAACGACGCAAGACACCACCGACAAGGCCAGCAGGATTACTACAGCCGATCGAACCTCCTCGTCGACCATTCCAGCAGATTGGGATGGATTTGTTGGGGCCGTTTCCGATGTCAACATCCAGGAATAAGTGGATCATCGTGGCGACGGACTATCTCACCCGCTTTGCTGAAACCAAAGCTCTACCGAAAGGCAGCGCAGCCGAAGTGGCAAAATTTTTCGTCGAGAACATCCTGCTGCGACATGGTGCCCCAGATGTCCTCATCACCGACAGAGGAACGGCTTTTACAGCAGAGCTCACCCAAGCCATTCTGCAGTACAGCCAGACGAGCCACAGGAGGACAACTGCCTACCATCCGCAGACGAATGGTCTCACGGAGCGCCTGAACAAGACCCTCGCCGACATGCTAGCAATGTACGTCGACGTCGAGCACAAGACGTGGGACGCGGTCCTGCCGTATATATCACCTTCGCCTACAACACGGCGGTGCAAGAAACAACACAGATCACGCCATTCAAGTTGGTTTACGGCAGGAACCCGACGACGACGCTCGACGCCATGCTGCCGCACGTCACTGACGAGGAGAATCTTGACGTCGCTACCTATCTCCAGCGCGCCGAAGAAGCCCGACAGCTCGCCCGCCTACGGATCAAGACCCAGCAGCGTACCGACAGCCGACACTACAACCTCCGACGACGTTTCGTTGAGTACCAGCCAGGCGACCGTGTTTGGGTATGGACCCCGATACGCCGGCGAGGACTCAGTGAGAAGCTGCTGCGACGCTATTTCGGACCCTACAAAGTCATCCGACGTATTGGCGCACTAGATAATGAGGTCGTGCCAGACGGCATTTCGCACTCACAGCGGCGCCGCGCACGATCTGAAGTGGTCCACGTGGTGCGCCTTAAACCATTTTACGGACGCTGATGAACTTCCTTAGTTTGTTGTTTTCTTTGCTACGAGTGCTTTTCTTCGTTACTTTCGTTTGTTTGCAGCACCGGGTCGATGCTTTTTAAGAGGGGGGGTAATGACAGTAATGACACGTGTACTTATCTTTATCGGGCAACCACGTTTCGCCGCTTAACAACTGTAATCGCAGAGCGAGGGACGCGCCTGCATGTATCCGACGTTTCTGGAAAGTTATCGACGCTTTTATCCGCGTGTCTGTTGTCGCCGAACCTTGTGTTATCAAATTTCATCAAGTGACACGAATGGTGTAGAACTTTGTGGAAGACACGCGGGTCCCATCAATTAATCTGGAACATTCGACGACTGATCTATAAAAGCCGACGCGCTTGACCCGCTGATCAGATTTTCGACGATCGCCGAGCGTGTTCGCCGCTATCGTTGTGCTATAAGTGTAGCCTGTTTTGTGGGCACAGGTTCGCCCAATAAAGGTTAGATTTGTCGTTCACAGTATTGCTACTGTGTTATTCAACGTCACCACCACGTGACATCGACGCTTTTATCCGTGTGAGTGGATAGAAGCGTACATATATACACATGAGTGGAAATAGGTCGACACTGATC